>NC_051309.1:20016997-22516997 GCF_015220235.1 Choloepus didactylus
TGCCTGTAGCAAGCTTGCCCCTTCTGTCTGAGCTTATATAGTGCCCTAGTGAACTAATCAAGGCCCACGCTGAATGCGTGGGGACACAACTCCATAGAAATTATCCAATTAGAGTTATCACCCACTGTTGGGTGGGGTGCATCTCCATGGAAACAACCTAATCCAAATGTTCCAACTTAGTCAACACTAATATGTCTGCCCCCACAAGATTGCATCAAAGAACATGGTTTTTTTTCTGGGGGACATAATGTATACAAACCAGTAAAATGGGTAAACCTTGAAAACAACATGTTGAATGAAATAAACCAAACGAAAAAAGACGAATATCTCACTGATATGAAATAATTAGAGTAATCAAATTCATAGAGTTAGAAATTAGAATATAAATTACCTGGGACCAGGGTGAGGGTAGGAACTGAGGAGTCAATGCTTAAATTGCAGAGTTCCTATTTGGGGTGATGGAAAGTTCTTGGCAATTAATAGTGGTGATGGTAGCACAACATTGTGAATGTAATGAAGAGCAATGAATTATATATGTGAATGTAGTCAAAAGGAGAAATTTTAGGATGTGTATATATATTACTAGAATAAAATTAAAAAAAAATAGGATAGTAAAGCACAAACAGGGAACCCCATTGTAAACTATGTACTATAGTTAATAGTGCATTGATAATAGCATCATTTCATCAGTTATAACAGACATACCACACTAATGCAAGGAGTTAATAATAGGGGTTCATATGGGAACTCTGTATTTTGTGCATAATTTTTCTGTAAACCTACAACTTCTCAAATAAAAGAAAATCTAATAGTGATTTTTTTTGTAAATTAAGGAATGTTTTAAAATGCATCCTTTGAACAATAAGACAAAAATAGTACATAACATATAAGGGAAAGAAAGACTGTCATCAGATTTCTTGACAGCAATACTTTATGCCAGAATAAAAAAAGAGTACAATACTTAAGATATTTAAAGCAAGAGAACTTGAACCAAAGAATGCATATTCAGCTAAATTGACCTTCAAGTATAAAAAGCACGAATAAACTGTTATTAGCATGCAATAATTGTGGTAAAGCCATTTTTCTGAATCCTTCCTGAGGATTGAGCTTCAGACAGCCAAGAGGACTAGTGGTATTTCACATCAAGACTAGTGGTGAGAAATATATTTAATAAATGAGGATTAAAAGGGAGAGACTAGTGTATATGGTGGCTATGTGATCTGACAATGTGGATAAAGAAAAACTATAAAAAGAAGGATTTGTGATAATATATGCAAACAAAATTTATCTGTTTCATTAATCAAAATTGGTGATGTTAATATCGATACCATGACTCTCAGATAATATATGTATAATGCAGGGTAAAGTAAATGAATAATCTTTCATCCTCTATACCTTTGAAAACTGGGACTTTCAGTGTGGAGGAAAGGAGACAAAGATGTAAGATAGAAGAGATTAAGTAAAAGTCCCATATTCCTGAATTTGAATTGGAAATATTGGCATGACTTTGAGTTGATTATCTCTATGTTTATGTCTATGTCTATGTCTGTGTCTATGTCTATGTCTATCTCTGTCTGTCTTTCTCCGTCTCTGTCTCTATCTCTGTATCTCTATATCATCCTATCCATCTATTTATCATCTATGTATCTATCAACAATGAATAACCCAGTAGCAATCAAAATCTCTAGCACCCAGATTTCTGTCTTGAAATGCTATTTATTGTTTAAAAAATGTTGCTTTGAGGAGAAATAATGGTGGATGCCAAGCCTAGAGCAATGTACAATGAACCTGGGACACCTTCACACCCCAACCAGCAAAGAAGCTGTCAAAGTCTGGTTAACATCAATGTGAAAGGACTCAGACGCAAGCTTGAAGGGACCTCCATTGGATACAGATGGGAAAAACTGAGCTTCAATGAGGATACAAATTGCAATAGATTGAAATTCCTCACATATATTTAGATCCATGAGTTCCTAATATTTTAAAAATGAATTGGTCATTTTTTTAAGATGACAAAGGACCAATTTATTATCTTGAAAACCAGGTACATTATAGGAACAAATTAAGCATTTGTCTTTGTTTTCTTATATTAACTTTATAACTGAGTAAACAAATAGTGGATGAATAAAAGGATTTCCTTATAAAATCAAATTATTGCTGTTAAAAATGGAAACAAAATAACAGAATTATAATACGAACATTTTATAATCCATAATAAAGTAATGAATCTGGACATTGAGTAACACTGGCTGTTAGCTAAACAAAAGAGCAAAACCCAGTCACTATTATGAATGAACAAAAGCATGTATGGTTGGTATCATAGGGATAGAAGTTGAGTCTCATCAAGCTTACAGATGGAGTAGCCAATCTGAAAATACAGAGTTCAGAGAAGCAGGAACCACACACAAATATTCAATCACAGAATTCAGACTATGGGAAACCCGATAGGTAGAATGCCCTGGTATTTTTTGAGGGGGTGGCTTATCAAATTACTTTATATAAAGAAGTGGTAAAAATGACAGAATTTTGGTAGATGTTCAAAGAACTTGTACTAAAGGTAAAGGTAAACCCAATATGCGTGCAGTGCTGTGGTGAATATGGAAGTCACATCTGGGGCTGTGAGGAAGCCACCCCAAGTCTTAGTTCATCATCACTGTTTCCCAGATTGTGCCTGTGAAACCAGTTCCCAAGTCCCCATCTTGTGCACCTTGGTTATATAGTCACCCAATTCTTTGATGGATTTCACCTACTCATTCAGTTCACAAATCTCAATGAAGTCACACAAGTAGGAGTCATCTTTGTCATTAGCTGGTTTGTGCAGTTCCAGTAGTGACTGATTCATCCTTTTTCCCCAAGTGTAATGCACACCCCATTGCATTCAGCCAGCTTTTCCAGTCATCTCATTCTGGTTCTTGATAATCTGAAGAAAAATTTGGCCCACACATTGATTCTGCAGCTTCATAATTTTCTCAACAGGTTTCCACTTCTCATAAGAGAGATAAATTATAAGGGGAAAATGGTATGGAGGAGAAAAGATATCAAGTTTAAAAAATGTTTTGGTCATTTTCTGCATAAGGGGAAAGAATGGTCTAACATTTCTATTTTCAAGTCACATGACATCCATACAGTTACTGATTAAAGTTTGTCTTCTTTCCAAGAATTCAGTAATTGTCATAACTTTCTTGAATTAAAAGGTAATTTTTGACTTTAAGTAGTTGTTTATAAAATGTATTAGTGAGATTTTTTTAGGGAAAAATGACTATATATTGATTTTAACTTGATAAAATCACCAATACTCCCTTATAAGGGATATATGTATATACTTTTTAAACCAGTAATTAATCAAAATCATGTAATATTAAGAGCATTTTCTTGATAGATAAACAACCAATCTGTACTACTGAGCAAAAGTGCCACATAATTAAGAATGTTAACAGGACTGGCAATGAAATCCCAATACATTAATTAGAAATTAGCCAAATCATTACATTTGATTTCATGAGTGACCATTAAAAAATGCTTATGTAGTTTTCAATGCATAAAATATTTTAGGCCTTGCCTTATAGTAAAGATTAAGAACATTATATATTACCTACCGCTTATAATATGTAAGACACAAGTTGAAATGAAGTGAAAGTTGAACGTATTCATTTCCTTTTCCTCTTGGTAAATGACTATAGAACCTAATTCCAAAATTCAAGAGAGAGAACTAGATAATCTATATTTTTAAAAACCATTCATGTATTTTGATGGGATGGGTTAAGAATCCCTAATTTTGTGGATCTTAGTAGTGAAATCTATCATTAAGCACATTTATTTCAAACCTTTCCCGTGAATACGCAGACCAATAACGTGTCTGAAGTTCGACTCTCATTAAACTTTATTTTTAGCAGCTCTAGAAAATGTCTTTCACTGATGTGCCACCCAAACACACACTCACACACAGAGAGAATCTCAAAAAGTTAATTTTGTGTATGCTACATACCATATTTAAAATAATGCCTTCTGAAATATATCCTCCAATTTGGTTATAATTCGTTTAACTATTTTTTCCTTATGTGGCAACATACATACAAAGAAAGAAAGAAACAGAACAAATTACAAGAAACTTTTGCATTATTTGTATGGATTTGCTTGTTCACATTTTTAATTCCTGGTCTCCCCTAGTAGACGTTATGGTTCATGAAGGAGTGACTATATATATATATATATATATATTTCAACACTAAACCCAGTAGCCAGCATTGTACCTGGGACATAGAAGTCTCTCAATACCTGTCCAGTAAATATCCAGGTGAATAAATAATATAATTTTTTAATATTCCTCTTCAAATGCATCATCAAAAACAAACAAACAAACATGATTCTGAATATAGCCTAACTAGTTCAGTAGTTTTATGTGTTCCATTGATCTGGATATTCTACTGCTATTCATAAAGACATAATTATATAGCTCTATCTTTTTCCTTTATAAACAATCTGGCACGAAGTCAGCTCAATCTTAATCTTCATCCAATAATATCTCATAATTTCACAAAGCTTTTACTCATCTACTTCTCCTAATTAACTTTTAATTTAATATTTTTAATATACTGCAATTTAGTTGTCATTTAACCCTGTTAAATTTCCTCTTATGTTTTTTTCAGTCCAGGATTCCAACCTGTTGAGATGTTTCTGAATCTTCCAAAACATGTGCTATCTTTCCCAGATTTACATCAGCAGGAAATTTGTCTTCATACAAGGAATCAAATGAAAAGGTTGCTGGATGAAGTCCACTAAAGAAGTCTGAAGGTCAAAATGTCCTTTCCTCAGGTCATCATGGATCTTAAGATCAACTGCATCTGAGTACATAGTTAGACCAATTGATACAATCTAATGCAGCAGTGTTCTTCCTGTTTACAAGGATAGCTTGAGAAACTTTGTTGAATTATGTACTGAAGACAGAGTCATACCAAAGAGAGTAAGAGAAAGACAGGAAATGAGAGACAAAGAATGAGAAAGGGAGAGGGAGAAACATTGATTAAACAATCATTAATATTACCAAATTGATGATGAGAGTCATTTGGTATAGTTTATTTTTTAAAAGGTTATTTTGGCTTCCTGTGATCCCTCCTTTATTTCCGAGTCCTCATAAACTTTCCTGTAAACACATTTTCTATAAATTTTGTTGAAATCATTAATTCTTCCCTTGGTTTTGAATATCTGAAATATATGCTTTTTTCTTTCTTTTTGAAATTTAAGAAAATATTGTCATAACACTGGCCTTTAACAATTCTGACCATTTTTATTCTGTTTGATGAATTATAATACCCTTTATATTGAAAAGTTAATCTAGTTTATAATTAAATAAATTTGATTAAATGTTGATTTTGTCAAAGTATTGGGAAACTAGTTGTGATCTAATAGACATTACATATAGTTACTGCACTTATGTATTCAACAAGTATTTTGGGGAGTATTCCTAGTGCAGGATCTGTTAGTAGGTACAATTTTATTTTCATGTTTAATTTACTTCATTGGATAAGACATGATTCTTTAAAAATTATTATTAGATTAGCAAAATAGTAAATTTGTGGGAGACTCGCTAATGGAACAACAGATCTTCCAAAAATGAAAATGATAATTTTATCTTTGAAACACTTACGGAAAAGTAAGGCATTTACAAACATCAGAACCTCTTCTGGATCAATTCCGATAGCTCAGACTTTAATCTTTGACTTCAATTTTAACCATACTATTGGCACTTACTAGATATATAACTTTGACACATTCCTTAAATTTGCTGGAACTTCCCCCCATTAGTATTAATAGGATAATGATACTTTATGCAATACATTTTTGAAACATTGAAATAAGATGGTAGATAGAAAGCACCTTTCAGAGTGCTTGGATATAGAAATATCTCAATAAATGTTTCCTCCTCATAATTTCTTTCATAATAAATGAATAAGACTTCAACTTCTCATTAATGTGCATTTGAGCAATTCATTTGTTAATTATAAATGAGCTAGGGTAGAATGCAAAACCACAACTT
The DNA here is from genome assembly GCF_015220235.1 of Choloepus didactylus. NCBI lineage: Eukaryota > Metazoa > Chordata > Mammalia > Pilosa > Megalonychidae > Choloepus > Choloepus didactylus. The sequence continues at coordinate 20,023,032 of NC_051309.1, forward strand.
GTCTATTTTTCTGTGTGCATATCTGTGTATCCTTCATGAGCAATTTTGAATCACCCAGGCTAATTCATTCCAGATTTGACAGAGGGCAGAGAAAAATTAGGTTAGGTGTGGACTTATACATTTCATAACAGTAGGGGGGCTGTTTTTTTGAGGAAGATTTCTTTCAGCCAAAAAAATTAGTTCTGAAGGAACACTGGGATATGTGCTAAGACTTGGCCCCGAGGTCATGAAGCTTCATTAATTCAGTCCTTCCACGAAAAACTTGTAAAATATGTTTTTGTTACTTCTTTTCCACAGAACAGCATAACAGTCTGCAACCATGCTTATGGGAAATGAAAAAGAGCCCAAGGTTCAAACGAGAAAAAATGTAGTGAATTATGGGATGTGACAGACCTGAACCCCTTGTCGTTTATCTGCATTTTATAATAAAGTTTTAAATTGATGAGATTTTCTCTTACTATCAGGATCAAATGACAGTAGGTGGAAAAAACATAGTCATTAAAAACAAAATATATGGCAGCCATATTAAAAATGAAAAATACTAGTTTTCTTGCTTCTTGAAAAAATGTATCATCAGGCTTAATTGTGCTTCTCAATCTGGATTATGGAATGAGAAAGAAAGCCCAAGAAAAAAACTATAATCGAGTTTATTTTCTTTAGCAACAATCTTTCCTCTTTTTAGGAAAAAAAGGTTAAGACAAAAGCTGTATTCTTCCTTATTATCAAACTAGAAACTCTGATAATTTTCTGAGAAACTTCCATAATTTTGCAAATAATACTTGAAAGAACACTTAAAAACTGCTCTCACTTAGACCACAGTTTAGCCTGGTGAAATGCCAAGCACTATGATTGATTCCATATCACACACTATTATATGATTCCTAGCTCTACCACCTCCTAATTGAATTATTATGGATAAACTATGTAATCGCTCTAAGGCTCAATTTTGTCATCTGCAGAGTGGTAGTAACAACTGTTGTTATAACTATTAAACATGATAAAGAATTTAAAGTACTTAGCACACTGCCTGACATGTCAAGTATTATTATTATTATTATTATTATTTTTATTATTATTATTATTATTATGTCCAAACTACCTGGTGGTAAATACTGACTCTGCAATTTACTGGTTGTAGAATCTTTATGACATAATTTCTTCATCTGAAAAATCAGAATAAAAATTATACCTACCACTTGTGAGGGCTGATGAGTTATGGTATAGAAAGTGATCACATGAAAAGACCTGGCACATAGTGAGAGTTAGAAATTATTATTATTGATATAGTTATTATTGCTATTTGAATTTTTCATCTTTCTCCACCACATCTGGGTCTATGATTGTGCAAAGAAGAGAAAACTAGCTGGTAAAGAATTAAGCAGGTATTAATCTAGAAAAAAAAGAATATTCTATATTCTCTTATGGCTTGAGGAATCTGCCATGATTTTCTCCTCTCTTCTTCATTTAGCTATTTGTACTCATCCTCAGGTCTCTGTTTCAATGACTCATGTTAGAAAGCCTTGCTTGACCTCCTCCTAGAGTATAGCTCAATGTCCTCTCATTGTGTACTTGAACACCTCATTGACTTATAATTTTCTGTTTAATTATCGTATTTTCTTGCAAAACAATGAGCTCTTGAAAGCAAGATCTTTATTTTATTTCATCATATCCTCAGTGGCCTAATATGTAGTATGAATGGGCAGATGAATCTGAAGAGCCATTTGTAGCATTTACATGGTCTGGAGCAAAAGAGTAAATTGGGACTCATGTAAAAAATTGTCTAAATATTTAAAAATCATGTATCACCCTAACAAGTATTAAAACCAACATACTATTTCTCCTACATTGCTATGCTCAACACTATGATATTTGTATGACTAAAATTTAGCAAAAGATTAAATAAAAATGAATTAAATTATTGCAAATATGTCAGAGTATTCTAATGATAGCTTGGAAATATTTGGAAGAATAATAAAATAAAGCTATGAAAAAATATAAAATGTTTATGGCATTTTTTTATTTCATAAAATCATTATGTTACTATAATCAAGATCTTCACATAGTATTACCAATTAATGGTAATATTTAAGGGAATGAAGTAAAATAAAATTGTGTTCAAAATATTCACAATTTGAAAATATATTCACTAGTAACAAAAGTTGTAAAAACAGAAAAATTAAAATATTTTATACTTTTTAAAAAAGTTGTTTTCCAACTAAAGCAAAAAATTCTTTAAAATTAAAAGGCTAAATACAAATGATAAAAAATTAAGAGCAAATTTTAAATTAAAATTTTAAAAATCTGAGATTTTTACTTTTTAAATTTTAAATAAAATGCATTAGATATATGAATACAAAACCATGCATAATTTTAGTATTCAGTAGTTTCCAAAGTAAACCTTAGATCAGACTTTTTGCATGTTTAATCTGTTTATATATAATTATTGTTATATAATAGATATTAACATGCATTCAGTATGATATTATATTGTATATTTATATATGATGCATAAATGATGCATCTATACATGTATATACACACATGTGATTCCTGAACCACATATTGGAACACTAGGAAAAAGAAGACAATGGGTGCATTTTGTTATGCAAGAATAAGTTATATTCATACAAACTGAGATAAAGAATTTGACAAGTCTTTGCTCTTATGTGCTTCAACTGCCAAATCACCCCTGAACTCCAAAGCAGCCTCCATCTCAGACATCAGAATCACTACAAATCACAGAAATTTGCAGAATTCAGATGCATTGGCCTTCTGTTCAGGCCATAGGGTCAGAGGAGTAGAGAAAAGTTTTTCTGGGGCTTGAAGAGTATCAGATTTTTTCTGTTTGAGAGCAGATGTTTAGGGCTTCTAGGTTGTGCAAGAATAGTGGTGGACATTGGATACCAAGGGACAGAGGAATCCAAGTTTCTTTAATAAACTAACCAATCTACTTTTTTCTCTTTGTAATATGTTGGGCCTCCAAAGCAAGGGACTCAGGGAAAAGGCGCCTTTTGCCTAGATGTGAATCTGCATCTTTATGTTTATAATGCAGATATTCAAGAACAATTCTTTTGTCTAATGCCAAACAAAATGTGAGTCACTAAAAGTGGAGACTGAGATTTTTCATTATTTTTCTCAAGCAACTAGCAGTGCCTGATAAAAGAACTCACTGGATGCACATTTTAAATAAATGAACGAACAATTGAATGGGCTGGTCAATGCCTTGTAGTACATTGCATTCCTTCTAAATTCCAAAGGAGCTTTAAAAAATGTGCTTGCTTTCTATTTTTAAACTCTAATGTATCCTTCATTTTTATTTTCCACCACAATTATTATGGACTTTACTGACATTCAAGTGTAAAAATTTGATTTTTCTCTCACTATACATAAGAAAATAAATTTTTCTTGGTTTTTGGCAATATCTCATTGACATTCTCTGTTCATCCCATAGAAATTGAAACATTGACTTTGATCTATATTTATTATATAGCATGAACATCTGTATTGTTTTATTTTTTATTTAAGAAGTTGTGTGTTGTTTCATTGAGAATTTTTTTTTTGTTTTATTTTCTCTATGTTTACTTCAAAAATATAAAACACAAGACTACCAAAGGGATTGAAATTTTTATTTATTTTTAAACAAAGGCTGAGGTTACTGCATCTTCTGGAAAAACCATATTTTTCTAAAGCCAGTCATTTTCTGTGCATATATATTTGGAACATACACACAGAGACATACAGATACACACATATACAGACCAACCCACCAAACTAGTGTCCTAGAATTAAGAGGCATCAGCTGTGTTCACCATGGAAAGCTTCCATGTGTATGTTAGTACAGTACTTGTATTATCAACAGAGCTTCTCAAGAGAATTAAATGAAACAAGACAATTTTTTCTGCTTTTCAGAAAAGTTTTCCTCTTATTAGATGTTGAAAGAGTAGTTGTCAAAGGTTCTGCTGCAAGTTCACCTAATGTATTGTTGCCACATGTGTTCAACTTATGGCTCACAGCTTACTAGGAAACAAGAGGGTATCCAGTTGCTAAAGATTTCAGTGAAAGGCAGTTTTATTCAGTTTCACTGTGAAGATATTTGGGAAATATTATTATTAAGAAATTCTAACAAAGTTACATCATACAAACTTTAGTTTAACTTTAGAGAATCTTTCCATCAATAAAATCTAGTTGTTTCATGTGTATACCTGTGAAGGGTTCTTAGAGCATATTCTTTATCTTCATTTTATACTAAAATGTAGAGACTTTTAGATTTTTCAGTAGTCACAGGCAATGAAACTACATAAATATGCAAACTAAAAATCCATTAAATGTGTTGCCTACTCAGTGCAGATATTTTACATTTTAGCTCATCATCCCTGATATTTTGTACCTGATGAATCCAAACACAATTACAGATTTTTAAAGAAAAATTAGCAGAGGTAAATAAACTCCTGTGATTGCTATACCTTACTTGCCATTGGGAAAAAAAAAATTGATCTGTAGGTATTATGGACAAAGCCGGCTTATTCATTCCCACATTCATCTTCTCCTTCTCTCTCTGTCTCTCATATTATCTCTTGTTTAACTAAAGTAGTAACTGAGAACTAAGTACATGATAAGGGCTATTTTAGATGTCCAAGGTGGAATATAAACAAGACAGAGAGTATCCATGGTATAATGAAACTCATATTTGAAAGACTTCCCGGACTATAAACAAGAAAGCCAATTAGTAAGTAAGATAAATTCAGAAAATGGTAGTTATTAGGAAGAAAACAAAAGAGTAGAAGGACAGAAAGTTCTTTGGGAGTGTGGTAATATGAGGTAGAGTAGGCAAGGAGGGTCTTTCTCTTAAGTAACGAAAGGGATGTATAGCTCCTGTCTAAAGCTGATAACGTCCTCTATTTTCTAGATCTGGTCCAGCTTTCTCAGAGGTATTCTTCTGTTGATTTAGTATTTCTCTGACATAACTTTGACTCTTCCTCTGTAGTAGATATGTATTATTTTTGCTGACAAACCTCTCTTCTTCCCTCCTCTGGAATCAACAACCACTGGACTTGGAACAATTCCTCCACCATCTTTGATCACTTTCCTGGCATCCACCCTCTCACCAGTGGTGATGCACATTGCAAGCCTGGTCAACTTATGTTATCATCCTCCAGTCATAGGTAATAGATAGAGGTCAACAGGTGAGCCCAAATTCATCAAAGTCCTTCTCTGAGATTTTATATCCTGATGCCATTGAGAACATTTTTCTTATTTCTATGGAATCTAAAATGATAGGATTTGGAGCCCTAGTTTGCTGAGTGAGACCCACCCCTTGACATCTTGTTGCTATGCTCAAGCCTCTCCTGTAAAACCATAATGATAATAAAACAGATTACCTTTTCTAATACCATCTCCTCATCCAGTTACCATTACTCACTCTCCTTTGTTCTGTCCTCCCTCCTTTTCTTCTTTTTCCCTAACTCCTTGATGAAGTTGTGTGCCCTCAATATCTCTACTTCCATACCTCCCATTAACAGGTCCTGCTTATGTTCCTGTCAGTCACCAATGAAATTAGTTTTGACCAAATCACTAGTGATGTCCTTGTTGCAAAATCCAAAGAACTCTTTTCAGACTTTGTTGTATCTGTCCCTTCAGCAAATCTGAAATACTCTCTGTCATTGCATGCCAAGCCATCATTCTGATTTCATTTTCCATATACCTCATTTTTTTCTCTCCCTCTCTTGTTTATTTTTTGGCCTTATTACCTGTGTGCCTCTTAAACATGTCCATTCTCCATGTTTCTCTCCTTAGCTCTCTTCTCATTATTTTTTCACTCGGAGGGCATCCCAGGCAGTCACAGGGCTTCAGTTATTACCATATATTCCTGATGATTCCCAAATCAGTACTTCTTACCTCAAACCTTACTTAGAAAACCCAGGAATATATGTAAAATAGCCTCTTAGTTCCTATATTTCAACAGGACCTCAATTTAAATACGTGCCAAGCTGAACCCATCTTAGTCTCACTGCAGCTTACTCTACCTCCTTTGTTCCCCATCTCAGTAAAGAGTGCCACAAATCACCCTGTGTTGCAAGCCAGATTCTGGCATCTATGAGGCACTAATCCTTGCATGGCTATTTGGAGAATGAGATAATATATGGAAATTACTTAACATACAGCCTGGCCTAAAATGCTCAACAAAGAATAGGCATGAAAAATACATTCTTAATGAATGAAGAGATAAAACCCATATTAAGAAATAGTGATATACCTAACTTCCAACTTACAAATCAGGTAAATAGAATCAAAGCTAGAGCTAACTCATTTTTTTATTTAGTCTTTCACACACAAAAAAGTAATAATAGTAATCTCGACTTCCTCAGCTCGAAACCCTTTCTACTTCCTTTTTCAGGCTGTAGGCATGCCTTAAAATTCCTGCTCATTCTTCAACTTGCATGTCAGGCACTAACATCTCAGAGAAGCCAATGAGCATTGATTACTGACCCCTGTGAGCAACCTCAGCTTTCTTGCTATGCCTCTGTAGGAGCAGTTATCACACCATATATCTACTATTTGTTTATAAGCCTGTTCTGTCTTAACTACCATTATATGTCTGGGTTTGATTTAAGGAATTCTCTGTGAAATATGCACATTTTAAATAGACTGTAAAATCCTCCCTCCCCTAATCACAAACTTCTGAGCTGTTAGATTTTCCTGGAAAAGAAAAATGACTAGAGTATTCGACGCAATGTATCTCTTATATTTCACATCAATGGAGTAAAGCAATGCTGTTTCATCTTCCATCACCGAAAACAATAAATACCCATAAATACAGAACATTTGATGGGTAGGTCCTCATTTTGAATACCTGCAAATTTATACTTGGGATTGGCCTTAACCATCAACTCAAATTTAGAAAGTTTGTTGTGCAGAATGTTTGCTTATCTCAGCTGTCTTTGATTTACTCTGTAGCTTGACTCCCAAGTGTAATCTTCTGATTTGAGTTCATTTCATGACTAATCCCACCAAATGCTGATTGCTTGAATTAAAGTCTTTTGCTTCTCAAGCTATTCACATGCAATCACTAACAAAAGAACAAAACAATGACAGCTTTCCAAGATTTAGAAATACTCTGTGTAATGTTCCTGGGTAGGCTAAGTAAGAAATAATGAAAAGTGGCAGCGGAAAAATACTCAAATCTGGCAAACCTTTGTAAAACAGCATTTTCTATGTTTCCATTTAGATTTTTGAACTTCTTTTATAAAATTATCAAAACATAAGATTCAAGGGATCCAGACTACTTTGTAGCACTATGACCATGAATATTTCATGGAAATATATGCATTAGTTTTCCATTGCTGCCATAAAATATTACCACAAATTTAGTGGCTTAAAACAACACATATTTATTATCTTATAATTCTGGAGATCAGAAATCCAGCAGGATTTTCACTGGGCTAAAATTAAAGCTCTGGCAGAGCTGTCATCCTTTCTGGAGGCTCTTAGGATGAATGTTTCCTTGCCTTTTCCAGCTTCTCGAGGTGGTCCAGTTTCCTTGGCTCATGGCCCCCTTCCTCATCTTCAGAGCCAGCAGTGTTGGGCTGAGTCCTTCTCATACTGATTTCTCTCTGGTTCTCTCTTCTGACTCCCTTTTTCCCTTATAAGACCCTTGTAATTACACTGGGTTGATCCAGAGTCCAGGATAATCTCCCCATCTCAAGGTCATCCGATTAGCAACCTTAATTCTATCTGCAATATGACATCATCCTCCTTTGCCATGTAACCCAGCATATTCACAGTGTCCAGCAATTAGGACATGGCCATCTTTTGGGGACATCTTATTCAGTCTACTACAATATAGAATAAACATCTTAGTATAGAGTTCCCAGGAATTAGAGTTGCTAGATAAAATATAGGATGCCCAAATAAGTTTCAATTTCAGATAAGTGATGAATAATATTAGTATAATTATGCCCTATACATTTTATTATACATATGTCCTAAATATTAAATGTAACACAGTTATACTAAAAAAAAATCATTATTAAACTGAGATTCAAATTTAACTTGGTGTCTTGTATTTTTATTTGTGAGATCTGGCAACCCTAGTAGGAATGGCAGCAATATCCAAAGTCACCACAGGACCAAAATAGTCACTTTATTGCCTCCCATACTCATTACAGCATTATTTTTAAAAGTAAAATTCACGGATCCGAGTCTACAAGAACTTTTTTTTTATAAATTATAAAATATCTATTTGATGGAATATGTGTCAATAAAAATGTTTTTTCATTGATTTTCCATTTTGACATCGATAATTCTTATGATGTAAGGTTATATGAGAAAGCAGGATACAAAATTGCATACACAATATAATTACAAAAACATAAATAAAATATTTTATGCCCATGAAGATACTAGAAGCAAATACTCTAAAATGTCAAGGAGGATTTTTCCTTCTGGGTGGGAGCAAGGATAAATTTCTACTTTCATTTTTTCCTTCCTCAATTTCTTGATTGACTAATGTATGGTTTCATTAACAAAAATGTATTCAGATGTGTCATGAGCAGAAAATAGTAAAATTCAACCTGCTTCTCAGAATAATACTATTTTTTATAATGGACCTAGTTAGACTACTTTGGTGCAATCAAGGGATAATTTTCATATCTGCAAATTATTTATCATTTATGGATGGAAAACATTACACACTGTGACTGTTTTGTGAATTTTTCACACTCCATTCTGTATGAAAGTAAACAGTTAAAATATAAAGTCTGTTTCTTTTAAAGTTATTCAAACACCTTCAGGTTCAGTAACTCTTGAGAAAGCATATTATATTGGGGGTATTTAAAGTTGTGATAAAATCATGCAGACAATGTCAGTACTCACTGTCACACAACTGATTCAATGCCTTTATGATTAGCAACATTTGTGAGAACCTGGGCATTTCCAGCAACTTGCTCTTTTGACTAATGTCTTGAAAGTGAAGCCAGCTGTTAATTATGTTAACAACCAATTCCTTGGGAATCATCACAATCCATTTTAATGGACTGAAAATTATTATTAATCAAATCCAGACACATTAGAAAATTCAGCTTTACCAAGCATTGGGGCATTAGATGTGTGAACAGTAAGAATGACAGGAGAGTTGCCTTCATTTCTTTTATGAAGAAAAAAGGTTTTCTCCTAATTATGTGAGTATTCCTTTGATTGTACTATTCAGTTAAGCCTCCTTACATGATGTAAAACAGCCAGCTACAGAGTGGAAAAAGTAATTACGAATTAGTTGTTGGCATAATGTAGAAAAGGAAAAAGATGTTAGCTTGATTTCAGCAAGAAATGTAAAAAACAAATAAAACCTGACATTGTGGGCAGACATTCAAGAGAAAGGTCATTGAAAGAAGAAAGAAGATAGAAAAGACTCAGAAAAGAGGACAAAGGAGAACTTTGAGGTTTTCTTCCTTCACTCTCTATCATTTACTACTTCTAGGGTTTGTTTTTTGCTTTGTTTTGTTTTTGTTTTTTGCAAAGGAATCAAAGGCCAAATGACACTCAAACCACTGATATTATGGAAGGTGTCCCATTTCCTAGAGCCACATCCTCTAATGAAGATAAATATTTTGATAGCCTTGAAAGAGGCTCCAGTGAAAAAGTGTGAATACATCCCATTTTGCATTTCCAGTTAACAGCTCTCTATCAGATTCATTCATTCATCCATCCATCCATTCATTCATTCATCCAAAGTTAATTATTGATCTATTTTATGAAAGACACTGTTTTAAGTGCTGCAAAATGGGCAAGAAAGATAAGGTCCTGCCTCAGGGAATGTATGTTGCATTGACAGGAGGACAGCAAACACACAAGTAAGTGAATAAATACAATCTTCAGATAACTAATTTCGTGAAAGAATTGTAAAGAAAAGTTTTTAAAAGGCCTTTGGATAGAGACTGTGGGTGGATGGGGAGTATTAATTCAGATGAAATGAACAAGGGAGTTTTCCCTGAGTTTGGGGCATTTGCACATTAACCTGAATAACTAGGAGGAACTTGGTAGGCAGAGATTTGGAGAAAGAACACACTGGGCAGAGGGTACTGACTCAAAGCTTCCAACAGAAAAGGCTCTCTGTGTTTAGGGACTGAAAGAGACCTGTGGGCTTGGGTCAGAGGGAGCATGAGGTTGAGAGCAATGAGGTTGGAGCCGTAGGCCACATGGGACCATATCTCAAGGGGCCTTGTAAACTATGGGAAGGGGGTTATTCAGATAGCAGTAGAAAGCCATTGGAGGTGTATTACACAGGCCAGTGACATGATCTGAATTAAACAGCTTCCCAAAACATAGATACCAAAAATGGATCATGGCAGAAACAACTGATGGCATAAACGCACAGGAGTAGGTTCTGAAATCAAATCATGTGTTTTCCTCATCTTCTTTTTTCAACAAAACACATTTAACACTTAACAAGAAAGAACATAGTTTTGGTTTATTGGGCATGTAACTTATCTGATGCTCTTTTCTTTTCGAAACTGGTTATTACAAAATGTAGCTCCATATAAAGACTCCCCATCATAAATTTCAATAATCATCTATCCCAACCAGCTTGTCTCTGAAACAAAAGGATGTTTTCTGGGAGGAATTTGGGGGCTGTCATCATACTTGGGGTATTAGGTTGTGGAAAAGACCAGGAGCCTCCTGATGACAGGCAGGGACAGTTCTCCTGAGGTCTCACCGCAGCAGGCCTCTCTGTCCACTGCCTCCTTTATGAGTTTGTTTCCAAAGTCACTCTGTCTCTGTCACCAACTTGCTTAAGATTCAAAACCCTGGGATAAGCATCTGTTGGGAAGAGCCCCACTGGGAAGGTTTTGGGTATATAATCAGGGATTAGAAAAATGACAAATTCCCATGAACTTGTTTTTTGAACTCACAGAGAGATAAGCATCTGGAATCATGGAAAGATTTGCTCAAAATAATAGAGTTAATTTCAGGCAGGAATATAACTAGAATTTAGACCCTCTATTTTTAATATAATGAACTTCCCATTACAACACAGGGCCTATTATGCATTTTACTTTTATGGAAATCCAAGGTCATCATTACTAGTGTATAGAAACACTACTGATTTTTAGGTGTTGATTTTGTACCTGAATTCATTTATTAATCCCGATTGCTTTGTTGTGGATTTTTCATGATTTTCTGTATATAGGAATATGTCATCTGCAAATAGTGAAAGTTTTATGTCTTACTTTCCTATTTGGATGCCTTTCAACTCTTTTTTTGCCCAGTTGCTCTGGTCAGAACTTCCAGTAAAATGTTGAATAACCAATGGGCATTCTTGCCCTGTTCCCAATGATAGAGGGAAAGCTTTCAGTCTTTCAACAGTACTATGATGTTAGCTGTGAGTATTTCATAGTTTGAATCTGTTATGTACCCCAGAAAATATTATGTTCTTTTAGTCCACTCTTGTGGGGGCAGATCTTTTATGGGTGGGAACTTTGGTTAGGCTATTCCAATTGAGATGTGACCCAGTCCATTCAAGGTGGGTCTTAATCCTTCACTGTGGTCCTTTTTGAGGGGATAAAAGGCAGAGACATCTTGGAGAGAGTTTACATAGAAGCCCAGAGACATTTTGGAGAAAGCCACAGAAACAGAAGCTAAACCCAGAAAGAAGGACCAGCAGACTCACCATGTGACTTTCCATAGGACAGAGGAATCCCAGATGCCCTTGGCCTTTCGACAGAGGAGGTGTCACCCTATTGTTGCTTTAATTGGGACATTCATGGCCTTAGAACCATAAATTTGTGAACTAATAATCCCCCATTGTAAAAGCCAATCCATTTCTGATATATTGCATTCCAGCAGCCTTAGGAAACTGAAATAGGTTTTCATACCAGAGAAGTGGGGTTCTGCAATTTGCCAACACCAAAAAAATGCTAGAACAGATTTGTAAATGGATAAGGGAAAGAATCTGGAAGAATTGTGATATGCTTGATACAAAAGGCCTAGATTGCTTTGAAGAGACTGTTGGTGGAAATATGAAAACTAAAAGTACTTTCCAGTGAGACCTTAGATGGAAATGATGAACGTGTCAATGCAAACTGGAAGAAAGGTGACATCTTATAAAGTGGCAGGGAATTTGGCAAAATTGAATTCTGGTGTTGGATGGAAGGGAGAATTTGAAAGCAATGGGTTCAGATATCTAGCTAAGGAAATTTCCAAACTAAATGTGGAAAATGCAGCCTGGCTTCTCCTTACAGCTTATAGTAAAAAGCAAGAGGAAAGGGATAAGCTGAGAACTGTACTCTTGGTTAAAAAGAAGACAAATTGATGGTTTAAAAAATTCTGAGTTTCCAGAAAATGCGTCCACAGAGAATAGAGCCCTGTGTGATGATTTAACCAGCTTGCCATCTCAGTGTGACTCAGGCTTGGAGACAGAGTTATCCAGAAAGTGTTTGTGGAAAGTCCTATTGTCTGACAATTGGGACCCCTGTATGCTGCAGGCTAAACTGACAAGTTTTTTGTGAGATCTGTATGAATGGAACCACTCCCAGTCTGGACTAAAAGGACAGGAAAGGGACAGATGAAATGAAAAATAACTTCAAGGGCAGAAGGAAGGAAACTGAGGTATGAAGCAAAGAAATCTCAGGCCAGGAGAATGGACTCACCCATGCACATGGAAAGCGTGAGTTTGCCCCAGAGTTTGCAAAAGGCAGGACTTCTTCCCTGTTGTTCAGAAAGAATGTTATCACCCTAGGGCTCTCAGATGCTTGGGGAACTGGGGAGGAGCTTAGCTACCCCCTTGTTCCTGAAGAGTTTTGCTCCACCAGGCTTCAGAGAGAGTGTGGCACATTCCTCAGGGATTGGGAAGAGCCTGGCCACCACCCACTGTTCTAAGGAGAGGGGACCTTTGCCCTGGAGAAGGCAGAGAGTCCAGGGGCCACCCTGATGCTTGAAGAGGGTGGAACCAAGAACATTGTGGTCTCCCCCATGCTTGAAACTGTTGAAACCCTCAATCCAGTGTTTGGATAGAGCAGGGCCACTATTTAAGTCCTTGGAGAGAGTGGAACTGCCACTATCTCAGGCCCTGAGGAAAAAATGTCTTTATATAAATGACTCTATACTTTGAAATCTAATGGAGTTTGCCATGCAGGTTTTTGGAACTGTTTTGGACCTTTGACACCTTTTTCCTTCCAATTTTTCCCTATGGCAATGGAAATGTTTATCCTATGACTCTCCTTCCTTCGTATATTGGAAGCAGACAACTTGTTCTAAATTTCACAGAATTTTGCCTTAGGAAAAAGAAAAAAAACATTCCTGTAACTGATTTTGATTAAAACTTGGTACTTAATATTGTTACTGAAATGATTTAATGCTTTTGTGATATTGTCATGGAATGAATGTATTTTGCATATGGAAAGAACATGCTTTTTTGTGGTCCAGAGGGTGGAGTATGCTGGTTTGAGTCTGTTATACACCCAGGAAAAACTATGCTCTTTTAATCCATTTTTGTGAGGGCAGACCTTTTGTGGGTGGGACCTTTTGGTTAGGCTATTCCAATTGAGATATGTCCCAACCCACTCAAGGTGGGTCTTAATCCTTCACTGAAGTCTTTTTGAAAGGATAAAAGGCAGAGACATTTTGGAGAAAGCTTAGAAACACCCAGAGACATTTGGAGACAGCCATTGAAACCAGAACCAGGAAAGATGGATCAGGAGATGTCTCTATGTGTCTTCCCATATGACAGAAGAGCCCCGGATGCCAGCAGCCTTCCATAGAGAAGGTACCTTTCTCTTGATGCCTTAATTTGGACATTTTCATGAACTTTGAACTGTAAATTAGTAACCTAATAAATTCCCATTGAAAAGTCCATCCATTTCTGGTATATTGAATTCCCACAGCTTTAGCAAACCAAAGCATATACCCTTTATCTTGTAGAAAGTGTCTTCTTCTGTTCCTGGTTTTCTAAGTGTTTTTATCAAGAATGGTGCTGGATTTTGTCAAATGCAGTTTCTACATCAACTGAGGTAATTATTTGTTTTTTCCCTTCATTTTGTTAATGTGGACTACTACATTAATTAATTTTCTTATGTTGAAACACCCTTGCATACCTGGGATAAGCTCCACTTGGTCAAGGTATATAATTCTTTTAATGTGCTGTTGGATTCAGTTTGGTAGTATTTTGCTGAGGATTTTTGCATTTGTATCATAAGAGATATTTTCTTTTTGTGTGGTCTCTTCATTTTGCTTTGGTATGAGGGCAATGTTGATTTCAAAGAATGAATTAGGGTTAGTTCCCTCTTCTTCAGACTTTCAGAAGAATTTCAGCAGGATTGTTGTTAATTCCTCTTGGAATGTTTGGTAATATTTCTCTGTGAAGCCTTCCAGTCTGGAATTTATTTGGTTGTTGGGAAGCTTTTGACTAGTGATTCAATATTTTACTAGTTATTTGTCTGTTGAGATCTTCTATTTTTCTTGAGTCAGTATAGGTACAATGTATGGTTCTTGGAATTTGTGCATTTCATTTGGTTATCTAATTTGTTGGTGTACAGTTGTTCATAGTATCCTCTTACACACTTTTTTTTTACTTTAGTGGGGTTGATAGTAATGTCCTCTTCATTTCTGATTTTAGTCATGTGTGACCTCTTTCTTTTGTTTTCTTTGTCAGTCTAGCTAAAAGTTTGTCAATTTTATTGCTCTTTCAAAAGGACCAAGTTTCTGAAGGTTTGTTCTCTCTGCTAACAACTAATTCATTGATCTTTACTCTAACCTTTGTTATTTCTTTTCTTATGTTTGCTTTGGATTTAGTTTACTCTCCTTTTTCTAGGTCTTCCAGTATGAGGTGAGGTCTCTGATTGAAATCTGTCTTCTTTTTAATATGAGCATTTTAAAGCTATATATTTCCCTTTCAGCATCACCTTTGTTGCATCACCTAAGTTTTGATTTGTTGTGTTATCATTTTCATACATCTGGAGATATTTCATAATTTCCCTTGTGAAAACCCATTGGTTATTTAAAATATGATGTTTAATTCTCACATATTTGTGAATTTCCCATTTCTCCCTCTTTTATTGAATTCTAGCTTCTTTCCATTGAGATCAGAGAAGATACACTGCATGATTTAAATACTTTTGAATTTATTGAGACTTATTTTGTGACCAACTATATGGTCTATCTTTGAGAAAGATCCATGTACACTAATAAGAATGTGTATTCTGTTGTTGCTGGGTGAAGTGTTCTCTTTTTGTCTGTTAGGTCTAGTTGGTTTAGAGTGTTGTTCATGTCTTTTGTTTCCTTATTGATCTTCTGTGTATTAAAGTATCCAACTATTAATGTATAACTGCTAATTTCTGTGTTCAAGTCTGTCAGTATTTCCTTCATATATTTTGAGGATCTACTGTTAATTGCACTCATATTTATTATTGTTACATCCTATTGTTGAATTGACCCCTTTGTTAATATATAATAACTGTCTTTGTCCCTCATAAACATTTTTGACTTGAAGTATATTTTATCTCATATAAGTGTAGCTACTCAAGCTCCCTATTCATTAATACTTTCATGGTATATATAATTTTTTCCATCCCTTCACGTTTAACCTACTTATATCTTGGAGTTTAAGATGAGTCTCTTGTAGACAACATAATTGGGTCATGGTCTTTTATTCATTCTGCCAGTCTCTACCTTTTGACTGGAAATGCTATTCCATTAACATTTAAAATGACTACTGACAATGCAATTCGCTATTTAGTTTAGTAAATCTTGCACATTTTTGTCATCAATTCTTCCAATAATGCCTACTTTCATATTTATTTGATTTTTTGTACTGTGCCATATTGAGTCTTTATCATTACTACATGGAGATATTTTCCATATAGTTCTCTTGTGGTTATCATGGGGTTAAAATTTAACATATTGCATATACAATAATCATATTTGAGTTGGCACCAACTTGACTTCAATAGCATACACATACACTGTTCCTATATTCCTTCATCCCCTCACATTTTTTGGTACAAAGGTGAATACACTATATGTCCAAAACCATATATTGATTATTACTTTTAGTGTATTTGCATTTTAGAACCTGTAGAAAGTAAGAAGTTGTGTTAAATACCAAAAAATACAATACAATAGTACTGGCATTTATATTTAACCGAATGGTTACCTTTACGACAGGTCTTTATTTATTCCACTTTGAGCCACAATCCTGTGTCCTTTCTTTCAATCTGAAGAAACCCCTTTAGCACTGCTTATAGGGCAGGTCTAGATGGCAATGAACTTCCTCAACTACTGTTTATTAAAGAATGCCTTTACCCTCCCTCATTTTTGAAAGTCTTGTCTTGCCATATATAAAATTCTTGATGGGCAGCTGTTTCTTTCAGCACTTTGAGAATTTCAAACATTGCCTTATTGTCTCCTTTGTTTTTAATGACAAATTTTCTCTTAATCCAATTTGGACTTCTCTGTAAATAACACATTTCTTTTCTTTTGAAGTTTTCAGAAATCTCTCCTTGTCCTTTGCTTTCAAAAGTTTAATTCGTAGTATATGATAGATGATGTTTTTCTTCAAGTTTCTCCTCTTTGGTGTTCTCTGGGCTTCTCTGATGTGCATATTCACATCTTTTGTTAAGTTTTATAATTTTTCTGTCCTTATTTATTTGAATATTTCTCCTGTCCCTTTCTCTCATTCTTCTCCTTCTGGGACCACAATATTCGTATATTGATATACTTGATGATATCCCAGAGGTCTCTTAGACTATTTTTAATTTTTATAATTCATTTTTCTTCTGCTTCTCAGCTTGCCTTATTTCAATTATCTTGTTTTCTAGTTTGCTGATTCTTTTTTCTGCCATCTACAGTCTACTTTAGAAACACTCTTGTTTATTTTTATTCTGTTATTGTGGTTGTCAACTCCAGTAGCTCTGTTTGGTTTATTTTTAAACTCTTTATCTTGTGTGTCCACAGTGTGGTCTTCTTCATTGATGTTTTGGGATTTTTATCCTCTTCTTTTGAGTGGATCATCATTTTCTATTTCTTCGTTTGTCTAATAATCTTTTTTTGCACAGTACACATTTTAATTTTAAAAAAATGTTAACTCTGGGATTTAATCCCTGAGAGGTCGTTTCTTGAATTTGTAATCAGCTGGTGATATGAAAGAGATTTTCTTCACTGCAAGCCTTCCTATCAGGAATGTTCACACAAAGAGGGCACAGGCGGGCTCCTAACTGCCCTGGAGTGGGGATGAGGCAGTAGCCAGGAAGTGCATAGGCTCTTCTTCCAAGATTACCCAAAGCTGCACTTCCTTAATCTGCTCTGCATACACAGCCCTTCCACTGTCCTCCACAGCTCTGAGGAAGCATACTGTCTTTAAGTCTCCTCCAACACTTTTGTTCAGGGTGGTTTAGAACAATGGCTGCCCTCAAAACTGGACCATCAGTAGTCCAAAGTAGCTAATTAAAAGCCATGATCAGCAATTGGCCTGTGCCCACGCTGGATCTTGGGGAGGTGGATTGTTATGTACCTTTCTGGCACCAGCACACTATACTATGGGTTGGACCCCGCTGCTGCCTGCCACAGGGGAGGCTGGATGATGTTAACCACAGCAAAGAAAGAACAATTTACTTGTATGACCATAATTTACCAGCCTCTTCCTCTCACTCTTCCCTGGATGCTCCACAGTGTTCAGCTGGACTCTGCAGTTTTTTAATAGGTGATTTAGTCAGTGCCTGCCTATTTAATAGTTTTTCTGGTGGGTGGACTTATTCCTGTAGCTTCCTACTCCACATCTTCCCACAACCCTCTCCTTAAACTCTGTTTTTTAACCACAGGCCAAGAAATTGTTTTCTTACAAACTTCCCTCATTTATCAATTTACATTGGGTACTCAAGCAGGTATTCTAATTTCTCCTGTGATATTAACTTATTAATACTCATGATAATATTTATGCAGTGACTTTACCCATAAGTAGCATAAAATGTTTAACTAATATTGGTCAATTGTTGAATGTGAATTCCAAGGCCAAATCTATGCCTTACATGTAGAGCTTGACTAGTAAATAAAGGAGCCACTGGTAAGTCTGTTAGCATTTCAGTGTCATGGCTTCAGTGACAGGTAGATTGGCAGTGGAAAGGAACTCTGGCTCTGTATGAAACCAATGACTGATGATTTATTTCTAGAGAACAAGATAAGTGGGTAAAAGTTTTAAATATCCCTGGAGTTTCTTACTCTTTTTCTAACTGCTTTAGCCAACTAGATTTTTTTCAAAATCAAGTGAATTATTTGTTTTGCTTTGTAAAACCTATAGCTAAACATAAATATGGAGACATGAATAACTTAGAGAGTGGCCAATAGAAGGCAAAAGTATTGATTAAAACGTTAAAAAGTAGATCTAAAGGAAAACCAGGGAAGCTGGGGAGAAGTGAAAAAGAAAGCATACTCAATAAATCTTTACATTCTCTAAGGAATGTTGTATAAGTGAAGGTAGTGAATATGTTTTCCTTCCTTCCTATTTACACCAAAAGATGCGCTAATACTAAAGTATGAGAAATTGAGGTCAGACAGAGAGGGAGTGCCAAATATATGGGAATATATGGGATATATATATATTACAATCAAGACACAAAGGAAGGAAGATACAGAAATTTCTTTTCTGAAGTTTGTTTCTTTAAGCATAGTAATTTACTCAATTTAATAAGTATGACACAAATGTGTAACTCAAGTATTCAAGTACTATGGGGATAGAGATAAATAAGCCATCTAGCAGCTTATGATCTATTGAAGTAATATGGAGTTATGTTCTGAATAAGTGTTGTTCCAGTTTGCTAATGCTGCCATTAAGCAAAATACCAGAAATGGATTGGCTTTTATAAAGGGGGGTTATTTGTTTACAAAGTTACAGTCTTAAGTCCATAAAGTGTCCAAGTAAGGCATCAACAAAGGGTACCTTCACTGGAGAAAGGCCACTGGCATCAGGAAAACCTCTGTTAGCTGGGAAGGGACATGACTGGTGTCTGCTTGCTCCCAGGTTGCGTTTCAAAATGGCATTCTCCAAAATGTTGCTCTTGGGGCATTTTGTCCTCTCTTAGCTACAGCTCCTCTTCAAAATGTCACTCTTAGTTGTTCTGAAGTTCTTGTCTGTGAACTCCTTTATACAACTCCAGTGATCCAATTAACACCCACCTGAATGGGTGGGGTAACATGTCAATGGAAATTATCCAATCAAACCTTACACTCACAGTTGATTGAGTCATATCTCCATGGAAACACTCAAAGAATTCCAATCTAATCAACATGAATATGTCTTCCCCCACAAGATTGTATAAAAAATAATGGCATTTGGGGGAAAATAATACATCCAAACTGGCACAAGCATCAAAATAGGGATAATTAAAGCGGGCGTGTTGTTTGTGAAAATAAATTAAAAAAAAAAATAGAAAGAGTTAATTGGCAGGGAAAATGGCAGTACTGATATATCTAGTATAGAATTGGAAACTGGAAGTTGGAACCAGGAGATAGAGATAATTATGTGGGAGTCATCAGCTTCTGGGTAATATCTTGAAGGAGTAGTAATGAATGAAATCTTAAAAGCCAACTCAGCAAATACTTAGTTATTAAGTTTGTGTGTGTGTGTGTGTGTGTGTGTTTTAGTGAAGTTAATCAACTGATGGTACTACTGAATTTTCTGTTTTGTGTTCATAGAAGAATTTCTGTCAGAGAACCCCTATAAATATCATAGCCATACAAAGGTAAAAATACATTTTATTTTCAATGCATGTTTTCCTAAGTTCTTGCAGGCATATATGGTGTGTGCAAGAATAGGTGATAAGAGATAAAGAAAAACAGTGCTGGTAACTAAGTAGAATCTATACAAACTTGTACATTGGATGGTAATCCAACATATGTTGAGAACCTTCTAAAGGTAACAGGTTAAATGGTGATGAAGAATTTGAGGCACAATTCCATCTCTCCTAGGAGCTGATAATCTATCTGGAAGAGAAATCAAACACATATGGTGAAAAATAGATTATTTTAACAATAGAATTCACATGGTGGGACAAGGGACTTTTATTTATATGATATAAAACATGAGGCATCTCTTTTTCAAATGTATGGGAAAGACCTTATAAAAATAGAGCTTTTGAGATATTCTGAAGCATATTATTAGGGGAACTTGCTTTGCTTCTGTGGGTAAAAATAGAAGTGGGAATTAGGAATAGAGGTCCCAAAAAGAGATAGAAAAGAGGAATAAACTACCTTCATAAATTGAAGAACCAAGTAATACAATGCTCAAATGGCTTTTAATATCAGGATGCTTAAAGTCAAGTTAAAATGGTCTCTGTTAATAAATATTTCCTCCCTAGACAATATTTTATGGAGTTAAGTACACTCAGTGTGGCCTTCAATTTAACAGACTAGGCAATTCAGATTAAACCTCCTGCTGAGGAAAACCATAAAAAACAGGATAGTTTTTCTGTTCATAAGCATAAGAGAGTTAACAAAGTAGTAAGGATGAGAGGGCCAGGATTTAGGGGAATATTGTCCCACTTCTACTGCAGTAACACCTGTCAATTCCAAAAGAAACTGCTGAGAGCCTGAGAAGCTAAGCAGAGCTCTTTAGTGCCTCATTATCTGGGGATTCAAACTATGGGGTCCAAGGTCTACCAGAAGTGGGGACCTGATAAATCCTACATGTTAGGCTGGGATCTTTAAAGGCTACAATCTTAAAGAAATGTTGAGCCAAGAATAAAAATGAAGGTTCTAGAAGTAGATGAAACCTGTTTCAACATATATCAACCAGAAAAAATGGACACAGATGATATTGGATCACTAGCAAACGTCATCTCCTGACAGAAGCAGGTGTGTATCTTCTCTGGAGAAACATAACATTACCCTAGGTTTCAAATTATCTTTACAATTTGTTCATATGTAATACCCAGCAGTCAATAAAAAATCAGGCACACAAGAAAACAAGGCAATATAAACACTACAAACAGACTCATAGGAACTCCAACTTATGGAATTATCTGACATAGGTTTTAAAATAACTATACTTAATATGTTTAAGATGATAATAGATACAATTTAGAATTTTGGCATTAAACTGAAAATTGCTTCGCAACATACTAAAATAATTAATAAAATTCTAGAACAGAAAAATACAGTATCAGAAATGAAGTACTCAATGGATAAGTTTCACATAGGATTTGACACAGAAGTAAGTATTAATGAAGTAGATAATAGGTTAGAATAAAAATCTTAGAATAAAGAAAGAGGAAATAAAAAATGGAGAAATACAAAATTCAGAATAACAGACATAGTGAATACAGTGGGAAAAAAAATGGAATGTGTAGTTGGAGTCCCAGAAGGACACGAGATAAAATAAGGAAGAAAATATATAAGGAAATAATGGCAGAAAAATTTATAAATTTTTAAGCACATCAAATCAGGGCACCAAGAAAATCTATCAGACTTTTGATTCTATATTCTATAATAAACACATTCCACCATAAACCAAAAAAAAAAAAAAATAGACAAATTAGACAAATTTTTAAATCAACTGAAAGGATATTCTGAAAAGTGGAGAAAAGAAGGACTGTCTAGGGATCTTGAAACTTGAGAAATGGCTCAACAGATTTCCTTCACTGTAGTTGCAACGACTGTGGGCAGTACTCAGGCTTTCTTCACAGCCATGAAATAATGAGGCACTGCATAAGCCTTTACTAACTGCAGAGTTGATAGAGCAATGCAGAGATGAGAGCGATGCAGGAAGAGATTTTCAAAGTCTGTGTATGAATAACTGAGCAGACCTCTGAAGTGTCTCATGCATGAAATTGATAAGAAACAACATGGCAAAAGAGTTGAGAACTTCAAACTCTTCTGAAACACTACTCAGGAAAACCTCTGGAAAGCACACAAATGGGGTAGGCCAAAAGCACAGCAAAGACTTTGAACACCAAATTGACATTTGAACCACAGCCCACAAAGTGAACCAGGACATGGTTTCTTGATTTAAACAGTTTTATTGCCTACTAACTAGAAGCTTTAAATAGGAGCCATAGTCTCATAAAATAATATTCATATTGTTCAGGGCAATGTCTAAAATTATTTATTATAGCAAGAAATACAACAATCTCATCTTGATTGAGAAAACGCAATTGCCAAATACCAACACTGAGATGACACAAATATTGGAATGATTTGAAAAGAACTTTTAAGCATTTATCATAAAAATATTCCAGAAAGCAATAATGAAACTTCTTGAAACAAATAAAAATTTATCAGCAAAGAGAAGACATAAGAAGACATAAAGTATAACTAAAATATTTTCCCATTATTAGACAAGTTGTGGGTTTACAGAACAATTATGCATGAAATACAGGATTCCCATACACCACCCCATCAACAACTTTATGCTGTGGAATATTTGTTACAGTTGAGTATAACACATTTATATAATTGTAGTATTAAATAAAGTCCATGGTTTAATTTACGGTTCACTGATTTTGTAGCATAGTTGCATGGATTTATTTTTTAAATTTTTATTCTGTTACCATATACAGAATCTAATATTTCCCCTTTTATTCATATTCAGATATGTATTTCAGTGCTGTTTATTGTGTTCATAATACTGTGCTACCATAACTGTCATTCATTACCAAACATTTCCATCATTCCAGATACGAACCCTTTGCATTGGAAGCCTTAACCTGCCATTCCCTATTCCCATCCCATCCTCTGGTAGCCTATAGTCTAGATTCTGACTCTATAAGTTTGTTCATTCTAATTGTACCAAATAAGTGACATCATACAATATTTGTCCTTTTGTGTCCAGCTTATTTTTCTAAATATGATGTCTTCAAGGTTCTTCCATATTGTTGCATATAGCAGGACTTCATGACTTTTTAAGCTAAATAATATTTCATTGTGTGTATATGGTGTATTTTATTTATCAGTTCAATTGATGGATACTTTGGTTGCTTCCATCTTTTGGCAATTGTGAATAATGGTACTATGAACATTGTTGTGCAAATCTATTTGAGTCCCTGCTTTATATTCTTTGGAGTATGTACCTCATAATTGGGTTGCTGGATCATATGGTAGTTTTACATTTAGCTTTCTGAGGAACTTCCAAGCTGTCTTCAACAGTGGCTGCATCATTTTACATTTCCAGAAGCAATGGAAAAATGTTCCTATTGCTCTGTATCCTCTCCAACACTTGTCTCTTTTTCTAATAGCAGCCATTCAGTAGGTTGTCATTTCCTTTAATAATAAAGTTCTTTGAGGAACAAATGGATTTCACTTGGATGAAGTCAACTTATCTGTTTTGTCTTTCTGTTGTTTGTGCTTTGGGTTTAAAGTCTAAGAAACCATTCCTTAACACAAGGTCCTGAAGAGGCTTCACTAAATTATGTTCTAGGAGTTTATGAATTCTACCCTTTGTATTAAGGGCTTTTATCCATTTTGAGTTGATTTTTGTATGTGGTATGAGGTAGAAGTCCTCCTTTTTTGTTGTTGCTGTTGTTTGTTTTTTTGCAAATGGAGATCCATTTTTGCCAACACTATTTGTGGGAGCAATTATTCTTCCCCAATTAAGTGGTGATTGCCACCTTGTCAAAAATCAGTTCATCTTGTTTGGTGTTCTTTGAGCTTCTTGGACATATATATTCATGCATTTTGTTAAGTTTTGGAAGTTCTCTGTCATTATTCCTTTGGCTCTTTCTTCTGCCCATTTCTCTCTTTCTCCTCCTTCTGGAAATCCCATAATGTGTATCTTGGTGCTTTTTGATGGTATCCCATAGCTTTCTAGGTCATGTTCACCTTTAATATTTTTCTCCTTTCTGCTCTTCTTGTCTTCAAGTTCACTGATTCTTTATTCAGCCTGCTCCATCTGCTCTTGAAACACTCCTGGATACTTTTTCATTTCAGTTTTCATGGAGTCTTCAATGCCAGAAGTTCTGATCAGTTCCTTTTTAAAATTTCTATCTCTTTACTAAGATTTGCATATTGCTCATTCACTGTTTGGCTGATATCCTTTAGTTCTTTCCCTGCATTTTCCTTCATCTACTTGAGCATTTCTAAGAAAAAGTCTTCGGTATGTCCATATTCTGATCTTTACTGGTGTTTTCTGGGACTTTATCCTCTTTGGATGGGCCATCATTCCCTGTTTCTTTGTTTGTCTTTTACTCTTTTGTTACACATTGTACATTTTAATATTTTGCAATCTTACCTGTTTCTAGGTTTTGTAAGCCTCTGGTGATAAGAAAAGATTTTCTTGAGCTTCAGTCTGCTATCAGGAAGGTCTGCTCAAGTCAACTGTAGTCTTCAGGGTTTTTCCTGTCTTTCAGGGCCTATGTCTTGTCCTGGGCATTTACTTGTTATTTGTTATTGAGTTCTTTTGTTTGCAGGAGTTTGTTTTCAGAAGACAGAGCCCTGTCTCCCAGGCATTTGAAACTGGTAGGCCTTGGTTCCAGACTGTTTGCCTCTATAGTTTTTTACATTCTTTTCATTGCCTTCAGCTGCTTTTGCCTAGAGGGAAAATTATGTGTTAAGGGTCACTACAGGGAGGACTTTCTCAGCCAAAATAGGTCCAAGGACTCATGCAATTAGGGCAGACCAGCACCAAAGTTGTCCTGAGGAGGGGATCAGGACGGGCAGCAAGAGTTTCTTCCATGGATCTCTGAAGCTGAACTTTCTTGGCTTGCCAAACAAATGCAGCCCTTCAGCTAACTTTCCCCTGTAGCCCTAAGGAAGCACTGTGTCTTTAAATATCCACTGCCTCAAACACTGTCTTGTGAATGTTGAAATAATGGCTGTTGCTGCCTTTGTCCAGGGCAGTTGAAACAATATCTGCCCTCAGAGCAGGGCACCACTGCTCCAAATTTGCTAATCAAAAGATGTGATTAATTATTGGCTTGTGCCAACCCCTGTTCTTGAGGAAGGGAATCTTTATGTCCCTTTCTGCCACCAGTGAGCTACCCAGGGATTGGACCCCAAGTCAGCCTGCCATGAGAGTTTGTAGATGAGCACCAGTGGCTGCAACATGGAGAGAGCCATTTCTTTACCAGAGTTTATCAGCTTCTTTTTTCCTGCTCTTCACTGAATGCTTGCAATGTTACTCTGGCCTCCAGCATTTCAAAATATTGTTTCAGTCAGCGCCTGCCCATTTAATAGTTGTTTTGGTGACAGGACTGAGTCCTGGGGCTCCTTACTCCACCATCTTCCCTGGACATCCTCCAAAAAGAAATTGTCATCTGAGAAATACAGCAGTAACAACAGCAGCAGCAGCAGCAACTCACTGGATGTGCTCAATAACAGAATAGAATTAGCAAAAGAAAATAATGGTGAACTTGAAGACAAATCAAAATTAATTGCCCCATCTGAACAACAAAGAGAAAGTAGATAGGAAGGGAAAACACACAGAATCACAGAGATCTTAGGAACGAAAAAGGTCTACAATTCAGGTAATCAGAGATCCAGAAAGAAAGGAGAAAATGTGAGTCTGAAAAATGTTTGTGTGATATTCACATAGGAATAGAAATACAGAAAAATGGAACAGAGTTGTGTCTGAAATAGACCACACATATAGAGACAATTGATATCTGTCAAATGTACCAACAATTTAATGAGAAGGTAAAGTCTTTTCTATAAATGGTGTGGAACTGCATATTTATTTTTTAAATTGACCTTATCCCTTATCATGCACCATATATAAAAATTAATTTGAAATGGAATATAGACCTATACGCCCAATCTGAAACAATAGTTCTAAAAGAAAACATCAAAGGAAATCTTCATAACCATGTGGTAGACAAAGGTATTCTTAGAAAGAGAACCAAAAGCACTAAACAAAAAGAATAATTGGTAAATTGTCCTCAAAATTAAGACTTCTGGTTTTTGAAAGAAATTGTGAAGAAAATGAAAACATATATAGAGAAAATATTTGAAAAACATTTGTCTAACAAAGACTTAATCCACATTAAATAAAGAATTCATGATAAGAATACAAATAACTAATTTTTTTTTCAATGGGCAAAAATTTGAATAACAATGCACTAAAGAAGATGTACAAATGACTAATAAACATACTAAAAAGTGCTAAAAATTATTGGTTATTGGGAATGCAAATTAAAATCACAATTAGGTATCAATACACCTACTAAAATGGTTAATGTTAAAAAAATTGATAATAGCAAGTTTTGGCAAGGATGTGGAATGACTGAAATTATTATACATTGCTATGGAACTGGAAAATATGAGAACCACTTAGGAGAAACTAAGAACTTTTTTAAGTATTTCTTATAAACCTAAACATAAAATTTCTGAATGACAAACAAATTCCACTCCTAAGTGTCTATCAAGAGAAATGAAAAAACATGCCATGCAAAGATCTGTACAGGAATTTTCAGAGCAGCTTTATTTACAATAGCCCCAAATTAGAAATGATACAATTGTCCATCAATAGGTGAATAGAAAAACAAACTGTCATATTTTTCATTTGAATTGCTACAACAAAAGGGAAAAACATGGGTGAGTCTCCAAACCATTAAGATGAGTGAATGCAGAAATCTATGAAATACATGTTTTCCCATATATATTAAATTCTAGAATTGGCAAAATTAATCTACAATGGCAGAAAGCATATCCATGTTTGTTTTATCTGGACTATGGTTAAGAAATTTGCTATGGAATGGACACAAGGGAAACTGGCATGATGGAATTATCATATATCTTGATTGTGGTTGTGATTACAATTATTATACATTTTTCAAACTTTGTCAAATCGTACACTTAAATGAATACATGCATTGGATATAAATTATACCTTAATCAAGTTATATACCCAAACACACATATAGTCTCATAGAGAAAATGAGTGAAAAAAAATGAGTGTGCCCTAGAGAGATTTCTACAGACACATAAATCTTCCAGAATATCTAGTATGATAATACACTTCCCCAAAGACGAAAACTAAGTACTGCTCACAAAATTAGATAGGTTGAGAATCATGAACATATTATTGTATTACAATATCCTCAGCTATACATTCAGTTGCTTCCATAATTTTTTAACTTCAAATAAATTTTTAAATGCAATAGGGATATATTGTTTAAAAATGCTCATAATAGAAACTGATAGAATGAATTCTGATTTTTTCAAAGACAAACAATTTGTTCCTGATGCAATAATCCTGTAAAGCCAAATTATTATTTTAAGATGGCCTTAAATCTCAAATATATTATTACGTTATAGTCACATATGGAAATGACATATTTCATTTTCTTCTGCAGCCACAAAGATGGTTATCAATGTTAATATCCTTTACAAAAAAATGAATGTGCTCTTGTAACAATTTCATAAAGTTGTTGCTTCACTATTAAATTGTTGTGATATGATTTAACAGACATTTTTACTTCTAATTGACAATTATATATATATATATAAAAACTGCAAATTTGATGTGGATGATATTTGATCAGTGTTGTTTAGTGACAATTATTTCAGTCCTTGATAATATTCCCAAGCCTCTACAGAGAGATGAGGGTAAGCTTATTAGCTTATTTCCTTTCTTTTTCCTTTTTAACATCTGTATTTAGATTAATGTTCCTAAGTGAAGTTATGTAACTGATTTCACAGTCCCTGAAGTTTTCAATTTTTTAAAAAAGTACTTTGCATTTGATATTTCGAGATCATTTAATATCTGCCATGTTTCCTTTTGTGTAAAGGTAGTAAACACATTGAGAAGAATAAAGAACAACCTCCCATCAAAATGTAGACAAAATTTGGCACCATTTTTATTTTGTAGCTGGTAATGGCATAGACTCCTCAACTCACATTTTTACTTCAAACAGATTTATTAACAAAATTTGAAGGGCTTAATAATATTCAATGGACAATATTGCCTCTGGGAGTCAATATTTGTATCATGAGCCAAACCTCTTTTCTGTGTTCCAGATAGCTCTCAACCTTCTGGTGGGAAATCTGCAACATGCCATGTTTATTAATGTTAAGACTTATTGGATCAAATGTGGATGTAAACCATGCTTTTAAAAAAAAGTAATTTACAATACATACTTGAAAAATGATTATTTTACTTCCTTAGCATCATTTGTTCTTTGACCAGTTTCAAATTTTAAATGGCTCATCAGAGAGCACTGTCTATTCTAGCCAGCAACTCTGGTAACATAACCGTTGGGTCTAGCATGTGGTCATTGTCTAGCAAATACAAATCAGGATTCATTATTTTTCCTTTTCCCTCTTACTCAGGAAATATCACAAAACAAGTTAAAAATTGAATAATTTCTTTCTTCAACACACACTTTCTCCTCCCCAACCCTAGCCTCATCACAAATATCACAAATTATAGCGTACATGGAATAGTGTGGCTTTTTTCTAATTAGAGTCGGCTGCCCAATTCCCCAGGCAAGGCAAAAACCCTCCAGGTCCTAAAAAGAAATGAATTCCAAATCAAAAAGCTAATAAATAAGTAATTTGGGGCCCAAAAGCAATTATCCTCACAGGGAAGTATCTTGATAAAAGTCTACCTTGAATTGGCTAGTTATGGTCTTCCCATAATTGAAAGGCAGGCAGACAGCAATTTCAATCCCAAACATTCATACAAAGATAATTTCTCTACATCATAATGTCCTGTAGGTAAAAGTATTTATGTTACAAATGTCTAAACAGCAACAGTGTTTGTCACTTGCCAAAAATGCTTGGGAAATGAGATGATTTTATTTTAAACTTCATTTAAATAATTCTAATTATGACTATATCACCAGGAATTTTTGCTGATTATATTTTAAATTTCAAATCAGAATCTGAGCCTTTATTTCATGCAAAGTGCTGTGCTTCAACGACTTCAGAAAGAAAAGAATTATCTAGATTTCTAATATTGCAAAGGATTTAAAATTTGCCAGGGAAGAAGACAAAATCCAAAAATTTAAGGCATAAGAGAAATGCTGCAAACCAAAGTGCAAAGGTCCAGGGGAGTATAAGGAAGGAGAGGCCACACCTGGGCCTGGAGGGAAATAGAGGTGATAAGAAAACGGTAAGATTTCATGTATAAAGTGACATTTGAGACACTCCTTATAAGACAGAATTATTTCCACCAACAAATGTGGGACAAGAGGGCTTTCAAAGGGAAAATAGTATGGTTAGTTGCCTAGAGATGGAAGATTGTAGATTCATGATATGAAAGCACAAGCTGCACCATTTCAGTAGAGAAGAGGAAATATGCTATGTGTATTGATGACAGTACAGTGACAAATCTGTGAAACTACCCATTGTTAAAGCATGGAAAGTTGATGAATTTTTTTTAACTAGGAGTAATACAGAAGGAGGTATTTGGGAGAAAATAAATGTATCTGCATGGAGAATAGTAGATTGGAGAAAGTAGAGACCAGATGTGGGAGCAATTGCGAGTCATTAAAAGTTACTGAAATGAGAAGTTAGAGGAAATGAGAAAAAACCACCAACATTATTCATTCAAAAATCACCTATTCTAAAAGATAGAGTAATTGAAAAATGTGCATGCATTCTGATGAGTACTTAGAACAAGAAAAATAATAGCTAATATTTATTTAGGGCTTTGTATATGACAGGCACCATTCTCAATTATATATCATTTAATCCTCACAATTATATCATTTCCATTTAATAGAAAGGAGATCAACTTATAGAAGGGTTGAGAAACTTACCCAAGAACACATAGAAAGTATATATCATATCATATCATATCACATCATATCATATCAGAAGACTGACTGAAATCAATGTCTATTTGCTTCCAAAATGCATGCTTTTAGTTTGCATTATGCTAAGTTGCTATTGGTATGCAAGGGATAGCTGTTGGGTAAGATGATTAAAAGAAGCCTCTTAGAGGTGACGTCATCAACATGATGACTTTAGAAACAACTAAGTAAAGAACAAATCCCACTTGCTTGGAAATCTGGAAGATGATAGAGACTGAAGAAGGACTCCACAAATGCTGAATTGAAGAAAAGGGAAAACAAATCAACACCAAAACAATCTGTGACCCATGCCTACCAGTCTGGACCCCTCCTCCTCACTCAATCCCATGCAACTCAATAGTCACACAGTGGCAACACTGGTGCCTCCTGCCATGGATACAGACCATAGAGTCACTTACAGCAGCAAGTTAGAACCTCATACATATCTGGGCACAAGAACCAAGTTCCAAGAGACCAAGGGCAGAACAAAAGCAGCTGGTGATGTGTGCATACAAAAGGGCACCCAGGAAATAAAAGAGACCATGGCAGAACTATTGGCAAGAGGTGTTAAAAGTCAACCCAGTGTCTGATTACTGGATCATCTAAATGAGAAAAAAAAAAGTACTACTTTGAACTTTGACCCCATCTTGTTTTCTGAAGCAAGGTATACTAATGGGGAAGCAACCAGAGCCAGAAAATCCTCATGGGAATAAAAAAGTGGGGGAGGAGAACTGAACTGCTGTCAGGCAGAATGGGTCCCAGGACTGAAAAGAGTAATGAACAGGAACACTAACTGCAGTAGAGAAGTTAAATCAGAAGAGCAGAGGAGAAAGCTCTGCACAAAAACAAAAAGTAGAGATGAGGGTTCCGAGCAAAGGAACAGAGGAAAGGAATTTTTCTCATGGAGTGACATAATTACACATAAAAGAGCAATCTTAAAAGTTATACTGCATGTCCAGAACATGAAACAAGTGCAGAATAACTGAAAATTTGAACAGTTAAACATATACTATTCTAAAGGTTCAGTATAAATTAGAACATCAAAGAAGAGAACTTGGACCTGGTATATCTAAAATAAAATGCTAGACAAGGAGGAGAAACTAATCTTCAGAGTTAATGCATCAAAATAATCAGATGCCCAAGCATTAGCAAATACTTATAAGCCATACTAATAAATAGCAAGATATGGCTCAGTCAAGGAAACAAATTAAAACTTCAGAAAAAATACAGACTTTGGAACAACTAAACAAAGAAGTTCAAGCAAATATCCTAAATCTCTTCAATAAGATGAAGGAAAATATGGATAGAAATAAACTTAAGGTGGATAGAGAGCTGAAGGATATTAAGAAGACAATATGAGAGCGAAATGAAGAAATGGAAAGTTTAAAATGAAACACAGAAGAAATTTTGGGGATGTAAAGCACAAAAATGGTGATCAAAAATACACTAGAGGCACACAACAGCCAATTTTATCCAGGCAGAAGAACTAATGAATGAGAAGACAGGACAATCAAAATCAAACAGTCAGAGGAATAGATAGAGAAAAAAGTATAAAAAATTGAGGAGTGTCTAAGTGGCTTGATTGGCAGCATAAAGTGTATCAACATGTGCATCATGGGGGTCCCAGAAGGAAAAGAGAATGAGAAAGAAGCAGAAAGAATATTTGAGAAAATAATGGCTGAAAATTTCACAACTCTGATGAAAAACATAAATATACATGTCCAGTCCTACCAGGACAATGTACTAGAAAAAAGACAAACCCTAAAAGACCTATTCTGAGACACAACTAATCAGAATGTCAAATATGAAAGATAAAGAAAGAATTCTGAAAGCAGGAAGAGAGAATCAATTTGTCACATCCAGATACCCTCAATAAGACTATGTACCAATTTCTTATCAGAATACATGGAGGTGAGAAGGCTGCGGTATGATATAATATAGCTATTGAAAGATAAAAACTTCTAGCCCAAAATTCTTTATACAGATAAACAGTCCTTAGAAAATGAGGGAGACTTTAAAATATTTACAAATAAATAGAAACTTAGAGAGTTTGTCACTGAAAGCCTGCCCTACAAGAATTACTAAAGGGAGTTCTTCAGGTTTAAAGGAAAAGAGAGGAGACAGTGGCTTGAAGCAGTGTGAAGAAGTGAAGATGTCTAGTAATGATAATTAAATGGGTAAATACAAAACCCAATTTTATATTCTTAATATACAACTCTACTCTTTAATTCCTATAAGAGTTAGAATACAATTGAATAAGAAATAGTAATATTCCCTGATAGTGGACACAAAAAATATAAAGAATTAATGTGGAATAAAGACAACATAAAGAGGAGAAACTAAAGGATATGGAAGCAGAGAATGTGCATGCTATTGAAGTTAAGTCAGTATATTGTCAAATTAGCAGTTTACAGTCTTAAGTGGTATAATACAAGCCCCAGAGTAACTATGGTGAAAGTATTTAAAATATATACAGAAAAGAAAATAAGAATGGAATCACACCAATATATCAATAAAGATAAAAGATAACTATAGAGCAAAGGATGCTGCAATAAAGGAAAAATGAGACAAAAATACATAAAACATACAAAAAAAAGGGGGGGTGGGCAGAATAGCTGAAGTATGTACTCCCTTTACAATAGTGATACTGAATGTTAATGGATTACACTACCCAATCAAGACTAAGATTTGTAGAACTGGTCAAAAAACATGATTCAACTATATGTTGTTTTCAAGAGACTCATCTTAGAACCACAAACAAAAATAATTTTGAAGTGAAAAGATGGAAAAAATAACCATGCAAATAGTAACCAAAGGAGAGCTAGGGTGGCTACAGTAATATTGGACAAATAGACTTTGAGTTAAAATCTGTTGCAAGAGACAAAGAGGAAACTATGTATTAACAAAAGGGAAAATCTAAAAAAAATAAATAACAATCATAAATACTTATGCACCTAATCACAGTGTCCCAAAATACATGAAGCAAATATTGGCAAAATTGAAGGAAGAAATAAACACCTCTATAATAATGGTTTGGAGTCTTCAATACAATACTTTCATCAATAGAGAGAATGTCTATACAGAAGTTCAATAAGGAAAGAGATAACTTGAATAATATGACACATGAACTAGACTTAAAAGCATATACAGAACACTGCACCTTAAAACTGCAGGATATGCATTCTTCTCAAATGCATGTGGATTGTTCTCTAGGATAAACCACTTGTTGGGTAACAAAACAAGTCTCAATAAATTTAAAAAGATCAAAATTATACAAAGCATCTTCTCTGACCAGAAAGAAATGAAGCTGGATATCAATAAACAGCAAAGAAATGGAAAATCCACAAATATATGGAAGTTAAATAATATACTCTTAAACAAACAATGGGTCAAAAGAAAAGATCACAAGTGTTTTAGCTTGCCAATGCTGCTGGAATGCAAAACACCAGAAATGGATTGGCTTTTAA
Organism: Choloepus didactylus; assembly: GCF_015220235.1. Classification (NCBI taxonomy): domain Eukaryota; kingdom Metazoa; phylum Chordata; class Mammalia; order Pilosa; family Megalonychidae; genus Choloepus; species Choloepus didactylus. Next base: position 20,056,204 of record NC_051309.1, read on the forward strand.
AGGGCATTTATTTTGTTACACAGTTACAGTCTTAAGGCCATAAAGTGTTCATCAAAAAGGGTACCTTCACTGGAGAAAGGCCATTGGCCTCTGGAAAACCTCTGTTAGCTGGGAAGGCATGTGACTGGCATCTGCTTGCTCCCAGGTTGCATTTCAAAATGGCGCTCTCCAAAATGTCTCCATCAGCTTCCAATAGCCATTTTCAAAATATCTGTCTCAACTCCAGCAAGCTATGAGCTCCTTCTGTCTGAGCTTATATAGTGCTCTAGTAAACTAAACAAGGCCCATATTCAATGGGTGAGGCCATGTCTCCATGAAAATTATCCAATCAGAGTTATCACCTGAAGTTGGGTGGGTCACATCTCCATGGACACTGAACCAATAGGTTCCAACCCAATCCACATGAATATGTCTTCCCCCACAAGAATGCATTAAAGAATATGGCTTTTTCTGGGGGACATAATTATACAAAACGGCACAAGGGAAATCAGTAAATATCTTGAGCTGAGTACTAAAAAAAAAACACAATAAATGAAAATATTTGTGATGCAGTGAAGGCAGTGCTTAGAGGGAAATGTATAGCCCTAAATGTTTATATTAAAAAAGAATACAGATAAGGTCAAAGGGCTAAATGCACACCCAGAAGAACTACAAAAAATAAAGCAAACTAAACCCAAAGCAAGCAGAAGGAAAGAAATAATAAAGAATAGAGCAAAGATAAATGAAATGAAAAAATAATAGAGAAAAACAATGAAACCAAAAGTGGGTTCTTTGAAAAGATCAATAAAATTGACAAACCTTTAGCTAAAATGAGAAAGAAAAATAGAAAGAGGATCAAAATAAAATCAGAAGTTAATCCCCTGGAGCAACTAATAAACAGCCAGAAACAACTAGTAAATAATCTAGAACAACTGCTGGGGGAAACCATGACTGTCATCACATCATACACCAACCTGGGTTGGGTAGAATGGCTGAGATCACAGCATAAAAACTGTAAGTAAAAACTTCAAAACTGTGCTGGGAACCCCTCCCCCCATGGCAGGATGAGCTGCAAGACCTCACTGTGGGAGAAAGCAGCATTCCCAGAGCAAGCAAATATAGCTCAGCCTAACTCCAACTGGGGTTTTAATTAACAAATGTGGACTGCTGGATACAAGCTACAAACATAGACAAACCACTAACAAGCAACAAAGCACCCTAAGGTTGCTCCCAGTGGAGAGGGGGTGGGGCTGATGGAAAAAAAAATTAATAATAATACAGAGGATTTTAGACATGACTGAACTTAGAGAGCCAGAAAATGCCTGTGCTCTGGGAATGGGAGCCCCAAAGACTGACTGTTCTCTCTGACTGATGGCTGAAACTGGTGGTCCATGGACTGGCTCTTAAAAGTGGCTTTCTTTCCCTTTTCTCTCACTCAATCTGAGTGGCTCAGTGGAGAAAGACTCAGCCATTTTCAGTTCACAATGCTCTGACCCAGTCAGGGGTGTAGGTAACAAAGTCGGGAGACAAATGAGTAATTCAAATTCAGAGGATAACTCCTAGGGGTTACATCTTCCCTAAAAGGAAGGAGGTGGGGCCCAGCTCTAGTGCCTTCAGAACACAGACCCCAGGGCCTGGGGGGAAACAGTTGAAACAGAAACAACCTAAGCTGAGACATAAAGGGACCACACCCTTTACAACAGTCAGGGGTGACAGGCTGACAAGCACCACCTGCTGCACAGGTTAGGAAAAGCACAGCACCTAGAGGTCTCACAGGGAAGTCTGTCAGTTTTCTAAGACACATCCTCAGGGAAACTTGATGCTGAATATAGCCCCATTCTGATACCTGAACCCATTCTGGTCTGGGAAAATCTGATTGGGGTAACCAAGGAAACCAGATGCCTATGGAACAGAAAACTACAAATTACCCTAGGAAAAATGAAGATATGGCTCAATCAATGGAATAAACTACACCTCAATTAAGGTACAGTTGAGATATTATTTCACTTTAATGGAACAATCAATTAAAATTTTCAAATAAATATAATGAATTAAAAAACCAAGTTAACAAGTTCAGGAAAGATATGGAAGAAGAGATTAAGGATATAAAGAAAACATGGTGAAAATAAGGTAGAAATTGAAAGTTTGAAAAAACAACTGGTAGAATCTATGAAAATGAAGGCACAATAGAAAAGATGAAAAAAAAAAAAACAATAGAGATATACAACAACATATTTCAAGAGTCAGAGAAAACATTCAGGAACTGGAGAACAAGACATCTGAAATCCTTCACACAAAAGAACAGATAGGGAAAAGAATGGAAAAATATGAACAGCTTCTCAGGGAATTGAATGACAACATGAAATGCAGGAATATATGTGTCACAGGTGTCCCAGAAGAAGTAAAGGGGGAAAAGGGGCAGAAGCAATAACAGAGGAAGTAATCAATGAAAATTTCCCATCTCTTATGAAAGACATAAAATTATGGATCCAAGAAATGCAGTGTACTCCAAACAGAATAGATCTGAATAGGCCTATGCCAAGACACTTAATAATCAGATTATCAAATGTCAAAGACAAAGAGAGAATCCTGAAAGCAGCAAGAGAAAAGCAATCCATCACATACAAAGGAAGTTTAATAAGACTATGTGCGGATCTCTCAGCAGAAACCATGGAGGCAAGAAGGAAGTGGTGTGATATATTTAAGATACTGAAAGAGAAAAACCACCAACCAAGAATCCTATATCCAGCAAAGCTGTCCTTCAAATATGAGGGAGATCTCAAAATGTTTTCTGACAAACAGACAATGACAGACTTTGTGAACAAGAACCCTGCCCTACAGGAAATACTAAAGGGAGAACTACAGAGTGATAGAGGAAGACAGGAGTGCATGGTTTGGATCACAATTTTGGGTGATGGTAGCACAACAATGTAAGTACACTGAACAAAGGTGACTGTGAGTATGGTTGAAAGTTGAAGAGGAAGGTTAGGAGGATGTGGGACACCAGAAGGAAAGAAGAAAGATGAAGACTGGGACTGTTTAACTCAGTGAAACCTAGAATGCTCAACGATTTGTGATAAAATGTAGAAATATGTTTTTACATGAGGGAGAACAAATGAATGTCAACCTTGCAAGGTGTTACAAAGGGGTGTATTGGGGACAAAATACAATCGATGCAAATTAGAGATTATAGTTAACAGAAGCATTGTATTATGCTTCCTCTGATGTAACAAAGGCAATATACCAAACCTAAATGCCTATAAGAGAGGGATATAAGGGAGGGTTATGGGATTTTTGGCATTGGTGATGTTGTCTGACTCTTTTATTGTACTTTAGTTTAATTCTGTCTTTCCTTCTGCTTTTTAGCTGTTGTTTTTTTTCTTTCTTTTTCTTTTTCTCATCTCTCTACCTTCTTTGATTCTTCCTCCTTCTTTTTAGAAGAAATGGAGATGTCTTTATATAGATAGTAGTGACAGTGGTAAATGCATAAATATGTGATTATACAGGGAACCATTGATTGTTTACTTAGGATGGAATGTATGGTGTGTGAACAAAAGTGTCTTAAAAAATGGGTTGATGAAGAAACCATGAGTGCACTATATTGAGTGAAATAATTCAGACACGAAAGGGCAAATATTGTATGGTCTCACCACTATCAGTTAATTATAATATGTAAACTCATAGATATGAAATATAGGTTACCAGGATATAGAATGAGGCTAAAAAATGGGAAGTGGCTGCTTATTATGAGCAGAATGATTAACTAGGTTGAACTTCAGTGTTTAGAAGTGGACAGAGCTGATGGTAGCACATTATTGTGAGAATAACTAACAGAGCTGAATGGTACATGAATGTGGTGGAAAGGGGAAGCTTAGAGTCAGGTATGTCACCAAAAGGAAAGTTGGTGCTTAAAATATGGTAATGTATAAAACAGTGTATTATGTGGTGGACAATGTCCATGATTAACTGTACAAATATTAGAAATCTCCTTCATGAACTAAATCAAATGTATGACACTATAACTAGAAGTTTATAATAGAGAGGTATATAGGGAAAATATACATATTGCAAACTATGTACTACAGTTAGTAGTATACTAACATTCTTTCATCAACAGGAATAAATGTACTATACCAATACTATGAGTCAATAATGGAGGGGGATGGTTAGGACTATGGGAGGATTTGAGTTTTCTTTTTTGTTTTTATTTCTTTTCTGGAGTAATAAAAATGTTCTAAAAATTGAAAAGTATTAACTGTGGTTATGGATGCACAGCTGTGTGATGGTACCATTGGCAATTGACTGTGCACTTTGGATTATTGTATGGTATGTGAACAACCTCAATAAAATTGATTTTAAATAAACAAACAAAATAATAGTAACAAACCAATTACAGATTAAAATAATAATACATTTATAAAAATAACTATTTCCAAATAAATATTTAGTGAGAAGGAAAAATAAAATAAAATCAGAAATGAGATGGAGGTACTACTTACCATGCAGAAATTAAAAGAATCATAAGAAATTCTGTGAACTTTTGTACACCAACAAATCACTCCATTTGTAGATGAAATAGAGAGATTCCTAGAAATGTGTAAACAATCCACACTGACTCTAGAAGAAACAGAGGATCTCAAAAGACCAATTACAAGTAAAGAGATTGAACTATTCATCAAAACCCTCATGACAAAGAAAAACCCAGAGCCAGATGGCTTCACAGGTGAATGTCACCAAACATTCCAAGAAAAATTAACACCAATCCTGCTCAAACTCTTCCAAAATTTGAAGAAGAAGGAACGCTCCCTAACTTACTCATGAGGGCAGCATCACCTTAATAACAAAACAGATAAAGATATTACAAGAAAATTACAGAACAATAACTCTTATGGATATAGATGCAAAAGTCCTCAACAAAATACTAGCAAACAAAATCCAACAGCACACTTAAAGGATGATACACCACATTCAAGTGGGATTTTTCCCAGTTATGCAAGGTAGTTCTACAAAAGAAAAGCAATTCATGTAACATATTGCATTAACAGAACAATGGAAAAAAAACACACAAGTTTGTCTTAATTGATGTAGAAAAGACATTTGACAAAATCCAGCACCCTTCTTAATAAAAAACACTTAGAAAAATAGGAATAGGAGGAAACATCCTCAACATAATAAAAGATATATATGAACAAACCACTGCTAATATCACACTAAATAGTGAAAGACTGTAAACTTTCCTTCTAAGATCTGGAAGAAGACAAGAATGCACACTGTCCCCACTGTTTATCAATATTGTACTGGAAATTCTATCCAGAGATGTTAGGCAAGAAAAAGAAATAAGGCATCCAAATTGAGAAAGAAGTAATTCCCTCCCTATTTGCAGATGACGTGATCTTATATACTATAATTTAAAAAAAAATACAGCAAAGCTACTGAAGCTAATAAACAAATTCTACAAAATGGGGGGGGCGGTAAAGGATCAACATGTAAATATCAGTAGTGCTATCATACACTACTAGTGAACAATCTGAGGAAGAAATCAAGGAAAAATTTCCATTTAGGTAGTGCCTAAATAATGAAATTTCTAGGAACACATTTGTGCAAGGATATAAAAGATTCATACATGGAGAATTGCAAAACCTTGCTAAAAGTAATCATAGAAGATCTAAATAAATGGAAGGACATTCCATTCTCATAGACTGGAAGACTAAATATTGTCAAGATATCAATTCTACCCAAAGTGGTTTACAGAGTCAATACAAAAGCAATCAAAATTGCTACAGCCTTCTTTTTGCAGAAATGGGAAAGCCAATAATCTGGTTTATTTGGGCATGTAAGGGGCCCCAAATAGCCAAAATTATCATGAAAAAGAAGAACAAAGTTGGAGGACTCACAGTTTATGACTTTAAAGCTTATCACAAAGCCACAGTAGTCAAAATATCATGGTAATGGCAAAAGGATAAATAGTACAATGGAATTGAACACAGAGTTCATAAATAGACCTTTGTGTCTATGGCCAATTGATTTTTGAGAAGCCTATCAGATGCTGGGAGAAGTGGATATCCTTATGCAGTAATTAAAGGAGGAATCTTATTTCAAACCATATACAAAAATTAGCTCAAAAGGGATCAGAGCCCTAAATATAAGAAACTTAACTGTAAAACTCTCAGAAGAAAACATATGGAAGCATGTTCATGACCTTGTGTTAGGCAATGGTTTCTTAGATTTTTAAATCCAAGAACAAGCAACCCCCCCATCCAAAAAAAAACAGGATAAATGAGGCCTCACCAAAATTAAAAATTTTTCTGCATCAAAAATATTTATCATGAAAATGAAAAGACAGCCTACTCAATGGGAGAAAATATTTGGAAACCACATATCTGTAAGGGTTTAATATCAAGCCTATATAAAGAAATCCTACAACTTAACAAAAAAGGCAAACCACCCAATTACATATGGGCAAAAGACCTGAATATACATCTGTAAAGAGGATATACACATGGCCAAAAAAGAACATGAAATGATAGTCAACATAATTTGATATTAGGGAAATACAAATCAAAACCATAAAATACCATTTCAAACATATTAGAATGGCTGTTATTAAAAATCTGAAAATTACTGGTATTGGACTTCATGTGAAGAAATAGGAACAGTCATTCATTGTTGGTTGGAATGTAAAATGGTGCAGCTTCTGTTGAAGACAATTCAGTGGTTCCTCAGGAAGTTAGGTGTAGAATTATGATATAATATGTCAATTCCATTTTAGATGTATCCCCAAAAGATTTGAAAGCATGGATTCAAACAGTTATCTGGGCAACAATGTCCATGGCAGCATTATTCACAATTGTCAAAAGGTGGAAGCAACCTAAATGTCCATCAACCGATGAATGGATAAATAAAATGTTGTATATACATAGAATGGAATGTTATTCAGCTGTAGAAAGGAATGAAGTTCTGACACATGCAACAACATGAATGAACCATGAAGATATGGTGAATGAAATAAGCCAGACACAAAAGGACAAATATTTTGTGGTCTCACTGGTATCAAATAAGGAATAAGGAGACTCATGGAGTTGCATTCTAACATATAGTTTACCAGGGCCTGGACAGGGGTAAGGAATGAGGAGTTAATGCTTAAAATGTACAGTTTCTATTTGTGTTGAATGTAAAATTTTGGTAATGGATAGTAGTGACAATATTTTGACTTTAACAGCAATGAATTTTGTATGTAAATGTGGTTAAAAGGTTATACATATATATATAAAACTAGAATAAAAATTTATTAAAAAACATACAACTGTACAATTCAATGAGCTCTATTGAAAAGAATGGACTATAGTTTATAGTACAATTATAAAAATTTTCTTTCATGAAATGTGACAAATGTGCCACACTCATGCAACATATTAGCAATAGGTTGGGTTTTTAAATTGTGGAATATAACATATTTACATTGAATTGTTAACTTTCCAAGTGCAAGATCGCAAGTAGTTAGAGAGCAAATTTCAAAGAATGTTGTGGTTATGTTCCACAGTTTCAGTTATTTCCTTATTGTGAAATATAACGTATATGCAAAAAGATGATAATTTTCAAAGTATGATTTAACAAGTGGTTATATAGGAAATTTCCAAGAATGCTATGGATTACAGTCCCACCATTTCAGCTCTTTCCTTCTAGCTATTCTGATAACCTAGTAACTAAGCAAAAGAAAATTATATAGAAATTCAGTATTCATAATCCCTTGTTAAATTCTATGTTGTCTGTTGCTACCCCTTCCTCTAGTTTAACCACTTTCCTGACTACCCTAACTTTTTCATGTTGAAAAGGGATGTTGACATTAAGGGAAAAGGGGATGTAACTGATTGACGTTCTTGAAGAGGCTGCTGCTCTGGGCTTGGGGACTTAGCTGGCATAGGAGCTCTCTGGAGGGTTTAAGTTTCTAAAGAATAAACTTAGTGACTGAAGCTTTTATAGAGTCTTAGATAGTGACCCAGGTATTCTTTAGGGTTTTCAGGACTACTGTTGGCTTAGGCTTATCATACTGTGCCATTTGGGATATCTAGCTGAAGCTTGCATATGAGAAACCTCCAGGACAGCCTCTCAACTCTATTTGAAATCTCTTAGCCATTGAATGAAGCCTTATTCTGCTGCCTTTCTTTTCCCCCTTGTGTTCAAAAACACATTCTTAACCCCTCAATACCAGGGTCAGGTTCATTTCTGGAATCTGTGTCCCATGTTGTCAGGGAGAATCACCTGGGGTGGTCCTGTACCACTCTGGGGGAAGGGTGATGGATTTTTTGCAGAAGTGGGCTTAGAGAAAGTCCACATTTGAGCACCAAAGGGGTTCTCTGGAAGTAACTCCAAGGCATAATTTTAGGTGAGCTTAGCCATCCCTTTAAAACCATAAATTTCACAAGAGATCAAGCCTCAAGATCAAGGGTTTGACTTATAAAGTAGGAGGTTCCTAATTTCACATAACATGTGTCCTCTCCGTGATAATCAATCAATGTCTCACATTATCATCACTTAATTGTACAATTCTCATCACTCTACATTTTAAACAATCCTCATGACCCAAACATGCCATAGTTCTTTTCAGCCCTTAATTATTTGTCCACAATATTGGTGTGGTACTAGTAAGGTATGCTCATTAATTATAGTCCCTAGTATGCAATAGACAGATTTTTCCCATATACGACTCTGTTGTCAATTCTCTATACTAGTGTCATACCTTAGAAGCATACATGCAAGCATCCGTCTATATTTGGAGTGCTGATCTATGGGATAAATGACTTCAAACAACCCCTTTCAATCCTGTTCACCTTCAGTGCAGCTCTGATACTTATAATCCCATTAACAAACAATCATCACCCCTATCCATTCCCATAACATTAAATTCACCCTCATTAACTTATATGAACATATTATTTTATCATTCCCCCTTCACTAACTTCTGTCTATCTCTAGGTCCCCATTATTCTACATTATTATACATTGATTTTACATTGTTCAGGGAGTTCATAGTAGTGGTAACACAATATATCTCCTTTTGTGTCTGATTTATTTCACTCAACATTATATCTTCAAGGTTCATCCATGTTGCCATATGTTTCAGAATCTTGTTCCTTCTTAATGCTGCATAGTATTCCCTCATATGTATATACCACATTTTATTTATCCACTTGTCTGTTGAAGGACACTTGGATTGTTTCCATCTCTTGGCAATTGTGAACAATGCTGCTATGAAGATGGATGTACAAATGTCTGCTCATGTCACTAATTTCAGATCTTCTGGGTATATACTGAGAAGTGGAATTGCCAGATCATGGGATAATTTGATATATAGTTTTCTGAGAAAGCACCAAACTGTCTTCCATTTTCCACAGTGGCTGTACCATTGTATATTCCCACCAGCAATGAATAAGAGTTCCAATTTTGCCACATCCTCTCCAGCATTTGTAGTTTCCTGTTTGTTTAATAACTGTCATTCTTGGTGTGAGGTTGTATCTCACTGTGGTTTTCATTTGCATTTCCCTAATAGTGAAGATGAAACTTTTTGTATGTGTTTTATAGCTATTCATGTTTCCTCTTTATAAAAATTCTTTTTCATATTTTTTGCCCATTTCATAATTGAGCTGTTTGAACAATTGTTGTTGAGTTGTAGGGTTTCTTTATATATGTAGGATATCAGCCTCTTATCAGATAAGTGTTTTCCAAATATTTTCTCCCATTGAGCTGGTTGCCTTTTCACCTTTTCAACAAAGTCTTTTGAGGCACAGAAGAAGTTTTTCATTTTGAAGAGTTCCCATTAATCTTTTTTTTTTTCTTTTGTTTCTTGTGCTTTGGGTGTAAGGTCTAAGAATCTACCTCCTATTACTAGGTCTTGAAGATGTTTCCTAATATTATCTTCTAGGAGTTTTATTGTGCTATCTCTTATATTGAGGTATTTGATACACTTTGAGTTAATTTTTGTATAGGGTGTGAATCAGGGGTCCTCATTCATTCTTTTGGATATGTATATACAGTTCTGCAGCCCCATTTGTTAAAGAGACTGTTCTTTCTGTGTTCAGTGGATTCGGAAGCATTATCAAAAATCAGCCAACCATATATCTGAGGGTCTATTTCTGAACTCTGAATTCAATTCCATCTTTGTGCCAATACCATGCTATTTTGACTACTGTGGCTTTATGGAGTCTTCAAAGTCTGGAAGTGTAAGTCCTCTAACTTTGTTCTTCTTTTTAGAATGTTTTTGGCAATTTGAGGCCTCTTTTCTTTCCAAATAAATTTGATAGCTAGTTTTTCCAAGTTCAAAGTAGGTTGGAATTTTAATTGGAATTGCATTGAATCTGTAGATGAGTTTGGGTAGAATTGACATCTTAACCATGTTTAGCCTTCCTACCATGAATGCAGAATATCTTTCCACCTCTTCCTTTGATTTCTTTTAATAACAATTTGTAATTTTCTGTGTAGAGATCTTTTACATCCTTGGTTAAATTTATTCCTAGGTATATTTTTTAGTTGTGATTGTGAATGAATTTCTTTTTATTGCCTTTTCAGTTAGGTCATTACTAGTGTATGGGAACATTACTGACTGATGTGCATTAATCTTGTACCCTGCTACTCTGTTGGATTTATTAGCTCAAGAAGCTTTGTCATCTATTTCTCAGGATTTTCCATCTGCAAATAATGACAGTTTTATGTTTTCCTTTCCAATTTGGATACTTTTATCCTCTGTCTTGGTGAATTGCTCTGGATAGAACTTCTAGCACAATGTTGAATAATAGTGGTGGCAGAGGGCATCCTTGTCTCATTCCCAGCCTTAGGGGGAAGGCTTTCAATCCCTTGTCATTGAGAACTATGCTGGCTGTGGGTTTTTCATATATGTCCTTTATAATATTGAGGAAAGTTTCTTCAATTCCTACCTTTTGAAGTGTTTTTTTTTTTTTTTATCAAAAAGAGATGCTGAATTTTTTCAGATTATTTTTCAGCATCTATTGAGATGATCATTTTATTTTTCCCTTTTGATCTGTTAATGTGTTGTATTACATTGGTTGATTTGATTATGTTGAGCCACACTTGCATGCTAGGAATGAACCCCACTTGGTTGTTATGTATAAATCTTTTAATGTACCTTTGGATTTGATTTTAAAGTATTTTGTTGAGAAGTTTTGCTTCTATATTCATTAGAGAAATTGGCATATACTTTTCCTTTTCTTGTAGTGTCTTTACCTGGTCTTGGTATTACAGTGATAGTAGTTTCATAAAATGAGTTAGGCAGTGTTCCTTTTTCTTCAATTTTTTGAAAGAGTTTGAGCAGGAATAGTGTCAATTCATTTTGGAAAGTTTGGTAAAATTCCCCTGTGAAGCCATCTGGCCCTGGGTTTTTATTTGTAGGTAGATGTATAATGACTGATTGGATCTCTGCATCTGATTCATTTGTTGAGGTCTTATATTACTTCTTGGTTCAGGTTGTTCATGTGTTTCAGGAAATTGTCCATTTCCTCTAGCTTGCGGCATACAGTTGATCATAGTATCCTCTTAAGATTTTTTTCTTTTTTAATTTCTTCAGGATCTGTAGTAATTACCCCACTCTCATTTATGATTCATTTATTTGGGTCTTCTCTCTTTTTTACTTTATCAGTCCAACTAAGGGTCTGTCAATCTTGTTGATCTTCTCAAAGAACCAACTTTTGGTTTATTTGTTCTCTCTATTGTTTTTTGATGCTGTTGTTGTTGTTCTCCAGCTCACTTATTTCTGCTTTAATCTTTGTTATTTATTTTCTTCAACTTGCTTTAGGGTTAGTTTGCTTGTCATTCTCTAGCCTCTTCTGTTGTTCGGTTAGGTCTTTGGTTTTAGCTCTTTCTTGCTTTTTGATGTGTGCATTTAGAGCTATAAATTTCCCTCTCAGCACAGCCTTCACTGCATCCCATGGGTTTTGATATGTTTTGTTCTCATTTTCATTCATCTCTACATATTTACCCATTTCCCTTGCAATTTTTTTCTTTGATCCACTGGTTGTTTAAGAGTGTGCTGTTTAACCTCCATATATTTGTTAAAGAACTGGTTCTTTTGTGGTTGTTGATTTCTAGTTGCATTCCATTAATGTCAGAGAATGTGCTGTGAATAATTTCAGTCTTTTTAAATTTATTAAGACATGTTTTGTGCTCCAGCATATGATCTATCCTGGAGAACATTCCATGAGTGCTAGAGAAGAATGTATATCCTGGTACTTTGGGATATAATGATCTATATATTTCTGTTAAGTCTAATTCATTTATCATATTGTTTATGTTCCCAATTTCCTTATTGGTCTTCTGTCTAGTTGTTCTATACATAGAAGAGAGTGATGTATTGAAGTCTCCTACTATTTCTTCCAGTTTGCTAATTCTGCCATTATGCAAAATACCAGAAATGGATTGGCTGAAATAAAAGGGGTTTATTTGGTTGCACAGTTACAGTCTTAAGGCCATAAAGTGTCCAAGGTAAGGTATCAACAATAGGGTACCATCTCTGGAGAAAAGCCATTGGCATGTGGAAAACCTCTGTTAGCTGGGAAGGCACATGGCTGGCATCTGCTGCTCCCAGGTTGTGTTTCAAAATGGCATTCTCCAAAGTATCAGCTTCAGCCTTCAACAGCAGTCTTCAAAATGTCTCTTTAAACTGCAGTACTAAGTTCCTTCTGTTTGCGCTCTTATATGGGCCTCTAGTAAACCAATCAAGGCCTAGGCTGAATGGGTGGGGCCACACCTCCATGGAAATTATCTAATCAGAGTTATCATCTACAGTTGTTGTGTCACATCTCCATGGAAACAACCCAATCTAAAGGTTACAACCTAACCAGCACTAATATGTCTGCCCCCACAAGACTGCATCAAAGATAATGGCATTTTGGGGGCCATAATACATCCAAACCAGCACACTATTATTGTTGAAATGTCTATTGCTCCTTTCAGTTTTGCCAGTGTATCATATATTTGAAGCTCATTGATTGGATGCATAAACATTTGTGATTATTATTTCTTCTTGGTGAATTGTCCTTTTTATTAATATATAGTGTACTTCTTTGTCTATTGTGACCTCTTTGCATTTAGTCTATCTTGTCTGATATTAGTATAGCTACCTTGCTTTATTTTGGTTATAGCTTGCATAGAATATTTTTTCCATCCTTCACTTTCAATCTCTGTGTTGCAGAGTCTAAGAAGAGTCTCTTGTAAACAGCATATTGATGTGTTATACTTTTTAATCCTTTCTACCTGTCTGTATTTTTTAATTGGAGAGTTTAATCCATCCACATTCAAAGATATTACTGTGAAGAGAGTTCTTAAACCAGCCATTTTATCTTTGGGCTTTTAATTGTCAGATTTGTTTTTGCCTCTCTCTCTTTTTTTCTTTTAAGTTACCCTTACTAATACTCTTAAGTTCTGTCCCTTCTTCAGACCTCTCTTTCCTTTCTTTTTTGCTCAGCCAGTAGAGCTTCTTGCAGGACAGGTCTCTTGTTAACAAATTCTTCCAGAATTTGTTTGTCCGTGATAATTTTAAACTCTCCCTCAATTTTGTAGGAGAGCTTTGCTGAGTAAAGAATTCTTGGTTGGCAATTTTTCTCTTTCAGAATCTTAAACGTGTCATACCACTGCCTTCTCACCTCCATGGTGTCTGCTGAGTAATTGGTGCTTAGTCTTTTGTTGTTTTCTTTTTATGGTGAGTTGCTTCTCTCTTGCTGCTTTCAGAACTTTCTCTTTCTCTTCAACATTTAACAAATCTGATCAGTATATGTCTCTGTATGCATTTATTTGTATTTATTCTATTTGGAATTTGTGGGGCTTCTTTTATTTGCATATTTATGTTGTTTAGAAGGGTTGGGACATTTTCCCCAACCAGGTCTTGAAACATTCTTCTTAGCTCTTTACCCTTCTCCCTCTGGGACTCCAAAGATTCTTATATTTGTATGCTTCATGTTGTCCATCAAGGGCACCCTCCAGCTCAAACATGCCCCATTCCCTGCCTGTTGTGTGCCTGAAAGCCTCTGGGGTTTGAAAGGGTCTCCTAGTGTTTCTGTGTTGCACCCTCTTCTATTCCTGTTTTTTGCCCATGCAGCCCCTGGACTTCCATGGGGGGAGGGTAAATGCAGTCAGTACTCATTCGCTGCCTCCCAGGTTCCCTCATGGGAGCTCCCGGCCATGTGACTGTGGAGGATTATCTCCCCAGTTAATTGTTAAGGTGGGTGCATGAGCACTGGAGGGGAGAGCTGCTGTTCACTCCCTTGCCCAGTGGCCATATTGCTGTTGCTGCCCTGGGAGGCAGTCCTGGTCAAACAAACTCACCCTGTCCCTGGAGGCTCAGTCTGTCCACCACTCACACCCTGAAACCATGGGCCCAGGCATCCTTTGGCCCCTCTCGAATGGTCACCACCTTGCTGGGTCCAGGCACACATAGCATGCGGGGCTGCCCAGGTGCCACCAAGATGCTGGCACAAATTTAAAAGTCACTGTTGTTAAATTCTACTCCAGTAATTTCAACCAGGCCCATTGTTCTGTCACTGCATCCTTCACACCTGAGTCATGTCCTTTTCCCTGCAGTAGGGCCCAGATCTGCTTTGGTCAGATGGTCCCAGGAGATTTAGTAGGGCATGGTCAGGTGGCACTGGGCAAATAGGGTGGTTTTATGCATATTTTTTTTGTAATCTGTGACTTCTCTAATTAAAAAATTATTTAAAAGAAGGCATCTCAGATATAACTTTCTTGAAGAATGAAAGCAAGGTACCCTGATTTAAAATAAGATGGGAAAGAGTCAGGGAGGTAAACATGGAAGGTATGGGTGCAAAGGAGTGCAGGGGGATGAGGGTGAGAGAGGGGGCTTTCTAGGCAGTGGGAGAAGACTGCAAAGTCCAGGAATTGAAAAGCAAGACATATGTAAGGAACTGCAATCCATTGTGAGGCTTATTACACAGTCATGAGTAGTGTCCCTGGGGAAGTTGGCACTATTATATCACACTGACATTACTCTTTGAAAATGATATTGGAAAGTTATTCAGCTAGATCTCAATTAAGCAGAGGCCTTAACTAGTCAGAATGTGTCTCCCCAAATATTACTTTTTAATAAGAAGAGAAGAATTACACATTTGTTGGCTTGAAGCTGTATGTACTCCAGGAATAATCATGTTCTTTTAATCCACTTCTGTAGATATAGACTTATTGTAGGTGGGACCTTTTGATTATATTACTTCAACTGAAATGTGAACCACCTCATTCAAGGTGGGTCTTAATATTCTTACTGGCATCCTTTATTAGAGGGTAAAAGACAGAAAAAACCCAGAGAAGTTTAGAGAGAGGAACATCCAGAGGAACTAAGAGAGACAGATGGTAAAAGAGAGAAACACCCATAGAAGCTGAGAGAGGAAGCCACTGAAGCCAGAAGCTGAAGCAACAAATCCCAGGAGAGAAGGACCAACAGGTGCCAGACATGTGCATTGCCATATGACAGAGGAGTCCAGATATTGTCTGTTGATGCCTTGATTTGGTCATTCTAATGCTTTGGAACTATAAACTTGTAAGTTAATAAATCCTCATTGTAAAAGCCAACCCATTTGTGGTATACTGTATTTTGTCACCTTTAGAAAACTGAAACAACAAGCATTCAACTTTCTTGCAGGTCATCTTTGCAAGATTGAGCCGCAATTCTCACCTGTTAAGTGAGTGTTGACAAGAAGATCCCTAAAATCCAATGATAAAGGAAAAAAGAAATGGCATTTCTTTGATTTAGTCATGAAGCCCAGTTAGTAAACTATTTGAAATGATATATGGAGGCCAAGCGTTGCTTTTTTTTTTTTTTTTTTTTTTTTTTTTTTTGATCCAGTGTTCTGTCGGGGTAGGGAGATGGCAACAGTAGGTTTGTTATCTGTGTTAGAGAGGAGACAGGGAGTTCTGGTTAAATAAAAATATTGACTCTGAGGCACACTGCCTGGATTTCTATCCTGGTTCTAAATTTTATAACTGTTATCTTTGGCAAATATATTGGTTATCAATTGCTGCATAACAAATTGCCCCAAACTTAGCTTAAAACAAAGTCCATTTATTATACACCATTTCTGAAGATCACAAATATGGGAGCAACTTAGCTGGGTGGTTCTTGCTTGAGGTTTCTCATGAGGTTTCAGTCATCTGAAGAAGACAGAGTACCCAAGCTCACCCTGTGGCTGTTGGCAAGAGACAGGTCTCTCAATGAGAGTACTACATGACATGTCTGCTGGCTTCCACTGAGGGTTGAGAGAGAGAGAGAGCAAGAGAGAGAGACAAAGAGAGAGAGAGCCAAAGGCAGATGCTGTAGTCTTTTCATAACTTAGTCTCTGGAGGGATACCCCATCACATATGCCATATACTATTCACTGGAAGTGAATCACCGAGTCCAGCCAAACTTCAAGTGGAGAGGAATTAAGCTCCGCCTTCTGAGGAGAGGAGTATCCAAGAATCCATTAGACCTACCTTTAAATCCACCAAAGAAAACTGTCTAACCTTTCAGAAAGTTTCCTCGTTTTTAAAATGGAGATGTTAATACACCTACAACACAGAGAAATAACGTGGATATAATTAGTTGATAGCTGAAAACTGCTTTAAACAGTGCACAAAAAGTATTTTTACAGTTACTCTCATTTTTAGATGAAACTGATGTCTGGAAAAGTAAAATAATTTGCTATTTGGCAATGAAATCAGAAATATTAGATCTTCATTTTTCTTTCTTTTACCCTTCCACTTAAAGTAACTTTAGGTACAAACATCTCCCCTTTCTATAACCAAAATTGTTTCTCTACCCATTTATAGGGATATCAGAAGTTCCACTGTACTTTTTTTGCCTTTCTGCATTAATACTTACCTTCTCCAGATGAGTTCCTTAAAATATTAAAAAGGGTAAATATATAATGAGCCAGGCAACCTGGGAGGGAAATACAGTCAAGCTCACCATGGTATGTGTCAGCTTCTTTGGGTAGCTTCTCTCCTTTGAATTGAGAATTCAGAAGAGAGAAAGCAGATACAATACAGGAATATAGAGAACTAGGAAGCTGGGCAAAGAAACCCTTTGACTCCTTTTCCTCAAATTGACTATCAGTGTATGTGGAGAAATGGCAAAGCGCTGTAAACAAAAGGAATCTTTACAGCCCAGCTTATATGCTCTGGCAACTGACTTCTCTGAAGTTTCTCTCTCAGAAAGGTTTCTGTGAGGCCAATTATTTGAGCATGAAATATCTACCCCAGCAGCTTTCCACTATGCAGCTGTTTCTCAATGCCTTCTTCTGGTCTCTGAAGAGGGTATCATCAAGGGATTGTTCCTACAAATACATAAAACCTCCCTAAATCCCAAACTGCAGGCCCATTTGGCCCTTGGCAGGCAGTGAGATGTTTCAGCTTTCATTGTAGGATAGCTTCTTCAAAGTTACCAGGTTACTGTGGAATTGCACTAAATTAATGGCATGATTCCATGGAGAGTTTTCGATAATGTCTTCATATATACAAGGAAAATGCATTAACAGATTCGGTCTCATTGTTTCTCTGGCTCTGCATAAGATAATAAAAAATAGTAAAAGGCAAAACAAAAAGAAAAGAAAAGAAAATTGATCTTTAAGCAGGAAACTACTTATCTTCCAGATTTAAGAGCAATGTCAGAATATTCCTTATAGATGTATTTTTGAGGTACTATGTCACTTGAACAAAGCAGGGCCACATGGTAAACAGAGGGACAAGAAAGAAGAATTGAGTAAAATATCTAGTACATAAAATATAGTCAGTAAAATGTCTGGTAAGTGAATTTGCTGATCAGTGAAAGAAGAAGCAATGGGAAGTTATCATTTGTATAAATCAGAGATTTCTTAAATCTCTGTCTCTCCTCAGACTCAAATTTTACACCTGAAGATATCTTTAAAAAACTCCTGGCCTAAATAGTATTCACCTTGGAACTATACAGTTGTTTAGGTGGGGAAGGATGAGATGATCTACAAAAGTTGTTCCTGTGTGCTGGTTTGAATGTATTATGTAGCCCACAAAAGCCATGTTCTTTTAATCCAATCCTGTGGAGGCAGGCCTGTTATGGGTGGGAACTTTTGATTAGGTTGTTTCCATGGAGATGTGACCCCATCCATTCAAGGTGGGTCTTAATCATCTTTACTGAGGTCATTTATGAGAGGATCAAAGACAGAGACATTTTGAAGAGAGCTCTGAGATGCTTGAGCAGAAATGCCCCAGGAGAAACAAGCAGAGAAATGAGAGAATCTAAGATATGTAATCCAGAGTTTGCTCCCAGGAGAAGCTAAGACAAAAGCCCTGAGATAATTTGGAGAAAGCCGCAGAAACCAGAAGCTAAACCCTGTAAAGGACCAGCAATCTCCAGCCATGTGCCTTCCCACGAGACAGAAGAACCCCAGATGCCATCAGCCTTTCTTCAGAGAAGGTATCTTCCTGTTGATGCCTTAACTGGGACATTTTCAAGGCCTTACAACTGTAAATTTGTGAACTATTAAACCCTCATTGAAAAAGCCAATACATTTCTGATATATTACATTTTGACAGCTTTAGTAAACCAAAACACCGTGATGAGAAGGGCTTGTTAAAACACAGATTGCAGGGGTTGCCCTCAGAGGTTCTGATTCATTAGTTCCAAAGCAGTGCCTGAAAATTAAGGCCTGTACAGGGCCTGAAAATTTGCATTTCTTATAAGCTCTGAGTGGATGCTACTGCTGCTGGTGCAGGGAACATCCTTTGAGAACCTCTTTCCTAAGGGAAGAAAAAATGGTTGAAAGTTAGAAGGGCTTTTTTTTTTCTGTTATACCTGAGTTCTAGATTGGATACTCCATTAACTTGAGCAAATTACTTCACCCTAATAAACTACACAAATCTACTACATGTGTTTGTACAATCTTTTACATTTAGCAAAAGTTAGATAAAATTTAATTGGATTCTCAAAATGGTTCAACAGAGTTGAAAGGTCAGCAATTACTATAATGATGTTTTTAATCGATGAGGAAAATTAAACATACATGGCATAAGATTGTGATTGTGTCTTATTTATAGTAATATCCTGAAAACATAGCAATAGGAACAAAATATATGCAGTGTTTAAGAAACGTTTACTCAATCAATTAGGTTTGCACAAGGACACAGCTTGTAAGTGATTGAACCAGAGCTCAAATGGCTCATATGGCTCCAAATTCAGCGTTCTTTCCAATTCTCCATAAAACCCTCATATCAGAGAATCTCTGCCATTATTTCCTTTCTGTTTGTATGTAGAGGGTTAGACCCACAACAATATGGAATGAGCTATGAAGCTGTATGCAATAAAAATGCAGGGACGATGTCATTTTCATCTATCCCTATATAGAGTGATGTCAGGCAAATAGTGGGTACACCACCTATGTTTGTGGGATTGACTCACTTGCCCATCTTCCCCACCAACTACAAAAGCATGACTGTGTATATCTGTCATCACAGAACTGCTGGCAGGCTTTGAGCCTGGGGAATAAGTTTCAGGGAAACCACAAACTGTGGGTAGAGCCACATGGGGTTTGGGCCATGTGGCTCTAGCTTCTTTCAGTGGGAGGCAAGCAACCTCTCAAACCAAAAACTTCAGGAGGGGAGCCTGCCAATTCTGCTAAATGGCAGCTCCAAATTCTAACCTTGGAGCACGATCTTCCAAAGTCCCAGTTCAAATCAAAGTAATACTGCAGAATTGAAATGAATTTCCCCATCACTGCAAAAAAAAAAAAACAAGGAAAGTCTAAACTTTAACTTCTAAACAGAGTTCCAGAGGTAGCGTGCCTAATTAGATCAAGGATCAAACCCCTTCATGCCCCGCCGGAGAGGCCCACTGAATTTCTATGGGCCGATAGCCATAGAATTTGTTTTCTAATCAAAGTGGCCTGGCTTCACAGAGCAAAAGCATAACTCACGTTATCTTATCCAAAGAATTTCTAATGTTGGAACATGTTTCCTAAATCAGTAATGGACTGAATGCTTGTATTTCTGGTATTTTCACAAAAAGAAACAGCTCTCGTAAATGTCTCATTAATCATATCTATGCATTTCATTTGGCTATTTGAATAATTGTATGCCAAATAAAAATTAGACATTCTTTGCAAATTATTAGCAACTTTAAAATAGCTTCCATAAAATCCAAGCAATTTGTCTTTGTTTGCAAAATTAGCTGGAATATTAATATGAGCAACAATCACTATAGAAAACTGAAAGTTTGCTAGAAACATTTCAAAACTAACAGTGAAATTTGGCTTCTTTAAGAAACTCATAGCTTAAATAGACAAAAAATTATTTTTTTACTAAAAATTAGACATAATGATAGAAATATTTTGCACCAGAGATTCTCAGTGACTAAGCATGGCACTTACGAATCAAATGAATGCATTAGAACATTCTATATTTGTATTATTAAATCCTACACAATGGACCTGTGAGATTCATCTTTATGTCCTTTCCATCTTAAAATGCCAGTTGTCCCCAGGGAAGGACTGAGGTCCTGGGGAGCCAGAAGGACTCGCTTCCTAGGGCCAGATGCATTGAGCCAAGTGAGGAATAAGCAAGAGTGAATACAAGAAGGGAAGGTTAAAGGTGATTTGTAAAGACCAGCCATAGCTCATGCAACATGAAACCAAGAAGAAGGAAGGAAAGAAGGAAGGAAGGAAGGAAGGAAGGAAGGAAGGAAGGAAGGTAGGAAGGGACAAAAGAAAGAGAGGGGGAGGGAGGGAGAGAGGGAGGAAGGAAGGGGAAGGAAAGAGAAGGAAAGAAAAAGAGAAGAAATAGAAAGGAAGGGAGGGAAGGAGGAAGGGAGGGAGGAAGGAAAAAGGAAGAAAGGAAGAAAGACAGACAAAATGTTTGCCAGGGAAGCAGGGACAGAAGAAAACAGAGGAGAGAAAGCACCTGAAACCAGAGTCAAAGTACTCAAGTGGGGTCTATTGGACAACAAGTGACAAATTTTAGCTGCCATGTCTTGTTTCTTTTGTGGTCTAAAGTTCTCTGATCTGTAGAGACAGTAACCATAGACTGTTGCTGTCTGACATCTACATACCACCTATAAAACTGCCCTGTAAGAGATTAATTTATGCAACAAATATTCATTCAGCATTAATATATGCTAGACACCGCACTGCATGCTGGCTATATATTGTGTTGCACCATTGAAATACAACCTAGTGGGGGAGACAAGCATTTAACATTATTTGAATTCAAAAATTGTTTCCTGAATTATTGATTGAATGCATGTGTGTGTGTGTGCGTGTATGTGTGTTACAATAAAAAAACAAACTTGAAATAATTTTATGGAAATATCCTAAATTAGTCAATATATATAAATAAATGTTTAAGAAAATAAATCAACCACTAAACTACTTCTAAATCACTTAGAGCAGTATATGCAGCATCGCAGGGTAGTATCTAAGAGGGCTAAGGTTTTGGAATCAGAAGTTTGTATTTTTATTGTTGCTATGATTTACTAGTTGAATCACCTGGGGAAAATTTCTGAATTACTTGGAAATTTGTCCCATCTCACTGATTTGTAGGAATTAAATTGAATGTGTGGCACATAATATTTATTAAGGGGTCAATAGGTGCATAAGAATGAGCCCATGCCACTACATGAGATAAACAAATACTTTATCCATCCTATGTAGACAGAGTGGAAGGATCTCATTAATTGCAAACAAGGGATGGGTGGGTGTGCAGAGGAAGGAATCCTTCCTATTTCTTCTCCAAACTCTTTACACATTCCTACCCCAAGTGCTCTCCTAGTCACTAGTTTGCCAGGAGTAGAGTATCTTCATGAATCTACACTCAACACACACACACACACACACACACACACACACCACTGCCAGCATGATTTTTCCAAGTTTTAAGTTTGTGCATGTCAAAGTACTCAGTGGGGTCTATTGGACAATGAGTGATAAATTTTAGCTGCCTTTCTGTGGTCTAAACTCTAAGCTACAGAGACAGTAACCACAGACTGTTGTCACCTGACAAAGCTCTGCTATGTCATTGTAGCCTATGAAATGGTGATTTCCTGTTTATTTTCAGTTCTACAGTGTGTGTGGAACAGAGCGCACTGTTAATGGTAGCTCTCTGGAGAAGGCATTTCAGTTCAACAGGAGGACCAGAATTTCCTCGGTGGGTTCAGATGTGTACATGGAGAGTGGTTCTACAGGTGTCTAATAAAGTGCACCAGAAGAATCGAAGAATCAGAATCTCCTCTGTAGAGACATGTGCAACACTCTCCTTTGTCAAATACCTCTGAGGTCTTGTGATCCAGCTACACTCTCCAGTATTGACTTACATGCCTATTCACTTAGTTTACAACAGTTCTCTGCCTTCTACTGCTTTTCTTTTCAACCTGATAGATTCCTATTCCTCCTTCAAGATCCAATGCAAATGTCCCTTTTATTCCTTAGCTTTTTTTTTTTTTTTTACATTTAACCAACAAATCAAAAGAGAATTTATCCGAGTTCACATAACGTTTTTTATATTCTTGGACTATAACAGAAGTCATAATTTTAGATACATAGATAATTGATAGGTATACATAAATGATAGATATGTAGATACAGGTTGAAAGACAATGGATGAGATGAGAGAGAGACAGAGAGAGAGAGAGAGAGAGAGAGAGAGAGAGAGAGAAAGAGAGACCCTCACCAGGAGCTCTCCAAAGCCAAGGAAAATTCCTTATTCTTCTTTTTACTACCAGTACCGAGTGCATTACTTGGCACATTTTAGGGGCCCCATTAATTGTTATTGAACCCAATCATGTAATGAGATAAATTAAAGGCAAAGAATTTGCTACCACTCAAAAACCTTGAAATAATAAGTTTAGAAGTGGATGCTGTTGCAGTGTGATCAACTCAACTTCCCTATATGGTAAGGATATGTGAAGAGGGAAGGATGAGGATGGATTGTGGGATAAGCTCAATAAGGACAAGAAACACTGGTTTCCTGTTTTGCTGATGGTCCTCCTTCAACAGCTGGAAAACTTTCTGCCACATCACATAAACAAAAAGTAGATATTCTTTGAATGTTGCATGAATAAGTTTATCGACTGTTCTAGTTTGCTAATGCTGCCAGAAGGCAAAACACCAGAGATGGATTGGCTTTTATAAAGGGGGTTTATTTGGTTACACAGTTACAGTCTTAAGGCCATAAAATGCCCAAAGTAACGCATCAACAACCAGGTACCTTCACTGGAGGATGGCCAATGACGTCTGGAAAGCCTCTGTTAGCTGGGAAGGCACATGGCTGGCGTCTGCTCCAAAGTTCTGGTTTCAAAATAGCTTTTTCCCAGGATGTTCTTCTCTAGGCTGCAGTTCCTCAAAAATCTCACTCTTAGTTGCACTTGGGATATTTGTCCTCTCTCAGCTTCTCTGGAGCAAGGGTCTGCTTTCAACAGCCATCTTCAAACTGCAGTTCCTCTCTCAGCTTTTGGGCGTTCTTCAGAGTGTCCCTCAGGGACGCCCACCCTGAATGGGCGGGCAGACACCTCCATGGAAATTATCCAATCAGAGTCATCACCCACAGTTGGGTGGGGCACATTCCATGGAAACACTCAAAGAATTACAATCTAATTAACACTGATTGGTCTGCCCACATAAGATTACATCAAAGATAATGGCATTTGGGGGACACAATACATTCAAACCGGCACATTGGCCAAAGACCAACATGATGAACCAATTTCACCTCCTAAATACAAGATTTTTTTGGCATCTAAGTCCTGAACTATTACCTCTGTGTGGGCCCCTCTTTGTATTTTCTCCACTTTTCTACCTCAGTAACTCCTGGTCAACCTTCTGGTACCTGCTTAAACACTGCTTCTTTCTTATCTGTCTCCCATATGTTGTATTACCTATTCTGCTTCCAAAGACTAACACTGTTTGGCATGTATTAGGTTCTCAGTGCATAATTGATGCTTAAAATAATTAATATATTTCACCCTGTTCATAGATGCACCCTATCTCTTAAAATGCTTATTTGTAAAGAATTCCTAAATGAGTGATTCATACAAAGAGGCTAAATCTATGTTGTAGATTACAGTCTATAATATATCTTTGGATTTATTATTGCATTCATGAGGTTATTTAGCATTTCGTCTCCTTGTCTATGGTGCAAAGAGAATGGAGACACTGGGTGCAAGATCTCTCTCTTATTGGAAAAACCACCTCCAATGTAAGAAGGCATCTTGCATTTCATCACCTTGAAGACAGCTGTTATCCATTTCCCACATGTTCCAGTTGCAGCTTCTGGACTTCTGCTGAAAGAATTCATTTCATTATTCATGACTTGACCTATTAAATGTCAATGGGAAGATTCCTTGAAAAGGTATGTTACTGTGGTTACCAAGAGCTTCTCTCATCCCAGGAACAGTCTGCTTTCTGGGTTGCAGAACAGGCTTTAAAACCAGCAGGAACCACACACGCTGAAACAGAGAAGTGTGAAGGGCACAAAGAACCTGCTATTATTTTCAAAGCATCCTGGGAAAGGCCAGGGAGGATTCTGGGGTTTTCTCTCAAATTGATGGCTTATGGACAGTTTGAGGCAAGCCATGGAAAATAAAAGATTTGATATTCTTGCCATAGATAGAACAGTGACTTTTTATTCTCCTGCTATCTTCCCCCACCTCAAAAAATGCATTTTTTATGAGAAAGTCAAACTGGCCTTGTCTCCCAGGCAAACACTCCCCACTGAACAAATGAGCCTTTTTTGTTAAATTACTGAAACAGTGAAAGATTTATGATTCTGTTGGACAAAATCCTTTTGTTTTAAATAGTTGCCATTTTTCCATGAAGAAATCAGACACCTTGTTGGTGTTTTCTTGTAGTAAACATAAGGTCACCAAAAGGAAACAGGCTGGATGAAAGATCACCATGGCATTAAATTACTTCCATCTGCAAACACTGTAAATCCCATAGACATAAAAGGAGAAGTTATGGTTAGAGCTCTAAAATGTCATGTTTTTTTGGACTTGAAAAAAGTCCTTCTGCAGAGGACTTTATTCTACTGCCAAGATTAAGAAACATGAAGTTGTGATGCAAGAACTGGACCATGTCAAAAACAGTCTACAATAGAAATCTTGCTCTTGTTCCCTCAGCCCCTGTCCTCCATTCATTTATTGCATTATCTAATATTCAAGTTTATATTGGAAGAAATTGCTGTGTATCCAAGTCAAACTCTTATAGCATTAGCTCTCAAAAGGTTTTACAGAACTTTCTCAAAGCATGTAATTGTTCTTTTCAGTTTGTCCTTCTACTGATTATAAAGCATTTAAATTTGGGATACAATTCAAAATGGTATCTTTTAGAAACAAAGTCATTTGTATTTGCAATCAATTAATGTTATCCACACTTATGATTTTATTACATTATATGGTAGTCTTTAAGTAGGACTTAGGACTTAGATTTTTTGTCCAAAGCTATAACTAGTTGCTATAATAGAGTGCAGTAATCATTTATGTTTTTTTTAGCTACTAAACAATCTGAACTCCCTCCTCAGTTTTGAGAAATCTGTTATTGTGTGAATTTGGCCATCAAGAAATAGGTACTTTCTGCCTAACATGCTAGAAGACAGGGCCTGTGCATGAGGCTTGGTAGGTAGATCAGATATCCATGCCCAAGATTTGAAATTAGAACAAGTATGCAAAGTAGAAGGCCAGTTTAGAATTGATTTAGCTAGCATGACCCAGTGCCCAGTGGATGGTGAGAGGGCACCTTTTAGTGACGAGTGGAAGCAGTAGTGGCATCCCAAGTAAGATGTAGGGACATGGTGTAGGATGTAGGGACATGGCATGACCTTGACTACCCTTCTGGTTTTACCATTTAATAGTTTTGTGTCCTTGAACAAAATCTTTATCAACTCCACCTCAGTTTCTTTATCTGTAAAATAGGGATAATAATAGCTTTTACCTTATATTGATGGCGCAAGGATTCAATTGGTGTTAACATGCATAGAATAGTTTCTAGCTGGCTCATGAGAAGATTTTCACTGGAATCACCTTTTCTGAACCACTATTACCTTTCTTTGGCTATAGGCCCATAGACTGAACCACATTCCTCAGCCTTCTTTTTGATTCTTTCCAATATTTCTTCTTCAGTTAACCAGAATAATTTTGTTGACTACAACCAAGATTCTTCACTGAAGGCCATCCCTAAGCTGATTTGAATTTTCAACAATAAAATATTCTCACACTAGAGACATATTTTAAGTTCAGAAGTGGTAGGTTTATGAGAAAATAGTTTTCTTTCATAATACTCTACTGGTATTATACTATCAAATAAAAATTTAGTATTCAACTTTGACAATAGCTGGATTGGCAATATGATTATATTTATCTCTTCACATAATGCAATTTAAAGTCATTCCAGATTCTGGATGTGACTGCTAGAACTTGTGAAGTTATGTTAATATAGAATGTTGCTTAGAGTTCTGCTTACAATAGAGAAACAGAGGTAGTTTGTCAATTTATTTTTACCTGAGTCCCTGAGGCTTTCCCCTTAGGGAAAGAAGAGAAAGCAACATTTATAAGTTCACAAGAATAACATGGATCTTCAACTCCCGAAAACATGGGGCAAAGGTGAAAGTCCTGTTTGGCTTTTGTCCACGTTGCCTGAAGATACTGGGGAGAGATCATCAAGGGGAAAAAGAGCCGTGCAAAACACATCGGGACTGTCGCGCATCTGGCCCCATATTTAAGAATTCCAGAAAGTTGTCTGGAAAATAGTAACACCAGAAGCTTCCTTTGATTTTCTCCTTGATATGATCTATTCTCGGAGCTTCTAAAGGGAAAGAGAGAGATAAAAGTTGATATTGACAAAAAGTTTTAGCTGCTTCAAAGGAAACCCATGTGGTTTGCATGCCTTATATAGCTCTTCCTAAAAAAGGAAGACAGCTGTTTGCTGAAGGAAGGCCCAGATTGCTGTGGCCAGTGAGCTCGAGGCCACTAATTATAGTGTCAGAGGCATCAGAGAAAGCAAACTCTTCAAAATCCATCTCCTGTCCTTCAGTATCCTTAATTTCTTCCCAGGATGGGCTGTTTCTCACTACTTCAGTTTAATCTAGAAGAATCAAATATTCCTCTACCTTGCTATGTAGTCACCGTCATTTTTACTGATTGGGATTAGAATGTACGGTTCTAGATGGGTATTTGTTGACTTTCTGTCCTGCATAGAGTACTGAGCAAAGGTTGCACACATTTTGGCAATCAGTTAAAGAGAAAAACTTTTCTCCATTACTGTTGACATGTGGGCACTGTGGTGGCATGGTGGGGCTAGAAATTGCCAAAATAGGGCTCAGGCCACCCTAGTCTTGTTTTAACTCAAGTATTAATTGCCCATATGATGTTGTAATGGGCTCTGCACCATCACTGTCATCAGTTTCCTTACTTAAAAAAATAAGGGTTAACTTAGATCATCTCCAAGGCAGACTCCAAATCTAAATAATGTATCTTTCAATTTCAGAGAGAACTTTTTTTGCTAGTTAAACAACTACAACAACAACAACAACAATTTACAAAACTCACCTAGGCCATATATGTCGGAATAGAATACCCATTGTCATAGTTCCATTCATTCATTTTATAGTATATATGTATTGAACTATATTATGATGACAAATATTTTACATATAAATGTTGATAACCAGTTTACTGATAATAAATTATTGTTGAATACCAAGCTATCCAGAAATACCATATAATACAATGATAATAACAATGATAATAATCAATAGGTATTATTTACAGAGCACTTATGATGTGCCAAACACTGGTGTAAATACTTTACAGATAATTCATTTATTTATTCATTCTCAAACTGGGATTAGAGGCAGAATCATAACTCTTATTTATCAAATTAAAATACTTAGGCAAAGTCACACAACTAAAATGTGACCAAGCTGGGATTTGAACCAAGCCAGTCTGTCTCCAGTGTCTGTGCTCTTTAGCGCTCTATGGTAGTTTTTAAGGTTGAAAGTTTATTTGGATAGCCCAGGCTAATCGAAAATTTATATTGTAAGAATATGATGTAAGAGTCCAAATTAGAATTAGTTCAAATCTTAATTGTGTAATTTGCTAGCTCTGAAACCTGGGAAAACAGGTTAATTCTCCTAAGATGCAGTTTTTTAGGAGAAACTGAGGGGTAGAACAGGTGAGGCTGGGAACACCATTTTCAAGATGGTTTCTCTACATGCATATCTGGTGCTAGGACTGAGATGTCTGA
Source organism: Choloepus didactylus (assembly GCF_015220235.1). Taxonomy (NCBI): domain Eukaryota; kingdom Metazoa; phylum Chordata; class Mammalia; order Pilosa; family Megalonychidae; genus Choloepus; species Choloepus didactylus. Next base: position 20,084,433 of record NC_051309.1, read on the forward strand.
GGGTGACACAGGCTCATCTAGGACTCTCAACATGAAGGCTTACATGTGCCGTCTCCAGCATGGCAAGTAATATGCAGAGAATTACCATAGGATGATGTGCTCCTGAGTTACCAGGGCATTTATTTGGATTGTGTGTTTAAAGAAAGTCTCGATTAGGAATTAATGAAGCTGAGACCTTAATATGGAGAAGGATACAATGAAATGAAGATGGGAGAGAGAAAAATTCCAGGTAGATCTGGTGCAAAAGCCCTGAGAGGAGAACGTGAAGTAGGGGAAGGATGTGGAATGAGGTAAGGAAAATGATGTGGGCAGGGACCAGATTAAGTGTGGCTTTCTAAGCCATGTTAAAAAATTAGGATCTTATTATAGATCCAATGAGAAGCCAATAAAGGGTTTTGAGGAGGGAAGTGATAGAATCTAAACAGAATCAAAGAAAATAAGAATGATGAACAAAATAAAATAAAAATGGAATCCTAGTCCAATTTCCTCTGAATACATCCATCAGAATTCACCTCTCATACAAGCACAGTGGCTCCTAGTTACTCTCTATCATAGGTGATCAGAAGAAGATTCAAATATTTTCCTTCTTCAACAACAAGTATAGCATATTTATAGCATTAATATGCATCTGACATGGGAACAAAATATTTGGGGGCCAATAAATCTCAAAAAAGGATATTAATTTAACTCCAAAACTAGAACAAAAACATTTCATTCGTGTATTCATTCATTCAAGCATCTCTTCACTCAGCAAGCATTTCATTGAGCTAGGTATCAATAGCTGCCAACACCATAAAAATAACTGTGACACAGTTTCTTTCTTAATGGCATTCCATTAAAACAAAGAGTAAGAATATGTTTGTTCAAAGTGATATTGGAGCACAAAGGAATAAAAAAACTACTTGGTACCCCAATGCAGAAAGCATTGAATACCATTTAGCAAGTTATTAGCCCTGGGAAAAACAACTTAAACTAATTAAAGTAGAATTTACGTCAACTATGTCTTGATCCCACAAACTTTTGTCGTAGTCATAGAAACCATTGCATTTAGGTGCTTCTATCGAGTGTTAGTTAAGCACACTGAAAATGGAAGTCTCCCTTATGGTTTATCTGTGCAAAGCATTTGTCCATCATCAACAGGCCTGAGGAGCTGGATTTCCTTGCACATGAAAGGAATTCCATAACTCAGCACATTCCTTAGCTTCCACAGCAAAACCAAAAACCTAGACAATTGTTCCAGATGAACGACACACACACACACACACACACACACACACACACACACACCTAATTTGCTGGAAGAGGACCGGTGAAAAATACCTTAGTAATTATTTCTTTTGGTTTGTTGTTATTTCTAATCCTGTATGAGAGGAACTCACATGGAAATAACTATGGGCTTTTCTAGGTAAAGACTTAAAAGTTAGACAGAAAAAAGATTTTTAAGGCTGGAATTGGCCAAAATAAATATTTAAAGCCCCAATTTCTAAGTAATTAATTGGTTCTCCATAATTTATTGCTGGCTTTCCAAATGAAATAGGTTCCCCCATTAACATATCCACCCCAAAGTCAGGGGTTATGGCAAAGACTCAAAACCAAGATCATTGGAAGTAAATTATTTATTTATTTATTTGTTTGTTTATTTTTCTGAATCAGACCATTCAATCTTTGGAGCTAAGAGTTTGACCAAAAAGCAGAATTTAAATCTCTACCTGTTATCTTTATAATTTACTTTCCCATAACCTATGCTGGCATCTACATTCACATGTATGTACAGCCATGGTAATAACATAATCCCATTTCTCTTGTTATGGTCGTATCACCCAGTGGTCTAGAGTCAAATATCTGGGTTCTAATCCTGCCTCCACATTTTATTTTCTATTTGGCCTTGGACAGAGTTAGTTAACATCTGTATCTCAGGGTCCTAATGGGAATATGATAAATATATAGGGTTATTATGAGGATTTAATTAGTGTTTGGGGAACCATTTGTATTTAATCAATGCTATTATTCCTAGGAACTCGATCTCTATCCCCCTACCCCAACCCCAAGCCTGGGCTCTCATTTGCCTTACTAGGGTCCCTGTCTACTTTCCTGTTTCCCAAACTAGGATTATAAACTCTCATCCTCGAGAACATACATTTTATCACTTCCCCTTGTTAAAAGCCACTGAGAGCTTCACGTACAAGTTCAAGTGTTTCATAAAAATGAACTGAGGAGTAAGGCAGGGGTGGGGGTGGGGCTCTAGCATCAGAGATACAGAGGATTCTAGAGGGCCAGGAATTCTATAGCATAATGGCCCATTGTCATAGAGGTATCTGACTATATGTATTATAAAGGCTTTAAAGCAGTCTGTTCACAGATTCATCAATTTAACGTTAGCATCAGAACAATGGAAGACATCAAATCATAAAAGATAATCCTCCTGGCTCTAACAAACTTTTAGATGACTGTGCACATGAAGGGCAGGGAGGAGAAAGATAAAGCAACTACTCAAAATTATATTACCTTATTAGTTATGATTCCCTTAGGGAATCCTGAAAGGATGAGAGGTAAGAAAAAAAATAGGCTTATGGAGATAAGAGTAATGAAAGGAAATTGAAAATATCTAAAGGATAAAGAAATTTCCCAGAACAACTGAATATTGAGAAATAGCAGGTAGATTCTAGTTAGAGAAGTTGAGTAAATTGGGATGGGAGAGAAGCAGGCTCAAAAATGCAAATGGTGGGCCAGATTGGGAGGGTCAGAATTTAAAGGCCAGATTCTCTTAAGATGCCATTGGGGTGAAGACTGCCTTTGAAAGCACAAAGCTAGAACCTGTTATGGTTCATTCTACTGATGTCACCTTCACCTTGCTCAGGGCCCAGGAAAGTTGTGTTAACCCTATTTTCAAACTAGATTTAATATTCATACCTCAGCGGCCAGAGTAGTATGAAATGGAGCTGTACAGGATCTTCTATGGTGTTGTTGACTAGGAAAAAAGATAGGTTGACTGGCAAGAATCCATATTTTTCCTGGCCTATGAGCATCATTAATCACTGACCAAGGATTAATACATTTGGTACGAATTCTGAACACATTCTTCACCAAGGCTTTGTTAGTCACCCAGGATGCAATGGCTGAGGTTACAGCCCCACACATTTAGATGGTCTGAAGCCATTTTCCCAAGAATCTGTATTATCTTCTCAGTTATTAGAACTTATCTGCTTGCATTTTAAACAATCATCAGTGGATTGTCAGCAAAACATACTACTTCTACTCTGTTGTGCTCATCTCAGAGACTTCTAACCAAAGAATTGATCAGGAGGTGAGTGGCTAGAGCGTGTGTGTGTTTGAGCTATCTTTCCATTACATTAATACCCAAAACATTAATAAGCAAAGAGAAGATATTCAACACAGCTTTGTTGAATGAGTGAATGAGTGAATGTATAAATAGATGGTTGAGAAGATGGAAAAATGAATAATTGAATGAATGAATGAACAATAGGTTTGTCAAAGATCTTTGCTGAAGCAATGAATAACTAAATGAATGAGTGAACTAATGAGTCATGCATGCTCCTGAGAGCTGCTATGATATGGAGAATAAACTGTATATTTAATACAGTTAAGTCAAGTGTGGTCATCTGGCTACTTTTGTTAAGCATGTGTGGGACTCTGTGTATCTTTCTGCCTCATTGAAAAAAGCTTTGTTGTAGAAGTTAGGTTTAAATTGATCCTTGAAGAAGGCCATCCAAAAATAGCCCAGCATGAGAAGTCCAGCATGCTGTTTCTTTCACTTCCCTAGGCTACTCCCCTATGAAAAATATTTTGATTTAGTTGGTTCATTTCATGTGATGGCAGCATGAATGATCACTTTATAGCGGACATCAGCAAAAGGATAGGAATTTACCATTAAAACAGAGTGAAACTAAAACAATTTTGGCCTCCCTCTGCTTTCCTTGAAGATAAATGATTATGATGTCAGTGCAATTTGAAAGAATATTAAATCAGAGGCTGAAAATACCTAGAAGTTCCAACTCCCTCATATCACAAGGCCTAAATTCTCATGGACTCTAGAAACTAAGATGATTCTCACAGTCTCATTCTCACTCTCAAAATGGAATGGCTTTTCTGTAACTAGTTTCATGAAACACTGAGTGGAAAACTTCTCTCTACTCATGATAGTTCTACATTTGCATTGGCCACACAATTTTGTTTTTCAAACCTGATGGTACCTACACATAACTCAGATAAATAGAACAATGCACCAGACCCTAAACATCACCAAGGGAGGAAACAACAAAAGAAAAACACTGTAAGTTTAATACTTTTGCTTTCTTGTAGCTTTTAAGCCTTTTTCATATTATTCTTAGATGCTTCCTTCAGCATTTCCTTTTGGACTTCTAAGGAGATTGCTCAAGGTGATTAAAAAAAAAAAAAAGGAAAAATAGCAACGAGGACCAATTTACCTTCTATTCTAATAGGATAAGAGAGTCCAGGGACTGATATTTTTACATGCCTCTTGGTGCCAATACTTTTTCTCGGTATCTGTGGTAGCATGAATAATGATCCCCCAAAGATATTTATGTCCTGATCCCTGGAACTTGTGAATATGTTAACTTAAATAGCAAATGAGACCTTGCGAAGGTGATTAATGGTCTTGCAATGGGACGATTATCCAGGTGGGCCCAATGTAGTCACAAAGGCATTTGTAAAAAGGAGGCAGGAGCTGAGAGATGACAGAAGACAATGTGACAATGGAGGCAAAGACTGGAGTAATGAGGCCATGAGCCAAGAAATACAGGCGGTCTCCAGAACTTGGAAGAGACAAGGAACGGATTTTCCCCTAGAGCATCCAGAGGAACCAGCTCTGCTGATGCCTCGATTTTAGTCCTAAAAGACTCATTTCAGGCTTCTGACCTCCAGAACTGTAAGACAATAAATTGGTACAGTTTTAACCTACCAATATATTACAATGGCAAGAGGAAACAAATATAGTGTCTTCACATTATCTCATTATGGATTCATAACAATATGAGGAAAAAGTACCATCTCTATTTTACTGTAACACCCAAGTCGTGGAAAGTTTCGCCCAAGTTCACACAGTTAATTAATAGTAGGTCTATGCCTTGAATCCAGCTAAGTCAGCCAATAAAGCCTATAGTTTTTTCCATAGTACCATGTAGCCAAGGATGTGGCTGGAATTACTCCACTTATCCTCCAATGTCAACCAGGTGGATTGTTCACATGTATAAGTTGCGTAGGAGTCCATTTCATCCCATAGACCATTGCTTCTGTGGATGAATACCATGCTGAAAGCTTTGATTTATAATGTCATTCTCCATTGAACTGCAAATAATGAGTTCATCTGTTTTGCATGAAAGTAGGGAAGAAAGGAGAAGAAACTGAAATCAAGACAGACTTTACTAGATGAATTGTGGCTCAGAACCTATTCCCACAGCCTGTCAGGAACTGCTGGAAAGATCTTAGGTGTTTTATTTCTCCTTTGTAACTTCAGCAGGAAGTTATTCCAACATGCAGCCCCATGTACCAATAAAGCTGACTCTGGGGGCTGTTGATGGAAATGATTGAAATATATCCCCTCTGCCTTCACTACCAGGGAGCTGTCCCTAACAACTCTGAGGGCAGGATGGCCTTGCTCCAGCAGAGATGCTATCTGATTTACTGCAGTGCCCACTGTGATGCCTTTGCAGGCAGACTTCTCACCTGACCAGTGGGAAACAGCTGCAAAAGAGAGTCTCCCTAGGCAGCTTCATTCCAGCAGGAGGGTAAAGACTAGCCCAACATCTGTCTTCCTTATCTGTTACTGATGTGCACAAAAGTGCATGTTTCTTGGCTGCTGTTTGTCAAAGAGGATTTCAAGCATGTAAGTCATTCCTGCTCTAGTTGTTGTTTAGACCCTTCTGCAACTCATTTGAAATTCTTAAAAGTTACAAAGAATTCCCTCTTCATGGAGCTCAGATAGAGGACCTTAAAGCAGACACGTTTCTTGAGTTAGTCTCTCCTAATATATTTCCACTGTTTTCCTTATAAAAAATGAAGTCATGGAGGACAGAACCAAAACACATGGCTGTTCACCATTCCAGCCACTATCTCAATGATCACAAGAGTTAGGGTCTTGGCGAAGGTGAGATTAGGGTGCTAAGAAGTGCAACAGTGAGTAGTGTTTCCTTTGTACTTTTCTTCCATCCATTACCTTCTGCTTCACCCTCATCACCAAATATTTTCAATCTGATATGGAATAAAGGAGACAAAAGAATTTTTATTAATTATGCTTCGCTGATTTGGTCAGTTCCAAACTTGGATCATTTTATGCAATCCTAATGTTCTGCTGTGTGCAAATAGAAAAAGGAGGAAAATATAGTGCAGGGTGGTAGAAACTGATAAGCAATAAACACTGTCTTAAATGTTTCATATAAAACCCATGTATATAGCATTAGAGTTTTTGATAAACAGTACTCTAGAATGATTATCTTAAGCTTACTATCATTTTCTTATTTTTGATGATCTAGTCAGCTACCAAACAGAGGGAGCAATGAGAAAGAGAATCTGATGGATGTTAAGGAAAGTTGGAAGAGGACTTTAAATAGATAATGTGAATTTGGGAAGGAAAATATAAGTGAGCAGCATACAGTGGGTAAATAGTATGAAATTTAAAAAAAGATTCAAATAACAATGGAAAATAATCACACATGATGAACTGTTATCAAAGGATAACAATTTAATTATTTTGATATCTCATTTTAAAATGTTGAGAGGGAAAATTTGGAAAGAAATATTATCAGAACAGACATGCTTATATGTTTCATAAATCAAGGGCTTCTTTGATATATGAAAGATATTTAGTCTCCTTGCTGCTAAAACAATGGGTTGGGTTAACAGCAGGAATTTATTTGCTAATGGTTTCAGTGGTTAGAAGGCTTGTTTCCTCACAGATTAGTGTTTTCTGGTTGGCCACAGTCATTGGTGTTCCCTAGCTTTTCCATCACATGGCAACGCAGAAGGTAATATCTTCTCTCTCTCCCAGGTTCCATTGACTTCTAGCTTCTGGCTGCTCCTGTGGCTTCCTCTCTCTGTCCAATTTCCTTTGCTTACAAGGACTTCAGCAATATTGGATTAAAGCCCACACTCATTCATTTTGGGTCCACCTTAACCAATAACACTTTCAAAGGTCCTATTTATAAAGGGGTTATATACTCATGATCTCAGGTTGGGGCCTGAACACGCTTTTTGTGGGGCCATGAATCAGTCTCCAACAAATAGAGATGAAAATTGGAAATTGATGTGCATTTTAGAGGAGAGGAGAATGGACAGTGAGGTATAATTTGTTAGAAGATGATTTTGAAGCATTTTCTGATAAAACTGCTCATTTTTAATCAAAATAGAAGATGATGAAAATGTATACCTTTGGGTAAGACTTTGGAAAGTTTGCCCCGAATCAATTTACATTTTAAAATTTGAAAGTTTTGTGACTCTTCCATTGATTTCCTGAGAGGGCGAAAGTGTTTTATCCCCATCAAGGACCTTCATTTCAGTCAAATGGGCTAGACTTTGTTCCTCAAGTGCACCACAGCCTCACCTGGGGCTTCTGTTGCATTCAGACCTGGTGAATACTGATCAATTTTCTCAGCATCCATTTCAAAGACAACCTCTTCTATATAGTGATCTCTCCTTCTTTAGGAACCCAATATATAATATAAAATGTATTTAAGTATGGCACTTAAACAAGTCTGCTTTGGATCATATTTATCTGTGTAGTTACATTTTCTATTAGTTGGCAAATTCATTCATTGAAAGGATGAATTTATCTTATACCATTTCAAGTATATAATACACTGACTAGAACAAAATAAACATTCACTACGAAATGGTATGTTCATAAGTTTGGTTTTGGGCTGCTCAGAACTTAATGCATATTTATTGGTAGGTATGAAATAACTGATAGAAAAAGAAGCAAATATAGATAATAGACATCTTTTATTAAACCCACTATGCTCAAGGCTATATGCTAATCTTTCTATTTAGATTACCTCATCTCGTTTTTATAATTATTCATTCCTTCAAAAAATAGTTGAATACCTATGTGCAAATACAAGTGGTCATGATAGTCCCATTTTGCATGTGAGGAAAATGAGGCTTAGAAAAGGAAGTTCACAAAACTAGTAAATAGAAGCACCAGGACTTAAATTTGATTATGTTTTAATCACAATCTCCCAATCTTTTCATGAAAGCACTAATAAGAAAGTAACTGTTCCTGACCATAACAAAGCAAGGAGGAGCTATCATCAGTAGCAACTCCTAGCCCACCACAGACACACTGGTTTGTATTTAGTTCCCAAAATATTTAAGGAAAAAGATTCTGAAACATCCTTCAAGATGTTTATAGCTTATGCTAGACTCAGTTTGACATGCAAGTATGTCTGAACCTTTAACAAGATATTATCCAATCCTTTTTTTCTACTATGAAGGGAAAAAAAAAATGTGGTCACCGTTTTCTGTTACCAACATTTTATGACATTTATCTTTTGTCTTAGGGCTTTTGCACTTAGAAGAGACAGAAACAACTCAAACTACTTATGCAAAAGAAAAAAAAAATGAAAAGGGTGATCTACTGGCTTATAGAACTGAAAAATCTAAGGTAAATTTCTAACCCAGGGGTTCAAATGGTTCAAATGTCATCGTCAAGTCTTGTTCCTTCTATTTGTCATTCATATCCCCCCTTTCCCTTTTTTTCTCTCTCTCTTTCTCTCTCTCAAGAAAGAAATTTAGCTTTCTTCTATGTTGGTTCCATTCTCAAACAGGTTCTTTCTGAATTTAGCCAGATGGTTGTCAATAGCTCTAGTGATAGGCAAATACTATCAGCAATGCTATAGAAAAAAGAAGGTTTCTTCTTAATGCAAACAAAAGTCCCTGGAAAAAAGTCTTATTGGCTCTGTTTGACAAGGTCTGGGCCATATTTCCATTCCAGATAAAGAGGAGTGTTGTCAGTTCCACCTGAATGACATGGGCTGAGAACCAATTCAGGGTGGACCCCTAAGGAAAACAGATTTAATTAGCAGCAGAAGGGGAGATTGAAAAATGGACAGGAAAAAGATCTAAGAGGCCTGCAACATCCCCACTCAGACAACTCCTTCTCAGGTAAGAGATCTGTTTCTTAACACTTGCCTTTTTAAATTCTTCCTTCTTTCTCTGTAGCTGTACCCATGTGTAGTTGATCTACTATTTATTTGAGGACCCATGCAGGAAATTTGTAATCTAGGTATTATTAATTAGTATAAAACCATAAAACTACTCTATATAATAGTATATTTTAAACCAAACTATAGCCAGAATTTTCTTTGAAAGATCAAAATATAGTTTGTGATAATTCCATTTTCATTTCCTTTATTGAAGGCCAATAAATAAGGAATGAAATGCCTATGCTATATGAAAAAAAATGATTGCATTGTATGCATGTCAGGCCCAATTCAAATTTATTTCTTGAAGTTGAAGGAAACAAGCATATGTTGCCTTAGGAACATCAGGCCCTGACCTTGATGCTTTTAAGGATACTACCCTTTATTATCAGAAACATTTCCTCTGTTGAGAAGGTTTTGTTAAGCAATTCCACTCACATACGTAAAAATTCATTTAGCACTTCTTGAGTGTTTTCTCTGTGCCAGGCCTGTGCTTGGTGTTGGAGATAGAGTACTCCCAAAGATAGAGAGGCAAACACGGGGTTAATTAATGCAGTCAATCAAAAAAATATTTAATTCTTTAAGGTTTTTTCATACAATCACTGCACTAACTCAAGGGAAAAAACAGCCCTGATTTATGGAGCTTTCAAATCAAGTAAGAAATATTTCAGTGCAGTGAGATAAGTGCTATTACAGAGGTAAGCAATTTGTATAGGTAGCATACATGTGGAAGCACAGATGAAGGGAGGTAAAAAACAGCATATTAGTGACACTGTCAAGGTTCAGTAAATGTGTCTGAGGAGATTAAGAGAGTTTGGAAGACATTAAAGGAGTTTACTAATGTATTGTTGTCTCGAGTCCTCTGGGCATATGTTTGATTACACTTCTCTCAAGTGAATTAAAGACCTGTGAAATGTGGGTGAGGGGGACATTTCTAGGTGGAATCCTTAGAAGTTTGGTGCTAGAAAAGCATCCAGTGCTTTAAGGTGGGGCTTCCCAACTACTGTTGAGCAAGATGATAGCTGTCTGTGATGTTGATTGTCAGTATGGGCAAAAGGGTTCTGAAAACAAATGCTGAAATCATTGCATTAAATAAGTTAAATACGTACTTTTAACACAGTATTTACTACTACCCTAAAAATGTTAATAAGTATTGTATTATGTGCCGGTTTGAATGTATTGTGTCCCCCAAATGCCATTATCTTTGTAGTTTTGTGGGGTGGAGGTTTTGGTGCTGGTTGGATTTGCTTGGAATGTGCCCCACCCAGCTGTGGGTAATGATTCTGATGAGATATTCCCATTGAGGCATGGCCCTGCCCGTTCAGGGTGGGCCTTGATCAGTGGAGCTATATAAATGAGCTGACTCAAAGAGAGGGAACAGAGTGCAGCTGGGAGTGATGTTTTGAAGAGGAGCAAGCTTGCTAGAGAGGAAGGTCCTGGGAGAAAGCTGTTTTGAGGCCAGAGCTTTGGAGCAGACGCCGGCTGCCTTCCCAGCTAGCAGAGGTTTTCCAAACGCCATTGGCCGTCCTCCGGTGAAGGTACTCGATTGCTGAGGTGTTACCTTGGACCCTTTGTGGCCTTAAGACTGTAACTGTGTAGTGAAATAACCCCCCATTTTATAAAAGCCTATCCATCTCTGGTGTTTTGCATTCTGCAGCATTAGCAAACTAGAACAATTATTACAAAAGAAAGATAAAATATATAGCATTCCTAATATTTGTTTGGGCCATGTCACTAAATCCAATAGGTATTTTAATTATGATGGCTCAGAGGTATTAGAAAATGTAGAACCCTTTTCCTAATGTGTTCTGAATCATTCATTCATTCATGCCTTCATTCATTCAAGTATATATGCACTAATTCATTAAGTATTGATTAATCATATTGCATGTACTTGGCTCTAGGCTAGTCACTGAAGATAAATCAGTGAGCATAAACCAGCATGATCCCTTGTCTCATGAAGCTTATGTTACGGAACTTTACTTTAGCAAATAGATGCTTAATTAAGCCTAAGACAAATGTCCTGAAAGGAAGAATCTTACAACCAGGGAGCCTGGCCTATCCAGAGGGATCAAAGAAGAATAGGTACTGAGTTACACCTCAAAGATGAGGAGGAATAACTGGCTAAAGAGGTGCAGACAAAGGGGCAAAAGAGACAGCATTTCCAAACATCTATAGCTTATCAGTGACTTCAGGGAAAGACTGATAAAATGTTAACAAGTCTAGTGTGGCCTAAGCACAAGAAAAAAAAAAAATTACCTGTCAGTAAACACTAGGTCATGAAGACTTGACGTAGGTGGGTTAAAGATCCAATGTCTTTATCCTAAGCAATCTGGCAAGTCATTGAAGGAATTTATATTGGAGGGTAGGATAATGGAGAAGGGGTGATGCCTTATGACCTGCATCACGTTTGATCATTAAACTTGTAATCACATGATTAGCTGATTATGAACACTAAGTTTCATGGAAATTGGGAGCACACAAGTTGTGATTCATCATTGTGTTCCTGGAGTCTGGCTTAGTACCTAGCACTGTCATCCCATGAACATTTATCAAATAATCAAAAGAATGACGTTCAAAACAATTTTTTGTTAAATCTCCACTGTTCTAGTTTGCTAACGCTGCCAGAATGCAAAGCACCAGAAATGCATTGGCTTTTATAAAAGGGGGTTTATTTGGTTACACAGTTACAGTCTTAAGGCCATAAAGTGTCCAAGGTAACACATCAGCAATCTCGTACCTTCACTGGAGGATGGACAATGGTGTCTGCAAAACTTCTGTTAGCTGGGAAGGCATGTGGCTGGCATCTGCTCCAAAGTTCTGGTTTCAAAATGGCTTTCTCCCAGGACATTCCTCTCTAGGCTGCAGTTCCTCAAAAATGTCACTCTTAGTTGCACTTTGGGTATTTGCCCTCTCTTAGCTTCTCCAGAGCAAGAGTCTGCTTTCAACGGCTGTCTTCAAACTGTCTCTCATCTGCAGCTCCTGTGCTGTCTTCAAAGTGTCCCTCTTGGCTGTAGCTCCTCTTGAAAATGTCACTCTCAGCTGCACTGAGTTCCCCCTGTCCGTCAGCTCATTTATATGGCTCCAGTGACTCAACTTAGACCCACCCAGAATGGGCGGAGCAACACCTCCATGGAAATTATCCAATCAGAGTCATCACCCACAGCTGGGTGGGGTGCATCTCCACAGAAACACTCAAAGAATTACAATCTAATCAACACTGATAATGTCTGCCCACACAAGATTACATCAAAGATAATGGCATTTGGGGGACACAATATATTCAAACTGGCACATCCATCCACAGGTGTTCCAACAAATTAGACAACCTGGATGAAATGGACAAATTCCTAGAAATACACCAACAACCTACATTGACTCTAGAAGAAATAGAGTCTTGACACACCAATTACAAGTAAAGAGATAAATCAGTAATCAAAAACCTCCCAACAAAAAAGCCCAGGATCAGATGGCTTCACAGGTAAATTCTACCAAACATTACAAGAAGAATGAATACAAACCCTGCTCAAAATCTCCCAAAATTTGAATAGGGAACACTCCCTAACTTACTCTATGTGGTCAACATCACCATAATACCAAAACAGATAAAGATACTATATGAAAAGAAAAATACAGACCAATATCTCTGATTAATATAGAGGCAAAAATCCTGAACAAAATACTAACAAACTGAATCCAACAGCACATTAAAAGTATTATACACCATGATCAAGTGGAATTTATCCCAGGTATGCAAGGGTGGTTCAACGTAAGAAAATCAGATAATGTAATACAGCATATTAATAGAAAAAGGAGGAAAACGCATGATCATCTCATTGACACAGAAAAGTCATTTGACAAAATCCTGCCCCCCTTCTTGCTAAAAACATTTAGAAAACTAGGAATATAAGGAAAATTCCTCAACATGATAAAGGGCATATATGAAAAACCCACTACTGCTAACATTATACTCAGTGGTAAAAGAATGAATGCTTTCCCTCTAAGATATGTGTGCTGGTTTGAATCAGAAGCTGAAAGCAATGTAACTCAGGAGCAAAGGACCAGCAGACTCCAGCCACATGCCTTCCCAGCTGACAGGCTGACAGAGGTGTTCAGGATGCCATCCGCCTTTCTTTAGTGAAGCTTCCCTCATGTTGATGCCTTAGTTTGGGCACTTTTATAGCCATAGAACTATAAATTTGTGAACTAATAAACCCCCATTTTAAAAGCCAATCTCTTTCCGGTATTTTGCATTTTGGTAGCTTAGCAAACCAGAACAATATGGAACAAGACAAGTATGCCTACTTTTGCTACAGTTATTCAACAATGAGAAATAAAAGCATCCAGTTTGGAAAGGAAGAAGTAAAACTTTCTCTATTTGCATATAATATGATTCTATATGTGGAAAATCCTAAACAATCCACAAGAAAGATACCAGAGCTAATAAACAAATTGAGCAAGTTGGTGGAGTACTGTATCAACATGTAAAAATAACTAGTGTTTCTGTACGCTAGTAATGAACAATCTGAAAAGAAGTCAAGAAAAAAATCCATTTACTATAGCAACTATAAGAATCAAACATCTAGGAATAAATTTAACCACAGATGAAGAGGACTTGTACACATAAAATTATAAAACATTGTTAAAAGATATAAAAAAGACCTAAATAAATGGAAGGATAATCTGCATTCCTGGATTGCAGAATATTCTCAAGATATCAATGCTTCAGAGATGGCTTTTTCTTGATTCACCACTGGCCCTATTACTGCAAATGTTTACCTGTTTTCTGGAGCTCCGAGAAAGATGTTTCTGCCAGTTCTTGTGGTTTGTTTAAGTTTCTGTGGGAGGATGGAGCACTGAAGCTTCTCATTTTGCCATCTTGATCAGGGATATGAGATTGAGAGTTTTATTTGAAGGTACACCTCTGTATTGCATGTAGTTAAATGCAACCACCTTGTCCTTTCCCCTCCCTCACTTCTCCGGTCCCTTGCCAGTCCCTGCTTACTTTGCTCATTAGCCCAGCTCCTGCACAGACGGTGCTTGTGGACATACTGATGACTTCCATCACCAACAGGCTGTTCAGTGCCTGAGGGTACAGCAAGTAAATTGTCTGTGCAGGTGTAACAGGGAAAGGAGGATTGATGCTAGGAGGAATGTTTTCTCTGGTGATATAGTCTATCAAGATAAAAATACCCTTTGCTAACTTCCAAGGAAGTATATTTTGTCATGTTCATATGAAAGAGCACTAATGACAGATACACATATTTACCTTTCTTTTTTTCCTTCTTTCTTTCTTTCTTTTTTTAATGATCCAGATGTTCAGAAGCTAGTCATTCAATATCCCATGTTTGCCCTTTAAGTCCTCTGCCATCTGTCACACAGAATGTTTCAGCAAGCTAACGTGAGGAGGAATTTAATAACAAATTAACTTGGTCAGGACACATTTTGATGACTCCAAGTCAAGGTAAAAATTAATTATTAATTAAATAAGTGTTCTCACTTATCTCCCCCAAATTTTCTGATGTCATAAGCTTGTTGCCACTGTGTAAATGATAGGATTACATCTCCACACAGCCTGTTAGGTCTTCCTCGGATTACACTCTTTCCAGTCTTCAATGGTAGCAGTGATGACGTACTTCTAATTTAGAAGCGTAATCACATTTGGACCTTTTAGGGTTAAGCAACTCCCAGAAAATATGACATCAGTTAGAATAATAAAAATATTGGTAATACCCAAGCATAAAGTGGGCAGCTTATTTTATCAATAATAGAAAAATAGGCAAAAAACTTCTCATTTTAGAGAAAAGGAAAACAAACTCCTACGAACAAGAAGAGTATTGCATCCTCCTATGATAATTGCAATTTGTCCCTGTTACAGATTGAATTGTATCTCCTAAAAATATATGTTCAAATCTGCACCCTCAGTCCCATGAATGTGATTCTGTTAGGAAATAAGATCTTTAAATATGTTATTAGTTAAGATGAGGCTAAACTGGATTATGACCAGATGGCTGGTATCCTCCTAACAGGATATTCGAACATAGAAAGACCAAGAGAGAAGACAGCCATGTGATGGAGGCAGGGGTTGTGTTTTGCCATGGATTGTCAGCAAGCTACCACCAGAACCCCAAGACTTCAAAGAAGCGTGACTCTATGGGCACCTTGATTTGGGCTTTTAGCCTCCAGAACAGTGAAACAATAAAATTTTGTGTTTTTAAGCCACCTAGTTTGTGGTACTTTGTTACAGTAGCCCTAGGAAACAAATAGAAGCCCATTTGCTATACACCACAAAATGGCTCATTAATAGTGCCTTCTTGTTAATATTGTTTCATGTTAATGTGGTTCTTGGTTCTTGTCTTTTTCCATCTCTGGTTTAAGCTCCCCTCCTTTTAGCCTGGGAGTTTTTGCTTGTTTGTTTTGTTTTGTTTTTGAATTCCATATTTGTTCTTGCTTTTTCTCCCTGATTTTTCATTTTGAGCACACAGAGATCTCACTGGGCTTGCTATCTGATCAACAGCACATGACTGGATGGTCAGATTTGTTTAAATGTAATTAGGTTATTTTATTCATTGTTAATGCTTTGATTAAAGGCTTTATATGCACTAGACCTATGAAAATACTGTTCATACTGATCAGAATTAAATTTATTTAGAGCAGAGTTTTAAAACAAATGCAAATAGCACTAAACATTTTCTTTCTGCTCCCTGTACTTAATAGAATCTTTCTGTAAACTAAATTTTTTAAAATGTAGTGAATCCTTCTGTAAACTAAATTTTTAAAAAAGTATCTTCACTGACTTGGATGCTAACATAAATCTTATCTCTGATATACAACTTGAGGACAGGTGCAAACCCAAGCCATGTTTCTGAATATAACAGAAGTTTAGACAATGCAGTGTTTTTAGGTGGTGGTTGTGTATTTATTAATCTCTGGACAATTTTGTGTGAGAAGAATATTTATTAGAGTGGGATCTATAAAGGCCTCTCCTGGTTCCAGACATAGTTTCCTATTATTTAGGTGGGTGTGGTAGTAAAATTTTCAGGTTGGCCCAGGTTTACCATCTTTCAGTTCAGAGTTCACCACTGGGATGTGTGAAAGCCTTTTTCTATTCTTTGCCTCTCAAGACTTGTTCTATTTCAGAAGTTAAATCCTAGCTAACCATTTGGTAGTTCCTCAGTTATGTGCTATCTGTGCTCCACTTAGAGGGAGTTCCTCTTAGAAACCAGAAAAGACTTGGGGAACTTCCAGGAAGATGGCAGATATGGACAGGCAGAATGCACTCCTCTACCACAAAACAACAAGAGAACAGGTGCAAAATGACCAAAGCAGCAGTTCCAGAACCTGGGTGATCAGAGAAGGACCTCTGCATTATATAAGGAAGATCTGGATGGAAAAGCAGAGGAACTATGACTGAGAAATTGGGGTGAGTGCGCTAAATTGCAACCATCCCTAAGTTCTGCCTCTGCACAACAGCTGGATCAGGCAGCTGAAAAGTGGCACACATCTGCTTTGGAGAGGTGGGGAAGCAATCCTCTCAGTCTGGCAGTCTAGCATTCCCAGGCAGAAACCCAGGAGGCAGCAGACTCATTTTATCCACATGCAGAGATTATGCTGTGGTGCCCAGTGCCTACTCCCCATCCTTGAGGCAGGCAGCTGCAAGCTTCTGGAATTGAGGGAGTCTGGGAAACCTGGGAATGGGAAAGGGGGATGCAGAACAAAGCTTATCTAACAATCAGCCAGTGAGCAAGACACTCTGGGCCCGCTCCCTCATCCTGCCTACACAAGGGCTCAGGGCACTCACTGCATACATGAGCAAAGAGGCAGGAGATAGGGAGTGCATTGCAATGTCAGCTGTCTTTTCCCCACACTCAAGGTGGTCTTGCTGGCTGACAAAAAAGCAGCGCTGGCTGTTGGTTGGTGAGTTGAACTCTCAGTTTTGAAGCCTGGAGTTTGGGGGTCATCAGACCCACTGCAACTGTAGGCCAGGGTCTTTGCTGTGGTGCATAGTGTCCATACCCCACCCCGGATCTGACAATTTTCAGCATGCCTGGAGGACCTGTGGCCTTGACTGGATTTTCACATGGTCTAGACCCTGCCCATTGGGCTGCCACAGTCAGGAAGAGGTGGGGCTGTGGGGAAGAGGTGACTCAAGAGCATCATCTTCTGAGAAGATTGGGAAAGTGCAGTCTGTCAAGCTGCTTCTCTGCCCAGCCTCCAATAGGCTTCTGAAAAGGGCTGCACCTCCAAGTTAAGCCCTGGCTTTGGTTTGGCTGAGAATTACTGACAGACAAAGTGACAAAGGAAGCCTTCAATGCAAGCCCAAACAAAAACAAAATATTACATGAGCGAGGGAAACCAACTTTCAACATAACCTTATCATTATAATCAAAGGCCAGAAACCAACAAAAATCACAAACCATGTGAAAAACCAAGATGTGGCTAAGCCAAAAGATCAAATTAAAAAGCCAGAGGAGACATAGAATTTGAAACAATTAATCAAAGACATTCAAACAAATCTAAATAACTTCAGTAAGTTGGCTAAAGGGACAAAGAATATCAAGAGCACACTAGAAGATCATAAAGAATTTTTTAAAAAGAAAAAGAAAAATAGCATATCTTATGAAAATGAAAGATACTGTAGCTACTCTAGATCAAATTAAAAATATAATACTGGCATACAGCAGATTTGAGGAGGCAGAAGAAAGAATAGGTGAACTAGAGGAAAAGGCAACCAAATTCAAACACAAAAGAACAAATGGTGAAAAGATGGAAAAATTTGAAGTAGGTAGCAGGGAAATGATGGAAAATACAAAGCACACAAATATAAGGATCATTGGTGTCCAAGAAAAAGAGAAGAGCAAAGGGCTAGGGAAATTATTTGAGGAGATAATTGGGGAAAACTTCCCAACCCTTATAAGAGACATAAATATGCAAATAAAAGTATTCCAAGGAACTCCAGATAGAATAAAATCCAAATAGTCCCATTCCAACACACACACTAATAGACTTTCAAATGCTGAAGAGAAGGAGATGTTCCTAAAAGCAGCCACAGAAAAGCAATTCACCACATACGAGAGAAGCCACATAAGATTAAACACTGACTATTCATCAGGCACCATGGAGGTGGGAAGGCAGTGGTGTGATATATTTAAGATTCTGAAAGAGAAAAATTGCAAGCCAAGAATTCTTTATCTTCAAAAGTAAATCTGTCCTTTAAAAGTAAGGGGGAGTTTAAAATTTTCACAAACAAATGCTAATTTAATTTGTTAACAAGAGACTTGCCCTGCAAGAATTACTAAAGGAAGTTCTGTCAGCTGAAAGACAAGACATGAGAAAGAGACTTGGAGAAGAGTATAGAAGTGATGATTATCTGTAAGCTAATCTCCCTAATGAATATAAATGCAAAAATTCTCAACAAAATAACTAAAATAATGGAAAGAGAGAAAAATACTAGATATGACAAGAAAAAGCCAAGGAATAAAATGGTTGAAGTAGGACAGCTTTTACAGTAATAACATTGAATATTAATAGATTAAACTCCCCAATAAAAAGACACAGAATGGATTAAAAAAAAATGATCTCTCTATATGCTGTTTACAAGAGACTCATTTTAGACAAGATACAAATAGGTTGAGAATGAATGGATGGAAAAAGATATTCCATTCAAGCAATAACCAAAAAAAAAAAAAAAAGTGGTAGTAGTTACACTAATAACAGATAAAATAGACTTAAAAAGCAAAGATGTTATAAGAGACAAGGAAAGACACGATATATTAATAAAAGGGGTAATCCATCAAGAATAAATAACAATCATAAATGTTTATGCACCCAATCATGGAGTTCCAAAGTATGTGAGGCAAACACTGGCAAAAACTAGGGGAGCAATAGACATTTCCACATTAATAGTGGGAGATTTCAACATACTACTCTCTTCAATAGGAAGAAAAACTAGACAGAAGATCAATAAAGAAATTGTGAACCAAAATAATATAAAAATTAATTAGAAAACAGGTGCATGGGGCGGGGCAAGATGGCAGACTGGTGAGCTGTATGTTTTAGTTACTCCTCCAGGAAAGTAGGTAAAAAGCCAGGAACTGCGTGGACTGGACACCACAGAGCAATCTGTCTTTGGGCATACTTCATACAACACTCATGAAAACGTGGAACTGCTGAGATCAGCGAAATCTGTAAGTTTTTGCGGCCAGGGGACCCGCGCCCCTCCCTGCCAGGCTCAGTCCCGGGGGAGGAGGGGCTGTCAGCTCCGGGAAGGAGAAGGCAGAATTGCAGTGGCTGCTCTTATGGGAAACTCATTCTACTGATTCAAACTCCAACCATAGATAGACTGAGACCAGACACCAGAGACTCTGAGAGCAGCCAGCCCAGCAGAGAGGAGACAGACATAGAAAAAAAACAACACGAAAAACTCCAAAATAAAAGCAGAGGATTTTTCGAGTTCTGGTGAACACAGAAAGGGGAAGGGCGGAGATCAGGCCTTGAGGTGCATATGCAAATCCCGAAGCAAGGCTGATCTCTCTGCCCTGTCCACCTTTCCTTAATGGCTCTGGTTGCTTTGTCTATTAGCATTTCAATAACCCATTAGATCTCTGAGGAGGGCCGTTTTTTTTTTTTTTTTTTTTAAATCCTTTTTGCTTTTTCTAAAACAATTACTCTAAGAAGCTCAATACAGAAAGCTTCAAAGAATTGCAATTTGGGCACGGTAAGTCAAGAGCAGAACTAAGAGAGCTCTGAGACAAAAGGCAATATTCCAGTGGCTGAGAAAATTCACTAAACAACACAACTTCCCAAGAAAAGGGGGGTGTCCGCTCACAGCCACCATCCTGGTGGACAGGAAACACTCCTGCCCATCGCCAGCCCCATAGCCCAGAGCTGCCCCAGACAACCCAGTGTGACGGAAGTGCTTCAAATAACAGGCACACACCACAAAACTGGGCGTGGACATTAGCCTTCCCTGCAACCTCAGCTGAATGTCCCAGAGCTGGGAAGGGGGAGCAGTGTGAATTAACAGAGCCCCATTCAGCCATCATTTGAGCAGACTGGGAGCCTCCCAACACAGCCCAGCAGCCCAGAACTGCCCTGGGGGGACGGCACTCACCTGTGACATAGCACAGTCATCCCTCAACAGAGGACCCGGGGTGCACAGCCTGGAAGAGGGGCCCACTTGCAAGTCTCAGGAGCCATACGCCAATACCAAAGACTTGTGGGTCAGTGGCAGAGACAAACTGTGGCAGGACTGAACTGAAGGATTAGACTATTGCAGCAGCTTTAAAACTCTAGGATCATCAGGGAGATTTGATTGTTAGGGCCACCCCCCCTCCCCGACTGCCCAGAAACACGCCCCACATACAGGGCAGGCAACACCAACTACACACGCAAGCTTGGTACACCAATTGGGCCCCACAAGACTCACTCCCCCACTCACCAAAAAGGCTAAGCAGGGGAGATCTGGCTTGTGGAGAACAGGTGGCTCGTGGACGCCACCTGCTGGTTAGTTAGAGAAAGTGTACTCCACGAAGCTGTAGATCTGATAAATTAGAGATAAGGACTTCAACTGGTCTACAAACCCTAAAAGAACCCTATCAAGTTCAGCAAATGCCACGAGGCCAAAAACAACAGAAAATTATAAAGCATATGAAAAAACCAGACGATATGGATAACCCAAGCCCAAGCACCCAAATCAAAAGACCAGAAGAGACACACCACCTAGAGCAGCTACTCAAAGAACTAAAGATGAACAATGAGACCCTAGTACGGGATATGAAGGAAATCAAGAAGACCCTAGAAGAGCATAAAGAAGACATTGCAAGACTAAATAAAAAAATGGGTGATCTTATGGAAATTAAAGAAACTGTTGACCAAATTAAAAAGATTCTGGACACTCATAGTACAAGACTAGAGGAAGTTGAACAACGAATCAGTGACCTGGAAGATGACAGAATGGAAAATGAAAGCATAAAAGAAAGAATGGGGAAAAAAATTGAAAAACTCGAAATGGACCTCAGGGATATGATAGATAATATGAAACGTCCGAATATAAGACTCATTGGTGTCCCAGAAGGGGAAGAAAAGGGTAAAGGTCTAGGAAGAGTATTCAAAGAAATTGTTGGGGAAAACTTCCCAAATCTTCTAAACAACATAAATACACAAATCATAAATGCTCAGCGAACTCCAAATAGAATAAATCCAAAAAAACCCACTCCGAGACATATACTGATCACACTGTCAAACATAGAAGAGAAGGAGCAAGTTCTGAAAGCAGCAAGAGAAAAGCAATTCACCACATACAAAGGAAACAGCATAAGACTAAGTAGTGATTACTCAGCAGCCACCATGGAGGCGAGAAGGCAGTGGCATGATATATTTAAAATTCTGAGTGAGAGGAATTTCCAGCCAAGAATACTTTATCCAGCAAAGCTCTCCTTCAAATTTGAGGGAGAGCTTAAATTTTTCACAGACAAAGAAATGCTGAGAGAATTTGCTAACAAGAGACCTGCCCTACTAGAGATACTAAAGGGAGCCCTACAGACAGAGAAACAAAGACAGGACAGAGAGACCTGGAGAAAGGTTCAGTACTAAAGAGATTCGGTATGGGTACAATAAAGGATATTAATAGAGAGAGGGAAAAATATGGCAAACATAATCCAAAGGATAAGATGGCCGATTCAAGAAATGCCTTCACGGTTTTAACGTTGAATGTAAATGGATTAAACTCCCCAATTAAAAGATATAGATTCGCAAAATGGATCAAAAAAAATGAACCATCAATATGTTGCATACAAGAGACTCATCTTAGACACAGGGACACAAAGAAACTGAAAGTGAAAGGATGGAAAAAAATATTTCATGCAAGCTACAGCCAAAAGAAAGCAGGTGTAGCAATATTAATCTCAGATAAAATAGACTTCAAATGCAGGGATGTTTTGAGAGACAAAGAAGGCCACTACATACTAATAAAAGGGGCAATTCAGCAAGAAGAAATAACAATCGTAAATGTCTATGCACCCAATCAAGGTGCCACAAAATACATGAGAGAAACATTGGCAAAACTAAAGGAAGCAATTGATGTTTCCACAATAATTGTGGGAGACTTCAACACATCACTCTCTCCTATAGATAGATCAACCAGACAGAAGACCAATAAGGAAATTGAAAACCTAAACAATCTGATAAATGAATTAGATTTAACAGACATATACAGGACATTACATCCCAAATCACCAGGATACACATACTTTTCTAGTGCTCACGGAACTTTCTCCAGAATAGATCATATGCTGGGACATAAAACAAGCCTCAATAAATTTAAAAAGATTGAAATTATTCAAAGCACATTCTCTGACCACAATGGAATACAATTAGAAGTCAATAACCATCAGAGACTTAGAAAATTCACAAATACCTGGAGGTTAAACAACACACTCCTAAACAATCAGTGGGTTAAAGAAGAAATAGCAAGAGAAATTGCTAAATATATAGAGACGAATGAAAATGAGAACACAACATACCAAAACCTATGGGATGCAGCAAAAGCAGTGCTAAGGGGGAAATTTATAGCACTAAACGCATATATTAAAAAGGAAGAAAGAGCCAAAATCAAAGAACTAATGGATCAACTGAAGAAGCTAGAAAATGAACAGCAAACCAATCCTAAACCAAGTACAAGAAAAGAAATAACAAGGATTAAAGCAGAAATAAATGACATAGAGAACAAAAAAACAATAGAAAGGATAAATATCACCAAAAGTTGGTTCTTTGAGAAGATCAACAAGATTGACAAGCCCCTAGCTAGACTGACAAAATCAAAAAGAGAGAAGACCCATATAAACAAAATAATGAATGAAAAAGGTAACATAACTGCAGATCCTGAAGAAATTAAAAAAATTATAAGAGGATATTATGAACAACTGTATGGCAACAAACTGGATAATGTAGAAGAAATGGACAATTTCCTGGAAACATATGAACAACCTAGACTGACCAGAGAAGAAATAGAAGACCTCAACCAACCCATCACAAGCAAAGAGATCCAATCAGTCATCAAAAATCTTCCCACAAATAAATGCCCAGGGCCAGATGGCTTCACAGGGGAATTCTACCAAACTTTCCAGAAAGAACTGACACCAATCTTACTCAAACTCTTTCAAAACATTGAAAAAAATGGAACACTACCTAACTCATTTTATGAAGCTAACATCAATCTAATACCAAAACCAGGCAAAGATGCTACAAAAAAGGAAAACTACCGGCCAATCTCCCTAATGAATATAGATGCAAAAATCCTCAACAAAATACTTGCAAATCGAATCCAAAGACACATTAAAAAAATCATACACCATGACCAAGTGGGGTTCATTCCAGGCATGCAAGGATGGTTCAACATAAGAAAAACAATCAATGTATTACAACACATTAAAAACTCGAAAGGGAAAAATCAATTGATCATCTCAATAGATGCTGAAAAAGCATTTGACAAAATCCAACATCCCTTTTTGATAAAAACACTTCAAAAGGTAGGAATTGAAGGAAACTTCCTCAACATGATAAAGAGCATATATGAAAAACCCACAGCCAGCATAGTACTCAATGGTAAGAGACTGAAAGCCTTCCCTCTAAGATCAGGAACAAGACAAGGATGCCCGCTGTCACCACTGTTATTCAACATTGTCCTGGAAGTGCTAGCCAGGGCAATCCGGCAAGACAAAGAAATAAAAGGCATC
Source organism: Choloepus didactylus (assembly GCF_015220235.1). Lineage (NCBI taxonomy): Eukaryota > Metazoa > Chordata > Mammalia > Pilosa > Megalonychidae > Choloepus > Choloepus didactylus. The sequence continues at coordinate 20,108,341 of NC_051309.1, forward strand.
CAAATTGGAAAAGAAGAAGTAAAACTGTCATTGTTTGCAGATGATATGATCTTATATCTAGAAAACCCTGAGAAATCGACAATACACCTACTAGAGCTAATAAACAAATTTAGCAAAGTAGCAGGATACAAGATTAATGCACATAAGTCAGTAATGTTTCTATATGCTAGAAATGAACAAACTGAAGAGACACTCAAGAAAAAGATACCATTTTCAATAGCAACTAAAAAAATCAAGTACCTAGGAATAAACTTAACCAAAGATGTAAAAGATCTATACAAAGAAAACTACATAACTCTACTAAAAGAAATAGAAGGGGACCTTAAAAGATGGAAAAATATTCCATGTTCATGGATAGGAAGGCTAAATGTCATTAAGATGTCAATTCTACCCAAACTCATCTACAGATTCAATGCAATCCCAATCAAAATTCCAACAACCTACTTTGCAGACTTGGAAAAGCTAGTTATCAAATTTATTTGGAAAGGGAAGATGCCTCGAATTGCTAAAGACACTCTAAAAAAGAAAAACGAAGTGGGAGGACTTACACTCCCTGACTTTGAAGCTTATTATAAAGCCACAGTTGCCAAAACAGCATGGTACTGGCACAAAGATAGACATATAGATCAATGGAATCGAATTGAGAATTCAGAGATAGACCCTCAGATCTATGGCCGACTGATCTTTGATAAGGCCCCCAAAGTCACCGAACTGAGCCATAATGGTCTTTTCAACAAATGGGGCTGGGAGAGTTGGATATCCATATCCAAAAGAATGAAAGAGGACCCCTACCTCACCCCCTACACAAAAATTAACTCAAAATGGACCAAAGATCTCAATATAAAAGAAAGTACCATAAAACTCCTAGAAGATAATGTAGGAAAACATCTTCAAGACCTTGTATTAGGAGGCCACTTCCTAGACTTTACACCCAAAGCACAAGCAACAAAAGAGAAAATAGATAAATGGGGACTCCTCAAGCTTAGAAGTTTCTGCACCTCAAAGGAATTTCTCAAAAAGGTAAAGAGGCAGCCAACTCAATGGGAAAAAATTTTTGGAAACCATGTATCTGACAAAAGACTGATATCTTGCATATACAAAGAAATCCTACAACTCAATGACAATAGTACAGACAGCCCAATTATAAAATGGGCAAAAGATATGAAAAGACAGTTCTCTGAAGAGGAAATACAAATGGCCAAGAAACACATGAAAAAATGTTCAGCTTCACTAGCTATTAGAGAGATGCAAATTAAGACCACAATGAGATACCATCTAACACCGGTTAGAATGGCTGCCATTAAACAAACAGGAAACTACAAATGCTGGAGGGGATGTGGAGAAATTGGAACTCTTATTCATTGTTGGTGGGACTGTATAATGGTTCAGCCACTCTGGAAGTCAGTCTGGCAGTTCCTTAGAAAACTAGATATAGAGCTACCATTCGATCCAGCAATTGCACTTCTCGGTATATACCCGGAAGATCGGAAAGCAGTGACACGAACAGATATCTGCACGCCAATGTTCATAGCAGCATTATTCACAATTGCCAAGAGATGGAAACAACCCAAATGTCCTTCAACGGATGAGTGGATAAATAAAATGTGGTATATACACACGATGGAATACTACGCGGCAGTAAGAAGGAACGATCTGGTGAAACATATGACAACATGGATGAACCTTGAAGACATAATGCTGAGCGAAATAAGCCAGGCACAAAAAGAGAAATATTATATGCTACCACTAATGTGAACTTTGAAAAATGTAAAACAAATGGTTTAGAATGTAGAATGTAGGGGAACTAGCAGTAGAGAGCAATTAAGGAAGGGGGAACAATAATCCAAGAAGAACAGATAGGCTATTTAGCGTTCTGGGGATGCCCAGAAATGACTGTGGTCTGTTGGTTTCTGATGGATGTAGTAGGAACAAGTTCACTGAAATGTTGCTATATTAGGTAACTTTCTTGGGGTAAAGTAGGAACATGTTGGAAGTTAAGCAGTTATCTTAGGTTAGTTGTCTTTTTCTTACTCCCTTGTTATGGTCTCTTTGAAATGTTCTTTTATTGTATGTTTGTTTTCTTTTTAACTTTTTTTTTCATACAGTTGATTTAAAAAAGAAGGGAAAGTTAAAAAAAAAAAAAAAGAAAAAAGACAAACAAGGAAAAAAAAAAAAAAAAAAAAAAAAGATGTAGTGCCCCCTCGAGGAGCCTGTGGAGAATGCAGGGGTATTTGCCTACCCCACCTTCATGGTTGCTAACATGACCACAGACATAGGGGACTGGTGGTTTGATGGGTTGAGCCCTCTACCATAAGTTTTACCCTTGGGAAGACGGTTGCTGCAAAGGAGAGGCTAGGCCTCCCTGTATTTGTGCCTAAGAGTCTCCTCCTGAATGCCTCTTTGTTGCTCAGATGTGGCCCTCTCTCTCTGGCTAAGCCAACTTGAAAGGTGAAATCACTGCCCTCCCCCCTACGTGGGATCAGACACCCAGGGAAGTGAATCTCCCTGGCAACGTGGAATATGACTCCCGGGGAGGAATGTAGACCCGGCATCGTGGGATGGAGAACATCTTCTTGACCAAAAGGGGGATGTGAAAGGAAATGAAATAAGCTTCAGTGGCAGAGAGATTCCAAAACGAGCCGAGAGATCACTCTGGTGGGCACTCTTACGCACACTTTAGACAACCTTTTTTAGGTTCTAAAGAATTGGGGTAGCTGGTGGTGGATACCTGAAACTATTAAACTACAACCCAGAACCCATGAATCTCGAAGACAGTTGTATAAAAATGTAGCTTATGAGGGGTGACAGTGGGATTGGGAATGCCATAAGAACCAAACTTCACTTTGTCTAGTTTATGGATGGATGTGTAGAAAAGTAGGGGAAGCAAACAAACAGACAAAGGTACCCAGTGTTCTTTTTTACTTCAATTGCTCTTTTTCACTCTAATTATTATTCTTGTTATTTTTGTGTGTGTGCTAATGAAGGTGTCAGGGATTGATTTAGGTGATGAATGTACAACTATGTAATGGTACTGTAAACAATCGAAAGTACAATTTGTTTTGTATGACTGCGTGGTATGTGAATATATCTCAATAAAATGATGATAAAAAAAAAAAAAAAAAAAAATTAATTAGACCTAACAGACATATATAGTTCATTGCACCCAAAAACAGCAGGGTATATATTCTTCTCAAGTGCTCATGAAACATTCTCCCAGGATAGATCACATGCTGGGGCACAAAACAGGTCATCACAACAATTTTAAAAAAGGTTGAAATTAATCAAAGCACATTCTTTGATCACAATGGAATGAAGTTGGAAATCCATAACTATTGAAATTATTCAAAGCACATTCTTTGATCACAATGGAATGAAGTTGGAAATCCATAACTACCAAAGAAACAGAACTTTTGCAAACATATGGAGGTTAAAGAACACACTCTTAAACAATAGTGGATCAAAGAAGAAATTGCAAAGAAATCATTAAGTTTCTGGAGACTAATGAAAATGAGAATACAGCATACAAACACTAGAGAGATGCCATGAAGGAGGTGCTGAGAGGGAAAGTTATAGCTCAAAATGCCTACATTAAAAAGGATGAAAGAGCTAAAACCAAAGGCCTAAGTGACCAACTGAAGAAAGTACAGAAAGAGCAGCAAACTAGCCCTAAAACAAGTAGAAGAAAAGAAATAACAGACTAAAGCAAAACTAAATGAATTGGAGAAGAAAAAAACAATAGAATCAATAAAGCAAAAGTTAGTTCTTTGAGATGATCAACAAGATTTACAAATCCTGAGCTAGAATGACAAAGTCAAAAAGAAAGAAGATGCAAATAAATAAAATCAGAAATGAGAGGAGTATCATTACCATGGATCCTGAAGAAATAAAAAAGATCATAAGAGGATAGTATGTACAACTGTATGCCAACAAACTAGACACCTTAGATGAAATGAACAATTTATTAGAAACACAGACATCAGAAACATCCTGTACTGACTTGAGAAGAAATAAGAGACCTCAACAAACAAATCACAAGTAAAGAGATTCAATCAATCATAAAAAACTTCCCTACAAAGAAAAGGCCAGGGCCAGATGATTTCACAGGGGAATTTTATCAAACATTCCAAGAAGAATTAACACCATTTCTGCTCAAACTCTTCCAAAAAATTGAAAAGGGAACTCTACCTAACTCATTCTATGAAGCTAATATCACTCTCATACCAAAACCTGATAAAGATACTACAAGAAAAGGAAAACTACAGGCCAATCTCCCTAATAAATATAAATACAAAATTTTTCAACAAAATACTTGCAAATTGAATCCAACAGCACATTAAAAGAGTTATACACCACAACCAATTGGCGTTTATTCAAGGTATGCAAGGGTAGTTCAACACAAGAAAATCAATTAATGTAATATAACACATTAACAAATTGAAAGGGAAATATCACATTATCATCTTGATTGACACTGAAAAGGGATTCAACAAAATTCAGCATCCTTTCTTGATAAAAACACTTCAAAAGGAAGGAATCAAAGGAAACTGCCTCAATATGATAGATGGCATAAATAAAAAATCCACAGCCAGCATGGTACTCAATGATGAGAGACTGAATGCCTTCCCTCTAAGATTGGGAATGAGACAAGGATGCTCACTGTCACCACTATTTAACATTTTGCTAGAGGTTTTTGTGAAAGCAATTAGGCAAGAAAAATAAATAGAAGCATCTGTATTGGAAAGAAGAAGTAAAACTCTCATTATTTGCAGACAACATGATCCTATAGTTGCAAAATCCCAAGAAATCTACAATAAAACTACTTGAGCTCATAAACAAATTCAGCAAAGTGGTGGGATACAAGATAAACACGCAAAAATCAGTAGTGTTTCTAAACATTAGGAATGAGCTGAGAAGGCAATTAAGAGTAAAATCCCATTAACAATAGCAATTAAATGAATATGCACCTAGGAATAAACTTAACAAAGGATGTAAAGGACCTTTAATCAGGCTACTACAAAACATTGCTTAAAGAAATCAAAGAAGACCTAAATACACAGAAAGACATTCTGTGTTCCTGGATAGGAAGGCTAAATGTCATTATGATGTCAATTTTACCCAAATTGATCTACAGATTCAATGCAATACCAATTAAAATTCCAACATTCTACTTTGAGGAATTGGAAAAGTTATTTATCAAATTCATTTGGAAGGGAAAGGGGTCTCAAATAGCCAAAAATACCAAAAAAAAAAAAAAAAAAAAAAAAAAAAAAAAGTAGAAGAATGAAGTGGGAGGACTTACACTTCCTGATTTTAAAGAATATAAACCAACAGTGGTCAAAACAGCATGGTACTGGTACAAAGATAGACATATTGATAAATGGAATAGAATCGAAAGTTCAGAAATAGACCTTCAGCTCTATGGCCATTTGATTTTTGACAAGGTCCCGAAATCCACTGAACTGGGACAGAATAGTCTCTTCAATAAATGGTACTGGGAGAGCTGGATATCTATATTCAAAGTAATGGAGAAAGACTGCTACATCATACCCTATATAAAAAATTAACTCAAAGTGGATCAAAGACCTAAATATATGACCAAGTACCATAAAACTTCTAGAAGAAAATGTAGGGAAACATCTTCCAGATTTAATGATAGGAGGTAGCTTCTTAAATCTTACATCAAAAGCACAAGTAATGAAAAAAAAAATAGATAAATGGGAAATCCTCAAGATTCGACACTTCTGTGCTTCAAATGACTTTGTCAAAAGGGTGCAAAGGCAGCCAATTCAATAGCAGAGATTATTGGTAAACATATAGCTGATAAAGTTTCGATATCCAGTATATATAAAGAAATCCTACAACTCAACAATAAAAGGACAAACAACCCAATTATTAAACGGGTGAAAGATGTGAATAGGCATTTGTCCAAAGAGGAAATACCAATAGCTAAAAGCACATGAAAATGCATTCATCTTCAGTAGCTGTTCAAGAAATGCAAATCAAAATAATAAGATATTATCTCACACCTATAAGAATGACTGCTATTAAGCAAACAGGAAACTATAAGTGTTGGAAAGGATATGGAGTCATAGGAACAGTTATTCACTGCTGGAGGGAGTGCAAAATGGTACAGCCACTGTGGAAGACAGTTTGGTGGTTTCTCAGCAAACTAAATTGCCTATAACCTGGCAATTCTGCTACTCGTTATATACCCAGAAAATCTGAAAGCAGAAAAACTGAAAGCAGGACACAAACAGACGTTTACACACTGATGTACATAGTGGCATTGCTCACAACTGCTCAAAGATGGAAACAATCCAAGGGTCCATCAACAGATGAGAGAATAAACATAATGTGGTATATACATGCAATAGAATCTTATGCAGCAGTAAGAAGAAATGAAATCCTGACACATGCAACAACATGCATGAATATTGAGGACAGAAGGCTGAGTGAAATAAATCATGCATGAAAGGATAGATTTTGTCTGATTTCACTAATATGAATTAACTATGACATGTAAAATCAGAGTCTTAAATGTAAAACATAGTATATCTAGAAATAGACAGAAGTTAGGGAAGGGGGAGCAGTAACCTAATATGTTCAAAATGTTTAATGAATGAGGTTGAACTTAAATGTTTGGAAATAGATATGGGATAAGGGTAGCTCATTATTGGGAATATAAGAAATAATACTGTATTATAGGTGGGTTTGGTTGAAAGGGGTAGTTTAGAGTTGTATGTCACCGATTAACACTACATATTTAAATAAGTTCTTGCATGGACTAGTACAAGTGTACAATACTGGTATTAGGAGTTAATAATAGAGTGGTATGTGGGGGAAAATACCTATTGCAAGCTATGGTCTATAGTTAACAGTAATCCCTTAAAATTTTCCATCAATGATGACCAGTGTACCACACCAATACTAGCAGTCAATAATAGGAGAAGATAAGCTATATGGGGGTTTTGACTTTTATTTATTTATTTATCTATTTGTCTATCTGATAATTTTCTTTTTTGCAGTGAAAATGGTCTAAAATTGAGGGGGATGATTGCACAACTAAGTGATGATACTGTGAGATACTGACTATATACTTTGGATGGGATATATGATAAGTGAATATATCTCAAAATCTGCAAGTGAATACAACTCAAAAATAAATAAAAAAATAAAAAAAACAGATGGGACTTCCTCAAAATTAAAAACTTTTGGCCACGAAAGACTGTCAAGAAAGTGAAAAGGCAGCCTACTTCATGGGAGAAAATATTTGGAGCCAGGTATCCAATAAGGGTTTAATATTTAGAATATGTAAAGAAATCCTACAACTCAACAACAAAAACACAAACAACCCAATTAAAAACTGGACAAAAGACTTGAACAGACATTTTTCCAAAGAGGAAATATAAATGGCTAAAAACACATGAAAAGATGCTCAACATCTCTAGCTATTAGAGAAATGCAAATCAAAACCATGAGATAACATTTTGCACCTACTAGAATAGCCACTATTTTAAAAAAAGAAAACTACAAGTCTGGGAGAGCACGTGGAGAAATAGGAATATGCATTCACTGCTGGGGGAATGTAAAATGGTGCAGCCATTGTGGAAGACATTTTGGCAGTTCATCAGGAAGCTAAGTATAGAACTGCCACATAATCAGCAAATCTGGCTACTAGGTATATACCCAGAAGAACTGAAAGCAGCAAATCTAACAGACATTTGCACACTGACGTTCATAGCAGCATTATTCACAATTTGCCAGAAGATGGAAGCAATCCAAGTGCTCATCAAGTGACGAATGGATAAACAAAATGTCGTTTATACGTACAATGTAATATTACTTGTCTGTAAGAAAGAGTGAAGTTCTGATGCATGAGACAACATGGATGCACCTTGAGGACATTATGTTGAGTGAAATAAGCCAGACACAAAAGGATACATATTGTAAGATCTCACTAATATGAACTGATTGCAATAAGCAAATTCATGGAGTCATAACCTAGAATATAGGGTACCAGGGGATAGGATGAGGATAGAGAACAGGGAGCTCATTCTTAATTTGTGCAGAATTTCTAATTAGATTGATTGTAAAAGTTTGGAAATGGATAGAGTTGACGGTAGCACATTTTTGTTAGTGTAATTAACAGCACTGCATTATATGTATGAACGTGGTTGAAAGGGAAGTTTTGGGTTATGTTTGTTACTAGAAGGACAGTTAGAGGATAAAACATGGGACTGTATAACACAGTGAATGCTGTTGTGGACAATGACTTAATAGTATTAACCAAGAATGTTCTTTCATGAACTATAACAAATATATGTCACTATTACACAGTGTTAATAATAGGGTAGTAAATGGGAAAAATACACCTAATGCAAACTATGGACAATAGTTAACAATAATATTTTAATATTTTTCATCAGTTCTAACAAAGGTACTATACCAATGCTAAGTGTAAACAGTAGGGGGACGTAAGCGGTATGGGCTTTTACTTTTTGAAGTAACAAAAATGTTCTAAAATTGATTGTGGTGATGAAGGAACAGCTCTGTGATTGTACTGAAAGTCATTGATTTTACACTTTGGATTGTATGGTGTGTGAATATATCTCAATAAAACTGCTTAGAAGAAAGATTGCATATAATAATTTAAAAATACAAGGAAATAGATACCCTTATATGCAGGATGATTTCTAAACTTATCTCTGCATGCCAAAATTATATTGATTTGCTTGTTCCACATTTCAGGATCCTCCAACTTTTCCTCAGTTGCCATAAATTACTTACGTAAACAGATAAACATAATCAAATCATTTAAGAAAGAAAAAAAGTCTGATTCACAGATTTACTCACTGCATTAAAAAAATTATCCCAGTTTTACAGTACCTATATCAGCATCATAATAAGTCGTGCAAAGAAACAGGTCACCAGCTGGAAACTCTCTAAAATAGCAGCCCTCTTCTATGCCCACTCTTCTTTCTCCTGGATAGGGGAAAGATCCCCCAATCTGCTGACAATTGCCAGATTCCCTTCAGAGGTATTTCAAATCAGATCAGCGATCATTCCTCAATAGTTAACTCAGTAAGTGACAAAATAGTAGAGATAGAGAATTTATATTCTTTTAGGACATATCAGCATTTTGGATTCATGATTCTAATATTTGTCTGGCTAAGCATCCTCACAAATCACAAAGTCTGAGACCTATTTACAGTTTTTACTAACACTTTCTTGGGTCTTACAGGGGTTGTCCTTATGCACTTAGATTCCTCTTAGTTCCTGAGTGAATTGTCCCTTCTTTCTCTTCTATTCTGTTTCCCTTCTTTGAGAGAAGAACACTGTCATGTACCAACAATGGAGCTGATGACTAATTACTGCTGCCCCTTCTGATGATGTCAACATCCTACATCATAGGTTGTTGTCACTCTGAGGCTTCTGCTACCACCGTGTCCACTGAAACTGCTGGTGGTGCCTGCCATTCCTAAAGTACGGTGAGATTGCCAAGTCAAGATTCTCTTACCATGAACCACTGATTGAATGTGGGCTATTCTGCAGTTCTTAGAACCCCTCTCTGATTCTGACCCACAATTTTTAGATCATTTTTACATACTTCTTGACTTTCTTTTCCTGGAGGATAAATTATTCCTTGGAAGCTTCTTAATTCCTCTTTTAAATACTCCCCTGTCACCCACACCCCTGTCAATACTGGCCATTTCTGATTACCAGGGACACTTAGAATATACCCATTATAGGTCTTCCTAAAATTAGGCCATGGTCACATAAATTAGAAATATTCAAAAGTCCAATTATCCATAAAATCTTTAAATGCATCAGTGTAATTTGAATTCTAAGATACAGAAACATGAGTGATGTAGCTATTCATTTATTCTGGTGTCATATACCAGAAAGCATTAAATTGAAAATCAAGAGACGGATTTTCCTGATTGTCCCTCAATTAGCTTTATAAGCTTGGGCAAGTCTTAAAATCCATAGTTCATTTAAAAAATGAAAGGGTTGAACTCAAGATTCTAACGTTTTCTCCAAGGTTCCTTTCAGTTCCAAATGAGAACACTTTAAAGCACCTTGTTTGGGAGGAGAAGAAGTAAGAAGGGGCTTGCCAACAGAATTTGGGTTCTGTAGTTTAATACTAAGGCATCCATTTTTGCAATCTGTTTCAGTAGAACTAAAAAGAAGAATCTCATCAGCCAGATGTCTTATGACACACTTTCAAGATTTGTTTCAAAGCTTGTAGGTGGAAACAGGCTTTAACATTGATTTCAAGTTAAATTTCTATCTACATGAGAGAAAATAGGTCTTCAAAAGAATACCAAAGTCTGGGAACTGTCACAGTGCAATTTAGGAAAAATTGTAAGCAAAACAGTTTAAGCATACAATATAAAGCAGAGAAGCAAATTCAGAGATGAAAAAGACATACATTTAGTAAGAGCCCTCAGCCGCTCTTTATTCAGTGAATATAAATCTTTTGAAAAAAATTCCACTGATCTTCAAATTACACAGAGAAACAGAAAGAATATATGAGATATTTATGGCACTGTTACTAAGTAAACACAAATGTCACTACAAAACAGCTGTGTTGGTAATTGTATTAAGTAGCCTATGTGCATTTTTTTCTAGTATCTACTAATGGATTTGAAAGCAGAACTGCAATTGCAATTGAAGTAGAAGAATGATAAATTTTCCTATCTAGAAAGAAGATTAATCTCTCCTTAATTGACTCTTTGATCAAAATAAAGATTTATAAGAAGAAAATGCAATATGCCTCTGATAAGGAATTAGGGATGATGAATGGGGGAGCCATTAGCATTATGGGGAATCCGGGAAGGCAAACACACAGGATGAAGTAACCTTTATTGATGCAAGATTATTTAAGAAATGAACTTCTTGGTTGCATTCAAATTTATTTGCAATATACTTCTTAAACTTTCTAGTATAAAAATACCAATTCTGTTATCATTACAATAGCAATTTCAAGGAAGTTCTTCTTTTCTTTATTAGGTACTTGACAAAGTACCATAAAGTGCCATAAAAGTAGGGAGAATGTTGTTTATATTTTCCATAAAGGTCTCAGCTCACTATGAATGCTAAGTGGATGCCAAATCTGAGTCATGAAAATGCCTCTCTAATGAGTGCTAAAGAATTCCCAGAGTAAGATCATGTCTTTGTAACCAGTGTCAAAAATCAACCTTCCCTGCCTTGGTATTAAAAAGTTTCCCAATGCTCTCAGCCCATAATCTTTTATCATCCATAGATGAGATACTCAGTAAATGTTGATTAAATGAATTTGAGAGCTTTGTTGAATTAGGATGGTACAGCAAAGAGACATCTAAGCAGAGCCCGTATTTCTAGTTCTATTACAATGAAAAGATTTTTTATTTTTATTTTGAAAATATTTTGATACAATATTAGTAAAACTCCAGCTTCAGTGTCATTGACAATCATATATGCATCTCCCTACATGCAGTCTTAACGCTTTTCCCCTCTCTCACTTCATTCTACTGACTTCAGAATGCCAGCCCTGTTGAAATCCTACTTTGCCTCTGCACTCAAATAGCTAACATGGCTTGAGACCAGAGCCATGCTGGCTGGTCTCACTCTAAATTCATGATCACTAACCTCAAGTGGACCTTTAGTGCTGCTACCCAGCAATCACACCACATTTCTCTATTCTAGTTTCCCATTCTCCTTAGAAAACTATGTCATAATGTCTCTTCTCTCCTCTAGTATCCCACGGCTTCTCTTCCATTCTCACTTTCTGTTGATGACTGTATAAGTGAGGGTTCTCCAGAGAAAAAGAACCAACAGAAGATATATATATATATATATATATATATATATATATATATATATATAAAATCTGTATATCACATATCACACATTACACACACACGCACATATATATTTATCACATATACATAAATCATACATAGGGAATTGCTTCTTGGCACCATGGGGGCTGGTGAGTCTGAATTCTCCAGGGCAGGCCACAAGCTGAAAAGGCTGGTAAATGTGATGTTGAGGTCTGTTTTAGTTTGCTAATGCTTTACTGGAGGATGGCCAATGGCATCTGAAAAAGCTCTGTTAGCTGGAAAGGCACGTGGCTGGCGTCTGCTCCAAAATTCTGGTTTCAAAATGGCTTTCTCCCAGGATGTTCCTCTCTAGCAAGCTTGCTCCTCTTCAAAATGTCACTCACAGCTGCACTGAGTTCTTTCTCTTTGAGTCAGCTCATTTATATGGCTCCACTGATCAAGTCCCACCCTGAATGGGTGGGGCCATGCCTCCATGGGAATATCTCATCAGAGTCATCACCCACGGCTGGGTGGGGCACATTCCATGCAAATCTAATCAGCACCAAAATGTCTGCCCCACAAGACTACATCAAAGATAATGGTGTTTGGGGGACACAATACATTCAAACTGGCACAAAGTCCTTAGTCCAAATTTCCCCAGGGGAAGGTGGGTGTCTGGAAATTCTGGCCAAAATCAATGCTGAAGTTGAAGCAGAAATTCTTTTTCTGACCTCTGAAATCCTCAGTTCTGCCTTTTAAGACCTCAAAATGATTGGATAAGGAGACCCCACATTGCTAAGGGCAACCTCCTTTGTTGATTATAGATACAATTAGCTGATTATAGTTGCCAATCCCATCTATGAAGCACATTTAGAGTAACAAGCAGTCCAGGGATTGATCGTACAACTGGACCTCATAACGTAGACAAGTTGACACATGAAATATACCATCACAATGACCTTGCTTCTTATCTCACTTAGAAAATAGAAATAGTCTCATCATTATATCTACCCACATAGCAATATCAGTTCAATGTATTCTGCTTTCTAAACATTTGGTAAAATTCCCCTCAGGGACATTGCTCCCCTCTCTCCTGCAAATTTTTTTTTTCAATCTGCTGGATTATTCCCATCTGCATACAGACATGCATTTACTTGTCCCCTCAGAAAACAAACACAAAAACAACAACAAAAATCCTTTCATCCTCTCTCACTCTTACTCTTCCAAGAACAATCCCTTTTCTCTCCCCTAAAATAGCAGAACTCCTTGAAAGAAGTACCTGTGTTTGCTATCACTAATTCCTCTTGCTAATTTTTTTAACCCAGTCCAAATAGGTTTATGTCTCCACCACTCCACTGAAGCTATTTTGTCAATGTTGCTATGACATTCATATTGTTAAATTCAGTCCTCAGTCCTCATCTAACATGATCCATCATCATCTTCATTTGACAGGCAATCTCTTATTTCCTCTTTTAATCACTTTGTTCAATTGTCCTTACTTTCCTCACATTAATCTTATCTTATTAGCCTTTCTTCTATAGTCTCCTTTTCTGGTTTGTTCTCTTCTCTCCAATCACTTAAAGTAAGAAACCCTGGGCTTAGTTCTTTAGCTTTTTCTCTTCTTTAACTATGCCTCTTTCTTAGTGATTTGATCTAGTCATCAACAACTACCAAATTTCTAACACTGGCCTGAAATTCTCAACTAACTCCAGAATCATATTCAGTTTATTCTCATTATTCATGGTAGTTACATTCTACAAAGTCACCATGAACACTGGATTAGCAAATCTGAGCCATTGCTCCTAGAAGACATATAGAATTAGTTTCTGCATACTCTAGTCATAACAGCTTCCTCCACTGATCAATATATAGCTTTGTTTTGTGTTTCAGTTTAAAGATATTTAATATATATTATTATTATTAACATAGAACTCACTACCAACAGCACTATAACTCATGCCTGAATGAAGTTCATTGAGCACACATATTTTCTCTGTGTGGCACCTCACAGTCTTGCACTTAGGAATGCTAGACTATACTTTGGAACCATTTTAAACAGCAACATCACCAACAAATAGAACAAAACATGAAAAACATGCCACTAAGTATGTTGTAAAAAGGATACATGTTTATAGCACAAGAGATGAAATACGAAGGCAGAGCATCACCTGTTCATGTTCAACTGTAATACGTGCATTAGGCAAAGTGAATTTTTTGCTGTTCTGTGTATGTCTATGAATGACTGACTACAAAAGCACCATGAGTATTGATTTGGGAGTTACAAATAAATTAGTGAGTTGGTAAAATCACAAAAACAAAATCTGACATTTCTACATGGGTGACTAAGAGGCATCTCAGAACAACATGCCAAAAACCAAAGTAGTAATTCCCATTCTTCCAGCTAGCTGCCAAACCTGCTCTTCCAGTTAATGACAACTCAATATGTTTGGTTTCTTGGACCAGAAATTTGGAATCATTCTTGCCCCTACTCTTTCCTCTCACATTAAATCCTTAAAAAAATGTATTTTCTCTATCTTAAAAATATATCTATATCTGACTTCTTCTTACTACTTTTATATTTGCCATCCTGGTCCAAATTGCTCTAATCTCACACCAAGATTAGTAAAACTTTAGTCAAATCATGCTTGAAATGAATTTTTTTCTGGTTATCTATTGCTGCAGTAAAAAAAAAAAAAAACACTCCAAAACCTAATGGTTTTAAACAAGTGTTATCATCTCTAATGGATCTGTGTGTTTACTAATTTCAATTAAGTGGTTCTTGCTTGGGGTCTCTTGTGTCATTGCTGAGTGCTAACAGATAGTGGTTGGCACTGAAGTCATCTACAGTCTTGACTTGGGCTGGATGTCTAAAATAACTCATCCAAATGACTGATATTAGATGCTGGCAGTTGAAGAGCTCAGCCAACTGTCAACAAGATTGCCTGTATCTAAAAATGAATGGCTTTTCAAAGCATTATACCTGGGTTCCAAGAATAAATATTCCAAACAGCAGGATGTAGAAGCTGCCAGTCTGTAAAGATCTGGGCCTAGAAACAGGCACAGTGTCACTTCTGTTGTGTTCTTTTGTTTAAAGTTAGTTGCAAAGCCTACCAAGATTCAAGGGGACAGGGCATAGACCCTACTTCTCAGTGGAAGGAATGTCAATATTTTGTCTATTCTTAATCTTCCACAGCATCCATGTCACAAAGTAAAAGGCAAAGTTCATTTGGTGGTTTTCAAAGCCCTACACAACAAGGACGCTGATTATCACTCTGACTATGTCTTTTACTAACTTCCCATTTTCTCACTCCGCTCCAGCTACAGTGTTCTCCCAGCTATACCTCAAAATCTCAAAGCCTTAACATTTTATTTTTTCCTTTTTCTAGACTCAGCTTCCCTCAGGGTTGTGTGTGTGTGTGTGTGTGTGTGTATGTGTGTCTTATCTGTCTTTTAATCTCTGCTCAAATGTGACACTCCAAAGTGAGGCCTTCCCTGACAACCCAATTATGTATGTATGTATATATATAGTTTATTTTCACTATTATGTATATATGCATGTATATAGTTTATTTTCTGTCCTCATTACTAGAAATAAAGATCCAAAGACAAGGAAATGGATTTATTATTGTTCTGTTTACTGTTGCATCTGTGGCACCTAAAATCCTTCTTTGCACATTGAGGAAGCGCAACAAATATTTTTGAATGAAATAACTCCGTATTCCTTTAATTATTGGTAGTAATTTCCTTCATTTGACCAAATCGATTAGGATTTGGCCCAATTGAGTCACTTTGACTTGATTAGTGAACTGTTTTTGAAAGGGGTGCTCATCAGTAAACCTCTTGACCACAACTCAAAGAAAAACTTCAGGTACATCCAGCATCTAAAGGAGTGTCTTCTTCTTAAAACATAGTGGTTGAAATACTATGACAAATTTCAAATCGCAATATGAAGTAAACTTGGCAGTAGAAGATAATAAATTCACTCTCCAACACCACCTTGGAATTTGAAAAGTCCAAATAATTAAATCGACAGCTTTGCAGTATTTTAAGTTTTGAGTCCTTAAGCCTACTTCTGAGGGTTTATACAGGTATAGATTTAAATCTGGCTAAATTCAAAGAATGTTATAATCTCAGAAGTTATTCATAAAAGCCTTTTCATTCTTTCTGACCTTCAATCTAGTTCTCAGTCTACCCAAACCAGAATCCAAATACTGGAAACAAATCAGAGCCTTAACGGGTGAGCATTAGCTGTTGTCCCTCATTTGTGAGGCCCTCCTAAGACTTTTCACATGGTCAGCTTCATTTATAACTGAAAGGTATAAAAAATTGTTGAACTGCTGAAAGTGCCCTTTTTACCTTAGTCATCAGTCATTATTAAAGAATGTAAATTTCACAGTTGATTAATCTAAATTTTGTTCTGGTTGTTGCTGATTATTTTTCAGAGTTAAGCTGTCAACACACTATTGTTTGGAACATGTTCATTAGGTAATTTATTGCTGGTGCAGGTGATATGTGGAACACACAATGAAGTTTTCCAAAGGCACCTTTGCCTGAATACAATTTGACTTTTGTCCATGAGACTCCAGCACTACGTGTCAAAAGAGTTAAAAGAGAAGCCACTATTTTAAATATGTTATTAGAGACAAAGTCACTGGGCTGTTGGGAACAGGGTCATCAGAATCCATGAAATGCACCCTAAGTTTTATTTGCAGATCAGCATTGAATAGCAGCTTCTGCACTCTGTGTAAGGTTACACTGATGCAAAAGAGGCAGACTGCAAGTTCAACAGGAAGAAGGGTGACCCTGCAAAAGGAATCATTCAAAATTCATTAGAAGGATGCCAGGGAAACTTTTAATCGGTCTGTCATTTCTCCTGGTACCAGGGCATGATTATTCACTGAGCAGCAAATACCAGAAACTGTTTCATATTCAGTAGATAAAGATGCTTCATGGTCCTGCACTGTTTATAACAATTGCAATTCTGTTAACCTCTCTTGAGAACTTAGTATGTGCCAGGACAATTAGCTGCATATAGGCATTATATCATTAATCCTAAAACACCACCAGGTTCTTTGAGTTATCCTTCTAATGGATATTAATCCTTCCAAGACAATCCATCTCCATCTGCTACCACCAGAATCCAGTATTGTCTCTCACTTAAAGTACTTCAATATCACCCAGATGGCTCTCCTTGCTTCCATTCTTGTACCTCAATCAGTTCTCCGTATAGCAGAGAAAATGACCCTTATATGGAGTCATGTCATATCTCTGCATGATATGGCCCCTGCCTACCCACTCCAGTCCCAGCTTAATTTTACACCACCCTCCCCTTCAATTTTTGTTTTCCAGTTGTATCAGCCTTTTATTCTTCTTTTGGTTTTATTTCATTTTTTTTTGCAGTTCATTAAAATATATTTTGTCTCTTCATGACTTATAGATGCTTTTCTATAGTAGACACATTATTCATAGCCACTCCTTCCCATGTGACCCGGTAAACTCATGCTCTTCATTTCCCCAGGTCTTAGTCTTCAATAGGACACTCTTCTAACCTTATGCATCTCCTTTATGGCATTTAAGGCAATTGAGTATAAATAGCACATTGCACAATTATTTTGTTTCCATATTTGATACACTAGAATATAAGTACCATAAGGAAAGGGGCCATATATTTTGGTTAATTTCTTATATCCTAGCATGGAGCTTTTGAGGATTGAATCATGACCCTCATCAGGAATGTTCAAGTCCTAATCCCCAGTCTTGTGTGTGTGGACTCATTTGAAAATAGGATCTTTGAAGATCCTATTTAGATGAGGCCATGTGGAAACAGGTGGGCCTTAATCCATATGACCAGAGTTCATACAAGGAGAGATACAGACTACTGACCAGGAAAAGTAGAAGCTGGACGTGAAAGCCAGAGAAGGAGACAGAGATCAATCACCATGTGACATGCAGAATGCATTTACAAGCCAAGGGACCTCAAGGATTGCAGCAAACCAACAACTGAGCACTACAGATGTATGGAGAAAGCCTGGCCTGAGGTTAACTTGATTTGGACTTCTAGCCTCCAAAACTGTGAGACAACAAATTCCTGCTGTTTAAGCCAACTAGCCAGCGGTATTTGTCATAACAGCTATGGCAAAGTAAGACAGCAGCTAATTGGCTTGGAGATACTAAGCACTAAAATAAGTTTTTGGATTAATCAGTGGCTTTTTTTCTGCCTTTATTATTGAGAATTTTGTTGAGAATCATCACTTTTACAAATAAAGTATCATAAATAAAAAATGAGCAAATAAAAGTATTTGGGAGCACATCTCCAGCCTAGTAGAATCAGCCACCAAGGTACTATGCACTAAGAAGATGACTGTGGGAAATATAAAAATATATGCCTAGGAACTTATAGGCAGAATTGATGCTATTCCCTATATATCCAAGTACAGCAACAGTTCACCTAAAAGGAAAAAAAAAATATTTGCTCTTTCTAATCCTAAAATAAATGACATATAAAACAATCATTAATGATTGCCCTCACTGGCTTGACTTCTTGGAGGCATTTGGCACTATCACTTGTTTACTTTTCTTAAATATGTTTTCCTTAGCTAAATGTGCTTTTATCTTCTGCTGTTCTTGGACTTGTTTCCCTGACATTTCATTCTTTTTCCTCTCCAATGCACTAGGTTTTCCCAAAATTCTGTCCTTGGCCTTCTCGCTTTTCATAGATTCTACTTACCTTATCTGACCTTCTAAACCAACTCTGATTTAATTGATAAAAAATTGGACTAAGAAATAATAATTTCTTTTTTTATGTCAGCATCTCAGATTTATCATATCCTGCTCAAAATATTTATTGAATGCCTATTACGTGCCTATAAGTTCAGCATTGGTTGACTTTCTGGAACAAAATGAGGAAGATCTGTATCCTCACTGGACATACAGAAGAGTGTGAAAGAGGTTGCAGAGCAATGAATATAAATACGTTAATAAAAATCAGATAGGTGTTTTGAAGAAAAATGCATTCTATGATAAGGAGGGCTTTCAGCTAATTCTTGAAGGTAAGTATGAGTTAGGCATGCCAAAAGTATGGAGTAGAGAAATCTGGCCCTATAAGAAAGGACTTGTGTGTTGAGGATGAATAAGAGAAGTCAGCTGGCTGGGAAGACAAACCTTAACAGGCCTCTTATTTACAAAATCTCAGTCATCAGGTAATTAAGCTGGAGAACTCCAGATGGCAAGAGAGCCAGTTTGCTTTATGACAAGGGGAAGGGCATGACTCCCTCAAGAGTCGTGTGCTCTCCAGGACCTAAGAGGAAACATGTGGCTCTGGTTATGTACACATCTAAAGCCCTGGAGTTGGGAGGAACTTTGATGGGAATGATTGGAAGGATGCCTGTGTGGGCCAGATATTAATTGCTGGTGAACTTTCCTGTAATCTAGCTTGATATTGAAGGGTTGGGACTTCTAGAAGAATTTCCCACATGGTTATGGAAAGGAATTCACTGGAGCAGTGGTCAGCAAATGACAGCCTTTGAGCCATATCTAGCCTGTTGTTTGCTTTTGGAAGTAAAGTTTTAATAAACACAGCCACACTCTTGCATGCTATTTATGGCTGCTTTCTCATTCAGAGCTGGGAAAAGAACAAGTTTCTGCTTCTAAATCCACCCACTGGAACAGGAGAGAATATGCCTGCAAAGCATAAAACATTTATTATCCGGTCCATTGCAGAAAATGTTTGGTGACCACTGCTCTAATCCATACTTTCAATGTCTTCTGTCTGGATTGTCCTTTATGCTATTTTGTTATCTAGAGAACCCCTAATCATCCTTCAAGATGGAGGCCATGTGTCACCTCTGCTGAGACTTTTCAAAACCTGTTATTATCCCTCCTTGCACTGCACTTATCTCACAGAATGACACTTATTCTGATGTCTCATTCACCTCTGTATGTTCATTTATCTAGCATAATATCTGACACATAGCAGTGCACAATAAATATTTGACTGAGTAAAGGAAGGCATCAATGCTAAATAGACTGGAGAGTCTTCACTTAAAAGATGTATTTCACCTCCTTGCATATGTCTGAATTTAACTGTAAGTCAACATCAAATTGTATTAGCAAGTCTTCTCTAGGATGTTTTAAAACACTTCATTTCAAAGATCATTGAAGTCAACTGACTCTAATAAAATAAATGACTAGCATGATTTTCAAATGAAAGATTTGTTTTTGTTATTCCTGTGAACTAAATCATTATTTTTGCATTTCTGTAAAATACTAATATATTCACTAATTTTATCAAGCAGTCCTTCTCTAGACATGCAATTAAAGTCTACTCCCATCTCAGCCACCATTTATCAGAAATTTACCAGCCCTGAAGGTCATCAGAATTTAGTTTCAACAGAATACAGAAAGAACAGATGGCCCTTTGTGGAAAATTACACAAATAAATTTTTCTGAACACAGAATTAACAGAAAGTATTGTAATAGCTCCCGAATCCTAATAAGGCTCAGATGGAAGGTGATTTTCAAGATAACAATTAAGAAAAAGGAATTTCAACCATAAATATTAACCAAATTTTCTCTTGATTTCAAATAGCAAATTAGTCAGAAATGGTATTCAATGATTAATTTTTTTTCCAAAATCATCAGAAAATACTTATTGTATTTCCATATTTGGCATAACAATTTTTATGTTATGCCAAATATGCATCAATGAGATGCATATTTGTGTTATGAATATTTATGTTATGCATCGATGAGACACTAAGAGATTTCTCATAGTGGTTGCCAAAAAATAGTAAAAGAAACAGTCACTACAGAATTTCTCAAAGAAATTCTTAGGTGACAGTATTATCTTTACACTGCTGTAAATGGTGATCTTAAAGACTTAGCCAAGGACCAACAAAATAATTAAAATTCCTTTGAGGCAGTAGATTCTGAGTTATGAATTCATTTACCTGTTTTCTTGAAATGTTCTTTTACCAAAAGTGTTTATGAAATGCACAAGCAAAATTATAGGGCAAAATAGATAAAAACCAAAGTACCCTGGTGTTGCATTCTTCTTAAAAGTTCACTTAATCTTATGCTTGTGCAGCTTGTTATGTGGGTTATAAAATAATTAGAGTTGTGAATATAATATGCATATTTAACTTACCCAAATTCAACCAAGCATTCTTGATTGGAAGTCATTCAAGATGGCTGACTGCATCTCATATCAATCATGCGATAGAGAGAAATCACTACATTTTAGTAAACCTACGACAAATTATTTTAAGGCCCTTTCCTGATCATTAAAAGTGTTTGCACTTTATAGATTCTATACAGTATTTTCAATGGCCATTTTGGATTAATTTTTCACACTCAACATTGATTTTAGAATATATTCTCCAGGCAATATGCAATTCCACAATAAGGCCCTCCATCCCAAGCTATTTATTATCTAAGTTACAATTTTATTTGTTCAAAATGTTTAACTCAGGAAACATGCAAAATAAATAACCTCAGTGAGAAATCATTAATTTAAAAGCTAGAACTCATCTTCACTAACACTCCATTCTGTTCATTTTTACATCAAAATTTTTACCATCCAGCAAGCTAATCACTGATTTCCTTATAAATTTTGAATTCATGAGAGTAGCAAAAACTAAAATGTGTTTCTAAAAAAGGGGATAATAAATTCTATATGGAGGGGTCTCTAAATTTACTTACTGTATGTAGTAGTTTGAATTATGTACCCCAGAAATACTTTCCCATTATGTACAATGGGAATAAACCCATTGTAAATAGGACCTTTTGAAGATGCTATTTTTGGTTAAGGTGTTGTCCACTGACTCAGGATGGGACTTAGTGCTAGTACTGGAGGGCTTATGATGAGAAAGCTTTGAGAAAGGGCCAGAAGCTGTGAGGCAAGGGAACATGGAAAAGAAAGGAGTGGACATCCCAATGTGAAGGGAAAGCCAAGGAACCCAAGGATTGCCAGCCATCTAGAATGCTCCTGACCCTTGGAGGAAGCAAGCCTTCTAGCCTCTGAAACGATGAGCCAATAAATTGCAATTTTAAGCCAACCCATCGTGTGGTATTTATCACAGCATCCAGGAAATTAAGAAACCACAGCAAACTAAGGCAGTCTTAAGTTCCGTTGGGAGCATTTCAGTTAAAGGAAAGAGTAACCTCTTTCCAGAACATGTTCTTAAATCAGACAAAATTCAAACAATATCTTACATATCTTTAGGAACTGACTTCTGAATAGAGAAATAATTGAATTTACAGTGTGGGATTAAATGAGGAAAGAAGATGGGAGAACCATGTACTGTCATCTGAAACATGTAAATATAACAGAGGGAGAAAAGTTCAAAAGGGTGATCCATTTTGCATGCACACATGCATACACACAATTCTTGCCAGGAAAGTTACTAAGCACAGAGATTAATCTCTCATGGGAAACACTGGAAATTCAGTTGCCTGAACCAATTAAAACTGAGTTGACCACAGTAACATTTTATATCAGCCAAGCAAACAGGGCTCAGGTAGGAGTACTCAATGGATTATTTTCCCATTCATGTATTTCTTCTATGAAGAGATCAAAACACTACAGTGCCGAATATTATTTATTTATTTATTTATTTATTTATTTCAAATTAAAATATTGCTTACCCTCTCTGGATGGGAAGGGATTCTACAAAAACAGGCAGGTAAAAGGTGGTACTTATGGAAGAAATTGCACTTGTAATGAAACAAGTATGAGAAAATCCATTGTGAGAAAGGACTTCCAAAGAAGTGATAGGAGAACAGTTTCATTAGATGAGTGGTGAGAAATGAGCTTAGAATGGTAAGTAAAAATCCCTGAATGCCCTCCAAATCCTCCAGGAATCTCAGATTATGAGGCCAAGAACAAAACTAAATTGAAAGATTGGACATTTCCCATTTAATTTCATCAATACTGGAAATAGTCATTGAAAACCTAGAACCATTCTGCCAGATTATCTACATTGGTCAACTTATATCATTAGAAGGTTTTGTATCTCAGCCCTATTTATTTCATTGAGGGTAGAAAAATGCCCAAGGAGAATCCTCCAGCCCTTGAAGCAAGTATCTAAAGGGACAAACAACAAGTGTTTATTATTTATCTTGTCCAATATATGTGGTAAGCCACCCAAGGGTTTGGAGGTGAAAAAGTTCTGGGGTATTTTGATTCCCTAAGTACACACATGAGTCTCAGCTGTGATATCCTTCTTGTCACACAGTGTATGTTATTTTGCAATCATCCCTGCTCTTCATTTTGTTAGAAACTACTTGACCTTTAATCCATTTCAGAGACAAATGGTATGAGAAGTTAAGAATACAGTTAAATATTCTAGTATATCTAGAAATACTGAAAGTTAATACTTTCAGATTCTTTTATAAGGAGACTCCTTTATGTTTTGTCTCTGCTTGTTTTCACTATTGCCAACACAATACATTAGAACAATATGAGATCAATAACACAGGAAGTGAAACTAAGAGTAAATAAATTGAGAAAAGAATAATAAAGTAAAAAAGTAGAGTTGGCAATGTACAGGAGCCTGACATCCCTTCACTATTTTGGATATAGGTTATTTTTCCACATCTTGAAACCTGTCATGCATTGCAAAACGCTACTCTGGGAAAAGTCATATTGATAAATGATTGATTTCAAGAGTAGTGCTTTAAATCAAACTATAAATAGTATATACAGGAGCCCCTAAGGTGAAAGTGAAGATAAGTGGATGTAGCCTAGGGTATTAGAGAAATATAGTAAGTGCTCCCCCCATTGTGGATGAGAGGAAAACAAAAGCAAAAAGGGAATGTCATTGGCCATCAACTGAAAGTCAATTCTGAAACTTTGGCATTTCCAAACATCTGAGTTTTCCCAAAACTCTGCCATTTCCCAAAGCAATGTGAGGTTTGAAAATGAAATGATTATGCCTGGAGAGGAAACGGGTGTGGGTTTTGTGGCTCCCAGACAGCGGAAAGGAAAATCATTGCATCTCAAGCCAAGTCGTGTTTTCTCAGGCTCGGGGATGCTGACGGTCTTTAGGCAAAGACAAGAAAACAACCTGATCATTGGCCTCTTTTTTCCTACTTCAGGTCAATCCACATGTGATTTGGTGTCAAGAAAGGCAGACGAAGTGAAGGAAACCTATCTCAACCTTTTGAAGCCTGATTCAATATGTCATAAGAACAGCTGCCAGAAATAAAGAGAAAGGAAGTGTATCAGAGTCTAAGAAAAGCAGAAAAGGAAGGGAGTCTTTGAAAAGCCACCATAATAATCATAATCCATTTGACATCTGGAAAGGAGATACATCTGCCGGGGGCAACTGGGATGAGTAAATGAACTTTGATTTCTACATTTCCACTGAACATCTATGTTTAGCACCTAAACTTTAAACACAGGAGTATTTTTGAAAATGCACTCTTTTGCAAAAGGTTGTTTCATGGGATACAGGAAATGTCTGGAGTAAGGTCAAGCAGTTTAATGGCCTCCTGGACAACTGGTGGCTGTACTAGTTTGTTATGGACCTATAATGAGTAGTTAAAATATATTTGAGAGTCCTTTGAATACAGGTGGTTTTGCCAGCATTTCTCAGAATCTAGTCTGAAACAAAACAAAAGATACCTCACAACAAGTCAGACAAGTGAGCATTATCCTAAACTGAGACTTTGCAATGAAGGACTAGTCTAAAGTTAGAGGGCCCTTTCAATATATTCAAGCTACTAAAGAACAGGATGCCATTTATTTAAATATATTTTGCAATTTTATGAGAAATGTCTCTGTTCTATCTCTAATGTTAATTGAACTTGGTCTACCTCTTTATTCCCTTAGTT
Source organism: Choloepus didactylus (assembly GCF_015220235.1). Classification (NCBI taxonomy): domain Eukaryota; kingdom Metazoa; phylum Chordata; class Mammalia; order Pilosa; family Megalonychidae; genus Choloepus; species Choloepus didactylus. Next base: position 20,132,979 of record NC_051309.1, read on the forward strand.
TCAGAACATCTAGAGCCAATAAAGTCATAAATTAAAAATGACTTGCAAAGATAGCTTTATGTGGTATTTTGAGATTCTATCTTGTAACCCATGTAAAGATAGCATGCTGATTTATACTTAAGTCCCCAAACTTTGCTTGACGAAAAAGCCAGAAGATACATGCAAAGAGGCAATAATTGAAAAGCAAATATATAGTAAATGCATACTTTAATAATTACTACATTGGCATTAATATAAGAACCTTAAATGACACATAGCTTTTTGTTCATTTGAGACAAACAGAATCATATAGAAAGATATTCATCACCAAATAATTGAAAACAACTTAAATATGCCAAGAAAAATTGTTTAAATGATTTCTAGGATTCATGCTGTTCGCTACTACATAGCCAATAAAAATCATATCCTCAGATACTAGGTAAGATAAAGTAAAAATGCAACATAGTGTAAATAGTATTTGCCCTTCACAGAGATACAGCACTATATACAGTATGATTCTAATAGTGTGTGTGCATGTGTGTGTGTGTATGTGTGTGTTTACACAAGAAAGATTAGTTCCTCCCATAAAAGGTTTCCAATATGGGTCTCCTTGATATGGTCCTTTAGGTGCCCTGATAATTAGAGGGGCTTATAGAAGAAAAATGAGACTTTAATAGATGAATAAGGAGAAGGAAAAGAGAAGTTGCAGGAGAATAAAACTCAGGAACAGGTAGATAAGTGTATATGCAAAGTGAATTATGCAAGTCTTACAGAAGAGTAAAAGTTGGTTGCAAGGAATTTGAACGAGAGCTGTAGATTCACATTAGGTAGTTGGAGTATTTGAATAAGGAGGAATTCATTAAGGGAGATGTAAGGTTTACATTAATTGGAAAATATTTTTCATTATTTGGTTACTTGTAAATAAGCCTAAAATAACAGTAACATTGAGAAAAATAAAAATATTTAAACATTATCAAATGCAACAAATGCTGCCAGGCAATGGTATAAGTGCTTTGCACTAATTGAAATGAATTGTTTAAACTTTAACATAACCATATAATTGTATAAACAAGGAAACTAATACAAAGAGTTTAAAAATACAGAGAGATTGATAAATAGATAGAAAATATGTGTGCGCGCACATGTGTGTGTGTGTGTGTGTGTGTGCAGGATCACTCAGCCAGTAAGTCTGAGAACGGAGAATCTAGGCAGTCTGACTCCAGCCTGCACTTTCTTTTTTTTACAAGAACAAATCTGAAACTTTATTTTTAAAATTAACTATTGTTCCATTTTCATTGTTAAACATTTTAGTTGTTAAGAATGTTAACTTTTACATTCAGTGCAGGAATAGCAGTTTTTTTTTTTAAATTATCAACTGCTAGATTACTCCTTTGGACACTGAACTACTTTTCTTTGAAACTAAATAGATGCTCACTGTTAGCCGAGGTCAGTGAAGAAGCAAGGTAATTTTAGGATGCCTGATTCTTCTCTAGTATTTTCTTCTTTATTATACTCTTTATATTCTGTATGACATGGGGGATCACAGAGGATTTATTGTGGATGTTGTTATAACTGATTATGGAGTTTTCCCTCCTTGTGAAATTTTGAGGTAGCAAAGTTGATATTCCACTTTTAAGTCATCCTCTCAAAATGTGAAGAATTGTCAAATACGACTTTTCCTTGAAAGGCTTATGATGTTTGTTACTGCAGGGCAGCGCAATCAAGTCACAAGTTGCAGGATTGAATTGTGGTATTCTCAAGGAGTGATATATCCCTCTCCTCAAAAGTTCCCATTGTTCTGGTCTTGATAGGGTGTCAATCTCTCTGATTTGCCAGTTAGGGTAATTTGTTCTCTTCTCAACAGTTTGAGGCCTAGAAAATGTCCAAATCAAGGTAATGCTTTCTTCTGAAGACTGGCTGTCAGTGATTCTTGGATTCTCTGTCACATGGCAAACTCAAGGCTGCATCTGATGGTCTCTCCCTTCTCCTCCATGTTTTGTTGCTTTCAGCTTCTTGCTTCTCTGGCTTTCTCTCTCTCTTTTCCAGTCTGCACTTTTACGTTAAACATAATGCTACTGATCTTTCTTAGTTGAAATCATTTTCCTATTTTCAGAGATACAAAGAGCATTGTGGGGTTTGGGTGGACAACATGAAATATGTTCAAAACTCTAAAATAGAGGAAGTTTCTGGTTGTAAGGAATGTTAAAAGAGAAGAAAACAGATAACAAAGGGAGAGAAAGAGGAACTCTCCATTTACCTTAGGTCTCATGCTTTATTAAATTTCACGGGCTTCCAAAGATCTGATCCAAGATAGGAGTGGGTTGCCCATCAACCCAAAGAGGCAATGGGGAAAGTGGAGAGTGATATATCATCAAAGAGAAGGAGGCTCAGAACTTTGCACAATCATATAAATAATGAAATTTAGCTTTTGCATACTGTAAATATAAATGCCCTAGGGTGAAGTCACCCCACTCTAGTTACTACACTGGTTCGTGAACTTTTGATAGCTACATGGCTGTTAGCTTCTGTTATTCTTGCTATCCAATCACACAGAGTATGATGCAGTTGGTAGTGTTGTGGTTTTGAGGCTTAAACCAGAGTGCACAGTTGTGGTCCATTCTCATTCCTATTTGGGAGAAAAATAAGTCAAGGGAAATAAAGAACTGGTGTCCTATAAACATGAGATACTACTTTTTATTCCACAAAATTTCCAAAGAGTAAACCATATTGCATATAAAAGTGTCTAGTTCACAACACAGAACTTGCACCACAGTAGTATCTCAATAAATTAAAATTGTATTCTTTTCCCTGACCTTTAACAGATGCATCTTAAAATTTATCCAGTTGTCCCTTCAAGTCTCTGCTTATAGACTTAATCTGATGAAATAATTCAAGGGAGAGGATATTTCATTGGCTCATTCATTCGGTAAACATTTTCAGAGTGTCCACTGTGTGCCAAGCCCTATGAAAACCATTGAGTATATAGTTGTAAGATAAACAGAGACGTTCTCATTATCATGGATTATAACTTACTTCTGAAGAGTAAGGTTGGGTGCAGAAGTCAAACTCCGAAAACAAACTGCTTAGTTCAAGTCCAATCTCCACCTTTTATCAGTGCTAATCTTTTGGTTACCTACCTAGTCACTCTGTGACTCTGTTATGTGTTTATTCAATGGAGCTAATAATATTATTTAACACATAAGGTTGTTTAGTAATTGTTAGTTAACACATGTGAAGTACTTAGAATAGTATCCTAGTACCCAGCACATAGCAAAAATTCCATAAATATTAGTATTATAACTTATTCCAGGGAACACGTTCACCCATTTTAATGGTCACGAGAGGAGATAATTTTGAGTAAAGAGGACTCTTTTCTAGTAATCTGGAAACCTTCTTTCCTCATAAGAAGCTGACTCCAGTGTTTGGAGGAAAAAAGAAATGTTGGTGCATGGAATAGGGAAAGATTGGATACATACTTTCAGGCAAAAGTTGATGTTATTTTTCGGTTCCTAGTCGTATTACTAGTGGTAGACAATGTAGAATTATGGAAAGAAATTTAAATGACATATCACAGAAAGGGATTTTAGTCAAGGCACTAAATAACAACTTACAATTAGCAACTATTTGGTTTGGGGGAAGCTTCTCCTCAAAGCACTCTGTGGGAATTAAATTGTTTAATTGCTTTGGTGGTGGGTTTCATTATTTTAAGCATTTTATGAATTAGGAAACTGAGCCATAGAGAAATACAATGATTTACTTAAGGTCACACAGTTAGAGGTGAAGCCAAGATTTTAAATGAAAGAGTCTGAGACAATGTTTTTAACCCCTACACACTCCTGCTTCTCCTGGCTTGCCAATGCAAATAAAATCCATCAAAATATGAAGAAAAAAATTCTACCTTTCCATAGCAGGACTATTAGATGGAGAAAAACAAATCAGTTTCCTATTGTAAAAAATATAAAACTCCTCTTCTCGAAGGAAAGTAAAGGCATTATAGTACATACTTGCAATATCCATAAGAAAAACTTATGGATATACAGAGGATATTTCATGCTATCAATAAATTGTTTATATGTGAGAAGTAATCATTGAAGAAAAGAAATGAGAACAAGTGTACACCCAATGAAAGACTCATCCTGGATCTATACACTGTGGATCCCTTTAGTTGTTTCACTAAAAAGAACCACAAAATATTGTTTTAGCTCCTGATTTTAGTAACTGACTTGGGTTGTTAAGCTAAGCATTTATCAAGAGTACAGGCAGAAACTCCGGATCATTAGCTGGAAACCACAGGGATTTGAATTTTAATATAAGCAAGAACTTTATAAAAACCATACTTACCCAAGTCTGGGATTGGGGTCTGAGGAGTTAATGAACCCAAGTCTCTGAGGGGTTCACCTTTGAGAGGGAGATTACAGATCCAGAATTGGATAGGCTATTTAATTGATCCCCAAATTGCCTTTCACATCAGAGTCAGAGAAATCATTAGTTCCCTCATTCATCAAATCTTTCTTGAGAATCTGAATATTCAGCCTTGTGCTAAGTGCTAGGAAAATGAGATGTGGCCCTTTTCAGAAGATTGTAGTCATAAATAGAATACCTAGTGACCCTAAGATTATTCTCCCTGATTTGTGCACACCTGTATTATTTGCATACTGAAAAATCTAATAAAATAGGTAATGCTTGCATTTTGCTGCCTTTTTTCACACAGATGGGTGGGAAGGGAAAGGTTTAGCTGAAGTTAAATACTTCTAGTTTGAAATAGGAAGAAAACTAAGAATCCTCAGGGCATGAGCATGTGGAAAAAGAAAGAAATCTTATTAGGAATATGGCATCCATAATTCTGTTGCCAAACCCATATGTGCACATGCAAGAGGGCACAAAACACCTAACCTGGGCCACGTGCAGTATTTAGAATCCCATCTAACACGGGGACCCTTGGGCACAGGAACAATGAGGTCATCCCACTGTGTCTTTTCAACACTTTATTGACTGTGTAATGGCATTTGATATTGCTAAGGCATCACGTTCTGGAAGCACTGATGCATTGCAGCAGAGAAGTGCATTGTGTATGATGAGTCATGCTCAACAAATTTGTGGGCAGTCTCTGAAAGGTAAGAGAAAAAACAGCAAGATCAAATAACAGAGAACTAGGGAGTGAGAAAGTTCTTATTGTGAGCAGAAGAGCCCCTCCACTTTATGCAAAACTTAGAGGGCTTAAGCACATCCAGTTTTCCACCAAGTTCCAGTAATCTTCAATAGTTCAATCCTGTATCAAATGTTAGTCTAATAACTCTTCCAATCAAGAAAAAGCTTTTTTTATCTGCAAGTCACTTTGCAGAAGGGATAATGTCTAAACATTACAGCCTCTTCTGGGTTGCCATGAGGTTTGAACACCTGCCAAAAAGGAAGTGCAAGAATAAACATGACCAAGAAAAAAGTTCCATGAGAACCTTCAGGACTTTTGGAGGGAGGAGAGGAAAAACAACCAGAAACCTCTGGTGATTGGTGGGAATTTGCTGGCTTTCAAGAACCAATCCTCAACCAAGAAAATGAATACAACTCAAGGGAAAACAGCCCTTAGAAAGAATGTATCTGACCCTAAAATTAAAAAAAAAAAAAAAAAAAAAATGACGTTGCCTTCTAACCCAGTCATTATTTGACAAAGCAAATCTGCTTAACACTCCATCAAATTCCTCAGTTTCTATAGGGTGAGATGCAAACACCTTTCCACTACACATGTGAATCCTCCACTATCTAGTCCCTGCTTATTTTCCATCTTCCTTTCCTTCCAGTTATACCATGCTCTGCAGAGTTCTCAAACAGGACTGCTTCACTGCAGCCCTCCACACCTCACTCACTCTTCTCTCAGTGGAAGGTTAGGGTTTGGCACCTGCCTAGCAAGACCTGCAGGGAATGTGGCCATGTGGGCACTGCAGCACTGAGAAAAAAAAAGATATCCTCATATTTCCCCAAAGAAGGAACTTCCAGCATCAACTGGGCCCTTTCCAGGAAAGACTATTGAAGGGGCATCTTGCACATGTTCTCACAGTCTCTCACTCCCTCTCCTGCCCTTCTTGTAAGAAGGAAAGAGTTATCTGATTGGTGGGAATGGTTACAGCCTGATGTCAATTGGACTGTGTTTACCAGTATGTACATTTAATACATTTTTTTTTTTAAAAGGCAGCTAGTTCAGTCCTTCTCTTGTAGTCTTTTTGTTTTTTGTCTTGAACTAACTGCCTTTGCTCGGGGAAGGATGGGGTCATCTTGAACTGATATCCCTTGTGCTAGGAAGACTGAACATGTCTGGTCTCTACTCTCTGTGTTCAAACATATCCACCTAAAATTAAAGGGATAAAAAATAAGGTATTTTTAATATAGGAATGCTGGATTAGGTCACCCCTTTTGGCCTTGGGTAAAAACTGGGCATGCCAATCTAAATGTTACCAAGTTCATGATTTAATTCCTACATGGCCTCTTGAGTGGATTTCTTCCATAGGTTCAAACCTGGAATGGGGGTGGTTCCAGGGCACATAAAAACCTCCCACAGGGAACATCAGAGGCTCCTGCTTTCACAAAGGACATGTGTAGCAGCAGTGCTCGAGAATTGCCTTCAAACTGCAGAGGATGTTCACCTTGGTCTTGGATCAGGTGGGGAAGCTCTGTAAGCAAACTGCTCAGGGGTGGGGTGGGGAAATTTAGCCTGACAGATACATCCATGAGATGCTGCACTGGACTTCCAAACACAAGTGGAAAGACTTTGCTGAGAGTTATGTGAATGGGAAAGGGCAAAGTCAATGAAATGTGGGTTATTACTATTAACATCCCACAGATAGCCAAATAGTGGTCAGGCCTGGGGAAATGCAGGTTATGTTAAGTCAGAAGAGAGGTGGAAGCTGAACCCATGGCAGATATTCTGAGCTGACCTCTTCTTTTCACATGAGCAATTATATGAAAAAGGGAGTGAGCATTTTATAAAAAGACCTTGAGGTCTTTTTGCAAGAGGATTTTGTAGACAGAAAGATCTGCGTTCAAATTGAATCTCTACCATTAAGACCTGTGCAATAGAGGGCAGATCACTTCACCTTTCTGATCTTCATTTTCTCAGAGAAAATATGAGCTATATTATCACTCTCAGCCCTCTCTGATCATGTGGGTAAGCAAGGTAAAAGCAAACAACTTGACATTACCTTTGTAGGAAATTATAGCAAATAAAAACCTAACATACTAGAATTTTCATTTTGATTTTCTTAGAAATTTATGTTAAGTAATGTTAGTGGATCATTGCATAGACTTCTGGGAAACAGGAGAAAAATCTTGAGAGAAGGGAACAGACCAATTTGTGTTTGAATCTCTGCTGGGATACTTTCAAGTTATAATATGGAGTTAATCACAATAAAAATGTTTAAATAAATTTTAAAAAGACTGCAGTTATATAAATTCTCTGAAACTCAGTAACCTCATTTGTAGCATGGGGAAAATAACAGCCAGATTAAAATCCTGAATTCTCTGCTCTAGCCTAATGTCAGCAACTAATTAGCAATAACCTTATATAGATTGAGCTTTAGTTTCTGATTCTGTACAAAGAGGATAGAAATATCCAAATACAAAGTCTAATTGTAATGCTTGGTGGAGCCAAGAATAAAGATTTTTTCTTTTATGCAAGTGATTTAATCTGGTTTGCCCAGTGGGGAACCACTAAAGGCTATCATTTTGTATTCCTTAGTTGAAGCTATTAACTGTAATTGCTTTTGTTAGTAATACTTACTTATAATCAAAGCTCAATTTTTGTATATATGCCCTAGGGCCAGATTGCAAAAGCACAATTTATAAATGAATGAAAAACAATAACAACCAGAAAAACCATTAATGATCTCATCAATAAAATGCTATGTAATCTACAATTGCAAAAATTATGTATAACTTACAAAAAAAAAAAAGAACATTTGGCCCCAGTTAATACTGTGGGCTCTTCCAACAACGGTTGACTTTCTTCCTTCCTACAGATGAAAGCAACCCTTTCTCCAGGTACTGCTTTTCTTTCCAAAATAATTTACATTTGCAAAAATGTAAAAAAAAAATCATTTTAGGGGGGCGCTAAATTACCAGCTAGTTCAAAAAGTCCAATCCTGCCTCGACTTCTTCTATTTGTTTTGCTAATCTCTGACACATTGCTTTAAAAATCACTACAAGTGATCCAAGCCTCTTGGACGCCACTCTTTGGTTCCAGACTAAGCCTGTACACTAGATCCATCTCTCAGTCTTTCTTCCTTAGCACTATCCTTTCCTGTTCCAGTGGGTGGAATTAGAAGCAGAAACTAGTTCTTTCCCAACTCCCCACAAAACCTGTCATGCTATGTTTGTAGGACCAAGTTTCACCAGCAAATCTTTATCAACAAATCTGAAATACATGGAAGGCATAGGTGCTAGTACACAAAAGAAACAGATCCCACAAAAAATAAAGAAAACTTGGGTAACCTAGTTTTAACTTGTTAATTTGTTCCAGTGAGCCTACTTGTTAAGCATACCAAAATAGGAATTTGGAGAGATGAGAAAACAGGAATGAGACTCTGAAGGCTATTTTTAAGAGGGTGCAGAACATGACCAAGGACAGAGCATTGTGTTGAATGGAATGAACTGGCCCTGGACTTGAAATCTCTCTCCACCAATTCCTGGGCAACCATGGGTGACTAAGTTAACCATTATGAACCTAAGTATCTTTGTTTGTCAAATAGATATCATAAAAATAACACTATAGAAAGGGTAACCCTTTCACATGGTGGAAAACCCTTATACACTCTCTAGCATGTAGAAGAAGGCTCAATAGACATTGTCTGTAGATCTTTTTATGTTTACAGAGAATGAAAGCAACACAAGTACGTAAAGTGGGGAAAATGAAAAGAGGGCCACAAAAATATTCATGATAACATAAACCATTACTCAAGATGTGAGGGAGTGCTTAGGACAGTAGGACTTAGAATGTGGTAGGCACGCTCAGTACCAGGTTCTTAAATGTGGTGAGTTTGGAGCCTGCCCAAAAGGGAAGCTGTCTTCAGACAAGTACCAATCAAACTGTGAAGATAAGTTGAACTAAAATTAAATCAGAGGTTCTGTATTCTAGTTTCATTCATTCCCTTACTCAGTAAACATTTACCGAACACCCGTTACGTGCCAGAGAATATACAAACTGAAGAATACCAAGATAAATGAAGCAGATTCTTCTCTTGTGAAGCTTGCCACTCAACAGCCTTTCTGTTTTTCCACCTGTGCATGAGAAAGATTATAAAATGCATCGCGCCTATCATTCCAGGTATGTAAAGCCATGAGGAAAAATTGAGTGACTGAAACTCTCAGCATTGCTCAAAATAGGAAATATTTATTCCCCAACTATGGACCTGCACACTTAAGATCTCATTTATTATTTACTTTAGACTGTTAAAAGGAGTCTCACATACATGGATTCATACCAAAAATAGAGTGTATCACACACTATAGCCAAATAATGCTGTTAGCCGACTAATACCGAATCTCCAAGGCATACACAATAAGCAAGGATTTCTCACACATTCGTGGATCAGGTGGGGTCAGCTGATCGAAGCTGGTATTGGTTCACTTGACTCTCATGGTTTTGGACCAGTCATTATGCTAGGTCTGTTCTCATGGGAAAGCCAAGAGCACACGAGGGCAGGTACAATTGAACAACACAGTTCAGGTCTTGGCCATCATATCTGCTAACATCCAAACCTTTGGATGAGTTTTATTTGCCCAAATCAAGTAAAGCCCAGAGTCGAAGTGCAGGGAAAAATACTGCACCCACTATGAGGCCATGGAAAGGGTACAGCTGTCTAACATTATTCTAGGGGAGTGAAGAATTGGGATCAATAATTCAATCTACTAAATAATGCATTTCATTTCAAGGCATCATTCAATAGTTAAAATACTTGTGTGCAAGTCTGATGATGTTAAGTACTTTTAAAAACTAAATTTAAATAATAACATACAGAACTTTGAAAATCCTATGTGCTTGTAGTTTTCCTATACACAACTAAAGTATGCTTTTTTTTTTATTAACATGGGTAATATTTCTTGGACTTCTCCTTTATTTTTTATCTGTCTGTATTGGGTATTCAGACACCCAGGTTACAGTCCTAGATCTGCTACTGATTAACTCTGAAACCATCAGCAAACTATCTTAAATACTTTTGGTCTTATTCTCTTCTGTAAAATGAGGGTTTATAATAGACAAATAAATTTCCTTCTATCATTACAACTGCCATAAAATGGGCCAATAAGCCTTGTCTCATCTTTCTTTTCAAAAAACAATTATTATTGAATCTTGCTAAGAGTTTCCAGTACCAAAAACACCTCAACCAAATTTGGGATTTTGCCTAATGCCACGGACAGTATTTAGATGACCCCTTGGATGCCCAGAGTTCAGGGCTCCCCACCCCCACTTTGTGACAATGCACTATCAAGTGTGTAGGATCCCTGATTAAGAAATACAAGTCACCCCTCATAAGTTTTCAAATAAAATGGACAGAAGTTTGCAGAGGTGGAATAAATACACAAAACATGTTTGTTTACATGGCTCTGGTTTGTGCAGAGATTCAAAGTACATTTTGCAAATGTGATTGTATTTCTCTTTCTGAAATGGGCACAAATTGCATGTATTTATTTGGGACACTAATAGTATCACATATGCTTCTGACAGTGACATATCAGGAAACTGTTTCTATGTAGCCTTGCATGCACTTCTGACACACCCCAGCTGAGGTCTGATTCAAGCTGAAGCCCCAAGTGACTATAAACCAAACTATTTTTTTTAGAAGTCCTAATGTGTTTGCTTCCTAATGACCCACAGCCGTAAACTCATACTTGGCAGGATGGCAAAAACTTTCTTTTTTATGCTCTAGGCCCCAACAGGGCAAGGAACATTCTAGGAGACTAGTTGTGGGTGACCAAAATGCAATTTAAAACATCAGCAGCCTTTGATCAGGGCAGCGTGCTTACTTTTAATTGTTTCCAGAGTGCTTGCTTGAAAATTTGTTAGATTACACATCACAGGCAATGAGAATTGATGGCTGAACTCACTACCTTAATTCTTGGCTCAGAAAGTACTTGTGCTTATTACAGTTACACTTAAGAGGCAGAGCTTTTGGCCAAGCAACGGAAAGGTGGTTTCAGATGCTGTCTCTTTTCACCTATACCCCAAACAACAAGAGATGAACTGAAGCATCATTTAGGAAAGTATGAGGTAACTGTTTGCTGGCTATTTTTCTCTTTGCTGCACTAAATTTAATCAAAGCTTCCCCCACCCCACCCCACTCCTTTATGGATGTTAGTGAATTCAGGTTTTTTGTTCTGGAAAGTTTTCCCTTAACAAACTTGAACAGACAAAGCATGATTAGCATCAAGGAAACCTATAAAACCATATATGCCAAAATCTTTCCATGCTTGTAAGTGGGAAGCCAGTACTCCTGATGTGGAGTAAGTGAAAAGTGAGAACAAGCAAGAGGAAACTTTCCTTGATGAACCACACTCAGCACTTTTCTAACCCTCATAACCTCCTTGGTGACTGACTTCACACGGTCCCACAGATTCAACAGTGTCTTTAGAGCAGATAACGTTCAAAGTTTCATCTCTAAACTCAAGTTCAGTTTTTTGATTCAGACCTACACTTTTAACTACCAGCTAGACAGCTTTGACTAAAAGGAGGTTGCACATTTACTCCCAATTCAATGTGACTAATGAGAGTTGATTGGATTTACCCCTCACCTACCTTACACCCAATCTCATTTCCTTCTGTATTTTTCCACCATGCTATCATTCTAACAATTGTCAAAAAGATAGAGATCATCTTCAACTGTTTCCTTTCCCCTCCCTCCTGCATTCAATCTGTCACTCGGCCCCATGCATTGTCCTCCCACTCCTGCATTTTCCCCAAAGTTATCCTACCTTTCTGATCACAATACCCTGAAACCAAGAGCCCTAACAGGACTCCATGTCTTGTACCTTGCCGATGGTCAATTCATCCTATATTTTAATATCAGATTTATCTTCCTTAACCTATTTGATTATTCCACTTCCAGGTTAAAGTCAGTTAATGCTATCTTTCACCCAAAGGTTAAATGTCTCAACTCCTAAGCATGACTTAGAAGTCTGTTTGCTGGTGCTGGATTGTATCTCTCATCTTGCTTCATTCCACTCTGCTTCTAGCACCTAAATTCCAGTGATAAATTATTTGCACAGTACATGATATGTTCTCCAATCGTTGGTGCTCAGCGCCTGCATTTTCCTTTGCTAGGAGGCTCTTTCAAGTCCTTACTTCTTCAAAAACTCAATTCCAATGTGACAGCTTTTGTAAATGCTTGAAATGCCGTAGGTAAAGTCAAATGTGTCATCTTTTGTGCTCTGTCATTGTCTAGTGGAAACATACACTGTTCAGGTGAACAATCATCCTGGTTTGCTCTGGACTATCCTCATTTTAGCACTGAAAGTCTCACATCAGGAAACCCCTCAGTCCTGGGCAAACCAGGTCTATTGGTTACCCTTGTCACAGTGTGTAGTCATTTTTTTGCATACCTCTGTCATCTGTTGGATTGTGAGCTGTTTAAAGACAGCAAAAGTCTTTTTCATCTTTGTAGCCTAAAACTTAGTTCAGTGTCTACAAAATAGCCGATTGAACGCTAATCATAATAATGTTTTGCTCTATTCCGTTTTAATCCTCACTAACTTTGAAGGATAACAATATTAACTCCAATTATTTATAAATGAAGAGAATATATCCAAGAGAAACCTAATGGTCTGCCCAAAGTTACACAAGCAGACTACAAACACAGATGTTTTCTGTTTACTAAACTATGTTTATTCCTCTACAAAAACTTGAGAGATCATTGGCTGAGATAGTCTGCGATTTGTTAGACTGGGTATTTTTCTATAAACAAATTGTGGGGGAAAAAGATTAAATTTAGATAAGTAGTGATTAGCCTTCCAATTAATTAAATTTTAAAATAGTTATTTTTCTGTATTAGACATCTTCAAACAAGATTGACTGTCTAGATATACCTAGTACAACCCAAACAGAAAGCGAAAATAAATGTTATTTCATGAGAACAAAATGAAAGCATTTAGAAAATGGAACCATTGACATTTGACAGTTAACATATTTGAGTCTAGTCACACACTTATAGGTTTTTCCAGAGGTTTTCTACCAGGTATGATTTTCATTCCCAGCCAGGGGACATGTGGTGATGACTGGAGACATTTTTGGTTTTTACAATGGGGGAGGGGTGCCACTGGCATCTGGAGGTAAAGACCAGTAAATGGTGACAAATGACTGACAAATGGTGATAGTGGCAAATGACTCCATTACTGCATGGCAAATCCCATTTTTTCCCCCTTCAGTCCATGGGATCATCCCCATCAAATTCTTAACAAATAGTGAATGAAATAGGGCAGAGATAATTCATTCCGATAAACCAAAATTTTAATGGTGATGGTAAAGTTGATGTATATATTCAGTTCTTCAAATTATTATGTTTATTTTCTCTTGTTCTGACAAGGAAAGTAGTTAAACTTACTACAGATCTCTTTATTCAATATAAGTATTTTTTTAATTTTTTTTTTTTTTTAGTAATTCTAACCATTGAAAGGAATGACTCAGCATTTTAGTCTGCATTACACTGGAATTTTCAAAGTTTTTAAATATTTTAATTCTACTTTAAAAATTGTTTTGAATCATGCTCTCTTTACTCAATATTCATTCGACTATCACACAAATTTCATCCTATGAATACATCCTAGTTTATTTAATCAGTCTCCTAGAGTTGGGTATTTGGAACCTTTCCCCTATGTTTTGCTGTAATAAATAATGTCATGATGAACATTCCTGTACATAAATATTTGGCCCCTTCTCTGATTATTTACATAGGACAAATTCCATGATTTAAAATGTTGGGGTCAAAATGAAGCCATTTAAGGTTTAGAATTTCAGTGATATAATCCATAAAACAGAAATAATAAACTATGGCCTCTCCCTAGTCCATAATATAAAAGGGTCATGGAACAGCAATTTATTAACATAAACCATAGACTAGGCATTTGACTGTGAAGTTATCTGTACATGTCCAAATATAGGTGGGGGGCAGAAATTACACAAAGGGCCTGTTGCAGAAATAAACCTGTTAACATTTATTTTTGCTCTGGTTCAAAAGCTATGACTCATATAAGACCTCCTTTATGATAGAATGTGACAGAATGATCAGAAAAGAACTATATATGTGATTTCTACTTTTCAAAGAGGTGTAACAAAAGAAAACTGCATTTCCAGCTTATACTTACTGTAACATGCATATAATATACCATTCATTATTCATTTAGTGAAAATTTACTATTTCCAGACCCTGTGGTAAACTCTTCCCGTTCTTTATTTTCCATTTTGTTTCTGATCCTTATTACAATCCCAAGGTAGGTATTATCTCCACTTTACAGATAAGGACTCTGAGGATCTCAGGATATTAAGTAAATTGGCCATGTAAACAGATTAGTAAGTGGAGAAGCTAGTATCTAAACCCTCATCTTTATGGCCCCTAAGCCATTGCTCTTAAACCTAACAATGCCCTTCATGTTTGCAATATTCAAAGTGCTGTATATAAGTGCCTATTAAATATAATTATACAGATACATAGAGTTAATACTTTCTTTCTCTCTGTTTAACATGCCCTGAAGTCTGAATATCCATCTCTGTAGCTCATCAGGTTTCACTTAGGCCTTCTCTGTAGATATGAGACCACAGATTTCACCCAATCTTTTCTACATTGAAGTGAAAGAACCAAGGAAATCCATCTGAATCCCGTTTGGAGGCTTTTTCACTACTTTTGAAGTAACAATAAAGGAGAGGGATTTAAAGAGCAGTATTCCTTTTAGTCTACAGTCAAGAAACACAGGGCTCTCCTTCACTTCTCTAGAGGACTCCTCTTCTGTAAGGAAACCATGCTTAATAAACTGGGGTCAGCTGTATGGACACTAAGAAAACACCATTCTGGGAGGATTTCATAAACAGATTGGATAAAAGCTGCCAAATGCAGAGGAACTATGTAATCACAGGCTCTGAGTTTTGTTTTATGATTTTAAAATTGGTTGCACACAAGGATTTCCTTTCTTCTGAATTTGTTTTTCAGAGTCTACCACTTGGCCAAATACACAAGTACTATGCCCTTTCTTCTTTGTTCCTCATTATTTCTCTTTTTAATCTAGTATACAGCTATGTTTCTCAGTTCGCTCCCTCCCACTTACCCATCTGTTCATCAGCTGGAGGTGAGTAAGGGCTGCCTTTCTCTTTCTGGTTGAGTTTACCAGGTACTCTCCCAAAACCATACTCATGTAAGGCTTGGTGAATATGTTTCCTATATTCATCTCTTGACTTAACATGCACACTATCTGCTATTGTAAATAATTTTCACACATCTAATTTAACTAATCCTAGGTTTCTTCTCCTCACATATTTAGATTCTTTCTTAAGTTATTCCCTTTTTGTCTTCATTTGACTCATTTCTCCTGCCAATAAAAATCTGTAGTTTCAAAATGATTTTTTATGAATATCATAATTTGTCCTATTATAGATGAAATGTGTGCTTTACAATGTTATATTTAAAACTCGTTGGATACGTTTAGTCTCCAATAACATTCTATCTGTGAATATAAATGTGTCTATGTAAGCATCCTCCTAAATCCTTATAATAGATACTCAAATTGTAAATATTCAATTCCATTTAGCAGTTCCTTAGTTCCTAACATACGCCAGAAAATTTACTAGGCATTGGAAATTTAAAGATCCAAATGACTAAGAATCACATCCAGTGAAGTGAATGACTTACCTACGTCGTCCACAGCAGGTCATTGTAGATTTGGCTTCATATCTAATTCAGGTGTTCAGAAATATCCACTACAATCACTTTCACATCCACATTCATTTGCTACTTTTTTCTCTTTCACCTACTTTTCATCAGTAAAATCTTTGAAAACCAAGTTCAAGCATCACCTCTGGATTATTGGCCCTGAGCGGGATTGTGGGAAGATGGTGGAGTAGGTAGTTCCTGGACTCAGTCCTTCTACCAGAACAACTATTAAACACGCAGGAACTGTCTGAAACAACTATTCTGAAACTCTGGAGGCCAGAAAAATACTGTTCAGCATCTAGGGAAGAGTGGGAGGAAGAGGCTTATAAAATGATAAAGAACAATAAATCTCTTTCCACACAGTAGCTACCAGTACTCAGCCACCCACTCTCACAGGAGACCACATGGGGTCCAGCCAATGGCAAGCTCTCTGGTGACAGAAAGGGACATAAAAATCCTCTTCCCCAAGACCAGGGCATAGCAAATCACTGAGAACAGATGTGATTAGTGACTGGATGTCTGGGGGTCCAGCAGTGTGGGCAGCCATTGACTCAACCAGTCCAAGACAAAGGCTGTGGCAGACGAGATCTAAAGATGCTATGCTACATCATCAGAGCTGCAGGGAATGGTTGCTTTGGGGGGGGGGGGGGAGGCTGTGTTTGCTGAGAAAGCCAAGAAAGCTCAGCTTTGTGTAGCCATGTAAGAAAATCTTGGCGCCTTTCCTGGTCTTTCCCCAGGATATTTGGGAACTGGTCTGTGACCCCTTCATGGGTCCCTGGTCCTGTATCATCTGGGAAAGACTGACTTGGGATATACTTCTCTGACATGCCCCTCTTCCCAGAATTTGCACTCCATACAAAAGCAGCTTCAGAAAATGTGTATTGTGCAACAAGAGTATAAGAGAAAACAAAGAAATAGGAAATGATGGCCTATCCGAGGAAGAAGATAAAAACTCAGAAAACACCAATGAAGAAGACCATAGTATGAACATACCAGACAAATACTTTTAAAAAAATGATCTTAAAAATTCTCAGGTAGATGAAGGAAAACACAGAGAAAGAACTAAAGAATATCAGCAAAACAGTGAATGAGCGATATGAGGATCTTAGTAAAAAAACAGAAATTTTACAATGCAAATGGTTTAAACTCTCCAGTTAAAAGGCAGAGATTGGCAGAATGGATAAAAAAAGCATGACCCAAATATACGTTGTATGCAAGAGACTCACCTTAAATTCAGGGATACAAGTAGGTTGAAAGTGAAAGGATAGAAAAAAAATATATCATGCAAGTAGTAACCCAAAGAGAGCTGGGGTAGCTATACTAAGATATGATAAAATAGACTCAAAGTCAAAAACAGTTATGAGGACAAAGACAGGTATATAATATACTTATAAAGGGGAAAACTTAACAGGAAGATGTAACAATTATAAATGTATATGTACCTAACAGCAGAGCACCAAAACATATGAAGCAAATGCTGACAGACTTGAAGGGAGAAATTGACATTTCTGCATTAATAGTAGAAGACTTTCATACTCCACTCCCAGTAATGGATAGAATATCTAGTCAGAAGCACAGGACTTGAATGACGCACTGAATCAACTAGAACTTACAGATATATAGAGAACACTTCACCCAACAACAGGTAAATATACACTCTTCAAGAGCACACATGGATCATTCTCCAGGATAGGCCATATGTTAGGTCACAAAACAAGTCTCAATGAATTAAAGAATATTGAAATCATACAATGTGTATTTTCCAACCATAATGGAATGAAGATAGAAATCAATAACAGAGAAAGAAATGGAAAATTCAAAAATATATCAAATTAAACAACATGCTCTTAAACAAACAATGAATTAAAGAGGAAATCACAAGCAAAACTAGGAAATATCTTGAGGCAAATGAAAATGAAAATACAACATACCTGGACTTATGACAGACAGCAAAGGCAGTGCTGAAGTGTAAATTTATAGCTCTGAATGCTTACATTAAAAAAGAAGACAGACTTCAAATCAGAGCACTAACATCAAAACTGGAAGAACTATAAAAAGATGATAAAGTAAACATCAAATGAGGAGAAGGAAGGAAATAACAAAGAATAGAGCAGAGATAAATTAAATAATAATAATAATAATAATAAACAAGGGTGAGAAAACATAAAACCAAAAGTTGGTTCTTTGAAAGGATCAATAAAATTGACAAACCTTTACTTGGGCTGAAAAAGAGAAAAAAAGAGAGGATACAAATAATGAAAATCATAAATGAAAAGGGGGACATAAACCACCAACCCTGCTCAATCAAAAAGGCTACAAGAGGATACTATGAATAGCTATATGTCAATACATTAGATAACCTAGATGAAATGGATAAATTCTTAGAAACACAAAACTACCTATGCTGACTCAAGAAGAAATAGAAGACTTCA
The DNA here is from genome assembly GCF_015220235.1 of Choloepus didactylus. Classification (NCBI taxonomy): domain Eukaryota; kingdom Metazoa; phylum Chordata; class Mammalia; order Pilosa; family Megalonychidae; genus Choloepus; species Choloepus didactylus. Next base: position 20,151,286 of record NC_051309.1, read on the forward strand.
ACAAACCAGTTATTAGTAAAGCAATTGAACCAATAATCAAAAACCTCCCAAAAAAGAAAAGCCCAGGATCAGATGGATTCACATGTCTACCAAACATTCCAAGAAGACCAATTCCATTCTACCGAAATTCTTCCAAAAAATTGATGAGGAAGGAATTGTTCATAAACCATTCTATGAGGTCAACGTCATCCTCATACCAAAGTCAGATAAAGATATGATAAGAAAACTACAGTCTAATGCCTCTTATGAATATAGATGTAGCCATCCTCAACAAAGTATTAGCAAACCAAATTCAACAACATATTAAAAGAATTGTACACCACGATCACATGGGATTTATCTCTGGTATGCAAGGGTGGTTAAACATAAGAAAATCAATTAATGTAATACCTCACATTAACATGAGGAAGGACAAAAATCAAAACTGATGCAGGAAAGGTATGTGACAAAATCCAGCACTCCTGTTTCCTTGATAAAAACACTTGTACACAAGGAACAGCTGGAAACTTCTTCAACATGATAAAACGCATGTATGGAAAACTCACTGCTAATAATATACTCTAAGGTGAAAGACTGAAAGCTTTCCTTCTAAGATATGGAACAAGACAAGGATGCCCAGCACACCACTGTTATTCAACATTGCACTGGAAGTTCCAGCGAGGGCAATTGGGCTTCCAATTGGAGCAATTTAAAAATATTCTAGTTGGAAAGGAAGAAGGAAAACATTCCCTATTCGCAAATGACATGATCCTATATACAAGAAATCTCAAAAAAATCCACAAAAAGTTCTTAGACCTAATAAATACATGAATCCAGTATTGTGGCATGGTACAAGATTAATACCCCAAAATCAGTAGTGTTTAATACACAAACAATGAATAATAGGAAGATGGAATCAAGAAAAAAATTTTCTTTCACCATAGCAACTAAAAGAACCAAATATCAAGGAATAAATGTAACCAAGGATGTAAAGGTCCTGTACTCAGAAAATTATAAAACATTGCTACGAGAAATCAAAGAAGGCCCAAATAAGTGGAGGCATTCTGTGTTCATGGTTTCAAAGACTAAAGATCATTAAGATGTCAATTTACACAAAGCAATTTATAGATTCAATGCAATCCCAATCAAAATTCTAACAGCCTATTTTGCAGAAATGTAAAAGCCAATTATTAAATTTAAAGTCACAATAATCAAGACAGCATGGTACTGGCACTAGGACAGACATTTAGAGAATGGAATCTAATTGAGAGCTCAGAAATCAACTTTCACATTTATAGCCAACTGATTTTTGGCAAGGGGGAAAGGACCACTCTATTGGGAAAAAAAAATGGTGCTGGGAAAACTGTAACTCCATTTGCAAAAAATGATAGAGGAACCCAACCTCACATGTCATACAAAAATAGACTCAAAATTGATCAAAGACTTAAATGTAAGAGCTAGAATCTCAAATTCCTAGAGGAAAGTGTATGGAAACATCCTTAGGATCTTGTGTTAGGCAATTGCTTCTTAGAATTTACACCTAAAGCACAAGCAAGAAAAGGAAAAATAGATGAGACCTTATCAAAATTAAAAACTTTTGCACCACAGAAGACTTTATCATGAAAGTAAAACAACAACCACATATCCAATAAAGATTTAATATCTAGAATATATAAATAAATCCTGTAACTTAACAACCAAAAAACAACCCAGACAAAAAATGGGCAAAATACTAGATATCTTTCAGAAGAATATAGCCAGAAAACACATGAAAAGATGTTCAGTATCTTTAGCCATCAGAGAAAATGCAAAAGAAGTGTTGGAGAGGATGCAGAGAAATAGGAACACTCATTCATTGCTGGTGGCAATGTAAAATGGTGCAGCAGCTGTGGAAGACAGTGTCGTAGCTCTTCAGTCCTCAGCATAGAACTACGGTATGACCCAACTATCCCACTACTGGGGACATACCCAAAAGAATTGAAAACAGAGATGTGAACAGATATTTGCACACCGATGTTCATAGAGGCACTATTAACAATTACCAAAAGATGGAAGCATCTCATGTGTCCATCAACTGATGAATGAATAAATAAAACATTGCATATACATACAATGGAATGTTATTCTATTGTAAAAAGGAAAGAAGTCCTGATACATGCAATGGCATGGATGAATCTTGAAGACATCATGTTGAGTGAAATAAGCCAGACACAAAAGGACAAATATTGTATGATCTCAATAATTTCAAATAATTTTAATATGCTAACTTGTCTAAAACATATGTTACCATGGGATGGGGTGGAGATAGAGAATGGTAAGTTAAGGCTTAAAATATACAGGCTCCTATTTGGAATGATGGGAATATTTTGATAATGGATGGTGATGATGATAGCACAGCATTGTGTATGTAAGCACTGAAATATATGTTTGAATTTGATTAACATGGGAAATGATAGATTATATATTTAGTAACAGAATAAAAATGCATGAAACCAAAATCCATAGAACTACACTACAACAGTGAGTCCTCAGTTAAACTGTGGAGTATGGATAATAGTGCCATTATCAAAATATGCTATCATCAATTGCAACAAATATTCCACATCAGTGCAAGGTGTTCATAATTGGCTCGTATATGGGAATCCTGTATTTTATGCATGATTGTTCTGTAAACCCCCAACTTCTCTAATAAAGGAAAAACAGCACAAATCAACAAGAACAAATTACCTCTGTTTGAGGTCTTCCTCTCCCACTACCCTTGCCTCAGGAAGAAGCATTCACACTTAGTATTTCACTCTAATAGAGCAATCATCCCATTATATTAAACAACTTCTTATCTCTATGTTGGTCTTTCCTATTGGCCCTTATCTTGCTCATCTTGTTAGACATTTTGTTCGTCAGATTGTGCAACATACAGTGGATACCTACTAGACATTTGCTTGGATTAATTACCAGGCATACAATGCTCTGAATGTGAAAGTTCCTAAGAAGTTACTGTTTCTGTGGATTTAGCACAAGTTCTGTATAACCAAAAAAAAAAAAAAAACACTCAACTTTAGGTACTAGGAGTTCCCTGTTTGAGTTTATATATCTGACTATTCAGTCAAAACAGTTAAACTGACTGCTTGTTGCTGCTTTCTTCTGATGACCCATGGATGCTGTTTGAAAACCACTTTCTTTTACTTTCTACTTTAGCAATCTATGGCAGCACTGGCAAGTAAGGCCATGAAGTCACACATCCTGCAGTAGAAGCTAATAGTGTGATCTTAGGCAAGGTAAATGGCCAGCTTCAGTTTCTTTAAAAGAGGACTAATATTTCCCACTCGCAGGGATTTTGAGTTTCTTCTGCAGCAGAATAATTTTAAAATCAGATGACATCCCACTTATGGAAGGCAGAAAAATTGTCTCTCAGAGATGTCCATATCTTACTCCCTAGGACATCTGAACATGTTACCTTACATGGCAAAAGGGACTTTGCAGATATCATTCAGGACCTCAAGATCAAGAGATTATTCTGAATTATCCAGAGACATCCACAGGAGTCCTTAAAAAAGGAGAACCTCTCTAGACATGGTAAAACAAAAACAAAAACAAAAACAAAAACCATGATGTTGGAAGAATAGTCAGAGAAAAGCAACACTGCTGGTTCTGAAGATGGAGGAAGGCGGCCATGATCTTGTTCCTGTTTGCCAATGTTGCCATTATGCAAAACACCAGAAATGGATTGACTTTTATAAAGGAGGTTTATTTGGTTACACAGTTACAGTCTTAAGGCCATAAAGTGTCCAACGTACTGTATCAACAATTAGGTACCTTCACTAGAGGATAGCCATTGGCATCCAGAAAACTTTTGTTAGATGCGAAGGCACATGGCTGGTGTCTGCTCCGGAGTTCTGGCTTCAAAATGGCTTTCTCCCAGGATGCTCCTCTGTAGGCAGCAGCTCATCCTGAAAATGTCACTTTCAATTGCTTTTGGTGCATTTGTCCTCTCTTAGCTTCTCAGGAACAAAAGACTGCTTTCAAAGGCCATCTCCAAAATGTCTCTGTAAGCTGCAGCTCCTCTCTCAGCTCCGTTGCATTCTCCGAAGTGTCCCTCTTGGCTGTAGCAAGCTCGCTCCTTCTGTCTGAGCTTATATAGTGCTCTAGTAAACTAATCAAGACCCATGCTGAATGGGCGGGGCCACACCTCCATGGAAATTATCCAATCAGAGTTATCACCCACAGTTGGGTGGGTCATATCTCCATGGAAACACTCAATTGAAGAATTACAATCTAATCACTTACGGTCTGCCCACACAAGATTACATCAAAGATAATGGTGTTTTTGGGGACATAATACATTCAAACCGGCACAAACCTGAAAAAGTCAAGGAAACAGATTCTCCCCTAAAGCCTCCAGAAAGGAATGCAGTCTTGCCAACACCTTGATTTCAGCCTAGTGAAATCAACGTTAGACTTCAGACCTACAGAATTGTAAGGTAATTGATTTGCATTATTTTAAGACATTAATTTGTGGTGATTTGTTAGAGAAGCAAAAGAAAACTAATTCAGAAAATTTAAAGGTAGCTTACATCGTAGTCATTCAAAAACTGTTACTTGAAACATTCCTCTTTATCTACCCTTCAAATCTCATATCTGTTTCCAAGGGATGGCATACTTTTCTCAATGGTTTATAGAACAGGTAATATTTAAGAGCATTTTCCTCTACTTTCTTCTGTAGTAGATCTGTGTATATAAATATGTATCCTGAACTTTTTTAAATACTGTTTCATTGTGTGAAATCCCCAATGAAAATAATGAGGGCAGGCACTTGAAGCTTATAAAAAGTTCATGGACTGTATTTTTATCTATGTTTACTATTCAAGTAACAGCTGTTAAAGTTCATGTAGTAAAGACTTACTCAGTGACCATTCAAGTTATTTCTCTCATGGTTTGTTTAGGGACTGGTTGCATATTATGCAATAGCTTAAGTGATGAATATTGAATTCCACTTTAACTCTTTATTCATATACCATTTTAAAAATATCCTTTTTGAGTATTTGCCCAAGGAAAGAAAGCATTAAAAATAGAAAAGTGGACTTGATAAACCCCTTCTGTCCTCATGAAGCATACAGACAAGTAAAATACAAATAATCAAAATGCAATAACCCGAGATCCTTAAGGTCAGAACTTCAACCTTACTCACCATTCCATCTCCAGATTTCAACATAGTGCCTGGCAGGAAGTGGGTAACAAATTAATTGGATAGACTTGTTCAATTGAATGTCATTTGTGCCATCAGAGAAACTGGTTACTTAAAAAAAATAATAATCAGTGAAAGCTTCATAGAAGAAGTACAGTTTTAAATAAGCCTTGAAAGACAAGTAAGATATGAGAAAGAAAAGCTGGGAGAATGACATTCTAAGAGGATTGATGAGCTCGTCAATTTCAAAGGCCAAAAAAGAAGTAAAGCTGCTTATGAATTGCAGATAATTGAATTTGAAAGACTGGATTGTGTATGAAAACATAATAGTGAATAATAGGGCTAAAGAGTAGCTTGCAGACAGATCATAAGATACAGCTTTCCAAAACTAAGTTCCAACACTATAAATATGAAAGATGCTTGTAGGTAGTAATAAGAAATGGTTCTTTAGTCCAGTAAATTTAATTGGATTAAACAAAGTTAAGCAGGTTTTTTGGTGCAAGACTATTTTTAGGACTCACTATGACTACTGTGCATTAGATTTTTCACGTAAAGGAAATTATTTCTGTAATAGTTATCTGTTTCTCCATAACTACTCACTGAAAACAATGACTTAAAATAATGCTTTACTATTTTTCATGACCCTTTGTTTTGGCTGGGCAATTATTCTGTGCTTATCTCTTGCATCTACATTAAGTTGGTGGATGGGCTGGGGACTGGGCTCACCTACAAGGCTGGGCTTTTGTCCCCCGTTTGTATTTTGTTTGTTTGCATGTTTGTTTGTTTGTTTGCTTTTATCTCAGATTCCTCCACATGATGGTGGAAGTATTCCAAGAAGGCAAAAGTGGAAGCTAGAAATCTTCTTGAGGTCCAGACTCAGAAATTACACTTCTACATTATATTGGTCAGTCCAAGTCACAAGACCAGCCCAAATTAAAGAGGATAGAGATATAGATTCCAGCTCTTGATGAGAGGAGTGGCAAAACCAATTGTAAAGGGGTGTGCATACAAGGATGGAAAGAATTTGTGGTCATATTTTACGATGTAACAATACACAGAGTTCCCAAGCTAATGTAACCATGGAACACTTTTATTTAACTTCCATGTACATCACATTCTAACTTACAAATGGTAATGCTGGTGGAAGGCTTTGAATTATAAAATAAATATTTTTAACATTGGAGACCATTGTATCACCATTGCATCTTAATTAAACTAGAGTTTTTAATTAAGACTTTGACTTTAAAAGAGAAATGTTTTATAGCGTATAGTTTTTTGTTTTGGAAATTATGCATAATGAGTATTTAAAGGAAGGATACAAAGCAGAAGCTATTTAAAAGATTGCTAAAGCAGTTCAAATAGATAGAAAAGAGATCTTTATTTAAGGTAAATGGTAATGGAAAGAGAAAGGAGAGATGAAAGTTATGATATATGCCAGTGATCTAATTTGTATAATATGGCCACTTAGAATATAAGAGGTATCTAGAGCAGTACAGTGAATAAAGAGACAGAGTCAAAATTTTCCCCAAGGATTTGAGCCTATGATGATTAGGACAATAGTGGAAACATGAACAAAAAATGGAAATTAAGGAAGGAAGTGTGGATGCTAGAGAGACCTTGGGTAAGGTGGCTCACTGCAGCCAAAGCTTCAAGAGGCAATGCTGAAAGGCTGTCTGCCATCAGCACCTCCAACCACTCGGGCAACAAGCATTTCACTGAAGTACATCTGGGTGGTAGGTCCAAGTGGCCAACAGAGTAACTATAATATTTATCATACAACCCAGGACTTTTTAAAAAGTAATACTATTAATAATTACGCTAGGACACAAGTCTACATCAGGTATGTGCTGATATATCTGATCTCAGATTACTTGCCTATACTGAGAGGACAGGCATCTTGCTTTAATTATTTGAATCATATAATTAATTTCATTTGATGTCATCGTCATCATTTCAGACTCCATAAATTCAAATCATCCTTAACTCCTCTCTCTATTCCATACCCTATATCCAATACTTTAATGTCTTTTTGACTCTTCAAATTACATCCAGAACCCACCACTTCTCACTATGTCCACTGCTTCTTGAAGCTACCATCTTCTTTCTCATGAGTTACTGCAAAACCTTCCTCACGTGTCTTCCTTGCTTTCCTTCTCTCAACAGATTAATTATTTTGAAATATCAGGTATATCTTTTGCTCCTCTTCTCACACCCCTGCAGTGAGTGGCTCTCTATTTCATTTTACATGCCTTTCCAATGGTCTACAAAGTCATGAATGATCTGTTACCCAAAGTACTCCTTTTTGACCTCATCTCCTACCATTCTCCCCTTTTCTTTCCAGGCATAAAGGCCTCTTGCTATTTCTCCACCATTCTAGGCACTGTCTTACCTTAGAGCATCTACTCTAAACCTCACCACATCCTTTAATACTCTTCTACAGACACCTGCTTTCCTAACTACTTCACATCCCTTAAATCTTACCTTCTTCATGTGGCCCAAGCTGGCTACTCTGTGAAACTATGAAACCTGCACCTCTGTATAAAATAAAATATAATTTGCTTCTTTAAGGTGGCTAATTTTTTATTTTGTCTCCTCCAGGTATAATATTATTTCCATGAAAGCAGGGCATTTTCCTGTTTGTCCAGTGCTGTATTCCAACCACAAAGAATATGCCTGGCTTAAAGAACATATTCAATAAATATATGTTGAATCAATATATTTTTACTGTATTTTCTGATCCGGGAAGAAGCCATATTACATTCTGAAATCAAAATCAGAATCTTCATTGAAGCTCTGTAATCTATGGAATTGAGGGTCAATTCTTGAATCTGACTTTTAAGGCCAACCACCATTCGGCATAATCTCAGGAAATGTGTGTATTCTCTCTAAATCTCGGTTTCTTCATCTGAAACAAATAGCTAGTAACTACCTCCCAGGGTTATAGGAAGCATTCACTAACAAAATATAAAGTACTAAGCATAGTAAATGTTCAAGAAATGGTAAGTTTTATTATTTTCATTGTATTTATGCTTACTATTTGTTATTATAAATTCCACTGCATCATCTTTGGTAGCATATCTGTCTGTTAAACCAGAGTAACTGCCTCATTCTCAAAACAGAGAATTTCCTTGCTTCCAGGTCACTCATCCTGTTCCTCTGTATCAAACACTCTCCTTTTCTCTTCTGTTCATGTTCAAACTCTATCCGTTATTTAATTTTCAGCACAAATGTCAAATGAAGTCTTCGCTGACTCCCCACTTGTCCCCTAAATCCAGAAGGGACCCCTCCTTTTGCTGTGTTCCCCACACATGTTGCCTATATTCTGGGTCCCTGGGTTATGTGCTTTCCTGCCCTTGGAGATGTTAAATCTCTTGAAAGTAGGAATCAAACAAATGCAACTCTGTATTCTGGTAGATGTTTGGAAACACGTACCTTTACTCAACTAATAAAGAAAAGAACCGACTCTAGTCTTAATATGAAGATGAGTTCCCCTATATTTGCTCAAATCCCAAATCCAATAAGAATTAAAGACTTTAGAAGGTATACAAAATGATACATAATTAGTTTAATGGAAGTAAGATTGGAAGAAAAACTTGAGGTTAAAGGCACCAAAACCTTAATGTTGTGAAGAGAGATAATATTATTACCAGACAATTCAGGTTTTTATAATTTTGCAGGAAGTCTAAAGATTAGCATATGGTTAGCTTAAACACCACTTCTGCGCTGTAACAAAAAGAGAATTAACAGTTTTTATCAAAACACCTCACTTTATAAGCAATTTGCTTAATGTGATTTGCATAATTTCTCAGAATATGCCAAATGAACTTAACATGCATTATTCATGATGATCTTTTTCAGAAGCAGTCTCAAAAAGAGCTTTTGATAATTTGCCACAATGATACCCTTTCTCATTTCTAATCCACATCTGAAAAAATATTACCATAGAGAAACCATAAGATTCTAAGTCTTGGTGATAGCAAATTTTCAAGGAATATGGATTTTAGAGTCATCAAATATTTTCTAAAAGAGATGCACATACTATACTTCATCCTTTAAATCCATCAGGTTAATTAAAATAAAATCATTGAGATGACTTTGATTTAAATAAGTGGGTTCAGGAATAGAATAAAGTAAATGAAGATACTGAAAACTGGGGCTGCATTAGATATGGAGAAGATACACTTGAAGCCAGAGGCCTGGATGCTATTCTCTCTCTATTGATGACTCTCCAGCTGAATAATCATGTACAAGTCACTAGTTATAACTCTCGCCTCAATTGTCCAACTTATAATAGAAACCCCACCAAGGTTTTTTACATTTCCAAATTCTAGAACACTGCAGAATATGCCCCACCCTCCCATCCCCAATAATGTATATATTAGCTGGTAAAGACATTGGTTCATATATTAAATGAATTAGCTGGGAACAAGTAATGAATTTTAATTTTATTTCTGTAACTACTTCCAAAAAAGTTTTGAAGAATCACACAAATTTTGCATATTATCCTTCTGCCTATGTAACTGACAAATATAATTCACAGCCAGATTAGCATAGGGAGAAAATATCTGAAACCCCAATTTAAACAGCTGCTCAGCTACTTCTAGTAGATTGGCCTTGAGTAATTTCTTTTTCTCTTCTAGTCCTATTTCCTTCATTGTTAAAATAGAACTCAACAGAAGCAGATTTACTATAACATTCATGAACCTTAAGTTTCAAGTTTCCTCTTACATGTAACCTCTTACATACAACCCTCTTATATGTACCCCTTTCTGCCAAAGGTTAAGTGGTATGCCCATCCTAATCCCTGAAACTGTGAATGCAACTTTATCTGGAAAAAGGGTCTTTTCACATGTAATTAAGTTAAGAAAAGATAAATAAGGACATGTGCCCTTATAAGAGACATACAGAGGCGAGACACACCAATAAAGAGGAGAAGATCATGGAGGCAGAGATTGGAGTTATGCAGCCACAAGCTGAGGATGGGTCTTGCTCAGTGTGTTCACATTATCAAATGCTTTGGTAAACACTCCTTATACTCCAATTTCTTATATCAGTTGACATTGGAATGGCCACAAACATGATTGGGATGCAGCTAAACAGAGCTGAGATGGGTAGACATTAAATTTGGGATTGGTGGGATGTGTTTATGCAATTCCACCTGGTTAACATATTACTATCTGTCCTGGTATGGGAATGGCTTCAAGGAAAACTCTCACCATCTACTGTGCTAATTCAGGGTGACCAGGATAATGACAGAAGGACAGAGGTCATGTAATGCAACGACCATCCACTACCATGCCCTTAACTGGAAATCTTTGGAAATTAGGGGAAAACAAGATTTGAAATGAGCAGAGGCAGAAGCTGGTCTGTAGAAAATTCTTCTAAACATCAAACATTTAAAATCATAAGCAAGTCAGTTCTCATCAATGTCTAAATAGTTTTATTGAAGACAGAAATATACTCTAACACAACACACAGATAAATAAACATCATACTCAATTATCCTTTTATGATGGGTCTCTCATGGTACAGAATTTATAAGAATCCTTTTGTTTGTGGAACACAAACCTGTAAGAGTAGTACAGAGTGTGCATATATCTGTGAAATCGTATGTCTTATGCATTCTAATCTCAAAGATAATAGCAAACAGATTTGACCAACTATGTTGGAGAAGAGACTGAATTATCTTTACATTCTCTTTGTAGAAAAGGATACCACAAAACACAAAACATGTGTAGAGATGATCAAAGATTATGTAACCCAAAAATGTAGGAAGAACAATGCTATTGAGGTCTGTCTGGCTATTAATTGATACAAATATTATTTTATTTTTTTCTTGGTATTTTCAGTACTTGTCAATTTTGTGATTTTTTTTATCATTCTCAGTAATAATCACTTTTAGATCTATTTTTGTATTCATAATTTTTAAATTCTTTATCTTAAAGTGTGAAAATTATCAATACACACACACAGTGTAGATGTGTGTATATATGTGCCTACATATAAGTGTATGTGTGTGTATGCATCAGACCCAGGGCTAAGATATATATTCTTAAATTTGTAAATCATACAAGTAAAATGTTTTAGCACAGTCATAGCTTAATATGTGGTAACTATGATTTTGGCTTTAATTCTAATCTGTGTATTTACAATGCTTGTCCCTAGAACACACAATTCACAGGTACCTGGCTGTACCAGAAGATAGGTGGTAAATGCAAATAAAAGCTAAGATGACTCTAGAATTCTATATATAATCATTAGGCAATTAGAACAAGCACTTTATTATAAACAACCAGTATAATCTATATAAGTATAATATATAGAAGTTATAACTGTTCACCTTTTGCCAAGCAGATAAATAACCTTAAAACTTGCTTTAGAATCTGCCATACAATCAGAGATTAAAACAGGTTTTGTGGGGCAGGGAGTTCATACAATTTGGGGCACCTGATTTAGGAAAAATAATGCAATAGCAGGGATTGATAATTAGATAACAACTAGTGTGAACACTTTGTTAGATCCCTGCCTAGAGTCTTAGAAAGAGCCCTGAAATTGTAGAACCCTGGATTTTAAGCTTCCCTAGTGACATATTAAAAACTCACTTCTGCTCAAAAGACAGTGCTGGAAAGCAAATAATGAAACAGGTCCTTTCGTGAATTTCTGGTATACTTCTAGGAATTCATCTCAATTAAATAAGCCAACATGCTAAAAAAAATGTAATTATATAAATGTTCACGTTTGTTTCATTGATATTTGTATCAGTAAAAATATATAGATGTAATTATAGATGTAATTAGAGAGAGCAAATGAAAAGGTAATTTAATACCTTTTATGCATATCTAATTAAGAGAATAACTTGCAAACTTTGAAAAATGATGCTTAAAAAGATATTCTAAAATTCTGGGACATTTTGCCTATGTTTAGGTAAATAAAACAGAACACACAACTGGTCTATATGGTGTGATCTGGTCTACTTTATCTGCATACATAGAAAACATGGGAGAAAATTTTTTGAAATCTTTAAAATTATTCTCTGTGAGTGGTGAAAGCACTACTGATGTTTTCTCCTTTTCTTTTATCTTTTTTTTTAAATGATCAAAGAAAAACTATTGATAAATACAAATTTCATGTAGATTAAACTATCTCTAGCAGGGTCTTGAAATTCTCAAAAGAAAATTAAAGTTTAATTTACTTTAATATATAAATAAATTTACCCTACCCAGAATTTTTTTTTTGGTAAGCTGAGAAGTCATCTGACTTTGGAACCAAGTAAACTATGATGAAGTGTTGTAATTTCTAGAAGCCCAAGGCAACAAAGAAAATTCGCTAAGAGACTGACCAGCAAACCAGGGGCCTCTTCAAGTGCAAGATGATTTGCTTTGACCTTGCTGCAATCTGCACACCTCAGTTTAGTAATCCCTAGATGGCTGTTGCTTCTATATCACTTTTCACTTTATCAGATCCTGTCATTAAAGTATTACTTAGCTGTTACTTGAAAATATAAGAATGTACAATTGAATAGCAATGTAACAACAGCTTTCATACCAAGTATATTTTTAAGCCAACAATAATTTATTTGAGTTCAAAATGTCTTTTAACTTATTTAAAACTCCCCCATGTGAAAGTTTCATTAAATTCAAGCAAGCTGCTCCTAATTCAAATACTGGTTGAAATATTTCCTAGCTCTCTGACCTGAGATAAGTCATTCAATCTCTTTTAAATTAAATTTCTTTTCATTTCCAAAAAGAGCTAGAAAAATGCACTGGAAAGGATCTTTATGCAGTCTAAATGAAATAAAGCAGTGAAAATGCCTAATAGAATAACTTGATGATAAAATTATATTATTTTTTACTGTCTTGTACTAGATAATCATGAGCTAACCACAACATTTTTGGTAGTTTTACTTTCTTTATTCTTCTGTTTCCTGGGTAGAAACTGCTCGCGCTTATGAAGCTTTTCTTTGGGGATCCTTTACATCCTATGCCTTGATGTGTTTGTCTCTTTTTTTCTTTCTTTGTCTCTGTCTTTCCCCATCTACTTTCATCTCCTTACATGCACACATACACACACACTCACTCATTCTTAGTCTCGCCTACACTCTGACTCAAATACATTCCATATCACCACAGTCTATGACTGTAACTTTTTTTGTCTAACTGAATGTCCTCTCTCTCTTTCTCTCTCTCCCTCCCTCTCTCTCTCTCTCTCCCTCACACACACATACACACACACACTGATTCATACACACACACTTGCACATGGTGAATGAAAAGAAAAGGTTAGACATGAGGATGTCAGTCTTAATCTGTTCCTGGCTTGTGAAGAATTTTCTGTTCTCAAGCCCATAACAATATATACAAACAAACCTACAGGAATTCCAGGTTAAAAGGGGGTTTCAGATACTCTTCCTTCTAATTTTTAAGTTTGGCTTCCTCTTTAAATCTGTTTATTGCAGACTAGCAACATCAGCATGTCCTGGGAACTAAGAAATCCAAATTCTCGGACTAAATCCCTGACCTACTGAACCAGAATCTACAGGTGGGTTCCAGCAATCCATGTTGTAACCAGCCCTGCAGATATGCGCAAAAGTTTGAAAACCTGTGGGCTAAAAGAAGTCCCATTTTTCCATGTCTTTTCTTATGGTTGCTAATGCAGACCACAGCTTAATGGCTCATCTTTTTGAAAAATGGATTTGCCAAAGCAGTGACCGCAGTCAATCATTTACTAATTATAAAACAGAGCCCTTCACAGTTGCAAATCTCTATGGGAAATTGATGAGGAATTGTATTACATCTGTTTTAACAAAACAGGCAGAAAATTTAGGACAAATCCAATTATAGACTTTTTCTTACACAAACTTCCAAAAAAGAAATGAATATAATGCAAACAAATGTGATAAAATTCATTTAACCAAATTATGTAATTGACTGTTTTGGCATTCTAAACCAGGAAAACTACCAAAACAGCAACAAAGTCTTTATACTCATATGAAACTTTCAGTGGATTCCAACATGTGCAATTATTTTTGGTAAATTCAGTTGTATAATGAAGTTCTTTTGAGTCTAGTCCTTTTGAGTTGAACCCCAGTAATAAATATTCTTCTCAATAAGAACAGGGTTCAAATTTTCCATATCTCCTTGGTTCCTCAAAGCAAAGAGAATGTAAGTTCCATGAAGGCAGACTTTTTTCTCTCTCTCTTTCTTCACCAAGCATCAAAAACAACAGTTGGCATGCTGTACCTGTTTGATAACTATTCATTGAATGATTAATTGAGTAAAAACTGTATTTGTCGAAATCATTATCTCTTTTTTCTTTACTACTCACAGGGCTGGCTTCATGGGTATAGAATCTATACAGTCACTCAAGATCTTGTGCTCAGAAGTGCCCCATGTTTGATTTAATACTCTGCCATTACCATCTTAAAATTGTTAATAATTTTATCTTTGAACATGCTTTGTAAGTGAAGTCCTTGGGACAATAGAGCATGTGTATGAGCAGAGGACATATATGAATATGTATCTTCCATTATTTTTCCTGTTCATTTGAATATAGCCTTTGCCATGTCCCATGAGCACACAATTCCTATGTTGCCATGATGTGTGAGAGTTCAGCAAGACCCAAAACACAGATAAGGCAAGTGCATTACATCTTGGACTTAGTTGGCATGCCAACAGCCCTGAGAAGCCATGCTTTCAGTTGGAAGCAGAAATTGCTTCCATCAGAGAAAGAAGGCAATGTTGTTCTAAGAAATACAAGAGGCCAAGGAAACTCATCATATTCTTTCTTGTATTACTTCCCCACAGTAGCTAACTCTTGATGTTGAAATTCATGATATAGAAGGGCAAATAAAGATAGGGAAGCCTATAATCTCTTTCCTTTTCAGTCCTTCCTTACTTATCAGTAAGTTGAAAGCTAACAGTCTTGGTAGAATGTGCATGTATCAAGAAGTAAAATAAAAAAAGTTGAGTTAATTTTGTGCACCTTTCCACTATTTTGGTATGAACAACACACACAGGCATACAGGAGGTACAAAATACAAGTTGTGCAATTTTGATGATTCTGCATAGGTGTTAAATACTTCTATATTTGCAATTAAAACTGGCATTTTACACTATAATGATGAACAGAATAAGTATGCCAATAACTTAAGTTTTTTATTTTTCTTTGCTTAGAAAAACATTCATTATCAAATTAAAAAACACCATGAGTAATTGAGAGAAAGACTGCGAAAGAAAGGACAATGTTTTATATTTCAGTATCCTTAACAATATTTTTCCTGCTTTTTTAACAAGAGATGCTGCATTTACATTTTGCACTGGACCTTGCAAATTATATAGCTGGTTCTGATTACCCTTAAGTCTTACATTATAGATCCATGTAATTGTGAATAACTCTGAATATGTAAGCCTTTCCCTAGTTCTTTATCTTTGCATGTACACTTCTGCTGTCTAAAAGCTAACCATGGAAAGAACCCAGTTGTGGAGCAAAACCAGATAGGAGTTTAAATCCTGACTACTATTTTTTAGGTATATCACTTAGCCTTTACCTCCTCTCAAGCTTTACTTCCTCAATTGTGAATTGGGATTGTTAATAACTACTTCTTATAGGAGAGAATAAATATTGAAAGAACAAAATAAAAAAATATATGAGAAGTTAAAATATGACAATATGTGAAAATTCCTGCTGCAAATTGTTTCAGGGGATAGACAGGTAGAACAATGTATTAATCGTCTTAATTCAAGCCACTAAGCAATGTTAGGAGCCATCAACAAACGCGAATGCCAAGCCCTGCCCAAAGGAATTCAAATTAAAAAAAAAATGTTTAAATTGTTGAGTTTGGTTTTATACTCCCATTAAAATGGCTACAATAAAGGACTGACAACACATGGGTTGGCAACAATGTAGAACGACTGGAACTTTCATACCCTGCTGGTGAGAATGTAAAATTTTTGAACCATACTGGAAAACATTTAGTCTGTCTTTTAGAGCTAAGAAACATATACATGCAAAAGAAATTAAAACATGAGATTTGTACACAAATGTTCATAGCAGCTGTATTCACAATAACCAATAAATGCAAGCATGTTAAATGTGACAGATTCATACACAGAGCTACAACTCAATAAAAAGGGAATGAACTGCCGATACAGGAAATGTCATGGACAAATCTTAAACTTATTCTGGGGACTGATCAAAGCCAGACACAAAAGATAGCATAAAATGTGATTCCGTTTATGTAAAATTCTAGAAAATTCAACTTAACTTATAATGACAGAGAAAGCAGATCAGTGATTGCAAGAGACCAAGAGTGGATGGAAGGAGGGACTTAAAAGCCTGCAAGGAAATTTTGGGGGGAGATGGAAATGTTCTGTATCTTGACTGTGGCAGTAGTTTTACAAACATATTTGCATGTCAAAATGTAACTTTTATTAACTTAAATTTTGCACTTTAGATGGATGCAGCTTATTTTATTTAAATTAACTCTCAAGAAAGTTGATTTTAAAAATTGAACAGAAACCTGAGGGACAATAAAAGAGAGGTCACAGCCTTGCCCAAGTTCACACTGCTGACCAGGGGAAGAGGTAGGGCAAATTCCCACTGTGTAGATTGAATTTATAAAATTCAATATAGACCTATGTAGGAATATGTTTAAATCCCAATACAGACATATCCTAATTTTAATCCACATTCCTGTGAGTGTGAATTTATGGTAAATATGACCTCCTGAAGATGTTATTTTTATTTAAGGTTTGTCCTAATGGAATCACGTTAGGTCTTAATCTATATTACTGGAGGTTATATGGAGAAGAAACCAAAGCCGGAATTCAGAGAAAACTACAGAAAGAAGCTGAAAGTCAGTGGAAAATGGAAGCATAGACCCAAAGAGAGAGAGATCATCAAGTGGCAGAGTCAAGCCATGGAACCCCAAGGATTGTGGCAAGACAGAACCAGAACTCTACAGATTTGGGGGAGAAAACATGTCCTTACTAAGACCTTAAGTTTGGACTTCAAGCTTCTGAAACTGTAAGCCAGTGATTTTCTGTTATTAAGCTAACCCATTTTGTGGTATTTGTCATAACAGCCTGGCAAAATAAGATACTAACTGTGATGGTTAGGTTCATGTGTCAACTTGACTAGGAGATGGTGCTCAGGTGCACAGGCCTGATCATTACTGCAAGGACATTTGTGCCTGTTTAATAAACTAGAAGGCTGGTTTATTAAATCATCAGTCAATTGACTGCAACTGTGGCTGATTACATCAAGAAGGGAGTGACTTACACAACGAGATAATTCAATCAACTGATTTAACCCAATCAGTTGAAGACTTTTAAGGGAAAAGAGAGAGAACTTTCACTTCTTCTTCAGCCAGCCAGCCTCTCTTGGGGAGTTCATTGAATACCTTCATTGGAGTTGCCAGCTTATTGCCTGCACTATCAAATTTGGAATTGTGCATCCTGTCCTACAGAATCTGGACTGGTGCATCCCCACAGTTGCATGAGACACTTTTATAAAATCTCATATTTGCAGATATCTCCTTTTGATTCTGTTTCCCTAGAGAACCCTAAGTAATACACTAACTTCCTTGCACCCTAGGACTGGACAGAAAATACATTATTTTGGCTAAAATATTCTATCTGTAGGAGATTCCTGCTTGTGGGCTGGCAATTTGGAACTTCTGATGCAGACAACAAATGAATGCTTGGATCACCTTCCCCACAATCTTACCTATACTACAACACCTTTAACTGGAAAACAACTTATTTTTCAAAACCTCCAGAACCGTCACCTCTTTGGTGAAACCTTCTTCAGTTATCCCAGGTAGTTGTCTACCTGCTCTGGGTCCTTGAAGCACTGTACTCAAGTTTTTGTCATAGCTCTTATCATATGTTCTGAATCTGAATCTGAATTTTGGTTCCACTTCTAAATTATTGTGTGATTTTTAGCAAATTATGAACTCTTTGCACCTCAGTGTCCTTGTCTATAAAACAAGAAATCAAGGATAAAAAACATCTTCTTAGGATTGTTGAGAAGATGATATAAGACATTCAAAGTGCTTGTAATAGTCTACAGTGAATGGTAACTAGAATTCAGGAACTGTTACTTTTTTTCCATCGCCATTACTAAAATTATTATTTCGCACTTCATATGTTCGTCTAGCTTTCCCATTATTCTAAAAGTCCCTCTTGGAAAGTGAAAGTTTCTTGCTCATCTTATCCCAAGATCTGCATATAAGAAGGGTCTGCAAGTATAGAATGAGTAAGTGGGTGAGGCAGACCCTCACCACTGATTTGCATTTCTTTGTCACTCCATAGTGATTAATGTGAACCTAGTCTTGCTGACCTTCACAGGTGCTGAGGAAATATTTTTTCTTTTTTTTCTACTGAAGCAGTTGAGCTTAACCTTCATTTGTTAGGCCCTCTGCCAAGAAGAAGGCACAAAGGAGTACTTCATCCAATTTATGAAGACATAGTAAAAGTAAATGTCCCAAAGAGATCCTGAGGGCACAGGGCTACTGCAGCTGAGGTGGTGAACAACCTGCTAGACGCCTCACAGTCGTATTCAATGCCTCACATGGAAGCATAAGAACTAAGACAGAGAAGAGAAGCTGAGTGTGTATGGATCCTACTTTAGTCCTTTCCAGAGAACAGAGTGATTCATCTTCAGGAAACAAGCTATGCTTCATGCATTGCCATTCTCAACACAGCAGCAAACCCAAGTTGTTTGGCATGGGATGGGTCTGAGGGGAATCAGTAGTAGATGACACGTACCCCAGTAGGAGGGTTATCTAGGAGAGACTTGCTACCTTCCTCAAAGTCCAACACCAAAAGATGTTGAGGATTTCAGTACTGCTTTACTTAGAGGTTTTTGCCTTTCAGAAATTAATTTCTAAAATGACCTCACATTTTTCTGATTATTAAAACAATATATGCTCATCACAAAACATATAGAAAATATATTATTGAAAATATCTGTGACCCCCATTCAGAAAGACCCATTGTTGAAATTTGGTATGTATTTCCTAAAATTCTCTATAAATCTATATTTACATGACAAGGAAGACATTAAGGAGGGAAATTCCAGACTTCACAGTCTCCTTGCCTGTGAAGAAGACCGGTCCTTTAGTCATCAGGTGTCCCAAATCGGGGCCAGTGAGAGGGTTACAAGAGGTAGTTTTGGCAAAGAATAGAGGAGACTTTTCAGAGGAAATTCTGCAAAATGCAGGCGATGGAAGGCTGTGGTATGTGTGAAAAGAAAATGAAAGAGAAAAGGGAGCTTTTAAAAAGCATTGTTAGATGTTATGTTTTGTCACCATTGTGTTTGGAGAAAAAGAAAAAACATGGCAAACATTTCAATCATTGCAAACTCATTTTTTGGTTGCCGCACTGTATTTCTCTGATGATATACCCTTGCCGAGGCAGAATTGAATCTCAGAAGCAACAACTCATTAAGAATATAAAAGTAGACATCAGTGAGAATATATATAAAGCAAAAGCACAGAGATCAGCATGGATAGAGGTATTATAAATGTTCATATCTTGACATAAGCAATGGTATACATGCAGGTAAAGCTATGGATAGAAGTAAAGGTGAAAAAACAAAGAGAGTACTTTTAACAGCACTCATACTATTTCAAAGGGGTTTTGCTCATCTAACTTAAAATGAACACGATTCCGTATTGACAAGTCCTTCAGCTAAGATTTTTTTCAGAGGATCAGATAACCACACAAATCAATTTAATTGAACACATGGAGCAAAACAGGAGCAGAAACTCATCAAAATGTTTTTTAAAAAGAAAAAGAAAAGGAGATCTAAAATGTCCAAATTTCATGGAGATTGAATCTGAAGGCGTGTCCGGATTCACGGTAGCTCTGGGATGTTAGCACTCAGGGCTTTGTGAAACCCATTTACAGCCCTCTGGTACCAAGGTATGAATTGGCTATAAACAGGAGTCTTTTCTTTTGGTCTTCCAATCAACTATAAAATCCAGCTTAAATTTCTGAGAAAGAGAAAGAGACAGGGAGAAAAAGAATGAGAATGAAGGAAGGAATCTGATGATTTGGCTAGATATTAACTATCAATCACCTCCATTTGAGCAGAGTCTTTCCCTCATAATCATCACATAGACAGCCTCCTAGTATATCGATGGGACATTGCCCTGGCCTGGCAGGATAAGGTCACAGGATACCTGCACTGTTCAGGACAACTTTATAGCAACGTAAATCAGGCAAGGGAAAATGGGGATTTATTAGCTCATATCATAACAGTTGTTCAGGTGGAACTGAATATACATGCTCAAATTATATAATTATGAACATGTTCCTCTTCATTTGTTTATTCTGATATTATCTGTGTTGGCATTATTCCCAATCAGGCTTTTCCCACATGGTGGCAAAACTGGCCACCAGAACTGTTAGACTTGGAGTCTACCAGTGGAAAGACCAACCCCAAAGGGAAGTAATGGTTTCTTTTCCTTTAACTACAGCAGAATTCCTATGCCTGCCTCTGAATGACACAGCTTGATTACTTATATAACTACCCCTGAGCCAATTGATGTGGCTATAGAAATGAGTCTCTAACCATGGGTCCATCTCACCTGAGCTCTGAGTCGCTTCAAAGTCAGGGAAGCAACGTCAATGAATACTAGACAGGGATATCAATAGTCAGGAGAGAGAGGCACACTCAAACTGAATAAAAGATTAAGGTTTGATCAAGGACTACTGACAAAAGTATGTGCAGTACTGAGGAAAAACAACAAAGAGGGTGTCATATCCAGGAATGGTAACTGAGGGGACCCTATACTACCAATAGGTGCAAAGAGACAAGAAAGAAGCAATCTTATAATAGAGCTCTGAATTGAGAAGGCCAGTATAAAATCGGTAGCTTTTAATAGAGGGATGCAACCAACCCATGATGCCCTGACATTGGAGCAAATGCTCTGAACTCACTCTCTCTTCATATTTTCTCTGGTTACCTTATATGCCTCCCAAATTAACTGCAAGTCAGACGGCAAGGGAGTGGTTTATTGCTTATTTTTATTTATCTCATAAAGTAAAACAGACTCATCTCCCAGAAATAAACACTTCTAAGGTTGGAGTGCCAACCTTCAAACTCCTCTATGTTTTTATGAAATATATACTCACAAACACACACTAACATACATATTCACATATATTTATCTGTTTAAACAAATACATATGTATACACATATGCAAAATCATATATATGAACACATAATTATATATGTTTGTCTTACAAAATGTGGTGATGTCTTATAAAATGTGGTTATTTCATATATATTGTTCTGCAAGTTGCTATTCACTTAAATTGTAGGTATCTTTCCAAGTCTATATATTTCTATTTCTCTATTTTAATGGATACACAAAATACTTCATAATTTATCAAACTGTTTTCCTATTGGGATCTTTTAGGTTGTTTCTGAGTTTCTGCTATTATGTGCACTGCTAAATGTATTCCCTTACACATATCTTTAAAAACACATAGGGCTATTGAGTCATGGATTATACACAGATTTTTTGGCACTACCCTTTCTAATTATCCTCCAGTATATATTCTGTACACTGAAACAATGAAAGGTAGTACTTTCTGTACGTCCTTGCCAAGTTGATATGTTAGCCATCATTCATATATTTTTTTGGCCAGTATATGACAAAAGATTCTCTTTCATTATTGCTTCTGTTGCTACATTTTGCATTTCCTTCAAAGTTTTTGAGCATGAGCTTTATTCATTTATATTATTAATATATGAATTGCCTGTTTTTTAATAATTTCCTCATATTAATTTGTAAGGGAATTTAAAATATGTTATAATTAAAAACATACATTCTAAAATGTGTTGAAAGCATTTTCTACCATTCACATATTTCTGCTGTTGTTTTCTCTCTGCTGATAAACTTCTGTTGCAGTAAACATTTTTTTTCATAAATTTGGAATTCATCCCATGCTTAAAATAAAAAAACATCAACCTTAATGAAAATATTCTCTTTTAGCCTAAGCAATTTTTTTTTTATTTTCTAAAATAAACTTTGAGAGTTTTAAATCATTTAGTATTTATTTTTTGTGTATTCTATATGTGAATTGACATTGTTTACTTCAATATGGACAGCAATTTGTACCATTTATTGAATATCACATTGTTTTGAAATATTTTTATCTCACAAAATTTCAATATGCATTGTTTTATTTCTGTATTATTAAACTTAGTACCAAAGACTTATTAATCTATCCATGTGTATGCTCATTTAATACTATTTTCTTTATAATAATATATTCTAAATTCTAATAGCATAAGTGTACCTTCATGAGTCATCATTTTCAATAATTTTTATTCTCTCTCATACATGTACTCTTTCAGCTGACATTTGCAATTTCACATAAAGTTGTTGAAAGATGGAAATTGGATTTAAATTAAATTACATGTATATATTTTTTAAGGTAGAGAGACATCACCCCATCCCAAAGGATAATATAGTTTCCCTATTATTAACATATTGCTATTATGAATATATTTCCTATTATTAATATATTGCTTTAAATATTTTAGTAAAGCTTTATAGATTTCTTAATATTGGTTTAAATAGATTTTATTAGATGCATATCTTCAAATTTTAGAATTTTAGCTTAGTTTTTGTTTGTTTTGTTTTATATTCACTCTTTTGGATTGGATTTGGCTTTTTCAAATATATATTCTAATGTCTCACTACTAATATCAAGAAAGTAATTTGAATGGACATATAGCCAAATATAAAGCTATAATGTTATCTCATCTTGGCTACAAACTCTAAAAGAATGCTGAGTAACAGTGAAATCGAACATTCCTATTTGATTTTACATTCAGTGGCATGTCTCAATGAACTTACTATGATTTTTGTTGTTGATTTCTAACACAGACTTTTTTTTTCAATTTTTTAGGAAGTTTTCTTCTATTCCTATTTTATCACATGTTTTAAAATCACGAGCAAATGCAGAATATTATTAACTTTCGTATCTATCAACACAGTCTTATGATAAAATACTAGAGTATACTGACCGGTTTCCTAAAGTTTACAACCTTGCTCTCTTCAAATAAACTCTATATCTGTACGGTATGTTATTTTAATATTCCCCTGAATGCTATTTGTAGTTATTTTAGACTGTACTATTTTCATTTGTAATTTTAAGTAAAATTCTTCCATAGTTTAATTTTTATTTTTTTGGGGGGGAAGTGTCATTTTTATCACATTTTGTTATCAGGTTTTGCTAACTTAGTAAGATAATCGTATTTGTCTATGTTCTGAAATAATTCTTTATAACATGCATATTTTCTATGCCTAAAAGATTTGATAAAATATACCTGATAATTCATCTGGGTTGACAAAGTTTTAGAGCTATACTTGGAATCCTATATAATTTTTCTATGACAATTTATCTTTTCATGCTTTCTAATTCTTTGAACTTATTTTGGAAGTTTATGTCATCCTAAGGTATTCTTCCCATGAAATTATTTGTATTTCATTTTTACTAACTCTTACATGAAAATAACTTATAATATTGATTTTATTGAATTTTTATTGTATCTCTGATTATTTTTAATATTGCAAATATTTTCTTTCTCTTTCCAAATCATAATTGTCTACTTCATTTGACCAATTTTTATTAATATTTCCTACCTGGCATTTTATTTCTTATTGTTAACCAGAATCCTTAATTAAGTTTTTCCTCTCCTCTACTGTCTTTTAAATTTTCTTAAATTAAATATTACTCATTGATTTCCAATCTTTCAATTTAAGGCTTTTAAATATCTTCTGAGTATGGCTTTAGATACGTCCCATAAGTGTTTTATATGAAATGATCTAACTTTAGTTAATCTCTAACCAATTTGGAATTATTATTCAATACTATATTTAATATTTATTTTTGTATATTTAAATTAAATTTTTATGAGAGAACATTTAAAATGGGCTTTATTGTTTATACAGGACTCTGCTTTTTGGCATTTAGCCAAATAATGTGGCCTTTAAATTTTCCACCTTTTGGAAATCATTAAAATTTATTTAATAGCCTGGAGCATAGTTGCTATTTATTCATTATTATTATTATTATTTGGTACTTGATTGACTATTGGTCACAAGAGAAAAATATGTGTTTTAACAGGGTATAAAATTCCAAAAATAGGAATTGAGTCACCCATGTTAATTTTGTAACCTAATCTTTTGTAACATTATTGTCTTAAAATCTACCTTATCTGTCAAATTCTAAGATCTGTGAAAGGCTTTCATTCTGAGTTTAACTTTTTTAATTCTCTTTGCCTTGCTCATAGGAATTTAATGGTTCACAGATCTTTTATACTCTTCATTATCATTTTTTATAATGCAAAATATGCCTCTTCATCTTGATTAAGTCTTTAGCCTTAAATTTTACTTATTTGATCCATTTGTCAAATATGTCATTTTTCAAGATTTAATTTTTACTTTCAAACTTTGTGACATTTTATTTTAGATGTTTGTGTTGCAATCAGTGCATAGCTAGACTTTTAACCTAATTTAAGTAAATTCACTAATTTCTAGTATAAAATCTTCAATTCTGGAACTTTTGCCTTATAATTTAATTCTATGCAAATAATGAAGAATAAGGACTCTTCATAATTACTGGTTTTAAAACTGTTTTTATAGATATTTAGATGTGTTCTTAATTTTTAACATTTTTATTACTTTTGGTACGCTTGCATCAAATGGATTAAGACCCGTACAATAATAAAAGGCAATATATAGCCCCTCTAATCTTTTTCTTGTGTCATTGCAATCTGTCTCCATAGAAATATTTGTTTTCCAGGTGGAAAAACATAAAACAGCCAGATATTAGGATATCTTTCCAGACAACACTTTCATAAAAGCTCTGGAATTATTTATATTAGAAAATGTTTGCAAACAGAAAGAAATACCTCACCATTTTCAGAATGTTTAAAGTTCAGCTTTATATGTTAGTAAGGTCAAAGGTCTTTCAGAGACATTTTTATTTTCCCTAACTTTGTTGAGATGAGATTGGGAGAGAAAAACAAACTGATATGAGTGACAAAGAAGAAGTTTCCAACAGAGCAGTAAAATAAAACTGTTAAAGGCTCAGATTAATTCTTGGTATCACCTATTCCAATGCTGTAGTTTTACTTATGTGAAAATTAAGTCTTCCAGAGTTTAGAGAGCTTGCCTGAAATTATATTATTTCAATGAGATTGCTAAGGCCATATCTAAGAATCTCCTTCTGGGAGAGGAAAGTAGCCTGGCATAGAAATAAACTTCACAGATTTCCAAGCCATTGGGCTGGCCTTAAACTCTAAGTCTACACTTACTAGCCTGAAGACAGATTCATTTGGGATTAAATCCCACTTCACTTAATATCCATGAAAACTGGCAGCCATTTAATTTTGATTCCAGAGTTTTTTCATCTGAAAATGAGTAGGATATTATCAATTGTCAAGAACAGATTTTGTTCTAAGGAACATATAAAACTACAAACAAGTGCCAGGCACCTGATTACTACCCAACAAATACTAGTTATCTTCCTGGTCTCCTTGATTAAACCAGTCCATGCTGACTTTCTAAGGATCAGATTAATTATTGGCCCAAAGCTTCCCTACTTCTTTTGCAAAGCCACCCAGCAGTGGATGGAATAGTTCTAGAACCATTTTCTACAGACAATGTAGCCTTGGGAAATGTGGGGGCCAGGATGAAACAGGCTTAAGAAAGTTAAAGGATTCTATTCTTCTTAACTAATTTCTAGGAAATGCTCTGTTTCTCCGCCTCAGGCAAATAATTCAAACATGACTTTTCATTTTTTGTAACTGCCATAAAAGCCTAGTGGTGCCAGTGGGAACCATCAAAAGGAATTATGTTGCTATGTTTCCCAGGGTTAGAAAAAAAAATGGGTGAAAAGTATATAAAAAGGTCTATTTCATGTAACCCTGCCATATCACCAATTTTAAACAATCACTTACCATCCTATTAGCACAGCCTGGAAATAGATTTGGCTCATTCTGCTGTTGCCAGAGCCTCACCCTCAGGTTAAGTATCCATTGATTGTAGCTTCCATTGCTCTGTAAAACACATCTGGGTTCTTAATTAATAATTTGTTAAGTTGGAGACAAATTTGCTATTACTCAAATATGCCTGATCAAAAGCACAGATATAATGCTCATAAAATGTGGAAAAAAAAGTAATTGAAAGCAAGGTTATAAATTACTCTTGGCTTTATGCTACCCTCAAGCTATGGAAAACAAAAAGCAGTAATTTATTTTTGTAGATGAAATTAGCCTCTTTTTCTGCTATCTAATCAATGTTTATTCTTCTTAGACTGATTCTCTAGTTTCTTAGGGAAGTTAAAAGGAGATCCCATTTCACTTATACACTCGAACTGTTCCACATCTCTTCACCTCTCTCTTGTTTGAAATTCTTTTACAAATGACTTTCGTTTAGTATACTAAGAAATATCTGTAATTAGTGACCTTATTTTATTTTTCTCCATCACCAGTGATGATTGATTTTATTAATGCCCCTGTTTCATTAAATGTCTGCTGAAAAAAAAAGCAACTATATTAAGCATTTTAAAATACATCTGAAAATTCATCCAGGCCTAGAAGTGATTGCACTTCAGCGCACATGCAATTGACCTTGAGTAATTTACAATTATGTCTGAGGTTTTATTTCAGTGCTATGGACATCAATTCGTTTTGTCGAAGCTGTTTGATTTCAATATTTCACTTGGACACTAGCAGCATAGATACAACAATGGTGCAGATTCAAAACACTTTAAATATTCCATTTTAAGTGCAGGATTAGGCTGTATTCATTTCCCAACTTGATTAGGGTAGTTTAGCACATCAGGAACTCTCTGTTCTGATTCCTCACAGCAGCTCAACAAAAGAAACTTCTAAACTCTAAGAAAGAAAGAAAAAAAGCCTCCTTTCCCCTCTTTATATTTTCCTCTGGGATTATGTTCTCTGGCTGCCTGTACTTGGGTCAAATTTGCCTCTGAAAAATGTGGGACAGAAGGCAAGTCACTAAAGCTTCCTGCGCTTCTATTTCCTCATCTTTAAAATGAAAAGGTCCAACCAGCCATAATAGAGGGTCTCCTCCCTGTTCTTAGCACACTCCACTCCTGTGCAAACCACATGCCTTGTAATGAAGGGGGAAATTTTCCTTCTCCCACACTGGACTGGGGATTGATGGAAAACAGGTACTCCCTGCCATCATTTTACCCTATCTAGCCAAATCGCTTCTTGTCTCATCCGCCCCAACTAACTCCCCTTGTCAAAGGGCCCCTCACCTGACACTACATGTTTCACATGGGCACACAGTGTGTTTGTGAAATGAATGGTTTTCTATGATTTCTCCTCCCACATAATTCTCTACATTTGAGGTGTTACTGTGGAGACTTATTGAGAAAACAAGGGGGCAGATCTATGGGGGTATGTGGGACAAAATTGAGAAGAGGACTTAATTTCCTTCTTCAGTTTCCTGAATACATTACAAGCATCTTCACCGTCCATTCTTTCCCCATCTGTGACCACATCCCCCAAAAAGCTGTTTATCATAAGCTGTTAACACCATTAGGGCTTATGGGCCAGGGAAAACTAGGACCCTAGAGGAGGAGCCACCCACTGGGAGCTACAGCTTTAGGGAAACTCAGTTATTTCCAGAGGAGTGGGACCAAGGCAGGGTGGAAAGAGGAAAGAAGTGCTCCGACTTCCATCTCTACTGCCTGCCCTCCAGTCTCCTTTTGGTGGATTCCAATGACCACAAAGCAATGAGAAACCAGAGGGCAAGAAAGCCTAAGTGATGGAATCCACAGGGTCATGCTCCCTCCCCACACCCATCGCATGGACCTAAGAGGGGTAAGCAATGACTAATAAGAAAATTCACCTACAAGGAACCAGTAGTTTTCCCACTGGAAGGAATAGATAAGGTGAAAGAGAGAGAGACCAGGAGGTTATTCAATCAGATTTTTTGTTTTTTCATTAGGAAAGACATAAATTCAACACAATGTGGAGTCATAGACAAGAGTGGATACTTCCATTGCTTGGGCCTTCTCCATCAACACAACTCACACAGCCAGTCACGCCATCTCCCAGGGCCTTTCACTGTTCCAGGCAGTTTTGGAGATCTTCTTTCTTGGCCCCTGTACCAGATCCTTGAACTGCTCACCTTTTCATTCCTTTGCCTGATACCATTTCAAACAGTTCCACCAAGTGTCTCACCCAACCCTTCTGATTCAAGCAAGACTTTCCTCCAGGGTTGCTTCTCTCAAGCAGAGCTCAAAATGCACTGCTTCCATTCCTAGGCAGTATACTGCAGTGTTGAGCAGGACGGACTGTAATTCAGATGTAGATGCATGTACCTATGGGGTCTAGAGTCATTCAACCCTTCTGAGACAATTATCTTTACCAATTAGTTACTTGTTATATGCACTGAATAAGATAATGTTGAGATAATGTAGCAAACTCAAAGTTCAGGGCATGGCACAGAGTAATTCTCAGTAACTAGTAATTATTCTTCCTCACCAATGTTTGCATGTGGTGTGACATTTGTCCTGCAGCCAGACCTTCTCCTTTCAATTTTCATCACATGAGGAGTGGATGTGAGATTGGGAGATTCACTGCATTAAGTGTGGGTCAATGAAAATACTGTTACTTTCTATACAGAGAGAGAAGTGTAAGAATTACTAAGCTATTATTTTTGTGTCTTTGCATGTGAGAACAGCTAAAATTTTAAACTAAAATCACTTCTCTTGCTTCTCCATTAACCTTTGACAAATTGCAATCCCCAGAGTTTCTATGGGCATGAAAGTGGCCATCCCAACCATTACCCAGTCCTGTTAAAATATGGCCTTACAGACAGCTTCCTGTGTGTACTCACCCCAGCCAGAAATTCTTTTGATAGAACTTGTCATACATTATTTATGTTACCCTGAAACTCTAATGCAAATTTATGGAATATAATGGAAACATCCTGTACATCACAGTGTTCCCTATCATCCTATGTCTGCCACAAGAGACTTACAAAATTACTTCTGTGGAAGAATCCTACATACACAATATAGCTCAGCTATAATTCCTGGGAAATTTGCAATGCATAGCTTTTCCTTCTTCATACAGATTTTGTATTCCAATTTCATTGCCCACAGTATCTATCCCCCATCTGATCATGGCACAGTTCTAGGAACATCTATCCCTGGAAGCAGGAAAGATATGGTGTATTATCAGCTTCTTTTCATTTAGCCAAGACTATTTTTGGAAGATGGGCTGCTGTGCCAGTTTGAAACTGTTATGGATCCCAGAAGAGCCATGATCTTTTATCCCTATCTTAAGGTGGAATCTTTTGATTGAATGTTTCCATGGAGATGTGACCCACTCAACTGTGGGTGAGAAACTGTGGGTGAGAACCCTGATTGAATTATTTCTGTGGAGGTGTGGACCCTGCCCCTTCAGGGTGGGTCTTGATTAGTTCACTAGACTACTTAAGAGAGCTCAAAAGCTGACACAGTCACTGACTCTTGGAGATGCTTGGAGATGCAGACAGAAGAACATTTGGAGATGCTAAGCTAAGAGATGAAGCCCAGAATTTGCCCTGGAGAAGCTAAGAGAGGACCCCCAGATGCTTAAAGAGAAACACTCTGGGAGAAAGGAGCAAGGGTGCACAGGAGCTGAGAGAGAGGAGTGAAGACAGAAGCCCAGAGACATTTTGGAGAAAACTATTTTGAAATGCAACTCAGGAGCAAAGGACCAGCAGGTGCCAGCCACATGCCTTCTCAGCTGACAAAGGTGTTCTGGAGGCCATAGGTCATTCTTCAGTGAAGGTATCAACTTGTTAATGCCTTAGTTTGGACACTTTCATGGCCTTAGGACTGTAAATTTGTAACAGAATTAACCCCCTTTATAAAAGTCAATCCATTTCTGGTATTTTGCAAAATGTCAACTTTAGTAAACCGGATCAGCTGCTCTTCAAGGAATTTTGCCAATGTGTTTCTGAGATTTATAAATTCTCTTGGAATGCTGTGTGAGTTGGGAATATTTTCATTCTAAACATTACAGCCACATGATATACAGGAACAGTTAGGAGAAACTTGAACAAAACCCAATCACCTTTATATTTTGAGTCACCAATATCAAGATCCTTCCATCCAATTTAAGGCTTATCTCGATCTCTAAGTTTGTGATTGAGAAAAGGATTTAAGCAGGAGGTGATCTAGGTAAAACTGTAAAATTTATTTTTCTCCCATATAACATTTTATCAGTTGACCAAGAGTCTGCCCATCATTAAGACAAAGCTGAATATGGGACTTTCTCACCAGTAAATGGCATACATTTGCCTGAAACAAGGGGCACTGTATTCAAGAAGGAAGCAGCTAGGGAGGAGTGAAAGAGAACTCAAGAGGAGAAATTCACTGATTCTGCTCTAAGATGCAGAAGTCATTTTGTACAGTCAGGCAATCTGGTCCTTCTACACAGAGTATGTGAATTATTGAGAGTCCCATTCAACATTTCACATATTTGTGACAGCCAAGGAGTATCTTCCTTGTTACATGCTTTTGTTGGTTTTAGTATAAAATGTACTTCTCCTACTAAGGACACATTAGAGCAATTTGGAAATTAATATGTTTTCTAAAATCTCTAGCAAGGCATCACATGCTGCAGGCATAAGTCAGGTAAGGAAACCTTGCAAAGAGTATGCATTTGTAGCCCCAATTATAAAGGTCCTTCAAGCTATAGCTCCATATGACAGGAAGGAATCAGTTCTAGTCTTTTCTCACACATTTCAGGGATTTCTTTTTTCTCCCCATCTTTCCCTTTTTAAAAATGTAACTTCATTCTCTATTTGCTTCTTGATTTCTTAGCTCTTGTTGTCCATGAGGCTCATTTGTAACGTCAGGAAAAGTACCCTTGGGGCCTCCCACTTCCTCACCTCTTATTCCTGGCTCTTAGATAAATTTTATTCTGTGTATACATATTTCCATGTTCTCTTGTGTCCTGTGCCTGCTCATGTCTGCTTGGAAAATATGAAAAACAAGGTGATATCCAGCTATTATAACAATGATCATAAAAACCTAAATCACAATTTCTCATTTGTTCTTAATATCAACATTGTGTGATAGCTATAGCAAAATATTATTATTTGCATTTTGAAATAAAGACCTTCGGACTAAAATCCAGCCTGCACTCGATGGGATTTTCATCATTATATTTTTTATGAATTAGGTTAGCAACAGATTTTTGAGTAGAAAAAGAGGCAATAAGAGATTTCCTAAGCCTAGAATGTAGACTTCATTCCCAATCATTTTGCTACTATAGTTTCAACAATATGTCTCAAAATCTGTTTGATCTTCACGGTCTCCAGTTGTTATGTTAATGATGTTAGGTCAGAATTATACCAAGTCACAGCCAGCTTATAAAATAAAGTAGGAACCTGTTGTACTAAGAGAAAGACAAGACAATCACAAGGTTTTCATGTCAGAAGTGCATTACTCCTTTTTCTTTGTCCACTCAAACCCATCTTCATTGGCCCACTGCTAAACACTCTTTCTTGAAGAAATGTTTCTAACTCATTTGATTCCAAGGTGGATGGCCCATCTTGTGGAATTTCATAAGATGTTTCAATAGTCAGCTTTTAGTAGCTTTTCCTGAATAACAAAGAATCCCCAAACTCCTTGGCTTTCGGTAGTAAATATCTGTTACTCACATTACAGGTTGGTGACTGACTCTGAAGTTTTACTTCAAGCTGGGGTCAGGTTTGGGTCTGCTCCACACATCTTCATTCTTGGGTCCAGGCTGAAGGAGCAGCTCTGATTTGAAATATGTACATTTTCATAGCAGAAAGATTTGAGAGGGGTCAACTCTTCAAACGTGGTGTTTGGCACATCTGCTCATGTTACGTTGGCTGCCACAATTGCCAAACTCAACATTAACAAAGGATGTATAATCATTTTGAGGGGAAGGCAAGATGATCATATTAATTTTTATAGCTACCCTTTAATGAATCCTTATATGGTTGTCATCTTTGCACTGCATGACTTATTTTATACTTAATCCTTGCCAAAATTCTTTGAGAAAGTCATTACTTAATACTATTTTACAAATAGAACAACTGAGGTTCAGAAAAACTCAAACCACGCAGCTGATAAGTAGAAAATCCATTTGTTCACTCATTCCCTCATTTGTTCACTCCTTGATTCAACAAATATTTACTGAGTACCTGCTATGTGCCTAAACTATTCTAGGTCCTAGGACAACTATGGTGAAAATAACAGGCACAGTCCTTGCTCTCATGGTGTTTTTTCATTAGTGGAAGAAATATCATAAATTAATAAAAAAAGAAAAGAAAACAAATTGGTAAAAGCCCTAGGCAGAGAACAAAAATAGTGTGATAATCTAGACAATGGCCATGTAATACAAAATTCAGTAATTATACCAGGCCTATCTGGCTCCACAGCTCACATCATTTTTATTGCCAGGTCTACCTTATGACAGCTCTTATATTACTTTTCAGAATTGTTATTTTAATTTGCATTAGTATTTAAGATTTCATGTTTTCGTGTCTTGCCTCTCCAACTGGATTGCAAAGTACAAGAAGACACCATTAATTTAGATCTTCGTAATAGCCCATTTTGTTTAATATATTGCATTTGCTTGATTAATTGTTAGAGAATTTCTGATGTAATCCTCAGATAAACCCTCATAACATAAATAATTAAGATAATCAGAATAGCATTTTAACTTCCTTTCATGCATGGCAGTAATTAATATATTAGTGATGGAGGGGTAAAATATGCTTTCATGGTATGGAATGTGTCACCCTATGTCAAGTTTTCTGATCTTGCTTCTTTGATGAGACAGTATCTTTAAGAAGAAGCAGATAAAAGTGTTCTTAATTAATTCTGCAATTTTCAAATTTATATTGAAAAATTTATACATTTGCAAAATTAGGTATTCAAATGTAAATGTGCCTATTTTTAATCTATGCATTAAGGGAGTATTGCAGACATAAAGGAGTGTCTTCTTCCTCCATTCCCCAAGAATCTTATTTTTAGGGTGGAAAAAGGAGAGACTATGCCAACTGCGCTGTGGTTAGGTGGGGAAAGACTTATTTTTGGTATTATAAGACTTAGCTTCTGACCAGGAATTCCATTTCTGATGATGCCTATGCATACAATGGATGATATATTACTTAATCACTCTTTCCTCCATCTATAACTTTGTACTAATAAGAAGAGATATTCATAGCTTATAGGGCTGTGGAGATAAGAAGATTTAAAATAGGATCAATATGCAAAAGCTCATTAGATAAATGGAGTAATAGCCGCAGCAGTAATAGAGGCACGAGTAGAAGCAGCAGTAACCCAGTTCAATAAAGATTAGTATTATTACTGCGAGGCTCCAAGAAAAGTGTCCATCTGAAGGATGACTGTAAATGCACACTGCCCTGTTTACCAGAGAATAGTGATTCTATTCAAAATAGATGGGTATGGATTCTGGATATGGTATCACTGGGAACCATATATCACATATGAAACACACGGAGTAAGCTTTTATCCAAGTACAACTTCCCCTCCCTCACATGCCAAGTAAAACCCTTCCCTGAGGAGGGTGTGCCCACTGCCTGGGTTGAGAATCACTGCCAGAGAAAATGACTGCTGCTGATGAAACCCTTGTATTCCCAGTTGAAAGGCACTAGTCTATGTGGATTAATATAGACTATGGATTAATGAGCTTCGTGGGACAGACAGCGCTACCATAGGACACTCACAGTTATGCTAAAAATTTATTAGTTGTTTATCTAAAATTCAAATTTTCCTGGGCACTGTTTTATTTGCTAAATCTAGAAATTCTAAGGATAGAGAAAGGCTTATAAATATATCTCAGGTCCTCCAACACATCTTGACATCATGGAATAGATAATGGAAGACCCCACATACAGCTCAAAGGAGTATGTAATTACAGAGGACCATATATGTCATAAGTTCCTTACCCCCAGTGCAACACTGCACAATCGCTGCTTGAGTTAGTCCTTCTACCATTTTCATAACAAACTTCCCCCCATAATGAGCAGCAGAGACATTTCCAAAAATAATGGGAGAAGTAAATCTGCAAATGAAGATATATTCCATCTAGAAATATATCTTCACTCATTCTGTCAGAACAAACACATTGAATCTTATAACAAACATAAGTACTATCTTATTTTGTTCATATTTCTATCCTTATTGCATGCCAGGAATATGGCAGATACGTGTAGAATGGATGAATGAGTGCCTGATTGAACAATATGCCTCTAGAATGTCATCAAGGGTAATGGTGAAAGCAAAACACTTTAAAACAAAGGGAGCACAGATCATCACTAGATAGCTCTGTTTAGTAACAATGCAGCTCACTACAGTTGTTTTTAGTGACCAATGAAAGAGTAATTTTCTTATGGGAATTTACCAGTTTGGCATGGAACCAATATTTATAAATGGATGTACTAATAAATATAATATTCCACATGAAATAGATTCTCAGCCCTGAATCTAAAACCATTTGAGTAGCAATAACACAAAGCTTAGTTTTTGCAAATTCTCCTTTCCCCTAAAAACCAAATCCATTTTCCACATTCCTCCACCGTATCGTGGGACTTGCTTCCAAGCAAATGGATAACCTAGAATTCATCATGAGCTAGCTATGTCCCACACATTGGGTAAAATCATTTCTGCAGAATACTGGCCCATAAAGTGCATTAATTCTGCATATATGGATCTTCTTATATACATAGATGCGGGCCACTGTCACTTGTGTAAAGAAGCCAAATACTTGTATCCTACCCATCATTTTCCATTCCTAGCTTCTAGACTTTCCCCACACTACATAATCCAGTGTGCCCAGCAGCCAGATGTCACCAAGATACCTCATCATAAAAATTTGCATCAGGACTTGATGAGTTCTATTCTTTACTCTCACTTCTATAGCTAAACTTGGTATATTTATAAAGCTTTGTGATCACAGTCATTTCTTCTTAGACTACTTTTTGTCTTAAACTTAAAATATGGGGCTCTAGTCTTATCTTGATGCATGTATTTTCTACATGAACTATTCCCATCAGTACTAGCAGAATTTATTAACAAATTGCTCCATGATTCACAAGACGATATACTGCAATATATTAGCCAGATGTTTTTGTCTTTTAGTGCAAATGTTTATTTTGGAAAATGACAACAATAAGATATAATAATAATTATCTTATTCCATGAATAAGAGCAGAGAATATTTAGAAAGATACTTGTAAAAGCTGTCTATATGCAAAATAAAAGATATATGCAAATCATACTTCCAAGAATACAGGGTTCAAAATATCACTATTACTAATAATTGCATTACCATTTCATTAATGGTACTTGGGAAAAAATTCTGCAAAAATACTATGAAGCTAACTAGTGTATATCATATGCATATCCAAAATTGTAAAATAAAACATTACACTTAGCAAATACATTTCAGAGTGGTGAGAGGCTATCTCCTCAAACTCAGTTCCTTGTTGCTATCAGAAAAAGGAGTCCAAACTCATAAGAAGACCCTAACTCTACACCCTCAAATAGCCTTCACAAAGAAGAAGACAACCAAAATAGAGATAGGATAAAACTGACCTCTAAACAGCTTTACCACTACCACAGCCAGCACTGTTACTTCTCCACCACAATCATTTCACCTCATTTTCTGTTCAAGGTAGTGTTCTTTCTTATGGAAGGCATCAAATTTGTTTACCCTGTACTTCAATCATCTCTTTTCCTTTGTTCAACGCAGCACTTTACTGTGAGGGTCTACGGAAAACAGCCACAGAGGAGCAACTTCTCAGACGGCTCTTGGGATCGGGGAGCAGGAGCCAATTTTTGAATTCTCACATAGTTCTAAGATGACCCATGCCTAGTCTTTGCCAGCCAGACTCAGTCTTAAGGCACAAAAGAATAAACAGGAATGATGTTCCACTCAGTCCAGCTCTCTTCAAATCAGAGCAGCCTGGGGACATAATCACCACTTTCCGCAGAATAGCACTTACTTTGACCTTGGGGTACACAATCAAAACAATTAGAGTTATTTGTGTGTTTTTTTTCCACAATGCACAGTGGATGTGCATTTCTGTGAGAGCAGCATGGCATCGTCCACCTGCTTTTGAATTCTTCAATCCACCTGTGGAGCAGGCCTCTTAGGGAAACATCTATAGCAAAAATGAACTTTCCAGTGGATCCTTTTCATTTTCCTCAATAGGGCTTTAACGTCTCTTGATTTTCTGAAATTGCTGTTTTATGTTCAGTGGAGTTTCTTGACAACAACCTGGGAACTGATGGGCACTGGCCCTCAAATTGTTAGATGACATTTTTAACCTGTAAAAATCACATAATCAGATGCAGACACTTTAAGCATTAGACTTTCTCTAGCGGTTGGTTTGAAAATAAATTGGTAATTAAAATAGCTAGGCATTCCATTCTTCTGTACAATGAATATACTTTGTTGTATATTCAGAACTTTGTTTTCTAGCATACTGGAAAAACTGGAGCACTGGCAAAAGGACCAGGCTAGGATATGGGGAAGTTGACGGTAGGAGGGAATGCCCCTATGCTAACGTGTGCCTTCCCAACCATCAGAACTCAATATCAGAACATCTCTTCCAAGCCTTCCAAAATATACATTGGGGTAAAGGAAAAAAATACAATCAATATGGAAAATGATAGAACACAAAAGACGATAATATTTTTACTAGCTGCCTTAATCTTGAAACAAGCTTACTACATGATTTGTAAGTGTAAATGCCCCAAATTGTTACCAATATGGGAACAAAGAAAATGTAAGAAGATCATCATTTTTTCTATACCTAAGTTACCACCTCATAGTCCCTCTTCTAAACATTTTTGTTTGTTCATTTTAACTCTTTATCTATGGGATAGATGCTGAAAATTTACATTTAAAAGAAATTGATTGATCTGGAGTTCTGCATTGTTTATCTTTTGTTCATTCTCAAAATACCTACAAATTAATTAAATGCTGGTTATTGGCATGTAAAAATTATCTTCTTTGAAAATACTATGTGTGGCAGAGATGTGTTTTTGTACTTATTACTTTATAAAATGGTAGACTAAACAGCAGGTATTTTTCACCTTTTTGTATTAATTCAACAATTTCCTGACAATAATCTGTGGCAAATAATAGTTTAAGGGCTGACAGTGATGGGATACTGTATAAAGATCCCATGCAGGCCATGGAAAATTTCTATAGGTGAGGGACTCAACTGAAATTAAATGAGCAGGAATGGATGTCTCTCTACCCCATGACTGATTGCTTAAACAATTCAATAACTTCATTAATACAATGCCCTCTGGAATTAAGGAGGTAAAATTCCTGGAGAGGTAATATCCTAGTTTGCTAATGCTGCAGAATGCAAAACACCAGAGATGGATTGGCTTTTATAAAACGGGGATTTATTTCGCTACACAGTTACAGTCTTAAGGCCACAAAGCGTCCAAGGCAACACATCAGCAATCGGGTACCCTCACCGGAGGATGGCCAATGGCCTCCGGAAAACCTCTGTTAGCTAGGAAGGCAGCTGGCATCTGCTCCAAAGCTCCGGCCTCAAAACGGCTTTCTCCCAGGACGTTCCTCTCTAGCAAGCTTGCTCCTCTTCAAAACATCACTCCCAGCTGCACTCTCTTTCTTCCCCCCAAGTCAGCTCATTTATATAGCTCCACTGATCAAGGCCCACCCCGAATGGGCGGGGCCACGCCTCCATGGGAACATCTCATCAGAATTATCTCCCACAGCTGGGTGGGGCACACTCCAAGCAAATCTAACCAACACCAAAACTTCTGCCCCA
Source organism: Choloepus didactylus (assembly GCF_015220235.1). Classification (NCBI taxonomy): domain Eukaryota; kingdom Metazoa; phylum Chordata; class Mammalia; order Pilosa; family Megalonychidae; genus Choloepus; species Choloepus didactylus. The sequence goes on from NC_051309.1 coordinate 20,189,326, forward strand.
CACAAGACTATAAAGATAATGGCATTTGGGGGACACAATACACTCAAACTGGCACATTCCACCCCCTGGAACCCAAAATGGCATTATCTTTCCAAATACAAAATACATTCATTTCACAAAAACTTAAATCATTTCAGTAACAAAAGTTAAGTACAAAATCCCATCAAAATCAGTTTAGGCTTGGTCAGTTCTAAGGCATAATTCCCCTCTAGCTGTGGATCTGTGAACCTAGAACAAGTTATGTGCTCCCAATATACAAAGGAGAGACATTCATAGGATGAACATTTCCATTGCCATAAGGAGAAACAGTAAGGAAAACAGGGTTAACAGGAGCAAAACAGTTCCTAAAACCCACAGGACAAAGTCCATTAGATTTCAAAGTCCGAGAGTCATTTCCTTGGGGCTTGAGAGAGTGGGAGCCTAACCCTTCCCAAGGGCCTTTTCGGCAGCCGTTCCTCTCCAAACACTTAGGTGAGTGCTCCAACATTTCCACACATTGGGGAGACCACCTTCTCGGCCCCACCCTCCTCAAACATCGGGGCAGCTCCCGGATTCCCTTCCATCTCCGGGTCACACGCTCAACCCCTTCAGAACAGTGTGGTGGCAGCCAGGCTCTCCCCAATTCCCTGGAAATGTGCTCCACCCTCTTTGGGACCTGAGGTGGCAAAACTCTTCCAGAGCATCGAGGCGGAAAGCCCACCCTCGACCTCCAGGGCAAACTCACCCTTTCCATGCATGTGGGCTGCTCCGCTCTCCCAGCCCCAAACCTCTTGACTCCAGACTTCAACCTCCATGGCTCTGTCTTTGAAGAAATTTTTCCTTTAATTTTTTCCTTGTCTGTCTCCTCCAGTCCAGACCGGCAATGGCTCCATCTATAAAGATCTCGCAAAAATTCTGTTGGCTTTGCATGAAGCATGCAGGGGTCAAAGCCATCAGACAATAGAAGTTTCCACAAATCCTTTCTGCTTAACTCCTTATCCAATCTTGGCTTGTCCTCAGGTTGGGCTGTAGCTTCTGGGATTCTACCCACTGGAAGCCCGTAATTTTCCAAGCCATCAACTTCTGGTTTCTTTGAACCCAAGAGTTCAGTTCTAAGTTTATCTCTCTCTGCTCGCATTTTACTATAAGCTGCAAGGAGAAGCCAGGATACGTCCTCCACACGTAGTCTGGAGATCTCCTCAGCTAAGTATTCCAAGTTGTTGCTTCCAGATTCTTCCTTCCATCTGACACCAGGACTCAATTTTGCCAAATTCTCTGCCACTTTAAAACAAGGATCGCCTTTCTTCCAGTTTACAACACATTCATCATTTCTGTTCAAGTCCTCATCAGAAGTATCTTTAGAGTCCATATTTCCACAAACAGTCTCTTTAAAGCAGTTTTGGCCTTTTCTATCAAGCTCCTCACAACTCTTCCAGAAATTCCCCCTTATCCATTTAAAAAGCCATTCCAACATGTTTGGTATTTGCAAACTCAGCAGCAAAAGCACCCCACTTCTCTGGTACCAAAATCTATCCTAGTTTGCTAATGCTGCAGAATGCAAAACACCAGAGATGGATTGGCTTTTATAAAACAGGGATTTATTTCGCTACACAGTTACAGTCTTAAGGCCACAAAGCGTCCAAGGCAACACATCAGCAATCGGGTACCCTCACCGGAGGATGGCCAATGGCCTCCGGAAAACCTCTGTTAGCTAGGAAGGCAGCTGGCATCTGCTCCAAAGCTCCGGCCTCAAAACGGCTTTCTCCCAGGACGTTCCTCTCTAGCAAGCTTGCTCCTCTTCAAAACATCACTCCCAGCTGCACTCTCTTTCTTCCCCCCAAGTCAGCTCATTTATATAGCTCCACTGATCAAGGCCCACCCCGAATGGGCGGGGCCACGCCTCCATGGGAACATCTCATCAGAATTATCTCCCACAGCTGGGTGGGGCACACTCCAAGCAAATCTAACCAATACCAAAACTTCTGCCCCACACAAGACTATAAAGATAATGGCATTTGGGGGACACAATACACTCAAACTGGCACAGGTAACATTCCTGGAAAGGTAACACAGTGTCTTATCAGTTTAGCATAATTTCTTCAAAGACCTTACATTGCTGGTCCTTCAACCTGCATTGGCTTCTGACTTCTTCTGACCATTCAGCCTCAGCTCAAATACCACTCTTTGAGAGAGATCCTGTCTGTGCATTTGTGGAAGTCTAAGAAGTTTATTAAAACATTATTTCAATATCAAAAAAAAAAAAAATCAAAAACCAAAAGTTCAAATGTCCGTAAAGAGTTTATCGGTTAAAAGAATTACTTCACAGCTTGTGATAGTATATGATTTAATTACTAAAATCATAATTTTGAAGATATTTCATAAACTGCACAAAGAAAGAGATGTGATGTATTATTCATGAAAGAGCAAATTACAAAACAGAATACACAGTATGATCTTGATTTAAAAAATTAATGCTATGTCTATCTATCTATATCTATATTTATAAGCAAAGAAAAAACATTGAAAGAACACTTATCAAAATGCCAATAGTTTTTATAGTAACTTATTTTCCAAATTATCTATATGCACATGTAATGCTTTCTTAACTGTTAAAAAAAGGACAAAAGAGAAATATCTTTCTGGTTCCTAAAATGTCATGTACATCAGCCTTGACAATACTTTTTTTTTTTTTAAATCATTGCTTTTCAATTCACTGTTGTGTTGTCACAGAGATGCCCTTCAGTTGCTGTGGTAACAAATGAATAATAACCGTACACTTGTATAGTACTTCACAGCTCACAAATTCCTTTCTCATTCAGTACCTCATTTATGATCAACAAAAACCCAGAAAAGGTTCTGAGGGAGGCAGATCTGGTATCCTCCCCAGTTTACAGATGAGAAATTAGAGACTTAAAGAGGTTAACTGAATTATCTATGGTTACTGCTAATAACCTTAAGAGTTGCTAGGAATCTAAGCTCTCTTGGATTCTTAATGTATCTCCAAGTAGATTCTATCCTTCTATCTATCTTTCCATGTATGTGTCTTTCTATTGATTTATACATTCATTCACTAGAAATAAAAGCCTTTATAAAACCCAGTATATAATAAAATGGAGTTGGCCAGTTTTCATTAGAGACGAAGGGACCAAGGTCCTATGATTCTGTCCACTTGTTTGCCCCTTGTGGGGTTCCTAAAGCCTGGCACAGTTTGCAAACAACTGCCCTAACTTTGAGTGCCTCCCTTATCTACTGATCTGTTTCCATAATTATCATCCTCTCACAGAGACACAGAGAGAGATAGCTTCAGTGGTTTCATATTCAAGCACTGCTCTTCTAAACTGAATCTGAGAGAAAGAGAGAGAGAGACTCTTTTCTTTATGGTCTCAAATGCTGGGAAATGTTAACTTCCACTAAAAGCCAGAGCAATTTTCTCACATATACAACAATACACAGAAATTTAGGACCAGTGGACAGATAAAACAATTCAGAGCTGTGCTGTACAACATGGTAGCCACTAGCCACATGTAGTTGATTAAATTTAAATTAATTTAAAATAATAAAATTGAAAAGAAAGTCAAAACAGTATCTCAGATATGTATCTGTGCACCAATGCTTACAGCAGCATTTTTGACAGTAGCCAAAAGGTGGAAACAACCCAGGAGCCCATCAACAAATGATGGATAAACAACATGTGGTTTATGCACACAATGGAATATTATTCAGCCATAAGAAGGAATAAAATTATGAGACAGGCTGCAACATGAATGAAACTTGAATACATTATACTAAGTGAAATAAGCAAGGCACATAAGGACAAATATTTTATATCAGTTATAAGAGTTTTCTAGAAATAGCAAATTCACAGAGACAGAAAGTAAATTAGAGATTGCCAGTGGAGAGACAGAGGGAGGAAGGGGGAGTTTTTGCTTGATGGGTATAGAATGTTTGTACATAAAAAGTAGTAATTTTTATTTTTAAATCAGTTCCTCAGTCACATTAGCCACATTTCATGTGTGCAATAGCCACATGTAGCTGGTGACTCTCTTATTGGATAGTGCAGATAAAGAATATTTCTGTAATTGCAGAAAGTTCTATTGAACAGTGCTAAATTCTGGTGATAAAGCTGTGATCGTTAGGTTCATGTGTCAACTTGGCCAGGTGATGGTATCTGGGTGTCTGGTCAGGTAAACAGTGGCCTAACCATTGCTGCAAGGACATTTGTGGCTGGTTAATAAACCAGAAGGCTGGTTTATTAAATCATCAGTCAATTGACTGCACCTATGATGGATTACATCAACAAAGGGCATGTCTTCCGCAATGAGAGAATTCAATCAGCTGGATTTAATCCAATCAGTTGAAGACTTTTAAGGGAGAAAGTGAAAGAATCTTCACGTATTTGGCTACCAAGTGTCTCCGAGGAGTTCATCGAACACCTTCATCAGAGTTGCCAGTTTGCTGTCTGCCCTAGGGAATTTGGACTCATGCATCCCCACAGTTGTGTGAGACACTTTAATAAAATCTTATATTTACAGATATCTCTTGTTGGTTCTGTTTCCCTAGAGAACCCTAATCAATACAAAGCTGAGGTGTTGGGTCAAGATATACTTAGTTTTAATCCCAGCTCCAAACTGACCCTCTGAGACATCAGAATCCTCACTTGGAGAGTAAGGCTTGATGGCATCTATTGCACAGGGTTCTTGTGGGAATTAAATGAGATACATGAAATGAATTCAATTACTTTATCTTTCTCTCATGACACCACTCAACCATACTATGTCAATTCACCCTCTTACACTGTTCTATCCCTGGATTATAACTTGGGTTGAAATCTTGGCTTTCACATCATGTTGGTTACCAAAAAGAAAAAAAAAATCCAGTTTTTATATTATGATTCACTTTCAGGATTTAAAATTGGGGCCTAAAGTAATGTCAGTGCTTTAATCTCACAACTACTCAATTATTCTCCCCTAGATACACCTCGGGGGTAATCTACTTCACTTGTAACATTCACTCAAGGAAGGAGTATGGTGTGGCCTTTCACTTTTTCAGTACCTTCAAAGACAAGGTCAGTGAAGGAGAATATCTTAGAATAAAAAGAGTACAAATCTCTTGCATCTTGGTGTTATAGTTTTCTCTTAGCTAATACAGACCATTATACTGCCATGACGGAAGATCTCCAAATGCAGGCTCTATTGTGAGTTTTCAAAGCCACTGCACAGTTTATTGTGTCTCTTGTGAAATCCCTCCACTCCCCTCCTTTAGGATTCTGCTCCCTGACCACTGCAGGAAGTTTCTGATATCTGCTTTTCTTAAAAATTATATGGATGGGACACAATCATCATTCTTTTTAGTCACATGTCTGCAAAATCCAAGTGACATGTCAGGTTTTCCAAGAACTTTCTCATCACTTGCTCTGGTCCTTTGGCAGAATTAGGGTCCTAGTTTCCATCACACATAAATAGTCAGATAGTACTTGCCAAATCTTGAGGAATGCATCTCTCAGAACACTCTTCCTTGCCAGGAAATTAGTTAGAAGGATCATCTGTTACTCCAATATCTAGTATGAAAGGGAAACACCACAGCCTTCCCTCCTAAGTAAAAAATTCCCTAACTCCCAGACTCACTATTTGTAACTGCAAATTTTAAACTTCTGTTATAAATAATGACAATGAGTAACAAGAGCTGATAATGTCTGGACATGTTTTGTTATTCTGGAAAGCACAGTATAGAAGTGCCCACCAAATCTCTATGTACCACTGTCCTCAATCTTTAGGCCTGCCCCAAAATACTGAGTCAGGGAAAAAAAAAAAATTCCACATTCTGTAAAGGATGCTTGACAGTACAATTGGGAAAAAAAAAACAAAAACAAAACACTACAAGTATGGTAGCTAATATTACCTCCAAAGAATATATATATATATGAAGAAATGCTCAGTTAGTAGCATCACTAATAAAGAAATCTCTGGTCTAAGAATTACATATTGGAGTATTGTGATGTGAACTCTGTGTAGATAAATACAGTTACCAGTTTTGGGGGTTGAATATACATAAACAGAAGCACCCTTCCTCTGTTTCTGAAGACCTTCCTGAGTCCTTAGGATTGTGCTTAGGACAGAATCAACTTTTTAAAAAACTTTTATTTTTAAATACTTTCAAACTTACAGGGCAGTTATAAAAATAATGCCAACCCCATACAGAAAACTCTAACATACCCCAGATACCCAGATCCACCATTAACATTTTCCTGCCTTTGCCATATCATTCTATCAACCCATCTATCAATTTGTCTTCCTATCTATCCATTTTCTGAACACTTGAGTGTGGGTTGTATAATCATGCCCCTTGAACACTTAATACTGTCATGTGTATTTCCTAAGAACAGGGTCATTTACTTATGTAACCACCTTAAGTGCCATTGTCAAGTTCAAGTTAACATTGATATAAAACGTATAGGCTATATTCCCAGTTTTTTCATTTGCCCAATAATGCACTTTTGAATCTTTTCTCCTCCTTGTTTAGAAACCCAACAAGGATCATGTATTGTATTTAATTGTTATTGTCTTCTTATTCTTTTTTATTGTTATTATTGGGACATATATCCAACATGAACTTTCCCACCCCCACCACTCCCAAACATGCTATTCAGTGGAACTAAACATATTCATAATATTATGTACACACACCACCTTTCATTACTAAAACTTTCCCATGTCCCAAACAGAAACCCTATACCTCTTATGCATTAATTGCCATATCCCCTTTCCCCCCACAATGGCTACCTGTACTCTAATTTCTGTCTCTATGAGAATGAGTATTCTCTGATATTTTCTTGGTAGTCATCATGAGCTTAAATTTAATTTCCTAAATCTATAAAAATTGTGTTTTCTTTGATGCCAACCTAGCAATAGTATACACAAATGATGTTACTATATTCTACTATCCCCCCCACCTTTATGTAGTTGCTGTCATAAATTACATATTTGTTCATTATGTGTCCAAAGCCATTTATTTATAATTACAATTTATGCATTTGCCTTTTAGATCCAGTAAGAAGCAAAAAGTGGAGTTACAAACCAAAACTAAAATAAAACTGGCATTTATATGTGCCCACGTTATCACCCTTACCTAAGATTTTTATTTCTTCAAGAGGCTTTGATCTATTGTCTATTGTTCTTTTCTTTCAACCTGCAAAATTCTCTTTAGCATCTCTTGGAAGGCTAGTCTACTGGGAACAAACTCCCTCAACTTCTGTTTATCTGGGAATGTCTTAAACTAGCCTTCATTTTTTAAAGAGAATTTAAGGAATTCTTGGTTGGCATTTGTTTTCTCCTTTCAGTATTTTAAATATGTCATCCCACTGCCTTCTTGCCTACATGATTCTGAAGAGAAACAGGCACTTAATCTTAATGAGGCTTCCTTGTACTTAGCACATTGCTTCTCTTTTGCTGCTTTCAGAATTTATCTTTGGCATGTGACAGTTTCATAATAATTAGCCACAGCACAGGTATATTTGGGTTTATCCTGTTTGGAGTGGGTGTATCCTGTTTGGAGTTCATTAAGAATCTTGGAGGTCTATATTCATGTCTTTCATTAAATTAGGGAATTTTTCAGCCATTCTTCTTTGAATATTCTGTTTCTTTATTTCTTTCTTCTCCTTCTGGGACTCCCATAAGGCATATATTGGTAAGCTTGATGGTTTCCCTAAGTTTTCTCTGGCTCTATTTTCTTTTCTTCATTCTTTCTACTTTCTGGTCCTCAAACTTGATAATTTCAGTAGTTTTATGTTCAAGTTTGCTGATTCTTTCATCTGACAGCTCTAATCTGCTGTTGAACCCCTCTAGGGAATTTTTAATTTCTGTTGTGGTCTACAGTTTTGTTTTCTTCCTTTTTATAATCTTCTTCTCTCTGTTGATAATCATTTGTGTTCATCTATTATTTCCTTGATGTCCTTTAGCTATTTATCCATCTTTTCCTTTAGCTCTTTGAGCATAACTAGAACAATTAAAAAAATCTTTTTCTGGTTTCATGGTCAGGTCCTCCTCACTGATGGTCTTTAATACTTTAATCTTCTCCTTTGCTTGAGTCATCACTACCTGTTTCTATGTATGTCTTGTAAACTTCTGTTGAAATATAGATATTTTGATATTTTTAATTGTTATTGCTAGACTTTATACTCCGGGGCATGTGGCACCTAAACTTGTACCCAGCTAGTGTTATGGAAGAGTTTTCCTTGAATGCCAGGAGCTGAGAGAGAGAGACAGAGAGAGAGAGAGAGAAGGAGAAAATAAAACAATTTTCACAGTCTTTGAAAATTGATGTGTGTTGGTGCTCTCCTTCAGGGTTTATCCATACAATGAGTTTAGAGAATAACTGGAAGCCCAAAATAGGGGTTTCTCTGACCCCTTCTGTGCATGTGACTTGTATTAGGCTTGTGTGTGCAGCCCTAGAAATTCTCCTATATAAACAGATGAGAATGTCTCTTCTTCCCTAGGAAACAGTTTCCTCACAGTCTTGGACACTACTGCGTATATCATGCAGCCAACAATCCCTACCCCAGTCCACTATGACTAGACTGCTCTACCACAGCATTCTGTAGGAGAACTTTGTAAGTTCTATAAGCTCATTTCCCCTATACACCTTCAACCTACACACTCACATACACACACACACACACAGAGTTTTCGCTATAATTAATTCTTTGCATTTGTGTGGTATATTTTTTACAATTAATGCAAGAATATATATATATATATATAATATAATCCTACTATTAACTACAGCCTGTAGTTTACACTAGGGTTCACTGTTTGTGTTGTACATTCCTTTGTTTCTTTTTAATTTGATTCCAGTAATGCATATACAAACTAAATTGCCCCTTTGACCACATTCAAATGTATAATTAAGTGATGTTAATTACATTTACAATGTTGTGCTCCAGTCACAACCATCCATTACCAAAATTTTCCATCACCCCAACTGAAAATTCTTTAGTAATAAAGCATGAATCTCCATTCCCTGTTATCACCCAACCCCTGGTAACCTGTATTCTAGTTTTTGATTCTGTGAATTTGTTTATACTAATTATTTCATATCAACATATCATATCAACAATTATCATGCAGTGCTTGTCCTATTGCACCAGGTTTATTAAACTCAATATGATGTCTTTAATGTTCATCAATATTGTTGCATGTGTCATAACTTCATTCCTTTTTTGAGCTGAATAATATACATTATACGAACATGAGACATTTTGTTGAACCTCTCATCTGTTGATGGACACTTGGGTTGCTTCCATCTTTTGGCAATTGGTAATAACAATGCCCTGAACATTGGTGAGCAAATATGTGTTCAAGTCCCTGATTTAAATTCTTTAGGGTATATAACTAGAATTGTGATTGCCATGTAATATGGTATGAGGGTACCAGGGGCAACTGATTGTACACTTTGGATCTTTGGATAATTGTATGGTATCTGAACAAGCCCAATAAAAATTAAAAAGGAAAAAAAAAGAAAAAAAAAAGGCGGCATTCTGGATTTTGTAACATGCCTTAACTGTGTTGATTGAGATGATCATTTTTTTTTCTTTGTTCTAAAGCTGTGATGGATTATTGATTTTCTTATGTCAAATCACCCATTCATAACTGGGATAAATCCCAACTGATCATGGTGTATAATTCTTTTAATTTTCTGTTAGATTTGGTTTGCTAGCATTTTGTTGAAGAATTTTGAATCTATCTTTATAAGGGATATTGGTCTATGATTTTCTTTTACTATGCTGTCTTTGTCTGGCTTTGGTATGAGGCTGATGTTGGACTCATAGAATAAATAGGTGTGTTCCCTCTTCTTCAAATTTTTGGAAGGACTTTGAGCAGGATTGGTGTTAATTCTTCTTGGAATGTTTGGTAAAATCCCCCTGTGAAGACTTCTGGTCCTGGACTTTTCTCTGTGGGGAAATTTTTGATTACTGATTCAATCTCTTTACTAGTTAGTGATTTGATGAGATCTATTTCTTCTTGAGTCAGTGTTGGTAGTCTTTGTGGTTCAAGGAATTTGTCCATTTTTTCTAAGTTATCTAATTTTTGGGCATACAGTTGTTCATAGTATGCCTTATAGTCTTTTATTTCAATAGGGTTTGTGGTTGTGTCATCCTTTTCATTTCTGATTTTAGTCATTTTTGCCCTCTATTTTGTTTTCTGTGAGTCTAACTAAAGGTTTGTCAATTTTATTGATTTTCTCAAAGAACCAACTTTTGGTTTTGTTGATTTTATTTATTTTTTATTCTCTAACTCATTTATCTGCAATATGATGTTTATTATTTCCTTCTTTCTCCTTGCTTTGGATTTAGTTTGCCTTTCTTTTTCTAGTTCTTCCATTTGAAGTTAAATCTTATCCTCTTTGCTATGACAGTGATGTTGGCCTAATAGAATAAGTTGCAGAATGTCCCTCATGTTAGGTCTTTTAGAAGAGTTTGACCAAGCCTGGCATTAACTCTTCTTGGAATGTTTGGCAAAATTCCCCACTGAAGCCATCTTATTTTGACTTTTTAGTTTTTGTGGAGAATTTTGATTACTGATTTGATCTCTTTACTAGTTATTGATATGTTGAAATCTTCTGTTTCTTCCTGAATGAGTGTAAGTACTTTGAGTGTTTCTAGGAATTTGCATAATTTATCTATATTATCTAATTTGTTGGCATACATTTGTTCATAGTATTCCCTTATAATTACTTTTATGTCCATAAGGTCAATACTAATGTCCCCCTACCTTTCATTTCTGATTTTTGTTATCTGTATCCTCTTTTTTCTCCCTTTGTCAGTCTAGTTAAAGTTTTGTCTGTTTTTCATAGACCGTTTCATAGAATCAACTTTTGTTTTCATCTATTCTCTATATTTTCTCTACTTTTCTACTCTGTTTATTTTTCTGCACTCTGATCTTTATTATTTCCTTCATTCTGTTCTATATGTATATATTTTGATTTTCTCTTTCTAGATCTTCCATTTATGAGTTTCAGTCTCTCATTTGTGGTCTTTATTCTTTTACAGTGTCATCACTTAAAGCTATAAATGTCCATCTCAGCACTGCCTTTGCTGCAACCCAAAAGTTTTGGTATGTTGTATTTTCATTTTAATTTGCCTCAAGGTATTGCTTAATTTCCATTGTGATTTCTTCTTTTACCCATTGGTTGTTCAAGAGTGTGTTGTTTAAATTCTAAGTGTTTGAAAATGTTTTAGTTCTCCCTAAGTTATTGATCTCTGATCATATTCCCTTGTGGTCAGAGGAGAAACAATGGATGAATTAATATTTTTTAATTCATTGAGACTTGTTTTCTAAAAGAATATGTGGTCTATACTATAGTATGATCTTTGGACCCTAGAAAAAAATATCTATTTTGCTGCTGTTGGGTGAAATGTCATACATATATATATATAACTGTTAGGTCTACTTGGATTATATTTTTGCTCAGGTCTTCAATTTCATATCAATCTTTCATTTTGATGTTTTACCCATTATTGTGAGTGCTGTATGATGTCTCCTACTATTAATATAAAATATTCTATTTATCCCTTCAAATATGTTAATATTTGCTACATATATTTTGGCACTCTGTTGTTAGTGCATACATACTTATAATTGTTATGTCTTATTGTTGAATTGATGCTTTTATCAGTATATAGTGACCTTCCCTTATAACAGATTTGACTTCAAGTCTATTTTATCTGATATTGTATAGCTGCCACCATTCTCTTTTGGTTACTATTTTTTCCATCTTTACACTTTCAGTGTACTTGTGTCTTAGACTTTAAGGAGAGTCTGCAGCCTATATCTGGGTCATGCTTTTTTATCCATTCTGCCAATGTCTCCTATTAGACTGGAGAGTTATTCCATATAAATTTAAAGTAACTACTGATCATGCAGAATTGGTACCATTTTTGTCCCTCATTCTTCCAGTAATGTCTACTATGGTGCAATGAATTTTGTACCACAGATCAGACATGTTCTTGGTCTTGGTCTCCATTCTAATTGGTATTAACCTATTATAAATAAAATATCTTCAAAATGTCAGTTCTGTTAATGTGTGGTCCAACTGAGACATGTTAGGCTTAATCTGGGTTTCCTGGAGATGTTTATAAGCAGAGTGAAAGTCAGATGGAGAGAAAAGCAATAGTGAGCAGCCAGAAGCTAGACGTGAAGGGAAGCTGGAAGAGATAGAAGATACTACCATGTGCATTGATTGCTATGTGACAGGAAAGCCAACAACCAAGTTTCTCTGGTATCCAGACTCAGAATGTAACAGTCTCTGGGGAGAAAGTACCTTGCTGTTGCCTCTGTTTTGGACTTCACCTAGCCTCAAATCTGTGAGCCAAGAAATTTCCGTCGTTTAAGCCAACTCATTGTATGATCTTTGTTTTAGCACCTGTGTTTTAACACAATTTTTGATACCAAAAATTGCTGAAATTTTTGCTGCTCTGAAAAATACCTGAAAATATGGAAATGCCTTCTAAATTGGATAATAAATAGAAGCTGGAAAAATTGTGAAATGATTGATAGAAAAATCATAAATTGTTTTGAAAAGACTGTTGGTAGTAACATGAATATTAAAGGTGCTTCTGATAGGGACTTAGAAGGAAATGAATGTGGTATTGAAACTTGCAAGGATAAAAACCTTTGCTATTAATTTAGAGGACTTAGTAAAATTGTGTTCTGATGCTGGATTGAAAGTGGAATTTGTAAGCAATGAACTTAGATATTTAGCTGAGGAGATTTCCAAGCTAAATGTGGAAGGTGCAGCCTAATTTCTCCTTGCAACTTTATTAAAATGTGAGAGGAAAGGGATAAGCTGAGAACTGAACCAAGAGAGAAACCAGAAATTGAAGGTTTGGAAAATATGAGCCTATCCAGATAGTGTGTTCTACGTGGGTCAGAATTGGCTGTATTAGAAACTTCTCTGAGCATTTGGCAAGCAGGTTCCCAGAGGGCAAGTCTCCAAGTAACAGTTTAACAGAACAACCCATTGTTAAAGAGGATGTGGCTGAGCATGGCTCTTGTCAGTCATTTCAGTGTAAGTTGAGATTAGAAATGAAGTTATCCAGGAATAATTTGGACCATTTGGACCATCAGCCCATTGTCTGATGGTTTGGATCTGCTTGAACTGTACACAAAACCAAAAATGTTTTTTAAAAATGTGTATGAGAATAACCACTGTGAACTTTGACTAAAATGGCCAAAGAAGGGACAAATTGAAGGAGTAATGACTTTAAGAGCAGAAACATGGAAGCAGAGGTCTGGACCTAAGACATCTCTTTCTATTGAGATTCTAATATTCTATTGAGGTTCTAATATTGTTCATTAATTGTTTTTCTGATATCCTTTTGTTCTTTATCTGTGTTTTCCTTAATCTCCTTGATCATGTCAAGGATTATTTTTTAAAGTATTTGCCTGGTATGTCCAAAGTCTGTCTTCTTCATTAATGCTTTCTGGACTTTTATATTTTCCTTTAGATGGAACATCATTTCCTGTTTATTTTTTGTCTTGTAATCTTTTGTTGCACACTGTACATTTTAACATTTTAAAATGTTGACTCTGGGATTTCTTCTCAGAACTGTCTCTTCCTTAACTTTGTATCCAACTAATAATATGGCAGAGATTTTCCTGGAGTGCCAGGGGCTGAAAAACAACCATACCAATGCAAAACAAAAACAAAAATAAAAACACCTTTCACAGATTTTGAAAATTGGCTCTGCATTGGATGTTGATATCCTTCAGAGTTTATCCCTTCACAATGAATGTGAAGTATAGAGTCCTCTCTGTCTTTTCTGACTCTACAACTTTTCCTGGACCTGTGATTGCTTATGACCTTAGGAATTCCCCCATTCATATGAATTTGAATTTCACCCTATAAACTCTGTTCTGGTTTTCTGGAGCTGCCATTATGCAACATACCATAAATGGATTGACTTTTATAAAGGGGATTTATTAGGTTACAAGTTTATAGTTCTAAGTCCAAAGATCTGTCCAAGCTAAGGTATCAACAAGAGGACACCTTCACTGAAAAATGGTGAAGAATGAACAAAGAATGACTTATTTGGGTGGCAGGAGAAGTGCCCCCTGAGAAAACCCTTACTAATAATTGTAATTAATTTTGGTGTGGCAATATCCACAAAGATATGCAACACTGAGCTCACTAATTTCTTTCAAGATAATTCTTTCTGACACCTCTGTCTGCTGGAAAGGCACATGACTGATGTCTGCTAGTACTTTGCTCCTGGGTTCTGGTTTCAAAGTTGCTTTCTCTAAAATGTCTCTGGGATTCTGTCTTCATGCTTCTCTCTTTGCTCCTGTGTGTCCTTGCTTATTTCTTCCAGGGCATTTCTCTCTGAGCACCTGGGAGTCTTCTCTTAGCCTGTCCAGGGCAAACTCAGGGCTTCATTTCTTAGCTAAGCATCTCCAAATGTCCTTCTGTCTGCACCTCCAAGCATCTACAAGCATCAGCAAGCATCTGGGTCTTTTGTCTCTTAGCTTCTCTCTTAAATATTCCCATGAACTAATCAAGACCCACCCACCTGAACAAGAATAATCTAATCAAAATGTCACCCACAGTTGGGTGAGTCATATCTCCGTGGAAACTCTCAATTAAAAGCTTCCACCCTAACCAAAAAACTAATAAATCTGCACCCACAAGACTGCATTAAAGAACATGGCTTTTGGGGGGACATAATATATCCAAACTGGCACAACTTCTATGAAATAAAGCTGCTCCTCCTCCTGGGTTGTTCTAGTTTGCCAATGCTGCTGGAATGCAAAACACCAGAAATGGATTGGCTATTATAAAGGTGGTTTATTTGGTTACAAAGTTACAGTCCTAAGGCCATAAAGTGTCCATCAACAAAGTGTACCTTCACCAGAGGATGGCCAATGGCATCCAGAAAACCTCTGTTATCTGGGAAAGCACATGTCTTGTGTCTGCTCCAAGTTCTGGTTCCAAAATGACTTTCTCCCAGGACATTCCCCTCTAGGCCACAGCTCCTCTTCTAAATGTCATTCTCAGTTACTCTTGGGGCATTTGATCTCTCTTAGCTTCTCCAGAGCAAAAGTCTGCTTTCAACGGCTGTCTTCAAACTGTCTCTCATCTGCAGCTACTCTCTCAGCTTCTATGCATTCTTCAAAGTGTCCCTCTTGGCTGTAGCTCCTCTTCAAAATGTCACTCTCGGCTGCACTGAGTTCCTTCTTTTTGTCAGCTCATTTATATGGCTTCAGTGATTTAATTTAGACCCACCCTGAATGGGTGGGGTAACAAATCCATGGAAACTATCCAATCAGTGTCATCACCCACAGTTGGGTGGGGCACATCTCCACAGAAACACTCAAAGAATTACAATCTAATTAACACTGATAAGTCTGCCCACACAAGACTACATCAAAGATAATGGCATTTCAGGGGACATAATACATTCAAACTGGCACATGGGTATTCTTTTGTGTGACTTTAAAACAGATAATACCTTTCCCCAAGTTGCTTTGACTTTGTTGTTTCATATACTGCTTTAACTGCCTTTTGCTGCTTCTGCCTGCAAGACAATTTCTGGGAGGGTGAGCCTAAGAGGAGTTTCCTCATTCAGTCTTTTCAATTGCCTCCCAACAGATTGGCACTGACAAACAGTCACCCCAGTGTGCACGTTGTGTTTCCCTGGCCCTGTTCTTGAGAGTTGATGCTACTCCCTCAAGAACACGGCCGGGGAAACACAATGGAGTGCTGGCAGGCTAAACCCTGTGTTGAGGATGGGGCCAGGGAAGGGCCAGAAAAGGCAACATGAGTTTCTCTTACCATTTTAAAGCTGCATTTTCTTCATTCAGCACTTTCTTAGTTATTGTAATCCAGGTACCCTACCTGTGTTATCTCGTGCAATTTCTTACCTTCCCTGGGCTTCTGAGAAAGTGCCTGACTTGAATGGGTTCTGCTTTGTAACAACTCACTGAAAGTAGCAAGCATAACACATATGCAATTTGACTGAATACAGGGGGCACTGTCAAAAAAGAGGACAGGGTCACAGAAAAATAACTTGTTTCATTTATGTGAAGTCTAATATTTCAGGCAGCATTCAGCTAAAGGCAACCAGTTTTGCCCGTCTATTCTAGACACTCATTTCATAATTCCACATCAATTATGCTATTTTATTGGTCATGTAAATGGAAAGCCTCCATGAATATTCATGAAATTATTAATAGCACACACCTCTAGCAGAAAAATACTGCTGGACTCTGTACTCTAACAATGACCAGTTGTTTCTTGTTGATCCCACTAACCTTTCTATGAGATTCCAATTTCTGAATAGCTATAGTACTAATGTGCTTTTGCTTTTCTAGCATGTTTGATCAGAGTTATTATTATTATGACATTTCTTAAAATATGCAATAGCATTCAAGGAAACTATAGACCACATGCAGCCTGAACAAAGAATGACTTATTTGGGTAGCAGGAGAAGAGCCCCCTGAGAAAACCCTTATTTATAATTGTAATTAATTTTGGTGTGGCAATATCCACAAAGATATGCAACACTGAGCTCATTAATTTCTTTCCAGATAATTCTTTCTGACAAATAATTCATTTGGTTTCCTAAGATATGTTAATGAGCTAAATAAAGTGCCCTAGATAGATCTTCTGACTATTGTGGACAATTAAAATGGCCACCCCTAACTAATCGCTGTGTTTATGTTCACAAACTTTTAATCACAAATAATTTCCCCTATAATATTTGCTTTTTGTTATTATTTTCAAAAATTTGTATTGCCTTTTGAAAAAACTCTTTAAATGATCTAAAGAATTGTGTAAAACACTGACTTCTAGTTTGGTGCAGTGTTGATTTACACTTATCTAGCTCCAGCTTTATTTTTCTGTTTAAATTTAGATACTGCATGGTGAATGATATTTTGGAAATATTGCTAAGTTATTGATGAGCACCAAAAAAGAAAGGTCCAATTTCTTCTTTACAGAAGAGTGGGCATTTGTGCTGCATTTTAAAGGATGACATTTATAGAAGAACACCATGTTAGGAGTCAGAAAAAATATGTTTGAGTTTAACCTTCTCCATTAGCTAGAGTTACGCTGTGGTAGGTGGAATTATGTCCCACACAAGGGCATGTGAAAGTCCTAACCTCCAGTCTTGTAGGTGTGAACTCATTTGTAAATACGAGCTGTAAAGATTTGGATGATGCCAAATTGAATCAGTGTGAGCCTAATCCAATATGGCTGAAGTCCCAATAAGCAGAGGAAATTCAGATAGATTCAATTAGAACATGTCTGAGAAGCTGGAATGTGGGAGAAGCCTGAACTGGCTATTTGATGGAGGCAGAGATGTATCTACAAGCCAAGGTTGCAAAAGATTGCTGGCAAGTCATCACCAGAACATACAGACTCTGGGACAAAGCATGGCCTAGTAACACTTTGAATTTAGACTTCTATCTTCCAAAACTATGAGACAATAAATTCCTGTTGTTAAGCCAATCAGTTTGTGGTATCTATCATAGCAGACCTGGCATACTAATATGTATGGTGTTGTGGTTGGAGCTGTATGTACCATAGAAAAACATGTTTTAAACCTTATCCATTCCTGTCAGTGTGAACCCATTACAAGTAAGACTCTTCATGAGGTTATTTCAGCTAAGGTGTAGCCCATGTCGATCAGGATAGGCCTTAATCCTATTAATTGTGTCATTTATAAATGGACTAATATGTAAACAGAGTGAAAAAGCCACAGAAAGCAAAAAGCTGAAATTTAACCAGGTAACTCAGAAGAGAACTGAAAGGCCAAGAGAGGCCATCGTATGCATTGGCATGTGACAGAAAATCTAAGGACCAAGGATTGCTGACAGTCAGCCACTGAGTACTACAGTCTTAAAAGAGAAAACATCACCTTGATGATGCCTTGATTTGGATTTTTCCCTGGCTCAAAACCATCATCTAATAAATTCCCATTGTTTAAGCTGATCCATTGCATAGTATTTTTTGGAGCAGCTAAGAAAATTAAAACATGTGCCTTTGGATAAATAGATATGACATCCAAAATCCTGGTATGGCTTTAAAAAAAAAAAAGGATACAACTATCCCTGTCCTAAATATTTACATAAATTCCATAAGGATAAACCATACCTATAGATGTAAAACTATGCAACATATACAAAGTATTGTTGATTTTCTAATATCCTACCCAGAAAGACATCTTACTTTGAAAAATAAATTCTTACTGAAGTCATCAAAATGGCAATGTAAGCCAGTCCCTGAAAAACTTCCCTTTGATTCAGTGAATAAAAGGATACATCTAATTTTCTTAGAACTCTGGAAGATGGTAGAGTATGGAGAAGGACTCCACAAATTCTGAATTAAAGAAAAAGGAAACCATCAGGTAGGAAGCTTCCATCACAGACATGCAGGTCCACTCTCTCTCTCTCACTTGGCCCAGTGTAGCTGACCCAGATACCTCCCACCTCCCATCAGAGAGAGCAGAAATAAAATCTCACACATATTCAGGCACAGGGGCCCAAGTCTGCATTGACCGAGGACAAAACACAAGCCACTGAGGACTGCTGCATACAAAAGGGCCCCCGGGGGAAAAGAGAGAGAGAGAGAACAGTTAAACTGTGGCTGGAAAGTGCTGTGCTCACTCAATCCAGTTTCTGTTGACTGAACCACCCAACCAATAAAAGGACTTTTCTAGATTGACCTCCTCTGGCTCCCTGATGTGGGACACCCTATCAGGGAAGAAAGCAGAGGCAGAAAATACTCACGAAAAACGGAGGGGTTAAGCTGAACTGTTGTAAGACAAGAAGGTCCCAGAACTAAAAAGAATAAGGAAACTGGGGCACTGAGTGAGGGAGAGAATTTAAATAAGACACAGGACTGGAGAGAAAATTCTGCATAAAAACAAAGAGAATGGATAAAGATTACCAGAGAAGGAAAAGAGGAGAGGAAATATTCTCCTGTAGGTGAAACAATTACATAAAAAGTGCAATCTTAAAAATTGTGGCACATACCCAGGGCAAGAATTAGATGAGAAGAGCTGAGAATAACTGATCAGTTGAACAGGGGTGTTCTAGTTTGCTAATACCACTGAATGCAGAACACCAGAGAGAGATTGGCTTTTATAAAAAGGGGGTTTATTTGGCTACACAGTTACAGTCTTAAGGCTGTAAAGCGTCCAAGGTAACACATCAGTAATTGGGTACCTTCACTGGAGGATGGCCAATGGCATCCGGAAAACCTCTGTTAGCTGAGAAGGCATGTGGCTGGCGTCTGCTCCAAGGTTCTGGTTTCAAAATGGCTTTCTCCCAGGATGTTCCTCTCTAGCAAGCTTGCTCCTCTTCAAAATGTCACTCACAGCTGCACTGAGTTCCTTCTCTTTGAATCAGCTCATTTATATGGCTCCACTGATCAAGGCCCACCCTGAATGGGTGGGGCCATGCCTCCATGGGAATATCTCATCAGAGTCATCACCCACAGCTGTGCGGGGCACATTTCAAGCAAATCTAATCAGCACCAAAACGTCTACCCCACAAGACTACATCAAAGATAATGACGTTTGGGGGACACAGTACATTCAAACTGGCACAACAGGCTATTCTATAGATCTAGAAAAAGTTGGACCAAGCATCAAAGAAGATCATAATGCAAATCCAATCAACAATACAACCCTGGACAAGAAGGAGAACTTGACTTTCAGAGTTAACTCATCAAGATAATCATTTACCTAGACATAAGCAAAAAATTACCAGTCATACTAAGAAACAGGAAGCTAGGGCTCTGTCAGGGGAGCAAATTTAAACTTCAAAAAAGATTCAAAAGTTGAAAAACTAATCAAAAAAATTCAGAAAATCTCCTAAATTGATTCAAGAAGATGGAAGAAAATGTGTATAAAGAGATAAAGGATATTAAGAAGACAATGTGTGAGCATAACGAAGAGTTTTAAAGTATAGAAACTAACATAATAGAAATTATGGGGAGAGATTAAGAATACCCCAGAAGCATTCAATAGCAGATTTGAACAGGCTGAAGAAAGAATCAGTGAACTAGAATGCAGGACAATTGAAACAATACAGTCAAGAGAACAGGTAGAGAAAAGAATTTAAAAATTGAGGAGTCAGGACTCCTGGGTATGAGCTGGCCTTGGCATCATGGTATTGAGAATGCCATGATGACCAAAAGGGGGAAAAATGGAACAAAATAAAGTTTCAGTGGCTGAGAGATCTCAAATAGAGTCAAGAGGTCAATATGGAAACTATTCATTTTATAGATATTCCTTTTTATTTTCTAGTGTGTTAGAATAGCTAGAAGGAAATACCTGAATCTGCTGAATGGAAATTAAATATATTACCACATGATAGTGAAAACCTGGTGACTGACACTCCCTTTACCCAGTGAAGGGGCCGAAGAGTAATAAAATAATGACAAAGACATATATTAATAGTGGGGGGGAGATAAGGGCTATGGGATGATTTGGGTGTTCTTTTTTATTTTCATTTTTTTCTTTATTTTGGAGTAATTAAAATGTTCTAAAATTGATTGTGGCAATGAATGCACAACTATATGATGATACTGTGGACCACTGATTATATACTTTGGATGGATTACATGGTGTGTGAGTATATCTCAATAATAATGCATTAAAAAAATGAGCAGTGTCTCAGGCATTTGAGGGACAGCACGAAGCATGCAAACATATGCATCATGGGTGTCCCTAAAGGAGAAAAAAAGAGAAAGGGGGAAGAAAGAATATTAAAGGGAGCTCTGCATATTGAAAGGAAGAGACAAGAGAAAGTGGCTTGGAACATTGGGAAGAAATGAAGATTATCAGTAAAGGTAACTAAAAGGGTAAATGCAAAACCCAAAAGTACTATATCTTCAATATGCAATTCTACTTTTTAATTCCTATAAGAGTCAAAATATAATTCAACAAAAAAGGCATATTCCCTGCTAATGTATATGCAAAATATAAAGTGGTAAAGTGGGTCAAAAACAACATATAGAGGGAAACAGAGGGAAATGTTAGCAAAGAATGTGTATGCTGTTGAAGGTAGGTTGGTATCCCTTCAAATTAGTAGGTTATAGATGTAGGATGTGTAATATAGACCCAAGAGTAACCACAAAGAAGGTATTTTAAAAATACACAGAAACAGAAGTGAGGAAGGTATCAGTCAGATACATCAGAAAAGAAACTATACAGAGAAAGAGGGTGTAATAAAGGAAAAGACAGACAAAAAAAGATATGACTTACAAAAACCAAAGGACAAAATGGTTGAAGTTAAGTACTGCCTTTACAGTAATAACACTGAATGTTAATTGATTAAATTCCCCAATAAAGTCACAAAGGGCAGAATGTGTAAAAAAGCATGATCCAACTATATATGCTGTTTACAAGAAACTCATGCTGATCCAGAGACACAAAAGGGTTGAAAGTGAAAGTTTATGAAAGATGTTCCATGCAAATAGTACCCAAAAAAGAGCTGGGGTAGGTATACTAATACCAGACAAAATAAATTTTAAGCCACAGCTGTTATAAAAGGAAAAGAAGGATACTATATATTAGCAATCATAAATATTTATGAACCTAATCACAGTGCCCCAAAATACATAAGATAAATACTAACAAAAAAGAAGGGAGAAATAGACACCACTGCAATCAGAGTTGGAGAATTTAATACACCACTCATCTCAATTGACAGAACATTTAGACAGGAAGATCGATAAGGAAACAGAGAAACTGAATAATATGATAAACTAGACTTAACAGATATATACAGAACATGCACCCCAAAACAGCAAGATATGCATTCTTTTCAAGTGCACATGGATCATTCTCTAGCATATATCAAATGCTGGGTCACAAAACAAGTCTCAACAAATTTAGAAAGATTTGAAATCATACAAAGTATCTTCTCTGACTATACCCAAATAACAGGTTGAGTACTGGAAAATCCACAAGTATATGGAAGTTAAGTCACACTCTCTTAAACAATAAATGAGTCAAAGAAGAAATTGCAAGAAAAATCAGTAAATATCTTGAAACAAATATAAACAAGAACACCATCTATCAAAACTTATGGGATGCAATGAAGCAATGCTGAAAGAGATATTTATAGCCCTAAACACTTATGTTAAAAAGAAGAAAGTGCTAAAAACCTCCAAACTGCAAACCTGGAAGAACAAAAAATGAATAGCAAACTAACCCCAAAGCAACAAGAAAGAAAAAAAATAACAAAGACTAGAGCAGAAATAAATGAAATTGAGAATAAAAAATAATAGAGATAATTAGCAAAACCAACAGTTGGTTCTTTGAAAAAATCAATAAAATTGACAAACCCATAACTAGACTGACAAAGAAAAATATAGAGAAGATGTTACTAAATAAAATCAGAGAGGGGAAACATTACCACTGACCACACAGAATTAAAAAGGATCATAAGAGGGTACTATGAACAGCCACATGCCAACAAACTATACAACTGAGATGAAATGGACAATTTCCTAGATACATATGAACAAACTACACTGATACTAGAAGAATTAGAAGCCTCAACAAACCAATAACAAGTAAAGATGTTGAGATGGTCATCAAAAATCTCCCGACAAAGAAAAACCCAGGATCATATGGCTTCACCAGTGAATTCTACCCATTATTTCAAGAAGAATTAATACCAAACCTGCTCAAACTCTTCCAAAAAAATTGAAGAGGAGGTAATACTACCTAACTCATTCTATGAAGCTAAAATCACCCTAATACCAAAGCCAGAAAAGATACAAGGACAGAGCAATTTCTCTAATGAATACGAATGCAAAAATCCTTAACAAAATACTTGCAAATTGAATCCAACAATACACTAAAAGAATTATACACTATGATCAAACTCAGTTATATATGTGAACGTGGTTAAAACAGGAAACTTTGAGTCATATATGTTACTAGAAAAAAACCCTAAAAGATAAAGTATAGGACTGTATAACATAGTGAGCCCTCTTGTAGACGATGGACTATAGTTTATAGTACAAGAATGTTCTTTCATTAATCATGACAAATGTATGACTAAAACATGGTAATGATAATAATAGGTTGGTATATGGAAAAAAATACACTTCATGTAAGCTATGGACTATAGATAATACTACTATTTAGTAATTTTTCATCAATTGTAGTAAAGATAAATACTATTAAAATAATGAGTACAATTATAAAAAATTGGTATCATCAATTGTAACAAATGTTCCACACCAATGCAAGGTCGTGGTGGTGTGGTGGTGTATGGGAATCCTGTATTTTATATGTGATTGGTCTTTAACACAGAACTTCTCTAATTAAAAAAAAAATTCCTATCCCATAGTTGGAATATGAATTTACAGTAGGTTTTTTCATTATTGCACAATGCTGGACAAAACAGGCAATGATTATTGTTTCAGAATGAATGAGGTCCATCAATTTTACTGATTCAGTAACATTTGTATTGGTTGACTCAAAAATATATTTATATGTGTTGCATAGATTTACAAGTACTTGCTAAATAATCACCCCATCTTAGTTTCTTTCAAAAAGACATTAGCTTTGCTTTTGACTCACAAGATCATTACCGGGACATGGTTAGAATTAAAGAAATACAAGTAATGCTCCAAGTTCATAGCAATATCCTTCCATCTTGACACAAAGGTCATTTGTTGTTACATAGATTCTCAATTTTCTCTTTTTGAACATTGTTATAATTCTTTCCCATTTGATATTATTTGCACTGTCCTAGCAGAATGTTCTTGCAAACTAATGAAATTATAGGCTATCATGATTTTTAATTTCAATTTGTGCCTATCTGTCACTCAATCTACCTTGGCATGCTTTCATTCTAGTGTCCTTGACCTCTAATATGTCCATTTATATTTGTTTTTAAAATAGCTCTTTTACCCTTTGAATTTATTTACCTAACTCCCCATCTTCTTGAAGTTCAAATCCCATTCTCTCTATCACCATCAATTCTTCTAGAAATGCAGCCTATTTCAGCACTAAAAGTCAAAGAATTAGGTCATCTACATATCATATTCAGACTAAACATGAAATCACTTGAAATCTATACATTTCTCTTCCCCTTGATTGCTCCTCAGTCATCTCTGATATTTCAAAACTTTCCATGCTTTAATGTCATTTTCTTTTGTTATTTCATTTCAGAATATAAAAACTATTCCTCAATAGCAGACTGAACAATTTTAATGTCTTACATAAAAGACTACTCACTCTTTTAGAGAACTATCATTGACAGCCAACATACACTTGAACTTTTCTTCATTCTTATTATATTGTACAGAGAAATTGACCTTGTAGAGACATATCTGATAACAGTACGAAGAATTCCCAATTCACCAGTCAAAATAATTTCCTGCACTGGTATTGACGTTTCTAACATCACCCATTATTTTCCTAGACTATTTGAATGATTAGTCATTTGGGCATAGATTTCATAGTTTGTTACAATGGGACACTTTATAAGTAAGTAAATAAGATGTCATATGTATCAGGTGGAGACAAGCACTAGAAATTGCAATTCATGTGGAAGGAGGCGCTAAGAAAGAAATTCCAAATAATATCAAAAAGAAGTGAGAGTTCTGGCAGAGAGCGCGGTGAAAAGCGGAGCGCGGGGTTCTTAGGGCCCTCTGGGGGCTCACGGGTGCCCTGTGGCCCCTGCGGAGACCCAGAGTCCTCGCCACGACTGCCCACTGGCCTGGTCCAGCCCCCGGGGCAGCAGGGGAACACTGCCCTCCCCGGCCCCCATGATGTCCTCCTGATGGCGGTGGCGCCTCTCCGATCCTGGACCCTGCCGGCTGCCGGATTTCCCTGTCCAAACCTGCCGGGTGGCTGGCGTCGCAGAGAGAGAAGAGCGGCGGCTTCCGGAACCCCGTGGGGCCCATTAAGGCACTCGAGGACCCAGAAGGCGGTTCTGGGTGGACTCAAGCTCAGCGATCTCTTCAGGCCAAGGAGCCGTGCAGATCCGGGACCGGGGGTGGCCGTCCCATCTCATTTGGTCGACATGCCTCCTCCTTCCAACAAGGACGGAAAAAGTCCTTAGAGGGCCTGGAAGGTGAGGGGAGCCCTGGAGGACCGGGTGGAAGTTAGCAGTCACAGTGTGGTTAGTCTTCCTTCTACCAGGCATTGCTTGATATTGGAAGGCATAAATAGACTAGTGTGCAACATTTGTCCAATAAGAAGTGGCACCAACTTTTGGAAGTTTTACTGGCTGTTTGTAGAAGGCCTGTGTATATAATATGAAAAAGCTGTCCTCAACTATCCCCCCAACATTTTAAAAGAAAACTTTTGCCACATCTAGGCTTTCTAGATGTCAAGAGGTTGCCAACATATGGTGAAGTAGAGTTAGAAAATCAAACGTCTTCTAATGCCTATTTGTTAGGGGGAAAAAATCATAGAAATGTCTTCTGGAAATGACTTTGAAATGGAATTTAGGCTGCCTCTGGAAGTGACACCAGAAGAGACACACAGCCATGCTTGTTCTGTGGGACATGGAGCAGAAGGCTAAGAAGAGGAGGAGAAGGTTCTATGCCAGACCAGTCCTATTTAGAAAGTATTTTCATATTATAACCATTGTCCTGTGTGTGCATTCTGCTCCTCTCTACTCTATACATAATTGATAATGATAAGTTACTTTTTAAAATATATCCTTTTCCTAGATGTTCTGAAGTGCCTGACATATGTTAAAAGTAGAGGTAGTAGAAGAGCACATTTTATAATTATCTTTTTGTTAAAATTTGTATGAAATATTGTGGGGTGTTTTTTTGGAATGGCCAAACCACCTCTCTGAGTAGTACACATTTTGTGCACTGGTTTAGGGGAGGAAGGAGAAGGAAGTGCAAACAGCTCTATGCCGGTATGTTTATAATAAGACAAGATTAACCGCTGTCCCTGTTTGTGCATTTGGTTTTACTTTGCTGTGTATATAGCATATATAATGGACACATACATCCTAATTTACATCTAGTCTTCTAGATGTTAAATAGGTTGCTAGTGTATGACAAAAATAGAGTTAGTAAACTAATATATCTTTTGCATTTTGTATTAAAATTCCTAAAAAAGATTGTCATCTGAAATTTTGAGCAGTATAACCCCCAGATTTAGTGGATGAAGGATAAAAAGGAAGGGTTCTAAAGCAGAATGTTCCTATTTAGAAGACATTTTCAGATTAACTATTGTTACATCTGTGCAGTTTATTCAAGACTGTTCTGTTTATCATGGACAAAGTAAGTCCTTATTTGAACCATCTAGTCTGTCTAGATATTTAGAAGTACCTGATATATGTCAAAAGTAGAAGAAGTAAAATATTACTTTGTAAATATTGTTTTGCTCAAATTCATAAGAAATAGTGTCTTTTGGAAATGGGACTGTTAAACCATCTCTGTGAGCAGCATACTATAGCTTATATACTCGTTCAGTGGTTGGAGGAGGTGGGAGGGAATCAATTGCTAAAGGTAATATGCTAGTGTGTTCAGACAAAACTTTTTCTGTATGTTCTGTGCATTTTGTTTGGCTGTATATATAGTGTATATAATGTGCAAATGAGTTCTAATTTTGCAACATCTAGTCTGAAGATGTTCAAGAGGTTGCCAGTGTATGACAAAGTAGAGTTAGTAAAATTAGCATGTTTTGTATACTTTGTGCTGAAATTCATTGGAAAGCTTGTCATCTGTAAATGACTTTGGGGTATAAATTTGATCAACCACCTCTAAGCATTACACCTGCATGTACTTGTCTACTGAACTGGTGGTGGAGAAAAGAAAGTGAGGAGGGAATGGTTCGAGGCCAAGATGGTCATGTTTAGGTGATATCTCAGATTATAACCATTGTTATGTGTGTGCAGTTTTCTTTAACAATATTACATATGCAGTGGACAACTAAGTTTTTATTTGAAATATCTAGTTTTTCTAAATGTTCAGAATGCTTGATGTGTTTAAAAATAGAGGTAGTAGGATAACACTGTAAATAGCTTTTAGAAATTAATGGGAAATATTGTCTTTGGGAATGGAATTGTTAAACCACATCTGAACATTGTACGTGTTCATTAGTTTGAGAGAGGTGGGAGGGAAGGAATTGAAAAAGGTGTTTTGCTAGTGTGTGCTAGAAAATTTCTGATTATCCATTGCCCTGTTTATGTGCATTCATTTAACTTTGCTGTCCTGTATATATTGTATATATACTGGACAAATGAATTTTAATTTTATAATATCTAGTCTCTAGATATTAAAGAGGTTGCCAATCTATGACAAAAGTAGAATTAGTAAACTAACACATTTTGTAAAGCAAAACAGAAAAAAGAAAAGAAATGAAATGAAGTCATCTCTGTTACACAAATGAACACAGCTCCAATAATTGCCCACCTGTCAAAAGAAATAGTGAAGTAACTATGAAGGCACATAGTCTAGTCCATTCTATATTTGCTCCAACTCCAGATTCTCAAACCATAAAAAGCCATAATTAAATGTTAATTTGAGACTGGTAGTAGTGTTTCAGGAAAGCTACCATCTTACCTTTATTTTTTTGAAACCAAGGATTGTGCCTAATTGCTATGGTCAATTTTATGCTGTCCTTCCACCCATGTCTTAAACTGTTTCAAGAAGAGTTGACCACACTTTCTCTCACATACCTTCATGAATCCCCAGAGAGCACCTCCGATACATTTATAATTTTTCTGTTTGCCTACTGCCACTTCTTTCTTCCAGATGCCCTAAATGAACTGATTATTAAACTGTCCTATACAATTTAAATAACAGGCACAAAAATTGGAATTGGCTGCCCAATGATCAGGAAAACTTCCAATCATAATAGAAAGCTAGCATTTCTATTACAAACATAATATAATGATAATGTAAAAAGTCTCTATGGACCAGAATCAGAGAAAACATACAAAAAAGTGAGTGTAAGTGAAACACATGCTTCATAGGCTCTATATTCCTTAGTAAGAAGAAAATGGAGACTAACAGAACCCCAAGTGATCAGAAAGGCCTAATACTGGGTTATTGCTGTAAACTCAAGGCTGGAGTAGTGGTCATGAAAGGCAATTGAAGAAACTACTTCCAACCCTGATCATTGGCCACAGCTAGAAAATAAGAGTGTTCAAAGCTTGAAGAATTTAAACATATCTACCCACTTGCTTGAGGTCTCCAATATCCCTGCTGCTCAAGACCTCTGACCCAACATTATTTACACCATAAAGCTAGTAGACAATTGGTGTAGCCAGTCTCCAATAGGATTCTCCAATGTCTGCCTCCTGATAGTCACATCCTGGTATACTCCCCTTCCACATTAAATAGGACTGGCTGCTATAACCAATAGGACATTGTGGAATTGGCAGCACATGATTTCCTAGGCTAAGTCAGATAAATATATATATCTGTCTTGGCCTTTTATATCACTTTCTCTGGAGGAATCCAGTTGCTCTGACACAAGGACTCTAAAGGAGTAGTCTACATTTTGATGAACTGAAGCCTTTTCCCAACAGCCATATGATTGGGCCATCTAAAAGGGGACCCTGTAGTTCCAGTCAAGCCTTCGGATGGCTGCAATTCCAACTCATATTTTTATGGCAAGATCATTGAAGATCCCCAACAAGAACCAATCAGATAAGCTGTTCAAAAATTTCTGACCCACAGAAACTAGATGATGTTTATTGTTTTAAGTCTCTATATTTTCGGTAATTTCATAAAGAAATCTATCATTAGGAAACACAGACAACAAAATCAATGATTGGTTTATGAATGCATTTTAGTCAAACTCATTCTTCACAATCTACTGACAAGGATTTTAAGATAAATATGTATAGGTTGTTCAAAGAGATAAATGAAGGAAAAATATTCATGTCAAGCGAAAAAAGTACTAGAGAAAAATAAATGTAAAAGAAATAGCAATAAGTAGATAAGAAAATAATTGGACATCTTAGAAATATAAAATGTAGTCATTGACTTTAAATAATTTTTTAGGCAACAGCAATAAAAGACAGAAAATGGGCAAAAATATGTAATGACTTGGAAAATTGTGTTCACTTAATAACAAACATTAGTTGTACACCTAATATATTCCATATACATTTAATGCCCTGAGAATACAGCCTTCCTGGAGCTAATGTTCTAGTGGGAAGCCAGTCAATAAACAAATACATTATATCAGGTAGAGTTATAAACATAAGAAAAAGGAGAGAAAGGGAGTGTTAAATATGTTGGAGGCTGCTCTTTTGATGTCAGGGAAGTCCTCCAAGAAGAGGTAACAATTGAGTAGAGATTTTCACAAGATATGTGATCAAGCTATGCAGAAAAAGAACGAGCAGATAAAAAGGCCCTGAATTAGTAGGAGAGTCGGTATGTTTAAGGAACAGAAAGGAAATGTGTGCGGCTGGAGAGAGGTGAGCAAAGTGGAGAGTGGTAATAAATGAATTTGGAAGAGTAGCCAAGGTCCAGGTCATATAGGATCTTGTAGGTGGAAATAAAGTTGACAGTGAGGTGATTAACCAAGGGGGAGGAAAGTCAGATCACTGTAGGAATCTATATTGACAGGAGAGTGTCAGTGGACTGAAATGTGTTTACCTTGAGTTCTGAATGAAAGTGGGATATATAGAAAGGTGGGTTCAGAATTAATTATAGAAGTTTCCTGCTGAGTGACTGCCAGGACACTGGTTTCACTGCAGCCAGCAGCATTTGACCTTCAGTCAGATCAGAAAGGATTTTGTCCCTGATGATAGATCAGCAGGTTGTGAACACTAAAGAAGAGATCAGTTGTGGTCCAGATTGGTTAACCAATTCTGCAATTGTTACTGTTGACATTCTTTCTCATTTTTAGGTTTACAAGCAAACCTGAGGATGGAAATCAATGCAGATAATTCTTTTATTTACTTAAAAATATGCTCTTTGGATAGACTCACAAATAAATTATTGATTCATAAATTACAAACACTTTTAAGGTTTTTGACACATGTTGTGTGGGTTGTTTGTAAGGAATCATGGAGAAGTTCAAAGGTATCAGAAATAAAAATTTTATTTCCAAAACAAAAGTTTATCCTTGACAACCAACAAAATTAGAATGGCTTATTTAGCATAAAGTTGCTCCTGAAATATTTAGAAGAAACATGAGATTATTGGGATCTAGCATGATATTATTGAGAAAAGGATTGTAGTTAGGGGCAGTATTGTATAATAGGAAGACAGAGAAGTGAAACCTCATTCTGTCATTTACTTAATCTGTGATATAAGATACAGGGAGGAGGAGAGTAGCAGATGGAGTCAGAGAGGTGATCACAGTCTGATCATGAAGAGCTTTGTAAGCCATGAAAACGGTTTTGGATTTTATTCTAAGTGAGATGGCAAGCAATGGGTGAAACGTGAGCAAAAGAGTAATGTATTCCTGGTGGTATTTTATGAGGATCAATGTCTATGCCATGTAGAGAATAAATTATAGCTGGCCAAGTTTGAAGACAAGAAGACAATTATGAGGCTATTACGATAGTCCCACAGAGAGATGATGGCATCATGAACTTATATGGTAACAGGGGAGGAAGTGAGAAAGAATTGAATTCTTGATATATTTTGAAAGTAAATCCAACAGCAAAGCAAAGCCAAGCAAAGAAAAACCTGAGGCTACTGCTTTCTTCACAGGATAGTCTATCATTATTTTACTACTCATTAAAAAGACAGAGCAATAGTCTTACATGTTGGTTTACAACTCAATACATTACTTTAGGCTTCCGTTTTGGTACTGTCATTTGAAAATCTTCATAAAATTATCTCTGAATATTTAAAGTGATAGCTCAATAGAGCTCAATAAATGCCTTTTGCAAAAGTTAAATCAAGTTAATAACCAGCTGAGGGAGATAATGCAAAATTTTGCAAATTTTAATCCTTTGTTTTGAGGTGAATGTTCTATTATATATATTTTGTGATCTTTATGCCTTTGACCTCTTCTTAACAAGACTCACTGTGCTTCAGCATTCAGTGGAAAAGTGAAAGTCAGTCATCTGTCAGGGTTTCAACTATGGAACTCAGATGACAGGTTTGAACACTTGGTATACCCAGCACTGCCATTTTAGCTCCAGAGACACTGGGATTACTGAGGGTCTTCTCTGGGACCCAGCTGTATTTATTCTCTGCCTTTAATGGTGTGTTCTTTCTTTTCTATCAGCCCCTGGGCTCGTTTATAGACTTCACCTTTGATTTTCAGAGATTTCTACAACCACGACCTTAATTCCCTTTCAGAGAATCTTGCTGCTTATAGACCATCCATCTTCAGGGATTTGTTTTCCACTAGTGGCCCCTGTTCAACTTGATTCAATAAGAGCAAGAGTATTTTCTTCAGACTGCATTCAGACTCACCTTTTTTTTTTTTTTTTTTTTCCTGCAGCTGTAAGAACTACCCAGCTCCTTGGAGACTTTTAAGAGTAAATTGAAAATGCTCTTATTTGTCTAGGCTTAGCTGTCGGCTAATATTCTAAGAGTGCATTTTATATTGTATTTTCATCATAGCCCTTTGAAATGCTCTGCATAAAAGACCCTTTATTACTGTCTCTGCCCTTCCCCTCTTGCCTATAGAAGTAAAATCTGTGTAGTGGAGAAGGACTATTTATTTCACCTCCTCCTGCTATCACCCCCCACACACTTACCAGTTCTCCATTGTTGGTAACAGGCACTTGATTTGAGGGGACTTGCCAGCAGCAGTTTCTTTTAACTCCTTCACTTCTGGCCTCTTGCCAACTCTCTGGGATTTAGGAAGACCTAGCCAAGACAAATTCCTAGTTTGGGTTTAAAGATGCCATGTGAGTGTACAAAAGATGTCATATGAATGCACAGTCTTTGGGCACAAATTCTATCATTCACCTACATTAAGAGAGATGTGATTAAAAGCCAGCATCATATTCAAAGAGGTGTTGGATTTCTTAGGATAAAATAAATTCTAGAACATTATTGAAATTTCTCATTCAGTCACTGTACAGCTCACAGAGGGAGTAGTCAGAGATGGGAAAATAGAGTATATAAAAGAAAACATTTATTAGCTGTTGATATAGTTCTAGACTCTGAACACATGATGTATCATTTAATCTTTAAGACAAACTCTAAAATTGATATTATTGTCCTCACTTTCCAGATGAGTAAACAAAACTAAGGGAGTTTAGTAATTTGCCTTCAGAGTACTAGTAATTAGCCACCAAGATGTGAGTAATTTCCTTTTTACTCTAAACTCATGGTTCTTACATTACTGTGCTGCGTCCCATAAATAAAAAACAATGATGTTCCTTAAGGAGTTTTTCGTCTAACACAGAAAGAGTAGAACACAATGGTTAAGAGGGAGGACTTGGCAGTCAAACTATCTGAATTTATATTCTGGTTCTATCACTAGTTATTTGATCTATGGTCAAATTAAGTTTTTGTACCTGACTTCCCTCCTAAATTGTACTAGTTTTCTGTTGCTGCCTGTGACAGTTTGGATGTATTATGTCCCCCAAAATGCCATGTTCTTTAATGCAATCTTGTGGAGGGAAAAATAGTGTGGATTAGGTTGGAATCTTTGGATTAGGTTGTTTCCATGGAGATGTGGTCCCGCCCATTCAGCATGGGTCTTAATTAAATCACTGGAGCCCTACAAGAGCTCAGACAGAAGGAGCTCAGTGCTGCAGCTGAGAGACACATTTTGAAGATGGCCATTGAAAGCTGATGCTGAAATTTTGGAGAATGCCATTAGGAAATGCAATCTGGGAGCAAGCAGACACCATTCACATGCCTTCCAAGCTAACAGAGGTTTTCCAGACACCAACAGCCCTTCTCCAGTGAACATATACTCATGTTTATGCCTTGGTTTGGACACTTTTATGGCCTTAGTACTGTAACTTTGTAACCAAATAAACCCCCTTTATAAAAGCCAATTCATTTCTTATATTTTGCATAATGGCAACATTAGGAAACTGGAACACTGCCTAATAAATTATCACAAACTTAAGAGCTTAAAGCAGCACAACTTATTATCTCTCAGTTTTTCTGGGTGAGGATTTGAGGCATGACTTAAGTAGGTCCTCTCCTCAGTGCCTCATGAGGTTGCAATCAAGGCAGCCAGTTCTGCAGTCTCATCTCAGATGGGGAAGCGTCTGCTTCGAACCTGACTTCAGAATGTTGGCAAAATTCACTTCTTTGTAGTTGTAAGCCTAAGGGTTTCATTTTCTTGCTGGCTGTTATCCACAGACCCCTCAGCTCCCAGGAGCCACCTGCAGTGGCCCTACATGGGGTCCTCCCTACCTGAAACCAGAGAGAGAGAAAGACACAGGTAAGACTCATGCTACAACCTTACATAATCACCTACAAATACTCACGTACATCCTGTCACTTTGGGGATACTTTTAGTTCAAAGCAAATCACATATCCCATTCACACTCACGGGAGGATATAACATAAAAGCATGAACTCCATTAGGTAGGGATTATGGGAGACCACCTCATGTCTGGCACATAAGTAAAATGGGAATATTAATAACACCTACTTCATAGATTTTTGTGACAGTTCTTAAAGCATTGTCTGATTCATCATAAGGGCTCAAGAAATATGAGCTAGCCTTCCATTTAGGGCTAAGATATTTTTACAAAATGTGTAAGAAAAATATAAGGGCCATAATAAATAAACAGACTCATATCTTCATTACAAAAACAAAACAAAACAAAACAAAATCCTGCCTTCAACACTGCCTCCTCCATGAGCTACTGAATTATTTTTTCACAACTAACCTCCTTGAAAAAGAAGATGGAACCACAACTTCCCATTCCACTCCACAGATTGTGGTCTGAATTCTTTCTCCCAGCCAATAGTAGCTACCAACAGAATCTCAAATGTCAAATCCAATAGCTTCTATTCTGCCCTATCTTCTTGAATAACTGTATATATTTTAACATAGATTACTAGTCACTCTATGCCCCATTGCCATATTTTATTTTCTTCATGGTATGACTCTGAGTTCTATTATTTGTCCATTTTCTGTCTTTCCATATTAGAATTTATTCACCATAAGAATAAGAAGATTGTGTTTATATACCACTGTATTTGCAGAGTTAGAACAAAGAATGACATACTGTAGACATTTAACAAAGGATTGTTGAATGAATGAATAAATGGAAGGAGGAAACATACCTGCTCCACAAAACTATTAGTCTAGTTTGGGGGAAGGATGAAGGATACCACCTACTGTCAGGATGCATCTTGGACATTCATTCATCCACACATGGGTGTGAAGCTTTTCCTGCTATACATTTAAGAAATTTACAACCATTCTAAATTCTTATCTTCAGATAGTATAAGCTTTGGGTGTTGACGTGCTCTTCTGTTCATCAAATCATGTTGACAAGAGTCTTTCATTTGCACTAAACCCATCACCTGAGATTCTGTCTACTGAAGAGAGTAAAGAGACGTAGATCCTTGGTAATTGTGTGAATATTTCAGTTACAAAAAAATGCTAAACACAAACTTTTAGTAATGTTTTAAGAATATTATCATACAGTATTTACTTTGTCACCCAACCTCTAGTATGAAACATGTGCAAGGCCATTTTATCTTAAAACTTTTCTTGTGAATATTGAAGAAATGGGAGCTATATTACTGACAAACCTACGTAAGTCATAAAAATTTGTCCTTAGGCTCGAGGGTCAGATTAGGTAAATTTACTTGAAAATAATCTTCCTTGTTTGGTGTATCAAAGGCATTTTGAGCTTAACAAATATCCATTTGTTCCCCCACATTTCCCAAATTGCCATGCAGTTAGGTTGGTGCTGTGTTGCTGGATCTAGCCAAAGGTGCAAAGACATGTGAGCAGAATCAACAAGTGTCTCTTTCAAAATGAGACATTTCCAAGCTGTTGGACCACCTTCGTGACATCTCTTCTCATTCCATAACTACCCCAGGATCTTCATGTTCCAGGTGGTGAAGCTACAATATGATGGACCTTCCATTATCCTGAGTTCTGAGGAACTGTATGGAGCAGATTATACTCACCACCACCACCCTCATCCCAAGAAATAACCCACTTTAAATATATGACATAAACAAGGAATAAAATTTGCTTGTGCATTAAAACACTGAGATTCCTAAATTTATTTGTTTCTGTAGCATAGCTTACCTTATCCTCGCTACTGTAAATACTTAAGGGAAAATGTAACTTTGGAAGTTACTTCTTCTCTTTTTGAATTGCTGGAATCTCTGAAGATTTCAATATAATAGTGAGATCTATTACCAGCAAGCAAGTTTCGGAAATATGGCAGACTTTTCTTACATTTAATCTTAACTTTCTGTTAAAATTTGAAGTGAAATGCCTGGATGTAAGAACATACAAGAATCCCTGTGGAATTGAAAAGAGACTAAATGACAGCTGAATGAACACACTTTTTAACTAAAACATACAAATAGTCTAGGATCTAGAAAGTACATGATAATATCACAGAAGGAGACAAGGACATCCATTATATTCTCTGTTGACTGAAATCACTCATTCCATGAGCCTGAAAAGACTTCACATTTAGTGACTTCTGTTAGGTGGCTGCTGTACTGTCCACCAAAAAATGAATAATCAGGTCTTTGATTAGGTAGGATTTCAAAATCTTGAAACTATAAAATGCATCCAGGCCCCCAGGGATTGAGATATTTCATATTTCTCTTGAGAGTCTAGAAAACAAAAAGTACACTTAGAAGCAATAAAAGCAATTATGGGTGCTTTTGCATTAGCCAGGACTAACTGGAAACTGGAAATAATATCATTGAAAATGCATGTACTTGGGCAAAGAAAGTGAGATTTTGAATATCAGCTTTGTCACTAATTATTCATGATTCTCTGGGAAAGTTATGTAAGCTCTTTAAGAGAAACAAATTGAAAAGAGAGCTCAAAGGTTTGGGGTCAGACATTGACTACTTTGCACCATCTGTGGGGATGCAGCACAAAACAAAATCAGTCAGATCCTTCAGGGAGTTTATATGTAACTCTGGTGCTGATTGCATGAAAATGTGTATTTCAATGTTCAAAAACTTCCCCTAAATATATATCCTCTCCTTGGTAGAACACAGTCAATAACACTGCTTCTGGCAATGAGAATGGAAGCAGTGAACACAGGACAAGGCATTTGGGGAAAGTAATTCCCCCTCTATGTCATGGTTCATCCTATTTACCTGCTTGGACAAGCTCACCTTATTCACTTCCTCATTCATTTATTCAATAAATATGTTTGAGCAAATGCTTTGGACTAAGCACTGTGTTAGGAATTGAGAATTTATTTTGCTTCTTCTTAGGCTACTAATAAAGACCTATAAATGGGCAATCTAGCATAACTGGATAGCCGTGTTCATGAAATTCAACATAAACTGCTGTGGAACACTGAAGAAGAACATCATGGAGGCAAGAAGATTTGGGTGGTTAATGGTAGCAGGGGAAAGTTCAAAAGTTATAATAAAGCTAATTTTGAAGAAGGTATAAAAATTTCTCAGATTGATGTCAACTTCTGGTTGGCAAGTTTGATACAGGGAGGGAGAAGATCTTTCAGGACAAAGGAATATTATGTGCAAATGTATAGTGACTTGTATTTGGAGAATTGTTGGTTAGTTTTTTGTTTGTTTCATGGAATATGAAGTAGGATGGGTGGATTCTTTCTTAGAACCCAGCAATTCATTTGCAAGGGTATTTTAAATGTTCTTAAAACAGCTAACCTAAAAATGTTAACAAAGGAAAGAAAAGGTGTCTTTCCTTTCATATTCTTATTTAAAATTCGATTTGAAAGTTCATTTTCCAGGATATATTTAGACATTTTAGGGAAATGTAGAGAAAGGCCTTATCATCTCAGCACATCGGCATGCACCTTGAGTTTGTACTTTTAAAAGTAATTACAGGGAAATGTGTGTATTTATAGTTGACTTTGACTTTCTTACAATTATTTAATAAGTAAGGCTGACAATACTGCTCTCATGATCTAAGAGCCTGTAATCTCTCTAGGGTCTAATTATCTCCAGATAACCTTGCCCCTTGACGACATCTGTATAGCTATTATAAAACATGTTTATTTTAGGAAAGGACATATATTTTGCAGTGTAATAAGCATTAAACTGTCAGACCTGAGTGTTAAGAGCAATTTGCCCAAAAAGCTTTCAGAAAAGATTATCTCAGGCATTATATGTGGCTTATCAGACAATCTGAGAGGATCTAAAGTAATTTTTTATAACAACTAAATTTTTTATTCTCAGAAAAGAAGACTTTGCCACAGTCAAACATGGCTTGAATATCCTGAAATGAGACTATTTTCATTTTACTTGTAAAAACTTTTACTAAAAGATGCTGTTGATTGATAGTATACAAAATAAATATAACTGGCATGAAAAAGAATAAAGGCCATGTGTAAAGTAATGCTATTGAAATTGAAAAGCATGGTTCTAGAATAAAGGTTCAGATCTGTGCTTAGTAGCCGTGTGGGTTTACAAAACCTATTTTTTAATTTTTCTGAGTCTCAGTTGTCTCAGTTGTAAAATGGGAATAATAATAGGAGGTACCAACAGTACTTAACTCATGTTATTACAGGAGGAATTAAATAGATATTAGTTTGTCAGAATGACAACGTAATAAGCTCTTAGAAACCAGTTATTACTGTTATAATGATTATGAGTATCATTCATTGTTCAACAAACGGTATTGTTCTCCAGTTTTGGGCTAATTACATCTATGAAGTAGATACAAAATGATGAGAAACAGGGGCAAGTACAATTCAATAGGAATTTCCTTTTACCTTTTTTTCTGAAATTACGTAAAATAATTTAACACTTATTTAGAATTCCTCATGCCTGAGAACTTACTGTAACACCATTATGATCAAAACACAATGGCGGGGAGGAGCTAAGATGGTGGCATAGAGAGGAGTGGAAGACTGTTAGTCCCCCCTGGAACAATTCATAAATGACCAAAAAACTAGTAAATAACCTGGAGTAACAGCGGGGAGACAAACGTGACTGTCCACTCATCATACACCAACCTGTATGAGGAATGCCTGAGATCACAGCATAAAATCTGTAAGCAAAACTGCGGACCCATGCTGAGAGCCGAGAGCTGAGAGCAGAGAGCCCCTCCCTCATGGAAGCCGTGTGGTGCACTCTCTCAGCCCAGCTCCAAGTGAGGTTTTAATGTTAAATGCTCAATACAGACACGGAATCCTCAACAAGCAGACAGAGGCTTTTGGTGACAACTGACCTTGGGAGAGTCG
The DNA here is from genome assembly GCF_015220235.1 of Choloepus didactylus. Lineage (NCBI taxonomy): Eukaryota > Metazoa > Chordata > Mammalia > Pilosa > Megalonychidae > Choloepus > Choloepus didactylus. Next base: position 20,227,575 of record NC_051309.1, read on the forward strand.
GGGGACATATCTGTCTCAGGACGGGGAGCCCAGAGGATCGGGTGCTATCTCTGACGGGTGAACCTGGGAGTTTTTCTGTCCCTTTCTCTCTCTGTGAAGAAAACCTCAGCGGTTCACAGCCCGCAGCGCTTTGCAGTAAAGACAGCCTCCATCATTTTAAAATCAAAACACTTTGATCAGCAGAGTCACAGAAACAAAGAACTTATTGATATGCAGATGACATCTCTGGAGGGGGCATAGCTTCCCAAGAGGAAAGGGAGGGGCCCAGCACTACTGCCCATCTTTCAGTCTTTCCAGAACCAGACCCCAAAGACTGGGGGAGGAGAGCCACAGTCCACACCCTCTTACACAGGCAGTGACAGGCTGACAGGTGGATTTGCTGAACAGAAAAGCACAGGTGTCTCAGTCCTCTAGGAAAAGCCATCAGGGAAACCAGATACTGAAATATTACCTCCTTCTGTGACCTGAGCCTGTTCTCATTGGGAAAACCTGATTGGGGTGGCCTAGGAGGTCAGATGCCTAGACAACAGAAAACTACAACCTACACTAAGAAAAACAAAGCTATGACCCAGTCAAAGGAACAAACGTACACTTCAACTAAGATGCTATACCAACACTACGAGTCAACAATGGAGGAGGGTTGGTTAGGGATATGGGAGGATTCGAGTTTCCTTTTCTTTTCCTTTCTTTTTTTTTTTTTTTTTCTTTTTTTTTCCATCTTTCACTTTATTTCTTGTCTGGAGTAATGAAAAGATTCTAAAAATTGAATAAAAATTAAGCGTGGTGATGGATGCACAGCTGTATGAGGGTACCAGGGGCAACTGATTGTACACTTTGGATCTTTGCATAATTGTATGGTATCTGAACAATCCCAATAAAAATTAAAAAAAAAAAACAATGGCATTGAGTTTTGACACAGAAAGGACAAATAGATCAGTAGGAGAGAATAGAATCTAAGAACAAATTGAACTATGTATATGGACTTAATATAAGGTCAACTATTGGCCTTTCAATTCAATGGGAAAATAATGTTTTTTTTTTTTAATAAATGATGCACATATTGTGCTATACATCTAATAGAAAAATTAAAAACTCTTCATATCATAGACAAAAATAATTACAGATGGATTAGGGACTTTATAAGTTTGAGAAAGAGGTTTTCAGAAATCCTTCTTATTTCAGGTACTCAGGAAAATTTCATTGACAACATGTGATTTACTGAGAAAAGAAACTGGCAAGAGATGCCCTTCCTCCCCAATGCCCCCTCATTCTCACAGATCCTGAATATATTCCCTTTGTTATTCTTTAATGTAGAGGCAGAGAGATCCTGGAGGGTTAAATGTGAGCACATGTGCTAAGTCCACCATTTTAAACTGGAATCTTCCTATTCTACTGCCCTGTTAGCAGGCCCAAGAACATGATTGGTATTATATTATGAGTCTAGAGAATTCAAAGGGACTTCATTCATCTAGTGCAAAGATTATCAGCCCATACTTATCAATTGATATTAGTCCAGCCTCATATTCAAAATTTCAAGTAATGAGGGGCTCACAGCGATGAGGGGAACTGTGCCATTGTTGAGCAAGTCTAATAGGTAGCATTTCTTAACTGACTCTTGAAACTTCTACCCATTTGTCTTAATTTCTCCCAAAGGTTTTTCCATTTTTTTATGCTTCTATCTTTTTATTTCTCAGATTTCTTTTGATATTAAGAATGACATAGAAATCCCATCTTTTTGTTTTATTTTGCAAATGGCTACCCTGTTTATTCTTGACTTCCTCAGGAATAAGGTGTATCATTTTATCATCTTCATATAGTGATCACTGTACCACATCCATTACAATTGTTATGCTCCTTGGTCTTGTCTAATTGCATTGGCTAGTAAAAAGGCAAAAAATGCATCATCAATGCAAAATACAGTTGTTTCTTCAAATTTAGGGCATTGTTGATTTTGAAAGATCCCACAAATTTACCTGCTTCTAAGAAAAAATTATATCAGTTAAACTATGACACACTATTAAAATATGATTGATGGCAAGGCACATCCCACTTTCTGAAATTCTGATAGGTTAAAAACTGTATGTATTAGAATAGATGAAATATTTTAATGCAGGTCACAGTAGCATAATCATTATGCTATTTGTCATGAAATTTCTATGTTTCATAATAAAATAAAATGTCTGCTTGTGTGTGTACTTGTGTATGTACAACTACGTTATTACACGCTTTTTCTAGAAGAGATATTCCAGAATACATAATTCAATTTATCAAATGCGATTCAGAATCTATGGAGATGATCATATGATTTTTAAATTTTATTTAATATCAGCAATTATATGTTTTTTTTCCTAAAATAGCTACTTAGTTCTATTAAAATGCATAAATACCTTTCTTAAAAAATAATTTATTATTTTTGTTTTAGGACTCCATTCCTTACTCAATCTTCTTTTTGAAAAAAAGTCTATTGTACTTATTTTGCAATTCCTTTCAAATTGTACATTCTTCCTTCATTCTTCAGGTGTTAATTTCCCCATTTAGAATTAGAAGAGAGTCGCTGCTGTGGATATTCTTGGGTGTGCTGTTATTTTGACACCTTCAGTTGAGGTTTTCCTCACAGGATTCCCATCTTATCTCAGCTGCTGGAGACATCCTAAAGAAGTGCTTTACATTTGGCTCTGTGAAGTCCCTGTAGGGATTTCTATTTTCTGGACAGTTTTAGATTAGTTTCTTGGCTTGAGATTTTCACACTACAAGAATGATTTGGGGTCCCACAAACGTGTGGTTTTGCTGTGTTCTGATTTCTTCTGGGGATGGTTTCCATTAGTGACTCAGTGGAATGGCTTACTACCAGGCCAGGACCCTCGGCTGGTGAGTGGAGATTTTTGATTTCTCAATGAGGGAAAAAACAACATCCTGTTGAAATTTAGAACTATGCAAAGATTCCACTTCAAGCTCCCCAAGAACATGAGGCTGGGTCCTTGAAACTCCAGCTTGTTTTATCATACAAAATGAAGAAGGCATATATATCCAAGGATGAAAACTAGCCAGTATACAGTATCAATTATTAAAATATTAAAATACTCTTCTATCTCTAGCCACCCCAACTTGTACCCCTTTGGAACTCTACATTATGATCCAGCAACTATATCAGTTTTCCAAACTTAGCTCCCACAATAAACCTGGAATCTAGTTCAGCACTGCACTAAGTTTCAAATATTTTAAATATTACTTTTAAGCATAACCAACCCCCAAATGCCCATATAATTTTATGAATTTTTACTCCACTCCCACTTTGATCACAGATTCCCTTTTTGTTTCTATCCTCTAATTTCCTTTCTTTCATCAACATTCTATGATTATCTTTAGATGAATTCAGATAGACATAGCATTCGCTCATGAACCATTTGAGATATGACCATCAGTGCTCTATTGAAAATCAAATTTAAAAATTCCAGTCAAAATATGAATGCTTTCATTTAAAAAAAAACTTATTGACAGAGATGATATAACATGATGAAATAATCTGGATTTTTTAAAAATCCCATTTTCTAACAATGAGAAAAATCTTCATTGTTTAGCAACTCAGAGTATCACATCTCAAAGAGATTATGATTCTGAATTTTCATCAATAATAAACCAAATTCAGACAATTTTGATGGAATGTATTTCAAATTCATTTTGTCAGTCATAATAAGTTCTTGACTTCTTTGCTATGTTTTCTCATTCTAGTTTAAGGATCACAAGAAGAATCAAAGTAATCCTTCACTTACATAACTTTCTGTCCTTCATTTGTATATTTTCTTCTAATTCCTTGAAAATTAGGTAGTGTAATTACTGTGCCATAACATAGTCATTAGATTTAGTTTACTATCTTGGAGATGCCTGGGTACCCTTGTTTTCTGTAAAGATGATGAAAGAGCTGGCAGCATTTTTAAAAATCAATTTCCTATAACTTGCTCTGTAATGTTTCACTCTCCATCATGTTGTCAGAATAATGTAAAATCTTATCTTTTCTAAACTGTAGAAAATTTTTTCAGAAAAATCATTGGTGTATAGCACAAAGCACATATTAATATTTATTACATTCACAAATAATATTTTTAGTTGTTGCATGTGGTGTTGGTATTTGTGGTGTGAGTATGTGTGGGTGAGCACATGTGTGTTTTAAAGCAGAACAACAAAAATTTGCAGGATCAAATACATTACCAAAACAACTGCTTTAGCACTCATGTGCACAATATGAAAAACTTTTAAAGGATCAAATGAATTTGTGAAATAAATATTTTGGAAACATATGCCTTTATAAAATACGTAATGACTAGAATAACCAACAAACTATTACTGTTATCCCTACATGTCTCTGAACCACTGAGTACTGTTTGGAAAGTTATGATCATAAATCAGAAAAATCAGGTTTTGTTGAGTATCTAATAACCTGACAACATTCTAGGCATTTTCTGTACATTTCATCACATAATTCAATATGTTAGGAAATATTATATACATTTTAAAAAGAAGAAAACTAAGACTCCAAGAGGTTAAGTAACTTAATCAAGGTCTTATGATTCATATTTGTCTGCAGAGGATTTGAGCCCAGTTTTAGTAGGATTCCACAGCATGTCCTCTTTCCATTACAAGCAATTGCCTATCAACTGGGTACCAAACATATATATTTCCAAGCACATTCCACTTCTATAAGAAATTCTGGCCTTTCCATTGCTGTTTCTAGGAGGAGTGTTCTCATCTCCCTAACTACCTGCTTGATATTCTATTGAAAATAGTAAATCCAAGCCCTTTCACTTTGGATATAATAACCTCATATTAGTCCCATGATCTGCTAATTTAAATAGGGTGTGGATCAGGTTTTCAAAATTTCCACATAAATCATTCTATCCTGGCACATAACCTCTGTTTAAACTGATTGGACAGCTCTTGCTGGCAAGATTCCTGTTACAGCTTTTTTTTTTCCTGTAGTGTAGTTACCAATGTATTTGACATGTTTTCTTTAATTTGATCAGAATTTCTTGGAATCTATACTGGCTCATTACAACTAACAATATTTCTTCTGCTTTTCTTCGGCACAATTGCAACTTGCCATCTATTTAAAAGTGCTTAACCAAAGCCCAGAGTTACTCAAGTTTGGATAACTTAGATGAATGTAAACTGTCGCAGTGGGAATGACACACTCAAACACTTCCTCCACAAGACAGCATTGGTTATACCATTACTCATCAGTCCTGATTGGTTACATGTTGTGCTGCTTCAGAAAAACAGCACGGTGGAAAATCAACTCTATTTTGGGGTACTGTATTTTTTCCATTCAACACGCTTGTACTGAACACCTACTATATGCTGGGTTCTATACTAGATACAAGTAAGAATGAATTCCAAACTATGATTTCTTAACACCTTCACCTTGATGTCCCACAGATACCTCACAACAAGCAAAGCTAAAATGGAGCTCGTAGAGCACAGACAGAGATTTAGCATAATTTTTAATGACTCTAGGATTTTCAGAATGGGAAATAAGCATTGGCTTAAACTTAAAATCACCAGTTCCACTATCTCCTAGTGAGTCAATTTGTTCTTTGAAGACTTGAAGCCAGTCATTGACTTCTCCTCTCTAACTATGAAAGTCCTAGATGGTATATTCTTCCAATAAAAGGGTGTTTTGTCTACATTGAAAATCTGTTGTCTAGTGTAGCCCCCTTCATCAATGACTTTAGCTAGATCTTTTGGATAACTTGCTGGAGCTTCTACATCAGTGCTTGTTTCTTCATCTTACACTTTTATGTTATGGAGATGGCTTCTTTACCTAAGTCGCATAAAGCAACCTCTTCTAGCTTCAGAATTTTCTTCTGCAATTTCATTATCTCCCTCAGCTTTCTTAGAATTGAAGATAATAAGAGCCTTGCTCTGGATTAGGCTTTGGCTTAAGGGAATGTTGTAGCTAGTTTGATCTATCCAGACCACTAAAACTTTCTCCATCTCAGCAATAGGCTGTTTCTCTTTCTTACAATTCGTATGTTCACTGGAATAGCATTTTTTATTTCTTTCAATAAATTTACCTTTACATCCAGAACCTGGCTAACTGTTTGGCACAAGAAGCCTATCTTGGCTTTCAACATACCTTCCTCACAAAGCTTAATCACTTCTGGCTTTTGATTTAACAGAGAGACATGCAATTCTTCCTTTCACTTGAACACTTAGAGGCTATTATATGGTTATTAATTGGCCTAATTTCAATATTGTTGTGTCTCAGGCTATAGAGAGGTCTGAGGAAGGGACAGAAGTAGGGGAATAGCCAGTCAGTGGACCAGTCATATACCATACAACATTTATCAATTAAATTTGCAGTCTTAGATGGATGCAGTTCATAGCAACCCCCAAATTACAATAATAACATCCAAGATCATAGATCATATATCACCATAACAGATTTGGTAATGAAAAAGTTTGAAATATTGCAAGAATTACCAAAGTGTTTAACAGACACATGAAGTGACAACATTCTGTTGGAAAATTGGCATGTATAGATTTGTTGACATAGGGTTGCCACAAACCATCAATATGTAAAAAATGCAGTATCTGTGAAGCACAATGAAGTTAAGTGCAATAAAATGAGGTATGCCTGCATTTAATTGCTCCTTATTTCCCTTAGCCTATATCCAAGTTCCTAAACACAGGATTGGCCAGGCTTGGAATGATCTGGCCTTTCATTATTTCTCCAGGATTCATTCATCATTTTCAACCTTTCCCTTTATCCTCCAAAATATGGAACTATTTTTGGTTCTTGTCTTTGTTTGCCAGGCTGCTATGACAAATAACACACAGTGAGATGGCATAACAGCATAAATTTATTGCCTTATGGTTTTGGAAGCTAGAAGTCCAAAATCAAGACAATGAGTCCATGCTTTCCCTCCAAAGTCTGTAGCATTCTAGTGCTGGCTTAAGACAATCCTTGGGGTTCCTTGGCTTGCACCTATGCCTCGTCACTGTGGTCTCTCTCTTTATACTTCCAGTTTCCACTGACTTAGGGCTTCTGGTACCTCCCTGAGGTCTTCTCTGACTTCTGGCTTCTAAATTCTTCTCTTTATAAGGCCTCCAGTAATATGGACTAAGGTCCACCCTGATTCAGTTGGTCACATCTAAATAAGACTTTCAAACATCCTATTCACAAATGAGTCTATACCCTGACTCAGCTTAACATATTCCAGGATACTAAAACATCTCTAAAAAGTCCAATATACAAATTGTTTCACACCCACAGGAGTGCAGATTAAGACATGCATTTATTAGGGTACTTAATTCATTCTATCACAGTTCCTTTGCATTTTTTTTCCCCCAGTCCATAACTTTACTGTTATTAATGCTGGGACATTTTCCTCACTCCACCCATCTTATTGCCCCTTTTTCTGGACAAATTTTACTCTTCAGGTCTCAATTTAGATACCTCTTATGACCTTCAGGAAGTCTTCTCTGATCTTCCAAGAGTGTTTATTCTTGTTTCTTCCAGGGGTTTCCTTTCCAAGCTCTCTGGGTGTGTCTCTCTGAGCTCTCTCTCTCAGTGTTTCTCTCTGGGTGTTTTCTATCCTTTATCCTCTCATAAAGGACTCCTGTAAAATGGATTAAGACACACTTTTAATTGGGTAGATCAGATCTCAATTGAGACAACCTAATAAAAGGTCCTACCCACAATAGGTCATCAAAAAAATGGATTCAATGAATATGACCTTTTCTGGGGTACATAACTTCAAACCAGCACAACACACTTCCCTGGAAAAAAAAAAAAAAATGTGGTTTGTGCTAAACAATTGCTGATGGCTGATTTTTTATTTGCTTCAATTCTGCCATTTCTGATGGCCCCTTGAAGTTTTTATTTAATTTAAAATTTACAAAAAATCAAAGAAACAGTGCAAAGCAAAAGATGTAATTTTCACTGGCAAGTGAAAATTTTAGTTCATGCATGAAATTTTTTACAGCATTTGAATAATGTCCCTGGAATTAAAATTTAATATTTAATTTCTACTCAATTGTTCATGAATGTGACAGAACAATACATACAGACATCACAGTATTTTAGTCAAAAGCTACTTAAAATTATGAATCCGTTACTTTTTTGTACTATAATTTTTATTTCATGTTATTTATTTTTTTTATTTTTAACTGGCATAATTACATATACAGATTTCAATAAAAGAAAATTATCATTGTTTATGTTTCTTTTTTAGCCACTATTATCCATTTTACTTAATAATTATTAAGGTAAATAATTTTGCTATATAGAGGAGGGATATATTGCAAAATGATTGGCTCTGGATGTCAAATATGCTAGGTGTGCCACTGGCAAACCTATGATGTGAGTACAATTATTACTCACATTTCACAGATAAGAAACCTGAGGAGTATCAGTGAAAGCAGTCAAGTGACAAGCTCAGATTTGCACATAAAGTGCAAATTAATCTAGATTCTGGATTATTCTGGATGGGAGATAAGGAGCTCCAGAAACAGGGAGAATAGTTAGAAGATAGTTTCAAGACTGTCCCAGGGCAAAGTATAGAGGGGATGATTGCTTTGGCCTGGTAGAGCAGCTTCTGCTTGGGGAAATGACCTGCAAGTTTTTCTGTGATTCTCACTGATGTTTACAAATGTTCTAGTTTGCCAGGGTTGCTGTAGCAAAGTACCATGGAAGAGTTGGCTGAAACAAAGGGATCTTTACTATCTCACAATTTTGGAGGCTGGAAGTCCAAAATCAAGGTCAGGAAGGCCATGCTTTCTCTGAAGTCTGCAGTGTTCTGGTGGTAGTTTGCCTGCATGCTATAGCTCAATCTCTTCCTCAGTCACAGGGCTTTCTCTCCCCTTGTGTGTCTCTTCCTCCTCCTCCTCCCTGTGTCCAAATTTCCTCTGCTTATAAGGACTCCAGGCATATTCGATTAAGGCCACCCTGATGCAATTTGGCCTCCTCCACAGGACTGGGAGCTAGGACTTGAACATGTCTTTGTGGGGAACATGATTCAATCCATAATAAAACAGTTAGGTTTCTAGCTTGCTATTCTCTCAAGAATATTCTTGATAAAAAAAAAAATCTCATCTTTGTGGAAATAATGTTTCTAGCAATGAAGAGGACAATGTTATAAAAATGAAACATTGTAATGTCATAGTCACAACATTGGTTTTTTAAATGCATTCCCTTTCCTTATTTGATATAAATTTAATGAGGCAACTTTCAGAGCATATTATATGCTGGAAAATATTAGTAGTTACTGTGCTGACTTGTGCTACACCATTAAGGAAAAAGGTTCCATATTAAGTCAAAGATAACATATTTTGTTACCTATCCCAAGATTGTTACTGGCAGAACACAAAATGACTGGTTAAGTTGTCTCCATTCTAATAATGTTATCACCCTGAGACCACTGCATAACATTCATCACTTTTATTATCCAAATAGCATATTCTTGTTACGAGTTTCCACAGCACCTCCAACCCATTTTCCTGCAACTGGATAGGAGACAAAGCAAATAAAAATTGGGGCTTATCTGTTTAAGATTCAGGTGACCACATCAATTTGAAAAATACGCTGCATTTCTAATTCCAATGTGCTTGATTCCTTATCCATAAAGCAATGCATTATGCAGCTTTTTCCCTTGGATTTTCTATTGTTACAAATTTAGAGGTTAAAGCCAGCTCTGTTATTTTATATTTCACTTGCAATATATGTTTTACTGGAAACTTTGGGGGGTGGGGGGGAGGAACAATCTTCAATTGACAAAAAAGATATTGTCCAGACTGTTAAAGCCTAAGATTGGCTGATGGTTTACCAGAGATCCTTGCTCTCTGGCTTGCCTTAGGCCTCTCAATCTATTCAATGTTAAGATTTCTGCTGAGAATAGAGAACAAAACACATCAGGGCCAACTGCTGAGGTGAGAGTTGGGTGAGGTAAGATCTCACTTCAGGGTCTAGGGCTTTGGCCACTGATGTATTTTAAATAAGCCAAATTACAGATCCTCATTTTCTGGGAATTATTTTGGGTTATTGCTCTTCCAAAATTATTCCACACAACTTTATGAGTAAAGGTGTCATTTTTAGAAAAGGGCGACATGAATAGTTCCTATGGGTGGATAGATCAGTCAGTGTTCCCCCAGGGAAAGAGAACCAGGAGGTGATACATATACATTTATTGCAAGTAATTGGCTTATGTGATTTTTGGGCTGGCTATGAACAAGTCTGACATCTGTATAGCAGATGATCAGGAAAGCCAGGCAACAAACTATGACATGAGTAGAAGCTGCAGTCCACAGGAAGGGAAACCTCAGTTCTGCTCAACTTAATTCTTCAGGTTATTCCAGAATACTAGAATAATTTCTTTTACATAAAGTCAACTGACTGTAGATCTTAGTCACATTTACAAAGTATCTTCACACCAAGATCTAGATTAGAGTTTGACTGAATAACTGGGTACTATGGCCTGGACAAGTTGACACATAAAAAAGCCATCACAACAGATATATCATGAGAAAATAAGCATGAATGCAGTCAATAAAAATTGATTCTGTTCAGATGCCAGAGTTTGTATGTTGCAGTTTGCATGTCTCTATCATTAAAAAACTGACCGACCCACCCTGATCAAGATGGTGGAAGGAGATTTTCCAGGGCTCCACCCTTCTACAACGAGGATGAACAATGAGCAAGAACTGGTAGAAATATCATTCTCAAAGCTCCAGAAAACAGCTTAAAATTGCAGTAAAAGTGCAAGTGCTGAGTAAAGAAAGAGACAACTTAAAAATGATAGGATCTCATAGCATAGCACCCTGGCTGTCCCTCCTGAACCCGTCACCAGTTCAGCACATTGTGAGGTCCCTGTTCCTGGTTCTGAAGGGAGCATGGTTATCCTCATGCAGAAACTAGGAGCATGTGTGCCTACACCAGTCTGTCTGGTGGAGCATGAAGGACAGTTCCAGCATACTCATCAATGACTCACCATCCCAGAATGTGCCATATGTGTAAGGGACAGCTCACAAGACTCTCTTACAGAACACTGTAGGGAAACAGTCAATTCGCAGCTGCCTGAGGCAAAGGTTTGCTGGCTGTGGGACATACAGTACAGTGTCAGGGACCCTGAGCAATCTGTTTCCTAGGGAAGATGATACTTTCAGATCCATGTGAATGGGGAATTCCTAGCATCACACCCACATGCCTAGGAGCAAGACTAATAGAATGGGCAGGTGGCCTTGAGCTATTCTCTAAATTCATTGTATGGCTAAGCTCTGAAGGGGAGCACTCACACAGATCAATCTGGAATGAAACTAATGTTTGTTTTTTAGAAAAACTAACTGGATACAAGCTTAAGAAATAGAAACCTCACAGTCTAAATTCCAGTGATAACACATTAAAATCTCAAAGTATTCAGGTTTCAACAAAAGATTACAAAACATACAAAAAAATAGGAAAACATAGCCCATGCAAAGGAGAAGATTAAGCCATTAGAAACCACCAACAAAGAGGATCAAACGTGGTACATTCCAGACAAAGACTTTTTTTTTCAAAGGTACTAAATATGTTCAAGTTGCTAAAGGAAAATAAGGCCAAAGAACAAATGACATTAGGAGTAGGATAGATGAACACAAACAAATATCAATAAAGGGACAGAAATTGTGAAAAGGAAACAGACAGAGGTGAAGACCACAGTAACAGAAATTTAAAATTTCCTAGAGAGGTTAAACAGCAGATTATAGCTGGCAGAAGAATCAGTGAAATTGAAGATAAGACAACTTAAATCGTCTAGTGTAAGGAGCAGAAAGAAAAAGTCTGAAGGAAAGTGAACAGAGCCCAAGGAATAGATACTTCAATGTCTAAATTCCAATAATAATACATTAAAAATCTCGAAATGTCCAGGTTTCAACAAAAGACTACCATCTCAAAAATCTCAAAATGTCCAGGTTTCAACAAAAGATTATCATCAAGTACACCAATATGCACACTATGGAAGTCCAAGAAGGAGAAGAAAGAGGTAAACGGGCAGAGAGAATGTTCAGATAAATAATAGCTGAAAACTTCCCTAATTTAATGAAAGATGTGAGTACATCCTTCCAGGATACTCAACAAACTCCAAACAAGATAAACCAAAGTATACCCATGCTGTGACATATTATAATCAAACTGTTGAATGTCAAAGATAAAGAGAGAATACAAAAAGCCACAAGAGAGAAGCAATGTGTAATGTACAAGGAATCTTGATAAGCCAACCAAGAGTTATATATACAGAAAATCTGTGTTTTTAAATGAGAGAGCATTTAAGACATTCTCAGATAAAGCTAAGGGAATTCATTACTGCTAGACTGGTTCTACAAGAAATGCTAAATGGAGTTCTGCAGGGTTGAATGAAAAGGATGTTAGACAATAGATTGAAGCCATATGAAGTAATAAAGATCTCTAGTAAAGGTAGGCAACATGGGTAAACACAAATGCCAGTGTTATTGTATTTTTGGTTTGCAACTTCACTTTTTAATTCCTACAGTATCTAAAAGGCAAGTGCATTAAATGTAATGATGAATCACTGGTCTTGGACTTCAACATGTATAAATATGTAATTTGTGACAAGAACTACACAATGGTGGAGGGACAGAGTGATATAGGAACATAGTTTCTGTGGGATATTGAGAAAATTTGTTTTGTATATATGATTCCATATTTTTTAAGAAAAGAGCAACTAAAGAGACAATGACAATTTGTCCTGGTTGGGATCTAACAATGGAGGAAAAAGGTTCAAAAGAACATTATTGGCACATATGAAAAACTGGAATAATGACTGTAAGCTTTTTATCAATGTTAGATTTATTGAACTTTTAACTGTACTTAGTGTGGTGACATAAGTGAATATCCTTCTTAGGAAATGTCATGGTAGTATTAAGAGTTCAAAGAATATGATGTATACAACCTACACTCAAATGTTCATAAAATATATGATAGATGCATACATACATACATACATTGACTGATGGATAAATGGAATGACATGGCAAATATACAATTTCTGGGGATGTGGTGAGGGTATGTTGGAGTTCTCTGTATGAGGTTTGTATTATTTTCATAACTGTCCTTTAAGTTTGAAACTATTTCAAACTAAAAAGTTTAAAGAAAAAAAATCTGCCTGAGGTAGGGTTAAGAACAAGTGTATAGGGATTTTAGCCCAGTTCTCCCACAATTCTATAAGGGATAGTAAGGGAAGTATAATATCCTCTCCTTAGATGAGAGGAAAAGTTTTTAAAAAACAACAGCTATTTAGAAACAAAATTCAATGTTTTACAAGATATAAGAGCAATTCTTGAAAGTCACAGACATTGACCTATCAGGCAGAGTAAAATTTAACATTGAAAATAAGCATTTAAATGTTTAATACAGTTTTGTTCTAACAAACATTTAGGTTAATTACAAGATAAGGAATGCATTATGGGTCAAAATCAAACATTCCTTCATGTTATATATATTTTGTTACTGTTATATTGGCTTTATTTTCAGATTGTTGTTTGTAGTATTAGTCTTCTTTTATTGGTATTCTTGCATATACTATTCATTCAATAAATGAGTTATGACTCTCAAAAAAAGAAAATTAAGCATTTTATACAGAACATATCTTGAAAGCAAACCTTCAAATAAATCATAAAGTCACACACAGGCTGAGCCTATTTTTAAAGCTGGTGATTCCAGTACACTGTTGACTTTTAACCCTCTGCAAACTTCAATTTATTGACTTTACCATCCCTATGAGGGATAGCCATACAAGCCATCTAATGCAGTGATTTTCCCTGAAGTAAAGAGGGGGGCAGTGTTGTGTTAGAATTCCCTAAATGGCATTTTCAATCTACACACCTCAACATGTAACTCACTATGACCCTCCTCAGGCATTTAGAGCTTTTGGACCACAAGAGGCCATCATCAATACAGGAAAAAGAGAGATGATTCTGCCTACTGTAATTCTCTTAGTTAGCAGTATACCCAAATTCCCAATCCACAATTTCTGAGGCAGTATTTTATGATGCTTAAGAGCATGGACCATGTAAACATTACCTAAATTTAAATTCCAGTTTTGCCTTATGCTTGCTGCATGGCAATTTGCAAGTTTCTTAGCTTCTCTATGTTCTAGTTTGCTAAAGCTGCTGGAATGCAAAACACCAGAAATGGACTGGCTTTTATAAAGGGGGTTTATTTGGTTACACAGTTACAGTCTTAAGGCCATAAAGTGTCCAAGGTAATGCATCAGCAATGAGGTACCTTCACTGGAGGATGGCCAATGGTGTCCGGAAAACCTCTGATAGCTGGGAAGGCACGTGGCTGGCGTCTGCTCCAAAGTTCTGGTTTCAAAATGGCTTTCTCCCAGGATGTTCCTCTCTAGGCTGCAGTTCCTCGAAAATGTCACTCTTAGTTCCACTTGGGATGTTTGTCCTCTCTTAGCTTCTCCAGAGCAAGAGTCTGCTTTCAATGGCCATCTTCAAACTGTATGTCATCTGCAGCTCCTGTGCTTTATTCAAAGTGTCCCTCTTGGCTGTAACTCCTCTTCAAAATGTTCCCTCTGCCTGTCAGCTCCTTTATATAACTCCACTGATCAAGGCCCACCCCGAATGGGTGGAGCAACACCTCCATGGAAATTATCCAATCAGAGTCATCACCTACAGCTGGGTGGGGCACATCTCCACAGAATCACTCAAAGAATTAGGATCTAATCAACACTGATAACGTTTGTCCACACAAGATTACATCAAAGATAATGGTGTTTGGGGAACACAATACATTCAAACTGGCACACTCTATAATTCAGTTTTCTAATGTTTCATGGAGATAATAATAGGAACATCCCATCATCAAGCTGTCATGAAGATTATATGTGTGTATATGTATGTGTTGCTGGGTATAAATTATAGATGGATAAATGATAGATAGATGGATATATGGATGGATGACAGATTAGACAGATGGATAAGATTTGATAGATTAAAACAATATCTGACACATAGTAATTGCTTGTGTTAGTCTTAGTTGTTGATAATTTCAAGCCCAAGTGGAAAGAGCTATAGTAGGGAAGTTTGGGGTGATGATGAGACATGGTTTCACCTATGGATAGAGGAAGGGCAGGAGGCAGGAAGTCCATCAAAGTAAAGGCAAACCCTCCCACCAGACTGCATTTTGCAGTACAGAAGCATGAGGACCAAATAACCCTTTGAAGTGTTCTGTTGGCCCCTTGGTGTTTCTGAAGTGTTTGAATTTCTTGCTAACATTCCAAAATTGGTAGATTTCACATTAAAATCCAGATCATTTGATACTTCCATTACTTCCCTTTTTAATCACTTTTCCTTTGGATTCTGCAGCAACCCATCCTCTTGTTTCCTTCCTTCTTTATTGGCTGCTGCCTCTCAAGCAACTTTTCTGGCTCATCCTTACTCACTCCATCCTCACATCCACACTGGGAAGTGCCAAGGGTCTAGTTTGTGGGCTTCTCCTCATCTCTATCTTCACTCAATTGCTTTTTGTGGAATATCTGGTCCCAAGGCCTTAAATATCATCTCTGCACTGGTGACTCTCAGATGTATTTTTCTAGTTTGGTTCACTGCTTCTCCTTACGTCTACCCAAACTCGAGTCTCAAAGATACAACTGCCTACCTGAGAGCTCCTGTGGATGCCTATCAACAACTCTCGTAGTTTAGATCATGTAGAAGAACTTCCTGAGTCAAGGGTTAAAGTGTTAATTTATCTAAGGGAGTGTGAGCTGAAGGAAGTGAGGGTAAGAGAAAAAGGGAAATGAATAAGAAAAAATGTGAAGCATTTCTCCTCTGGCTACCAAATCCCAATAAACTACAAGAACTCAGGAAATTGCTCAGAAGTCTTGTTCACTCCACATATGGGAAGGAATACAAGAAAGAATTACATCATGGAGGAGACCCAGACTTCCTCCCAGGAAGAGGTAACTCCTGCTAATTCATAGTCCCTTGATGTTCTCAGCAGGCCACTTCCCATCTCCATGCTGTTGTAGTTCATCCCAGTCCAAAAGTGGAGGAGTGTTCCAACACAGGTAGGTGACAACAAAGGAAGAGAAAGTAGTAGCTAGTTGAGAGCATCTAAGAAGTGTGCACATTTGGATCCAAATACATCACCTCAACATTACCTTGTCCAAAATTATCTTACCTCCTTTTCTCCTCCTCTGTCAAATGCCTTCCCCATCCCAGATACAGAGAGTTCCAGGCCAAAATCCCCAGAGTCATCTTTAACTCCATTCTTTCTGTCACATCCCACATCAAATCTCACAATGAACCCTCATAACTCTGCCTTCAAAATGTAGCCGGCCTGAACATCTGCCTCAGGGTAATCCCACTGGCTATTTTCTTTGCAGAAACCATTTCTCGCAATACTCTTATATGGCTTCCTGCCTTCCTTACCTTCAGGTTACTGCTCAAATGTCACATCATCAGTAAGACCTTCCTTGACCACCTATTTAAAATGGAACCCCAGCTCCTCACAGTGTTCCCTATCACACTACCTCACTTTTCACCATCTGATGTATTATATGACTTAATTATTATCTTCACAAATATAAGCTCAGTAAGGACGGCACTGTTTTCTGTTGTGTTCACTGTTATATTCCCATTTCCCAGAACACTTTCTGGCACAGAGGTGGTTTGAGATAAAGATTTAAAATCTTTTCCAACTTTTCTTGAAAACAAATTAGAGGCTCCAGCCTATCCAGGGCCGCAAGCTAGTCCTAAACTGGAGTGGGTAGATTGATCTATTAGCAAGATATCCCCTGGGCTGCCTCAGTCATCATTGCCTGAATAGCCCCAATAAGTGTGTGAATTGGAACCTTGATAAACTGTGAGCTTCTCCCCAGGTGTGCCTATTTACTTTCACCTTCCACTCTTTGTGTCATTCAGAGAGTAGGGCATATTTACATCACCCTAGGTAGGAAGAAATCACTTCCTGCTAAGGGTCTGAGCTGGAAGTTGATCTACTTAAAGATGCTTCTTGGGTAATTAAATACCCTCCACCTCCAACACCTACCTCTGCTGGATAAGAGTGATCATCATACCTACTCTGATCTCAGCTCTCCTCACTTTTTTTGATATTTCATATGCATCAGTGAAACTTTATTACAGGATGTTCCCTCATCCCTGAGCTCATGTACCCATTTGCCTGCTGGACTCCTTCAACACAATCTATACTGCACTCTTAGTGAATCCATGACTGAATTAACTTCCTTCCCTCCTCAAACATGCTTTCCTTCCTTGGAGTTTCAGTGTCAAGTTAGGGTCAACAAATATACATGCAAGCCCAAGCTGCCATCACCACCACCCTCCAACACACACACACACACACACACACACACACACACACACACCGCAACACACCCACAAACTGCATTTCTAATCCATTACTAAATTTTGCAAATTTTACCTCCTGAAATATTTCCCACATTGCATTTGCATCTACCTTATATAGACCAGCTTCATCTCACTCATGAATTAATGCAACATCTTCGTACTTGATCACCCACAGTCTCTTTTGCTTTTGCCCTCTTTTAAACCATCTTTAACATTCTGACCAAATATTTTTTAAAAGTACATTATTTTAAAAAATATATGTTTTTTAATGTTACTGTCTTGCTTTAAACACATCTATTGCAAGGGGACTTCTGGGGAAGGTGGCAGAGTACAGAAATCAGGAC
This sequence comes from Choloepus didactylus, assembly GCF_015220235.1. Classification (NCBI taxonomy): domain Eukaryota; kingdom Metazoa; phylum Chordata; class Mammalia; order Pilosa; family Megalonychidae; genus Choloepus; species Choloepus didactylus. The sequence goes on from NC_051309.1 coordinate 20,245,286, forward strand.
CTGGTCCTTCCACCAAAACAACTATTAAACAGACAGGAATGTCTGAAACAATTATTTTGTAATTCCAGAGGTGAGAATAACACTGTACAGTGTCCAGGGAAAAACAGGAGTAAGAGACTGATAAATTATCTTAAAGGACTATAAATTGCTATGGATGCCCATCCTCATCCTCATGGCAGGCCACCAAGGGATCCAGTCCCTGGCCAGCTGCTGATGATAGAAAGGGACATAAAAATCTTCTTCCCCAAGAATGGATGCAGGCATGGACTATCACTAATCACACTTTTTGATTAGAGAATTCAGATCACTAGGTTCTGGCTCTGAGAACAGCTGTTGTTTTAACCCACACCAGACAAAGGCAGTGGCAGCCATTGTTTAAACCCTCCCTGGACAGGGGCAGAGGCAGTGGAGATTTAAAGATACAGTGCTTCCCTAGAGTTCTGGGGAACAGTTAGCTGAAGAGCTGCATTTGCTAAGCAGGGGAGGAAATCTTAGCTTTGGAGAGCCATTGAAGAAGATACTGGCACTCTTCCTGATCCCAACCCCAGGTCAATTTGGAGCCACTCAGCAACCTGTTTGTGGGTTCCTGACTTTTTGTTGCATGGGAAAGTCCTCTCTGGAATGATTCTTCTCTCAGAATTTTCTCTCCAGGCAAAAGCAGTGAGAGACCACAAAAGTAATATAAAAACAACACAGGTAGACAGACTGGGACAAAGGCCTGCCAACTTCAAATACATAGGAGAGGGAGGTATGTCTCCTGGAAAACAGAGGAGACCATCAAACTCCTGTAAACAGGGGAACTTCCAAACAACTAACAAGCAAAAGCCCAGGACATGACAGAAGCCTAGAAAAACAGGGAAAACCCTGCACACTACATTTGCCTCAGGCAGATCTTGCTGACAGGAGGCTGATGCTAAAGAAAATCTCTGTGTTATTACCAGCTGGTTACAAAATCAATAAACAGACATCACAGGGAGTAAATCCCAGAGTTTAAATTTTAAAATTAAAATGTACAGTGTGCAAAAAAACAGTACAACACAAACAAAGAAACAGGAAATGGCCCATACAAAGGAAGGTGATAAATATACATAAAACACCAACTAAGAAGTTGAGAGTGTGGACATACTGAACAAAGCCTTTAAAAATGATCTTAAAACTATTCAATGAAATGAAGGGAAGTATAGAGAAAAAATTATAGCATATCAGGAAATCAATGAATGAGCAAAATGAGAAACTTAGTAAAGAGATATAAATTCTATAAAGGAAGCAGAATAGAACTACTGGAACTGAAGACCACAATGACTGAAATTGAAAATGCCCAGGAGGGTTTCAAGAGCTGATTAGAACTGGCCAAAAAAAGAATCAGTGAACTTGAAGACAAGGCACTTGAAATGATCCAGGCAGAGAAACAGAAAGAAAAACAAAATTTTAAGAGCAAAAATAGCCTGAGACAGCTGTGGGACACCATCAAGTGCACCAATATAAACACTGTGGGAGACCCAGAAGGAGAAGAAAGAGAGAAACAGGAAGAAGAAATAGACAAAGAAATAATGACAGGGAATTTCACAATTTTAGCAAAAGATGTGAATACACACATCCAAGAAGTTCAGAGAACAACAAACAGGATAAACATGAAGAAAAATACACCCCATCATATATTGATTACACTACCAACTGCAAAGGACAAGGAGAGATTTATGAGAAATGCAAGAGAAAAGTGACGTGTTACATACAAGGGAGTCCCAATTAGATTGATTGCTAATTTCTCATTAGAAACCATGGAAGCAAGAAAGTAGTGGTATTAAATACTTAAATTTCTGAAGGAAAACAATCACTAGCCAAGAAATTTATAACTGGTGACACTGTCTTTAAAAAATGAGTGAGAGATTCAGACATTCTCAGATAAACACAATCTGAGGATGTGCAGGATCACTAGACCTGCCTTACAAGCAATGCTAAGGGAAGTTCTACAGACTGAAAGGACAGGATACTAGACAGTGGTTCAAAGCCACATAAGGAAATAAAGACCTGCAGTAAAGGTAACCATTTGGGTAATTATAAATGCCAGTATTATTGTATTATATTGTTTGTTGTGTAACTCCACTTCTTACTTCCTAAAGTGTTAAAATACAAAGGCATCAAAAAGGAATGAAAAACCTAGGTTTTTGGACATACAACAAAGATGTAAGTGGTAACAAGTACAAAAAATAGTGAGGGTGACACATCCCAAAGTGATTTTGGCAGAGAATAAAAAATATATTTCCAGCCCCCGACCCCCACCCCAAGGAGCTGGGGGAAGGTGCAGAAGTGTTGGGACTTCCTCACCTGGACTGGTGTTGATGTCACAAACACTGGGACTGGTGGTTTGATGTGCCAATCCCTCTATCGTGGGACTTGCCCTTAAGAAGCTCGTTACTGCAAAGGAGAGGATAAACTTGCATATAACTGTGCCTAAGTGTCTCCCCCTGAGTACCTCTTTGTTGCTCAGGTGTGGCCCTCTCTTGTTCTCTAACTGAGCCACCTCAGCAGTGAACTCACTGCCCTCCCCCCTACATGGGACCCGACTCCCAGGGGTGTAAATCTTCCTAGCAATGCAGGATATGACTCCCGGGGATGAATCTGGACCTGGCATCATGGGATTGAGAATATCTTCTTGACCAAAAGGGAGATGCTAAATGAAATGAAATAAAGTTTCAGTGGCTGAAAGATTCCAAATGTAGTCGAGAGGTCACTCTGGTGGACATTCTTATGCACTATAGAGATAACACCTCTTAGGTTTTAATGTATTGGAATAGCTAGAAGTAAATACCTGAAACTACCAAACTCCAACCCAGTAGACTGGACTCCTGAAGATGACTGTATAATAATGTAGATTACAAGGGGTGACAGTGTGATTGTGAAAAGTTTGTGGATCACACTCCCTTTATCTAGTGTATGGATGGATGAGTAGAAAAATGGGGACAAAAAACTAAATGACAAATAGGGTGGGACAGGGGGATGGTTTGGGTGTTCTTTTTTTACTTTTATTTTTTATTCTTATTCTGATTCTTTCTGATGTAAAGAAAATGCTCAGAAATAGATCATGGTAATGAATGCGTAACTATATGATTGTCCTGTGAACAGTTGATTGTATACCATGGATGACTGTATGGTTTGTGAATATATTTCAATAAAACTGAATTTAAAAATAAATAATGGGGAGCATAGGGGTATAGGTAATGTGTATGTGTGTGCAATTGAAGTTAAGTTGGTATTAAACCAAATACGATCTTTATATATGTAGGATGTTAAATATCAACCTCATGGTAACAATGAGGAAAACAGATGAAAAATATATTAAGATGCCACTCAATATGGTACATACAACACCAAAAAGCAAATAAATATGAAAGTAGGATTTTAATGGATGTAAGGGGCAAAAAGGGTATAAGTCTTACAAAGCCTAAATAGCAAAATGGAAGAATAAAGTCAAGTTTTAACAGTGGTGACTTTAAATGCAAATGGATTAAACTCTCTAGCTAAATGGCAGAGATTGGTAGAATGTATAGAAAAGCATTACCCAACTATATTTTATTTGCAATAGGCTCAACTTACAGTCAAACATGCAAGTAGTTTGAGGTTGAAAAGATGTTGAAAGAGATACCATGCAAGTTGTAACCAAAAGACAGCTAGGGTGGTTACACTAATATTGGATAAAATAGATTTTATGTCAAAAACAGCTATAAGGGATAAAGATGGTAATTATATACTGATAAGGGGGACAACTCAAAAGGAAGATGTAATAATTATAAATATATATGCACCTGACTGCAAAACCCCAAAATATATGAAGCAAATACTGACAGATTTGATGGGAGAAATTGACAGTTCTACATTAATAGTAGGAGACTTTAAAACACCACTCTCAACAATGGATAGAAGTCTAGTTGGAAGATAAATAAGGAAGAACAGGATATGAATGATACACTAAACCAACTAGACTTAACCAACATATATAGAACACTGCACCCAATGAAAACAGAAAATACAGTCTTCTCAAGGGCACATGAATCATTTTCCAGGATATACCATATACTGGGTCACAAAAACAGTCTCAATAACTTCAAAACTATTGAAATAATACAATGCATATTTTCTAACCACAATGAAACGAAGATAGAAATCGATAATAGAGAGAGAAATTGAAAATTCACAGTCATGTGGAAATTAAACAACATACTCTTAAACAACAAGTGGGTTAAGGAGGAAATCAGAAGCAAAATTATGAACTATCTTTAGGCAAATGAAAATGAAAATACAACATAAAGCTTATGAGATGCAGTGAGGGCAGTGGTGACAGGGAAATTTATAGCTCTAAAGGTTTACATTAGAAAAGAAGAAAGACTTCACATCAGAGACCTAACCTCAAAACTGGAAGAACTAGAGAAAGAATAGCAAACTAAACCGAAGGTGAGCAGAAGGAAGGAAATGACAAAGATCAGAGGGGAGAAAATAAATAGAAAATATAAAAGCAATAGGGATAATCAAAAAAACCAAAATTTGGTTGTATGAAAAGATCAATAAAATCAACAAACTATTAGCTAGACTGACAAAGAGAAAAAGACGGAGGATACAGGTAACAAAAATAAATTTAAAAAAAAAATGGAAATGGGGACATTACTACTGACCTTACTGAAATAAAAGAACTATAAATGGACACTATGAACAACTCTATGCCAATACATTAGACAACCTAGATGAAATGGACAAATCCTTAGAAACACACAAACTACCTACATGGACTTAAGAAGAAATAGAAGATATCAATAAATGAATTACTAGTAATGAGATGGAATCAGTAACCAAAAACCATCCAACAAATAAAAAACCAGTACCAAATGGCTTCATCGGGGAATTCTACCAAATATTCCAAGAATACTTAACTTCAATTCTGCTCAAACTCTTCCAAAACAATGAGGTATGGGGAACACTTCCTAATTCATTCTATGAGGACAACATCACTCTTATACCAAAGCCAGATAAAGGTACCACAAGAAAAGAAAACTACAGACCAACATCTCTTATGAATATAAATGTAAAAATCCTCATCAAAATACTAGCAAACCAAACCTAACAGCATATTAAAAGAATTATATACTATGATCAAGAGAGATTTATCCCTGGTATACAAAGTTCATTCAACATAAGTAAATCAATTAGTCATGCACCACATTAACAGAAAGAAGGAAAAAACACATGATCATCTCAACTGATGCAGAAAAGGCATTTGTCAAAATACAGGACACTTCCATGTAAAAAACACACTTAGAACACTAGAAATAGAAGGAAACTTCCTCAACATTATAAAGGTCATGTATGAAAAGTCCACAGCCAACATCCTACTTAATGGTGAAAGATGGAAAGCTTTGCCTCTTAGATCAGGAACAAGGCAAGGATTCCCACTGCCAATACTGTTATTCAACATTGTACTGGAAGTTCTTTGCAGAGAATTAGGCAAGAAAAAGAAATAAAGACACCAAATTGGAAAGGAAGAAGAAACACTTTCCTTATTTGCAGATGATATAATCCTATATACAGAAAATCTTGAAAAATCCACATCAAATCTCGTAGAACTAATAAATGAATTTGGCTAAATGGCAGAGTACAAGAACCACAAACCCAAATCAGTAGTGTTTTTATACACAAGCAATGAACAATTGGAAGAGGAAATCAATAAAAAAATTCCATTCTCATTAGCAACTAAAAGACTCAAATATCTAGGACTAAATCTATCCAAGAATGTTAAGAACTTGTACACAGAAAACAAGACATTGCTAAAAGAAATCAAAGAAGACTTAAATAGATAGAAGGGTATTCAATGTTCTTGGATTGGAAGCCCAAATGTTAACAAATATTGATGTCAATACTACTTAAAGCAATTTATAGATTCAATACAATCCAAGTCAAAATTCCAAAAACATTCTTTGCAGAAAGGGAAAGCCCAAACATCAAAATTATATAGAAATGTGAATGGTCCCCAAGAGCTAAAGCAACTTTGAAAAAAGAAAAAAGAAGCTGCAAGAGTTGCATTCCCTATCTTATTACTAGCCACAGTAATTGACAGAGAATGGTCCCAGCACAAGGACAGACACAGACCAGTGGAATAGAATGGAGGGCCCAGAAATCAATCCTCATATTTATGGTCAACTGATTTTTGACAAGGTGGCAAAGATCATTCTATTGGAAAAAAATAGTGTCTTAAACAAATGGTGCTGGGAAAACTAGATCTCCATTTGCAAAAAAAAAAAGGAGGATTCCTGGAGAGAGTGGAAGATGACAGCATAGAGAGGAGTGGAAGCTAGTTAGTCACCCTGGAACAAGTAATAAACAACCAGGAACAACTAGTGATTAATCTAGAATAACTGCTGGGCAACAAATGTGACCATCCACACATCATATACCAGCCTGGATTGGGAGGAGTGCCCAAGATCACAGCATAAAAACTGTAAGTAAAAACTGGACTCCAGCCAGGAGCTCCTCCCCCATGGCAGCACAAGCAGCAGAGCCTCACTGTACTGGAGAATAGCACTCTCTGAACAGCTACAACTGAGGTCTTAATTAACAAATGTTGACTGCTCAATACAAGCCATAATCCCCAGCAAGCAGACAGAGACTTTTGGTGAAGACTGACCTTGGAGAGTTGGAGGACCTCTCCAGGAGGAAGAGGAGGTCCAGAGGACTGGGTGCTGTCTCTGGCCATCAGATGAGGCTGGGAGTGGCCACAGACTGGCCCTGAAAAGGGGATTTCTGTCCTGTTTTTAGCTCAGTGGAGAGGGCCTCAGACATTTTCAGTTCCCAGCACTCAGACCCAGACAAGGGTGGGGAAGGCAGAGACAGAGAAACTATTCAAATGTGGATGATATCTCCCCAGGGGGTGTGTTAGCCCTGGGAGGAGGGAGGTAGTGCCAAGCTCTGCTGCCTGCCTTCCATTCAGGGCCTGGCCCCAGAGCATGGAGGAAAACAGCCATGTGCTACACCTCCTTACACCAGTCTGGAGTGGTAGGCTGACAGGCGCCACCTGCTGGGCATAAAAGCATAGTGACTTGAGGCCTCACAGGGTGAATCAATCTTCTAACACTATTGCCTCCTTCTAGGACTTGAGCCTGTTCTGGTCTGGAAAAACCTGACTGGGGTAACCAAGGAAACCAGATGCCTAGACAACAGAAAACTACAACCTACACTAAGAGAAATAAAGCTATGGCCCAGTCAAAGGAAAAAACTTACACTTCAATGAGACACAGGAATTGAAACAACTAATGTTAATCAATTCAAAAAGATTAAGGAAGATACAGCAAAAAAGATGAAGTGTATAATGAAAACACTGGATGAATATAAGGTAGAAATCAAAAGTTCGACAAAACAACTGGCAGAATCTATGGAAATGAAAGGTGTGACAAAAGATGAAAGACACAGTGGAGACATACAACTGCAGATCTCAAGAAGCAGAAGAAAACACTAAGGTACTGGAGAGCAAGACACCTGAAAGCCTACACACAAAAGAACAAATAGAGAAAAGAATGGAAAAATATGAGCAATGTCTCCAGGAATTGAATGACAACACAAAACACAGAATGTACATGTCATGGGTGTCCCAGAAGCAAAAGAGAAGGGAAAAGGGGCAGAAGCAATAATAGAGGAAATAATCAATGAAAATTCCCCATATCTTATGAAAGACATAAAATTATAGACCCAAGAAGTGCATAGGATGCCAAACAGAATAGATATGAAAAGGCCTATGCCAAGATACTTAATAATCAGATTATCAAACATCAAAGATAGAGAGAGAATCCTGAAAGCAGCAAGAAAAAAGTGATCCATCACATGCCTGAGAAGACTATGTGCATATTTCTCAATAGAAACCATGGAGGCAAGAAGGAAGTGGTGTGATATATTTAAGATACTGAAAGAGAAAAACCACCAACCAAGAACCCTATATCTGGCAAAACTGTCCTTCAAACATGAGGAAGAGCTTAAAATATTCTCTGACAAACAGACAATGACAGAGTTTGTGAACAAGATACCTGCTTTGCAGGAAACACTAAAGGGAGCACTACAGACAGAAAAGAAAAGACAGGTTGCTGGTTTGTACATATTATGGCCCCCAAAATACCATTATCTTTGATGTAGTCTTGTGTGGGCAGGAAACTTATTGGTGTTGATTGGGTTGGAGACTTTTGATTGGATGTTTCCATGAGGATGTGATCACTCAACTGTGGGTGGGATATTTCATTGGATAATTTCCATGGAAGTGTGGCCCTGCCCACTCAGCATGGGCCTTGATTAGTTCACTGGAGCCCTATAAAAGCTCATACAGAAGGAGTGAGCTTGCTTCAGCCAAGAGGGACACTTTGAAGAACATACAGGATCTAAGAAGAGAGGAGCTGCAGATGAGAGTTTGAAGATGGCTGTTGAAGGCAGACTTCTGCTCTGGAGAAGCTGAGAGGAAAAATACCCCAAGAGCAATTAAGAGTGACATTTTTGAGGAACTGCAGCCTAGAGAGGAACATCCTGGGAGAAAGCCATTTTGAAATCATAACTCTAGAACAGGTGCCAGGCACATGCCTTCCCAGCTAACAGAGGTTTTCCCAGACACCTTTGGCCATCCTCCAGTGAAGGTACCCAATTGTTGATGACTTACCTTGGACACTTTATGGCCTTAAGACTGTAACTTCGTAACCAAATAAAACCCCTTTTGTAAAAGACAATCCATTTCTGGTGCTTTGCATTCCAGCAGCATTAGCAAACTAGAACAACAGAAGTGAGAGGTTTGGAACACAATTTTGGGAGATAGTAGCACAGTAATGTAAGTACAATGAACAAAGATGATTCTGAGTATGATTGAAGGAGGAAGGTTAGGAGCACATGGGAAACCAGAAGGAAAGAGAAAACATAATGACTGGGACTGTATAACTCAGTGAAACCTAGGGTGCTCAATGATTGTGATATAAGGTACAAATATGTTTTTACATGAGGGAGAACAAATGAATGTGAATGCCAACATTACAAGTTGTTAAAAATATGGTGGGATTGGGGAAAAATACAATCAATGCAAACTAGAGACTATAATTAACAGAAACATTGTATTATGCCTCCTTTAATGTAACAAAGGCAATATACCAAAGCTAAATGCATATTGGGGGGGGGACATAGGGGAGGGGTATGGGAGTCTTGGCACTGGTGATGTTATCTGATTCTTTATTCTACTTTGCTTCAATGCTATCTTTCCTTTTGTTACCTCCCAGCTGTCATGTTTTTTTTCTCTTTCTTTTTCTCTTTTTTTCTGTCTACCTTCTTTGACTCTTCCTCCTTCTTTGTGGAAGAAATAGAGATGTCCTTATATAGATAGTGGTGACGAAAGTGAATACATAAATATGTGACCATACAGGGAACCACTGATTGTTTACTTAGGATAGAATGTATGGTGTGTGAACAAAACCATGTTAAAAAAAATGGGTTGATGAAGAAACCTTGAAGGCACTATACTGAGTGAAATAAGACAGACACATAAGGACTAATATTGCAGGGTCTCATGATACAAACTTGTTATAATATCTAAACTCATAGACATGAAATATAAGTTATCAGGATATAGAACCGGGCTAAAGAATGGGGAGCAGGTGCTTATTATGATCAGAATGTTCAACTAGAGTGGACTTAAACATTTGGAAGTGGACAGAGGTGATGGTAGCATGTTGTGAGAATAATTAACAGTGCTGAAAGGTGTGTGAAGGTGGTGGAAAGGGTAAGCTCAGAGTCATGTATGTCACCAGAAAGAAAGTTGGAGGTGAAAGATGGGAATGTGTATAACAATGAACCTTGTGGTGGTCAATGTCCGTGATTAACTGTAGAAATATTAGCGATCTTTCTTATGAACTAGAGCAAATGCATGACACTATAACTAGAAGTTACTAATAGAGGGGCATATAGGAAAAAATATATATACCTATTGCAAACTGTATACTGCTGTTAGTATTATATTAATATTCTTGCATCAACAGTAACAAATATACTATACTAAAACTATGAATCAATAATGGAGGGAGGGGTGGTTAGGGGTATGGGAGGATTTGTGTTTCCTTTTTTTGTTTTTGTTTCTTTTCTGGAGTGATGAAAATGTTCTAAAAATTGAAAAAAAAATTAATTGTGGTGATGGATATACATCCATTAATTGTGGTGATGGATGTACACTCAAATGGTACTGGGGGCAATTGATTGTACACTTTGGACCTTTGGATAATTGAATGGTTTGTGAACAATCCCAATTTAAAAAAAAAGGAGGATCCCTACCTCACACCAAAATCAAATATACCAAAATCAACTCTAAATGGATCAAGGAACTTAATATAAGAGCTATAACTATCAAATTCCTTGAAGAAAATGTAGGGATGTATCTTCAGGATTTTCTGTTAGGCAATGGTTTTTTAGACTTTACCTCCAAAGCACAAGCAACAAAAGAAAAAGTAGACCTCATCAAAATTTTAAACTTTTGTTCCTCAAAGGAATTTATCATGAAAGTAAAACAACCACCTACACAATGGAAGAAAATATTTGGAAACCACATATCTGATAAAGAATTAATATCCAGAATATATAAAGAAATTCTTCAACTTAAAAGCAAAAAGATAAAGAGTTAAAAATGGGAAAAAGTTTGAACAAACTCTCCAAAGAAGGATAATGCAAATCAAAACCACAATGAGATACCATTTCACACCCATTAGAATGGCTGCTATTTAAAAAAAAAAAAAAAATGGAGAAGATGCAGAGAAATAGGAACACTCATTCATTGCTGATGGCAATGTAAAATGGTGTAGCCACTCTGGAATACTGTGTGGTGGTTCCTGAGATAGCTAAGTACAGAACTACAATGTCACTCCCACTGCTAGGTATAGAACAAAAAGAAATTAAAGCAGGAACTAGAACAGATATTTGTATGCTTATGTTCATAGTGGCATTATTCACAATTGCCAAAAATTTTCATCAACAATGAATGGATAAACAAAATCTGGTATATACATACAATGGGATCTTAATCAACCATAAGAAAGAGCAAAGTCTTGGTGCATGAGATGACATGGATGAACGTTGAAGACATCATGTTGAATGAAATAAGCCAGATACACAAGGACAAATAGGGTATGATCTCATTGATTTGAAACACTTAAAATAAGCACACTCACATAGAGTCAGAATCTGGACTATAGATGTTTCAGTTTGCTAAAGCCGCCAAAATGCCATGTACCAGAAATGGACTGGCTTTTAACACTGGGGATTTATTAGGTTGCAAATTTACAGTTCTAAGGCCATGAAAATGTCCAAATTAAGACATCAATGGGTATATATCTTCTCTGAGAAATGACCAATGGAATCTGGGGTCCCTATGTCACATGGGAAGGCACATGGCAACATCCGCAAGTCATTCTCCTGGGTTCTGGCTTCAAAATGGCTTACTCCAAAATGTCTCCAGGCTTCTATCTCTTTTTGCTTCTCTCAGTTCCTGTAGGTCCTCCTTGCTTCTCCTGGGTGCAAACTCGGGATTACTTATCTTACCTTCTCTCCAAAATGTCTCCCTTAGCTTCTCCAAGTGTCTGGGTCTGTATCCACTCAGAACTCTCTCTCTTTCCCTGAGCTCTCTTAAGGACTCCAGTAAACTAATTAACCCTTGAATGGGCAGGGTTACATCTCCATGGAAATAATCTAATCAAAAGATCCCACCCACAATTGGGTGGGTCACATTTCCATAGAAACAAGCTAATCAAAAGATTCTACCCACAATAAGTCTGCACCCACAAGATTGGATTAAAAAAGCTTGGCTTTTCTGGGGTACATATAACAGTTTCAAACAGGCACAATAGGTTACAGAGGAGGGGTGGGTGTAGGGTATGGGAAGTTCAGACTGAAAATGTACTGGGTTCCTGTTTGGAATGATGGAAATGTTTTGGTAATGGATGGTGGTGATGGTAGCACAAAATGTGAATTCAATTAACAGCACTGAAATGTATATCTGATTATGATTAAAAAGCGAAATGTTAGATTGTATATATGGTAACAGAATGAAAATTTTTTAAAAAATCAATAGAAGTTCACTATACAAACAGTGAACCCTAAATTAAATGGTCAACTTCATTGAACAGTAGAGTTGTAAAAATATGCTGTCTTCAATCATAAGAAATGTTCCACACCAATGCAAGGTTCTGATGGAGGGATGGTGTGTGGGAATCCTGTATTTTATGTATGATTGGTCTGTAAACCCCCAACTTCTCTAGTAAATAAAGAAAAAAGCAAGTAGGAAAGAACCCTTCTATTGCATCCTATTGCCTTTAGAATGAATTAAGTCTTTAATGGGGTCTGTCTGTAAATCCTTTCAGAGCCAGTCCCTGCTACATTGTTATTTTCATCTGGGTCATTTCCTCATCTCTTCTCTCCAGCCATACTGGATTTCTCTGGGATTCTTTAGAAAACCATGCTCTCTGCCTTCTCTCTTTCTTGTTAGCCCTCTCCTTACCTAGCTAACTCCTACTCATTCTTTGCATGTCCACTTAAACATCTCTTAGGTTGCCCTGTTTTACACTCCAATAGTCCCTTCTATTTCTTCCTTGCACTCTTCTGAGAGTTTGCTTCATTACTTATAATCACTTTTTATATATTTTACTAGTAGTCTGTGCGCTCCATGGGGAGGAACACTTTTATCTTTTTCAGCTCTTTACCCTAATATCTAGTGCAGTTCCTGGCATATACAGATATTCAAAAAATTTTATTGAGGAGATGACTTACTTTTTTTATTCTTTAAAAATATAGGAAATAGCTTAAGCACCCAAAAAATAGAGAGTTGACTGACCTTCTAAAATGTAAATCTGATCTTATTTCCCCTGTGTTCAGCATCCCTTAATGGCACTTCATATTCTAAGCCCAACTGCTGACTCCTTAGCATAGCATATAAAATGCTACTTTCCTTTCCAATGCCATCCTACCTACTCTCTGAGATGATCCTGTGATTCGGAGATATTTAGATATCAAATATAAACCTGGAAAATTCTCTCTTCAAAACTCTACTCAAAATTTACCAATCTCCATGAATCTTCCCTGAATTACCAAGGCAGAAATTGAAATGCTGCCACCTCTGTATTTCTGGAACTGCTGACACATAGCCATATTGTTGCATAGAACTGTTAGTTTACAAGTCATTTTTCACCATTCTCAGGGTTCTACAAAAACAGGGACCTGCCTGGTTTCTATGTTCCTAGAATGAATGCAAAATTAATAACAGTTATTTGAATCACTGAATGAGTGAATGAAAACCATCATCCCTGCATGTGCTTGATCTCTTGGTCCAAAAAAAGCAATATGCAATGTTAGAATATTAACTAAATGATTTTCATCTCTATGTAAGATCTGTTTTAAAATCTATTGCCAGGAAAATATAATGTCCACTAAAAAGTTGGTTGATATGCTTCAATCTTTTACACAAGGGAAACTACATAAATTACTCTGGATCATGGATACCCTGTGATATTTAATCCCAACGAGAAGAACAATTTTCATTTTAAATGTATTTTCCTCCTTTCCACAGTTCTGATTTCTTTTTCCCAGTCATTGGTTTCATTGATCTTGTTATTTGTATGCTTTTGGTTATGGCAACCTCTAATTATCTTGGGAAAGAGAACCATGTGAGGTAAATAAATGTCCAAGATCACTAAGTTTCTTTCACATTCTGGCATTATATAATATAAGAAAACTAAAGTTTTCTTATGTTGGGGATAATGCAGAAGAGTTAAAAAAGATACTTAAAAAGGAAAAAAATGTATTTTCTTAGGAAGATGTGCTTTCAGGCATATGCATTATTTAAACCATATGTTAACATTTTATCTACTTTTGAATATGCTTATAGCTTATTCTACTCTGCCAAACTTTACACTCACCTTCCTCAAGAACCCATCTCACTATAAAATCTTCACTAAGAGTGTAATGCAAAAAGCTTCCAGGTCACAAAAAAGCAAAGACAAAACGTATCACATACAGGTCATGTTATATACTTTTCTAGTTGTGTAATCTTGGGTAAGTTCTTTGACTTATTTTAGGCTTAGTTTCCTCATACATATAATAGGGACATGCTATTTATTCTACTTCTATTTAAGATGATCAGATGGAACTTGCATAGAATAATTATCCTTAATAAGTGTAAGCTTGAATGTATAGTATTTCATTGCTTAATTGCAATACTATACCTAATTAGCATTAGCATTATCAATTACTATCAACGGATGTAAGTAACTATTTTCATCAACAAGGTAGTGGTCCTCTAGTTGCCCTGGGGTCATTATAACAGTAATACTGTGATGACCTGCTGAATTTATATACTCAGTCATATTTTCAACCTTTTATTACTTGTTTTTGTGTCCTTCCATTGTGCTTACCTCATCACTGAGAAAGTCTATTGTTTCTTCTTTGCTACCTCTACCTATGCTTTCTAGTTAGATTCATTCATTCATTCACTCATTCATCCATGAGCTCTATAACCACTGGCATCTTCACTTGTTTTACTTATGACTAGAAGATTACTTGACATACAGTATACACCCAATAAATGTTATTTTATTCAATTCTATAAATAAAATCATTATTGAGAAACTACCATAAACACTGAAAATATAATAGTGAGAAAGATGGTCAGGATACTTACTTTGCCAAACATTTTTCTCTTGGCAGAATTGGTGGAGGGAAAACACAAACAATTAGAAAGCAAATAAATAGAGAAAATTATCATTTCAAGTAGATAGTGAGTAGCAAGATGTAAGCGCTAGTTAAATGGGGTGGTCAGGAAGAGATGGCAGGTGTTGTTTGAGCTGTCACCTTTATGCCAAGAAGGAAGGAACCATGGGAAGATGAGAGAGTGAGCAGTACTAGCAGAGGAAACAGCAGATGCAATCTTGACTACTGATTGAATTCTTCATTTAGATTCTTTCTCATTTATTCATCCAGGGTTAGGTACTTTTCTGCCGGGCTCTCCTCCCTGGGCAAGGCATCTTCACAGAGAGATAGCCTCATAACAATGCCCTTGTCGGCATAACCGGGAAGTCTTTCTATTCCTACACACTAACCTTGTGGACCACTTCCTTTGGACACAGCCTCACCATGCTGCAGAGGACTAAACTGAATGTGTGTGCAATGCTATGCTCTATGAAGTGAGCCTAGCAAGATTCTAAATATTGGCCTATGTGTTAATTGGGTGATAATAGAGGGCAGGGTTTCTCAAGCTCAACACAATTTTGATTTGGAGCCAGATACCATTTTGTTGTGAGGGTCTTCCCTGTTCATGGTAGGATGTTTAGAAGCATCCCTGGCATCTACTAACAAGATGCCAGAAGCAGCCCCCACTTCCAGTTGTAACAGTCAACATCGTCTCTAGACATTTTTATATGGCCCCTGAGGGGCAAAATTGCTCCCCGTTGAGAACCACTGCTCCAAGGAAACAAACACAAGTGGAATCCTCTGCTTAAAAAAGCATTCTTAATGGTCTGGAGCCATAGTATTTACTGACCCTATTTGGTAGAGGTCATTTCTAATATTTTCTGTCATAAGGCAACCTGTGTAGGTTTGATTACTCAGTGTCTGAATTTCTCTCTCCATGTCCAGGAGATAATTCCTTACAAATCACATCAAATCTCTGGAATTCTGCTTCTTCATACATAAAATGAAAGGGAGGACAAGATGATATCTAAAAACCTACTCAGTCCTAATGTTTAATAATTTCTAGAAAACAGAATCTTATGATCCTTAATGTAATTTACAGTATCATGACTTGTAAGGTTTAACTTATTGAGTTCTAAGGGACTTAGGTCATCAGTATGTACATAGACTAATATATATATCTTGTCCCTCTCTCACTTAGTTTCATTCATTTTTTCAATGTAGTTTAGAAAGCCTTACGCTGTTTTTCTTTTGTTCTTACTTTTGCAGTTGATTCAATCACTCCGTGTTTCAAGCTAAAAAAAAATCCAGTAATACAATGTTTAAGATATATCTTTTGTGCATTTTTCCTAATAAATGATTAAAATAATTTACTGTCCTAAGTGTAGGTGAACATCAGAAAGATGTAACTGTTTATTCTTTAATTAATTCAATTATTTAGTGTGTATTATTGCGCTCTTTTGTCCATGAGGTGTGTGGTATGAGGGAAGTAGAGAAACATATTGGCCCTGCTGTTAAGAGCTGATAATTTAATGTGTGATATAGACATCAGCAGTAATGTGATTAAGTGCCACAGAGCAGGGAAATGGAGACTGTAGGAACGAGGAAAGAAGAAACATCTAACCAAATCTTGAGGGATAGATTTACTGAAGACTATTTTAGCTTTTATATAATATATTATATATTATCAGAATTATAATAGTCTAAATATTCTATTATCAAGTTCCAGGGCTAAATGTAAACACTAGACAAGTTGAAATATGATATAGAAATATGAATATGCAGCTATACCCTTTCACATATAATGTTTGGGTGCATGTGTTTACACAATCCTACTGGACCATAGCATCTTCTCAACATTTAGGTAAAAGGTAAAAGGAAAAAGGAAAGACAAAAATAGCTTGGAAGTCACCTGAATGTTTATTCTGGGCAATGAAGCACATCAAGGAGTTTGGAAGCCATGGAGCTCAATAAAGGAGTTTTTCAATTTCCTGGTGGGGAGGGAGACCTAAAACCAGAAGAAAGAGATCTGTATGTCAGCAAAACTGTGAAATCCTTTAATGTGGAATCAAATTTCCTGACAATGTATGCGTTCAATAAAGGTAAAGATATTTGATTGCAATTTGCACTGCATCCACTTTAAAGTTAATAATTAGCCATCAAGAGATATGATTCTTTCCAAAATTAAAATACAATAAATGTGTCATTCTAAATTCTTTGAGGAGTGGGCGAGTGGTTTCTTTGTATTGTTTCAGGATCACAACTGGCTTCAATGTATAACTTCACAGAGCATTACAGCAGAGAAACTTTTATGCAAAAAGAGTGTAACACTAGGTCAACTCCAGTCAATCACTGTTCAATAGGCGCCCTTCAGATGTTAAATGGGCAGCAAAATAATCCAAGAAAAACAGTGTGAGACCATTTCTGCTGAAAGATTATCCTACTGAGAGCTTAAATTTCATTTCTCTGTACACTCATTTCCACATTGTAATTTATCATCAGCTTATAGATTCCCCCAAATAACGATTGATCGTTGGTTAATATGGTTGCTCAAGATCCTTTCATTTTGTGAAAAGGAAATACATATTATTCCCTATGTATTTTATAAGGTCTGTTTCCATGCAGTTCATCCTAACTAGTCCAGTCAATTCTGGTATTCCAACTTCTTTTACAAGGATTGGTTGGGAATGGGCATGTGATCCATCTTACCAGTGGGCAAAGAAGTCTGTGTTGGCTTCCATGAGTAGTTTCCTCATTTGTATTAAGGAAGCTTTTACAACCAGCTGCTGCAACCATCTTGCTATGGGTCTGAGTTTGACATCAATAACGAGAGAGTGAGAAGAGATAGAAAGAACGTATGTTCTTAATGCTTTTGAGCCTTCTCATCAACCAACTTTGGAGGGTTGTCCTACCTTTGGAATTCCTTATACACACACACACACACACACATATATATATATATATGTGCGTGTGTATATATATGTATTTTATTGTTTAAACCAGTTTGAGATGGTGCTTTACTTGCAAATTAAAGCATCAAAATTGGAATGGTGTAACCTGGTACTCTTTTTCTGCAGGGTATGTTGTCCCTGTATGAATAACCTTTAAAAGTTTGTATATTTTGACATACTGAAGTGACATTTAATGAATTTTTCCTGACTAAATAATTAAAACTGCATATCAAGTTTTCAATGTGGATGTTTGTCATTGTCTTTTATGAGTGCTAAAAAGTTTGAAACAACATAAAAGCCAAAAAAAAAAAGAAAAAAAAGAAATGGTTAATTTAAGCATATGATCCAATAGAGCAAACTATTAAGAATTTATTAAAATATATGATTTAAAAAATATTCAGTCATATTGAATAATGATTATGTTACAATATCAAGTGAATACATGAACAAACAGAATTAAAAAATGATATCCTAATGCTAAAACTATCACCCAGCATCTACAGAATTCTGACCATATGCCAAACATGGGGCTGGTGCTTTATATTGGATCATCTCATAATTTTCCCAGCAAACCTGTGCAGCAGGTTTTCTTACTAGCACAGCATTATAGATGAGCAACCAAGTTTTGGAGATTTTATAACTTGTCAAAAAGATCATATAGCTGCCAAGTAGAGAGCTGGAATTTGAACCCTGGTAGTTACCTTTTTCTAAGATTGAGGATGAACAAGGTACAAGATCTGGCTTGAGCCCACCTCTGAATTATCCTGCTACAGACAGCTTTCTCTGGTCTTCGTGTCCTTCACCAGGACTCTGATATGTTCTGTCTCTTTACCATGGATCATCACCTAGATTCTCCAGGCTGGAGGATAGTAAGGCCCTGCTCCTACCACATTTAAATCACTTAATTTCCCACAGTTCCACTGAACAAAGGGCTGTCGTTAATAGAAAACATTGAATGAAATGCTGAGATAAATTGAAAACATACAGCCCCTGAGACAGAGATTTCTATTTTATAGCTAAACATGTTTGTTCTTCAGAGTACCTCCACCTTTCTTTCCATGGGGATTTCTGCTGGCTGGCTCTTTCCTTTCAAATGGGCATCTTGCCATGCTTCCAGGTCTCTTTTTCTCTCTACCTCCTGTCTCGCCAGCTGTCAGCTTCCAACTAAATTTAAGTTCCTGTTAGCTCCCTAAACAAGGCACCCAAACTAGGTTCTGGATGTATTTTTGCACCCCCAAACTCTTCAAGGCACTGTTTCTTTGTTTTTTAATGGAGGCATCTCCTAGTAGCAATACATAGAATACCAGAACCTGCAGAATCTTAGGATGTTTTCCTTAAAATAACATATAATAGATGAATTTTAGGCAGAGTTTGCAACAAAGCAAGCATCAAGGGCTTAGGACAATGTAATAAATAAATAAAATTACACACACACACACACACACATATATATATATATATACACACACTCAGGAAAAAATCTTGAAAAATTTAAAAAGAGGTATTGAGATTCTGGTTAATTTGTATTTCTCTTATTTACTATTTATATATTTATAAAATTTCCAAAGTTAAGATTTATTTTTAATTAAAATAGATTTATTTTAATGAATAAAATCAATTAATTTACTTAATAGATATATATTTTTTTCCTTTAACAAATCTTTTACTAAAGAAAGTCATGGTCCTATGTCTGCTCCTAACTAGCCACAGGATTTAGGTGAACTCATTTACCTTTTTTGGCTGAGACCCTTCCCCTATAAGAAGAGTGGCCTTCTCGATGTTTTGCATACCTACTTCCCTTGCTGCTCAGCCTCTCTGTTTTCTGCTGCTGCTTAGAGTACCCAATTATGCAGGCTTTCATTATCTAGCTCTAAGAGAGCCATTTCTTGTCTCCAGAATTTCCCATTGGTCACACCCAAACCTCCAATCTACAATGTCCTATTAATAATAATATCATAGAATTTATCATCCAAGTTGAGACAATTTTGAGAGTGTAAGGAGATGCTATAAAAAAATTACACCTGCATAAACCAGAACTCCCCAGGCAACTGGAGACCTATGATCAACTTTTCTCATGGGATGTTCACACTTTAGAGTCTTCTAATATAAGGGAAAAGAAGAAAATGAGGTTTTAAATGCTAGTCTTTAATATAAACACTTGGATTTTATCCAGTGCCCTGTGTGACTTCAAGAGAAAAGTGATGGGAGAGAATACTATTGAGATGATACTGTACATTAACAGCAACATATTGTGTTACCTGAATTGTATAGATCATCTCTAATTCTCAAAATAACTTTACAAAGTTATCATCATTTCACAAATGATTGGTTGGCAAAAGAGAAATTTAGGGGCAGGAAAATCTTTCCACATCTTTCCCATCATGTAATGCTGGCAGCCATTGACTATCCAGAAGCAAGGACAGTGTTTTAAAGACACAATTAATCCACCTCATCCACTTTTGTCTACTGGAGCAAAATACCCAGCCTTTCCTAGTTTATAAAGTTGTCACTTGTTTGATCTAACTCCTTTTGTTCTGATTCATATTTGTTAACTGATTCAGAAGCTTCCTTCTGAATGCATATCCAATATTTGAGTTAGTCAATTGCAAGTAGCACATGCAAATTCAACTTTTTTCTGTTTATATAGCAACTCTTTGTTTCTTATACTTGGCTCTTTGGAAGAAGAGAAAGAGGAAAGAAGTAACTTGACTCATTTCTTTTCTGGAATTTACAATTTATAAGAATAGTTTCTTGCTCTTAAAACATTCTTTTAAGTGAAGACATCCATTGCTGATAGCTGCAGCAGGGCTAAGTGGTTCTTATCCTTCAACTTGGGTCCAATTGAAAGAACCTGAGGAACTCACAGTAGTTCATTTGTTTTCTTTAGCATTTCCATTTTGTATTTCAATTGATTTTCCCTCCAACAAAATTCTAACAAGGAAACAGAAGGGTAAGACCACTTTATTTAAACAAAAGTATCTAGAGAAAGAAAATTAACAACAAAAGAGAGTAAAATGTAGAAGTGAGCAGATGTTCCGATTTGCTAATGCTGCCATTTTGCAAAACACCAGAAATGTATTGGCTTTTATAAAGGGGGTTTATTTGGTTACAAAGTCATAGTCTTAAGGCCATAAAAGTGTCCAAACTATGGCATCAACAACAGGGTACATCCACTGAAGGATGGCCGATAGTATCCGGAAAACCTCTGTTACCTGGGAAGGCACTTGGCTGGCATCTGCTTGCTCCCAGGTTGCATTTCAAAATGGCATTCTCCAAAATGTCAGCAAAAGTCTGCTTTCAACAGCTGTCTCCAAAATGTGTCTCTCAGCTGTAGCACTTCCTTCTGTCTGTGAACTATTTTATAGGACTTAGTACCAAATGGACCAGAAATATTAAAGCATTAAGGAGTTCACATGAATTAAATATTTATGCAGCAA
This sequence comes from Choloepus didactylus, assembly GCF_015220235.1. NCBI lineage: Eukaryota > Metazoa > Chordata > Mammalia > Pilosa > Megalonychidae > Choloepus > Choloepus didactylus. The sequence goes on from NC_051309.1 coordinate 20,266,398, forward strand.
CAATATAATCTAAATTCAGTATATCCGATTTATGTCATTTTTTAAGACAAGAAAACTTTAAGCCATTAATACGAAATGATGAACAAAAATGTTGCAGTTCTACTAGTCTATGAAATTGCAAAATATTAGAAATGTTAGTTTTAGTAGCATTCATTAAATCTACAGTCTCTTGTGATGCATAGTGCTGTATACTTTTATACATTTTAGGCAGGCTTTTTACATTCTGAAAACAAAACAATTCTGAGAGATATTTTATCTCATTTCAAAATGTTGCACTTCCCACGACAAATGAAAAAGAAAATTCAGTTTCTTATATGTAAAAATATTTCAGTTCTATGGGTTTTAGAAAGGTATGTAAAACAGCCATAGATTATCTAAGTAAGGAATTCAGAAATTTTCAAGGTTTTTTAAGTTTTGTCAAAATTGTTAATCTGCTATCTTATGATTGGAATTGAATATATATTTTTTCCCTTCCAGCATCACTCATGGCTACTGCCTACCTATGTAACTTTTGTTGAAATTGAACCAAAGAGTTAACTGTTATGACTGCTCTAGAATGTCTTAGTGAAAAATACCCATTTCATTACACAATGTCCTTTCCATGTCCCTTCATGGGAATTTCTATCTGAACTTAGTCATTCTTCTTTTAATGACTAGTTTAATTTTATTTGATGGATATTTAAAATTTTATAATTGATCAGTTTTTCCTGTATGCATTTACTGCATGAAAGCTTAAATATAACTTTAAGGCCCACTACGAGCAATTGGTATAGGAATTGGATGCAGAAGCATTCATTGGTTGTCCATGAGATTTAAGTTGTCCCATAAATGGGTTTTGTTTGGTAAACTATGTTTAGACAATCATAAACGTAACAAAACAACACCCACAGAAATGCACACATAAAATTATGGCAACGGGTGCCTTATTGCCTTATTCCTGAATGGCAATGCTTGGCTAGAACTATCCCTTTTAAAGTTGGCCAAAATCTCCACTACCTGAATTACCTCATACAAATCCAACTCACTCATTGATATCATTTGCCTGCTTCCCACTAATCATTTGGTCTTGCCCCTCATGGTTTCTGAGCTACATTTCCATCATTCCTGGCTCTGTTTCATGCCATTACTTTTGCTTATTTTCTTTTTCCTTCTCACTTTATTTAGATTCATAATAGAACAAGTTGAGGTAAGGATAAAAGAAACAAATGCTGATTAACTTTGACTTAATGACTAGCTGGTTAATACTTCTATTTCTCTTCTTATTATTATATCATATTGTGTATGTTTTTGTAAGCTACTTCAAATCCTTTCTGAAATAAGTAAGGAAGTGTTATAAAGCCAATCTTAAGTTTTAAAAAATCAAAGGTGTACCAATGCTATCTTCAAATATCACAAGAATCCAATGGATTCTTGTTTGGCTGAGACATTGTCAGAGAAATGGAAACAGATACAGGAGTTTATATTTGCCTTTTTAGCTAAACTTCCAAATTACACAAAGAATCATCAGATTGTGACAGAAATTCATGGGTCTAGCTGGGCTGTTTATAATGGTTATGAGGTCTGAATGGGGTGCAGATGACTTTCTTCTTGAGTATATGATGCTGCTGAATTTCTCACTCCTTTTTAAAGCTGCTATTTCTTGAGCCTTTCTATGTTTTGGAAATGAAGTAGATGTTTATGTGTGTTATTTCATTTAATCCATGCAACCACCTGCGAGGTGGAAATCATTATCTTCCTTTTAACAGTGAGGCAGCTGAAATTAGAGCAACTGAGTAACTTGCTCAAGGCCATGTGAGTTGGAAGCTGTTCAGTCAAAGGTTCGATACCTCTGCAGACAGGAAAGTTCTTGCCCTTAAAGGGATGACAAGGTTTTATGGCAGGTGGATGAATCTTATCAATGGTTAAGAAATGCCCAAGTGGGCTTCTCTTATGTTGAAATTCAAGTAGAAACAGAATTGGTGGAAATAGAACAGGCAAAAGACAAGAAGATTATTTTTTCCTTTCAACAAAAATAAATTCACTCATTTGACATTCCTGAGTTAACACGCTCCTCTTGAAAGGGAAACAGTCCCTTGAATGAACCTTAAACTTACAAATCTTGGTGTGAATGCAGCACAACTCTCCTTGTCCTCTTCCTCTCTACAATTTAAAACGAATGAAATTATTTTCTGCTCCTAAAAACCAACGTGCCTTGGGACCTTTATACTTGTTATTCCTTCTACTCATTAGCTTTGTCCCTAGCTTATTATTTTTTTTTAAGACCCATCTTAAATGTAACCTCAGTCAGAGTATCTTCTTTAAACACCTTACCTAATGTAGTTTTGATTCCCTACCCTCCAAGTTATTCTCTATCCTATCACTCTACTCATTTCCCTCATCAAATTTTTCTCATTTTGAAACAACTTTGTAAATTTGTGAGTGAATTTATTTTTGTTGAAAGGAAAAATAATCCTCTTGTCTTTTGCCTGTTCTATTTCCACCAACTCTGTTTCCATATATGTTTTGATCTATTTTAGCTTTCTGATGCTTTTTTCTTTGACCCTATTCTCTGTTTTCTCTGGTCATTGTATCATGATTTTGTGTTGGATAATTACCCTCATCTTTTTTTTTACAGTCTTGGTATGACCTTACTTTAAGGCACTTTATGCAAGGGGTTGGCAAATTACATAGCCCTAGTAAGGCTGCTCTCCCTATAACTCAAGTCTCAAGCAAAGCATTCAAAGACTGAAAATGATTGAAGTCCATTTTTCCCAATAGTGCACTCTGAAGAGACTCTCCAGTAGTTTGTTATCTGTATCCTTGGAATAGCTATATTACCTCTGCTAGATCTTAAGATTTTTTCTTTATTAATTTTCAGTTACCCCATATACTTTCAATGCATTATTTTATTTTTAGGTGTAAGCTAAACATAATCAGCATCTGGGGTTGTTATACTGCTCTGTCTGTCAACCAGAATGTAAGCTCCACGATGGATGAGACTCTGTCTCCTGCATTGAACATCTGGAATAGGGTCTGATAGATGGTGCATCTCTAATAATCAGCTTTGAATAAATGAACAAATTAATTAAGTCTGCTGAGTGTCCTGAAGAAGAGCATTTAAGGCCGGGCTAAATGGATCCAAAAAGAGATGCATGTTTCCAATTTTAACTTCTTTGCAATGGTTTTGTTCTCACATCATGTGTTTGTTGCTTTCTCTTCAACAGATTGCAAAACCTCACCTCTCAAACCTATGTTCATCATTCTAACTTCCTGCAGAAGATGACATTCCTTATTTCCTGCAAGAATCAAAGCCAGGGTTGATCAGACCCAACTTGCTACCCATGTGATCTTGGGAAACTTGCTTAAACACTCTCTAAATCTCAGCTTCCTACTTTGCAAAGTGGCATAATGATTGGTCATTTGCCATCCAGTGGAGAATGCCAAGGATCCCACAAATGGCAAAGGGACAGAGTCTGGATGACTTCTAGATGACCACATTTTACCTTGATGTGAAAAAGTGGTAAACTTTTACTTCATAAAAGTACTAAGATTTGGACTTTTTTTGTTATAGTAGTAAACAAAAGCTGACTAAGTAGACCTATAATTTCAAGGGTTCTTATGAGCATTACTAAGGCTATAACTTAGTAGAGTTCCTGATTCATAAGGAATATTCAATACATTTTATTGATTTCTTCTTTTTCTCCTTTCATTTTTACCTATCTCCTTTAAAAATCTATATATTTTTACCAGCCCAGTTTACTCCAATTCTCTCTCTGAAATAAAAACTGTTTTTTTTCTTTATTGGATTATAAATGCTAAGCAAAACTATGGAAGTTGCCCCTTTAATTAATATCTCCAATTTCTTTCAAATCTTTCCTTTTCCAGTGGTTCTTCTCTGACTATGAATATGCACACATTCCATGCTTCCATAAGGAGCATAAGTTCATCCCTGCTCTCTACTTAATCTACAATCATTTTCTCTATACTTTAGCGAAAAAAATTGTGTTGAAAATTGATTCATGTTCTCTGCCTCTACTTTTACATTACATTACTTTTCAAGAATTGATATTCAATTTTTCATCCCCTTCATTCTACTTAAAATGTTTTCTCAAAGGTCACTCACTTTGAACTGGCCAGATTAAATGTGCAATTTTTCTTGACTTCTCTTCCGCATTTATAAGAGATGACACAAACCTCTTTCTTTGGCTCTAATTATAGAAAATAACCTGGATCCTCACCACCATGACAATTCTATCACCCAGCATCTTGTCCACAGAACATCTCTGGAATTCAGTCATGTTAACAGCTCACAGAAGATACCTTCCAACTTCATGTCTCTCTGATTCTGTCTCTTGATATCCACATGGACTTTTATAATGATGTGCTAGAATAACCACCCAGAAAATCTCTTTTCCTCCCTTTAAACTGTCCAGACCAGGTCTAAAACTCACCTCCCTATTGTTACCTTGACCAGACCATCTCTACATATTAAACGTGCTAAATGGCACACTTTTTTCAAATCATCCAAGCTCAAAAATCTAAACCATCATTGATACATCATTCTTCCTCAACTCATCACATTCAGTCAGTTGGCCTTTTGTATTATTTCCTCCAAGAAATATCCCAACTATTTCCTCCTTTTAATCTTCCTGGATCAGGAATGGCATCACACACCACTCAATTGCTCAAACCATAAAAGTATCTCATCCTTAATTATTCCCACTCCCTCTACTACTATATATTCCAACAAACTACTAATTTCTATAAATTCTAGTTATAAAGTATCCTTCAAATTCTTCTTCTGTTTTCCATCCCATTGCCAGTATCTGGGGATAGCCCTATCATCTGTATCACTCTGAAAAGTTTTAGCTGGTTTTTCAGCCATAGTAATCCTCCTTCTTACCCCAATCCCTGGAATCCATTCTCACTGACAAACCAGATTTGTATTACTATAGTCAAATCTAATCATCTCTTACATTCTTTCAATTCTTCCCATTGTGTTTATTATAAAGAGGAGAATCCTTAATAAGGCTTTTGTGGTCTAGAGCCCACCTAAGTGGACAGCTTTAATACTTGTTTTACAATCACCCTATATTTTCCAGCAACAATAATTATTTATTAGTATTCTTTGAGCATAGAATATTCTCTTTTGCCTCCTAGTTTATTCACATGCTAAAAGATTCTCTAACTTATAACTATTTATCTAAAATAAATAAGAAAAAGGATTACCATGTAATTTTTCACTCAAACTGGGAACACTTTTAAGACTAGAAAGGGATTCTGTTAACAATTAAGCAAGGAGAACAGACATGAACTGAAACTATTCTGGGAAAACCAGAAAGACGGTCACCCAAATTTGGTTACACTTCCCTGGAAAAACTGTTCTGATCCCCAACTCCAAGTTATTTATTTTTCATTATACTTATATATTACTCTGTATCTCTCCTATGTTACTTATCTATCATGATTTCTTGTTTATGTATCTTATCTTCTTTAGACAATAATTCATTTAGGACAGAGACTATGCCTGTCATATTCACCAATATACACCAAGCATTACTTTTTATTTTATCTTTCTTTCCTTACTAGTTTGTGCAACTTGAGGACCAAGATAATTTTCCATTAATTTTTTTTAAATACTGCCTAGCACAATACCTGCTACTTTATGTGATATGTAATTTTTTAGGGATTTATATATAACAGAAGGTTCTAGAATAAGCCTTACTTTTTCCTGCTCCTCACCACTAAATACAACTGAATACCCTGAAATTATTCAGCAGCAGTAGTAAAATTGCTTTGACAGCCTGACAGAAGAAGGCAGATTGACTAGAGACCTCAACATTTAAGGAATGACAAAGAGGCAATTTCCCTGGGCTTTCTATTTATCTACCATACACTCCCAAACTGGGTATAAGAGAGCCCTGCAGCCCAGAACCACCAACAGGCACAGTAAAACAACCAACGAACCAAACAAACAAACAAAAGCATAATTCAAATCTGCCTTCTCTGGCCAAAGGACCAGGGAAGGTGAAGGCTTACCTTGGGAGGAGTCCCAACCCCCACTCTTCAACCCAGGCCAACTGGCAGTCTGCTCTCCCTACAGAAGACAAGTTCTGGTTGTCTCAGCCTCTGCTCCACAACCTGAATGGTGGGCAGTTTAATCTGTCAGCAGCAGCAGCCACAGAGAATACGTGTGTCTCCTTATCCTCCACCAACCGGCATACGGAGAGCCAAGCTCAGAATCTCCTCCCACAAGAAGGTCACCCAGTGACAAGAAGAATGCAACAAAATGCCCTCCACCCCTGCAGCAGCAGCAGAAGGGACTGAGCAGGAGCCCCAGCAGTACCAGAAGAACAAAGAAAACCACAACAACATTGTAATGGCTCAGAAAACTAACCTGTCATTGGAAATAAAGTCCATAAAAGTTCACAAGATATTATATGGTAAACATGAGTAGGATGACTGCAAACTAAAATAGAAGATTCTTATGTAATCTTCTTCCTTATGTGCATGGAACTACTGACTCATTTCTAAAGAATATGATGCAGCAAATGTGATTGGATGCCACTTCCATGATTACGCTTCAAAAGATTGTGACTGAGAATCTAAGATGAAGGCTAAGAGACACAGGTCAAAAAAACACCTCCATGAAAAATACTAGATAAAAGTGATAAAAGCCTGAAAGTGACCCAGCACACCAGTTCCAGCTGGACAAGTTCTGCTAAATTCACAGGAACCATGCACTTGGTGAAACCGGGAGTCTGTGTTCTGAAACTAGTGAGTAAGCCAGCTGAACATCCGGCAGCCATGCTGAGGTGTGGGGAAACCATGGGCTGACGTTTGGAGGTGGACTAGTTCTTTTTCAAAAAACCCAAAAGTGGCTGCCAATATGGCAGTGAAAACCGCACAGTGAAGCGCGGCAGGAACAGGCTATGCAAATGCCTCAATATCTGGTGTGGAAGATAGCCTTTCGCACACCTGCTGCTAATTGTCTCAGAGTGAGGCAGGCAGAAATTAGCCAAAAGGGGAAAAAAAACATGACCCTTGCACCTATCTTCCCAGCGGGCTGGGAAGGCTCCTGCCCGGAGCCGGTGCCACAGCCCAGAGCCACACCAGAAAACCCAGTGAGATGGGAAGTGTTTCCAGCAACACGTGCACATGCCACAATGTCAGGCATGGACAGTAGCCTTTCACACACCCACAGCTAATTGTCCTGGAGCTTGGATGGTGGAGCTGTGCAAAAAGGGGGAAATTAACATGCCCCATACAGCCATCCTTACAGCAGGCTGGGAATGCACCTACACAGCCTAGCAGCCCAGAACTTCCCTTGAGAGACAGCACGCACTTGTGCCATAGCACAACCTTCCCTCAGCAGAGGTCCTAGAAGGGCACAGCTTGGAAGAAGGACCCACTCAGAAATCCCAGGGACCATACACCAACACCAAGGACTTGTGAGTCAGCGGCAGAGACAATCTGTGGTGAGACTGAAATGAAGGTTTAGACTCTTGCAACAGCTGGAAGGTTTGATTATTAAAGCTTCCCTCCCTCCCTAACTGTTCAGACACATGCCCCACATTCAGGGTGGACAGCACCAACACACCCAAACTTGGTGCACCAACTGGACCCCACAAGAATCAGACCTCCATAAACCATAAAGACAAAGTTGGGGAGAAATGACTTGGGGGGAATAGGTGACTCACTGATGCCATCTTCTGGTTGGTTAGAGAAAGTGTATGCCACCAAGCTGTAGATCTGACAAATTAGAGATTCATCTTTGAATAATCCTACGTATTCTAAAAGAACCCTATCAAGTAAAGCAAATGCCAAGAGGCCAAAAATGACAGAAAATTTCAAAACATATGAAAAAACCAGATGATATGTATAACCCAAACCCAAACACCCAAATCAAAAGATCAGAGGAGACAGAGTACTTGGAGCAATTAATCAAAGAACTAAAGCCAAACAGTGAAACCATGGCACAGGATATAAAGGACATGAAGAAGACCCTAGAAGAGAATAAAGAAGAAATTGCAAGAGTAAATTAAAAAAGAAAAAAAAAGATGAGCTTTTGTAAATAAAAGAAACTGTTGACCAAATTAGAAAGATTCTGGATACTCATAGTACAAGACTAGAGGAAGCTGAACAATGAATGAATCAACAATCTCAAGGGCCGCAGAACAGAAAATGAAAGAACAAAAGAAAGAATGGGGAAAAAATCAAAAAAATAGATGATCTTATGGAAATTAAAGAAACTGTTGACCAAATTAAAAAGATTCTGGATACTCATAGTACAAGACTAGAGGAAGTTGAGCAACGAATCAGTGACCTAGAAGATGACAGAATGGAAAAAGAAAGCGCAAAAGAAAGAATAGGGAAAAAAATTGAAATGGACTTCAGGGATATGATAGATAAAATAAAACATCCAAATATAAGACTCATTGGTGTCCCAGAAGGGGAAGAGAAGTGTAAAGGTCTAGAAAGAGTATTCAAAGAAATTGTTGGGGAAAACTTCCCAAACCTTCTACACAATATAAATACGCAAAGCATAAATGCCCAGCGAGCTCCGAATAGAACAAATCCAAGTAAACCCACTCCAAGACATATTCTGATCAGACTGTGAAATACTGAGGAAAAGGAGCAAGTTCTGAAAGCAGCAAGAGAAAAGCAATTCACCACATACAAAGGAAACAATGTAAGACCAAGTAGTGACTACTCAGAGGCCACCATGGAGGCAAGAAGGCAGTGGCATGACATATTTAAAATTCTGAGAGAGAAAAATTTCAAACCAAGAATACTTTATCCAGCAAAGCTCTCCTTCAAATTTGAGGGAGAGCTTAAATTTTTCACAGACAAACAAATACTGAGAGATTTTGCTAATAAAAGACCTGCCCTACTTCAGATACTAAAGGGAGCCCTACCAACAAAGAAAGAAAGGAGGGAGAGAGATGGAGAAAGGTTCAGTACTAAAGTGATTCAACATTGGTTCATTAAAGGACAAAAAGAGAGAGAGAGGGAAAAAATATATCTGACAAACATAAACCAAGGTATAGGATGGGTGATTCAAGAAATGCCTTCACAGTAATAATGTTGAATGCAAATGAATTAAACTCCCCAATTAGAAGATATAGATTGGCAGAATGGATCAAAAAATAGGAACCATCAATATATTGCATACAAGAGACTCATCTTAGACACAGGAACACAAAGAAATTGAAAGTGAAAGGATGGAAAAAATATTTCATGCCAGCTACAGCCAAAAGAAAGCAGGAGTAGCAATATTAATCTCAGATAAAATAGAATTTAAATGCAAGGATGTTATGAGGACAAAGAAGGCCACTACATGCTAATAAAAGGGGCAATTCAACAAGAAGAAATAACAATCATAAATGTTTATGCACCCAATCATGGTGCCACAAAATACATGAGACAAACTGGCAAAACTAAAGGAAGCAATGGATGTTTCCACAATAATTGTGGGAGACTTCAACACATCACTCTCTCCTATAGATAGATAAACCAGAAGAAGACCAATAAGGAAACTGAAAACCTAAACAATCACATAAATGAATTTGATTTAACAGACATATATAGAACATTATATCCCAAATCACCAGGATACACCTTGTCTAGTGATTATGGAACTTTCTCCAGAATAGACCATATGCTGGGACATAAAACAAGCCTCAATAAATTTAAAAAAAAATTGAAATTATTCAAAGCACATTCGCTGACCACAATGGAATACATTTAGAAGTCAATAACCATCAGAGACTTAGACAATTCACAAACACCTGGAGGTTAAACAACACACTTCTAAAATAAGCGGTTTATAATGTAGAATGTAAGGGAACTAGTGATAGGGAGCAATTAATGAAGGGGGAATGATAACCCAATAAGAACAGATAAGCTATCATGGGTAAATTTAGCATTCTGGGAATGCCCAGGAATGACAATGGTTTGTTAATTTCTGATGGGTGTGGTAGGAACAAGTTCACAGAAATGTTGCTATGTTAGGTTATTTTCTTGGAGTAGAGTAGGAACATGTTTGACTCCCTTGTTATGGTTTGTTTGAAATGTATTTTTTATTGTATTTTTTAAATTTATTTTTTGATATAGCTGATTTAAAAAAAAGAGTTAATTAAAAAAAAATGATTGTGACTTCCATCTTGCTATATACTCTCTCTTGCTGGCTTTAATGAAGTAAGCTTCCATGTTAGAGAAGCCAACATGGCAAGGAACTGGATATGGTCTTAGACCAAAAGGCAGCAAGGAACTGAGGTTCTCAGTCCAACAATCACAAAAGTGATCTTAGAAGTGGATTCTTCCACACTTGAGCCTTCAGAGAAGACCCCAGCCCTGATAAACAACTTGATCATAGTGGTGAGAGACACAATGAAACAGAAGAACCAGTTCAACTGTGCAAGACTGCTGATCCACAAAAAACTGTGAGATAATAAATACATGTTGTTTAAGCTGATAAATTTTTGGTAATTTGTTACACAACATAGATAATTGATACAATAGTTTATACTCTTGATAATCATTATCAACAAAAAATCTCCCTATTATGTAGGGACAATGAATTCTTTAAAAATTGGGGTAAAATTTATTAAAAATACATTGCAAGAAGTTGATTTATTTTTATATACCCTCCTTTACTTGCTAGAGGTCAAGTAAAAGAAGCTACAATAAATCGCACTGTTAGATAAAAGTTACTCCTTTCCCTTCATGTCAGCTGTTTCCTTTGCTTGTCATAAATATTTGTTATTTAAATGGTTAACCAACTGAAGAAAGCCTTTGGGTAGTTTCTGTTTTCTTCATAAAGGACTTGTAATATTGATTAGCTCACAAGCATCAGGGAAGCTGTTTCTGCCTCAACTGCTCAGGCAGGTGGGTAGTGCAGAATAAAGCTTGAAGGAAAGTGGCACAGAAAGACATCAACTCTGCAAGTGGCTCTTGTGCTTTATCTGGAAACTTTTGTAGTAAGTGCAAGTACAGTATTATAGATCTCTGGAATTTTCCTATTATGGAACAATTTTGGCCCACGTTAAATTCACATTATAGAATTCTGCACTAATGCACCTGTGTCACGTGACAAGTTTTCCTTTCAAATGAGAAGCTTTACCCTATTTGCTAGAGTTGAGTGTTATCTCTAATTGAAGTTGATTTTGGAAACCTGGGAGAACTTTCATATAAGGATAGAGAACTTCCTCCAAAGTACACTTTAGTTAGGGAAAGAAATACAAGCTGCTATAGGCAAACAAATAGCAAAGTCTTAACATTCCAACACAATAAAATTCTCTCTCTTACTTATGTCAAATCTAATGCAGATGTTGCTAGATGGTGGTGTTCTTCCACGTGGTCAGAGACCAGACCCTATGCATCTGTCGTCTGCCAATTTCTAGGGCCTCAGAGGGTTCTATTTGACCCTTTACCTACACCTGCAAGTCAGGGGAAAGGTAAGGGGATCACATAAGGAAGATTTTCATGCCTCAGTTCTGGAAATGGTTCATGTACAATCAGTCCTGTGCCCACCTACAACTGGTTCACAGCAGTCAGTCCTGTGGCCACCACTGATTGCAGAGGAGTCTGGAAAATGTAGTCAACTTTTCTGCTTAGGAGGAAAAGAAAATGAGGTTTCATAAATGTTTTGCAGTTTATGGCACAGGGGTAGAGAAAAGTGACAGTACAAATAGATTCATAACTTCAAAAATGTAGTCAATAAATTAGGTAGCTTAAGTCCAACATCAATCAGTATTTTAAATTACTTCAAATAGCTAAAGGAGGGAAATATTTTCAATGGTGCTATAATATATAAATGTCTGTATAATACATATATCAATCAAGTAATATATAAATGTATAAGTATTTATTTAGTATACAAATAAAATAATATAATACAATATGAGTATGAATTCCAAACATAATTTTGTTTCTAATTTCACCCTTTGATAATTGTCATTTAGCCTATTTCCTAAATATCTCTGCAAAGTTATTTTCCTTTACCTCACTCTGTTACTTTCCTTTCAATAGCTTATTTTCTCTTTCTATATTAAGGGGAGCTCTTGTTTTGTATTATACTAAATTGTGGTGAGATCATTTATTCTGCACAAAGACCCATTTGAATACACTTCCTAGACTCAGTTTACAAAGGATTTGTATTTTTGTTAAGCAATTTCTGCAATCTTAGCTATACCAGAAATAAATTGCATATGCTGCCTCATAGGGAACAGACCAGTTCAGTGGTATCTCAGAGTGCAGTAGCTACCAAGAATTAAATGTGTCAGAAGATGGTGAGAATGGGGAAAAAAAAAATCTTAGAAATTGCTACCAACTTCAACCAGTACATTTTGTGGTTGCTAATGTGACCTCAGTAAACAGAGCAGAGTATCAGAAGGTAAGTTTGTATCTGTTACTATCCCAATAAAAGTGCTTCATTGTTATGCTGCAGTCTAAACTGAGTGATTTTTCGGTTATGATCTTGACAAATCTCTCAGGCTATGAGTGTCAGAATGAACCCTTGATCTGCAATGATTTGTATTTTTCTCTATGTTTGTTTCCTGGGAAGAAGGTTAGGCTGAGTCTGAAGTTCAGAGTGACCTCAGTAACCTTGAAATTGTAATCATTTTCTGCTCACAAAGTTATCATTAAAAACGGGTGTTTGGGGAAATAATGTAATTTTTTTTGTTCCAGCATCAGAGATGGAACCTAAAGGCTCATTTCAGTATTTATTTGTGACTTGTTTTTGTGCTTCTGAAATATTTACTATTTTCTAAGATAAATCTACCTGAATGTTAAATCACACAGAAGGATCATTGTATGGAACCAGTTATACATGAAAGAGTGGAAAACAGTTTAATTCAAAGATGTAAGAGCTACAGAGAGCCATTGTTCTAGTTTGCTAATGCTGCCAGAATGAAAAACACCAGAAATTGATTGGCTTTTATAAAAGGGGGTTTATTTGGTTACACAGTTGCTCCAAGTTCTGGTTTCAAAATGTCTTTCTCCCAGGACACTCCTCTCTAGGCTGCAGCTTCTCTTCAAAATGTCATTCTTGGTTGCTCTTGGGGCATCCTCTCTTAGCTTCTCTGGAACAAGAGTCTGCTTTCAATGGCCATCTTCAAACTGTCTCTCATCTGCAGCTACTCGCTCAGCTTCTGTGCTTTCTTTAAAGTGTCCCTCTTGGCTGTAGCAAGCTCGCTTCTTCTGTCTGATCTTAAATAGTGCTCCAGTAATTTAATTCAGACCCACCCTGAATGGGTGGGGCAACACAGCCATGGAAATTATCCAATCAGAGTCATCACCCATAGTTGAGTGGGTCGCATCTCCATGGAAACACTCAAAGAATTACAATCTAATCAACACTGATACCTCTGCCCACACAAGATTACATCAAAGATAATGGTGTTTGGGGGACATAATACATTCAAACCGGCACAGCCATAAAGACTTTTTCTGCTTCCCTCCCCTCTGTCTCTGCCTCACTGCTACATTTTTTGTGGAATTTCATAGTCCTTAGGGAAAAAGCAAGTATTTTCTGGTTCCTTCTTAAACTATTTTTATAATAACACTTCAAATATAAAATATGCAATATATCACCCATCATATATAAATATATCTATATACTATGAAGACTATCTAGTTGACATACTAACCACTTGGTTTAAAATCAATATTTATACTTAAAGTTAACAGAAATTTAAACATCATAATCTTATCTTTATCATATTTAATGGTATGAATATGTGTATGTATGTAGTCTTAAACACATATATCCCTTATCTTGAAACGCTATTCATTTCCTTGGTTTTGATAGTCATCTTTTGATATCAAGGGACTGGCATTATCTCAATCAATTGGGTTATTGAATTTGGGGAAAGAGTGGCAAGAGTTTGATTAGCATGAGATGTATCAGAAAAGACAATCATATAAATGTATTCAATTCTGGAAATATCAGATTTGAGAGAAGTATATTTATATAAATTTAATGCTTTCTCAGTTCTAAATCACAGAATACCCTTTTAAAGTGGTCAAAGCAATACTTTTCCCACATAATAAGACATCCATAATTAGTCATTTAGCAACATTGATTCAGCAGTATGATGATGTCAGAACAATTGGACCAATTCTCCATGACTTTTGGGCCTTTTAATGTTTGCAGGATGGTTACACTAGTTCCAAGAACCTTGTCCTCATGCAAAAAGCATAAGAGCTTGGGACGCATAAAGGGAAAATGGGAAATGGTCATATCTTATTGGATAGGAAGCTCTTCCCCAGAAGTTCCTCCACAGATTTTTTTATTCAATTTTATTGAGATTGTTCATACCCCATACTATCATCCAATGTGCACAATCAGTAGCCCATAGTACCATCATACAGCTGTGCATTCATTATTTCTGAAAAGAAATTAAAAAAAAGAAAACTTAAATCCCCCCGTACCCATAACACCCCCTCCATTATTGACTCATGGTATTGGTAAAATACATTTGTTACTGTTGATGAAAGAATGTTAAAATACTACTAACTCTAGAACATAGTTTGCAATAGGTATATTTTCCCTTATATACCCCTCTGTTATTAACTTCTAGTTATAGTGTCATACATATGTTCTAGTTCATGAAAGAGATTTCTAACGTTTGTACAGTAAATCATGGACATTGTCTGCCACAAGATTCATGGTTTTGTACAGTCCCATATTTTAACCTCCAACTTTCCGGTGACACACATGACTCTAAGCTTCCTATTTCCACCACATTCACACACCTTTCACCACTGTTAGTTATTCTCGCAATAACATGCTACTGTTACCTCTGTCCATTTCCAAACACTTAAGTTCAACCTAATTAAACAATCTGTTCATAATATATAACCACTCCCCATTTTTTAGTCTCATTCTATATCTTGGTAACTTATATTTCATGTCTATGGGTTTACATATTATGATTAGTTCGTATCAGTGAGACTATACAATATTGTCCTTTTCTGTCTGACTTATTTACTCATTATAGTGCCCTCAGGTTTTCTTTATCATCCCATTTTTTTTTGCTTTTGTTTTTGTAAGATGGTTTTGTTCACGCACCATACATTCCATCCTTAGTAAACGATTGATGGTTCCCTGTATAATCATGTATTTATGCAGTCACCACCATCACCACTATTTATATAAGGACATGTCTATTTCTTCCACAAAGGAGAACAAAGAGTTGAAGTAGAGAGACAAAAGAAAAAGAAAGAAAAAAAAAAAAACATAACAACTAAAAAGCAATGAAAGGAAAGATAGAATTAAACTAAAGTAGAATGAGTCAGACAACATCACCAATGACAAGAGTCCCATACCCTTCCCTTATTCCCCCCCTTTTAGGCATTTAGCTTTGGTATATTGCCTTTGTTACATTAAAGGAAGCTTAATATAATGTTTCTATTAACTATACTCTCTAGTTAGCATTTATTGTATTTTTCTCCCAATACCTCTGCATTTTTAATACCCTACAAGGTTGACACTCATGTTCCCCCTCATGTAAAAACATATTTCTACATTTTGTTACAACTGTTGAGCACTCTAGGTTTCACTGAGTTATACAGTCCCAGTCTTTATCTTTCCTCTTTCCTTCTGGTGTTCCACATGGTCCTAACCTTCCTCTTTCAACCATACTCACAATCACCTTTGTTCAGTGAATTTACATTGTTGTGCTAATGTCAACCAAAATTGTTTTCCAAACCTCTCAGTCCTGTCTTTTCCTATCTGTCTGTAGTACTCCCTTTAGTATTTCCTGTAGAGCAGGTATATTTTTCACAAATTCTCGCATTGCCTGTTTGTCACAGAATATTTTAAACTCTCCCTCATATATGAAGGGCAGTTTTGCTGGATATAGGATTCTTGGTTGGTGGTTTTTCTCTTTCAGTATCTTAAATATATCATACCACTTCCTTCTTGCCTCCATGGTTTCTACTGAGAAATCCACACAGCCTTATCAAGCTTCCTTTGTATGTGATGGATTGCTTTTCTCTTGCTGCTTTCAGGATTCTCTCTGTCTTTGACATTAAGAGATTATTAAGTGTCTGATTATTAAGTGTCTTGGCATAGGTCTATTCAGATTTATTTTTGTGGGGAATGCTGTGCTTTTTGGATTTGTAATTTTATGTTTTTCAAAAGAGATGTGAAATTTCCATTGATTATTTCCTCTATTATTTCTTCTGCCCCTTTTCTCTTCTCTTCTGCTTCTGGAATACCCATAACATGTACACTCATGTGCTTCATGTTGTCATTCAATTTCCTGAAACATGGCTCATATTTTTCCATTCTTTGTCCTATCTGTCCTTTTGGGTGTAGTATTTCAGGTTTCTTTTTCTCCATTTCCTGAGTGTTTTCTTCTGCCTCTTGAACTCTGCTGTTGTACGTCTCCATTATGTTTTTCATCTCTTATGTTGTGCCTTTCATTTTCATAGGTTCTTCCAGTAGTTTTTTCAAACTTTTGATTTCTACCTTATGTTCACCAAGTGTTTTCTTTAAAGCCTTCAACTCTTTTGCCATATCTTCCCTGAACTTATTGATTTGGTTTTTGTTTTGATATAGCAGATTTCTTTGAAAATGTTTAATTGACTTTTTCATTAAAGTGAAACAATACCTCAACTGTATCTTGATTGAGATGTAAGTTTGTTTCTTTGACTGGGCCAAATCTCCACCCTTCCCAGTGTAGTTTGTAGTCCTCTGTTGTCTAGGCATCTGGCTTCCCCAGTTATCCCAATCAGATTTTCCCAGACCAGAATGGGTTCAGATCTCAGAATGGGTTATATTGAGTTCGAAGTCTCCCTGACGATGTGTCTTAGAGGTTGGTAGACTTTCCTGTGAGGTCTCTAGTTGCTGTGCTTTTCCCAACCTGCCTAACATGCTATGCCTATTGGCCTCTTGCTCCTGACTGGTGTAAAAAGGTGTGGTCTCTGTAATTCTTAACTTAGGTTGTTTCTGTTGTGACTGTTTTTCCCCAGGTCCTAGGGTCGGAGTTCTGAGCAGAGGGCAGGTCCCTGAGCTGGGCCCAAACTCCTTCCTCTTAGGAAAGATACACCCTTAGGGAGCTATCTTCAACATTTCAATAGCTCCTTTGTCTCTCTGACTCTGTCAACTCCACTCCTGTCTGGGTCAGAGCACTGTGAACTGAAAATGGCTGAGGGTCCACTGAGCCACCCAGGTTGAGACAGAAAAAGAGAAAGGAAGCTCCCCTTCAAAGCCAGTCCACAGCCTCCCAATTTTGCCCATTGTTCAGATAAAGCACCTGGTCTTCTGGGTCCCCTCCCAGGGCACAGGTGTTTTCCAGCCCTCTAAAAGTCTCTGTATCATTTTTTTCTTTTTTAAATTACTTTCCTTCCTCTCCATCAGCCCCACCTCCTCTCCACTAGGAGTGACCTCAGGGTAATTTGCTGTTTCTCTATGTTTGCAGCTTGTATTCAGCAGTCCATATTTATTAATTAAAACCCCAGTTGGAGCTAGGTTGTGCTATAATCACTCACTCTGGGAATGCTGCTCTCTCCTACAGTGAGGTCTTGCAGCTCAGGCTGTTGTGGGAGGAGGGGGTCCTGGCATGGTCCTGCAGTTTTTACTTACAGATTTTATGGTGCAATCTCAGCCTTTCCACACAATCCATGTTAGTGTACAATGTGTGGACAGTCACAGTTGTCCCCTAGCAGTTGCTCCAGATTATTTACTAGTTGTTCCTGGTTGTTTATTTGTTGCTTCAGTGGGCTAACTAAATTCCACACTTCTCTATGCCTCCATTTTAGCTCCTCCTTCCAGCCCACAGATTTTTCATCAGGTCCTATTGACCAAGATTGGTTTGTGTGCCTGCACTCCTGCTACAAGGAAAGTGACTTTTCTGATATTTGTAATCTTGTTTGTAATAAGAAAACTATGCCAGCAAGGAAGAAAGGGAAGAGGGTGGTTATTTGGTAGGCAGCCAGCAGTGTACAACACTCTTTGTATAAATTAAAATACTCTTCTTAGGATAAGCTAGGTTATTCTCTACTAAGCAACAACCCTAAATGTTCATGCTTGAATTTTTTTTTTTTCAGTTGGACTGTGGCAGGTGATCTAGGTAGCTGTAATTCTTATACAAAGATACATTTTGTGCCCATCTAAAATTTTTATCACTATGGAAGAAAGCAAGTATGAATATTATGAGATAATAAGTAATGTCAGTTACAAATGCCCAGCTAACGGGGTGGTTGTGGTAGACAGAAGAATGATCCCCAAAATGCCTATGTCATAATCCCTGAAATTCAGAATTTGTTATATCTACTTTATAGTAAGCATGGTGGTAGCTGTAGGTTTTTGGGGGATCCTCTTTATGAAGTTTAGGAAGTTCTATTTCTAGTGTACTGAAACTATTTATCATGAATGATTGCTGAATTTTGTCTAAAGATTTTTCAATTAATATGATCATATGATTAACTTTTTAACCTGTTGTTATAGTGGATTATATTGAATAATTTTTAAATATTGAACCAGTCTTGCACATTCAGAATAAATCATTTTTGATGTCTTATTATTCTTGCATATTGTTGGATTAATGTGCTAAAATTTTCTTGAGGATGTTGGCATCTAAGTTCACAAGAGATATTAGTCTGTATTTTGCTTTTTAGTTATATTTGTCTAATTTTGTTACCTGTGCAATGCTGCCCCCATGAAACAAATGGGGAAATGTTTATTTCTATTCTTTTTTCTAGAAGAGATTGAGTAAAATTAGTGTTAATTTTTGAATATTTATTTTCCAATGCAACTACTAGGGCCTGGAGATTATTTCAGGAGGAATTTGGTAACCACAAATTCAATGTCTATAATAGTTTTAAGGGTCTCTATTTCATCTTGTCTAACTTTTACAGTTTGTCATTTTAAGAAATTGGTTCACATATTCTAAGTTTTAGCATGTATGGGTGTAAAATTCTTTGTAGTATTCCCTTATAATACCCTTTAGGTCTTCAGTATCTCTTTTTTCTTTTAACAACTACATTGGGATATAATCCATATACCACATAATTCACCCACTTTAATTGTTAAATTCAATGGTTTTTCTTACATTCCCAGATTTTTGCAACCATCACCACAGTCGATTTTAGAATTTTTTCATCACCTCAGAAACAAACTTCCTACCATTTCATTTAACCATCACACCCCTATACCTGCATCCCCCAAAGTCCTAAAAAACCCACTTATGAAATAGGGTTCTCCAGACAATAGAACTAACAAGAGATTTATTGGTACTTAGCTTATGTGACTATAGGAATTTGCAAGCCCAAATTCCTTGGGGCAGGATGAAATCTTGAAACTTTGACAAAGATGATTCTGAAATCTGGCATGTCCAAATTCTGTAGGGAAGGCCACAAGACAAAACTTCAATGAAGTTGATGTATTTAAATGGAGAAGTTGGCCAGCTGAAGAAGAGGCAGAAGTTTTGTTGTGTTTCATTTTTAATGCAATTTTATTGAGATGTGCTCACATACCAGATAATCATCCAAAGTATACAATCAATGGTTCACAGTATCATCACAAAGTTATGCATTCACTACCACTATCTATATGAGAACATTTTCGTTTCTTCCACAAAGAAAGAGGAAGAGACAAAAAGAAAAGAAAAGAAAATGAATGAAATGATGACTAAAAAAAAAGTAGAAAGAAAATTAAAATTAAATTAAATTAAATTAAAAGATCAGACAAAAACACCAATGCCAAGAATCCCATACCCCTCCCTTATATCCCCCTCTTATAGACATTTAGCTGTGATATATTGCCTTTGTTACAATTAATGGGAGCACATTACAATGTTACTGTTGACTATAGACTCTAGTTTGCATTGATTGTATTTTTCCCCAATTCCATCCCATTTTCAACACCTTGCAAAGCTGATGTTCATTAGTTCTCTGTGGAGACACAGAAGGCCCCCTGGCTTAACAAACTATAGAGCAGGGCCTTCCCAAAGCTACAGATGTCTGAAGGCGGACACTGGAGCTAGGGAAAGGCCAAAAGCCTTGCACGTCTGAAAGCAGACTGCAATTTAAATGAGGCAATAATCTCTGAGCTCCTGCTGGGCTCCTTCCGTGCTCCTGTCTCCTGCCTCCTGCCCCCTGCCCCTGTTGTTTCCTGTCTAGCCCCCAAAGAAATTGTCCTTTAAGACTAAAGATATGTAAATACACCTCATGGCTTTAGAAAAAATGTACCTGAGAGCAGTCACGTAGGAGACTACCGTGTATGCTATAAAGACCTGTAGAAATGAGTAGAATAAAACTTTCCTTTTGCATGGACACTGATGACTGAGTGTGTTTCCCTTCTTTCACAGTTCTCCCTCATGTAAAAGCATTCTTATATTTGTACATTTAATCACAATCATTGATCACTCTAGGCTTCACTAAGTTATACCATCCCAGTCTTTATCTTTTACCTTTCCTTTTTGGTGTCCTACATGCCCCTAACCTTCCTCTTTCAACTGTACTGACAGGCATCTTTGTTCAGTGTACTTACAATATTGTGCTACCATCACCTAGTATTGTGCTGTCCATTTCTAGATCTATACAATAAATCCTGCTGAACATTCTGTACTCCATCAGCATCAAATGCCCAATCTTTACCCTCTTTCTATCTCCTAGTATCTTCATTTCTACACTCTTCTCCTAACCTCTCTCTCCTTTGTTTTCTTATCTGTCTTTAGCACTCTCTTTAGTATTTCTTGTAGAGGAGTTCTCATGTTCACAAACTCTCTGTGTCTGTTTATCTGTAAATATTTTAAACTCTCCCTCATATTTGAAGGAAAGTTTCACCAGATATAGGATTCTTGGTTGGCAGTTTTTCTCTTTCAGTATCTTGAATATATTATACCACTGCCTTCTTGCCTCCATGGTTTCTATTGAGAAATCCACACTTAATCTTATTTAGCTTCCCTTGTATGTGATGAATTGCTTTTCTCTTGCTGCTTTCAGAATTCTCTTTGTCTTTGACATTTGATAATCTGATTAGTAAGTGTCTTGCAATAGGTCTATTTGGATCAATTCTGTTTGGGGTATTTTGTGGACCTGTAATTTTATGCCTTTCATAAGAGCTGGGAAATTTTCATTGGTTAATTCCTCTATTATTCCTTCTTCTCCTTTTCCCTTCTTGTCTCCTTCTGGGACACATATAACACATTTATTTGTGCACTTCATGTTGTAATTGACTTCCTGAGAATCTGCTCATATTTTCCTATTCTTTTCCCTTCTGTTCTTTTGTGTGTAGGATTTCAGATGTCTGTCCTCTAGTTCATGAATCCTTTCTACTGCCCCTCCAAGTGTGCTGTTGTATGTCTCCATTGTGTTTTTCATGCCTTGTACTGGGCCTTTCATTCCCATAGGTTCTACCATTTATTTTTTCAAGCTTACAAATTCTTCCTTATGGTCACTGTGCCAGTTTGAATGTATTATGTCCCCCAAACAACATTATCTTTGATGTAATCTTTTGAGGGCAGACCTATCAGTGTTAATTAGATTGAAATTCTTTGAGTGTTTCCATGGAATGTGCCCCACCCAACTGTGGTTGATGACTCTGATTGGATAATTTCCATGGAGGTGTTGCCCCACCCATTCAGGGTGGGTCTAAGTTGAATCAATGGAGCCATATAAATGAGCTGATAAACGGAACGAACTCAGTGAGCTGAGAGTGACATTTTGAAGAGGAGCTACAGTCAAGGGGACACTTTGAAGAAAGCACAGGAGCTGCAGATGAGAGAGTTTGAAAATGGCCATTGAAAGCAGACTCTTGCTCTGGAGAAGCTAAGAGAGGACAAATACCCCAAGTGCAACTAAGAGTGACATTTTTGAGGAACTGCAGCCTAGAGAGGAATGTCCTGGGAGAAAGCCATTTTGAAACCAGACTTTGGAGCAGATGCCAGCCACATGCTTTCCCAGATAACAGAGGTTTTCTGGACACCATGAGCCATCCTCCAGTGAAGGTGCCAAATTGCTGATGGTTACTTTGGACACTTTATGGCCTTAAGACTGTAACTGTGTAACCAAATAAACCCCCTTTATAAAAGCTGATCTGTTTCTGGTGTTTTGCATTCCAGCAGTATTAGCAAACTAGAACAGTCACCAGTGTCTTCTTTATATCCTTCATCTCTTTTGTCACATTTTCTTTCAACTTGTTGATTTGATTTGGAAGATTTGTTTGAACATCTTTTTTCAACTCTTGAATCTCAGTTGAGGTATTAGTTTGTTCCCCTGACTGGGCCTTGTCTTCATATTTCCTGGTAGCACCAGTTTGAATGTATTATGTTCCCCAAAATGCCATTATCTTTGATGTAACCTTGTGTGGGCAGATGTATCAGTGTTGATGAGATTGTAATTCTTTGAGTGTTTCCATGGAGATGCACCCCATCCAACTGTGGGTGATGACTCTGGACAGTTTCCATGGAGTTGTGGCCCCACCCATTCAGCATGGGCTTTGATTAGTTTACTAGAGCACTATATACGCTCAGACAGGAGTGAGCTTGTGACAGCCAAGAGGGACACTTTGAAGAATGAACAGGAACTGAGAGAGTAGCTGCAGATGAGAGACAGTTTTAAGATGGCCATTGAAAGCAGACATTTGCTCTGGAGAAGCTAAGAGAGGACAAATACCCCAAGAGCAATTAAGAGTGACATTTTTGAGGAACTGCAGCCTAGAGAGGAATGTCCTGGGAGAAAGCCATTTTGAAACCAGAACTCTGGAACAGATGCCAGCCACATGCCTTACCAGCTAACAGAGGTTTTCTGAACACCATTGGCCATCCTCCAGTGCAGGTACCCAGTTGTTGATGACTTACCTTGGATACTTTATGGCCTTAAGACTGTAACTTTGTAACCAAATAAACCCCCTTTATAAAAGCCAATCCATTTCTGGTGTTTTTCATTCTGGCAGCATTAACAAACTAGAACACTGGTGTTGCTTGTGATTTTTTGCTCTCTAGGCATCTGATTTCCTTGATTAGTTTATTCTGCAGGTTGTTTTCTCTCTTTTGCCTTGGGTTTTCTTTGATCTCTATATTTCTTCGTTTCTCTTGCTGGCCAGTTTTAAGATTGCCTCTGCTCCCCAGTCTTCCCTTAAAATCAGGCACCCACTGTGGCCTGCCACAGGGATGAGAGGTAGGCACTGGATACCCCAGCCAGTTCACTGTGTGTTGTAATGTTCTAGAGCCCTGCTTTAACAGTGGGTCTTCTGTATTTCTCAGAAAAAATCATTGGGTTTCCATACAGAGCATGTAGACCAGCTCCTGTGGTCCTATTAAAGGGTCTGAAACATTTTTTCAAAAAGTGTTTCCATTCCCTTGCACTTTCTGGTCTGTCCAGCATATGGTGCTGTTAGTATCATAGTCATCCTCAGAAGCTGCTTTGCCTCCAGGCACGGTGGCATCTACACAGGTGAGCTGAAGCTGCAGGATTCTTATGCCCTCATTTTGCCAAAATCTTGCTTGATATGGGGCTGCTCCTGTGGCAGAGTATTCCCTCAGCTGATCCAGTACTCCAGCCATACCCAAGGCAAAGAAACAGCTGCTGGCTGCTGCTTCCCTCAAGAGTAGGGGAAGGGCTTTCAGACCCAGGGTTGGAAATGCAGTCTCTTTCTACATTTTCTCAGTCCCTTTTTTCCTTCACTGACTTGGGCCTTGAAATGTCCTCCTCTGTCTCCCAGGTCTTCAAACAGTGGAGTTATATCTCACTGGTGTGAAAGATTTTAAAATTTGTGTCCCTGGTGGCAGAGTTCCCATCTGCCGATTCTGTGTCTTTCCCTACTGAGACCAAGTGAGGGGATAGGAAGAAGACCAGCTCATCTGGGACAGAAGATTCGTACCTGATATTTCTTCTCTTTCTTCAATTTAGCCCATCTCCAATCTGTAGGGCCCATCTCCAGTCTATAACCTCCTCCAGAGTTTCAAACAATTCAGAATTGTCCCTTTGTTCATTGAATGTCTGGAGAGGAGTTTTCAGTAGCTGTTTTCATTGCCATGATGATGTCAACTTTCCATATTTTTTAATGTGTTCAAAAGGTCATTTTAAAAATATGTTGCTAGATT
Source organism: Choloepus didactylus (assembly GCF_015220235.1). Taxonomy (NCBI): domain Eukaryota; kingdom Metazoa; phylum Chordata; class Mammalia; order Pilosa; family Megalonychidae; genus Choloepus; species Choloepus didactylus. Next base: position 20,290,439 of record NC_051309.1, read on the forward strand.
CTGTTTGTTAATATTTTGTTGATGATTTTTGCATCCATATTTAAAAGAGATATTGAGCTTAGGTCTTATTTTCTTGTGATGTCTTTGTCTAATATAGTATCTGGGTATGCTTGCTATGTACAAGTGTGTCCTGCTCTTCTTTTTTTGGAAGATTTTGTGAAGATTGGTATTAATTCTTCTTTAAATATTTAATAGAATTCATCAGTGTAGGTTTCTCTGGGCATTTCTTTGATGAAAGTTTTGAAATTTCTAGTTCAATGTCTTCCTAACATTCTTGAAAATCTGTCATATAACTATCTGGATAAAACTTAAGGAAGGGAAAGCCCAGGAACTAAATTCCATAGTTAAGCCTTTAAAAAATTAAAATTTATAGGATGTAGCAAAAGATTACAAGACAAACAACAACAAAAAAGGAAATTATGGCCCATCAAAAGGAAAAAGATGAAAATATAGAGACCATCAATGAGTGAAGCCAGAATTTTGGCATTTATGAAAAAGATTCTTTTAATGATACTTAATATGCTTAGTTTGAAAAAGGAAAGCACAGAGAAAGAACTAAAGTATATCAGGAAAACAATGAATGAGAAATTTGAGATTCTGAATAAAGAGACTGAAGCTTTAAAAAGTAATCAAGCAGAAATACTAGATGTAGATTACAATAACTAAAATAAATAATTCCCTAGAGGAATCAACAGTAGATTAGAGCTGGCAGAAGACAGAATTAGTGAATTAAAAGACAAGACAAATGAAATGATGCAAGATGAGGAGCAGAAAGAAAATGAATGAAAGGAAAAGCAAATGCAGCCTAAGACATATGGTATACCATTGAGATTACCAATGTATGCATATGGGAGATATAGAAAGAGAAGAAAGAGAGAAAGGGGCAGAAGGAATACTCAAGGAAATAATACTAAAAAACTTGCCAAATGTAATTAAAGTCCTGAATATGCACATTTGAGAATACAACAAATAAACAAAAAGGTAAACTCAAAACCCTCCCAGACACAGATTAGTCCCAGTATTAAATGCCAGGGAATACAAAAAACTACCAAAAGCCTTAAGAGAAAAGCAACATATTATGTAAAATGGACTCCCAATAAGAATATAATGTCAAGTTCGCACCAGAAACCATGGAGGCAAGAAGGCAATGAGATGAAATACATAAAGGGATGAAAGAAAACAATTGTCAATAATATTATAACAGGCAAAACTGTCTTTCAAAAACAAGGGAAAGATGGCAACATTCCCAGATAATAAAATCTGAGAGTGTTCATCACCACTAGGCAAACCTTACAAGCATTGCTGAAGAGAGTTTTTCAGACACTAGGTAGTGAAATCCAATAGCATGAAGTAATAAAAACTTCCAACAAAGATCACTATGTGTAATTATAAATGCCAGAACTATTTTATTTTATGTATGCAACTCCAATTTTTATTTCTTACTGGTTTTAAATGCAAATACATTAAAAAGTAATGATTAATATATGGCTCTAGAAATACAAAGTATAAAGCTATTTTTGTCACAACTACAATGAAACAGTGGGGGGATGGAGGAGTACAAGAACTGTGTATGTGTATGTAATTTCAGTTAATTTGCTATCATATCAAAGGTGATTGTCATACATCAGGATGTTAAGATTAACGCCCATGGTAACCAAAAAGAAAATGAAAAATATAAAATGAAGAAAAAGAGAGAACACTTAAAATTGCACAATACAAAACATTAAATAAATATGAAAGTAGGGTTTAATGAAAGTATGTAATGAAAGTAATGAAAGGTAAAACTTTCAAAGACCAAATAGCAAAATGACTGAAGAAAATCCTACATTATCAATAGTTGCTTTAAATGTGAATGGAGAAGGCGGGGCAAGATGGTGGAGTGGTGAGGTGTGGAATTTAGTCTCTCCTCTAGGGCAGCTGGTAAGTACCCAGGAACTGTATGAAACAGTGTTTTGGGGGTCTCCAATGACCAGTCACACATCATACACAAGTTTGGAATCAGTGAAAAAGCTGAGATGGCAGCAAACTTTGTAAGTTCCCCTATCCAGTGGTCTGTCATCCTTCCCCACCCAGACCCCATGGACTTTCTTGAAGCTGGCTCTCTGAAGGAAACAAAAAACAACAACAATCTGCTGAGGGAAAGAGGGGGAGACTCAACCCAGCCCCAGCTACAGAATTAATTAACAAATTAATTAACTAATTTTTGGAACTGGGGATGCTAGAGAAGGTCTGGGTTAGGAGAAGGGGGGCACATAAAAGCAGGCACCCATTCCCTGGTTCCAAAAATGCTTTTTTTCCCTACATTTGGTACCTTCTCCTTTCTCACTGACTCCTTATCTTTTTAAACTTCAGTAGACCCATGCAAGGGCAGAATTAAAGCTGTTGGAGACAAATTATGCAGATAATAGCCCAAAGTGCATCTTTAAATACTCTATTCTGACACTGACAAAACTGCCAGGCTGGGGAAAGGCTTTTAAAATGGACTTCTTTTTTTTTTCTTCTTCCTTTTTTGTCTTTTCTTTCTTTTTTTTTAATTTAAAAGTAACATATGTGGTTATTTTCTATCAGACAGTCCAAGTTGCAGGTCTAGGCTATCTTGGGGGGAGACAGAGTACCCAGAATTCCTCTGAATTTCAGATTCAATTCTGAATAAGTTCTCTACCCCAGTCTTTAATTGGCAACTCAGGCTGACCAAGTAATTAAATTGGAGTTGCCCCAAAGAGGAGAGGAGAGAAGGGAATAGTGCCCCTTGGAGACAGCTGGAGTTCCTAGGATTGGGAGAGTGGAGAGAAGTCCAGCTCAATTAGCAGGCCTCCTTCTGGAAACTCAGACCCCAGGGGCTGGAATTCAGATTCCAGCTTCAGTCAGCCACACCCCTGACAGGCTCAGAGTCTGCAGAGAATTAAAGGCACTTCAGCTTCTTACACTGGTGAGGGTCTGTGGGCTGACAAATGCCACCTGCTGGACAGGATAAGGAAAGCACCAAGTCTAGAGGCCTCACAAGAGGGGCTCATTCTTAAGGAAACTCCATATCCTCCTCATGAGACCTGGCCTTTCTAGACTGGGAAAACCTGACTGGGGTCAACCATATCTGAGGAGACACTTTCACAAAAAGACTACATAGAGGAGGGCAAGAAACAGAAAAACAAGATGTGAAAAATTCTGATCAACTAAGTAGAACCTAAGTTAGAGGCCTAGAAAAAGTTGAAGTGAACAACAAAGGTTAGAGAACAAAGCCAACCAAAAAGAACCTCCTAGGAAAAAGAGTGAAAACAAGCTCTGGAATAAACTAATCAAGAAAATCAGATGCCTACACAACTTAAGATAACAAGCCATACTAGGAAATACAAAAATATGGACCAGCCAAAGAAAGAAATTAATAGTTCAACCAAGATACAAGAGTTGATGCAAATAATGCTAAATCAATTCAGTGAGCTGAGGGAAGATATGACAAAAATGATGAAGGATGTAAAGAAGACACTGGATGACCATGAAGAAGAATTTGTAAACTTGAAAAAACAAATGGCAGAAGTTACGGTAATGAAGGGCACAATGGAGGAGATGAAAAACACAATGGAGGGACACAACAGTAGATTTGAACAGGCAGAAGAAAGGATCAATGAACTGGAAGACAAGACATTTGAATTCATACACACAAAAGAACAGACAGTGAAAAGAATGGAAAAATATGAGCAGGGACTTAGGGAGCTGAGTGACAACATGATGTGCACGAATATATGTGTTATGGATATCGCAGGAGAAGAGAGGGGAAAGGGGGCAGAAAGAATAATAGAAGAAATATTCACTGAAAATTTCCCAACTCTTATGAAAGACAGAAAATTACAGATTCAAGAAGTACAGTGCACCCCAAACAGAATAGATCCCAAAAGACCTACTCCAAGACACTTACTAATCGGATTGTCCAATGTCAAAGACAAAGAGAGAATTCTGAAAGCAGCGAGAGAAAAGCAATCCATCACATACAAGGGAAGCTCAATAAGACTATGTAAAGATTTCTCTGCAGAAACCATGGAGGTGAGAAGAGAGTGGAATGATATATTTAAGATACTGAAAGAGAAAAACTGCCAACAAGAATTCTGTATCTGGCAAAACTGTCCTTTAAAAATGAGGGAGATATTAAAATATTTTCAGATGAAAAGACACTGAGAGAGTTTGTGAATAAGAGACCAACACTATAAGAAATACTAAAGAGAGCACTACAGGCTGATAGGAAAAGACAGGAGAAAGTGGGTTGGAGAAGAGTGTAGAAATGAAGATTATCAGGAAGAGTACAAGGAGAGAGAGGAAAAAACAAGATATGACATATAAAATCCAAAAGACAAAATAGTACAAAAAAGTACTGCCCTTACAGTAATAACACTAAATGTTAATGGATTAGACTCCCCAATAAAAAGACACAGGCAGAATGGATTAAAAAACAGGACCCATCTATATGCTGTCCACAAGAAACTCACTTTAGACACAAGGACAAACATAGGCTGAAAGTGAAAGGTTGGAAAAAGATATTTCATGCAAACAACAACCAGAAGAAATTGGGAGTCACTATATTAATATCAGACAAATTAAACTTCAAATATAAAATAATTAAAAGAGCCAAAGAAGGATGGTATATATTAATAAACGGGTCAATTCATCAAGAAAACATAAGCCAGAGTACCCCAAAATTCATGAGGCAAACACTGAGAAAACTGAAAGGAAAAGTAGATACCTCTACAATAATAGTTGGAGACTTCAACCACCACTCTCATCAATGGATAGAACATCTAGATAGAGGATGAATAAAGGAACAGATGTTGAATTGTATGATAAATGAACTATACTTGACAGATATTTATAGAACCCTACACCCCATAACAGCAGGATACACTTTTTCCTGAAGTGATCATGGAACATTCTCTAGGATAGACCACATGTTGGGTCACAAAGCAAGTCTCAACAAATTTAAAACTATTGATATTATACAAAACACTTTTCTCGGACCATAGTGGAATAAAGTTGGAAATAAGTAACAGGCAGAAGGTCATAAGATTCACAAATATATGAAGCCTAAACAACACCCTCTTAGAAAACAAGTAGGTAAAGGAAAAAATTACAAGAGAAATTAGTAAATACCTAGACACAAATGAAAATGAAAACACAACATATCAAAACTAATGAGATGCAGCAAAGGCAGTGCTGAGAGGGAAACTTATGGCCCTAAATGCCTTTATTAAAAGAGAAGAGAGAGGGAAAAAATGAGGAATTAACTGTTCACCTGGAGGAATTAGAGAAAGAACAGCAAACAAACCCCAAAGCAAACAGAAGGGAAGAAATAAAAAAGGTTAGAGCAGAGATAAATGAAATTGAGAACAGGAAAACAATAGAGAGAATCAACAAACCCAGAAGTTGGTTCTTTGAGGAAATCAATAAAATTGATGAACCGTTAGCTAAGCCAACAACAACAACAACAAAAAAGTGGATGCAAATAAATACAATCAAAAATGGGAAAAGAGGCACAACTACTGACCCTGCAGAAACAGAAGAGATAATGAGTAGATATAATGAGCAATTATATGGTAATAAACTAGACAACTTTAACAAAATGGACAACTTCATAGAAAAGTATAACAGCCAACATTGACTCAAGAAAAAATAGATGACCTCAACAAATCAATCACAAGTAAAGAGATTGAGACAGTCATCAAAAAGATCCCAAAAAAGAAAAACCCAGGAGCAGGCAGCTTCACATGTGAATTCTACCAAGCATTCAAGAAAGGATTAATACCAATCCTGCTCAAACTCTTCAGAAAAACTGAAGAAAGGATAAAGCTACCTTAACTCATTCTATGAAGCCAACATCACCCTAATACCAAAATCAAAGATACTACAAAAAAAAGAAAATTATAGACCAATCTCTTTAATGAATATATATGCAAAAATCCTCAACAAAATACTCACAAATCGAATCCAGCAGCACATTAAAAGAATTATACACCATGACCAGGTGGCATTTACTCCAGGTATGCAAGGCTGGTTCAACATAGGAAAATCAATTAATGTAATACACCACATCAATAAACCAAAGTGAAAGAACCACATGATCATCTCAATCAATGCAGAAAAGGCATTTGACAAAATTCAACATTCTTTCTTGATGAAAACACTTCAAAGGATAGGAATAGAAGGAAACTTTCTCAATATGATAAAGGCAATATATGAAAAACCCACAGCTAACATCATATTCCATGGGAAGAGATTGAAATCTTTCCCTCTAAGTTGAGGAACAAGACAGGGATGCCCACTGTCACCATTGTTATTCAACATTGTGCTGGAAGTTCTAGCTAGAGCAATTAGGCAAGAAAAAGAAAAGAAGGCATCTAAATTGGAGAGGAAGAAGTAAAACTTTCCTGTTTGCAAATGACATGATTCTACATGTAGAAAATCCACAAAAATCTACAGCAAAGCCTACACAATGGGAGACAATATTTGGAAACCACATTTCAGATAAGGGTTTAATATCCCACATATATAAATGAATCCTACAACTCAACAACAGAAAGACAAACAACCCAATTAAAAACTGGGCAAAAGACATGGACAGACACTGTTCTGAAGAGAATATACAAATGACTCAAAAATTTATGAAAAAATGTTCAACTACACTGGCTACTAGGGAAATGCAAATCAAAGCCACAATGAGATATCATCTCACACATACTAGAATGGTCATTATCCAAAAAACAGAAAATTACAAGTGCTGGAGAGGATGTGGAGAAAGAGGCACACTTATTCATTGCTGGTGGGAATGTAGAATGGTGCAACCACTCTGGAAGACAGTGTGGAGGCTCCTCAGGAAGCTAAGTATAGATCTGTCATATGACCCAGATATTTCATTGCTAGGTATATACTCAGAGGAACTGAAAGTTAAGACACAAATGAACATTTATAAACTGATGTTTATTGCAGCCTTCCCTATTCACGATTGCCAAGAGATGGAAACAGCCCAAATGTCCATCAATGGATGAGTGGATAAACAAACTGTTATATACACATGATGGAATATTATGCAGCTCTAAGACAGAACAAAAACATGAAACATATAATAACGTGGATGAACTTTGAGAACATTATGTTGAGTGAAGTTAACCAGAAACAAAAGGAAAATACTGTGTGATCTCATAATATGAACATGAATGAGCAAACTTTGAGAGTTAAAAGCTGATAACACAGGCTACCAGGAGATAGAAAGAGGGTAGAGAACAGGCATTTGATGCTGAAGGACTACAGAATGTTCAGCAGGATTGATTGTATAGATCCAAAAATAGACAGCATAATATTGTGTTATGGTAGCACAATATTGTAAGTACACTGAACAAAGATGTCTGTGAGTAAGGCTGAAAGAGGTGGGATAGGGGAATGTACGACATCAGAGGTAAACATAGATGATGAAGATTGGGACTGTATATCTTGGCAAAAACTGGAATGGCCAATGACTCTTCCTAAATGTACAAATATAAAAATGTTCTCACATGTGGGAGAACAAATGAATGTCAACCATGCAGAGTATTTAAAAAGGAATGGTATTTGGGAAAAAAAAACATAATCAAAGCAAACTAGAGTCTATGGTCAACAGTAACATTGTAACATGCTTCCAATAAATGTAACAAAGACAATATACCAAAGCTAAATGTATATGAGAGGGAGCTATAAGGGAGAGATATGGGATTCTTCATAGTGATGTTGTTTTCTGTCCTTACTATTTTATTGTATTGTATGACATTTTATTTTTCTTTTTATCGTCTTTTTTATTATTCACTAAAAAAATTTTTTTTCATAGTAATATGTTCAAGTGCTGACTGTGGTGATAAATGTAAAACTGTATGATGATACCATGAACAACTGACTGTACACTGTGGATAATTGTATGGTATGTGAATATATCTCTATAAAATTGTAGGAAAAATTATAGAACAGGGTAAAAGTGCTGGAGAAAACATGGAGAGAAGGATGTAAGTAGTTACTGTTGATGAGGAGGCAGAATGGTGTAGCCTTTCTGGAGGTCAGTGTGGTGGTTCCACAAGAAGCTAAGTATGTGGGGCCATAAGGTCCTGCAACCTCATTATGGGGTATGTACTTGGAAGATCTGAGAGCAGAGACATAAATGGACATTTGTGTGCTGGTGTTTATGGAGGCAGTATTCATGATTTTCAATGGGTGGCAGTGGCCTACGGGTACATCACATGAGGAACAGAATGGTCAACAGTGGTATATGCATACAATGGACTATTGAGCAACTACTAGGAGTGAAGCTGTGAGACACGCAACGCAATGAGGTGAATGGATCCTGTAGACAGCATTTTGAGTGAAGTACAACAGAAACAAAGGCAAAAGCTATAATGCCTCACCAATATGGACTAACTACAATGTGTAAACTCAGAACTGAATCTTAGAGCACAGCCTAACAGGGGAATGATTAGTGTAATGGTACCTAGATTGTAAGCTCTTACAGCAGTCAAATCTATTCCTGGCTTGTAATGACTGTCTCAAAACTCTGAGATGCTGATCTCTTTGTGTATAACCTGATTGGTCTCTGGAACATTGGGAATCTGTGTGACACCTGAAACTCAGAGCTAGAGCTCGGCAGATATGAACGTCAGTATTAGCGCATACAGCAACTGTTGAAAAAGAAAAAGAAAAAGAGCCCAAACTTCTATTAGAGATATGAATGAAGCAGATCTGGCTAAGACTAGGGCAAATCAGTCCAAAGGGTAAAGGTTGAAACTGACTGTGTGTTAAAACTTCAACTTCCATGTGGGACCAAGGGAAGAGATGTGTATTTGGTGCAGGATCTATATTTTCTAAACAATATAACTTCTACAGTCAGTTTGTTCAAACACCACAATTACATGGAACTTTGAATAGGAAGTGAGATATGGTAGGTTTCTATAGGTTAGAATGCACTAGTGAAACATCCCAAAGTAATTTGGACAGAGAATAAAAATATATATGCAGGGCCCCCCTGAGGAGCTGGGGCAAATGCAGAAGTGTTGGGCTTCCTCACCTGGATTATTGCTAATGTTCTCACAAACACTGAGGACTGACGGCTTGGTATGCTGAGCCCTCTATCACAGGACTTGCACTTGTGAAGCTGGTTACTGCAAAGGAGAGGCTAAACCTGCTTATAATTGTGCCTGAGTCTCTCTCTGAGTGCCTCTTTGTTGCTCAGATATGGCCCTCTCTCTCTAGCTAAGCCACTCAGCAGGTGAACTCACTGCCCTCCCCCCTACATGGGACCTGACTCCCAGGGGTGTAAATCTCCCTGGCATTGCTGAATATGACTCCCAGGGATGAATCTGGACCCAACATCATGTGACTAAAAACATCTTCTTGACCAAAAGGGGGATGCGAAATGAAATGAAATAAAGTTTCAGTGGCTGAGAGAGTTCAAATGGAGTCGAGAGGTCACTCTGGTGGACATTCTTATGCACTATATAGATAACACTTTTAGGTTTTAATGTATTGGAATAGCTAGAATTAAATACCTAAAACTATCAAACTCCAACCCAGTAGCATTGACTCTTGAAGACAATTGTATAACAATATAGCTTACAAGGGGTGACGCTGTGATTGTGAAAACCTTCTGGATCACATTCCCTTTATCCTGTGTATGGATGGATGAGTAGAAAAATGGGGACTAAAACTAAATGAAAAATAGGGTGGGATGGGGGGTGAATTTGGTGTTCATTTTTACTTATTTTTTATTCTTATTCTGATTCTTTCTGGTGTAAGAAAAATGTTCAAAAATAGATTGGGGTGATGAATGCATAACTATATGATGGTACTGTGAACAGTGGATTGCACACCATGGATGAGTGTATGGTATGTGAATATATCTCAATAAAACTTAATTTAATTAAAAATGTGAATGGATTATACTGTCCAGTCAAAAGTCAGAGATTGGCAGAATGGATAAAAAAGCATAACCCAACTATTTGCTGTTTACAAGAGAGTCATCCTATATTTAAAGATGCAAGTAGTTTGTAAGTGTAAGGATGGAGAAAATATAGCATGCAAATGGTAAGCAAAAGAGATCTGTGGTATCTATATTAACATCTAATAAAATATGCTTTAAGTCAGAAACTGTTACAAAGACAAAGAAAGTCAGTATATACTGTTAAAGGGGTCAATTCAATGAAAAGACATCATGATTATTAATGTGCATTTGCTAGCAGCAGAGCCCCAATATACATGAAGCAAAAACTGACATATTTGAAGGGAGAAATAGATGGTTCCACATTAACAGTAGGAAGATTTCAATAAACTGCTTTCAATACTATATAGAAAAACTAGAAAGATATCAATAAGGAAGTATGACTTAAACAATACTATAATCTAAATAGACCTAACAGACACAAACAGAACATTTCACCTAATAGCAGAAGGATACATATTCTTCTGTAGTTAACATGGATCATTATCCAGGAAAGACCATATTTTAGGACATAAAAAAGTATCAGTAAATTCTAAAATTTTGAAATCATACAACATATCTACTCTAAATTCAGCAGAATAGAGCTAGAAATCTATGAGAGGGAGAAATGAAAAATTCACAAATATGTGGAAACTAAAAATGCATTCTTAAAGAACCAGTGGAAAAAAGAATAAATCACAAGGGGAATTAGGAAATGTCCTGAGGGAAATGAAAACAAGAACACAACATACTAAAACTTATGAAATGAAGCAAAGGCAGTAGAGAGGAAAATGTATAGCTCTAAATGCTTTCATTACAAAAGAAGAAAGACCTCAATTTAGAGACCTAATCCTACAGCTAGAGGATCTAGAAAAAGAAGAGCAAACTAAACCTAAAGCAAGCAAAAGGAAGGGGAAAACAAACAAACAACAACAAAAAAAAAAAAAAAACAAAGATTAGACTGTAGATAAATGACATAGAGCATAAAATAATAGGGAGAATCAACAAAATCAAAAGTTGGCTATTTCAAAAGATCAGTAAAATTGACAAACTGTTAGCTAGACTGACAGAGAGAGAAAGAGAGAGGACACATAAAAATCAGAAATAAAAGGGGAGACTTTACTACTGACCTGCAGGTGTAAAAAGGATTATAAGACCAAAAGCTTTCCCTTTATATAAAAAATAAGACAAGAATGCTCTTGTCACCACTGTTATTCAACATGGTACTGGAAGTTCTAGTCATGGCATTATGCGAAAAAGAGAAATAAGAAGCATCCAAATTGGACAGGAAAAAATAAAATTTTCTCTATTTGAAAAATAGAAATTTTATATAGAGAGATTTTGTATATATCTTATATACAGAAAATCCTAAAAACCCACAACAAAGCTACTGGAACTAATAAATGAATTCAGCAAAGTGGAAGTGTACAAGACCAACAGTCAAAAATCAGTAGTGTTTCTACATATCAATAATGAACAATCTGAAGAGGAAATCAAGAAAAAAAGTCCCATGTACAACAGCAGCTAAATAATCAAATATCCAAGAATAAATTTAACCAAGGATATAAAGCCTTGTGCATAGAACACTACAAAACATTGCTAAAAGTAAATCAAAGAAGACCTAAATAAATCAAAGTTCATTCCTTTGTCATGGATTGGAAGACTAAATATTGTAAAGATGTGTGTCATGCCAAAAATGATTTACAGATTTGACATAATCACAATCAAAATCCCAACAGCCTTCTTAGCAGAAATGGAAAAGCCAATTTTCAAATTTATATGAGAGCATAAGGGACCCCAAATAGCCAAAGACATCTTGAAAAAGAATGAGGACGTTGAGGACTCACACTTCTTGGTATTAAAACTGATTACAAAGCCACAGTAATCAAACCAGCATGGTATTGGCACAAAGACACACATATAGGCCAATGGATTTGAACTGAGAGTTTAGAAATAACCCTTACATTTATGGCTAACAAAAATAATCTCTAATGAGGATGCCAATTCCACTCAATTTGGAAAGAGTAATTTCTTCAACAAATGATGTTGGGAAGACTAGATAACCATATACAAAGAATGAAGGTGGAACCCTACCTTATACCACATTCACAAATCAATGCAAAATGGATCAAAAACCTAAATATAAGACACAAGACTATAGAACTCCTGGAAGAAAACCTAGGGAAGCATCTTCATGAATTGTGTTAGGCAAAGATGTCTTAGACTTTATACCAAAAGCACAATTTAAAAAAAAGCAAAAAACAGGTAAATGGAAACTCATCAAAATTTAAAAAAACCTTTTTGCATCAAAGGATTTCATCACAAAAGTAAAGAAACAACCTACAGAATGTGAGATATTCATATTGGGTAAGAGTTTAATACACAGTATATATAAATCCTACAATTCACCAATAAGACAAACAACACAATTAAAAAATGGGCAAAAGCCTTGAATAGCCATTTCTCCGAAGAAGATATGCAAATAGACACAAAGCACAGGAAAAGATGCTCAGTAGCCATCAGGGAAATGCAAGTCAAAACCACAATGAGATACCATTTTGCACCCATTAGAATGGCTAATATTTAAAAAATAGAAAAAACAAGTGTTAGAGATGATGTGGGGGAGTAGGAACACTTAATCCTAGTGGTGGGAATGTAAAATGGTACAGCCTCTGTGGAAGTCAGTTTGGTAGTTTTCTCCGCAAGTTACCTATAGCATTACCATAAGATCCAGAAAGCCCCTTTTTAATATATACTCAAAATAATGGAAAGCAGGGATTTGAAGAGATATTTGCACATCAATGTTCATAGCAGCATTATTTGCAATTGCCAAAAGATGGAAGCAATCCAAGTGTCCTTCAATGAATAAGTGGATAATCATAATATGGTATATAAATGCAATGTAATATCAGCAGTATAGAGAAACAAAGTTCTAATATGTGGCGACATGAACGAACCCTGAAGACATCATGTTGAATGAAATAATCCAGGCAAAAAAGTTAGATATTGTGTTATCTAACTGATATGAAATAAATAGAACAAAACATTCATAGAGTCAGAAACTAGAATAAGGATTACCTGGGGCCAGGATCAGGGAAAGAATTGAAGAGTTAATGCTTAATTGGCACAGAGTTTCTGTTTGTGTGATTGGAAAATTTTGGTAATGGATGATGGTGATCGTAGCATACTATTGCAAATATAATTAACATTACCTAATTATGTATTTGAATATTGTCAAAAGAGGAAATTCCAGGTTGAATATATGTTATTAAAATCAAAATTTTTTAAAAAAACAACATAGGATACTAAAACACAAATAGTGAACCTAATGTAATCTATGAGCTATAGTTAATAGTATAATTAAAGTGATAATATCTCATCAATTGTAACAAAGGTAACTCCCTAATGAAAAGTGTTAATAATAGGGAAAATTGTGATGTGAGGGGAAGTATATGGGAACTCTGTATCTTCTGCACAATTTTTCTGCAAACCATACAGCTTCCCTAATAAAAATTATTAAAAAATAAAATCCAATGTTTTTCCCAGTAAATTGGCTCCATACTCCATGTATACTGCAACCCAAAATCTGACCCTAAATCATGCATAATGGGGAATGTTTGAAACCCTAACCTGTAGACATTACTTTGGTAATCAAAATTTAAGGTCAGTGAAGCTAATCTGAAATCCCATTGACGGGTCCGCTGTCCAACAGTTCACTCTTTTGCCTAAAGGAGAAAAGAGGAATCATAGGTATTTAGCATATTCTCTAAGGATGATAAACACCTACATGTTGACTAAAACCCCCAGAGAGCCATCAGTTTATTTAAAGAGTACTTGTAAATGCAGAAAAGAGGAAGTCCTTAATATATGGATCCTGTAAGTGTGCTGGATTTGTTAACAAGCTTCTGTATCAATTTACAAGGCTGCAAGCTTTTCTTAGGACACTACCTGACTAAAATGTTTGTTCAGGAACTTCTAATTTGAAGTACCCTCTAATACTTTTTATTACACCACACGCATGTACATGTGATCATCTTTTTATTTTAAAACCCTGTTTAAATAAAGGTTTGCATTCCTCTCCCAAATGATTTTTCTTACTCCAAAATGTTTAGGAGTTGGGGGATGTCAATAGGGCAGGATTTCATTGCAAGGCCTGTAATTCTGTGTGCGTGTGCATGAGTGTGCACACACAAGTGACACATCCATTCACTTGGCTAACCATGGGAGAGGGTTTTGAACAAGATTTTGTAAGCACTTTTATGATTATGAGTGCCAGCACCTACAATTTTTATAAGGATCTCCTAAAACTTATTTAATAAGTACTCTTCTTACAGTATTAACCAGAGTAGTTGGGCAATTCAACAGAATTCTCTGAGGAGCTTCCTAAAAATGAATAGCCCCACACCAAACCCACTGAATCAGAATCTCAAGGTGACGAGTAGGGAGAAAACATTCTAACAGCCCTCCAATTTTGAGAACTCTTGCATTAAGCTCCCTCTCAAATATGTTTCTGGTATGAGGTTGTGTCATTTAAAACTCTAAAAGAAACCACAAACTGGCTTTAAAATAAATAGATGTAATGTTTGAAATATCTGAAAATATCAGACATAGAATAGGATTAATTTATGGAGTTCGATCCACTAATCACCATGATTTTTCCATATTTCTGTACAATCTGCTTTTCCCTGCAAGCCACATTATCCAACACTAGTTCACATCTTCCAATAACAGAAGAGTATCCATGTCCCAGAATTCCTACAAGATGTCCTGACATCTATCCCGATTTTGACTGGGTGCACTGATGGTCCAATTCTCCTTTCTCTATCTTCATCTTTTTCCCTGTGACCTTTTAGTGACCCTGAGACTATTTCCACATGCTTTGAATATGGTCTTGGTCATGTGACTTGCTTGGACCAATAGAATCTTAGCAATGTTGACATAAAGAGATGATTGAAAATGCACTTTTGCCTTTCACTTTCTTTCAGCCTTCTCTGAGATTGCCAAAAGAGCAATCCAGTGTTAAAATTTGCCTTGAGGGTATGTGAAAGAAACTGAGTTATTTCAGCTAAGGCTGTTCTAAACTAGCAACCACCCAGCTGGCCCTCAAATACACAAAAGAGCCCAGCCAAGTTCAGATCACCCTTACTGATCTATAGTTATGGTAGATACACAACTGAACTCAGCTGAGTCCAGAAGACCCAGCCAGTTGACCTGTAACCTTGCAAGTTATGATAAATGGTTATTGTTTTAAGCCAATGAGCTTTATTGTGTCAAGAAAGAACTGATACAATTATAGTCAGGGCAGCAGCATTAGACTGGGCTCTGCACAATCTGAGCTCTTCTCTGTATCTGTGCCTGGAGCAAGGTCAGGGGCTAATTGGCATAGGCCCAGTTACTGGAAGTAAACACTACGGTAATGAGGAAAAGATTATCCTGATGACTGGAGCCAACCAGGGACTATCCTTGGAGCAGGGGTGCTACACAATGGGAATGGGTAGAATGGGTTTTTGGAAAGATTCTATGAGTGAGTTAAGAGAAGTGAAAGCATGAAACTTGCCTCAAAGAACTATCAATCCTGTTGCAAGCTTATGACAACATATATGAAAAGAAATAATAGAATAATAGCACATGAAATTAGGCTGTGATAAATTTGTATGATGTAAACTCTAAATATACTAGAAGTTCAAAATCAAAGACAATGAATAAAGACTGGAGATATCAAGGCAGGGTTCACAGGGAAGGTGGAATTACAGTGATACTCCAAAAGATGAACAAGGTTGATAAAGACAGGAGACGGACCCTTGGTGAGCTTTTTAGAATAAGCAATGACACTTATTAAACACAGTTCATGTGATAATGTTGCTGTATTTGAGGTAGATGTGCACAAAGAAAGAGGGTTTTAAGATTCCTAAGGGTTTTACATTATTATTCACTATATTAAAGTTAAAAAATCAGAAGTTTAGGTTTTCCTTTTTTTACAAAGCATTTAGATTTAATTTACAAACTTGTAATTCTATTTATAAATCTAGTAAATTTTAACTATGACTTTTACAAGGCATTGTACAGCTTAGTTAATTAAATCCCTTTGAATATTTTAAATAGCACTTATGCATTTAATATATTTGTTTTTTTATGCAATTCAATTTTATCAGAATAACAAACAAAGTTTGCTAAGAACACAACCAATTCTTACAAGCCCAATACATTAGAGATATAAATACAGTAAGTCTTAAATTATCTCAAACATTATAATAATATTTGCAAAACCTGGGAGAATTATCTTATTTCTTTTAACTTAGAATTATAAGCTTAAATCAGTTTTTCAACTACATATTTTAAACCAGAATCACAAGACTCATCAGGTAGATCAGTGATTATCAAACCACTGGGGAGCATTTGGAGGGGTGAACAGGTGTTTTGGTTGTCAGGATGTCTGGGACTATTGCAGGCATTTAGTGGGTGGTGACCAGGGATGCTAAACTGCCTACAATATATGGGAATTAAAAGCATGCCCACTGAGTGTGTTGGAAATTTTAGTAATTTGGTTTCCTACAGAAGCAGACTTTGATGGAAGATTCAAGTGAAAGTAACTTATCTGGAAGTGAAGAAAGCTTTGCATGATAGGTAGGAAATAAGAAAGGAGAGGAAATAGAGCAGTCAAGGGGGTTTCATCCAGATAACTACCACAGAGGGAAACTAGAGCATAATTCAAATGAGAAAACTCTTTGAGCCAGTGTGTGACATAAGTCTCTGAGTTATCTTACCATTAGGGCAATTTTCTAGTTTGCTAATGCTGCGGAATGCAAAACACCAGAGATGGATTGGCTTTTATAAAAAGGGGGGTTATTTGGCTACACAGTTACTGTCTTAAGGCCATAAAGTGTCCAAGGTAACACATCAGTAATCGGGTACCTTCACTGGAGGATAGCCAATGGCATCCGGAAAACCCCTGTTAGCTGGGAAGGCACGTGGCTGGCTTCTGCTCCAAAGTTTTGGTTTCAAAATGGCTTTCTCCCAGGACGTTCCTCTCTAGCAAGCTTGCTCCTCTTCAAAACATCACTCACAGCTGCACCGAGTTCCTTCTCTTTGAGTCAGCTCATTTATATGGCTCCACTGATCAAGGCCCACCCTGAATGGGCAGGGCCATGCCTCCATGGGAATATCTCATCAGAGTCATCACCTGCAGCTGGGTGGGGCACATTCCAAGCAAAACGTCTCCCCACAAGACTACATCAAAGATAATGGCATTTGGGGGACACAATACATTCAAACTGGCACAGGCAAGATATCTGGGGTATTGATACACCAACCTCAATCAGTCATTAATCGAGCATGGCTTCAGGGAAAGCAGGAAGGGCTCTGCCAGCCAGAGAAAGCCCCTCAGGCGAAAAAAAAAAATTTCATTTGCTTTACACTTGTTTCTGTTTGTTTGCTTCTTTCTTTAGATTGTACCACACTGAACAGAAATAAAATAATATCAAATTTGGGGCTTTTTAAATTGACTCTTTAATTTCCCTTCGATTAGAGGTATAGCAATCCAAAGAAGACTGCTAATCCTGGTTTTCAGGCTTTGGAGTATCTGACCATCTAGAATTTCATCCTCATTTGCTTTGTGGAGGTAAGAGAAAAAAATAGAAAGAAAGAAAGAGAAAAGATGACTCTGAGCAAATAAGCCCCAGAAAATTTAACAAGGAGGGGAGAAAGGCAAGGTTGGCCTAAGAACCCGAGCAGTAATTTCAGATCATTGGCACCGACCACCTTGTATGCAGTAGTGGATGGTAGTAGATGGCACACTCCGTGCCCTGCAAGAGCCCTTGAGAAAGGCTCTGAGATTTGAATCCCATAGGAGAATATGTAAGAGTATAAATGGAACTGAAGTGAAAACTGAAAATATAAAGCAATGCTTCTTAAGGACTAGAACTGTTTTTCAGGAGGGTCCATCAATTGTCTAAATTTATTTGACAACTTTTGTGCATAAATGTATTTTCCCGGGGAAAGAGTCCATTAGCTTCTCTGAGGATATCATGCCCTTCACAAAAGAATAAGAAGCATTTATTTAAAACAAGAAAATAAAAGTAGCTGAAGAGGAAAGTAACTTACACCCACCAATATCAAGTATTAATTGTGTTATTGATCCTCGTAATAATTCTGTTATTTTGATGAAGAACTAAGACTTTGAGAAATTGAGGGATTTATTTGCCCAGGAATGCAGTGGGCCAATGGGGCTTGCAACTGACATTACAACTCAATTCTTTACTCACCCCATTCCCATCATACCCTATTGCTTCCAGAGGGTGCTGAAGTTAGGCCCTTGAACAGAATGTTTTCCAAGGGCTCTTTAACAGTCAGGGGAGAGAAGGAACTGCATTTCACAGAAAGTGAATGGATCCAAAAGAAAGTTGATAAAAAACAGAATATTTTATAGGGCCATTTCCTTTAGGACCCCACAGACTTCAGCCTCTTGGCTTTGATGATTCCCAACCCTGCACCTGGAATGGTGAATACTGACATTTAGTCTCCTCATTGCCATGGAAAAAGAGAGTAAGCGCTATACCTTTCCCTCAACTATAAAATGAAACTCATTTGATAACCATTGTTCATTAGAAAAACTGAAAATTATCAGCATACTGTAACTTTAAAATTTAAATTGAAGTTCATCTCAGTAAGGTAAGAAGTTTTAAAAGTTCCAAATCGTTAAGTGTTGAGCTTGGAATCCTTACCTCCTTGCAATCTGACTTCTTCCTTCACTATTCCTCTAAAGCTTTCCTGGAGAGATTCTGGGGACCTCCACATTGCCAAATCCAATAATTCATGCTTTAAATAATGTTACCATTTTCCCTGTACAGAAAGATTATGTTTTTATCATGGGCAATTTAGAAAATGCAGAAAAACAAAATGAAAAATATAAAAATAGTACAAAATCTAGACTCATAAAATATTAACTGTGAACCATTTGGTAGCTAGCTTATTTTCTAGATAACTGATAGATAGATACAATAGAGTCACAGCTTTCCTCCCAACCTAAGATGATGCTATGTTCACCTTGTTGTCTTGTTGAGATATGTGGAAAAAGGCAGAGTTGGATAAGTCAGAGATGAGATTGATTTCCATTAGAAAGGGCAGAGAACAAGTGACGAAAAGAAAGAATGGATTTTGGAACTCCGGAAAAGGAAACTGACATGGGCTAAATAACAGGAGGTCACTTTTTAGATAGGTTTGAAAGTGAGACTAGAGGTTAAAGAAAGTTTGTCTATACTTTCTTTCGTCCATGGGAAGAGAGGTAGGAAAGCCCTGATCCCAGTTCTCCAGATGCTTATTGACTAGTGGGAAGCCTATAGATGCATAAAGGAGCAAATCCAAAATAGTACAATATGTGCCCTGATAAAGGTAAGCATGGGAACTATGAGAGCAGAATCAACTAAACAAGATATGGTCAGGGAAGCAGTTAAGCTCAAAGTTGACTTGTATAGGTGCTAACAGATAGCTAAGAACTGAAGGACAAGTAGAAGTTAGCCAGACCAGGGAACAGCATGAGGGTCTTCTTGGCAGAAAAGGTTTCTATCAATGACCATAATGGTACTACAAAGTTGGCAAGCCAGTTGTTTCATGTGTACCCTAAAGAAGACAGTGCTGTTGGTAAAATCTTCTTGCCATTCATATTCTTGGGCATAATTTTTGGCTATATAAATACACACACACACACACACACACACATATAGCACAAGTATATATTATGTATGGATGTGCTTAGTTATTCTCAATAGCATATATGTGTTCTATCAACAAGTATATCCAAACATAATTAGGGCAAAAAAGAACAAAAGATTAGGTATTAGGAGATAGAATTCAGGATGCAAATAAGGAGGGACTGTTCTATGGTGATAACAACTGTCAAAGGAAAAGAAAACGGGAAGGATGGATGGAAGGAGGGAAGGAAGGAAGGGAGTGAGGGAGGAAGGAAGGAAGGAAGTAGGTAGGTAGGGAATTCTGTTATATATACGAAAGCATTAGGATTTGTATCCAGTTTATATTAAAACCTGATATAGATTCATGTTTAAATCATAGAAAGTTGTGCCAAGAATATAAACAGAAATATAAAATGCTAATATTCGTATTAGATGAAGCTCACTTTCACTAGTAATCATGGGAATGCAAATGAAAACAATAAAATGAAATTTTTTTTCCATTATATCAACATTATAAACATTAATGTAACATAAAGATTATATAATATATTCTGTAGCCTTTTTGGAGGCATTTTTGACAATATGTTAAATTGCTAAAATGTGCATTCCTTCCCACACAGAAATTTCACCTGTTAGTGTTTGTTCTCTAGAATTAATTGCATATGTGTACAAAGAGGACTTTTATTGTAATTCTTTGAAAACTAGGAAATAATATGAACATGCTTCAATAGGGTAATGGTTAAACATATTGTGGTACATTCATAAAGAGATGTTATGTCACAGATTAAAAATATATTTTTATGAGTTTAAAAAGTATGCATTCACATATAATTCATAGAAATAGGGCTAGAAGAGTACACAGTAACATAATGATATGCCTTTTTTTCTGGGGCTGGAACAGAAATAGGGAAGGACAGGGTAGGTTTAAAAAGACTTGTTTATTCAAGTTGTATATTTTATTTTTTATTGAGTATGTGAATGTTTTATTTGTAAAGTTAATGTTTTAAAGAAAAGGAAGAAAAACTGACGTTTTTATATTGCCTCATAAAATTTTGGATGAACAAGAAAATAGAGACATCACTTAGTTCATTTAAAGATGAAGAATCTGATGCCAAAAGATTTGAAATTACTCAAAGGAAATAATTTATTGTGCTCCCAGCTAGAACTCAAATCTCCTGATTCAAATCCAATGTTCTTCCATGCCCTCGGGTGCACTGCAAGAATTCTTTAATTTTGAGCACAATATCAGCAATTTCTGTGATTTGGCTGATGATGATCTGGAGGGGAGTAATCCTTCACTAAGTGTAAGCAGATGTGAGCATCCCTCCCCCCACAACCACCCACCGTTATAGAAAACAGAATTGAGTAAAAATTAATTATAACCACATTGCTTCCCCAGATTAATTGTAATGAGTTGGAAATAATGCTTCTATATGTACTGCATGACAATAGTAGATTGAAGAGTTTATGGTTTTCATTATTTAGTATTAAAGGCCTTATTTTGAGGTATGCAGCAACATTCAATTAGAAATAAAATGGACTAAATGCATTTGTTTAAACAGGAATTTACAGAGCATTATGGTCTCAGACACAACAAACACTCACAAGATCACTTCAAGAATTGTAATTTAGTGATACTAACCTTGCCAAAGTGATAGTACTGCAAAGTTGAGAATGCAGCTGTGCACGGCAGCTTCTGAATGGTTCAGTTAAAAAAGAAAAAGAAAACCTGTCAGCTGATAATTTAAAATTGCCATGTCTGCTGGGATCACTTCTTTACCCCAGTATCCTCTCAGTGAAGATGTTTTCTGTTGTCTACTTTTACTAAAGGAGACCTGAATCTTTCATGATCAACACCATGATCAAGTAACAACCAGAGACTATTTAAGAGGAGGAGAGGGGGGACATTTGGCCCTACATCCAAATTCCACTCCATTCTTAATTTTCCAAAACTAAAATCATAATAAAAGCAAGATTATGGACTTTATTTAAACATAAAAAATAACTCCAAAAACTACAGACCAAAAAAATAACAATAATCAAAAACTTGAATATCAGCTGTAAAACTTTCTATAAATGTAACGAATAATGTAATAAAGAACAGAGGTAGAATTTGGCTCTGAATTGAGTTGCCCACCTGCAAGTTATTTTTAGGCATCCCCAAGATGGAAAGGAAAACATAAAAAAACTTCCCACAAGTCCCCACAAAAAGTGCTCTGTGGTTGAATCTTCAGTCTCATTCCAAACCAAGCTTGAATGCAGCTTTGTACAGGCTTTGGATAAACCAAGGATAAAGGAAAATAAACAAAGGAAGATAAAAAGAAAGTTTTTAGAAATTCCCTGTATGGAAAAGAAATTTCACTAATTATTTTACAGTTTCGTTTTTTTTTTTTTTTTTCCTCCTCATTCATGCTCAAGGGTAATTATGTCCATTGCAGAAACAGCCCATGAGACAGGTTACTTGAGGAGAAGATTTAAAATCTACTTTCCCTCCTTTTCTGGCTTACAGAAAGTATCAATCTTGGACAATAGAAAATTGTTTTTTCAGATTATGTAGAAGAAAAGGGAAAAAAAACTGTAGCAAGAGATGACTTTTGTCTCTCCAAATGTCTTTTCTTCTCACTCTAACAATCTGTTATTAATGAAA
Organism: Choloepus didactylus; assembly: GCF_015220235.1. NCBI lineage: Eukaryota > Metazoa > Chordata > Mammalia > Pilosa > Megalonychidae > Choloepus > Choloepus didactylus. The sequence continues at coordinate 20,312,742 of NC_051309.1, forward strand.
TGACAATGAGATCGCAATGTGAGTGCCAACTTTTAATCATTTTTCTATTTAGAGGATGATGTATCACAGAATTAGCCAACAACAATGAAATTATTCCAGGGATCTGTATTGAGTCTGCTTTTTTCAGCAAATTTTAAAAATTGCATTTCAGATTGCATGGATCCCAGAATTCAACTTAATACCACCTAAAAGATAAGACCTGTTGGCTAAACAGAGTAAATATTTTCAGAGAAGTGCAAGCCAGGTTTAGGTATAATGCAGAGGTTTCAAGTTAATATGAAAAAACTGGGAGCCTGGGGGTTTTCTCTGCATCCCTCTCCTGTCTGGCTTCCGTCACCACCACTCCCTTGGAACCATTCTTGGAAGGTCATCAACAGCTACCATTTGCCAAATATCGGGGATGCTTCCCCAGTTCATCTCACTCGGCCTCCCAGCAGCATTCATCACAGCAGGACACTGCCTCCTCTGCTCTTTCACACTGTGCTCATTTTCTTCTGCCACTTCTGCTGCTTCTCTATCTCTGTACTGGGTCATCTGCATCTTCCTCTCTGCTCTGCATATAGGTATACGCCAGCATTAAGCCCTGCATCTATTTTCGTCCTTGTCTTCAATCTTTTTATTTAATCACATTCAATCTCATGGCTTAATATCACCTCTAGCCCATATCCAGTATGGAACTCTGCCTTAAGCTTTTTTGTCCTATATCCCACTGTCTCCTTAATATCTCTGTCAAAATAGCTAATGGTCATTTAAGATTTGATATTGCCCCATAAAAACTCTCTATTGTCACTCCAAATCTAGTCATTTCCTTATCTTCTCTACTGCCTTATTTTGCCTGGCTGCCATGGCAAGCATCTTGCTGTTTTTGCTCATTGCTGCATTGCCTGGAAGAGTAGCTTAATTAAGGGTAGCATTAATTGTTGAATGTATAAGTGAGTGAATGAATGAATGAATGAATAATGAATGCATGCCAGGAGCAGACAGAAAAGGAGTGAAATATTATTTGCACAATGAAACCCACAGTCCAGTGCTCAAGGTAGATGTTAACAATTATAATGCATTGATAATAGTGGCAATAAAAATAAGCACGAGATGAGATGACAACATAGACAAGCAGTAATTTACCATTTGGGCAGGAAATGACTAAAAGAAAACATTTCTGAACTATTGGTTCCATAGTTGCTAATGGCATCAGGATTTGCCTCTACGTCATTGTCTTATGCCCCAAGTTGTACTATTTTCACTGTTAACTTCCAATCAGAGATTGTAAATGGGACTTTAAAACCCCATTCCCCAAGGCACACTTCCATGGAAACCAGCAGTTTGATTGAAAAACCAGAGAAACTATGCAGTAAGGTTAGAGAAATGGAGATTTGCAGCAAGCTCTAGAATGTTGGGAGGAAGCAGCAATATCCATGGAAATCAATTGATAGCATTCAAGGTATTCCTTGAGTTCAGGAATGTGCTGGGGAAAGGCTCTGAAGTAACTTTTCTGTGGCAAAAAGGAGACATTTCAGCAAATACCAGCCACTATTCAGAATTGCACCACTACCTACTATTACTGCCTAGTAAATCCCTACCAATTCTTTAAAGAAGAATTAAAAGATCTTCTCTCTGAAGGCTTTGCATTTGAACAATAACATCCCCTCCTGAGCACCATAGAGACCTATCCTGGCACTCACTACAATGGATCGTAATGTTTAGTTGACACATCTGTCTCATTAGGGCCACAATTGTGTTAGAGGGCAAGAAGCATACCCTGGTCATATTTGAACCCCAGAACTTACCACTGTGCCATGCACAGATTAAATTCTCAAAATATAAAGTTTCAATGATAGGATGAATGGAAAATGAACTCTGAGATGAGGAGATTATTATTTTGAGTTTCAATTCAAATTTTTATTTTGATATAGTACTTTCACTGAGTTGTAATAATCCATGAGAATCAGCAGCTTGTAAGGGAGAATGTTGGTATGTAAAATCCAAAGAACAAACATAATAAGGCTGAAATTGGTGACATCCAACTAAACAACCCATTACTTTAGCACTTAGATTAAAGACGTTACTATATTCCAATACGCTGAGTAATTTGAATTTTGTATATTGTATAATTAGATGCATTTGCTAGTAAAAAAAATTTGAGAGAAAGGGTCTGAATATTAGAAAAACAGCTGTCGCTTATCTCTCACTGTGTACTTTATTTGCCCTGGCCATGACAAAACTTTTGACGCAGAGGCCTTGAAGTGGGGGATGGGGTTCATGAGTTCCGGACTCTTAACCTGATGCCCTTGATAGCTATTATCCCATTGCTTTGGGCTTTTTCTCTGATAAACTCTCTGATATTTAAAAGAAATTAAAAGGATGCCCAGTTTCATAGTATTTCTCCATGAATTAACAGAGAATATTCATAAACCCTTGTAAATATTGTGAAATTCCATTGGCTAAATAAAAGGAGAAAATCCAGATATATAGACATATATACACACACAAATATCACTGCCCTCAAAATATGCGTTATAAAAAAAAAAGTCACCCAAAAGACGTATCTAGTGAAAAATAGAATTTTTAAAACTTTATTTCAAATACCTGAGTGCACTACCATGGTAAAATCTTTAAACAAATTAAAAACAAGTTAAAAATACTCACCTGCCATCTTAGGAAAAGATTAACTTACAAAGAATCTGATATGGGCAAAATACAGATGCAAAGTATATATATCTACCTCTATTAATTATCATTCTACCTATACACTTTTGATCAATGTTAAAGCCATACCCATGTTTTCTCTAACACTTCTTCACCTCTTGGCATTCCTCATCTCCAACACTGTGCTTTATGTTCTCTTTTTTGTCCCCTAGCATTTTCAATTTCTCACACACTATGTGATTGACTTGTTTATTATATTTCTGTTTATTGTATGATTTGTTTATTTTAAGAAGTTATGCTCCACAAGGGCAAAGGTGTTTGTTTTGTTCACTGAGATATCCAAGCTCTTAGAACACTGACCGGCACACAGCAGGCACCAAACGAATAGTCACTGAATTAATAAGATAATTGAGGTGATGAGAACCTTGAGTCACTTTCAGATTACCCTGGTTACCCAGGCTACATGTATTTCACATAGTGATGTTCCCTTTTACTGTATTGAATACTGTGTGTTTCACTTTTCTCTCTGAATTTCTCTATTGGCTTCATTCATTTTGCTCAAATCAAACTATTAATTTCTTAATTACAAGGTTTTCCACAGAATACTGGAAAATACAGCAAAAGCAAATTTTTGAAAGCCTGTGAAGGTCTTCTATGATATTGCCTTACTATTTGTCACCTTTCAGAAGTTGTAGTGCCTGCTTCAACTCCTTTCTCAACACAGTCCATCACAAAGCTCTGTCCGTCTTTCCATTTCTGTGTACCCTCTCAAGACAATTCAGATTTTTATGCACCACAATCTTAAGTTGCTATACTTCATATGGCTAAGGATATCCTAAAAGGAGGTTCTGGAGTACTCACAGGACTTCAAAAATTTAATGTTCCAAATGTTTATAGTAACAAGGCCATTAGCAGGATGGATACTTCAGTCAGAGACCCAGGATTCTACCAGATCTCATGGATAAAATGTGTATGGAATTTGGAAAGGGAAAATCTGGGAGTAGTCTGGGTCCATCACTTACCAGATTTTGGCTTGGGTAAGTACCTCTTCAAGCAAGAACAAAGTCATGTCCATGCTCACAATATTGTCCATATTATGCTTGTGAGAGAGTTGTGTAAACTATAAGCTGATTTCCCAGAATTTCCCAAATTTTATTCTAGATTACATTGGAGTTCCTTGAGTTGTTAATAAATATTCCATAAAACAGGGCTAAACAAACCAAAATGAAATTATGAGACTTTAATATGCTAATGTGCATAGTAAATCTCCAAGAGAGAAATGTAGTATGCTTTACTTCTCTGTTTTTTTTCTTAAATATAAAACACTTTTCAACTTTCATGACTTTTACTGTCTTACAAAAATTATGTAAGTGCTGAGCTATAGAAATTTCTTCTTTCCATACTATATCAGTAACTAATTACCTATTTGATCTACTTAAAAGACTTTTCCAAGAAAATTGGAGGCAATTTATTATATATAATATGCTTTCTTAAGTTAAATATAACTTCGAATTTTGAAAATATAAGTATTAGCATCATATCGAATATATATGAATTCTACAATTACTTTCACAATAGCAACAAAAAAAGTAAAATCTTATAAATAAATTTAACAAAAGAAATGCAAGACTTTCACAGTGAAAATTAAAAAATATTGAAGAGAGAACTAAAAGAAAATTCTAAATAGAGATACATACCATATTCATGGATTGGAAGACTCAATATTGTTAAAATGTCAGTCCTTCTCAATTGATCTATATATTCAACACAAATTGTATCAATGTTGCAGCAGGATGACTCTAAAGTTTATATGGAATTGCAAAAGACCTACAATAGTCAAAGCACTTTTGAAAAAAAAAAAAAAACAGAAAAAAGTTGAAAGACTTTAACTTTCTAATTTCAAATCTCACTCTAAATCTACAGTTATCAAGACAGTGTGCTGATCAGCATAAGGATACACACACACACACACACACACACACACACACACACACACACACATTAATATGACAGAATTGAGAGTCCAGAAAATAAATCCTTACATTTATGGTTAACTGATTTTCAACAAAAGTGCCAGGCAATTAATTGGGCAAAAGGATAGTTTTTGTAAACAGATTATGCTGGTATAATTGTTCATACAAAATAAAATTAACTTAGACAGTTATTTCACACCAAATATAAAACACATGACTCAAAGTTGACTATAGACAAATAAAAGATCTCAAAGAATAAAAACTTTGGAAGATAGCATAGGAGAAAATCTTCAAGATCTTGGGTTAGGAAAAGATTTCTTAGCACACCAAAATCACAGTCCAAATGGTAAGCAGAATATTGGCTCCCCAAAGATATCTAAGTCCTACTTCCTAGAGCCTGTGATTATATAAGGATATACTAACCAGAGAATTAAGATATCAGACAGAAGCAGGAATGTTGATCACCTGACATTAAGATAGAGATCCTATCCTGGATTATCTTGGGGAAACCAAGATAAACACAGGAGTCTTTAAATTAGAAGAGGGACAAGATGGAGGAGTCAGAATCAAGTCAGAATGATGTTTTATGAGAATAATTTGACTTGCTCTTGATGGCACTGAAGACTGAGGAAGAGCACCATAAACAAAGGAATGCAGGTAACCTTTACAAACTGGAAAAAGCAAGGGAACAGATTATCCCCTATATCCTCTAAGAAGGAATACAACCCTGCCAATACCTTCATTTTAGTCCAGTGAAAACTTTCTCAGACTTCTGAACTACAGATCTGTAAGAAAATAAATTTGTGTTGTTTTAAGTTACTAAATTTGTAGTAATGTTTTAAAGCATCTACAGAAAACTAACACAAGAGAAAATCTTCAAGTCCTTAGAGAGGGAAAATATTTCTTAGATATGACAACCAAAAACACAACCCATAAAAGAAAAACTTTGATCAATTGGATCTCATCAAAATTCAAAACTTCTGTTTCTCCAAAGACACAATTAAGAAAATGAAAAGATAAGCAACAGACTGGAAGAAAATATTTACAAAATACTGAACTGATATGTAACTCAAATTCTGAATATACAAAGAACATTGTCTCTCAATATAAGAAAACAAACAACCCAATAAAAATGGGCTAAAGAGTTGAATAGATATTTCACTAAATAAGATATACAAATGGCTGACACATACTGGAAAAATGCTCAACATCATTAATGAAATATAAGTGAGTACCAAAACAAGATGCTATTTCACACCCACTAGAATGACTAATAAAATGGACTGACAATAACATATAAATGTGGATAAATGGGTATCCTTGAATATTGCTGGTGGCATTGTAAAATGGTGTGGCCACTTTGAAAAATAGGTTGACAGTTTCTTAAAAGATTAAACTTAAATTTGTCACATCACTCAGCAATTCTACTCTTATATCCAAGAGAATTTGGATACACATGTCTTTAGCAGCTTTATTCATGATAGCCAAAAACTGGAAATAGTCTAAATGATCCTCAACTGATGAATAGATAGACAATTATGGTATATCCATGCAATGGAACACTATTCAAAACTAAAAATAATGAAGTACTGATAGATGCTTCAATATGGATGAACTTCAAAAATGTTATGCTGAGTGAAAGAACCCAGACACAAAAGACCACAAATTGTATGATTCCTTTTATATGAAATGTCCAGAAAAGGCAAACCTATTTAGGCAGTTAGTAGATTAGTGGTTGCTTGAGGCAACATAGGGTAGGGGAGCAGAGTTTAATGGTTAGTGAACATGAGGGGTCTTAATGGGATGATGGAAATGTTCTAAAACTATTATTATAGTTGATGTACAATTTGATAAATTTACTTAAAAATTGTTGAATTGCACACTTGGACTGGGTGAATTATATGACATAAAATATACCTCATTAAAGCTACATATAAAAATGTATTTATTTATTCTGCATTAAAGGTGTGATTCTAAAAAATTTATTGATTCTGCTCTGTGGGTTTGCTTCCATCTTTCATTTCCAATAATAGTCAAAAAGTCAATGGAAAATAGCATTTGATACAGCAAATCCAACTGACAGGTTTTCAGAAACACTTCTGTTTTGGAAACTGAGATATAACTGTGAAGTTATTCTTTTTGAATTCCATTTATGATTTACCAACTTACATTGACAACTCCCAACTTAAGCTTTTTTCCACTGACTTTTGAATGGATTTTTAAGATGAACCCTTTATTTTAAAATAGAGCTAAATATTAAATGATACAAAGAGCTTATCTGTCAATGTGAAAATAAAATAAGCAATCAACTCGAAGCTTCATCACCATGTCTAACTTTTCATTTACTGTGAGGTACTTTATCAGCAGCAAGGAATAAAAAAAAAAGATGCACTTTTAAAAAATATAAATTTGGTAAAGTAATTTTTTAAAATGCTTCATTTAACTTTTATTGGATTATCACTAGTCACTTCATTTTTTTTTCAGTAAGGCCCCTGCAATTAGAATTTACATTAAAATTGTAGACATATAATTCACTAACATTTCATGCAATGAACCATTAAACCAGGGACAAGTTTGCAAAATCAAAACCTGAGTGTATTTGTATTATTATTTTCAAAGAAATTACTCTTGGCACACATCCCAGACTTCACATTCAGAACAGAAATTAAAGTAATTAAAGTCTCATTGAGAATTACTGATAATAATATAATATAAACAGAGGGTCTCACATTCTGCTGTCTAGATAAGCCACCATTACAGAACAGACTACAGAAAGTGGAAATTCCAGATCTCTTATTTTTCTGTTACTACTAGCAACATTTTGCAAGAAGGGAAAAGAAGTGAAAGAAGCAAAGAATAAAGGATCAAGGATGAATGGAATCTTAGGGCTTCTCCCTTCTGCCTCTAACAGATGCTTTTGAAATATCATTTTCTAGTCAGTTGATTTAATCCCTCCAAAGATATTTCTTAATGTATGAGAACTCAATTCAAAGCTGTGGAACTACAAAGTTTATTTCCTTTGACAATACCATCCTACCTCAAAAGAGAGCACAAACCAAGAACCTTCATTTTTCCTCAACACAAACATATAGCTGTCTCTCATAGAGAAGAGGAATTGAACTCAGTAATCATGCACTATGAGGATTTAATGAAACATGTTATTTGGAAAATAGTGCATGCAAAACAAAACTGATTTACAGGGTACCTAGTATTCATAGGAAACATATTAAATGACATTAACAATAATGGAGAGGACTAAAACCAAAATCCATTAAAATTAAATTATAATTGAATTATATTAATAATTAATATATTAATAATTAATGAAATAAATTAAAACTATTTCAGAAAGGCATGATTGGTTCCTATTTTGCAATATCTAAAAATGGCATGAGAAAGTAAATAATTAGCTTAATGAACATCTGTATAGAAAATAAATAAAAACTACACAGTATCTTTGCCATTATTTATCAGTTTTGAAAAATAAAATTATTTTTCCATTGTAGATTTTTCAAAATCTCAAGTGATTAACAGAAAACTCTCTAATAAAAATGTTTAGTATTAGGTAGGTTTTTCAAAATATAGACTGCATTTTAGATTTTATATTAACATTATTTTTCATAGCACATTCTTAGAAGTCAGCGATCTGAATTTTATTTTTTTTGTTTCAAAACTCACAACAAAATACAGCTATATAAGTGGGTGGTCATAAAGTCAACTGTAATATTATGAACATAAGGACAAGATTTTAGTCACATTTGTTATGAACAGGTATTTACAAATGAAATCATATTACACATAACTGATTAAACATCAAAGGAAAGCAGACTTACTTTATTTAATCCACTAAATATATGTGTGAGATATATACTAAAATAAGCAGCTTAATGATTCCTCTCACCTATGTGAGAATACATAAGTAAAAATTTTCCCCATTAAATATGTACACTTTTTCAGAAATGACTAGACTTTTATGAAAATGTTATTGATGATCAAAGAAGTGGATTATAAATCTCAACTATCCTAGCCACAAACTTCAAAAAGAAAAAAAAAAAACCTCTACCAATTCAAACATCATAACTTGCCCAGCTTTTTCGTTCCCTTTCAAGACTCATTATCAACTTCCTGCTTAGTCCAAAATGTGGCTGCTTTGACCTCTAGTGATTTGACCTGGCACCTAAATTTCACTTTTTGAAGACATGTTACATTTGTTCATTGCTCTAACATTTAAGATGGCCACTAACCAGCTGAATAGAAGTTAAAACCAAGAAACCAGTTAGGGCCCTGCATGGACAGGCTATGTTAATTACAATAATCACTACTACTACTACTACTACTACTACTACTATTACTACTACTACTACTACTACTACTACTACTACCACTACTACCACTACTACCACTACCACTACCACTACCACTACCACTACTACTACCACTACTACTACCACTACTACTACTACTATGCCCTTCATGTACATTATTTCATTGAATCATCACAACCTAGTAAATATTGGGTATCATTAATCCCATTTACAGACAAAAACGAGATACAGGGGTTTACTGATGCATAGTCAGTGGCAGGGTCTTTGTAGAAAATAACCACTGGCCTCACGTTTTCCCTGAAGCTGTGTTTTCCTACTGTTGCTTTCCCCTTCCCTTTAGCCATTATTTGGTTTTAAAGTTGAAAAGATAATGCAGGGAAAGATTCTCAAGGGTAGAAGGAAAATATTTTGCCACTTGCTTTCTCTAACCAATTCAACCTCCTAAATTCCTGTGCTTCATCTAATACTGTTTCCTTTCATTTGGAGAGAAAACTACCCGATTATCTCCAAATTTTACCCAGAACCTGTCTAAAGAAGCAACTTCTTCCATTCCCTTCTCTCTGCATCCCACAGGAAGCTTCTGCTCTTGACTGCTTTCCCACCCCTACCCCCAAAACTTGCATTGTCAACAACCCATCACCAACCTTCCCCATCCCTCACCTCTCCCCATTGTTGACTATATTCTTCAAGATATTCAAAAGAGGCTAGTTCTCAGAAAGAGTTTGAGAAATCCTGTCCTAAAAATTTTGAGGAATTTTAGAATTCAAATGTCAGCATCTCCTTCATTATGGGTATACCCCTCCTATATATGAAGTGTGCACATGTTTAATTTATGTAAAATCTCCTGCATTAAATGTGTGCTTTCATATAATTAATAATATTCTAAACTATGGTGTTTTAGTTTCCCTGGCTGCTAAAGCATATACCATGAAATGGGTTGACTTAAACAATGGGAATGTGTTGGCTTATAGTTTTGAGGCTAAAAGAAAGTCCAAATCAAGGCATTATGAAGACAATGCTTTGTTCCTGAAGACAAGCATTCTGGGGCCGGCTGCTGGTCATTCTTGACCTCTATCACATGGCAAGACAGATGGCAGTGTCTCCTGGTCTCTTCCTTTCTTCTGTGCTCTGTTTCAGCTTTTTGCTTCCTGTGACTTTCTCTGTCTTTGTTTGAATTTTATTCTCTTATAAGAGATTCCAGTGATAGGATTAAGACCCATCCTGATTGAGGTGGGTTAAACCTTAACTGAAGTAGGCACAAGGTCCTACTGACAATGGGTTCACACCCGTAGGAATGGGTTATATTTAAGAACATGTTTTATTCTCAGGTACATCCAGCTTCAAACCACCCACCACCCATGGGTAATAGGATTAACAAAGGGTAATCTCTAATCCTCAATGTCAAATCAATTAATTAATCAAGATATCCCTATTGTCTAGAGAACACCTTTTCTATACTCCTTTCTATTTCCAGTAGGTAGGATCCCCACTAGGGAAATAAACAGCCTTCTCATTACCCTTCCCTTCTCTACAATGAAGAGTGAGTTATTTAGTTGGTGATTGGCAGCCAGTGGAACATGTTTTTTGATTACCATGATCCACCTGTCAAATACCTTCAAGCATCTTAAATTATCTCTATTTTACTCCCATCTTTCCCTTGGGGCCAGAGAGATACAGAAACCATTGGGAATATCTAAGCTTTCCCTTAGATGAGACATAGTAAGGTTTTGGCATGTGGGCCCAGGATCCTTAGTGAGTCCATTTGACTGAGATCTCTGTCATATCTTCTAACATATTTTGTCAAGAATAAAGATGACATTTTAATTGCTATCTGCCTGTCTCCTGTCTGTTTCCAAATTTGGAGAAGAAACAAGTTGTCATTCCCTGAAACAAAAATAATCCTTAATATGCCAAGGTTTTGCTTGGCACTGAGAATACAACTGTAACTAAGAAAGACAAGGTCCCTGCTGGAAAGTCTACCACTTTAATATGTGCTTACTTTAGTTGCTTGCTCAGAATTTTACCATAGTCTAATAACTTGCTTCTATCATTCAACATCTTAATGTCAAAGTGGTACTTGAAATTATAATAATGGCATAATGGAAATGGGTTTCAGTCAATATGGGTGCTAAGAACTTTTCCTTCCACACCACCAAAGTTACAACAACCTACCTATCAATTCCAGTACATTCCTGGGGCTTATACATGTCTTGGACCTTTAGAAAGGAAGATGTGCATGTGGCCCAGTTCAGACTGGATTCAGGAAAGACACTGGGAGAACTTTGTGCAAAACAATACTCAGGCAACACTCAGATCGCTATTTGTTCCAGTTTGCTACAGCTGCTGCAATGCAAAACACCAGAAATGGATTGGCTTTTATAAAGGGGGCTTATTAGGTTACAAATTACAGTTCAAAGGTAATAAATGTGTCAAACTAAGGCATCACCAAGAGGATGCCTTCACTGAAGAAAGGCCAATAGCATCTGGGGTTCCTCTGTCACATGGGAAGTCACATGGTAATGTCTGCTGGTCCTTCTCTCCCAGCCTCTGGTTTCAAAATGGCTTTCACCAAAATGTCTCCGGACTTCTGTCTTAGCTTCTCTATCTCAGCTCCTGTGCATCCTTGCTTGTTTCTCCCAGGGCATTTCTAAGCATCTGGGGGTCCTCTCCTAGCTTTCTGGGGCAAACTCTGAATTTCATGTCTTAGCTTCTCTCCTGGTTTTGGTTTCAATAGCTCTCTCCAAGATATCTTTGGGCATTTTCTCTGTAAGCATCTCTGAGCTCTCTTCAAAATGTCTCTTCCTTTTGTCCTGTCATAGGGGATGCCAATAAACTAATTAAGAGCCACCTTGAATGGGTGGGGTCACTTCTCCATGGAAATAATCTAATAAAAAGTCCCACCCTCAACTAGGTGGGTTACATTTCCATGGAAACAAACTAACCAAAAGGTCCCACCCACAATAGGTCTAACATTGCAAGATTGGATTAAAGAAAATAGTCTTTTATGGGGTACATAACAGATTCAAACCAGCACACTACTGATGGATGCTCTTCAGTGCGATTGGTGAGAAGTTCAACTATGACTTCTCAGCACATGAAATACTCAGTGTCCACTGCAGGAGCAAAGAAACTCAGAAACATTGACTTGTCTCTCATGACACTCTTGCACTGACCAGTTTTGCTCTTACTGGGCTGTTATGCCACAACTGAATTCACACTTAGCAGAGTCCCCAGGTAAGGTCCCCTGGCTCAGGAGGTACACCCCATCCAACTCTCCTCTGCCTTCTCACATCTCATGTGAAGTCCATCTAGTCTCTAAGATACAAGCAATAGAGTATTTGTCATCTTTCCAATCTTTCGTTAAGGAGTATTCTTTATATCCTACTTTGTTCAGTGCCTGTTTTTGTGGATTCTCAAGAATCTTTCTTCTCCTAACAAAACATGGCTCTTATAAATAGAAAATGATATTTTCTTATGTGGGCTTTAAGAACTATTTTAAAAGCAAAAATTCTCCTTGTCTGTATTTGTGCTGTAAAAATTCTATTTTTTTTTCCAGAATCAATGTGATGACAATGACTGACTAGGACAAGAATCTCACAGAGGAAAGTAGCAAATAGAAAAGATCAATGCTTAATTTTATGAGATAGTTTTTTCCACTACAGTGGCTAGTATCTATTGGGTTCTAGCCATATGCCAGCCATTGCACAAAGAAGGCTCACTTGCTTTATCATATTTCAACATTAAAATAACTCTGTATCTGTGTAATATTATTATTCTTATTTTAAAACTAAAAAGTTGAAGGTATATAATATGCTCAAATTAATATCATTCAAATACACACATATTCCACTCCTATTTAAAGACATTTGGTAGTCCCACATTCCTAAAGGACGAAATGAAAACTCTCTAGCATGATCACACAAGTCATACCTGGCCCAACTTTTGTTTCTAGCATCATCTCTTCCACCTCCATGAATCTCACCCAAATTCTCAGTCTTCCATCCAGCTGCAAAAACATTTTGAATTGTACTGCACTCCATAATACTGCACACTCTAACTTAATTTCTCATGACTCAAATATGTCTGTTTCTTCTTCAACCTGAGAACTCTTAGATCTTAGTTGTGAGACTTATCTCAACTACCTCTTTATCAGTGAAAGCTTCACCAGTTCCCAAAACAGGCACTCCTTTTTTTGTGCTCCTGGGGCACTTTGTCCATTCCTACCTTATAGCACATACCACATGTAATTCTTTATCTCCAAGTGTTTGTTTCCAGGATGCAAAAATATATGCCATGCAATGGCTTGGCTTAAACAATAGGATTTTATTGGTTCAGGTTTTGAGGCTAAGTGAAGTAAAAAATTAAGGCAACAGCAAGGTAATGCTTTCTCCCTGAAGACTGTGGCATTCTGGAACTGGCTGCCTTTATTTGTGGTCCTTAGCTTTTCCGTCACATGTCATTGAGCATTCTGGCATCTTTCTCTTTTTAGTTTCCATTGATTTGCAGCTTCTGTCTTCTCTACATAACTTTTCTTTCTGTGGCCTTTTCTATAAGGCTTTCAATAATAAGATAAAGATCCTTACTCATTAATTTGGGCCATACCTTAACTGAAATAACATCATCAAATGTCTTATCTGTCTATGTGGTGTTCACATACACAGGAATGGATTAACACTAAGAATGTGTTTTTCTGGGGTGTACAACTCCAAGCCACCACATCAGGTGAAGGCATCTCAATAGTAAATGGATTACTTTAGGAGTAGGAAAAGAGAAAGATATTAAGGGAGAACCAAATATGTATCAAGCATGCTGGTAGATTCTTTTTCAAACTTTCCTATGTTTTCATCACTACTTCATGCTTACAAGCCTTGGAATATATACTATTTCTCATTTTTATGTAAAACAGGAATCAAAAAGAATTAAATAATAAAATAAATACAAGATCTAGACCATGGCTGGCTCCAGAGCACATGTGCTTTTTTTCTATGTTATGTTTTATTCGTCTTGGCACCTTCAGCACATTGAACAATACTTGGTACATAACTAGTGCTCAATAAATATTATTAAACAAAAGAAATCAATTGTATTCATAAATTCACCAAGTACTTTCACAATAATCATCTCACTATGGTTCACAATAGGTCTGAATAAGGAAAATAATATTTATCTAAAAAAAAGGCTGATCTCAAGATTAGGAAATTATTTAAGGAGATAGCAATACTTTATCCATATCATTTATATCAGATGTTCTTAACATGGTGTCTTTAGATCTTCAGAGTCTAAAAGTGAAATCTGAAAGTCCATTAACCTTTTGAATTTTGTATGGGTTTGTGTGCTTTTTAGGGAAAGATCCTGTCGTGTAATAAAACCTTGGCTATTCTTTGTCCCAAGTTCCTAGGGAGGTGATCTCTACATCATTGGAATTTCCTTTGATAATTTTTTTTTTTGTTATTTGTGGTGGGCCTGGGACCACACCTGATAGCTCACATGTTAACAATAATAATAATAATGACAGAGTGTGGCCAGCCACACCTATAATGTTAGGGTGGAAGCTGGTCACACAGGAAACACCAACCATGTGATTAGGGGTTGGCGCTTTCAGCCATGTCTTATTAGCCTGACTCCCTGACTTCCCTGATGTCTAAGAGAAGAAGGGGCTGGAGAATGAACTCAACCACATGGGCACTGATTTCATCAATCATGCCTATGTAATGCAACCCCATATAAACTTGGGACAATTGAAGCTCAAGTGAGCTTCCAGGATGGATAAGATACACTGCTGTGCTGACTCCAAGGGGAGAGGACACAGAAATTTGCATTTGAAACCCTTGGCCAATGCAGCACTTCTTTTGGTTTCTTCTTATTTGTATCATTTTACTATAATAAAACCATAATTGTCAGTATAGTGTTTGTATCCCAGTTTTAACTGTTGTTAAAGAGAAATGCTCAGTTTCTTTTTTCCTCATTCTTCTCATCAGTTCAGTTCACTTTCTGGACTGGAGGACTCTTGTCAGTGCCCTGCCCATATTCCTAGAAAGTTGCCACTCCAACTTCTTCCGCCTGGTTTCCAGGTCCCAGATCTGCATCTCTATATCGAGGGATTTCTTCAGAAGCTTAGAGAGCTACTCTACCCATATG
This sequence comes from Choloepus didactylus, assembly GCF_015220235.1. Taxonomy (NCBI): domain Eukaryota; kingdom Metazoa; phylum Chordata; class Mammalia; order Pilosa; family Megalonychidae; genus Choloepus; species Choloepus didactylus. Next base: position 20,327,824 of record NC_051309.1, read on the forward strand.
CTTGTCAGGAGAAACATAATGAGGAATTACACCCCTCAGAGTCCAACTGGCAGGAGTTGGTATGTATATATCCCAGTTCTCTCATCCTTCAGCTAGGATAATTCTAAGGTCTGTAGTTCCCACCATTTTTTCAGAATTTTCCTATTAATCTCTGGTCTTGATATCATTGGTTGGCTTAAAGTCCCCTTCATTTTTTGACCAATATTATATATATTTATATTTATATTTACACTATTTTTAACTAAGATATTAGAAATTCTGATATGAATATGCCTTCATTGATGATCAGGTCTCTGCCAACTTTTCAATTTATGGATCAACTCAATGCTTTCTGCCATTGTTTTTTACAAAACATTGCCTCTAAGAACTCATTTCCCAGTGAACAGTTGATCTAAGGTTAATCTATCTACAGTCATGTCCATTTGATATGACCAGAAGGGATTTGATATCAAGAAACAACATAAAAGCTGCTTGCCAAATCCAGGTCACATCTCTTTTTCTTCTGCCACAAGGAAGAATCTCAGTGGGGACCACCATCTTTTCATTCTACCACTGCTCACCAATGGTTAGGTTTAATGACCATCAATTAATCAGTACACAGTAGAGTAAGAAAAGGGAAAATAAAGCATAAGGGATTTAAAACATGCAACTGCAGGATAAATATCATATTTTGAAATTATTTGAGACCATAGCTGGCATTTATAACTTTTCTTTTGCACTATACGTTTGTGTTTCCTTTGCTTTAAGCCATTCTTAGCTTCATTGGGTTCTTTGCCTACCAGACCATTCCAAACCTTCATCTTTAAGGTAGTGTTTTAAAGGGTGTAATGTTAAGTCCAGCTCCCTTTGGACATCTTTCTTGTCTGCTCAAGGACTTTGTTCTTGCAATTACCCTTTCTCATTCCATCATCAATTCTCCCTTTCAACCCAAGCACACCCCTCCTCCACCAAACCTTTTAGTGCATCATTTCAATCAGTACAGTAAATTTCTCTTAAATCATCCACCCTATAAATATAAACCTGCTTGATCTCTTGCACCTTCCAAGCCAGAGAACCATTAGATATGACCTTTGTACCAAAACTGCTCAGGAAAATTGTCTACCATGGCTGTTCCATTCTTTCTTAAACATGTTATGTGTCCAATGTCACAGATGTTGTTAGTTGCTGAACTAAATTGGAATGTAGGTCTCTGACTCTCTTGGTCCAACACTCCCCCTGTAATGAGTTAGGAGCAAATTTTATTTCTGTCTCATGATACTTCCTTCTTATAATTTATTTATTTATTTATTTATTTATTTATTTATTTATTTATATTTCAGCAGAGATTGAAAGTCTTGTGGAAAACAAACTTGTGCTCATTTTTAAGTGGCATGTGAGAGGCCCCCAGTTGTGTTTGTTTATCAATGTGTGTATATATATATATATACACATACACACACACACACATACGCACACACTGCTTTAGTGATATGTGAAGGTCAATATAAATGGTGGACAAAGTCAGTGAGAGGAAATAGTCTTTGTAGTAGCTATCAAGACAAATGTGTATAAGGAAATAAACAGTGTTTCTTTGCAAAAAAAAGCAAAAAAAAAATGGCCATAAAGTTCCATGGTGGTAGAGATAGTGATTCTTCTAAGGACTCATTAATCCTTACTCATATTCTCCAAAGGTAAGAGAATGAGTCTGAAACTTTGAAACTCTCTTAAATTTGCCTGTATTGACTCTTTGTTGTGTCGAACCATTCTTAGTACTATAGAACACTCGTATTTTTGGCTGGTAACTTGGCAATGACCAGCACTATTAGTGCAATCTCCCCCTATCTTTGACCTTTTTTGCTGGTCAAGCATGGTATAAATAGTAGACCTGTATAATGGAAGTTTATTCTTCAAATAGTGTTAGTACTTATTGTAATTTTGGTCTGGAATCAAGAAGGAACAATTGCCATTCTTTAGAACTTCCCATGTCATTGATCATTAATGTATTCAACAAACACTTATTGGGTGGTTATTATGTGTGGAACTAGGGATGAATAAAACATCAACCTTGCCATCAAAGACCTTGTGGCTAGTCAGACACATGAACAGATAATTACAACGTGGTACGTGAAAAGCACTGTTCTAGGCATTATGCACACAGTGTTAATGGAAGCACAGGGGTGGAAAGCTAAGTCAGCTTAGAGGAACTAGGAAGGGATGCTTGAACTGTGAGTCCTAGACAAGAGGAGAAGATTCACCAGGAAAAGATGGGAAAAGGAGCATCTTGGCATCACCATTAAAGATCCTCATTTTAAATAGGAATTCAGTTCTTCGGACTGCTTTAAATGGCTGGGTCTATCCTAGAGCTGTGTCTGAAGGAAATACTTCATTGAAATTGAATGACCCATGGCTGTGGGTAATCATGGGACCAGCCAGAAAGCTCATGATTCATGGATAGCTAATTCTGAAATAAAATTTGAAGACAGAAAGACACATACCCCTATGGGAGGGTCAAAGAGGAAGTGACAGAGGGTCTTTGTGCAGTTCTTACCTCTGATGGCCTGGAGCCACAGGGCCGTCCCTCAGTACCCCAGTACTTTGGAACCAATCTCTAACTGTTCTTTTATGTACATCTTCATTTCTTATGAGAAGGGGTCATGTGTTTATATTTCATTAACATCACACTGCTTAGTAGAGGGTAAGGTATGGAATGTTTGTTGAATAAAAGTTGAAAAAATAAAGGTGTTAAATAGAGTGAACTTCCAAGTTCAGATGAATAAAAAATAATCAGCAGTTTGTAACCTCTTTAAAAGAGAAATCACAATTAGGAATAACAAAATGATGAGAAAAATGTTGAGCTGCAGCCGATTAGGTGTGAAGGGTATAAGAGAGAAGAAGTACACATAGAAAGCAGTGCTCATTGAAAGACTTTTTAATTCAGGAGAGACCTAGTATGGTTAAAAACCAGAATGAAAGAGTCAATAGAGATGGGGATTTAAATTACAGCAGAGAATAGATGAGAGCTGAGATTTTTATTAAGACTTCTCAGAGGGAGGGGAGTCACTGTAGTGTAAAGGAATTGGAAAGGATGGTAATTTGAAGTCTGATGCCAGATCTACTGAGTCTTGATGAAATATAACTCAAAGTTGGTTGTAAATACCCTTCAAGTTCAAATCCTATACAATTGTCCATTCCTACCTCTCATCTGTGCTTAAACATTATGAGGTTGAATTTTCCTTAAGATGCAAATGGGATGCTCTTGGTAGCTAACCATCTCCCTCTTTTCTTAAAGTTTATGGAATATTTTTATGTGGAGGTTGCTGGGTTGTTTTTCTATTTTAGTGAAAGAGAGAAATGGACTGAAGCTGAGCAAGCAAGTTTTAACTCAGGGATACAAAAGGATTGCCTATGTTTGAGGGTTGTTAGATTTTGAAAACCTAAGTGATGGAGGTTTTGAAATTTTCCTCTTCCTTAACAGGTATCAGTCCATTCTGGAATGTATATTATCCCTCTGGAAACAGTGGACAAAGTGACCCGCAGCTTTCTTCTAGTTCTTAGTTTTTATGATTGCAAGTCTAATTCTGCTCCCTCTCCCTGCCTGTCTCTTTCTCTCATTATCTTATACTTCTTAAACTTTAATAACTAAACTAGTATTTTCTTAGATTTCAGTAGTGGGTCAAACATGGAAATTTGAAGTAGTAAAGATTACTGACTCTAAAGTAAAACATATGTATTTATCCACTCATTTTGGAGCACCCCCTAATTATACTGTTTATAGTTCATGGACTTTGGGCATTTCAACACAGCTAAGAAGTGTGGGTCTTGGTGAGAGCCCATGGACAGAGGGAAGGGAGAAAAGGAGAAGAATATTTCTCAACAAAGAGAAGCTCAGGGTAATTTTACTTGGAACAAAAGTAGATAACCTTGTTCATATTTCTAAAATACTATTTTTCCACAAATCTTTATTATTTTTCATAGGTATAACTGGGTTTTGTTTTATTTTTTTTTTCTGAGTCTGGATAACAATTTATTTTTGGTTTAATAAATGCAAATTTGGTAATGCTCATCCTTATGAAAATTTGACCAGAAATAGATCCTTCAGAATATAGGTCAAGAATAAGTATGACATTTTCAAGGAACATATGTTTTTTTCTTTGTCTGTAAAAGTATTCTAGTATCATATCTGAGAGTTGATATATAAGGTTATTATTCACCTTTTAAGTAAGAAGTAAAAAGGTCCTGCTATAAACATGCATTGGAAAAAAAAACTGTCTTTGGACTGTAAACACTTTATGAACAATGACATACAGATGTAAAATTGTTTAGCAAATTATGTTAGCTGACATTCTGATTCTGCACCTTACTCTACAGGTGCTGGAATCCATGTCTGGAAAGGTTAAAGAACTTATTCAAGGCCAGCCCACCGCTTAGTGGCTTCTTGAATACTAGTTCTCAGATCCTTCTATCAAGTAAATATTAACCAGGACTTTTTAATTGTCTGGTTAAAAAAAATCAAATGGAGGCAACTTCCTGAAAAAGGTGAATTGGGCTTTCAAACGAGTAAAGTATTTTAACAGATTTGTCTTCTTGTTAGTGCACAAGGGTGACCCTCAGAAGTCATTGTCAATGACGGTAAAATCATCGGTTAGAGACATTGATTACTTCATTCAACAAGCATGATTTGAATGTCTCCTGTTAACCATGCAGTTAAAAAGGCACTGGGATTATGGCAATGAATTAAAAACATTAAAAATAATTACTCTCTTACTTTATAAAGTTTGCAATTTGGAATAAAATAGAAATTATATAGTATTCAAATCCAGACTTTTTTTCTTACCTAATGGATATATCACTCTTCTTGTTCTTCCTTTTGTAAATAAACTATTTTAGTAAAAGTGGTTCATGTTTGTTTTAAAAATATCAATCTGCATAGAAATGTAAAAAGAAGAAAGTAAAAAAAAAAATCACTTAAAATCCCAATACCGGGGAAAAAAAAATAGTTGATGAATACCCTTCTTCATATATATTTAGACAAAAACTACTTTTATAAAAATGGATATATATATATAATAATAATTGATATTTTTTATTTTCATTTTAAAATTAAAAAAAAATTTTCCTTGAAATATAACAAACACATTAAAAAGTGTGAAAATTCTACAAGTAGAGCTTGATGATTTTTACAACAGAGAAACACACAAAAGCACAATCTAGATTAAGAAACAAAATCTCATCAGCACCCCAGAAACTTTGTGAGCCTCATATGATTTCTATCATATCAATTTTTTCTTGCCTATTTTAAAACTTTAGATAAATGATACGTATCTCTTTGTGCCTAACTTAGTTCATTCAGCATTATGCTTGCAAGATTCTTCCCTGTTATTACATGTAGTAAGATTTTGTTCCTTATCACTGTGTAGTATTCTATTTAATGTGTGTACAGCAATTTATGTGGATTGTTTCCAGTTTGGTGCCATTACAGATACATCTGCTATAAACAATCTTGTTCACATAATCTAGTAAACCTACACTGATGTTGTAAATCTACATATCTATATAGATACTTATATCTTTATATATATGCCTAAACACACACACACATATAGGCATAGATTTGCTGCATCATAAGGTATTATTATATTCAGTCTCAGAAAATGTTGCCATATAGCTTTAAAATTGAGTTGTAAAATTTATTCCCCTATCAGCAACATACAATAGCAGTTCCTGTTGCTTTATATTCTGGGATAACTTTGGTATTCTTAGTCTTTTCAAATTTTAGCCATTCCAGGGAGTTTGTTGTGGTATCTCATGGTTTTAATTAACTAATGATGAGGTTGAATGCTTTTAAATAAATTTAATTGAATTTAGATATAAACTTTAGTAAAGTGCTGATTCAAATATTTTCTTATGTTTTTCTATCGGGCAAACTGTCTTTTCCCTATGATTTTTTTTTTAAGTGATAACTTTCAAAAGTATGATTTAACAAGCAGTCATAGAGGAACTTTCCAAGAATGTTATGGGTTACAGTACCCTAGTTTCAGTTATTTCCTTATTGTGAAATATATGGTATATACAAAGAGATGATAACTTTCAAATTACAATTTAACAAGTAGTTATGCAGTAAACCTCAAAGAATGTTATGGGTTACAGTTCTATAACCTCAGTTCTTTCCTTCTAGCTATTCTAATACCCTAACAGCCAAGAAAAAGAAAATTGTATAGAGATTCAGTATTCATAATCCTTTGTTAAATTCTATCTTGTCTGCCACTACCCCTTCCTCTAGTTTAATCACTTTCCCTATCTTCAGGGATGTCTAGACAGTGACCACCCTAACCTGTTCATGTTGAAAAGGGGTGTCAACATTATGGGAGAAGGGGACATGACTGGTTAATGTTCTTGAAAAAGCTGCTGCCTCTGGGTTTTTGGACTTAGCTGGCATAGGAGCTCTCTGGGGATTTAAGTTTCTGAAGAATAAACTTAGTAAGTGAAACTTTTATAGAGTCTCAGATAGGGACTCAGGTATTCTTTAGGGTTTTGGGGACTACTGTTGACTTGGGCATATCATATGCAAAGGCGTAACCTCCAGGACAGCCTCTAGACTCTATTTGAAATCTCATAGCCATTGAAACTTTATTTTGCTGCCTTCCTTTTTTCCCTTTTGGTCAAAAATGCATTCTCAGCCCCTATGATTTTGCAGTTCTTTGTATATCCTGGATACAGTTTCTTTGTTAGATAAGTGCATTGTATTTACCCTCAAGTCTCTGGCTTTCCTTTCCATGCTCTTAATTGTGTTTGTTAATTTTAATATAATTCAATTTTCAATGTTGTTCTTAATGGTTAATGTTTTTGCATACTATTTAAGGGATCTTTGCCTACTACTAAGGTTATAAGGTATTTTTCTTTGTTTTCTTATGAAAGCTTCATTTTTATAGATCACATTTAGATCTATTATCCATTTGTAATTTATTTTTTATACTCTTTGAATTAGGATTCAAAATGTTTTTCCATATGGATGACTAATTACCCAATACAACCTTTTGACAAGACCATCTTTTTCCACACTGCATGGCAGTATTTCTGAGTTCAAAAATCGAGTAACTATACATTCTGTTCCTTTGATGTATTCATCTCTACTTATACAAATACCACAATACCTTATTACTGTGACTTTATAATAAATCTTGATATTTGCTGATAAAAATTTTCTACATTTATTCTTTCTGTCTGTGGTTGTCTTAGCTGATGTTTGGCTGTTTGAAGTTATGCACGTGAATTTTAGAACCAGCTTTCCAATGGCCACCTAAAAAAAATCCTGTTGGGTCTAGATTGAAATTTCATTTAATTTATGGGTCAATTTGGAGAGAACTGACATACATTTTTATTAAGTCTTTCAATCTATGAATGTGATATGTTTCACCATTTAATTAAGTTATTTTTACTTTTGTAGGCTTAATGTGTAGAAATTTTGCACAAATTTTCCTAGGTATAGTCCATTGATTTACTGTAAATAGTATCATTTTTAAAATTTTCTTTCTGGGTGATTGGTTGGCAGTATTTTAAAAAGGGTTTATTTTGTACATTGATGTTGTATCCTGTTGGCAATTGAGTCATGTCCCTGACAAAAGACATGATCAAGTCTTAATCAGTGTTCCTGTGGGTGTGAATCTGTTTATAAACAGGATGTTTCAAGGATGTTATTATTAGTTAAGGTGTAGCCAAATTGAACCTGATTGGTCTTAAACCATATACTAGAGGCCTTTTAAGGAGAGGAAATTTGCACACAGAGAAATCAGAAGTCAGAGAAAGTTTCAAGACAAAACCAAGGAGATCACAGTGTGACAGAGGACTGCTGTCATCAGAACATCACTGACTCTGGAGGAAGCACAGCCTTGCCAACGTCTTGATTTTGGACCAACCTCCAAATGTTGGGCCAATAAGTTCTTGTTGTTTAAGCTAACCCACTGTACAGTATTTGTAATAGCAGCTCTGGCAAACTAAAATTTTTTGTTTGTTTGTTTGTTTTGTTTGTTTATTTTGGTTCTGGAAAGAGGTTCTTCTTTTATAAATACCTAAAAATATGGGCATGACTTTTGAATTGAGTAATAATTAAAGACTGGAAGAATTTTGAGGTGCTTGACAGAAAAAAAAAAATGAAACCAAAAACAAAAAAACCTAGATTGCCTCTGGTGAGGCCTCAGAAATAAGTGAGAACTATAGTCAAAGTTTCTTCTGTCTTAGAGAATTCATCATTCATCATGAGCAGAATGTTAGTAGAAGTGTGGCTGTTAAACCTACCTTCAGTGAGGCCTTAGAAGCAAAAGGTGAGCATGTTACTGGAAACTGGAGGAAAAGTCATCCTTGTTATAACATGACAGAGAACTTGATGAAATTGTGTTCTGGTGTCAGACAGAAGGAAGAACATATAAGTGATGAACTTGGATATTTAGCTAAGGAGATTTCCAAGGTAAATGTGGAAGTTTCATCCTGGTTTCTCCTTGCAGCTTACAGTAAAATGAGAAAGGAAAGGAATAAACTGAGAATTGAAATGTTAAGCACAAAGGAATCATTAATTGAGGATCTGGAAACTTCTCAGCCTACCCAGGTAGTGTTTTGAGACTAGGGCTAGAGGTGACTCCATTGGTGACCTCCCCAAGCTTCCAGGAAATGAATTCCCAGAAAACAGGGCTCCATACAATGGTTTAGTTGAACAGCTGTTTGCTAAGAAGGTTAGGCGTATGATTCATGGATTCACTCAACCATCTCAGAGGAAGCCAGAAGATATTGAAGCCAGAAGTAAACAGAAACTTGAGCATAGACACAAGGAGAGAGAGGATGCTATGTGACTGAGGCAGTGATTCAAGCCAAGGAATTCCAAGGATTGTGGCAAGCTAGTACGACAACTCTACATATTTGGGACAGAAAACATGGCTTCCAGCCTCCAAAGCCATGAGACAATAAATTCCTGGTTTTAAGCCAACCACTGTGTGGTACTTGTCATGGCAGCACTAGAAGACTAAGATATATCCATAACATTAATATATTTACTTAGCCTTTATAACAGTGTAGCTGGAGATTATTTTGAATTTTGTATGCAATTATATTTCCTGAACAATTTTTCTTCTTTTTCAATCTTTGAATCTTTAAAAACAAAATTTCCCTTATTGTGCTAAGATTTCCAATAAAATGTTGAGTAGAACCATAATAGTTGTCATCTTTATCTTGTTCCTAACCTTAGAGGGAAGGTCTTCAATATTTTATGATGAAAAAAGATGTGTTCTCCAATTTGTTTTCTTATATTGTTCATGTTTCTTTTTTATTTATTTATTTATTTTCTTCTGTCCTTATTTGGATGGTGTTCTGGTTTGCTACAGCTGCCATTATCCAAAATATCAGAAATGGATTGGATTTTATGAAGGGGATTTATGTGGGTACAAAGTTAAATTTCTAAGGCCATAAAAGTGTCCAAATTAAGACATCAACAAGAGGATACCTTCAGTGAAGAATGGCTGATGACATCCAGAAAACCTCTGTTAGCTGGGAAGGCATGTGGCTGGCATCTGCTGACCCTTTGCTTTGAGGTTCTGGTTTCAAAATGGCTGTCTCCAAAATGTCTCTGTGCTTGTCTCTCTTAGCTTCTCTGGAGCAAACTCTGGGCTAGCATCTCTAAATGACTCCAAGCATCTGCAGGTATAGCATCAGTGTCAGTTCTTAGCTTCTCTCCAAAATGTCCTTCTCAGCTGCTCTCAGCTCCCTCCATCTGTGAGCTCTCTTAAAGGACTCCAGTGATTTAATTAAGATTCACCCTGAATGGGTGGGGTCCGTATTTCCATGGAAATAATTTAATCAAGGGTCTTGCCAACAGTTGATTGAGACTCATCTCCATGCAAACACTCAATCAAAAGATTAATGTCTGCCCTCACAAGATTGTATTAAAGAACATGGCTTTTGATAATCTATCCAAACTGGCACCAGTGGTATTTAAAATCATGCTTTAATTATTTCTTTAAGACATCATTAAAGGAAGATTTCTGATATTTACTCCATCCAGTATCCTCTCCTGCTTTTTTCTTACTCCTCCCATCTCTGGCTTGAATATCTGCATTTGCTTGTGTCTATACTTACATGATCCCAGCTCTCCTCTTGCCTGGCTCCTGTTCTTGGTGTTGCCTCTGTTATTGTCTTACTTGTTCCTCATTCATTCTCCTTCTCTATTTTGTTCTCATGCATAGATTGGTTCTGTAACTGTGCTCTTCTGCTCCTGGCGCAGACTCTTTGGGCTCCTGAGTCTCCTTTTTAGAAAACTTGTTTCTAACTTTGACTCACCTGCTGCAGCTCTCCAGCTTATGACTTTTGATATATACCAAACCTATTACTCCTGAATCTTGGGCAGAAGAGAAAACCTCTGACACATTGACCTTCTGCTCTCACCCTTTAAGTGTCTGCTCCTTCAGGATATATCATGCACTGACCATGGCAATGTCAGAAATGTTCACTCTTGTCATTAAGTCACCCTGAAGGAAGCAGATATCATCTCTTCTTAGAAGATTCAAATTTAAGCCCATGGAAGGTCTAGGCATTTCAGCTAGAAGGTAAAACCATTCCAGTTGTGTTAGAGCAGTTACGTTTCTCATTGCCCCAATGCTCATTCTTTCTACATTATTAGCCCAGCCATTTGCATGGCTGAGATATCACTCCTCAATATTACATCTCTCTTGCAAAAGGTGAAGGGAATGGGGTTCTTGCTCAATATTTCTGGTGAGTTGTAACTCAGCTGGCTGGGAAAGGGATAAGCTATTGGGATCAATGGAACCAACTCACACAAATTTTGTTGGTGACAACAGGGTCCATTGCTTTATGCAGTTGTGCCAGTTTGGATATATTATGCCCCCAAAAAGCCATGTTTTTATCCAATCTTGTGGGATATTTGGATTAGGTTGTTCCCATTGAGATGTGACTCACTCAACTGTAGGTGAAACATTTTGAGTAGATATTTCCATGGAAGTATGGGCCCTGCCCATTCAGTATTGGGCTTAATTAAATTACTGGAGTCCTGTAAGAGAGCTCACAGACAGAAGGGGCTCAGAGTAGCTGAGAGAGTCTTTTGGAGAGATGCTTGGGAGCTGACAGAGATGTTCAGAGATGCTTGGAGTTGCAAACAGAAGGACATTTGGAGGTGCTAAGCTAAGAGATGAAGTCCAGAGTTTTCCCTGGAGAAGCTAATAGACGACTCCCAGGTGCTTAGACAGAAACACTCCAGGAGAAACAAACAGAGACCTGAGAGAAGCTGAGAGAGACAGAAGCCCAGAGACATTTTGGAGAAAGCCATTTTGAAATGCAACCCGGGAGCAAAGGAAAAGCAGTCACCAGCCATGTGCCTTCCCAGCTGACAGAGGTGTTCTGAACACCTTCGACCATTCTTCAGTGAAGGTATCCTCTTGTTGATGCCTCAGTGTGGACACTTTTATGGCCTTTGAACTGTAAATTTGTAGCCGAATAAACCCACTTTATAAAAGGCAATCCATTTCTGGTATTTTGCCTAATGGCAGTTAGCAAACCGGAACGGCAATCATACATAAATACACACTGAGAAGAAAAGAAATCAGAAAATTATCTTACATGAAGCAGAAAGAACACAAAGGAACACACTGATAAAGCATAAACAGTTACGTAAGTATAAGTGCTTGTTATTTTGTTTGTTTACTTCAGTTTCATTTCATTTTTTGGTAATGTTTCTGGAAAATTTATCCAACATTTCTTGAGCCTGGACCATGTGGCTGTGGGATATGGAAATGAGTAAAACAAAGCTCATGTTTCTGAATAATCACATTTTGTCTGAGAAGTATAGCTTCATTGTCAACTGGGGATGAGGGTAGCAACCAGGTAATGGGAAAGGTTAGGAAAGCTTAGTGTCTCTGCTCTCACTAATGAATTCTGGTAGTCACCTTTAATGGAAAAGGATCTGTTACAGACTTTTACCAGCCACAAGTGTTCATGTGCCCCTCATGTGTGGATGCCTCTTACACTTTTCTATAGCTCTGAGGTCCATGTGTGTATTACGTCCTGCAGCATTAGTCATGAGTGTCACTAAGGTTGCATTGCACACAGTTATGGTTAAATGCTTTGGCCGCTTTGGCACCTAAGTTCTTTATCTTAGCCTCTTACAAAGATGATATAAGAATTTATCCATAATGACTAAGATTGCACTCCCTAAATGAAGCAAAATAAACTTTTTTCTACATGGTTATTTGCAAAGAACTGCAAAGAAAAACGTGTTTTTTTTTTTGTTTTTTGTTTTTTTTTTTCAGTTTCTAGTTCCAATTCATTGAAAAATTGATGCTAAATCTTAAGAGGTGGTCGAATTATCCCCATGCTGACAGGGTCTTAATCCTTTTCTGAGTGTCCAAGATGCTCTCACTGGCCTATAAATTCTAATTTCTTTCTTCCAGTTCTTTGTGAGTTGAGTAGGCAGATACCTAGCTTGCCTGAGACAGTCCAAGTTTACAACTGTGACCCTGGAATAATTATTAGCAACTCCTCCTTTTACTCGAAAAACTCTCCCAGTTTGGAGATGATTGTATGATCACTCAATTTACTACTAATCCCATAGTTTCTTATGTTCTCAGTCCATCCTCTAAATGGTTACCTGATACTGCTACTCTTAACTTGAATGCCAAGTATTTTCTGTCTCAAGAATTGGGGATGTCTGTACTGGTAGCTTTGATTTCTCTGAGAGCTCAAGTTTCTGCACACCTTGTAAGAGGGGGAAGATTTTAAAACACTTCCCATTTAAGGCACTGAATCATGACCACCATGAGCATAAGGCGTAAAGAGCCTGACAGGGAGATAAGGTACTTTCCAGCCTCCACAATTTAGGTTCTTGCATTTTCTTTCTCATCCTTCAAGATTCATCACATATATCACCTCCTCTGACCCTTCCTTAACCATCCAGGTAGGAATAATCACACCCTCCACAAGTTCTACAATAATCATTCACTCTGACCTCTTAAAACCGCATACCATATTTTGCTATGATTTTTTTGTATATTGCTATTTTCCCAAGCAGACTGTGAGAACTATGAAGATTCCTTCTTTCTTCATCTATGCATTTTCAGTACCAAAGTTGGAATGTTAAATATATTTCTCTTGTCATTGTGTGAATGAATACCTTCATATTAATTTAGCCCACATGTATTTAGATTAATTTGATTAGTGCTAAATCTTTATTTTATAGTAATAAAAGTCCAGAAGCCAGGAGAATCCAAGATCTTCATTACAAAAGAGGCAATATTTACACGAGTTTGCCTTGGCCCTGGCATAGTACGGTTGCTGGCAGTAAGCTCATATTTTTTTTAAATTCGTCCCTATTTGAGAAGCGTTACCCTCCCATCCATTCCTCAGCATTCCTAATAGGAGATCATGCATAGCAAACCACAACTGCCCATGAAGCATGCGCTCTCCAATGTTCTCTCTCTCTATGCATTTCCCCTAAAAATGCTTTGGCACAGATTTTGTCATTTTACCACTAGAAGAAATCCATTACAGTCATCAAGTTTCAGAAAGCACTGGACTATAGGAGAATGTTCAACCACAAATGTCTTCCAAAACCAGTTCCATTCTGAACATTGAGCTTGCCAGTGAACTCAAGTAATCTAATCTAAACACTGTTATTCAGTTATCTAGTAATACTATTAAATCTTTATATGTAATACAGGTAATTAATTTTTCTCTCACATAATAACCTAAGCACAAAATCTGATCAATAGTATTGATGTCTATATGTTAACTATTTTCAGATTTAGCTTGCATCACTGAATGCAAACCATGCCTTCTAAAACCAATTCCTCAACAGTTTGTGATCTGTAAATTGTTGCTAGAATTGCAGTAGGCAGGGAGAGCAGTGATTCCCTAGATTTGAAGATGAGTCTTTATTAAAATTTCTCCCAGCTGTGATCACCTTTCACATATCTGGTTCTCTCTGTACTTTATCCATCTATTCATTCAACGTGGAAATCCTTCCCTGTTCTAAGTATTATGCTAAGGACTTGGGAATCTCAAGGATGAGTATGACATGAATTCTGATCTCAATGAGTTCACAGTTAAGGAAGGCAGGTACACACACACACACACACACACACACAAACATATATATATATATAAACATTTTCATACAGTGTGGCAAATGTTATAATAGAGGTAAGTGTTGGGTACCCAGGGGCTACAAAATTTGAGATGGCATGTATTTGAATTGAACAGAAAGTCTTGAAATAACAAGTTTCTAAGTTGGGTCATCAAGAATGAGTACAGATTGATCAGGAAGAACAAGTAAGAAAGAAAATTGCAGACAGGAGGAAAAGTATGTTCAAAGACATGGGGCTATGCAATAGGATGACATTCTAGAAATGTAAGTAATTTAATATAGTCAGAATCAAGGGTGCATGTAAAAAGGGATAGAAAAATTGAGCTGGACAGTTAGGAGTCAAATCATCAATTTTCTTGAATGTCAGGCTAACTAAAGAGCTTCAACATTATCCTGCAATTATTGATTAGTTCAATCTGAAGAATGCCATGAACATTATGTGTACATGATAATATGCCTCCATAATTTCTTTTAAATTACCATCCTTCTCTTCACTCCTCTGGGACACATAATAAAGTTGGGACATTGCCCAACGGTACTTCTGTTAGCTAAGCAAAGAACACAGACTGTGGTGAGTAAATAACCTTTCCCAGTCCAACACATTAGTGCAGACATAGTCATTAACTAATTTCCAGCTCTAGCTGGCTCCATCTTGGAAACCTTGGAAAGTACTAAAATGTCTAAGTGTGTCCGGCGCTCTCTCCGCCCCGCCTCGAGTCCTCGGTCGGCCGGCGATGGGGACCAGAGAGATAAGGGGAGAGAGGGTGCGGACAACGTCTTACCCGGAGCACTTGTGATCACTCAGGACTCGCGGTGGTAAAGCAGATAAACTTTTAATGGGACTAGGCAATCATCATCTTTACAGGTTCCACCCGGGGCGAGACACCTCGGGGGAGAACAACCTCGATGCGGCCGTCAGGTACGGCTCCTTGTGGGCTGTCTCCCCGAGCTTTGCCCGGGAACTTTCTTATAAACCTTGCGTGTATCCAATGGGCTAACGCCACGCACACAAGCATGATTGGTGAATACAGCGGGTGGTTACATACATCAGAAGCCGGAAGCAGGATGTGGGCGCCATCTTGGCACCACTTGATGGGCGGGGGGACTTTGGAGCAGGTTTACAGCGCATGCGCTATGCCCGTCCCGGGAGACGGCTCTCCACATCTCCCCCTTTATTATTTATATCGACCCAGTGTCCCCAGTGATGAGTGTGCTCCCGTGAACCCAGATGGCTCACAATTTGTTCCGGTGCTTTGGGGAGTCTGGACTAGGTCTCAGCCATTTAGCGGCGGAGCCTCTAGCACCGACCAGAATGCTCACCTCATATGGAGACAGGAGAGTCCGTGAGCTGGAAACAACATGACTCTCCCTGCAGTGCTTTGCCTTGCAACTGGGGGACAAAGGCGGGGGCAGGGATAGCATTAACCAGAGTCGGAGGCGTCACTAGGCGTCCCTATGCATTGGCTAGAGTCAAGTCTGGCCACAACTATGACTCTGCCTTAGGGACCTACCTGAGACAAAAATTATGACTGCTGGCGTCGCCCGTTATACCCGGGACATAGCTGCGCGCTTAGCTACAAACCTCGCTCCCGAGTGCCCCGCCCGAGGCGGCCAGGATGGGGTATGGCCATCAGAATGGTCGCTGTTGGGGGTATCAAAGGTGGAGGACATAGCCATCATAGTGGTAACACGGTACTGCCGCGCTTGAAACAGGCGTTCTAGCAAAGATTTAACAATGACTAATCCCACCAATAGTCCCACCATCAAGAGAATCCAATTAGTCAAATTGGGCCAAGAGAACCAAGAGGTGACTTGGTCCCACAGATTTTTTACAGTCTCGCCCAGTGTGGAAAGGTCGAAACTAACAGGCTTCAATTCCCTAATGTTCTCAAGTCCCTGAAGGCCGGAGGCTTGGTCCAATGGCCCAGGCCGTATATTCGTTGGCGTTTCTGACAGCTGCTCCCCGGCCTCCCCAGGTGATGCCACGGTTCCCACCAGTCTTTCCGGAACCCACACCGGTTGACGTCCTGGTTCCTGGGGAAAAACACAAACAGAGCCTCCGGCCCAGCCGAGCACCGGGTCAGGGCCTTTCCACTGTGACGTGGAGGGAGCGATATGGCCCTTAACAGTCTCCCATATAAGGCCAAGAGGGCAGATTAAGGCTGCCAGAACAAGGAAACCAGGGGGCAAAAGTGGCCACATCATCAAGAAATCGCTGGAGAGAACTTCTCTTAATTGAGATACCCCGCTGTTTCAAAAGGGTCTTTAAGGGGGTTAATAGGGGTGAACTTTCAGACTGCCCCATGTTTGCAGTCGGCACTATCTCTTAATCACTCGGAGAGCTCTTCCGAGTCCCCGGGGCTACCTGAACGCCCACGGGCCCTAGTCCTCGCACGAAAAAAGGGGGTGCTTACCTTCTCGCGGTGATCAGTCGCGGAGGTCAAACCACGGATCCCGGGAGCACGTCTCCGTCGGGTCGAGGGGAACGCGAATGAGGTTCCCCGTACGGGCCACCACTTGTCCGGCGCTCTCTCCGCCCCGCCTCGAGTCCTCGGTCGGCCGGCGATGGGGACCAGAGAGATAAGGGGAGAGAGGGTGCGGACAACGTCTTACCCGGAGCACTTGTGATCACTCAGGACTCGCGGTGGTAAAGCAGATAAACTTTTAATGGGACTAGGCAATCATCATCTTTACAGGTTCCACCCGGGGCGAGACACCTCGGGGGAGAACAACCTCGATGCGGCCGTCAGGTACGGCTCCTTGTGGGCTGTCTCCCCGAGCTTTGCCCGGGAACTTTCTTATAAACCTTGCGTGTATCCAATGGGCTAACGCCACGCACACAAGCATGATTGGTGAATACAGCGGGTGGTTACATACATCAGAAGCCGGAAGCAGGATGTGGGCGCCATCTTGGCACCACTTGATGGGCGGGGGGACTTTGGAGCAGGTTTACAGCGCATGCGCTATGCCCGTCCCGGGAGACGGCTCTCCACATAAGTGGATGAGAAAGAAATTCTAATTTGCAAATCCTTCTAAGAGAAACAGCACAAGAATTAAAAATCCTGGGGCTGGGAGTCACTTGATGAGAATTCTAGACCCAGCACAAAAGGTGGGTCTTCCTTCATGAAATGAAGGAATGGACAACTTGAGCTCTAAGGGTTATTGCTGCTCTAAATAATTTTATTCTTCTTAAACTGTTTCATTGGGGATGGATGAGAGATGACAGCAGGTGACAGGCTCCCAAGGGTCAGTAATAAGTGCCAGATGCCAGACCAGGGACTGAGTCCTTGATGTGGTCATGTGGAAGTATGAACTCAAAATGTCAGAGAAAAGTGTACCTTTTCCACAATTTATTAAGGCAAACTTACATAAAGGCTGATCTTTTTTAACCATTTTACCAGAGTATTGCATATTTTTTAACTGGAGACTTTAGAATCAAGTTTCAATCCAAAAGGAACCTCAGTGACTGGACAGCACAAGCTTATCAATGTACAGATAGGGAAGCCAAGGGAAATTAAAGGACTTTCCTGAAGTCAAAGAGTTGACAAGGCAGACCCAGAATGAGACCCAGACCTCCAGAATTCCAACCCAGAATATTTCAATAGCATTTGATTTCTCCTCGTGAAGAGCAGAAAGTAAATGTCAAAGACGTTAATATGCCCTTTGGCATGTTGCCCCCAAGTTGTATATCTAGAGCAGGCAAAACAGGGTATTAGAAGCTGATGCAATAATATCTAAGAGGAATCTGAGAAGATTAGAGAGGACTAACCTGTGTCAAGACATGCTGTGTTATGCTAAGTGCTTTACGTGAACCAATACTCTAAGCCTCATAGCAAGAGGCTAGAAAGAGGATGGAGGAAGCATATGTATATCACATCTCTTCTCTTTACCCTCAAATTAATAATAATAGTTAATAATCCCTGAGCAGTTGCTACCTGCCAGGCAATGACATTACATTCATATTCTCTAATCCTCAGGTAAAGAAACTGAGACAGCTAGAAGATGAGCAATTTGCCCAGGGATATAAAGTCACCAAGTAAGAGACTGAGAATTTGGAATGTTCATGATTACTATCAACAAGCTACCCTAGGGTACTGGAAGGGAGGAGTGAACTGATTCTGTGGTTAGTAGTTCTCACTCATTCAGATTCCCTTTATCCCAATGACTTCCCGTTACCTTTTCCTGCCTCATAACCTCAACACAGGTATAAAATGCCATCTCATTCACGTTCATGTCTCTGACTGGTGTCCTGGGGTCTTTGAAGGGGACGCACCCTCTAAATCTCATACATAAAATATAAATTCAGATTTGTCATGCCCACACTCTAAGCTTGACTTCAACTGAGTGTGTCCATAGTGAAACATGATCCACAGAATACTAGGGAGGTAATACAACACGGTGGTTAAAATTGAGCTTTGGGATAGGATTGCCTGGGTTTATAACCCTACAAGTCACTTATTGGATATGTAAGTTTAGGCTATTTAATTAATCTATGTGCCTCCATTTTCTCTTCTGTAACACATTGACAGTGATGGTACCCAGTTTAGAAGACTGTTGTAAACATTAAATAAGATAATGCATAAGAAAGCATTTCCTGCCTGGCACACAATTGCTCCATAATTTTTAACTCTCAGTATTTTTCTGAGGGTGAAGAAACGAAATGTGACCTGCTTATGCTTTCTGTCTCTCATCTGCTTTCTAACCACCACCTTCCTTACCAAATCCACAAACCACATGACCTAAATGGTGAGATCTCTCTGTTCTAGCATCTCCATCTACAAGTACATGAGTAATTCAGACTGGAGTGAGTAATTTAACTATTATAGAGGAAAGGAAGTGGGAAGTAAGAAAACTCTCAGGGCCTCCTGGTTTAATCCCAGTTCTCCATTAAAATTTTGACCAGAAAATGCTATACCAGATGAAAGGGTGCATGCCTAACTTTTAGAATGCTGGTACTTTCATTCCCTGTGTAACTAATGTTCCTTGCTCCAGACACAGAGATCTTCTAACTGTTCTGTGAAGAGTCTCAGTATGCTCCTGCCTCAGGAACTTTCCATCTGTCCATTTCCCTGACCAGACTACTCTTCCCACAGGTAACATCATCATGACTGGCCTCTGCACTTCTTTAGGATTCTGATCAAATGCCACTACCTCAGTGAAGCCTTCCTTGGCAACCCATCTAAAAAAACAGCCCAGCCATTTTGTATCTCCTGACCCTGCTTTATTTTGTTTTTCATAGCACAATTTGTCACTTACTCTGCTTTCATCTGTGGTTAAATATCTGACTCCCTCAAGGATTGCTAATTGCCAACCAATAGCCATCTCCATTTACTTCTTAGGCATAGAATCTCTATTTAATCAGACCAGCAAGAAAAGATGACATTTCCTAGTATGCATTCCAGCTAATTGTGGCATGACCAAGTCCTGGCTAATGGGATATAAGCAAAAGTGTTATGCAGGACTTCTGGGAAGGCTGTTTAAAAAACAAACTGATTCCCCAAGGAAGTGAATCTTTGGGATAGGGACACCATAGCTGGAACTCCAATGGGCATCAGGGTCTATGAGATGACTTTGGGGATGGAAGCCACATTCTGCAATAGAGAAGCAGATGACATAAATGTGCCACACAAGTGAGTTCTGGTCTATCTAAATCCAATTGCTTTCCTATACAACAACAAATCCTTGTGAATATAGATAAAACCTAAAAAAAGGCAGTGAGTTGTTTGTCTTTTTCAATGGTATGTCTAATGCCATAATCAATAAACACTCTTTTAAATAAATGAACAGAAATTATGTATAGCCACTATATGCCTAAGAAAAAGTATGCAAAGTGCATAAGGCATGGCTTTATATTTTATTTGAATGTCTGCCATGATTGAATAATGTCAAACAATTAAGCATGTTTTTGTTCCCCCTTCATTAATTTTATTATATTTATCAAATACCAATTATGCTCTAGATATGTTTTAGGTATTGTGACTAATTTTTGTCTCAGTGTCAGCACTTTGTAGCCTGGATTAAAATGATAAGCATTTTTTGAACAGCACCTATATACCTGACATTGGGCTACAAGGTGTTTAAGTTTGTGGTAGAAACAAATCTTAAACTCAGGTAAACCAGAAGTATCCCACTTCTTTATTTTCTTTTATTCAATTTAAATATGAATCTGAGCTTATTATGCAAAGCTGACTAAATCTCAATAATGGGTATACTTGGTGTTGGGATTGAATCATGTATCCAACAAAAGGCACGATCAGGCCCCAACCCCTATTCCTGTGGGTGTGAATCCATTTGTAAATAGGACCTGGAAGGTGTTAATAGTTAAGGTGTGCCCAAATTGAAGGCAGGTGGTCCTTAACCCATCTAGTTGAAGTCCTTATAAGCAAAAGAAACTGGACGCAAAAAGAGAAGCCACAGGGATAGCCAGAAGCTGGAATTCAATGGAAACTGGAAGAGAAAGGAAAAGATGCTACAAAATGCATTCCCACGTGACAGGAAAGCTAAGGAACCCCAAAGATTGCCAGAAAGCCAGACAATACCCACCCCGGGAGGAAACAAGACTTCTAGCTTCTGAACCATGAGCCAATAAATTCCTGTTGTTAAGCCAACCCGTCATATGGTATTTGTTTTAGTAGCTAGGAAACTAAAACATTTTTCAGTACCAACAGTGGAGTGCTACTATGACAAGTACCTAAAAACGTGGAAGTGGCTTTGGAATTGGTTGGGGCTATAAGAATTTTGAAGTGCTTGATAGAAAAAGCCAAGATTGCTTTGAAGAGAATGTTGGTAGAAATACGGATGTTAAGGGTGCATATTTGCAGTGAGGCCTTAGAAGAAAATGATGAATGTGTCATTGGAAATTGGAAGCAAGGCAATCTTTGTTTTAAAGTGGCAGAGAATGTCACAAAATTGTCTTCTGATGTCAGATTGAAAGTGGAACTTTTAAGCAATGAAATTGGATACTTAGTTGAGATTTCCAAGCTAAGTGTGGAAGGGGCAGCCTGGCTTCTCTTGCACCTTATAGTAAAATGAAAGAGGACAGATATCAGCTGAGAATTACAGTCTTAAGTATGAAGAACCAGTAATTGATGATTTTGAAAATTCTCAGCCTATCCAGATAATGTGCTCTGTGACTAGGTTCAGAAGCATCTCTATCTAAAACCTCCCTGAGCTTTAAGGAAGTAAGTTCCTAGAGAACAGGGCTCCATGTTAGAATTTAATAACACTTTGTTGAAGAGGGTGCTGAACATGGATCCAGTCAGTCATTTCTGTGGAAGTCAGGATCGGGAATGCAGTTATCCAGGAAGTATTTGTGGAAAGTTTGATAGTCTGATGCTTGGACCCTCTGGAATTGCATGCAAATCAAACAAGGTTTTTGCAAAATTTGTATGAATGGATTCAATGATTGAAAGGGACAGAGAAGGGACAGACTGAAGGAAGAATGACTTCCAGTGTAGAGCCATGGAAACAGAGGTCTGGACTGAAAATATCTCCGAGGGCCAAAAGAACAGACCCATTCCTGTATGTGAAAAGGGAGGTCCAGCCCTATGCTTGGAGGGGACAGGCCATCTGCTCCTTCTCTTGGAAGGGGCAGGCCTTGTGCCCTATTGTTCAGGAAGAATGCTGCCACCCCAATAATCAGAGATGGTGGGGCCTATACCCCAGGGTTCAGAAAGAGCATGGCTGCTACTGAGCGCTTGGAAGGGATGAGACTGCCACTCCATCAGGCCTGGAGAACAAAGATTGAAGCAGCAGATGACTTTCAGAACTTGCAATCTCATGGAGTTTTCTCTGTTGGGTTTCAGACTTGCTTGAGGCCCATATCCCTGTTTTCCTTCTAATCTCTCCCTACTGGAATGGGAATCTTATCCTATGTCTGTCCCACAATTGGAAGTATACCGTAAGCATATAACTTGTTTTCCAAGTTTCACAAGTCCATCAGACACAGGAATTTTGCCCTAGGATGGAATACACCTGTCACTGATTTTGATGAGACTTCGTACTAAGTATTGTTACTGAAATGACTTAAGGTTTGGGGGATGGTATGATGGAATGAATATATTTTGCATGTGAGAAGAACATGTCTTTTTGAGGTTCAGATGGTAGAGTATCGGGGACTGAATCATGTCCCCCAGAAAAGGCAAGTCCAGGTCCTAACTCCTGGTGCTATGATCTTGAACCCATTTGTAAATAGGACCTTTGAAGATGTTGTCAGTTAAGGTGTGCCCAAACTGAATGACCGTGAGCCTTAATCCAATATGGCACAAATCCTTATAAGCAAAGGAAATTGGACACAGAAAGAAAGCCACAGGGAGTGCCAGAAGCTGGAAATCAACAGAACCCAGAAGAGACAGGAGAAGATGCCACCAAAGTACATTGTCATGTGACAGAAAAGCCAAGGAACCCCAAGGATTGTTGACCAGGCAGAAGATACCATGAGGATGCAACTTGAATAACATCCAAAACTTTAAGTCAATAAATTCCTGCTGTTAAGCTCATCTATTTTATGGTATTTTTTTAGCATCTAGGAAATTAAAACACTTGGTGTTTGTGATTGAACCATGTCCTTCAGAAAGACATTTTGAGCTCTTAATCTGAGTTCCTGAGGGTGTGAATTCATTGGTAAACAGGATCCTTGAATATGTTATTATTGGTTAAGGAGTAGACTCATTTGTGAATAGTATTTATTTAGACGAAGCAAAATTGAATCAGGGTGAGGTTTATTCCCTATAATTGGTGTCTTTATAAAGCAGAGGAAATTCAGACACAGACAGTCAGAGAAAGCCACACAAGGAGATCAAAGAGACAAAATGCTATATAATGAAGGCAGAGAAGCAAGACAAGGAACCCCAAGGGTTGTGGCAAGCCAGTCCCAAAACTCTACAGACTCTTGGAGGAATCATAAACTGTTGAGACATTAACTTTGGTCTTCTAACCTCCAAAATCAGGAGACGATAAATTCTTGTTGGTAAAGTCAACCCATTTTGTGGTATCTGTCATAGCTTCCCTGGCAAACTAAGACACTTGGTATTCCCTTCTACCCCATGGCTGAACAAGATCTAATGTTCTTGTTGTATGGCCAAAGGATTTGGGAGAACTTTTTGCTCCGAGGTCTTTTTCCCACATTTTGTTTCTATTATGACATCTCTGTCGCACACCTCGTGATCTGTTTAGGTTCAGCAACTCACAGGCATTGGAATTCTTGAAAAAGCACAGAACTTTTCAATCTGGGTAGACTGCTTAAACTGCTATATCCCTTTAGGTCCTTTCATCTAACCCCTTTTCTTCTCCTCCCACATTTCTCTGGCCCACAAAACCATTCCCTTTCCTACCTCCAGAGTACCAGAAATTATTTCTTTAGGGGGCTTAGATTTTTGGGAAAGGGGGGAAGCACCATTGACTTTGAACAGATGCTGTTTTCTGCTCTGTAAACATAACTGAGGCAAAGTCTTAAAAACAAATTGCCTGTGTAAAGGCAGAGAAGGCAATGGAAAGGAAAATGGAAATAAATATTTCAAAACAACATTGTACCACATAAAGATCATTTCTAATTCTCCCTTCAACCTTGTAAGGTGGGATTGTTTTTCCCTACTATGGAGATGAGAAAATCAAAGCTGAAATGAGTAGGCCATTGAGCATGAATTTCAACACTGACATCTCTATATTTAGAATCCCTGCTTCTCTTTCTACTGAGAGTGGTGTTCAAGTTTTATCCTGTAGTATCAAAGAGGTCCATAGAATTGTCAGGTGGGATCAAGGATATAAGAAAAATTCTGAGTGGACATAGTTCCATGGCACTTCTTCTCTTGGCCAGGGTAGTTCTGCATTTGCCTGTTGTCTATAAAATTAAGTAAGAAAATAGGTTCCCATTTTCTATGATGATGCTTCAAAATTTGTAGCAAATTCCTTTTCCATTTGCCTATGTAGCTGTGTCATTTGTGCAAAAATATCATAGATAGCTCAGATCTCTGCAGCATTTATTTCAGTGCTATGTGAGGAATGTACAAGTAATTGGTGATTAATATTAAAGTGCCAAAGTTTGCAACTGATTTATAAATTTGAATAAGTTCAAAGTTATCCCTATAATAAATGCTCTCATTCATTTTATCTGCACAGGCATTTTTGAGTAAGACAAAAAGGGATGCAGCTACTATGACTGAGCCTGGGAATTGAGTATCAACAACAGGAGTATGCTACATGCCTAAAATTCACACACGGGGTGTCTTTGGAAATAAAAATCACAGTTGAAAAAATGTTGGCAACTGCTACATGGATGCCAGACTCACCCATATTAAAAAAGTTCTGTTGGTTTTCATAGCTTGATATTTTTCTATCTTGATTTACCATCTCAAGAAATTGAAACCCCAAATCCATATTCTTCTATTCCACTATGGTTATAAAATGTAATCTGATAATCTTGCAAGATAAAGATCTCCTTAAGAACATTTTCATTGTACTAGCAATAGAAAATGTTATGTAAATTAAAGACTTCCCTTAGAAAAATGATCCTCCTAATCTTAGAGGAAGAGAAGTAGTTGAGTTGACCACATGTAAGAACAAATATTTTGGATATTTCTAAAGTCTCAAATCAGAAAATAGCCAGCAGTGGTATTATGCAACTAGCTCTTATCTTCCTTTCCTTGTTTCTCAAACACACTGTGCCCTAGGCTTAGGAGAGTACTGCCACTTCCTTTATACATTCTCATTAATTATTTTGGCCTGTGTTCCGAATAAGATGGGTGGGATTCATCTTTTTTTTCTGCCCCATATGAAATTAGATTTTACTTGAATAGAGTCTTTGGCATTGTTCATTTATTTATTTATTTTTAAATTTTTATTTACAAACTTTTTTAAATGCATTTTTTTACAAAGTGGAATAGCAAAGACAATAAACTTTGAGGGCCCCATTTTAATTATTAATGTGGTTTAGTTATGTGATTTTTTAAAGGTAGGGACTAATTTCAAATTGTACTGTTGCTATATCATGTGGCAGTATGGCAGGGTGGAAAGGAGAACAGCTTCCCATGCCAGGGAGACACAGGGAGAAAGGGGGGAGTGAACGGGAGAGAAGAAGAATTTTTAAAGTTGGGAACATTTTACCACTTTTATCTTATTTATATATTTTCTATTTATTTATATATCTTATTTATATAGGTACATTCTTGTCCATTTTTTCACTCATGGTTTTGACTATGCTGGCACTTTCCTTTTGCTTGAATGTGTTAGGGTTCTGATCACCATTTAAAAATCAATGAGTAAAAGTCAACTTGATTAAATTATTTGAATGCCACTTAATTTCCTACAATAATTGAAATCAGTTATATCTTGAGAGCTCACCATATTCCATTCAAAATTCTAAATGTTTTCCATTCAATTCCTCTAGAGTCCACAACAGCCCTGTGGGGTAGGCATTGCTTCAATCCCCATTTCGCAGACAGAAATATTGAGGCCTAGAGAGGCTGACAGCTTGGCTAAGGTTTTACAACCAGTAGTGTCTGAGCCTAAATTCAAAATCATGGGGGAAAAAAAAATGGGGAACTTCAGATTTTGACAGATTATATTAACCTGCACATCTTTTCCATTCAGGAACTGGGTCTTCAACAGAAGTTACTGAAAATAGCAATAGTTTTAAATTCCAATAATAAAAAGAGTTCCATCATTTTAGGAGGAGGAAAAAGGTATAGTAATTAGTGCAGGCATTTTGGTACTCTTGCTCCAGTGACGACTTGGATCCCTGAAGAAATGTCTCGAGAAAGGTATACCAATTCTCCTTTTGTGTCAATGACTAAAAGAACATGGCTCTCCCTCGAATGTGTTGTTATCCAACAACACCCAAATCAGTCTGACAGGACTGCTGTCTTTGATTCAGGAGAGATCCTTCTGTGAAGCAAATTTTTAAATGTATATGTTGTCTGGATAGATGGCACCACCATTTAGCCAACCTCTTTAGAACTTTTAAAGTAAATTGTTTCCATATGCTCATATACCTATTTTTGTTGTTTGAGATAACTTAGATCTTGGTGAAGTATGTTACATATGAACATATGTACATATATGTGGAAGGCAAGGAAGAAAATAATGTCTCTGGCTACCAAAGCATTATTGATATTTACTGGAAATGCAAGAAGTATGCAGATTGAGGCACTTACAGGCTGTGAACTACATACACTTTTTCAGGCACATTGAAGAAGAGATACAATTAGTAGTAAACCTTCTGCAACATTTTCCTGGTGGTAATGTATAGACTATAACTCATTTTGTGAAATCTTTGGTTCATTCTAATTAAAATACGACTTTTTAGGCAAAACCACAGATTTATAATTACATTTTATGTATTTGTCTTTTGGATCCTGTAGGAAGTAAAAAGTGGTGTTACGAACCAAAAATACATAAGTATTAGTCTTTGCGCTGGTTTGGATATATTATGTCCCCCAAAACACCATGTTCTTTGATGCAATCTTGTGGGGGCAGATGTATTAGTGTTGATTAGGTTGGAACCTTTGGATCAGGTTGTTTCCATGGAGATGTGACCCACCCAACTGTAGGTGATTAACTCTGACTAGATAATTTCCATTCAGCATGGGCCTTGATTAGTTTACTAGAGCCCAGACAGAAGGAGTAGCTGCAGCTGTGAGACACATTTTGAAGACAACCATTGGAAGCTGACACAGACATTTTGGAGAATGCCATTTTGAAATACAACCTGGGAGCAGACACCAGCCACATGCCTTCCCAGCTAACAGAGGTTTTCTGGATGCCAATGGCCTTTCTCCACTGAAGGTACTCTGCTGTTGATTCCTTACCTTGGGCACTGTATGGCCTTAAGACTGCAAATTTGTAACCAAATAAACCTGCTTTATAAAAGCCAATCCATTTCTGGTGTTTTGCAAGATAGCAGCATTAGCAAACCGGAACAGTCTTTATATTTACCAATGTCATTACTTTCACCAGAGATCTATTGTCCAGTGACCTTTACTTTCAGCCTGCAAATCTCTCTTTAACATCTCTTGTAGGGTTGGTCTACTGTTGATGAACTTTTGTTTCTCTGGGAATGTCCTAGTCTCATCTTCACTTTTGAAAGACCATGTTGCAGGTATGGAATTTTTGGTTGGCAAATTTTTTGTTATCAACACTTTAAATATGTCATTCCATTGCCTTCTTGCCTCCTTGATTTCCAGTGAAAAATCAGCAGAATCTTACTGAGGCTTACTTCTCCATGACATGTAGCTTCTAGCTTGGGGCTTTCAGAAGTCTTTCTTTATCTTTGACTTTCAACAGTTTGGTTATAATATGCCCCAACTTGTGTCTATTTGGGTTTATCCTGTTTGGAGCTCATTGAGTGCCTTGGATGTGTATATTCACAATTTCTAGTCTTCCTTCTTTCCTCCCTTTTTCTCTTTCTTTCTTCCTTTTCCCTCCTGGAACTCACACAATGCATACATTTATACATATAATGGTGTCCCACATGTTCCTCAGGCTCTGTTCAATTTCCTTCATTTCTTCTTCTTTGTGCTCCTTGGAGTAAAAGATTTCAATTGTCTTACTTTCAAGTTTATGCATTCTTTCTTCTGCCAGCTCCAATCTGCTGTTGAATTCCTCTAGGGAATTTTTAATTTCTGTTGCTGTGGTTTTCAGTTGTTTGGCTCCGTTTTATAATTTCCATCTCTATATTCAGATTCTATTTGTGTCCATCTGTTGTTTTCCTGATTTCCTTTGTTTCTTTGTCCATGTTTTCCTTTAGCTCTTTGAGCATATTTAAAAATCTTTGTCTGGTATGTCCCAGTTCTGGTCCTCCTTGTTAATGGTTTCTATACTTCAGTCTTCTACTTTACCTAAACCATCACATCCTTTGTCTTTCTAGGTTTTGTAATATTTGTTGAAACCTAGACATTTTGATATTTTGATATCATATTGCTGAAATTTTTATCTGTGGTGTCTGTTCCTTAAGCTTGTATCCAGCTAGTGTTATGACAGTGTTTTCCTTGAATACCAGGAGACTAGAATCTTCACAGTCACAGCAAAATAAAGCTGCTGATTCAATGTCTTCCAAATGAGAGTTGCTGGTCCCATTCTGAGGCTGGAGGTGGTACTGGGAGTAGGTGACTGCTAGACCATGACCAAAGCCATCTAGACACTGCTGGGCTGTTCCAGGCATGCCATTCTTACCCTGAGTGTGAGGGATGGAAGGTGAAAGAGCCAAGATGGGGAAGGGGATGTGAGGTGGTGATGAAGAAAAAAGGAAGGAGGAGGAGGCTGCAGTGACAGCCACAAGCTCCACACCCACCACTGGGCTCTTGCAGAATCTAAAATATTATTTGAAGACAATACAATATTTATATTCTTGGCTTCATTGTGGACTCATTAGGCAAGTTAAGACACCAAACCAGTTTTATTTTTATGCAATTAATTTATTGCTCTGTCCTTGATATTTGCTGTCACCTTAGTAATTGTGATATTGTTCAAGAATGGGTAGTAGAGAAAAACTCTGAATAAGTCCAGGAACTTGGCTTTTAGTTTCAGTTCCACTTATTCCTCTCTCTACTTCTTGTTTGCTTATATATGTATGTCAATACTTTCCAAATCAGCATTTACAATGGAAATTCACAGTCTAAATTCACTAACCCACAACCCAAGAATATGGAGAAAGTTAAAGGGAGCAAGAGAGAGGTCAATGGCTTTGATTGTCAAGTCTACTGAAATAGGAAGCAGAAGAATATCACCTCCAAATGAAAAAAATGATCCTAACTGAGCCATTCTTTGTAGGATCTCTCAGCTTTCTTTCCACCTCAAAGTTCGATGAAACATATGTCTATTTAAATGAGAAGAAAGTGGCATGGCATTTTTCAAATTAAATCTCTCTTGAAAATGCTGTATCTTAAGTAGAGTCAAGAGTCACTTAAATTTTTTTTGTTTTCAGAATGTTACTCAAGGTGACTGGAGACAGAGGGTAGTTCCCAGAGTCATAGAGCTATAAAACCTTAGACCTGTATTTGAATGCTGGTCTGCTGTTTACCAGATTAAGTTCCTCTTAAAATTGAATTTTTTTGTGTCTTTTTAGGCATTTTGGAATCCATTGGAAAGCAAATAACCATATGCTTAGACATTTATGAGTTCAACAGTCTTTTTCATTGCACCCTTAGAAAACTCTGCCCAATAATATACAAATGACTGTGTTTTTTTCTCCAGACTACTTTGCACAAGTATTACAGTTCTACAAGCATTCTAAATCCTTCCTTATCATCACTATGTGTCTACTATTCGTCTAGACAGTCCTATGTTCTGGCCTCTATGCAGTGGAAACATTTGAGATCTCAATAATGGTAGATGGTTCATATTTCAAATCTGATCTGTAAAGTTTCCACAATACAAAAGTGTGGCAGCCATGGTAATGTGCTGCTCAGATCTCCCCTTAAGAGAATCTGCCAAGAGGAGCATGGTAGAATGGCAGCATTTACCTATGATCCATTTGGATTTGCCACATATTCATTCTGAAGCCAGGCTTACCCCACCAGTGCCTGGATGTGGAAGTAGTAATGCCTGCCTATTCTTTCCTTAAGTGAGAACATTAGCAACCTTGGCTCAGGGCTTCCCCACCAGGCTCACAAAGATGTTCTCAGAACTATACTTTAGTTTGAGGTTTTTCCTACCTGAAGTTCTTTCCTTCCCACCTGATGCTCTTTCTTTCCCCCATTCTTTTCCAGGTGTCAGACATGCATTATGGTCTGACTCCTGCCTACTCTGAATAACCTCCTCATTTATCATTCACAGAGGTTACTCTTAAAAAATTCCTTTCACATATAATCCTGTCTTAACATCTGCTTCTCAGAGGACCCAAACCAGTACAAAAAGTAAATATTTGAAGGTTTTATTCTATCAAACATAAATGTTCAACTTAACAGAAATATTATATGTATAGCTTTAAAGTTAACATAAACACAAAGAAACTAAATTTTTTGTTGAAGTGGCCATTCTCAAGGAAAGAATCAAGAGTTAAGATTTGTGCCTGCTCCTTCATTCATTTATTCATCCATTCATGTATACAAAAATACTTATTGGAACACTTACTGTTCTGGTTTGCTAAAGCTGTCAAAATGCAATATACCAGAAGTGGATTGGCTTTTTCAATGGGGATTTATTAGGTTGCAAATTTACAGTTCTAAGGCCATGAAAATGTCCAAATTAAGGTATCAAGAGGTAGATACCTTCTCTGAGGAATGGCCAGTGGCCTCTGGGGTTCCTCTGTCACATGGGAAGGCACATGGCTGGCTCTGTTGAACCTTGTCTCCCAGGTTTAGCTTCTGGTTTGAGTGGCTTTCTCCAAAATGTCTCTGGGCTTCTGTCAGCTCCTGTAGGTACTTGCTTACTTCTCCCAGGGGCAAACTCTGGATTACATATCTTAGCTTCTCCACAAAATGTCTCCCTCAGCTTCTCTCTTAACTTCTCCCTTAACTTAGCATCTCCAAATGTCTTTCTGTCTGCATCTCCAAGCATCTGGGACTCTGTTGGCTCTGAACTCTCTCTCCCTCCCTGAGATCTCTTAAGAACACCAGTAAACTAATTAAGAACCACCTTGAATGGGTGGGTCAACATCTCCATGGAAACAACCTAATCAAAAATCCCACCCACAATAGGCTGCACCATAAGAGTGGATTATAAGAACATAGTCTTTTATAGGACATATAACAGATTCAAGCCAGCACACTTATAAATGCCAGGCACTGGAAGTAGAATGTTATATCAGAATAACATGATCACAGTCATAATAGTGCTTATAGTCTAATGCAGGAAGTCAACATTTTTACTTTATGGATCCCTTGAGAATCTAATAAATGCTGTGAACACTGTTCCCAGAATAATGTCACATGCACATACACATACAAAAACATTTCTACATGGGCATAATCCTAACAGCTGAGTTCCTGTCTTTTTCCTGAGTCTCTTAGCTCGTCATATATTCCTGTTTCAGTATCTAGACTCCTAACTTGTCTAAAATACTGCTTTTGATAACTTTTCTATAATACAGATTCCCTCAATCTAATAACTTCCTTTTTCTTCCTTCTCTCAGAGATTAGAACCCAATCTCTGAAACAGAATCTGACCCCTGGTTGATTTCATTGTGTTCTGAAAAGTTTCAATTCTCACCTGCACAATTCCGTTAACCTCCTAACTCGTGCCCTTGTCTCCAATGTCTCTCCCTTTTGTACTATCTTATTCTGATGCCAGATGTATTTTTCCTGAATCACAGATTTACAATATCCCTCCTTAACTCAAACACTTTCCCTTGCCCCTCATATGAGTATAAAGAATCACAAAGTGAGAGAATACCAAGCAAGGAAAGAGAAGGAGGCCAAGAGCTAAACTTTTGGAAACTTTCCATGAACGACGATAAGGAAGAAATGGAAAGGGGAAAGTTCAAAGTTAGAGAAGGCAGAAAGGTGCAAATGAGACATGAAACAATATACTAATATATAATCCAGGGGAATTTCAAGACAAAAGCAGGGGCTAACTATCAAAAATGTTGTAAAGTGGAAAATAATCTGATGGATGATGTTTAGGAAATCTTGGAGATCCTGAGAAAGCAATTAAAGCAAAGCAGTGGGAGGAGAAGCCAGATGGAAAGAGGTGAAGGAATAATCATATAGATACTTTTAACTTATCAAAGGAAGCAGTTGCCTCTTGATTTGGACTGAACTTAAAAATGCCTCTTTAAATATCATTAAGCAGTATCTATATCTCTAAGAATAGCATTCCACATTCTGAAGAGAATTTGCCAGGTAATATGATCTGTTCATACCCTCACATCTACCCTTCATATTCACTGAGTAAAATAGTAAGTTCTTTTTATTTTGATTGGGATTGCTCTTTTACAGTTGAATTACACAGGTTTGAAGATGTCACCACTTAGTGTCCAAATGACTATTATTCCACTGAAAATGTTGACCTACCACTGTAATTCAGTGATTCCCATGTTTGAAGGCCACTATGATTATATATTACACTAGACTGCAAATCTTTCAGAAGGGGGAGAATGTAATGTTATTCTATACCTATCAATTAATATACCCCCCCACACACACGTCCAGCACCAAACCTAATATATACACCAAGTTTTAAAAAGTTTCTGTTGAATGAATGAATATTTGAATAAATTAATAACTTGATAAGTAAAAAATAAAACATAAATCCCTTTGTAGATACATAAAAATAAATAAATTGAAATTACAGTCCAAGTCGCAATGCTATATAAGTAATGCATAGGTTAAAGGGATACATAAAATAAGAATTTCTAATGATGAGCCCTCTACAGTGACACATAACACCCTGTACAGTATAGTATTCTGGTGAAAGTTTGATGACAGGGTGGCAGGAACACAGCAAAGTATAGTCTTTCTTAGTGGAATATTGACCTAGACAATCTCCAAAACACAGAATCAAAGATTATACATTTTTAAATGTTTAAACAGATTACAAGTAGAAAATATCTGGATTTGAAAATGCTGTTATCAGTATTCTCTTCTTTGGATAACAGCCTTTTCACTTCTCTCATATGATATTATTTCATAAATGGTTATTCAATTGCATCAGTCAGAATAAACTAAGACTGTGGCAACAACCCTTAAATCTCAGTAACCTAAAACAACAAAGGTTTGTTTCTTACTCACATCACATGGCCATTCGGGGCACTGCTTTGGAGGTCTTCACTTAGAGACCCAGACTGAAAGACTCTCTATAACCTTGTACATCACCAATTTACATTACAGGGGAAAGCGCACATGGCAAGTCCTACTCTAAAGTAGGACTTTTCATCCAAAGTAACACATGCTACTTCCACAGAAGTTTCTGTGGTCAAAGCAAGAGTCACGCAGATATGGTACAGAGGAATTGCTTTGCTGCTATGTGCTTTAGAAGGAGGCGAACCAGAAAAATCAGTGCACAGCACTTAAACTTACATGGCAATATAAAGCTGCACCTGGTTAGGTGCATTTAATTTGCTTTCATTTTATTTTAGCAAATTAATCAGTGATTTAAAAGTTTTCAAACATCCAAGTGGGTCTTTTGCTTTTTAAATGCAAAGATGTAGTGTTTTAATCCTGCATATGTCTGAATTCTTGCTTTAAGTAAATGAGACACATTTAGGAAACATTTTCTCTTTGGATACCAGTAGCAATACAGAGAGATAGAGAAAGGTCTCAAGAGATAGACATATTGGTTCCTGATAATTGGGATAAAGGGAATTTCAATATTTAAAAAGGTGTGACTGTGTCCCAAAATGTTGCCACAGATTATAGCATATACCAACATGGTCAGAAAGTGAGTTTTTAGCATTCAATTACTATCTTTAAAACAATCCCATCACATATGTGCTATATATGTGCATATGTGTGTAACTATGTGAGTTTTGAACTTCCAAAGTTAGAATGCAGAGCTAGCATATCTGGAACTACAAATCCAGTGACCAAATACTTATGCATTGTTTACTATGCCAGGCTCAGCACAAAGCACATGGAGTGAGATACAAAGACAAATAAGGTACATCTTCACTTTTGAAGAACTCATGAACTAATGGAAGAGATGAGTCAGTCAATAATTAATAATGAAAGATATATTTAGTGTTATGATGGGGCAATTTATTTTGCATGGAAGAGTCAAAGAAGGCTTCACTGATACTTGAGGAATGTTTAAAGGGCAAACGAGGAATGGCAGAGAGATGAAGCAGATTGCGTTGGCATTCCTAGGAGAAGAAACAGTGTTAGGAAAGGCATGGAGGCATTCAAATGACTGCAGACCACTGAGGCAGCAAGTCGTTAATTGTGATTATGAAAGACTGTCCTACAAGTGACTTGTGATGAATCCTAAGGCAAACCAGCAAACCAAGGCCAGGTTGTGAGGGTCTGAGCAATACATAATCTTCCTCTTAATCCAATTTCCAGATTGTTCTAGTGCCATTCCTCATGAACATCGGTGACCTCTGCTCTTTAGATTTATTAAGAATTTATAAAAATATCTTAAAGTCTTCACATGTATCTATGGTGGATGACAATATAATACTTTGAGATTTTGCTAAAATATGTGAAAATAAAAAATAAGCTACATTTACTTATATACTACATAAAATATTTAAAATATAAGCAATGTTCTTTAAACAAAGATACCATAAAACATTGAGGGAAGCTACATAAGTAAACAATAATTTCAACACTTAAATTTCATTTTGCTCAAGCCCGAAGGGAATAGCCAAGCAGGACCATATTCAGATGACCCCATGTTTGCACAAATAAGCCTTTGTGTTTCATGTGCCTAAAAATCTCCACCACTAGTTTTAAAAGTGGAAATTAAATCTCAAACTAAACCCCAACTCCAAATCATCCTCGGCTGAGGTCACCAAATTCCATGTCTTCTGACCACATTCTCCGCTGACTTAATGTCGTGTCCAGTGCTGTTTTGGTTACCAAGGCTACTGCCGTGGAACAAAGATCTGTCCCCTCAACTGTGTCTGGCTCCTAAAATATTAACTATAGTCTTTGAAAATAAAGAATAATGATCAAAATAGCTAACTGGCTCAAATGCTTCTTCATACTGACAGACATTCCAGAACAGGAATGCAAACTTAGTATGATCACTTTATCAGAATGGTGGAAAGTTTGAAAAATCCTGGGTGATATTGGTCAGCAATAGGGACACTATGTAAAGGTTCTATAACAGCAACTACAGATCAATGTTTCTCAAATACTTTCCAGGTAGCTTCTCCAGCAACAGAATTCTACCTTTGTAATTTAATATTAACCAAAAACAACAACAACAAAAAAAAAGTAAAAAAAAAAAAACTGTCAGAAAAGAAAAGGGCATTTTAATCTATGGTTAATGTAATGTTCTTTTTTCATTAAAAAGAAGAATTTTTGGATATTATGCATGTGACATTGTCTTACTTTGCCAGGGCTGCTATAACAAACCGCACAGATCAGTTGGCTTACATAACAGGAATTGATTGTCTCAGTGTTGGAGTCTAGAAGTCCAAAATCAAAGTATTATCAGGCCATGCTTTGTCTGAATCTATAGTGTTCTGGTAGTAGCTTGCCACCATCCATAACCCAAATCTCTGCCTCCATCACATGGCTATGTCTCCTGTCTCCTACTCACTCCTTCAACTGTGTCGAAGTTTCAATTGCTTATAAGGATTTCAGTCATACTGAATTAAAGACCACCCTGATTCAGTTTGGTCTCATCTTAAAATGGTCTTCAAAGATCTTATTTACAAATGAGTTGACATCTATAGGACCTGGGTCTTTGTGGGGGACATAAATATATATATGCATATATTTGGATATTAAGGCTGTTGAATCATCAGTTCTTTATTAACCAAAATTGTCTATATTGAGAAATTGGATATCAATGAACTCATCAAAGGGCCAAATTTACCACCAGTTATGAGGACAGTGCAAAGAAAAGTTCTTTAATATGTAGCTTCTATAAAAACTTAGAATATTTCTCTCCAGACTTGTAAATTATGAGAAAAGAAAGTGTCAGTATAATTGCTTATGTAGCAATCAGTATTACCTGCATTGAAAAAGTTGTCTTGTAAATGACACTTGGAATAGAATTTCTAGAACACAGCTTCCTGTTTATGAGAGGTTTTTAACTAGAATTATTTACATCATCCTATTATATGCATATTTCTTTAGGAAAAAGCTACACTAAATCTAGGGATATTAATATTGGTTGGTCAAGTTCCCACAGAAAGGAAAAGGTGAGACGAGTTAAGAAATGTTGCCTCCCCAATATCTCCTTGGAAATCAGCCTGTATCAAATCCAACCATTCTACTCTCCATGCCTTTTTAGTACTTTAAATGTTATGGTGTTTTGAAGCCACATGTATCCCAGAAAAACACTTTGTTAAGTTTAATACATTCTTGTGTGTGTGAACCCATTGCAAGTAGGACCTTTTGATGAGGTTACTTTAGTTAAGATATGGAGCAGCTCAATCTGGATGGGTCTTAAAAGTTCCTGGAGTCCTTTATAAGCAAAATGGAATTCAGGCAATGAGAGAAAGAGCCAAAGGATGTCAATGGAACCCAGAAGAGAAGGGAGACACGAGGAGATGCCAACATGTGCATTGTCATGTGACAAGCTATGGCCCAAGAATCGCAGGCAGCCAGCCCCAGAATGCCACAGTCTTCAGAGATAAATCATCACCTTGATTTGGATTTCTTTTAGCCTCAAAATTGTAAGCTAATAAATTCCCATTGTTTAATCCAACCCACTTCATGGCATTCGCTTGAGAATCCCAGAAAACTAAAACAAGTATAATAATATCTATCTGTCACCAAAACTTCCATGCCTGTCTTGCCTACCTTGTTAAACTATGTTATAATTATTGTCAGCTTTTGCATACTGGTCTGATCAACTTGACTGGTGGGACTGCAGACTAGTCAAATGGCAGAGGTGCAGCATTATATAGACAGTAAAATGCCACCAAAACTCTATAAATAGGGATGAAAAATTCAAACATGTAAAATGCAAGATCATGTTATTGCAAGGTTAATGAAATAACTGGTGAGTGTTTGCAACCAGCTGGCTGGGAGTTCTTGAGTTCTAGGAGCCAATCATCAATCTTATTATTTCTGAATTTTGGTTATTGCTGTGGGAAATATCATAGAGTTTTATTCCATTTTATTTTGATTATCAGTTAAATAATAAAAAGTTTGCAGGGGGCTGTGACACTTATCATTGTTTAGTATGAACTCAATGGAAAAACGGGACTCCTTCTTCCTTCCTTGTGACACCAGTAAGATCAGAATTTTTTCTGACTGTGGCCCATGGCCCATTCTCATCCTGAAATAAGAATAAGAATGGAGATGCCAATAATGGAGAGGCAAGCGTAAGTGGGCCCAGGAACAACATTCAGAGGCACAATAAGGTTGGGGTTAATAAGTTTGCCTTTCTGGCAAGATCTTGTTTTAATTCCTATTCTGCCACTTCCTGGTTGAGGTCTTCTAAACAAGTCATTCAATCTTTTCCAAGCCTCAGGGCAGGGTCCTGATCTGAAATCAGAGTAATCATGCTTACTTCATGAGGTTGTCCTAAGGATTAAGTGCCATAATGTTGGTGACACATTCAATACCATGACTTGTACATGACAAGGGCTGTAATGGTAGTGATGATTATTATCAGAGCCATTAGCAATGGCACTGACAAAAGAGTTTCTACTATCTGAAATACCTCATCTTTTGGAATGTTTGTGAACTAACGTTCAAATTCAACAACAAACATGCCTAGATTTTTAGACAAGTTTCTGCTTAATGAGAATCCACCTACTCTATACTTTGTCACTTGGTCAGATGTACTAATTCCATCAGGCACTATCATTCAACAGTGGTCACTGGGAATCTGGCTCCACACAGGCATTAGATTGCGAATGAGATCAGGGGACTACCAAGTCCCAAGTACTTCACATAGAATAAACAATCGAGTGTTTTAAAAACTGTCGTTTTCCAAATGAGGACCCAGAGGCTCACAGAGGTTAAGTGAATAGCTTAAGTCATTCTAACTCCTAAGTAGCTTTGCTAAAATCTAGATGCCATCTTTACAAAGATTACTCTTGGGCATATTCTACTTGAAGGGTCAGCAAATATTTTTATAAAGAGCCAGAAATTTTAGGCTTTGTGAGCCACATTGTCTCTGTCTTAAGGACTCAATTCTGCAACATGAAAGCAGCTATTGGCAATACTTAGGCAAATGAATAGGTCTGTGTTCCAATAAAACTTTATTTATAAATGCAGGAGGCTACATTTGGTCCATGAGCTGTGTTTTTCTTATCACTGCTCTGGTTAGTGATTATATTATAGATTAATTTTAACAGGGACATTTAAGGAAGGAAAGAAAATTGTGCTCCATTGTCTATCTCCCTAACAGAATGTCTGGAATTCTAATTCTCTAGGTCATAATAAAAGCCACTTCCCACAGTCTATTAAAAAATAAAAGTGCTTCGCTGTGCATTTTTAGCCTAAAACAAAAATATTTAGTCACTCAAATATATTTTATACCAATTATTTTGGTAGGCACTTAATATATATTAAATGAACAAATTAATGAATAACCAAATTTTAAAATAATGGTTCATATTAGAACAGAACTGCTGCACCATAATATGGTTATTTTTCAGATAAATTTGTCAGATATTTTCAAGTGTCTCTTATATGCCAGATCTCCTATAAGACCTGGAGTTACACAGAAAAATAAGACATAGTCTTTACTTTCTAAAACACTCAATTCTGGGAGGCAAGAAAATTACTCACAGCATGATATATTATAAATATCATGCTTATGAAACTTGTGTTGACTCTATCAGTTTACCCAGATATTGTAAATAGATTATTCCATGAATATTCCCAAATTTAGGTTCCCACAGTACCAATCCATATGGTGCCACTATCGAAGTGCAACGATCTTCCCTTCACACAGTAACAATCAGTTCTTATCTACATTTAACCCACTGAATTTATTTCCAGAAGAAAAAAAAAACAAAGAAAAATATTCCTCATGGGATATATTTTTTTTCCTTGTCATTTTCTTAAAAAAAAGTCAATGATAATGCTTTCAAACTTAATATTAGCTCTTTTGCCCCAACACTATTTTGGAAGTGAGTTGTATAAATTCTAGCCTTACAGCTTCTAGTCTTTATTCCTTTTCCTTATACTTAACTGGTTTTCAACAAATGCCTTTTCCCAATTTTTCCTTAATACTAACCATGTAACCACAACATAGTGGTACAAAAGCAGGTTTTTACCTTTATTGTTTAAAATAGTGAAGCATCATAAAAATTGTCAATGCTCAACTGATGGCAATTCAACAAAGATGAATCAAATGTCAAAATATGTGGGGGGAGGTATAAATAC
Source organism: Choloepus didactylus (assembly GCF_015220235.1). Classification (NCBI taxonomy): domain Eukaryota; kingdom Metazoa; phylum Chordata; class Mammalia; order Pilosa; family Megalonychidae; genus Choloepus; species Choloepus didactylus. The sequence goes on from NC_051309.1 coordinate 20,366,830, forward strand.
ATGAAAACTTAAAAAGAGATGTCTGAAATTATCAGGGCATAGCTTCAGAAGGCAAGACATAAAAAGGGGCTTAGAAAAGAGTCATGTAATCTGGATAAGCTAAGTGGGCTTCATCTGTCACAATTCTGGGATATGAGTCTTTCAGATCATTGTGAATGATGCTTTGAGTGTTATAATAGAACTAGAAGATGTGGAAGCATTTGATTTAATGCATAGACATCAGTTTTGTCTGCCAAATCCCAGGGAAGACATCTAGAAGCCCATCGATCAACATTAGGATCTCTGTGTTGAGCAAATGACATCCAAATCATAAAGCCGTCATCATTTATAAAACACATTTTTAAATCACTGCTCCACTGCCATTTATAGTGGGTATATTTTTAGCTCCAATAATTAATCAACTCTGACACATTTCCTTCCTTTTTTTTTCCTGTTCTCCTCTGACATCCTTCTATTATCAGAAGCCATTTTTAATTTCCTGTATGCAGAAAAACAGCCAGCATATTCCAATTTCTAAGTTTCATCTATCCAGGGTCTTTGGAGCTTTATAAATGAAGAAAATTGAAAAACATTCTTCAGCTCAGATAGCATCTTGACATACATGTGCCATGATCAGAGTGACATCTCCATTGGGAATACAAATTCACTGCTCGTGAGTGTACCTCAGAAACACATTGCTTGAAAATGATGTACCTCAAGCACACAGCCATATCACATTCCCCACCTCTTTGGGAATCACTTCATCAGATAATTTCTCTTAAAGAGATTCCAGTACTCAAACTTGCCTCCGCTTTAATCAACAGTGAGATAATATAGAAGCCGCATTAAATGATTCAGAATGATTTAGTCAGCAGGAAACCCATTAGTTTAACCATATTTTCCCATGCTTTTCAGCACCATGTCCTGTCATCTGGAAATAATAGGTCCCATAAAAGCAAATTCTGAAAGCTTAAAAAAAAAATGCCAGGGTAGAGCACTCAGTGTTTATTTGGAGGTTGATATTACCACAAATTAATCAAAATGAGGATTTTTCCCACTATATTTGAATTAGATTTCTGTATGAAAGAATGCTAAAATGTTACATTTAAGTGTGGTATATTTACATATTTACTTTCATCAGATTGGAATATGCCAGATGTGCAAACTTAGAATCATACTAATGTGGATGTTTTCATTTCTAGTAAATCAATGCATAAACTGAAAAAAAATTCAAAAGGGAATGGGGAACTGGCAGCTCAAAGTAATGACAAGTGCGTATTAAAATATGTTGAGTCAATAGTCTATCTAAGGGTGCATATGTTGTCATTATATATAATAATGATATATGAAATATAATTATAACAAAATTTTCAAGTTGCCTTAAATGCATTAGGAATATCATTAAATATCACAATCACCACAGTTTAATGCATGTGACTTTTGTTTAGGGATGGAAATATAAGGAAAAAAAAGAGTTTGATCATCATCAACTCTGAGTACATGTTAGAGCTTCTCCCAGTCTGCTGGCTCTCAATGAATACTAATTGATAACAATTTTACTTTCTAAAAACCCAGAATTGTCTAAATCCCCAGAACATTCTCAACTCTGAGTGCATCAGGATAGCACTTCAAGTTATAACAAAGATTAGCCCTTGTGAAGAATCAGAAGAAATAGATCTCAAAAGGAAAGAGTGCCTGCAATAGCTGGAAAGGCCTCAAATTTTTAATGGGGGAAAAACATCTAGTTATCATTTTGCAGATGAAGAAACTGGAAACATTACAGTAGTGAGTAGAAAATGTTAAGCCTCTATAAGAATTCTGGGTTCCTGCTCCAAACCTCAGGGCTTTTCAGGTCTTTGCAAGGTGAAAGTGAATAGGATGGTTATCAAATAAAAAAAATGCCTGTGGTTTTTCAATTAGATAAGAAAACCAAATAGTCATAAGTGCTTTATTGGGTGGATGCCCTATTTATGAAAACACTCTTAGTGAATCTGCTGCATGGAATGCTCTAGAGGAGTCACCAAACTGCCCCGGTGATGATCTAGTCTTCAGCATATCTGCCGCTTAAATTCACTTGAGGATCAAATAAGCAAATGAAACTAAAGTGGTTAACACAGTGCTTGGCCTACAGTTAAGTAAGGCCCTTAAAATAATCCTTGGTCTCATGAAAATGATAGCTAAAAAGGTAAAATGATTAAGTCTAAAATGGGAAAAAAAAAAAAAACAAGTCTCTTTGATCTATTAAAAACAAGAACCAATCCTTAGACACTCTCTACATGAAAGCATAAAGTGCCTTTGAAATGTTAACTATTACAATATTCACCATATCCTCATGAGATTGGTACTATCTTTATTACCATTTTATGGATGAATGAAACTTAAGCACAGAGAGGTTAAGTAACTCACCCAAAGTCACAATGATGGTAAGTGGCAGAACTGGTAATTTAACATGAGCAGTTTAATGCCATGGCCAACCTCTTAGCCATTTCACCATGCAGCCTCCCATTTGCATTTGTATTCCGACTATTAGCAAAGAAACTATTGCCGTATAACTAGTTTCTTATAAATACAAGTGCTTTTCAAAATAGCACCTTTGTGGTAGCCTAGCAATTATAAGACCAAAAATCACAAGGACCATTTTTCTCTTTATATCCAAGCCTAACTCAGAGCAGCATAAATTTGTGCTAATTTTGCCTTATTATCTCTTATGAGAATAAGTATAAAGCTTTGGGCTCTATGAATAAGGAACATGTCTGTCTTCATGAACACTAAACTCCCTTGCCAATAAAAGTGATAAAGAATAAAGCATTTTGTTTCAACTCCATTGTTTGACTAAAGCACTTTAAGCCCAAAATGTATGATCCCAGAATTACCTAGGTGTCTATCATCCTTCATGATGTAAAAGACAATTTGGAATTGATTTTAAAGTATCCAAGGAAACAAAAACTGGGAGGGGGGCTGGGGCGGGGGGTGGTGATGAAAAAAAAAAGTGAAAAAGAAGCAGCCTGAAAGCTTTCCAAAAATATTCCACCCACACTACAGTTCTGGACAACATTGTCAGAAGGGAAACATTTAACATCCCTTTCTTTAAAGTTGGATTTGTTTAACTGGCCAGGGCTTCACAAAATGTTATGTCTATCTTGTGGGAATGTTTGCTAAGAATGAATTTAACTTGGCTACTATGAATGTTGTTTTTGTTGTTTTGGTTTTTTTTTAAATGTTAGTTTTGGGGATGACTGTTTTCTTTGGGGTGGAAGAAACAACTTTTCGTGCAATTTAGTGGTAATATGAAACCACCTCCATTGGACTCTCATGCATTCCATGTACTATATATAATATATATTTCAGCTGGGTTTGTGTTCTCAAAATCCAAGAACTTCTGCATAAAAGTTGCTCAATTTCAGAACGATTGAAACCACAGGGAGGATAATTCTATATGACTCCAAACTACAGGGGTTTCCTAAGCAGACTGCATATCATTTCCGCCTCTCATCTGTCTTCAGTCCTGTATCTTAGGGCCTCAATTTAAAAGCCACCATATTCTGATTCAGTTTTTGCCTGAATTAGATGGCAAGATCATTTTTGCTGCTAATGAATGCAACGTCCTGAAGCTCCTTCCCCATCTCAACATCTCCTCTTCTGACCCTCTCTCTTCTCCCATGTACACACAATCCATAGAAACCAGAGAGACCCAACATAGCTTTTAGCCTGCCGTTGATCTCTCCATCAATCTGAAGAACTTATGCAACCTCAAAACAGCATTTAGGCAGATCCCTTATGGTGAATTAAATCATGTACCCCAACCAAAGACATGTTCTTAATTTTAATCTCTGTTCCTATGGGTGTGAACCCATTTGTAAATAGAATCTTTTGAAGATGTTACTATTAATTAAGTTGTGAATCAGAGTGGATCTTAATCCTCATTATTGGGGGCCTTAAAAAGAGAGGAAATTCAGATGCAGTCAGAGGAGCCAGAACATGTAGAAAGTGGAAGTCAGCAGAAACTCAAAGAGTAGAGACAAGTAGACAGAACTTGCCATGTGATAGAAGGCAGAGATGCAAGTCTAGGAGCCCCAAAGGTGACAGCAAGCCATTACCAGAATGCTAAAGACTTTGGGGAGAAAGCATGGCCTTCCCAACTCCTTGATTTGGGATTTATGGCCTCTAAAACTGTGAGACAATTGATTCCTGTTGTTTAACCCAACTCCTTGTGTGGCATCTGTCACAGTAATCCTGTAAACTAAGAAACCCCTACACAGGTGACCCAGCACAGTCTGATTGTATACTTTATTTGCTAAGTGACACAACAGAGGGTTAAGAGGAAGGGTATAATAAGAAATTTTCAGTTCTTTTTAAAATTCAAATTATAACTTGCTCTTTTTCTCCTTTTAACTAAAAGGAAACATAATCACAGACAATTATAAAAAATGCTCCAGAGATAGGGCTTTAAAACAGAATTTGAGCCTCAACCTATCTCAAAAATGCAAAATCGGATCAGTGTGCTATATATGCATATGCAAAGAGAGTAATTGAGGAGAGTTTAATAGAGCAACTACCTAAAAGATTGTGGGCAGGTTTAAGAAAAATCCATGTTATATATGCATATGTGAAGAGAGTAATTGAGGAGAGTTTAATAGAGCAACTACCTAACAGATTGTGGGCAGGTTTAAGAAAAATACAAAAGGAACCATGAAATGCAGAGATGGGGCTTTACCATCCCTACACCCAAAGGGGCAAGAATAGGGAGGGTGGAGTCTACGTTTTATCAGTTAGGCTCTATGATCTTAGGAAGAAGATTGAGGTTATAGCAAGGGACAACAACTGACATCCTCCTCCTGCTGTCCCCTTATCTGCTCTGGTCCTTCCTACTGGCCAAAGCCAACTGGAAGTCAGAGGAAAAGGGAGTCCTTTCATGCAGTCTAGATAAATCAGCCTCCAGGACATGGAGCAAAGTGCACTTGAGAGTGTATCTGGAGGGGCAAACAGACTATCCTCACAAATACCCTATACGTTAGATGAAAAGATGATAGATAGATGATGGATAGATATAGACTAGACAGACAGATACATAGATATCTACACAGATAGATATAGAATAAATAGCTGATAGAAGCAATTGGTTTGGACACTATCAATGAGTTCAAATATATTAAAATGCTGAAAACCTTTTGCAACAAATCCACTCCATTTGAAGTCTGAAAGCCTTCCCCACCAAAGCCCAACTAAAAACTATAAATAAAATTTGAAATGATAAAGCAACACCTCTATGAATATAAACATTTATTAACCAAAGTATCTCTTGCTTTAAAAATAAATCGCTTTATACTTTGAGGGAAAAGAGATTGTAATCAGATCTTTCCCATTCTGTCTTTGACTTTAAAAGTCATCCTGCTACATTTTCAATTCAGGCTTAGAAATCAAGACTATGAGATTCTGGGAATTGTATGATCATTTTACCAATAAATGTGGTTTTGAGTAATCATGCCAGACTGATTGTTTTTGTGAACTGAACTTGAGTCAGAAGATAAACATTCCTGTTTGGTATCTATTATTATTCAAAGCATTGCCATACCAAGAAATAGTGGAGAAATCCTAAAAAAGTAACAGCTGAGCCACCAGAAATAAGTACATGGAAACATGTTAATGGAGTAAACTGTTTAGCCAAATAATTGGATGTTTTTCTGGCCTTGATTCACTCATGAGCAATAAAATGAAACTGGGCAAATACTTCATTTCCCTAGTGCTGGAGTTCCACCGATAGCAACTTTGGGATTCTGACTTAGCAGTAGTTGGACACTTTCTCAGAAAGCTACAAGCAGCTCTTTCCCTCCAATGGAGCAAGGGACTGAATGATTTCTGGCTGCCTTAGAAGAATAATTACAGAGCAAACAAGGCAGTTAGAGCCTGGTCCAGTTCCCAGCGAAAAGAAGAGGGACTTCTTCAGGTTCCATCCATAACCTGCTTGGCATCAAATGCCCACAAAATGCAGCGTCTTACACTTCTCTGTTTCAAGGTGTTCACCTCCAGTTCTCTTCCCAGAGAGGCAGCTGTTAGTGGAAGAAAGGAAAAAGGGTTAAAAGGACAGCACATAAGCAGCTTGTTTGAATCATGCTCCACAGCAGGTCCCAAGACCGATGGATAATTACAGGAAGTATCTGTAAAATGGTTCTCATTTACAAATGAGAAAGTGCTCTCCCCTCTCCATGGCCACATCAGACAGAAATAAGTATACACCCAGCTATGCAGCCATTTGCTCGCTAGGCTTCAGCCACAACTGAGGACTATCACTCCCTCAAAGCCTCTAGCTCTTTTTCTCCTTGGAGCCTCTGTCCATGTGCTTCATTCTGTTGGGAAACACTTCCCCTCGCTTGCCATAGGTCTTTTGTTCACCAGCTCCCTCCTCCACCTTATTCTCTGCCGAAGCAACCTGTAGGTGTGAGGGTTTCTCACCCATATCTCACACTAGACTCTAAGCCATGTGAGAACTGGATCTGTGTGTGTTTGTTCTCCTTCCACAGTATCCAACACAGGGCCTGGCACATAGTAGACCTTTAATAAATATCTGTTCAATGCATGAATGAAATTCTCATCTGGCTTTAATTATAGAGGGGACTGCCTGAAACCATGTTTTCTTTCTTCCTTTTTTTTTTTTTTAAACAAGGGAAATGATACCAAAACTTTCCCAAAGGTTTTATGCTCACAAATACTCCAAGCAGATGTCTGAAATGCCATAAAGAGCAAGCCCTTGCCACACCATTCTACCAAAAAGGCTTCCTGCCAACAGGATCACAAATTACAGCAAAGACAGAGGTCTGACTCCTGTGTTTAATTCAGCTGATGGATGTGCTTTGTTTTGATTGAGACCTTATCTTCTCCAGAGCTCAAGAGAGGGAGTCGAGTGTATTATTCTTTATGATGTTCTTGTGAAGATGGCAATTCTTTCTCATTAATATATAATAAAGAGATTAGAGTGACTTCCCCAAGGTCACACAGAAAACTACTATGATTATTAAATTACAACAAGGAAAATTGCCTGCTGTGGTAGATGTGACTGAAAAACCTAGCAGTCATCTTATACAAATCCCAAAGACTCAGGAGAACAGGGGACAAGCAGAGAGTACAGAGGTTTTGTCAACTGGTTTTGTAACTTATCTAACTTCCCCAAGGCACATTTTTCTCATCTCATCTGTAAAGTGTAGCTAACACCAAACTTGCAATCTCATAAAGGGAAATAAATTCTTTAAAAATAAGTGTATATTTATTTATATTTAGATATACATTTATATAGTTTTAGATTTAAATAATATATATGCCTAGCCTAATATTTTGCAGAAAGTAGGTACTAAATATCTAAATATATATTTCTTTTACTAGTATTATACCCAAATGTCAGAAGGTGGGCAAAATATTAAGATGCCAAGTTGCCATAACCAAGGACTCAAGAGAACTTCAAGGTAAACAGAACTACCAAAATAACAAGAAATATGTTAAACAGACCAAAGTATATAGCTGAAAAAGGCTTGCCTAAGAAAAAAAAAAACTACACTAAGTAAAATATTTGTAACAGGGGAGACAAAACAAAAAAAAATTTCATCAGAATAATAAAAGTACAACAGGAAATTTTTGTGGACATTTTATCTCTGTGAGATAAGTAGTGAGGGTCAACTTATAAATATCTAAAGAAGACAAATACCTTATATATTTTCTGTAATTTCTATGCTTACAAAAATACAAACATGACCTCAGCTAGAAAAAGAAAACTACATTTAATAAACCTACTATGAACCCATCACTTAATTCTCATAGAGGTCACCCTGGGAGCCCCAGCTATTTCACCCAGCATTCAGATATCCTTATTGTACATGGAGGGTCAGGGAGGTAGTTGGTGTCTCACAAAGAATGACACTGCCTCCTGGGAAAACACTTTTTCCTGGGCATCTGAAGTCTGGACCCCCATTTACAGATGTTCTAGTTGTTCAGCATCCAGCCAAAAGGAAGAGAAAAGGCTGAAAGTTAGTCCAAGTCCCCTTCATCAAGCTTCATGCACTGTCATTGGGCTGGCTATGCACAGAAGGGACACCTTGTTTTCATTCTTCCACCCCAAATCCTGTGTAAGCTAGCTTCTGCTCTGAGGGAGGTGAAACCGGAAAACTCAGTATTAGAAGGGAGGAATAAATTTGGGATGTGTCCTGTTAAATGTCTCATTGTTTCTTCTTTTTTCTACCAGTGATTAAAACCATATGAGGAAAAATTAGATAATCAAGACAGAAAAGAGGGGAGTGGGGTATGTCGCCAAAATATCTACAAGTTGTCAAGAGCCTAGAGGAGCAACATAAAGGGATGGGAAGGGAGTTTTCCTTGAGGGAATTGCTGGAGCAGAGGGGGCAAGGGACAAACACACCTCCGCTGCAAGCAGACCAGCCTAACTGTGGAGGAAGAGGATGTGCAGAAACACTGAGTGCTGGGAGGGGCAGGTGTCATCAGAGCAGCACTGAGACAGGCAGGGAAGCATGACAAGTGGCAGGTGTCCTACAGCAGTTGAATCCACTCACGGAAAATGGTAAACATGGATGGTCAGAAATCCATGGCAGATGCTCTCCTGAGGACAGACTACATCAAAATTTCCTAGGGAACTTTGAAAAATAAAATGCCAGGGTCACACTCAGCCACTCAATAAATCTGAGTTGGAGGCCTGAGGATCTGAATTGTTAAGTCACGCACTGTATATTGCCCTAGATTTGAAGACAGCTGACCTAGAGGGAGAAGAGGAGACAATCCCTGGGGATTCCAATTCTCGCTGGGGAAAACCTGCATTGTGAACAGAAGGGTTGAAGTTTGCACAGGGCGGGAGAAGGAAAAACAAAAAAATACTAGTTTGTTATTGTTTATATATGGTATCCATGTCTGGGTACTTTTTGGGTGCTTATAGAAGAATTAAGAAGCAAATTAAATAGTAAAAACACAGTTTGCTCTATCAGTCAGGGTTTTACCTTAGAGACAATATAGGTATATATATATATATATAGTATCAGAACATATATATTTGTTCTGATATTATAAAGATTTATTTCAAGGAATTGGCTTACATGATTGTAGAGGCTGGCAAATTCAAAATTTGTAGGTCAGGCCAGCAGGCTGAAAGCAGCCAGGCAGGAGCTGACACTGCAGTCCACAGGCAAAATTCCTTCTGTCTCAGGAAAATCTGTTTTGCTCTCAAGACCATTGAACTGATTAGACAAGGGCCACCCACATTACCAAGAAAATCTTTATTAAAGTCAACTCATTGCAAATACCAGTCACATCTACAAAACACCTTCACAGCAACACCTAGATCAGTGTTTGATTGAATACCTGAATGCTATAGCCTAGCTAAACTGACAAATAAAACTGACCACCATAGTTGCTAAAGACATTTGCTTGATTGGTAAAGTAATTTTACAAAAATTATGGGCTAAAATTCTGCAGAACCAATAATTGATTCTGATTTTTGTTTTTGTCTTTAAAAAAATTCTTGAGAATATATTTTGCTTGTAGAAAACACATACTCAATATTTTTAAATGAGTGAATAAATAAATAGGCCAGATTGGAGTATGAATTTGGCTGTTCTGATACATTCTTTTTTTTTTTTTAATTAGAGAAGTTGTGAGTTTACAAAACAATCATGCATAAAATACGGGCTTCTCATACACCCCCCGGTTTGAACGTAGTATGTCCCCCAGAAAAAGCCATGTTCTTTGATGCAATCTTTTTTTGATGTGGGGCAGATATATTAGTGGGGATTAAGTTGGAATGTTTGGATTAGGTTGTTTGCATGGAAATGTGCCCCACCCAACTGTAAGTGATAACTCTGATGAGATACTTCCATGGAGGCGTGGCCCCACCCATTCCGGGTGGGCCTTGATCAGTGGAGCCATATAAATGGGCTGACAAACAGAAGAAACTCAGTGCAGCTGCAGCTGTGAGTGACATTTTGAAGAGGAGCTACAGCCAAGAGGACATTTTGAAGAAAGCACAGGAGCTGCAGATGAGAGAAGGTTTGAAGATGGCCATTGAAAGCAGACTCTTGCTCTGGAGAAGCTAAGAGAGGACAAATATCCCAAGTGCAACTAAGAGTGACATTTTTGAGGAACTGCAGCCTAGAGAGGAACATCCTGGGAGAAAGCCATTTTGAAACCAGAACTTTGGAGCAGACGCCAGCCACGTGCCTTCCCAGCTAACAGAGGTTTTCCGGACACCATTGGCCATCCTCCAGTGAAGGTACCCAATTGCTGATGTGTTATCTTAGACACTTTATGGCTTTAAGATTGTAACTGTGTAACCAAATAAACCCCCTTTTATAAAAGCCAATCTGTCTCTGGTGTTTTGCATTCTGGCAGCATTAGCAAACTAGAACACTCCCCCACTACCAACACCTTGCATATTTTCTTACTATTGATGATACACATTTTTTATATATTAAATTTTATTGTTTCTCTAAACAGTAGTTACCTTTGTTACGATTGGTGAAAAATTATTGAAATAGTTCTATCTATCGTCCATTATTTATATTAGGGGTATTTTTCCAATTTACCACTCAATTTTTACCACCTTGTCATACATTTTTTATAAATGATGAGACAACATTTTTAGACTTATGCTATTAACAATAATCCATAGTCTACAATATGGTTTACTGTGCTGTACATCCCTATGTTTTATCTTTTAATCTTTTTTTCTAATAATATATACATTTGAAAGTTTTCTCTTTTAACCACATCCACCTATACAGTTCAGTGCTTTTGATTATACTCATAATAATGTTCAATTGTCACCACCATCCATTTCCAAACCTTTCCCATCAGCCTAAATAGAAATTCTGTATACCTTAAGCATCAACTTGGCATTCTCTGACCCCAATCTATCATTTAGTAACCCATATTCTAGAATAATATGTAGTCCATAACAGCAAGATCATATAATATTTGTCCTTTTGTGTCTATTTCACTCAACATAATGTCTTCAAGTTTCATCCATGTTGTCACATGCATCAGGACTTCATTCTTTTTTACAGCTGAAAAATATTCCATTGTATGTATATGACACATTTTGTTTATCCATTCGTCAGTTGATGGACACTTGGGTGGCCTTCATCTTTTGGCAATTGTGAAATAATGCTGCTACAAACATCGGTGTGCAAACGTCTGTTCAATTCCCTACTTTCAGTTCTTCTGGGTGTATACCTAGTAGTGAGAGTGCCAGATCATATTGCAATTTCTATAATTAGCTTCCTGAGGAGCATCCAGACTGTCTTCCACAGTGGCTGCACCATTTTACTTTCCCACCAGCAATGAATGAGTGTTCCTGTTTGTCCACAGCCTCTGCAACACTTCCAGTTCTCTGTTTTGTTTCAATAGTTGCCATTCTAGTAGGTATAAAATGATATCTCATTGTGGTTTTGATTCGCATTTCCCTAATAGCTAGTGAGGTTGAGCATATTTCTATGTGCTTTTATTCACTTCTATTTCCTCTTTTGAGAAATGTCTATTCAAGTCTTCTGCCCATTTTTAAATTGGGATCTTTCTCTTTTTATTGCAGAGTTGTGTGATGTCTTTGTATCTTCTGGATAATAAACATTATTGGATATGTGATTTCCAAATACATTCTTCCATCTGAATAGGTTTTCTTTTCACTTTCTTGACAAAGTCCTTTGATGCACAAAACTTGTTAATTTTGATGAGATCCTATTTAATCCATTTTTTTCTTTTGTTACTTATGCTTTGGGTGTAAAATCTAAGAAACCAAGATCTACCACAAGATCTTGAAGACGCTTTCCTACATTTTTTTCTAGGAGTTTTATGGTTCTGCTTCTTATATTTAGGATTTTAATCCATTTTAAATTTTTCTTTTACATTCTTATTGTGAAATATAACTTGTATACAGAAAGATGATAACTTTCAAAGTACAGTTTAACAAGTAGTTATATAGGTAATTTCAGAGAATATTATGGGTAACAGTTCCACAATTTCCATAATTTCCTTATGGTGAAATATAACATACATACAGAAAGATGATAAATTTCCAAGTACAATTTAACAAGTAGCTATAGAGAAAATTTCAAAGAATGTTTTAGGTTACAGTTCAATCATGTCAGTTATTTCCTTTTAGCTACTCTGGTACCCTGGAAACTATATATGTATATATAAAAATAAAGATTCAATATTCATAATCCTTTGTTAACTCCTACCTTGTCTGTTGCTACCCTATCTCTTGTTTGATCACTTTCTCAATCTTCAGGGATATATGGTCAGTGACCACTCTAACTTGTTCATATTGTAAAGGGGTGTCAAATTATGGGGAAGGAGGATGCATTGGGTTGATGTTCTTGAAGAGGCTGTTGCCTCTGGGTTCTGGGACTTATCTGGCACGGGAACACTCTGGATGATTTAAGTTTCTGAAAAATAAACTTAGTGAGTAAAACTTTCATACAGTCTCAGATAGGGAGCTAGGTATTCTTTAGTATATTCAGGACTACTGTTGATTAGGGCTTGGCATACTGTAGCCATTTGGAAGATCTAATCAGATCCTGCATTAGAGTAACCTCCAGGATACCCTGATTCTATTTGAAATCTCTTAGTCACTAAAACCTTATTTTGTTATCTTTTTTTTTCCTTCTTTTGGTCAAGAAAGCATTCTCAATCCCTCAATGCCAGGACCAGACTCATTCTTGGGACTTGTGTCCCACGTTGTCAGGGAGAGTCACACCCCTGGGAGTCATGTCCCACATGGGGAGGGAGGGGGAGAGGTAATGAATTTATTTGCACAGTTGGGCTTAGAGAGAGAAAGACCACATCTGAGCAACAAAAGAGGTTCTCTGGGGGTGACACTTAGGCATAATTATAGGTAGGATTAGCCTCCCCTTTACAGCATAAGTTTCACAAGAGCAAGCCTCAAGATCGAGGGCTTGACTTATATGTTGGGGGTTCCTAACTTCACATAGTATATATTCTGTCCAAGATAAACAATCCATATCTCACATTAACTTCATTTAGTTGGACAATCATCATCACTCTCAATTTTAAACAATTATCATAACCTAAAACACCCCAAAGTTCTTATCAGTCCCTAATTATTTACTCTAGTATTAGTGTGATATTGATAAGGTTGTCCTATTAAATATAGTCTATAATATGCATTAGTTAGTTTTTCCCATATACTACTCTCTTGTTAACTCTTTGTGCCAGTGTCATATCTAAGAAGTAGATGATGCAAGCGCTTATTTATATTTATAGTGCTAATCGGTGGGATACATGCCTTTAAACAACTCCTTTCAATCATATTCACCTTCAAGGCAGCACTGATACTTAAAATACTATTAATGAGATATCATCACCCCTGTCCATTCCCATAACTTTAAGTTCACCCTTATTAACATGTCTGAACATATTAGGTTATCATTTCCCCTTCACTAGCTTCTGTCTGTCTCTAAGTCCCCTACATTCTACATTAGAAGACACTGATTATACATTGTTCAGGGAGTTCATATTAGTGAAAACATACAATTTCTCTCCTTTTGTGTCTGACTTATTTCACTCAACAATATGTCTTCCAGGTTCACACATGTTGTCATATGTTTCAGGGCCTTTCTCCCATTGAGTTGGCTGCTCTTCACCTTTTTGACAAAGTGTCCTTTGAGGCACAGAAGATTTTGATTTTGAGGAGTTTCCATTTACTTATTTTTTCTTTGGTTGCTTGTGCTTTGGGTGTGAACTCTAACGAGCTGCCTCCTATTACTAGGTCTTGAGGATGTTTCCCTATATTATCTTCTAGGAGTTTTATGGTGCTATCTCTTATATTAGGGTCTCTGATCCACTTAGAGGTAATTTTTGTATAGGGTGTGAGATAGGGTTCCTCTTTCATTCCTTGGGATATGGATAACCAGTTCTCCCAGCCCCATTTATTGAAGAGACTGTTCTATCCCAGTTCATTGGATTTAGGAATTTTATCAAAAATCAGTTGACCGTAGATCTGGGGGTCTATTTCCAAACTCTCCATTTGATTCCATTGTCTATCTTTGTGCCTGTCAGTACCATGCTGTTTTGACCACTGTGGCTTTATAGTGGGTATCCAAGTCAGGAAATACAAGTCCTCCCACTTCATTCTTCTTTTTTAGAATGTTTTTGGCAATTCAAAGTCCCTTCCCCTTCCAAATAAATTTTATAACTAGCTTCTCCAAGTCTTCAAAGTAGGTTGTTGGATTTTTGATTGGAATTACATTGAATCTGTAGAACAGTTTGAGTAGAATTCACATATTAATGATGTTTAGCCTTCCTATACATGAACATGGAATACCTTTCCACCTATTTAGGTCCTCTTTGATTTCTTTTAGTAAAGTTTTGTAATTTTCTATATAGAGGTCTTTTGCATGATTGGTTAAGTTTATTCCCAGGTACTTGATTTTTTTAGTTGCTATTGTGAATGGAATTTTTTTAATTGCCTTTTCAGTTAGGTCATTGTAGCATATAGGAACATTACTGATTTTTGCACATACATCTCACATTCCACCACTTTGTTGAATTCTTTTTTTAGCTCAAATAGTTTTGTTGTTGGTTTCTCAGGATTTTCCAAATATAAGCTCATATCATCTGCAAATAATGACAGTTTTACTTCTTCCTTTCAAATTTGGATGCCTTCTATTTTTTGTCTTGATGAATTGCTCTGGCTAGAACTTTTAGCACAATGTAGAATAAGAGTGGTAGCAGTGGGCATCCTTGTTTCATTCCTGATCTTAGAGGGAAGGCTTTCAGTCTCTCACTGTTGAGTACTGTGCCAGCTGTGAGTATGCCCTTCATCATATTGAGAAAGTTTCCTTCAGTTCCTACCTTTTGAATGTGTGTGTGTGTGTTCTGGACATATTAGATTATCATTCCCCCTCACTATCTTCTGTTTATCACCAGGTACCCAATACTCTACATTATAAGGAATTGATTTTACATTGTTCAGAGAGTTCATAGAATGGTGACATACATTATCTCTGCTTTTGTGTCTTAGTTCACTCAGCATTATATCTTCAAGAGTTTTTATTAGATAAGTATGCTGAATTTTTCAGCATCTATTGAAATGATCATTTGATTTTTCTCTTTTGATTTGTTAATGTGTTGGATTACATTGATTGATTTTCTTATGTTGAACCACCCTTGCATGCCTGGAATGAACCCCACTTGGTCTTAGTGTATGATTCTTTTAGTGAGCCTTTGGATTCAATTTGCATGTATTTTGTTGAGAATTTTTACATCTATATTCATTAAGGAAATTGGCCTGTAGCTTTTCTTTCTTGTAGTATCTTTATATGGTAAAGGTATTAGAGCGATGTCAGCTTCATAAAATGTGTTAGGTAGTGTTCCATTTCTTCAATTTTTTGAGAGTTTGAGCAGGAATGGTGTTGGTTCCTTTGGAAAGTTTGGTAAAATTCCCCTTGAAGCCACCTGGCCCTGGACTTTTATTTGTAGGTAGATTTTTGATGACTGATTGGATCTCTTTAGTTGTGATTGGTTGTTGAGGTCTTCTGTTTCTTCTCAGGTCAGTCTAGTTTGCTCCTGTGTTTCCAGGAAATTATCCATTTCCTCTAAGTT
This sequence comes from Choloepus didactylus, assembly GCF_015220235.1. NCBI lineage: Eukaryota > Metazoa > Chordata > Mammalia > Pilosa > Megalonychidae > Choloepus > Choloepus didactylus. The sequence continues at coordinate 20,382,418 of NC_051309.1, forward strand.
GTCTAGCTTGTTGGCATACAGCTGTTCATAGTATCCTCTTATGATTCTTTTTATAATTCCTTCAGGATCCATAGTAATGTCTCTCCTCTCATTTCTGATTTTGTTTATTTGGGTCTTCTCTTTTTTGACTTTGTCAGTCTAGTTAATGGTTTGTCAATCTTGGTGATCTCAAAGAACCAGCTTTTGGCTTTATTTATTCTCTATATTGATTTTTGATCTCCAGATCATTTATTTCTGCCTTAATCTTTGCTATTTTTTTTCTTCTACTTTCTTTAGGGTTAGTTTGCTGCTCTTTCTCTAGTTTCTTCAGTTGTTCAGTTAGGTGTTTGGTTTTAGTTCCTTCCTTCATTTTAATGCATTCATTTAGAACTATAAATTTCTCTCTCAGCACTGCATTCACTGCATCCTAAAGGTTTTGATATGTTGTATTCTTGTTTTCACTTGTCTATAGATATTTGCTGAATTCTCTTCCCATTTCTTCTTTGACCCACTGATTGTATAGGAGTGGGTTGATTAACCCCATATATTTGTGAATGTTCTGGTTCTTTGTTGGTTATTGATTGCTAGTTGCATTCCATTATGATCAGAGAATGTGCTTTGAATAATTTCAATCTTTTTAAAATTTATTGAGACTTGTTTTGTGCCCTAGCATATGATTTATCCTGGAATATGTTCCATAAGTGCTAGAGAAGGATGCATATCCTGGTAATTTGGGATGTAACAATCTATACAAGTCAGTTAAGAGTAATTCATTCATCACATTATTTAGGTTCTCAGTTTCCTTATTGGTCCTCTGTCTGATTGTTCTATATATAGCAGAGAGCAGTGTATTGAAGTCTCCCACAATTATTGTAGAAACTTTGGTTTTGCTGATGTTTGTCTCATATACTTTGGAGCTCCATGACTGGGTGCATAAACATTTATGTTTGTTATTTCTTATTGTTGAATTGTCCCTTTTATTAATATATAGAGTCCTTATTTGTCTCTTATGAAATCTTTGCATTTAAAGTCTATTTTGTCTGATATTAATACAGCTACTCCTGCTTTCTTTTGGATGTAGCTTGTGTGGAATATGTTTTCTGTTCTTTCACTTTCAATCTCTTTATGCCACTGAGTGTAAGATGAATCTCTTGTAAACAGCATATTAATGCATTATACCTTTTAATCAATTCTACCAGTCTGTATCTTTTAATTGTGGAGTTTAATCCATTCACATTCAAAGTTATTACTGTGAAGGCAGTTCTTGAACCAATCATCTTATCCTTTAGTTTTTATTTGTCAGATCCACCCCCCCTTGTCTTTTTTTTTCCTTTAAGTAACCCTTACTAATATTATTCAGTTTGGTGTCCTTTTCAGTCTTCTCTCACCTTTCTTTTTTTCTCAGCTGCTATAAATCCCTTTAGTATTTCTTGCAGGGCAGGTCTCTTGTTAACAAATTCTGTCAGCATTTACCTGTGAAATTTTCAACTCTCCCTCAATTTTGAAGGAGAGCTTTGCTGGATAAAGAATTCTTGACTGGCATTTTTTCTCTTTCAGAATCTTAAATAAATCTTAAATCTTAAATACACTGCCTTCTCACCCCTATGGTGCCTGCTGAGTAGTCAGTACTTAGTTTTATGTGGTTTCCTTTGCATGTGGTGAATCACTTTTCTCTTGCTGCTTTCAGGACTTTCTCCTTCTCTTCAGCATTTGACAATCTGATCAGTATGTATCTTTAAGTGGGTCTATTTGGATATATTTTACTTGGAGTGGTCTTCTTTGATTTGCATATTTATGTCTTTTATAAGGGTATGGAAGTTTTCCCCAACTATGTCTTCAAATACTCTTCCTAGCCCTTTATGCTTCTCTTCTTCTTCTGGGACACCAATGATTCTTATATTTGTGCAATTCATGCTGTTCATCATTTCCCTGAGGTCCATTTCAATTTTTTTTAATTTTTCCACCATTTTTTCTTTTGTGAGTTCACACTCAATTGCCTTTTCCTGTAGTTCACTTATTCTTTCTTCTGCCTCCTCAAATCTGCTGTTGTGTGTCTCTAGGAAATTTTTAATTTGATCTACAGGATCTTTCATTTCCATCAAGTCTGATTTTTTTTTTTTAATTTGCTCTTTCAAATTCTTCTTTATGCTCTTCTAGAGTTTACTTGAGGTCTTTTATGTCTTTAGCAAACACACTGAAGTTGTTTTGGAGATTTGTATGTACTTCTTTGGAGTACTAATTTGATTACTCCAAGTTCTGTGTCTCCTTCAGCTTTTTAATTTGGTTGTTTAGCTTGTCCATATCTTCTTGGGTCTTCATGTGCTTTGTGATTTTCTGTTGACTTTGGGGCATTTTCTTATCTTGATAAGATTATTTTGGGAAATGCACAATTATTTCAACAATTATATAGAATTTGGCAGAGCCACAACATGATGGAATGCACTTTCCTTGTCTTCCCAGCAAATGGTGCTCTTGAGCCACATCTTACCCTCAAGCCAGCTTTTCCTCAAATGTTCCTGTGTGCTGGGTGAGATCCAAGCCAGGTAGATATCCAATCAGTACACCAGTTCTCTGTGTTCGCTGACAACTGCCATCCCTGGGGGTGGAGGGTGGGCTCTGCAGTTTGGCAGGGAGTCCGCTTAAGGCACAGTGGATCTGGTGATACCTGGCCCTCTGAATGGGTCACTCTTGGGCTGTGAGGATGCAAATCTCATGGTCCAGCTCATAAATGTCATTCTCCCTGCCTTTCATGTTCCTCTGAGCTTCTGGAGTGGGGGGGTCTCCTGGTGCTTCTGTTTGGCCCCCTTGCCTATCCTCACCTCTCATCTGTGCACACTGTGTGCTTCCATGGAGACAGAGTAAATGCGGTCAACACATTTCCATCTTCTCCTGACTTCCCTTAGGGGAGCTGCCAGCTGTTGGTCTAAGGAGGATTATCTCCACAGCTAATTGCTGAGATGGGTGCCTGGGAGTGGGGAGATGCTCCTTCCCCTACTTGGCAGCTAGCTCACAGCTGCCAGCCATTGGCAGTGGTCCTGGTTGAATAAATTCATTTCATCCTTTCAGATGTAATTTCTCTATTTTTTCATCCAAGTCCCCACTGTGCATTGAAGAGGTCCTTCTCTGGCCACTTGTATCCTAGAAGTGATGTTTTCTGCCTGTTCTCTTTTGTGTTTTTTTGTTTTTTGTTTTTTTGTTTTTAATGAAGGAGAAGTTTCCTCTGGCTCACCTATTCCACCATCTTCCTGGATGTCTTGAGTTAATTTTTGTATGTGATGTGGGGTAGTGGTTCTCCTTCATTCTTTTGCATATGGATATCCAGGTCCCTGAGCACCATTTGTTGAAGAGACTATTAATTCCCAGGGGAATAGACTTGGAAGCTTGTCAAAAACCAATGGGACATAGATGTGAGAATCTATTTATGAACTCTAAATTTTATTTCATTGGCCAGTGTATCTATCTTTATGCCAGTACCAGGCTGTTCTGACCACTGTAGCTTTGTAATAAGCTTTAAAGTCAGAAAATGTGAGTCTTCTCTCATTCTTCTTTTTCTAGATGTTTTTGACTATTTGGGGTCCCTTACCCCTCCAAATAAATTTGATAATTGTCTTTTCCATTTATGCAAAGTAGGCTGTTGGAATTTGGGATTGTGTTGAATCTGTAAATCAATTGAGTAGAATTGACATTGTAACAATATTTAGTTTTCCAGACCATGAAGATGGAATGTCCTTCCATTTATTTAGGTCTTCTTTTATTTATTTTAGCAATGTTTGGTAGTTTTCTGTGTAGAAGTCCTTTATATCCTTGGTTAAATTTATTCCTAGATATTTGATTATTTTAGTTGCTATATTTAATGGAATTTTTTTCTTCATTTCCTCCTCAGGTTGCTCATTACTATTGTGTAGACACACTCCCGATTTTTGTGTGTTGATCTTTATCCTGCCATTTTGCTGAACTTCGTTATTAGCCCTAATAGCTTTGTTGTACATTTTTTGGGACTTTCTATATATAGGATCATGCCATCTGCAAATAGTGAAATCTTTCCTTCTTCCTTTCCGATTCGGATTCCTTTCATTTCTTTTCTGTCCTAACTGCTCAAGTTAGAACTTCTAGCACAATGTTGAATAACAGTGGTGATAGTGGGCATTTCTGTGTTGTTCCAGATATTAACATGAACAATTTCAGTCTTTCACCATTGAGTATGATGTTAGCTGTGGGTTTTTCATATATGGCCTTTTTCATGTTGACAAGGTTTCCTTCTATTCATATTTTTGAAGTGTTTTTATCAAGAAAGGAAGCCAGATGTTGCAAATTTTGTCAAAAAGGAATCCTTTGATTTGTTAGTGTGGCGTATTACATTAATTACTTTCCTTATGTTCAACCACTCTTGCATAACTTTGATAAAACCCACTTGATCACGGTGTGTGATTCACTTAACATACTGTTGGATTTGATTTGCAAGTATTTTGTTGAGAATTTTTGCATCTGTATTCATTAGAGAAGTTGATCTGTAATTTTTTTCCCAATAGTATCTTTATCTGGCTTTGGTACTAGGATGATTTTGGTCTCATGCAACGAGATAAGTAATATTCCCTTCTCTTCATTTTTTTAGAAGAATTTGTGCAGAATTTGTATTAATTCTTCTTGTAGTGATTTGTAGAATCTACCTGTGAAGCCATCTGGTCCTGGGCTTCCGTTGTTAGGAGATTTTGATGACTGATTCAATCATTTTATTTGTAATTGTTGTTCAGGTCTTCTATTTCTTCTAGAGTCAGTATAGGTTGTTGATGTATTTCTAGAAATTTGTCCCTTTCATCTAGGTTGTCTAATTTGTTGGCATTCAGTTGTTCATATATTCTCTTATGACCCTTTTTATTTCCTTGAAGTCTATAATGAGGAATCCTTTTCATTTCTGATTTTATTTATTTGCATCTTCTCTCTTTTTTTCTTTGTCATTGTAGCTAAGTGTTTGCCAATTTCATTGATCTTCTCAAATAACTACTTTTGGTTTTGTTAAGTTTCTCTATTTTTTTTTTTATTCTCAGTTTCATTTATTTCTGCTCCAACCTTTTTTATTTATTTCCTTCTTCTTGTTTGGGTTTAGTTTGCTCTTCTTTTTCTAGTTCCTACAGGTGTTCGGTTAGAGCTTTGATTTTAGCTCTTTCTTCATTTTGAATGTAGGCATTTAGTTCTATAAATTACCCTCTCTACACAGCCTTCACTGCATCCCATAAGTTTTGATAGGCTGTGATCTTATTTTCATTCCTCTTGAAATATTTACTGATTCTTCTTGCAACTTCTTCTTTGACACACCGATTGCATAACAGTGTGTTAACTTCCATACACTTGTGAATTTTCCAGTTCTCTGTCTATTATTGAGTTTCAGCTTTGTTCCATTGTGGTCAGGGGAAAGTCTTTGAATATTTTAAATCTTTTTAAAATTCATTGTGGCTTGTTTTGTGACACAACATGCAGTTTACCCTGAAAAATGATCATGCGCACTTGAGAAGAATGTATATCCTGCTGTTTAGGAGTGCAGTGTTCTTTATATGTCTGTTAGGTCTAGTTCATGTATCATATAATTCAAGTTCTCTGTTTCCTTATTGATCCTCCATCTTGATGTTCTATCCATTGATGAGAGTGGTAAACTGAAGTCTCCAGCAATTATTATAGCAGTGTCTATTTCTCTCTTCAGTTTTGCCAGTATTTGTTTCATATATTTTGGGGCACTGTGGTTAGGTGCCTAAGAATTTAAGATTTTTATTTCCTACTGGTTTATTGCCCCCTTAATATATAATGTTATGTTAATATTAATATAGAGAGTTCTTCTTTGTTTCTTATAAGAGTTTTGCTTTTAAATTCTATTTTGTCCAATATTAGTATATGGCTTTCCCAGCTCTTTTTGGTTACTGTTTATGTGGAATAACTTTTTCCAGCCTTTCACTTTCAACCTATTTGTGTTTTTGAGTCTAAGGTGAGTCTCTAGTAGACAGCATATAGTTGGATCATAGTTTTATATCCCTTCTGCCAACCTGTGTCTTTTGATTGAGGAGCTTAAACCATTAACATTCAATGTTATTACTGTAAAGGCAGTACTTAGTTCAACCATTTCGTCCTTTGGTTTTTATAGATCATATCTTTTTGTCTCTCTTTTAACCCTTTTATTTACCGTTACTGATTATCTGCATTTATACACTCTCTTCCAATACTCACTCCTGACTTTTCCTTTTAGCCCACAGAGCTCCCTTTTGTATTTCTTGTAGGGCAGAATTCTTGTATTTTTGACAAACACTCTCAGTTTCTTTTTATCTGTCTTGATTTTAATGTATTTCCTTTTTACTTCCTTCAAGACCATTAGGTTATCTTTTCCTTTCAATGATATTTTCTCTAAATTATGGCAACAATTCTATCCACCTGTCACTTAAAAATCAGAGTCCATACTTTGAACAAAAAGATAACTGTTACCAGGGCAATACCATTTATGTCAGTAAAATAGATTCCCCATTTGTGCTGGACTTCACTGATGGTCAATTTCCCCAAGTACTCTCCAATTCCTACAGTAGGTGTCACAAGTGCCCAGCATCCAGCTTCCCTACTGCAACTCAGAAAGAGAACTCAGAGGCTAATGTTCTCATGGAGTGCCAAAGCTCTTTTCCAGCCCCAGAGACTCTCCAGTACTCTTTTTTTGGGTAAGTTTTAGTTTCTGCAGAACTGGAAAGATGTCTTTCCAAATGATCATTAACAAAATCCAAGCACATGGTCCAACTGCTTCTTCAATTGCTAGCACACAGTTAGGCTGTGTAAGTCAGCCATTGGTTGGCCTCCAGGAGCAGAAGGGGAATTCTGGCAATGGTTGCATTACCAACTGGTCACACAATAAGACATAGGCAATAGGGGAGTGTCCTGGATTTAACTGTGTTCCCAACTCCTGGTCTTGTGAATGAAAGCTTATTTGTAAGTAGGATCTTTGAAGATGTTATTAGATAAGATGAGGCCAACCTGGGCTAGACTGGGTACTAATCCAATATGAATTATGTCCTAATAATGAGAGGAAATTTGGACACAGGGGTAGAGATAGGTCAGAGAGACAGAGAGCCATGTGACAGAGGCAGAGATTGAGTTACACTACCACAAACCAAGAAAGGCCATGAAGTGCCAGCTAACCACCAGAAATTAGGAGAGATGCATGGAACAGATAGTAAGAGGTAGAATGGCCCTGCCAGCACATTGATTTTGAGCTTCCAGTCTCCAGAATTTCAAAACAATGCATTTCCACTGTTTAAGCCAACTTTGTTACAGCAGCCCTGGCAAACTCAGACAGAAAGCTAGGAGAACAATATATTCCTCCCTATTCTTTGTATTTTTACTGAACACCTAACCCAGATCTCTTTAGTCTGAGAATCAGAACTGTTTTCTTTGTTTAAAAGGCCCACTCTTACTAAGGCAAAAATCAGAGTAGTTATACCAGCTTTTGCTTATGAATGTGATATTTCTTTAAAATGAGCAATGTAGACCATGAGAGTTAGACTGCAATATAAAGTTCTCTATTGCTATTCTCGCCCAGTGAGATATTGGAAAGTCTAATTGTCAACTTACATAGTTCTGTGTTCACACACTCTATAGCCCAGCCAAGGCATACACTTATCATATATGCTAGATGCTTGTTTTTGTAAGACAACTTTTACATTGGTGTTCTTTCCTGTTTATTCCTAGTTCCAAACCAGAACTAGTTACATAAAGTTTGCATAAACAATTTAACAAATATATGAGTATAAAGATGAGCCAAACCCTAAAATCAATTTGAGAATAGAGATAATTCTGCTAACAAACAAACAAACAACAAAAAATGCAAAGTTTCCTAAAGTAAATGAAATGATGAGCTAAGAAAAGCAAAAGAGATTTCAGGGTGATCCACGTCCCATTAATAAGTCATATCTGAAATATTTGATGAGCCATGGGGCTTATTTAGTCCCACTGTATCCCAGAAAATATCTAAGATGATCAGGAGAGTTGAGAGTCTTATCAGATAGATTTCAATTCAATCCTATTTGGAAAAATAATTGAAGAATATATACTATGTTCCAGTCTCAGAAGGTGTTAGAAAGATGACTGATCTCTGTCAGACTAAAACTCAAATCTGTATTGTTCACCAATTCCTTGCAAAATAACTAGCAAATAGTCAGCTTTGGATACCTGTTTGTATAAAGGAATTAATTCATTCCCCCTCTTCCAATGATGGACAACATTATTTTAATAGATTGCACTTTATAGCCCAGAAAGGATTTTCATGCAGCTATTTGTTCCACACACCTTGGGGAGGAAGGCAGGAAAAACATCATTACCCTTGACTGCCTGATGAAGAAACTGATTATTGGACGGTTTAAGCAATTTACCAAAAGCCATGCAGCTAAGAAAAAGCAAAACAGGAAACATTCTTTCCACTACAGCATGATGCCTGGGGCAGTAATCAAGGGTCCAAATCCATCTCCATGGTTTCCTGTTAAACTCACCTGGTAGCGAGCACAATCATCAGCAATGCCCCCATTCCTTGGTCTATGCTGAGATTTTTCATTAGAAAACAAACTTCACACACCACTATGCTTTGCAGACAGGAACTGACATTTGTTGAGTCCTGATTACGTGATAAGCACTGTGCTAGAGTTTACAGATGTTAGCTTATTTAAGCCTGCTAATTGCTCTCTTTTATAGGTATCATTTCCCATTTTACCAATGAAGCATCAGAAATGGGGAAATTAAATAGCTTGCCAAAGTCAAAGAGTTTGTAAGTAGTAGAGCTGGAATTTCAACAATCTCAGTCTTGCTGCAAAGCCCATTGTCTTTACTTTCTTACACACTGCCTCCAAGAAAGGAAAATTAGCTCCTGTTCACAAAATATCTGGAGACTCTGGCTCTAAGAAATAGCTGAGCATACTTGCCGTGGACCTCTCTAATAAGAAGTAACCCTGGTTTCCTTTGATCATGAAAGAATGCTTCAGAACTTCATGGTGTTTACAATGCCTTGCTCCTGGAATTGCTTACTTTCCACTGAGATGTGAAACCACAAACTAGTTGCTTTGGTAATTAAAGATCTTTTGCACCATCTGAATGTGTCAACAGCAAGTGTCCTGGGTAAATTTCAAGTAAGTAATTACATTCTGCCAATCTGAAATGCCTTTCTAATTTCATTTCCCTAACATATCCACTTACAGTACCTTTTAGTGTGGCTGTAGGTAAATCTGAATTAAGCAAGACCACACAGTAAGTTGACCCAAAGAAATATGAGCAAATAGGTTTTCATTTAAGAGTGTGTCATGTTCTTCTATATCATTGGATAGAATCCAATATATAAATGTTAGGAGTTCAGTTTTCCCTTTATATATCAGATTTCCCATGGTTAATTCAAGCAACCAGAAATAAAAGCTGATTCTATCTTCTTTTTCTATTTCACCCTTACCTGCTATAGTGTGGGTAAATCGATTTATTCATACTATAAGAACTTTCCATGCTTTGGAGAAATATCTATTGAAATACTACATTTATAGCTACAGAAAACCTAATACCCAGGGTATTTTTATCAGCGTTCCACTCCAGAAAATAAAGTGTCATCCTAAAATCCATCATTCGTGCTTTTATTATAACAAGCCATGGTATGCCCCAAAGGGAAAAAAAAATCTCACAGCAAGCCATAATTTGCAGGAGATTTTTTCTCATAGGCCTTAGTAGGGAGGATTTCCCTGCAGTAGATCTTTTTTTTAATTTTTTTATTTTTTTAATTACTGGCAAATCAGTTGAATAAGTAAATAGTACAAATAGAAAATCTATACTATGTTCAATAAATTGATTTCCAGAACAAAAGCCCTCAAAGAATTTGCTTTTATAACTAATCCTCCTCAATCAAAATTATGGTATACAATCAAGCAATTTATAAACTAATGGTCTAGCTAATAATTCTGTAATTGCTATGAAAGCAAATGAAGCAATTATTAATCCCATCTAAAGTATTTGAAGTAATTTTGTAAGAAATCCCCCTTACCCATCCAACACACCACACACGTGCACAATCACACACACTCACACAGACACATTTTTGATGTCACTTCTAAATGGAGTTGTGTAGCTGTGCCTCTGAAGTTTGAGTAATATAGAGGCAGAAAAATTACTGTGGGAATGCATGCCTGTTTTCTAGAGGCTGGATGTTTCCTACTTCTTTTATTCCACAAAAATTCTACAATATTTTTCAAGCTGTCAATGAAAGCACGCCACAAGGATGGTCACTAGCTACCAAATATTGGCTATTTGTGCCAGATCAACTGTACCAATTCCTCATATTGGACAAATACAGTTCCATAATTATTAAACTTAGGAAAGGTCTAGAGGCCACAGCCACCTTCAAATTGAAAGATAAAAGAAACGGTTGCATTATGATCTTGAAGCCGTTCTTTAGGAATGGAAAGTGGCAATTAGCTGAAGAGCAGCTCCCGATTCAATCATGGAACCATTTTCAATTAATCTTAACTTTAGTTCTTTGCCCTTTCCTAGAGGTCCCTAGATGTTGAACTTGGACAGAATTATACCCAAGTTCTAAACTTCAAATGCCAGGTGAATATTTTAACTTAGTGATGTAGCTCAAATCTGTGCATGTGTCTCCTTAGGTGTGAGAGAGAGAGAGAGCATATGTGTGTATACAGCATGGGAGCAGCCAGTTTTACAGTAAAATGCACATCACATCATTTGGCCACAGGAGGACAGAGGGCTGGTTCTGTCGGAGCCTTTTATCTTTCAAATGATGGTAGATACCTGAATTCTTGTGTGAAATTTCTTGATTTTAATTATTATCTATTTTTACAATAATGGCTTGTGGTCTCAACTAAATCCTCCAGTTTGAAAATTCTCAACCACTGGCTTCTCCACCCAGGACAGATGGCAATCCTTCATTATGCTGTGAGTCATACCTGGCACCCAAATTCCATCCCTGAAACTGAGTAAGGAAAGACTTGTGAGACCACTGAAAAATTGTTGTTTTATTGATTGGTTTATTTACTTATGGCTGGGAAGATACCTGGACCCTCAGTGATCCTCTGTCTATAGTTAGTGGAGAGGAAATACAAAAGGTTAAGAAATTTGATCAAGCCAGGATTGAGCCCAGAATGCAAGCCTTTAGTTTTCCAAGTCAGCTCTTTGGTCTACCCTTGCTGCCTCTTTATATACCAAACCATTTCCTTCTTTTGCTTCTACAAAATACAAACTCCTGGAACTTAGATCTAAACTTTCTAATCTTAACACTCCTGGCAATAGCCATCCTGATCATAACCTTGCTTTTAAAAGACTCAAAAAATGTTTATTGACTCATACTCAATTCTTTGTCCAGCATCCCAGGTCTTCGCCAAGCTATCTCAACCTAAATTCTTCATCTTATTTTTGTTCTTTTCCAACATGAACCCCATATCTCTGTCTCTGATAACATCTTATAAAAAGCAATATAGGGGAGGAACCTAAGATGGCGACTAGGTGAGGCAGAGAAAAAAACACCTCCGTGGAAAACACTAGATAAAAAACCAGAAAGGACCCAGAACACCACTTCCAGAGTAGCACCAGCTGGACAAGTTCTGCTAAAGCCACAGGGAATGTGCATTTGGTGAAACTAGTAGTCTGCATTCTGAAACGAGTGAGTGAGTAGGCTGAATCCCTCGGCCACGCTGCATTGTGGGGAAACGGTGGGTTGGCGTCTTTTTTTTAAAAAAAATAGAAGCCCAGGAACAGCTGCAGTTAAGATGGGAGCAGTCTGGACTAATGCCTCGGTGTCTGGGGTGGAGGATACCCCTTCCCACACCCACTGCTGATTGTCTTGGGTCCAGGGAAACAAAGGGGAGACACACAACTTGCAGCTGTCTCCCCAGTGAGTGAGGCTACTCCTGCCCGGGCCACACACACAGCACAGAGCCAAGTCGAGAAACCCAGCCTCACAGCCATCACCTCAGCAGGCAAGGCTACTCCTGCCCGAGGCCAAACACACAGCGCAGAGCTGAGCCGAGAAACCCAGCCTGATGGAGTCTTTCCTGCAGCACCGCTCACAAGACACAATATCGGCCATGGACAGTGGCCTTGAATACACCCACGGCTGATTGTTCCGGAGCTGGGAGAGCAGAGCTGTGTGGAAAGGGGGAAGTTAACGCGTCCATTCAACCATCTTTGAAGCAGGCTGGGAACGCCCCTGCATGGTCTGGAGACCCAGGGCTTCCCCAGAGGCCAGCGCTCACTTGTGATGTGGCACAGCCCTCCCCACCTCAGCAGAGGTCCTGGAAAAGCACAGCAGGGAGGAGGGAACCTCTCAGAAATCCCAGGGAACCTACGCCAATACCAAGGACTTTTGTGTCAGGGGCAGAGAACAGCCTTAAATCTCTGGGAACACCTGGGAGGTTTGACTGTTAAACCTGCCCTTCCTCCCTAACTGCTCAGGCACACACCCCTCATTGAGGGCAGACAGCAGCAACAACACACCCAAATTAAGTGCACCAACTGGACCCCAAAAGAATCAGATCCCCACACACCACAAACTTGGGGAGAACTGACTTGAGGGGAATAAGTGACTCACGGACGCCATCTGCTGGTTAGTTAGAGAAAGTGTATGTCACCAAGCTGCAATTCTAACAAATTAAAGATCAAGTAAAGCAAATGCCAAGAGGCCAAAAACAACAGAAAATCTTAAAGCATATGATAAAACCAGACGACATGGAGAACCCGAACCCAAACACTCAAATCAAAAGATCCGAAGACAAACAGTTCCTGGCAGAATTAATCAAAGAACTACAGACAGGCAATGAGAGCATGGCACAGGATATAAAAGACTTGAAGAAGAGCATGGCACAGAATATAAAAGACATAAAAAAGACCCTAGAAGAGCATAAAGAAGATATTGCAAGAGTAAATAAAAAAAATAGAAGATCTTATGGAAATTAAAGAAACTGCAGGCCAAATTAAAAAGACTCTGGGTACTCATAATACAAGATTAGTGGAAGCTGAACAACAACTCAGCCTCCTCGAGGAGCACAGAACAGAAAATGAAAGAACAAAAGAAAGAATGGGGAAAAAATTGAAAAAATCAAAACCGATCTCAGGGATATGATAGATAAAATGAAACATCCAAATTTAAGACTCATTGGTGTCCCAGAAGGGGAAGAGAAGGGTAAAGGTCTAGAAAGAGTATTCAAAGAAATTGTTGGGGAAAAATTCCCAAACCTTCTACACAATATAAATACACAAAGCATAAATGCCCAGCAAACTCCAAATAGAATAAATTCTCCAAGACATATTCTGATCAGACTGTCAAATACTGAAGAGAAAGAGCAAGTTCTGAAAGCAGCAAGAGAAAAGCAATTCACCACATAAAAAGGAAACAACATAAGACTAAGTAATGACTACTCAGCAGCCACCATGGAGGCAAGAAGGCAGAGGCATGACATATTTAAAATACTGAGAGAGGAAAATTTCCACCCAAGAATACTTTATCCAGCAAAACTCTCCTTCAAATTTGAGGGAGAGCTTAAATTTTTTACAGACAAACAAATGCTGAGAGAGTTTGCTAATAAAAGACCTGCCCTACTTCAGATACTAAAGCTAGCCCTACTGACAGAGAAACAAAGAAATGAAAGAGAGATATAGAGACTTTTAACAGATATATATAGAATATTACATCCCAGGTCACTGGGACACACATTCTTCACTAGTGATCACGGATCTTTCTCCACAATGGACTGTATGCGGGGACATAAAAACAAGCCTCAATAAAATAAAAAATAAAAAAATGAATTTGTTCAAAGCACATTCTCTGACCACAATGGAATACAAATAGAAGTCAATAACCATCAGAGACTTGGTGAATTCACAAACACCTGAAAGATAAAAATGAGGGGGAGATGAAAACATTCCCAGACAATCAAAAGCTGAGGAACTTCATCACTAGTAGATCAGTCCTAAGCAGGCTGAAAGGAAGGGACACTAAACAATTGACTGAAACCACATGAAGAAATAAAAATTTCCAGTAAAGATCACATGGTAAATATAAAGACCAATACTACTGTACTGTTGATTTATAACTCCACTGTTTACTTCCTACAGGATCTAAAATACATAAACTAATGATAAATCAGTGGTTTTGGACTCAATGTAAAATATGTAATTCTTGACAGGAACTACATAAAGGTGGGGGAATGGAGGCATATAGGAACACAGTTTATGTGTCCTATTGAAGTTAAGTGGGCATCAAAGAAAAACAAGATTGTTATAGATTTAAGAGGTTAAATTTAAGCCCCATGGTAAACACAAAAGAAAGTATCAAAGAATATGACCAAAGAGATGAAAAGTAGAGTAGGGGTTCCAAGAAGTGGGGGAAGGGGCAATGGGGAGTTAAGAAATGAGAGTAGGGGTTTTGGTTTGGGGTGAAGGGAAATTTCTAGAAATGGAATGTTGGAAAGTGACAGCATTGCAACATTCTAAATGTGATTAATCCCACTAAGGGAATGCTAGGGAGGGGTGGAATAAGAAGATTTAGGCTATATATATCTTTCCACAATTGAAAAAAAATAATTAAGACAGTCTAAAGAGATGACAATTAAATGCCAAGAATGATCCTGGATGGGATCTGAGGTCAGAGGAGAGGAGGCTCAAAGGGACACAGATGGGACACAAGAAAAAAAAAAAAAAAGGAAATATAGAATGTAAGCTTTGTATCAATGTTGAATTTCTTTAACTTCTTAGCTGTGTTTAATGAGATTGCATAAAATAATGTTCTTGTTCATGGAAAAGGTATATGTGAATTATATTGTTTGTTCAAAGATATGTGCAGCTTCCTCTCATATGTTCAGAAGACAGAGCAATAGATGATGGGTGTTAGCAAGGGAGGGAGGGAGAGAGGGAGGGAAAGAAAGAGACAGTGGTGTGACAGGATCTTAAAGGTGATGGATCAGGGTATCAGGGGAGGGGGTTCGGGTTATGATGGAATTCTATGTATGGGGTTTGTACTGTTTTTACAACTGTTCCTGTAAGACTGAACTTATTTCAAAATAAAATTTATTATTAAAAAAAAAAGCAATATAGAGGGTGGGGTAAGATGGTGGATTGGTGAGGTGTATGTTTTAGTTACTCCTCCAGGGAAGTACACAGAAAGCCAGGAACTGCTCCAGGGAAGTACATAGAAAGCCAGGAACTGCGTGGACTGGACACCGCAGAGCAATCTGACTTTGAGCATACTTCATACAACACTCATGAAAATGTGGAACTGCTGAGATCAGTGAAATCTGTAAGTTTTTGCGGCCAGAGGACCCATGCCCCTCCCTGCCAGGCTCAGTCCCATAAGAGGAGGGGCCGTCAGCACTGGGAAGGAGAAGGGAGAACTGCAGTGGCAGCTCTAATCAGAAACTCGTTCTACTGATCCAAACTCCAACCATAGATAGACTGAGACCAGACACCAGAGAATCTGAGAGCAGCCAGCCCAGCAGAGAGGAGATAGGCATAGCAAAAAATAGCAAGACAAACTCAAAAATAAAAGCAGAAGCTTTTTGGAGTTCTGGTGAACAAAGAAAGGGGGAAGGGCAGAGCTCAGGCCCTGAGGCTCATTTGCAAATCCCGAAGAAAAACTGATCTCTCTGCCCCCTGGATCTTTCCTTAATAGCCCTAACTGTTTTGTCTCTTAGCATTTCAGTAACCCATTAGATCTGCCAAGAGGGCCCTTTTTTTAATTATTTTTTATTTTTTATTTTTCTAAAACAATTACTCTAAGAAGCCCAATACAGAAAGCCTCAAAGACTTGCAATTAGGCAGATCAAGACAAGAGCAGAAATAAGAGAGCTCTGAGACAAAAGGCTATAATTCAGTGGCTGAGAAAATTCACTAAACTCCATAACTTCCCAAGAAAAGGGGGGTATCTGCTCACAGCCATCATCCTGGTGGACAGGAAAAACTCCTGCCCATCGCCAGCCCCATAGCCCGGAGCTGCCCCAGACAACCAAGTGTGATGGAAGTGCTTCCAATAACACGCATATACCACAAAACTGGGCGTGGACATTAGCCTTCCCTGCACCCTCAGCTGGTTGTCCCAGAGTTGGGAAGGTGGAGCAGTGGGAATTAACAAGCCCCATTCAGACATCATTTCAGCAGACCGGGAGCCTCCCTACACATACTGGCAGCTCAGAACCACCCTGGGGGGATGGCACTCACCTGTGACAAAGCACAGTCATCCCTCAACAGAGGACCAGGGGGTGCAAGGCCTGGAAGAGGGACCCACTTGCAAGTCTCAGGGCCACACGCCAATACCAAGGACTTGTGGGTCAGTGGCAGAGACAAACTGTGGCAGGACTGAACTGAAGGATTAGACTATTGCAGCAGCTTTAAAACTCCAGGAACACCAGGGAGATTTCATTGTTAGAGTCACCCCCCCCCCCCAACAGTCCAGACACACGTCCCTTATACAGGGCAGGCAACACCAACTACACACACAAGCTTGGTACACCAATTGGACCCCACAAGACTCACTCCCCCACCCACCACAAAGGCAAAGTGGGGGAGAACTGGCTTGAGGGGAACAGGTGGCTCGTGGAGGCCACCTGCTGGTTAGTCAGAGAAAGTGTACTCCATGAAGCTGTACATCTGACAAATTAGAGATAAGGACTTCAATTGATCTACAAATCCTAAAAGAACCCTATCAAGTTAAGCAAATGCCAAGAGGCCAAAAACAACAGAAAATTTTAAAGCATATGAAAAAACAAGACGATATGGATAACCCAAGCACAAGCATCCAAATCAAAAGATCAGAAGAGACACAGTACCTAGAGCAACTAATCAAAGAACTAAAGATGAACAATGAGACCATGGCACAGGATATAAAGGACATCAAGAAGAGCATGGAACAGGATATAAAGGACATCAAGAAGACCCTAGAAAAGCATAAAGAAGACATTGCAAGACTAAATAAATAGATGATCTTATGGAAATTAAAGAAACTGTTGAACAAATTAAAAAGATTCTGGATACTCATAATACAAGACTAGAGGAAGCTGAACAATGAATCAGTGACCTGGAAGATGACAGAACAGAAAATGAAAGCACAAAAGAAAGAATGGGGAAAAAATTTGAAAAATAGAAATGGACCTCAAGTATAGGATAGATAATATAAAATGTCCAAATAAAAGACTCATTGGTGTTCCAGAAGGAGAAGAAAAGGGTAAAGGTCTAGGAAGAGTATTCAAAGAAATTGTAGGGAAAACTTCCCAAACCTTCTACACAATATAAATACGCAAAGCATAAATGCCCAGCGAGCTCCGAATAGAACAAATCCAAGTAAACCCACTCCAAGACATATTCTGATCAGACTGTGAAATACTGAGGAAAAGGAGCAAGTTCTGAAAGCAGCAAGAGAAAAGCAATTCACCACATACAAAGGAAATGGCATAAGACTAAGTACTGACTACTCAGCAGCCACCATGGAGGTGAGAAGGCAGTGGCACAACATATTTGAAATTCTGAGTGAGAAAAATTTCCAACCAAGAATACTTTATCCAGCAAAGCTCTCCTTCAAATTTGAGGGTGAGCTTAAATTTTTCACAGGCAATCAAATGCTGAGAGAATTTGCTAACAAGAGACCTGCCCTACTGGAGATACTAAAGGGAGACAGAGAAACAAAGAAAGGAGAGAGAGACATGGAGAAAGGTTCAGTACTAAAGAGATTCAGTATGGGTACATTAAGGGATATTAATAAAGAGAGGGAAAAATACATACGACAAACATAAACCAAAGGATAAGATGGCTGATTCAAGAAATGCCTTCACAGTTATAACATTGAATGTAAATGGATTAAAGTCACCAATTAAAAGATATAGATTCGCAAAATGGATCAAAAACAAATGAACCATCAATATGCTCCATACAAGAGACTCATCTTAGACACAGGGACACAAAGAAATTGAAAGTGCAAGGATGGAAAAAACTATTTCATGCAAGCTACAGCCAAAAGAAAGCAGGTGCAGCAATATTAATCTCAGATAAAATAGACTTTAGATGCAGGGATGTTTTAAGAGACAAAGAAGGTCACTACATACTAATAAAAGGGGCAATTCAACAAGAAGAAATAACAATCATAAATGTTTATGCACCCAATCAAAGTGCCACAAAATACATGAGAGAAACACTGGCAAAACTAAAGGAAGCAATTGATGTTTCCACAATAATTGTGGGAGACTTCAACACATCACTTTCTCCTGCAGATAGATCAACCAGACAGAAGACCAATAAGGAAACTGAAAACCTAAACAATCTGATAAATGAATTGGATTTAACAGACATATGAACATTACATCCCAAATCACCAGGATACACATACTTCTCTAGTGCTCACAGAACTTTCTCCAGAATAGATCATATGCTGGGATATAAAACAAGGCTCAATAAATTTAAAAAGATTGAAATTATTCAAAGCATATTCTCTGACCACAATGGAATACAATTAGAAGTCAATAACCATCAGAGACTTAGAAAATTCACAAATACTTGGAGGTTAAACAACACTGTGTCAGTTTGAATGTATTGTGTCCCCCAAACACCATTATCTTTGTAGTCTTGTGGGGCAGATGTTTTTAGTGCTGATTAGATTTGCTTGGAATGTGCCCCACCCAGCTGTGGGTGATGACTCTGATGAGATATTCCCATGGAGGCATGGCCCCACCCACTCAGGGTGGGCCTTGATCAGTGGAGCCATATAAATGAGCTGACTCAAAGAGAAGGAACTTAGTGCAGCTGTGAGTGACGTTTTGAAGAGGAGCAAGCTTGCTAGAGAGGAACATCCTGGGAGAAAGCCATTTTGAAACCAGAACTTTGGAGCAGACGCCAGCCACGTGCCTTCCCAGCTAACAGAGGTTTTCCGGACGCCATTGGCCATCCTCCAGTGAAGGTACCCGATTACTGATGTGTTACCTTGGACACTTTATGGCCTTAAGACTGTAACTGTGTAGCCAAAAAAAACCCTTTTTATAAAAGCCAATCCATCTCTGGTGTTTTGCATTCTGCAGCATTAGCAAACTAGAACAGAGTTTGGTACCAGAGAAGTGGGGTGCTTTTGCTGCTGAGTTTGCAAATACCAAACATGTTGGAACAGCTTTTTAAACAGATAAGGGGAAGATTCTGGAAGAATTGTGAGGAGCTTGATAGAAAAGGACAAAACTGCTTTAAAGAGACTGTTTATGGAAATATGGACTCTAAAGATACTTCTGATGAGGACTTGAGCAGAAATGATGAATGTGTTGTTGCAAACTGGAAGAAAGGCTATCCTTGTTTTAAAGTGGCAGAGAATTTGGCAAAATTCAATCCTTGTGTCAGATAGAGGGAAGAATTTGAAAGTGACAACCTGGAATACTTAGCTGAGGAGATCTCCAGACTACATGTAGAGGAGGTACCCTGGCTTCTTCTTGCAGCTTATAGTAAAATGCAAGCAGAGAGAGATAAACTTAGAACTGAACTCTTGCGTTCAAAGAAACCAGAAGCTGATGGCTTGGAAAATTATGAGTTTCCAGGGGATGGAATCCCAGAAGCTACAGCCCAATGTGAAGATGTAACCAAACATGGAACCCAGCCACCATTTCAGTACAAGCCAAGATTGGAGATGGAATTATCCAGAAAGGATTTGTGGAAAGCCCTATTGTCTAATGGCTTTGACCCCTGCATGCTTCATGCAAAGCCAACAGAGTTTTTGTGAGATCTTTACAGACAGAGCCATTGCCAGTCTGGACTGGAGAAGACAGACAAGGAGCAAACTGAAGGAAAAATTTCTTCTAAGACAGAGCCATGGAGATTGAGGTCTGGAGTCAAGAGGTCTTCAGCTGGGAGAGTGAAGTGGCCCACACGCATGGAAAGGGTGAGTTTGCCCTGGAGGTCAAGGGCGGGCCTTCCACCTCGATGCTCAGGAAATGTCTTGCCACCCCAAGCCCCAAAGAGGGTGGAGCACATTCCCAGGGAATTGGGGAGAGCCTGGCTGCCACCACACTGTTCTGAAGGGGTTGAACATGTGCCCTGGAGATGGAATCCCGGAGTTGCCCTGATGTTTGAGGAGGGTGGGGCTGAGAAGGTGGTCTCCCCAATGTGTGGATATGTTGGAGCACTCACCAAAGTGTTTGGAGAGGAAAGGCCTGCCACAAAGGCCCTTAGGAAGGGTTAGACTCCCACCCTGTCAAGCCCCAAGGATGCAACATTTTTCTGTAAATGACTCTCAGATTTTGAAATCTAATGAAGTTTGTCCTGCAGGTTTGAGGAACTGTTTTGGTCCTGTTAACCCTGTTTTCCTTACTATTTCTCCTTATGGTAATGGAATGTTTATCCTATGAATGTCCCTCCTTTGTATATTGGAAGCATTTAACTTGTTCTAAGTCCACAGATCCAAAGCTAAAGGAGAATTATGCCTTAGGACCCACCACGCCTGTAATTGATTTTGATAGGATCTTGTACTTAACTTTTGTTACTGAAATGATTTAAGTTTTTGTGATATTGTGATGAAATGAATGTATTTTGTACTTGGAAAGATAATGTCATTTGGGGGTCCAGGGGGTGGATTGTACCAGTTTGAATGTATTGTGTCCCCCAAACGCCATTATCTTTGTAGTCTAGTGGGGCAGATGTTTTGGTGCTGATTAGATTTGCTTGGAATGTGCCCCACCCAGTTGTGGGTGATGACTCTGATGAGATATTCCCATGGAGGCATGGCCCCACCCATTCAGGGTGGGCCTTGATCAGTGGAGTCAAATAAATGAGTTGACTCAAAGAGAAGGAACTCAGTGCAGCTGTGAGTGATGTTTTGAAGAGGAGCAAGCTTGCTAGAGAGGAACGTCCTGGGAGAAAGCCATTTTGAAACCAGAACTTTGGAGCAGACACCAGCCACGTGCCCTCCCAGCTAACAGAAGTTTTCCAGAAGCCATTGGCAATCCTCCAGTGAAGGTAACCAATTACTGATGTGTTACCGTGGAAACTTTATGGCCTTAAGACTGTAACTGTATAGCCAAATAAACCCCTTTTATAAAAGCCAATCCATCTCTGGTGTTTTGCATTCTGCAGCATTAGCAAACTAGAACAAACACACTCCTAAAAAATCAGTGGGTTAAAGAAGAAATAGCAAGAGAAATTGCTAAATATATAGAGATGAATGAAAATGAGAACACAACATACCAAAACCTATGGGATGCAGCAAAAGCGATACTGACAGGGAAATTTATAGCACTAAATGCATATATTAAAAAGGAAGAAAGAGCCAAAATCAAAGAACTAATGGATCAACTGAAGAATGCAGAAAATGAACAGCAAACCAATCCTAAACCAAGTAGAAGAAAAGAAATAACAAGGATTAAAGCAGAAATAAATGACATAGAGAACAAAAAAAAACAATAGAGAGGATAAATAACACCAAAAGTTGGTTCTTTGAGAAGATCAACAAGATTGGCAAGCCCCTAGCTAGACTGACAAAATCAAAAAGAGAGAAGACCCATATAAACAAAATAATGAATGAGAAAGGTGACATTACTGCAGATCCCGAGGAAATTAAAAAAATTATAAGAGGATACTGTGAACAATTGTATGGCAACAAACTGGATAATGTAGAGGAAATGGACAATTTCCTGGAAACATATGAACAACCTAGACTGACCAGAGAAGAAACAGAAGACCTCAACCAACCCATCACAAGCAAAGAGATCCAATCAGTCATCAAAAATCTTCCCACAAATAAATGCCCAAGGCCAGATGGCTTCACAGGGGAATTCTACCAAACTTTCCAAAAAGAATTGACACCAATCTTACTTAAACTCTTTCAAAACATTGAAGAAAATGGAACACTACCTAACTCATTTTATGAAGCTAACATCAATCTGATACCAAAACCAGGTAAAGATGCTACAAAAAAGGAAAACTACCGGCCAATCTCCCTAATGAATATAGATGCAAAAATCCTCAGCAAAACACTTGCAAATCGAATCCAAAGACACATTTAAAAAATCATACACCATGACCAAGTGGGGTTCATTCCAGGCATGCAAGGATGGTTCAACATAAGAAAATCAATCAGTGTATTACAACACATTAACAAATCAAAAGGGAAAAATCAAATGATCATCTCAATTGATGCTGAAAAAGCATTCGACAAAATCCAACATCCCTTTTTGATAAAAACACTTCAAAAGGTAGGAAATGAAGGAAACTTCCTCAATATGTTAAAGAGCATATATGAAAAACCCACATCCAGCATAGTACTCAATGGTGAGAGACCGAAAGCCTTCCCTCTAAGATCAGGGAGAAGACAAGGATGCCCGCTATCACCACTGTTATTCAACATTGTGCTGGAAGTGCTAGCCAGGGCAATCTGGCAAGACAAAGAAATAAAAGGCATCCAAATTGGAAAGGAAGAAGTAAAACTGTCATTGTTTGCAGGTGATATGATCTTATATCTGGAAAACCCCGAGAAATCGATGATACAGCTACTAGAGCTAATAAACAAATTTAGCAAAGTAGTGGGATACAAGATTAATGCACATAAGTCAGTAATGTTTCTATATGCTAGAAATGAACAAACTGAAGAGACACTCAAGAAAAAGATACCGTTTTCAATAGCAGCTAAAAAAATCAAGTACCTAGGAATAAACTTAACCAAAGATGTAAAAGACCTATACAAAGAAAACTACATAACTCTACTAAAAGAAATAGAAGGGGACCTTAAAAGACGGAAAAATAGGCTAAATGTCATTAAGATGTCAATTCTACCCAAACTCATCTACAGATTCAATGCAATCCAAATCAAAATTCCAACAACCTACTTTGCAGACTTGGAAAAGCTAGTTATCAAATTTATTTGGAAAGGGAAGATGCCTTGAATTGCTAAAGACACTCTAAAAAAGAAAAACAAAGTGGGAGGACTTACACTCCCTGACTTTGAAGCTTATTATAAAGCCACAGTTGTCAAAACAGCATGGTACTGGCACAAAGATAGGCATATTGATCAATGGAATCAAATTGAGAATTCAGAGATAGACCCTCAGATCTATGGCTGACTGATCTTTGATAAGGCCCCCAAAGTCACTGAACTGGGTCATAACAGTCTTTTCAACAAATGGGGCTGGGAGAGTTGGATATCCATATCCAAAAGAATGAAAGAGGACCCCTACCTCACACCCTACACAAAAATTAACTCAAAATGGACCAAAGATCTCAATATAAAAGAAAGTACCATAAAACTCCTAGAAGATAATGTAGGAAAACATCTTCAAGACCTTGTATTAGGCGGCCACTTCCTAGACTTTACACCCAAAGCACAAGTAACAAAAGAAAAAACAGATAAATGGGAACTCCTCAAGCTTAGAAGTTTCTGTACCTCAAAGGAATTTGTCAAAAAGGTAAAGAGGCAGCCAACTCAATGGGAAAAAAATTTTTGGAAACCATGTATCTGACAAAAGACTGATATCTTGCATATATAAAGAAATCCTACAACCCAATGACAATAGTACAGACAGGCCAATTATAAAATGGGCAAAAGATATGAAAAGACAGTTCTCTGAAGAGGAAATACAAATGGCCAAGAAACACCTGAAAAATGTTCAGCTTCACTAGCTTTTAGAGAGATGCAAATTAAGACCACAATGAGATACCATCTCACACCAATTAGAATGGCTGCCATTAAACAAACAGGAAACTACAAATGCTGGAGGGGATGTGGAGAAATTCGAACTCTTATTCATTGTTGGTGGGACTGTATAATGGTTCATCCACTCTGGAAGTCAGTCTGGCAGTTCCTTAGAAAACTAGATATAGAGATACCCTTCAATCCAGCGATTGCACTTCTCGGTATATACCCGGAAGATTGGAGAGCAGTGACACGAACAGATACCTGCTTGCCAATGTTCATAGCAGCATTATTCACAATTGCCAAGAGATGGAAACAACCCAAATGTCCTTCAACACATGAGTGGATAAATAAAATGTGGTATATACACACGATGGAATACTACACGGCAGTAAGAAGGAACGATCTCGTGAAACATATGACAACATGGATGAACCTTGAAGACATAAAGCTGAGCGAAATAAGCCAGGCACAAAAAGAGAAATGTTATTTGCTACCACTAATGTGAACTTTGAAAAATGTAAAACAAATGGTTTATAATGTAGAATGTAGGGAACTAGCGATAGAGAGAAATTAAGGAAGGGGGAACAATAATCCAAGAAGAACAGATAAGCTATCATGGATAAATTTAACATTCTGGGAATGCCCAGGAATGACTATGGTCTGTTAATTTCTGATGGGTAGAGTAAGAACAGGTTCACAGAAATGTTGCTATATTAGGTTACTTTCTTGGGGTAGAGTAGGAACATGTTTGAAGTAAAGTAGTTGTCTTTGGTTAGTTGTCTTTTTCTTACTCCCTTGTTATGGTCTCTTTGAAATGTTCTTTCATTGAATGTTTTTTTTTTTTTTAATTTTTTTAGTTTTCATACAGTTGATTTAGGAAAAAAAAAGTTTAAAAAAAAAAAAAACAAGGAAAAAAATATGCAGAGCCCCCTTGAGGAGCTGGTGGAGAATGCAGGGGTATTGGCCAGCCCTACCTCCATGGTTGCTAACATGCCCACAGACATAGGGGACTGGTGGTTTGATGGGTTGAGCCCTCTACCATGGGATTTGCCCTTGGGAAGTCTGTTGCTGCAAAGGAGAGGCTAGGGCTCCCTATAATTGTGCCTAAGAGCCTCCTCCCGAGAGCCTCTTTGTTGCTCAGATGTGGCCCTCTCTCTCTGGATAAGCCAACTTGAAAGGTGAAATCACTGCCCTCACCCCTATGTGGGATCAGACACCCAGGGGAGTGAATCTCCCTGGCAACGTGGAATATGACTCCCAGGGAGAAATGTAGACCCAGCATCGTGGGATGGAGAACATCTTGACCAAAAGGGGGATGTGAAAGGAAATGAAATAAGCTTCAGTGGCAGAGAGATTCCAAAAGGAGGCAAGAAGTCACTCTGGTGGGCACTCTTATGTACAATATAGACAACCCTTTTTAGGTTCTAATGAATTGAGGTAGCTGGTGGTAGATACCTGAAACTATCAAACTACAACCCAGAACCCATGAATCTTGAAGACAATTGTATAAAAATGTGGCTTATGAGGGGGGACAGTGGGATTGGGGGGGCCATGGGGATCACACTCCCCTTTGTCTAGCTTGTGGATGGATGAGTGGAAAGGTGGGGGAAGGAAACAAACAAACAAACAGACAATGTGCCCAGTGTTCTTTTTTACTTTAGCTGCTCTTTTTCACTTTAATTATTATTCTGGTTATTTGTGTGTGTGTGGTAATGAGGGTGTCAGGGATTGATTTAGGTGATGAATGTACAACTATGTAATGGTGCTGTGAACAATCGAATGTACGATTTGTTTTGTATGACTGTGTGGTATGTGAATATATCCCAATAAAATGAATATTAAAAAAAAATGTGGGAAGGTTAAAAAAAAAAAAAAAGCAATATAAAAGTGACCCTCTCCTTTAGGAAATTAATTTTGGATTTTTATCTCCCTGTAAGAGAGGTAATGATGAGGCCATGAGTACTTAAAGGAACACTGGCTATGGGCTCCATCAGATTCTTTATTTGCTGGTCATTCCTAGCTGAAAAAGTCCATAACTTTTCTGTTACTGTAAAAATTTTGACAGCTACATAGACTTTGCAAAAATATGCTCCAGGCCATGAAGCAATCCATCTCATTAAAGTCTAACCATTTACAAAAAAGGGTAAGGAAATAAATCTTTTACATGCTTATCATTGCAAAATGTTACATCTCTGTAAAAGAGCAATCCAGCAAAGAGACTGGAAGATACAGCTTTTATACCAAGCAAAGGAAATCAATACTCATCTTAGGATCATGATTACCTGGATAAGTTATTAAAATGTCCAATAAATTGTCCAAAAATGCTTTTTGATAGCAATGTAATAGGGAGAAGAACTGAACTCACATGACATCTCATTTTCCTCTCTGGAAGCAGATAAATGTAAAGTTTTCACATTGTGGAGTGCATCTATTTTATTGAAATTGGCTACAGCATAGAAGTAATGGGGCAGGAGTATTTCTTGGAATATTGTTTATTTTAGGAGAAAGCAAAGAGAGATACTAGCATCTATTGAATGTCTATTATGTCCCAGGTATTTTTCATACATCACCTACTAAATCCTCACAGCAACTCTATGTCTTAAGCAGTATTATCATCTTGCAGATGATGCAAATAATGAAAGAGATTATACATCTTGCCCAATGTCACACAAGTTGTAAATAAGTAAACTAGAATACAAGCCCAATTCTACTTACTCCAACATCTATGGAAATACTTTCAGACACCTCCATAAGGAGCCAGAAGAAAAGGAGAAATTTAAGAACTTTCTAGAATTTTCAGTATAATAACTATAACCTTCAATTCATGTACACAGATTGCATGTTGTGTTTCTATCTAAGCTGTAGGAAAGCATAACATAATGTTAGAAAAGAAAATATATTACAGCATTTTCTGATATAAGATTTCCAATTGATAATTGTATTTTAAGCGTTCATACCCAAAATTTACTATCCCTTCCATTCTTTGAATCTGGCACAGAGTCTCTCAGAAGATATTTCATCCTATGATTTAAGAACTCTATTATGTAAACCCAGACTCAACAGACATTAAGGTCTTCAAGCTTCTCCATATTGAGTGGTTGGAAACCAAATAAGATTATTCAACCCTAGTTTCATTAGGTTGTAGGGGAAATAAGGTGTACAATAAATGTATCCCCATTTACTCCCATTCCTAGAAAAGGGAAACTATTAGCCAATTCAAAGTGTGGAAAGAGTGGAAGATTTACATCAGCTTTTTGAATAATTGGCTTCAACATCTTCCAGAAGGAGAAGGTATAAACTTAGAAAAATTTCCATCACTCTCTGCTTTACTTTCTTGGAGCAGATACCGTGAAATGGTTTTGCTTAACAATGGGAATTCATTAGCTTACATGCTTACGGTTTTGAGGCCATGAAAATGTCCAAATCAAGGCATCATCAAGGTGATGGTTTCTCCCTGAAGACCAGCTGCTGGTGATCCTTGGCTCCTCTGCCACACAGCAAGTCATATGGCGGCATCTGCTGGTCTCTCCCTTCTCTTCCAGGTTTCTTAGCTTTCAGCTTCTTGCTTCCATGGCATGATCTACCTATCTATCTATCTATCTATCTATCTATCTATCTATCTATCTATCTATATTTATCTCTGTCTCCATTCTATTTGTAAAGGACTCCAGGAATAGATTAAGTCATATCCTGAATGAGGTGGGTCACACCTTAACTTGATAGCCTTATCAAAAGATTCTGCTTATAATAGGTTTACACCCATAGGAATGGATTAAATTTAAGAGCTTGTTTTCCTGGAGTACATGCAGCTTCAGACAACCTAACTCCACCCTCTGGCCCCCCAAAAAGACATGTTCTTTCTATATGCAAAATACGTTAATTCCATTAAAATATCCCGGAAGCTTTAAGTCATTTCAATAACAATGCTAAGTACAAAGTCCCATCAAAATCAGTTATAGGTGTGGTCCATCCTTGGTCCTTGGGCACAATTCCCCTCCATCTCTGACAGGTGAAACCTAGACAATAAGTTATCTGCTTCCAATATACAAAGGAGGGACAGGCATAGGGTAAATATTCTCATACCCATAAAGAGAAATTGGAAGGAAAACAAGGGTCATGAGTCCCAAACAATTCAGAAACCCTGCAGGGCATAACTCATTAGATTTCACAGTAAGGGAGTCATCTATGGAATGATGTTTTGTCCTCTGGTTCTGATGAAGCAGCAGTCCCACCCTTTCCAAGTGCATGCCCAGTGACCATGCTCTCCCTGATCACTGAGGTGAAGGCTCCAATCTCTGAGAACACTGGGGTGATTGCCAGACTCTCAACAATCCCAGGTAAAAGGCTTCACCTTCTGAGAATACTGGGGTGGTGGCCAGACTCTCCTCAATCCCCAGGGAATATGTTCCACTCTCTCTGAAGACTAGGGCAGCAGCACTCTTCCTGACCAATGGAGCAGAAGTCCTGCCACCTCCAAGTGCTGGGTCAGTCACCCTTTCCACACACATGGGAAAGATGTCTTGGCCTAAGAAGATGTCTTCATTCCAGATCTCAGCTTTCACGGCTCTGCCTTTGAAGTGAGTTTTCCTTCAATCTGTCTGTTTTAGTCCAGGCTGGGAGACCTCACAAAAAAATTTGTTGGATTTGTGTGTAGTACACAGGGGCCCAAACCATCAGACAGTGGGACTTTCCACAGATCCTTCTGGATAACTGCACCACCAATCCTGACTTGCAATGAAATGGCTGGCTGGGTCCACGTTCAGTTAAATTCTCAAAAAGAACACAATTTTCTGGGGACACACTTTCCAGAAGCTCAGGATTTTCTAAGACATCGATTTCTGGTTTCTTTATGACCAGGAGTTCAATTCTCAGCTTATCCCTTTCATCTTGCATTTTCCTCTAAGCTGAAAGGAGAAATCAGGCTGCAGTTTCCACACTTACACTGGAAATGTCCTCAGCTAAATATCCAACTTCATCGCTTTCAAATTCTGCCTTCTATCCGACATCAGAACTCAATTTTGCTAAGTTCTTTGCCACTTTAAAACAAAGATCACCTTTCTTCCAGATTCCAATGACCCATTTATCATTTCTGTCTAAGGCCTCATTGGAAGTAGCTTTAACATCCATATTTCTACCAAGAATCCCTGCAAAGCAATCTAGGCCTTTTCTATCAAGACCCTCACAATTCTCCCAGCCTCTACCCATTACCCAATTCCAAAGCCATTTTCACATTTTTGGTATTTGCAATAGCAGTCCTCCACTCTCCTGGTACCAAAATCTGTCTTAGTTTTATAGGCTGCTTAAAGCAGATACCATAACATTTCTTGGCTTAACAATGAGAATTTATTAGCCTAAAAGTTCACAGTTTTGAGGCCATGAAAATACCCGAATTAAAGGTGATGCTTTCTTCCCCAAAACATGGGTGCCAGCAATCCTTGGCTCCTCTGTCACATGGCAGCATCTGCTGGTCTCTCCCTTCCCTTCTGGGTTTTGTTGCTTTCAGCTTCTTGTTTGTGTGGCACCCTCTCTCTCTATATATATATATAGATGTGTGTGTGTGTGTGTGTGTGTGTGTGTGTGTGTGTTCATAAGAATGAGGTGGGAGGTGGGTCATACCCTGACCCTGAGGTAGTCTCATCAAAAGATCTTACTTGCTATGGGCTTACACCCACAGGAATTCATTAAATTTGAAAACATATTTTTCTGGGGTACATACAGCTTCAAACCACCACATTCCCCCACCAGTGAATTAGGCAGACATGTTTAATCAATTGACAGCAATGTGCATTCACAATGAACCACTGCATGGTCAC
Source organism: Choloepus didactylus (assembly GCF_015220235.1). Taxonomy (NCBI): domain Eukaryota; kingdom Metazoa; phylum Chordata; class Mammalia; order Pilosa; family Megalonychidae; genus Choloepus; species Choloepus didactylus. The sequence goes on from NC_051309.1 coordinate 20,411,851, forward strand.
TGAATTCTTATCAATCCAGCACTTCAAGCAAGTGCTACCAACCAGTAATTTAAGTTGGCATCTGTGTCAGTTAGACTCAGCTTCAGCTGCATAAAACAGAGACCTCATTTAACAGTGGTTTATGATCTCTTGCAAATGAAGTCCAGAGATAGGCAGCCCAAGGCTGGTATTTTGGCTCCACAAAGTCCTTGGAAACTAGGATTCCTCTGTATTTCTGCTCTACAATCCTCAGCGCAGAATTCCATTTTTAAGATCATCTCCTGGTTCTAACCTGACCCACCATCCTATGCATGTAACAATTAGGATTTTCTCAGAGAAGCAAACCTACTATAAGTAATATAAAGAGATTTATTTTAGGAATTAGACCTTGTGTGTTTGTGGGAGCTAGTTAAGAATTCTATGTAAGTCTGTAGTTCTGTGCCTAACAGTGGATCTGTAGCAGGATGGGAAGATGGTTATAAATTAGGGTAAAACAAGGTCAAACTAAAGTGTCTGAGGACAAGCAGGGAAACTCGAGGATGAATCAGAACCTACATATGTCTTTCACTGCCTCCAGGCATCCAACTTTGGTTATGTGGTGGACCTGAGAAGTTGAGCTTTATCAGAGATCTGCCCAGGAAACGGGCTCAGGACTCAAAGAAGATAAAGAACTAGACCCAGCTGCTGCCCCATATGTCACCTCGTGGCTGCTGGGATGTAAACCAACATGGTAACATCCTAGGCAGAAAGGAGGATTTACTTCCCACCTGATTCTGCTCTTTTTAAATAACCTTCCCAAAAATTCACACCCATCACCAATTTAAAATGAAAATTGCAGAACCTAATTGCATGACCAGGCTGCAGAAATAGCATCTTTATGCTGAGCAGTATTGTGCCCTTCTAAAAATGGGGTTTCTGGTATTAAGGACGAAGGGGAAAATATACATCTGTATCAAATAGTGGCCCCTGCCAAAGCACTTGGAAATGAACAGGTTAGTCTTCTCCCCAAGAGGAACATATAGAACATACTTAAATTTTCCTCAGTATTGCAGTGTTTACCCTCACCTCATGCATTGTAACTGGTCTATTGACACTCTTCTCCTGTAAACGTTGTTATATGCCACTGTAAACCCCCAAACCTAGAAGAATACCTGGAAAATATAAATGCTCAATAAATATTGGCTGAATCTATTGAATTCAACTATGGTGTGTACCACTCCAATGTGCCTGCCCATGTTCAGTTTTGCCCAGAGTAGCAGGTCCTGGATACTTCCCAAGATTTATCCACAAATCTCAATTGTCTATGTATAAAAATATACTGTGGAAGAACTTCAAAGAAGCAGTAATTTAAACCAAATTTGGAGTATCCTTTTTGTGCCAGAGACCTGCTCAATCCTATTCCAAGGCCTGAATTTATCAAGTGTGGAGAGCCGTCTCCCGGGACGAGCATAGCGCATGCGCTGTAAACCTGCTCCAAAGTCCCCCCGCCCATCGAGTGGTGCCAAGATGGCGCCCACATCCTGCTTCCGGCTTCTGATGTATGTAACCACCCGCTGTATTCACCAATCATGCTTGTGTGCGTGGCGTTAGCCCATTGGATACACGCAAGGTTTATAAGAAAGTTCCCGGGCAAAGCTCGGGGAGACAGCCCACAAGGAGCCGTACCTGACGGCCGCATCGAGGTTGTTCTCCCCCGAGGTGTCTCGCCCCGGGTGGAACCTGTAAAGATGATGATTGCCTAGTCCCATTAAAAGTTTATCTGCTTTACCACCGCGAGTCCTGAGTGATCACAAGTGCTCCGGGTAAGACGTTGTCCGCACCCTCTCTCCCCTTATTTCTCTGGTCCCCATCGCCGGCCGACCGAGGACTCGAGGCGGGGCGGAGAGAGCGCCGGACAAGTGGTGGCCCGTACGGGGAACTCATTCGCGTTCCCCTCGACCCGACGGAGACGTGCTCCCGGGATCCGTGGTTTGACCTCCGCGACTGATCACCGCGAGAAGGTAAGCACCCCCTTTCCATACGAGGACTAGGGCCCGTGGGCGTTCAGGTAGCCCCGGGGACTCGGAAGAGCTCTCCGAGTGATTAAGAGATAGTGCCGACTGCAAGCATGGGGCAGTCTGAAAGCTCACCCCTATTAACCCCCTTAAAGACCCTTTTGAAACAGCGGGGTATCTCAATTAAGAGAAGTTCTCTCCAGCGATTTCTTGATGATGTGGCCACTTTTGCCCCCTGGTTTCCTTGTTCTGGCAGCCTTAATCTGCCCTCTTGGATGAAACTTGGTCGTGATATAGACCGAGCGCGCCAAACGGGTGTCTGTTTGGACCCGATTCTAGTCCTTATATGGGAGACTGTTAAGGGCCATATCGCTCCCTCCACGTCACAGTGGAAAGGCCCTGACCCGGTGCTCGGCTGGGCCGGAGGCTCTGTTTGTGTTTTTTCCCCAGGAACCAGGACGTCAACCAGTGTGGGTTCCGGAAAGACTGGTGGGAACCGTGGCATCACCTGGGGAGGCCGGGGAGCAGCTGTCAGAAACGCCAACGAATATACGGCCTGGGCCATTGGACCAAGCCTCCGGCCTTCAGGGACTTGAGAACATTAGGGAATTGAAGCCTGTTAGTTTCGACCTTTCCACACTGGGCGAGACTGTAAAAAATCTGTGGGACCAAGTCACCTCTTGGTTCTCTTGGCCCAATTTGACTAATTGGATTCTCTTGATGGTGGGACTATTGGTGGGATTAGTCATTGTTAAATCTTTGCTAGAACGCCTGTTTCAAGCGCGGCAGTACCGTGTTACCACTATGATGGCTATGTCCTCCACCTTTGATACCCCCAACAGCGACCATTCTGATGGCCATACCCCATCCTGGCCGCCTCGGGCGGGGCACTCGGGAGCGAGGTTTGTAGCTAAGCGCGCAGCTGTGTCCCGGGTATAACGGGCGACGCCAGCAGTCATAATTTTTGTCTCAGGTAGGTCCCTAAGGCAGAGTCATAGTTGTGGCCAGACTTGACTCTAGCCAATGCATAGGGACGCCTAGTGACGCCTCCGACTCTGGTTAATGCTATCCCTGCCCCCGCCTTTGTCCCCCAGTTGCAAGGCAAAGCACTGCAGGGAGAGTCATGTTGTTTCCAGCTCACGGACTCTCCTGTCTCCATATGAGGTGAGCATTCTGGTCAGTGCTAGAGGCTCCGCCGCTAAATGGCTGAGACCTAGTCCAGACTCCCCAAAGCACCGGAACAAATTGTGAGCCATCTGGGTTCACGGGAGCACACTCATCACTGGGGACACTGGGTCGATATAAATAATAAAGGGGGAGATGTGGAGAGCCGTCTCCCGGGACGGGCATAGCGCATGCGCTGTAAACCTGCTCCAAAGTCCCCCCGCCCATCGAGTGGTGCCAAGATGGCGCCCACATCCTGCTTCCGGCTTCTGATGTATGTAACCACCCGCTGTATTCACCAATCATGCTTGTGTGCGTGGCGTTAGCCCATTGGATACACGCAAGGTTTATAAGAAAGTTCCCGGGCAAAGCTCGGGGAGACAGCCCACAAGGAGCCGTACCTGACGGCCGCATCGAGGTTGTTCTCCCCCGAGGTGTCTCGCCCCGGGTGGAACCTGTAAAGATGATGATTGCCTAGTCCCATTAAAAGTTTATCTGCTTTACCACCGCGAGTCCTGAGTGATCACAAGTGCTCCGGGTAAGACGTTGTCCGCACCCTCTCTCCCCTTATTTCTCTGGTCCCCATCGCCGGCCGACCGAGGACTCGAGGCGGGGCGGAGAGAGCGCCGGACAATCAAGCTAGACTTGGTTCCTTTGTTATATAATCTTCTATGTCCCTGATCTTCTTAGTACCTATTGCAATTGTAATATATAAATTACTTTCATAATTATATGTTTTTCTGCTAGATGTGAAGGCAAGGTCATTGTTAGCCTTATTCACTGCCATGTCTCCATGTGATAGCACAGCAACTAGCACAGAGTAGACAGATGTCAATAAATAGTGATCAACTGAATGAATGCATGAATGAATGGAATCCACAGCATTAATTCTTTAGATTTTCCCCTTACCTGGACTATACTGAGCCAGTCTCAGGTAGGAAAAAAAGGGATTTTAGAGATATGGCCAATCTGCTCATTTTACTATCAATAAAATGTAAGCACATAGAGAATGGGTAAATTGTCTAGGATTAAAAGTACCTGGTATCAGAGCTAGAACCAGAGCCTGAGCCACCATTGGCTCAGCCCAGCACTTATTGTACTATACTGACCCTTTTGCTGAGCATCCTTGGGGAACCCCAGCTTCAAAAACACCTTGGGAATCCTGGTACATCACAACCCAATTTTGTAGGGCTCCTAATTGTATAGAGCTCTTGGGAGAAAATAGAAGGAGAATTCTCGCTACTGACAGTAGGCCCTAAGGCCATAAGAATGAGCTCCCCCTTCTTTTGGCTTCCCTGAAACACAGTCCTCTGCTTTGCCTTCTGTCTTTGTTTCTTAGGGCTGTTCTAACAAAGTGCCATTACTTTGATGGCTTAAAACAACAGAAGTGTATTATCTATGTCACAGTTACGGAAGTTAGAAGTTCAAATCAAGGTGTCAGCAGGGCCATGCTCTCTGAAGTCTGTAGGGCCCCAATCTGTTCCATATCTCTTTCCTGGCTTCTGGTAGTTGCCACCAGCTTCTTGGTGTTCCTTGCTTTGTGGCATAATTCAATCTCTGCTTCTATCATCACATGGCCATCTTCTGTCTCTGTCTCTCCTCCCTCCTTCTTCTAAGGACCACCATCATATTGGATTAGAGGCATGCCCTACTCCATTATGACCACATTTCAATGTAACTAATGCTATTTGTAATGATTCTATTTCCAAATAAGTCCCCCATTTGAAAGTTCAGAGGGGTAGGACATCAGTATATCTTTTGGAGGGACTCAGATCAACCCATAACACCTTCTTTCTCACTGGCTATCCTTCTCAGTCTTCATTGACTCCACTTCATCCCATCTTCCATAAGATGTCACTGTTCCTCAGAACTTTTCCTACATCCTGTTCTCCTCTCACTCTAGTTACACTCCCTGGGAGGTTCTGTTCTTTCCATGGGTTCAGTTATCATTTATAAGATACAGACCCCACAGTGTATATCTATATGTTAGTGGACGTTGTTAGTGCCCCACCTAGAGTCTGTCAGATACTTGTTACCAGTTTTGTGTATCCATAACCAGCTTCTGTGTGCACTGCTAACGGGTCATACCTGTGATTTAAAGGATTGCCTTTGGCCATTAGAACTGCCTCATCCATATGGAGAATCAAAAGTACCTGGGAGTTTTACATTTCCTAATTTCTTCACCCTGGGAATATGAAGCCAAGCTTCTTTGTCTCCACCACTTTGAACTCAGAGGTGTAAATTTACTCTAGAGATCTTTGCAGCAGAAGTTTGAAGTTGAAACTTAACTGAAATACTATCCTTGTTTGGCTTCTCCTTCCTTTATTTGCTACCCTGTCTTCCTTAATAAATCATTTGCATCCAAATCCTTGGCCCAGAGTATGCTTTAAAGAAAATCTCATATATAATGTAATGCTCATGTTCATCTCTCCCTAAACTCCAGACCTATAACTTCAATTTCCTGATGAACATCTTCATTTGCATGACCCAAAGCCAATTTAACATGTCTAAGACCCAGCTGATCTTTTCTCTCAATATAATAATCTACCTGTATTTTCTAACTCAGCAAATCACACCATCATCCATCTAGTGCTCAAACTAAAACCTGGCAGCACTTTGCTTCTTTTACAATCACACCCCCACCCTGTTTAATTAACCACCAATTCTTGTTAATTTCTATAGTCTCTACCATAGCTGACCATGTCTATTTTTTAATTAATAATGTTTTGATAAAGAAGTTATAGGTATACAGAAATATCATGAATAAAATACATAAAACACAGAGTTTAGATATAACCTTATCATTAGCAACTTGCATTAGTGTGGTACATTTCTTAAAATTCATAAAAGAACATTTTTATAATAGTACTATATACCACAGTCCATCATTCACAATAGAGTTCATTGTGTTATACAGGTCTCTGTGTTTTTTTTTTTAATTTTTATTCTAGTAACATACATATGGCCTAAAATTGCCCTTTAAGACACATTCACATATATAATTCAGTGCTGTTAATTGCACTCACATTGTTGTGCTACCATCACTACCATCTATCACCAAATTTTACAGTCAATGCCAATAGAAATTCTATACCATTTAAGCATTAACTCCACATTCTCTACTGACAATTTAGCCCCTCAGAGCCTATATTCTAGATTGTGGCTCTATGAGTTTGCTTATTCTAACCACTTCATATCAAAGAGTTCATACAATAGTCATCCTTTTATATCTGGCTTATTTCACCCAACATGATGTCTTCAAGGTTCATCCATATTGTTGCATGAATCAGAACTTCATTCCTTTTCATGGCTGAATAATATTTCATCATATGTATATACCATTTTTTTGTTTATCTATTAATCAGTTGATGGACACATGGGTTGCTTCCATCTTTTGGCAATTGTGAATAATGCCACTATAACATTGTTGTGAAAATATTGGTTTGAGCCCCTGCTTTCAATTCTTCTGTGTACATACCTACTTTCTGAGGAACTGACAAACCGTCTTACACAGGCTGCACCATTTTACATTTCTACCAGCAATGAGTAAGTATTCTGATTTCTCCACATTCTCTCTGATATTTGTAATTTATTTTTTTTTAATAGTAGCTATTCTAATGGGTGTGAAATGATATTTCACTGTAGTTTTGATTTGCCTTTCCCTAGTAGCTGGTAATTTTGAGCATCTTTTAATGTGCTTTTTGCCACATGCATAACCTTTTTGGGGAAATGGCTATTCAAATATTTTCCCCATTTTTAAATTGGGTTGTTTGTCATTTTGTTGTTGAGTTGTAGGATTTATTTCTATATTCTGGATAGTAAACCCCTATTAGATATGTGGCTTCATATATGTCCTCCCGTTGCGTGGGTTGTCTTTTCACTTTTATGATAGAGTGCTTTGATACTCAAAAGTTTTTAATTTTGATGAGCTCCCATTTATCTATTTTTTTCTTCTGTTGCTTGTGCTTTGGGTATAAAGAAATAATTGCCTAATGCAAAATGCTAAAGATGCTTCCCTATATTTTCTTCTAGGAGTTTTATAGGTCTGGTTCATATATTTAGGTGTTGGATCCATTTTGTGTTAATTTTTGTATATTGTGTAAGATAGAGTCCTCTTTTATTCTCTTGCATATGGATATCCTGTACTTTCAGCACCATTTATTAAAGAGACTATTCTTTCCCAATTGAGTGGACTTGGTACCTTTCCAAAAATCAACTTCCAATAGATGTGAGAGTCAATTTTGGAACACTCAATTCTATTCCATTGGTATATATATACATATAATTACATACATATAATTATATATATATAGTTGTGTCTGTTCCATGCTGCTCTGGCCACTGTAATTTTATAATAAGTTTTAAAGTCAAGAAGTGTGAGTCCTCCAACTTTCTTCTTCCTTTTCAGCATGGTTTTGGCTATTCGGTTCCCCTAACCCTTCCAAATAAATTTGATGATTGGATTTTCCGTTTCTTCAAATTATGCTGTTAGAATGTGTATGAGTCCTTTACATCTTGGTTTAAATTTATTCATTTATTCCTAGAGATTTTATTCTTTTACTTGCTATTGTAAATGGAATTTTTTCTTTATATTCTCCTCATATTTCCATTACTAGTTCATAGAAACACTAGTGATTTTTGTGTGCTGTTATTGTACCACAACACTTTGCTAAATTTGTTTATTAGCTCTAAAAATTTTGTTGCAGATTTTTGGGGATTTTCTTTAGATAGGATCATAGCATCTGCAAATAGTGAAACTTTTATTACTTCCATTATAGTCTGGATGCCTTTTATTTCTTTTTCTTGCCTAATTGCTCTGGCTTGAACTTCCACTATAATGTTGAATAACAGTGGTGATAGTAGGCATCCTTGTTCCAGATTTTAGATAGAAAGCTTTCAGTCTGTCACCATTCAGTGTGATGTTAGCAGTGAGTTTTTTCAGATGCTGTTTATCATATTGAGGAAGTTTCCTTCTATTCCTATTTTCTAAGTGGTTTTATCAATAAAGGATGCTGGATTTTGTGAAATGCCTTTTCTGTGTCAACTGATATGACCCATGGTAGTTTTTTCCCCCTTCATTTTGTTAATGTGGTGTATACCTTGCATACCTGAGATAAATCCCACTTGATGAGGGTGAATAATTCTTTTAGTGTGCTGTTCAATTTGGTTTACTGGTATTTTGTTGAGGATTTTTTGCATTTGTATTCATTAGATAAATTGTTCTGTAATTTTCTTTTCTCGTAATACCTTTATCTGGCTTTGGTGTTACGGTGATGTTGGCCTCATAGAATGGGTTAGGCAGTGTTCCCTCCTCTTCAAATTTTTGGAAGTGTTTGAGCAGAATTGATATTAATTCTCCTTTGGTAACTGATTCAATCTCTTTACTTGTAATTCATCTGTTGAAAGCTTCTATTTCTTCTAGAGTCAGTGTATGTTGTTTATGTTATTCTAGGAATTTCATCTAGATTGTTTAATTTGTTGCCAATAAGTTGTTTATAGTATCCTCTTATGATCCTTTTTGTTTCTGTGTGCTCATTAGTAATGCCCCTCTCATTTTTTATTACATATTAATTGTCTATTTTCTCTTTATTTCCTTTGTCAGTCTATCTGAAGGTTTGTCAATTTTATTGATCCTTTCAAAGAACCAAATTTTGATTTTGATAATACTTCCATTTTTTAATTCTCAATTTCATTTATTTCTGCTTTAATATTTGTTAATTCTTACCTTCTGCTTCCTTTGGGCTTAGTTTGCCATTCTTTTTCTAGTTCCTACAGGTGTGCAGTTAGATCTTTGATTTTAGCTCTTTCTTCCTTTTTAATGTAAGATTGAGGGCTGTAAATTACCCTCTCTACATGGCCTTTACTGCATCCCATATGTTTTGATATGTTGTGTTCTTGTATTCATTATTCTGAAGATATTTATTGATATCCCCTTTAATTTATTCTTTGACCCACTGATTGTAAAGAGTGTGTTATTTAACTTCTATATATGTGGATTTTCCAATTCTCTACCTGCTATTGATTTCCAGCTGTATTTCATTGTGGTCAGAGAAGATGCTTTGAATATTTTCAATCATTTTAAATTTATTGAGTTGCTTTGTTACCCAATATGGTCTATCCTGGAGAATGATCCATGTGCACTTGATAAGAATGTATATCCTGATGTTTGGGGGTGTGATGTACTATGTGTGTCTGTTAGGTTTAGTTCATTTATCATATTATTCAATTTCTCTATTTCTTTATTGATCTTCAGTCTAAATGTGCTATCTATAGGTGAAAGTGGTGTATTGAAGTCTCCAACAATTATTGTAGATGTGTCTATTTCTCCATAAGGTTTGCTAGTATTTTTCTCATGTATTTTGGTACACTGTGGTTAGGTACATAAATATTTATGAATGTTATTTATTTTTGGTGGGTTGATCCTTTTATTAAATACAGGGTCCTTCTTGATTTCTTATGATGGCTTTTGACTTAATAGACTATTTCGTCTATATTAGCATAGCTACCCAACTCTTTGTTGGTTACTATTTGCATGAATTATCTTCTTCCATCCTTCCACTTTCAACATATTTGTGACCATATATAGTTGGGTCATGCTTTCTTAAATACATTCTGTCAATTTGTATCTTTTCATTGGGGAATTTAACCCAATAACATTCAGAGTCATTACTGTAAAGCCAGTATTCATTTCAGCCATTTTGTCCATTAGTTTTTATGTGTCATATATTTTTGTCTCTCTTTTTTTTATTACATTCTCCTTTTCTGTGTACCTGTTTTTTTTGCAACGTACCTTTCTCATTTATGTGTGTGTGTGTGTGTGTGTGTGTATATTTTCAATTTTATTGAGACTGTTCACATACCATACAATCACCCAGAGTATACAATCATTTACAGTACCATTATATAGTTGTGCATTCATCACCACAATTTTTTTTCAATTTTTAGAACATTTGCATTACTCCAGAAAAGAAATAAAAGTAAAAAAGAAAACTCAAATCCTCCCATACCCCTAACCACCCCCTCCATTATTTACCCATAGTACTGATATAGTACATTTGTTACTGTGGATGAAATATTGTTAAAATATTATTAACTGTAGTACATAGTTTGCAATAGGTATATTTTTCCCTATATACCACTCTATTATTAGCTTCTAGTTATAGTGTCATACATTTAAGTTCATGAGAGAAAATTCTAAAGTTTGTACAGTTAATCACAGACATTGTCCACAACAAGATTCACCGTTTTATACATTCCCATATTTTAACCTCCAACTTTCCTTTTGGTGACATACATGTCTCAAAACTACCCCTTTCCACCACATTCACACACCATTCAGCACTGTTAGTTATTCTCAAAATAACATGCTATGATCACCTCTGTCTATTTCCAAACACTTAAGTTCAACCCAGTTATGAATTCTGCTCATAATAAGCAACCATTCCCCATTCTTTAGGCTCATTCCATATCCTGGTAACCTATGTTTCATGTCTATGAGTTTACATAGTATAATTACAACATTTGTCCTCCTGTGTCTGACCCATTACACTCAATATAATGCCCTTGAGGTTTCTTCATCAACCCATTCTTTTTTTTTTAAGATGGTTTTGTTAACACAACATACATTCCGTCTTAAGTAAACAATCAATGGTACCCTGTATAAACATGTTTTTATGCAGTCACCACCATCACTACTATCTATATAAGGACATTTCCATTTCTTCCACGCAGAAAAAGGAAGAATCAAAGAAGGTAGAGAGAGACAAAATAAAAAGAAAAAGAAAGAAAAAAAGACAGCTTTCTTGCAGTAAAAGAAAAGATAGAATTGAAATAAAGTACAATAAAAGGGTCAGACAATATCAGCAATGCCAAGAGTCCCATAACCCTCCCTTTATATCCCCCTCTTACAGGCATTTAGCTTTGGTATACTGCCTTTGTTACATTAAGGGAAGCATAATACAATGTTTTTGTTAACTGTAGTCTCTAGGTTGCAGTGATCATATTTTTTCCCCAATAACACCCCATTTTTAACACCTTGAAAGGTTGATATTCATTTGTTCTCCCTCATGTAAAAACATATTTATGCATTTTATCACAATTGTTGAGCGCTCTTGGTTTCACTAAGTTATACAGCCCCAGTCTTTATTTTCCTTCTTTTCCTTCTGATGTCCCACTTTCCCCTAACTTTCCTCTTTCAAGCATACTTACAGTCATTTTTGTTCAGTGTACTTGCATTGTTGTGCTACCATAACCCAAAATTGTGTTCCAAGCCTCTCTCACTCCTATCCTTTCCTGTCTGTAGTACTCCCTTTAGTATTTCCTATAGAGTGGGTATCTTGTTCACAAACTCTCTTATTGTCTGTTTGTCAGAGAATATTTTAAATTCTCCCTCATATTTGAAGGACAGTTTTGCCGGATATAGGATTCTTGGTTGGCGGTTTTTCTCTTTCAGTATCTTAAATATATCACACCACTTCCTTCTTGCCTCCATAGTATCTGCTGAGAAATCCGCAGATTTCTCTTGCTGCTTTCAGGATTCTCTCTTTGTCTTTGACATTTGATAATCTGATTATTAAGTGTCTTGGCATAAGTCTATTCAGATCTATTCTGTTTGGTGTATGCTGCATTTCTTGGATCTGTAACTTTATGTCTTTCTCAAGAGAAAGGAAATTTTCAGTGCTTATTTCCTCTATTATTGCTTCTGCCCCATTTCCCTTCTCTTCTTCTGGGACACCCATGACATGTACATTCATGTGCTTCGTGTTGTCATTCAGTTCCCTGAGATGTTGCTCATATTTTTCCATTCTTTTCCCTATCTGTTCTTTTGTATGTAGGATTTCAGGTGTCTTTTTCTCCAGTTCCTGCACATTTTCTTTTGCCTCTTGAAATCTGCTGTTGTATGTCTTCATTGTGTTTTTCATCTCTTGTGTTGCAACTTTTTTTTCCATAGATTCTGCCAGTTGTTTTTTCAAACTTTTGATTTCTGCTTTATGTCCACCCAGTGTTTTCTTTATATGCTTCATCTTTTTTGCCATATCTTCCCTAAACTCATTGACTAGGTTTTTGAATTGATTTTGCATATTTATTTGAAAATCTTTAATTGATTATTTCTTTAAAGTGAAACAATATCTCAACCATATCTTAATTGAGGTGTAAGTTTGTTCCTTTGACTGGGCCATATCTTTGTTTTTCCTAGTGTGATTTGTAGATTTCTGTTGTCTAGGGATCTGGTTTCCTTGGTTACCCAATCGCATTTTCCCAGGCCAGAATGGGCTCAGGTCTCAGAAGGAGGTAATATTCAGTATCAAGTTTTCCTGAGGGTGTGTCTTAGAAGATTGACAGGCTTTCCTGTGAGGCCTCTAGCCACTATGCTTTTCCTAACCTGCCCAGCAGGTGGTGCCTGTCAGCCTGTCACTCCCAACTGGTGTAAGGAGGTGTGGCCCCTTAGGTTGTTTCTGGTTTGGCTGTTTTCCCCAGGCCCTGTGGTCTGAGTTCCGAAGGGAACACCATCACTAAAGCTGGGGTCCACGTCCTCCCTCTTAGGATATACCCCCTAGGGAGTTATCTTCTGCATTTGAATTACTCCTTTGTCTCTCTAACTCTGTTAACTCCACCCCTGTCTGGGTCAGAGTGCTGTGAACTGAAAATGGCTGAGGCTTTCTGCACTGAGCCCCTCAGGTTGAGGGAGAGAGAAAAAGGGAAAGAATGCCCCTTTTCAGAGTCAGTACACAGCCCCCCAGTTTTGCCTGTTGGTCAGAGATAGCACCCAGTCTTCTGGGCTCCCTCTCCTGGAATGCAAATTCCTTCTGGCTCTTTCAGGTCAGCTGCCTCTGAAAGCTGCTATATTTTCCTTCCTTTTCTAAATTAATTTTCTTTTTCCATCAGCCACTCCCCCCCTCCACTGGGAGTGACCTCAGGGCACTTTACTGCTTAAATATATCACACCACTTTGTTTGTCTGTTTGTAGCTTGTATTCAGCAGTCCACATTTGTTAATTAAAACCTCAGTTGGAGCTGAGCTGAGCTATATGCACTTGCTCCAGGAATGCTGCTTTCTCCCACAGTGAGTTTTGCAGCTCAGGCTGCTGTGGAGGGAGGGGGATCCCAGCATGTTCTTCGGTTTTTACTTACAGCTTTTATGCTGCCATCTTAGCCATTCCACCCTGTCCAGGTTGGCATACGATGTGTGGACACTCACAGATGTCCTCCGGCCATTGTTCCAGATTATTTACTTGTTGTTCCTAGTTGATTATTAATTGCTCTGGGGAACTAAATAAATTCCACACCTCTCTATGCCACCATCTTGCCCCACCCTCCCCCCCGCTTTTAAATTTTTTTTTAAATACTTATTTGTTGTTACCCTGAGGTTTGGATTATACAACCTGTATCTATAACCAACTAATATGAAAAGATGCCAACTTATCTTCAATAGCAAACATATTCTCTGCTCCCATATCCCTCTGTTTCCCCTTTTATTTTGTTTTTGTCCCAAATTTCCTTTCCATATGTTTTATGTGCATTATCAGGAAATAGAACTTTTGTCCTGTTCAACTGTATTTTTACTCTTGTAGTAAGTAAAAGAGTAGAGTTATGCATTGAGGATGCAAAAACATTTAGTTTTGCATTTATCCTTTAAATTTCCCTTACTGAAGGTCTTCACTTCTTCACACTATATCAAGCCACTCTTCCCTGTCCTTTCCTTTCAATGTGAAGAACCCACTTCATAAATTCTTGTGGGGCAGATCTTTGATTGATTAACTCTCTCAGTTCCTCTTTTTCTGTGACTATTTTAAACTGTTTCTCATTTTTGAAGGACACTTTTGCACAAGAAAGAATTTTTGGCTGGCAGTTTTTCTCTTTCAGTACCTTAAATATATCATACCACTGACTTCTTGCCCCCATGTTTTCTGAATAAATATCGACCCTTAGTCTTACTGAGGATGCCTTTTATGTAAAGAATCACTTTTCTCTTGCTGCTGTCAGGTTTTTCTCTTTATCTTTTGTGCTTAAAATTCTGATTAGTATGTGTCTCAGAGTAGGTCTATTATTGTTTATCCTGTGTGGAGTGCATTGTGATTCTTGGATATTGTGATGATTAAATTCCTGTGTCACCTTGGCCAGGTTATGGTGCCTAGAATTTGGTTCAAGCAAGAATTGGATTGAGTGTTACTATGAGGACATTTTGTGGATTGAAATCATCATTAATTTGATTACATGCATGGCTGATTACATCTACTATCAACTGAGGAGATTTCCTTTAACAATGCAAGAAGTCTCATGAAACCAGTAGAAGGCTTTAAAAGGAGAAATGATGATTTCAGCAGTCAGAAGAGAGAATTTCCATCTCTACTTCAGCCAGCCTGTTTCTCCTGGAGAATTCATCAAAAAACTTCACCAGATTTCCAGGCTTGTAGCCTGCCCTGGAGAAATTGTACTTGCTCATCCCCACAGTTGCATGAGATAATTCTTATAAAAATCTCATAATATTCACAGATATCTCCCACTGGTTCTGTTTCCCTAGAGAACCCTGACTAGTACAGACATGTATATTTATGTCTTTCATAAGTGTTGGGAAATTTTCAGACATTATTTCCTTAAATATTCTTTCTGCCCATTTTCATTTTCATTCTCTTTTCCTTCTGGAACACCCAAGATGCATGTTTGTATACTTTATTCTCTCACTCAAGTCCCTGAGACACTGCCTTTTTTTTTCTATTCTTTTCTCTATTCTTCTGACTGTATGATTTCAATTGCCCTGTCTTCTAGCTCAGTGATCCTTTCTTCTGCATATTCAATTCTGCTGTTTAATGCCTCTAGTGTATTTTAATCTCCATTATTCTGACTTTCCTCCCCATAATTAATTTTATGCTTCTTTTTAAACATTTTAATTCCTTATTATGCTCACATATTGTCTCCTCAATATCCTTTAGCTCTATATCCAACATTAGTCTATTTCGATCCATGTTTTCTTTTATATCCTTGAATTGATTTTGGAGATTTCTTTGAACTTCTTTGATTAGTTGCTCCAAGTTCTGTCTCCTCTGAAGTTTTAATTTGTTCCCTTGACCGAGCCTGTATTCCTGTTTTTTTATTATAGCCTGTAATTTTTTGCTGCTATCTCGGCATCTGATTATTTTGACATGTTAACTCTGAAGGTTAGCGTCTCTCTCTTGTCTAGGGTTTTATGGTTAATTGGCTTTGTGCTAAGTATCTTCTTTGTCACTTGGTCCAACTTATTCTAGACCTTTAGAGCAATCCACGTATAACTGTTATTGCCCTGGATATGTGGTACAGTTTTTAAGGTTGCCCTTTTTGTGTGCAATTGTTTCATCTCCAAGAGAAAGCTCCCTTTCCTCTGTTCCTTCCCCCCAAATCTTTATCTGTTATGTTTGTTTTGTGCATAATTTTCCTCTCAGCTTTTGTGATTTAACTTCTCTGTCTCGTGCAGAGTCCCCTTCTAATTTCACTTTTCAGTTATGGGGCTTGTCCTCTCTTACAGCAGTTGTCTCCCCCCTTTTCCCATGAAGCTTTTCTGCTTCTGATTTCTTCCCCATTATCTCACCCTGGGGAGCCAGATGGGGTCAACCCAGAAAGGTTGATTTGCATTTGGGTGGTCCAGCAGAGACTATCGTGTGCACCTCCTGCCAATAGTTCTGTCTGTTTCCTCCCTTGGGGCACTTTTGTATATGGCACTTCTCAGCCACTTGTGCTCTGCCCCGGGTCTCTGCAAACTTAGGTCCCTGTGCCTGGATATGCATAGGTTCTAAATTGCTGTAGTGAGTGGCCCTATGGACTGCATCTATGCAGGAGGGACTCAGGCCATACTGACTCTGTGCCACTCCCAAACTGCATGGGACTGAGTCAGGAGAAGGGACAGGTTCAGATTGGCAGGTTCAGGCATGGATTTCCTACCAGTTCTTGGCATTCATTTTCCTTTTTCTTTAATTCAGCATCTATGGAGCCCTTCTCCCATCTCTCTTATATTCCAGAGATCCAAACAAGTGGGATTTATCCTTTAATTAGTTGATTCTGAGGGGAAATTTTGCAAAGGTTGCCTTATGGTGCCATGTTAATGACATCACTTTGGTTATATCTCCTTTAATTGAATTTTTGCAACTATCATCAAATGTACCTCCCTGGTTCCAGGTGTACTGTCCTGAATGTATTTTCCACGTTGCAAGAAGAGCAATATTTACAAAATACATTCTTATCATCTCTCTCCCTGTGTTAAAATTTGAAACAAGCCCACAGGTAGAGACCTAAAATTTTTCAAAGCTTATTATATCAAGTACCCTGCTTACTTTCATAAGCTCTGTTCTTCAGCTATCTGACATAATTTTATATCCTCTGAGAAACTGTGCCCTCTCAACTTCAAGCCTTACCCAAGAAGCTTTATTTTGTTAGTATGCCCTACTTATCTCCCAACACTGCCTCTTGCCACCACTCTCAATCACTCATTTTTTTCCAACCTCAACATTAACTAACTCAGGCAACAAATATTGAGTCCCTGCTATATGCCAAGCACTATTCCAGGTAGTGAAGTATCCTGATCCCTAACTTCATAACTGCTCACAGATTACTCAGAAAATGTGTTATTAGTTAAGCACACTAACAAGGGCAAAATTATGATGGTGTTAATAACTACAAAGAGGAGATTCCTAGAGCTATATCTTTCTTTACTATATAGATTTGATCTGGGCAGAGAAGTCCTTCCTGAGGAAGTACTTATAACAGAGCTGACATGTGAAGATGTCACATGGGATTTAAAATACCATTACAGACATAAGGAACTCCTGGGGAGGCCCTGTGATGAGATGAATAATGGCATGTATATGAGATTAAAAGTAGGCATTCAGCTCAGTGGCCATGGCCTTAGGGAAGTTTCCAGTTCCATGCACTAGTCTGGCTCCTGTAGCAACCTGTGTGGAATTGTGTCATACCATTTATGCACTGTACAGTGCAGCCTTCGACTTATCAGTGTCACTTCCTCTTCAAGGCCTGGGTCATTCATTCTTTCCACATCAATAATATCAACATTAATAAATACTAAGATTTGTTGACTGCTTATTATATGTTGGGCACTATTAGAAGCACTTTACTGGTGTCAACTTGATGGATATACAAGATGATTCTATGAAGTATTTTCTTAATCTCATCTTAAAAATGTGTTAATTGAAACACATGGAAGAGAATAAGTTTTCCAAGCTCACACAGAAAATTTAAGAAAAGGAAGATGGATTTAATGAGTTATGCTGACTCTAGGACCAAGGATCATGCACAATTGTAATTGTTCTGAAATTCTGCATACATAGTCTCTTTAACCATTCTCTAATATGTTTCCTGAATATTCATCTGTGCTAAAATCATATTACTATAAAGTTATGGAGGTGAATTCAGCTCCCAGTGACATTTTTCAGTTATGAATGAACCCTGGACTCCATACTCCTTCTTCCGTGAACAATAAATTTCCCCATGTTTCAAACTGCTGGTCATCAGTTTCATTCCTTGTAGCCAAAGCTTTCCTAACAGGTTCAATATATAATAAAAACAAAAGAAAAATTTCCTAACTGATATATCAAATAAGAAAAATGAAATAAAATATTGCCTGTAATTCTAACAAATAGCTAAACTCTTAACGTTGTATATTTTATCAGGCAATTTTTATACCTATATATATTGCATTTACAAAAAATCAGACCATTTCGTGGTTTAAATTTTACCATAACTTACATCATGGACATTTTTCTATTGTTGTATCTATTTTATGTGTAGGAAATATTTGTGAAAGAAATGGCAATAAAGATTCTTCTAAAGCATGGGTCAAGAAACTTTTCATCTAAAATATTAGGTAGTAAATATTTTAGTTTGGCAGGTCATAGGGTATCCATAGCAACTACTAAGCTCTTCCACTATCACACAAAACCAGCCTTAGACAATATATAAGTAAATGGACATGATTGTTTTCCAGTGAAACTTTGTTTACATAAACAGTGGTAAGCTAGATTTGACCAGTGGGCCATAATTTAAGTAACTACTGATAATGCAGGACTTTTGCCATTTTGCTATTTGGATATTGTAAGTCTTA
Source organism: Choloepus didactylus (assembly GCF_015220235.1). Classification (NCBI taxonomy): domain Eukaryota; kingdom Metazoa; phylum Chordata; class Mammalia; order Pilosa; family Megalonychidae; genus Choloepus; species Choloepus didactylus. The sequence continues at coordinate 20,430,072 of NC_051309.1, forward strand.
TACCATTATTGGTATCCAAATTTTTTTGTTAACGCCTAATTCATATTTATTTGATTTTTTGTGGTGTACCATTGTGAGTACTTTCTCATTTCTTTCTGTATGTGTTTTTTCAGTTATTTTATTGTGGTTATCCCAGGGCTTAAAGTTAACATCCTAAATCAATAAGAATGACATTTGATTTTATACCAATGTAACTTCAATAGCATACAAAAACTACATTTTTGTACCCTTCCTCCTCCCACCATTTTGTCTTACTGTTACAAATTATATCTTTATACATGGCATGTCCAAAGTCATTAATTTATCATAACATTTTATGCATTTACATTTTAGATCCTGTAAGAACTAAAGTGGAGTCACGTACAAAAAAATACAATAAAATAATACTGATGTTTATAATTACCCATGTGGTTACCTTTACCCAAGATCTTTATTTCTTTATCATGCCTCAGTTCACATCTTGTGTCCCTGCTTTTCAATCAGAAGAACTCCCTTTAGCATTGGATGTACAGAAGGTTTAGTGGTGATAAACTCCCTCAGGTTTTGTTTCTCCAGGAATGCCTTAACCTTTACCTCATTTTTGAAAGACAGTCTCAAAAGATAGAAAACTCTTGGTTGACAATTTCTCCCATAAATTTAATTTTTCATTCCACTGCCTTCTTGGTTGACAATTTCTCTCAGAACTTTAATATTTCATTCCACTGCCTTTGTATCTCCATGATTTGTATGAGAAATCAACACTTAATCATATTTGGGCTCCCTTATACATACACATTGCTTGTCTCTTGCAGCTTTCAGAACTCTTTCCTTGACCTTGGCATTTGACAGTTTGGCTACTATATGTCTGGGTATGGTAACCTTTGAGTTTATACTATTTTGGGTTTGTTGGGCTTCTTAGAGTGTGTATTCAAGTCTTTCATTAAGTTCAGGAAGTCTTCTGCCATTATTTCTTTGAATATTCCTTCTGCTCTTTTCTCTCTTTCTTCTATTCCTGAGACTCTCATGTGTATATTGGTATGCTTGATGGTGTTCCACAGGTCTCTTAAGCTCTGCTCAACTTATTTTTTTCTTTATACTTTCTGCTTATCAGCTTGCATCATTTCAATTGTCTTATCTTCTTTCTTCTGCTAGCTCTATTCTGCTGTTGAAACTCTCCAGGGAATTTTTAATTTCAGTTATAGTATTTCAACTCCAGTATTTGTTTGGTTCCTTTTGAAAATTTCTGTCTCTTTATTGAGATTCTCATATTGTTCCTTCACCATTTACCTGATATCCTGTGGCACTTTCTTCATGTTTTCATCCTCTTTTGAGAATGTTAAAGATCACTTTTTAAAGTCTTTGCTATGTCCAAAACCTGGGACTTCTTTGTTGATAGTTTCAGAAGTTTTAGCTTATGGCTGTGGTTGGGTCCTCATACCACATTCTTTGCTTGCACAACACTGTGAATTTTAATATTTAAAGTAATAGCTCTGGGATTTATTCCCTGATTTGTCTTTTACTTACATTTTTATCAAGCTGGTGATATGAAAAAGATCTTCTTTAGTGCTAAGATCTAACAAAAAGAATTTTTTTAAACACCATTCTCAGTCTTTGCAACCTAACTTTGTGTTGGCTGGTGGTCTATTTCAGAGCTTAGCCCTCCTATCATGAATACCTGTCTGTGGTGAGAGTGCAAGTTCCTCTCTGTCTTTTTGGTGTCTGTCTTTACCTGTACTTCTGCCTTGGCTTTAGTAATTCCACTATACTCAAGTGTTCCCTCTACTCTCTATATGAGATAGACTTTTCCTCCCTCTTAGGTAGATGCTGTATTATATGTTTAAGGTTGGTACATTTTCACCTCAGGCAGTTTTGCTTTAATTGTTTCTTACACTTCTTTAGCTGTCCATTAGCTACTTTTGCCTGCTGTGCAAGTTCTGGATGGCAATCCAGAGATGAGTGTCCTGGTTCAGTACTCAGTCCTGATATATTGACACTAACATGCAGGAACCCCCGTATGTGCATAGGGGTTACTCTCCTCCTTTTGGAACACAGCCAGGGATTCACAATGGGAGCACAGGCCAGCTCCAGACTGCACCATGGTGGGAGAAAGGAAAGTGCCAGCAGCATGCCAGTTTTATGGTGCATTTCAATGATTCATTGCTTACATAACTTACCAAAACTCTTTAACTGTTTTTCAGAATTTGAAGGAAGATGGCTCTGCCAGTTTTTACTAGTCATTCAAATATTTTTTGTAGCACAGAACCTTGCAGTGTCTTATAATTCCATCTTGGTCAGCTGGAATCCAACACTGATTTTTTTTTACTTGCACAAGCTGTGCAACATGAAATAAAACCAGTTGGTCATAGTGCATACTTTTTATCAGATATTACTGAATTCTGTTTACAAATACTCTGTTGAGAATTTTTATGTATATATTCAGGAGGGTATTAGCCAGTAGTTTTCTTTTTTGTATATGTTTTACCTGGATGATTTTGCTTAATATTAGGGCATAGTATCTTCATAGAACAAACTGACAGTGCTCCCTCCTTTTCTATTTTAAGGAGGAGACTGTGGAGAGTTTGTATCAATTATTCTTTGAACATTTTGCAGAATTCTCAAATGAAACCATGTCGGTCTCTAGATTTCATTTAGAAGTTTTATGTTATGAATTAAATTTCCCTTAATATTTAAAATACTATTCTATTGACCACTTTCATTTTGTTTGAGTTTTCGTAAATTGTATTTGTCAAGAAATTGGTTCATTTCATCTAAGTTGTCAATTTTCATGTGTCCAGTTACTTAGAGCATTCCCTTATCAAAACTTTGATGCCAGAAGATCTGTACCGATATCCTTGCTTTACTCTTAATATTGTTAATTTGTATCTGTTTTCTTTTTTTTTTCATTTCTCATTCATGTGAGTGGTTTGTCAATTTTATTAATCTTTTCAAAGAAGAAGTTTTTTGTTTTATTTATTTTCTCTGTTTTTTTTTTTTTTTAAGTTTAATTCCATTGATTTCTGCTCTTATCTTTAGTATTTCTTCCTTCTTCATGGTTTGGGTTTAGTTTGCTCTTTTTTCCTAGGTTTTTGAGGTGGGAGCTTAGATTATTGATTTAAAACTTTTCCTCTTTTAATGTACACATTTAAGGCTCCAATTTCCCTCTCAGTGCTGCCATGGCTGTGTCTCACAGATTCTATTGCATCAGTTTTTTTTCCATTTTCACTCAGCTCAATGTATATATTTATTTCCCTTCACACTTCTCATTAATCTATGAGTTACTTAGAAATGTGCTAAATTTTTAGTTTCCAAGTATTTGCATAAGAAATTGTAAAGGATACTGTTTAAAACTTGGCTTGGTTAAGTATTTGGAGATGGTCCTTGATCCTTTTCTCATTGATTTGTAGTTTTGCCATCCTGTAGGTTTCTGTTTTTTGCCAAATTGGGAAAATTTCCAGCAATTATTTCTTTGCATTTTTTTTCAGTCCCACTCACCTTCTTTCTCCTCTCTTTCTGGGAATCTCATGACATAAATGTTAAATCTTTTTACATGGTCCCACATGTGCCTGGGCTGTGTTCATTTTGTATTTTCCATCTATTTTCTTTCTGTTTTGAGATTGGGTAATTTCTATCATAATATCTTCAGGTTTACAGATTCTGTTCTCTCAATTGTCCTGTGAAGCCTACTTATAATTTTTTTTAATTTAATGTATTTTTTAATTCTAAAATTTCTGTTTGTTTCTTTCTACCTTATATATCTTGGCTTGTACTTTCTATTTTTTTGTCTGTTTGTTTCAAACATGGTTTTAATTGCTCATTGAAATATTTTTTTGTGATGACTACTTCAAAACTCCTTGTCAAACTTGGGCAAGATGGTGGCATAGAGAGGAGTGGAAGCTAAGTAGTCCCCCTGGAACAACTACAAAAAACCAGAAACAACTAGTAAATAATCCAGAATAACTGCAGGGGGAAAATGAGACCATCCACTCATCATACACCAACCTGAATTGGGAGGAATGCCTGAGAACACAGCATAAAATCTGTAAGTAAAACCTGTGGAACCAAGTCATGAGACCCCCTCCCCCATAGCCAGAGCTGCAAAGCCTCGTGGTGCCAGAGAGAAGCTCTCTCCCAGCAAGCGAATATAGCTCAGCTGAGCTCCAACTGGGGTTTTAAGTAGCGAGTGTGAACTGCTCACTACAGGTACACATCCCCAAAAAACAGACAGAGGCTTTGGGGGACGACTAACCTGGGAGAGCCGGAGGGTCACCTTGGACTGGGTCTGAAGGGGACTATCTGTTTCTTTTTTGGCTCAGTGGAGAAAGCCCCAGTCATTTTCAGTTTCCAGGGCTCTGACACGGGGAAGGGTGGAGACAGCACAAGCAGAGAGAGAGACCATTGAAATGCTAATGACCTCCCCCTAGGGTGTCTGTCTTCTCTAGGAGGAAAGGGGTGGGGCCCTTTCCATTCAGAACCAGACCCCAGAGCCTGGGGGAACACGGCCATACCTCCTCACACCAGTCAAGGATTATAGGCTAACAGGCATCACCTGCTGGGCAGAAAAGCACAGTGACCCAAGGCATCAAAGGGTGGAGCAATTTTCTAAGACACACCCGCAGGGAAGCCAGATGCTGAATATTTCTTCCCTCTGTGACCTGAGCCTGTTCTGGTCTGGGAAAACCTGATTGGGGTAACCAAGGAAACCATGCCTAGACAACAGAAAATTACAACCTACACTAAGAAAAACAAAGTTATGGCCCAGTCAAAGGAACAAACGTACACTTCAACTGAGATACAGGAATTTAAACAACTAATGCTAAATCAATTCAAAAAGTTTAGAGAAGATATTGCAAAAGAGATAGAGGCTGTAAAGGAAGCACTGGGCATGTATACGGCAGAAATCAAAAGTTCAAAAAAACAACTAGTAGAATCTATGGAAATGAAAGGCACAATACAAGAAATGAAAGACACAATGGAAACATACAACAGCAGATCTCAGGAGGCAGAAGAAAACACTCAGGAACTTGAGAACAAAACACCTGAAAGCCTACACGCAAAGGAGCAGATGGAGAAAAGAATGAAAAAATATGAGCAACGTCTCCGGGAACTCAAGGATGAAACAAAGTACAATAATGTACATATCATTGGTGTCCCAGAAGGAGAAGAGAAGGGAAAGGGGGTAGAAGCAATAATAGAGGAAATAATTAATGAAAATTTCCCATCTCTTATGAAAGACATAAAATTACAGATCCAAGAAGCACAGCGTACTCCAAACAGAAGAGATATGAATAGGCCTACGCCAAGACACTTAATAATCAGATTATCAAATGTCAAAGACAAAGAGAGAATCCTGAAAGCAGCAAGAGAAAAGCGATCCATTACATACAAAGGAAGCTTAATAAGACTATGTGCGGATCTCTCAGCAGAAACCATGGAGGCAAGAAGGAAGTGGTATAATATATTTAAGATGCTGAAAGAGAAAAACCGCCAACCAAGAATCCTGTATCCAGCAAAGCTGTCCTTCAAATATGAGGGAGAGCTCAAAATATTTTCTGACAAACAGACAATGAGAGACTTTGTGAACAAGACACCTGTCCTACAGGAAATACTAAAGGGAGCACTACAGGGTGATAGAAGACAGGAGTGCGTGGTTTGGAACACAATTTTGGGAGATGGTAGCACAACAATGTAAGTACACTGAACAAAGGTAACTATGAATACGGTTGAGAGAGGAAGGTGGGGAGCATGTGAGACACCACAAGAAAGGAGGAAAGATAAAGACTGGGACTGTGTAACTTGGTGAAATCTAGAGTATTCAACAATTGTGATAAAATGTACAAATATGTTGTTTTACGAGGGAGAACAAGCAAATGTTAACCTTGCAAGGTGTTAAAAATGGGGAGGCATTGGGGGAGGGATGCAATCAGCATAAACTAGAGACTGTAACTAATAGAATCATTGTATTATGCTTCCTTTAATGTAACAAAGGTGATATACCAAGGTGAATGCAGATAAGAGGGGGGATAGGGGAGGCATGTTAGACACTTGACATTGGTGGTATTGTCTGATTCTTTATTCTACTTTGATTTAAGGTTATTTTTCCTTTTGCTGCTTTCTAGCTGTCATTTTTTTTTCCTCTTTCTTTTGCCTCTCTACCTTCTTTGACTCTCCCTCCTGCCTTGTGGAAGAAATGTAGATGCCCTTATATAGATAGTGGTGAAGGTGGTGAACACATAAATGTATGACCATGCAGAGAACCATGGATTATTTACTTGGGATGGAATGTATGGTGAGTGAACAAAACCAAATTAAAAAAAAAAAAAAAAATGGGTTGATGACAAAACCTCAAGGGCAATATACTGAGTGAAATAAGCCAGACACATAAGGACAATTATTGCAGGGTCTCACTGATAGGAACTAATTACAATATGTAAACTCATAGACATGAAATATAAGGTATTAACATATAGGTCGAGGCTTAAGAATGGGGAGTGGTTGCTTAGTATGAGCAGAATGTTCAATTAGGATGAACTTAAATGTTTGGAAATGAACAGGGGTGTTGGTAGCAAGATGTGAGAATAACTAACAGCACTGAATGGTGTGTAAATGAGGTGGAAAGGGGAAGCTCAGAGTCATATATGTCACCAGAAGGAAAGTTGGAGGTCAAAAGATGGGAATGTATAAAACTGAATCCTATGGTGGGCAATGTCCATGATCAACTGTACAAATACTAGAAATCGCTTCCATGAACCAGAACAAATGTATGACAATACAGTTAGAAGTTAATAATAGAGGGGCATATAGGGAAGAACTATATACCTATTACAAACTATATACTACAGTTAGTAGTATTTCAACATTTTTTCATAAACAGTAACAAATGTACTATATCAATACTACGAGTCGACAATTGAGGGGGGTTGTTTAGGGATAGGGGAGGATTAGAGTTTCCTTTTCTTTTTTTCTTTTTTCATCTTTCACTTTATTTCTTGTCTGGAGTAATGAAAAGTTTCTAAAAATTGAACAAAAATTAAGTGTGATGGATGCATAGCTGTATGAGGGTACCCAGGGGCAAGTGATTGTACACTTTGGATCTTTGGATAATTGTATGGTATCTGAACAATCTCAATAAAAACAAAAACAAAAACAAAAACAAACAAACAAAAAAAACTCCTTGTCAGATAAGTCTAATATCTCTGTCATTTTGGTGTTGGCATCTGTTGATTGTATTTCTTACTCAATTTAAAACCTCCCTAGTTCTTTCTATGACAAGTAATTTTTTATTGAAATCCAGACATTTTGGTATTGTTACTAAACTCTGAATCTTATTTAAATCTTGTATTTAACAGACCTTCTCTGACACAAATCTTGCTGGATAGTAGGGGTACAGTCTCCTTATTGCCAGGTAGAGATGGAGTTCCAGTTTCCCTAATCATCATCCATTGGCACTGCAGGGGCCAGGGTGGTTCACTATTGCTGGAATCAGGTGGGCTTTCATGCTCTTCTCTAGACTTCTGCTGATACCACCTAGCTGAGAGGATGAGAGAATCTTGTTGCAGCTCCTCATATGAACTCCAGCGACACCACAGGGAACAGCTTCATTACTGCCCAGTGGGGATCAACACCTCTCCTGCCCACTAGACCTTTTCTGGCACCATCCGAGCTGGGGATTTGTTGTGCCTCATTTCAGCTCAACAAGGGTCAAAATCTAGATTCTTCATTCAGCCTTTGCTGGGGGGGATGGTGGTGTAGCCAAAGTTTTTTCTTTGGTTTTTGGCTGGAATAGAGAATTTGTTGTCTAAAAGTTTTCTGGATTGATAGATTGCCCCTTTCTTCTTTCTTTGTAGCATGCAACTCTTGAAATAAATAAGAATAGGGGAAATAAAATATTTCCCTAGTGCCTAAAAAGCTTACAATGTGATGATGGCTGAAAGAAATGCTTATGAGTGTTGAATCACAAACCTGAAAGCTGAGGACTTTTTTGGATGGTACATTCCTGTGCTTTCAAGGTATTTATAATGAGTTACTACTCTACTTTCTCTCAGATAATTGCTTAATGCCGCAAATAAATATATAGGATTCCAGGTTGAATGAGCTTCACTTATAATTGAGGATGGCAGTACTCAGGGTTTTATAGTGTCCATGAAAGTCTTTGGTTCCACAGAATTACTTTATTATGGAAAGTTCAGCTACTTTTTTCATCTTTGAATTGGGCTGACTTCATTGTCTACTATCCTCTAAAGAGCATGCTGACATTTTTAATTTGATGGACTGCTGAGAAACCACAGCAGGACATAGACCAAACCATCAAAAGTGAGTTGAGAATTTCATTGATGTGGAGAGCTAATTATGTGACTATGGGAAGTGGGACACTGATTGAAATCTAAATGTCTCACAAAATGTTTCAGTACTCACTTTTGCAGGGTAGATCCTGAAAGGAATAGTAAATGAAGATGTCTTGTTCTCTATTCTCACCAAGGTATTGCCTAGATCTCTGTTAAAGTCAATTGCAGAGATCTATCCTCTTCCCCAAAAGAAAGAGTGACTGATACATTCTAACACAAATTTTTCATAATATAGTACCTATCACTATGCTTTGTAAAGAGGTACTCAATACATTTTGAAATCTAAAATTTTCCTTCCTGTATCAATCATATCTTTGACATCCCTGATTTTTACTGAGCTTATAAAATTCTCCTTCATGCATGATATGCTTGTATCTTCCTTATAAGGTTCTCCTTTGCCTCATCCCAGGCCAGAATATTTGGCTTTGACTCATGAAATTCCTGGCTTTCCACTCCCAAATATTTGCTTTAGATTTTTGTCAGAATGGACCTTACTTCTCTCACTGCTCACATTCTTGGCTCAATCAGCCCTGTTGTGTCTCCAGATCAAATCCTGCCATTTTTTTTTCACAGCTAATCAAGATATTTGTAGGAAAGAGAACCAACATATCTTTTGTGCATTGATTAAGTGCCAGAAAAAATATTAAATTATATATTGCATGGACATTATCTCATTTAATTCTAACAATCTTCCTGTCTAGGTATACTATAAGCATTTTCTAAATGCATAATGGAATCACAAAGAAATTAAATAAGTCATGTAAGGTCACACATATATAAAATGATTGAATCAGGATTCAACTCCTGGTTTCTCAGACCCCAAAGTGTTTTGTGCTCTTATCTCCTATACCTGTGTTTCTTCCAATTGATACCTTTTAATTCTGATGGATATCAATAGGATTAATTTAAATTATAATCTTTATAGTATTACTTATTAAATGCAAACAGGGTATAAAATTTATGCTTATAGCTTTTGTGCAATCCCCTAACCAAAAGATATCTCTCCTGGATATTAAAGAGAATTTCTAAACTCTCACCACATCCAGACCTGCTCTGATATTCCACTCTATTCACAAAACTGCCTCTTCTGGACTCTTTCCTATTTTAGTTAATGACAATAGCACTATTCCAATATTTCAAGTCAAAAATATGATGTCATCCTTAATTCCTCTCTTTCTGTCACTTCGCACATCTAGCACATCAGCAAATCCTGTAGTCCTTGTCTTCAGAACACATCCAGAATGCAAGCTCCTCTCCCAGTTCCTACTGCTCCCATCCTGGCCCCAGTCACTGTCACCTCCCACCTGTATTACTGCAGCAGCCTCCTAACTGATGTCCTTCTTTCTGTTCTTGAAATCTTAAGTCTATTCTAAACCCAGAAACAGAGGAATCGTGGCTGAACGTAAGTCAGTTCACAGCACTTCTGGGCCAATATCCCTCCAATAGTTCTCATCTAAGTCAGAATAAAAGCCTAAACCTTTCCCCTGGTTTACAGGGTCCTACAGCAGCTGGTTCCTGTGTTTACCTCTCTAAGCTCACCTCTTTGAATTCTGCCTATATGTAGCTCTCTGGCCACACAGACCTGATCCCACTTCTCGAATACACCAAATATGCTCTTGCCTCAGGGAATTTGTTCCTGCTATTTCCCTCTACAGAAAAAGTCTCAAACTTCCTACACATCTTTAGTAAACTTCACCCTATCAGTGAGGACTTTCTTGACCTCCTTATTTAAAATTGCAGCACTCCTCAATCCTCTGTAGTTCCTTTATCATTAATCATTTTTTCACACACTGTATTTTTACTTATTCATATTGGCAACTATCTACCTCTTCTAGTAACTAGATTAATGATTTGTACCTAGTAAGACTCAATAAACAATTATTGAATGAACAAAATAATTTAAATTTAATAGAAACAACTGCAAAACCAATAAAATGAAATGACATTATTTTAATGTTACAGATTAGTTTTATGATGTATTAGGTAAATTTGTTGAAATTAATTTGTTGTATTTCATTCAATAATAAAAACCTATTTGCACGTTTTTGTGTTTCACTTGTTTTTTGAATTGATTCTTTTGAATTTGAGCATGCTGAACCATCATTTGAGGTATCATTATCACTTCTCTTAATTTTCTTATTAACAATGAAATGTTCTGTATTTTGATAGACCAATCAATTTAATAGTGCATCTCGAGCTAGAATATGAATAGAGAAAACATTTTCATTCTTTGCATATTTACTAATATACTTCTTGCCAATGAAGTATAGATAATTGATGTAGAAAACATGGAAAATGCTCTCCAAACATCAACTCACCGTGTGTACATGGCATTGTTTGGTGAGTCCACAGTTTATGATGTGTGGAGATTCACTTTCACCCATGACTCTCCTCCATTTAAAATATTGTGATACTAGTGTTTTTTCTATTCCAAGTAAAGTCTCTGCCTTTCACCTCTTGTGAAGGTGACTATAACACAAATGCAAACATGGGGAATAAAAATGCATAGCAATACTCATTTACAAGGTTGTAATACAGATTATACAGAAAATGCTTACATTATTTTTTTAAGAATATTGTCAAAAGGAAATTACAAAATTCATAAATTCTGATAGAAATCAAGACTAGCAGTCCCCTGGAATACATGAAACACAGTTTAAGAAATTCTCCTTATACCATAAATAGTTTGCCAGGCAAAATATGATAATAACATATGAAAATACAAAGTAGATTCAAGTGAAAGAGAGACATTCAATTAACAGAAGAGGCATTTATGATAGGACCAATTTAGCAAGGCAGAAACTGAAGAGGGAGTTACCTAATTCAGGTAGAGAAAATTGCTCAGGCAAAGAATTATGTTTTAAAATGTCCTACATTTCTTAAGAAATTTCAAAAACTCTTAACTACCTGGAAAACAGAGTATGAGAAGGAGAGTCATGCAAGTTAGCTAGAAAAGGTACATGAATACTGGACATGTAAAGAAATAATAATAGCAAATAATTCTATAATAACTTCTAGATGTGCAAGGCACTTAGTCCTGCATGCCTAGCAACAGGTTTCATCTGCATAACAACCCTTTGAAGTAGGCGCTTTCTCATTTTCTCCACCTTCTTTAGGGTGAGAAAAGTTGGATCACTTTCTAAATGTCACACGATTGGATGGATCCCAAAATCAGTTCTGGAGTCCATGTTCTAAACACTATGTTCTTGCCTGTAGGCATATTGCTCAGTATGCATCAAAGATTGGAACCCTCAAAACACCAGAAATTACTGATAGTTGAAGTGGCAGTAGAAGTGCAGAAAGTTGCACTCTTAAGAAGCATGCAGCAATATTTTTCAATGAAGCTCTCCTAAACATTAATAAAATATCTCACATACTCAGTTTCCCCATTTTTTAGCCAGAGAGTGAAGAAAGAGTTATTAACAATATTTTACATCCTAACAAACCACATAATAAAGGCATGTTTCTCATTTCTTTCTTTCTCTTTACCAGCCCTTTCCCTCTCACTGCTTTCCAGCCATATTGCATCAGAACAATTCCTTTCATTTCAAGCCCTATAACTGCTCTGACTGCTCATTTATCTTTTTATGCAAGAGCTAAATATTTTAGCAGTTTGTGCCCCATGAATCTGATGTAAGAAATTGTTGGCCTTCACTAATCTCATGAATGCTAAAATCTAATCTGTAAAAATTTGGAAAAAATCATGTTGAGATCTTTCTATCCAGCGTTTTCTACCCTCATGCAAACGAAACACTTAGCTAAAAGTTTTTAAAATTTCTAAGAAACAAAAGTCAAATATAAGAGCCAAAGTGGTTTTATTTTTCTCCTTAGTAAGTCATTTAAGCTTTTCATGTATTCTTTCTTCTGCTAACCAGAATGGTAAATGGAAGGTCCTTGTGGCATGAATTAAATTCATTTCAATTTTAATAAATATGGGGTGGACATTCTTTGTTTTTCTCTATCTATTGTGTTTACTAAAATATGCTGTCTGGTAACTAATTAAAACACTATATTTAGGTGACACACAAAATGCATAGACATTTCATACAACCTTAATATACTATGTATCCAAATGGTAAACTGTGGATATTTTTAAAAACCAAGTCACTTAATATTTGGATTAAATTCTTCTAAAATAATTTAAACCATAATGCAAAAATATATATATTTTCTTCTGAAAAAGATTTCCTTTTATTTTAAAAGTAAAATCAAATACACATTACTTCTCATTTCATGCTTAAGTGAGGTTGCAGAAAAGATGTGGGAAATAATAACATGATAGAATTTACATGTTTATAACAATTTGGGGGGAATTATCAAGAAAATTACAAATCATGTTAAGCATTCTGTTTTTACAAAAACAGATTTTTAGACAATTACTGTGGTGATTTGAAGCTTGCATGTACCCCAGAAAAAAACGTAAATTGAATCCATTCCTGTGGAGGTAAACCCATTGTAAGTAGGATCTTTTGATGAGGCTACTTCAGAGAAAAGACATGAAAACCTGCACAAGATTCAAATTCTTTCTTCATTATTCATCATCTACATCAACCTGGGAAGACAGTAACAATCTCTGGGCTTCTATTTATTCATATAAAATGTAAGGATATTAAGCTGACTGATCTCTAAGATCTCCCTCATATTGTATGAGTCTAACTTACTTGGCAGAGAAAAATAAAAAGAAGAAAAAGTATAAAACACTTCCTAAAGATAATAGATTGTGCTCACATTCAAATGTTATCTTCACCTTGATTAAACGCTTAAGGTTATGCTAAAACTCTTCCACCTAAGCTGAAGAAGGCCCAAGTGTGATAAAAGAATAAATATAGAGACTTACAATCAAGTTGACAGATTAAACTCTCCACGTTTAGTTTTACTCCCACCCAAACCCCATTTAAACAGGATAATGTGATATTTTTAAAAAAAATTCTGTAAATTCAAAGAGAATGGAGGAGACAACATCATCCAATTTTTTCAAGCTGCAAAATATATGGCTTAGCAGACAAAGAAGGCTAAATTCTAAATCAGCAGATGAGAAAGATGATGACTCAACTCATTGAAACAAACACAAAAGATTCATGAATTGTCATTACCAAGTACCTCTGCACGTGGGTAAAGTTTGGCTAAAGACTGGGGTATTGACAGAACTTCTATTTAAGAAACTGTTAGATACACCACCACTCCTTCTGTGCAGTAAGAAAATAGAGCATACCATATTCTGGCAAATGATAAGGGAGTTAGTCTCTGGAAAATATTAAAAGAAAAAACAGACTTTGAATCAGTGACATGAACATAATTGAGAATGAGTTTACTATAAAACAAATCAAAAAAAAAAGAAATTAAGTGAAGGTATACATCTGAAAGTCTCTTCTCGACTTTCCAGTGAAATTTAATGATTCTTATCTATGGAAAAAAAGAGCTAAGATATTGTCAATAGAGCACACCCAAGAAAAAAACAAACAGTATTCCTTAAATGAAGGACTTAGGCAAAATATCCCACTCCTGTCTACAATATTTCCAATCAGATCTTCCTTACCCACCCCTAAAGCTAAATGTAGCCATGTAGCTAACTATTACCTGATATGTAGATTATACAATCTACTATAAAATCTACTATAAAACACCAAGGAAACTAGCAGATAAAAAAGCAAATTGTAGGAAAAAGAAAATATTCTTGGGGGAGGAAACTTAAAAAAAAATAATTATCCTAAAGAACCTATCATTAATATCCTGAAAGGAGGATAAAATAAGGCATTTTATCCATAAAGTAAGTGCAATAAGTTGCATGAAAGAAAACACAAAGAGCAAACAAGAGCTCCTGGAAGAAAAAAAAAGATAAAACATTTAAACGTAGAATAAACAATAAGAAAATTAGAGGACGAATCCAGGAAGTCCAACATTTGAATATGGGTAGTTCCAAAAAGAAAGAATGGACAAAATAGAAGAGAGTAGTCACCTAGGAAGTAACTCAAGAAAATTTCCTTAAACTGAAGTTCATGAGTTTCCAAACTGAGATGGTTCCCGAAGTGGCTACCAAATGGAAGAAACAGACTCACCAAAGAATATCAGCATGACATTTTAGAACACTGAGGACCAAGAAAATCTCACAAGGGTTGAGAGAGGGGAAACAAGCTAAGACAGTATACCAAGAGTCATATTGGTGTCAGACTTTTCCATCCTGACAAAGGAAAATGCCTTTGAGATATTCATGGAAGTGGTTTCCATCTTAAGTTTTCTCTTCAAGAAGCCAGAGGGAGGTGAAAGAATAAGAAACATGCAAGTTCTCAAAAGACTTATCTCCTTTTTAGCTTTTTTCAGGAAGCTACTAAAGGTTGTGCTTCAAAAAATGAGGTATTAAACCAAGAAAAAAAAATATGGGAGCAATCAATGCGATGAATAAATTGTCCAAACTGTAGCAAATCAGAACCCTACAGAAGAGGTCTTCTAAATCACGAAATTAATAAATACTAACATAAGATGCCTAAATTGAGAGGATATTTATACATCCAAAGGAGAATTTGCAGTTGAATTAGTGATAAGAACATAAAGAAATAAACAATGGAGGAACAAGACAAATTTAAAGAGAAAATACTGTGTAGTTAAAAAAAAACATCAAAATAGAATTACAAGGCTCAACTGTGAATATTATGTACATAGATATTATAATGTACACAATAATTACTGATTCAGCCAAAAGTAGGATATAAATAAATTGGTAGAAATGAGAAATAAGAGTGTGCATATGTTCAATGAGACCTAGAAATCTTGAAAGACAATTAAATACTTATATATCATGGAGTAAAGAAAAAATATAATGCTTAACATTGGAAAATCAAGAAGTAACAACATAACAATATTATTTATAGAAACATAGACAAATATCAAAAATTCAATTTAAAAAGTTGTAAGTAATTTACTCTGGAGAAAGGAAATGAAGGAGGAAAGAAGATAGGCCACTACTAGTTTTTTTTTGTAACAGACCATTTGTGTTTCTAAATTAGGTGTGAGTTATAATTACATTTAAGTAAAAATCAAAAGTAAAAAAGAAATATGGGTAAAAGAGAATAAGCAATTCACAAAAGGAAACTCAAAATAGCAAAAAACATATTGAAATATCTAGTATTTTCTTACTGAAACTGAAACGAGATAATTTCCCACCCATCAAATTTATAAAAATTAAAAAGATACTATCCAACACTCATAATTGTGTGGATAAATAAAGCCTTTCATGTATTTGTACTGGAGGGTGAATTACTGCAAATGTTTTGAGAAAAAATCCCATGATGTCCCCCCAAAATTACCTCTTGTCTCAACAATCTCGTTTTGAGAAATTGCTTACAAATAAATGATAATGTAAAGGATATATGAATATGTATATTACATCTACATTATGGAATGTTAAGCTTCTATTTAAAGGATTTATGGAATCTACATGCATTGACATATGAAATAACATTTTATTTATTTTAAAGGCAGGAAGTAATTTTGAGAATACTATCTATATTAAGTTCACCTTGCTAAGAAAATAGTAGTAAAGGGGAGAGGAGAAAGAAAAAAACCTTCCATAAACTGTATGATATGTTTATC
This sequence comes from Choloepus didactylus, assembly GCF_015220235.1. Lineage (NCBI taxonomy): Eukaryota > Metazoa > Chordata > Mammalia > Pilosa > Megalonychidae > Choloepus > Choloepus didactylus. Next base: position 20,445,980 of record NC_051309.1, read on the forward strand.
TATATATCTGCGGGAATGTGGAGAATAATGTGTAACAATACACTGCAGATTGTTCATTTCAGTGCTGTTGATGAGCCAGGTGGGGACTAAAGGCTTTTAATGTGTGTAATACTCAGCAAAATGTTAGTGACACTGAAGACAAATCCTCTTGCTCTCATCACACCTTATATATATACTTCTGTTTTAACTCCAATAAAATTTTATTCCAATTATGTGTTTGCTCCTTTTCTAGCTACTTGATATTCTATAAATTAGGTTGATCCATATGAAATTGCCCACATTTGAACATTTTGACCCATATAAGGGCAACTTCCCATGCTTCAACCTCTTATTTATTTGTTTCTTGTCTATTTCATCCTGGGAAAATGGAAGTTCTCTGAGAGCAGAGACTTTGCCTGTTTTCCTTAACTTTATCCCTGGTGCTGAATAGTTCATGGCTGATAATGGGCATATATAGGAACCCATTAAATTTATTTGTGAATGAATAATATAATATGTGGAATGAATAATCAGCATATATTTCCCTTTGCCAGGCACTGAGTTAACGTATACCTCTTATTTCATGTTTATTAACTAAATTACTTGACTTTTTTTCTTTTTTATCATCCACAGACTAATGATGATGCTTCATGATTCAATTAAATCCATTTCCATGTATTTATATTTGTACATGCTGTTTATTATATATGTTTATTTTTTTTTTATTTTTTTTTACTAGTAAAGCTTCATTTATTTCTTAGATTAAAAAAGAAATATAAACAGAAGTTCTAATATTGCCTTCCCACAAATTGCATAGTTTTACACATGCCACTTTGCAGACCACTGCAGTAACAAAACACCTAAAAGTCTCAGTGGCTTAACACAACGTATTATTTCTTGCTCATACAAAGTCTGGGTGTCTTTGCAAGGCACTGTCCTCTACTTGGTGATTCAGCAAACCTGGATTAGAGAGGGTCCACCGTCTTATCGTGTATTATCTAGAATATTTAGTCAATTCCCCAGAGAAAGAGCAAGACAGGGAGACTGAAGAATTGAACATGGGCTTTTCACTGTCTCAGACCAGAAGTGACACACATCCATCCATTCAATTTTCTTGGCGGTTCTTTAGTTAATTAGGCTTGCTCACCTGCAAGAAGCTGATGAATGAACTCATCTCTTTGGTCCATTATTTTCTGAGGAGGTCCATATAAGAAAAATATATTGATAATGGCTTTAGTAATTTCTGATGCTGAAACATCACATAGAGGCAAAATCACAACCCATTTTGTAAACAAATCTGTCATGATTATAGCATATACATGACTTCTGTTGCTTGTATGAAAAGGTCCCATCAGATCAACAGTAACTATACTCCACGGATTTTCCACCTTGAGAACGTGTTGTTTAGGTGCTAGAACAACTGTATTTTTTGCTACTTGGCAATGCTGACAAGTATATACCCACTGTTTGACATCATGGGTCACAGAAGTCCAATAATAACTGGATTCCACTAGAGTAAGGGTTCTGGATATGCCATGATGGGCTCCAATGTCATTTTCATGGCATTCTCTTAGGACTTTGTTTTTTTCTTCTTCTGAAACAATTACCAAACGATTTTGTTTTCTTTCTTTTCCAACATAAAACAGCTTTTTTTCTTTGAAGACAAATTTTTTTGCTGCTCTTCTTATACCAGTTCTCTCACTTGGCAGTATATGTTTATTACATAAAATTTATAACCATTAAGTATCCAATGTGGATTATGGTTTTTATCAGTAAATACCGACCCTTTGATTCATTCAAAATATTTTTTAAGATATAAAACCTGTTCTAATATTAGAGTATCTTCTTAAAAGTTAAACAAAAAAAATTTCACAATTTAATACTCCTTAAAAGATCCTGTAAACATTTGCATCCAAAAATCCATCTCTATGTTTTTCCCAGTGATCTGTAAGTACAGCAAAAATTTCAACCTGTGATAACCAAATGAAGTGGCACTGATTTATATTCAGTCAACAGCACAACTGAACTGCATAACCATTCTTATAAATTTTAAATTTGAGTTTGGATACAAAACAAAACAAACAGAGCAATCCTTGATCTTTTTTTGGTATTCGTCTGATTTATTTCCAGATCATCAAAGTGTCAGCTTGCTTTCTTCTGTGTCATTCACCCGTTAGAGAAAAAAGAAAAGAAAAAGCAAATTATGTTAGAAAAATAAAGATTTGAATATATACATAGAGAGAGAGAGAGAGAGAGAGAGAGAAAGAGGGAGAGAGAGGAGAAAGTAGAGAGAGAAATAGAGCTCCATTCTTCATTCACTAGAAAAGAGCTCTCTGCTTATTTCACAGGCATACCAAGGGAACACAGTGTGGTGGATTGAAGCTGTATGTACCCTAGAAAAACATGTTCTTAAATCTAACCCGTTCCTGTGGATGTAAACCCACTGTAAGTAGGAACTTTGGATGAAGCTACTTCAGTTAAGGTGTGGCCCATCTCATTCGGGATGAGTCTTAATTCTGTTACTGGAGTCTTTGCAATGAATAGAGAGAGAGGGTTGGAAGAGAGAGATTGAGAGCTAGAGAGCAAGAGAGTGAGAGAGAGAGAGAGAGAAAGGGAAAGAGAGAGAGTGCCTCGGAAGCAAGAAGCTAAAATTAACGAAACCCAGAAGAGAGGGGAGAGACCGGAAGCCTCTCATGTGTCTTGCCAAGTGGCAGTCAAAGATCTCTGGCATCCCATATTTGGAAAGAAAGCATTGCCTTGATGATGTTGATTTGGACATTTTTCTCAGCCTCAAAACTGTAAGTGAATAAATTCCCATTATTTAATCTGTACCATTTCGTGATATTTGCTGGAGCAGCCTAGGAAACTAAACTACAAAGTTCATCTGGTTATAGTTTCATTCAAGTTTTGTAATCATTGTTGGAGAGATTAGGTGGATTTACTGCCCTGATGACACTATTTTTATCCTCCTTGCCATGTGCTAAAATGCATTTTATCTGATATCTTGTTCGTATCTCCGTGGATTTGTCTCTAAAGCGAGTCTTGCTAAAATATACATGGAGATATTAATAGACCTTTGTAATTGCCACAAATATTTTTTCAAACAATGACTTATCACACTTAAACCAGACAAATTAAGTAGTTGAATGACTATCCAGAAAAGACTCAGGAAGAAGACCAAAATTTTCTTCTTCAGGTTTTCTTTTTTGTCTTAGACTTCATCACACACTACTGAAATTTCAAACCCTTAATAACAGAAAATCCATTATCTTTCTCTTTACAGAAGGTGGAAGATGACAGAATTTTGCTCAAAAGAAATAAAATCACAGGACAGAAAAATAATTCCCAAGACAATTAACTGAAAATTTCCCCTAAATTTTAATAATTATAAATCACATTAGAATTTTGTAATCATTCTTCATGGATTGGACTTCAAATATGAGAATTGTGATTATTCCCAATGGCCACACAAGGCAGCTAAATCATGTCTAGCATTTCTCTAGCACTGCAGGCGAGAATCTTTTTGTTTGTTTGTTTGTTTGTTTTGGTATCAATAAGTCTTTATTTATTCATTGTATTATCCCAGGGTAAAAAGGGAGAAGGGAAAAGGATCAGCATGTGTTACAAAATGATAGCAGAAGGGAATGGAAGTGCCCAGTGCAAAATCAACCATGAAATAAACATACCGCAGTGATAGGGTCACTAAAGCCTAAGAGTCTCAGTCTCCTGCAGTTTGGGAATGAGGGGGAGGGATTAGGGAAAGAAGAGACAGGTACATGATTTCCTCCTCTCCCTTACTTCCCAGAAATTCAAGATTCCACACCAAGCTTTGTTTTCTAGCAGTAATCATGCAGTTACATTCTTCCATCTCCTATTATACTGCCTTGTGGCCACTTTGACATAAGTTTCTTGCAACTGCATAAAAGTTCCTGAGTGATTTGGATTTTCATTCATCTTCCCTTTCTTGGTCTCTTACTGCTACTTCCTTCATAGAAACTTCCTCACAGAAATCCACTCATAGGGAAAAATATAAAAGCTAGGTTTATTCTCAATAAATGTTATTTAAAAAGATGATCCTTACAGAATAAACTATCTGTGCCCTGGAAATTTTGAATTTCAAAAGCAAACCAAAATTCAAGTCAAATAAAAAAGTTTATAGCAGAGGCATTTTGGGAATTAGCAAGAGGTAATAAACTACTTTGAGGGATGAAGGGGAAAAAAAGCAAAACATAAACATATTGGACCTTGGGTCTTGGGTTTTTGGATTTTGTGCACATCATAAAACTTCTCAGGATCTCAATGCTTCACTTTTAAAATTAAGATATTATATGGAATAACCTATCATATATCTTTGAACTGTAATGCAATATATATATATCCATTCTTTTCCATGAGATTCTATAAGAGACATGTAAAAAGGAGGGAAAACAAAGGAAGTTTGTTTTGTTCTGCTGTCAGAAACTGAATTTTTAGTTCAAGGCCTTCTGGTTCTGAAGTAGCCAATAATTATAACTATAATTTCAATTAAGGCAATCCTATACTATGGTTGGGTAGACTAAAAGAGCCCATAGCTTCTATGTGTTAAAAGTAAGATGATTCAAAATGTCTGATGGGACCCACAATATGTACAGTATGTATTTTCTCAGTCAACCAATTGTCTCTAAATTTGCTGTTTATAATTTACCCAATCTTAATTAGCAGGCTGCTCCCCAAGTCAATTCTGCTGTAGGCAGAACATGAAGTAGATTCTAAAAAAAAACAAAATACAAAGTGTTTCTGGTGACTGAAAACAAACCATACATATTCATAGTGAAAACAGAAAATCATTTGCCAAACTGTGGATGGTAAATACAAATTAACCCTGCAATGAAAAGTGTAATATTTGCATTTTCAAGCCTTAGATCTCACTGGGATTAATTAGGTGATCAGTAGGAATTAGAGTTCTCTCTAACAAAACCTGGTCATAGATAGTGTGCGTGTGTGTGATATTATTCATCATTTTCTCATTCATTATAATTCTCTGGTCTCGTCCTCAAAGATTGTTGTATAGGTTAATTGATTAACTCTGTGAAAATACTTTACAGACTGTTCAGGGCTACATAAATGCATTGAGATTTTGTTGTTTTTATGTTTCCTCTGCAGAAAACATCAAAGAGATAAATTGATGACCTGGAAGACTCTCAAACCATAACCCTCTGGTCTATTCTTGTTGTGACACATCCCCCCTTTTCCAACTACTCATCAATTCCTTTTTGGTCTAATACGACAGCTTCCCACTTGTTTTCTCTGGCTCAAGGTTTGCTCTATCCTGGTCCATTTCCACAGTGTTGCCAGAATGAATTTTCTGAGATCCAAATTTCATCCAGTCAGACCATTTAATAAAAGTCTTTCATGCCTTTTGGATATAATTCAACTTTCTTAGCTTTCCATGGATTATCTTTGACCTGCCTACCTCTCCAGAATCATCTCCTGGTGCTCAGTCTGTCAACAGTTCTTGACCAAGCATCAAGTTTGTGCCAGGCAGAGTTCCAGGCACCATACATTTCACTCCCTACAGTCTAGCTTTATAAATCATGGACAGTCTCAAATACACAGGGGTCTCTGAGTCTTCTGCACCTTTTCATGTTTTTCTTCCCCTACAAAGAAAACCTCCTTTGCTCTTCTGCATCTTGCTAAAGGCATATGGTTCAAGACTCAGCACAGACATCAAATTCTATGGGAAACCCTCCCTGACCGCATTTGTCCAGTTTAGAGCTGCTCCTATGGTTTCATATTGGGCCCATTATTGTCATAGCACTTACCACTCTGCATTATATCTGTCAACTCTTCTCTTGTTAGACCCGTTGCCTCTTGAGAGCAGTGATTGCATCTGTCATTTTTGTTTTGATAGGGCCCACTAGAATCCCTGGCACATTGGAGATGTTAAATAAATATGAATGAATGCCAGAAGGAAAAATGCTAGAAGTCTAAGGCAACAAAGATAAGTCATCAGTGACATTCATTTTCATAAAACAAGTCTTCATGAATTATTAAGATCATTTGGGTGAAGGCAGATGTGTATTTTCTTTTATATTACTTATATCCTGTGAAGTAGTCTTTGAAATTTATTTCAAAGTTTAATATGTCATGTCATTAAGAATGTACCCTATTATTTTATTTTTTTAATTAAACTTTATCAAAAAATTTTTAAAAAATACAAAACAAAGGAATGTCTTATTTCCTTTATTTCACTTTATTCAGTTTATTTCACTGAAAAGAATATTTTTCAAATCACAAGCTTAAAAATAATATATCATGCACAATACTGGTCAATTTTAAAAGGCATTTCGGAGTCTTTTCCAAGATTCCCCAAGAAAAGGAAGGAAAGGGCCTGAGGTGGGTCAGCATGTGCCTGAAAATGTTAAATATGGAACCAAATTTAGAGAGGAGCCAAGCCAAAGAGCAGGTTAGGACACCCAAACACATGTCAAACTGAAGGCAATAGCAGGGTCAACACACTATGGCCTACAGGCCAATACAGTCTGCTACCTGTTTTGGTATTTTTATGGCCATGAGCTGGATATATATATTTATATAAATATATATAAATATATATATATCATTTTAATATGGTTACAATTTTAGTGATTAAGTACCTACATGATATCTTTGTTTTTGCCTCTGTACCACAAAGCCTAAAATATTTACTATCTGGCTCTCTTCAGAAAGTGTTTGCAGACCTGGTCTACTAATAGAGACAAGGAATTTTGAGTTTGCAGGAGATGGAATGGAGGTGATAGAGATGGGAAGAAGGGTATAGAAGCTTTCTAGAGGGTTCCAATGAATTCAGACATAGATAAACAGGAATACCAAAATCACAGTCATGTGGAAACAAGTTTATTCACTTATGTTTAAGAATGTACAACAGATTCACTTTTTAGGTATTCAGTCAACTGTCTGGTCTTAGGGGAAAGTCTTATTTTAGAAGTTCATTCCTTGTCCTGGAGATTCTGTAAGGAAATTTGATAGAACAATGGTAGTGTGAAACAGAGAAGGAGAAGGAAATGGAGGAAAGATATTCTTAGATGGAAAAAAAAAAACAAAGAAACTTCTAAACTTGAATATTCCTTCCCAGACATGAATAAAACTGGAGGATTTATTTTTTAGCTGAGTTCTCTTCTGGAAAATACTGTGATGGTGGCCCAGGTAAACTGAAAGTTCAATTCTCTTTAGATTTCAAATCTAGTTATTGAAGATTCACTCTAACCTCATTCATCCTTCTCCAAACTTATGTGTGCCCACTTGAATTAGCCATTGTGTTTATCTACAATGATAACTGTTTGTCAATTTAATAAAATGTACCAAGGGACCTCGGACCAAAAGTCAGAAATTAGTTTCATAAACAGCTTGAAAGTCATTGGCTTTGTAAATATGAAAAGCCCATCTTGACTAAAGAAATGTTCAGAGCTCTGGATTGAGAAAATGAAAAGTTCGAAATATATAGCACACCCCCCCTTTTTTTTTTAAATGGGAGAGTATATAATGGAGTATATAATTGAAGCAATTATGATGTGTGAAGTTCTAAGTGGAATATATGAAGGATGATCTGTTTCTAATGGCTCTTAATTTAGGCACCCTTCAGCTTTCAAGAGGTCTTTTTTAACCTTGTCTTCTTTTTTCTTCTACTGAATCTTTTCTCCTCACATTTTTATGTCTCAGAATAAAGCTAAAAGCAGTCTTCTAGGCAGAATCAGTTAAAGGCTACATCTTAGTAGTTGCATATACTCACTTATGCCATTCCTTGAAGACCTATTGTATGCTAAGCTGTGCATGATTATTCCTTATTATTATAACTAGTCTGCAAATTAGGGTCTCCAGTCTTCTGATGAAGAAACTGAAGCTCAGAGCACAACTGTGCTGGATTGCGCAATGTCAGCTCGGATAAGGCTGGCAACCATGTCCCCTAGAATCCCTTTCCCTGTATGGACTCCATGTTAAATTAGCCAAAAGTGGTACTTACGTGAAATTTGGAAGACACAAGTAAAGCAATGGTCATTTTCCTTAGAAGATGGTTATGACCAGATGCAGTGGTGGATACTTGCAGTTTGTTCTTGCTCTCCACTACTCCAGGTCCATTTCATCTTCCAGGTTGCTGACAGGCTGACAAATAGCATCCCAGGCCCACCACCAGACCCATGCTGCACACCTCAAAGGTGGAAGCTACAAGAGGCAACAGCCTTCTATAAACCCCTCCACAAGCTCCCTCTCTGCAGTGCCATATTGACAGCCACATTTGCTTGGCTTCTCTGATTTCTGTAACAACTCTGGCTTTGCTAAACTGTACCAGTGCTTCAGGAAGACTGGTTTGTGTTTCTTTCTCTTATCCTTTGAATTCTCCTTCCATAATTTCACCTCCTCAATTCTTCCTACACTGGTTTGAGGTCTAATTCCTATAATAAATCCCTTACACCCATAAAACTACTGGTTTTGCTTCCTTGTTTGAACTCTGACTGATTCACACAACCAAGTCCACAAAGCAAATAAGTGAACCCAGGATAAATTAATGCTAACGTCCATGCTCTTTTTCTATGGATTGTTGATTTAGGCAGCCATTATATTTAAAAATGGCATTGTCTCCTTATTAAAAAAATACAATGACCCTTAAATATCATGCATTTCATGACTATAACGTTATTGAAGAAACCTCCTTCCAGTCATTAAAAAGAGCATAGAAAACATTATATTCACAGATTACCACAACACAAGGCATTGAGGAACTAGAGGTCTGCAGGCAGAGCAAATGAGGAAGAGAAGTCATGCAGCAAAGAGCCTTCAGAAAATGGACATTGTCTTAGCATTCACAACAAAGAGAAGAGTAGAGATGGAAAAGCACAGAGAATGCAGTAATTGCATAACCAGACGGAGATAGCTTTATATTTTTAAAAGCTGAACTAGTTTTCTATTAGGGATAAAGCCAAGTTAGTGTGTGCGTGCATGTATGTGTTTGTGTGTGTGTGTGTGTGTGTGTCTGTGTACTTAAATGCCTGTCTTAGAGGCTGAGTAATAAATGTCCCACCCCACACGCATGAGTGTGGGTGACTAGGGGAATTTACTTTGCAAAATTGAGGCAGAGGAATTTGAAGCTTGGGTTGAGGGTAGATGTGGTGTCTAGAAATATCAGGAAGAGAGTGAATGAGGAGGATATCAGGACAGGAGGATATAGAGGAGGGGAAAAGGAGAAGAAGATGGTAGAGGAACTGGAGCAAAATGGGAAGGGAAGAAGCAAAGAAGAAAGAATACAAAGAGGAGAGAGAAGAAGAAATGATACCCACTGGCAGAAGATTTCAATAGATGTGTGCTTCCACATTAACCCCCAAATCTTCAGAATAAGTTTTCATACTAAGTAAATAAAGTCTTGCATCTAAACACACAAGAGTTTATATCAAGTGTTGCTGAAGAAACAGAACTATGCCACTAGAATGCAAAAATTTAGGGGTACAGTTAAGCCTGAAGAAGCAAGTCCCAGGAACTTGGCAGAAATCATGGCGAAGATCTTGAAACATCACAAGTCATGAACTGGGGTTTGAACCAAGTTTAATGAGCTCTCTGGAAGACAGGGGCATCCCCAGATGACATCTGGGTTACTGTAATTATAGCTCCATACATTGAACATTCCAGGTGTTTCATACCATTTAAACATCCCAACAACTCTTTGAAGTACATACTATTATTATTCTCAGTTTACCAATGAGTAAAGAACACTGAATATCTTCATAAGGTCACACAGCTGATAAGGGTCAACAACTCAAACCCAGATCTTTGTGATTCCTGATCCAGCATCTTAATCATCACCTCTCAGTGAGTTGGAAACAATTATTGAACTCACCACAGTCTCCTTTATTTTCTCTGACTCTGCACTATGTCAAAACTAGATTATTTCTGGAACACTGTACAAAACATGGAATCTGCTATCAATTTTTCTGGGGCCACTTATTATTGTTGCCCGAAATGAGACAAAGCTGCAGTATCACTGTTTCTTTTCGTTAGGCCCTTGGTACAGACTGTTCAGCTATCACAATAAAGCTAACATGATCTCACCCATTCTTATTAAGACAAGTGTTTCAAATTAAAAATTAACATTTGTGACATGTTAGAATGGTATATATTAACTCAAAGTCAGATTTCTAAATAAGAAAAATGTGAGATTAGTGTGACCTAATGGACAAGAGGAAAGAACACCTTCTCCCATTCCTACATTCTACCAAGAAATACTTCCTGCATTTTTGTTGAAGATCAAAAAGCTGGGTTAAAAGGCCAAGTGAAAAATATAATGCAATTAGTAATAAATTTTGGTTGAACATTATAGGTATAGATTTTTAAGAGACAATTTGATATAAGATCCTCATAAGTCAGAGAGGAAATCCCCAATCATGGTTCCCATTACTATGCCTCTTACTATTGAAAACTCATTACTATTAAAAATCTCTTTAGTATTCTTTGTATGTGATGTCAGTGTTTGGTTTAAAGAAAAATTAATAGACATTCATGCTTCCAAATGGCATACCCAGGGAAAAAAGAAGGATAACTCTAAAATGACCGCTGAAATTTAAGACAAAATATTTCTCGGATATTGGAGGTGTCTCAGTTTTCCTCTATATTAAATCACAACAACCAAGTTGAAAATAGAAAAAAAATAATAATCTTTCAATTGTTTGGTTTACATGTCACAAAATAAGCAATTTACATTGTATTTATGTATTTTTGTCTTTGTTTTCACAATTTTTACTGTCACTTTTCATGAGGTTTTTTTAGTAATCAGGAATAGATTGTATCAGTTTGACTTACATCAAGATGGTTCTCTAAACTGGTAGTGTTTACACACATCTGTTTCATAAATAAAATTCACTGAAATTGTGTAAATTTGTAAGCACTCGTATTTTTTGTGCCTAAACTTGAGCATGCATGAATTGAATGGATTGAATTGCATACCCCAGTTTGGACCTGTTCTTGGTCTTTGTCCGTATTCTGATTGGTGTGGGCGCATTGTAAATAAGATCTTTTCAAGATGTTGCTTCAGTTAAGGTGTGGCCCAATTGATCAGGTTGAATTTTATTCTGGATTACTGAGTCCTTTTTAAGTAGGGTAAAAGTCAGATGGAAAGAGAAGCCATGGGAACAAGGCAGAGCTGGAATTCAACAGAACCTGTAGAAAATGCCAACATGTGCCTTGCCATGTGACAGAAAAGCCAAGCCCCAAGGATTGCTGGCAGTCAGCCTCAGAATACCAGTCTTCAGGGAGAAAGCATCACTGCATTGATGCCTCAATTTTTTTAGTTCTCCTAGCCTCAAAATCATGACCCAATAAATTCCCATTATTTAAGCCAACTTATTGTGTGGTATTTGTTTATCAGTTTAGAAACTAAAAGGCACATCTGATTCTCGGAGAAAATTTGGCTCATTTTAACATTTGTTAGGATCTAAGGAAATGTTCTGCAAATGTTTTCTGCAAAGAGCCAGACAGGAAACACTGTAGGCCAAGGTTTCCAATCTCATGACTATCACCATTTTAGGGGAGAAAATTCTTTTTTGGGGGGTGGAGGGAAGTGACCTGTTCATTATAGAATGTTTAGCAGCATCCCTGATCTCTCCCCATAAGACACCATTAGTATTCGCCTCCTCTAGTGACAACCCAAAATGACTCCAGCCTTTGACAAATGTCCCCTCATCATAGGATTAAATTCAGCCTTTGTTGAGAACCACTGTTTTAGGATTTACAGGCCATATAGTCTCTGCAGCCATATGACTCCCCAATTCCATGTTGTAGTATGAAAGTAGCCATAGATGGTATGTAAATAAATGAGCATGGACGTATTATTGGAATACTTTATTTATAGACACCAAAATTTGTCATATAATTTTCAAAAGTCATGAATTCTTCTTATTTTGATTTTTTAACTATTTAAAATATAAAAATGATTCTTGGGTCATGGATCAGAAAAAAAAAAAACAGTGGCAGGCCATAGTTTGCTAATCCCTGATCTAGGAGATAAAATGATGATAAGACTAAGCCCATGCCTCAAGGAGTTTCAGATCTACAATAATGAATGATTATTCTTTCAATTGATAAACACTGTCAAGAAGACATGAAAAGGGAGTGATGGGGGAGTGCAAGGGAAATGTGGGTGACAGAGAAGGCTGCGCAGGGAAGGTATTACCCTAATTATCCTAATAAATTAGCAGGGAGTCATTTCAAGGTCAGGGGGAAGTATATATATAAGTGTGTGTGTGTGTGTGTGTGTATACACACACACATTTCAATAGAGCAGCAAGAAAGGACAGCCTTCTTTCAACCCACCTTTATCCATGTTTTTGGTTTGTTGGTTGGTTATTGGTGGCGATTATTGTGTTTTGATTCTGGGGTTAGCATTTATAGCAACATGTACTTAAATGGTCTTGAGATAAGTAGTTACTTTTGTGCTGGGTCCATGACAGCAAAAACAATCAAAAGTACAGCAGGTTTACAGACTAACACATTCATTAAAAAGGACTGAAATCAGCAAATATTGCCATGGGTTCATATGAAGAACAAATTCACTTGAGCCCTTCTCACATGTTTACAAAGAAGCCCTTTGAAGATTCCAAGGAGCAAGCTACATACACAGTAATGAAGAGAATGTAAGATAAGAGGGTACATTAGGTTTTGAGGAAAAAAATGGATATTTTTTTCCCCTCATTTGCTTGAATGTGACCATGCTTATCAAGTTCCTGCCATCGGCAAGGCAGTAGTTTCTGTAACATGTACTGATACAGGAAACCCAATATCATAACTATATTTTCCATGTAACTTTAGTCCTCAACTTGATCCACAACTATTCACAGTGATTAATGCCAACCAAGCCATACCGTTTTCAGTTCTATTGAGGAAAAGTATCAGTGTCACTTGTAGGAATCTGTGGCAACCAATGCAGTGGTTAAAATTAAGGGTTAAGCTACCTTGTGGTCCATCCATTTCCTTGTGAGGAATAATTCTGAGAGTTATTCATCTGGCCTCTTCACTAAATAGCATCTTTATGCTGTTACTCCAGGAGATGAAATGTACTATAACAATCCAAGGGATGACTGATTCTGATTAACGCAATTTTCCAAATAACTTAAATGTACCCCTTTGAATATATATATATTTTTCTATGTGCTGTAAACACCTCTATTATAGCTTTTATTTCTTTCTGTTTTATATTATACCTCATAATTTGCATTTCTCTTTTTCTCCATCAATCCATAATGTCTTTGAGGGAAGCAATTATGTTTTGTTTGCATCTGTGGACACCACAAAACTTAGCATAATACTTAAACATTCAACAAGTGCTTACTGCATTTCAGTTTAACTATTTAACTATTTAAAAACTTAGTTTTTGTTAAAAACAGATAGTATTGGTAAAGTGACATATCAGCAATAATTTGATATTTGAGTCTTGTCTAAGAAAATTCATCACCAAATATGGTAGAGAAATCCTGCAAAAAAATAATTTATTTTTATGAGGCAGCTGGTTAGTGGAAGATTCAGACCACCAAGGAATAGGCAACAAAACATTTTAATTTTCTTTGTAAGATAAAATGCAGAAATTATCAGATATCCAGATATTTTATAGACTCTGGTTTCTCAGGCTTCTATTTGAATTGGAGGTATATTACTTAAGTTATTAAAAACTATAATAAACGAGCAAAACCTGAAGAGGGAAGACAATTCCTTCTGTGGAAGGGCATTACAAAGGAAGGTAATCTATTACAGGAATCCTCAAACTTTGCTGTTCATCAGAATCACCTGGAGGTTGATTGCTACGTACCACCTCTCAGTAGGTTTAGAGAGGAACCAATAATTTGCATTTCTATCATGTTCCAAGGTGATGCTGACACTGCTCCTATGCTACCTCACTCTGAGAAACACAAATATAAACTTAAATTGCTTGTTTCAGCCTCGTCATTGCTTCCAGAGGAGTTAGGTGACTGCTCTCCTTCTTTTTATTTGAGACAATTGTCAGGACTGACATCCAATTACAACTCTTTTCCCAGTGTTTCCATTGGGCAACTTCCTTCCCCATATTTCTTGGAAAATTTAGGTGGTTTTCCAAATCCAGAATCTCAAGTAAAATCTTTCAAGAAATTAGTAATATAGGAAAAAAATATTATAATCTCCCCTGTGAAAATTAAAGCTTAATAATCAACATAGAGATGCCACTGGTTTGAAGGAACACGCTGACTGGAAAGCAAGCACAGGAAACACTGATGTGCAGAACCAAAGGTTAAGGTCACCATTTTCAGAAAACAGAAAAGAAGCACTTAGTGGAAAAGATGTCACAATAAATCATCACTCGTGCTTTTAGCGGTTTCCTTATTGCAAGTGTGTGCTCATGGTCCCATTCACTGCTAATGGTGAGTCATTCTTGTAAACAAAATAAATAAGTTTATTTGCATTGTATACTTTATACAAATCCTATGACTGTTGTCCCAAGAAATAACAAGAATAGGAAGCAAAATAATTATGCAATCACCAATTTCCCCATAGGATTCTATATAGCACTGTTATCCTTGTTAGGGAACCTGAATATTGTGTTATTTAAATACTGCCTATTCATGTTCACTGACATTTTTCAGTGTTTGCATACTAGCTATAGACTACAGTTCTTGGTAAACACTTTAACAGAATTAATGCAAGAAAATAAGATGTGAATGTTACAGAATACTCCAACATGAAATCAAAACCTATCTAAAATCAGCGTTAATATTGCAAAGCAATATTAATTTAAATTTCATTTTCAAATGAAAATCAGGGCAAACATTCAAAAGATTCTTCCTTTTTAAAAAGGAATGAGCTTATATGAAGCACTACATACCCAAACATCCAAATTGAAGATGCTTTTGAATACACTCTTCAAAATATACCACCACTGATAGTCTCTGTTTGCAGGAGCTGCTATGCCAAATGCCACTGACTGACTGGCTTAAACCACAGGAATTGAATGCCGCACAGTTTTGGAGGCTAGAAGTCCAGGTATGGGTAGGTCATGCTTTCTCTGAATCTGTAGCATTCTGGTACAGGCTCAGTATCTGCCTTCATCGCATAGTGACCTCTCTCCTGTCTCCTCCTCTGGCTTTTACTTCTGTGCCCAAATTTCCTTTGTTTATAGGGATTCCTGTCATATTGGATTAAAGTCCACATTCATTCAGTTTGGCCTCATCTTAATAGTACAAATGAGTTCACACCCACAGGACTGGGGATTAGGGCTTGAACACACCTTTTGGGGTACATGATTCAATACCCAACCTCAATTCAAAAGAAAAGGAATTTTTCTTTGTCAGGAAAATTTGTCACACAAAAAAGGATCAAAACTACTGAATAGGGCAATTAACTCTTTATGTGTTTTAAAATTTCATTGTAAGAATGATAATTTTTATGTACTAAATATTTCATATTGTCTTTGCATTTTTCATACTTTTATTGGCATTTATTTTGTGTTAATATTCCCTCCTTTTAATGTTTTCTTTTATCAAATATTTATATCAACTTGAGATCATTTTTACATGTTATTGAAATATAAAATCTCATCATAATATATCAGTTAATAATAATAATAAACCATGTATTTACTATTATATCAATTTTATTTCACAGAAAACTTATTCACTTTATTTTTATGGTCACTTGTTATTAAAAGTGCTTAAAGTGCTATGAAAAATACAAAATAACTTATAATTTTGAGAATTCCTACAAATTCCCAGTAATTTCAATTTCTTATTCCCAAATCTAAAGATTCATATCTGTCAGGAATTTGGAAATACTACATTTGAGACAGGAAGAGGCGAATGTGCCGATTTGGATGTATTATGTCCCCTAAACACCATTATCTTTGATGCAATCTTGTGTGGGCAGATTAGATTGTCATTCTTTGATTGATTGTTTCCATGGAGATGTGACCCACCCAACTGTAGGTGATAACTCTGACTGGACAATTTCCATGGAGGTGTGGCCCTGCCCATTCAGCATGGGCCTTGATTAGTTTACTAACAGCACCATATAAGCTCAGACAGAAGGAACGAGCTTGCTACAGCCAAGAGGGACAGTTTGAAGAACACACAGGAGCTGAGAGAGAAACTGCAGTTAACAGAGACATTTTGGAGATGGCCTTTGAAAGTAGACTTTTGCTCTGAAGAAGCTAAGGACAAATACCCCAAGAGCAACTGAGAGTGACATTTTGGAGAGAAGCTGCAGCCTAGAGAGGAACATCCTGGGAGAAAGCCATTTTGAAACCAGAACTCCGGAGCATATGCCAGCCACGTGCTTTCCCAGCTAACAGATGTTTTCTGAATGCCAGCGACCATCCTCCAATGAAGGTACCCAATTGTTGATGTGTTACCTTGGACACTTTATGGCCTTAAGACTATAACTGTGCAACCAAATAAACCCCCTTTTATAAAAGCCAATCCATTTCTGGTGTTTTGCATAATGACAGCATTTGCAAACCAGAACAGCATGCATCCTCAATTTTCAAATTTCTCAAAAAAACAAGTATGTAAAATTGTCTTAACTAGACCTGGATCTCCTCTCTGCCCAAACCTGCCCCCCTGCAGCCTCCTTCTTCTTGATTTGTGTCAAGTCCATTCTTACAATCATTCAGGCCAAACACTTGGAACCACACTTGTCTTTCCTTTTCCTCATGCCCCACATCCAATTTGGCAGGAAATACCATGGGCTCTAGGTCCAAATATGTCTAGAGTCTGACTACATCTCTCTACTTTTGTAACTACCACCTGGGATCAAGCCACTGCATCAATCACTTGAACACTCAATTCCTTCTTCATCTGTCTCCTTCCCACCTTTCCCCCTAAAGATCATTCTCAATGCAGATGCCAAGCGATCACCTTAAAACTCCTCTGCTCAAAACCCTGCCGAGCTTCCCCAGTTCAGAGCAAAATTCAAAGTCCTTGCAGAGGCCTTAGAAGGCCCAATCCTTTTTAACTTTCTAATCTCATGCTTTACTACTCTCTCCCTTTCTCACTCTACTCCATGTTCATGCAGGCTTGCTCCCTCTTTGAAGCCATTGCACTTGATGATTTTCTGCCTGGAATGTTCTTTCCCTAGACATCTTACACACTCACCTCATTGGTGAAGACAAGTCTCCCTAATAGCAAATTGGCTGGAAAATGTTAGGGGAGCACATGGATGCATGGTGAATGGTAAATTCCCCTGCCCTACATTTGTTCCCTTTATTATTAAGTACAGTAATTATCTCTCGGCAATAAACTATGCTCTCTCAGTCACCTTTTTCCATATAAGAGAAATATCTGTTACAGTGCCTGTGGTCCAGCTTCTTCTTTCTAGAGCAGGATGTTCCAAGGGTCCTTTGGCTTATTTCCCTACACAAAACTGTCTCAGACGTCTCTGATTTTTATTAAATTCCCGAGTCTACCTTCTTTATTCTTTTTTTCTTATGCTTAATTTTATTTCTATTAGGCTTTATAACACCTCTCCCTCCTAAACTATCTTCTAATATATTATGAGATAGGAAA
Organism: Choloepus didactylus; assembly: GCF_015220235.1. Taxonomy (NCBI): domain Eukaryota; kingdom Metazoa; phylum Chordata; class Mammalia; order Pilosa; family Megalonychidae; genus Choloepus; species Choloepus didactylus. The sequence continues at coordinate 20,463,502 of NC_051309.1, forward strand.
TCAACTAAGTAAGCTGGTTACCATGGTGGACAAATAAAGAAAGACTCTTCTCAAAAAATGCAGTTTTTTATATTTCTGCTAAGCAGTGTCTATTTTGCTTAGAAGGATGGACATGAGGACTGTTCCCTAAAAGTGTTCAGCACTCCTTGTGAAAATATGAGAGGCTTACACTTTTCTGCCTCCTTAAATGTACAGGCAGTCTTGTCACTTAATTCCACCCATAGAATGTAAGTGGAAATGATTTCTATCACTTCTCAGCAGAAGTTTTAAGAGTCTATGAGCAATTTGCCATGTCTTCTTTCTCCTGCTTTAGCAAAAGTGCAACATAAAGATGAAGGTTTCTACCTTCTGGGTTCCTGAGTGAAGATTATATAGAGTAGAACATCCCAATTTGCCTGCAATGGTTATGGAGAATAGATGAGAAAGGAACTTGCGTTGCTTTGAGCCACAGAGATTTGGGAGCTGTTTGATACTACAGAACAACTTAACCTATCTTAACTTACACACCTCATCTAAGATATTTGCAATTAATTACTGATTTGTGGCTATGTTCCAGACACATGAGCGATTATTAGAGTCTACACCTTTACTCTCTTTCTGGAGGATTAAATGTAATTTTTTTGAGTGAGAATTCCAAGATTAATATGAGTGGGCCACATTATGAACAAAGCATTCAGCACATTTCTTGAAGGCCTCTTGCAGTGCTCCAGTTTGCTAGAGCTACCATTATGCAAAACACCAGAAATGGATTGGCTTTTATAAAGGGGATTTATTCAGTTACAAATTTACAGTTCTAAGGCCATAAAAGTATCCAAACTAAGGTATCAACAAGAGGTATTATCTATACTGGGGAAAGGCTGATGGAACACCTCTGTCAGCTGGGAAGGCATGTGGCTGGCGTTTGCTGGACCTTTGCTCTCAGGTTGTGTTTCAAAATGGCTTTCTCCAAAATGTCTCTCGGCTTCTGTCTTTGCATCTCCCTCTCAGCTCTTGTGCGTCCTTGCTTGTTTCTCTCTCTAAGCATCTGGGGAGCCCCTCTTAGCTTCTCTGGGGCAAATTCTGGGCTTCATCTCTTAGCTCAGCATTTCTAAATGTCCTTCTGTCTGGATCTCCAAGCATCTCCAAGCGTCAGCATCTGTGTTGGCTCTTGAGCTCTCTTACATACTCCAGTGAACAAATCAAGGCCCACCCTTAATGGGAGAGGTCCACACCTTCATGGAAATAACCCAGTCAGAGGTCTCACCTACAGTTGAGTGGGTCACATCTCCATGGAAACACTCAATCAAAATGTTTCACCCAACAAGATTGGGTTAAAAACTCATGTCTCTTCTGGGTCTATAACAGTTTCAAACTGACATGTGTAGTCATTACAATGTTTCTGAATATTCCTGGAATACACAGATCCATGGGGCAATATTTCCAAATAGTCATGGAAGTTCCTGTGGTACTGCTAAAATGTTAATTTCTTTTACAGGTGAACCAAACTCTGCTGCCTTGATCATGGAAGAAAATTTTTGGAGGTTTCTTTAACTGTCTGTCTCCTGCCTCAGTGCCCAATTTTCAGCTGTCTGGCCTACAAAAGTAAACCTTCCTCCAGCCCACTTCCTCAAGTCAGGCTGCTTCAAAAGGCAGAATGGCCAGAGATATTCCAGTTTATATCCACAGTCCAAGCAACCTCTCCTGGGAGATGGGATAAACAGAATCTAGAGGTATCCCACCCAATTTTCTGAACTTTTATGGATCTTGACTTAAAAATTCACACCAGTTTGAAAGCATATGGATGTTGTCCATTTCATTTTCTTTTGCAGAATAATTCTATAGGAATCACTTCTTCCCTCCAACTTTCCCTATCACATCATTTTGAGGTTACAGAAGGAAGACATTTATCTTGAAAGAACATTTATGAATATGATTGTGGCCATTACTTAAATGATTGAATACTCAAGAGAGAGAATCCAACCCAGAGACCCATGTCACAAGAGGAACCATGGTTATTATCAGTTACTGTTCATTTTCCATAAACATAGGCTTGAGCCAAACTTAGGCGGGAAACGTCAAGTTGGCAAATGATGTATTTGACATCTTCCATGTGTTTCCTTCTTTACCCTTTCAGCATTTGCTCTGGGTTCATTATGCTTCTTGGTGTACCAAGATCCCTGTTAGATCAGGGATTTTATTTCTAGCCTGCACCCTTTCCTCTTCCCTCACCCCTCCCACTCTGGAAGCATTGTCTTAAGTGTCTCATTGTATTAGGGCATAATTAGAGAGCTACAGTCCCAGTGCTATGGAATCTCTATCTCTGAAATGGATTCTAGTTTCCAGGGAAAGTCCAGAATAGACTTTCAAGATGTTAAAGTATACCCCTTCAGTTCTTACAGCTGCCTTCAAGTGAACAAAACATACTGTTGTAACAGTCTACCACTTACAAAGGGGGAGACCTTCTGGATGTAGGGCTATTAATAGAGTCTGTTTTAATTGACATTTTGGTTGACTTAACCACATTTTTCCCTTTCTGCCTACCTTGTGCTACATTCATGCAGCTTGAGGAAGTAACCTCAGCTCCAGGGGTGGTCTCCCAAATATCCTGAATATAAGCCAATCACTTTAATCCTATCCCTTTTATATGGTTATTGCCTCAAGGGATGGGCCCATTGGCCCAAGATTTATTCAGGAGTATGGAAGTGACCTAATTCAGTACAACAGATTAGAAGAGAAGTGTTTTCTCCTCTCCAGAGCAGATGAAGAAGGAAGTAACATGCTGGGGGTGTGGCAGTGATCTTGGCATCACAAGGTGGGGGCACACCTTACAATGACTCTGACATCATAAAGTAAAAAGAGGAAACAAAAAAATTTGTCCTTGGTAATTATATTAGACCACTGATCCAAACCCATCCTGCAGTCCGTGTTTCCTCTGTGTTTCCTTCCAACTACATGAGATCTTAAATCCCTTTTAATATTTAACAGTTTTAGTTAGCTTTTTTTCCTATTTCCAAACAAAACACTGCACTGTTATACCTTCAAAGAATATGGGTCTCATACTATGTAAAACGTTCATGTATGCCTATTGTCCAGGGGATCGATAATATGGTGCATCCATTGAAAAGAAATTAAATATGTTTGTCAGAAAAACTTACATTAAAATATCTTTGAAGAATCTCACTCTATATTGAGAAAAGGAATGTTAGTAGTTGTGATTAGACACGCATATTCCTCAATTTAAAAAAAAACACTGCAATTATTTTTTGCACACAGGAAATATAGTATATTTTGGTAGAGATGGCAGACACTGCAGTGAGGCTGGTTAATAAAACAGAAATAATTCATTTATGAAAAATGAATTTTATAATTTTCCTTCATGTATCAGGTATTTATAAACTGATTTGTGCCTAATGACATAATGCAAGGTATAAGAACCTTTATTTTAAAGGAAAAGAATGAAACCACTAATTGATATATGAGACTATTTCTGTTTTAATAAAGTGAAAAATGAGAGAGAAAAGAGAGCTCTGAAAGCAATCATAGGTAAAAACATAAAATTACTTTCATGTAACTTGTAAGTTGAGAATCCCTGCAACTAATATTTCCCTTCATTTCCAGCAACCCTATATTATAGCTCCCTTAAATATATTTAGTGCACTGTTCTCATCCACCTCACTTGTATTTATATCTTGATTTATTGCTATTCTTAGTAAATGTTTCTCAGCTCATTCACTTCTCTGAGCCTCAACTTCCTCATCTATAAATTGGTCTTTTTTGAAGCTTAACTGAGTCCATGCATATAAAATTCTTGGAACACTGCCTAGCTCACAGTATGCACTCATTTGGTGTCATCCATTATTAATAACTGTATTGTCAATGGTATTATATGACACACATGCAGTGACTATTTTTTTCATATTATTTTTATAAATCTAGCTCTATTGGATACACAATATCCTATGAAAAGGGTATATTAAATTTTATCTCTGATTTTTTGTTGTTTAGTTATGTTGCTTCCAGTTTGGGGAGATTTTTGTTTCTCTGTGTTTACTATTATAAACAACCATGTAACAAATATCCGTGTTTATGTGTTTTTACATACAACTCTCTTATATGCTTAGGATCCAGTCTTAAAATTGGGATCATCGAGTGAAGAGGTGTATTGGTAGGACAAATGTTCTCCTAACAGTTCCCAGCTCTCCTAGAGTTCTCAGCTAACGTGCAGTTGGATAAGACCATGTGGCTATTTCTGGCCAGTGGGGTGTGGACTAAAGTAAGTTGAGCCACTTCCAGGCTTAAACACTTAATCGCTGGGGTGAGAACTTTGGGCACTCTCTTCTCCCTTTCTTAGTGACTCATGAAAACTTGTGTTGAGGTAGTGGAGCCACAAGCAAGAAATAATCTAGATCATTGAGTTTCTACAGAAAAGACAGTAGCTGAGAGAGCCTCTTGGACCTGCAGCAGATTTGCATGAACAAAAACAAACAAACAAAAAAAATTGATGTTAAGCACTGAGACTTGGGGACTCTTCGTTACTGCAGGAATAGTGTGCTGCTATAGTATCAACTTAGCAATTGGGTGGCAGGAGGTTGGAAAATTGATACCAGAGATTGGCAGGATTGTGATGTGTGTTATAGTAGTGACAAAACAATTGGAAAAATTATCATATATTCAATGTATTTGTGACTCAAAAAGAGGTTCAAAATAAGACATCAGTAGTATATATTGGCTGCTATTGACAGGTTATTGTAAGAAAAATAAGCTGGGGAAAAACTGTCCAATTTGCATGCATAAATGAAAGGGAAAATATAAAGTTCAGAAATATTGAATCTTGTATGATTGGAAAATGTACCTCCTTATTAACTCTAAATAATAAAAAAAGTATGAGTGGAGATGCCCAGGGAAACTTTCAACTGATCAAACAATTTCAACAAAGATTAAACTAAACAGGTGGTACCCAGTAAAACCTTTCATTTCAATAAACTATCTCAAGGAAAAAATTGAATTCAGGTTGAGGCCTTGCCATAGAAGTTTCATGGTGTCAAGATGGCCCAATAATTCAAGAGATAGAGATCTAGAATTAAGAAAACAAAGAAATATAGTTGATATGAAATCTATATCTCAAATAGAACTATAGTCCTGTTTAGTGGCCCAGGGAGCTGATTTGAATAAAATAGATAACAAGCCTACTAAGATTTTAAGAAAGTTGTATTGTTGATGAAACCATAAACCTAGACCAAAATAATCCATATTTATTCAAACCTTATAATCATACCTGGGCAACCAATCTTTCAACACTAGGAAAGAGAAATGTGCAATGCCCCTAATAAGTCTTTTCCCCATTACCTGTTTCAGAAGGAAGAAGGAGAAGACCAGAAAAGAAAGATTACCTAGAGAGAGGAGATAAGTGACACAATGAGCAGTGGTTTGGGGACTGTACTGGTTTGAATGTATTATGTCCCCCCAAACGCCATTATCTTTGATGTAATCTTGTGTGGGCAGACTTATCAGTGTTGAGTAGATTGCAATTCTTTGAGTGTTTCCATGAAGATGCAACCCACCCATCTGAGGGTGATGACGATAATTGGATAATTTCCATGGAGGTGTGACCCCACCCATTCAGAGTGGGTCTGAATTAGTTCACTGGAGCATTATACAAGCTCAGACAGAAGGAGTGAGCTTGCTACAACCAAGAGGGACACTTTGATGTATGCACAGGAGCTGTGAGAGGAGATGCAGCTTACGGAGACGTTTTGGAGACAGCCTTTGAAAGCAGACTTTTGCTCGGAGAAGCTAAGAGAGGACAAATGCCCCAAGAACAACTAAGAGTGACATTTTTGAGGAGCTGAAGCCCGGAGAGGAATGTCCTGGCAGAAAGCCATTTTGAAACCAGAACTCCGGAGCAGACACCAGCCACGTGCCTTCCCAGCTAACAGGTTTTCTGGATGCCATTGGCCATCCTCAAGTTAAGGTACCCAATTTTTGATGTGTTACCTTGGACACTTTATGGCCTTAAGACTGTAACTGTTTAACCAAATAAACCCCCTTTTATAAAATCAGTCCATTTCTGGTGTTTTGCATTCTGGCAGCATTAGCAAATTAGAACAGGGACCTTCTCTCAGTTTGTGAAATCAGGAACTAATCAAAGAACATTCCCTACCTCCAGGGAATGCCTCTAATCTAAATCTTCCCAGTAGGGTAGAATTGCTATGTATTAGGGATTTGGGGGTTCATTCTTCCCCTCTTGAAACCTGAGTGTTTTATTTCCTAATATCCTGTTCCTGTTCTACTAATGTACACTGACTGGCGGTGTGATGGGAAGGGGGTAACTTGTATTAGTCTTTGTACACATTCAGGAGTCACACTCATATCTGAGATGGAAATTATTGTTGACTACTCAGAGATTCTGGAATTAAAATGGATGAAGTGACTGGTTAGGTAGTTTTACATGGGGAGGTGTTGACTGTGTCCTATGTGTGAGAAGGGAACAAAGAAATATTTTGTGTACAGATGAGAAGATTCTCACCTAATACTGTATGAGCTCCCCCATATTTTTCAAGTCCATTACAGATAAGCAAGATTGTATGACTTTTTCTGCTCATGGAAGAAATGTATTTGCTTCTGGATAAAGCAGTCAATTGCTAGAGTAAGATGCTACAGTGTTTTCTTAAGCATTAGAGCCAAAGAAGGCCTTATTTTGACATATTTTAATATTTAGTTTAGTATACCCAACCTGTAATCAATATAAAAATTATTAATGGCCACATTTCCATTGCTTACTTGTCACATGAGGCAAGAGGCTAGTATATTAAACAACACAGGTCTTGCTAATCTGATTAATACAGCTCTACGCTATGAATTAGCATCTTAAAAAAATGAGAACTACCATCTTCTTCATGCCTGTGGGTAGAGGGAAATTACTTTAACTAAAGACCTCCACCCCCACCATCTTCACTGTTCTCTATCACAAGGGCTAGAAGTCAAAAAACTAAATTTTCCACATTATGTTTTAGCTAAGATATTATGCAATTTAGATTCCACTAATGTGTTGAACTTGCAGGATTATTGGAAGATAGATGTGAGGGAAAGTTTTCTTACTTGCAGCAGCTGGCAAATAATATCCAACAGATGTGGGATTTTTTGATTTTTAAATCTACATTCCTATGTCTAGTAACTGAAGCAGCTTGAATGGCAATAGTCATGCTAACAGCATCAGCAAACTTTTTCCTGTTCTCTCTCTCAGAGCTACAGTGCTGTGACCCCGAAGCCAGTAGTCCAGTGTGGGGCTCTAACATCTGCTCCCTAGTCTTTCAACAATTTTGGAATTATCTAATTCCTCTGGTTAATATACCTACAAAAGTCTCCTACATTAAACTGTGATTGGTATAATAGTGTGTTATAGTTAATAAATTTACCATAGGTATTTTAAAAATGATATTTCAGCTCCAGGATTAACACATTTTTACTGCTTTGAATATATATTGTGAAAAATGGGCATTTGATATACAAAATGGTACAGACACTTCAATTACTCTAATTGTTCTCTAACTTCAGCCATTAAGAATATGGTGGTAGAATGACAGCATCAACATGGTAACATAAGATATCTCCTTAAAAAGCTTCCCCAGAGATTTAGCAAATAAAAGGACAAATCCCACTTGCTTCAAACTCTAGAAAATAATAGAGACTGGAGAAGGACTTCACAAATGCTGAGTTAAAGAAACAGAAAAAATATCAGGCAGGAAAATTCTGTCCTGGACCACCATTCCCTTCCCATTCCCCTCCCCCTCAGTCATTCCTTCACAACTTGGGAGTCACACAGAGGCAGCACAGCCTGGGGCCCTGCACACTGGAAATGGTGACTTCAGCAGCAATTAGAACTCCACGCATATCCAGGCACAGGGACTAAATCCACAGAGAGTTGAAGCATAACACAAACTGCTGAAGAATGTTACATAAAAAAGTGCCCTCACAGGGTGGGGGTGGCAGGGGTGGGGAAATCACTATAGAACTGCTGGCAAGAACTGTTGTGCCCTTATTCAGTCCAGTTTCATTCAACTGGGCCACCTACAGGCAAATGGACTTTTCTGCAATGACCCACCTTTCTGGGTTGAGCCCATCTGGCTCTCTGGGGTGGAAGATCCTAATGGGGAAGAAAACAGAGGCAGAGAAGTCTCACAGAAAACAAAGGGTTAAACTGAACTGCTGTAAGGTAGGACAGGTTCCAGATTTGAAAAGTGTATGGAAAATATGGCAGTGATTGAGGAATAGAATTTAAACAAATCATAGTACCTGGGGAGAAAAGTCTGGAAAAAAACAGATAAAGATGCCCAGAGAAGGAACACAGGAAAGGAGGTTTTCTCTTGGAGGTGAAACAATTGCACAAAAAGTGCAAACTTAAAAATTGAACCACATATCCAGGGCAAGAATCAGATGAAGAACAGCTGAGAAAATATGATTAGTTAAACACGGGCTAGTCTAAAGGTCTACAATAAGTTGAACCAAGTTGGATCCTTACACAAAGCCAATCAAAAATAAACCCTAGACAAGAGGGAAAAACTGACTTTCAGGGTTAACTCATCAAGATACTCATATGCCTAGAAATCAGCAAAAGAAATACAAGTCATACTAAGAAACAGGAAGATATGGGCCAGTCAAGGGAATAAATTAAACTTCAGAAGAGTTTCAGAAGTTGGAACTACTAATCAAATATGTTCAAACAAATCTCCTAAATCAATTCATGGAGATGAAGGAAAATATGTGTAGACACAAAGGATACTAAGAAGAAAATGTGTGAGCACAAAGAAGAATTTAGAAGTATAAAATGGAACATAACAGAAATTCTGGGGATGAAAGGCAAAAGAGTAGAGATAAAAAAAATACACTAGAAGCAAAAACAGCAGATTGGGACAGGTAGGAGAATCAGTGAACTAGAAAACAGGACAATCAAAATTGTAGAGTCAGAAAATAAAGAAAAGAAGAGAAAAAAAGTGAGCAGTGTCTTAGACATTTGAGTGACAAAAAGAGGGAAAACAGAAGGATATGGGAGCAGAAAATTCATGTGCTATTGAAGCTAGGTTGGTATCTGTGATGATTAGGTTTGTGTGCCAACTTGGCCAGGTGATGGTACCCAAGTAACAGCCAGGTGATGGTGACCAATAACAGCCTAACCATTACTGTAAGTACATTTGTGGCTGGTTGATAAACCAGGAGACTAGTTTATTAAATCATCAGTCAATTGACTGCAGCTGTGACTGATTACATCAATGAGGGGTGTGTCTTCCACAATGAGAGAATGCAATCAGCTGGATTTAATCCAATCAGTTGAAGACTTTTAAGCCAGATAGATAGAGGACCTTCATTCTTCTTAAGCTAACCAGCAAAGCATTTCCTGAGGAGTTCATTGAAGTTGTCAGTTCATTCCTGAAGAGTTCATTGAACACGATCATTGAAGTTGCCAGTTCACTTCCTGAGGAGTTCATTGAACATCTTCATTGGAGTTCCCAGTTTGCTGCCTGCCCTATGGAATTTGGACTCAAGCATACCCACAGTTGCATGAGACACTTTTATAAAATCTTGTATTTATAGATATCTTTTGTTGATTCTGTTTCCTTAGAGAACCCTAACTAATACAATTTGGTACCAGAAGTGGGGTGGTTCTTGAGAAACAGAACCTTAAAATGGGCTTTTACAATTGGTTTTCTACTCTGATTATATTCCAAGTCACTAATGACTCCATTTCCAATAATCAAGATGGCACTGACAGTCCATGGCATGAGTTGGCAATGGAGATACACAAAATATCACCATTTGATTCTCCCAACCTTACTCTTGTATGAAGCAAGGCTCTGGGTAACAGTGTTTTTGACACCTTAACAGAGTTTTGCAGAGTTAAGAGGTCTATAAGGATGTTGGCTGGTTGCTCTTGGATATGCTGGATAAAGTTATAAGAGAAAGGGATAAGCTAAAGTCTTCAAATTTAAAACTTAAGCACTGTATGACAGATGTTAAGGCTTCTATGTGTGTCCTGAAAGAAAATCTTATTTCCTGTGGCTGCAGACTTGAGATTTCTGAAAACCAGATCCAGAGTCTCAATGTGAGAGTAGCAGATTTACAATATAAACTAAGAGCTCAACCTTGCAGGGTGTCTGCTGTTAAAGTAAAGGTATTGATTGGAAAAGAATGGGATCCTGAAACTTGGGATGGGGACATATGGATTGATAATAATGGCAGAGAGGATATTGGAACCCTGGATTCTGCCAAGTATTTATTAGATACACCTGTAGTGGTTTGTCCTGAGGAAAGAGACCCCACCCACCTCCAGTCTGACCTGAGGAGAGAGCTACCCAACCTCCAGCTTGCTTTGAGGAAACAGCTTCCCAACCTCCAGTCTGCTCTGAGGATCCTTCCATCCAACCTCCACCTAAAGAGATTAACCCTTCAGTGACTGCTAAACCTGTAATCACTTCCCCTGAGGAAACAGCCCTCATTCCTCTGTCTGGAGAGATTAATCCTGTTTCATGAGATAAAACTACAACAGAATGTCCTGAGGTAAATGGCTAGAGGGCAACTTCTAATTCTTTTCATGACCCACCACCCCTAGTCTCTGCTGCAAGACCTATAACTAGACTAAAGTCCCAAAAGGCCCCAAAGGGTGAGGTACAAAATGTCACCTATGAGAAAGTACACTATACTCCAAAAGAACTGTTTGAGTTTTCCAACTTATACAGACAGCAATCAGGGGAATAAGTGTGGGAATGGCTACAAATGGTGTGGGATAATGGAAGGAATATAAAGTTGGATCATGCTGAATTTACTGATATGGGCCCACTAAGCAGAGATCCTGCATTCAATGTTGTAGCTCAAGGAGTTAGAAAAGATGTTAACAGTTTGTTTGGGTGCTTGGCTGAAACATGGATCAAAGGGTGGCTGACATTACCTGAGGTTGAAATGCCAGAACTGCTCTGGTGTTATATAGAGAAGGGGATTCAAAGGCTAAGAGAGATTGAAATGTTAGAGTGGATTTATCATGGAAGACCTGTTCACACACCCTTGGAATGTCCAGAGGACACACCTTTTACAGGGCTGTGAGGAATAAATTTGTGAGACTAGCTCCATCATCCCTGAAGACCTCTTTAGTCACCCTTCTCTGCAGGTCAGATATTCCTGTAGGAACCGCTGTCACTGAGCTAGAATCCTTAAACACAATGGGGATAATCAGATCCTGAGTCAGCAGAAGCCACATAGCAGCAGTTAATCATCAGAGACAAGGTGGGTGTGGCTACCATAATGGAAAACAGGCAAAAGGCAGCAGTCAAAATAATCTAACTCACAGAGACTTATGGCATTGGCTAGTATATCATGGAGTACCTAGCAGTAAAATTGATGGGCAGTCTACTAAATTCTTGTTTGAGTTGTATAAGCAGAAGAATTCTAGGTTAAGTGAACAAAAGTCAACCTTGAATTACAAAAACAGAGATTCATGGCTCCTCAATCAATTCCCAGAATTGAGAGAGTTTGCAGATTCAGACATCCTTGAATGAGGGGAAGGCTGGGCAACCTTGGGGAAGGACCCTGTTACACTGCCAAAAATTTATACCATTAATCTCCCTCCCAGCCTTCCTCAGGGGGACCTATGGCCTTTTACCAGGGTAACTATGTATCAGGGAAAAGGAAATGATCAGACATTTCATGGATTATTAGACACTGATTCAGAAGTGACATTAATTCCAGGAGACCCAAAACATCACTCTCATCCATCAGTCAGAGTTGGGGATTATGGAGGTCAGGTGATTGATGGAGTTTTAGCTCAGATCCATCTCACAGTGGGTCCAGTGGGTCCAGTGGGTCCCTGGACCCATTCTGTGATTATTTACCCAGTTCCAGAATGCATAATTGGAATAGACATACGCAGCAACTGGCAGAGTCTTCACATTGGTTCCCTGACTCATGGAGTGAGGGCTATTATGGTGGGAAAGGCCAAGTGGAAGCCATTAGAACTGCCCCTGCCTGCCTAGCAAAATAGTAAACCAGAAGCAATATTGGATTCCTGGTGGGATTGCAGAGATTAATGCCACTCTTAAGGACTTGAAGAATTCAGGGGTAGTGATTCCCACCACATCCCCATTCAACTCTCCTAGTTGTCCTGTGCAGAAAACAGATGGGTCTTGGAGGATGACAGTGGATTATCATAAGCTTAACCAGATGGTGACTCCAATTGCAGCTGCTGATCCAGATGTGGTATCATTGCTTGAGCATCCCCTTGTAACTGATATGTAGCTATTGGTCTGGAAAATGCTTTTTTCTCAATAGTTCTTAGTAAGGACCACCGGAAACAGTTTGCATTCAGCTCACAAGGCCAGCAGTATACATTCACTGTGCTACCTCAGGGGAATATCAACTCTCCAGCCCTATGTCATAACATTGTCCACAGGAATCTTGATCATTTCTCCCTCCCACAAGACATCACACTGGTCCATTATACTGATGACATAATGTTGATTGGACCTAGTGAGAAAGAAGTAGCAAATACTCTAGATTTGTTGGTAAGGTATTTGCATGGCAGACGATGGGAGATAAATCCAATGAAAATACAGGGGTCTTCCACCTCAGTAAAATTTCTAGGTGTCCAATGGTGCAGAGGCTGTCAAGATATCCCTTCTAAGGTGAAGGATAAGCTGTTGCTTCCGGCCCCTCCTATGACCAAAAAGCATAACACTTAGTTGGCCTCTTTGGATTTTGGAGACAACATATTCCTTATTTGGTTGTGCTACTCTGGCCCATTTACCTAGTGACCAGAAAACTTCTAGATTGAGTGGGACCAGAACAAGATGAGGCTCTGTAATAGGTCCAGGCTGCTGTGCAAGCTGCTCTGCCATTTGGACCATATGACCCAACTGATCCAATGATGCTGGAAGTCTCAGTGGCAAATAGAGATGCTGTTTTGAGCCCTTGGCAGGCTCCTACAGGAGAATCACAATGCAGGCCCTTAGGATTTTGGAGTAAAGTTTACTATCCTCTGCATATAACTACCCCCCATTTGAGAAACAGTTTTTGACCTGCTGTTGAGCCTTAGTGGAGACAGAACACTTAATCATGGGCCACCAAGTTACCATGAGATCTGAGTTGCCTATCATGAGCTGGATGTTGTCTGATCCACCAAGCCGAAAAGTTGGGCATGCACAGCAGCACTCCATCATAAAATGGAAATGGTATAAATGAGATAGGACTCAAGTGGGTCCTGAAGTTACAAGTAAGTTACATGAGGAAGTGGCCCAAATACCCATGGCCCTCACTCCTGCCACATTACCTTTTCATTCCCAGCCCACAGCTATGGCATCTTGGGGAGTTCCTTACAATCAGTTGACTGAGGAAGAGAAAACTCAGGCCTGGTTTACAGATGGTTCTGCACGATATGCTGGCACCACCTGAAAGTGGACAGCTCCATCACTGCAGCCCCTTTCTGGGATGTCCCTGAAGGACAGTGGTGATGGGAACTCCCCCCAGTGGGCAGAACTTTGAGCAGTGCACCTGGTTGTTCCCTTTGCTTGGAAGGAGAACTGGCCCAAGGTGCATTTGTATACTGATTCCTGGGCTGTTGCTAATGGTTTGGCTGGATGGTCAGGGACTTGGAAGGAACATGATTGGAAAATTGGTGACAAAGAAGTCTGGGGAAGAGGTATGTGGATAGACCTTTCTGAGTGGGCAAAAAAACATGAAGATATTTGTGTCCCATGTGAATGCTCACCAGAGGGTGACTTCAGCAGAAGATTTTAATAATCAAGTGGATAATCTGACCCATTTGGTTGATACCAATCAGCCTCTTTCCCCAGTCATTCCTGTCATTGCCCAGTGTGCTCATGAACCAAGTGGTCATGGTGGTAGGGATGGAGGTTATTCATGGGCTCAGCAACATGGACTTCCACACAACAAGGCTGACCTGGCCAGTCACTGTTGATTGCCCAATCTGCCAGCAGCAGAGACCCACACTCAGTCCCTGATATGGCACCATTCCCTGATGTGATCAGCCTGCTATCTGGTGGCAGGTTGATTACATTGACCACTTCCATCATGGAAGGGGCAGTGATTTGTTTTTACTGGAATAGACACATACTCCAGATATGGGTTTGCCTTCCCTGCATGAAATGCTTCTGCTGAAACTACCATCTATGGACTAACAGAATGCCTTATCCACCATCATGGTATTCCACACAGCATTCTTTCTGACCAAGGAACCCACTTCACAGCAAATGAAATGAAGTACTGGGCACATGCTCATGGAATTCTCTGTTCTTACCATGTTCCCCATCACCCAGAGGCAGCTGGGTTGGTAGAATGGTGGAATGGCCTGTTGGATACTCAATTATGGCACCAACTGAGTGGCAACACCTTGCAGGGCTGGGGCAGTGTTCTCCAGAAGGCTGTATATGCTCTGAATCAGCATCCACTCTATGGTGCTGTTTCTCCCATAGCCAGGATTCAGGGGTCCAGGAATCAAGGGATGGAAACAGGAGTGGAAACATTCACTATCACTCCTAGTTATCCACTAGGAAAATTTTTGCTTCTGGTCCCTGCAAGCTTAAGCCTTGCTTGTCTACAAATTTTTGTTCCAAAAAGAGGAGTGCTTCCACCAGGAACCACAACAATAATTCCATTGAACCTGAAGTTAAGACTGCCACCTGGCCACTTTGCACTTCTTTTGCGTCTGAATCAACAGGGAAGGAAGGGGATTACTGTACTGGCTGGGGTGATTGATCGTGAGTGTCAAGGGGAAATAGCACTGCAACTACACAATTAACATAAAGAAGAGTTTTTCTGGAATACAGGAGATCCCCTAGGGTGTCTCTTAGTACTACCATGCCCTGTGATTAAAGTCAATGGAAAACTGCAACAACCAAATCCAGGCAGGACTACCAATGGCCAAGAAACTTCAGGAATGAAGGTCTGGGTCACACCACCAGGCAAAGAGCCATGGCTAGCTGCAATGCTTGCTGAAGGTAAAGGTAACATGGAATGGGTACTGGAAAAATGTAGTGATAAATATGAACTATGACCACATGACCAGTTACAGAAATGAGGATTATGATGGCATGATGAATATTTCCTCAATTTGTTATGAGTATATTTGTATTTGTCTGTAAAGCAAATATCTTTGCTTTCTTTTCTATCTTATCTCCTCGTCATATGACATAAGCTGTATTGTTCATTTTGCAGTATTTAAGTTATAGGAAATAAATTTTGAGAGTTAATGTCACCCATGGACTTGCACCCTATCCTGGAGAGATTTAGTGTTTCCAGTTGTACACAGGACAGAGGAGTATTGTTAGGTGAAATATACATGTTATTGTTCTCTACTTAGAGGTAAAGTATGGTTTAAGGTGGTGTGCATAACTGCCAAGTTGACAAAGGGTGGACTGTGATGGTTAGGTTCATGTGTCAATTTGACCAGGTGAGGGTACCCAGGTGTCTGGTCAAGGTGTCTGGCCTGCTACTGCAAGGACATTTGTGGCTGATTAATAAACCAGAAGGCTGGTTTATTAAATCATCAGTCAATTGGCTTCAGCTGTAACTGATTACATCAATGAAAGGTGTCTTCCAAAATGAGAGAATGCAGTCAGTTGGATTTAATCCAATCAGTTGAAGACTTCTAAGCAAAACAGACAGACGACCTTCACTTCTTCTTCAGCTGACCAGAAAAGCATTTTCTGAGGAGTTAATCAAATCTGACAGTTTATTCCTGAGGAGTTCATTGAGCAGGTTCATCGAAGTTGCCAGTTTGCTGCCTGAGGAGTTCATGAAACATCTTCATTGGCGTTGCCAGTTTGCTGCCTGACCTATGGAATTTGGACTCATGCATACCCACAGTTGTGTGAGACTCTTTTATAAAATCTTGTATTTATACATATCTCTTGCTGATTCCATTTCCCTAGAGAATCCTAACTAATAGAGTATCTTTTCAGATTAATGGTTTATAGCTGTAGGATATGTAACATAAACCCAAGTAACCACAAAGAAAGCATTTTAAAAATATTTAGAAACAAAAACAAGGAAGAGATCAGTCAGATACATCACAAAAGATCAACATACAGAAAAAGAGTGTTGCAATAATGGAAAAGACAAACAAAAAAAGCAGGAATTATACAAACCAAAGGAAAAAATGTTTGAAGTAAAGTCCCATCTTTGCAGAAATAACACTGAATTTTAATAGAACTAACTCCCCAATCAAAAGACTCAGAGTGGAAGAATGGCTAAAAATCCTGTTTACAAGAGACTCACCTTTGACCCAAAGACACAAATGAGTTGAAGGTGAAAGAATGGAAAAAGATAATCCATGCAAATAGTACCAAAAAAAAAAAAAAAAAAAGAGCTGGAGCAGCTATAATAATATGGAAAAAATAGACTTTAAGTCAAAAGCTGTTATAAAAAAGAAAGAAGGACACTATATGTTAATAAAACGGCAATCCATCAAGAAGAAATAACAATAATAGATGTTTATGCAACTAACCATGGTACACCAAAATACATGAGACAAGCACTGGCAAAACTGAAAGGAGAAATAAACATCTCTACAATAATAGTTGGAGACTGGTGCAACAATCTCATCAATAGATAAAACATCTAGACAGAAGATAAAGAAAGAAAGAGAGAGCTCGAATGATATGATAAATGAACTACAGTCATACCTTGGTACTTTGAAACTCGTAGAATTTGTTACTCGAAGCATTTTGATTTCAAAATTTTGTCCTGGTACCTGTCATTTGTTTGCTATTCAACACACAAGCTAGAACTTCTCAATGTCAGTTGCCTTGTGACTCACTACCCTTTCCAGCCAAAACAAAGAGTCACACATTAGTCATATAGTTGCTCTTGCCCTATGCACATCCTCTTGCAGTCTTAGCTTCTGTGTTCATTTTGTGTATTTTCACTTTATTTTCTCATCATGGGTCCTAAGAAAATGAGCAGTGAGAGCACTGAGCAGAAAAGAAAATTGTTTCGCAACATCATTGAGCAAAAATAAGAAAGAATACACAAAT
This sequence comes from Choloepus didactylus, assembly GCF_015220235.1. Taxonomy (NCBI): domain Eukaryota; kingdom Metazoa; phylum Chordata; class Mammalia; order Pilosa; family Megalonychidae; genus Choloepus; species Choloepus didactylus. The sequence goes on from NC_051309.1 coordinate 20,480,514, forward strand.
ATGAGAGCAGTATTCGCATTACTGATCTTACTAGCGAATATGGTATGCCTAGAACAACGGTTTCTACCATTATTAAGAACAAAGAAGCAATAAAAAGGCTGATGCTGTGAAAGGAGTTAAAGCAGTAACAAAGCAGCATTCCCAAACACTTAAAGAAATTGCAAAGCTGTTATTAAATTGGGTAAATGAGAAGACATTAGAGTGTGACAGTGTATCAGAAGCCATGATATTATGTGAAAAAGTGAAAGTGTTGCATGCCAATCTTTTGAAAAACAAACCAGGACTGAGTGATGAGACTGTTGAAGTTTTTAAGGCCAGCCATGGCTGGTTTGATAATTTTAAATAAAGGACCGGCATCCATAGTGTCGTGAGGCATGTCATGAGGCAAGGAGAGGCAGTGAGTGCTAATAAAAAGGCTGCAGGTGCAGAGGGTACCATTGTGCAGGATATTGTACCTTTGGGCCAATCCATGGGTCTTGAGGTTGATGCTGCTGATGTTGAGAAGTTAGTGGAGAAACATTGTGAAGAGCTCAGCAATGAGGGGCTGCAGGAACTGCAGCATGAGCAGCAACAGGGGCTGCTGAAGAGATTTCTTCAGGTGAGGAGAATATAAGGGAGGATATCCCCAGTTCCTTAATAAAAGAAATGTGTGCAAAATGTGCAGAAGTTCAAAGCTTTGTGGAGAAGTATCATCTGGACAAAGCTCTAACAAGAAGAAATGTGAATTTATTGAATGACCAAACAATATCACATTTTTGAGGAATATTGAAAAGAAGACAGAAGCAGTCCTCATTGAATAAGTTCTTAGTGAAGGTGACAAAGAGTGTGCCAGAACCTGCAGTGCAAGTTGAAAAAGGCAGAAAAGGGAAAAAAACATCTGAAGTGCAAGTGCCCAATGTTCTATTGGAGGGGGAGGGGAACTCTCCTTCCAAGAAGCACTCCATGTAACCTCTCCTCCTACCATCCCATTAGGCCACAAACTCTTCTCAGTTCAGGTAAAGTGAAGTTTTTATTTTATTTAATCTAAGTATTTATTAAGTTTTCAGTTTATTTCTCAAGTAATGATATATAACTGTATCTTTTACATACTGGCTTAAAAGTGTGATTGTCATTTGTTTTGGAATATGTTCTGGGTTGCTAATTCTGCCATTTTACAAAACACCAGAAATGGATTGGCTTTTATAAAGGGGGGTTATTTTGTTACAAAGTTACAGTCTTAAGGCCATAAAGTGTCCGAGGTAAGGCATCAGCACAGGGTAACTTCACTGGGACCATTGGTATCCAGGAAACCTCTATTACCTGGAAGGCACATGGCTGGCATCTCCCTGCTCCCAGGTTGCTTTTCAAAATGGCATTCTACAAAATGTCAGCATCAGCTTTCAATGGGCATCTTCAAAATGTCTCTCAAAGCTGCCACTGCTCTGAGGTCCTTGTGTTTCAGAGCTTTTATAGGGTTCCAGTAAACTAATCAAGACCCACACTGAAAGGATGGGGCCACACCTCCATAGAAAAAATCTAATCAAAGGTATTAGCTACAGTTGGGTGGGTCACATCCAGCCTAATCCAAAGACTCCAACCTAATCAGCACAAATAGGTCAGCCCCCACAAGGTTGCATTAAAGAACTTCGTGTTTTGGGGGACATAGTACATCCAAACTGGTACAGAATGTGTTAAATTTATTTACATTATTCTTTACAGGAAAAATTTGTTTGGTACACATTTTTTGGTACTTGTCGTATCTCCTGAATCAATTAACAATGAGCACTGAGGTACCAATGTAGACTTAACAGATATATACAGAACATTGCAGCCCAAAATAGCAGGATACACATTCTTTTCAAGTGCATATGGATCTTTCTGCAGGATAGAACACATGTTTAATCACAAAACAAGTTTCAACAAATTTAGAAAGATTGAAATCATACAAAGCCTCTTCTATGACCATAACTGAATTAAGTTGGAAATAAATACAGATGGAGTACTAGGAAATCCACAAATATATGGAATTTAAGTAACACTGTCTTAAACATTCAGTGGGTCAAAGAAGAAATTCCAAGAGAAATCAGTAACTATCTTGAAATGAATGAAAATGAAAATATAACATATCAAAACTTATGGTATGAAATGAGGCAGTGCTGAGAGGAAAGAAAAAAAAGAATAGAGGAGAAAGAAATGAAATTGAGAATAAAAACACAATAGAGAAAATTAACAATATCAAAAGTTGGTTCTTTGAAAAGAACAATAAAATTGCCACTTAGCTAGGTTGACAAAGTAGAAAAAAAGGAGAGAAGATGAAAATAAATAAAATCAGAAATGAGAGGAGCACATTGCTACTGACTCCAGAGAAATAAAAAGGCTCATAAGAGGATATTGTGCAAAACTGTATGCCAACAATTAGACAACCTAGATGAAATGGACAAATTCCAGGAACACACCAACAAGCTACACCGACTCTAGAAGAAAAAGAAGACCTCAAGATCAATTTCAAGTAAAGAGACTGAATCATTCATCAAAAACCTCCCAACAGATGTGACTCCAGGGGTGTGAATATTCTTGGCAACATGGGACATGACTTTTGGGGATGAGTCTGGCCCTGGCACTGTGGGGTTGAGAAAGCCTTCTTCAACCAAAAGTGAGAAGAGAAACAAAACAAAATAAAGTTCCAGTGGCTGAAAGATTTCAGTCAAGAGGTCATTCTGGAGTTATTCTTATGCATTGTATAGATATTCCTTTTTGATTTTTAGTGTATTATAATGGCTAGAAGGAAATACCTGAAACTGCTGAACAGTAATCCAATAGCCCTGATTCTTGAAGATGATGGTATAACTATATAGCTTTTACAGTGTGACTGTAATCATGAAAACCTTGTGACTGACACTCCCTTTATCCAGTGTATGGACAGATGAGTAAAAAAAAAAAAAAGACAAAAAATAAATAAATAATAGGGGGGAAGAAAGGGCATGGGATGTTTTGGGTGTTCTTTCTAATTTTTATTCTTATTTTTATTTTTTTGGACTAATTAAAATGTTCAAAAATTGTGGTGATGAATGCACAAGTATATGACAATACTGTGAACCACTGACTGTATACTTTGGATGATTATTCAGTATGTAAATATATATCAATAAAATTGCATTTAAAAAAACCTCCCAACAAAGAAAGCCCAGGACCAGATGGTTTCAAGGTGAATTTCACCAATCATTCCAAAAAGAATTAATACCAATCCTGCTCACATTCTTCCCAAAAATTGAAGAGGAGGGAACACTACCTAACTCATTCTATGAGGCCAAACCTTTCATGAATTATAACAAATGTATGACACTAATATAAGGTATTAATAGTAGGGTGGTATGTGGGGAAAAATACACCTAATGTAAACTATGAACTACAGTTAATAGTACTATTTTCATATTCTTTCATCAATTGTAGCAAAAGTTCCACACTAGTGCAAAGTGTCAACAGGGGTATATAAGGAACTTCTCTAATAAAAAAAATAATAATTTTGAAAACATTATATTAAGTGAAAAAAGAAGATTGTCATTCTTCTCATGTCAAACTTATGCCAACAAGCTTATGACTACAGTCAGTGGAAACTGCCCACAGTAATAGTGTAAAGGAAAGTTGGTGTTTATTGATGTAGGAAAGACTTTCATTGGTCTATTAACATATTGAACCAAATTAGAGGTATAGTAGGGTAGCAAGATTCTTTTGAGAAAGTGTTTCTGGAAAATGTAGAATATAATGCATACTCCCCATGCCAGGCAATTTTATTAGCCAGAACCACTTGGGTTGCAAATGTTGGAAACCTGACTCAAATTTATATCAAGGAATTTATGGTTCACACAACTGTAAATTCCAGACATATCTTAGGCTTCAAGCAAGGCTGGGCCTTGGATCTCATGTATTATCATCAGGACTCAGTATTGTTCTCTTCATTTCAGTTTTATTTCTCTCTGCTGAGCCCATTTTAAGTAAATACTTCCCAGTTTGTTTCAAGGTGTCAGTGAGAAATTTCATCCCCTCAGCCACCCAAGAAGGGGCAAACTTCTCTTTTCCAATAAAAGTCCCAGAATCAAGGCTCACAGGAATTCACTGGAATAAGGTCATGTACTCATCCTTGAATCAATATCCTCGCTAAGGGGGTACCGTACCCTGATTTGGTGGTATTTCCACTTTAAGAAGAGAGTAAAATCAGCTCTAACCAAACCCAAGGGGAATAGAATAGGCAGGTAAGTTTTTTTTTTCTCTAAAGGCCATCTCCAGTTACATAGTCAGCAAAATCAGAACCTATAAACAATTTACTTACAAATTAGATCTCATAGTATTATGTTTATTTTTATTTTAGCACAAAAATAGTAATTTAATGGGATAAAACTTTTCTATGATAAATATATAAAACAGCAAACAATGGGTGTATGATAAACAGTTGTTGAGTAAGTAAATATATTTGCATTTGAAAAATGTGTCAGTTATACATTGCCACATATAAAGCTACCAAAAAATAGTATGACTTAAAACATTTATTTATTTACTTTTGTTGGTCATAGATTTTTGGAATGGTTGAGCTGGAACACATAATCTCTGTTGTCTGCTGTGCTCACTCATGTACTTGCAGTCAATCCACAGTGGTCAAGTAAGGTCTAACAGCCATAAGTTATATCTGGCTAGTCCCAGAATACCTCATCACATGCCAGGTAGTTTCCTTGGGAGACAAAGGTGACTGGACCATATATCTCATTATCCAGAAGACTATCCACAGGCTTTACCTTACAACAGCTGAGTTCAAAAAGCAGCAAGATAAGAAAAACCCCAAAGAAAGCACTTTTATGCCCCTGATTACGTAATATTTTCTAGTATCCTATTGGCTAAAGTAAGTCACAAGGAGTGGAGAAAAAGACTCCACTTATCAATATGAAAGGCTGAGAAATATTTTGCCCCCCTTTTTTTTCAATTTACCACAGTCCAACCTATGTCCACAGTTACTTACATTCCTCCTACATAGAAATTAAACTCACCCTGTCCTCCCCCCACACCCCCCCCCCCAAAAAAAAAAAAAAGCCTCAACAAATTGTGGCATCAGGTTCAAAGTCCAGTATCTCATTATCTATATGTGGTGCAAATGTGACTCCTTAATCTATCTCTTATTTACACAGTGAAATTTAAACTAAAAATACAAGTTTATGCCTTGCAAAGGGACAAAATAATCATAAAAGATACTCCCATTCCAAAAGGGAAGGTATAGAAAGCACTGGTCCATAGCAACTCTGAAATCTAGCTGGACATATAGTGTCAGAACCTGTTACTCTGGAGACAGAAAATTTTCCTTGAATAGAGCAACCATATGCTCCCTGAGAGCAATTCCCTAATCTGCTTTTATCTATGATTCTTAACTCTGCCTTCTGAGTCCTTCTTCCTTTTAGAAAATAATGTTTGTATCTATACAGATTTCTCAGCCTGCTTCCTGCCTATAAAAAAGTTGGAGTTCCAAAGGCTTTTTCTAATTTGGACTCTCACTATTCTTTTTTGTATAATGTAGTAGTACTCTTATTAGCACCCTTAAAATTTAAAATTCTATAAATTTCTTATGAATTAGCAAAAGCCACATCTACATTTGCTAATGTCCCATTAGCTAGAGTAAGTCACACCCAGATTGAAAGGATGGAAAAATTGTTTCCTATTCTTGAAAGAAGGAATTGCCCATTATTATGATCTTTCTTTTTATTCTACCACATAATAGTAGGTTTAGATAGTCATAAATGCTCATAAGTATTTGCTTATTATAACTAAAAAAGATATTTTGTGAGATAAGCTCCTGATTCTTTATGGGCATTGACTTTTCCTCAAAACAAATTTACTGCCAATTAGACTCTGACATTAAATTAAAACCAACCAACAAACAAACAAAAAACAGTTTTGGGATGTGTAAAAGGCTTCAGCATGAGACTCAAAATAAAAGAAATGTCTTCCCAAATCCTATTCCTTAAGTGTAGTCTCTAAATATCCTCAGAATAAAAGCACAAAGCCCGGAATTCTAAACTGAGCATTAATAGTGATCTCAAATTTGCTGTCTGAAATGAGTTAACGTATATGCAATTGGAAGCTAATCTAAATATATCCTTGTAGATCTTTTGCCTCTACAGTAATAGGGGACAGTTATTCTTTGGATAATAGGAATAGTTATTCTTAAAACTCTATCCCACAAATTCAATATTATATTACTTTTAATGTAGGACACTAAAATGCATTGCTATGAAGTAGTGAGAAAAAACAGTGAATATTTTGTAAGCCAAAGAATGTTTTCAAGTCTATCTTTAAAGGTCAGTATGCTTATACAGTTTCTATAGGAACCATATTTCAATAACTCGATATCTAAAATAAAATCACCTTGAAGCAAACTAAGAATACTCTATGTATTTCATTAGAGACAAAAAGCTTTAAACAATAATTCCATAAAATAAAATGTGTCATTTTTTTCCTAAGGTGCTTAGTGAATCAGGGAGAATATGAAATCTGGAAAAAAGATCATGATAAAAATCACAATCATCCTTCTCATCTATTCTATCAAAGCTTTCTATATTTTCTATCTTTCCACATGGGATTGGGGAGGAGACTAATGGCTGATGGGAATGGAAAAAGCAGTGGGTGGAAAGATAGATCTAACCGCTGTAAGTTCATTATCAAGAGAAGAAATCTGTGCACAATAATTTGAATGAAACTATGGCATAAATATGTCAAATTTTATTGAACTTTATAAATTGAAAAAACATAAATTTGCCATCCATTTACTCATTGCTAGGTCCTGTCTTGGGATATAACGTGGTCATAATAGCATTATAAAAAATAGAATAAAATTGTGACAAAAATAAACCTAGAAGTATTTAGGCTTACTTGCAGATGTGCTTTAAAAATAACCTGGGATGAAACTGGAATTTTATTTTTTAAAACAAAGATGAATTCTGGGTTGCTAATATTATTGATAAGTGGTTTATACAAATAGTATATACCTGAATATCAATGTTTGACATGAATAGAAAATTTGGTGTATTTTTTTTAGTTTACAAAATAAGGCTTTCTTTAGTAAGATTTAAAACCTTCTTCTAAAATAATGTCTATTGTGATTGAAACATAAAAAAAATTGTTGATATTATGAGGAAAGGAGAACTCCATTTCAAATTAGAGAATCTTGCAACTGTTTTAAAGAGAGCATTTGTGTTGTGTCACTGAGGGTTTTGCTGGTTTGAATTTGCTACATACGCCAGAAAAGGCCATGTTCTTTTAATCCATTCTTGTGGGTGCAGACCTATTGTGGGTGGGACCTTTTAATTAAGTTGTTTCAATTAAGATATGACCCACCCAATTCAAGGTGGGTCTTAATCCTTTACTGGAGTCCTTTATAAGAGGATAAAGGACAGAAAAAGCCAGAGAGCACAGAGAAAGAAACACCAAGAGAAGCTTAGAGGAAAACCACTGGGGTTGCTGAGAGAGCCACGGAAGCCAAGAGCTGAACACAATGAAACACAGGAGAGAAGGACCAGCAGATGCCAGTCATGTTCCTTGATATGAGACAGAGGAACCTTGGATGCCAGTAGCCTTTCTTCAGAGAAGGTATCATCCCATTGATGCCTAATTTGGACAATTTCATGGCCTTAGAACTGTAACTTTGTAAACTAGTAAATCCCCATTGCAAAAGCCAATCCATTTCTGGTATACTGCATTCCAGCAGCTTTAGCAAACTGAAACAAAGATGCATAAAAATAGGATATTCCAACAAATGAATGGTTTTCTTATAATTTTTATTTTGTACCTCTAGTATATCTTTACATTTTTAACTGCCTTGAAATTGAGTCCATCTACAACTACATAGTTTATCTATCCAGAGAGAGAACTGAGACCATCTATATCAGCATGTCTTAATTATTTTTTCCTTTCTTCTCAACAACACAGAATGCTTACCTGGGCAAAGAGTTTGCTTTTGAAACAACAGAACCTCACCTTTTATTTCCCTACCAATGATAAACTATTAGGTCAAGAACCTTGCCTGGTTATGATCTGTCCCCATCTTGAAAGACCCACTTTAAGCTGCTTGAGCCCTATAAATAATCTCATTTGAACACCTCCTTTTGGGGCACTCCTAAAATTCTGTCAAGTTAGTAGTATCCCTTATTGGAGTAGGTCTACTAAATACAGCTTTGCTTCATCAACAAGTTATTTAGGTGGTTATTGTGGATATTGTGTAGTTTACAATATGAATATCTTGCTTATAGAGGACTATATATTTTGATATGAATTATTTTTGGTTAACCTATTGGCCGATATTTTTCCCCAAATTTTCCTATTAAGAAAAGTAGAGATCACATAGGGTCGATGTCAGAGATCATCTAACTACTAAGGAACAGAGAAAGGATTAGAATCAAAATCTAGCTTACTCTAAAACAATTATGATACCATTAAACACTGTTTTAAAATTTAACTATATGAGAGACTTACACTTCTGGAAAGATGGAGTAGATGTAAATTTCCCTATTCCTCCTGCTAAGTAAAGTTAAAAACACTGAACATTATATATGAAACAAATATAAGACTCTATAAGTTGGACAGAAGAAAGCAGCATATCAAAGCCCTTGGAATACAAGGGAAAATATGGCAATAAGCAACCTGGGTTTTCTTTTGGCTTCATATAGCCTCAGGTCTGGTGCTGGAAGCCTCAGGTTTGGTGCTGGAGTATCTAAGCATCCATAAATGCCAACAATCATAGGTAAAAAAGAAAAAAAAAATCCCTTAATAAAGGTATGCTCTCTCTAGCCAAAGAAAGGACCAGGAAAGGGGAAATCCAGTGAGACAGAAAATTTTTAGAAATAACTCTTCTACCCCAGTCAAATATCACAGAAAAGACCATGGTACCACCCTAACTCCTGCCAGCATAGGCCAAGTGGGAAAGCTGGGACTACACACACACACCATGCTTTAACAATGCACCTCAAGCCCTCCCTGGTAATGTCAAAGAAGGCTGAGTGTGGAACGAGGTCTTTTATCACCACCAAGCACTAATACACCCGCCCCCATCATGTCAATGAATACTAAATGAGTGGAATGGACTTCTACATCCACCTGCAAATATTAGGCACTCTTCCTAATCCCTCCTGTGGTGGTGACAGAGGAGGTATAGTGGAAGACAGGACTTTCAGTACTACCCAGTGTTAAAGAAGCCAACCTCAGTGACAACAACAGGGGTCATCACAGAGAGAGCAGGAACATAGTAACCCTCCCCATCCCGGACAGGATTATACTAGCAGGGGCCTTGCAGGGAACCTAAACTCCACCCTTGCTCAGTGGTATTGAGGATCCCACTCACCCCAGGTGTCAAAAAAGGCCAAGTGGAGAACTTTGATTTCCACTCCAACATGGTGATAGTGAGGTGTAAACTTACCTCCCCCACAGAAGTAGTATTAGAAGTTTGGTGAAATGCAAGATTTTAAAAAGATCCGAAGTATCAGAATACTCCAAATGTCCAGGTTTCAACTGAAGATCACCCATATTACAAGAACAGGAAAATCTCAAACTGAAGGAAAAAACACAATGAACAGAGACCAAGATTGAGATTGCAGAGATGTCTGACTTATCTAACAAGGATTTAAAGTAGCCATTATAAAGACACTATAAAGAGCAATTTAAAATATGTTTGAAACTAATAAAAAAAAGAAAATTTCAGCAAATAAAGAAAAGAAGAATAAAATGGAAATTTTAGACTGAAAAAAGAAAATAATCATAATAAAAACTCAATTGATGGCCTCAAGAGCAGAACAGAGAGGACAGAGGAAAGAACTAGTGAACTTAAAGATAGAACACTAGAAATTACTCAATCTGAACATCAAAGAGCATATGCTGAAAAAATAACCAGAATCAGGAACTTGTGGGACTATGACAAAAGATTTAACATGCTATCAACTCCAATAAGGAAAGAAGAAAGAGGGTGGAATGGAAAGAAAATTTCCGAAATCTGGCAAAACCCAGAAACCTATACATTAATGAAGCTGAATGAAACCCAAATGAACTCAAAGGAATCTCCACTGAGACACATCATAGTCAAACTTTTGCAAACTGAAAACAAAGAAAATATCTTGAAAGCGACAAAAAAAGATAAAGCACCTCCTTAACTATAAGGTAAAACAATTTTAATGGCAAAAAAATTCTCATCAGAAACCATAGAAGTCATAAGGAAGTGGCACAACATTTTTCAAGGGCAAGAGAAAAAAACTGTCAACCCAGAACTCTATATTCAGCAAAAATATCCTTCAGTGTGAGGGGGGAAATCAAGACATCCTCCGAGGAAAGAAAACTAAGAGAATTTATCATCAATAGACCTACCCCAATGGGATGGATAAAGAAAGTTCTTTAAATAGAAAGGAAGTTATAAAAGAAGAAATCTTGGAACATCAGGAAGGAAGAAAAAGAAATTGAAAGAGTAAGTACAGCGTATGGGTAAATAGGAGCAAGCAGAATTCAGTACAATCCTCAATTATACATCACAATCAAGTGTGGCTTATTTCAAGGATTCAAGCCTGGGTCAGTATTGAGAAATGAATGTTATCCACCATATTAAGAGGCCAGAAAAGAAAATCACATGGTTGTATCAATTGATGCCAAAAAAGCATTAGACAAAATTCAATGCTCATTTGTGATAAGAAAAGTAGAAATAGAGGTGGATTTCCTTAACTTGATAAAGAACATTGTGCCAGTTCTTTACCAAATGCCATTATTTTTGATGTAATCTTGTGTGGGCAGACCTATCAATGTAATTCTTTGAGTGTTTCATGGAGATGTGCCCCACCCAACTGTGGGTGATGACTCTGATTGGATAATTTCCATGGAGGTGTTGACCCGCCCATTCAGGGTGGGTCTGAATTAAATTACTGGAGCACTATATATGATCAGACAGAAGGAGCAAGCTGCAACAGCCAAGAGGGAAAATTTGAAGAAAGCACCAGGAGCTGCAGATGAGAGGCAGTTTGAAGACAGCCATTGAAAGCAGACTCTTTCTCCAGAGAAGCTGAGAGAGGACAAATATCCCAAGTGCAACTGAGAGTGACATTTTTGAGGAACTGCAGCCTAGACAGCAACATCCTGGGAGAAAGCCATTTTGAAGCCAGAACTTTGGAGCAGACAACAGCCATGTGCCTTCCCAGCTAACAGAGGTTTTCTGGACACCATTGGCCATCCTCCAGTGAAGGTACCCAATTGCTGATGTGTTACCTTGGACACTTTATGGCCTTAAGACTGTAACTGTGTAACCAAATAAACCCCCTTTATAAAAGCCAATCCATCGCTGGTGTTTTGCATTCTGTCAGCATTAGGAACTAGAACAGATTTTGGTACCAGGAGTGAGGGGCTGGTGCTGCTGTGTTTGCCAATACCAAACATGTTGGAATGGCTTTTTAAATGGATAAGGGGAAGATTCTGGAAGAATTGTGAGGAGCTTGATAGAAAAGGCCTAATCTGCTTTGAAGAGACTGTTTGTGGAAATATGGACTCTAAAGATTCTTCTGACGATGCCTTGAATAGAAATGATGAATGTGTTCTTGCGAACTGGAAGAAAGGCAATCCTTGTTTTAAAGTGGCAGAGAATTCATCAAAATTGAGTCCCAGTGTCAGATGGAAGGAAGGAATTGAAAGCGATGACCTGAAATATTTAGCTGAGATCTCCAAGCAAAATATAAACAAAGTAGCCTGGCTTTTACTCGCAGATTATAGTAAAATGAAAGAGGACAGAGGTAAGCTGAGAAATGAACTCTTGGGTTCAAAGAAATCAGAAACTGACGGTTTGGAAAATTGCAAGCTTCCAGGGTGTGGAACCACAAAAGTTACAGCCCCACATGAAGATTTAACCAAATATGGAACCCAGCTGCCATCTCAGAAGAAGCCAAGATTGGAGAGGAGTTAAGCAGGAAGGATGTGTGGAAAGTCCTATTGTCTGATGTCTTTGACCCCTGTGTGTTTCATGTGAAGCCAACAGAATTTTTGTGAGGTCTTTATAAATGGAGCCACTGCTGGTCTGGACTGGAGGGGACAAACAAGGAACAAATTGAAGGAAAAATTTCTTGAAAGACAGAGCCATGGAAGTTGAGGTCTGGAGTCAAGAGGCCTTGGGCTGGGAGAGGGGAGCAGCCCACACGCATGGAAAGGGTCAGTTTGCCCTAGAGGTCGAGGGTGGGCCTTCCACCTCAATGCTCCAGAAGAGTTTTGCCACCCCAGGACCCAAAGAGGGTGGAGCACATTCGCAGGGGAATGAGGAGAGCCTGGCCATGACCCCACTGTTCTGAAAGGGTTGAGCATGTGTCCCAGAGATGGAAGGGAATCCGGGTGCGGCCCCGATGTTTGAGGAGGGTGGGGCCAAGAAGGTGATCTCCCCAATGCGTGGATATGTTGGAGAACCCACCCCAGCATTTGGGGAGGAAAGGGCTTCTGAAAAGGCCCTTAGGAAGGGTTAGACTCCCGCTCTCAAGCCCCAAGGATGCAATGTCTTTCTGTAAATGACTCTCAGACTTTGAAATCTAATGGAGTTTGTCCTGTAGGTTTTAGGAACTGTTTTGGTCCTGTTAGCCCTGTTTTTCTTACTCTTTCTTCTCATGGCAATGGCAATGTTTATCCTATGAATGTCCCTCCTTTGTATATTGGAAGCACATAGTTGTTGTAAGTTCACAGATCCACAGCTAAAGGAAAATTATGCCTTAGGACTGACCATGCCTATAATTGATTTTGATGGGATTTTGTACTTAACTATTGTTACTGAAATGATTTAAGTTTCTGTGATATTGTAGTGGGATGAACATATTTTGTATATGGAAAGATAATGTCATTTTGGGGTCCAGGGGATGGAATGTGCCAGTTTGAATGTATTATGTCCCCCAAACGCCATTATCTTTGATGTAATCTTGTGTGGGCAGACCTATGAGTGTTAATTAGATTGTAATTCTTTGAGTGTTTCATGGAGATATGCCCCAACCAACTGTGGGTGATGACTCTGACTGGATAATTTCCATGGAGGTGTTGGCCCACCCATTGAGGGTGGGTCTGAATTAAATTACTGGAGCACTGTATAAGATCAGACAGAAGGAGCAAGCTGCAACAGCCAAGAGGGACACTTTGAAGAAAGCACCAGGAGCTACAGATGAGAGACAGTCTGAAGACGACGGTTGAAAGTAGACTCTTGCTCTGGAGAAGCTAAGAGAGGACAAATACCCCAAGTGCAACTAAGAGTGACATTTTTGAGGAACTGCAGACTAGAGAGGAACGTCCTGGGAGAAAGCCATTTTGAAACCAGAGCTTTGGAGCAGATGCCAGCCACATGCCTTCCCAGCTAACAGAGGTTTTCCAGACACCATTGGACATCCTCCAGTGAAGGTACCCAATTGCTGATGCGTTACCTTGGACATTTTATGGCCTTAAGACGGTAACTGTGTAACCAAATAACCTCCCTTTTATAAAAGCCAATCCATCTCTGGTGGTTTGCATTCTGGCAGCATTAGCAAACTAGAACAAACATCTATCCAAATAAATAAGTAAATAAGCCCTACAGCTAACATCAAGTTGATCATAGACTATCAACTTGATGATAGTCTGAATACTTTTTCCAAGTCAGGAAAAAGACTAAGGCGTCTGCTTTGACCACTGCTAATTAGTGTAACACTGAACATTCTAGCCAGCCCAATAAAGCTTCACCAAGGTTTTAGTAAGTTCTTATACATTTCTTTTCCTCATGCTTCCCCATACTTCCATGTTCTTGAGTTATGTATTGTTTGTGTGCCTGCAGCACTCTGGACACAAAACTTAGTCACTTTACCACACACACACACACACACACACACACACACACACACCACTCAAATACTAAGCATTTGGTGAATTTTTATGAAATTTATTCAAGATTTTGTGGGCCAGAAAAGTTTACAGTGCTTACAAACCATGCTTTTTCCATCTCATTTGCTCTGTTTCTTCACCTGTACTCTTAAATCTCTCTTTCCCACATTTGCCCCAGTGTTCTGAATTCTTTTAATCTCTTTCACTAAGTAGATTTTTATCCTCATAAGTCTTAGTAACAGCCATATCCAGCATCTATATAACCTGCGTAATTTCTACTGATAAAAAGTATTTTTCCCATAAGGACAATTCTCTTCATCAGAGGAATTCTAGCATTAATTGTGAGTACAATCATATTTCCCCACAAAATCTTATGTGTAGTTGATCTAACCTGTTTTGGAAACCCAGTAATTTGCTTCCCCCTTGCATTCTACACTTTGCTAGTCAATATACCTCTAAAATCAATACAGAAATTTATTTTTAATGTCACAATTTCTTGTTTCACATATTTACTTAAGAACAAATATTTGATCTTCTCATATTCAAGATTTCAAAGGAGTTTAAGCATGAAAATCCCACAACCATGATTTTCCAAAGCAGCCCTAATTTTATTTAGTCTTTCTTATACTTCCCATCATTTTATTCATTCTCATCAAGTCTCATTTTCTGATTTTTGTCTCAAACAGAATTGTCACCAACTGCATAGAATGTATTCTGGTTACCAATTAGATATATTATTTGTTTCCCCACCCTATGTATAAAGGGTATTTTCTTTTATATTTCTAATTTAAAATACATCAGTGGATTCATACTGAGTACCCAGTGTATGTCACTACTGCTGATGATTAGTTGAGAGTAATTCTGGGAATTTTTGAAAGCTTTTCAAATTCATAACCTCATTGTAAGTGAGACTGTTAATCCTCTTATATCCATTTTCCCCTTTCCATTTGGTAATAGAGCCCCCCAATTTTTATCTGGCATATGGGTCTAAGTAATTAAAAATCACATTCCTCAGCACCCCTTGTGGCTATGATGAGCCCATGTGATCAAAGTCTGGCCAATGGAATGCAATCCAAGTGTTACATGCAAATTTCAGGATGTGTTTTTAAAGTTTGTTAATTCTCTTTCACTCTGTATTTTTACTTTTTTTTTCTTTTACTTAATCTTAACTGATGCAAAGTTTGGTAACTGGAAATGGAGTAAGATCTCTCATGGTAACTAAAAATATGTCATTACCTCAGTGAGAAGGCATGAGTGTTGAAGTCTCAAATGTTGAAAGCTAGACAGCTAGTGCCCCTTCCTAAACCAGGACAAAATATTAGACTACATTTTTCCAGTGTTCCTCACTAAGCAGACCACAGGCCAACAAGGAATAGCATTAGGGGAAATGAGAGAGAAAAATTGTTAGTTGCTTCTTGTAACTTTCAGCAGATTCTTACAAGGGAGAAATAGAATAGAATCCAGCTTTGCTAAGGCAAGAACTCTTTGCTTGCAGCCTACAATTTAAGTTGCCCAAAAGAGTTGTAATTTGGGTTTTTACAGGGTTCAAATATTCAACTCTTTCTCTACTCTCACTGAAGTTATTCTATGTGGTAACGAAAAATGGACTTTAATACTAATAACAAATAAAGTTACTGACCCCACCAGCACAGTTGGGAAGAGGGACATTGTCTTGGTCCCAATCACATTATGTAAGATGGTTTCAAAGCAGCAACTATAAACTGGGGCTTGGAGATGGGTGGAACACAAAGTCAGTAAATAAAAGACAAGAGTCTTTTGAATTAAACAACATCAGAGGTTTCCCTGAAGGTTCAATAGTCACAAGTTTTTTCCATAGATAAGGCTTCTGGTTTCTTTGTCAATTTAATTCCTTCGACAACTTAGTGCGATTTCCAGCTATCTGCTCCAGTCAGTTCCAGGTGCAAATACTACCAATCCTTATATATCTCTTCCAAACATGTTCAGTAATGAATTTGGCATAACTTTTAGGTCTTATCATGTTCGTGGAAGTAGAATCCTAAACACATTTTCTTTGTTTTCTCCATATCTCCTCTTCTTTGTTTCCTCAATATTTCAAATGTTATAGAATGGACACAAATACTTTCTAAGGCAAAAATCCAGGTCTAGAATTCTAGTGTCAAAACCAGAAAGCTTGCAGCAAAATAAATAAAAATATTTACTCCATTAATTGAAACTTACTAAGTACTGGACACTGGGCTAAAGCTAAATCCTGTTTAATCCCTATAAATTTATGAAGTAGATATGCTTGTCATCATTTTACAGAAAGGAAAACCGAGGCTCAGAAAGAGTAAATTTCCCAATGTTATTCAATAAGGAAGTGGAAGAATAAAAATTAGAACCCAGATTTGTACAGTTTCTGAAGCCAAGTTCCTAGCCCCCATTCTATATAGCTTCCTATAAATTAAAAAATAGTAGGCAAATGCAATAATTACATTTACATGCTTGAAAGAAGTGTTAGAAATCAGCATATTTCCCATAGCATCTAGCTCAGTGCTGGATACATGTAGATGCTTCATAAATATTTACCAATTTGAATCTAATTCAGTTCAAAAGAGCTGACTAAATTGAAAGGGCTGCTCTATTTTCCATTTTTATTTACTTAGAATATGCCTGATACAGAGTATTCTGTTTATATTCCCTTTCTCAACACACTACTACGTTTTTTCCCCTGGAATACTTAATGTAGCTGGTTACCTGCCCTAACTGTCCCCAATTCCCACTCCCACTAACATTCCTAAATAATCTATGACCTAGTAGTACAATATTCTAGCCACTTAAATGTGCTATTAATTGACATTTTGTGAATGAAATATATCCAATGGAACCTATTTGTATTTCATACTTATTTTCAAATGTCTTATGTACCATTGTGCCAACATGCTTTTTCCCCTTTTCAACCTATCTGAATTTAATAATGTGTTGGCAATTAATTTAAGTATTAAAACACCTGCTGGTTTTATGGTTTTTATATGTTGGGGAGGTTAGCATGTGGGCAATATGGAAAGATTTTTGTTTCTTTTCTCTCATTTTTTTATTTTACTGCTGCATCAAATTTATACTTTATATTTCCGTGCTATAAAAATGCCTGCTTTCAAAACTATTACATGTGCTCATTTATAAGTCACACCAAAGTGTATTTCCCTTTTCTACATCATTTTGATAATCACTTCTGTTTTCATGTGTGAAAGGGTTCTTTATTATTATGCATGTTGGAATGTGTTGATAATTTTAACAGACAGTTGCTAAATGGAGCATATATTTAGACAGCAATTTGTACTGGTTATAACTACAATACCTAGTGTGCTACCAGCAGAAGCTGACATTTTTCAAGAAGGGTGATTGCTCATAAGTCATCACATATTAAATGACAAGATTGGTTTACCACATTCTATATATCTCATCCTAGTTGTCATGCAACTATTTTACTTGTCCTAGAGTGCAAATCAAAATGACATCTATTACTGTGCTCACATTTCAGATAATCAAGACCTACAATAATGGAACAAATATTGTTAAATGTGCATTATTGCGGATCTCACTTTCTTCTTCATCACCATCATTAAATTAGTTGAAAGCGTGCACTGGGGGCTTGACATTCTACTAAGTGCTTTAGTTCTTGCTTTTCGTTTTTTTTTTTTTCTTTTATAGCAACTTTATTGTTTCACTGGTGCCAAAAGAAAAAAACAAAACAAAACAAACAAACAAAGAAAAACCAGGATACTGTGTGATGCATTTCCCCCTAAATTTACAACAATGAAGATTATACAGAAATTACATAGATCACAAATTTTCTATTTTATACTATTTAGAATAAAATTATTTCAATAAATATGCCCAAAGGACAACATAGCTTCTTAACGGATGACTGAGTCCAAATATGCAAAATACAGCTTCCTGTTTTGACCATAGTGCTTTAAAATTCTCAAACCTGCATTAATGTATTCTAGTTTTGGGGAAAATATTACACATGGTCTCATCTTGCATTTAGGAAAGAGCTCAAGCTAAATTCCATATAAGGTATTCCTTTCCTCTAAATTAAATTCAAGTTGATCTACAGAACAGACAGACAGACACCTTTGGGTTAGTACTCCCCAGTAATGAAGAAAATTACACAAACAACAATGAAACAAAAGAGGAAAAAAAGAAAAGAGAGCTTCATTAGTAGCCAAGTTAAGTGTTCTTGTTTATTTTTTCTTTTTTTAAATAGATCACAGGAAGTTTAAATAGCATATAAGTCATGCTACTTGGTTCATCAGCCAGATCTGAACACTTATGAAGTGAATAACTTTATTAAGGTTCTGAAGGTGAGTGTCTGGACGTGCTGGGTAAAACACATCACATGTAAGAAGAGGGAAACCTATCTCAGCATTTCTGAAAGGTAACAATCTATGGAGGGAAACCTAGCATAATAAAACCCTTACTGGATGTAAATGGAAAGAGGTACGGTGAGCCTGTTTCCTTTGTAAAAGATGGGACTTTCATGCATTGGCCCCTCAGATTCTGTTGATTCCCACCTCAAGCACAAATGCTCCAGTGTGTTATGAAAATGTTTGGTAATCTGCTCTGTTTCTTCACTGGATTCAAGATTTGGGAGGTCTTCCCGAGTCTTCTGGACAAGCTGAGTTAGTTTCCTTTAAGGAACTCTGCCAGTGTCTACACACCAGAGAAGTAGCAGCTATTAATTTGAATTAACAACCCCATACATCAGTATCCAGCCAACATGATTTGATGAATAGTCTACTGAAATCCTTAAGCACCTGATAGAGTTTTGTTGTTTATTTACATTTCTTTTCTTAAAACTTAAGGATACCCCTCCAAAGACAAAATGTCTAAAAAGAAAGGCAAGAGAGCTGAAAGTCAGAGCCATTATAGGTCATTGCATCACCCCACCTCCAATGTTTGAGGAAATTGTTCCTGATACTTCTCCCTACCAAAGAGATTGTTTTTCCTTTGTTCATGCATATCTCATTGCTTGTACTTGTTTTTCTCCTTTCTCCACCTGTTAAGAAACTACTCATCCTTGAAGGTCATTTTTACTTCTGTTTTCCATAACATATCATTTCTCAGATGGAATTAATCATTCTCTAAATTAATGAACCCTCCACTCTTTTATTCTCCTTACCATTAATAGAGTAGTTACCACATTATGCTACATAGAATATTGATGTGGAGGCATCTAGTGTCTATCTCCCATAGGACACAGTAACTGACTTAAAAGCACACATATATTTCACTTATTCTTATAACCACAGAACTTAGAGGATGACACAGATGACATGCTTGTAATAAATACTTATTGGATGAATAACCAGAATCAGGCAGATGCAGACCTGAATTCTAGTCCAAATTTTTCTAACTACATGGCCCAGGACAAGTTAAGTTAAAATTTTTGAGTCTCAGTTTCCTAATCTGTAAAATCAGGAAAGTAAAATTTATCTCAAGGTCCTATAATTTTATGAGATATGCCTGTTAAATGCTTAGCACAGCCTAGAAAATGTAACTCCTTTTTCCTTCTCTATTCTTCCTCCTTTCCCACGTCCCTTTCATGCCCTTTTTTTGTCTTATTCCTCTTGACTTTTCTTTCTTCCTTCTTCCAATTCCACTCAACAAAAAATACGGTTAGCTTTACTTAACATAGGGCATATAGTGCTCATAACACTCTGAGCTTGCTCACTGCTAATCCAGAAGTAGATTTCAGGTGATGAGAATCTTGCAAAGGAGAATTTTTCAGAAACTACACCGTGTTGGTATATCACAAACTGTAACAGAAATATTAATAATTTGATGTTCTGAGCATAGTTTGCATATTTTATGCATGTCAATGCATACAAAAATCATTGTTTTGATAACCACTCTAGAAGAAAACTTATTTAGCTTTTCATTTACTCTGTAGTAATATTCCAAAATCATTGTCATGTAAAGATAGAACCAGACAGCACACAGCAAAGAAATGAAGAAAAATGTATAGTTAGTGTTGTGTTAGGTAGTTAATTAATAAAAGTGGTGTCCTATTTTTCTGGGTTTTGTTATACTGTGATATTGTGATATTTGTAAAGTGTCTATTGTATTTTTCTCTTTTGATATAAGTATTCATTTTCATGCTAAATTTTGTATTCTTGTATTTTTTTTTTTTAAAGGGTGCAAAATTGTATAAGCTTTGTTGGCTGATAATAAAACCTGAATCCAACCTTACTCAATACTTACAATTACTAATTTACTATCTGTCTTCCTACTGGACAGAATATCCATGTATACAAACATCATGCCTTTCTCATTCACCTTTGCATTTCAGAGTCTAGAACAGAGCCTGTTAATGGATAATTCTTTGTGACATTGAAGTGTTCTCTTCGGTTTTCATCTGCACTACACTCCAGTCCAAACTTTAGGCTTCCAGAGAGAGAATGTTTCCCACCTTGTAATGTGACTATGGGGTATCCCATTACACATATCAAAACCCACTTTGAGTTGTTTGCTCCAGTTTTACCTCACATGAAACGCCGACTGGATGAACTAACAATAAACTCCTAAAATACAGTGGGTCCAATTGGAATAGAACCGATGCTTGCTTGCTAAACATTCCGTCAGTTGGGAAGAAGTTGCTGCGGATTCCCAAGCACGTACCATTTGAGTTTGAGTGGTACAACTAGATATGGCCCATGCACTCTGTGCGGTAACTTCAAATATGTTTCTTTGGCTGTGGAATTCTGGGAAACAATAGAGCTGACCGACAATATTGTACAAAAGTAATTAGGAACATAGTAACTTTCTTTGAGATCCTTCTTAGGAAATTGTTGCAAATGCACAAGGCCCAACCAAAAAGCTTTCCTCTGAACCTCCCTGTCTAGTGAGAGGTGACAGCCAACAGGATAACTGGATGGGCTACTTCAGTTTTCACTAACT
Organism: Choloepus didactylus; assembly: GCF_015220235.1. Lineage (NCBI taxonomy): Eukaryota > Metazoa > Chordata > Mammalia > Pilosa > Megalonychidae > Choloepus > Choloepus didactylus. Next base: position 20,501,289 of record NC_051309.1, read on the forward strand.
TCAGGGAAGAGTAAAATATTATCCCATTAAAAAAAAAGTTACGCATAACTAATCCCTGAAAAGCCATCATTAATCTTCACAGTGACCCTCTAAATAAGGTAAAAAGAATGAACACATTTTATAGATTGGAAAACCTAGATACAAAGGTTTCTGTTCAAGGGCAGAAGCCTGAAAAAACAAACAAACATTATTTTTTCTGAGTTAAGGGTTTGCTATGTTTTCTTCACAATCTTATTTGCTGCCTTCTATATAAGAAAATGCTTTTTTCTGCCAAATGGTATTTCTAGCAGAAATAAATGCTTTAAAAATCCATTCCCACTGAAACATGCATACAAGTAGACTGAATCTTATTTTTAGAACATTTATGCTTTTCTCCTTTAAAAAATCATTTAAAGTTGTACTTACAAAGATCATATTTCTTCTTTACTGCCAAAAGATCACAAATGCCTACAAGGCAGAAAACTTTCTGTTGAACAAGGGAGATTAGATGAGGCTTTCAAGCAAAGATTAATTTGCCTATTGAAATACAGTTGGTATTGCTTAAGCTGATGATTTTCTTAGCAACCATTGCAATAAAAGACATATGACTTAATGTCACCAGTTTTAATGAGTGAGCATTTTGGTACTACCAAAATGCATTAGGCACAGTTTTAAATAAAGTAATCATTTACAAGTGGCAAGCAGTAAATGACCATCAATAACATAATGTAACAGAAATGGAGAATACTACATTTTCAAACATCTTAAATGAAGTCATCAGAGATTCTTCAAATAGCTGATATGTGCATGGCATATACATCTAATTATGAAGACTCCTTTGACCAAACCACATAAACAGAAAAGCATTTATCCTTATTTAAAAGGGTACTCAAACCACAAATTGCTCTGTAGTATATTCTGAGTATAGATAAGTTTGAAACTACTTTATTTAGTCATCATAAACACAACTCAAAATAGATGATGGCTGAATGTTTAAATATTTCAGACTTGATTCTGTTTTAGCAAGTTCTAGCTTAAAATATGATTATGATTATTTAGATTTGTAAAACTTCAAATATCCCCCGCTATCTCTTGAGGTTTTTCTACTTCCTTGATTTTTCATATACTCATATCATTATACAAGGTCTAAAATGCTTACCCCCTTCAATTTGATAAATCACTGAAGTCCCTTAGATTAAAATGCCACCATGTCCATGAAAATGTCCCAGTCTCTGGTCTCTGCCACCACCATTATCCCCATTAGAATTAATTGCTCTTGAAAAATAGATTTGATTGTTAGCTTCTGTTGCCATCTTTCCAACATCCCACTGAAAAACCCACATATAACTTGAGCACTTGAATACAAACAAAGAGAAACACTCAGAAACATTGCCAAAAGCTCCTTTTGATCAACAACCAACTCTTAGAATCTGGGCAATAATTTCATAAAATTTCAGACAGAAGGCTCCAGATTAAGACAATCTATTAGAGGCTGCCTCGTGATTCTCCTTTTAAGCCAGAGTAGCCCTGCCCACCTGTAATAAAGCAGAAATAAACTTTATCATTCACTTATTTACTTGTTTTAGCTTATTGGAACATAAAAAGAAAGTATGTAGAATAATAAGACAGAAACAATTCAGCAGAATTCTGAGTGGGGGAAGAAGACAATCTGGCTTGATGTTTCCACATGAGAAAAGCATTAAAGAAATAATGGAATGACAGTTTCCCAGTCAGAGGAACATAACCAGGGTGGTGATTCATCAGGAGCATGGACTTTTGGAAACCAGTGGAGTATAAGGAGTGGAACCAGGAATGTGGTTGAAGGCCCAGAGAGAAAGGACATGCAAGCAAGTGTGGAGATGAGAGTGTCCATTTGGACCACACTGATGGAGGGGAGAAGGTGGGAGGTGAGGAGCTAGTTTCTAAGCAGAATGATTCCATGGCACCCCCTAAACAAAAGATAGAATTATGTACAAACCAAGCAATAAAACCTCTGATAAAACCATCAGTGAGAGGCAAGAATTCATGGCCTTTGTGCAAACAGTAGAAATTGCAGGGCTATAGGGAGACAACAGAATGTTATTAAAAGGAAGCATGATAGTACAGAATAATAATTGGTTGATACACAAAGACAACAGGCTGAGATAATCAGGGAGTAATGAAAAAGGTACAGTTCAAGGTACTGAAATATCAAAATTAAAAATCAACATTGAAAAATTTAATGGTGAAGATGGACAAGGGAAAATTTTATCGGTAGCACGGTTTATATGTCAGTGGGAGAGAGGGTGACTGTGAGGATGAAATCATGTGGGAGATGATGATGGATGTGGAAGACAGAGAAAGAAAACCACTTAAAGCTTAGATACAGCCCCTCAAAGGGAAAGAGGGCAACCGAACAGAGGAAAAAGCAATTACATATTTGAAGGGAAATTTTTAGCACATGAAATATGTCCTAAGATGGGACATAAAAGAGGATCAGAGCATTTGAAACAAGATTCATAAAGAGAATAACACATTTAAACATTTCCTGTGGAGATATTTTAACTATAATAATAAAGGAAAAATCTTACAGTCAACCATGCTACAAAAAAAAAAAAAAAAAGGCAAGAAAAAAACACCAACGTGTCTAAAAAGGGCTGGCCTCAGACTTGCCTATAACACTCAGTGCCAGAATATAGTGGAGAAAGATCCACAAAACTGTGATGAGGGAAAAGTTTGTGAACCATAAATTTTTATATCCTGCAAGTTTTCATTGCTGTATAAGTCAAAAGAAAATAATTCTAAAATAATGAAAAGTCTCAGAAAAGAGAAGACACCCACATAGCTACATGGGGGAAAAATACTTGAAAACATACTCTAGCTGACACAGAAATGATTCAAAATTTAAGGACTCAATTACATTGAACTTATTTTATAAAGCAAATGGTTGCGCTGATATGGATAAGAGACAAACTGGATCTAGATAAACATTGTTAACTAAAGGAAAACTGGCATAAGAAAATCCTTATTGAAAGACGAGAGATAATATAAAAGTTATCATTGATACCAACAATATCCAAATTTGCATATTAGATATAATATGGGTGGGATGATAGAAGGTTGCAAGGTGTGCAAATTATGCTAAATTCTATTTCATGTAGAAGGCAAAATACAAATATATTTTTGTTCTTTGCTTTAATGAACAGAGAAATGAAGAGAGACTTGGAGAAAGGTTCAGTACTAAAGAGGTTCAGTATGGGTACAATAAAGGATATTAATAGAGAGAGAGGAAAAATATATATGACAAACATAAACCAAAGGATAAGATGGCTGATTCAAGAAATGCCTTCATGGTTATAAGGTTGAATGTGAATGGATTAAACTCCCCAATTAAAAGATATAGATTTGCAGAATGGATCAAAAAAAATGAACCATCAATATGTTGCACATAAGGGACTCATCTTAGACACAGGGACACAAATTGAAAGTGAAAGGATGGAAAAAAATATTTCATGCAAGCTACAGCCAAAAGAAAGCAGGTGTAGCAATATTAATCTCAGATAAAATAGACTTTACATGCAGGGATGTTTTGAGAGACAAAGAAGGCCACTACATACTAATAAAAGGGGCAATTCAACAAGAAGAAATAACAATCGTAAATGTCTATGCACCCAATCAAGGTGCCACAAAATACACGAGAGAAACACTGGCAAAACTAAAGGAAGCAATTGATGTTTCCACAATAATTGTGGGAGACTTCAACACATCACTCTCTCCTATAGATAGATCAACCAGGCAGAAGACCAATAAGGAAACTGAAAACCTAAACAATCTGATAAATGAATTAGATTTAACAGACATATACAGAACATTACATTCCAAATCACCAGGATACACATACTTCTCTAGTGCTCACGGAACTTTCTCCAGAATAGATCATATGCTGGGACATAAAACAAGCCTCAATAAATTTAAAAAGATTGAAATTATTCAAAGCACATTCTCTGACCACAATGGAATACAATTAGAAGTCAATAACCATCAGAGACTTAGAAAATTCACAAATACCTGAAGGTTAAACAACACATTCCTAAACAATCAGTGGGTTAAAGAAGAAATAGCAAGAGAAATTGCTAAATACATAGAGACGAATGAAAATGAGAACACAACATACCAATACCTATGGGATGCAGCAAAAGCAGTGCTGAGGGGGAAATTTATAGCACTAAACGCATATATTAAAAAGGAAGAAAGAGCCAAAATCAAAGAACTAATGGATCAACTGCTAAAGCAAGAAAATGAACAGCAAACCAATCCTAAACGAAGTAGAAGAAAAGAAATAACAAGGATTAAAGCAGAAATAAATGACATAGAGAACAAAAAAACAATAGAGAGGATAAATATCACCAAAAGTTGGTTCTTTGAGAAGATCAACAAGATTGACAAGCCCCTAGCTAGACTGACAAAATCAAAAAGAGAGAAGACCCATATAAACAAAATAGTGACTGAAAAAGGTGACATAACTGCAGATCCTGAAGAAATTAAAAAAATTATAAGAGGATACTATGAACAACTGTATGGCAACAAACTGGATAATGTAGAGGAAATGGACAATTTCCTGGAAACATATGAACAACCTAGACTGTCCAGAGAAGAAACAGAAGACCTCAATCAACCCATCACAAGCAAAGAGATCCAATCAGTCATCAAAAAGCTTTCCACAAATAAATGCCCAGGGCCAGATGGCTTCACAGGGGAATTCTACCAAACTTTCCAGAAAGAACTGACACCAATCTTACTCAAACTCTTTCAAAACATTGAAGAAAATGGAACACTACCTAATTCATTTTATGAAGCTAACATCAATCTAATACCAAAACCAGGCAAAGATGCTACAAAAAAGGAAAACTACCGGCCAATCTCCCTAATGAATATAGATGCAAAAATCCTCAACAAAATACTTGCAAATCGAATCCAAAGACACATTAAAAAAATCATACACCATGACCAAGTGGGGTTCATTCCAGGCATGCAAGGATGGTTCAACATAAGGAAATCAATCAATGTATTACAACACATTAAAAACTCGAAAGGGAAAAATCAAATAATCATCTCAATAGATGCTGAAAAAGCATTTGACAAAATCCAACATCCGTTTTTGATAAAAACACTTCAAAAGGTAGGAATTGAAGGAAACTTCCTCAACATGATAAAGAGCATATATGAAAAACCCACAGCCAGCATAGTACTCAATGGTGAGAGACTGAAAGCCTTCCCTCTAAGATCAGGAACAAGACAAGGTTGCCCGCTGTCACCACTGTTATTCAACATTGTGCTGGAAGTGCTAGCCAGGGCAATCCGGCAAGAAAAAGAAATAAAAGGCATCCAAATTGGAAAAGAAGAAGTAAAACTGTCATTGTTTGCAGATGATATGATCTTATATCTAGAAAACCCTGAGAAATCGACGATATAGCTACTAGAGCTAATAAACAAATTTAGCAAAGTAGCGGGATACAAGATTAATGCACATAAGTCAGGAATGTTTCTATATGCTAGAAATGAACAAACTGAAGAGACACTCAAGAAAAAGATACCATTTTCAATAGCAACTAAAAAAATCAAGTACCTAGGAATAAACTTAACCAAAGATGTAAAAGACCTATACAAAGAAAACTACGTAACTCTACTAAAAGAAATAGAAGGGGACCTTAAAAGATGGAAAAATATTCCATGTTCATGGATAGGAAGGCTAAATGTCATTAAGATGTCAATTCTACCCAAACTCATCTACAGATTCAATGCAATCCCAATCAAAATTCCAACAACCTACTTTGCAGACTTGGAAAAGCTAGTTATCAAATTTATTTGGAAAGGGAAGATGCCTCGAATTGCTAAAGACACTCTAAAAAAGAAAAACGAAGTAGGAGGACTTACACTGCCTGACTTTGAAGCTTATTATAAAGCCACAGTTGTCAAAACAGCATGGTACTGGCACAAAGATAGACATATAGATCAATGGAATCGAATTGAGAATTCAGAGATAGACCCTCAGATCTATGGCCGACTGATCTTTGATAAGGCCCCCAAAGTCACTGAACTGAGTCATAATGGTCTTTTCAACAAATGGGGCTGGGAGAGTTGGATATCCATATCCAAAAGAATGAAAGAGGACCCCTACCTCACACCCTACACAAAAATTAACTCAAAATGGATGAAAGATCTCAATATAAAAGAAAGTACCATAAAACTCCTAGAAGATAATGTAGGAAAACATCTTCAAGTCCTTGTATTAGGCAGCCACTTCCTAGACTTTACACCCAAGGCACAAGCAACAAAAGAAAAAATAGATAAATGGGAACTCCTCAAGCTTAGAAGTCTCTGCACCTCAAAGGAATTTCTCAAAAAGGTAAAGAGGCAGCCAACTCAATGGGAAAAAATTTTTGGAAACCATGTATCTGACAAAAGACTGATATCTTGCATATATAAAGAAATCATACAACTCAATGACAATAGTACAGACAGCCCAATTATAAAATGGGCAAAAGATATGAAAAGACAGTTCTCTGAAGAGGAAATACAAATGGCCAAGAAACACATGATAAAAATGTTCAGCTTCACTAGCTATTAGAGAGATGCAAATTAAGACCACAATGAGATACCATCTAACACCGATTAGAGTGGCTGCCATTAAACAGGAAACTACAAATGCTGGAGAGGCTGTGGAGAAATTGGAACTCTTATTCATTGTTGGTGGGACTGTATAATGGTTCAGCCACTCTGGAAGTCAGTCTGGCAGTTCCTTAGAAAACTAAATATAGAGTTACCATTCAATCCAGCGATTGCACTTCTCGGTATATACCCGGAAGATCGGAAGGCAGTGACACGAACAGATACCTGCATGCCAATGTTCATAGCAGCATTATTCACAATTGCCAAGAGATGGAAACAACCCAACTCATCAACAGATGAGTGGATAAATAAAATGTGGTATATACACACGATGGAATACTACCCGGCAGTAAGAAGGAACGATCTCGTGAAACATATGACAACATGGATGAACCTTGAAGACATAATGCTGAGTGAAATAAGCCAGGCACTAAAAGAGAAATATTATATGCGACCACTAATGTGAACTTTGAAAAATGTAAAACAAATGATTTATAATGTAGAATGTAGGGGAACTAGCGATAGAGAGCAATTAAGGAAGGGGGAAAAATAATCCAAGAAGAACAGATAAGCTATTTAACGTTCTGGGAATGCCCAGGAATGACTATGGTCTGTTAATTTCTGATGGATATAATAGGAACAAGTTCACAGAAATGTTGTTATATCAGGTAACTTTCTTGGGGTAAAGTAGGAACAGGTTGGAAGTAAAGCAGTTATCTTAGGTTAGTTGTCTTTTTCTTACTCCCTTGTTATGGTCTCTTTGAAATGTTCTTTTATTGTTTTTTTTTTTTTTTTTTTTTTCTTCATACACTTGATTTAAAAAAGAAAAAAAAAGTTAAAAAAAAAAAGGGGGGGGGGGGAATATGTAGTGCCCCCTTGAGGAGCCTGTGGAGAATGCAGGGGTATTGGCCTACCCCACCTTAATGGTTGCTAACATTACCACAGACATAGGGGACTGGTGGTTTGATGGTTGAGCCCTCTACCATAGGATTTACCCTTGGGAAGGCAGTTGCTGCAAAGGAGAGGCTAGGCCTCCCTATAATTGTGCCTAAGAGCTTCCTCCCAAATGCCTCTTTGTTGCTCAGATGTGGCCCTCTCTCTCTAGCTAAGCCAACTTGAAAGGTGAAATCACTGCCCTCCCCCCTACATGGGATCAGACACCCAGGGGAGTGAATCTCCCTGGCAACGTGGAATATGACTCCCGGGGAGGAATGTAGACCTGGCATCGTGGGATGGAGAACATCTTCTTGACCAAAAGGGGGATGTGAAAGGAAATGAAATAAGCTTGAGTGGCAGAGAGATTCCAAAAGGAGCTGAGAGGTCACTCTGGTGGGCACTCTTACGCACAATTTAGACAACCCTTTTTAGGTTCTAAAGAATTGGGGTAGCTGGTGGTGGATACCTGAAACTATCAAACTACAACCCAGAACCCATGAATCTCGAAGACAATTGTATAAAAATGTAGCTTATGAGGGGTGACAATGGGATTGGGAAAGCCATAAGGACCACACTCCACTTTGTCTGGTTTATGGATGGATGAGTAGAAAAATAGGGGAAGGAAACAAACAAACAGACAAAGGTACCCAGTGTTCTTTTTTACTTTAATTGTTCTTTTTCATTTTAATTATTATTCTTGTTATTTTTGTGTGTGTGCTAATGAAGGTGTCAGGGATTGATTTAGGTGATGAATGTACAACTATGTAATGGTACTGTGAACAATCGAATGTACGATTTGTTTTGTATGACTGCATGGTATGTGAATATATCTCAATAAAATGACGATTATAAAAAAAAATAAATAAATAAGCATAGTCCATGAAGTTTAAGAGAGATAACAAAGGAGAAATATTTTTTTAGAATGTTAATCAACATTAAAGATAGAACACCAACCAAATCATTTGTAACAATAAAAGAAAAAGGACAAAGATACTCAGATTGAGATAAATAAATAAGATACATACAAATACCACATCCAAGGTAATAACAGTTATTATTTATTGCCTGCCAGACCTGTTATGAGTGTTTACATGTTGATTCATTTAATCTTCACAGAAAACCTCTCAGGTAATATCACTTTTGTCCGCCATTTTACAGATGAGGAAACTAAGGTATAAAGAAAACAACTGCTTGAGATACATCTAAAATTTATAAGACAGTTATAATAAAAATATGAATACTCACCAAACTCATACAGAAATATTTGGCAGTACTGCTTTCAAGCTGTTTCAATCATTTACAAAAGGAATATTGTATAATTTTGATCAAAGGCACAATCAAAAGGTGAACAACTGTTAACCTTTTTGCTCTAAATATAAAAATGTTGGTACAAATACTGAGAACAACCGGGACCCACTCTCAACGTAAGAAAATTTAACACACCTCTCTCAACCTTTGACAAATCATAGTCAAGAAATAACTGTTAGAGCATTTTGATGTTTATTAGGTGAGTGATAACATTTAAGGATCAGCCTTTCCCTTCAAAAAGCATATCATTTTTCTTAAAATATTTGCAACAGGAGGTGAAATCTCCCATATGCTTCTGAGGTATTCTTTCTTTGCATCTTATACATATTCATATGCACACATAGAAAAATATCTAGAATGGCAAAAATTAAATGCTATATAAGCATGACTTTGCTTACAGGGCTTTGGGGTGATATTAATGGTCTCTGTTACCCTTCCTGCATTCTCAACATTTTCTAATATTCCATAAATGACTTCTATAACCAGAAAATTTATCCATCCAATACTCATCCATCCTAAAACTGCTTGCTGAACACTTAAGTCTCTGAATCTGTGCTATAAGTGTTGACTGATAGTGAGGGAAAAATATTAACAAGCAAAGGGATAAGATACGAATTCCTCTATTGTTGGTAAAGAATTCACGAACTTGTCTCTCTCATCTCAGCTGTACAAACCAGGAGGCTGAGAGGAATAAGCTTTATAGGAAGGGCAAATATCCCTAGCCTCCAATTCCCATTAAAGTACCCCATTCCAGTCTCCACCACCTGAGTGAGTTGAGACTATCATCAGTGCTCTGAAGAGCTCCATTTGCCACACCCGTGAGATTTTTTGAAGGCTCTTAGCCTCTTCCACCTTCTCTGTAGACTCGGGCTGTGTGCCTATCTGCCCATCCAGAGAAGTAACTGGTAACAGACCCACAGACACCTGAGCAATTTCTGTGAATGGCTCTATCAAAGGTGACCTTCAGAGCAGTTTTCTAGCTCTGCTCTTCCCTAGCAGATTTAAGCTGTAGGCCTTTCTGAAGTCCATCCCCAAAACTAGATGCCAGTAATATACCAGGGAAAACGGACATACCCTTGGCCTCCTGGACTTCATATTTTAGAGGTGAGACAGACATTGGATAAATAGTTACCAGGGTGATGAACAGAATCAAAAGATGGGTGTTAGAAGCCACAAAAATCTATTTTTCCTTTCTCTTCTTCTTCTTTTGCATCATTTATTATCCCAATATGGCACTTGATACATTCTGTTTTGCTCTCTACTTCTCGGTGAGCACATCTGCTTTCCCAAACAGTCAGTTATGTGCAAACATCTGCACAATGCCTACCTCAAATTAGATGCTCTGTAATTTCTTACTTGAATGAATGAAGAGAAAGCCTTAGTCTTCAGATCTGCTTTCCTTTATCATATTTTCCATTTAGACATAACTTTCAAAATACAGGAGCCATGTTTATTTAATTAGCTTCAGTATTGTAGCAGACAGTTCTTTAGATGTTCTGTTTTGTTTTGTTTGCATGTTATTATTTAACTTTGAGAAATAATGAAGAGTGTTTATGTACAGAAAGAGTCAAGTTAGCCTTGTACTCACCTATAAAATATGCACCAGCTGTTAGTGACACATTTCACAAAACTGAAGTATTTTAGACAAAACACCCTTAATGTGGTTGCTTAAGAGCAAAGGAGACAAGGAGCAAACTTGGCTTTTGTTGTAGCAAGTTTGGGAGAGAAAGACCCATGACATGTATTCCCTGATTCTGATAGGGGAAAGGTGGCCTCACTCTGAGACAGCCACACCCCCGTCAGTACTGTGGAACATATTTGTTTCTTTGGCTGTGACTTTAAGACCCAGTAAGCCTATCTAGCAATTAAATTGGGGTCACCCCCATCAGCCATGTCATGGATAAGTGGAAGTACATCCATATACCCATCCATCTAGACTCAAAACGTGCTACCTTTGGACCCCGGGTGAGGTATTAGGGTCACTGGAGAGTCTTGATAGTACTTCCTTGTTGACTAAGATTAAGAACTGGAATGTTAATTGATTTACATCAATTAATCCATACTGTGGGTTTCAGGTGATTGGATTCAATTGTTCCCACAGAAAAATCACTTTAGGTCTTCTTCTATCCCTAGCACCTGGTGTAAGGACTGTGCAATGTTAAGATATCCCGTGGAGATCAAAGCTACAGTGGCTTGAACCAAATACAAACTTGACAGCTTTTGATCACAAGACCTGGGGCTATATCAATTGGTGAGCAGAAAGCACTTCTGGATTTTTGCGTGGCATATCTCCAGTCTTCCTCAAGAGGTCCTCTCTTGCCTGCACTGGTTTTGTATCTCTTCTCCTCTGAATCAGGGACCCCCTCCCCCTTCTCTACCTTATTTTGCTAGCCAACTCAGGAGCCACATGGTTTAGTGTTCTAGCCTGAACAGCCCCATTTCCATGGGAGGCCTTCAACAGTTATGTTTGGTGATAATTAATTAAGGTTGAGTTTCAATTCTGGCAGGCCTAAAAATGGGAATCAGATAAGGTTACATTCAAACATCTTTTTAAATCCCCAAACTAACATACCATCTGTCAGCTGGGTTGGAGCAATCCAAATCATCAATAACCAGAGCCTAGGCCCAGAATATTCTCAAGACGGAAATAAAATCTCTGGTTCTTTTAAGAGGGCTCTCCCCACACAGCTGGAGTTACTAAGGGCTAGTCATCAGTACTAAAAACATATTCTAAGAATCTAAGAATGAGATAGTTCACCTTACCTACTGTCCATACTCATTACACCTGCTCCTCAAGAGCCTATAACTTAGTTGAAAATAATAGATAACATTTATTGAGGGAGTACCCAGGAACACACCAAGCACCAAAACTGGGTTATCTCATTTATCTTCATTTGTCACACACCATGAGGGAGATGGTATCAGCCACCTTTCAGATGATGAAACTCAGACTCAACTCATGGTAAGAAACCCAAATCCACACAGCTCTAAATCACCTAGAAGAAAGGCATGTCGAATGAGATATAGTGGATCAGAGGAGAGAGCTACCACCGCTGGCTGGGATGTTATAGGTAATTTAAGGATGAGCTTCATTTGTGATATTGGGCTTGAAGTAGTGCTTTGTGTAGATAGAGAAGTAGACTATTTACTCTCTGGCCAAAGAATTGGAATTTGCCCCAAAGTTCCATCATTCAAATTTATTCATTTAATAAACAAATATTGACATTTGCTATATGCCAAGCACCGATTTTTGCAATGGACTCCAGGAACATAAACAAACAAAATCTGTTCCCTCAAAATGCTTACATCCTCTTGGGGGGAGGGAGACAGCATGCAAATAAAAAAATAAACACATAGCCCTTCAGTTTGTTACAAGTCCTATACAGACAAATAAAACAGGTTGGGGGAACAAAGATTATGTAGGTGGCAGAGCTATCACTGAAACCTGACAGTCGGGGGAGGCAGAAAACTATTTGGTGTATTCTGGGGAGGAACATTTCAGAGAAACGCAATGGACAGCGACAGCGTGAGGCCTCGAGGCTGGGAGAAGAGGGGACAGAGGTAGAAGATGAGGAAGAGAGGGAGCTGGGCAGGTAAACCAGGATCCTGCAGTCATTGAGAACTATTTTTATCATGAGAACAATGTAAATAAAGTCTTGAGTGAGTTAGAGTGGAGGAACTACATTTAGAATTTTAAAGGATCTCTCTGGCTGCCTCTTAAGTGATGAGTCCAGTGTTTCAACTTTGGACCTAAAATGAATAGAATATGTAACCTCTACAAGATGTAATCTGCCAGGCTCACTACAACAGATCCTTGAATCCTGGTCTGCATCTTATTAATAAAACAAATCCGTAAGTCCAGAGTGGGTGACATCACATTCTCCTTAGGTTCGCGACAAGAATTCAAGTAGAGTCTGTGGATAATCACGTAGCTCTGTCAGGAGCTCCACAACTAGTTGGAAAACAGAGGAGGAGGAAAGTAAACCCAGTTACCTGAGCAACTGAAGTTATTTTTCTTGCAGTAGGAGGACCCCACACAGAACCGCACTTCTATTAACTTCAGCAGGATGTCAGAAGGCAGTAAGACCAGATACTTGCTATGACACCAGGGAATTACCAGTTCCACAGTGAACCTGACAGACAATAAGGACTGTGTGGCTGGTGGAAATAGCCATTCCCACTACCGCTTTGTGGAGCTTGATTCCCATATCTGCAGCTCACATCTCCAGAACTCTTGTCTGCACCTCCAACTTCACATTTCCAAGCACATTTTAGACAATTCCAATTAGATGGTCAATTTTTATCCTAGTTTCAGTAAGTCTGAAACTAAATTCATTATTTTCTCCCAAAATGTTTTTGTTCCAATCTCCTCTTTCCTAGAATCAGTATTGTCATTTTTCAAACCTCCAAAGCTAGCCAGTGAGATATCATCTTCAGCTGTTCGCCCTCTCTAATTTTATATCAATTGCAAAAAGGAAAAAAAAAAATCAGTTACTTCTTCCCTTTAAAATGCTTCACTGGTCCTTCTGCCCCCACTTCTTTCAAGTTTTCATTTGTCTATATTTGTATACTGATTTAGTTATCCAGGGATGCTAGGACAAATACCACCCAATGGATTGGCTTAAACAACAAGCATTTATTGTCTCATGGTTTTGAAGGCTAGAATTCCAAAATCAGATGTCAACAGGGCCATGCTTTTTCGAAAGTCTGTTGCATTCTGGTGATGACATCATCTGTCAAATGGTAATCTCTCTCTCCCTGTGTTGCTCTTCTGGTTTCCACTGGCTTCTGGCTTCCTCCTGTGGCTTTCTCTGACTTACTGGATCCAAATTTCCTCTCTATTTAAAGCCTGCAGTCATATTGATTAAGACCCACTGAGTCAATTTGACCACACCTTAAATAACAATAACATTTTCAAAATGTTCTGTTTGCAAATGTGTTTATGTCCACAGGAATGTGGACTAAGATTTGAACATGTCTTTTGCGTAGTACATGATTCAGCCCTCAACAGATATCAAGAAAGAATCCCTTCTCTATTTTAGCTGAATCCATGTTTCTTCTATGTCAATCCATCTTGCACACTGCTGCTGAACTCAGCTTCATAGAAGATGGTATCTCTTGTGTCATTCCCTCGTTCCCTTAGTCAGGAACCTATAATAGCTCACAATTTACCACCAAATGAAGTCAGAGATCTACTGTCTAGATGTAAAGACCCTCCCAGGTCTGGCAGCCCTCACATACCTCACCTTATTTAGCCAGATTCTTCTCTTCAAAGACTCTCACATGTAACACACCTACCCACTTCTGCTTTCCTCTTAAGATACCTCGGCATGAATTGCCAACACCACATCTCCAACCACCGAAATCTCAATCTTTAGAGCCCAGCAAAAGAAATCCACTACCTCATGAAGTCTTTATGAAATCACAGTTCCTCACGACTTTCTTACTTCTCATGGTTTTATTCTTTCAATCAGTGAACTTTAATGAATACCTGTTTTATATCAAGTCCTATGCCTTTAGTGGTGTTTGCTAGGTCTCCTGCCATATTCATTCTCTCCTTTTTTTGATTGAGAAAAACCAAAATCCCTGAAGTTTAGTTAATGAGAGGTGAGAAAAAGAAATGTATAATTTCCAATGTATGACTTTAAGAGAAAGGCGTCTGTCCTCTTCTTTTCCTAACACTCCCTGTTGGATAAAATGTGGACATGATGCTGCAAGCTAGTGTGATCATCTTGGACCATGAAGTGGAAGCCACTGATATAGAAAAATACCTGGTTTCTGGATAATAATGGATCCATAATCTCATGGACAGACTAGGCCATTGCGAGAGGGAAAAAATTGATTTTCCATATTGCTTAAGCCACTGTTATTTGGGGTCTCCTATGAAGACAGCAGACAAAACAATATCTCAATTAACACAGAGCCTGTCCTCAAGATATCAGACCACAAAGGAAAACCAGGATTAATTTAATTGTAAGAATGTGAGAAAACAATATTAACAACCAACCTGTTACAGGGTCATATATAATAAGAGGAACCTTGTCTTTTTCAAAGACTATCTCTAGTTCAGAACAGGTACTCAACAAGTATTTATTCAAGTAGTAAATGAATGAGTTGAGTGGCAGTAAAAGATGGTAGGAAAGATTATGGGGAACTTTGTAGTTTAAATTAAAGAGTGTTCAAATCCAACTACACAGCTCATTAGCTGTGCAACCTTATAAACTGCCTAACCACTCTGTACTTGAGTTTCAACATCAGTAAAATTGTAAAACTAATAGTACATACTTGACAGGGTTGTTTAAGAATTAAATGAATAAAGTTCAAATGTTTAGAAGAGTGCCTGAAACACAGTAATTAATAGTATTCTTGCATGCAGGATAAAGTTTTCATTGCTATTTCCATTGCATATCATCAATATAATATAACATTTCTTCCTTAAAGCAAATCTGGTTGTTATTTTTAAATTAATATTGATTTCAATTAATATAATTTAGTACAAAGGGGATATTTTCAGAACTGAAAAGTTTTATTTGTTTTATTTATTGGACCTTCTTGACATGCATGAGTCTGTGAATTAGATGATTAGCAAATTATACACACTAGAAATCAGATGATTAGCAAATTATGTTCATTGAAACTGCTCTTAGCTACCCTAAATTGTGACCAATTTCAGATCTTAGACCTAGATTTTAGGGTCTTGTTTGATTATTTGAACTTTTCTTTTTCTTTTTCCCGAACTCAGACATGCCTGCATATCGAAAACATGCTTCCAGCAGATAACATTAATCACTTTGAAAGTGTAACCAGACAACCATTAATAATACTTACTTTTACCTTTATTTTTTTCTTCCTTTGAAGGTGTTGGAGATGACAGGCAAAACTGAAAATTAGACAGGGTTTATACAAAGATATCTGTATGCAGAAAAATAAAAGACTCAGTATATAGCATATTTGAAAATATTGTGGCATAAACTGGATAGCCATTTGAAATTACATTTGCCATTTGCATCAAAATCTCGAGAAACTTCTCTTTAAAATTCTCAAGGTTATATTTTAATTTTAAGTATATCATAATTCTCAGTCATACATGAGAACATGTAATTTGAAACACCATCAATAACCCACAAAGGTTGTGCAGGTTTTGTGTTAAATACTACTTTTAATCACAAAGAGTAGAAAGTAATTGAGGAAACACTCCTAATGCCTTTTGTTCTCAGTGCTGCCAAGACTATACATAGAGAAAATTGAGAAAAAAAATCAGAATATTTTGTTGTAATTATTTTCCGATTCCTTGGTCAAGGATTAAATTAATGACTTAGCTAAACTCAGAGATTTCTCAATGAGCAAATCATCTCCTTCTTTCGCTTTTGTGGAGATAACTCTACCCACAACTTTACCTAGGAAAATTATACTCAACTAGTTATTCATGTGGTTGAAGATACTATATGTGAAAGAAAATGCTAGTTGCTTTCTCATTTCCCAGCATCCCTTGCAGTTAGGGGTGGCCAATGGGATATAAATAGAAGTCACTTGTAAGGCACTGGGACAGCACCTATCACCTTTGCCTTTCTCTCCATCTCTCTACCTTTATTTTTATTTTACTTTTTTTTTTTTTTTTTTTTTTTTTTAAAGGTGAGTAAAATGGCCACAGCTACATCAGCCATTTTGGGAACCTGAAAATGGAAACCACACACTAAGGACATAAAGGTAGCCATAGCCGGGATTCTTGATAATACAACACGGATGCCAGTCCACCCATGGACTACCAACTCACAGGGTTGTTTTCCATGAGAGGGAAGTGTCTATTTTACATAAACCATGCATTTAGGACTCTATTACTGTAGCTGACTATAATTCTGAAGTACAGAAGAAAAGCAGTTCCCTTAACCCTTCATCTACATTAAAGTCTATAATATTTTTGAAGCTGAATCATAATATTTTTGAGTATATTATCATTTTTTATTAGAGAAGTTGTAGGTTTACCAAAAAAACCATGCATAAAATACAGAGTTCCCATATACAACCCTATTATTATACCTCACATTAATGTGATACATTTGTTACAATTCATGAAAGAACATTTTTATAATTTTGCTATTAACTATAGTCCATCATTTACAATAGGTTTCACTGTGTCGTATCTTTAATTTTTATTCTAGTAACTGTTCCTTTGCCATGTAAGATAACATAGCCAATTTTTTTTCAGGGATTAGGATCTTTGGAGGGACATTATCTTTTTTTCTACCATAGTGATACTTTCATGGTCAAGGTTATTGAAAAGGATTTCAAGAAAAATATAAAATTTCATCTGATGCATCTTAAAGCAATGTTTTTTCTTTTGTCCTAGATGACCCTCCTTTTATAGGAAATCCTCTTTCCACCAATATTTATTTTTTACAACAGGATTTTGGTACTCAAGATTGATTTACTTACAGAATAAATCACTTCCAAAGAATGACTTTGAAGAAATTCTGCATAAATTATCTCTCTATCTGTATCAAAAAAATAAGGGTGTTTATGTATCACTGGCTAATAACAACAAATTTGGAACCAAAGAGAACAGGGTTCAAGCCTCAGCTATGCCCTTTAGTATCTCTGTGACTTTGGACAAGTCAATCCTTCTCACCTTGACTCATTCCTCCATAAATGGGATCATAACCAATTAATCCAAACTAAAAGGAATATATGAGATAATGCATGTTAAAGACTTAGTATGGTGGCTGACAAAGAACAATAATTTTTAAAAAGTAAATAGTACAATGAT
Source organism: Choloepus didactylus (assembly GCF_015220235.1). Lineage (NCBI taxonomy): Eukaryota > Metazoa > Chordata > Mammalia > Pilosa > Megalonychidae > Choloepus > Choloepus didactylus. The sequence continues at coordinate 20,518,924 of NC_051309.1, forward strand.
GACAATGAAAAGGAGGATGATGCTTGTGACAGTGTTAGTAACTATGACGATGTTTGTGACGATGATGACGACAATGCCTTTGTTAATACACACTTGGGAATTTGACTTTCCATCACTTCCGACTGTGAAAGTAAAGTAGCACCCAGTCTTAACAGTTGAAAGTAACCTAGATTGCATCCGATCTTCCTTGCTGTTTGGGGATTAAAAAGCTGATATCATGCAGCCTTTACCAGCTCTTTGTTAAGATCTTTTCTTAAGGAATCTGAAGAACTTATAGATAAAAGCAAGGCTGAGGGACCTCAGAACATAGCCAGAGAAACTAGCAATCTAAATAGCAAAGGTGAGGTGTTTGGGTGTATAAGAAGAAATAAGGACAGCCTCACAGGCTCCAGCTACAGAGATGGTTGGGGATTCCTTCTGATAAAATCTTGGGAGTAATTTTGGGTTTAAAATGAGTGGTAGAGTGAAGAACAAGGCTTTTGACAAGTACCATGCAGGCTAAGAATTTTGTCTCTTCCAATGTCTTTTGAGAGATTGAAATAAAGATTAGAATTCCTCTTTAGTTGTTAATTACTAGATAGACTGGTCTTGTTTGGACTTTCATCCATGGTGAGACTGGACCATAAGGTGTCACGATTTTCACTAAAGGTGAAAAAAAGATTACAAGTGTGTATCTTTTAAAAATGGCAAGGCTTTGATTTTCATTTTACAGCCACAATATTTATTTTAAATATAAAATAGCATTAAATATGCCTTTTTGTTTTTAACTGTGAAACACTATTTGTAGTAAAATAAGATCATGAAGGATTTCAAAAGAAATATTATCTCATGGGACTTGTGTTTTACCCAAGTATTTTAGTGTTAATGTTAAAGAGAATGGTATATACTAGAATTATAAGAGTAAGAGCCATGATTTATACTTTTCTTAAATTCTCCTGGCCCAGCATGTATAATTGTAAAAGACAGATAGATTATCAATATATATGAGCTGATTGGTCTGAGGTCTAAAACTGAAATGCCATTTTTCATTTATATGTTCACCTCACAGTCAAGGAATTCCTGATCTATTATCACATTTTGCAATCCCCTCCCTAAAAATGTTGTTGATGCAATATTGTAAAAGAGACCCCAAAAACATCAAACATTTTGCATTTCTAGTTTACCTGACTCCTTAAGAAAACCTGTGTGTGTGTTTGAATGTATGAATATATGTGTATATTCACACACACACATGCACACACACACATATAACTAGTAGCAAGGCTCTATTCTTTGCTCTTTATAAATATTAACTCCATTATCCTCAAAACAATGTCACAGGGTAAGTACTAGAGATATACCAATTTAATAAATGGAGAGACTGAGGTGTCCGGCGCCGCCCCGCTCGACCCCTGTTCCCCGGCCGGCGAGGGGAGAAACAAGGGATGAGAGAGAGAGAGAGATGCAGACCACGCAAACTGACCTGGCTGGAAGTCACGACTCGAGCCACACGGCGGTTGCGAGAGCAAGTCTTTTACTGAAGCTAGATAAGCATTCTCTGTTACAGGTTTCCACGCGGGGCAGAGTGCCTCGCGGGAGAGCAGCCTCGATGTGGCCGTCAGGTACGGCTCCTAGTGGGCTGTCTCCTCGAGGTTCGCTTGGGCAAACTCTTAAGTACTCTACTCATAACCAATGATCTAGCGCCGCGCATATGCACTCAATTGGCAGATAGGAATAGTGAGTGTGCACGTCATAAGCGGAAGCAGGATATGGGCGCCATCTTGGCTCATTCGATGGGCGGGGGGACTTTGGAGCAGGTTTACAGCGCATGCGCTATGCCCGTCCCGGGAGACGGCTCTCCACATCTCCCCCTTTATTATTTATATCGACCCAGTGTCCCCAGTGATGAGTGTGCTCCCGTGAACCCAGATGGCTCACAATTTGTTCCGGTGCTTTGGGGAGTCTGGACTAGGTCTCAGCCATTTAGCGGCGGAGCCTCTAGCACCGACCAGAATGCTCACCTCATATGGAGACAGGAGAGTCCGTGAGCTGGAAACAACATGACTCTCCCTGCAGTGCTTTGCCTTGCAACTGGGGGACAAAGGCGGGGGCAGGGATAGCATTAACCAGAGTCGGAGGCGTCACTAGGCGTCCCTATGCATTGGCTAGAGTCAAGTCTGGCCACAACTATGATTCTGCCTTAGGGACCTACCTGAGACAAAAATTATGACTGCTGGCGTCGCCCGTTATACCCGGGACACAGCTGCGCGCTTAGCTACAAACCTCGCTCCCGAGTGCCCCGCCCGAGGCGGCCAGGATGGGGTATGGCCATCAGAATGGTCGCTGTTGGGGGTATCAAAGGTGGAGGACATAGCCATCATAGTGGTAACACGGTACTGCCGCGCTTGAAACAGGCGTTCTAGCAAAGATTTAACAATGACTAATCCCACCAATGGTCCCACCATCAAGAGAATCCAATTAGTCAAATTGGGCCAAGAGAACCAAGAGGTGACTTGGTCCCACAGATTTTTTACAGTCTCGCCCAGTGTGGAAAGGTCGAAACTAACAGGCTTCAATTTCCTAATGTTCTCAAGTCCCTGAAGGTCGGATTTCACTTGGTCGGAGAGATTGGTGAAGTTGGGGAGATAAGTGTCCTTGAGCCACTCGGCGACATCTTGCTGCTCCTCTGTCAAGTTCACCCTAACCGGGGTGACACAAAGCCTCCCGAATAACCATCGGGTATCACACGTCTGCTGGAGAACTCTCCAGAGTCCATCTATTTCTAGTCCAAGTTCATCTATCTCCGCTAGGAGTTTCTGAATGGCCTGGAAATTTAAGTTCAGCATCTGATTGTGGCGGCGTAGCACGTCTCGGGTAAGGTATGCCTCTTGGACGCCTAGACTTAGAGAAGGGGATATTGTTAAGTGAAACAACTTGAGAAACAGGGCCAACCCAGTCGGTTGCCTTGACGGGGAGCCAGACATAACTTGGGCGATACACTAGGATAGCGGGGCGGCGAGGCATCCGGGTCTTTGGAACGGTTGCAGACTGTAGGAGCAAACCCCGGAAGGAAAAGGCACCTTTGAGTCTCATTTTTACTCAAGATCCCTTCACAAGACTGGCGGCTCTTCCCTGTAACGTTAAGAAATTCAAGCAAGACTCCCTTACTTAACTCGCCATTACCAGTTTCACAAGTAGCATTCGCCGCAGCTGTGGTGTTGACAACCTTGACAGAGAGGTTAGCAAAAGAGAGGATCAGTGTGTCATTGGTGAGGGGGAAGGACTCGTTGAAGCTTGTGGAGGAAATATTTCTGTCAGAAGGCAGGTGGTGGAGACCTAGAGACAGGGTACGAGTGAAAAACACAGGAGAGGCGGGAGACCCAGCAGAGAATGGGGCCAGGGTCGGGGGATGATGCCACAGGCCCCAAAGACCACTCTCCTGCGCTACCACAGTTCCACTAAAAAAAGAAAAAGGCAGATTAGAAGGATTGCTATAGGAGAGCAAAGAACAGAGTTACCGATCCTCTTTTTGGGCAACCGCGGGGTGGTCAGTCCTACTATTATCGTCTTGTCGGTCGTCGCCATCATCAGCAGGGTCGGAGGCTTGGTCTAATGGTTCAGGTTGTATATTCGTTGGCGTTTCTGACAGCTGTTCCTTGGCTTCTTCAGGTGATGTCACGGTTCTCACCAGTCTTTCCGGAACCCACACTGGTTGACGTCCTGGTTCCTGGGGAAAAACACAAACAGAGCCTCTGGCCCAGCTGAGCACGGGGTCAGGGCCTTGCCACTGTCCTGACAGGACATCCTTCCATCGGACTAGACCTCTATGTGGAGGACTCGGGGAGGTGTGCTGAAGGGCAGGTGTCATGCCCTGTGAATTTTCATTTAAGAAATTGTACGTGAATAAGGCTACAGACAGTTGAGCCTTTGGGGACAAGCCGTGACCTATCCCCCCTTTCTGTTTCCTAAGCAGGTCTTTGAGCGACCTGTGCGCTCTCTCGATGATTCCTTGCCCTTGAGGGTTATAGGGGATGCCATGTTTCAATTGGACACCCATGTTGTCACAAAATTTTTGGAAGGATTTACTAGTGTAGGCTGGTCCGTTGTCTGTCTTTAACGTTTTTGGCTTACCCCAAGCCGCCCATGCAGCCAAGCAGTGTGCAACGACGTGGGAGACTCTTTCTCCTGGTTCAGCAGAGGCAAACAAAACTTGGGAATATGTGTCTATCGACACGTGTAAGTACTTGACCTTACCATACTCTGAATGATGAGTGACATCCATCTGCCAAGTATCCCCTGGGGTGAGACCCCTAGGGTTGACCCCAACCGAAGAGACTGCTCTCTGCTCCGCACAATTGCTGCAGGCTCGGACAATATCTCGAGCAGCTGCACGTGGTATGCTGAACCGCTTAGCTAGGGTGCCTGCATTGATGTGAAACTTGGCGTGGAACTCTCGGGCCTGTTGATATGGCACCTGTAGGGAGCTAGCTAGCATGGCAGCTAGACCTGCATTAGTTAAAGGGCTGCCAGTATCTCTACAGAGCCTGACCCACTCTGTCAAATTTTTTGCTCTGTTTTGTGCCAGGATAACTTTGCACTCCTTGTTGCACTGCTCAAAAATCATTTGCTTAACCACAGTCTCTGCTACTCCTGGATCTGAGAAGATTCTCTCAGCTGCGGTTTGCATCCTGGCTAAAAAATCCGCAAATGGTTCTGTGGGGCCTTGGTGTATATTGCTGAGTGAGGCCTGAGCCTCTCCCTTACCTGTTAGCTTTTTCCAGGCACCCACAAAACAGCGGAAGATCTGGGCGTAGACCTCTTGTGGGAAACCCGTTTGGTTCTGGGCATGGGCGCCTCTCCCCAACAGCATGTCAGCATTCCACCCGCCACGTCTCCCCGCCGCATTCCTTGCGGCCTGCTCTTCAGCTAACTCCTCAAACCATGCTTTCCAATCTATGAATCGGCCTGACGGCAAGCAAGCACGGGCTAGCTGAAAAATATCTGCGGGTGTATGATTTAGAGCAGAGAGGTTCTCGATCATGTTCAAGGTATAAGGGGCATTGGGGCCATACTGATGGACGGCCTGCCTCAATTCCCTCAATAGTTTGTAATCATATGATTCGTGCTGATTGCCACCTTGGGGATTGATAATAACCGGGTACATTTCTGAGACTGGCTGCGGCTCAAGTGGCTGGTAGCCACCCAGCACGCCAAAAGGTCTAAATGTTGTGAAAGGGTTCCATCTCCAGAAATGTCTCCCACCACTACCTAATGGCAAAGGGTCCTGAGGGCCTGTGTACTCGGGCGGGGGGTACGGCAAAGGTTGCCCCTCCCCTGACCGGCCCATCGAGGTTTCCGGGTCTGGCAGCAAAGGATAATTACATTTACTGGGCATGGCCACTAGAGGGAGCTCTCGGCGAGGTCCTTTGGTGGGACCGCCCAAGGCGTCAGTTGGGAGCTGGGGTGTCCCTGGGGGTGCAGCGGTAGACATTGGCGGGGCGGAAGGCCGCACGGGTGTGGCGGGAGGCTCCTCCCACTCAATTAGCGGGGATGCTTCCGCCTCCTCGTCAGTATCGCTATCTGACTCTGAGTCAGAGTCACTGGACTCCGGCGGTTTGCCCTTATAGGAGCCGTCCGCTGACGAAACTGACTGGGTTTCTTGGAGCGCGCACCGTGCTTCTTGCAAGGCAGAGGACGGGCTTAGGCCGGCAGCCGATTCTAGTTCAAGGACCGCACGGACGGTCTCCCATATGGGTACTAGAATCGGGTCCATACACACGCCCGTCTGGCGCGCTCGGTCTATGTCGCGACCGAGCTTCATCCAAGAGGGTAGGCTAAGGCTGCCGGTGCAGGCAAACCAAGGGGCAAAAGTATCAACATCATCAAGAAAACGCTGAAGGGAGCTTTTCCTGACCGAGATACCCCGTTGTTTCAAAAGGTTCTTTAAGGGAGCTAAGAGAGGTGAACTTCCGGACTGCCCCATGATTGCAGTCGGCACTATACTTCAGTCACTCGGAGAGCTCTTCCGAGTCCCCCGGGGTCACCTGAAAACCCACGGGCCCTAACTATCATGTAATAAGACGCACTCACCTTCTCGCGTTGATCAGGCGCGGGAAGTCCGCCGTAAGCTCGATGCGCAGCGCTGCTCTCCTCACAGAGGGACCGTCGAGAGCGAGGCAGGAGGAGGAGCGTTCCCCGTACGGGCCACCACTTGTCCGGCGCCGCCCCGCTCGACCCCTGTTCCCCGGCCGGCGAGGGGAGAAACAAGGGATGAGAGAGAGAGAGAGATGCAGACCACGCAAACTGACCTGGCTGGAAGTCACGACTCGAGCCACACGGCGGTTGCGAGAGCAAGTCTTTTACTGAAGCTAGATAAGCATTCTCTGTTACAGGTTTCCACGCGGGGCAGAGTGCCTCGCGGGAGAGCAGCCTCGATGTGGCCGTCAGGTACGGCTCCTAGTGGGCTGTCTCCCCGAGGTTCGCTTGGGCAAACTCTTAAGTACTCTATTCATAACCAATGATCTAGCACCGCGCATATGCACTCCATTGGCAGATAGGAATAGTGAGTGTGCACGTCATAAGCGGAAGCAGGATATGGGCGCCATCTTGGCTCATTCGATGGGCGGGGGGACTTTGGAGCAGGTCTACAGCGCATGCGCTATGCCCGTCCCGGGAGACGGCTCTCCACACTGAGGCATAGATAGGTTGAGTAACTTGCCCCAGGTCACACAGCTAAGACATCCCACAGCTGGGATTTGAACCCAGTTACTCCATCCCCAGGAATCTTGTTATTACTTGTTATTCTCTGAGGACAGAGTGGAACTAGAACCCAAGCGTTCTGACAACTAATGCCAGGCTTTTACATTTCCAAAAGAGTCCCAAACTCAAACACTTAAAAAGCTAAGCAGACACTTAAACTAGTGAAGTGGACTTGTGAAGGAAAATGTTAGGAAGACATGAGGGAAATACAGAGTTCATTTTAAATTGGAGAGCCTGTGGCTCTCCAAAGACAATGGCACATATGCAGCTCCAGAAAATCACTTCCTTATCATATTCTAGATTACTTTTACTAGATTTACCACCCTTTCAAAAGAAGTCAGAAATCTTTGCTTTTAAGTGAAAGTTATCAATTTTTAAAATTTGGCTTCAAAAAACTCCAAACATTCCAGGGGCCAAACAAAACACCCCCTCTTTGGGCCGAATCCAGCTCATGGACCAATGGTTTATTATCTCCACAGTTCATCATGCAAAAGGGAAACAATGTGGTCAAGAATAAAAGGACTTGGGCCAAAACCCTGTCTCCAGAGTTTATGAATTCTGACCCGGACATTGTTCAAACTCTCTGAACTTCAGTTCCCTTATCTCAAATTAGGAATCATACCTACCTCACTGTGACAATTAAATGAAATAATGCAAGTAAAGGAATTAGCAGAGTGTTATATTCTATAAAAGCTTCCATAAATGTATACAATTACATGATTTCTATTGCTACCCCACATTGTCCTCTTTTTCATCATTCATCATTTCCTTGATTAACTCAAAGTTTGGATCAAAGATGCAGTTATATCTAAGTAAGTTGGATCCTAGCTCATGCCATTTTTAGGGTCAAGATAAAATACAAGTTAATTTTAACAGCTTTTTCTATGACTGACTGATGCCAGAAATTTTTTGCCTTGCAATCTGTTACTTTAAACTTAAGGTGCTAATTTCCATTAAAATTCAGATTCACTTTAGAGACAACATTTTAAGGCAAATTTGTAGTCATTTTGGTTAACCTCTGTTTAGCCAAGGCTTAGAACTTTTCCTGGAAGAATGCTTAGATAAGACAAAGGAGGAAGGGCCCTTGAAACCATGAGAGAGAGGCCAGCAGGACCTAAGCAAGCAAATATCCCTCTTCTCTCCGTTTTGCAAAGGGTTGCTCTGTTACCAGTCATAGTCAGAGCCTGACTGGATACAGAAACCATTTGGGCAAATGGAGAAGATAGGGGATTTCTTTCTTACCAATGACTTTCAGAGCCGAGAAGCCAAACAGAGATTGTGTGGCCTCTGAGATGGTAGCAATAGCAGGAAACCTTTACCTTCCCTAGCCAAGACAGAAGGAGTTGGCCCAGGGTCTGGGGTCACCTGGAGGGAACCAGAACCAGGTGGGCCTGCCCAGCAGGTCCTGGGCCACAGAGGAAATGCAGCTGAGGCCTGGGAGGACAACTGAGCAAGAGAAACCCTAGTTTCTCCCTCTTCCTCTACCCCTCACCACTCCAATCTGCCACCAGGGCCTCCTATTGGTCAAACCCACTCAGAAGACAACTGAGAGGAGAGCCCCTCAGCCCCTCAGCAGCCCCTCAGCCTGTGATTCAGAGAAGACAAAATGAAGAGCAAAGAATGTATCTAATGGCAAACAGACCACGGAGTAACTTCCGGTAAACTAACTACACAGTGCTCGGGCTAGCACAGTCCATGTGTGTTACGTTACCTTAGGTTCTTTCCTATCATTTTCTTCTTCTTATATATTTTTATTGTGAGCTCCAAAATTACAGTATTTAAGGAAGAATTGCAATTGCTTACAGTATTAGGGGAGGGCCTGGAAATTGGATCAGAGAAGCTTAGCTCAAATCAAAGCTGTGCCACGTGCTAGCTAGATGATGTTTGAATGACTTCCTTAAATTTTCTGAGCTTCAGTTTTACCATTTAGCAACATGTAATAACAATTCCTGCCTTACTGGGTTGAGTGAAGGGTAAATAGGAAGATACCTACAAAGCACCTAACGCAGACCCAGGCCAAGAACAGGGACCCAAGAAATATTTTGTCGTTTCCCCTTCCTTTTAAGAAGTCACTCTATATTCCATTTTATCTTAAAGATTAATTTTCAATAGGCATCTTCTCTATTTCCAACAGTGAAAAGTTTCCTGTTCTAACAGAGAGAAAAATCCAAAAATACCACCGTGCTCTGGCTGCCCTTTCCCACGGTCTCCTCGAGGGAAGCCTGGACCATGTCTTCAAACCTCTCATTTCGTTCTTTCTGTCACTTATACGCCCAGCCACATGAAGTGTCTTTCCTGCTGCCATCGAAATTATCTTATCACTTAGCTGTCTTGCTTCCCCTTAGTGAAACAATTTTCACAGAGAGCACTGAGACTTTTCCCTGGCATTCTCTAATAGTAGCATCAGTAAAAAATGTGGAAGGTTATTGGGGAAGGAATGAGGGAGCAGGAAAGAAGTGTCAGCACTAGCATTTTTTTCCCTTCTGAAAAAAAATACACACATTTATAAAAAGAGAGAGATCTGTTGATAAACCAAACAGCAGGCAAAAATGTGTTTCCTTCACTTTATAGATTCTTTGAATAAGAAAATCCTCCTACAGAAGCTATTTCTCCTATAAAATTATGGAATGTGGAACTCCAGTCCCTTCTTATCTTTGTCAGTTAGTTTGTTTCTTAGGAACGGGCAGTCTGAGACATTTTCTTGGAGAATAAGTCATGGGACTGACTTTTCTCTTTTTCTCAGCCTGCCTTCATTTCTCATAAGAGATATCCAACTGAGAGTGGAAAACAGCCATTTGCAAAATGTTCTTGTTGTTCAGATAAATCTGCATACAGAAATGGAGTCTCCTCCATCCTTTATGTTTTTCTTTTTTCCTGTTTTTATCTACACGTTTTTGTTGTTCTTTTTTGTTGTTTTTTTCTTGTTTGGGGTTTCTGCATAGGTTTCATGTTTTTAAGCTTCTTTTTTTAGTCACCCTAGTGTTGATATGTGTAAAGTGTTGACGTGACTGCCTGTACGACCCATTCCCAGTGGGTTATTTGGGCATAAAGAGCTTAACAAAGACCAAAGGAGGAAAGGCTTTCAGGGACTCTAAATTGCGTGGCCTGTGCTGACCTGTTCAACCCATTCACTCACCCCTGTGCACCACTCTCCAGACACACAGAAATCACTATTTTTTGACTCATACATACAAGCTTTCACCAAACTTGGGACTTTTGCACATGCCATTCTCCCTGCCAGGAATCTATTTCCCCCAGAGATACACATACCATCCACCTTGTCATAATGCTTCTCCATTCAAGTATCACCTCCTTGGAGAGGACTTCCCTAAGCACACAATCTGAAGAAACCCCTACAAACCACCCACACTCCAACCCATCATCCAACTCTCTTGCATAATCTTCACAGCGATTGTTTGGGATCATCTTGTCCATCCATTTGTTTGTTCATAATCAGTCTCCACTAACTAGAACATAGGTCACCTGAGAGCAAAAATAATGGCGTCTGCCTTGTTCTGCCCCTGTTTCCCCAGATAGTGTCTGACACCTAGTACGTGCTCCTTAAATAATTGTGTAAGGTTGAGTGAGAAATCGCTCAAAGTTGCCACCTGTAGCCAGTGTATGTGAGCTCGCAGAGTCTGGTCACTGGGACTTCTTCACTGTTTTTTCCCCAGTACCCATCACAGAAGTTGGCAAAACAAACAGCAGCTGAGCCTCTACTCTGCACCAGGCACCACGCTGGGCATGACAATTCACAGTTCAGCAATGGAGAGAGAACCCCTGTGTCCTAGTGGAGCAGATAATGCTTAGGAGGAGCCAGGTAACTAAAGAAGCAATTACATGACCCTCTGGTAAGTGCTCCACTGTGGAAAACACAGAATCTTTTAAGATGTTACAGCAGAGGAAGCTGATAGTCTGAGACAGTTAGGAATTACAAGAAAGGATTGACTAAAGGAGGGAGGGAGGGAAGGGAGAAAAGGGTGAGGAGCAAAAGAAGGAAGACGTGCCTCCTGTATATATTTCCTCCCTGGATCTGTGATTAGAAGATACCATTTCATTCTCAAAATCACTCTGTAAAATAATCATCATCCCTGAAACATCACTAAGGGACCTGAAGTCCATGGCTCCATGGAATTTACTCACCAAGCCAGGACCAGCACCAGACTTCCCAGACCATAGTCTTCCCATATCCCAGTGCCTCCCTGGCCACCATGCCTCAATAAACAGCCTGGCTATTGTAGAGGCCAGGATTCCCAGACTTGTGGCCTTACCAGGGACTTCAAGGGGCATTCTACTTACAGAAAAGGTCTCAAGATAAGTGATTTTCCAAAAATGATAACAGACAGTAGAGAGCTCAATTCTTTTTTCTACTGGTACCAATAAAAGAGCACCAGTAAAAAGGGAAAATATCACGAACAGGGCAGGCACTGCGCCGAGGCAGAGAAGCAAATGTCTATGAAGCCTCATTACAGGGAAGGAGCAAAGACCTTGCAGCTCCAATACAACCTAACTCAACTCTGCCTTTACCCTTGAATTTCACTAATCTCTAAGGCCAGAGAAGTTGGTCCTATTATCATCCCCATTTTACAGGGAAGAAGACTGAAGCTTCAGAATATTAATTCCTAAAATATTACAGCTGATAACTGGCAAAGTTGGAACTCAAATGTAGGTCTTTCTGTGCACAGAACCCACACTCCGAGCCCTAACAGTCAGCTGCCCCTCTGATACTATAAACATACACCTTGGTGGATTTTAGAGCAGCTTCAGACAATGACCTGAGGAGCAAGGAAGTCCTGAGCAGGTAAGGAGCAGAGGAGGGATACCACCATGTGGAGGAAAGGCAAAGGACCCAGATTTCTTTCTGTACATTCTCTATGCTTGACATTTGTGTCTGGTGGGTTTCCTGATCATTTTGCAAAGTTCTACTTGTGTTGTCGATCTACTTACAGTTTTGCCCTTTCTTTGGAAGACATTTTCCAAATGATGGTCAGGTTTAGGAAACGTGATAAGCTAATCTTCACTAGTATCATCAAGAGCAATTGACCTTTATATAGGACTTGGCAAGTAGCAGGTAGACTTCCCAGTGCCTCCTCCTATTGGGAGGGGACAGTGAGAACCACAGAGTTCGTTTTGCAGCTGAGGGAGCAGGAGATCAGAGAAGCTATGTGACTATCCAGGGCATCAGCTTTGAAGTCAGAATGGCATAGATTCAAATATCAGTTAAGCTGTGCACAAGCTGAGTAGCTTTGGGGAGGTGACTCAGTTTCTCTGAACCTCAGTTTTCTCAATGACAGACAGAATATTGGACAAGTTTTTTGTGAGGATAAATACTTCCAAAAAGATCATGATACAGAAGGTGCTGACATTTTTAATTTAAACACACACACACTTACACACATACACATGGGAACAGATGTAGGTTTCAAACCTAGATCTTTAAACTTCAAAACCTATACTTTTACCACCACCCCATTCTTTCTTTAAATCAAGAAACTTCCCAATTTTCATCACTGTACAAAGCAAATGGCTCAAAAAATTGTAATAATGTGCCCGACTTTGTTACTTCTTCTCCCTGAATCTTAAATAGTTTCTCCATAGGGTTCAGGTTGAGAGAATAGCCCAAACCTACAAATTCTAGCTTTTGAAAAGCATTCATGGCTTCTTGGATGTTAGCACTGACAGAGACCTCAAAGACAAGTTCAAACACTTCATTGTACAGGAGAAAAAACCTGAAATCCAGAAAACTGGAGTGACTTTACTAGATCTCACCTATTTGAAATCCATGATTAAATAGTGTAAAATATGAGTTATTTTCACATCTATTAAGTTTACTATTTTTTTTTCTTTTTCTTCTGGCATTATGAAATTTAACCATGATAAATATGACTTGGCTTCATTATACCTACATATATTAATGCATCTGAAGGAAAGTTTATATTCAGGCCCTATTAGTGCACAATGCAAATTGGAAACAGACTCTAAATGCCCAGCTACTAAATTTTCTAAAAACATGATAGGCTCAGTGGAAGCAGGCGGCTGCTTTGACATTCTTCCTTGGGCAAAGGGGGGAAAAAAAACACCAAAAACCAACTACTCAGAAAAATGTATTGACTCCTAGTTTGGTGTTCTCCTTCACCAGATTTATTGACCTGCAAGAGAAGTCAATGGCTGTTTTGCCCCAGTCAATATTAATTTCTAGAATCAATAAATCCTGGTAATGAATGGAGAATGTGAGTCAGTGTGTGCTCTTTAGATGTGTTCACAAAAAGTGCCATGTATAAAATAAGAAAACCATAATCAATCAGCTTTATCAGCATTTAAATATTATTTCTGACATCTCTTTGAAACGTTTTTACTTTTCTTGTTGTGTTTTTCTTTTGCAAGTACCTACAGATGAAAAAAAAATCACCTTGGAAAGTTAAAGCTGTTCCCTACATAATAGCTGCCTCTATCTTCCAAGGGCCCTTCATTTACCTTCTTTTGATGCTCCCAGAGCAGGGCCAACAACCTATAAAAGGAGGATGAACATCTGTTCTGCAAATGGACTTTGCTGCCAGCCTTATAATCCAGTGTCTTGTCTCCTCTTCATTCAGCTTGGGGATCAGATGGCAACCAAGAATGGATAACAATGAGCGTATCTGGCAAATAGTCCTACGAGGAAGAGCACATACATGCAATCTTTTATAAGCACATATCTAAGGCATGTATATATATATATACATATATATCTTAAAGGAAAAAAATTGTAAAAATGCTACCATTAATTGAGAAATTACAAATTCAAATTCTATGAGCCAGAAGCACTATGCTAGACATTTTACATATATTATTTATAAGATGTAAAAACAATTCAAGGTATTTCCATTATACCAATTAGGTAAATACAGCTAAATAGCCTTGAGTAACTTGCTCAGGACTGCTATTCCATGGAATTCCGAAGCCCTGGCTCCTTAACAATATCCTGCTGCTTGTTTGATATCTGGAGCTCAAGTTGAGAGAGTGCAAAATCCTTGAAAAGGTGAAATTGTGCTATGAGCGAAATCACATTCATAAACGTGAATAGCAACATTACCAAGATTTTTTCCAGATTCTATTTTGTGGAGTTTGTCTTTCCAGTGAATTTTTTTAAATCACTAAAACATCAGGTTGCTTGGTTACGTAAAAAAAAATAAACTTTTTAAAATTTTTAAATTAATTCTGTTGAATGATAGATTGAATTATGTACCCCAGAAAAAAACATGTTCTTAATCTGAATCCCATTTCTGTGGGTGTGTACCCACTGTAAATAGGGACTTTTGAAGATGTTATTTTGAAGGCAAGACCAACTGAATCAGGATGGGCCTTGATTCTCTTACTGGAGGCCTTATAAAAGAAAAAGTTGCAGGGAGACACTAGAAGCCGCAAATCTGTAGGAACCCAGAAGAGACGGGGGAGGACATCACCATGTGCAGAAAAGCCAAGGAATCTAAGGATCACTGGTCAGCCAAAATGCTACGAACCCCAGGAGCAAGCAAGCCTGCTGGCCTCTAAAACTGTCAGCCAATAAATTACTCTTGTTCAAGCTTCAGTCATCGTGTGGTATTTGTCTTAGCAGCCAGGAAATTAAGACAGTTGGTTACTCAACTTTATTCGAAAATGAAAAACTATTCTACAAAGCAACAAAGCTAATATTTCCTCCAAATCATTAAATAAATATCTGATGATATTTGAAGGATGGGAGTAAGCAAGGAGGTAAAGCAACCAATTTTGTTGTCACATTAAACTATAGGAAAGAATGCACTTAAAATTTTGTGTATATTTTTGGACCAATCATGATCATTTAAAACAAATAGGAATAAGTTTTTGTGTTAAATTTTCAAAATTGTGTTTCAAATAAGCAGTGTGAAGGATGCTATTTCCTGAGGCCTGCCTCACCTACAATATAAAACAGGTTTTGTGCACATACTTCCAACGTTGCTGACAAAACTAATGAGCTCAACTACATGAAATAAGCCAAAAGAAGCTGCATTCAAAGTGCAGCCATATCACTAAAACCATCTCAATCAATTGGTAAGTGAACGAGTAAATGGGTTTAGCCATCCTAAATCCTGTACATCCTACTAAATATTCTTCATCTTCTCTTCACTGATTTTATTTCATGTGGTTCAAATGTAGGAATGGTTGCTTAGAAAGATTTCTTTCTAAGAGTGTTCTGCCTTACATTCTCATTTATGAAGTTGATAATTGCAAAAACGTGTATGAGAGAGGGAGAAAGAGAAAAAAGAAGAAACCAACCCATGGGAAAGAAGGAAAGACATGTAGCCAACAGATCACCAAATTGCTTTCTCAAGGATTTGATTTGGGAAGATAATATGTATGGGTTCATTTACTCCTTTCTCAAAAGATAAATGAGCACTTCATACCCCAAGAGCGTATCTCAGTGCATTAGACAAGAGTGAGTTCTCTGGTGCTAAATTCCAAGCTTTGAACTGTCCCCGAGAAAGGAAAAGGTAGCCCAGGCTGGCCACCCCACCCACAAGAGCCACCTCAGGCTGGTTGGACTCCTATAGGGGCTTCTGGGTGGCCTTTTGATGAACTCCAAGTAGATCGTATTGCAGTAATTCAGTCCTTTACTGTTTATGCTTTGGACCAAGTCCCAATTCCAATAATATAGTGAGAAAAATGCTAGAAGTTGTAGGCATGAGTGCTTGATTTCCAAACCTGTAGCAGCCAGTTCTTGATCCCTGTTACTTTAACACAGATTTTCATTCCTATTCAATTAGCTTTGCAGTGTATATTTATCTATATATCTAACAAAGGAGGGACATGAGCTAAATCTACACACATGGAGGGTTTTTCATTGATCTGGTATTTACATGTATAGAAATGCACACTGATTAGTATCAGAATGCTGTAAAGCACAAACATATGCACATAATTACTATACTCTCTTTCTCTGATTGCAGCAAGGAATATCGTTCCTTTTGGGCCTCTGCTTTATCGAGAGAGCCAGCTGCCTTGTCCTTTCCCGCAGCCAGCCTGGAAGCTATAAGATTTAATGTCTAACCTTGGAATCTATTATCTATCCCTTGACCTGCTTCAGAATTTATATCTCAATTGCTCATGAGCTTCCTACTTTAATGCTACTATTCTTTATTTCATTGAAAGCCAGAATTTACCCCTCCCCCACTTACGAATGTGTTCTATTTCTAAAAGCTAGAGGTGAGTTTAAGAAGGAATATTAAGAACTCTTCCATTTCTGTGGTTAGTCAATTCCCCCATGGAAAAGAACAACAGAACAGTCAGCTGAAAATCAGTCTGATCTCATCTGAATCATCTGCTTTTCTAATTGATTAATACAAGTATGCTGATTTTTAGGAATATTCAGACAAGAAAAACATAGGAGAGAATTCTTCCTAACAGCCCAAGATGAAATGTTTTCTACTTTCTGTTCTACACACAATTTAGCAAATCTGAATTTTTGCTTTTCCAATTTATCACTTTAGCAAGTGTACATAGAAAACATATTAAATTAAGCAAGGCCCTAAAATGTGTTATGAATAATATAGCAGCACATATGTGAACTGAGTGCAAACGGGGACTTCTCTTCTTCCCATATTTATTTTTGTTGTTGCTATTGCTAAATGTACTAGACCAAAAAGATGGTTGCTAATCATAAAGATATGGAACAAGATAGGTTAATTTAGCAGTTCCAAAGGTAACTACACTTTTGAATTTTTCTTTTGTTTGCTTGTGTTTTTTGCCTTAGTATTTGGAGTAAATTAACCAAATTGGAACTACTGAGTAATTTTTGAAGTCTTATAAAATCAATAAAGCCAACTGTTAACTCAGTCAACCAGGACCCAGTGCACTCAGTCATGTAAAAAAGCAGTAATGTTCTCCTTTGTCAGTACTCAATTTTTTATACACACACATAGACAGATGACAGAAAGATAGATGATAGAGAGTCAGACAGGTAGATAGGTAGACAGGTAGACAGGTAAGTAGATAGATAGATAGATAGATAGATAGATAGATAAAACCATTCTTATCTGAAGTGGACTTCAATTTGACACAATTTATCCTGTATTAGCCAACCTTTCTTCCTTCCTTATTTTCCATTTCAGTACTCTATTCCAATCTTCAATTGGAACAAAGAGTAAAAAGTGGTAATGTGATGGAGTAGAAAGAATGTTGACGAAAACCCTGAATTCCAATGCAAGTTCAGTCCCTTTTTCATCCAGTGACTTTGGACTAGACTTTTAACTCCTAAAGTCTTAGTTTTCTCAACAGTGAAAAAGAGGATACCAATTTTGCCAAGTAGAACTGAGGCAATAACACATAGCTTTTTTCTTTAATACTTCCAATTGTTGGTAAACCGGAAGTATAACCAAAGTAAAGTAAATTATTCTTAACATCAACTCCTCTTCTAGCTTTCATTCTATTCCTCAGCCATCTCAACTCAATCCAAACACATCGCTAGTATGGAGGAGAAAACACACACACATACATTCCTAAGAGGAAAACCTGTATTACTCCCTCCATTTTCATGCATTAAGGATCATTCTCCTTATCTGAATGTCACAGTTAGAAGATGAGTTCAAGCTTTAAACAAATTTTTACTTACATCATTGATTTAATTTTAGGAGTGGATGTCTGAGAATATGGTCCCCGATTCTGTACCAGCAGTTAAAATTGCACACAAAGATCTGATCTATTGAAAATAACCAAACAATTAATAAAGGAGATTTTTATTAACTTCTGAGAAAAATTCATCAATGCATTTTGAAAAAATTCCAAATGGTCCCTGCCATTTCTCATGCACACCCCTCTGAGTTTCTTCTTAACAGTAATTTCCATTATACAGAAGCTCAGTAATGCCACACTTTTACACACAAAAAAAATGATTCTCTATGAAGTTACCTGCTATCTTCCTTCTCACACTGAAGGGGGCTATAAACTCTTTCCTTAACTGCCATTTTAAAAAACATATTTAATGTCACATTTCTCTGAAAAGAACACAAGTACACATATGCTTCAGAGATTAAGAAAATTAAGCTTTTCAGTAGATTCACACGGAACCCTTGGGAAGTCTCTATTGCTTAATCTTACATGTTAATTGTTGAAATGTATTTATGATATAAGAAATTACAAGTCTGGGCCTCGACATCGTAAGTCTTACCCTGGGACTTTCACAAAACAATTCACTAGCAGCATTCACAGTGGATAAGGAAAGAAGAGATATTTATAACTTATTCATCCATGAAACTTTTATTGAGTGACAAAGATAGTAGGGACTGCAGTGGCTGTGTTTTGTTTTTGTTTTTGTTTTGTCTAGTCAGCAAACTTTTGCTTCCCCACTTTTCTTCTATTAAAAGAACCCCCTTTTTTTGTGACTCAGGGCTGACCAAACCCTACACCCCAACCTGGGTTGAGCATATAACCCTGGCCTAGCCAATGAGAGCAATGCATTTATTTAACCATAATGATTGGTACACTTGAGAATCAGTAGGGCCAAACAGATACGCCTGAAGATTTTGCTAGAATTGGTTTGCAAGAGCAATTTAAGTCTAAAATTGCTGAATATCTTGAGCATCTGGTGAGGATAGTAAACCTGAGACTTCTACCGGGAGAGAAGAAAAAACAGCTAAGACACAGAAATCACTAACACCACTCTTTTACCCCTTCTGGACACAAGTAGGCTCTTATGCTAACTTCCCATTTTGAGAGCCAAACATTCTTTATTTTTTTCTTTTTATAAATTTGAGCTTGTGTTAACCAATATGTTGAACAAGTATAACTCATGGAGTGGGATTATAAAACAAGTTTCTTTTGTATTCCATTGTACCTTAAAATTGCTTCAGTGGGGAAAGTTCTTCCTTTCTCTCAGTTATAATTCAGGTTATTTCATGACTTTTCTGGTTATCCTTAGGCAATAAATGTTTACTTTAAGTGAACAAATGCATTCTTGGTTCCATAATGTAAAACGCCCAGTTGTATATAATAATCAAAAGTCCAACTGGATTTAAAGTTATATGTCCTCCCCTCCTTCAACTAGGGCCTCTGGAAGACAGGGAAAGGTGTTGTGGTTTCTTGCAATAGCAAGATGTCTTTGCATTTCCTCAATGTGGCAGTTATTTAATGTTCTTTCTCTTGTGGGAATTTTCATGTGTTATTCATAGTATCCTCTTCCCCTACATCATTTGGCCTTTTACTTTCAGTTCCCTTAATCATGGTGATATACATTCCTGGAGCTCTGTTATGGGTTCAGTTGTGTCCCCTAGGTGACTGCTGAGGCAAGACTTTAGTTACAAGTCAAGGAATGCTGAGGATTGCCAGCAAAACACCAGATGGTAGGAAGAGGCTCTTCTCCTAGAGCCTTCAGCAAAACATGGTCCTCCTAACACCTTGATTCCACACTTGTAGACTCCCCAACTGTGAGAGAATAAATTTGTATTGTTTTAAATCACCCAGTTTGTGGTGATTTGTTACAGCAGCCCTAGGACACTAATACAAGCTCATTATCAACTCTTTTAGCTGCCCCCAGGAATCAAGCAATCTCTCCACCTTCTCTCTGTTCCCATCTATTTGCCCCTCCAGGAGGTTCTATTAGTCAGGACCTAATAGGACCCCCATTTGTCTCTCACATGTGCTCATATCTTGTCCACTGTAAACCCTGTTATATCCTTTTATCTCAAATTTGCGAGTGCAAAATGATCTGAAATCTACCTCTCCTCTCCTTTGGCTTATCCATCAGCAGCTATGGAAGCCTCCTCCTGCCTCTTGGTGTTCTCTCTCGGTCTGGAGTCTCACACTAGTTCCAGTATGGTCTCATCTGCATGATCTGTGTTGAGCAAGCAAATGAGAGCACTGGATTTATTTGACCATAATGACTGGTACAGGTATGAACAATTCAGACCACATGGGGGCTCCTGGGCTTAATGTGAGGCACAGCGGTGGGACAACCAACCATCCTGGTTTGCCCAAGACTATTTTAGCACTGCAAGTTCCACATCCTGGGAAACCCATCAGACTGGGGCAAACCAGGACAGATTTACAATAGCACAGGCACCCCTAACTTTCCTTGCAGTTGGGATCCCGTCTTTCAGCATAGCTCTCTCACCAATAAACTCTTCTTCAAAAATCTTTTGACCTTTTTATCCCAAAATGTGCAGGTATTTAAGAGTTGTTTAACTCTTTCACAACTATCTTCTTTATCAGGTAGATGGTCAGTCACACATTTCACTTTTACAGGTGTTCCTTTTGAGGTTTCAGTGGAGACTTTTTGTAATATCCTGTTACCCCTTCTTTGATTTGGATTTCTTTCACAACCAACCAAAATGATCATATTAACATAGCCAAGTACTGTGCATTTTGTCAGTCAGTGGAACATTGTCTCAAAGTGTGGCCACTGGAACAGCACAATCAGCGACACCTAACAACACCTGGGAAGCTATTAGGACTGCAAATACTCAGGTCCCATCAAAGACCTCCTAAATCAAAAACTCTGGAATTGGGGTCCAGCAATCTGTTTTTTAACAAGTCCTCCAGGTGACCCAAGATAAGCTAAAGTTTGAGACCACTGGACTACAATTGTTAGTTCCCAAACCTGGCTGAATATTAGAAACACCTAGGCAGCTTTTAAAACCAAACTGATGATTCAATAGAATTGGTATCTGGTGGGGCTCAGACACTAGCAGAGTTTTAAAAGCTCCTCAGGTGAATCCAATGAGTAGCCAGGATTGAAAAACACTTTTCTACAGTACTTCTTGAATTTCTTTATCGAAGGGTTGAATTGTTAGCTGTTCCAGAGCAGGAGGACCCATGGACTATATAATTACTGGATTTTTCACTACCAGTCAGCCCTTATGTATATTTACTTCTGTGTAAGCACAGTGTCCCAGTCCACTCAATGTTTCCTCACTATTAAATCCCATTGTAGTTTGCATTCTTTATATTCATTTTTTTTTTAATTTTATGAAATTTCAAATTGAAAAGAATGACTTCAAAATCTGGAATTAGTTTGCTTTTATTTCAGTGTGGTTTTTGTCTGTCCTGGCCATGGGGCACAAAGATATCTGTCAATGAGCAGCAAAACTTGGAAAGTTATTCACAGATGTTTGATGCTATGACAATTTCATCTTTGAGAAATTAAAAGTGGATAGTATTTAGTGCATTAGACTGCAAATCTTGTAACAACCTAGAATGTATATGCAACAAATGCTATCTGGAAATATGATCATTTGCAAATAGGTACATTTATCCACAAAAGGGCTACATCAACCCAAAGCTTTTTAGAGCTTTTCTAAACCATTAAGCCTTTTTTTTTTTTTTTTTTTTTTTTTTTTCTGACTGGAGATAAGCAGAATAAACAAATTCGCTGAACTGGAATCAGTCCTGCTGCCTTTCAAAGTCCTCTAAAGAAGGTTCATGAAGCTGAAAGATATCTCTGATATGTTTTCTTTTTTTCATTGTTTTGCTTACTCTGTTCCTTTCATGTCAGAGGAACTTAACATTTGTATTGCTAAAGGAGCTTTTTACTTAGACTATGGAGCTTTTTACTTAGACTATGGATTCTCTGGTTGACTTTGGAAAAAAAAATGCTTAAAGGATTCTTGGGGTTTGGGACTGTGATAATTTGGCCTTATACATTGAGATAAACCCAATTTTGGCTAGAGACAATTTAAATTAAAACAAAATTCAGAATAAAAATACCTAAATTATTTAGTTAGTTAATTATTTTTTCTGTCTACAGCTTTAGGCATGCCTGAGAGACTTGGTCTGCCCTAAAATAAAAACTTAAATATATCTGATAAGAGCTCCTGACTTTGCTTTGAATTCAAAGAGACACAGAGTGGGGGTGGGAAGGAGAAGGCAACTACCAGAGGGGCTGACATCTATTATTCCCCTTACAACTTGCTAACTTTTTGATCCTTTGATTTGTTTGTTTTAAATATGTGAAGGGGGTAGAAAGAAATCATAATAATCCTTCTTTAGTATAGGATTATGTTTCAAATAAAAACTGATTTAAATGAGTTCACTAGCTAGAAGAAAAATGTGTGCTTTTCAAGTTTAAAAGTTTTCATCTGAGGTAGGGTAAGAAGCCCCACTACTAATTCTTCAGGCAACCTTCTTGCTCGATTCTACAGATCTACACTATGGCTCTTAAAATAATCTCTTGAAATGTTCAGGGCCTTTCAGTAGATTATAATGGTCTTATCCATGAAAATTGATCAACTCAGTTCTCCCCTACCATCCCCACCCAGTCCCTACACCTATTGCAAGGGGAAAAATAAATCGGTAGAAACTTTATGCAAGCATAAATGCATTCATTATATCAAAATCAAAAGTTATTCTATAACATGCAGGAAGAATATTTTATCCCTATGCCTATGTAGTATTCCAAATGGGTAGCTCAGTGAAACGACACCATAAAATGACCCAAAAGGTAAAAGCTATTTCCAAATGTTAATACAGAATTATGTGACACCACCTGTGGTATCCTGAAGGGCAAGGCAGTTATACTAGAGAATGTGCAATAACTTTCAAGAGGAAATGAAGGCATGGAGCCTAATCCTCTACCTTGGAAGTTAAAGCCCATAAATCTCACAGAGGATGAAAGAGAAAGGAATCTTTTTGTTAAGAGGCAAAAAAAAAAAAAAGGATCGTCTCTCTTCAGTATCCAGAAGCTCTTTAGAGGTGCCCTTTGGAGCCAGAGTGGGGCTAATTAAGCTATTTACATGAAGCCCATGATGAGAGCATGGTATTTAATCACATCATTATGACAGATAAGTAGAAGATAAATCACTTAAACTACATGCTACTGTATCTTAAAAATACAGTGCAAATACTGTCAACAGCATTTACAATTGCACCTATTCATTTAATTTTTCATTTAACAGAAAAGAAAGCAGAAGGCAAATTTGTGCACCAGCCAATCTCGCCTTCAGATTCTGGCAAGAGTTAAGCTTGGGTACATACCAATCTTGCGTGAAATAGTATTCTGCTTCTCATTTATAGGGAACACTGAAAAGTTATAAAATATAGTATGTGGTTTGGGGTCTTTTCTTGTTAACTGATGGTAAATGCTAGCCTTTGGGGTATGTGGGAAATACCAGTACATGTTTATGGTCTTCAAAGAGTTGCCCAGAAACTGCTGCAGAAACAGAGGCTCTGTTGAGATTTCTCATCCTCCAAGTTCCTTAAATGTTCTAAAAAGGCCTCTATATATGCTGAGTTTTATTATAACGCATGTATCTTCACATAAAAGCAAAAAGAAAACACAAGGGGGAAAAGTCTAACTACATATAAGCTATGTGTGCTATTCTATTTGCATTTATAAAATTAGAAGAGGTAGGAAAATGGGGAACTTAATTTTTAGTTAGATGCAATGGAGATTAAATTTATGATATGACATACCTGTGCTTTTATGGCACCAAAGTTATTTCATCTTTCATTTCAAGCCAAAATTAGCACCATATCTAGACTTTACAATCAAATTCATATATTCTGTGGGTTTGTGTGTGTGTGTACCTGTCAGCAAGTTTATTTCTTTGAACTGGTTTTGCATGGAGTCAAGTGATACGATAGGTGCGTGAATAGGTGTGTGATTTGATCTGAGTGCTAAATGAAGTCTTGGAGGATTGCTCTGTGTTATTTAATAAGAAAGCAATTCATCATCAGCATTTTGCATGGCTGTGCTGGTTATTACTATAGTTGTTCTTGGGAAGGCTCAAATTATAGAACTCTTTCTTACTGATTATTATACTTTTTTGTTGAGAAGATACAGGCTACTGACCTCATTACTTAAAACTGAATTCGTTGGGATACTGCCTTGCCTAAACAGTAATTTTTCCCCCAAAGATTTTTGTGCATTAGCTATGCGCCATTCCTTCCTTGCTGAAGAGTTCCTGTTAAATGCCAGTATCAGAGAGAGGTGGAGAAGGACATCACATTACACCATTACATTACACATGAGTACCTGGAAGTGGTTACCAGTGCAAGGAGAGAGCACTGAAGGAGGACTGAGTGGATGAAGGAGGAAGGGGACCCTGAACAGAGGACAATGTTAGGAAAGAGAAAAGAGACTGTAAGAGAGTATTTAAAAGAAAGGGTTCCAAAGATAAACGTTAGAGTCCTCTACTTTCTTGCTTAAGGCTGATAGGATCAGAGAATCTGAGGTTTAGAAGGGATTGAGTATATAACACTGAGGGCAGGAATTTGCCCTTCAACATACCAACAGTGTCAGCCAGCATCTTTCAATTACCTTATGTGACGTGGCAGCTTGAAACCACGTAAGGCAGTTCAGTCTCTCTCTTCTTCCTCTCTTCCTCTCCCTCTGTCTCTCTCTTTCTCTCTCTCTCCTTCTCTCTTTCTCCCTCCCTCTGTCTCTTTCTCTCTCTCATTCAGCAGCCCTAATTCTACTGAATCTTATTCTTTCTTCAGAACTTAGCTTAAGTGCCAGCTCCTCAGTGAATCCTCTCAGTCTCTCAGCGATCTCCCCACCCCGATTTCCCATCACATGTTGGAAAAATGTTTGTTTCTCTTCCACGTGAGACAGTGATCCCTGCAAGGGTAAGACCACACCTTCCACACACACATTCCACACACAGATGGAATTCAGTAAATATTTCCTGAATCATGAGCCAAAATCTGCCATGTTGTCTGTATCTTCCAATCATTGCACCTCATGCTTTCCTCAGGAGCTATTCAGAAGGAATCTAATTCCCCGTCAGTAGAACTGCTCCTCAATTGAGCCCTTCTCCTTCCAGCAGTTTTATTCTCTGGCATGACCACACCACTTCCTTAAGCCACTGGTCTCAAACTTTGATGTGCATCAAAATCACCTGGATGGCCTGTTAAACACCTGCTGCTGGGTCCAAGCCCCAGAATTTTTATTATTCCTGGGGTTGAGATGTTTGCATTTCCAATAAGTTGCTTGGTCTCAGTGTTGCTGCTGGTCCAGGGGCCATATTTTGAGAACCACTGCCTTCAGCCATTCTTCAGCTAGCCGGATGCATGATCCCTTTTATCCTCCTGCCTACTCTCTTTCTGGGAGGTCTTCTCTTTATTGATTAACCAGAACCGAACATAAAGCTAGAAATGGAAATTATCTGAAGACCACACTTTGAGAAACAAAGCCCTAGGCTTTTTTTCACATGAACTTCCATTAATAAAGTTCATTTCCATAATATTTAACACCTCATTAAGTGAATAAATCATAACTCAGTTTTGTTGAAGAAAATATTGAACTTACCTATCAGTGGGTTTTAGACTCTGTCTACCCTTTTCTATTTTATAAAAAATATATGTAACATAAAAGCATTCAGAGGCATTTTACTTTTATGCAATAGTCATCCAATTACTATTTATTGAACACCATCCATTTATGTGTTATGTATTTTACTAGGCACCAGACATATATAGCAGTGAATAAAAAGTGATTCTTGTTCTGAAAAAGCTTGCATTTCCTTATTTTCCATTTCAAACTGCAATGTTACTTTGAATTTAGTGTTCTCCATAGTTTTAGATTTTTATTTTTGGAACAAGACAGCTTTGATTTCTGACTTTCCATATTACAGCTCTTGGTTTATAAATAAACAGCCATATGATAATCAAACTGCTCATAATAAACCCCTTACTTGTTTTATCCTTTTTTGGAATTCTAACTTTTTAGGGATGGAATGGGACAGAATAGTGAATCAAACAGTAAATCTATATAGGAAATGCTTAAAATTAAATTTGATTTCCTCTTAATAATCTACTTGAAAATATTTGGAGAAAGAAGAGAATATACATTACCTTAGATACTTCGAAAATAAATAAGAACGGTTACTGAAAAGTTAAGAAGATGAGTTTGCAATGTGATTTATTTACTTACTACATTCTTATTTTTCATATATACCACAATTTTGTATTATATATCAAGTATATGAATCATCATAACAAATTTCACAGGCTTCTTTGCACATGTAATAGTAATAATAGCATAGAGTTTTATGTAAGATATAATTTGGATAATTACATGGTCAGGGGTTGTTTATATCAAATTACATTGTCCTTTATACTTCTAATGTGAGATAGGATTTGATATCATACAAATCAATAATTTATAGAAGACTGTAAAATTAGTAAAGATTACATGATTATTTGTATGAATGAATAAATGGACATATGGACTAAGTCATAATCTCTAATATTTGAACATTATTATTAAAGAGTTGGACCATTTTTACTGTGCTTACTTTTTTCTGTAGATAAGTAAATGCTAAAAGATAAGCAAAGTTTAATATAATTTGAAATCTGAGTGTTGTAAAATACCTAATAGCAAACAATCCCCCCAAAGAACAAGCTTTTTAAAAATCATTCATGAAAGAAAAAATTATTCCCTTTTCTCCTTTTTTTTTAAACAGTTCATAGGATGCTGATTGTAATGTTTCAAAAACATAATGTGTTATTCTAAGATCCATTTTCCAGTTCTTGACTTATCATGACTGCTATCTCTCTCCCCTAAGATCAACCTGGAGAAACAATAGAAGGAAAGCACCATAGTCTGAGGAAAGTATGAGCACCCCTGAACTCTTAGTGAATGTTTGGTATTGGTGTTGGGAGAAAGGACACTTTGGTCTGGAGCAGGAGACAACACGGTTAGTGGAGAAGCATGAACTAGGAAAGAACTCGTAGGATTTCTGTTCAGGTATCTAAATAAGAGTAGCCTGCACCTGGAACAGTGATGAGAGTGTGTCATGAACCTAAAGTTAGGTTTAATCCCATTTTGTCCGCTTGAGGGCCAAAGGAAATGACTATAAATGGAGGAGGAAATGGAAAGTTTTTCATGAAGGCAAGAAAAAAAAATCAGGGATCACAAGCTCAAATGCTTCCCATAAGGTTTTGTATGTTGTGGTATCATTTTCATTGCCTCAAGATATGTTCTAATTTCCCTTGTGATTTTTTCTTCAACACATTTGTTGTTTAAAAGTACACTGTTTAATTCCCATATATGTGTGAATTTTCCATTTCTTCCCCTGTTATTGATATCTAGTGTCATCCCATTGTGGACATAAAAAATACACTTCATGATTTCAATATTTTTTAATTTATTAAAACTTGTTTTATGACCTAAAATATGGTCTATCCCAGAGAATAATCCCAATGTACACTTGGAAAGAATGGGTATTTTATTGGTTGAGTGAAGTGCTCTGTATGTCTGTTAGGTCTACTTGGTTTAGAATATCATTCAAGTCTTCTATTTCTTCATTGATCTCCTGTCTAGATTTTCTATTATTGAAAGTAGTATATTAAAGTCTCCTACTGTCAATGTAGAACTATCTCTCCCTTCAAGTCTGTCAATATTTGCTTCATATAATTTAGGGCTCTGCTGTTAGGTACATCTTTATTTACAATTGTTTTATCTTCTTGTTTTTAATTGACTCCTTTTCAGTATATAATGACCTCTTTGTAGCTTGTAGCAGTTTTTTATTTAAAGTATATTTTACCTGATTTTAGTATAGATACACTGACCCTCTTTTGGTTACTACTTGCATGGCATATTTTTTCTCATCCTTTCATGGTCGAACTGCTTGTGTCTTTGAAATTATGAGACTCTTGTAAACAACACATGGTTGGGTCTTGCTTTTTCATTCTTTCTGCCAGTCTCTGCCTTTTGGCTAAAGAGTTTAATGCATTTACATTTAAAGTAACTATTGATGGTGCTGGACTTTCTTCTGTTATTTTCGTATTTAGTCTTTGCAACTCATACCTTTATTGACCCTCAATTTTTCCATTAATGCTTACTTTCATGGTAATTAGAATTTTTTGTGTTGCACTATATTGAGTCCTTTCTCATTTTTTTCTGGATATATTTTTTCACATATTTTCCTAATAGGTACCCTGGAGTTAAAACCCAACATCCTAAATATGTAACAATCATTTTTTATTTGAGAGCAATTTAACTTCAGTAGCATTACATATACTATTCATATACCCCTCTATTTCCCCGCATGTTTTGTACTTGTTACAAATTGTATCTTCATATGTTGTATGTACAAAACCACAGATTTATCATTACTTTTTATGCATTTTCATTTGAGCACCTGGAAGAAGTGAGAAACAGAGGTACATACCAAAAAACACAATAATTCTGGCATTTGTAGTTGCCCAAATGGTTGCCCTTCCAGGACGTCTTTATGCTGCTTTGATTCATTGTCTAGCACATTTTCCTTTCAGTCTAAAAATTACCTTTAACATTGCTTTAGGGCAGGTCTAGTGGTAGTGTAACTCCCTCAGCTTTGTTTATCTGGGAATGTCTTAATCTCTCCCTCATTTTTGAATGAAAGTCTCACCAGATACAAAATTCTTGGTTGGCAATTGTTGTCCCTCAGCATTTTGAGTATTTCAGCCCACTGCATCCTTGCCTCCATGGTTTCTGCTGAGAAATCACCACTTAACCTAATCAGGGATCCCTTGTACATCCTTGCTTTTTTCATGCAGCTTTCAGAATTCTCTCCTTGTCCTTTGCATATGACAGTTTGGCCATCACTTGCCTGGGAATATTTCTTTTTAAGTTTTTCCTATCTGGTGTCCCATGGGCTTCTTGGATATGCATAATCACGTTTTTTGCCAAGCTTGTTACATTTCTGTCGCGCTTTCTTTGGCTATTCCTTCCATTCCTTTTCTTCTTTCTCCCTCTGGCTCTCCCATAAAGCATACATTGGAATTCTTGATAGTGACTCACAGGTCTTTTAGGTTAATTTTGCTTTTCCTCATTTTTTTTTCTTTATGCTCCTCAGCCTGAATCTCTTCAACTGTCTTGAAAGAGTTCACTGATTCTTTCTTCTGCCAGCTCAAATCTTCTGTTGAAAGTCTCCTGGGAATTTTTCATTTCAGACATTATAGTTTTCAATTCCAGTAGTTCTGTTAGGCTCCTTTTAAATATTTCTATCTCTTTATTGAGATTTTCATATTGTTCATTCATTGTTTTCTTGATATCCCTTAGTTCTTTCTCTGTATTTTCCGTCATCTCCTTGATCATATTGATGATCATTTTTTAAAAGAGTTTGTCTAGTGTGTCCACAGTCTGATCTTCTTCACTGGTATTTTCTGGATTTTTATCCTTTTCCTTCAGATGGGCCATCAGTTTCTGTTTCTTTGTTTTGTAATCTTTTCTTGCACACTGTGCATTTTAATATTTTAAATTGTTAACCCTCGGGTTTAGTTCTTGATCTAAGAGTTTTGAGTTTGAATCCTCCTAGTGATATGAGACATTTTCTTGAGGCACTAATAGAACTGAACCAATCAATGCAAAAACAACTGAGTCTTTGCAAATTGGCTTTGCCTAGGCTGGTGCTTTCCAGCAGAGTTCAGCCCTCCTATGAAGACTGTCAACCCAAGGCAAAAACAAAGTGCAGGGTCCTCCCTGTCTTTTCTGGACAGGTGTCTTTTCCTGGGCTTGGGCTTGCTGGTGTCCTCTGGAGTTCCCCGTTTATAGGAATTTGAATGCCCCTTTACTCCCCAGAAAACAGACCTTCTCCCTCCACCATGTGTTCCACCACAGGAAATAAAGCAGATAAGTCTTTGTCCCAGGACTCCTGAGTCAATTGGTTTTTTTATACTGATGTTGCTCTTCTCAGATGCTTCTGCTTTGAGGGAAAATATTGAGAGGAGGCTGGGCCAGAGAAGAGTTTTCAAGTTCAGTCTTTCCCAGCCAGAACAAAGCAAGAGACCTACAAAGAGAGCAACAATGGGCTCCACGCTGCCCTGGGGAGGGGTTGAGGGAAGGGCCAAAGAGTGCCAGGAGCATCTACTATGGCTCTTTGAAGCTGTGTTTTCTTTATTTAGCACTTGTCCACCTGTCCAGGAAATGCAGCCCTTTAACTGATTTCCATAGTTTTGAGGGAAGGGACTCTAAGTCTCCTCTGCTGTTTTAGCTTGGGGTGGGTTTAAGCAATGGCTGTGCTCAGAGCCAGGGCACCAGAAATCTGAAGTAGCTAATCAAAAGCAGTGATAAGAAATCAGACAGCACTTCCCTGGATCTTGGGGAACTAGGTTTTTATATCCCATCCTGGCACTAGCAGGTTGTGTCAGTAGCCATTGCTGCATATCTCACTGCTACCTGCCCCGAGGCTGGTAGATGGGCATTGGTAGCCCCTGTGTGGAGAGAGTAATTCACCAATACTTACCCTCTCTTCCTCCTGCTTTTTCCTGGATGCTGCACAATGTCCTAATAGACCCCAGAGTTTCAAAATAGTTGATTCAGATAGTTCCTGCCTATTTGATAATTGTTCTCATGGAGGAACTGATTCCTGGAGACCCCTGCTCTGCCATCATTTCCACAATTCTCCTCTTATCAGCATTCTTAAAATAATGATAAAAGAAAGTGTTCAAAGATATAAACTTCCAGAATGATTCATACTGACCTGGACTTTCTCTTCATTCCTTAACTCTCTGAAGAACTCTGACTCATCCTTAGAGCACCTTGTTGACCAAGAAATTACAAACTGAGCTGTAAAGCAACAAAAGCATTTATTTGGGATCTTAGAATTGCAATTTGGGGAGCACAGATTAAGACAGCAACCCAAACTGTGTCTCATCTTGAGGCTTCTAAGCAAGGGTTTCTAAAGAAAAAGAATATTACATAAGTTGTTTGTAAAGATATGATTGGTAGATGTTTGGGGCATTCCAAATGTCCTTCAAGTTAGATTGTTTATGGAGTTCCTTATCTTGTAGCTATTTCATGGAGTCCAGATGTTCTCAGAAACATTGTTGCTATTGGCTTTATATACTTAGGTAGTTCATGATATTTGGCTGAGATGTACATAAGAGTAACTTCCTGAATGGCTTCCCTACTCCATTTTGAATCTCTTAGACATAGTAACTCCATTTTGTTTTATCTCTTTTCTCAAGCTCTTCCATTGTTTCCTAAATTTCTCACATTTATTAGTGTTTATTCCTTATGAGCTTCTGCCCATGCCAAGCACTTTATATGTGCTCTCTCATTTTAGCCTCACAAAACTACTGTAAGTTAGACATTGCTTACCTTTATTGATGCTCTGAGAGGACCTTATAAAGCACTGGGTGCTCCATAAAATAAGATTGGGTCACAACATTTTTTTAAGAGCATACAGTGGGCAGGGAATTCTTTAAGTTACTTGGCATATATTAACTTATTTAACCCTTTTTTTTTTCCCTCATTTTACAGATGAGAACAACTCAGGAGTCTGCAACCTCATTTAACCATTTACAGATGTCTGCCTAAACAATTAACATGTCAATAGCTTTTTACCAGATCTAAATTCGCCAGATCTAAACTGAGCTAATTCTTCAGGGATAACTGTGTTCAAATAAAATCTGTGTTAAAGTGTTTAGTTCTTCACCAATGGTCCCCAATTAGTGCCCTTTTCAGTATCATTGATAGAAGTCTTACTTTTAATTTCTCCTAATTAATGAAGAAGTGTTGTGATTAACCCAGAAATTTATACTTCTTGTTGAAAATTCTTCAATGCCTTTTTACTGTCCATAATAAAATATCCAAAATTAATACATTGACCTTCCTGCCTGCCCCAACCTTTCTCTCTGGTGTCTGCTTTGGTCACTTTCCCCACAGTATTATTCATGAGTCTTCTCCCACCACTTCCAGTGTCTTCACATGTAAGCATTCCATCTGTGGGGAAGGTTCTTTCTCCTCTCCACCTGTCCGTGACTGGTAAATTCCCACTAATTTTTCAGATCTCAAACATCACTTCATCCAAGAAGTCTTCCTTAATTCTCC
Organism: Choloepus didactylus; assembly: GCF_015220235.1. NCBI lineage: Eukaryota > Metazoa > Chordata > Mammalia > Pilosa > Megalonychidae > Choloepus > Choloepus didactylus. The sequence continues at coordinate 20,550,407 of NC_051309.1, forward strand.
AATCTTGGTCAGATCTCCTGTAATATACCTCTATAGCTCCCTTAACTTTGCTTTCAGATATTATCTTTATTGCATTATGCAATTCAGTGTGTATTTAGTTCTTAGCTGCTTGTCTCTCACAGAGACATAAGTGCTTTTGAGAGTAGAGGCAGTGTCTGTCTGTTATACTCCTGTACCCCTAGTGCCTACCACAATGTTAAAGCAGAGGGAAACTTTCACTTCCCAATAAATAGATGGCTTTTTCAATCCTCCCCTGATATAACAGATGGAATTTCCTACTATCCCTTGAATTTTTAAAACATTGACTAACATTAATAAAAATGATAATTGCTAACATTTATTGAGCAGTGTTTTAGTTTCCTAGTTGCTAAAACAAATACTATACAGTGTGTTGGCTTAAATGATGGGAATGCTTTGGCTCATGGTTTTGTGGCTAGAAGTCCAAAATCAAGGTATTAGGAAGGTGGTGCTCTCTACTGCAAAACTGGCATTCTTGAGCTGGCTGCAGGCCATCCTGGTCCTAGGCTTTTCTGCCATGTGGCAAATGCACATGGTGTTTTCTCCTTTCTCTTCCAGGTTCTATTGACTTCCAGCTTCTGCCTGCTCCGTGTGACTTCTCTTTCTGGGTCAAATTGCCTTTGCTTATAAAGACTTCGGCCATATTGGATTGAGGCCCACTCTCATTCCGTTTGGGTACAGCTTAACTTACATCTTCAAAGGTCCTGTTTACAGATGGGTTCACACCCACAGGACCAAGGATTGGGACCTGAACATGGCTTTGCAGGGAAGGGAGCATGTTTCAATCCTCAACCAGCAGTTTCCCTCCAGGCACTATTTCAAGAGGTTTGAAGTTTGGAATTGAATTCATCTTCATAGCCCCATGAGGTTGGTACCACAAGGCTTGTAGAGTGCTCAATGCACATGAGCCTCATTCCAGCCAGGGGCCCAAATTGGTTGAAGAATTGATGCTGCTCCCTTTTCTTTTGACTCAGATTAATCCTGAGACTATCACTTAGTTCAAAATGATCTTAAGAAACTGTTCACTTGCAGAAAAACTTGCCTGGCAGTTGTCTGTCCTAATGGTTTCTAGCTAGAGGACAGAAGACAATGGTCCCCAATCTAATAGCAAGGGCCACTGGGGAGAGTGATTCTGCCTCAAGGAAATGCAAATCACACACCCAAATCACAGCCTAATTAAATAGCATATCAGACAATGAAGTGCCACGACTTTTCAAATGTGTGTGGATGTTGTTGTGATCAGTAAATCTCAAATTCATTTAAAACTGTTCCTTCATTAACCACAACTCCTATTATTTTCTCAAGTCTAAAAGTAGCACTATTGTGCCGGTTTGAATGTATTATGTCCCCCAAATGCCATTATCATTGTGGTCTTGTGGGACAGACGTTTTGGTGCTGGTTAGATTTGCTTGGAATGTGCCCCACCCAGCTGTGGGTGGTGACTTGGGTGGGATACTCCCATGGAGGTGTGACCCCACCCATTCAGGGTGGGCCTTGATCAGTGGAGCCATATAAAACATGCTGACTCAAAGAGACTGATGTGATGGAGTGCAGCTGTGAGTGATGTTTTGAAGAAGAGCAAGCTTGCTAGAGAGGAATGTTCTGGGAGAAAGCCATTTTGAAACCAGAACTTTGGAGCAGACGCCAACCACGTGCCTTCCCAGCTAACAGAGGTTTTCCGGACACCATTGGCCATCCTCCAGTGAAGGTACTTGATTACTGATGTGTTACCTTGGACACTTTATGGCCTTAAGACTGTAACTGTGTAGTGAAATAAACCCCCATTTTATAAAAGCCTATCCATCTCTGGTGTTTTGCATTCTGCAGCATTAGCAAACTAGGACAGATTTTGGTACCAGAGAAGTGGGGTGCTTTTGCTGCTGAGTTTGCAAATACCAAACATGTTGGAACGGCTTTTTAAATGGATAAGGGGAAGATTCTGGAAGAATTGTGAGGAGCTTGATAGAAAAGGCCAAAACTGCTTTAAAGAGACTGTTTGTGGAAATATGGACTCTAAAGATACTTCTGATGAGGACTTGAGCAGAAATGATCAATGTGTTGTTGCGAACTGGAAGAAAGGTGATCCTTGTTTTAAAGTGGCAGAGAATTTGGCAGAATTGAGTCCTGGTGTCAGATGGAAGGAAGAATCTGGAAGCAACAACCTGGATTACTTAGCTGAGGAGATCTCCAGACTACGTGTGGAGGATGTCCCCTGGCTTCTCCTTGCAGCTTATAGTAAAATGCGAGCAGAGAGAGATAAACTTAGAACTGAACTCTTGGGTTCAAAGAAACCAGAAGCTGATGGCTTGGAAAATTATCAGCTTCCAGGGGGTAGAATCCCAGAAGCTACAGCCCAATGTGAGGATGTTACCAAACATGGAACCCAGCTGCCATTTCAGTACAAGCCAAGATTGGAAAAGGAGTTAAGTAGAAAGGATTTGTGGAAAGTTCTATTGTCTGATGGCTTTGACCCCTGTGTGCTTCACAGAAAGCCAACAGAATTTTTGTGAGATCTTTATAGACAGAGCCATTGCTGGTCTGGACTGGAGGAGACAGACAAGGAAAAATATCTTCAAAGACAGAGCCATGGAGGTTGAGGTCTGGAGTCAAGAGGTCTCGGGCTGGGAGAGCGGAGCAGCCCACATGCATGGAAAGGGTGAGTTTGCCCTGGAGGTCGAGGGCGGGCCTTCCGCCTAGATGCTCTGGAAGAGTTTTGCCACCTCAGGTCCCAAAGAGGTTGGAGCACATTCCCAGGGAATTGGGGAGAGCCTGGCTGCCACCACACTGTTCTGAAGGGGTTGAGCATGTGCCCCGGAGATGGAAGGGAATCCGGGAGCTGCCCCGATGTTTGAGGAGGGTGGGGCCGAGAAGGTGGTCTCCCCAATGTGTGGAAATGTTGGAGCACTCACCCAAGCATTTGGAGAGGAAACAGCTGCCAAAAAGGCCCTTAGGAAGGGTTAGACTCCTGCTCTCTCAAGCCCCAAGGATGCAACGTTGTTCTGTAAATGACTCTCAGACTTTGAAATCTAATGGAGTTTGTCCTGCAGATTTTAGGAACTGTTTTGGTCCTGTTAACCCTGTTTTCCTTACTCTTTCTCCTTATGGCAATGGGAATGTTTATCCTATGAATGTCCCTCCTTTGTATACTGGAAGCATATAACTTGTTCTAAGTCCACAGATCCAAGCTAAAGGAAAAGTATGCCTTAGGACTGACCACGCCTATATTTGATTTTGATGGGATTTTGTACTTAACTTTTGTTACTGAAATGGTTTAAGTTTTTATGATATTGTGATGAAATGAATGTATTTTGTATTTGGAAAGATAATGTCATTTTGGGGTCCAGGGGGTGGAATGTGCCGGTTTGAATGTATTGTGTCCCCCAAATGCCATTATCATTGTGGTCTTGTGGGACAGACGTTTTGGTGCTGGTTAGATTTGCTTGGAATGTGCCCCACCCAGCTGTGGGTGGTGACTTGGGTGGGATATTCCTATGGAGGTGTGACCCCACCCATTCAGGGTGGGCCTTGATCAGTGGAGCCATATAAAACATGCTGACTCAAAGAGACTGATGTGATGGAGTGCAGCTGTGAGTGATGTTTTGAAGAAGAGCAAGCTTGCTAGAGAGGAATGTTCTGGGAGAAAGCCATTTTGAAACCAGAACTTTGGAGCAGACGCCAACCACGTGCCTTCCCAGCTAACAGAGGTTTTCCGGACACCATTGGCCATCCTCCAGTGAAGGTACTTGATTACTGATGTGTTACCTTGGACACTTTATGGCCTTAAGACTGTAACTGTATAGCCAAATAAACCCCCTTTTTATAAAAGCCAATCCATCTCTGGTGTTTTGCATTCCTCACAGCATTAGCAAACTAGGACAACTATTATCACTGACATTGGAAAGGTTCTCAGTTGAACAGTTGGGGAATCATTACTATAGACAATCTATGAAGGGATATAGAACATTATAGACCATCAGTTTTATCAGAACACTGATGAAACTTTATTTGCAAAATATTCACACAACTTAGATACAGCAATTGCAATAAATCTCCATGTCACAGTTCGTGTATATAAATATACACGGAGTAAACAGAAATCTTCCAAATCCTTCCTACGATAGTTGTCTTTCTGGGACTTTGACCCAGAAAAAGAAATATGTTGTTCTCAGATTAACAAAACATCAGACAAGGTTTTGTTGTGTCACCAAAGTAGCAATCAATTTAACACGTCTCCTGTTGAAGGTAATGTCACAACCATCCCTATATCCATTGAAATTAAAAATTAGATCAATTATGATAAAATTATTGACTTTTAAATTAAGAAGAGATGGGACGGAAGTTCTAAAAATCTCTTTGTTTAGAATGTAAACATATCAGCTTGAAGACACATACATGTTCCTCAAATAAAAACATGCTACAAAATGGAGTGTGATACTGAAATCCTTTACTGTTTGGGCTATATACAAATGTTTTACATTCTAGGAAATTACGACATATGGCCAGTAACACCATGGTCTTCTGGCTTTGGCTCTGGAAAATTTAGAGAAAATTTAGAGAAAAATGTTTACAGAAGGGGAGGGGAAGAAAGACTACAAATGAAAGGAAGGAAAATAATATTTGAAGAAGGGAGTTTTTAGATTTCTAAGATACAGAAGAAATTTCCAATGTGTGTTTGACTTAAACCACAAGAAATTTAATGGATGAAAATTCCTAATACACCTTGAATTGTTAAACCAAGTATCATAATACTAATTATAACTAACGCCTACACGAACAGTTTCTATCTTCCAGGCACAAGTCTAAGAATTTCAACGATCAGAAATCAATTAACTCTTAAAACAACCCTATGAAGTTGATATTATTATGATCCCTATTTCATTTTACAAGCAGATAAACTGAGTTTTGAAAACATTGAATGATTTCCCCAAGGATATGCAGCTAGTAAGTGGCAAAATCAGGTCTCGAACCCAAGCAGGCTAATCCCATCTCCTGCACTTATAAACAGGATGCAGTCCACTCAACCAGGCACTCAGCTCATCACTAATGAGCATCTCTAAGTGCTAGACCCTGTTTTCTATGCATGGTTCAAACAGTGAACAAAACTGTCCTTACAGAGCTAATATGCTAGTACATGGAGATAAACAATAAATAAGTAAATCAGTAAAATAAATAGCATTTACAGGGGAAAAAAGTGATGCAGAAAAGAGGGAGAGACCTGGGCACAGAGTAATGGAGGTAGGGAGAGCAGGGGGTACAGTTTTAAATAGAGGGGTCACAGAGGTGTTTTAGTTTCCTAGGGCTGCTGTAACTGGGGAACTTAAAACAATATAAATTTATTAACTTGTCATTCTGAAGGCTAGAAGCCCAAAATCCTGATTTCAGCAGGGCCATGCTCTCTCCAAAGACTTGGGGAGAAATCTTCCTGCCTCTTCCAGCTTCGGATGACCCCCAGGCATTCCTACATTTATGGCAGCATAATTCCACTCTCCGCCTCTGTCTTCACATGGCTTTTTCCCTCTGTGTGTCTCTATCATCACATGGTATTCTCATCTTTATATCTGTGTTATTCAACCTCTTCTTAGAAGGACACCAGTCACACTAGATGAAGGGCCTATTCCACTCCAGTACGACCTCATATTAACTTAATTAGTTATACTGCAATGACCCTGTTCAGGTTTGCTAGTGCTGCCGCTATGCAAAACACCAGAAATGGATTGGCTTTTATAAAGGAGGTTTACTTGGATACCAATTTACAGTCTGAAGCCCATGAAAATGTCCAAATTAAGGCATCAACACGAGCTTACCTTCACTGAAGGAAGGCCAATGGTGTCGGGAAAACCTCTGTTAGCTGGGAAGTCACATGGCTGGTGTGTGCTGATCCCAGGTTGTGTTCTAGCTCCTCTCTCAGAACCTGTGCATTCTTCAAAATGTTGCTCTTGGGGCATTTGTCCTCTCTTAGCTTCTCTGGAGCAAACACTGGGCTAGTATCTCCAAAGTGTCAGCAAAAGTCGGCTTTCAGCAGCTGTCTCCAAAATGTTTCTCTCAGATGCTCTCTAAAGTGTCCCTCTCAGCTGCTCTGAGGTCCTTCTGTTTGTGGGCTCATTTATAGGACTCCAGTGATTAAATCAAGACCCACACTGAATGGGCGGGGTCCATATCTCCATGGAAATAATCCAATCAAATGTTCACCCACAGTTGGGTGCATGACATCTCCATGGAAACACTCAATCAAAGGAATCCAACCTAATCAACACTAATACGTCTGCCCCCACAAGACTGCATTAAAGAATATGGCATTTGGGGGGACATAATGTATCCAAAGTGGCACAGACCCTATTTCCAAATAAGGTTATATTCTGAGGTACAGAGGTCGGGACTTCAATATATCTTTGGGGAGACAGGAGGAAAGATGCAGTTCAAACCGTAACAGAGGTCTCAGAGAAAAGTGACATTTGAGCAAAAATCTGAATGTGGTGAAGAGTGAAGTCATGAGGATCTGAATTTTCTGTCAGAGAAAATAAGTCTGAAAATCTATAAAGTACAACTAAATTTGCAGCAGACATTGAATAATATTCATTTTTGTTCTCATTCACATCAACAGATTTCAGTGTGTAGGGGTTTCTCTCTTTTGTACTGAATTGTGATATAATGATAAAAATTAAGAATGGGAATATGGAGGGAAAAGTTACACCTGCTTTCAAAAAATTTGTTTTTTCATGTTGTATTGCATACTTCATGAATTTAAATATTAGTTTTCCACTGTAGCCAAAAAGACCTCTTCTGGAAATGACATAGTGCATCTCCATGGGATATATTTCCTGCATTTAAAAAATACACAATAAAAATTAACTCCACAGTGTCTGTGTTCCATCAGTCATAGCCTATTTCCTAATGACAGCACATTCATACTCCTTTTAAAGTTGATTTTCTCTTTATATAAGTATATTAACAATCTTATTTTTAGGTATTTGCTTAGCTTGACTTTATTTCATTTAGAAGAACATTTTGACTTTTTGACAACAAAAGTTTGTATGTTTCTGATTAACTATCAAATACAGGACTCTATTTAAAATAAAAACTATTTTAACTGCAAAAAAAAAAAACAAAAATACCTGTTTCCACAAACACGGCCTGAAGAAGATAAACTTGAATTCTAAATTTGCAAACATCTTCCATGTGCTTGGCATTTTCCAAAGAATAAAACAAAGCCCAAGATGTTACATTGGTAATAATAAGTTAACTAAGCAAGCATGTTAAATTATTAAATTTGGAGAATACATTGTGCTTATTATGTTACTTACCCTTGCAGTGAACTAGAAAATCAATGTGGTCATTCCAGACTGGTTTAAATTGGAAATATATTTTACACAGATGTGTCTAATGTAGTTTCCTGGCAGAGGAATAATGCACAGAACTTATATTTATAAGTATACAAATCTGGTTTTATATTACAATGCAGTTCTGTAAAATCAGATTTCCCCCACTGCACTTTGGTTTTCACTTTCAGGATATATTTACCTCCTTTTATCATTTAAAGTATCTTTATTAAAACACTATTTTTTCCAGATCCTTCAGAGAGGGTTTCATTTATGGGTAGGCTGGGGGTTGGGGAGGGAGTTTAAGAATAAACTGTGAACGGTCTATTTTAAACCAAGGGGTTCACCCTGCTTAATTAGTGCTAAATTGATTTTCTCAAAATCCTATTTCTGCTGCCAACTTAGCTGAAATTCAGGTTTCTTTTTATTTTGTCTTGGATCTTGGATCTTTTTTCTTAATGTTAAATAATTGCTCTTCCACCTGTTAAGATAACTAGACAGGCTTAAAGTGTCCATTTTAGTTCTTCTGGCAATTTTCATTAGATTAATCCTGCCCCAAAGACAATAGAAAATGTCTACACTAACTGTCCATTAACTTGTCTTATATCTTGGAATTTATGATTTAATATATAGAATTACCTCTCTATATTACAGTTGTCTATCTGTTTAATTAGTTTTACTGCATATATTTTAAGGTAAATATTAGTGAACTGGTGTTATTACAGAAATAATTTTTTTTTATATTTACTCTTTGGGGTTAAGGAATGATAACTATTTATCATCACTTCAGAACCGCTAATAGAGGGATTCCCCAAAGCATTCCATTCGGAGAATTGGAATTTTCATGTTATTGCAATGTTAAAGCAGCAGCATGGAAAAACATAAGCAAGTTAGAAGGAAATCGTGTCTCCGTGCAAAATGCCATGGCCTGCTATACTAATACTAAAGATAACCAACACTCATGTTTCTTCTCTGTATACCCTGTAAAAGAAAAGTTAGTTAATAAGTAATTTTTTCAAACTGGGACTCAGAAAGTCTGAGTGCCTGATCATTACTGGAGCATATTTTTACTTGTTGATTATGACTCAGTGGATAAGGGAGTACACATCTCTATCTGGACATTTCCATTATAACTGGTTGGTTCTGTCTATGCTAAGAGGGTTGGAAAAGCTCAGACTTCTCAGCCAAAGGCCATAACTCATGGGGTTCAAGATTATCATCAGCAAAAAGTTATCAGTTAGCTGATGTGTTTGCTTTCAGCATCACTTCACCATTTCCTTTTCTGCCTGCAGTATTGTGTTAGAGTTAACTTGTGCTAGAAATTATTCCCAGGTGAGGCTCCTGAGAATAACGTATTTTGGACCTTTCTCCACCAACAGAAAGTAAGACAAGAGCAATACAAAACAAGTTATGCTGAATGGCAGGACAAAAGGGCTGAGCATACGATGAGGGAATATGCCTGATGTCTTGGGCTTGTCAGTAAAGGCTTTCCAGAAAAAGTAAGACCTGCCCTACTATACTGAGTATTTACTATGTCAGGCACTATGCCATGCACTTTATACATATTTTCCTATTTCCTCCTTATGACCACATTAAGTAAGTAGTAATACCTCTTGTACAGATAATAAAACTGAAGATGAATTCAATTGTGTCATGTTTAGAACTGTATGTCCTTAGTCAATGAACTAGAGTTACCCCCTTTTATCATACAGTTGACCCTGAGAAATTTCTTACAGTACCTTGTTGCAAAGAGGAGAAGGGTGATGGCTATAGTAATGGGCAGGGCTTCTTCCTTAATAATCAAGGCCCATCCAGATTTGGAATAAAATTTTTGGGCCTGTTGAAACATGAAATTTAAATCTAAACACAAGCAGGGAACACAATAACAAGCTGAAGATGATGTTCATTTAAACAATCTTTATACTTGAATCATTGGATTGATCTTTTTTTTAATTGCCAATGGCATTTGGCTGATTCCCAATGTCTTAAAAACTACTATTTCATATATATGAAATACTTTGAAACCAGCAAATTTATATATAAAGCCATTTTGAAATACCACCCGGGAGCAAAGGACCAACAGATGCCAGCCACATGCCATCCCAGCTGACACAGGTGTTCCAGATGCCATTGACCTTCCTTTAGTGAAGGTATCCTCTTGTTGATGCCTCAGTTTGGACACTTTTATGGCCTTAGGACTGTAAATTTGTACCCAAATAAATCCCCTTTATAAAAGCCAATCCATTTCTGGTATTTTGAATAATGGTAGCATTAGCAAACTGGAACAGATATTTTTTGCTCCTCTGTCTCTCAAAGCTTCTGTGCATCCAAGCAAGCACTGGCCTAACCCTTACTGCAAGGACTTTTGTGGCTGGTTAATAAACCAGAAGGCTGGTTTATTAAATCATCAGTCAATTGATTGCATCTCTATCTGATTACATCAACGATGGGTGTGTCTTTCAGAATGAGAGAATTTAATCTGCTGGATTTTATCCAATCAGTTGCAGACTTTTAAGGGGTTGGAATGTGCTAGTTTGTATCTATTATGTCCCCCATAAAAGCCATGTTCTTTAATGCAATCTTGTGGGAGCAGACTTATTCTTTTGATTAGGGTGGGACATTGGATTAGGTTGTTTCCATGAAGATGTGAGCCACTCAGCTATGGGTGAGAACTCTGATTATATTTTTCCATGATGTGACTCCGCCCATTCAGAGTAGGTCTTAATTAGTTCACTGAAGTCCTTCAAAGAGAGCTCACACAGAAAGCAGGGAGGACAAAATGCCCCAGGAGAAGCTGAGAAAGACATTTTGGAAAGGAGCCAAGAGTTGACACAGATGCTGATGCTTGGAGATGCTTGGAGATTCAGACAGAAAGACTTTTGGAGATACTAAGCTAATAGATGAAGCCCAGAGTTTGGCCCAGAGAAGCTAAGAGAGGACTCCCAGATGCTTAGAAAGAAATGCCCTTGGAGAAAGAAGCAAGGATGCACAGGATCTGAGAGGCAGGAGCTAAGAGAAACCCAGAGACATTTTGGAGAAAAACATTTTGAAACAACCTGCAAGCAAAGGACCAGCAGACACTGGCCATATGTCTTCCCAGCTGACAGAGGTAGTCTGGATGCCACTGACCTTTCTTCAGTGAAGGTATCCTCTTGATGCCTTAGTTTGGACACTTTTATGGCCTTATAACTATAAATTTCTGACCTAACAAATCCACTTTATAAAAGGCAATCCATTTCTAGTATTTTGCATAATGGCAGCATTAGCCAACCAGAACTATATATAATATTATATTGTTATATAATATATGTTATATTGTTTCTTGGTTATTTCACCTGGGATTAATCACTATTACTCCATCTTGGCTGGAAGAAGAAATCTCATTCATTCTTTCTTTTATTGAATTTCTAATACATAATTTGAAGTGGCAAAGTGCAATGAACCAAGCTGACAAAAATTACCATCCTCAGGTGGCTCACACTTTACACGGAGGAATCAAACATAAAAAAATAAAACGTAGTTTTAAGAAGTAAGATTATGAGTTGAATTTGACACTCTAAAAATTGTGCTTAAGTCCTAACCACTGGTACCTGTGAATGTGTCCTCATTTGGATAAGGTCATTGAGGATGGAATTAAGTTAAAATGAGATCATACAGGAGTAGGGTGGACTCTTAATCTAATACAACCCATGTCCTTATAAAAAGGGGAGAAAAGACATAGACAAATGCAAAGAGAAATGCCCACTTAAAGAGAGAGGCAGATACTGGAGATGTGTTTCTACACACCAAGGAATGATAAGGATTGCCTCAAACACCAGAAGCTAGGAAGAGGCAAGGAAACATTCAGATTTTAGAGGGAGCATGACACTGTCAAACCCTTAATTTTGGACTTTTCAGCCTCCAAACTGTAAGGCAATAAATTTCTGTTGTTTCATGCCCCCTAGGAACCTAAGACAAGTATTATGGAGAAAAATAAAGCAGGGAAGGAAGGTGGGGAGTACTGGGAGCAGATACATTTAAAATCAGGATGTCAGGGAAGGTCTTACTGAAAAGTGACAGTCATAAAAGAGTAAACCATGTGGATCTCAGAGGGGGTCAGTGTTTTAGGCAGAGGGAACCAAAAGTACCAAGTCTCTGAGTTGGGAGCATGGCTGAATGTTTGAGAATGGCTAGAGAAGGAATAAGGGGAGCTATTTTAGAGGATAAATTTTGATAGGCAATAAGAACCAATATTCCAGAGCCCTTTAGGCCATACATTGTCAAATATTATAGACCTACAGGGAGCAGAAGAGCACTGAGATATACCATATGACTTAGCACAATGATTTTGGCTGCTCTCATCATGACAGACTGAACAGGGGCAAGGACTGAAGCTAGGGGTTATTTGGCTTTTGAAATACAGTTGATAGATGATGCTACAGTGGATCAGAATAATAGTCACAGAAGCATTGAAAGGGCATAGGTTTACAGAAATATGTTGAAGGATAAAACCAATAGGATGTGCTCACAGATTTGATATGGGGTATTAAAGAGAGAAAGTGAAGGACAACTCCAGGGTGTTCACAATGAGCAACTAGAAAGGTAAAGTTGCCACTAACAGGGGAGTTTTGTGTAGGGAGCAGTGAGGAGCCCAGTTTTGAACAGGTGCACAAAGAAAGGCAGTGGTAAGAAAACCCATGGCATATGTGTGGATTGGCCAGGAACTGAGATATCTGAATGGTACATGAGGTTCCTATTAAAATATAACAGAAAAAAAAATAAGGCATATGAGTCAGTGGTAGTCAGATCACAGAAAGCACTGAATACAAGCAAAGGAGTTTTGAATTAGCAGAGAAATGGGGGGGGGGGGCAAACAGGATACATGTGTTTAAGGGAACAGTGTGAAAACCTTAAAGTTTACTAAAGCTTTACTCAGAAGTGGTGGAATTCTGAAAATACAGCTGTAAAGTTAAAAATAGAGCCAAAAGGAATCTTATTGTGGAGCTTCTCCTTGAGGTTTTGAAATCTCAACTAAAGCAACATGACAGAAGTTGTAAAACGCTGAGAAAGATGGCTGCTAGCCAAGTTGATGCATAGTAATCAAAGATGCAGTGACTCATTTTGAGCAAAGGTGTCACGCAGACTGTGATATATTAAGACATAAGTCACAGATGGCAGATGAGACTTCAAAAAAGATACAAACATTGATACACTCAGAGTTCTAAGAAGGAAAGTGATGGAGTAGGAAAGGCTCTGGATGAAGGCTAGGAACTTTGAGTGTAGTCCTAATTTTGCTACGGCCAGCTATGATTTTTAATTTTTAGATAAGGCATATGGCCTCTCAGTGATGCAATTATCTGATCAGTAACGTGGAGAAAATATTTCATCTACCTCTTAGAGTCATGGGGATTCAACAAAATGGTAGGTGGCTCTTTCTTCTTCTCCCTTCATATGTCACCACCTGATCTACCCCATCCTCTGATTCATAAACTAATACAAATGGCACTTCCCTGGCATTTTTGCCTGCAGATAAGAACCTAGAGTAAGGAAGTCAGAGACAAAAGAAGAACATGAAATATAAAGATAACAGTAGCCGAAAATGCACAGAAATGGTAAAGGAAATGGAATGCTTAGAAAGTACTTAGTAGCTGAATAGTAGAGTACAGGAGTGGGGAAGTGCTAAATAGCAGGAGGGGAGACTAGAGACGGTGTTTAAGACCAAGTAGAAAATGCCTTCCGTGGTATACTAAGCTGGGAATATGTGGAGCCAAGGAAGATGCTCTCTTAGAACAAGGATCTCACAGGACTGATATAAATTTGCACTATTTAAATAGAGAAATATGGTGGCTACAGTCAGTGGCAACAAAGCTAGGAGCTCTAGATATTTTTGATAAGCTATTTCTTTGTAAAAGGGAATAAGTCTCTTCATTAATTAGCTCATTAATTCTAAATGTCCCTTACCCTTTACCATTTCTGTGAATTTATATTTCCTGTTCCCTGTGTCTCTAAAAGTTCTCTGTCATTCTCCTCCCGGAAAATTTCCCATCTCAACACTTCCAAAAACCTTGCCGATTCACCAAGAGAGCGGTGGTGTCCCCTGCCTTGAACTTACACATCACTTGATAGATAACATTTCATTCAATTCCTCTTTCAGATGGCAGCTCTGTTGGTGTGGTAGTTTGAAATTGTATGTATCCCAGAAAAGGTCATGTTCTTTTAATCCATTCCTGTGGTGTAGACCTGTTGTGGGTGGAACCTATTGATTAGGTTGTATGTGACCCACCCCATTCAAGTTTGGTCTTAATCCTTTTACTGGAGTCCTTTATAAGGGGCTAAAACACATACAGAAGCTAAGAGAGATGAAATTTGAGAGAAACTCACAGAAAAAGCCCCAGAGAAGCTGAGAGGAAGTCCCTGAAATCAGAAGCTGAAAGCAACGAATCCCAGGAGGGAAGCACCAGCAGACACTAGCGATGTGTCTTTCCATGCGATAGAAATCGCCCAGATGCTGGCAACCTGTAGTCCAAGTCTAGGTATTGCCCTGTTGATGCCCTGAGTTGGACATTTTCATGACCTAAGAACTGTAAATTGTAAGTTAATAAATCCCCATTGTAAAAACCAACCTATTTCTGGTATATTGCATTCTGGCAGCTTTAGCAAATGAAAACAATCGGATAGGAGAATCTGAGCTTTGGTTACCTCACCATATTATAATTATTATTATTTAGACACCCTATCTTGAGGGGTTCTTTAAGAGAAATCTTTATCCTCCTCTGTGTCTTTATCTCTCTGTATTACCAGGGACAGCACAATGCTAGCCATGTGTGTTCAGTGAGTATTTCCCAATTGAAATCATCCGGATATTCTTGACTAGTTTGTCTTTTGCTAAGACTAACCTTCAGAAAGCCTAGATACTATGGAAACAGGTTTACACAAATACTTTTATGAGAAATGTGCTCTGCCAGAGATCTCAACAGGTCACGGAGTGAATTTTTCAAACTGAAATCTCTTCATGTAATTGCACAGGAAACCTGTGCTGTGAAGCCACTACAAAAGGAAAAAAAAAAAGCTTTTTTTTATTTCCTATCAGATCACATTAACCACCTGGATACTATTTGAGAAATGTCCCTTCAGAAGACCCTGGTTGGTACAATTTTTGTTGTTGAGTCAGATCTCATCTTAAATTGCTGGCATCACCCACATTCAGTTTGGGATCTATATGATCATGTAAGATTTTGTGATTTTTAATGTTATTTTAATCTGATAGTAACTGAAACATTTAGTAAACATGTCTACCACGAGCGTGAAGCAAAAGGAACACTTCTACTTGATGTTTTATGCACTCAGACATATGCATATCCAGATACATTCATTGCTTCATTCAATAACGAATCTTACAAATATGTAATTAGCATGTACCAATTGTCTTAGATTCCAGGCTGCTAAAACAAATACCATACAATGGGTAGGCTTAACAACAGGTATTTTTGGGCTTGCTTCCTTCTGGGGTCCATAGCATTTTGGCTGGCTGGTAATCCTTGGGTTCCTTGGCTTTCCCCTCACACAGGTGATGTCCTTTCCTTGCTCTTCCAGGTTCGGGCTGACTTCCAGGTCTGGGCTTCTCTCCACAGCCTTCTCTTTACAAGGCTTCAAGTAATAGGATGAAGACCCATCCTGATTCAGTTGGCAACATTTTAACTAAAAATAGCACCTTCAAAAGTCTTAATTTACAATGGATTCATACCCCCAGGAATGAGACTAAGATTAAGGGCATGCTTTTACTGAGGTACATAGCTCAGTCTGTCACAGCCATGTATCAGACAGCTTGTTAAGCAAGGAGAGGACAATGGTGAGCAAGACCCATGTGGCACATACCCTCATGGAATTTATAGTATATGACATTTTTAAAGAAAGATGCAATGAAGCTCAACAAGTAATATATTGATATTTAACCATTTGATCCCAAACCATATTCCTCATTACATTTCCACTCACAGTGATATTCAGTTATTTTAGCAGCTTCCTTAATAGTGATGATTAAAATGAAATTAACACATAACTTCCACTGATGGGTGATGGCAAAATATAACATACTGAAATTTATTTCAGAATGAATCAGAATTATTAAATAATTAGAAAGATTTTTCCTTGCCAGGAAATAAATGATGAGGGTAATTAGAACTACCACCTGGCAAGCATCCCAAAATGGGTCACACAGTGGGAAAATTGCCCAAGAGTCACACAAAATGAGAATCTGATACATTGTTCTCAGTGGGAGCAGTTATTTGATATTCCTCTACTTTCATCATTTCCCGAGCTCACAAGAATTTCCTTAAAAAGTTCAAATTGTTAATCATAAGAGAAAGTTCTTAATAAAGACAAAATAAATATGTAAGTAGAAGCTAGGGACCAAAAAAAGAAATATTTTCCAAACCACACTCTATTTCCAGGCATAAAACTAGCACTGACTTTAGTTGAAAAGGTATTTGCAGTGAATTCCCACCATCTCAGACAAAGGTAGTGTCAAAATATGTATTAAGTAGAAATTAAAAAAAAAAAAAAAAACAACTTTCAGGTTCTAACTATGGTCTTTGTTTTTTTAAAGCAACACCCTTCAACCTGGAGTGGGACTACAGATTCCACAGGGAGTGCCCACATGGAGGAGGAAATATCTTTCTGGATAATAGAGTTTTGCAAAAATAATCAACTCTGAGAGTTCTTAGACCAAAGCTTCCATGAGTGCAGCAAATAGAAGCTAAACTTGAATTTCCAGGACCAAAGAGAAAGCAAGTACCTAGTGTCTCTTTGGTAAAGCCATGAAAATAATCCACACATAATTGCATTAGGAGCAGATGTGAGAAGAATTATGAAAGAGGTTAGCAAACACTCAAATATTTTCAGACCAAAAAGGTCAGAGTGCTCCATTTCATTTCTATGCAAGCACTTCAAACAGAATAACCACCTTAGCTCCTTCTAAGATTCAAAACTCCTCTTCAATGGCCAAGCCAAATGTAGTTTCTCCACCACCATTTTTCCCTATGACTTTCCTTTCAGGAATGCAATAACATTTTATGAAATTAAGACAAAAGCAACACTTATTTCTGTCAACATTTGCTCTTAGATTGCAGGAAATTAAACTGCCTTTAAACTTTGGTTCTTTTACTTTTTTTTCTTTTTTCCTGTTGACATAACTTCTTATTGAAGGACTCTAAATTTCCTCCTCCCTTACTAAATTAACTTTTAGCATGTTTGAATTTCTTTCACACAGTAAAAAAAAAAAGGTGAAAAAATAAATAAAATCCACCATTCATCACTATGTAATATCTAAGAAGAGCTAGCATTTTGTAGAGACCTTTGGCAATTATAAATCACCTTTCATACATAGCATCTCATGTAACTTTTATAATGGTTGTTTTTAATTTCCTTCCCCAGATGAGGAATCTGAAACTGGGAAATGATCAGTCATTGGCATATGTTCTCAAGACACTAACTAACTGTCAGAATTGGGACTGCCAGTCTAGTCTCCTCTACTTACATTGCATACCCCATTTAGTTTATTATAATACCCCTTGGCTTCACCTCCAGAATCAGGTCTTTTTGTGAGTACAGTGCCATAGCAGTAATTCCACAAGGCATATTTGTTCCTCCAAGTTTGGAGACCATTAAGTTCATCATCCACCTTTTGAGTTCTCCTCTATCTTCCCTCTCTTCATAGGCATTACTTACTCTGCTAATTAGTATATAACTTTTTCTCAGTTGCAGCCGTTATCAAATTTTTCTTAGCAGAGATTGTGGCTTTTCGCTGTTTTCTGAGAAACAAATAATAAAATCTCAATCACCTAGAATTTGTACATTTGTAAGTTTCCTACTCTCCACCTAGAAGTCCCGCATCCCAATTACCTCCAAATTTCTAAATATTGCAAGTATTGGGCTATCTTTTACTATATCCATTCAAGAAATTTTCTACTAAATTTTTATTAAGGAGTTTGTGGTTTTAGCACTCACAGATAATTGTTTCCTCTTCCCCCTGCACAAACAAACACACATACACAGACACACGCAGACATACTCAGGTTTACTCCCTCTGTCACCCGAGTATAAATGTATTATAACTTCGGGAGTTGACTAGATATTAACATTTACATTATGACTAGATCAGTATTGTTCACACCTGAACCTAGTAATAGACTGATTACCTTGTTTTTATGTCCATCTTCTTGTTTATGCTAGAGATAATAATAGCCTTAGTTTTCATTTAACAATTTAATCTTTTCTAAGACAACTGTAAAACCTCTTTGAATACTGTTTTTCACACAACTGATCATCAGGTTATCTGAAATTTTCTGTTCATGTATGTCTGTATTTGTGTTAGCATCAAACCTCCTGGGACCCCCATTCATGCTGCTCCAAATTGGTCAGATTACCCTCCAATGGCTATATGTTTGTCACCCTGGAATTTCTCATTACCTTCTATGTGGCTGTTTTGGGGATCCCATGATTCTCCTCTTAGTTTAATCTCTCATTTTGATATGGTATTAGCTTCAAAAAAAGTCCTGAATATGTGTTCCTGGGACTTCTATTGCTGGAAATATTGCAGACAACATATCCTAAAAACTGTCCATCTATGAAAGATCCAGAAATATCAGACAAACAGAAAATAAACTTCCTTTTAAATCCATACCTGAGCTCACAATAAAAGACAGGCTCAAAATTAAAGCAAGAGCTGGAAACAGCAGTGATACACAGGTTCTGTTGCTATGGCAATCTTAGAGGTATTTATCAATCTCAGTTCCTAGGTTTTAGATTCCTGCAAAGACATGAAAGAAAGCTTCAGTATTGAGCAAGCTGAAGAGTTGAAGTTGGATTTCCCCCATGTAAAGCAAGGCAAAGAGAAGGGCTCTATCTACAGTGAAATGGTGGACTAGGAAAAATATAAATATCTGAAAATAGGAATTGGGCTCAGTCTGGGCACACAATAGATTAGGAAAAAAGTCTACCCGAGTTCTCCTAGTCATAAGGTTTTAAATTGTTACTTTATATGATTCAGGATTTCCAAAAATTTCCAAGCTAAGAAATTAATTTAAAATGGCCTTACATTGGTAGAATCCCTAGGCACAAAGAAGGGATGAACATAGTTCATGAGAAAAGAAGCCACTGAAAGAGTTAAAAGAAAAAAGTAACTTAATCATAACCCTAAGAACTCCAGTGAATAGAATTATCTAATAAAAATATAAAATGATTTCCCTTAAATTGTTAAATGAAATAAAAATCACAGTAAAAGAATAAATTTAAAGAAGGGGCTTATTTTTTAGAACAGCCTAAGAGAACTTTGCTATATGAAAAACATCAATGTTGAAAAGAATGCTAATGAAATTAATAGCAGATTTGATCCAGATTAAGAGAGAAGTTTTTAAACTAGGAGGCAGATGTAAATACGTACTTAAAATGCAGCACAGAGAGACAAAAAATTAAATTGTAAAATAAAAGCTAAGTCATAAGAAGAAAAAATGGATTAAATATGCCCATTCGTAATTCAGGAGGGATAAAAAAGACAGGATTTCTTTCTTTTGGGGGACAGAAAGAGAGGATGGAGTACAACATTAGAAAGTTAATGGCTCAGATTGATTAAAAATAAAAACTTGAATGCTCAAAGGCAGAAAGCCAAAGAAATTCCAAACAAGACAAATTAATTGAAATCAACACCTAGAAAAATGTTAGTAAAACTGCAGAATGCCAAAAGACAATGTGATCTTAAAAGCAACCAGAGTAAATGACAAGAATAATGAGTGGATTATTGTTAAATATTGACTCATGTCCTCCACAAAGAATACGTTCTGATCTTACCCCCTGGTCCAGTGGATGTGAACCCATTTGTAAATACAATCTCCAAAAATCCTAATAAGATGAGGCCTAACTGAATCAGGGTAGGCCTTAATCCAATATGACTATAGTCCTTTTAAGGAAATTTGGGCAAAGCAGCAGTAGGATACAGAGAAGAAGAGAGAGCTGCGTGACACAGCAGAGACTGAGTCATGGATTACAGGCAAGCCACCACTAGAACGCTACAGACCAGAGACAGGATGGGCCAGCTGACACCTTAATTTTGAACTTCTGGACTCCAAAACTGTGGGACACTAAATTCCTACCATGATAGTCAACCAGTCTGTGGTATTTGGAAAACTCAGACAATTATCAAGAGCAGTGGAATAGGTTTTAAAAGCTGAGAAAAAAATAACAAAATATAGAATTCAATGCCTTGTTAAAATATTAAGTACAAGGCCAAAAATATATTTCCTGACATCCCTCGAAAAAAAGAAGAAAGAAAAGAAAAACTAAGAGATCTACCATCAAAATGATTTCATTTAAAAAATATGTATATAGTACATTTAGGAAAATTAGCCAAAATTTGGAAATAAAGCAAAATATGATAACATGACTTTTAATGTCAGGCAAACTAGAACATTTTCTAAGGAGTTCATCTAAGGGTCAGTCAATTCTCTAGGAGAATTTAATGATATTTGCAAAATTAATTAAATTCCAGACATTTTACAATTCTGTAAAACTGTTAAGGTGGGATGATTTTCTTTTCTGTTCAGTAGATGTGTCGGTTTGGATATATTATGCCCCCCAGAAAAAGCCATATTCCTCAAAGCAATCTTGTGGGGATTGCACTGATGATTGATTAATCTTCTTGATTAGGGCGTGGCCTCTTGATTGAATGTTTCTATGGAGATTTGACCCCACCCAGAAAGGGAAGGTCTTGATTAGTTCACTGTACTACTTAAGAGAGCCAAGGCACTTGCTGATGCTGATGCTTGGAGATGCTTGAAGATGCAGACAGCAGCCCAGAGACATTTTGGAGAAAGTCATTTTGAAACACAATCTGGGAGCAAAGGAACAACAGATGCCAGCCACGTGCCTTCCCAGCTAACAGAGGTGTTCCGGAAGCCATCAGCAGTTCTTCAATGAAAGTATCCTCTTATTGATGCCTTAATATGGACACTTTTATGGCCTTAGAACTGTAAATTTGTAAACAAATAAATTCCCTTTATAAAGCTAATCCATTTCTGGTATTTTGCATAATGGCAGCATTAGCAAACCGGAAGAGTAGAGAAGATTTCATGGAAGTTCTGGTTTTATTGTTTTGGAGGATATTAAACAGTTTTGTAGCAAACATAGAAGTCTTATCTCAGCATTTTCCTTTTTTTTCCCTACTGTCTATATAATTCCAGCTTCTTAAATTATCTTTTGAGCTAGGCACATTATTCTACTATTATCAATGAATTATTAAAACTCTGCCACTTGCATGTTATTTTCTATGAATTTTTAAATCACTTTTATAATAATGCTTTGACAAGGAAGTATTTCAAACTAAGCGCAACTAAACCCAGAAAACAACTTGTAAGAAAAAAAAGGTTTAAAATTAAATGGGTATATGGATAAATTTAAACAAATATTCACCATTTGAGACTGTAATAAAATAAATACTTTGGACAAGATTTTAAAAAAAAGAACTAAAAACCTGGACAAATTAATAGTAAGTTGATAAGAATTAAAAAACTCTATATTTCTTAAATTTTTCAGAGGAGAGATACTGAAGACACTGAACTCTTTATTATGTAAATGTAGTATAGTTAATAAAACCATAAAAAACAGAAAATGCTTAAAATGTCCAAACTAGTGGGGAAAAAATATTGAATTTAAAAACAAATTCAAACCTTCTGTTAGACATAAAAATAAAGATGGAGAAGCATAAAAATATTAGTTACCAGGATGCATAAAATACAATGGTGGAGATAATTAGAGAATAATCAGAATAAAAGTTAGTAGGCTACTTTTAAGAGTGGCAGAGCATGTCAAGTTAGATTTTGAAATTCCTTATTTACAAGACACAATTAAAACAAAGATGTGGGAAAGCACACAGAAAACCCAATGAATGCAAATAAAACATCAGACACATACTATTCAAAAGACAGCTACTATACCTATATTAATCACAGAAAAAAGGTTGACAAAACATGTTATTATGCTTAGGGAAAACCTCTGAATTATAATAAAATGTTTAATCATAAGGAAAATATGAAAATTCTCTAGATTTACCCACATACTATTATCAAAATACATAAATAAATATTTGACAGAACTAATTTCATAGCAAAATATTTGAACACAGTGATCTGAGTACTTAAGAGATAACTATTTTGATTAATAATATGTTAACTTTGAGTCCTTGTTTCTTATTAGATTGGAATACATGATTAGAAATGGTAAAATAAACCACTTTTTAAAGGAAAAAAAAATATTTCATCACCAAATGTTACTAAATAAACATTGTCTTCTATAGGTGTTTTCACCTACATATCAAACTTTCACACTAGTGTTTCAGAATAATTACTTAAGACATTAATTTGTGTTTTTTTTTTTTTTTTGCAGTTGTGGAACAATCAAGAATAATAAGAATTATGTTTACATTTCCCCTCTTCACAATCACTCAAGGACTAGAAGAGTGCAGGAGGTCTTTCCTCTCAATCCAGATAAAACAGGTTTGATTTTTCTTAGAGAATCAAATTGTCAAAGGGGTGAAGGGTGGGAAGAGACACTGGTGCTTGGGCGATGGGAAGGCAGGGATGGCAGGACTCAGGAGGCAGCTTCCAAGGCAGAGTAGGAGAAGGGAAGGTCTTTGTGTTTTGTTTGATTGATTGTTTGCTTCCTTGTTTTTATGGTAGTGAGACTTGGGGAGGGGTTGGATGGTGGAGACACTGGGGTGTAGATGCTGAGGACCATGATATCCAAGAGCCATAGCACTGGGATCTACAAGAAAGTCTCCTTGTCCTTCATTGGAAAGGGGAGGAGAGGTGCCTTAGTTTGCCAGGGCTGCAGTAGCAAATACTACAAAACTAGTTGGCTTCATCAACAGGAATTTACTGAATCACAGTTTTGTAGGCTGCAAGTCCAAAATCAAGGTCTTGACGGGACATGCTTCCTGGAGTCTGTGGTGTTCCAGTGCTGGCTGGCTGCAATTCTTGGGGTTCCTTGACTTGAATTTCTGCTTCTGTGACATGGTGATGTCTCTTTAGTCTCCTCCTGTGACTTTCTCCGACTGATTGTGTCAGAATTTCCTCTGCCTTAGAAGGACTTCAGTCCTGTCGATTAAGGTTCACCCTAGTCAATTTGGCATCATCTAAACAGGAATTTTGAAGATCTTATTCACAAATAACTTCACACCTTAACTAATAATAACATCTTCAAAGGTCCTATTTCCAGGTGAGTTCACACCCACAGAAATGCAGATTAAGACTTTTAAGGAACACGATTCAATCCTCTACAAGAGGGTGGACTCCACCACAAGCCAGCTCAGCAGTAAACACAATGAAATAAAGAAGGAGGCCCTTCTCTTGTTTTCTAAGCACCACAAAACACCTTGTGCAAATTATTACATGACTTGAGGGAGGTAAATTGGGAGGTAAAGAGATCCCCCAAAGTATGCATCAGATTAAATTGTCCCCCTCTTCTAGCATTTGAAAGCTGGGAGTCAAATCTAATTATTAAAAGGTAAGCATTGTAATGTTTTTACTCCCCAGAGAATTGAAGAATAAAATTCATATTTAATAAATACCATGTAAAGTTTTCTTGTAAAGCATTTTACTTCCAGTGTTCATATGTTTTATATTCTTTGGAGGACCACATTTCAGACCCCAAGGTCTTTCAAAAGTCCTTTGGAGTAATTGAAATTGATTCTATATTTTGTTGTCCGTTGTAAAAAAAATGATAGTATAGACTCATTAATACAAAGGATCCTCAATAAATTTCTACTATCTTGATCCCCTTGGTATTTAATAAGGATCCAGCATGTGGCATATGCTTAGTAAATATTTAATGAATGAAATTAATCATCATTTAATGAATGAACCCTATGTCATTGTCATTTCCATTTCTCATATGATGAAGTTGAGGCAGCCCAGTTAAGTGAGTTATATAAGATTTTACAGACAATGTCGAAGTCAGAATTAAATTGCAGATCTTTTTCTTGGCACTAGGCCAATCTTTTTCAAATGTTGGGTCATGATCCACTAGCAGGAGGCAAAGTCAACATAATTGGTCAGGATTGGCATTTATATAATGAAATAGAATAGGATAGAAGAGAAAAATGACATAACATAGCTTACATAGCTCAGCACAGCACAATTTAACAGAGACTAGAAAGAAAAAGAACTGAGCACTGAGCTGGCTAAATAATAAACTGATTGAATAGTATTTTGTAAAACTTACTCATGTATTAGGGCAATAGGTAAAATTATTTTTTTTTTCTGCAGTGGATCATGGCCTAAAATATTAGAAAGCTGCTAAACTCGACCATTTGTCTTCATTAATCGCACTTTTAACATTTCCTGGGAGAAAATACCACTTCTAACCTGGCTGTCCTATGTTTCTTCCCTTTATTTTACTTAATTTTTTTTAATCATGATATTTCCTACATTTAAAATGTTAGGAAAACAATAGATACACACTCAATATTAAATAGGTATTAACCCAATGCCATATTTGCTTTCTCCTCTTTTCTTCTCTCCCTACTGCCTCTTTACTCCTTCCCTTCTTTCCCCTCCACCTCTCTCAAGGAATAGAATGTTACAGATACAGCTAAGGCTCCATCCTGCTCTTTTATACCTCCCATTTTGCCCCAAGGGTAGCCATTATTTTGAAATTGGTATGTATTGTCCTATATATGATCATGAAATTTTGCCATTTATGTATTCATGTTCATTTCATTTATGCATTGTTTTGTACCCACTTTTGGCAACTTCTTTCCTCACCAATGTTTTTCGGATCTATCCCTTCACCCTCTGAGAGATTGTTCATTAGTTGCACAAGCAGTATTTCGATGAATATCCTTAAATGTCAGCAGCTAAGAAAAATAAATAGGCCCAAGTAGAAAAAAAAATCACCTTTCACAGTCTGCACATTGGCTCTGCAATGGCTGGTGCTCTCCTTCAGAGTTTAGCTCTCCTATCAAGAAGATCAGCTTAAGGGCAGGATCTTGGCTGTCTTTTTTGAGTCGGTGTCTTGTCCTAGGCTTGTGCTCCCTTGCTCTTGCTCTTAGGGATTCCTGTTTACAGGAATTTGAATGCCCCCTCTACTCCCTATGAAATAGACTTTTTCCCCCTCCCAGGTGCTCTATGGCATGAGTTAATGAAGGTAATCCTTTACCTCAGGTGATTTCCAGTTGTTTCTTACACTACTTTAGCTGTCCGAAGCTGCTTCTGGGTGCCCACAGAGGAGTGTCCTGGTTCAGTCTTTCAGGCTGCCCACCAATAGACTGGCACCAACATATAGGCACCCAGTGTGTGCATGAGGGTTTCCCTGCTCCCTCTGGAACAGAGCAATGGTCCCACAATGGGAGTGTTGGCGGCTGCACGCTGTGCAAGGGAAGGGCTGGGAAAAGGACCAGCACGGGTGTCATGAGCTTCTCCTACTAATTTCAAAGCTGCATTTTCTTAATTATGCCCTCACCAGTTACTGCAACCCTGTTTTCTGGAGTTTTGAGGAAGATGGCTCCGCCAGTTTTCACTAGTTGTTCAAAGATTCTGTGGGGAAATGGCATCCTGGAGCACTTTATGCCACCATCTTGGTCAATAAGAAGCTCTTATATAACAAGTAACATCATAATTTCGTGCTCATATGTGTTGTAAGAATTTCTCTGCCCTAGATGTCTAGAAATGAAATTCGTCTGCCATAGTAGGGTATGGGCACCTCTGACTTTCCTGGATTTGAGAGAGTGGTAGTACCAGTTTGAAACTAACAAGACATAATAGCTTTTGTGTGGCCATATCCTTGACAACATTTGATACTATCAGACATTAATTTTTACCATCTATTGAGTAAGAAGTTGTTGATTTCATGCAGTTTTCTCACTATTACTGAGATTGAGCATCTTTCTAGACTCAAAAATAGCTTATTGGCCATTGTTTTGGATTCTTTCTACATATATTACTTATTGACCTTTTTCTTCTGGGTTCTTTTATTATTGATTAGTAGAAATTCTTTATATATTTTGCTTACTAACCTTGGTTGTACACATTGCAAGCATCTTCTCCAGTCTGTGAATTTTCTTTAAACTTCATGATATGCTTTTTCCCATAGGTTTTTGTTTTTATTAGTAGTGGCAGGGTTTAATGCAATCAAATCACTGTCCTACTTTGTAATTTATGCTTTTCTTAAGAAATCACTTATCATCATCATATTATAAAGATATATTTTCTGTATTTTCTTCTAAATGTTTTACAATTTTGCATCCCTATTAACACATGAGATGTATTTGTGCAGATGGAGTGATATGAGAATGTGGTTTAGATTTCTGTTTTTATGGCCAGTTGTCTCAGCAGAACTTATCAATTGTCCATCCTGTCTGACATGATCTCCAATGCTTTTTGTAATGCACGTACCAACCACTCATGCATATGTAGGACTTCAAAACTCTACTTTATTTCTTTGCTCCACTCTTCTATACTTCTGAAAACAACTTGCTTTAATTATTTAGTTTAAACACCTTGGAACTTGGTGAACCATATATTCTCTACTACTCCTTAAAGATTTCTTATCTATTTTAAAAATTTTGCTCTTCTATTTGAATCTTATAATCAGCTTTGCAGGTCATGAGACACCTTTTTGAGATTTCTATTGGAACTTAAATGAATATATACATCAATTAGCATAGAATTGCCATATTATAATATTGAAGCTTTCCTACTAAGAAAATCTATTTAGTTCTTGGTCTTTCAATTTTCATATTTTTGTTAGTTTTATTCACAGTAATAACACAGTTTTGTAGCTAATATAAATGCTATTTTTTTAGTTTGGTTTGGCTTTACATTTTGTAATTGCTTATTGCTAGTATATAGAATTAAAAGAGATTTTTGTATGTTGTTCGTATAGCCTCTAAATTTGCTATTTTATTAATTTTAACAGTTTGTCCATAAAATCTTACAGATTTGAAATAATAAGCTTGCCTTTTCTTACTTTAAATCTTGCTTTAAACTTTTGATTTCTGTCTTTTGTTAGCATATAACTTAGTTTGTCTATTCCAATTTGAATAGAAGTGGTGACAGAGACCATTCTGTCTTCTATTCCTAGTTGCTAAAAATGTATTATGGATATGTGACACCAAGGGAAGAAATGTCTATTTGGTGCAGAATCTGTATTTTCTAAACAATATAACTCTACAGTTGATTTGTTCAAACAGCACGATTACATGGAACTTTGAATAGGAAGTGAGATACAGTAGGTTAGTATAAGTTAGAGTGAAAGAGTGACACATCCCAAAGTAATTTGGGCAGGGAATAAAAAATATATTTACAGCCTCCCCCCACCCCCACCCCGAGGAGCTGGGGGAAGGTGCAGAAGTGTTGGACTTCCTCACCTGGACTGGTGGTGTTGTCACAAACATTGGGACTGGCGGTTTGATGTGCCGAGCTCTTGATCATGGGACTTGCCCTTATGAAGCTCCTTACTGCAAAGGAGAGGCTAAACTTGCATATAATTGTGCCTAAGAGTCTCCCCCGGAGTACCTCTTTGTTGCTCAGATGTGGCCCTCTCTCTCTCTAACTGAGCCACCTCAGCAGGTGAACTCGCTGTCCTCCCCCCTACGTGGGACCTGACTCCCAGGAGTGTAAATCTCCCTAGCAACACAGGATATGACTCCTGGGGATGAATCTGGACCTGGCATCGTGGGATTGAGAATATCTTCTACCAAAAAAGGGATGCAAAATGGGAGAAAATAGTTTCAGTGGCTGAGAGATTTCAAATGGAGTCGAGAGGTCACTCTGGTGGACATTCTTATGCACTATATAGACAACACCTCTTAGGTTTTAATGTATTGGAATAGCTAGAAGTAAATACCTGAAACTACCAAACTCCAACCCAGTAGTCTGGACTCATGGAGATGATTATATAAAAATGTAGATTACAAGGGGTGACAGTGTGATTGTGAAAACCTTGTGGATCACACTCCCTTTATCTAGTGTATGGATGGATGAGTAGAAAAATGGGGATAAAAACTAAATGACAAATAGGGTGGGATGGGGGGATGGTTTGAGTGTTCTTTTTTACTTTTATATTTTATTCTTATTCTGATTTTTTCTGATGTAAGAAAATGTTCAGAAATAGATTGTGGTGATGAATGCATAACTGTATGATCATACTGTGAACAGTTGATTGTATATCATGGATGATTGTATGGTATGTGAATATATCTCAATAAAACTGAATTTAAAAAAAATGTGTTATGGATAAATGGAAAAAGTAATCAATTTTTCTGCATTTATTATAGTGATAATATGATTTTTCTCCTTTCATTTGAACCTGATAATTTTATTAATATATTTTTGAATATTGATTAGATATTTATTCTAATATTTATTTTATATACTTTTTAGATTTGGTTTGTGTATTAATTACATAACAAATTACCACAAACACTGTGACTTAAAACAGCACAAATTTATTATCTCATAGTTTCTGTGGATCATCAGTCTACATACAGGTTAGCTGGATTCTCTGCTCTGGATCTCATCAGGTTAAAATCAAGGTGTTGGTCAGGGCTGTGATCACATCTGAGACCCCCAGGTTCTCTTCCAAGCTCCACTCTTTCCTTGCTAGCTGTTGACTGGGGACTGAGTGCATCTCTTAAAGGCTGCTCTCAGGTCCTGGCCCCATGGCCACCTCCATAGGTTTTCCCGCACGTGCCGTCTTAGTTTGTTAGGGATGTTGTGACAGGCTACCACAGACTAGTTGGCTTATACAATAGGAATTTATTGTTTCTCAGTTCTGGAAGTGAGAAATCTGAAATCTCTAACTGTTGGTAGGGCCATGTTCACTCTTAAATTGTAGGGTTTTGGTGATGGATTGTCAGCAATCCGTGGCATAATTCAAACTCTGCCACATCATATGACTGTGGTCTTTCTGTCTGTCTCTGCCTCTCTCTGTGTCCACATTTCCTCTACTTATGAGGATACCAGTCATATTGGATTGTAATACAGCTTGGTGTCATTTTAACTAGTAGCATCTTCCAAGATCCTATTTACAAATAAGTTCACATTGACAGGACTAGTAGTTTAAACTTGAGTATGTCCTTGGGGGGTATACAGTTCAATACATAACAATAACTTATTTCATCCAGTCAGCCCCAACCTGGATAATCCCCCTATTTGCTTAACTCAAAGTCAACTAATTAGGGACTTAAGTGATATCTGTAAAGATAAGACATATACCTTTGACATATGATATTATCCATCATATTCATAAGATCTGTCTGCACCCAAGGGGAGGGGATAAAATAATGTGAGACTCTTGGGGACCATCTTAGACTTCTCACCAATCACACATTGCTATCTTTATTTAGAACTTTTCTCACTATGTTCTTAAGCAAGATTAGCATACAGTTTTTTATTTTGTACTGGCCTTTTCTGTTTAGTGTATAAGCTTACTTATGGTCATTTTTGAGTTGGGAACATTAACTCTCATGTCTAGTTAATTACACTAATACATGCATCTATGTTTAACATTTTCAAAGTACTGTTTCAGATGTAATCACTTTTCCTTGTTCTTTCACTGATACATCTTTCAGCTCTCTGTTACATCAGATCCAAAATAGTAAGAATGATAGAAATATTTATTCCAAAATTCTCAGTTTCACCAGTCATGGATTCTTCTGTCTCCTATAAGGGAGCATGATACACATGTAACATAGTAGAAAGATCATGGAATCAGAAGTTTGGAGACCAGGGTTTTAGTTTTAAATTCAACACTCACAAATGGTGTTATATTGATATCAGTTAAATCACTTTCTAATTTTTATTGGAAGGCAATTTTCCATGAATATTTTCAAATTTCCACTGGTCTGCCCTTCTGAGCTAAGAGCACTGACAAATCATGGCTAAACAATAATTGAATGGCAAACATACCTTGGAAGTTAAGAAGAGTGTGTAACTCCAGATAGATTTAGAGTCATTTGTTCACACTCCAGAGTAGAGACATTTCCTTCACTTCCCCAGAGAGAATATGTTTACATTCTATAGTAAATGTCTCTCTGAAGGGAAAGATGTGTCAAAATGTTAGCCTTTCTATATAAGCTGTGTCTCATAATTTGGGTGTTTCTCTCATGTGGAGCTACCTGGCTACACAGAAACAGATGAATATCTGACTCCTATTGCATCACTTTGTGTGAACTTGGGGCATGGAGAACTTATGCTAAGATACTCTGGGAGTAATAAGCAGTCTATTTTCTGATCCAGAGATCCTGGGTTTTCTGTCAACAATGCTCAGTTTCTTAATGGGGTAAGGGAACTTATACAGTGTAGCCTACTGCACAGGGCTTTCCTGATAATTTAGGTGAGATTATGTTAAGGAATATGAAGTATTTTTACAGAGTAGGACAACATATGTAACTATAAGGTGGAGAGAAGATGATTGTTCTTAAATACCAAGTGATTAGACAATATTTAATATTGTTATAACCAATCATACAAATGTGTTTATCTCCACACTTTCTTGTATTCCAGATAAACCCTCATCCATTTAAACTTTTATATGCCTGTAAGACTGTTTCTTAACAGAGATCAAGACAGAAGAAAGGAGTCCCTGCTTCCAGTCACTCCTGTCATAAAGGAAAAAATAAAATGGGTTGGAGGGAAAGAAAGGAAGTCCCCTCCAAAGTTGCTCAAACAAAACTAAATGCAATTAAAAGTCATAGTTTGTCACTTATTCCAGAAGGCAAAGAAAGTTTTAGATGGAAAGAGGATGCGTAGAGAGTAACTCATAATTTGGATATTACACTCCAGGTACTTGCCCTGCTTTTTTCCCCAGATTCCTTCCCAAATGTTGCACTGTGTGGGCATTTTGCTTATTCGTTCATTTGTCTGTGTTCATCAATAGATGCTAAAATCCATGGGCACACATGTTATGCCTCTCTTGATCACTCACTAACTAGCTACAAGTTGGTCCCTCTGTAACTATTTCTAGAAAAGAAGGAAGGCAGTAAACAAGGAAAATAAATGGAGAGAAAGACAGAAGGAGGAAGGAAGGGAAGGGCAGAGTATTTCTACTTTTAATCACCAGCACCAAAATGCGGGGGAAGGAGAACCGTGGATATGGATATTGAAGAATTTCACACACAAAAGATCCCGAGTTTTTTAAAGACCCCTCAAACATTATTCTTTTTTTTTCAATTGCCTTATCTGGAAACCTCCTTTGCTTGAGATCACCAGTTATCAAAGTTCTGTGTATGAAATCTACTGTCAGTGAAGTACATTGTTGTTGTTTCGTTTGCCCCTTTCCTATTCTTTCAACAAAACTCTTCAACTTTGTGATAAGTAGAGAATTATTACTGATATTTCCCATCTTCTCTTCAAAGTCCACTCTGACACTGAGGACAAGAAAAAAATGACTTATTTGAGGGTTTGAAGATGTAGCAGAAAAAGAACTACAGCCAAGCATTTGGGGGTTTGAGCAATGTGTAAAACATTTCAATCGTTTTGAATTTCAGGCTCCCACCCACCACTGAGTCAAAATTTTCTTGTAATTTCCTATCTAATATTTGTAGCTAAGCCAAATTAAAACTAAAGTACTTAGAGAAATTAGTTCAAATTTTTGTTTTTCTGTCTTTTTTCTTCTGAACATCTTAGCCTAAATATATGGTTTTTAGCCTAACATATAGCTTATTTTATTACTCAAGCATTAAATAGACTTGAACTCTATGGTTTGGTTTGATAAAACTGTAATTGAAAACTAAACATTTCTGAAAACTATGGATAAGAACATCTTAGATTTATTGAACACAGCCAAGAAATTTATTTTTAAGAACTGAGCCACAGATGGGATGCCATCTGTCAGCATATGGCATTGGCTTGTAAAGCAATGTTTACATCTGGGGGATATGACACTTTCTTTGAGAGAACAAGAGGCATTACTGGACTAAACATGGAGAGGAGTGATGTTAGATTTGTGAAAATTTGCTAAGGATAGAAGCAGTATGTTTATATACATACAGTTCCCATATATTTGGGTGGATAAAAGGGAAAAAAATCTGTATATTGAAATCCTGTTATAAGAGAAAATTGTGATTTTGAAATTGTTGACTTTTTTTGCTCCCATGAGAGGCAAAATTATTGATATGAAATTATCAGATCACCAAACTTGCAAGTTATTATCATTATTTTAATTTATTGAAATCCCAACTATGAACTTTATTTTATTGGAAAATATAGTACCAAGGACATACAATTTTGTTCCATGAGTTTCAATAACTTCCAAAATGTTTATATACTTTTTTATCTGTCTTGCTATGTATAGATGTTCCTGTTTATAATCACTTTTGCATTTTGAAACATGTAGTCAGAATTATGCTTTTATTTTTTATTTATAAAAGCACTAAACTGACTTTTGTAACTGCCACATACTTGTAAGGAGATTGTATTTTGCTTATTTGCATTAAAATCGATCAGAAATAATTTGAATAAACTCTTAGACAAATATTAACATTTTCCATTGTTAGTTCAAAATGAATTCAAATTATATTTTCTGTTTTCTTCACCTAAAAGAGTTGATATATATGGTATATACAAATTGTAACACTCCAGTGGATAGAGATTCTGAACAAGGATTTAATGATAATAATAATAAAAACAAATACCATTTTAGACTACACTACATGAAGCAGGATACTATGTTAGGAGGTGATTTATGAGCATTTTCTTGACTCTTGAAAATAACCCTCCTAAGTTATAATGAATCCCCAGTAATGGTTGATGAAATGGATATAGTGACATTAAGTAATAAGGTTAAGGTCACAGAAACTATAAGCAGCAGTATCTCCTTAAACAGCTACCTTTCTACTATATGATATTGTCTCCCTTTATGAGAAAATGCTACTGATAAGCAAACATAAAAGATTTATTGGTGGTTAAAAAGGGGAAGAAATCAACTGCACTAATAAGTACAATGCAAATTGAAATGTCGATGAAGTATAAATTTCTACCAATCAAGATGAATTATTATAAGTTTATTACTTATAAAATTATAGAGAAACAGCTATAATCATATACTGCAGTTCTGATTGTGCAGTATAATGCATTTTGGAAATAATGATCAGGATCCCTAAAATTTTCATAGGTTTTGATCTGGTAATTTCTTATGAAATTTCATTTTAATAAGATAATGTAAAATATTAAGGAAATTTAGTTGATGAAGACTTTATAGCAGAATGCATAAAAGGAAGAGAGAAGCTATCATGCAAATCACTGTCAAGAGAAAGATAGCTAAGTCTTATTATACAAATATGTATTTAACAATTTTCTGGATAAAATCTGAATATTTTAAAGAATTGTTATAAAAATATAGCCATATAGCAACAAGGATGATTTATGACATCAGAGTCTTCTAAATATGATTGGGTCTTTCTTAGAAAATTTCCTTATTCAACTTCTGTACCTCAGTTTCCCATTTGTAAAATGAAGCTAAAAATAGAAAACACCTCCCTAGAATTGGTGTGAATAAAAATATTTAATACATTTAAGACACTTAGAACATTACCTGAAACATAATAAATGCTCAGTAAATGTTAAGTATTGTTGGGAAATGTTCATTATACAGAGTTAAGAAAGGAACAGAAAATGTGATTATTGCTGTGATCAAAAGTATAAAAGCAAAATATGTAAGAAAGTAGGAAAAACTAAAAATTTGATTTTGGGGGATATTTTGAAGGTTATGTAATGTTTGTTTCCTTGGATATCCAGGGACATTTTTTAATACATAATTAAATTTTCAAATTTAAAAATTTTACTTCTAAAAGGCACTCTTGAAAGATTCTAGAAAATATTTTGGGAAAAAAGATTGTGGCTTCCCGAAAGAGCAGAACTAAAAAATCATAGGGTTAAATTTTTCAACATATTGTTTTTGGCAAAAGGATGACACTTCTTCAGTAGAATAAAACAAAACAAAACAAACTTCTTTTCCATTAACTGTATGCTCAGCCTACAGTACTGAGTACCATTCATTCAGTTCAATCCCCAAAATGAAAACCAAGTGTAGATACCAATTACCACACATCGTGGTTTTTTTGAGTCCAAAAAATTAACTTTACCTCAAAAGGATATACCATACGACCCAGCAATCCCACATCTAGGTATATACTCAAAAAAATTGAAAGCAGAGACTTGAACAGACATATACACACCAATATTCATAGGAGCATTACTCACAGTTACCAAAATGTGGAAGCTACCTATGTGTCCATCAACAGAGGAATGAATAAACAAAATGGAATATTATTCAACTGTAACTAGGAATGAAGTTTTGATGCATGTTACAGCATGGAAAAAACTTAAAAGCATTATGTTGAGTGAAATAAACCAGACGCAAAGGGAAAAATACTGCATGATCTCACTTATATGAAATAAGCAGAATAAACATCTTCATGAGATCAGAAACTAGAACACAGGTTACCAGGGCTCAAGAGGAGGAAGGGAATAAGGGGTTAAAGTTTAATTGGTGTGGAATTTCTGTTTGGGGTGATGGAAAAGTTTTGGCAATCATGGCAATGGAGGAACAACTTTGTGAATGTAATTAACACCACTCAACTGTCTATTAGAAAAGAGAAAAAAAGGGAAATTTTAGGTTGTATGTAAATGTCTGATTTGCTAATGCCGTCATTAGGCAAAATACTAGAAATGGATTAGCTTTTATAAAGGGAATTTATTAGATTACAAATTTACAGTCCTAAGGCCATAAAAGTGTCCATACTAAGGCATCATATCCTCTTGTTGATGATGATACCTTCACTGAAGAATGGACGATGACTTCTAGAACACTTCTGTCAGCGGGGAAAGCATGTGGCTGGTGTCTGCTGTTCCTTTGCTCCTGAGTTGTGTTTCAAAATGGTTTTCTCCAAAATGTCTCTGGGCTTTGTCTTAGCACCTCTCTCTCAGCTCCTGTGTGTCCCTGCTTCTTTCTCCAAGGACATTTCTTTCTAAGCCTCTGGGGTTCTCTCTTAGCTTCTCTGGGGCAAACTCTGGGCTTCATCTCTTACCTTAGCATCTCCAAGCATCCTTCTGTCTGCATCTCCAAGTCTCAGAGTCAGTAAGCATCTGGGTCTGTGTTGGCTCTCAGCTTCTCTCTTAAATTCTTCAGTGAACTAATCAAGATCCACCCTGAGTGGGGCTACACCTCCATGGAAATAATCCAATCAAAAGTCTCTACAGTTGGGTGAGTCAAATCTCCATGAAAACACTCAATTGAAAGGTTCCACCCTAATCAAAATACTAATAAATCTGCCCCCACAAGATTGCATTAAAGAACATGGCTTTTCTGGGGGACTTAATATATCCAAACTGGCACAGTAAGTTAATACACTCACACACAAACTCAGAACTGTGCAATATAAACAGTGCACTAAAGTTAATAGAATAATTATAATAATATTCCATTAATTGAAACAAAGGTGACACTCTAACGTAAAATGTTAATTATATAGGGGATACTGTGTTTGTGAGAAGGGGTATATGGGGACTTCGTATATCCTGCATGATATTTCTGTAAATCTACAATTGCTCTAATAAAAAAAACTAAAAAAATAAAAAGGTACCTGTGACATGTATGTGTGTTTGTGTATCATGGACATTTATGCTGTCAGTGAGTTGGGAAATGACAACACATGTTGTCAGAGATTTGGGAATTGGCAGTAAGTGTTGCTTCTTCTTCACAAATCCACTTAATCCATAGCACAGGCTAATGGCAGGTACTTTTATAATATCAAATTTCATTAGGACCTCTGAATTATTTCTCTCGATCAAGGAATACCAAATTGCATTGCTCTAGGAAATGGTTACATTAGTATAATGTAGGAGTAAAATTACAGATTCTCTGGTCCCTTCCTGAATCAGTTAGAGACTGTGTCACAGTAATATGTATTTCTAGCATAGACTCCAGGTAATTGTGATCCATAGAGCACTCATTGATCAGATTAAATTCCTGCCTTTATAAGGTATGTTTCTGTTTCCATCAGGGATCTGCTGCGGAGAACAAAATACAGTCTAACTAGTTTTAACAGAAAGATTTATTTTGGGGTATTGAATGACTTTCAGAATTGTTGGGAAGTAAGAAGAAACAGATAAGAAGTTGAGCATCCCAGAACAACTCTCAGAGCAACACCACAAATCCAGACCAAAATGGGAGTTGCTGCCCCGCCCGACATCAGAGAGCTAGGAGAGAAGGAAGGTGCTAAGTCTGAACTCAGTGAAAGCTGGCATCTCTTACCCTCTGCCCCCTCTGAGGCAATCCACAGGAGCAAGATGGATGCCTCATGACACACTTCTCCCACCACTTAAACTCTAGTCAAACCCGTGCAGTTGCTTTTGATTAGTGAAAAGTTAATCAAATCCAGAAAATTGGTGAAAATGAGTTTGAGGAAGGTTTAGTTTTCTAATGAATTCCTTCAGTCCAAGAAGGAACACTTAGAAGTGAGTTGGAAAAAAATAATGAATATTATAACTGCTATAATTTCCAGATTTTCATTCAAAATCCAAATTTAATTGGCTTAGAAACATGATTTGTCAGAAAATGATTACATTTTACAACATGACTATATCATTCTCCCTGATTGATAGTACCTTCCCATTGAAGTCATTTCTCATTCTTCTGAATTATCAAATCATTTAATCTGGATCTTCATATAAACATGTGTTACTTCCTACTATGATATATGGATGGATACAAGTCCAAAAAGATTTTTTTAAATCTTTCAGCCCTGATATATTGTGACTTTTCAAATTTTAGTGTAGTGCTTTGCAAGAGAAGGTCCTTGTTCTTGATAATCAGTTTAATAAAAAAATACACACAATTTTTATTTTCTCATTTTTTAATGCTACTATGATGTTGAACAAATAAACGAATAAACAAACAGATGTTTGGATGTTGACTGTTACTTATGTTAAGGCATTATAGAATTAGATTTTTAAATAATTTGAAGATATTCAGATGAGATATAATGTGTGTGTATGTAAATCCACTGCCAAACTTTCTATCATATCAGAACTTTAGATGCAAAGCCCAAGAAAGACAAGTTTTGTAGTAGAAATTTGTTGCTACTCTTCCCAGAATGTATCTCTTTCTTCCAACAACAGCAGGTCCTCATTTTCCTCCTTATCCCATTTATACATCATTATAACTATTCTTTTGTATGTGTCTCCATTTCCCTACCAACCTCTACATTCTCAACACCTGGCAAAACCCCACTACTGGATAAATTCAACTCTCTACCTTCATGCTCCCAGTTGAACATACCTTCAGGAAAACACAAAATCCTGTTGTTTAATTTATGTTTGTGATCACTGACCTCAAGAGATGCCTAACAGTACATATATCCTAAGGCCATATTCTACCACTCTCCCAAGTGACAATTTCATGCCTTCTCTCTCCCCAAATTCCAGCCTGCATTGCCCTATCCAATTATCATTATTACTTTATTACCTTGTTTCCTACAGCACTACAGATACAGAAATAATCAGAAGATAACTTCCATACTCCTACTCACACATCCACTCACCGACCTACATCTACACCTACCTACTTTTCCTTCTTGCCTGTTATTATAGAGGAACTGTCAATATTCTTGTATCTATCTAACTGCCTCTTGCCTTTTCAAGGACAATGCTCCATCAACTCTTCACCTCTTTGTGTAGCCATCAAATTATCTTCCTTTGGATTATTTTCATAAATGTAAGACATATTATTTTGACCATCTTAAAAATTACTCTTTCATGGAAACTCTTTCCTCTTCAACTGTCACAGTATCTGCTGCTTTTTACAGAAAAAGTCCTTAAACTTATTTATATTCATCATCTAAATGCCTCTCTCCCATTGCCCCCTTAAATCTCTGCAATGAGCTTTTATTCCCACAATGCTACTGACATAATTCTTTCAACGTCACCAATAGCAGACACTTTGCTAAACAGACTGACCAATATACAATCCTTATCTTACCTGATTGTTCAGAAACGTTTGGCCCAGCTGATCATTCCTATTTGAATGCCTTTTCTTCATTTAGAATATGAGGCATCATGCTCTCTGTTTCTCCTTCCACCCACTAGCCTGTCCTCAATTTCTTTTGTCTAGTCTTCCTCATCAACCTGATTTTTTAATTTTGGAGTTCCCAAGTCTTAGTTCTCAGCCTTCTTCTCTTTTTCCTATACTCTTTGTCAAAGTGAATCTCATCCAGTTTCCTGGCTTAATTAACATAACTAACATGCCAACAGCTCACCAATTTTTAGCTCCATCCCAGTCATGTGCTGTGTAGCCCAGACAAATATATCCCCTAACTTACCATCTCCACATGAATTGCTTGTATCATTTCAAAATTATCATGTCTAAAACTAGGCTCCTGACCTTCTTCCCAAAGTCTTCCTTTCCTAAAATATTGCATATCCTAGGAAATGTTCCATTTGATCAGCAGAAAAACCCTGGCATCATCTTTAATGCCTCTTTTTACTCACACACCTCATATCTGGCAGAAAGTCCTTATCAGCCATACTTTCAAAATATATCCCATATCAGACCTCTTTTCTACACCTCAACCAAAAACACTCTAGGCAGAGGTGTTATTTGTCAAAATGATCTTTTGCCTGGATTATGTTACTAGTCTCCAAATGATCCATCTACTCTCCTTTCCATGTATAGTTTATTGTTTGCACAATTCCAAGGATTATTCTTTAAAAACATAAATCAAAACATATAATTCCTGTTCTGAAAACCCTCCACTCTTCCCATGTCACTCAGAGTAAAAGCCTATTATTTCAACCACCAAGACCCTACTTGTCTTTTCTCCACCACATCTGGTATGCACTACGTTCTCTCTATCATTCACTCGGCTCCAGCTCCACTGCCTCCTCTCTTTCTTCAAATACAGAAAATATGCTTCTGTGTCAAGACCTTGCTGTTTCTTCTCTCTGGATATTTTCTTCACCCAGCTGCATAAGTGGATCTTTATACTTCAAGCCTCCTTACCCTAGCATCCATCTTTGACCACCCTATTAAGCAAACAATCCTCTAATCCCCTATATATCTTGTCCAGCTTTATTTTCTTCTAAAATATTTATGTTTTTATGTCATATTTCATAATTATCTTTGTATGCATTAATTCATTTATTATTGTTTTCCCAAACTAGAATACAAGATTAATAACTCAGAGATTTTGTTTTCCTCTGTTCTATCACTGGCATTTAGAATAGCTCCTGATCATAATAGGTTCCCACCAAATACAGTGGAAGGGTGTATGAACTTTCTTGAAATTGTCATTGAAATTAATCTCTCCCCATTTTCAGTCCTTGTAGTTTAAGTGGACACCAGGGAATTAAGTCACTCAGTTCATCAAATGACCCTGGCCATAGGGATTAGTTTAGAGATGGACATGTAACCTGAGAATAATCTGATATTTGTAATAGCTACTATAAAAGTAGGCCTCTCTTTTTCCTTTGGACTTGTATTTGAGAGGATATGAGACTACATCTGCTTCTGCCAGAGTCCACCTCCTGAAATCTAAAAAGGAAACCAATCCATGCACAAGAACCAAGCAAAACAAAGAGAAGGGGAGAAATTGAGGATTGATGTCACTGTTTGAGCCCTAAATCCAGCTGTGTTTAAAGGCAGTATTCTCTTAGACTTTATAGACACTAAATCAAATAAATCCAGGTTTTTATAAAGCCAGTTCAGGATGCAACATAACAATAGATGTATCACAAATTGGGTCAGGTGGTCATTATTATATGTGTTCCCATGTTATACTGTAACTTCTGTTTTTACAGCACTTAAAAAAAATAGATGTGTTTTCTCTTTTACTTGTCTTCCTCATCTAGGCTATATGAATCTTGTAACTCAAACTCCTCCCAGTTTGAATCTTAAAATAATGTAAGATTAGCCTCTCTTTGGCTGCTGTTTTGCAAGTTGGCATTAGGCTAAACAGCAAAGTGCAATCTCCACAGTTCCAACACATTCCAACAGAAGTGAACACAATTTAGTTAAAACTTCAGGTTAGGTCTTGGTAGATCCTGATTGAACAGCCTTTCACCTTAGCAGCCTGGTGAAAGAAAGGACTTGCACACTCTGGAAAATATAAAAATATAAAGACATATAAATATAGATCTTGATAGGGATAGAGATAACAATTTAATGTCCACCATTCTTACAGACAAACTGCATATTATGCCATCACATGAAAAGACATGGAGAAGCAGGAAAATGTGGCACATAATCAACAGCAAAAATAACCAGTAGAAGTAGAGCCACAGACAGTCCAGATTGTGTAATTAGTCAACAAGGATTTTTAAACAACTGTTATAAGGTATTAAAGAATATACAGTATAAAGTGGACAGAATAGCTGAAGATATGAAAGACTGAAATAAGTTATCAAATGGACAATGGAGAATAAAATGGAAAATGTTGAACTGGAAAGTACAGAATTGGAAATAAAAAATTATTAGATTATTTTAACAGCATATTGAACACAGCAGGAAAAAACAATTGGTGAACATAAAGACAGGTCAGTAGTAATTATCCAAACAAAAGCACTCACAGAAAAATGCAAGAGTGAAAAAAAATTAAAAAAGCATTGGAGTCTTATGGGACAATATTAAATTAGCAAACATAAGTGCAGTGGTAGTTCTAGAAGCAGAGGACATAGAGAACGAGGCAAAATAATATTTGAAGAAATAATGGCCAAAAATTTTCAAAAATTGATGGAAAACCTCAACTCAGATCTAAAAAGTACAAGAAACACTATGCAAAATATTAACAAAGAAATTCACACCTGGGCACATCATAGTGAAACTGTTTAAACAAATATAAAGAGAAAATCCCAAAAGCAGCCACCAGATAAGTAAGACATAATGCATTGAGAGAGAGTGGAAGAGTGAAGTGGAGACAGATGACAATGAAACATCTTTTAAAGTGTTGATAGCAAAGAAAATATACTTGAAAATACAGACATTAAAAAGAAATATTTAGATAAATTTGAGTTGAGAGAATTCATCTCCAGTATACCTACACTATGATAAATGCTAAAGGAAGATTTTCAGGCTGAAGGAAAATGAAAGCAGATAGAAACTGATATCTAGATAAAGAAGAATAAAGAGGATCAATTATGGTTAACGTGTGGGAATATATAAATGCTATTCTTTCTCTCAATAAATCCTTAAAAGGATTAATGACTTTTAAAGTAATAATAATAATAATGCATTGTAGTGTATAACATGTTGAAATGAAATATATGATAGCAATAGCACAAAACATGGGTGGGGTAAATGGAATTATACTGTAGTAAGGTTCACACATTATCCATGAATCAGCATTATGTTAATTCAAAATAAATATTGATAGATTAATGATGCATATTACAATCTATAGAGCTATTATTAAAAATAAAGAGGTATAGCTTAAAAGCTAATAGCAGAAATAAGATTTTTACAAAATCCAAAGTCCATAATGATGGATATATGACACTATGCATTTGCCAAAAACCTGTAGAACTTCACAACACAAAGATTGTATGAAAATTTCTAAAAAATCATTTAAGAGGTCAGCCAAGATAGAATGCAGAATGTAACAAAAATATAACTGTATTACAAATGTATGAAACAATCTCACAGAAAGAGGTGTGTGTGGAGAAGTGCTGATGTAATTAGCTTTGGAAATCAGTGGAATTTGTAAGAATAAAGGCAAAAGGAATTGTACATAAGCACTGTACTCTCGTTGATAAGGTTGTTTCCCATAGGGGTACAAATTAACAATTCTGATACTCCTACATGTGAATACTGAAATTGAACAATTAAGTAAATGGATGGCATATGGCAGGAGAGAGGTTTCTCATCATTAGAAAGGAAATTTACAGGTGATGGGAGGAGGCTAGAATGATCCATATGGCAATGAATTAGAGTAGATGACAGTATGAATTCATGTTTAGCTTACTATTGACACAGATAGTTACATATAAAATATTTATAGACGTGTACATTCACAGCCTAGTATACGTACATTTTTTCTTGCTCTGTAAGTTTAGAGTGCCTAGAACCATCAAAGACATCTCAGTAGCAATCAGGATACCTAATGCTCGGATCTTGGTTCCAATAAAAGGAACCAGGACTCCTTGGAAAAATGGCTGACTCTAAGACCAGGTCAGAGACTACATGAGATGAGACTGGAGCACCAGAAAGTAAGGAAGTCTTTAAAAAAATAACCCCATAGTGATAGATGGTATGTCAAAGGAAGACTGGAGCCAGCTAAAACAGCTCCCAATGGCCAAAGATGTAGCAAGAAGTAGGCCCACACAAACATACTCAAATGATCTTTCATTAGGGAGCAAAGGCACTTCAATCGAGAAAGGACAGTCTTTCAACAAACAGTGCTGAAATAGCTGAATATCACATTAAAAAGTAATAAATCTAGATACAGACTTTACACTCCTAACAAAAAGTAATTTCAAAGGAATTGTAGGCTTAAATTTAAAACAAAATTATAAAACTTCTAGAAAATAACATAGGAGAAAATCTAGGTGATCTTGGATTGGTGATGAATTTTTGGATACAGCACCAAAATTATGGGCCATGAAAGAAAAAGTGATGAGTTGTATTTGACTAAAATTAAAAACTTTTAATGTTAAGAGGTAAAAAATATAAGCGACAGACTAGTAGAAAATATTTTAAAAACACA
Source organism: Choloepus didactylus (assembly GCF_015220235.1). Lineage (NCBI taxonomy): Eukaryota > Metazoa > Chordata > Mammalia > Pilosa > Megalonychidae > Choloepus > Choloepus didactylus. Next base: position 20,592,464 of record NC_051309.1, read on the forward strand.
TATCTGATAAAGGCCTTGTGTCTAAAATACACAAAGAACTCTAAAAACCCAACAATAAAAAAAAGGCCCAATTAAAATGTGGACAAAATACCTGAACAAATACCTCACCAGATAAGTTATACAGATGGCTCAACATTATACACCATTAGAGAACTGCAAATTAAAGCAACAATGACATACTACTACACCCCTGTTAGAATAGCTAAAACCCAAAACACTAACAACACTAAATGCTGGTAAGAATGTAGAGCAACCAGAACTCTCATTTATTGTTAGTGGAAATGCAAAAAGGTACAGCCATGCTGGAGACAGTATGGCATTTTTTGCAAAAATAAATGTTGTCTTACCATACAATCCAAACACCACTGTCCTTGGTATTTACCCAAATGTGTTGAAAATGTATATTGATGCCTAAAGCTGCACATGAGTGTTCATAGCAACTTTATTAATAATCGCAAAAATGTGGAAACAACCAAGTTGTCGTTCAATATCCATGTGATTATCCTGTGATAATCCATAAAATGAAACATTATTCAGCAATAAAAAGAAATGAGTTATCAAGCCATGAAAAGACATGCAGGAACTTTAAATGCATATGGTTAAGTGAAAGAAGTTTATCTGAAAAGGCTACATACTGTAAGATTCCACCTATATGACATTCTGGAAGAGGCAAAACTATTAAGACAGTAAAAATAACAGAGGTTTCCAGGGATTCAGTGGAAGGGAAGAAGTGATGAATAGGTGGAGCACAAGGGATTTTTAGGGCAGTGAAACTATTCTGTATGATACTTTAATGGTGGAAATATGGCAATATGCATTTGTGAATAAACATAGTGCCATACAAAGCATGAATCCTGGTGTAAACTACAGACCTTAATTAATAAAATATATCAATACTGCTCTATCAATCATAAAAATATGCCACAATAATGGAAAATGTTAATAATAGGGGAAACTGCATGCAGGAGTGTTGAAAGGAGTATATGGGTGCTCTTTCTGTTTTCTGCTCAGTTTTTCTGCAATCCTAAAACTTCTCTAAAATTAAAATCTATAAACCAAAAAAATACAAACAAGATTTTAACAGGCATTAAAAGAAGCAAGAAAATACAACCCATGATGAGAAGAAAAATCAATTATTCTAAACTGACCACAAAATTATAGACATGATTGAATTAGTAAGCAAGAACATTAAAGTAGTTATTATAATTTGTAGTCCACCTATTCAAGAACTCAGAATAAAATGGAGCATGTTAAGTGAAAACATGAAAGTTCTAGAGATAAAACTACAATGACTGCAATTAAAAATATGCTGGCTAGGATTAACAGCAGATTAGACATTTTTGGGAAAAAAATTGAGTGAACTTAAAGATATAGAAATTATAAAAAAAAAAAACCAGAAAGAAAACTATCAGAAAAAAATTAACAGAAGTTCAGTTAGCTGTAGGACAACCTGAAGCATAACCTGAATTACATAAATAAAAATCTATGAGTGAGAATAAAGAGGAGAGAGGCAGAAAATAAACTTAAATTTTCTAAATTTAATGAAAACTATGAACCCTCACATCTATAAATCTCAGTGGAACCAGAGCATATGAAACATGAAGTAAACAATACATCAAAGAGCATCACAAATAGTTTAAAAGCAGTGATAAAAAGAGAATCTTAAAAGCATCTTTAGAAAAAAAAGCCACACTACATAGTGAAAAGCAAAGATAAGAGTCACAAAACACTTGGAAAAAAAAATGCAAGCCAGATGATGGAGCAAAACTTTTAAAGTATTGAAATAAAAATAATTTTTATCCTAGGAGTGTATGCCTAGCAAAAGTACATTTCAATAACCAAAGCAAAGACTTTCTCAGGCAATAAAAGCTGAACTTATCACCAGTTGACCTGCACTGTGAGAAATGTGAAAGAAAGAAATTCAGACAGAAAGAAATTATATCAGATGGAAATATGGATCTATACAAATAAATAAAGTGCCCCAGAAATTGTAACTGTGTGGTTTTTTGTAAAAGATATTCATCTTATGATTTAAAGATATTTAAAAGATAACTGACAGTTAAAACAGAGAGAATAGCAATCCACTGTGGGTTTTTTCCATACGCAGGAGTAAAATGTATGGCAACCATAACACAAACATAATACGTCTTGAGGGGATCCAAGATGGCAGATTAGGAGACAGATCAAAATTCTCCTCCATGAAAAATACTAGATAAAAGACAGAGAGTGCCAAGAATAGTAGTTCCAGGGTTCCACCAGCTGGGCAGGGACTTCTACATCCATAGAGACTGTGCACTTGGAGAAACCAAGAGACTGTGTTTGGAGTTATGTAAGCATTTGGTCTGGACATCCACTGGGGAAATGGCAGCCAGAGTCATGCCACGGTGGGGAGAAACCGAGAGACTGTGTTCAGAGTTGGGTTACTGTAAGGCCCGGAAAGCCACTGGGGACCTGGCAGTGAGAGCTGCAGTCAAGCACAGTGGGGAGTGCCTTCCACGCCCTGGGCACCTGCCTCAGTATCTGGCATGGGTGATAGCCCTTCACACACCCACTGTTAAGAGACCCTGAGCCATGAATGGACCGCTAAAGCAGGCAGACAATCGCAGAAGTGGGTAGTTCCCATGCCCCATGCAACCATCTTTGCAGTGGGATGGGAGACACCCTTCGCAGCACCATGGCCAGCAGCTTCCTTAAGGGAATTTGGAATTTGGCTGGCTTGTAATGGCACACACTCCTCCTCCATGGAAGTCTGCAGTGTGCACAGCTTAGAAGCAAGGGTGCCACACGGAAGTGCCAGGAGCCCTACACCAATCCCAGGGAGTTGTGGTCCCATCATAGAGAGGGACTGTGGGGAATCTGAGCTGAAGGGTTAGATGAATTCTACAGCCCCAGGGTATTCCAGCCACAGCCCCGGGAACAGCTGGGATTACTAGGGCTTAAAGCCATCTTCCCTGCCAAACTGCACAGGGCATGACCCCCACCTACAGGGCTGGTGGTCCCCACTCCACATGGAAAATTGGTGCACTGATTTGGACCTCCACATGGTTTGAACCCTGTCTCATTGCATAGATGAATTTAGGAAGAACTGGCTTGAGGGTAAGAGGAGGCTTGAGATCACCATCTGCTGGTAGGTCAGGGAAAGTGCATCCCACCAAACTGCAGTTCTGTCAAATTATAGACAATTGTTTAAATAAGCCTTCATATACTAAAAAAACCCTATCAAGATAAGGAAATGCCAAGAGGCCAAAAACAACAGAAAATTACAAAGCATATGAAGAAACCAGAAGACATGGATAACCCAAACACCAAAATTTAAAAAACCAGAGGAGACACAGAACTTGGAACAATTAAGCAAGGAAGTAATCACAAACACCAATATCGTGGCTCAGGATATAAAGGACATCAAGAAGACCCTAAAAGAGCATAAAGAAGAATTTGCAAGAGTAAATAAAAAAAATTAGCAAATCTTATGGAAATGAAAAGAACTATTGAACAAATCAAAAAGATTCCTGAGTCACATAACACCAGATTTGAAGAAATAGAAGAATGAATAAGCGAACTTGAAGATAATGTGTTGGAAAGTGAAAGCACAAAAGAATGAATGGCAAAAAAAAAAGAAAAGCAAAAAAAATTGAAATGGCTCTCAGGGAAATGAAGGACAACATAAAGTGCACAAATATAAGAATAATTGGTGTTCCTGAAGGGAAAAGGACTAGGAAGAGTATTCAAAGACATTGTTGGGGAAATCTTCCCAACCCTTCTAAATGACATAAATACACAAATCATAGATGCCCAATGAACTCCAAATAGAATAAATCCAAATAAACCCACTCTGAGACATATTCTGATCAGATTGTCAAATGCTAAAGAGAAGGAGAAAGTTCTGAAAGTAGCAAAAGAGAAGCTATTCACCACATACAAGGGAAACAACATAAGACTAAGTAGTGACTACTCAGTGGCCACCATGGAGGCAAGAAGGCAGTGGTATGACATATTTAAAATTCTGAAAGAGAAAAATGCCAACCAAGAATTCTTTAAACAGCAAAGCTATCCTTCATATTTGAGGGAGAGCTTAAAATTTTCACAGACAAACAAATGCTGAGAGAATTTGCTAACAAGAGACCTGCCTGACAAGAAATACTAATGGGAGCCCTACTGGCTGAGAAAAAAAGAAAGGAAAGAGAGGGCTGGAGAAGGGCACAGAACAAAAGAGTTTTAGTAAGAGTACATTAAAGGAAATAAACAGAGAGAGGGAAAAAATGTATCCGAAGAATAAAAACCAAACTATATGATGGCTGATTCAAGAACTGTCTTCACAGTAATAGCATTGAATATGAATGATTAAACTCCCCAATTAAAAGATATGGATTGGCAGAATGGATTAAAAAATATGAACCATCAATATGTTGCTTACAAGAGACTCATCTTAGACCCAGAGACACAAAGAAATTGAAAGTGAAAGGATGGAAAAAATATCCCATGCAAGCTACAACCGAAAGAAAGCTGGGGTAGCAATATTAATCTCAGATAAAACAGACTTTAAATGCGAAGATGTTATGAGAGACAAAGAAGGCCACTACATACTAATAAAAGGAGCAATTCAACAAGAAGAAAAAACAATCATAAATGTCTATGCACCCAATTAAGTTGCCCTGAAGTATGAGACAAACATTGGCAGAACTGAAGGAAGCAATAGATGTTTCCACAATAATTATGGGAGACTTCAATATATCACTCTCTCCTATAGATAGATCAACCAGACAGAGGAACAAATAGGAAACTGAAAACCTAAACTATGTGATAAATTAATTTCACTTTATATATATATATATAACATAATATATAGAGCATTACACCCCAAATCACCAGGATATACATTCTTCTCTAGTGCTCATGGAACTTTCTCCAGGATAGATCATATGCTGGGGCATAAAACAAGCCTCAATAAATTTAAAAAGATCGAAATTATTCAAAGCACATTCTTTGATCACAATGGAATACAGCTAGAAGTCAATAACCAACAAAGATCTAGAACATTCACACATATCTGGAGGTTAAACAATGCACTCCTAAACAATCAGTGGATTAAAGAATAAATTGCAAGAGAAATTGCTAAATATCTAGAGATGAATGAAAATGAGAGCACAACATATCACAATTTATTGGATGCAGCAAAGTTAGTATTGAGGGGGAAATTTATAGCTCTAAATGCACACATTACATAGGAAGAAAGAGCTAAAATCAAAGAACTAATGGATCAACTGAGGAAGCTAGCAAATGAACAGCAAACCAATCCTAAACCAAGTAGAAGAAAGAAATACCAAGGATTAAAGCAGAAATAAATGATATAGAGAACAGAAAAACAATAGAGAGAATAAATAAAACCAAAAGTTGTTTCTTTGAGAAGATCAACAAGATCGACAAGCCCTTAGCTAGACTAGAAAAATCAAAATAAGAGAAGACCCAAATAAAAAAAATGATAAATGAGAGAGGGGACATTACTGTGGGTCCTGAAGAAATTAAAAGAAACATAAGAGGATACTATGAACAACTGTACACCAACAAACTAGATAATTTAGAGGAAATGGACAATTTCCTAGTAACACAGAACAACCTAGACCAACCAGAGAAGAAATAGAAGACCTCAACAAACCAATCACAAGCAAAGAGATCCAATCAGTCAACAAAAACCTTCCCACAAATAAAAGCCCAGGGCCAGATGGCTTCACAGGGGAATTCTACCAAACTTTCCCAAAAGAAGTGACACCAATCTTACTTAAACTCTTTCCAAAAATTGAAGAAAATGGAACACTACCTAACTCATTTTATGAAGCTAACATCACTTTAATACCAAAACCAGGTAAAGATGCTACAAGAAAGGAAAACTACAGCCCAATCTCCCTCATGAATATAGATGCAAAAATTCTCAACAAAATGCTTGCAAATCAAATCCAAGGACACATTAAAAAAGTCATACACCATGACCATTGCTAGCCAGTGCAATCTGGCAAGACAAAGAAATAAAAGACACCCAAATTGGAAAGGAAGAAGTAAAGCTGCCATTATTTGTAGATGATATGACCTTATATTTGGAAAAACCTGAGAAATCAATGACATGGCTACTTGGGCTAACAAACAAATATAGCAAAGTAGTGGGATACAAGATTAATACACAAAAGTCAGTAATGCTCCTATACACTAGAAATGACCTAACTGAAGAGACACTCAAGAAAAAGATTCCATTCTCAATAGCAACTAAAAAAATTAAGTACCTAGGAATAAACTTAACCAAAGATGTAAAAGACCTATGCATAGAAAATTACATAACTTTACTAAAAGAAATAGAAGGGGACTGAAAAAGATGAAAACATATTCTGTTTTCATGGATAGGAAGACTAAATATCATTAAGAAGTCAATTCTACCCAAACCCCTCTACCAAGTCAATGTAAATCCAATCAAAATTCCAATAACCTACTTTGCAGACTTGGAAAATCTAGTTACCAAATTTATTTGGAAGGAAAAGATGACTTGAATTGCTAAAAACATTCTAAAAGAGAAAAACAAAGTGGGAGGACTTGCAGTTACTGACTTTGAAGCTTACTATAAAGCCACAATAGTAGTGCATGGTATTGGCACAAAGATAGACATATTGATCAATGGAATTCAACTGAGAATTCAGAAATAGGCCCCAAATCTATGGTCAACTGATCTTTGATAAGGCCCCCAAACCCACTGAACTGGGACATAGCCTTTTCAACAAATGGGGCTGGGAGAGCTGGATATCCATATCCAAAAGAATGAAAAAGGATCTCTACCTCACACCCTACACAAAAATTAACTGAAAGTGGATCAAAGACCACAATATAAGAGACAGTACCATAAAACTCCTCAAAGATAATGTAAGGAAACACCTTCAAGAACTTGTATTAGGAGGTCACTTCCTAGACCTTACACCCAAAGCGCAAGCAATGAAAGAAAAAAATAGATAAATGGGAACTCTTCAAAATTAAAAGCTTCTGTACCTCAAAAGAATCCATCAAAACATGAAGAGGCAGCCAACTCAGTGGGAAAAAAGTACTTGAAAACCATGTGTCTGACAAAAGATTGATATCTTGCATACATAAAGAAATCCTACAACTCAATGACAATAGTACAAACAACCCAGTTATAAAATGGGCAAAAGATATGAAAAGACATTTCTTTGAAGAGGAAATACGAATGGCCAAAAAACACATGAAAAAGTGTTCATCTTCACTAGCAACTAGGGAGATGCAAATTCAGACCACAATGAGATATCATCTCATACCAATTTGAATGGCTGCCATTAAGCAAATAAGAAACCACAAATGCTGGAGAGGATATGGAGAAACTGGAACTCTTATTCATTGCTGGTGGAAATGTAATGGTACAGCCACTCTGCAGAACAGTCTGGCATTTCCTTAGAAACTAGATATCAAGTTACCCTTTGATCCAGCAATTGCACTTCTTGGTATATACCCAGAAGATCTGAAAACAGTGACACAAACAGATATTTGCACACCGATGTTCACAACTGTCAAGAGAGCTGGAAACAATCCAAATGTCCTTCAACAGACGAGTGGATAAACAAAATGTGGTATATACACACAATGGAATACTATGCAGTAGTAAGAAGGAATGAGATCATGAAACATGTGACAACATGGATAAACCTTTAAGACATAATGCTGAATGAAATAAGCCAGACCAAAAAAGAGGGAGATTGTATGTTACCACTAATGTGAAGTCTATGAAAAATATAAAATAAATGTTTTATATTGTAGAATGTAGGTGACCTAGAGAAAGACAGCAACTAGAGAAGGGGGACGATAATCAAAAAGAACAGGTAAGCTATTGAGGGTAATGTTAATGCTATGGGAATGCTCAGGAATGATTATGGTTTGTAAATTTTCTTTGGTATGGTAGGAATATGTAGGAAGCAATGTAGTTATTTTAGGTTATTTATTTTTCTTATTCCTTTGTTTTCTTTTGTTTGATAAATCAAGTTAAAAAAAAAAAAACCCAAAGGCCAAGAGAAGAGAAATGGAAGTAAACTCTTGTCTACTTCTTGTACTATATGTGTAATAGATATAGTACAAGATATAATAGATATAACACGTTTCTTTTACTATATATGGAATATATATGTCTGTGTGTAATAGAATGATATTAGTTGAAGGTAAAAAGTAATATATTTCTCACAATAACTAATAAACCAACAAAACTTATAAAATTAAAACATACAAAATACACAATATATGCAAGCAAAGACAAAAAGTAGGGAAAGGGTAATAAAGAACTGATGTGACAAGAAAAACAGATGTAAAGATGACACATTTTTACCCAAACATATCACTCTTTAAACATATCACTCTTTATATTAAATATAAATGGTTAAGCAATCCTATTAAAAGACAGATTATTTCAAATTGGAAAAAGAAAACCCACTGAATATTATATATTGTTTTCAAGAATATCACCTTAAATATAAGGATGCAATAGGTTAAAAGTAAAAGGATGTAAAAGGATGTGTCAACAAATGAGATAAATGAAATTGACAAATTCCTAAGATACAAACTATGAAAACTGACTTAAGAAGAAATAAATCATCAGAATAGAACTATACCTGACAGACATTGTATTAGTAATTTTAAAACAAAGAAAATCCCAAGTTCAGATGGATTCACTGGTGAATTATACCAATATTTAAAGAAGAATTGATCATTAATTCTAATCCTTCTCAAACTCTTCCAAAAATAAAAGAGAACACTTCCTGAATTAGTCTATGAGGCCACTATAACCCTGATACCAAAACAAGACAAAAGCATCATAAGAAATTAATATTACAAACCTATAGTCTTTATGAACAGAGACACAAGATTCCTAAGCAAAATACTAGCAAACCAAATCTGGCAACACAGAGAAATGATTATATACCATGACCAAATGGAATTTGTCCCAGGAATACAAGGTTAGTTTAATACCTGAAAAATAGTCAAAGAAATACATCCTTTTAATAGTAAACAGAATAAAAACCATGTGATTTTTTCAATATATACAGAGAAAACATTTGATAAAACACAACAACCCTCTTATGGTAATCACTAAACAAACCAGTAATAGAAGAAAACTTACTCAATTCTATTACCAGTTAAGGAAAAACTCATAGCTGGCATCATACATAGTGGAGAAAGTCTGAATGCTTTCCCCTCAAGCTAGGAAAAAGTCTTAACTTCTATTCAGCATTGTACTATATAGTTCTACCCAGGGCAATTTGGCAAAAAGAAGAAATAAAAGACATCCAAATAGAGAAGGAAGAAGTAAAGCTCTCTCTTTTCACCAGAAGATATCCTGAGCTTGTCTATAGAAAATCCTATTGATTCCACTAAAAATTATTATAACTAATAAACAAGTTCATCAAGGCTGTAAGATACAAGATCAATATATAAAAATCAATTGCATTTCTATACACTAGCAACGAACAGTGCAAAAATGAATTAAGAAAATAATTGCATTTAGAATAGCATAAAAATAATAAAATATTCAGGCATAAATTTAATAAAAGAAATGCAAGACTTCTACATCAAAAACTAGAAAATATTGTTTAAAGAAATAAAAGAAGAGCTAAATAAATGGAAATGCATACTGTTTTCAAAGTTGAATTAATATTGTTAAGGTGGCAATAAACCTCAACTTGATCTCAGATTTAGTACAATCCACATTAAAATATCAGCTGATTCTTTGCAGAAAATGACAAGCTGATCCTCAAATTCATATAGAAATGCAAGAATCCTTCAATAACAAAAACAATCTCAAGTAAGAAGGAAAAGTTGGAGGACTCACAATTCCTGATTTCAAAACTTAGTACAAATCTAAAACAAACAAGACAGTGTGGTACTGGCATAAAAATAGACATATAGTTAAATGAAGTAGAATTGAAAGTTCAGAAACAGGCCCTTACATTCACAGTCACTCTATTTTCCACAAGGTGACAAAACAATTTAAAGGGGAAAGCATAGCTTTTTTAACTAATGGTGCTGCAGTAAAAGGACCCAAACAGGAGATGTGACCTTCCACAGAAGAATGCAGCCATTGAAAATCCATAGACAGCATATGAAGGAAGGAGAGGAATAAATATTCCAACTTTACTGTCTTCCAGGTTCTGATACTACTGATACATTCTGAATCCTCAAATAGAACCAGGACAACCTTCCTAGAGGTTAAGGGATATAGTTGCTGCATCCCATATAGAACAGTCTCTTTTGGCAATGCAGAGTGAGAGGAGGACATAGAATAGTTTTAGAGAAAAAATGGAGAAAGTCCAGCAGATTAAATTAGGCTAGGCCCACACTGATAATCCAGCATAATGTCCCCATCTCAAGGTCCCTAACTTTATATCTATAAAGACTTCTTTGCCATGTAAGGTAACATATTCACACATTCTGAGAATCCAAGTATGGGTTTTTTGGGGGGTCATTATTCTACCTACCACTGTCTGTTAAATCATTATTTTGGTATGGTATGATTTAAATAATAAATGTTCTACACAAATAAACACTTGTACAAAATGTGCTAAATAGCCTTATAGTAGCTAAAAAGTGGAAACAACCCAAATTTCCATCAAGTGAAGAATGGATAAATAAAATGTGACATATCCATGTAATGGAATATTACCCAATGTTGGGGATTGAATCCTGTCCCCAACAAGGCACGTTGAAGTCCTAACCACTGAGAATCCATTTGTAAATAGGACCTTTGAAAATGTTGTTAGTTAAGGTGAAATTGAAGAAGGATGCACCTTAAACCGATATGACTGGAGTCCTTATAAGCACAAGAAATTGCACATGTAGACAGAAGTCAGAGATCAAGGCAGATCACCATGTGATAGAGACAGAAAAGCATCTACAAGCCAAGGAATACCAAAGAATTGCTGGAAAGGCAAAACCCTGATTTTGTACTTCCAGCCTCCAAAACCATGAGCCAATAAATTCCTGTTGTTTCAACCTACCAGTGTGTGTTATTTGTAGCAGCAGCCCTGGCAAATTAAGACACTCAGCAATAATGAGGAATAAAGTGCTGATAGATGCCATGAGATTAATGAATTTTGAAGATATTACGTTAAGTGAAAAAAGCCTGTCACAAAATTCCACGTATTATGTAATTCCATCTTGCCTGGAATAGACAAATCTATAGAGACGCAAAGTAGATTAGTGACTGCCTAGCATGGGGGGATGGAGGGGAAAATGGAGAGTGACTTCTAATGGGTTTATTTTGGAGATGAAGAAAATATTCTAAAATTGATTGTGGCAATGGTTGCAAGCCACTGTGAATATAATAAAAACATTGACTCATACATTTTTAATGGATATATTATAAGATAAGTGGATTATATCTCCAACTATTCTGAAAAATCTGACAAAATTAAACTACTGTACAGTGTTAATGGTCAGGATAACTCATCACTCTTAGAGGAGAACAGGAAGGGAATGGTTGGAAGGGGCTCAAGCTGGGAGTTCTAGGGCATTGACAATTTCCTTTTCTTAACCAAGTCATCACAATCACTTTGTTATCGTTCATTGCCTTGTACATTTAGGTTTTATGAACTTTTCTATATGTATATTACACTTGAAAATAGAATTTCTAAATAAAATTTAAAAGTAATAATAAATGTTGTCCTAGTTTGCTAATGCTGATGGAATGCAAAACACCAGAAATGCATTGGCTTTTATAAAAGAGGGGTTATTTGGTTGCACAGTTACAGTCTTAAGGCCATGAAGTGTCCAAGGTAATGCATCAACAATCAGGTACCATCACTGGAGGATGGCCAATGGTGTTGGGAAAACCTCTTTTAGCTGGGAAGGCATGTGGCGGGTGTCTGATCCGGAGTTCTGGTTTCAAAATGGCTTTCTCCCAGGATGTTCCTCTCTAGGCTGCAGCTTTTCTCCAAAATGTCACTCTCAGTTGCTCTTGGGGAGTTTGTCCTCTCTTAGTTTCTCAGGAGCAAAAGTCTGCTTTCAAAGACCATCTCCAAAATGTCTCTGTAAACTCCAGTTCCTCTCTCAGCTCCTGTGCATTCTTCAAAGTGTCCTTCTTGGCTATAGCAAGCTCACTCCCTCGGTCTGAGCTTATACAGTGCTCCAGTAAACTAATCAAGGCCCGTGCTGAATGGGCGGGGCCACACCTCCATGGGAACTATCCAATCAGAGTCATCACCCACAGTTGGGTGGGATGCATTTCCACGGAAACAACCTAATTCAAACGTTCCAACTTAAACCCCACTAATATGTCTGCCCCCCACAAGATTGCATCAAAGAACATGGCTTTTTCTGGGGGACATAATATATACAAACCAGTACAAATGTGTTTGTACACAATGCAAAAGAAGCAATGATAGATTGGAAATGATAGTGATACTAAAATAGAAAGTAGTTAAAAGATTCAGGAAATACCTAAGAAGTAAAATCCAACAAGAATTGACGGTAGATTGGAAGACAATAAAGAGAGTGGTGCCAAGGATTACCTTTAGCTTTCTTGCTGGGACTATGGGATAGATGGTTATACCATTCATGGAAATAGGCAAACTAAAAGCAGTCTGGATTTTCAGAGGTGACAATGGATGTATGTTTCAATATATTGGGTCAGAGTTATCTTTTAGGCATCTAATAGAAGACATCAAATAAGAGATTTACATGCAGGTTGGAGTTAAGAGGAGATACCTGATTTGGACATTCTGCTGGACTTTATCCATTTGTGCTTCTAGATCTAGCCTTTATGCTGCTTCTCTCTCTGTGTGCCCAAAGGAGACTGTTCTTTATGGGATGTATTAAATGTATCTCTTGACTTTTGGGCAGGGCTGTATTGGTTGGTTTTGGCCAGTGGGAAGTACAAAAGAAGATGAGAGGGTGGGAGGATAATAAAGTTGGGATTTTATTCCTTTGGATCCCTCTTGTTCTGGCTGTGGGTTTGTTTGCAGTGGCTGAATTGTTCTGTGAAAGTCACATCTCCTGTTTAGTGGTCTTCTTTAGTTAGAGCACTCTCTTCAAGTGCTGGAAACAATTCTTTCTCATTACCCTTCATGCCTAGTGGTGGTGAAATCCCACAGGCTTTGCTAGCCTCAGGGTGCTTTACCATCTCTTTTTGGTTTCTATTATCCCTATCCAAACCTCTGCAAATAGTCCTTTATAAAACTCTCTTTAATTGGGCCATTTCAGTGTACCATCTGTTTCCTGTCACGATCTTAAGTGATTCTGTAATTGACACTAGAAGTGCCCCCAGGAAATGCTTTTAAAATAGTATTCTCAATTTGGGTAGCTAACATATTTGAGGAGCTCACAGATAACTTCTTTGCTTGGGGAAATGGTACACCGATATTCTCTGGCAGGCTGTGACATCATGATTAGTCAAGTAATCACCAGTGGTGGCATAAGATGAAGTGCAGATGCAATGAAGGTGTTGGGAGATCAAGTGGCTGTGGCACTCAGTCACTATAGCAACAGTAGTATTACAAAGACTAGCAAGAGAAAAGGAAAAAAATCGAAGGTCCAACTCAGATCATGAATGAAAAATGTGAAACTTCTATAGAAGCTTTAAAGAATCCTTTATCTCCAGTAGCTACAGGGCAGATATGACTGAGAATCAGGCCCATTGACTTATTGTAATTATTGTAGTATAATACCAACGAAATGAAAAACTCAGCCAAACTTATACGAAGGTAAGAGCACTTGTGGAAAAATAACACAACCCTAAGACATTTAGGTAAACAGGAAAAAGGGTGAGAATTTTGAACATCCAAATTCCAGGTGTGTTCATTTGAGATTTGAACAGTGAAGAATGGGATGAAGTGCCTTAGGAGTGGTGTTCACATTTGAAAGGTTAGTTTATTGAAGCCTGGGCTCAATGATTGCCTACAATTAATGAGGTAGAAATGCTGGAGATTTTCTGATCTAATACAGTGGCTCTAACCTTGGCTGGACCTTGGAATCACTGAGGAGGCTTTATAAAAACATTGGTGTCTAGACTTACCCACATAGAGTCTTATTTTTATCATTCTGGGATACATCCTGGACACTGTTTTCTATAAACTCCAGCTGATTCTAATGTGCAACCAGGGGCAAGAATCACTGCTGAGGAGGATGGATGTGAAGGTTTATGGAGATGCTAATATTAAAGTGGATATATTATATGTAAAATGCTCAGAAACTCTCTACCAGTCACCCAGAAAAGTCCTGGAGGATACTTCTCTTACCAAGGCATATTTGAAAATTTCTGAGGTGAATGTTCTCTACAGGTCAAAGATGACTGATGATGGGAGATGCTGCCATGGAAATGGGCTCCATATTTCATAGGGAATAATGATATGCCAGTGTAGTAGAAATCAGGCCTAAGGGCTTAACAATCACAAACATGGTGCTTAAAATTACATATCTACCAAGTATTGACTGGTAATCAGTGTTATAGGACAGGTATTAACCTGAATTATTGCCTTGCTGATCATTACATCACTCAGAATGAAATAGATGAGCAGCCTACTGAGGTATGACTAAATATATAAATGCAGAAAATGTCTTGGTCTTGTGTTCAAAAAATATAACTCAAGTCATCATAATGGGGAGTCATAGCCACTTATCCAATTCCAAAACCTAAGCCAATGCACAGCCCTTTGAGAAAAATTCTTCAACATAGCCATGGATGAATACTGTGTATATTCTCCCAAATCTTCTCTATGTGATGTATAGCCTTTTAATAGGATGGCCCTGCACTGGCAAAGGAAATACCTTCTGTGGTATTATTAATTACAGATTCTAAATTGATGCTAATCACTAGAGACTCAAAATGTTAGTCTTGTACACTAACAGTGGGAATTTATGGAACTTGACTCAAGTTCAGCTCAGTGTTAGTCTAATGGGGACCAATAATTTATCCTATGGGATATGGGTGGGTTATTATGGTAGGTAAAAGCATGTGGAAACTTCTAAAACTGTACCCTCTGCCAAGATGGTAAACCAAATGTAATGGTCCATCCTAAGGAGAAATTGCAGAGTAGTACCACCATCAAACACTACAAAGACATGTGTGGTAGGGGAATTCATCCCCAATTCACTCACATTTTTTGGCCAGTGGAAGAACCAGAACTTTTTTTAATAAGGAACATATTTGATCTCATTCTATACTCTTATACTAAACCCAGAAAGAACATTATAAGAGAAAAAATCTACAGAAGCATACTTCTTATGAAGAAAGTTGCAAAAAATCTTTAAAAAAAAGTTTAGAAAATTTAATCCAACATTAAGTAAAAGTGGATAATATGTGCAATTAATAAAATACTATAAAGTTTGTCTTATGAAAGCAAGATTCATTTAATATTCTAAAATCTTATCAATATAATTCACCAGATTAACGGACTTAAAATGAAGAGCCATATGATCATCAGGGTAAATGGGGGGAAAATTTGAGAAAATGCATTATGTATTGCTGATAAAAACTGTCAGGAAAATTAAGAATAGAAGAGACTTCCTCAAATTAAAGGGCATCTTACAAAATTACAACTAATATCATACTTGATAGTGAGACTGAGTGCATTTTCCTAAGATCAGGAAGAAGGTTAGGATATTCACTCTCATCCTTTTGACCCAACATTGTACTGGAGATCCTAGCCAGTGCAATAAGACAAGGAAAAGAAATGCAAGGCATCCACATCGATTTGAAGAAGTAAATCTGTCTTTGTAAAACACATGCTCATCTATGTAAAAAATATCTGATGGAACCTACAAAAAGGCTACTTGAATAAATAAATTTAGTAAGGTTGCAGGATACACTGTCAGCATGTAAAATTTAATTGTATTCCTGCACACTAACAACAAAACATTTGAAACTGAAATAAAGATACTACTTACAATTGCATCAAAAATATAAAATTTTCCGGGATACATCTAACAAAAAAAGAAAATCCATGTACATTGAAAACTGCTAAAAGAAAATAAAGACCTAATTAAGTGAAGTGATAGACTATATTCATGCTTCAAAAGACTCAATATTGTTAAAATGGCAAGTGTCCTCAAACTGATCTATAGATGCAGTCCAACCCCAATCAAAATTGCAGCAAGTGATTTGGAGAAATTAATAAGCTGATTTAAAATTCACATAGAGATGCCAATTACCAAAATAACTTTGAAGAAGAATAAATTTAAGGGACTTATACTACCTGACTTCAAGTCTTAATATAAAGCTACAGTAATATAGTGTACTATTGACATAAAGATAGACAAATAGATCAATAGAACAGAGTAAATAGTCCAAAAATTGATTCCCATGTATTTTGCCATTTAATTTTTGACAAAGATAAAAAGCCTGCATATATATAGAAAGGGCAGCTTTTTTCAAAAAATGCTGCTGGAAGAATTTGATAGCCATATGGAAAAAATGAAACTTGATCCATATCTCACAGCATATAAAAATTAACCCAAAATGTAGCATAGACCTAAATGTAAAACTTGAAACTATAAAACCTTTAGAAGAAATTACAAGAAAATAGCTATATGGCTTTGAGTGGCCAAAGGTTTCTTGGATACAATACCCAGAACACAATCCATAAAAGAAAAAATTGGTAAATTGGCTTCATCAAAATTAAGAATGTCTACACTTCAAAAATCACTTAAGAGAAGGAAAAGAAACACCACAGCCACAGACATGGACAAAATATTTTCAAATCATATTTCTGATAAATGATTTGTGTCCAGAATCTAAATATATAATTATACATATATATAAACAAGAAGAAAATGACACCTTCTTCTTTAAGTTGGCAAAAGCTTTAAACAAACACATCACCAAGGATGATATATGGATGGCAAATAAGCACATGAAAATGTGTTCAACATCATTAGTCATTAGGGAAATGCAAATTAAAACCTCAGTGAGATACTACTATATACCTATTAGAAAGGTTAATATCTAAAAGGCTGACAACACACACCAGAGATTTGCAACAACTGGAACTCTCCTAACTACTGGAGGGAATGTAAAGTGGTGTAATCACTTTGGAAAAGTTTGAAAATTTCTTAAACTGTACATATGCCTACCATATGACACAACCACTTTATATATAGGGGGTATTGATCCAAAAGAAGTGAAAGCACTTTTACCCCTGGATGAGTTACC
Source organism: Choloepus didactylus (assembly GCF_015220235.1). Classification (NCBI taxonomy): domain Eukaryota; kingdom Metazoa; phylum Chordata; class Mammalia; order Pilosa; family Megalonychidae; genus Choloepus; species Choloepus didactylus. The sequence continues at coordinate 20,609,640 of NC_051309.1, forward strand.
TATTGCTGCGGTAACAAACTGGCACAAATTTACTGACATAAAACAATACAAGTTTATTATCTTACTTTTCTGGAGGTCAGAAGTCTGAAATGAGTCTTACCAGGCTAAAATCAAGGTCTTGGCACTGCTCATTCTGGGGGCTCCAGGAGAGAATCCATTCATTGGCTTTTCTAGCTTCTAGAGGTCACATGCATTCTCTGGCTTATTCCCTATCCTCCACCTTCGAAACCAGCAGCATGGCATCTTCAATTCCCTCTCTCTCTTTTTGTCTCTCTCACCTCTATCTCTGTAATAACATTTCTTTCTAAATCTCTGACCTTCCCGCCTTCCTCTTAAAAGGACATTTGTGATTCTATTGAACCCACTTGGATAATCCAGGATTATCTTTCCATCTCAAGATTTCTAACTTAATCACATCTGCAAAGTCTCTTTTGCAATAAAGATAGCACATTTGCAAGTTCCAGATATTAGGATGTGGATAATTTATTTGTGGTGGGGGGGGGAGTATTCTACCACAATACCTAGAAACTTATTCTTAAATATTAATAACATCTGTATTTGTAATAACCCAAAATTGGACACCTGAATGTCTATCAGCACAGAAATGGATAAACAAATTGTGATATATCCATACAATTTAATACTATTCAGCAAAAAAACATGACAAACTATTGATAAACGCAACAACATGGATGCATCTCAAAATACTTCTACTGTGTGAAAGAAGCCAGTCATGGAAAGAATATGTACTTCATGATTTCATTAGTACAAAATTCTACATAATTCAATCTAGTCTATAATGATATAAAGCAGATCATCTTAGGTCTGGGTAGTTAGGATAGGGCATGATTGGCAGAAGAGAGGAATTATGTAGAGAACAAGGAAATCTGGGGAGGTAATTGCTATGCTGATTACCTTGTTGATCATTTCATAGGTGTATATACATATATATAGATAGAGAGAGAGAGAGTGAAAGAGAGACTGAGATAGACATGCATAAGTCAAAAACTTTCAAATTTTAACTTTAAATACATGCAGCATATTCCACGTCAAACATACTGCAGTAAAGCTGCTAGAAACAATTACAATAAAATACAAAGAAATTGGGGAGGAAAGCATTGTCACATTTCTGCTGGGCCTGTGCAGGTCCAGAAGACACAAGTAAATTATACATGGAAGGTGGCCCATACTCCCATGGAACTTTCCCCTATTCCTTCCCTGCCTTCCCTCTAACCACTTTCAATTGTCTGAGGAGTTCCCTATGGCCAGTTAACAAAAAAAGAAGAAAACTACAGTATCTTTAGGGATGGATCAGTACAAGTCCAATCAGCTAAAAGCAAATTTCTGCTTTATTATCCGCCCATTCAGGGAAAGTCAAAAAAGACAGTGATAAAGAAAATGCTCTTAATGGACAGAACTTTTAATTGCATAAGGTATGGAGTCACTGTAAATCATAGGTAGTGGTTAAGAATAAAATTGGAAGGTTAATGACAAGGTATATGAGTATCTTATTTTTCTACAGCTGCCATAATAAAGTACCATAAACTAGGTTGCTTAAAACAACAGAAATTTATTGTGTCACAGTTCTGGAAGCTAGACATCTGAAATTAGGTGCTGGCTAAACTATGCTCCCTCTGAAACTCATAGGAGTGAATCCTTCTTTGCCTCTTCCTAGCTCCTGGGTTGTCAGTTATCCTTGGCATTCCTTGGCTGGCAGATGCAGCACTTCAATACCTGCCTCAGTTATTATACGGCTTTATTCTCTTGTCTGTCCATATCTGTGTCTAAATTCCCCTCTTGTTATAAATACAATAGTCATATTGGATTAAGAACCACCCTAATCCAGTTTGACCTCATTTTAAATAGTCACCTCTCCAACAACTATTTCCAAATAAGGTCACATCCATGGGACCCATTCATTTCAGGGTTAGGACTTGAATAAATCTTTCTGAGGAATGCAATCTAACTCAACAGTGAGAAAAAACATTAATGCACCACATAAGTGCTTATCAGAGGGTCTTCACTGTGCATGTTCAACAATCAGGTAGACAAGATGTCCTATCCTACAGATACCATTCTGATTTCCTTCCCAGCTAACCTATCCCAGCTAGCATTAGCAAGCCAAGTACAAAATTGCCCTTAAACAGTGTTGAAAGATTTTCATAGGTTCCATTTACCAAGTCTGTCTAGAGAAGAATCCAATTCTGAACCTTAAAATGGCATCATCCACTTGGGATATAAAAATGGTCATCTGGTAGAGAAGACGGAGATCTTTCACCATAGGAATTGATACATACACTGGATGTGTATTTACCATCCATAATCACTACACTTCTGCTGGCATCACAACTTGTGGCTTTAAATAATGTCAAATCCACTGCTAAGCCATCTACACAATATCACTTCCACCCAGGAACATGTTTAGCACCAGAAGTGAGACACTGCACTTGCTCTCATGGGATTAATTGGTCTTATCACATCACATCTTGCAAGAGCAGGTGGCCTGAAAGGGCTACAGAACTGGACTAGCTACAGGATAGAGGCAAAAATGTAGGGTTCATTCTCCCAGAGTCAGAATTCATGGGTCCAGGACCAAAAAAAAAAAAAAAAAAAAAATGTATTTTACTAAATAACCAATTGAAGGAATTTTTGCTTTCCATCTGTAAAATTTTGGTCTTGGTATATTTAGAGTCATAGTTCCCAAGAAAGACATACTTCCACCAGATTTCAGAGCCACGGTTTAGTTATATTGGAAGCTGAGTCTACATCCAGACCAATATGCATAACATTCATTGCTCTATACTGAGGAGCATGGATTGCATGGATTGTGGCTCCACAATGAAATGAGTCTGCAACTCACAGATTTATTAGATATTAGGGATTAAATCATGTGCCACATAAAAGACATTTTCAAGTCCTAGTCCACATTCCTGTTGCTATGAATCTATTTGCAAATAGGGCCTTTGAAGATGTTATTAGTTAAGCTAGGGACTCATTTGTGAATAAGACATTCAAAGATCCTATTTTGATGAGGCCAAACTGAATCAGGGTGGTCCTTAATCTACCATATGGCTGAAGTCCTTATAAGAAAGGAAATCCAGACAGAGACACAAAGAACTGCAGAAGAGTAGAAGCCAGAGAAAGACGCCATATGACAGAGGCAGAAATGCAAACCAGGGAGCATCAAGTATTGTGGTAAGCCAGCATCAGGATGCTAAAGATTCCAGGAGAAAGCATGGTCTGTCAAAACCTTGATTTTGGACTTCTAGCCTCCACAACTATGGGACAATAAATTTTCATTGTTTAAGCCAACCCATTGTGTGGCATTTGTCATAGCAGTCCCGGAAAACTAAAACATTGGGAATCTCTTAATATTTCCATACCCAATAGTTCTGGATGATGGAAAACCTTAACAACCTAATAAAAACAAAACCACCAAGAATTCAGACAATGAAATAATAAATATAACATCATCCACCAAGTAAACAGCACTATCTAGCTATGGTTTTGGGTGGAGCTAAGGAGATTGTGAAATGGGTGATAGAAAAAAGAAAATTAGGGCTCAAGACAACATACTAAAAACATCCACGTTTTATGTTGATTTTTCTCTTTTATTTTTAACCTCCCTTTCTCCCCACTACCTCATGTGAAGAACATTGCTGGAAAACTTTAGATTTCTGTTAAGCATATAGCTGAATTATCATTAGCCAATGATAATAAGCAGCCGATGGACTTTATGTGCCCTCTATGCTGGGAGGCTTAGAGCTCAAGTGATGTAGTCTGGAGAAGTCAGAATTCTAGTGCAGAAATCAATGTGAAAAGAACAGCACAAAAGAGATCTGGTGAACATGCAGTTGGGACAGGGAAGTGGAATGGGATGGGGGGAAGCAAATAGATAAAAACCAGCACATCAGGGAAATCATTTTTCAACTGATTTTGTTAAAGAACAAAATTGAAAACAAAAGACTGAATGGAAAAACATTAAGAACATTAACATTTTTAAAAGAATGTTTTGAGTCAAAGAACATGAAATCAAGAGTATGAAATGTTCATTGGATCCAACATATTTATAACTGTTCCAAGAAGCTGGATTGAATAGAATAGCTTTGATCTTTGTTTCCTCTTGATCCTGTAGCACAAGTTATCTTTTAAAAGTTCAGAATAGCAAATACTATTGTGGATTCCCTCACATCACTGCAATGATGTCTTTGAAACAGTTAATTACTATAAATAGCCTCACTTCTGCTAGAAATTGTAATATGAAATTTTATATAAGAACAATAAATCAACCCAAACAGCTGCCTCATCATTGTTCATCATAGCAAACTTATGATGTAGCCAATTGGAAAAAAAAATGCAATTTTCCTAAAGTGCCTCTTTGAATTATTCAAAGTTTCTGTTGCAGCTAATTAATTTAGAGCACATTACCAAAATGAAGCAATGAAAATAAACAAAATACTGAGCAAAAATAGAAGTACAGATGCCAGTAGTGTTCTGTTTTCTGATACTATGCATTATACATCTGCCTCCAAATAAGTAGAAATTGACATAGTGAATTGATAAGCTTTTAATGGGTTCTATATATAGCCAAATATGTATCAAGAATGATGATATAATATGCATTCAATATAATATTCTAGATGTATAACAATGTAATTTGTTTAGGGAAAGGATGTTCATCACTGACAACACCTAAAATGAGAAGTGGGTCTGCATTAAATACACAATCATTTCACTTGCTTTCTTGTTTCATTCAATTTTTACTTGCAAGAGGAAGACTAGATATCATCTAGGCTCCCATCTCTTATATTTAAGATCAGAGATCTTCTTGGTAACAGCATCACTAAAGAAATTATGAGAAGTAATAAAGTAATCCATGTCGGAATGGAAGACAAATGCATTCTTAAAATCACGTCTGCTAAATTGCTAAATTGCCATTCCTCAGGCTTGAGCCACATTCTCATTCTTCGTAACTTCTTTCTTCATTTAAGGCTGAATTGGGCTCAGATCCATCTGGTTTTATGGAAACAGAGACACTGAAGACTGAACATCCTAAACCCATCTCTGTCGTTAATACATTATCTGACCTTGGGGAGCCCCTCAAGCCTCATCTTCTTCATCTTTGAGATGATGCTCTCAATCCAGTAGTAAAATACACCACAATCCTGTTCAAAAGAAGAGCTAGCAATGACTTCCAGCTCTATGGAAAATATTAAGTGCCATATACTTATTTAATTATGGGACAGAATCTTCATGGCATTAAAAGATCCTCTACAAAAAAAAAAAAAAAAAAGCAAAATAAATCATGCACTGGGGAGAAGAATCACAGCTCTGTAATCTTTTTCCAGGATATTTGGCATTTTTTCTCTTTGGCTAGTAAGAAATTTATGAACAGAATTTAAAAATACAGACCAGCTTGACCAGGTTTACAATGGTGTTTCTCAGGAAAATGAAATCCATGCTCCAGCAAGGTTTATTTTGAGGCACAACTTTGGTAATGTTGTACAAAAGTAGAGAACATCTCTTTGCTCTACTGCACATAAACCTATTTTAGACCAAGAAAATATTGTAGATTCTTTATACAATTAAGAATGAGATGTGATCTACAAAGGCTACCTCCCATACTTTCTTGTCATCTATTCCACCCTGGGATGGGAGTGCACCTAGTAGAGCACAGAAGTGTTGTACTCCATAAGAAGGTCAGAGTAACATATTCTGAATAAAAAACTGCCTGAGACATGGAGATAACTGGCTGATAGCATTGAGATCCTTAGAATATTTAGTTCTTAATGCATATGGTAAACAATCCCATCAGTGGCATGCAAAGAACTCTGCCTTCCAGTATTCACATCCTGTAAGGTCATTAATTAGGTCAATGGCGCATTAGCAAGTGTGATGCAAGAAGAGCCTTGCTGAACACTTGCATACTAGGACTTTTCCTTTTGGAACATTCTCTCTTGGAACCAAGCTACCATGCATAAGGAAGTTCAAGCTATCATGCTGGAGAGAGAGGCCACGATAAAAGGCCCCACAGGACAAGACACCACAGGAGAGAAAACGCTCACAAGCAAGAGGGCTGAGAGTCCCACCAAGATCCCAGAATCATGGGTGACCCACGCTGACACCAAACAAAGCTGAGGAAACTCCCACCCAACCCAGAGAATCCTGAGAACAATCAGTAGTTGTTTTAAGACACTAAGTTTTGAGGTGACATGTTATGCAGCAATAATTAACTGAAACACTGCCTATTCAGTATCAGAACCTTTTATGAGAACCCTATAACAAAGTCATCCCCAAGCACAATGATTCTCCAAGCTTTGCTCCTCTACATTTTGTTTATTGATACTCCTCACTCATTTTTCCCCTGGTTTTCCCAGTTTTGCTTTGTACCTTGGTCCTCACTCTTTATCCATTGAGAGTTGATATGACATTCCCTATAGGGGATCTTATCAGACTCACTTGGAGAGTTTTTCATCAACACTCCAAGAGATTTTGTTATGGGTTTCTTCTCTCACACCCCATTTACTCACGTGACATTCTCTGCTTGGTGAGACACAAGTCCTATAGGGAATAAACATCATCGTCTTAAGTATTTTATAACAGGAATCAAAGCTGAAAACAACTGTTTTAGTTCTTTCGATGGACTGTTTGCCTGGCTCTTGACCCAATACTCTTCCGGGACATGGTTTACTCAAATTTCTTGCCTATTGTCTCCTTAGAATTGAAGGAATAGGAACCTTGCCCCAGCCTCAGCCAGTCCCTATCTGCAGAAGTTAAATAATAAAACAAAACTGAAAATAGACAATAGGTGATTACTGCAGCTGCTGCAGCACTTGAATATTCTCTCATTGAAATCTTTGCTCAAAAATCATTGTTCTTTCTGGACCATTCATTATGAAGCAGGACTGGCTACAGCTATCATTTCCACCTTATTCACAGCTACATATTATAAACAAGAACCTAATAAAGATGTCCGAATTAAAGTCAAGGGATGGGGAGTTCCTGGTTTGGATAATTCAACTTAATTTAAGTTTGAAATGGTAAATACAAAGTTGGTTACTTGGCAAGCAAGTAAAGGAGCAGGGAATAAAGTGAAGCTTTTAATAAGCATATGTGCAAAGTTAATATAGGGGCCTATGTCATTAATTTACAATCCATTATTGCAGTGGTCATATGTTTATTGTAATAAACTGTCATCAAAGTTTTTGCCAGGCCCAGCTAAATTATTTTTTTAATACATCTTCTTCCAAATTGTCAAATATTGAATGTGACTGTGAATTTATCTGGCCAGAAAAAATGGGTTGTAGGAAGGAGAAAGTGGGAGTGAGAAGTGATTTGTTTTAAGAATAATTCATGTTTACCCTTTAAATATCCCATCAATTAGCTATATCAACACACTTAATATCTTCCATTTACTTAGTTAAGATGTATGTTTTGCTTATATTCATATAGAAAGTGAGATGTGGAATCCAAAAAACATTCAGATTATACTTCTTTTTAAAGTAAATCTACAATGTCCAAAGGAAACAGAAAACTAGGTAAGGACCAGTTAGCTTATTAAAGAATAATTCTGTCAGACTAATCTAATTTAATTATGTTGAAGATTGACAGGTTTGGGAGAATGGGGAAAATAAAAATATGTCAATTAACTTGATTTTAATAAGACATTTTATTTTGTCACACAATACATGCTAATTAATGAGGAAAATCTGGTGTGGATATCATATACAGTTAGGATGATACATAACTGGCAAACAACGTTCAAAATTTTTCCTTGGCATTGATTTGGGGATGGGAAAGATAATTACTAGTATTTCGCGGAATCTGATGTTGAAGGTTTGGTTGCATTTATCTCTTCTATCTATAATCTAGAGCATATTTTAAAATAAACCCAAAATTCTCTGCTTGACAAATTAAGCTTAATAATGATGATGGTAATAATAATAATAATATTTAACAGAGACAAATTCAGAAAAAAAGAATTTCATCTAAGTGAGAAACCTACATGGACACAATATGGAGAATAAATGATAAAATATCTAAATGGATTCAAGGTTATCTTTTCTCTGAATTTTTAGTATATTCATTATTTGAAAGATATCTTCTATTCCTTTGTTATAGATTATGTTGTATTATTCAAGAAACTTTTCCATGGGCTGAGGCTGAAGTCTCCAAGATTATTTTTAACTACATTGAGGCAGAAATTATTTTTTATTATTAGCTCATATTTGGTGTATTGTTTAAGGAGGCAGCATAATGTTCTGATGATTATGTTCAGTAGACAACTGGTAGAAAAAAAAAGTTTAGGCTGAAGACACTGAAAAAATATAAAATAAATATCTGATATCACAGAAATAAAAGAGCCCACTCAATAAAATTTGATTTGCAAAAGAAGAGGACAGAGAGTACCAAAGATAAAATCCTGCTGCAAACTACAATAAAGTAATGGACCAGAAAGAGCAGCTAATAAAAGTCTAATAAATAACAGTCAAGGAGGTAAAAAAGAGAACTGAATTAAAGGGTTTTACAAGTCAAGGGTAGAGAATTTTCACTAAATAGTGAGGATCAACATTCTTCCAGAGCATAAAGGAATAACTAAGTAATCAGCAATGAAGTTACTGAAGCTAAAAGGAGTCATTCATAGAACAAATCCAGCATGAGAGACATGGCAAAAGATCTAGAACTGATTCTAGCCTCACTGTTGAACTTTCTAAATTTTAGGGAGGAAAAACTGGAATCTAACATCAGAATCCTTTTTTATGCTTTATATTTTGCTATACCTAAAAATGTTATTCTGTATTATACACAAACATAGTGAACTATATGTAATAAGTAATAATGGCTATCATTTTGGCAACTTCAACTATCATCCTGTGTTCCAGTTGATATTCTAGTATTTACATTTGTTAATTTATTTAATCTTTGTGATAATCCTATAAGGCAGGTAACCCAATTTACAAATGAAGGAACCAAAGAAAAAATTAAGTAACTTAGCCAAAATCATATATCTACTCTTCCACAAATTGTAGACCATTAAAATATTTTATTTATATACCACATAAAATAAGATGAAGTAATTGAGATTAGAATTTAAAATAGTTCTTTAATATTACAAATATAATCTCATTAGCATAAACTCTCCAAATATGAAATTGCAGAGGATATATCTGTAGTTTACAACTCAATAAAAAGAAAAAAATGTACAGGTATGAGCGTGTATGAAACAAGCACACCAAACATATGGAGAATTTAAAACATTCTCCAAAAAAAAAAAAAAGCAAAAAATTTTTGACTAACAAGGAAACAAAACTGTAATTACAAGATTATAAAACTGTTACAGTGAGAAACCAGATCAAAACTTAAATGCGACCAACTCTATCATCAGAGGCATATGGGTACCATTGAGTCCATTTTTTATTCAACAAGAATGATTGGAAATAAAGGAACTAAGCATCCAATTCAAGAAGATAGAAAAAAGACAAACAAAAACTTCCCTAAGGAGGACAAAATAAGAGGAAGAAATTAAATTTGAAAAGAGAAAAATTAAAATAGAATTAATAAGTAAACCCAATAGGTGACCCTTTGAAAAAGTAACAACAAAGCACTCAATTTTCTAAGTAATCTAATCAAGTAAAAGGTGAAAAATATGAGATTTAGGAATAAAAAAAAGAAGTCCCAGAAACAGAAGATTTTTAAAATCACAATGGTATGCATAGTTCTCTTGCTACATATGATAATCTCAATGAAATAAATATTTTTTCTAGAAAAATTGAAATTACTAAAATTGACTTAAGAAAAAGTAGAAAACCTGAATAGATAGACCAAAAACTATGTGAGAAAGTGAAACACATTCTGTTCTCCAAAGAGGCATCAGGCTCAGGCTATTGTTTTAGCAAGAAACTCTTCCAATACCTGAAATAGAACTGATAATTTTGTACAGTTTAAATTGTTATGAAGCTTGGAAGAAATGGAAAGTGTCACAATTTCACGTTACCAAATTATGCTGCTACTTCCCATATCCATTCCCTGCAGTCTGGGGGATGAGTGGCAGGCATCAAACACAGCCCAATCCATTCCTCCCTGGACACAGCCAGGAATTCCTGCACATGATCCATGCAAGAAAGATAGATACTGAATTAACGTCTCTCCAGGTGGCTGGACATTTCAGCACAAGATCTGTCAGGATCCATATGTTCCAACATGTTTTCTGGAGATGCATGGGATTAATATCTATAGAGGAAAAGAAGCTTTAAGCTAACCTGAGGAAGGGAAGAAATGAGGGACAGTCTTGAGCTCTGCTGATCCTAATTCCTGGCTCCTGGATCTAATTTTTTCCTTCCTGTATCAGAGTTCAACCAAAGAAAACAGAATGGGATATACTTACGTACATTAAGGGATTTATTATGGGGAATTTGCTTACACAATTACAGGGGCTCGCTCAGCAGTTTCCACAAAGCAGCCTCCATATCTAGGGCTGCAGAGTGATGCCCACAGGGTAGGGAGTCTGAAAGGGAAGATGAAGCTGACTGGAGGCCCAGGAGCACGCGGGGGGACTCCACAAGGACGGACTACAGCTCCAGTCAGACCTTGTTGCCGCTGACCTTGTGATGGGTGACCAACCAAAGCCGGGACCCTTCTTCATGGGGCTGAAAACACACACACACACACACACACACACCTGACCAAAGAAGATCCAGGGATAAGGGAGATCAGCAACAACTATGGATACTACAAAATGGCTGCTACCTCCCTTCTATCTTTCAGCTTTCCAGAGTATCTTCCCATATTCCACTCTAACAAACATACTAAAAAACGGAATTCCAGAAAACATAATTCAGTCATTCAGTCTAGCCAAGTTGACACTTTATAAAGCTATCACATTGTGACCTAGTTATTTCCTGTGCTTGAGTTCCACAAGCCGTCGGTGTACCCTCCTAAGGAAACCCCCTTTTTCGCTCAGCTAATGCTGATGAGCCTTATTGCTTATTACCCGGCCTACCCATCCTAAAAATGCTAATTTATACAGGATTGTAATGTGAAGTGGAAAATGAAAGATATTCTTGTAGAAGAATTATAGAATGCTCAGAATCAGATAATGAATAATATTAAAATAATAATAAAATGCCCTAAATTTATATAGTGTTTTATAGCTTAATTTAGAACAAAAGATTTTCAAGCAGCTTCCAGAAAATATCCTAACAATCATAAGAACTACTAGAAGGCAGAATTTACCTGGTGGGCTTGTATGATATTTCCCAAATAGCTTTGAAAAGAGATGCCTATTTTCTGGGAGTTGGAGGAGTGTTCTTTTGCCTAAATATAAGATTTTGAGTAGATGGCTTCTCAAAATTCTTTCCAACTGCATGATTGTATTATAAACCAAAAATACTTTAATTGCACTTATTCCCATGGCTTCAATTAGCTTACTCATATTAAGAATCTTTTCAGTCTAAGAAAATACATCCATAACTTGTTGGCTGGAGTAAGTGTTTTCCATGAAACACCACAGGAAAAAAAATAAATTTCAAGAAGAAAAACGGCTCCCAAAATTTGACTTGGAACAGATATGCAATACCTTATGAAAAGCATACATGAACTGACCCTAAAAATAGCTTCTTGATTAAGGTAAAATGGCTAGAGGTTAAACTTTAAAAATGTCTAAAAGCAGAGGCTATCAAACTTCTCCCAGTTGCCCTAGACAGTTCTTGTAGTAGGTCAGATTTTGAATAGAGAATATTTTTTCTTGATACAGTTTGCCTCCATTTTCTAAATATTCTCTCCCCACCTCCCAACTCCCAGTTCATAGTTAACCACTGATCACATTCAGTGCATATTTTAAATAAATAGAAAAAAAAAAAAAAAAAGAAGTCATTTTGACATAGTCACACAACTTGGCCCTCAACTTAATCTGGTGTTCTCTGGAGAACACATATTTTAAGAAAACAAGCAGGAAAGAGAACTCAATACAAAGAATTTTATTTGTCAAGCGTATTGCCACCACCTTACTTATACATGTCTATTGAGAAAATACAGATATTTGCACAAAGGAATAAAATAATTAGAATTGCCAAAAATCAATCACATTTCAGTGTTTATCTTTCCAGGTATTTTTGTGTGAGATGTGAAATATATGTGTGTGTGCATGTGTGTGCATGTTAGTATAATTTAATGCATTAATCAAGCCAGTATTTGGAGCATGCAAATGTTTTCGGTGTCCTTTTTGGTCTTTTGGAAAGGAAAGACAAAGACTTCCCTTTCTCTCACTTGCCCCCACACTTTGCTTCTAATTTAAGAAGAAAAGGCAGATGAGAAAAATTCAGAAATGAGGTGTAAATTCCAGAGGCTTAGGAATTACCTTGGCATGTGATGAGGACATTTGGAACTTCCTAGTTACTCAGGGCTGGGGAAATGAAACCTTGTCCTTCTCTATTCCAAGAATGTTCTGTCTCCTGAATGTATTGCACAGAAATTCAATGGGCTGCACCTATGCCTGCTCAAAGAGGGCCTGAGGGAGGTGGCTCGGACCGGCTTTGCCTGCGCCTTGGCACAAACTCTTACATTCTTTCTGAAAATGATACGGCTTTCTCTGCTATTGGTAGTAAGATCTGACACTCAGATGTCTATTAGAGGAAGCAGAAGGCATGCAGCTTGCCTTGGTCCCAGGCCATTCCTGAGCTCTGACTCTGTGCCAGCAACTGTGCTGAGGGCTCCTATGAATCACTTCCTCCTTTCTCTAGCCAACCCTATCAAGTAGTGATATGAACTAACCAGGCTAATTTGGTCATGCAGAACTCTTCAATTCTTTGTAAAATATTTTAATCAATCCACATATGTTGAAAAAAACTTTAATTTTGCTCCTGATAGCCGATTTCTACCATTCATCACTAAATATCAAGCTGCTAATTTTGCAAATAATAACTCACTTCTGACATCTGTCATGCTAATTAACAAAGTGTATCATGTTGATTGATCACACAGAAGCGACTGAAGGAGCCACTTTTGGAATATGGTTTCCTGGTGAGTATCATTCCTGAATATAATACTAACTGCATCTATTTTTAAATGTTTTAAGATAAATTACAGACATCATTAACCCATAGGAACTGTGATTATTACTATATTGCAGGGAAAGAGTATGAGGGCTTGGATGGGTTACATAACTCATTCAAGATCACAGAGCTAGTAAATAGAAAATTCAATCCCAACACATTTGACCGAGAGAGTATGCAATGCATAACTGCCTGCCTTAGGCATCTTTTACAGGACTCAGTTTAGGTTGCAGAATTCTGTGTTGGATTTGGGGACCAAGGTTTAATACTCGGATAGGCTGCTCAATTGCTAGATACAGTTTGGTCACATATGTTCTCCTCAGGCACCTCTCAGGTCGGGGTTACTTGTTAAAGAAAAGATCAGATGACTTTGGACGTCCTGGATAAATACCTTCCCTCACATTTTTGACACTTACCAGGACCATTCAGCTCATAACATGTAAATTCCAAATTGGTGTTTACTCAAATATGTGTCCTAACTTGTTACTTTTCCATAAAGGATAAAAGTAAAAACTTGTAAAAGCACAGCAAAGGGAGATCCTGTGGGTATACTTACATTTTGATGTGTGTAGACCTTCAAATGTTAAAAAAAAAAATTGATGATATTTATTAATCTTTAAATTTTCAAAATATTTTAAGGCTTTCTGAGTTTCATTTACATTTGATTGTGATAAAATGCTGCTTGACTCTGAATAACTAATCTTAAACACACTTGAAACAGAAAGACATCAAATGGTTCTTGTGAAACACTTGGATGGTCCAAATGTAAAAGAATCAGAAACATAAGGTTTAAATTTCCCTTGACATCCACTTCAGTTATAAAATTAAGAAACAGTGATTGGCAAACAGTTTTGGAAATTTCGTAACATTTGTAAAGGCATTCAAGATGTTTTGCAGAACTTAAAACAGGCTGGATTCTTTCATTCACAAGAAGAAAGATAATAAATGTATACACATGTGGAGTAAAAACTTATAAGAAATCATTTACTTTCTCAATTATACAATTTCAAGTGGAAAATTGTACTTCAATTTACCCCCTCTTGTGAGAATTCAATATTTATTACCAAACCCCATTGCATTAAACTATGTATCAATCAATTAATTTTTTTATAGAATTTTAAAAATATAGAAAAACTGTAATTACTCACCCAACTGCTGCTGCCCCTTAAGGTTTGTCTTCCTTAGGGAGTCAGCCTTTGTATCATAAATATTATCTGCATGGATGAACTTCTGCAGGCTCTCTTCCTGAGGCCTATGGAATGGATTGTTTCTATGGTCCTTCTGTTTCCTCTTTTTATGGGATAGCTCCAATCTAGTATGCTCACAAAACCACAAAACCAGCATTTTGTAAAGCCAAGCTACTTGAGACAGCGTCCCACCAACTGTTCTTAGACATATTTTGAAGGCAGCATGCATAGTTGTCTTTTCATCTGCCATTTGAAAGGGCTAAGAATTAAGAGATGAGTCAGTTTTCAATCACGGCTGTTTACTGGAAGAAAACATTATATCCTATATTAACTCTCTTAAATTATATTACCTATGTCATACTTACTTGTATTTCTCCCTAGAACACAAGCTTCACATAAAAAGGGTCTGTGTCTTTAACTCGCTATTCCTAGGCCAAACACACCTAGTCATATAATAGACATTCAATAAACAATTGTTGAGTAAATGAATTAATAAATGATATCACTGTGTTATATTCTCTTATGAACAAAAATAACAAGGCATACCACACTCCAATTTCCAAATTTGAATGTGCAGCCATATCTTTTTGTAAAGATCAGACATGTACGTTCGAATACATACTGGACTATCTCCACACACCACCTCCAATTTAAGACATCCCAAATGAGCACATCATTTTTTCTCTGTTATGTGGTCTGTAATCTGCTTAAATCACTTCAGCATTGTCAGTGTAATACATATGGGTGTGTGTTAATTTTCATCCACACCCTAAGGCCAGTCACTTGCCTAATCAGGAAAGCACTCCAAGGATGGATTGTTGGCCTTTAATTAAAAGAACACATTCCAGAAGCAGTTGCTTCAAATGATTCAACTGCCTTACTCTCCAAAGAAGACCAGAGGTATTGCTGATTAGCATAATGTGGGTTATGAAGGATATTTTATGGGTGTTCAAGGTATGTAAGTTGTCTAGAAATTGCTTCATGAACAAATTTTAGGAAGCTAGAAAGCCCAGTGCACTGAACCTTTAGGAGTGGTGCCCTTGGCTTGAGTCCAAAGTTCATCACAAGACTCTTGGACACCTCCCTCCAACTAGATGGTTAGCTAAATCCTGCCACAAGAATATTATCACACTTGCCTCAAGTGAACCTTTTATGCAAGCAGCAGTAGGAGACTCTAAAAGAACGAAGACCTGGGAATTATTTGTGCTTACAGAGCAGGTTGTAAGTATGATTTTGAGCCTCATTGCTTATAAATGCCTATGGGTATGGCAACATTTGATGTGAGAATGCTTTCTTTTTTAACCTAAGAACAAGACTAAGTGAAGGACATCTATAGCCCTCACCTACATGTAACCTTGGAGGCTACTAATACCAAAAATAACCTAATTGTGAACCATCAAACATTTTCCTACCTGCATATTCCTTTTCATAGCAAGGAATCCTCCACTCAGTTCATTGAAACAAGAAACCTAGTCATTACTGACATTCAGCTCCACCCACCTGGGCCCATACATAATTCAACATTCCTATCATCCCTCCCCAATACATTTTGAATTTATCCAATTTTCTCATCCCAATGTATTTCCCCAGTTCAGGTTGCCATGATTCCTCAAGTAGATTAAGACAACTATTTCCTAACTGGTTTCCTGGGTGACTTTCTTGCCTTATGTTCTACAAATTGTAGTGGTAATGATCACTTCAAAATTTAATTTCAATATTGGTGCTTCCCTTTTCAATTTAACCTTTTCAGTTGCTTCCCAGTATCCTCGGGATAATGTCTCAGTGTCCTAATTTGGTAACAAAGTTCTCAAATAATACCCTATTACTTTGCTATTGTGTTGCCTTTAGCACAGGCTTGGAGTCCTGAGGTAGTACAGAATTTTTGCAGAACTTGAAACTCTTGTTGTGCTTAAGGAAGAAGTTGGAGGAATGATGTGAGATGAGTTTGGTGAAAATGTTAGGCACAACATGAAGAGCCTTGTCTATACCAAGTGGTCCTTGAGTTGCAATGCATTTATGTTTTTTCAAAAAGATTTTTGTCCAGTTTGGAGTCACCTGAAATGAATATTTATTTTTTCTGTTGGGTACTGGTTTGAACAAAGAGACACCATCTGCATTAGTCAGGGTTCTCTCGGGAAACAGAACTGAGAGAACTATACATATTATGAGATTTTTATCAGAATTGTCTCAGAGAAGCATGGGGAAACACAAGTCCAGATTCTGTAGAGGGGATAAAAGCTCAGAATTCCAATGAAGGTTTGCTTTTTTTCTTATTTATTTACTTATTTATTTATTTGTTTGTTTGTTTTTAATTCAATTTTATTGAGCTATATTCACATACCATACAATTATCCACAATGTACAATCAATTGTTCACAGAACCATTATATAATTGTGCATTCATAACTACAATCAATTTTTGAACATTTCCATTGCCACAAAAAAAAATAAGAATAAAAGTTAAAGTAAAAAAGAACACCCAAAACATCCCATACCCCACATGTCTCCCTATTATTCATTTACATTTTGTCCTCATTTTTCTATTCATCTGTCCATATACTGTGCAAAGGGAGTGGGAGCTACAAAGTTTTCACAATCACACAGTCACACAGTATAAGCTATATAGTTATATAATTGTCTTCAAGAATAAAGGTTATTGGCTCACAGTTCAAGAGTTTTGGGTATTTCCTTCTAGCTATTCCAATACACTAAAAACTAAGAAGAAATATCTATATTGTGCATAAGAATAACCTCCAGAATGACGTCTCATCTCTATTTGAGGTCTTTCAGCTGCTGAAACTTTATTTTGTGTCATTTCTCTTCCCCCTTTTGGTCCAAGAAGCCTTTCTTAATCCGACAATGCCAGGCAAAGCTCATCTCCGTGAGTCATGTCCCACGTTGCCAGAGAGATTTACACCCCTGGGAGGACATAGAGGGAAGGGCAGTGAGTTTACCTGCTGAGTTGGCTTAGAGAGAGAAGCCACATCTGAGCAACAAAAGAGATTCTCTGGGGTTGACTCTTAGGCAAAATTTTAAGTAGACTTAGCCTCTTCTTTGCAGTAACAAATGTCATAAGGGCAAACCCCAATATTGAAGACCCAGCCTTCTAAATTGGTAGCCCCTAGTGATTATGACAATATCATTTATTCCACATTTCCCCCCAGTCAAATACATTTTTATTCTTTGGGGCTTTGCAAATACATTTTTATTCTCTGTCCAAATAACTCTAGGATGTATTGGGGCTTCACACTAACTTGTAAAACTAACCAGATTTCACCCCCTATTCAATGTTCCATTTAATTATGTTGTTTGAATAAACTGACCATTCAAGATAAATTATATAGTATATTACAAAAAAATATAGATTTTGCACCTAATAAACATCTCTTCCTTTGGTCTCACACAGAAGTTGAAGTTTTAAAAACACCATCACTACAGCCTTTTATCCTTTAGTCTGATTTACCTTAGTACTAACCAAGTCCATTTCATTCATATCTCCAATTAAAATCTGATCTCTTTTTTCAGACTCCTTAACATTTGCTGTATGGGGTAATGCTGACATTCATAGCTGCCAGACTCTGGCTCTGAGTCTCAGGTGTCACACAGATACTCAAAGTTCCAGGGACCAACCAGGTTGTACACAAAGAGCTCAGCATCTCAGAATTTAGAAATAACCATTTCAAATCAGGAATAGATGTAACTGCTATAAGAGTTTACAATCTAGGAAACTTTACAATAAGCCTTCCCTTGATAACCTATGCTCTCAGATTCAGTTCTCAGAGTTTACACATTATAGTTGGTCCATATTAGTGAGGCATTATAAAGTTTTTCTTTCCATTTCTGGTTTATTTCACTCAACATACTGTCCTCAATGTCCATGCACCCCACAACTTCACTCCTTCTTGAAGCAGCTCAATATTGCATTGTATGTATATACCACAGTTCACCATTCTGTTCATCAGTTGATTACCGTTAGGCCACCTACATCCACGGCAAATCATCAATACTGACACCATAAACCTTACTGTGCAAACATCCATTCATGTCCCTCTTTTCAGTTTTTCCAAGTATATGCCCAATAACTGAGTTGCAGGAGCATATGGCAACCCCATGCTTAGCTTCCAGTGGAACCACAACACTGCCTTCCAGATGGGCTGCACAATTCTACTTCCCCACCAGTGGTGATTAGGTACATCCCTTTCTCCACATTTTCTCCAGCACTTGTATCCCCATTTTTTTTTAAGATGGGTTTATTCACACACCATACATTCCATCCTAAGGAAACAATAAATGGTTCCCTGTATAATCACATAGTTATGCATTCACCAACACTATCTTTATGAAGACATTTCCATTTCTTCCACAAAGAAAGAGGAAGAGGTGAAAAGAGAAAAAAGAAAAATAAAGGAAAAAGGACAACTAAAAAGTAACAAAAGAAAAAAGTAAACTTAAAATACAATAAAAAAAGTCAGACAACACCACCAATGCCAAGAATCCCATACCCCTCTCTTATATGTCCCTCTTATAGACATTTAGCTTTGGTATATTGCCTGTGTTACAATCAATAAAGCATATTACAATTTTACTGTGAACTATAGACTCTAGTTTGCATTGATTGTATTTTTTCCCCAATACCCCTCGATTTTTAACACCTTGCAAGGTTGACATTCATTTGTTCTCCCTCATGTAAAAACATATTCATACATTTAATCACAATCATTGACCAATCTAGTTCCGCTAAGTTACACAGTCCTGGTCTTCATCTCCTATCTTTCCTTCTGGTATCCTACATGCCCTTAACCTTCCTCTTTCAACCATACTCATAGTCATCTTTGTTCAGTGTACTTACATTATTGTGCTACCATCACCCAATACTGTGCTCCAAACCTCTCTCTCCTGTCTCTTCCTATCTGTCTGTAGTGCTCCTTTTAGTATTTCCTGTAGAGCAGTTATCTTATTCACAACATCTCTCAGTGTCTGTTTGTATGAGAATATTTTAAACTCTCCCTCATTTTTGAAGGACAGTTTTGCTGGATATACAATTCTTGGTTGGAAGTTTTTCTCTTTCAGTATCTTAAATATATCATACATCTACCTTCTCACCTCCAGGCTTCTACTGAGAAATCCACACATAGTCTTATTGAGCTTTCCGTGTATGTGATGGATTGCTTTTCTCTTGTTGTTTTCAGAATTCTCTCCTTGTCTTTTACATTCAGTAATCTGATTGTTAAGTGTCTTGGAGTAGGTCTATTCAGATCTATTCTGTTTGGGTTATCCTGCACTTCTTGGATCTGTACTTTTATGTCTTTCATAAGAGATGGAAAATTTTCAGTGATTATTTCCTCCATTATTGTTTCTGCCCCTTTTCCCTTCTCTTCTCCTTCTGGGACACCCATGACAAATACATTCATGTACTTCATGTTGTCATTCAATTCTCTGAGATGCTGCTCATATTTTTCCATTCTTTTCCCTATCTGTTCTTTTGTGTGTAGAATTTCAGATGCCCTGTCCTTCAGTTCATGAATCTTTTTTTCTACCTCTTCAAATTTGCTGTTGTATGACTCCATTATGTTTTTCATCTCTTGTATTGTGCCTTTCACACCTATAAGTTCTGCCAATTGTTTTTTTTTCAAACTTTCAAGTTTTTCCTTATATTCACCCGATGTCTTCTTTAAATCTTCATCTCTTTTGCCATATCTCCTCTAAACTTGTTGATTTGATTTTTGAGTTGATTTAGGAGATTTGTTTGATTAATTATTAGTTGTTTCAATTCCTGTATCTCAGTTGAAGTGTAAGTTTGTTCCTTTGACTGAGCCATACCTTCATTTTTCCTAATGTGATTCATAATTTTGTGTTGTTTAGGCATCTGGTTTCCTTGATTACCCCAATCAGATTTTCCCAGACCAGATGGGCCCAGGTCTCAGGAAGAGGCTGTATGCAGCATCAGGTTTCCCTGAGGATGGGACCCTACAAGTTGTGAGACTTTCCTGTAAGGCCTCTGGACTCTGTGCTTTTCCTATCCTGCCCAGCAGGTGCACTGGTCAGCCAGTTGCTCCCCACTGGTGTAAAGAGGTGGGGTCTGCTTAATTCTTGGTGGGCACTGCCCTGGCCAGGGGCCAAGGGTGTCAGAAGGCAGGCTTAAGTTGTTTCTGGTTCCCCCACTCCCAGGCACTGGGTTCTGAATACTCTGAAGGAGGACAATCACTTGAGCTGAACCCCGCCCCCCTTTACTTACGTAAGATACACCCTTTAGGGAGTTATCCCCTACACTTGAATTCCTCCTTTGTCTCTCTGACTCTGTTAACTCCACCCTTTCCTGGGTTAGTGCTGACAATTGAAAATGCCTGAGGCTTCCTATAATGAGCTACATAGAATAATATAAAAAAGAAAAATAGAAAAGAAAAAGAGAGAAAGCCCCTTTTCAGAGCCAGACGTCAGCCCCCCAACCCCACCCCTGGTTTTTCCAGTCAACCGGTGGTGGTATCTGGTTCTCTATGCCCCTTTTCTTGGGAAACAGCCATTTTCCAGTATTCTGAGCTCATCTGTCTCCAAAAGCCTCTGTTTTTAATTGTTTATGAATTTTTTTTTCCATCAGCCCTGTCTTCTCTCTGCCAGGAGGAACCTCAGTTTCCTTTCCTGCTTGCCCCAGGTTTATCTGTGCTTGTAGCTTGTATTTAGTAGTCCAAATTTGTTAATTAAAACCACAATTCAACCTTTGTTGAGTTACTTTCCCTCACTGCAGGTAATCTGCTTTGTTTTTCACAAGGAATGTTTCAGCTAAGCCTACCATGCTGGTGGGGGAGGGGCATCAGCGCTGCAATTCTATGCTGTGATCTCAGCCATTCCACCCACTCCATGCTGATGTACAATGAGTGTTCAGTCACGGATATCCCCCAACAGTTGTTCCAGACTATTTACTAGTTGTTCCTGGCTATTTACCAGTTGCTCTAGAGGACTAACTAAATTCCATACTCTCTGTGCTGCCATCTTGCCCCACCTCCTCCAATGAAGGTTTTTAATGACTTCCCTAGGAGAAGCTGGCTGGCTAAAATAGAGATGGAAATTCTTCTCCTCCCTCACCCTCCTTTGTTAGAGAAGTTGTGGATTTACAGAAACAAAAATCATGCATAAAATACAGGATTCCCATATACCACATCACCGCCAGCACCTTGCATTGGTATGGAATATTTGTTACAATGGATGATAGCACATTTTTATAATTGTTCTATTAACTGTAGCCTATGGTTTAACTTAGGGTTCATTGTGTAGTGCAGTTCAATGGATTTTTTTTTTAATTTTTATTCTGTTACAATCAAACATTTCTCCGTTTAATCTTATTCAGATATATTTCAGTTTGCAGTTAATTGAGTTCACAATGTTCCGCTACCATTGCCATCATCCATTACAAAAACATGTCCATCATTCCAAATCAGAATCCTATACATTTTGAGCTTTAATACCCTATTCCCTATCACCACCTCTCCTCCTAGTAATCTATATTCTAGATTCTGACTCTATGTTTTGCTTATTCTAATTGCTTCAAATCAGTGAGACCATAAAATATAAGTCCTTTTGTGCCTGGCTTATTTCACTCAACATGTTGTCTTCAAGGTTCATCCATGTTGTCACATATAACAGGACACCATTCCTTTTTATGGCTGAATAATATTTCATTGTACATATATACCACATTCTATTTATCCATTCATCAGTTGATGGACACATGAGTTGCTTCCTTCTTTTGGCACTTTCAAGCAATACCACTATAAATATCAGTGTGAAAATATTTGATTGAGTTCCTGCTTTCAATTCTTTGGGTATATTCCTAGTGGTGAGATTTCCAGGTCATATGGTAGTTCTATACTTAGCTTTTGGAGGAACTGTCAAACTGCCTCCTACAGCAGCTGCACAATTTTACATTGCCACCAGCAATGAATAAGTGTTCCTCTTTCTCCACTTCCTCTCCAACACTTGTTATTTTCTGTTTTTTAATAGTATCCATTCTAGTGGGAGTAAACTCACATCACATTGTGGTTTTGATTTGCTATACCCTAATGGCTAATGATGGTGAGTATCTTTTCATGTGCTTTTTGGCCATTTGTATATCTTGTTTGGAGAGCTGTCTGTTCAAGTCTTTTCCCATTTTTAATTGTTATTTTTTTCCTTTTGTTGTTAAGTTGAAGGATTTCTTTATATATTCCAGATATTAATCCATTATTTTATATGTGGTTCCCAACTATTTTCTCCCATTGTGTAAATTATCATTTTACTTTCATGATAAAGTCCTTTGAGGAACAAAATTTTTAATTTTGATGAGGTCAGTCCCATTTATCTATGTTTTCTATTGTTGCTTCTGTTTTGGGTGTAAGGTCTAAGAAACCATTGCCTGACACATGGTCCTTCAGATATTTCCCTACATTTTCTTCTAGTAATTTGTTAGTTCTAGCTCTTATATTAAGGTCTTTAATCCATTTTGAGTTGATTTTTGTGCATGGTGTGAGGAAGGGGACCTCCTTTTTTTTTGCAAATATGGATCCAATTTTCCCAGCACAATTCTTTTCCAATTGAGTGGTCTTTGCCACCTTGTTGAAGATCAGTTGGCCATAAATGTGAGGGTTTATTTCTGAACTTTCAATTCTATTCCATTGATTTGTAGATGTTTCCTTGTACCAGTAGCATACTGTTTTGATAACTAGTTTTGTAATAAGTTTTAAGATTCAGAAGTGTGAGTCCTCCAACTTCATTTTCTTTTTCAAGACACCTTTAGCTATTTGAGGCCCCTTAACATTCCATACAAATATGTTGGTTGGCTTTTCCATTTCTGCAAAGAATATTGCTGGAATTTTGATTGGCATTGCATTAAATCTATAAATTTAAGGGGTAGGATTGACATCTTGATGATATTTAGTCTTCCAATCCATGAACTAGGAAGGCACTTCCATTTGTTAGGTCTTCTTTAATTTTTTTAGACATGTTTTTTAGTTTTCTGTGTACAAGTCTTTTATATCTTTGGTTAGATTTATTCATAGACATTTTAATCTTTTAGTTGCTATTGGGAATGGATTTTTTGTCTTGATTTCTTCTTCTGATTATTCATTGCTTGTGCAGAAAAACACTGCTGATTTTTGTTGATCTTGTATTCTGCCACATCCTGAATTCATTTATTAGCTCTAGGAGCTCTATGGTGGGTTTTTCAGGAGTTTCTGTATATATGATCATATCATCTGCAAATAGGGAGAGTTAGCTAGTGTTCCCTCTTCTTCAATATTTTGAATTGTTTGAACATAATTGGTTTCACTTCTTGTAATATTTAGTAAAATTCTGCTGTGAAACCAATTGGTCCTGAGCTTTCTTTGTTAGGAGGTTTTTGATGGCTAAATCAATCTCTTTACTAGTTATTGGTTTACTGAGATCTTCTATCTTTTCCTGAGTCAGTGTATGTAGTTTGTGGCTTTCTAGGAATTTCCTGCTGTCCTCTAGGTTATCTAATTTGTTGAAGTATAGTTGTTCATGGTATCTTCTTACACTCTTTTTATTTCTGGGGGTCAGTAGTATTATTGTCCCCTTTTCATTTTTGGCTTTAGTTCTTTGTGTCCTCCCTCTTTTTTTTTTTTTTTTTTTTTGTCAGTCTAGATAAAGGTTTGTCTGTTTTATTGATCTTTCAAAGAACCAATTTTTGGTTTTGTTGATTCTCTTTATTGTGTGTGTGTGTGTGTGTGTGTGTATTTGTGTGTGTGTATTTACTCTATATTTCATTTATCTCTGCTCTAATCTTTGTTATTTCTTTTCTTCTGCTTGCTTTGTGTTTAGTTTGTACTTCTTTTACTAGACCCTCTAGTTTTTAGGTAATGTATCTGATTTGAGATATGGCTTCTTTTTAAATGTAAGCATTTAGACCTTAAAAAATTCCCTCTCAGCACTGCCTTTGCTGAATCCCCTAAGTTTTGGTATATTTTTGTTTTCATTCACCTCAAGAAATTTCCTAATTTTGCATCTGATTTCCACTTTAACTCATTTCTTGTTTCAGAGTATGTTGTTTAATTTCCACATATTTTTGAATTTTCCATTTCCCCCTCTTACTGATTTCTAGTTTCATTCAGATTTGGTAGGATAATATACATTGTAAGATTTCACTATTTTGAATTTATTGAGACTTGTTTTGTGACCCAACATATGATATATCCTGGAGAATGATCCATGTGCACTCAAGAATATAGTGTATTTTGTTTTCACTGGGTGCAGTGTTCTATATTTATCTGTTTGATCTAGTTTTTTAGTTTATCATTTACTGTATTTCCTTATTTATCTTCTGACTAGATGTTCTATCCATTATCCAGAGTGGTATATTGAAGACTCCTACTATTAGTATAGAACCATCAATTTCTCCCTTCAAATCTGTCAGGATTTGCTTGATATATTTTGGGTCTCTGCTGTTAGTATATTTATTTATAATTGTAACATTTCCTGTTTGAATTGCCAATCTATCAATATATAATGACTACCTTTTCCCCTCATAATTGTTTTTCACTTCCTCTATTTTATCTAATATTACTCTCAATCCATTTGTCTTTAATTTTAAGTTGAGTCTCTTGCAGACAGTATATAGTTGGATATATATATATTCTGCTGATCTCTGCCTTTTGACTAAGGAGTTTAATTCATTTACACATAAAGTCACTACTGATAATATAGGAATTTATTCTGCCATTTGGCTATTTAGCCTTTGAAAACATTATACCTTTTTGTTCCTCACTTCCAGTAATGTCTACATTTAAATTTATTTACTTTTATGTGTTTTACCAAATTAGTGTCTTCTCATTTCTATGTGAATATATTTTTCATCTATCTTATTTGTGGTTACCATGGGGTTAAAATTTAATATTCTAAATATATAACAATTATTTTTGGCCTGATACAAACTTAACTTCAATAACATGCACATATATTTTTCCTATACCTTCTCCAGCATTTTTTGCACTTGTTCCTCTTACATATTGGCACATTGTATTCCAAAACCATAGATTTGTCATTACTTTTTTATGCATTTACATTTTAACACCTGTAGGAAATAAGAAGTAGAGTTACCTACCACTGCCTTCTGGAGTTTCAAAATAGTCATTTCACACAGTTTCTGCCTGTTTCATCACTGTTTTGGTGAAGGACTGAGTCCCAGATCTTCCTATTCCACAATCTTCTCTGGAAGTCTCATCACTTTTCCTTTTAAAGCCTTCAGTTGATTGTCTGAAGCTTCTCTCATTGTTGAAGGCAATCTCCTCAATTGCTTGAGATGAAATCATCCATAGATGCAATCAGGTTACTGCTGATTTAAGTCCACAAAACGTCCTCACAGTAAGTTAAGCCAGTGTTTGCTTGACCATACAACTGAACACCAAAACTCAGCCAAGTAACACATGAACTTAACCATCACAAATCATCCCTTGTCAACTTGCAGCCACACACATCTCTCTAAACATACATAATCTCTAAATAAAAACAATAACATTTATATTTTCACCTAGCAATACTTAACTCTCCTGAGTCAACTGGAGATGCACTAACTCTTCCAAAAATAGGATGCAAATTCTTGGGTGATAGTCACTCTTAAACTTGATATCCTATAATGTAAATAGTACAACAAGAAGCTAATATGGCATATGTTATATGATAACATAGAAAAAAAACAAAGCTATTTGCTTTATGTACATATGCAAATATACTCATAAAAAAACAAGGAAGAAATATTTAAAAACATTGCAGTCCTCCTTTCTGTAACTGATCACATGATCACAGCTCATATTTATAACTACCTTCTTCCATTACTTAATTCATAGTCCCTTTACTCTCAGCAAGTGTCTCAGCTGGCTGTGGTTCTGTGCCTGGTGGGGTGACCCAAACCTTCATTCCTGAAATTTCTGGGCCATTGGTAGTCCTGCTGGATTGTGTTGTTGCAGTTTTTCATTGACTTTAGTCACAAGGCATGGTAGTACCAAGAGACTCCCTAGGTGATCTCCTGTATTTAAGGCAAACTCTTTTACACTCCATTGTGTGGATACAGGCTATTTCTCCTTGAGAATCAGAATCAGTCACCCCAGCCAGTACAGTAATTCCTTTCTTTGCCTGCTACAAGTTCTGCCCACTGGGAGGATTTCCCCTTATCACTTTCCTTCAGGGATGTCCCAGAAAGGAGCTTCAGTGCTGTATCATGCAGGGCCATCTGTAAAGTATGCCCGAGTTTTCTCTTCCTCAGTAAACTGTTCAAGAGAATCTCCCCAAAACGCCATAGCTGTGGGCTGGGAAAGAGTAGGTAATGTGGTAGAAGTGTCGGTCATGGGCATTTGGGCCACTTCCTCATGTAATTTACTTGTGCCTTCAGCACCTGCTCAAGCCCTATCTCATATATATCAATCCATTTTATGATGGAGTGCTGCTGTGCAAGCCCAAATTTATGGCTTGACAGGTCAGAAAACACTCAGTTCATGATGGGCAAGTCTCATGGGTAAGCATGCAGCCTCTACTAAGACCAAGTAGCAGGCTGAAAGCTGTTTCTCAAAAGGAGAGTAATTATCTGTAGAGGATGGCAAGGCTTTGCTCCAAAATCCTAGAGTCTCCTTTGTGATTCTTTTATAGGGGCTTGCCAAAGTTTCCAGACCACATCTCTATTTGTCACTGACACTTCCAACACCATTGGATCTGCTGGATTATATGGCACAAGTGGCAGAACAGCTTGCACAGAAGCCTAGAACTATCACAGAGTATCCCCTTGTTCCTGTCCCCACTGGCAGCTTTTCTAGTCACTTGGTAAATGGGACAAGGTAGTACACCCAAATGAGGAATATGCTGTCTCCAAAATCCAAAGAGGCCAATTAGGTGTTGTGCCTCTTTTGTGCTAGTAGGAGGGGTCAGATGCAACAGCTTATCCTTAACCTTCAAAGGGATATCTCAACATTCCCCACAACACTGGACACCTAGAAATTTCACTGAGTTGGAAGGCCCCTGACTTTCTGTGGAATTTATCTCCCACCCTCTGACATGCAATATGTTACTAATAAGACTAGAGTATAGGTTACTTCTTGAACACTAGGTCCAATCAACATAATATCATCAATATAATGGACCAGTGTGATGATTTATGGGAGGGAAAGAAGATGAAGGTCCCCGCAGACTAGATTATGACATAGGGCTGGTGAGTTGATATAGACCAGAGTTAGGACAGTGAAGGTGTATTGCTAGCCTTGCCAGCTGACAGCAAATTGTTTCTGTTTGTCTTTACTTACAGTAATTGAGAAAAAAGCATTTTCTAGTTCAATATTTGAATACCAGGGATGAAGGAATGTGTTGATTTGTTCAAGCAATAATACCACATCTGGAACAACAGCTGCAATTGGAGTTACCACCTGGTTAGGTATACAATAATCCACTGTCATCATCCAAGATCCATCTTTTTTCTTCACAGGCCAAATAGGAGAGTGGAATGGGAATGTAATGGGAACTGCCTCCTTCAAGTCCTTCATGGTGGCACTAATCTCTGCAATCCCTCCAGGATTGATTTACTATTTTGCTAGGTATGGGGCAGTTATAGTGGCTTCCACTTGACCTTTCCTACCATAATAGCCCTTACTCCACAAGTCAGGGAACCAATGTGGGAATTCTGCCAGTTATTGAGTATGTCTATTCCAATTATGAATTCAGGAACTGGGGAAATAACCACATAATAGGTCCAGAGACACAATGGATGCACTGGTGATGGACCTGAGTTAAAACTCCATTGATCACCTGACTTCCATAAGCCCCTACTCTTACTGGTGGACCAGTAAAAGTGACATTTTGTTTCTCCTGGAATTAATGTCACCTCTGAGCCTATGTCTAATAATCCCTAAATTTCTGGTTTTCCTTTTCCTCAATGCACAGTCGCTCTGGTAAAAGGCCATAGGTGTCTTTGGGGAAGGCTGGGAGTAAAATTAACAGTGTAAGTTTTTGGCAGTGTAACATGGTCCTTCCCCGAGGGGACCTGGTCTTTTGCTCATTCAAGGAGCTATGGTTCTATAAACTGTCTCTGGTCTGGGAACTGATTAAAGGGCTTTGATTCTGTTTTTGTAATTCAAGTTTGACTTTTGTTCACTTGACCTAGAACTCTTCTTATATAGATCAAGTACGAATTTAGTAGACTGCCCATCTATTTTACTTCCATGTACCCCATGACTTACTAGGCAAAGCCATAGGTGTCTGTAAGTCAGATTATTTTGACTGCTGCTTTGAGTCTGCTGTCCATTATGGTAGTCATGCTCACCTTTTCTTTGATGATTAAGTGCTGCCACTTGGCTTTTGCCAATCTGAAATCCAATCATCCCCATTGTGTTAAAGAACCAAGCTCAGTGACAGCAGCTTCCACAGTAATATCTGACCTACAGAGAAGAGCAACCACAGAGCTCTCAGGAATGATGGAGTTAGTCTCACAAATTTATTCCTCACAGTCCTGCTGAAAGGTGTGTCCTCTGGATATTTCTGGGGTGGGTGAGATGGTCTTACATAATAAATCCACTCTAATATTCCAAACTCTCTAAGAATTTTTGATCCCTTCATCTACATTGTACCAGGGAAGATCTGGCTTTTTGAT
The DNA here is from genome assembly GCF_015220235.1 of Choloepus didactylus. Classification (NCBI taxonomy): domain Eukaryota; kingdom Metazoa; phylum Chordata; class Mammalia; order Pilosa; family Megalonychidae; genus Choloepus; species Choloepus didactylus. The sequence goes on from NC_051309.1 coordinate 20,638,490, forward strand.
CTCAATTAATGACCACCTTTTGGTCAATGTTTCAGCCAACCACTTAGAACAAACTGTTAGGGCCCTTTCTAATCCTCTGAGCTGCAACATTGAATGCAAAACTCTGCTTAGTGGGCCCATATCAATAAATTCAGCCTGATCCAACTTTATATTCCTTCCACTGTTATCCCACACCCTTAATATCCATTCCCACACACATTCCCCTGATTTCTGTCTATATAAATTGGAAAGCTCATCCAGTTATTTTGGAGTTTAGCACACCTTTTCATGGGTCACACTTGATACCTCACCTTTTGGAGCCTATTGAGACTTCAGTCTAGTTATAGGTCTGGAAGAAAAGAAGGGTGATGTGGTAAGACACAAGAAGTATTAGAAGTGTCTTGCAAGCCAATTACCTCAGTGCATTCCACTGCAGTTTCTTCTGGTGGAACAGGATTAATTTCTTCGAACAGAGGAGTGAGGGCTGTTTGCTCAGGGGAGGTGGTTACAGGTTTGTCAGGCATAGCAGGGTAATCTGTTCAGGTGGAGGTTGGATGGCAGATTCCTCATGGTCAGGAGGCTGTTTTCTCAGTGCAGACTGGAAGTTGGGTGCTGTTTCATCAGGGCACAGCATTACATGTTTATCTGGCAAAGACTCAGCACAATCTATGGTTTCAATGTCCCCACCATCATCATTATCAACTCATATGCTCCATTCCAATTTTCAGGATCCTGTTCATTTCCAATCAATGCCCTCACTTTAACAGCAGACACCATGCAAGTCTGGCAATTTAGTTTACATTGTAATTCAGCCACTTGCACAATGAGACTCTTGGTCTGGTTTTCAGAAATCCAAAGTTTTCAGCTACACAAAATAAGATTTTCTTTCAGAGCACACATGTAAACTTGCATGCCCTTCATGCAATGCTTAAATTGCATATTTGAAACCTTGAGCTCATCTTTTTATAAGTATCCAGCATATTTGGGAACAACAAGCAAACATCATACCTTTTGACTCAACAAAACTCCGTTAAGATGTCAACAAGACTATCACCCAGAGCTTTACCTCTATAAGCATTTGTGTAGCCATATCCAATGGTGATATTTTACATATCTCTATTGTCAACTCACTCCATTGACTATCAATGCCATCTTGATTATTGGAAATACAGTCATTAGTGCCTTTGAATTTAATCAGATTAGAAAACCAATTACAAAAATTCCCAGAACCAATTCAGAAATCACTCCTGGTATCAAAGCTGTATTAATCAGCATTTTCCAGGGAAACAGAACCAAGAGGAGATATCTGTAAATATTATGAGCTTTTTGTAAAAATTGTCTCATGTGACTATGAGGATGCACAAGTCCAAATTCCATATGGCAGGCTGAAAACTGGGAACTCTGATGAAGATTCTTGATGAATTCTCCAGGGGAGGCTGGCTGGCTAAGGAAGAGATGGAAATTCTCTCTTCTGGCTGTTGAAATCACCACTTCTCCTTTTAAAGTCTCCAATTGGTTGAACAAAATTTCTTTCATTGTTGAAGGCAATCTCTTCGGTTGATTTTAGATGTAATTAGCTATAGACGCAATCAACTCACTGATGATTTAAGTCCATGAAATGTCCTCAGAATAACAATCAGACCAGTGCTTGCTTGACCAAACAACTGGGCACCAAAACCTAGCCAAGTTGACATATGAACTTAACTATCAGATAATTCAATATTTTTAATGAATCGCTATTGATTCACAATGAAATAAAATGTATTTAATAATTTTTTTTCAAATCCTAACCCATAGAATTTAAAAGATGAAAGATATCTTAGTGATCATCTTGAACAATGTCTTTTTGGAGTAACACAGGGGATTTCAGACAATATTATTAGCCATTCACTTATGAGTATGAAAGAGAAATGAAACCTATCCACTTGTTTCAGTGGAATTCGAGAAGTGAAACTTGTAAGGTTATTTCCAAGGTACCTCTAGAATTTATCACCATTGTCTTGATTATAGAATCATACACTTCCCTGAAAAAAAAATTACAGCAAATTCTGTTAAAGCATTAGCACAACAAATTCTGATTAAGGCTTTTCAACATCTACTCTATGGATATTGTAAAAATTTACCAAAAATTCTATCAAAGTAAGGTTCCTACAAGTACTGCCATTTTTTTTTCTTAAGTCAATCATTGAATTCTTTAATGAAAAGACAGATTATAATTAATTGGGTAACAATTAGTGCCCACTCAATGGTTTCAACCTTTAAAGTGATTTTCCTTTAACTATCAAATGCTTTTGGTGCATTCAAAGCAGTGATTTTGTCAAAGAATAAGACGGTTGATCTAAAAAAATCCTATGACCATAAATGCAGAGAAATGATTGTTCTGTCTCATATTCCTCTGCTTGTTAGTAATAAGTTTAGCTGTTTGTGGTGTCTTGAAGCTGTCTGTACCACAGTAAAGATCACATCCTTAAAGCTAATCCATTCCTGTGGGTGTGGACCTACTGTGGACCTACTGTTTAGGCTATTTCAGGTAAGGCATGTCCCTGGTGGGTTGTAATCCTCTTACTGGAGTCCTTTATCAGAGACGAAATACAGAGAAGCTGAGAGAGAAAAGTCTGAGAAACTGAGAAAGAAGAACACACAGAAAACAGACAAAAGCCACAGAAACAGAGAGGAAGCCACTGAAGCCAGAAGATGGAACAAAACCTGGGAGAGAAGGGAGAGACCAGCAGATGTTGCCATGTGTCTTGCCATGTGACAGAGGAGCTGAGGATTGCAGGTAGCTGGTCTTCAGGGAGAAGGCACTGCCTACTGATGCCTTGATTTGGATATTTTCATAGCCTCAGAACCATAAACTTATAAGTTAATAAACCCCCAGTGTAAAAGCCACTCCATTTCTGGTATATTGCATTTTGGTAAATTTAGTAAAATAAAACACTGTCAGAAACAAAAAAATCAATCCTATGTTTTTTTCCATGTGATATTTTATGGCAAACCAAAGTCTAACAGAAGGAAAATTTTGAGAATATTTCAATTGACTGATAATTGAAGAAGTAGGAGAAGGAAGGGGAGAAAGAGTAGAAAAAAGATGAGAGGAAGGAGAAGCACGGGAGGAAAGAAAGGATGAAGGGAGTTGAAGAAGGAAGAAATAGGATTCATTTTGAATTTATAATTACTCCACTTATTTGGTTTTTAGCCTAATTTGAGAATTTTCTGTGAAATCTTCATTTAGCAATTCTGAGACCTACATACCATCATCATCAGTACATTGTAACAGAATAATGATTTAGTGTTATCAGATCCCCTATGTGTTATGACATCAAAAATGCTAAGAACTATGTAGTAAGTTAAAGTTTGTAGTTTGGATCATGTGCAAGCAGATAACAATATAGAACCTAGATGAACAATGCAGAACCTTATGCGTATCTCCTCGCAAACATGTTACATGTCCAAACACTAGAGCAATTACAAGACATTGAAGTGCAAATTTTATCTCATTTTAGAGAATATATTAAAGAGAATATATTAAGAAGAATATATTAAAGACAATATATTTTAAAAGAATATATTAAAGAGAATATAGCTATAATGAACACAGAGAAGGCTATGGTTTCTCTTAAAGAGTTTTTTCATATGATAACAGGGAATAGAAATATAATACTTTCCAGAAGGCCAAATTCATATTAGAGAATAAGAGAAAATTATAAGAGAAGAGATGGGAATTAGGCTTTGGTAACATAGCCAAGAATACAAATGTCTGAGGCAAAATTATAAAAGTGGTGAACATTAACCAGGTGGAAAGAGAGTCCTTGCATGATGATTTGAGTGCTTTGGTTTGCTAAAGCTGTCAGAATACAATATACCAGGAATGGATTGACTTTTACAATGCGGTTTATTAGTTCACAAATTTACAGTTCTAAGGCCATGAAAATGTCCCAATTAAAGGCATTGTTCTAGTTTGCTAATGCTGCTAGAATGCAAAACACCAGAGATGGACTGGCTTTTATAAAGGAGGGTTTATTTGGTTACACAGTTACAGTCTTAAGGCCATAAAGTGTCCAAGGTAACACATCAGCAATCAGGTACCTTCACTGGAGGATGGCCAATGATATCCGGAATACTTCTGTAGCTGGGAAGGCATGTGGCTGGCATCTGCTCCAAAGTTCTGGTTTCAAAATGGCTTTCTCCCAGGACGTTCCTCTCTAGGCTGCAGTTCCTCAAAAATGTCACTCTTAGTTGCACTTGGGATATTTGTCCTCTCTCAGCTTCTCCAGAGCAAGAGTCTGCCTTCAATGGCCGTTTTCAAACTGTCTCTCATCTGCAGCTCCTGTGCTTTCTTCAAAGTGTCCCTCTTGGCTGTAGCTCCTCTTCAAAACATCACTCACAGCTGCACTGAGTTCCCTCTGCCCGTCAGCTCATTTATATGGTTCCACTGATCAAGGCCCACCCGGAATGGGTGGGGCCACGCCTCCATAGAAATTATCTCTTCAGAGTTATCACCTACAGTTGGGTGGGGTGCATCTCCAAAGAAACACTCAAAGAAATCTAATCAAAACTGATAACATCTGCCCACACAAGATTACATCAAAGATAATGGCATTTGGGGGACATAATACATTCAAACTGGCACAGGCATCAACAACATGATACCTTTGCTGAAGAAAGGCAGACGGCATCTAGGGTCCTGTGTCACATGGGAAGGCATATGGCTGGAATCTACTGGTTCTTCTCTTCAAAGTTTAGCTTCTGGTTTCCTTGGCTTTCTCCAAAATGTCTCTGGGCTTCTGTCTCAGCTTGTCTGAGTCCTTCTTGCTTCTCCCAGGGAGTCTTCTTTCTAAGGTTCTCTGAGCTCTGTGACTTTCATCTGTCTTTTATCCTCTCATAGAGGACTCTAGCAAGGGGGTTAAGATCCACCATGAACTGTGTGCATCACATCTCCATGGAAACAGCTTAATCAAAAGGTCCCACCCACAATAGGTCTGCACCCACATGGATGGATTAAAAGAACATGGCTTTTCTGGGGTACATAACAGATTCAAACCAGCACTGAGTGTGAATTAGAAGTCTGCTAATCTCTCTGCTATAATGTAGACTGAGCTCATTTCATTCTGCATCTCCCAGATAAGTACACCTACATTTATTGATTTATGATGCATTGGCCTAATGGTAGCCATTACCTTTTACCTTTGTCAATGATACCTTTTTATTCCTTTCACTTAAATTTGTTCCATCGAAACATTTAATCCAAACAGCAACCCTGCTTTATTAATGAGACTGGCTCTTCCACAAGGCCAAGGCTATGAGAAAGTAGAACCAGGACATGAACTCAGAGCTGAAGAGTCCAGGGAAGGGGTCCTCCCTCCACACTGTGACAAGACAAACCTTTTCACTAGAAGCTCAGGGAGATAATATTTTTGAGTCAGCTCTTCATTCTGCCCTCAAGAAGTTTATAACCTACCACTGTAGATAGTATCTTCAAATAATCATAAAATCAGGTAGAGAATAATAGATAGCATGACACAGAAAAATATTAAAAGCCCATGATTGTTTCAAGAGGAAGAGATTACTGTCAGATGGGACCAACCAGAAAGGTTTTGTGGGTGAAGTGGCATTGCAATGACATCACTGCAGATGGATGGGTTGGACCTGGAGGCCAAGTAGGCAACAGATCCCTCTGTGTTAAGTTAAAAAGTATATTATTGGGTAAGTGGATTTTAATGAATATAAAAGAATTATTGTCTAAAAATCTTAATTAATCAGTTCTTGAAAATATAGGAAACTTGAATATTTTAGACAAAACCTTCATGCATTATCTAGAATGTAAAAGATGCTATATGTATTGTTATAGGTATAAACAAAACTTCCATTTACCATAGTGAGTAAATCTAAGTGGGATAAATATGAAACAAATACATGATATTCTTTATAAAAATCAAAATACAGAGTTACTTTGATATCCCTTCCATACAAACCCATACCCATACACACATACCCATCCAAACAAAAATTTTTAATAATAATTTGGAAATATTTATAATTCATATTTTATTTAAAGTATTGTTACTTTATAATTTGTAAGGTATTTTTACAAATTCAATACTGTTAATATTGTTTAATAACCTTCAAAAATGTTTCCTACATGTGTACCTACCATACACACAAACACACACACACACTGATGCATCCACACATACGAACATAAACATTACTGAAGCCTGCTTTTAAAACTTACACCGTGAACAATTCTCTCTAGTAAAAATCCCCACTAACACCACTGATTTAGTGGCTGAATAGTATTTAACACTATAAATTTATTAGTATTTATTTAAACAATCTCCTATTAGTGAACATATAGATTGTTTCCCATGTTTTGCTTTTATAAATAATCCTACAATGAATATCTTTAAACAAATATCCTATTGTCTTTGTTCTATTATTTCCTCTGATAAAGCCCTAGAAGATAATTGTTAAATTCACTTGTAAGTTTGTGTACATTTATTGTAAGTGTCCTGCAGAAAGTTTATCAGTTTTCCATAAAACTGTGTATATGATAGTCCATTTCCCCACAGAATTTATAGTCTAGCACAGTAGATTGTAGGTACCAAATAATTGTAATATCTGGGGAAAATAGTAGGTAACATGATAAAAATAAAATCCAAGAGGGAAAGATTACTTACCTTACCAACACCAGGCTTTATCATTCTTATTAAGTTTTGGCAATTTGATAATAATTCAAAAGATATTTATTGGGAGCCTACTACATGCCAGACTCTGTTCTGAGTATCAGCAATAATCAGGTAAACTCACATTCTAGCATAGTGAGACAGAAAATAAATGAAACAAATAAAAATAGCTATTATAACATGCTAGATACAATATATAGTATGTTAGAAGTTGGCTTTGCCAAGAAGAAAATGAAACAGGAAATAGGCATGATAGTGATGAGACTTTTCCATTGAAAAATTGTATCCCTCATACTTCTTTATGTGCAACCCTTTCATTGCTTGGTAGATTCATATCTTTATTGCACCTTTCTTCTTTTGTGAATTCTCTGTCCATATTCAAAACCTTCTTTGTTCAATTTGGATAATTTTTATTATGGATTTATAAGATCTGCTCATGAGTTAAATATATGTATTTCCTAATAATATATAATGCATCATTTGTCATTGGTCTATTAAGTTTATGGTATTTCCCTTTATGGTAGATTGAGTTATATACCCCAGTTTAGACATGTTCTTAATCTTAATCCACATTCCTGTGCATATGAAGCCATGGTAAAAGGACCTTTTGAAGATGTTATTTTTACTTAAGGTCAAGCCCAGCTGAATGAGGATGGATCTTAATGTGGATTACTGGCGGCCTTATAAAGAGAAAGCCACAGGGAGTATCCAGAAGCAGGAAGTCAGTGGGAACCTGGAAGAGAAAGGAGTGAACATTGCCATGTGATGGGAAAACCAAGGAACCCCAAGGATTGCCAGCAAGCCCACACTAGAATGGTACAATCTTTGGAGAAAAAGCATGGCCTCTCTCATGCCTTGATTTTTGACTTCTACCTTCTGAGCTCATAGTCAATGAACTTCTATTGTTTAACCAACCTACTGTATGGTATTTGTGATAGCAAATCTGGCAAACTAAGACACCTATATACACATACATGGATGGACTAAAGTTCATCAGAAGGAGAATTTATGTTATTAAAATGTTGACTCTTCCACCCAGTGATAAAATATATTTGTGCATTTATTTAAGCCTGTCTTTTGTAGCCTATATTATTTTGCTCTGTATTATGCCAAGTTTATAAATTATGTAATTTAATTCTTCCACTTATATCTTCTTTATCAAAGATGGAGAGAGGAATTTTAAAGTTTCTTACACAATTCAAGTTTTGTCAAATTCTTTTGTAAATTCTAATTACTTCTTATAATAATAAAGTAACCACATACTGTGGTATTCAGGCATGTAAACATTTATAGCCAGTGTATATTGATTATAGATTTAACCTTTAATCCATACAAATAATCCCTTTTTACTGAATAATTTCTTCATGCTTAAGTTTAGTTTTCTTTGAGATAACAGTTATTACCCCCTTCTTTCTTTTTACTTCAATTTATTACAAAAATATTTCCCATTCCTTTATTTTAAATACTGTTTCATAATTTTAGTGAATAAGGTTGAATTAGCATGTAGTTTAATGTAATTTTTGACCCACCCCAAACTCTAGTTTTTATTAGGGAAATTTATAACTTGCACCAGAAAGGAGAGAGAAAGAAGAGAAAGAGAATCCTCATTTGAACATGTTCATCAGGGACTTCTGAAGTCCAGGACTTTTCAGAAACATGAGGCAATAAATTGCTCACTTAGGCTTAAAGAAATCTGAACTGGGTTTCTGAACTTGACATTTGTCTCATTTGTACCTCAAATAATTCTAATTAAAGAAGTCTTACTTCTATCACCTTATAATAGACTTCTGGCCATTTATCCTGTCAGGCTGTTTTCTCTTTTCCTATCTTTTGCTTTATCTCTGGTGTTCCTATTGCTTTATATTATCTTCAGAGGTTTAAAAACTTTATATTTTCCTTTTAGTAGTGGATGCTTATGTATTAAAATTTGAACCTCTATTTCTTTTCCAATGTCATAATATTTAGCCTGTTGAGTCTTTCTCATAGGATAAGTTTTGTATGCTATATTTCCTCTCTTCCACATCCCACAATTCTCACAGTATGTGTAACAATATTGACTTTTACATTCAGATTATTCCTATTAATTTAATTGTTACATTATACCTTTAGCATCTATATTGTATCCCTTAACCATGCTAGCAATTGTTTAGAAACCAACTGTCAAGTTTTACTGTACCTATGGCTACTGCTCTTACAATCTGTTTTGGCCATATTGGGGATAATTATTTTCATTTATTTTTCAGACAGACAGAGCACTTTTCTAAACAATTTTTTCAGGAAAGATATTTAATTACTTCATTTTATGAATCCTTAAAAATGTGAATATTTTGCTTGCTCTTTTGCATGTCAAATTAGTTAGGATCAGGTTTGGCTGCAGATAAGAGAAAAAATAAATACCAGTGGCTTAAAAAAATAAGAGTTTATTTCTCACACATAGAAAGAAGACTGGACATAGGCAATCCATCTCATATGGCAGCTCCATGAATTTTGGTATTGATTCTTCTCTACCATCCTTGGAGAATACTTCGTATTTATGTTCCAAGATGGTTGCTCAAGTTCTAGTCTCCATAGCCACATTCCAAGCAAAAGAATGAAAGAAGAGAAATGAGCGAATGACATTGCTACTCCCTTTTACAGTGAATTCCTGAAAGTTTTTATATCATTTCCACCCACATCTTATTGGACCATTGGAGAGAAATCAGTCACCTGAACACACACAATTGCAAGGAACATTAGTAAATGTATCCAAATAAAATTAAAGATGAGAATGGGTATTAGTAGTTCTGGCCATATAAAGAAATATTGTCTTTAATCAATAAATAAAATTCTTGAGTCACAAAATATTCTCCCTGAAATCCCTATAATATTCCCTAATTGCTGCCCTGCATTTCTTTTTTCAAAAGAGAATTAATTATCCAATTGTTTCTCTTTCGTGTGGATATATTTATCTCTCTTTTTCTTTCCATTAATTTATTTAATATTCAGGAGTCCCTTTAAAATTTAAGATTATAGCATTTCTCTAGAAAGTTTTCTTCTATTACTTCTTTGATGACTGTTTTTCTTCCATCTATTCTGCCCTTATTCCATGGCATTTGTATTATAAATATATTAACTTTCTTAGAGCTCTACACTCAGTAGTTTATCAGTCTTCCCTTATCTTTTGCATTCACTTCTGGTAGAATTCTTTCAGCTCTTTTGGAAATCACTGATTCAGACTGCCATTCACAATACATTTCATAATTTGAAGTTTGCTTTAAAAAATTGTATAATGATATTTTTCCTCTGAAATAAGAGTTCCTAATCTCACATTATCCCATGATGGTAGATGCACTATCTCTCAAATATTGTGGTGAACACAGAATGGCAGGACTTTTTTTCCTCTAGTGCTTCATGAAGTAAGCTCATTTCACAGGGTTGCATTTGTTCTGATGTTTCCACACTATGTTCTTTTGGAGGCCTGAGATTTTTTGCCAAGCTGATGATTTTTCTCTGTTGTCGTATTCTTAAACAGCCTAGTAATATGACTTGTTTATTTTTCAGAGTTTGTTATTGAGTTTTCAACCTCTGCCAAAAAGGAAGAGAAACTTTCATATATTAAAGTTATTATTTATTATTTTTCCCCTGCTTTCTGTGGTTTCCTTTTGATGCACTTGGGATCCGATGGCTGCAAGGCCGGGAGGGATGTATTTCAGCTTCGGTAGTAGTTTCTGTCCAGCCACTGAAGCAGGTACCTGAGTTCTGATCCATGCTAACCTCCCAGGTGGCCAAGAATAAGTTTTTGCTTTGTTTTGTTTTATATTTCTTTATGGTGAAATATAATATATATACAGAAAAGTGATAAATTTCACAGTATGATTTAACAAGTAGTTAGAGAACAAATTTCAAAGAATGTTATGGGTTACAGTTCTACCATGTAAGTTATTTCCTTCTAGTTATTCTAGTTTAGATATAGATATAGATAGATATAGATGATATAGATGATATAGCTATAGATGTAGATGTAGATGTAGATGTAGAATATAGATATATAGATATAGATATATACATATACAGATCTATAGATAGACATAGATATATAGATAGATATATAGATTCAGTATTTGTAATCCTCTGCTAAATTCTATCTTGTCTGTTGCTACCCCTCTCTTTTTTTGATTACTTTCTCCATCTTCAAGGATAAGAATAAGTTTTGAGCTAGATTTCCAAATGGAAAGTTAAAAATTACTATGAAGCTAAGCAAAATCCCTTTCTAAGCCAAATGGTTGTTGTTCCTCTTTGTGATGGTTAATTTTGTGGTTTCAACTTGGCTCTACTATCATGTCCTGTTATTCAACCAAACAATAATCCAGATGTTGCTGTGAATGTATTTTGTAGATGTGATTAGCATCTACCATCAGGTGGCTGTAAGTGAAGGAGATTTCCCTTGATAATGGGGATGGGTCTCATCCAATCAGTTGAAGGCCTGGAAAGCAGAAAAATTAAGGTTTCCTGGAAAAAAAGAAACTCTGCCTCACGACTACAATACTGACTCTCGCATGAGTTTTCGGCCTGCTGGTTTCCCCTACAGATTTTTGGACTCAAGACTGCAAAAGCCACTTTTGCCTGAATTTCCAGCCTGCCGGCCCTGATTTCACACTTGCCAGCCCACACAATCACATAAGCTGATTTCTTAAAATAAAATAAATTTTCCTGTTGGTTCTGTGCCCCTGGAGAACTCTTCTGATGCTGTTTGTTATCTACAAAGTGTAGACTGAAGACAATACTGCAGTTAGTCACTTGAGTTCAAAGAACTGAGATATTTACTACCAACTCCCAGGCTAGGGAAACAATCCTTATTATTCTGATCTTGGGTTTAATTTTTTCCATCTTCTGGTGAGAAAAGCCACCCACTTACCTAACGGGCAGACCTCTCCTTTGCCTCCTTCTGCTTGATATTTTATGCCAATTTCTCAAAGATCTAAATCCATGATGGAAATCATGTGTTTCCAATGCCATAATAGATGCATTCTTATTTTTATATTCCTAGGGTCATTTCAATGATATTTAGATAGTGAAAAGAAGTAAATGTATGAATACAAAGAACAATTTTGAAACTAGAATCTTAAAATGTGGCTTTTGAGGGAAACCATTATGTAAGGACCAATTTTCCAAAATATAAATATGGTTTAAAATGTTTCATCTACTTCCAGTATGTGCTTATTTTGGGTAAAATATTTTAATTATTTCAAGAGAATTAAATTTCTTTTTAATGTTAGGAAATCTTGTGTATATGTGAATCTAATAAGGCTTAAAATATGCTAAATTTAGCTAAAAAAAAAAAATCAGGCTTAGTACAATTTGCAGGGGAGCCATGCCTTCAATTGAGAAACTGCAATAGTTTAGGTTTTACATCACAGAATTGTGTGGTTGATTTTTTTCCATAGTATATCTGAACACTCTAAACTAAATTAGATACTGAAAATGTTGATGGTCTCCCAGACCTCAAGACCTATGATTCAAATATTAATCTTTAATTAACTGTTGGTAATAACTACTTGACAGGTTAAAAACTATTTTTATCCAGTTAATCTTGATTAAATGTTTCACAACATATTTTTCCTTTTTTTTTTCAAGAAAACAAATTATTTTTAAGTTCATGGCCCAAATCTTCTATTACAGACCACTCTAGCATGTTTGGGTTGAATATATATGCAAATAAGCATATGAAAAAATGCTCAACAGCATATTTTATTAGGCAATTGCTAATTTAAAAAATAGATACTACTATATACCTATTACAATGACTAAAATTCACAACACTGACAACACTAAATGCTGGCAAGAACGTAAAGCAACGGGAAACTCATTGCTGGCAGGAATGCAAAATATTACAACCACTTTGCTAGACAGTTTGGCAGTTTCTTGCAAAACTAAACATAGGCTTACCATATGATCCAGCAGTTGTGCTACTAGATATTTACCCAGATGAGCTGAAAACTTATGTCGTCACAAAAACTGCACACAAATGTTTATGGCAGCCTTATTTATAATTGCCCCAAATTGGAAGCAACCAAGGCATCCTTCCATAGGTGAATGGATAACAAACCTTGGTATATATATCCACACAATGGACTATTATTCAGCAATAAAAAGAAAGGCACTATCAAGCCACGGAAAGACACAGAGGAAACTTAAATGCATATTGATAAGTGAGAGAAGCCAGTCTGAAAAGGCTACGTACTACAGGATTGCAACTATATAACATTCTGAAAAAGGCAAAACTATAGAAACAGAAAAAAGGTCAGTGGTTGTCAAGGTTTCAGGGGAAAGGAGGGAGGAATGAATCAAGAGAACACAGGGCATTTTTAGGGCGGGGAAATTATTCTGCATGATACTGTAATGGGAAATACATGACATGAATTTGTCAAAATATATAGAATTCTACAACACAAAGAGTGACTCCTAATGTAATCAAAATGGGCTGATCAATTGTAATGAATATACCACACTAATGCAAGACGTTAATAATAGGGGGAACTGTGGGGAGGAGGGTGATAAACGGGAACTCTCTGAACGTTCCGCAAAATTTTTCTCCAACTTAAAACAACTCTAAACAATAAAGTCTATTTAAAAAAATAAAAAGTAAATGGAGGAAGAAATTTAAAAGTCAGGTTCTTTCTAACTTCAGAACTCTTAAAGCCTGGCCTCCACTGCTTTCCAAATTGCTGAGTCTAGTCAGGAAAATATTTCTCTTCTAATTATGTCCAGGTTTTCTTCTACTAATGAACAGTAAAATATTTTAATCAACATCTCATGGTATTATTTTGTATTTAGTGGTGAAAAGTAATATTTAATAAATCCATATCAAGCACAGATTCTGTTTGAGGTATATTTTGGTAAGTAGAAAGAAATTTTGGGGCTGCTATATTTTTTAAGTTGATAGGAAGCTATATACAGTGGGTAAATACTTCATGTGAACATTTACACAGGTGTGCCTGGGAAAGTCTTGATTTATGCCTGTTGTCTTGGCATAGCTATGAATAGCACCCCCTTTTGCTCCCAAAAAGCATCCTGATATAGGCAATAATGTATATATAATTTATATACATAATTGTCTAAAACACAATTCACACAACTGAGAAGTGTATTGAATTTCTGCAGCATGTTAGCAATTCCTATAGCCAGAACATTTTTAGTTAAATAGACAAGTGTGTAAAAAAAAAATACTAGCAGTGTACATGAAAAGGACTAGGAGGAAACAAGATGCTAGGTTTCAAACTTGTTCACTTATTTCCATTTCTGCATCTGGCATTCTTTCCAGGCCATCATTGTCTTTCATTGGCACTACTGCCATAAATTCCTATCTGGATTCTTCACTTCCTTTCTTCTCCCTTCTATCAGCACACTGCAGCCAAGATGAACATTTAAAACACAAATTGGAACTTATGTTCCTGTTGTGATGATTCAGTGAACACCTGAGCCCAGGTGGTCTAGAAAACGGAGCCTAAGACAAAAGCTTATGTGCTTAAAACTATAGTGAGGAGTTCAGTGCCAGAAGAGCAGGAGTGTAAGAAAAGGAGAGAGACACAGGGTATCATGTCTACTGACCACTCAGTCTCCAGGTTCTGTCTCCCAGGATGCCCTGTGAATGTCAGTGTCTCCAGATGGTCCATGGGTGTGGTGGTGGTGGTGATGGAGAAGACTTCCCTGCTTTCTCTTGTCTCCCACTGTCCCAAGTTGTGTGCCTTGGTATTTTGTCTCCCCCACACTGCCAGACTGGGCAAGTATGGAAGCCGCTGGTCCTTCAAATGATTACACCTCAGCAGCCACAGAGAGAGAAACCTGGGGCAGGAGGGGAGAGATTGAACAGAGGGGGCATGAGGCAAGGTGCAGCTCAGGTGAGCTCCAGTGAAGTTGATCTTGCGGGGACCAGGACTGGGGTGGAAGGCATCACTTTGGAGACAGGTGAGACTTAGAGGATCTGAAGTGGCACCAAAAAGAAATCTGATACAAAAATTAATATAGAGCACCTAGAAAGATAGAAGTTTCTTGTATTCATTCACTAATTCATTGTTTTTCACTGAGTATCCACTATGGGACAGCAGTCCTGGACCCAGTGCTAACAAACCCATGCTGACTATGAACGTGCAGGGGTGAGACTTTCCAGTGCTACACCCAGTGCTCGAGTTAAACCACTTCATGTGTGTCACTGTGGTTAATCTTGTTTCTTAGAAAAGCAGTGTGTATTTATAAATAAAACTCTAAGAAGAGGCCTTATAGATCCTTTTATGTGGTCTTTCTGAATAGTTTTGCTTTGTTATAGCTGTTTCTCAGAGAGGCTGTATTTTTAATATTCTATATAATATATATGATAATCATCATCATTATTATTATTTAAACATACTGGCTGTTTGTCTTAGTGGTATCTCTCAAAAGGCAAATAATGCTTTGAAAATGTGTTGACTAATCGAAATTTCCAGGGGATGGGGAAGGAAACAGCTGTTGTGGGAAGCATTGTAAAACTGCTAACAATTTGTGGGGGCAAGTTTATTTTTAGAGCAATCAATCTAAAACTGTTTTCTGAATAATCGAGAGTCCTAATTTTTGTTTCAAGAAGAAATCAGAAATAAAATGAAATCACTGAAATTTTAATGATCAGTGATTAAGAGCTAATTGTCATAAAACAGACAAATGAACACTCCCTAGGAGAGTCAAACTATACCATGTACTAGAACAAAATGAGACAGGAAAACCATATGTTCCAGAGGGGTTTACAACTTAGAATAGGTGCTTCTAATCGAGGAAGGGGATGATTTTTGTGAAACTGATTTGGAGAATATAACAGATAAAAACCTTTGAAACTGAGGGGCCCCACATCATTTCCAAAAGTATCTCAGCATACTTTCTCAAGTCCATAAATCATGTGCTTAGAATTTCTGTCAACCTGTCCTTCACTTCTGACCGTGATATACCAGCCTCCGCCTCTTGTTTCTTTGCTGCATTGCATGTCTACCCTCCCTATCTTTTTCCATTATGCTCTCACCCATGATCAAACCACCTGAATGTCAGGTGTAATGAACACCAGCTACAAAAACGTCTTACTAACTACCCAGAGAAAGGTCAGATTTCACAGATTAAGAGCACAATCTTTAACAAGACTGCCCTCACTTCAGACACAAGCCACAGGTTCAGGGGCTCACCAGCTACCCACACTTCAGATCAACTGGCCACAAATTTGGAGGTTCCCATCACCTCCTAATGTTCAAAGATTCGCTAGAACAATTCAAAGAACTTAGGAAAGTGCTATATTTGCAATTACAGTTTTATTATAGCAAAAAGGATACAAATGAGAAGAGAGAGCCTGAAACACTAAACTTCTATGTCCTCTCCCCATGAAACAAGGTTGTGTTACCCTCCCGTCACACCTATGGATATTACCAATTGTATCGGTGTCCAGACTTTATCAGGATTATACAAGGTAGGCATGACTGATTGACTCAATGCCCACTTGGTTGAACTCAACCTGCAGACTCCCTCCCCTTCCTGGAGGTTACACTGATAATGATGTGACTCAAAGTCCCAGCCCTCTAATCATGTGGCATAAGGGAAGACCTCAATAATTATTAGCTATCATTCATTCATTCAAATTCTAATTGAGTGCCTACCATGCATCAAGTACTGTTTCGGGCACTGGGGCAAAATGGTAAACAAAAAAAGACTTTTTCCACCCTCATACAACTTAAATCTAGTGAAGGAAACAGAACTTAATCAAATAATCACAGAAATAAATGTAAATAGCTATGGTGTTACTTGCTTCAACAGAGAGGTAAATGGTGCCATTAGAGCTTAGAACTGGGATTTGACCTTGTCACCCAGTCAGAAGAGGATGCCCTGGAATTATGCTTATTAAAAGGAAAACTGAGGAATGAGTTCATATTAACTAGCTAAAAAGGAGAGACGAATATTAAAAATAGATGCCAAATGCTGAGAGTAATCAGAGTGAGTAAAAGTAGAGATGGAAGGTCAGTGAGTCTAACACAAAGAGAGCAAGGTGAAGCTGGAGAGATGGATAGGGGCAACTGATAGAGGGTTTTGCAAGACATTTTACTGACATTTTAAGCAGCATGGCTACATGAGCAGATTTAAACTCTGACAAGACCACTTTGTCTGCAGCAATGAGATACTGGATTGCAGAAGGGTCTGACTGGCTGAGGGTACATATGCTAAGAGGCTATAGTGAATAGTCAATTATAATAATATTCTCTCATCAATTGTAACAAAGGTGCCACACTAATGCCAGGTGTTAATAATGGGGGGGGGATTATGGGAACTCTGTATTTTCTGCATTATTTTATGTAAACCTAAAATTTCTCTAATAAAATATGTATATATATATATATATATATATATATATATACATATATACATATTATGGTTTTTTAAGTGGCTATTGTGAGTTCATTTGTGTTCCCCCACAAGATATGTTGACATCCTAACCCTTCTTATCTATGAATCTCACTTTATTAGGAAACAGAATCTTTGCAATTATACTCAAAATAAGTTGGGTCACACTAGATTAGGATGGGGCCTAAATCCAATGACTGGTGTCCTCATAAGGAGAAAGAGTTTCAGAGAAACAGACACAGAGAAGGACAATGCCCATGTAAAGGCAGAGGCAGGGATTGGAGTGAGGAAGGAACTCCAAGGGATTGCCAATAACCACAAGAAGTTGGAAGGGACAAGGAGGGACTCTTCCCTAGAGACTTCAGAGGGAACATAGCCCTCTGATCCAGGGCTTCCAGCCTCCAGAATTGTGGGACTAATTTCTGTTGTTTCAAGCCACCGAATTTGGGGTAATTTGTTATAGAAGCTGTAGGAAACTAATTCAAAGGCTATTTGAACAATATAACTCAAGACAAAGACTGTGAACTTGAATTAGGATTGTGGTGATAGAGATGGAAAGGAAGAGATGGATTTAAAAGATATCTAGAAAGTAAAATTGCCAGGATTTGGAATGAATTGTATTTTGGAGGGAGGAACAAGGAGGAGTTAAGGATGACCCAGGTTTCTGGCTTGTCTGGGCTGTGATGTCCCCTTTCAGTAAGGAGCAGACTGAAAGGACTGCAGGTTATGTGTTTGATTTGGGACATATTGCATTGGAAGGGCCTAAGAGGACACAACACACTCTTTTCATTAATTCACTTTTTTGGAAGATTTCAGTATAAAATTTAGCCTTCTAAATCAGAATTTAATTATTTAAAATTTTTTTCTGATTCCAAATGTTTCTACTCTCCTCCTCTTTATGATTTCTCTCAACTCTACTTCCCTTCTCTGACACCTCAGTTCAGTCAAGTCAATCTCATGAATATCTTTGAACATTTACCTTGTCCTCTCATCTGCTTTCTACCTGTTCATGTTTCCTACCTTTTTGAAATTTGGTTAAAATTAATCTCCTTCAAGTAATCTTTCATGAGTAGTACATATGATTGAAATATAGTCCATTTCTATTCCCATCCCTAAGGTTCAGCACTTTTGTACTTATTTGCACTTATTAACATGTGGTTTTATAAAATCATTCTTTACTTATTTTATGTGTGGATTTTTCCAGTCTCTATATTGTATGTTGCCTCAGATCAAGGATCAAGTCTTCTCTTTCTTTGTTCCATGATTTGCTAGAACATTTTGCAGAACTACTGGCACTCCCCTCCCAAAACACAACCCACTTTATTGTCTGACCAGATTTTTCAAACTGGGTGGGAGGTAGAAAAATGGCTTACTAATGCATGATTTGTTCATTGTCTCAAAGCCACAGAAATCCTTCATCATTGTTCCATTTTAATTTTTTTTCCCATATCCCTTTCAATGTATGGAATTCATTCAGAAATGCCAAAATGTAACAAGGCAATGTGCTATATTGGAAAGAGGATGAGTTTTTGGCCAGACAGCTTGCTTTTTTTCTAATCCCTGACTTTGGGCATGTCACTTAACTTCTCTGAGTCTAATTCTCCTCATTTTTAAAATGGAAATATTAATATCTAATCCACATGCTTGTTTACAGTCTTACTTGTCCCTGCAGATCCTTGCTTCAATGTATTTCTCTATGTAAGCTAGTAACCTAGAGAAATATATTCACAATCTATGTATGTATTTGCAATTGAACTGGATGCTGTTCCCTTATTATTAGTATTTGCAGAAGGCAAAATTCTAAACAAAGTTTAATACAAAGATGTTGTGAAATAACTCTAAAGCATGATAGCTATTTCAAAACCTCCTGTAAAGGTCAAGAAGACACATTCAATGCCAAAACATTCTAGAACGGGAAACTGACAAATATGTTAGAACACCCAAAGAGAAACCTGTTTTCACTTTGGAGTAAATATTTTTTTCTCACAGAAAGATTGCTGCCTTGAGTGGTAGAAAACTGCCAAAATTTAGAGGAAGTTAGGCAATATCAGTATGCAATTAAAAATAAATTAGTCATAGCTGTTATCAAGGAGATTTCTGTGCTGCATGTGAATTCAGAAAAATTAACATTAAACTGCCACTGAAAAAGCAAAAGTTACTTATACCATTTAAAATCAGAGCCTAAAAGTTCAGCCAAAATATGAGGTGATATTAACTCTTTTAAAATATATTCTTTCAATGTATCAAACTAACCAATCAGGATATTCAGTATTCAAGTTACAGAATCATCAATATTGGAGAGTCTAAAATATTCTAAAATAAAAATATCATCAAGGTTTCAATGTTTTACTGACAAGGGAATAAAGTGACCCCAGCAAGATTTCTTTAACCATGCAAGTAGCAATTTTCTCCAATATTAATATTTGTTTCTAAATATACTTTCTAGTCCCTAAGGAGAATTTTAAATGATGAGCATTGGATTTTAACTTGGGAAAACTGCTGAAACTTATCACTTAGGTGACGTTTGTTTGAAATCCAAGAGATTTGAAGAGTTCCTCCTGTGGACTTTTCTCTAATACCTAGTGAAGCAGTTTTGTGCTCGTATCTGGAGACTGGAAGCTGACAAAGTTGGTAAGCACCCTAATCTAGACTTTTCGGGAATGTTGGCCCTGTGTGCCCTTGTTTGCTAACAGTCTCCTCCCGGGCCACATCACCTCGGGGCAGGTCCTGGGAAGGTAAGTCACTGCGCTCTTTGTGCTGCCCAGTGCCTGAAGGGAAAGTGTATGGAATTGACTGCCAGATTCTGTTCATTCTCTTTTCATCTTTCCCAGGCATCCCCACTCTTCCGTGGAGGGCTAGACTCCTTGTCAAATTCGTCTCCCCTTTAACGTCTTTCCACAGATATGGGCAGCGCTGGCCCGAGGCTAACGTGTGAAGGAGCCCATAGCTATCCTATACTGTCCAACGCTGCCTGGGAGCGCTCCATCCTTTTAGAACTCCACCCAGGAAGCGGTGGCCTTTAGAGACACTGTAGTGTCGCCTTAGAGACCACAGGGGTTGAAGTCAGAGTGCCTTGGGAAAAAAAATCCTCTTATAGCAGACTTGCTTGTATGCTTTTTGTTGTTACTGTTTGTTTGTTTTGGGTAGGGTACGATGGAAAAGGAGAGAATATAAATTAGCAGTGAACAGCAGCTCTGCAACCATATTGTCTCTTTGTAGCTGTGCAACTTGCATATGTCATGTGATGGCTCAGTTTCACCACATATAGAAAGGGGATAAGAGTAATAGCTTTTGCATGGGTTGAATGTATTGGAAAGTGCTTTGGAGGAGTTCCTGACATGAAATAAGGGCATAATCAATGTTAGTTCTTAGGATTGTTAAATGTTAATTTAACCATATCAATCACTTGTTCAAAGTCCATTTTATGGCTTTGCATAATTTTCATATCAAACAAAAACTTCCTTTCTGTCTTTCAAGGAGATTCATAATCTCTTCTGGATGTTCCCATCTAATTTTTCCTTCTGCCAATATGTGCCACCTACCGTAATCAGGTTGTTTTCTCATTGATTTATAAATATATCATACTCTTTTGGTGTACCTCTTTTAAAATATCCTTCATACATATTAAAATTAAAATCTCAATTTGGTTACTTTATAAGGGTCCCAAAATTATTTTGAAGCTTGTCTGGAAGAGTAAAAGGTAAAGATTTCCTGAGAATATTTTGAGTAAGTAGATGAGGGGCAATCAATGTCCCAGATATTAAAACCCCCTCTAAAGTTATGATGATCCAAAAAGTATAGTACTGCACAAGAACCCAAGCCAGTCAATTAAACAACACAGATACAGAATTTCTCATCAAAGTCCACAACAAAAGGTGAACTACAAAGTGGGAAATTCTTTGGACACAAGAATCACAGGTTAATATTCTTAAGGTGTAAAAATTCCAAAAAAAAACAATAAGAAAAATCAAATATAAATTTGCAACATAATGTCTGAATATATCTAATTGGCATTTTTTTCCTGGCAAAGGCATTTCTGTGTATTGATAATAGAAATAAATTTAAAGTGAAAAAAAAACCTCCTTGAAAATAAATTTGACATTATTTATCAAAGGCATCAAAGGATCCATAACTTTTGATATAATAAACCCATTTCTAGTTTCCAAACCTAAGTAAAAATTAAAAAGATCAAAAATTAAATATATCTATAAGCTTGTGCACCATATCATTAATAAAACAGTAAATGAACAAGAAACAGGCACAACTCCTGGGTCCATCAATAGAGTGATATTAATTAATTGCTACAGAAATTATATTTTCAAATAAAATTGATAACATGAGAAAATAGTCACAAAATAACATTGTATGGCAAAAGCCAAGTAACTTTGAAAATATGACAGTTTAAATGCCAGCTTCAAACCCTGTGCTGCCCTTCCCCAAGAAACCAAGCAAAAGGACCAAACACAGTAAAGGTGTGGGACATTTCAGTCAGCCGTGAAACTAAAGAACATCAGATCCAAATGTCAAGGTATTTTGTCTAGTATATTACAGATGGAGACAGCTTGAAAGACAGACTCATACTACACTGTCCAACAAAATGATGCAGAATGGCAGGAAGTATTTTTAAAAATTCTGGCATAACACCATAGCCATCCCTGTTTCACAGAGACAAGGTTCACAGTCAAGAGTTTTCTGCATGAGTAACAAAGACCTCTACTTGGAGACATTTTCTTTTTAGTGGATTAAAAACAATCAGATACACAGTGGTCTTGAACATTTGAAGAAAGTGTGCCTGGGAGCTGTACTTCTTTTCTCTTAGAAGACTAGGCTGGGTGTAGTAGGTGAGCATGGACAAGCTAATTATCCTCTCTATTCTCCATTTCCTCATCTTTAAAATGGAAATAATAATGGACCTATCTCATGGAGCCCTGAAGATGAAATAAGGTAATGGAAAGCAAACACATAGAAATAACCACTAGGTCTTGAAGAGCATTCTGATTATAACTAACAAGCTTGCTGTGAGTTCTGAGGGGGAAGTGGTTCATTGGAGAGATGGTGCCTTAGGACACGTAGCCCAGGAAACAGATTCTGATATGATGATTTAAGTGCAAGAGATTTACTAGGTAGGCCTTGAACAGGAGAAAGGTCAGTAGACCTGGACAGAAAGAGGAGTTGAAATGCAGTGCAGCGGCACCAAAGTTCAGCCTATGCTACTTGGCTCTTTGAAGCTGGGAGGATCCCTGAGAACTCAAGACCAGACATTGGGTAATGGGTGCCCCTGGGGAGAGGCCTCACTTTGGAGGAGTCACCTTCCTGTGGCTTTAGGCACTTCCTGGAGAAGGGCTCAGCTGTGAGCACCCAGCAGCCGGGGTACAAGTACCTCAGTCCTAACAGGATGCTTGGCTTTCCTCCAGCATCCACCACAAGCCAAGAGTCAAAGGGAGATGCTCCTGGCCATGCCATAGAGGAGATCTGCAAGCCAGAGAGAGTTTTATTTTTCCTAGCCTAACTTTTCACATCTAACAGAAGATAGCCTTTCAAATAAATTGTAGAACCTCTCAAAGAGGAAGGCAGATCTTTCAGTGGGGAGTACAGGCCTAATTTCTTGCTTACTTGTAACACAGAAACTTGATCTGAAAATCTGAAGTCCAAAGTAGGGCCCTAATGCAACAGTGTCAACAAGTTTTTAGGAAGAAAACACACATGCATGTGCACACACACACACACACACACACACACACACGGAAGCAAATTCCCACCGTTGAAACTGACCTTTGGCCTTCAAGCTCTGTTCTTAGAGGTACATTTAATAAAACCTGAGTAAACAAAACAAAGGGATAGAAGAGGATAAAATACAAGGAAAACAGAGCATTACTTTCTTACTTGTTGTCCAAGAGCTGGTGTCTTTAGGAATCCAGAAAGCACTCCTATTGCAGCTAAATTATTTGAGAGTTTGAAGAGAAAAGATTTCCCCTCCCTCCTGAAGATAGAAAAAAAAAAAAAAAAGAAATCCCTTGGCATGGGGTAGAAGTATGAAAAGGTTTCAAGGAGAAGGGATAAGAGTACTGCCATTGGTGAATTCTGTAGACAGTGGGGGTCAGAGCAGAGCTTCAGGTGGGGTTGTGAATTCAAAGGAGTGGACACCTTGCTGTGGTCCCTGGCTAGAACCTGAGATGCTGAAAATCCCCAGGAGCTGTGCAGATGTCTACACAGTGAGGTTCTAGATAACCTCATTAGTAAACCCCAGGTTTGGAGGCCAGAAGCAGCTGAGTGATTCTTTGCCTCTAAATACAGCCAGAGGAGTGGAGAGAGGTGCCAGATGTGAGCAGAGCTGGTAGTCAGGCTCTATGGGCTTCTCAGTAGCACCCCTCATGGGCCAACTGCCAAGTCACATTTATGGGTGGCTTCTATCCATATGCTCACAAAATGATTGCTGGAGCATTAGGAACTTGCCTGTGTTTTAGACTGGGAAGGCAGAGAAGACCAAGGCACACAATTCACAGGTGGGTTTGTTTGTTTGTTTTATCAAGGAAACAGTAGCTTTCCAGAAAACCCCATCCGTCCACATACATATCCTCAATCAAAACAATTTTACATGGCCACCATGTCCACCACTAGCTTTTTTAGGGTCCAGGGATTTTTAGGGGTCCAGGGATTTTTTCAGCTGGACACATTGACACCCCAAACAAACTCAGAATTGTCTATATAGTGAAGGGATGGTTGTGAGGGAAGGAAGCGATATTGAGCTGGAAAGTTACAGGGTCTGTCTTGCTGTTAAAGAAATGGAAAGCATCTTTAAAACAAAACAAAATGAAAATCATAATGATTTTTCTGGGCCCAGCTGGTTTCTCAACAATGATTTAAAACTTTATTCTTTTAATATTTAAACTGTTTCAGAACCTAGATAAGGAAGGGAAGTTTAACAATTATTTTTACAAAGTTATCTGAACACCAAAACCCAACCTGAAAAATATAGGACAAGAAAGAAAGAATTAAAAATTTCATTTATTAATATAGATGCAAAATCCTAAACAAAAATCTAGCAAATTGCATAAAGCAGCATATAAAAAATATGTCCCAAATAGCATGCTTTATTTCAGGATTGCAAGGATGGTTAGAAAGTCAATAAATATAGACATGTATATATAAACATTTAATCATTTGACCAGATCAATAGATAACAATAACACTTAGTATAATAAATAAAAAATACTTCTTAGACATACTAATCTTAAACCTACACTTAGTGATGGAATGCCATAATTATTTCTACAAGAACACAGAAAAAATCAGAAGGCTTGTTATCCATAATATAATATTTCTGTCAAAGAGGGAGCTGGTTCAAACATTGCTGCTCTGTTTTGTTGTTGTTTGTTTTTAAGTTGAATATTGGAATAGAAAAGACTGAAGGATCATAATATCCTGATGATATACTTATCATGAAAAGTCAAGAAAAATCAAAAGAAGAATAGAAATTTTAAGAATATTTAAAAAGATGACCAGTTGGGAAAACAAAACCAGAAATATCAATAGTTTTCTTACACACCAGTACATTTAATGGAAGAATATCTTACCCAAAACAAAAAATAATGTTTTAAATAGATGGAAATAAATTTAGTAAGAAGGCATAGTATCCATAGGGAAAAAATATCTACAAATTTGACTCAAAAGAAATGAAGGAAACTTTAAAAAAATGGAAAAGAATGCCTTATTATTTTGGGGAAGTTTCCAAGGAATAAAGATATGAATAGCTCACCTACCAAAATATATCTTCCCAAAGAAAAATCCCAAGAATATATTTTTAATTTAACAACATAATTCAAGAGATAATCTGCAAGAAGCATGAGAATAGACAGAATATTTGGCAAAAACTAGATTACCTAAGAGAATTTATTCTCACAGATATTTGATACAGTTATAAAAATCAAAATCACTTGATACTAAATGAATTTTATGCTGGTGTGAAGGGTAGAAAAATATACCATTAGTACAGAATGTTATGTCTAGGAAAAAAACAAATAAATTTAGAATTTCGTTTGTGGTTATGTGGCATTTAAAATCAGGGAGAAAAAGGACGGATTCTTTCATAAATCATTTAGTTAACCAAATGTTTCTTTTTTTAGAAAAAGGAAGAAGTGAATTGAATGTCTATTTTTCCCCATAAACCAAAATAAATTCTGATGAGCATTTCTTTAAAAAGAAAGAATGAAAGAGGGAGAGAGAGAGAGAGAGAAAGCGCAAGAGCGTGTGGGAAGGTAGAAGGGAGAGAGGGAGAGAGGGAGGGGGAGGGAGAAAGGAAGGAAAGAAGGAAGGAATGAAGGAAGGAAGGAAGGGGAAGGGAGGAACAAGGGAGTAAGAGAGGGAAGGAGGGAGAGAGGGAAGGAGGGAGGGAAAAAAGAAGAAAAAAAGAAAGAAGCCTCACAAGTACTAGGAGAAGATATAAGTGAATAGTAATAAAACCCTGGGGTTGAAAAAGACATCCTAATGCAAAATGCTAAAGGCAAAAAGCATTTAAAAAGTTTAGATAAATATTATAATATAAAATATCAATATATAAATTTATTTAAAATTTGTATGGAAAAAGACAATATACAAAGTAAGAGATGAAGAGCAAATTGGATGAAGGTCATCTTCAATATATCATTAAAATATAAAGAGCACTTACAAATCAATCAAAAGTCAAACACCCCAATAGGAAAAAAAAAAGGTCAAGGATAGTGTGCTGCTTTGAATCTGATATGTACACCATAAAAGACCATGTTCTTTTAATCCACTTTTAGATGCAAACCTGTTAAGGGTAGGAACTTTTGATTAGATTGTTTCTATGGAGATTTGACCCCATCCATTCAAGGTGGGTCCTAATCCTTTACTATAGGAAAGCTCACAGAGAGAGAGAGAATTCAGAGAAGCTGAGAGAGAGTTTTAAAAGAAGCTAAAATATGTAATCCACAGTTTGCCCCTGGGAGAAGCAAGCAAGGACCCACAGGAGCTGAGATGGAAGCCCAGAGATATTTTGGAGAAAGCCACTGAAACCGGAAGCTAAACTGAGGAGAAAAAGTCCATCACAGCCAGACATGTGCCTTCCCATGTAACAGGGTAACCAGGATGCCATCAGCCTTTCCTTAGACAACGTATCCAACTCTTGATGCCTTGATTTGGACATTTTCATGGCCTTAGAACTGTAAATTTGAGAACTAATAAATCCCCATTGTAAAAGCCAATCCATTTCTGGTATGTTGCATTTCAGCAGCTTTAGCAAACCAAAACAAATAGTAATGGGGATTCAAGCTTCCTGTGCCTCCCAACCTCTTCTTCACTTTTTTTTTCCCAACAGCCTCTTGGAATCTCTCTCAGTCAACTCTCTCCCCCAGTGGGAATCCAGTCCCTCTCAGACCATCTATTTTTCTCCAGTACCTCCCACTATGTCCTTAGTATATACTTTCCATATATATTTATTTAGCATATAAATACCATACCCCACCCTACCCACCCCAATTAAATTTATGACATTAAACTTTTTTCCATTTTATTAAACTGTTTTATACATAAAAAGATATACTCATTAAACATAGATATAAAATATAAAACATGGTAATGAAATAAGCACAAATTAAGTCATCAGTTTTAGAAATAGAATTTTCCAATCATTTTTGAAGTGCTCTTTGTTCCCTGACCTGGTTGCATCAGTCTCCTTCCTCAACCCATCTAGAGGCAAACAGTTTAAATTTTGATTTATTATTGCCTTGCATTTTCTTACAGCTTTATTTCATGTGAATGTTTCCCTAAAGAATATATTCTTAGGATTTGCTAAATTTAGCATTTTATATACATTGTATCACACTCTAAGTATTCTCATTACATGTTTTATTTGCTCTAAATAATGTGTATTCACTCATATTGATCCTATGATTTATCCATTCTCCTGCTGATGGACATATGTGTTGTTTTCTACCTTTTTGATCTTACAAATAATATGGCTGTGAACTTTCTTATGCATGTCTCCTGGTGCCCATGTACAAGAGATTCTGAAGAGTATACACCCATGAGTGCAATTGCAGGATTGAAAGATTTGCATATCCTCAACTGTACCACATAATGCAAATTTGTTCCAAAGTGGTTATACCAACATATACTCCCATTTGCAGTGTACTTCCCCCTTAACACTTGTTATTCTCAGACCTTTTAAAATATGTCAGTGTTTCATTAGGTAACTCATTCTGAATTTAATTTTCATTTTCACAATTCTTTGAGGTTGAGAATTTTCATGTGTTACTGAAAATTCCTATTTTCTGCAAATATCTATTTATACCTTTGTCTTAAGAGTGTGCTTTATTTCCAAATATATAGAGGCTTTATCTCTTCTTTTAGTTTGTGATTTTTAAATCATTTGCATTGAGAAAAAAAGAATGTGGTCTAAATGTCAGGTATTTGAAATTTGTTGAGACATGCTCTATGGCCTGTGGTTTCATGGCATTGGTCAAATGTATAAATGTTCATATGAGCTTGAAAGAATAAGTATTCTCCAGTTGTGCTGGGTCATGTGTTATATATGCTGATTAGATCAAATTTATCTATTATGTATGTCCATTATTCAAGCTTGTTTAGTATTGTCTGTCTACCCACTGATCTATCCATTACCCAGAGAAGTACATTAAAATCTCCAATTTTGTTGAGGGATCATCTATTTCTTCTTGTAGTTGTGGCAGTTTGGACTCTAATGCATTTTGGAGCTATGTTTCTCAGTGCATATAAGTTAGTATCTTTCTGATGACTTGATACCTTCATCATTATCTAGCTACACCAGCTATGCCTAATTAATATTTGTCTAATATATCATTTTACATCTTCTCTTTCAACTATTCTTATATCTATAGTCAAAAGTGTTTATTGTAAACAACATATTACTGCATAAGACTCCTTGAAGAGGGCCAATAAAACAAAATGGTGATTCTGTGAAAAGTTTAATAAAATTGTTCCACCTCTCTCTCTTACTATTTTTGGATTCCCAATAGATGTGGATTTCTTTTAACCACCATATTCTCTGATTTGTTTCTCTTTTGCTTTTATTTTTATCCTTTCTTTTCTTCTTAATGTATTTATTTTTTTCCTCTGTCCATCTTTTCTCCTTTTGTGGTTTAGAAGGTATATACTCCATTCTCTTATTTATATACTTACTCCTCCTAAACAATTGAAGGAATTTAACAGTTAAATTCCAGTCACCCAAACACATATCTGTAAACTTATGTGGTATTCAGCATTTAGTCATATCTTTTTTTTTCCTGTAATCCCCTCAAGTTTTACATTATTATAACATGTTAACATGCTTACAATATCCTTTGCCCATGAATTTCTTTCAATCATGCCTTTTTGGGAAAATAATTTTGCTTCTTTCTGAGATAAATCCATCTTTTTAATAATTCATTTCTAGGTGTCTGAAAATGTTTCTTTTCCTCCTTGTTCTTGAAATGTTATCTTACTGGCTATATAGTTCTAGTTGAATGGTTAGTTTTCTTCGAGAATTTAAATATATTATTACTCCACATTCTTCTGTCAAATGGCTGTATCTTTCAGGCTGCTTTTAATTGCTGTCTTTAGCAGTTTCAAAGAGATATGTCTAAATACAGATTTCATTTTGTTTATCCTTCTTGGGTATATTGTACTTTCCAAATCTGAGGAGTCGCATCTTTTGTTAGATTTCAGAAAATCTTTAGGTGTTATTATTCCAAATTTTAATTATTAAAAGCACAGACTCTATTGCTAAACTGCTTAGATCAGGGGAAGTTATTAAATTGATGTCATCAATGCATGCCTCAGTTTCCTCATATACAAAATGGGATAATAATAATCCTCACCTGTGCCAGTTTGGATATATTATGTCCCCCAAAATGCCATGTTCTTTGGTGCAATCTTGTGGGGGCAGACTTATTAGTGTTAATTAGGTTGGAACCTTCTGATTGAGTGTTTCCATGGAGATGTGATCCACCCAATTGTGAGTGACAACTTTGATTAGGGTGTGACATCTTGATTGAATGTTTCCATGGAAATGTGGCCCCACCCACTCAGGGTGGGTCTTGATTAGTTCGATGGAGTCCTATAAACAGAGCTCACAAACAGAGGGACCTCAGATCAACTGAGAGCGACATTTTGGAGAGGAGCTGCTGCTAAAAGAGACATTTTGGAGAAAGCCATTTTGAAACACAACCTGGGAGCAAAGGAAGAGGATGCTAGCCACGTGCCTTCCCAGCTAACAGAGTTTTTCAGACCCTATCAGCCATCCTTCAGTGAAGATACCCTATTGTTGATATCTTACCTTGGACATTTTATGGCCTTAAGACTGTAACTTTGTAACCAAATAAACTCCCTTTATAAAAGCCAATCCATTTCTGGTGTTTTGCAAAGTGGCAGCATTAGCACACAGGAACACCAGCTAAAGGTTTAGAACAATGCCTGGGACATAGTAAGTAGACAAAAATTTTGTTTATAACAACAATAATTATTATTATTACTATTCTGTTTATTTTTACCTTCTGAAACCGGGATCAGACATTTGTTACAATATCTAACTCTGTCTTTCAAATCTTTTAAACTCTCTTTCACATAGTCCTTTTTCCTCCAAGTAATTTTCTTCATGTTTACTTAATTTCAATCCTTTCAGAAAACTTTTTAACACACCCACTGAATTGTTTATATAATATTTCTAATATCTTAGAACTTAGTGGATCTGATTATGCTTTTTGTTATTTCTGCTCACTTACATTTATGCTGCTTGTTTCTTCATGTGTTTTGTGATTTTGTGTTTGTGTTGTAAGTACATCTTTTTGCAACTTCGTATGTAATAATACTTTGAGTCCATAAGTGGAGATGCATTCCTCCATGAAGGAACTCAAAAGCACTCTAATTCAATTCTCATCTTGGTTAGTAAAATAAATTTCTCATCGTTCTTGCTGTCTGCTATAGCAGCATTTGAGGGAGAATAGAATCTTTTATACATTTATAATAGATGAAAAACAAACCTCATCGCAAATTGTTTGTTTTTCTTTAATCTTAAACCATGTCCCAAGTTTTTGGTTCAAATTGTGTAGCACAAGTTAAATTTAAATTGCATTCTGTTAACCAAAATGAGTGTATTTCTGTAAGCATAGTTATGTTGAAATAAACTTTTGCAAATCAAAAAAAAATAAAATTATGAGCTCTAAATGGGCTAAAGAGCTATATTGGGGGATGGTCACAAGGGAGACTTCCACCACCCTGTTTCAGTTTGCCAAAGCTGCTGGAATGCAGTATACCAGAAATGGGTTGGCTTTTTCAATGGGGATGTAATAGGTTACAAATTTAGAGTCCTAAGGTCATGAAAATGTCCAAATAAGGCATCAAGAGGAAACCATCTCTTAAGGCATCTGTATTAGTTAGAGTTCTCTAGGGAAACAGAAGCAACAAGAGGTATCTATCAATATATAAGATTTTATAAAGGTGTCTCACGCAACTGTGGGGATGCACGAGTCCAAATTCCATAGGGCAGGATGCACAAATCCAGATTCTGTAGGGCAGGCAGCAAACCGGCAACTCTGATGAAGGTGTTTGATGAACTCCTCAGGAAATGCTTCACTGGCTAGCAGCAGCAGAATAAAATCCCCACTCTCTCTCTCTTAAAAGTCTTCAACTGCTTAGATTAAATCCACCTGACTGAATTCTTTTATTGTGGAAGACACACCCTTTGTTGATGTAATCAGTCACACCTGCAGTCAATTGACTGATGATTTCATAAATAAGCCTTCTGGTTTATTAACCAGCCACAAATGTTCTTGCAGTAAGGGTTAGGTCAGTGCTTGCTTGACCAGAGACCTGGACACCATCACCTGACCAAGTTGACACATGAGCCTGTCACAGCATCTATGAAAGGCTGCTGGCATCTGAGGTTCCTCTGTCACATGGGAAGATACATGGCGATGTCTGCTGGTCCTCTCCTGGGCTCTAGTTTCAAAATGGCTCTCTCTTTCCATTGTTGGTCCTTCCTGCTTCTCCTGGGACATTTTCTCTCTAAGTACCTGTGGATCCTCTCTTAGCTTCTTGGGGCAAACTCTGGATTTCATCTCTTAGCTTCTCTCCTGGTTCTGGTTTCAATGGCTGTCTCCAAAATATCCCTCTGGGTGTTTCTCTCTTAGCTTCTCTTAGCTCTCTAAGTTTCATCCGTCTTTTACCCTCTCACAAAGGACTTAAGCAAGGGAATTCAGATCCACCCTGAATAAGCTGGGTCACATCTCTATGAAAATAACCTAATCAGTAGGTCCCACACTACAACAGGTCTGCCTCCACAAGAATGGATTAAAAGAACATAGCCTTTTCTGGGGTACGTAACAGCTCCAAACCAGCACACACCCCAAATTCAGGACCAAGGCAGACAAGTTTCTTCATCTTTGCAGAGTGCCCTACCTCCTTAATTATTCTTTTACCAAAGTTTTAAAGCTCTTGGACTCCAATCTTTTTATAGTACTCAAGGGTTTGTCTCCCTAATTTGTAAGGGTTCCAGGCTTTATTTTCCTGTCCCTTCAGCTGACTTAGTTATTCAAAGCTCCAGATCAGTAGGTATATCTGAAGATATCCTTAAGGTTTCAACACTCACTGCTCTGGATTAATGCTCAGGGCTTTTAAAATTTGTTTTATGTTTTGTTTTTATTTTTTACCCTCTCCCCTCCAGACTTTCTCCTACTTTCTTGCCATAAGCCATGTTTCCTTAAGTGCTTTTATTTTAATATAGCATTTTCATAATGTTTTATAGTTGGAAGATCTTTTCCATTTCATCCTGCTATATTGTCAAGGTAGGAATTTGATGGTTGATCTCAAAAAATAAATTAAATCTATGAAAATCTAACCCAATAGATGCCTCCACATGATTTTAAATTTTTAGCTCATTAGTTATTCGATAAAAATATTTTAAAGCAAAGATGTTTATCTGCATACACGATAAGACGTTTTTATCTGGTTTTCTGTTTGATGCTTCCACTGCACACAGAAAAATAGGCTAGATGGATTTTCATCATATTGGTTGAAATAGGTTCTGCTGATTAGATTTAGGATCTTGTAGAAGGGAAAAACAAAACACAGTGATTTTCAGGGAACCCCTAAATCAAAAGTAACACTAATGAGGACCACAGATTGCAAAAGGTGACTAGCAAAGGAACTACTTCTTCCTAAGCATGGCCAGTAGTGATAGGAATCATTTGCATCATAATAGGTAGAACAGCTAGTTGTTAAATGTTTTCATAATCAAAATAAGCACTCCTCAGCAAAAGTGACAATCCTATTTCAGGAATATTATGTAAGTTTTTCCTAAGTTAAAGTGAAATATAATTTACCAAAGCCATTTTGGCTCGACAAGAAATATTTTAAGCAATTATTACTTATATATAATTTTATTCATGAAGGTATTTTCAAAAAAGGATCTTTGAAGAAGAAAATTGTAGATTTTTGTAAGTTAGTGTGCCAGTTTGAATGTATTATGTCCCCCAGAAAAAGCCATATTCTTTGATGCAATCTTGTGGAGCAGATATTGTAGTGCTGATTAGATTGGAATCCCTTGAGCATTTCCAAGGAGATGTGCCCCACCCAGCTGTGGGTGATGACTCTGATTGGATGGTTTCCATGGCGGTGTTGCCCCACCCATTCAGGGTGGGTCTAAATTAAATCACTGGAGCCATATAAATGAGCTGACAAACAGAAGGAACTCAATGTAGCTGAGAGTGCCATTTTGAAGAGGGGCTATAGCCAAGAGAGACACTTTGAAGAAGGCACAGGAGCTGAGAGAGGAACTGCAGTTTACAGAGACATTTTGGAGATGGCCTTTGAAAGCAGACTTTTGCTCCAGAGAAGCTAAGAGAAGACAAATACCCCAAGAGCAACTGAGAGCAACATTTTGGAGAGAAGCTGAAGCCTATAGAGGAATATCCTGGGAGAAAGCCATTTTGAATCCAGACCTCTTGAGCAGATGCCAGCAACATGCCTTCCTGGACATCATTGGCCATCTTCCAGTGAAGGTACCCAATTGTTGATGCATTACCTTGGACACTTTATGGCCTTAAGACTGTAACTTTGCAACCAAATAAACCCCCTTTATAAAAGCCAATCCATTTCTGGTGTTTTGCATTCTGGCAGCATTAGCAAACTAGAACAGTTAGTTTCCCTCAGAATACCCAAATTAAGAGATGAGAATATGAAAGTAAATTTTCAGCAGGAAATTTGAGAGAGATTATAAAATAACATCTTCAATGGCTTTCCGATACTGCAAAAAAAGTCATTTCTCTGCCATCCTACTACCTAAGATTGGTTCAATCCATATAGATGGACCATGGATATGAAATTGTCTACTCTACCTGTCTGCACAGTGTCTGAAATTCCCACCGTAACCAAAGAATTGGGAAATTTTACTATCTGACAAGTTTAACAAATGTCTGGTTCTCATATCTAGAGGAGGCGAGCCAACATGTTGTCATGCAAAGCACTGTGATAATTGGTATTAAGGATATGAATTTATTTGAATCTACTTACTGACCCTTCTCACAGGCAGTAGTGTGATGAACATGCTATGAAGGACTGCACATTTTCTCAGGTTCCTTTAGGAACACAAAGCACTGGCAAAGTTCATATATACAACATCAGGCTGCCAAGGTGGGAGTGGGGGAATGTTCTTTTCCATTTCATAGCATCAGCCATATATACAAAAAAGCATGAATTTTCTCGGGAAAGCTTTGAAAATTTATGAAATCCTGTCCCACACATGGCAGTGAGTCACTGTTTACACACTGATTTCTACAGCTCCATCCTGATGGGAGGCGAGTTCAGTTTTTACTAAGTCAAAGTCCTGGAATGTACCACCAAAACTGAATAAAAGAAGACTGTCACAATGATCCAAACACACACAGGGAAAAATTCCAGTGCTTCAAAGTCTGCACGAAGAAAGTGCACAAACAGAAGAAAATGCTTGATTTCAAAATATAACAAATTCTCTTGCTGACCAGATAGACAGTCAAACATCAATTTAGGTGACATGAAGAATGAAGTGCAACTCTACAATGCAACAAGATAATTTCTCTGAAAGGGCTATTACTACTTGTGATAGAGACAGTCTAATTTAAACATTGAGATTAAATTTATGATGCCAGTTCCTCTTTTAATTGTAGGATGGAGAGTCTATCTTCAGTATTCTGTTTTTTTATACTACTGTGCCTCATTGCTCTTACTTAGCAAAACACAATTGAAAATGTAATTTGGGATACATAGGTAGGTAGATAGATACATACATACATACATACATACATACATACATACATAGATGATAGAGATACACAGAGAGAGAGACAGAGAGACAGAGATTTACTTGTCAAAATTGCTGATAATTAAACCTTTTCCAATACAGTTGCTCAAATATATGTCAGTAAAGGTGATGAGTGTTAAAGTCTTTGTATGAGAACTTATACCTTAAGTAGTACAGACTCACTGCTACCCTTGGAAGCAGTCTCACTCAGTCACTGCTGTCACTGTTCCATGAGTCCTTACATTTTTCAGTCAGTGGCAACTCAAATGGATTTTTCTTGTTGAACATCACTCTTTTTGATGGACAGTTTTCATGACAAAGTTCCCCTTCTGTCATGCTACCTATCATATTGTCTTCATTGGCATCAAGCTTGGCTTGGCTGTCAAGTTAACTTATGGAAAGACCCTTAAGTTATTTTGTTGACATCTACTCAATGACTAATTTATACATTCTTTAATTCAGTAAATATTTATTCAGTATCTACCATGTGCCAGACACTTTTCTAGATGCTAGGGATACAGAATGAACTAAAAAAACCAGAAACCCAGCTTTCATGGAGATTGCATTCTAGTGGGGAGAGATATCAATAAACAAATGAGGAAGTAAAATGTACAGTATGTCACATGACAAGTTCTATGGAGAAAAGTAAAGCCAAGAACAGAAAGAGTGTAAGGGAGGTTAGCAATGGGCTGGAGGACATACTATATTGATGGTTAGAGAAAGTATCAGAGAAAGGGTGATATCTAAGGAAAGACCTGAAAGTAATAAAGGGACGGAATGGTGCATGAGGTCTTTTATGGAGAGCATTCTATATCCAGGGAAGAAGTGCAAAGGCTCAGAGGCAGGAATATGTCTGGTGTGTTCAAGGAGCAGCAAGAGATTTTTAGATTAAGTAATCTGAATGACAGGTTTCTACTTTTGGGGTGGTAGGGCATCAGAATTTCAAGATTGGAAATATTAATTTTGAGATGTCTATTAGACATCTGTGATGGTTCGGTGCATGTGTCAACTTGGCCAGGTAATAGTACCCAGGTGTCTGGCCAAGCAAGCACTGGCCTAACCATTACTGCAAGGACATTAGTGGCTGGTTAATAAACCAGAAGGCTGGTTTATTAAATCATCAGTCAATTGGCTGCAGCTGTGACTGTTTATGTCAGTGATGGGCAAGTCTTCCACAAGGAGAGAATGCAATCAGCTGGATTTAATCCAATCAGTTGAAGACTTTTAAGTGAGAAACATTGAGGAACTTCACTTCTTCTTTGGCTGACCAGTGAAGCATTTCCTGAGGAGTTTGTCGAAGTTGCCAGTTCATTTCCTGAGGACTTCACTGAACGTCTTCATTGGAGTTGCCAGTGTGCTGCCTGTCCTATGGAATTTGGACTTGTGCATCCCCACAGCTGCATGAGACACTTTTATAAATCTTATATTTATAGACATCTCTTGTTGATTCTGTTTCCCTAGAGAACCCTAACTAATACAATTTGGTACCAGAAGTGGGGTGGTTCTTGAGAAACAGAATCTTAAAATGGGCTTTTACAACTGGTTTTCTACTCTGATTAGATTCAAAGGCACTGATGACTCCATTTCCAATAATCAAGATGGCACTGACAGTCCATGGTGTGCATTGGCAGCGGAGATATGAAAAATATCACAATTTGATTCTCCTAATCAAACACTTGAACAAAGCAAGGCTCTGGGTGACAGTGTTTTGACACCTTCACAGAGTTTTGCAGAGTTAAGAGATATAATGATGTTGGCTGGTTGCTCTTAGATACACTGGATAAGGTTATAAGAGAAAGGGATGAGCTAAAGGCTTCAAATCTAAAACTTAAACCATATGACTGATGTAAAGGTTTCTATGTATGCCTTGAAAGAAAATCTTATTTCCTGTGGCCGCAGACTTGAGATTTCTGAAAACCAGAAGCAGAGTCTCATTGTGTGAGTAGCAGGTTTATAATGTAAACTAAAATCTCAACCTTGTAGGGTGTCTGCTGTTAAAGTAAAGGCATTGATTGGAAAATAATGGGATCCTGAAACTTGGGATGGGGACATATGGATTGATAATAATGGCAGTGAGGACACTGGAACCCTGTATTCTGCTGAGTCTTTGTTAGATATACCTGTAGTGGTCTGTCCTGAGTAAACAGTTTCCACACCTCCAGTGTGTCCTGAGGAAACAGTTTCCACACCTCTGGTCTGCCTTAAGGAGCCTGCCATCCAATCTCAACCTAAAGAGATTAACCCTTCAGTGCCTGCTAATCCTGTAATCACCTCCTCTGAGGAAGCAGCCCTCACTCCTCTGTCTGGAGAGATTGTTTCATGAGATGAAACTGCAACAGAATGCCCTGAGATAAATGGCTTGAAGGATACTTCTAATTATTTTAATGACCCACACACACCACCAGTCTTTGCTTTGAGACCTATAAATAAACTCCCAACAGGCCCCAAAGGGTGAGGTACAAAGTGTGACCCATGAGGAAGTACGCTATACTCCAAAAGAACTGTATGAGTTTTCCAACTTATACAGACAGAAATCAGGAGAATATGTGTGGGAATGGATATTAAGGGTGTGGGATAATGGTAGAAGGAAAATAAAATTGGATCAGACTGAATTTGCTGATATGGGCCCACTAAGCAGTGATTCCGCATTCAATATTGTAGCTCGAGGGGTCAGAAAGGGTGTTAACAGTTTGGGTGGTTATTTGGAACATGGATCAAAAGGTGGCCAGCATTACCTGAAGTTGAAATGCCAGAACTGCCCTGATATAATGTAGAGGAGGGGACTCAAAGGCCTAGAGAGACTGGAATGTTAGAGTGGATTTATCATGGAAGACCTGAGCACACACCCCTGGAATGTGCAGAGGACACACCTTTTGCCAGGACTGTGAGGAATAAATAGACATATGCTCTGGATATGGGTTTGCCTTCCCTGCATGAAATGCTTCTGCCAAAACTACCATCCATAGACTTACAGAATGCCTTATCAAGCACCATGGTATTCCACAAAACGTTGCTTCTGACCAAGGAACCCACTTCACAGCAAATGAAGTTTGGGAATGGGCACATGCTCATGGAATGCTCTGACCTTACCATATTCCCCATCATCCAGAGGCAGCTGGGTTGATAGAACAGTGGAATGACCTATTGAAGACTCAACTACAGAGCCAACTAGGTGGCAATACCTTGCAGGGCTGGGGCAGTGTTCTCCAGGAGGCTGTATATGCTCTGAACCAGTGTCTACTCTATGGTGCTGTTTCTTCCATAACCAGGATTCATGGGTCCAGGAATCAAGGGGTGGAAACAGGAGTGGCACAACTCACTGTCGCTCCTAGTGATCCACTAGGAAAATTTTTGTTTCCTGTCCCTGCAAGCTTAAGCTCTGCTGGTCTATAAGATTTTGTTCCAAAAGGAGGAGTGCTTTCACCAGGAAACACAACAATAATTCCATTGAACTAGCAGTGAAGACAGCCACCTGGCCACTTTGGGCGTCTTATGCCTCTGAATCAACAGGCAAGGAAGGGGATTACTGTACTGGCTGGGGTGATGGATCCTATCAAGGGGAAATAACACTGCAACTACACAATGGAGGTAAAGAAGAGTTTCCCTCGAATGCAGGAGATCCCCTAGGGCGTCTCTTAGTATTAGCATGCCCTGTGATTAAAGTCAATGGAAAACTGCAATAACCCAATCCAGGCAGGACTACCAATGGTCAAGAAACTTCAGGATTGGGTCACCCCACCAGGCAAAGAACCACAGCCAGCTGAAGTGCTAGCTGAGGGTAAAGGGAAAATGGAATGGGTAGTGGAAGAAAGTAGTGATAAATATGAACTACAGCTACGTGACCAGGTGTAGAAATGAGGACAATGATGGTGTGACTATTTCCTCCTTGTTTTCAGTATGTTTGTATTTGTCTGTAAAGCAAATATCTTTGCTTTCTTCTCTGTCTTATTCCCTTATCATATGACAGAAGCTGTATTGTTCATTTTGCAGTATTTAAATTAAAGGAAATCAATTTTAAGAGTTAATGTCACCCAAGGACTTGCACCCTATTCTGGAGAGATTTAGTGCATTTCCAGTTGTACACAGGACAGCAGAATATTGTTAGGTGAAATATATGTTGGTTGTTGTTCTCTACTTATAGATAAAGTATGGTTTAAGGTGATGTGCATTACTGCCAAGTTGACAAGGGGTAGACTGTGATGGTTAGGCTCATGTGTCAGCTTGGCCGGGTGATGGTGTCCAGGTGTCTGGTCAAGCAAGCACTGGCCTAACCATTACTGCAAGGACATTTGTGGCTGGTTAATAAACCAGAAGGTGGTTTATTAAATCATCAGTCAACTGGCTGCAGCTGTGACTGATTATGTCAATGAAGGGCATGTCTTCCACAATGATAGAATGTAATCAGCTGGATTTAATCCAATCAGTTGAAGACTTTTAAGCAAGACAGATAGAGGACCTTCACTTCTTCTTTGGCTGGCCAGCAAAGTGTTTCCTGAGGAGTTTGTCGAAGTTGCCAGTTCATTTCCTAAGGAGTTCACTGAACATCTTCATTGGAGTTGCCAGTCTACTGCCTGCCTTATGGAATTTGGACTTGTGCATACCCACAATTGCATGAGACACTTTTATAAATCTTATATTTATAGATATCTCTTGTTGATTCTGTTTCCCTAGAGAACCCTGACTAATACAACATCCAAATGGAAATATCAAATATCAAGTTGCATATACCCATGTGGATTTAAGATAAGGAGAAGTACAGATTTGGGAGATTATGTATACTTTATAAGTACATTATATAGTA
Source organism: Choloepus didactylus (assembly GCF_015220235.1). NCBI lineage: Eukaryota > Metazoa > Chordata > Mammalia > Pilosa > Megalonychidae > Choloepus > Choloepus didactylus. Next base: position 20,677,644 of record NC_051309.1, read on the forward strand.
TAAATACACTGTATATACAAATCATAAGATTGAATAAGTACATATGGTAGGAAAGAGAAATGGTCCAATGAATAAATCCTGGAAACTCTAATATGTAAACTGAGGGTTTCAGCTGTACTATGTACATCCAGGACTATACATAAGATATTCTAACTAGTATTCAGGCCTCAATTACTTGGAGAAGATCAATTTCCATATCTTCAACATTGACATCAGTAATTTGCACTAAAATCACTTTACCTGAAACCCTTCAGTTGTGCATCCTATGTGATCTCATTTTCCATCTCTCCTTTCAAAACACTTCCTTTTACACACATTACAAATGATATACTTGTCACAACATTATGTGTCTTCCTGTGGTGCCTCATCCCAACTGTTAATACCTTACGACTCCAACAAGGGAAAATTTTGAAGTATTTTATCTGATTGGACTCTAATGTCTGAGAACAAGTTTTTATGGACATCAGGTGTTTTCCAGTTATTCTATTCTCATAAAATTGGAGAGGAATCGAAGGGAGTTATTACCTAAAATATTATTAAAGTTAATTTATGGTGATGGATCATTTGATTTGGGACATATAATTTGAATGGTGATCAAACAGCCAAGTGACATTTTTATAAAGATACCCCTTCTATCTCTTTCTATGTGACAAGGTTCTTCAGGGTGCACACATGTAACAGTGGAAAGGAGGATTTGACATGAAGTGTAGTAGTAAGTAATAGTCACTGGTGGATATGTGAATTAATAAATAAAGAAAGCTCAAGACTTTAAGAAATGCATGAGGTTACATTTGTAAAGGGAAGAATAGGCTATGACTGGGAAGGGATCGGCTTCTATAGTGCTGTAAATGTTCTGTTCTGTTGCCTGGATGGTGGTTATGTGGGTCTTGGAATCATGAATTACCTTCGAGCTGTGATCCTTTTTTTGTGAATTCTTATAACTGCATATTTCATAATTAAAATATTTAAAATTACATTAGGATAAATTTCTTTGAGGGGAATCCAGTGGAAATAGTAATCCAAGGAGAAAAGGGACTGGTTTTATTACAATTTTCATAATATTATTTTATTTTCCTACTGCTAAAGAAGGACTTTGAAATAAGTGATGGTAAGTATAAAATTACTGAAGTGTTGAGATTCCACTGGATACATTCATAAGTGAGATATTATTTTCTGTGGAATGATCATACTTAAAATATGCTGACATGCATCTTTTGCAACTCTTTAACCTTAAGATAAAAAATTGAGATGCCAACTAAAACAATGTGCAAGTCTGTATAGTTTAGACCTCAAGGGTATGAGAGGATACCAGTGAAGGACACTGAGAATGAAGTGCCTGCCAGTGGAGCAGAAGGAAAACCAGGAGGGGAGTTTGCCCTGTTAGCAATGTACAAAAGTTGTTTCCATGTGGGGGGTGTGATTAGCTGAGAGTTAAGATGAAGTCTGAGAAGTGGTCCCTGGATTTAGCACCACAGTGATCAAAGGCAACGTTGACAAGAAGTGATTTGGTGGAGTTTGAGAGACAAAAACCTGACTGAAATGTGTTCAAGAGAAAATAAGAGGAGAGGAATTGGAGGCAGCAAGTGCAGACTGCTCTTTCAGTGAGATTTGCTTTAAGGGGAACAGCTGGAAGATGTGGTGTCAGGTCAGAGGAGGTGGTTGGTTGTTTTGTTTGTTTACATGAGAGAGGTTAAAACATGTTTGTATGCTGGTGGGAATCATCCAGTAGAAAGTGAAAGTTAAAAAAAAAAAAAAAAAAAAAAAAGAAGCCGGAGAGAGGGAGATTACTGAAGCTATTTTCTTGAGTGGGTAAGGAGGGATGGGATCTGCAGTACAAGTGGAGGGGTTGGCCTTAGGTAAGAGCAGATCGACCCTAACGAAAAGAAGGAAAGCAGATTATATGGGTAGTGTTGGGAAGTGGGTAGATGTGGTTTTGAGGGTCATATGGCAGTTCCCTCTAAATGTTTCTATTTTTTCAATATAATAAGGACAAGGTGATCAGCTGAGAGTGAAGAATGTGAGGAATTGTTAGGGTTTGAAGCTGGTTAGAAGCTGTGAAATAGTCATGCAGGAAAGTATGAGACTAAGTATAGTTGGGATACTTGAAGTTATTTATCACTAATTTAAAGGGATGCACTTATAAACAGAGGTTTTTAGTGTGTGTTCTTTTTTCTCTAGCCAGGTTCACCTGCACAGGTGTGAGTTTGGAAAAGGCAAAGAATTGTATTTAATCAGGGTTGCACTTTGCTGAGGAAGTAGGACACAATGAGAAAGTTATGAGTGCTTAAAATGATGGTCCATTAAACTCAATCTAGGTAAGAAGGAAGACAAGGACATGAGGAGTGTGGTGGATTGAATTGTGTACCCCAGTTTGCACATGTTCTTGGTCTCAGTCTGCATTATGGTAAGTGAGGACCCAAAGTAAATAAGATCTTTTCAAGATGTTATTTCAGTCAGGATGTGGCTCAACTGAGTCAAATGAGCTTTAATTCAGGTTACTGGAGTTCTATATTTGCAGAGTGAAAGACAGAAGGAGAGAGAAGCTGCAAGGAACAGCCAGAAGCTGAATGTGAATGGAACGCAGAAGAGAAAAGAAGCAGAGTTCAGAGAGAGAGAGGGAGGGAGAGAGAGATTGAGATTTGAGGATGCTACACTGCTGGATTTGAAGATGGAGGAAGGGGCCACAAGCCAAGGAATGCAGGTGGCCTGTAAAAGCTAGAAAAGGAAAGGAAGTGGATTCTCCCACACAGTCTCCAGTAGGAAGGCAGCCATGTTGACACCTTAATTTTATGACTTCTGGCCTCCAGAACTGTAAGATAATAAACTCTATTGCTTTAAGCCACCAAGTTTGGAATAATTTGTTGCCCCAACAATAGGAAACTAATACAGTCCTATTTTAGCGTCCTGCAATTGTTAAAAATTGAATGCTCCTAATTGAGAGAACAGTCATGACAGGTCTATTTGAAGGTAGCATCTCTTTGGACCTTACTCTGCGTACCTAGAACCACCTGAAGGCCACTAGGCACCCATCTCTGATCAACAATGATCAACTTTGTGTGGGAACATCTAGGGGAGGGTATCAGGTCTAATTTAGTTCTTTTGGTCTTCAAATATAATAAACACTTAGGTAGACAAATATGGAATGAGAAATTAGTAAACATGCACTGAATCATCTCTACTTACTCGGAAACACCTTACTTCTCCCACTGTCTCCTTCATTGGGTCTGGACAGAATGAATGGGGTTGGGTGGGAAGAACCCATGTTCACATCAGCTCCTGAGTATGTCTGACTACACGAACCTTAAAGGCAAACATAAATAATTACTAACTGCATTGCATTAGCCATGCCCTTTAGCCCTTTTTAGGAGGGGATAACATAGAGTTACTGTACTTCCTTTAAAGGACATAAACAAGAAATGCAAATGATTACTGTTAAGTAGGTTATTCCAATAGAAGACCAGAAAATGCTATTCCCTGTCAAAAGTTACAAGGGAAGCTCTTGGTAAAATTGGTGAAGTAAGTATCATCAGCTATAGGTAAGAATTTCCTCTAGGGCAGTCCTATGCTCACTAGCAGTATTCTAATCTAGCAAACCTATATATATATATATCTTTAATAAAACACCTAACTTCAGCCGTGCACGCCATGGGAGCTGTGACTGATGAAAATATTTAAGGTAGTGCACCAAAATGAGGAAACATGAAAGTAAAATAAATGGATGAGGAAGCAACAAAAGGAACATTGATACTAGGAAAAACAAGAGGAAGTCACAAGTAGGGGTGATCTTCAAAACACAAGATGAAGTCATACGGAAGCGTCTCCTGATTGATGGAGATGGTGCTGGAGATGACCGGAGAATTAATCTGCTAGTAAAGAGTTTCATTAAATGGTGTAACTCTGGATCCCAGGAAGAGGGATACAGCCACTATCAACGAATGCTGAGCACACTGTCACAATGTGAATTTTCAATGGGCAAAACCTTGTTGGTATATGATATGAATCTCAGAGATATGGAAAATTATGAAAAAATTTACAAAGAAATAGAATGTAGCCTCACTGGAGCACATGAAAAAATTGCAGAGTGCAAAAAGCAAATTCTTCAAGCAAAAAGAATACGAAAAAATCGCCAAGAATATGATGCTTTGGCAAAAGTGATCCAGCATCATCCAGACAGGCATGAGACATTAAAGGAACTAGAGGCTCTGGGAAAAGAATTGGAGCATCTTTCACATATTAAAGAAAGCGTGGAAGATAAACTGGAATTGAGACGGAAACAGTTTCACGTTCTTCTTAGCACTGTCCATGAACTTCAGCAAACACTGGAAAATGATGAAAAACTCTCAGAGGTGGAGGAAGCTCAAGAGACAAGCATGGAAACAAATCCTAAGCCATAGATCAGGCTGAATGCTCACCATTTACAAGAACATTGAAATAGCTACATGGTCCTAGAGTGTTTAGAATTTATCATGCTTTTGAGACATTTAAAGATATTTCTGCAGTGAAATACTTCACCCCTAAATATTAATGCACATTTCATTCATATTTCTTCACACAAACAGAGCTGTCTTTAGTATAGATCTGGTTTTATTAAAATGTTTTTTTTATTCCTAAACTTTGAAGGTGGGAAGCAGTACTCCAAAAATGTTTAATAAAATGTTTTCAAACAAGAAAAACAAAACAAAACAACAACAACAAAAAAACACCTAACTTCACTTTTCACATAATGAATGCTGCTTTAGCTTGAAACACTAATGGCTTAGAGGTTGAGAAATATCTAAATATTTCCAAGAGCCTAACTACCAGACCACTAATCATGTAGTAATGAAAATAGCATCCTATTACCTGTTCCAAATGCTTCTACAAACACATTTTTTTAAACATTTTAAAGTCTTTGCTAGATGCATTTCCAAAGCTGGATATTTTAAAAGTAACTAGAGTAGCACGTTTTACTTAAGAAGATGGATCTAAATGTACTTTTAGTGAAGAACTCTCTGAGTGGGATTCCTCTTACACCCATGTTACTTCTTCACAGCACAGTAAAAAGATTATAAGGAAGATGCTATATGAAATGATTGCTCAATGAAAGATATGGCTAACTGACTCATTAGCTGTTGCCTTGGTCTCACAGCAAGTATGATTTGGAGACAGACCTGTCTCATAGTAGGAACTGGAGCTGAATCTCTCAGAAAGACTTCTTGCATTACTCTTTCCTACATCCCTCTGCAATGTTAGTATTGCAAAAGAAAGTAATAGCCATAGTAGTCATGCATGCAAGTAACACAAATTGTAAAAGTCATATATTACCACCATAATAAATTTTTAACAAATCATCTCAAAACTAGTGGCTCAAAACAGCAATCATTCATCCTTGCCGCACACCTGCAGATCAGCTGAGGAATGGCTGAACTCTCCTTGGGCAAGGCCAGGCTTAGTGACAAGCTACAAGTTGGACCCAGGTCTACTTCATGTGTCTCTCATCCTGTTAACCAGGAGGATAGCCAGGGCATGTTCTTTTCATGGGAATTTTAGAAGTATGAGAGGGAAAGCCCCATCATCAAGCATGTTTCAAGCTTTTGCTTGTATTATATCCCGTAACTTTGCGGACATTCCATTGGCCAAAGCCAGCCACACAGCCAAGTCCAACATCAATGGAATGATGATGTATACTGGGCCCACAGTGGATGGGGAAGGAGGGTGAAATATTTGCTAAACAGTAATCTAAACTGTTAAAGACTCTGACTAATTTAAGCCCCAAATAAATTTATTTTAAGGAGATAGTCTAGCTCAAAGGGCCAAAGGAAAAACTAAAGAACCAAATTTGTAAAGGATGGAAGCAAGTGAATCCATGGGTCTATAAAAAAGGAATTAAAAGGTAGTCTCTATAGGTCATATTACCCAGATGAATGAGAATCAACCACGTTCACTCTTTGTGTTACACCACTCAAGCCTTAAATTTTAGGCAGAACACATCCATTTGGCCTAAGTTGGTTCATAATACATCATCCTTGGGTTGGCTGATCAGGGCTTGGAAAACACTAGGTTATTTTCATTTTGTCTTTCCAAAGACATTGTTTCACCTTCAAATAAGGAGCATGCCCCTGGAGTTTGTAGGACTGGCTGCAAGTCTTATTGAGAGTTACATATGTAATTAGATTTCAGCTATTTACATCCAGTGGGACAAAGAAAACTTCTGTCCCACCATTCAAAGCATGAGTCTGAAATGAATTATGAATGTCTATGAGGACAAACTGATAATTAGTTGAGTTAATTAGAGAGAGTCCTTAGGCTGGTGGTGATGGCTATCTTTACTCCAATCCTGTAGATTACTTTGAGGAGGGAAATACTCAAATGTATATCTGAATATCTTTAGGAAGAGAGTAAAGAGGAACAAATGCAAGTAGGCAGTATGTCAACTATACATAGCAAATAGCACCATAACTTTGGTATTTACTGAAATCTTTACTGTCATTCAGAGATAAATAAATCTTGATGGTTATTCAGAGATATATGCCAAGAATATACTTTAAAAATACAAGAGTAAGGCCTCTCTCCTCTCACCTCTTCCTTGTGAGAGCCCCCATATGTCCTCTCACATACATTATTAATAAACTTTCTACCTACTTTCTCAAAAAAAAAAAAAAATACAAGAATGAATACATAAGTCCAGATATTGGAGGGGAACATACATGTAAACATTGAGTAAACCATGCATTGGTAAAAATGATTGAGCAGTTATGAATTCTTGCTGTCTGTGGTAGTTAATTATATTCTACAAATATTTCCAGTCTTCTGCCTTCTGGAATTATGGTAAGATTTCCTTCCTTGCCCCCATAGTGTTTGGGTGGGGACTGTGGCCCTTAGCTGATTAGTTGTGAACACAGTAATATGTGTCACTTCCAGGCTAGAATATCTAACTGTTGTTAGAGACCCTCCAAAACCCTTCTTAAATTTACTGTGGTAAAGAGCAATTTTGAAATTATCACTTGCTTCCTCAGCTGATTTAGGAGAAAACAAGTAGAGCCCTCAACTAACCTGCAGTAGTTACAAGTAGATTACGTAAAAATGGAATGTTTGCTGTTTTAAGTCACCAATATTTTGGAAATTTTGTTGCTGCAGCACAACTTAACCTTTCCTGACTAATCCAGAAATGGATAACAGGAGTAGAGTGCTGCTATAACAAAAATCTGAAACTGTGTACCAAACAGAGGGCACTGTGGAATCTCTTATTTGAGGCTGAAAGGACAGTGGTTCATATTATGCAATTGTGAAACACTTGGTAAAATTGTTTCCTGTGATAATGTGGAAGACAGATAATTTATCTAATGACTAATAGTTCTAGGGAAAGTATTTGGAAAACAGGGTGTTAGTTGCTGTTGACTGTGTTACAGGTATTACAAGAAAATTATTATCAGTTTGCAGACAGATATAAAATATACTATAGTGAGTCCAGAAATGTGGGTACTTGTATGTTTGGAAGGACAAATGCTTGTTAGTTCCAATAGCAAAACGTAAAATTGAGAAATGCTTTGAAAAACAAAAGCCAATCCAAACTAATCCTCAGAGACAGGATAATAATCCACATCATGGTCTTTATACCTTATATTACCTTTAGACCTGAGATAGAGGGGTCCCTGTACTAGGCTTCTTACATTAGCAGACCCTGCAAAACACAAAAATACATTTATTAAAGAACACATGGGCACCTTTATCACTTGGGATCCAACGCTCAAAATGCTGGCACAGCACAATGTCATAAACTTAAGCATTTGTTCTGCTAAATAATACTCTTCAAGACCCACGAAAAAACTTCTCCACATCTCATTCTTTTGAGCAGACCCTTCTTGATCAGGCCCACATAAAATTTGTAAATAGGACATTAGATATTGCATACTTAAATAAAATTTAGTGATCAAAATAATAATAAAAAAAGAGCAAGAAAAACCTTCCCATCATATCAACAATTTAAACAGGTCAGACAAAATCCCTACAACTTCGTATTAATTAACTGAAAATGCAAATATCTGCTCAAAACAATGAAAATGAAAAAGAGAATTATTCATACCAAATTCACAACTCAGAAGAAATAAATGCCACTCTGATCTCTCTATGAAAGGATGAATAAAAGTACATTAATAAATAAGCAAATTGAAAGAAAAAGACAAAAATCTCTGGAATATTTTGGATTACGACCTTGGAAAATGGCTGTCACATCCTTCTGAGAAGATAAGAGTATTTTTAGCAAAACAAAATCTGACTCAAATTAATAATTATGATTTTTCACTAGATGAACATGACAGAAAATGTAGGATTTCATTTTACATTAAAATAAAAATAAATATCCTCTTCAACTTGATTTTACCAGAAACAAATATCATGTTGAACAATAAATATTCAATACATTAATTATAAGTTTTGTTGAACTCAGATGAGAACAATGAAGTTGATTTTGTTGATTTTATACCTGTTGTAAAAAGTATGCATTCTGATTTAAGAATTGAAAAACAGCATTCAATTTTCAGCATTGATTTAAAAGATTTTCTATGGCTTTGATAATGGCACTAACATCATTGTTGATAAAAAAAATGTATACATGTCATAAATTGGGCCAAAAATTAAAAAACATGTACAGCCTTCAGTTATATTTTGTTGATAGGAGGCTTGAGTGCAACTAACCAATAGCAATGACATTCCTTAGAAAAATTCAGAGATCACATAGTTTTTTTTTAATTGTTTACCCAAAGAGGAAACTTGATGAAATAAATTTTAAATTTTGACCTTATAGGTACATTTGAACACAAAATAGGAATGCCAAATAAATACTGTTAAAGCAACTAGATTTGATTAAGCAGAACATGAGATATTTTACAAAAGTGAAGTAGAACTAACAGAAAATCCTCGTATAAATAATGAAGCATGATCTTAAGTAAACTGCTACTTGGTATTAACAATGTTAGCAGAGGAATGCAAAAAGATCAAGGAATTTAATTTCAACCATTTCATTTTTAAAAGATTAAAAATATAATTTAAAATTGGAAAAGTAAATTTCTTAAATGATAGAATCTGCTTCTGAAATGTGCAATAAAATGGCACTGAAACAAAATAAAAGGACATTAAAACAAGGAAGTAGAAATGTTCACAGGACTGTAAAGGAGAAAAAAGATGTGTGTACAAATAATGCTAATCTATAGTTTTCTAACCATGTTTTTCACAGCTTTATCAAGATACATTTCACATATCGTAAAATTCACCTTTCTAAAGTATGCAATTCAATAATTTTTAGTATATTCACCAATTTGCACAGCCATGACCACTAATTCCAGAACATTTCATCACCCCTAAAAGATATCCATACCCTTAGAAGTCACTGTTCATTACTCTCTTCCTCCATTCCTTGACTACCATTAATCCTCTTTCTGTCTCTATGGATTTTCCTATTACAGACATTTCATACAACTGAAATCATACAATATATGGCCTTTTATGCCTGGCTACCTTCTTGCAGCATAAAGTTTTCATGGTTCATCGATGTCATACCATACATCAGAACTTTGTTCCTTTTTATGACCTAATTATATTCCATTGTATGGATATACCACATTCTATTTATTAATTCATTGGTTGATGGATATTAGGGTTTTTTTCACTTTTGGGCTGCTTATAAACATCTGTGTACACATTTTCGTGTGGACATTTTTTTCATTTCTCTTAGGTATATGCATAGTAGTACAATTGCTGAGTCATATTGTAACTTTATGTTTAAATTTTGGGGAAATGCCAAAGTATTTTCCAAAGCAGTTGCACCATTTTGAATTACCACATGCAATATATCTGGGTTCCAATTTCTCTACATCCTTGCCAATACTTGATATTGTCTATCCTTTTGGTTACAGTCATCCTAATGAGTATGAAATACTATGTTATTGCATTTCTTTAATGACTAACGATGTTGAGTGTCTTTTCGTGTACTTATTGCCATTAATATATCATTTCAAAAATATTTTCTCCCTTTATTCACTGTTCTTCTATTTTATTTATTTCTTTTTCTCTTATTTATTCTTTTTTTCTTTATTAGAGAGGTTGTGGGTTTACAGAACAATCATGCATGGAATACAGAATTCCCATTTACTACCCTATAAATAACACCCTGCTTTGGTGTGAACGTTTGTTACAATTAATGAAAGCACATTGTTATAATTGTGCTATTATATATTATATATTGTACAATTATTATATACAATTGTATTGTTACAATTATATACTATAGTCCATGGTTTAACTTAGGGTTCACTGTTTGTGTAGTGTAGTTTCATGGATTTTTTCTTTTAATTTTTATTGTTACCATATATACAATATAACATTTCCCCTTTTAATCACATTCAGATGTATATCATTTTAAAATAATTTCTATTCCAATCCTATGTCCATTTTTAATGACCTTATCTTTTAATTGTTGATTCATATTTCTTGCCAGTTTAAGGAATAAACATTCTTAAGGAACAGAAATGTGATTAAACAGAACAAATAATATACTTTTTGGTTTTCTTTATAATATTCAACTTTGAAAAATTTAAAAGTACAACTTTAGTAATACTGTTGGATCTAAATATTGCTTTAAAAAAATGGGGGAATTGCAATAGAAATAATAGGAATTCATACAGTAAAAGTAAAATATTTAAAATATTTTCTGCAATATGATAATTTATTGTATGTGATAGCCTTTACAATGTATGGACATGATATATAAAATCCAGAGTTCATTTCTTAATTTAAGTACTGCTTACAAAATTTATTGACATTTTCAGTTGCTACTGACTCTGCAAAGCAAAATTTTTCCAAGTTGAAATATATATAAATACATATATATTATATAATATGTATAAAGCTAAACAATGGAATAATTTAAGTTGGCATTTCAAATTATGTAAAAATCTTGATTGTATATAGAAATATGATGAGTTAAAGGAAAATTAATTTTATTGATAAATATAAAATAATTTATGAATTATATATTTGTTTTATTACTAATAGAAACATCTCCAACTGTTCTAGTTTGCTAATGCTGTCAGAATGCAAAACACCAGAAATGGATTGGCTCTTATAAAAGGGGGTTTATTTGGTTACACAGTTACAGTCTTAAGGCCTTAAAGTGTCCAAGGTAGCACACCAACAATCAGGTACCTTCACTGGAGGATGGCCAGTGGTGTCCGGAAAACCTTTGTTAGCTGGGAAGGCACGTGGCCGGCGTCTGCTCCGGAGTTCTGGTTTCAAAATGGCTTTCTCCCAGGATGTTCCTCTCTAGGCTGCAGCTTCTCTCCAAAATGTCACTCTCAGTTGCTCTTGGAGTGTTTGTTCTCTCTTAGCTTCTCCAGAGCAAAAGTCTGCTTTCATAGGCAATCTCCAAAATGTCTCTGTAAACTACAGCTCCTCTCTCAGCTCCTGTGCATTCTTCAAAGTGTTCCTCTTGGCTGTAGCTCCTCTTCAAAATGTCACTCTCAGTTGCTCTTCAAAATGTCACTCACAGCTGCACTGAGTTCCTTTTGTCAGCTAATTCAGATCTACCCTGAATAGGTGGGTTAACACCTTCATGGAAATTATCCAGAGTCATCACACACAGTTGGGTGGGGCACAGCTCCAGGGAAACACTCAAAGAATTACAATCTAATCAACACTGATACATCTGCCCACACAAGATTACATCAAAGATAATGGTGTTGGGGGGGACATAATACATTCAAACTGGCACACCAACCCATCAACAAAAAGCTCAACCAGGATCCATATAATGAATGTAGATCTCTTTGATATTCTTCCTCCTTTTAATCAAAGAAAAAAAAAAACAGATTTTCAATTTACTTATATTAATAAAGTATGAGGAAATAATGTACTTATTTAGCAATTTGTTAACTTGACTTATAATTTTAGTATTAAGACATCTAAATTCGTACCCCTGTCTTAGGCAGGCATGGTCATGCCTATTGGTAAAATTTCTGAATGGATTACAATGGTGTAATTTTATGATTGTTCAAAATGACTCACTGAAAGAAGGCTATATATCAGTCTCTAACTCTTAAACCTGGAAGGCCCAAGGTACCTATAATTACTTTGAGAGAGAGAGAGATTGGCATGGGTATAAGGAAGCAAAGATACATAGCCATTTAAAAAAAAAAAAAACGTATCTAGAAAAGAATGGTTGGCAGTTATCAATACTTGTTGCTGACTGAATCAAACAGATTAAAATGCTAATAAGAACACTATTAAGAAAATTGTACAACCAGAAAAAAATATATAAGCTTGGACTGTAAAAGTCTGAGATGACTAGAGACTAAAAATAATCTTTGGTTCCCCACTGTTCTGTAAGTAGGAAGTAGAGTGAGAAAGCTACTAAATCCTTAAGAAAGGAAGGCATATTCTTATCCAATGCCTACTGCAGATGAGGCAAGCAGGGCAGAGCTAAGGATCATGGAGAAAAATAACAGATCTGAGATTTCCCTGCCAGAGAGAAAAGTCAAGTGAAATCAAGGAACATTCCTTCCCTGTGCCCTTCTCCCAAGGTAGAAGGTCCTCACCCCCTCTGCCTGTTGAGATTTCACAATTATTAGGAGTTAGATTAGCAGGTGTCTGCAGTATTCTGTCCCTGTTCTACTATTGTTTATTTGGAGAGTATATACAAATAACTCATCTTTTCAGTTCATAGGTGTCCAGAGCAAGAGAAGTCACACTCAGATTTGATGTAGAGTCTACTGTACATAGCCAGAGCCTAGGCTTTGAGTTTGATGTCATTGCAAGATGGGAGTTTTGGATTGAATTCCTTGTAGAGAAGCTGAGAATATTTTGCCTGTGGGAGGTAGAGTGAAGAATTGAATCTTTCAAAAACTGAAGGGCTGTAAGAGGTAAACTGTAATGCTGTTCACCAAGTATTTCCAGCTGTTAGGCACATGGTAGGATTATACCTCCTGTCCCACGTGTGACTGAGTAGTTGATGTAAATGGACCTGGCCAGTGAGTTACCATAGAATGGGATGTCACTTCCAATATGGAGCATTTCATTGCTATGTAAGGGTCCAGGATGATCAGCAATGTTTGAGATAGTGGCTGCTCCATCAGCCTGAATCCAGAGAAAAGAGCCATAAAGCAGAATCTTTAGCAACCCCCAACAGACGGGTAGATGCGTGATAAATAACTTCTGTTGTTATAAGGGATGGGAGTTGTTTACTAACAAAGCATGGTTTAGACTATCCTGATGACTAGAGTGAAGTTGAACACATGGTTTCTTTCATTTAAATGGAGCATTCTCCAAATTGAATGAGTATTAGAAACATTTAATGGTTAAACTGGCTAGAAAGCATCATGAATCAAGAATATAATCTCAAACTTATTTTAGAACTGACTTTGTTGGTCCTATGATGAAGTTCAGACCCAGAAATATGTACTACATTGCCCAGTAAAAGAAGGTTAATTTTAAAATTTGAGATCTTTTACTCCAATTACATAATTTACAGTTACGGCTATTCGCACAATGATTTTTACAATAATGGAAGCTAATATGGCTCTTTATTCCCAATTTCTCTCCAGGATACTTGGCAGTTTCTCTCAATCTTCTGGTTACTTTCTCAAAACAGCTGGAATTTAATTCTGAATATACAGAGACAACATTGTCCTATGTCTTTTAATTGCCAATTAAGCAGGTTTCAATTTATGAATCCATTTCATATGTGATTAAGATGGAGTTTAAAAAAGTTTTAAACATTATGAGAATTAATACTTCATTTTCTGTACCTGAGAGGTTAGGGTTTATAGATTTTAATGTATAGTTTTAAATAAAAATAAATGGTTTTATATAATAGTTGAAGAAAAGTTTTCACACTGTCATATCTCATGTCTGTGAAAATTTTAATAATACATTAAGTTTACAGCAATATTAAGTAGATACTTGCAATTACATGTAATACACACTACTGTAAGTTAATGAAAAATACTAAGAAAAAAGCATAAATATCAAAATATATGCATATATCAGGAATATATATGAGTATGTATATATATACATCATCAGATGTATTGGTTGGATATATGAATATACATGAAATTATAAATCAGAAATTATCTAAGGAAAGGAATGCCTGAGTATAAAAAAATATTTTCAGAAATATTTTTATAAAGGACTCGACTCATATCTGGGTTTTATTACTGGTCTTAAGTAAAACAAATTACTTCAGTCTTGATTTTTGTATAATAGAGGAAAATATAATGTTTTCTCACAATTCATTCAAGAGGAAATATGTCTTATTTAGCTACCAATATACTTGTATAGTTAAATCATGTATTATATCAAAAGAAAACAATGTTCAAGTAAAGTCTTTTTGCGTATTTTTTTTTCTTATTAAGGGCATATGATTTGTGCACTTCCCCCATGACCTATTTCTCTATCTCCCTATGGATTCCAAACAGGAGGAAGAAGTAGGATTTTTTTTCCTCCCTATATTGAGTATTAAAACTAGAAGATACTGATATTAAGATGATCAGGAACTTAGGAGAGGGAAAAAAAGACCCTGTTTACTTAAAGTATAATACCCTGGTATCAGTGCACACAGTCCCCCAACCCTCCATAAGGGACATCACCATTTTGTATAGTGGTTCTGAATCTTAACTTCACATCAGATCATGTGGAAAGGTTTAAATTGTTCTGATACCCAGGACAAACCGTGGCTCAATTAAATATGAATATCTTGAGGCAGAACCTTGACACCACTATATTTAAAGCTTTTAGTTGAGTCTACTATATAGCAAAGGTTGAGAACTACTGTGACAGTACACCATAGAAATATGGGGGTGTCTCAAGTCTGTGCCTAAGTTGTCAAATTTACAGTTGCTGCCCCAGATTGTGTTTCTTTTGTTTGTTTTCTTTCCTGTTCCACAATAGGCCAACACTTATTCATCTGCTGATTTAATCCTGGAACTTATGATTTGCACTTATCCATGGATGGATGACTGTTATCTCTTTAAAGGGTTCAATGGGGCCATAGGTAAATATAGATCTGATTTCTTTTTATAGACTGGTTCCATACATTTCTGAGTTATCACTCCTCAGAACTATACAGACACTTCAGACTTCAATAAACATTCGGGAAATCCAAAAGATTTGATGTAAGTGACTAATTTTTAAATGCATGCTGAATTACTTTTCCCATAGCTCAAGAGAAAATTATCCAAGAGGTCAAACCCTTCCCAGAGATGCCTCCATTAGTTAGGGTAAAAGGCTAAGCTTCTATAGCAAAGATCCTCCAAAATACAGTGGCTTAAATAACATAGAATTTATTTTAGTTCTCTCTCCTGTGAAGTTCCAAGGCAGGCAGCCCAGAGCATGCAGGTAGCTCCACTCTACCTGGGCATTTGAGGATCCAGGGTCTTTCCATTATGTTGCTCCACCATCCACTAGGGCATTGTCACTATCCACATGAACAAAGCTGGGTTACAATGGATTCCACCCAGCAGGAAGAGGAAACCAGCAGGAAGGAGCATGGCCATTATCCTAAAGCACAGACCTGGAAGTGGCAGAGTCACTTCCACTCATACTCCATTGGCAAGAACTCAGTCACATGGACACACTTAACTGTGAGGTGTCTGGGAGATGGGAGATGTCATCTATCCATTCACCCAGCAGGAAGAGGAAATAGATTATGATGGGAAATGGGAGTGCCCTATCACCACCACCTTCTGAAAATTCCCAGTTTCTAAGATTCCCTGTACCAGTGATTGGCTTGGCCATTGTACAATTTGGGGGGATAAAACATGAGTGTTTCTGGGAGAGTTTTCTTTACCCTTAAAAAGAGATACCTTCTTCTGAATGTCATAAACTGCTGCAGACATCTTGCAACCAGGAGGAAAGCTGGTTAGTGTACTGAGAGATTGCATAGAAGAGAATCAGGAAAATGTACCATTCATAAAGTCACAACTAAGCAGCTTAAGTAACTGTGGTAGCTTGTGGTTATAACCCAAGAAAAAACATGTTCTTCATCTTAATCCATTCCTGTGGGTGTGAACCCACTGGAAATTAAGAACTGTTGATGAGATTACTTCAGTTAAAGTGTGGCCCAACTGAATCAGGATGGGTATTAAACCTATTAGTGGAGAACTTATAGAAAACATCACAAAGAGAAAAGCCACGGGAAGCAGCCAGAAGCTGGAAGTCAATGGAGCTCAGAAAGAAAGGAGAAGATGCCACCATGTGCTTTGCTATGCAACAGAAAAGCCAAGGAACCTCAAAGATAGCCAGCCATCCAGAAGATATCGACCCTGGGAGGAAGCAATCCTTCCAGCCTCTGAAACCATGAGCCAACAAATTCCTGTTGTTAAACCAACCCATTGTGTAGTATTTGTTTTAGCAGCTGGGATGTCAGGGACGGCAGCCCTGGTGATGTCAGGGATGACCATGAGACTTGCTGTGCCCAGTGAAGAGTGAAGTGGGAGCCCTGTGTGCCCCATTTCAGCGGAAGCTTCAAGGGCCAGGGGATGGATGTATTTTATATGCACATCCTTCTCAATATCAACTGACTCAGAGTGGACACGAAGCATAAGTTAGACATGTCTTATTATTATGGAATTTTGTAAGTGTTTTTTTCAGATTTATAAATATGTGTACTACGTATGCATCAACTCTGGAGCTATTCTTTTTCGGGGTTTATTGTTAGGTAAGATATATTTTCTTATGATTTAAAGCAGTTGGGTTACACTTTCCTGTTGTTTGCATTTGCAGTCATTCAGATTGTACACTCAAAAAACTGCTTTCAATCCTTCAGACCCTGCTTATGTGTTCTATTCTCATTAGATTTTCTCTGGCATCACAGTGAAGTGTTTTCCTTCCCATTTCTGTTAAACTGCTATACATAGTTTTCTTGTCTGCTACATCAGAGGGATTTCTAATTTCTTATTTTTATACTGTCTGCCCACTAGCCTACAAGCTCCCCATGGAAAAGTTCTATGTTCTTTCCATCTCTTCCCCACTACCCCCTGATATCTAGACCAGTACTACATGCCTAATAGGGTCCAGCAGATATATTTTGAAATAAATCAAATAATTCCTTAACGTGTAAATGGCAATTTATCATCTAAAAGTGTTGCATGCTGTAGTCAGATTTATGTAAGTAATTATACTATGCTTATTGAATAGTTTTCTTCTTTTAAACTTCCATAATTTTGTATTTTTATCACAAAGACCCTGTGTGTTATTTCAAAAATGGATTTTGAAAAGTGCATAGAAATTTATAAAATAAACTGAATGGAAAAAATTAATATGGAAATACTACAGAATAAAAGCAAATAGCCAAGTAAAAATATTAGAAAAATAAGACTAAGACTGTCATAAACTTCTCATGCATAAAGGTGAATTATTGTACAATACATAACGCTTTTCAGCTTTGAGCTTCTTGCAGCCAAGGAAAAGAAACAATAGCATTTACAAGATTCATTAGACCCATAAAATAAAACTTACCTATATTAATAGTCATAACATTTATTGAGTACTTCCTATGTACCTTGTAACACTAAGCAATTTACTTATATTAATTCATTTAAACATCACAACATTGCTGTAAGATAATTACTATTATCATCCCAGTATTAGATATGAGGAAATTGAGGTGCATTTAGATTTCTCATGGTCCTAAAACTTTTAAGTTATATAGCTGGGATTCAAACTTAGGCAAATTGAGTGCCAAGCCAAAGCTCCTAACACTATACTATAAATGACTTCTGCCATGGTCATTGTTGATTTTTTACTTTTTATTTTGAAATAACCACAGATTCATAGGAATCTACAAAGATAGTACAGAGTCATCCTTTGCACACTTCATCTAGTTTCCCCCTATGTTAACAACTTAAGTAATTAAAATATCAAACCAGGAATCTGACATTATCACAATGGATGTGTATACTTCTATGCCATTTTATCACATGTGTAAATTTGTGTAATCATCACCACCATCAAAGTACAGAACTATTCCATTGCCACAAAAAGCTGCCTCTTTCATGTAATCCTTTTATAGTGACATCCACTATCCCCGCTTCCCCCAACCATCCCTAACACCTGGCTACCACTAACTTTTTCTTTTTAAATATTTAGGAACTTGGGGTTTCCTCCCCACCCTTAATTTTCTTTTTGGTTGATTTCCTCAACCTACCTCGACTCAGAACTTGCCCAGTTATCACTTTCCCTAAGTAAGAACCCCAAGGCTGTTAAAGGAATTTTACTTTTGTGTTGGTTATCAACAACATCCAGAAATGAACAAAACATTCGAAAATATTTTTTCTTGTTTGTTCCATATAACAGTAAAATCATAGACTGCCATAGCTTGACTGACATTAGAAATGATTTAGTCCGTCTTCATTATTTTATAGATCAAGAGACAGAGGCTCAGAAAGCTTAAATGACCTATGCAAGATCCCACTGCTAATTGAGAATTACAGGGATCTCTTCTACGCATGTGGAGTCCTAGCTAAGGCCACTTTCTCATTGAAAGCTGTTGTTCCACCTATACCCACCCCCATCATTATTCCACCCCTTTCTCTGTTTCTTGTTTCTCTTCCTGTGCATACTTCTCATTTGTCGTCCCTGCATGCCTCTGGTTCCCATACTCCCACTTAAAATGGCCAAGAGCCTTTTCCCCGTCTAAAAATCATTCTGGTACCCTGCCAAATTCCTTTCTCACATACCCCCCCCCCCCCACTCTTCAGTTCTATCCCTCTATCCCGCCACCCCCACAGCTTCATCCAATTACCGCCTTTAATCACCTTCACACTCCAGCCTCTTCCTCATCCCCAAGGATAGTTTCACACCCCTTTCTTGTGGTCCATCCCCAAAGTCATAACCCAAACCCACATTATAGCCCCTTAAGGACTTTTCCCTCCCCGTCTCTCAGGATGCAGTCTTTAGTCCCTAGTCTAAACACTGTTTAGGAATAAAGCTTTTTAAACTTCCTTTTGTCATTTCAGTCATGCTATACAAATAGAATAATACAGTATGTAACTTTTGGAGTTTGGCTGTTTAACTTTTTATTTTGAAACAATTACAGATTCAAAGGAAGTTGCAAAGAAATGTATTGGGAGGTCCCATGTTCTCACTCAGCCTCTCCAATGTTAGCATCTTGCACAGATATAGTGCAACATCAAATTCAGGATCAGTACAATCCAGACTTTATTCAGATTTCCCCAGTTACACATGCATTCATTTGTATGTGTGCTTGTTACTCTATGCAATTTTATCACGTGTAGCCTTGTGTAATCACCACCACAATCAAGATACTTAGCTGTACCATTACCACATGCTACCCCTTTACAGCCATACCCACACATCCCCACCACGCCATCCCGAACGCCTCTCAACCACTAATCTATTTCCATCCATATAATTTTGCAGACACATTTCAGATCATTATGTCTTCTTGGGAGCTTTGACTCTTTATCATTATGTAATACCCTCCTCTGTCTCTGGTAATTTTCTTACTTCTGAAGTTCGCTTCAGATATTTATATAGCCAGTCATGCTTTATTTATTTTGATTAATGTTTTCATAATGTATCTTTTTCCATCCTTTTATTTTCCACTTATATATTGTTACATTTCAGGTGAGTATCTCATAGAAGGCATAGAGCTGGGTCACAATTTTCAATTCACTTGGCCAACCTCAGTCTTTTAATTGTGCATTTAGACCACTTAATGCTATAATTGATATGTTAGGGCTTAAGTCTGCCATTTTTGTTGTTTTTGTTCTCTGTAGGTTTCATTTCCTTGCTTGTTTTTTCCTGCCTTCCTGCAGGTTTTTAAACATTTCTTAGAATTCCATTTTGATTTATCCATAGTTTTTTTGAGTGTACGTCTCTATACACCTTTTTTTAAAGATTGTTATTGGCTTTATATTGTATATACATAAGTTATCACTGCTACTGGGGTTGACATTTTGCCAGTTTGCATGAAGCATAGGCATAGCATCTTTACCTCCCTTTCCTGCACTTCATTCTCTCCTGTTTATAATATAATTGTCTTCAGTATTTCCTCTGCATACATTGAAAGCCATATCAGGCAGTGTTATACTTTTTGCTTCAACCATCAAACATGATGAAGAAAACACAAGAGGTGAAAGAAAATGTACTATATTTTTACTTTCCATTGTTTTTTTTTTTTCCCTTCCTTCTTGAAGTTCCAAGTTCCCTTCTTTTATTCTTTCTTTTCTGGTTAGAGAACTTCCTTTAGCCATTATTTTGGGATAGGTCTGCTGGTGGTAAATTCTTTCAATTTTCCTTCATCTAAGAATATCTTGATTTCCCCTTCCAAAATCTAATTCTTTTTGGTATTGGAAGCAGTTGATTGTCTATTCTCATTAAAATTGTGGTCTTCCTGGTTCTTATATGATGTATTAGGGTTCTCCAGAGAAACATAACCAACAGAATATAATATACATTAAGAGATTTATTATAAGGAATTGGCTCATACCACTGTGGCAGCTGGCAAGCCAAACTCCGTGGGGAAGGCTGCAAGCTGGAAACTCAGATAAAGGTGATGGTGAGGTTCTTAGTCAGAATTCTCCAGGGAGAGCTGGCTAACTGGTAATTCCAGCAAGAACAATGCTGAACTTGTGGCAGAAATTCTTCTGACTCTCAAATCCTTGGTTCTGGCTTTTAAGACCCCCAACTGATTAAATACGGAGAGCCCCCACATTATGAGGGCAATCTCCTTTGTTGATTGTAGATGCAATCAACTAATTTTTAGATGTAAAATGCATCTAAGAAAGATGCTTACACAGTAACGAGCAGGTCAATGCTTGACAAAACAGCTGGATAGGATAACCTGGCCAAGTTGCAAAGCTTCATCTGTAAAAACCATTTTTCATTCACTGACCATACAAAAACATGCGGGATGAGGAGGGTCCCATTTGGCCAATGACCCCTGCATTAGTTATTCAACATAGAGGTCACAGTTTCCTAAAGAATTATGTTGGAATTCAAGGGGATGTTATAAAATTAGAGCTCTGAATTCCAAAGTGGTTACTCTGTGACAAGCAATAAATGTCTTCTATATTGTCTTCCCACTCTCCCTATTTCTTTAGCTCTGAAATGCAATTCTACAAAAGTATTTAAAGAAAAATTTAAATTCATTACATTTTAAGATAAAATAAATTAGTACAAGATATGCTGCATATCCATTTCTTGCATGTGGATATGCTTATCTGTGAAGCCAGATGGTCCTTCCATATAAAATGGAAGTAATAATAAGTAACCTTTATTAAGTATTTACTATGCATTGGACACTATTTCAAGTGTTTTACTTTATTTTCTCATTTCATCCTCCTTGAAAATTGTGTTACCTCAGAGATGAGGAAACTAAGGGACATAAAGGTTGAGTGTAATCTGCCCGTATTATCTTATGGGTAAAGACAGTGAAACTGAGAAAGGTTACGGAAATTGCCCCATGTCATTCAGCTGGGAAAGCGTAGAGCTAAGATTTTGCCAGGGCAGCCAGAGTGTCCAAAGCACTGAAACATAAATTAGGAAAGTCATGATAATAAAATGAAAACCATGTTTGTGCATAAACCTATGCATATAAATGTTCTTATTTGCATTATGATTGTTATTTTAAATAGGAGATGGGGAAATGCAAAAAACAACATACAAGCATTGAGTTGAGAATCACTGGTGTGAATATAACCTGACATGAGCCAACACATTTTATCCCCTACTTTCCATATAAATAGGATTATTTCCTTTCTCTTTCATCTCTTCTTGGGATAAATTCTCCTTAGTTAAAACAAAGGAATTTTTTCTCACCAAAACAACATGAAAATTCTACAACCATTTTACTTAGTCACAGGGGATTGTATGAGCCATAAATAAGAAATCTGTAAATGTATAAAACAACATTATATAAAGAGGAAACTCTAAATATAAACCAGGAAGTTTAACTTTTCAATAAACCAAATACTTGAAGATGCAGAAATATTCCTTCAGGTCTTGCTAACTTGAATCACATATAGTTTTATACGAAGAATTAACCCATAAAATTGTGTGCTCTTCATTGTGATTGTATAATAATGCAATTGAGAAATGTTCCCTTCTATGATTTTCCAAGCAATGCAATGTAAAATTATTAAAAATAAAAAGTAAACTCTTATGGCATTCAAAAAAGTATATTAAAAAATAAAGTAACTTTAAAAAGCTTGTTCATTCCAAAATGTTTTATTTTGTGATTAAAATAAGTATTGTAGCTTTAAATCTATTCAGGATGGCAGTCACAACTGTTTTACATGTATGTATGTGTGTGTTTCACTTACATATTCCTCTTCCTTGGTTTCTTTGCTAAGATCTCATTCATTTTTATTTTTCTTCCTTAACTTATCATGTGTGAAAAATAAAGTCTATATATTATTGTATTAGTTAGGGTTCTCTAGGGAAACAGGATCAATGAGAGATATCTATGAATATAAGATTTATAAAAGTGTCTCACAGAAATGTGGGTATGGCACGAGTCCAAATTCCATAGGGCAGTCAGCAAATTGGCAACTCCAATGAAGATGTTTGATGAACTCCTCAGGAAACACTTTGCTGGTCAGCCAAAGAAGTGAAGGCCCTCTATCTGTCTCGCTTAAAAGTCTTCAACTGATTGACTGGATTAAATCCAGCCAACTGCATTCTCTCATTGTCGAAGACATGCCCTTCATTGAGTCATCAGTCACAGCTGCAGCCAATTGACAGTTGATTTAATAAACCAGCCTGTTGGTTTATTAACCAGCCACAAACCTCCTCACAGCAATGGGTAGGCCAGTGCTTGCTTGACCAGACAGCTGGGTACCATCAACTGGCCAAGTTGACACACGAACCTAACCATCACAGTCCACCCTTTGTCAACTTGGCAGTTACACACATCACCTAAAACCATACTTTATCTCTAAGTAGAGAACAATAACAGACATGTATTTCACCTAACAATACTCCACTGTGCAGCGTACAACTGGAAATGCACTAAATCTCTCCAGAATAGGGTGCAAGTCCTTGGGTGACAGTAACTCTTGAAATTGATTTCCTTTAGCTTAAATACCACAAAATGAACAGCACAGCTTATGCCATATGATAAGGGGATAAGACAGAGAAGAAAGCAAAGATATTTGCTTTACAGACAAAAACAAACATACTCATAACAAAACAAGGAGGAAATATTCATGCCATCATAGTCCTCGTTTCTGTAACTGGTCACGTGGAAAATCATACAAGGGAACATTTCTCAGTTGCATTATTATACAATCACAATGAAGAGCACGCAATTTTATGGGTTAATTCTTCGTATAAAACTATATGTGATTCAAGTTAGCAAGACCTGAAGGAATATTTCTGCATCTTCAAGTATTTGGTTTATTGAAAAGTTAAACTTCCTGGTTTATATTTAGAGTTTCCTCTTTATATAATGTTGTTTTATATATTTACAGATTTCTTATTTATGGCTCATACAATCCCCTGTGACTAAGTAAAATGGTTGTAGAATTTTCATATTGTTTTGGCAAGAAAAAATTCCTTTGTTTTAACTAAGGAGAATTTATCCCAAGAAGAGATGAAAGAGAAAGGAAATAATCCTATTTATATGGAAAGTAGGGGATAAAATGTGTTGGCTCATGTCAGGTTATATTCACACCAGTGATTCTCAACTCAGTGCTTGTATGTTGTTTTTTGCATTTCCCCATCTCCTATTAAAAATAACAATCATAATGCAAATAAGAACATTTATATGCATAGGTTTATGCACAAACATGGTTTTCATTTTATTATCATGACTTTCCTAATTTATGTTTCAGTGCTTTGGACACTCTGGCTGCCCTGGCAAAATCTTAGCTCTACCCTTTCCCAGCTGAATGGCATGGGGCAGTTTCCGTAACCTGTCTCAGTTTCACTGTCTTTATCCAAAAGAAAATACAGGCAGATTACACTCAACCTTTATGTCCCTCAGTTTCCTCATCTCTAAGGTAACACAATTTTCAAGGAGGATGAAATGAGAAAATAAAGTAAAACACTTGAAATAGTGTCCAATGCATAGTAAATACTTAATAAAGGTTACTTATTATTACTTCCATTTTATATAAAAGGACCATCTGGCTTCACAGGTAAGCATATCCACATGCAAGAAATGGATATGCAGCATATCTTGTACTAATTTATTTTATCTTAAAATGAAATGAATTTAAATTTTTCTTTAAATACTTTTGTAGAATTGCATTTCAGAGCTAAAGAAATAGGGAGAGTGGGTAGACAATACAGAAGACATTTATTGCTTGTCACAGAGTAACCACTTTGGAATTCAGAGCTCTAATTTTATAACATCCCCTTGAATTGCAACATAACCCTTTAGGAAACTATGACCTCTATGTTGAATAACTAATGCAGGGGTCAATGGCCAAATTGGACCCTCCTTACCCGACATGTTTTTGTATGGTCAGCGAGCAAAAAATGATTTTTTACAGATGAAACTTTGCAATTGATTTGACGATACGGGATGTTAACTTTGAACCCCAATTAAATGAAATATTAATCCCACAGAAAAGAATTCCATAATTCTCAAGAGGAGAACTGTATTACAAAATTGGAGCCAATTGTTAGTATGTTTTAAATTAGGTCAATAAAACATTCGTGGAAATTTGCTCTCTCTGTTAAGGGCCTACGTGATATCCTTGATTTTGCCTCTTGGCCTGCAAAGTTTACAATATATACTATCTAGTCCTTAACACAAAAAATTTGCTGACCCCTAGATTAAGGTCTCAATATGACTCTTTGGAAAAAAAATGACTTTTTAGTCTTTAGGCAGTCATTCACTTTGAACCCTTTTTTCCCTCTAGTAATGGCTATGGGTTTCCCTTTGTAAATCAGTTGAATTTTATCTGAAGTATATAATGTTTAGCTTTGGGATATAAAAATATTTATTTTGAGTTTATGTTAAACCAGAAAAAATTTCTTTGTAATTGTAGCTTGATATTGTGACTCTATGGGAGGAAGGTCTACCTGTTTCAAACCAGCAGAAGGTACCTGCAGGACGTGTAAGGAGCTCCTGTCCCCTCCTTCCTGAGTAACACAGAAAGATTTTATTTTTCTTCTGTGAAAATCCAGAAAGCACATAATTAGACTTAGTATGAGTTAAAAGATTAGGCAAATTAAAGCCATTTATAGCATTATTTCCTTTTCCTCGATGGTTAAATTACTACAAATTCATTTTAACCCCATAAAACTATTTAAAAAAATTATTTTTCTGTGTATTCACTCTGGGTTTTTTAATCTAAATGTGTTTTTTTAACCTGCATTATTGAGTATTACCTTTTTTTGTTTTATTTTTCCCACTATAATATTTCTAATATCAGCATGACCTTTTTTTGTTCTTGCTTAAGTATCGTATACCTTCTCAAGGTTGAAATGTCTTTTTATTCCATCCTCTCCTGCCCCAAAGTATTTTCATGTTACTTACACATAGAAGAAGTCAATGCACACCACACTAACATCACAGAATTTGAGAGGTGGTGTAACATGATATTTGTAAAATGGTTTTGGTGTGAGGCTAGAATTTTAATCCCTGCGGTCGCAGTTGATTCGTCTGGGGGAGGGTGGCGGCCGGTTGCTAAATCCTAGGCTCCCAGGATTGCTCCGAGGGTACCGGCGGCGGGGGCTCTTTCCCGGAGGCGAGGGCGAGGCGGGGGACTTGGCCAGGTCCCCGGCGGGAGGCGTGCAAGTATGGAGGGCGGCGAGAAAGGAACAGGCGGGACACGTTTCTTTTAGGATGATGAAAACCAAGAGAGTTTATTAGGGGAGAGTACAAGCTTATATTGGGCCGTTTAGAGGGCGGGGTAGCTATAAGGGTTAAAGGCTTGGATTGGTTCTGAGAGGGCGCGGAGGTTGATTGAAAAGGGGCGAGAGTTGCTCCCGTAACGGTGTCCGGCAACAATGTATGCACACCGGTGGTGATGGGAGTTGCGCTGGCAACGGGGAGTGTCCGGGCAAGATAAGGGGGTGGGGAAAAGGCGGTTCCCTCCGGCAAGCCTCTCCTAACATTTGGTATATTTTGGGTGAGGAAATGGGGCCTGCCTCCGGCCTCACTTTCCCAGGCCCGGGGGGCTGTAGAGGGCGCACTCACCCGTACCCACTACCCTCCCCAGGGGTGGATCCGGTCCCCCAGCCCAGGCCCGCCAAGTTAAAGCGCGTAATCAGTGTCCCGCAAATCCCTACTCTGTTTACTTACTGGCTATATGAAAATGGGCAATAGAACAAATTCCTGTGGGCCTCACTTTCCACAACTATAAATGCAGGCTTAAAACAGTCTCTAAATCAGAGGATTGTTTAGTGAATTAAAGGTACCAAGGTAGTACAAAGTGATTAGCCCCGAGTTTGGAACACAGGCATTACTTCATAAATAGTAATCTTTTAATTAAAAACTGGGGAGGATTTATGGTACTACTGGTCTAATCTCAACATCTTGTGACTAAAGAAACTAAGGCCAGGAAGTCTAAGTGACATATTGAAAGTTATCCAATTGTACTAGATTGAATTGTATTCCCCCAAAACTCATGTCCACCCAGAACCTAAGAATGTGACCCTGTTTGCAAATACGGTCTTGACAGATGTAATTTTTAAGTTAGGATGAGATCATACTGGATTAGAGGAAGCCCTAAGTCCAATGACTGGCCAAAGACACAGTCACAGATGCCAAGTGGAGAAGGCCATGTGAAGACAGAGATTGAAGCAGTGCATCAACAAGCCAAAGAATCCCTAGAATAATGATGTCTTAAACCACCCAGTTGGTGGTAATTTGTTATGTCAGCCCTAGGAGAACAATACACCCCACTTATCAGCACTGGATCAATACAATTTAGAAATTTTCATTTTACATTTAATACACCAGCAACAAGCCATTTTATGATGGTTGAGGGAAACCAATTCAAAAAAGTGTTTTACAACATGGGACATAAATATCATGAAACAAATTGCAGCCATTTTCACTCTTTTGTAATGGAATGCATTAGGCCTGGGCAGGCAGGGCTTGATTACTGTGAGTTGACTTGTTCTTTTACTCCTGAAATACAGCTGTCAGCTCCAGTCCTTCCCAGGACTCAATACAAGAAGCTACTTAATCATAGCAATAGTTATTCCATTTTCACAATACAAACAAGATTTCAGAAATTCTCATCTATTAATAATAACAGTAATACTAATGAAAATAATACCCTTGATTTAATGCGTTTCTAACTCTATACTGTGCTCTTAGGCGAACATGTTCTCTTAATCCTCACAGTAATCATGAAAAGTATTATTAGGTACTATTCAAATGGGAAAATAAATAATAATTACAAGACATTTTAAACTGGCTGAGAAGTAATATTTAGTACAGCTTACTGAGATGGAAGTCCTTTCCATTTCTGAAAGTCATTTCTTTGGAAAATAACCCTAAGCTATTGTTTCCTCTGAAGGGCTGTACATGAAAATATTTTGGTGCCCCCTAGAGGTTATCAGGATTGTGCAATAATCAAACCCTGGGGAATGAGAATCTGAAGCCAGTTCAGTGGGTGCTATCATTCATTGCTCTTGATTCTCCATATCTAGATGGATGATACAGCCAGAGCATAGCTCTAGATCAGTGCTTCTCAAACTTTAGAGAACCTCAAAATCACATGGAGACCTTGTCAAATATAGTTTTCTACATAAGCATTCCAGAGGATCTACAGATACAGCGTAGGAAAACCCATCGAGGCTTGGGGTCAGAGAACTCAGTTCTGGTCCAGCTCTACCAGTTAATTAGCTGTGACTTGGCTGAAGACCAGTGTCCTCACCTGTAAATGAGTAAAACTGCAACCATCTAGGTCTGTAGCGTGCGTTTAGTTCTTTCAAAGAGTTTGGCATTCAGTGCACATTAAACAAACTTTGATAGAATGTTAATCTCCATGATGTTAAAGTTCTCTATATTTTCAATATAGTGAGAAAAATTAGATAATTAACACAAGCACATTTTGCAACAAAGGATAACAGACAATTAAATCCAAAAACTTATTTTGTAAGTTTTAGGAATTGGACCAATGCTATTTCTTTCACCTACCTTGAATTTAAAAAAAAAGAGGGAGTTATAATTTCTATTCATAGTTACCTCTTTTTTCAAAGAATATGCAAATTGGGAGAATTTTTTTTTTAACTGTATGGGTTTTTAAATGTTTAAGCTGTTCTCTAAATTATTATAGCAACTGGATTTTTTTTTTTCCCAAGATAATAAGAGAATTGAATGTTGAGTATAGTGAACTTCATTCTGCTAAATAAAGGTCAGGATTTATGGAGACCTCATGTGGTAACAAGAGGCACCACAGAAGGCTTTCTTCAGGCTGGGTGTGACAGAGTCAAAGAGAAACTCAGCAGAAATCATTTGGGAGCAAAATAATCCAGAAAGAATGAAGGCCTAGAAGTTCCTCTTACTGAGGAATGTCAGGCCTTCAACAAACATCCTGCAGTAATACTGAGGGAACAGTATAATCATAGTTTTTAAAACAAGAAACCTGGTCACACCTATAAATTTCCCTTTATTAATTGAAAATTTAATGACATGTTTCTCAGGAATTATTTACAGTCTTCCTTTTTTTTTTTAATGAAGTTCATTGGATAGATCTTCTTATTGAAATTTCACCTCAAATTAAAAAACATGTTTCAGTGGGCTTGTTACTATGAAAACCTATCTCCTTCTTTGGTTTTACACAGAAATGAAAAGTGATGGATAGGGAGAATGAAAACTGAACTCATATCTATGCTCTTGATTTGTGCAACAACATAAATAATTATTATTTATGAATTTTTGGAATGCAGAGATATGGTATTGCAATTAAAATACAGAACAATGTTTCTATGTGGTGGATTTAGTACAATATAAAAAAACATTTTGTTCCTGACAAGATATCAAAGTTGTGAAATTAAATGAATTAGTGTAGTGTGGTAAACATATTTTAATCACACAATTTACTGGTACAGACTAAATTAAATGCATCGGGAAAATCCTTCATCAATGATAAGTTCTTGTTTTGTATCTAATTTTCCTCACATGAAAATTTGGCTGATAGCCTCTTTTTCTCCTTCTTAAGGAAGTTACATAACAGACCTTTAAGCCAAAATCTAGAAGGACAAGTGATTTAATAAATGTTAAATGTTTAAAGTCTTTAAAAGAACACAGCAATATAAATATATGACAGTAAAATGAATAATCATTGAGTAATCAAAGAGTACAAATTCAGCTGTCTGATGTGTACCCTGTCTTTGGAATGGTCCTCAGAAGGGTTTTATGATTTCCTGGGTAGGCTAAATGACATAAGTAGAGGTAGCCATTATGAAAGGATACTTTTGAAAATCTAGCTAGGAATAACTTTAATGGGGATACTAGAGAGATTTCGGTTTGAGCATATTCTTGTGCTAAAGTAACCAATCATCAGTGCAACTATTATGTGCCAATACATCCTTAGATGCTGCATATACAAAGTTGAATTGGACAGTTCCTCTTGCTTTCAATCATACAAATAATTACCATACGTTGAGACTGGCGTTAGGCAGGAGACTGCACAAATTCCCTTGAAGGCTGGGTAAAGGTGAACTGGGACGTGTCAGAAGGAGCTGACTCGTGAAATTTATGGGAAGGAGTCCACTCAGACGTCATTTTAAACCATTAGTGACATTGCTTTTGTGCTGCTGGGGGGAGGTGTGAAGAATGGTATAGTTGCTGCTAGATACATATCACACGAAAGAGATGAAGATAAACAAGGAATCTCCCTTTTGAATCCCAGAGGGGTTTCAAAAACAGAACTGCCTTGAAATAAAAGAAACCTTCTGGCACAATGTGCGTTGCTAGGGATTTTTTTTCTCTCTCCTTTCCCTCCTAAGAGAAGAAAACCACAGACACTTTCAAGCCCTTAGTTTGGTGAGAGTATTGTGTATACTCGAGACGTCAGCTAAGCACGGTGTTGTAAAGTGTGTGATTATAGAGAAAGGGTTAAACGGAAGGGGGTGGCTATGAGATGGGATGGCAGGCACCGTTTTCCAACTTGTAAAAACTCTGAACTTTTAAGCTCCCAAAAATACATACGTGTGTATCTATGAGCGCAGGCAGATCTATTTTGGTAGGATTTCTTTTTTAAAAAAACAAATCATAATTTCTCCTTCGCTCTGTTGCGAACAGCCCCCTTCGGATTCCGTGGCAAAGGCTGCAGCGGAGGCACTGGCAGCGCTGTTTATTCAAAGCTGCCCTCTCCCCACTTCCTCGCCGCTAACGACCATCTTCCAGCCCGAGTCACCTCTGGAGACCGGGAGCTGGGGGCGCAGGGCCCGGTGGCCTCCTTCGTCTTGCAAACTTTGCCGGGGCGTGGGAGCGAGCGAGGGCGCGAGCCGGGCTGCGCGTCCCCGCGCGACGCCTGCCGCCGCCTCCGCCCGGCGCTGGCAGCCCCGGCCTCACCTCTCCCAGGCGAGGTGCGAGCGCCCCGCGCGCAGCCAGTGGGCGGGGCCGGGCGGCGCGGGGCGGGGCCGAGGGGTGGGGGCTCCGGCGCATATATAAGGCCCGCGCCGGCTTAACTTCTGACTAGGGGTTATTTATTTGGGAAGCGCCCGGACGGCGGAGGCTGGCGGCGGCGGCGGCGGCGGCGGCGGCGGTGGCGGCTGCCGCAGACGGTGGTAAAAAAAAAAAAGGCGGTGGCGGCGGCGAGTGATGGGAGCGCCGTGGCTCCGGGGCTCAGGCGGGAGCTGCCGAGCTTTCCGGGCACAGCGGGCGTGCTGAGGAGAAAGGGGAGCGTCCGGGGGCCCGCGGCCGGCTCCGGAGGCGCGGGCCGGGTTTTTGTTTGGCTGCACGCAGCGCCAGGCAGCCCGAGCGAACAACTCCAGTTACAACAACAACCCACCTTCCCGCAGCCGAGCAAGACTTGGGCTGCGGCGTCCGTCCTATTGTTTAGACATTTGCCAGGGGCTCCGGAGCCGGCGGAGTCACCGAATCCCCTCTCCCTGTCGCCGCCTTCCGTCTCCACCACCCCCTTTCCGGAGAAGGAGGCGCAGAAAGCAATCGGGAGAAGGGAAGGGGCTGGAAGGAGTCGGGCTGCTCCGGACTGCGGCCGCAGAGTCAGGTGCACCACCAGGAGCCGGGCGACTCCCACCGTGGCCGTGGGGGACAGGATTCAAAGCCTGGGAAAAGTTCCTGCACTTGGAGAAGGAGGACCCACTTGTGGGCGGCTGCGGAGGGGCGCCCGAGGGGCTGTGTCCGCCCAGGAGCCCGCATTTGTTTCTTCCACCTTTGCCATCAGGTGTCTGCCGCGGAGCTGCGGCGTTTCCGGGAGACGACAGGGGCTGACACACGCGCGCACACACGACTGCCATTCAGTTACCGCCTGGGCTTTCCCCCGGAGTAGCGGATCCCACCGGCCCGCCTGCCACCTCTCCAACGTCGGAGACACCTCGGCAGGGCCCGGGGCGCGGACACCTCCACCTTGGCCTTGCCACTCCTTCCGGCCTGCCTGCCTGCACATCCTGCTCCGGCGGGCCCCAACTCAGCCCCTGCAGGAGCTCTCATCCTCAACTTGGCCTCTTGGATTTCCTCCGCTGGGTTCTTGACTAGTGGATATTCCTGCCTGCTGCAGCGGTCCGACTGCCCTTTTGTCTTTTCTCGGTGACCTCCGGGCAGGCCCTGGTGCGAAGCGTCGCCAAGGACGCCCGGCGGGAGGCGGGATTGCCCAGCCACTCTTCAGCGAAGTGCATGTGTGTTAAACGGCCCTCGACTGTTGGGAGACGGCGAGGATCGGTCGGGGCTGCGGCGATTGCCGCCGGCAGGACAGAGGCCGCGTGAGCCGCGCCAGGCGCTCCGCATCGCCGCCCGCGAACCCCGGCCTGCGCGCCCACCCTGTGCGCCCCCGTGCGCCATGTCCAGTCTCAGAGCGCGCCCCGCCGCGGACCCACGGGTCTCCTGCGCCTTCTAGCTTTGGGGAGCCCACTTTGACCTGGACATCCATTCCTCTCGTGCCCTCCTTTTCTGCCTTCCCTACTGGAATCGGATTTGTAGAGGGAGCTCAAGGGATCGCAGCGCACACCCAGCACCCCTACCGCGCGCAACCGGCCCTTAATTCTTCGTGGCCATTGGGAGCATTATTTGTTTTACCGCCAAGTTATTCTTGCGAGACAGACGACGCGTGACCCCCTTCCCACTGCTCTCGGGGACTTCTAGTAGCCTTGAACTGGCCGATTGATCTTCAGGACCTAAAGTTGCCTAAGGAGTGCCTGCCCTGCTGGAGGAGGGTGGAGAGGGAGGTGGGAGGCGTATGCTTGTGCCTGTCCTATTGCCTTGAATATTACTGTTACTTCCCTATCTTTTTTTTTTCGCATTTTTCCCGAGAACTCTGGGCTGCTAACCCCGCCGGGGCACTGTTCCTCCGCCACTGCGCGGCTCCTTTGGAGTAGGGAGCTTAAGGGAAAAAAAAACCGTGCCGGCGGGCGAGGAGGCGGCGGGGGAAGATGCGCGGCGTCGGCTGGCAGACGCTGCCCCTGTCGCTGGGGTTAGTGCTGGCGGTCCTGAACGAGGTGGCGCCGCAGGCGTGCCCGGCACAGTGCTCCTGCTCAGGCAGCACGGTGGACTGTCACGGGCTGGCGCTGCGCAGCGTGCCCAGGAATATCCCCCGCAACGCCGAGAGGCTGTGAGTATGGGCTCTTTCCCTTCTCCTCCATTCAGAGTCGCGCACCCCCTGCCTTGCGAGAGGGACCAAGCGGCACAAGGACCTGTGCCTGGGACAGCCTTCGCCAGCTGTCCTACACGTGCATCCAGACGTTGCGCTCTCCCTGAGGGCGAAGGGCGCGGGTGGGTACTACCCAAGAAGGGGACACTGCCCGGAAGTGGGGACCAGCTGGCACTGCACTAGGCACTGGGTTCTTTCCTCCCACTTTTGTCCCTCCACTCTCACTCCTGCGTGGGCGAGTTCCCTGGGGCTGGGGTGCTGGGAGGTGGGGACAAGTGCTAGCGAATGCCCGGGGCGAAGGAGACGCCACTTTGCCTCTCTGACTCCTTAAATGGAGTCACCTTGCGGTTGCCCCCACACAAGGGTCAGTTTCTGGGCCGTGTACCCGCTCCTTTACCGCGAGCTGGCGCGGAGTCTCAAAAGAGGGAAACCACCGCTCCCAGGCTTTGTGTCCTCCTGGGATCGAGGAAAGAGAGAAGGGGTCGTGGGGCCGCCGGGCTCGTCCCCGGCTGCTTCGCACAAACCGCGAAGTGGCAGCCCGCAGCCCCCTGCGACTGTTTCTCCCACCTCCCACTCTCCCCGGGAGTTGGAGGTGGCGGCGGGGCCCTAAGGGACCTGCCGTAGCGGACGACTGCAGAGAGGACCGCATCCCCTAGTCCAGCAAAGTTGTAGCTGGTTGTCCAACAGGAACCAGCCGAGTTGGGTCTAACGGCTTCGCCGGCTGCCCCCTCCGGCCTTCCCTGCTGAACCCCAGTGGCCTCGTCCACCTTTCTGGTCCCCTTCACGTGGCAGCAGCTTCCCTTCATCCCCCCTCTCTGCTGCCCGCAGACATCCCCGCCTCCCTGTCTCTAGGAATCTCTAATGAAGAAGTAAACGCAGAGCGGGTGTTGACGGCCCACGCGCTCCTGGTGGGGAGCTCCCTGAGTTCAGGGAAGTGGAGCATGGAGGCCATTCTCTTTGTGAACGCCGAGGCCGCCGCCCCGCGCCCTCCGGAGCGCTCTCGGCGCGCTGCGCTCTTGCAGTTGCGCGTGGGCCAGGCGGGCGCGGGAGAGGGCGTTGGGACTCGGCTCCCGCAGCCTCTTCGTCCCGTGGGTGGGGGTGGGGCGTGGGCGGGAGGGGAGGACCCACAAGTCTGCACCCCCGCGGCCACAGCGCCTCTTCTTATCCAACCCACATCCTTTGCGTTCAGCATAGCTTTGAGGATCTTTCTTTGCAAATGGTCACCCCCAACCCCCGTTCCCCAAGCCCCCCACCCCCACCCCTTCTTCCTTCTTCCTTCCCTGGACTGCAGTGCTGGGCAAGTTGGGGCCCTACCAGGGGTGTCTTGTCAAAATGTTATCCACCACATTTGTCTGCGGCGAATTCACATTTTATCCAAAAGCCCATAAAAAGACCCCATCAATTTAGCAATAACTTGATGGAACTTTGCTCAGAATGGAGAAGTGTGTTGGGGAGAAGGGAAGAGAAGCAATGCTGAGTTCTTTTTTTAGCATTTATCATTCCTTGCTATTCAGAATAGTTTACACTTGAAGCACTAACATGTCTTACTCAACGAAAAGGGACTGCATTCAGGAAGAAGTAGGAATTGAGTTTCAGGTCCTTGAAAAAAAAAGTGTATACCTATGAGGGACCTATAGAGAGTTTAAGAAAATCGTTTACTCAGTGCTGGCTTATAAAATTCTTCATTGAAGAAGTAAACACTTAAAATACAGATTTCAAGCATGATGTTTTAAAGGGGAAAGTAAGAGACAGTAAACTAGCAATGACTTTCATGAAGGAAGACTTTCAAACCCCAGCAAAGCCTGGTTTTACTTGAAATGATTGGAACCAGGGTGAGTTTAGATCTTGACCTAAGATGCCAGAAAAGGGTGTTGAGACTCCAGAAGGAAAAGTGGTGCTGAAATCTGATTTAAAATGTCAAGGCCTGAATACTATTTCCATGATTGCCACTGTTAGTAGTTTTTGCTTTACAGTCACAGCGGGGTTCCCCGAGCTGCAAATGAAGAGTTTAGTTTTCATACAAACACAGAATTGTTGGAAGGTAAATGCCTGTAAATGCAAGTCTTTGAAGTGCAGTTCTTTTGATGGCATGCTAACTTTTTCTTTGCCTTAGGACATTTAGGCAGGCACCATGCTACCTAAGGATAGTTCGAACTTAAGACATCTCCTCTTGAATAGTCAGTATCAGAACATGAATTTAACTTCCTGAAGAAATTTTTGAGAGTTTATCTAACAATAGTAGTAACAGGGCAGTGTCCTCTTAAGAATACCTGTGAAAGAATATACACATCCTCATAAAAGCACAAATTGAAAGTACTCTCATCACGCACCCACTGAACAACAACAAAAGAGACTTTTCATGTTAATATAATCACTTCATTTTTTTGCCATTTGCCAGCAAGAATGAACTTTGTAAACTTGTTAAGAATCATCCGTTAAGATTTCTTTCAAAGGTCACACTTTTCTCTCTTCCATTTACTTTGTAAACTATGTTAGTAATTGGGATTTATTTGTAATCTTAAACTTTTTGCTTAGTTTAAATTTTACTTTAACCTGAAATTGACAGAAGTAAAATTAAACTTTCCTTTTCCTGTTTTCTCTTAGGGATTTGAATGGAAATAACATCACACGGATTACCAAGACAGATTTCACTGGTCTTAGACATCTTCGAGTTCTGTAAGTGTTCTGTGTTTGGAGAATTTTTGTTTTGTTTCCAAGATTGCATGTTTTGAATCTTTATTTGTCTCAGTTTTTAAAACTTTCCCAATGACAGGAATAAAATTTTAAAAGACTTTGGATTCCTTTCTTTTTCTGTTTACTATTGTACTTCAGATTTTAATTTAGACTTCTAAGTTTGGATGTATGCCATAAAAACAGAATTATAGAAATGACCTCAAATGTTTGTTACACCATACCCTAAGTGCCTGATGCCTATATAAATGTAGAAAACTGCTTTCACAATATGAGTAAATCAGGTCAGATATTTGATACGCTTTTAGGTTTTAGATTAACTCAAAAAAAAAATTAAGTGGGTCTGGACTTTATTATTTCTAAGATAAAAATGTTCAGACTTTTCTGGAAGAGAATGAATAGATACATTATCACATTAAACTCAAGCAATTCAGCTTATCAACAATATTTTATCTACGAAAGTATTTTGGTCATATTTTGAAGTCAATGTCTTTTAAGTCTATAGCTTTTATAAAATTTTTGCAATATGATTACTTGTTTAATTGGTATGTTGGATTGGTTGTGAGCGAACCATCATTTGAGATTCAGTGTAATATAAAATTGTTTTACCCCCAAGGTTGTAAATATTGTCATCACAGTGGTCATGTACTTTTCATTCTGTGTTGTGTTCACATTGAAGAGGCATATTTTGGCCATTATGAATTCTTCTGATTGCTTATTTATTTCCATTAAGTCACAATTGAAGAATGTGCATAATGAATTACTATATATTGATATGAACTCTACTATATAATATTTAAGAACTCAGTAGAAATCAGTCTCACAAAACAGCCATCAAAACTGCAGTTTCATGGGTTGCTCTTTAGGTTAAGTTATAGTTTAAGGTTCAGAGTTTTGGCTGGTAAAGTTTGTGAGAAATTGCATTAGTATTTTCTATGAAAGTTTGTGATGTGTGTGCTATTTCCTCCCTGAGTTCTTTCAAATAAATCATCATTAAATTGGGTATTGGGCCTCAAACTAGAGTAATATTTGACTTTATAAAGTGAAAGAAGTAAGTTTTCAGTTGCTGAAGTGTAACTTATTCAGATGGTTAGTGATAACATAAAAACTTATGTTTTATTTTGTATTTCAGTCAGCTTATGGAGAATAAGATTAGCACCATTGAAAGAGGAGCATTCCAGGATCTTAAAGAACTAGAGAGATTGTAAGTATTTTTAATTCCAAACCTATGACAATTTAACTGCATTTTAAGAAGTACTTGAATTTCAAGCACTGTGTCTTCAGTTTCATGCCCTACCTTTTGAAAGTTTTCAAGAGAAAGAGGATGG
The DNA here is from genome assembly GCF_015220235.1 of Choloepus didactylus. Taxonomy (NCBI): domain Eukaryota; kingdom Metazoa; phylum Chordata; class Mammalia; order Pilosa; family Megalonychidae; genus Choloepus; species Choloepus didactylus. Next base: position 20,714,398 of record NC_051309.1, read on the forward strand.
TTAAGTGGTTTTCAGACTAAATGTTTAATAAGTGAGCTTTGGATCAATAGGACTAACTTGTATTGAAAGTCAAAAATACAGACTTACTTTCAGGAGACCTTTACTTTCTTGATAACCATTGCTTTGGTACTTAGAGATGTACGTGTTTTTCTACTTGTCCATCTAGGATCTAGTTTATTTATTTATGTAAGAAGAAAGATGATGATTTATTTGCATTGATGGTGCATTATGGAAGAGAGAAGTTTTCTTAATAGTTATTCTAATTTCCATGCTGTTCCTTTGTGTATCCTTCTTCCTGATATTTGAAGACATGTTTTAAATCCTTATTGTAAAGATTTCCTTTTTAATATTTAGCACTTAAGTTGAACATTGTTAATAACCACTACTTGCAGTTTTATTTCATTATTTATAGTGACCTTTGAAATATTTCTTATGGAAAAATAATTTAAAGATTAGTAGAAACAAGAAAGAATTACCAAAAAAACCATTTTAACAGGATACACACACACACACACACACACACACACACACACGTATATATTTTACTTGAGATTATTATGAAGGATTTTTTTTTAAATCTCTGATGAAATAAGTAGGATAAATGACAGATTTCTAATTTGAAATATGAATTCCTTGCTCTCATATGTTTTGATTATTCAATTTTGGTGAGTTTGTATTTTAATAGCAAGCAAAAGCTCTATTAAAAACAGCAACAATTATTTCAATAAGTTTCCATGTCTGCCTTTATAGTCATAATACATAAAAATAAAAATTTTATTTAGGATAATGAAATGTGATGTTTATTTTAACATGGACATAGTTAGGTTTACTGGGCCCAAAGGCAAAAGTTAGTTTTGTATAATTGCTGAGAAGTGGAAAAATAGTTTGACAATTCTAAGGTGTTTGTAAATATATAGGATACATTTTTATCACCTCAAGTAGAATGAAACAGAGAAATGTCTAATTTAATTTTCTGTGAAATTTTATCCATGACAGATATCACAAGGTAGGAAATATAATTGTGTAATGAAAAATAAATTTAAAGTTCACTAGTTTGTGCTAGTTTTTGGAAGAAATAAAAACAAGGTTAACATTTGGTTAACTCATAAGAGACATATTTCTTACTATATAAAAATACTCAAAGTATTTATTCTTTTGCCTTTTTCATGGGGTTTCTTCAATAGCTAAATCCTAGTGCGTGCTTTGCAAGGGTTTTTTTAACCTATCCATTTTTTTTTAAGTATTAATATAATTTAAATGCTTGGTAAGATAAATGGATACTTTAAAATTATTATTTAGAGAATAACACTTTTTCATAAGTAACTTTTAGCCATTACATGGGAATTTCTATATTTTGATTCTTAATATTGAAATCATGAAAGGAGATTTGCTGGCTTTTCATGACCTCTCTGTTTTGGTTATTATAGTAGTTTTAAATATTTTTAGAAACTCTGAAAACTATCTCATTATTTTTCAGTCCACTTAAGAATAACATTTGAACTTTCATCCTGAATAAATGAACTTTTCCTAAAAATTATTAACCAGATGCCTGATGATCTGAAATCTGATTAGAGCTGTAAGTGGGTACTATTTTTTGACTTTTACTCCCCTTGGGAATGTCACTTCATCTCAGAACAATTTTCTATTCTCTAAGACACAGTCAGATGTTTCAGTGGAAGGAGGGTTTGTAATTTTGAATGAAAACTAATATATATATGCAGGACTCCTTTAAATCGTCCCAGCTGTTGGCCAAGAGCAAATATTTCATATTTGTGAGGAAAAGCTGAGAAAATTCCTTTTGTTTACAACTGCCAAGTCCATCTGATGGAAGCACATTGTTATCTGACAGCCAATTCATCTCCTTGGGACTCTGGAATTCAAAACCATTTCTTAGGAACCTTCTAGATACACTTTTCAAATTTTTTTAAAAATACATTAAATGGCAAGGCAATTTTGCTGAAGAATTCAAAGGTTAAAAATGCACACGAGTTACTGTGAAACAAGCGATTTTAAATTTTGCTCACTATGTTGTTTTGAAAAGTTAGAATAACCACCTCAGAGAGATCTGTAATCAAATTCCTGAGGCCTGTGCTGTACATGCTTATCTAATCGGTGTCATTAACTTCACAAAAATTGCTTTCTGTTTCAAAATGCTGAAAGGGACAACAGGAAAGACAGGAAGTAATCAATGAATTAACTCTAATTACATATTGAGTGAGACTATATGGTTTTTTTGCAATTTGGATTTGAAGTTTTCATTTGAACTCTAGGTTATGAAAAGGTTTATAAATGCAGATTTATGCTGTAGATGCCATTCACAGTCTTTATAGTGACTTAACTTTCATTCTTTGTGTGAAGAGCCAAATAAAATAAAACCATTAATTTTATCCAAATGTAATTTATGGTACTATGTTACTTTTATTTAAAAACAAGATAGAATCAAAACAATTCCAAATGACATTTTGTGAGTTGTTTCAAAGTTTTATCTTCTTGGTTTTCTGTTGTTGTTGTTGTTGTTGTTGACTGAGTTTTAACTTGATCTAAAGAGAGAAATCTGAAGGAAGCAGATAAAATCTGTGCCTTTTTAGAAATTCAACTTTTTAATCTAGAAGAAACAGTCACAGTGTTAATTTGAGTTAAATTTGTAGTGTGTAATATGAAAGTCTTTATTTGTAAATGAAAGCATTATAGCTGCAAAAGAGATGTTTTTCCATGTGAAAAAATGGATGAAATGCAAGATTTTTAGTTAAAACGTCAAGAAGTGGATGGATATTAAAATCAGCGCTCCCTCCTTCCCCACTCTCTCCCTCTCTTCTGTCTCCCTCCTCACTCTCTTCCTTTTATTGGATGGAAAACAACATCACAGTGCCGTTATGAATCAGTCTGAATCACCGCCTACACGGCACAAGCGCGCATTACTTCCTGTTTTGACAGTTGACTACTATACTCCCAGACCTAACATGGGCAGTGGCAGGTTCCCTGGAATCCTTTCTGTTGCCAGCAATACCTGCTGATCTGGGATGAAAACGAGGCCTTGAGAATCAGCCACATATAGATTGTGCTAGCAGGTCTCGTACTGTTCAATCGAAATGTTCAAATGAGATCCAGTGTAGTAAAGTGACTAGTTAATTCAGTGGAAATTAAGTAAGGAATAATAAATGGCAACTATGCTACAGTAAAGAACAGGAATATTTTTGAAGGATGCTTCTTTTACTTTAGAAGATACCTGTGCATTTCTGCAATGAAGTCCATGCAAAACTATTAATGCAAGGTAATTCTTGGCTGGCACACAGTGTCCTAAAGTGTTAAAAATCACTTGCTTTTGACTAAAAAAAATCATTTTAGTCATATTGGGGCTCAGCACGTCTCTAGGCTGGTAGAAAGTTCTGTTGGTTACTTACAGATTAGGGGATCATGCTCTGTTCTATTTTATGGCATCTTAAGGGGACCCAGACCACAGGAAGGTTCCAGTAGTGGAAATTAACTTCTCTTTTTGATAACATAAATGGAAGAGCATGAGAAAGTCTTGAGAGTTTTAGGGTTGTTTTTAGGGCATGTTGTTATTCACTCAATGAGTACAAAATAAAATGCTTATACTACTGTATTACATTAGTGAGGACCAATAGCATACAATGAAAAATCTAGGATATTAGTCTTTGCATTAACATTACAAACATTTTATTTTCTGACAGTAAGAAAGTTGCGGAAATGATAAAGGCACGGTCTTGTACTGTTCATTTTTTGCACCAATAATGTATGAATGTATGCTTTTAAGACAACTGTTGCTTTAAATGCTCCAAGTTTTAGTGTCTCTGGATTTGAAATACGTTTTTCCCACCAGCTTTTGTCATTTGATGTTTATTTTTTTGCTTGAAAAAATGAGTCCTGAAAATATTATTATAGTGAAGCCATATAAGGAATCCTAGAAAAGAAATATTAGATTTCTTAAAGTTTTGACCAAGATGATACAAAGCAGGTACTCTATTTACAATGGAGTCTGAATTTGACTCAACACTACACCCTCACATCTAAAAGGGATTTTTTTTTTTTAATTAGCATGGTGCAGAATTAATTCTCCCTGGGTGCACACTCCATTCATAAACACGTGAGGCAGTGGGAGGATGGGAAATTTCTGAGCTCCAGGATTTTGGTTGTACGTGGCTGCACGTGAGTTCAAGGGGAGAACTTGTTGTGGAACGGCTCTGAAGGAAAGTTCCCCTTATTCCTTTTTCCTGAGGGTGTAGAGAATCTCTCATCTTCTGACTCATTCTACAAATTGTGGGAAACACGTAACACATTTCTTTTCTTAAAATAAAGGCAAATTTAAGTTCTAATCTCCTTGGAAAAAATGCAAGCCTCATTTCAAAAGAATTGTTCTCGCCATCTTTACACTTGAGTTTAAAATCACTTTCTAGTCATTTTCTTGGAAAAGGCTCTTTAAAATAAATATCCAACACTGTTAACAGAGGCTGAGTGTGCAGATTACATGAGATAATGAGATAAAAGTATTCTAAGTTATCAAGTGCATAACACTTAATCTGTGATGACCATTAAATGTCAATTTCTTCCACATATTTATAAGTAATATTGAAGTATATAATTTATGTTTACTGCTTCGGATCATGTAAAGCTTTAATGCATATGCTCGATTACAAATTTAACAGAATGTTGAATCCGAGAGATTTTTTCATGCAGTGCTTTTTATGGGCCTTGATGTTAAACAGTGGTGAGATGGCCTGTTTGCTCTTTGTGGACCGATTTATAAATTCTGAAGCAGTGAGGCTGTTTGTTTTTCCCACATCTGTTTTGGGCTCATCCTTTGTGTCAGTGTTTGCTGGATGCTATCCTTTCTGTCTCTCCTAAAATGAGTAAGTTAGTTTGTACTGTTACTATGTTATTTGTGGAAGCCGCAATTGTCAAATATTTTACATTTCATTCTGCCTTTCACTCATTTTGGATACCTTTCTGGTTGAGTTATGCCTCCTAGACGGAATTTCACAACTTTAAATGGAATGAGAGACTTTTCTGAATGGATTTCCTGTATATTGCCGTTGTCTTTTGCCTGTTTGTTTGCTTATCTTCTTATGGCAGAGCATATCTTTCAGTAGCTTCCTGAAAAAGGATGCATAAGAGTAAATTTTCAAGACCTCTTTTTTTTTTCCAACCATCACACTTAATGTATAGTTTGCCTTTGTAGAGAAAATTAGATGGGGAATAATTTTTTTTGAGAATATCTAAGTCATTGGTCCATTGCCTTATGAGCTTTCAGGGTGGCATGGAGAAATCCAATGTAATTCTGATTCCTCTTTCACTAGGACATATTTTTTTATCCATAGTAAATTTTTAAAAATAATAAATTTTATTTTCATAGTGGTTTCAGGTTGATAAAAACATTGCATGGAAAATATGAGTTCCTGTGTATCTCTCCACCCCTGCCATGCAGCTTTCCTTATTAACATCTTGCATTCATGTGACTGCCATTACCTTTTTACAAAAGTTATATCTGCCATTTTGGAAGGAATCATGGTGAAAATGCTTTCAGAATGAAAGCTTATTAACAGTTGGGCTGATTTCGTATTATCAAAATAGGGAGTATTCCTTTAAGGTAGTATTTAACCCTATTATTTGATTGTGTTCTTTGCAGCTTCCATCCACTCTGGATTCAGGTGAATGATCTGGGGCACGTTCTGTGTACCGCTGTTAGGCTCTAGCAGTGGAGCTTGGGAGGGTAACTTAGCACTCTGTTCTCCTTGTAATTTGCTCAGATGTTGCCTGGGGTCCCGTGGAACATCTGCAAATACTCCTTGGGTGTGTTGTCGATTATGCTTTCCGAATACATACAAACTCCCCACCCCTTGTAAAAATCAGAAACATTACTTAAAAATGGCTTAGAAAACAATTTCACTTCCAGCCCTACCACTGTGAGATCTCAGTCAAATTGCTTCATCTTTTAACACTTCGGTCTACTAATCTTTAAAACAGGAATGATGACTGTATCTCATAGTGGCCGTGTATGAATTTAGTAAGATTATACGTTAAGAATTTCACAACATGCTTGGCTCATAGTTTAGCATGTAAAGGTATATTACTACTATGTGTTTCAACGTCTCTCTCCAGTTTCTCAAAAGCTTAGTATAGGGGTTAGTTTCTCTTATCTGAACTACTAAACTGTGCTTATGATAAATATGACCTTTATGCATTCATATTTAGCTATTGTTTTCCTTTTGATCTTCTTCTTACCATGGTATACAATCATTAGAAGAGCTAAAAAGGTACAAAACCCTTTTTAAGAGAGGTTTGAGTATTTCTCAGAATCTCTTTGTATATATGGAGAAATACCAAGAAGTGGTATTTACTGTTAAGGAGTGGAGAGGAAGCAGCATTTCTATGAAAGAGTTTTGACCTTCCTAGTAAGAATTACAAAGGGTGAAATTATCATAAAAATCATTCCTGGAAATATAACCTTTATTTTATCAATCTAATAGTGACTGAAGTCAAATGCTAAAATATTTGTTTTTAAAATGTTAACGTAATCTTTTTTTAAAGAGAAGCAGAAATTTAAACTGATAAGAAGGTAAAAGAGGGAGTTAACTAGTTTTGCTCTTAGTTTACTTGTAAGAAATGGGAGATTAGAAATTATAGACTTTTTAAGGTAATATTTGTTTACTACTTATTACCAGACACTCTGTTAAATACCTTACATTTACTACAACAAATAAATATGAAGAATACATTTTTCACTGGCTTTGGTAAAATCATTTTTATTTTGCATTTTGGTTTGAGATAAATGTAAGTATTAATTGAAATGAGGTGGAAAAAACTAAGTGACTGTAATCTCCAGCAATGAACAAAAGTCTTAGGAGTGGCTAGCATATAATAATTTAAAACAATTCTTGTTAATACTAAGCCTGCCCTTCAAACTGAGGTTTTTAAGATACAGCATTTCAGAAACCAGTGATGTTTGGTGCCTACAGAAAGATCATACACCTTTCTGTAGGTCACACTCAAAATTGCCCTTAGTGCAGTTACTGAAATCCCTTCTCATCCCTGCCCTGAGAGAAGGTGCCAGAGACACACATCACACACTTTTCTGAAATCATGAATTACCATTCAGAGAATTCTCAGTCAGTCCTGGGGTCTTGTGGGCAGAGTCCACCTACTGGGCGATGGCACAGAGCCAGATGTCACTTTACATCTGTCACCTTTCTTTCAGTATAATTGAATATGCATACTCTGAACAATGAGTAATTGACCCACCTGTTCTGTTTAATGGAACTAATTTATGGTGGTTCCCATAAGTCCTCTGTGGTACCCTTAAGTTCACTACGGATTGTTTTCCTGTTCTGTGATCATCAGATTTTAACTTCTTTAATTCATTTACATTACAGTTATTATTATGACACTGTCATCTTCAAACAGCTATGAAAGTTTGCCCATGGCATTAGAAATAATGTTCCTTTTTAAGTAATTGTTATGTATCTTAATAGTCTTTAAAGAAATTCTGGCTTTTCAAAAATGTTCTTTACTTTAAGGATTTAATTTCTGGTCACTGTAAAGGAATCTATGCTTTAAAATTTTTTATTTTATTGAATATTTTGGAAATGAATTTCACTTTTTAAAATGTTTGTATGACCATTTAATCTTAGTACTGGTGGAAAAGAGAATAGAAAAACAGGAATTAAGAGTATATTGAAATTCTTCTAAAGAATAAAGATATGTTACCACATCACTTTTTGAGTTATCTGTCCTTTTCTGTATGATTTTCTTTGTCTTATGCTAAAAAAATGTAACATGGTTAGTTTAGATGTATTAAGATCATTGCATAGTAGCATTCATGAAATATAACTGATAAAGTATTTGAATTCAGAGAATTTTTTTCATTTTTGTTTCAACTTTAGTTATTTTAAATATTTTTCAAACAATGTAAACATAGAACTAGTTTTTTAAAAAAATAAAATTTGTTGTTTTATTTTCTGATGGTTAATTCATAACTATTTTAGAAATGGAGTGTATAAAACTTTGTTTTCCCAAGGAAAAGATTGGTGAGAAGGAAAATTTCATCATTACATTATTTTGAATGATTGTTTAGGAAGGTTTAGACTGTGTATCTCTGAGAAGAGTGGTTCAGAGGGTGTGTCCACAAAACCTGGGTCCAAGTCCTGACTGTACTACTGTCTGAGCTGTGTGCCTCCATCTACAACGGCCACAACAATAGTGTCCGCTCATGGAGTTGCAGTGAGAGTGGATGAGATAAACCGTGTAACTCAATCAGATTGCTGTCCTGCACATGGTAAGCTCAGTACCTGTTGGCCGTTACTTGTGCAGTGAATTGAGAATCACTGGGACTATGAAAGTAATAATAATTTAGTGATACATTGCACACAATCTGAAATCTGTGCTTCCTTACATCTGAATTTGTACTAGCTATAGGCTCTTTGAAAAGCAAGCTGGTAGCAGCTATCAGTCATTTATGTATCTGAGTATTTTTAAGCACTTCTAAGGGATGTTGAGAATGGAGGAGTTTTGATGGAAGGGAAAGGAGGCATCTGCAGTCTAAGGTTTGATACTGGGGCTTTGGTTAGCGGGAGGGAAGCATAAAACCAGAGACAGATACCTCAGGATGCGTGCCAGAACAAAGAGGCCTAATATGAAATGAGTATGCTGGGTTCTTGTTAAACCATATCAAAATGCAGAAAGAGAGAGCAGTCTGTTCAGTCACCCGTTCACTGCTTACTAAGAACCTACTGAGTGCCAAGGACGAAGGGAGGGAATACAGAGTTATGGTTCTTATACCTGAAGAGCTCAGAGCCTGGTGGGAAAGATACCAGAACATGAATAAACATAATACAGCATGAGGGGCTCTCTTACTTTATCAAGTGGTTTGGGGAGGCACTAACTCTGAGTAGGAGAATTAGGGGATGTTTCACAGAAGATGTAAGAAGAGGGGAAAGCTCTTCACATTGTGAACTGCTTCTGTAAGGCGTAGGGGCATGAAGGAGCATGTTTGTTATGGCTGAAGAATCAAGGACAATGTCTATTAATCCAGTGGTTTGAATCAGATTATGAAAAGCCATCTCCATCATCCTAGGAATTGGGATTGGCTTTTTGGATAATGGGAGTCTTTCCAAGGAAGGTTGCTTTCTCCAGAAAAATTCTCATTACCACTATTTTGAATATCTGTAATCTGTTTTTGAGAGAAAAAATGTTAAGGTCCTAACTAAGCTGTATTTGATCAAAATTGTATAATAGTAGACCCTGGAAGTACTCCTTCCCCAGAATCATGCCAAACAGAGGAAAAAAACATGGTTTCATTTTAAATTTAACATTGTCCTGTGCTTTGTTCATTTAAAAAAATATTTAAGAGGGAAGCAAGTCCACCCTCTTGCCACTGTTTTTACTATGTACTGTCCAATTCTGTTGGCATATGTTTTTATTAGTGTGCATTTTATTAAGTGTTGAGAATGTTTCTGTAGGAGGCCAACTTCTTAATAATGTGAATTTATGTAACGAAAGTTATCATTACCATCTTTGTGCCATGACCTTTTACAATTGGAAGACACTCTGAAGTTGACCTGGTCCAAATTCTCAGCGAATGCAGGATTCCCTTACATTGCATCTTTTGTAGGGAAAAAAAAAAGGTAGCCTCTGCTTGAATGTACGTGGAATAAGGAGTTGAGACTTTCCCAAAGCAGAACATTTCATTTCTTAATATCTCTAATTCTTAGAGCAATCTTCCTTATAATTCCTTCTTTCTTAGGAATTACATCCTCTGGTCCCATTTCTGCCCTCTGGAGAGTAAATAAGTATAATTTTACTTCCTCCTAATGACCCTTTAAATATGTCGACTGATATTCCCCCTTTTCCTGTCCCCTTAACATATATCTTTGAAACTAAAGAAACACTTCAAGTTTCTTCAGGATGGCATTAGTTTTTAGACCTTGCTTACTCTGCTCTGAAACTATAGCAGGCTGTTTATCATTTTAGTTTACATTTTGCAACAGGGTATCATTGTTTTATTTAAATTTGGCAAAAACAGAAATGTACATGATTATTTTCAATGAAGTGTTAAATTGTACTCTTAAAACAAATGAGATTGGGATATTATTACATCAGGAATAGAATTTGCCCACTTTCAGTAAGTGTTCTTAGTCCAAAAGGATTTAGATAGATCAGGGCTTAAATTGAATTATTTGCAATCGAATTCTTTTCTAAAACACTTTAAACATTCTGGTATTAGTTAAATATTCTAAAACATTATTTAAACATTTTCTGGAACTCCTATTAGTAGTGTCAGAGACTCTGAGCCTTCAGTTCAGTTAAATATTGGGAGTGGAGGGATGAAGTTTCAACTATGCTGGTTTCCTTCTGATTTTGCCTATGGTGACAAATCAAGGTGACACTTTCTCACTTTTTTTTTCTTCCAGTTAAATAAGAAGCTAACAAAATTGTTCCATCTAGCCACAATGCCTTGGTGGAAAATTTAGGCCATGTGGGACAGTGTGTGAATTATTTTAGGACACCATTTTTTGCTGTGTTATTTCTGCTGTATATTGAACTGGCTTAACCTCAGCATTAGAGTCTGAGTCATGAAATCCTTTATCCTTGTGTGTATTCTGGTTGACTGATGTTGCATGGGATGTGAGTTTAGAATTTAGGCCCCAGTAATCATCATTTGAGTAAGCATAATGGAAAATTGCTCTAAAAAGTCAGGCAACAAAAGGTGTAACCAACTTTTGATGTGCAATGCTTGAATTCTCTTGAATGTCATTTCATATTTTTCTAAAACACAGGATGAGGCATGACACTACCAAATCACAGTCTCATTGTTGGTTATTTTCTATGTAACATAAGCTTTGTTTTTGTTTTTTCTCAAAAGGCGTTTAAACAGAAATCACCTTCAGCTGTTTCCTGAGTTGCTGTTTCTTGGGACCTCAAAGTTATACAGACTGTAAGTAGACATAAATAGTTATTGTTGCTTTGCGTCAGACTTTGTGCTTTATTAAATTTGGCTCTCTTTCCTTGTGGTTTCCTGAAATCTATTCACCAATAGATTAATGGATTAAAAGTTTGTCTTTCTCCCTCCTCCCCCCACCAAGGAATATATGATTGGTTTTCCAATAGTTCCAATTGTTTTATTTGGTTAGCATTTAGTGGTTTATGTATATGTTATTGTAATAGTATTATTCTATTTGAACATGTGATGTTGGTGAGATTTACCTTGCTTCTTTATGAAAAGTTTTGATTAAGGTCTAAAGGGAAGAATTGCCCCTCAAGAGAAAGTAGGCAGTATTTTCTTATAAAGTTCAGGTTCTTAATGTCAGCTTTTTTCATATTGTTTTTGCATTGAGTTATAGTGTTTATTAGTCTGGAAATATTATTATAATGTCTTTAAAGATGGCTGTAAATTTCCTCTTAAATGTTTCTTTAAAAGCCAGAATTCAAAACTCTGCAAAACCAACATTGTAAGGCAAGGTTTTCATATCAAATACATCATAGATGGTTAAAGGAAGTAGTTCTTAGAAAGGAGAATAATGTGAGTATTAGGCAGAATGAGTTTTCCCTCCCTGGAATGCTTGTTTGCTGACCTTATGTGTAATAATGAGAACACATTTTGAAAGGTCTTTTAAAATCAGATTTTTTGTGCATGTAAATGATTTTGTGTGGATGGAAGATCAGTTACAAAGTGATGGAAAAATAAGTAATAATCATTATTGATGGTCATGGATATTGTGATAAAACTGTTGGGATGCATAAAGGAAATTGCTCAGAGTGGACCCCACCTGGATAGTGGGGAGGTCCTATTTGGGAGTGTTTGCAGAGAAAGTGAGCATACTGCTGACTTTCTGAACTTGACTTTGTAGCCAAGGCTTTGTAGCTTCCTAGTTCAGTGTGTTGTTGTTATCAATTCCAGAAGTAGTAGGACTGACCTTCCCAAACCCCTCCCTTGTAGCTAGATGTCTGTTAGGTCCTCCTGACACCTTAACTCACTGTAGAGGGAGCTTTTCCAGCCAAAGAAGAAGATGTTGCAACCAGCTGCTGTGCCAGATCTTCTCTCTAGAGTATGACTTTTCTGACATTGCTTCTCTAAGGGTAGCGAAAGTCACCTAGCAATATTTCTCCTCTTTTTTGTGTTCCCTGCTGGTTAATTGGCCCAATTTAAGCAAATGAAAAATATCAAATAAAAAATCCTTGAAGCCGCCTTTTTTAACAAGAACTCTCTAGGGACTATTTTTACGAAGAATATTGGATGTAGGCTGCTAAAAAGATTACATATATGTATAGAAATTGATACTTGTATTTATAGATGTGTGCTCAGTTTCCTGAAAGAGCCACAGAGACGGTTTTAATAGTATTCTACTTTCTCATGTAATTTTTGGAGATTGAAGGGTTTTTGGAGAATTGACTCCAAGAAAGGCCCATGTACAATGAGTGATGTTAAACATGCTTTGCTAATAGTGTGCACATAAAAACAATACAGAGCTGTCCAGTAATTGATGTTTTCTATGTAGCTGTAAAAATAGAATTTAAACAGAATGACTGTATCTGGAATTGAAAATTTAAGCTGAAGATGGGAAAATGCAGGATGAAATTTCAATGTTTTCTCTGAGAAAGGACAATGTTTGATTTTTAGTCTAATAGCACTTGGATTAATTCTCCCAGGGTTTCTTAGGGGATGTAATCCATTGCTGAACCCCACATAAGCAAATTATATTGTTTGACATTTTACTCTGTTTGACAATACTACATAGGGGCAATAAGATTTTCTCTTATATTTTTATTTTTTATGAAGCTTTTATATGAAAGAGGAAAACGAGAAGTCTTTACGGAGTAAATTAAAGAAACAGAACACTAAGACTTTAAGTCAAGATTTTTATATTAATTAAAGCCATGTCTTACAAACAGGGTAAAATGGACAGCCCGAAAATGTATTCAAAGTTGTCGTGTATCTGCTTGGCTCAAAGGATTTCCTTTGAGGAATAGTGAGATATAAGGTTGTGTTATTAGATAAGACAAGTTTAAGGATGACTTGAATGCTTCGATATCCCTGAAGTTGTTGCTTGCTGGTTTAATCTTTACTATTAATAAGGTGTTAGTTCCTCTTTACCTGGGATTTGACACCTGACATATGCATTGGATGCTCCGAGAAGCATAGAAGTGTAATTTTTATCTGTGTCCACAAGTCAGGAATCTTCTTTTAAATGGAGTAACTATTCTCTCACCTGAATTAGACTTGACAGATTTTTTAACAAGGATATTTCTCCTGAGATGATCAGTTATAAGCTAATTTGACCACTTTTTATTATGGTGCTTACCAGTTATGCTAAACAGCCATCATTGAGAGTCTTTGCTAAACCAATGCACAAAAGCTTGTGAAGTTGATGGCTAGTGTAATTTCTGAGAGCGAAGATGCAGGTTCAAAATTTCTGCATATAATACAGATGCTTAGTAGTTCACACAAAAGACATGTCCTGGCAGATGGAAAATGTGCACAAAACTATATGCAAAAAGTGTATTTTAAAATGTTCATTTAAAAATGAATCTTTCACAAGAATGATAAGTGACAGAAAGAATACAGAGTTTTTGATAAATACTAGGGAAACAGTGTTGGGACAGGGAAAATATTTAACTTGTTGTTGCATGTATATATTAAGTGATCCAAAATTGTGCATACTATAATGCAGTAGAGCCATACATATCTAGAATTCATGAAAAAAACAAAAAATTCTAAATTATTTTCTTTTATAAATCCTTGCATAGTGCTGATTAATTTTTTTTTTTTTTTTTTTTTTTTTTTTACTTATTGTATCTTTTACCCCTATTCAATACTATTTTTTCCTGATAAATGACTGGTGAAAAAGTTTACCAATTTAATATATAGTTAATACATTGATGTACTGGATATTATGCAGATTTTCTTTGGGCTTTTGTAACGAATAATCACCATTTGACTCTTGGTTGAAAATGAGATGCCAGGTGAAGAAGCACACATGCTTTTTGCAGACTCCAAATGCAATATGAAAGAAAAAGAGGGTACACTGGATATGAATTATGATTCGACACGGTTGGTTGCCACTAGCGGCCAAATATGCTTTTTCCTTTGCTGTCTGCTCCAATTTCTCTTTGGACGGGTTGAGAGAGCACTGCATGTTCAGGTCAAGATGTTTGCTCAGAAATAGTAGTACAGTTGCAGCTGTGTTTGTTGGAGCAGGAGACTAGTTTAAATAGCATTACCATTTATCCAGTCCATTAACAGAACTCTGTAAAATAATACCAACTCTGCATAAACTACAGGACAGTGTAATAAAATTACAAGCACTTGTTGACAGATGGAAAGTGTAAGTAGAGGGAGCGATAGGTTGGAGTTTAAAACAGACAGTACATAGTTTCCTTAATTTACATAGATACTCCATCCTTGCCTTTGCCCTACCTCCAAAACTGTGATTGCATTTTTATTGACTACCTACCCAAGAGTGGAGAAAATAATTTTCAGGGCAATCTGCAGCTTGTTAGTTGAAAACGAGATTGCAGTGAGTTTTGAAATGGTTGATTATGATTGATGTTTATGAGTAGCATATATAAATCTTCCCAATAAATGTAACCCTAAAGGTGACTTACCAATGAGTGATTCACACTTTCTTACTTGAGATTGCAGCTACTAATCCAGCTTGTTAGAAAGGAATTTCATTGGTAGTACTGTGGTTAGACATTTGGTTATAAATATTTGTTTTGTGGTTTTCTGTTTATTTTTTGGCGTATTATTATATTTACCCAGACTTTTAATATAAGTTTAAGTATCCAAAGCACTTTGCAAAAAAGGACATTTTTCTCTTTTACCTACTAAAACCAAACTGAACAAAACCAACAGACAAAAAATAACTATGTATATCTCCATGACCCATTTTCTTTATTTCTTTAATTAAAAACTTTTTATTTCTGATTCACAAGTAGCATTTATTGTTCTCCGGTGAGCTTTAGAGCCAATTAAATTATCTACCATTATAAATAGAAATTATATATTCTCAAAACTGAGAATTCTTTGTATGGCCTAATGACTGCTTATCTGAGACAAATAGATTTTGTCCATTTAATTTGATAAGTGAGGTCACAATTCATTTGCTGTTGGATAAGATCTCAGATTCTCAAAATTACTTTTTGATAACTGTTATAATTTGGATTTTCAAGAGGAAACTTTTTTTTTTATTAAGGTAAAAAATTAATTTGCTAAGGATAGTGAATATATACTTAATTTTTTATTATCCTTTTTTCCCACTCCCATAGGAGCTGCTGTTTTTTTCTTTTTGTTATAATTTTAAGAGTAACACATATTCATTGTAAAAAGATTTAGACAATTCAGAAAAATATAAAGAAGGAAATAGAGAATATTTATTATCTCACCACCCAGATATAGCCACTATTATCCTTGTCAACTATATTATCTTAGTTTCCTTTTTCTACTGTTATGTATATAAATGCTGGCAGACATGTACTACAAAAACATTTTTTGATACCCCCTCAGGGTCTAGTGTAAGGCTTGACCTTTAGAAAGCTCTCAGTAAGTGTTTGATGTATTGAATTAAATCTCTGTTGGGTTCAGGGTTTGTAACTTGAATGTGCAAATAGTAACTCTGGGAAGGAATTATGAATAATGGAGAAACAAATTAAACTTAAAGGATAACTTGGCTAATTAAATGTGTATTCCCCTTAGGTTTTCTAAACATTGAAGAGTTTTGATAGACACCACAAAATCAAAATGATTCATTATGATTCATTTTTCACCTAAGAAATATGTATCTTAATTTAATATAATACTATACATATATAAAACTGACCCTCCCCTCAGCAGTTCTCTGATGTCAGTTTGGTCTCATAGGAGTCTTGTAATAAGAATAAAAGCAGAACATGACAGTGAATCCTGTGTAAAAATTCCTCTTGAATTAATTTCTGCTAGCTCTGATTAAAGTGGGGGTGACTAGAGGTGTCAGGTGCCATAGTTTCCAGCCTCGTTTTACTCTTGGCCTATTTGGCCTCTGCCACAATAAATCCAGCAGTGATTATGCCGGCGTTGCAGGTTATGGTTGCTACGAGTTTCTGTTGTCCAGCCAGCTTGACATTGTGACTCTTCTAGTGAGCTGCCATGATAGTTAGCCCTGATTTCCATTGCTGAGGTCTGCTGAAGCACTTCCTGCTTCAGGAGTTGAAAGTTCTTCAGAAGGGTGTCAAGTCTGTGTTATAATTTGGTGCAAGGATACACTCTCTGTATCGTTCCTACTGATACTTTGCTAAGGGGAACAGATAAACTCTTTATTTCTGAAAACAAAGTACCAATAAGAGAGGGAAAATTTTTAAAAGGGGTAACCTTGAGTGATTAAGACAATTAAGATGCCAAGGACTTTATTGCTTATTAATCCAGAGTTTTGATTTTATTATTATTGGGCTCAGAGGACTTGGTTTTTGCCACTTCAAAATTAGAGATATAGGAGGTGTATTTAATGACCAAGATTACCATTATGTCAGCCAGATTTGTTTTAAGTAGGTGGACAAAAGACTGGATATATGAGTATATGAATACACTTCCGAGTAGCCATTCCATTTGCTGTGAAAAAAAGAGGCAAGCCATTGAACAGGACCCAGTTTTGATTTTGTTTTTTTAATCAACATGTTAGCCTGTGATTGAGAGGTTATAAGTCAAATGAAGATCAGGACTGTATTTGAGATTTTGCTGGGTCTGGTGTTGATAGGTTTTATGTACTTCAAAGAGGTCACTAGAAGACTCCTTGCTGGACAAGGTAGAAATTGGTGGATTTCTGCTATTGCCAACACAAAGGGTAGGCTTTCCCGTTGTGAAATCCCTTGCATAGTTCATTGCAAGTGCAAGAAGTTTTTCTCCACTCAAATGTACGTAATTAAATGGTTGCTTTCACAAATGTGAGTTTATTTTCCCACCAGCAAGTATCCATGGTATGCCAACTTGGACTTGGAGAATACTGTGATCAATGGTGGGGATAGAAACTAGTATAATATGTGAGCCCTGGTATTTGTGGACCTTTGGTCATTGCTAACATCTGGCCTGCAATATGTAAATTAAAGCTGGGAGTTCATTGAGAGTGATCGGATCTCCTGAAATATGAATCTAAGTATGTAGTTTTCATGTCAAAAAGATAATATTGTATATATGTCATAAAGAAACATTTAAAAATTTTTCTAATTCATAAAGTTGCAACTGCAGTTCTAAATTATAATCTTGGGAATGAATTTTACATAAATATTCTAAGAATGTTTTAAAAGGGTTTTAGTTATATTTAAGTAATTTTAATGGATTTATATTATGTTACAAGACACTGAAAATCAATTAATTTATATCCCATGGTGATGACATAAAATACTAGTGTTTAAATGCCTACTCATATATTAGCGACTCTGTTATCGTTGAAAGTCAGTTGACACCTCACCAATCAACTTTCCTTATCTGTAAAATGGGGATGATCATAATATATACCATCTGGAGGTATTGACGAGTCAAAAGTTAGAGTCTGTGGTCAAAAGAACATTGTCAGCTTTTGAGTATGATAGAATTCATATTTGTATTATCATCCTCTCATTGTAAAGAAAAAGCTGAAAATAATAGACAGATATGCTTGGAACTTGCTGACAGTCAGCAAACTTCCCTATCCTATTGTATCACCCTCTTGCATTTAGGCTCAGTGTAACCATGCATAAATAAGTGTAGTCATATTTACTTTCTTAACACTAAAAGTTGACAGAAAATGTGCAATTGCACTATTTTCTTTCTCCTTACTTGGCCATAGAAAGTAAATTGTGGTCGGAGTGCTCTTAAAGAAAGATCTTTTCACTCTAATTATTGATTCATTTTATTTTAAAATTCTTTTATAAAATGAATTAGGGATAGAAGCAAAGATACAGTGACTCAGAACTGTTAATGTTTGTGGGATTGTTGCATTAACAATATGCTTTTCCAATGGATAAAATGAAAGAAAAACATGAATTTGCTGAATACAAACTCTTTATAAACTGTAGGTAAACTGTAGGTAAATTATTCTGAAAGTTATTCAAATGATTTAAGTTGCCCAAGAGCATCATTTTTATCACTAATGAAAAAATTTAAAACATCTGATTTTTAAAACAATTTTAAACAATATGAGTTAATTCTTTCATTGGCCTCATAATGTATAAATATGATTTGATCCATGGAATATGCTATCATCTTTAAGTAAATGGCATACATGATTTTAACTGCGTTTTTAGATTACAAATTATGTTAAAATGCTGTGTAATTTAAAATCTTCTAGCACTTTGAATTTAACCAATTAATATTTGATGATGAAATAGGTTTGTATAGGTGATCATTATTTTTAGTGGTTTTCCTTTAATCATAGTTTCAGTACTTCTCATAAGTTATGTGAGAGAATCGTGTATGTTCCCTTCCTTTCCTGTCACCCATAAACAAGTTAAGTACAACCGTGATTCAATCACTGATTTCTTTATGGAGTATCAGCCTTGTATTATTTGATAAATTTTGATATAAGTAACCTTTGGGTGGAGGTTAAAAAGGAAACCAAATCCTAGAAAAGGAAGCAATGAAAAGTAAAACGGCTTCTCAGAGGCGATAGCCGGGGACCAGGGTACAGCACTGTGGTGTGAAATGTTATTAAGAGAACATCTGTGCCTCTTGAAACATCCCGCAAATGAATGTGTTCAGCTAAGTATGGCAACTTGATTTAAGTGTTAAACACACACACACACACACACACACACACACACGCACACACACACATGCACAAAGAAAAGAGAAATAAATAAGTCTAGAAACATAATGAGAAAAGATAGCTTTGCCCCATCATGATAGGTTTCTTCTGCTAGTGAAAGATTAAAGCTTCAAGTATGTGAATAGCTGAGAACAGCACAGAGAAAGGTTGATTGCTTCCCCTCCAACAGTTCCAATTGATTGAAAAAAGCCTAATTTAAAGTTCTGTTTGTTCTACATCTTAAACCATCAGAATTCTCTTTTAGGACCGGAGGAATGCTCCGGAGGAAAAAGAATCCAAGGATAAAAAGTCATTGCAGGCCAACAATTGTTCCTAATCCTCACAAAATGCTGGAGAAATTAAATTTATTCTTTATTGCTCGAAGTGTTACCTAGGTCACTGGGCGATGGGAAAATTGGACTGGAAGTCGAGTAGGTTGCAAGCTTTGTTTTGTGTCTAGATGCTTAACCTTAGACACGACAAGACGTCTTAGAGTGTTGTGGGAACTTGGTTCAGAGCCTTAGCACCAAGACTTTTATTGCCCCGGATTTATAATAGGCGGTGCTGTCAGGAGATGAAAATGTTGTGTTTACATTTTAGTGTTAAATGATCATTTAATTAACACCTAAAGAAAAAAAAAACGTGTGGAATTCTTAGCAGCTTTTATTGTTGGTTTCCTGGGAGGTTTTAATATCCAAGTTTCATTGAGATTTCTTTCAGTGAGTAGAGACACAAAAGGCCTTATAAACTTTTTAAGGAAGACAAACAGTTTAACCTCGAACCTTTTTCTCTAAAATATTAATTTAAATTACATTTTAAATCCGGTGTGCTTATTGAAATGGTTTCTAGATTAATACATTAAAAACACCTCTAAATTGAACACTACGTTTGGGGAAACATTTAATAATGTTATTTAAATTATATGCTAAAGTCTGTACTGTAAAACATTGGAAATGACCAATTAGTTTATCTTAAGTTGAATACTTTTAGGATACTAATTATACACATTTCACATCCTGTAAACTACCACTGTAGTTACATCGTTTTAGGAATGTGGCTCAGAATGGGTGAGCATAGGCAAAAGAATTCTTTGGGAAACATACTAATTATTATCATTATTTTTGTTGTTTAGTTAGAGTTAGTTACTAACATATGATGAAAAATATTTATTTATATAGAAAATAGGAAGAGAGATACCATGAATGTGAAAATTCATGTTCAGTTCATTAATTACTAGAGATTAGATGATACTGAATGCTTTAATTTATTCTTGATCTTTTATGAAACAGTTAACTAAAAAGGGTTGTTCTCGAGGCAGAGTAATACTATTTGGAAAATATGATCTGTGCTGTCGAGCAGTTGCATACTCAGTAATGCTTCAGGGTATTTTTCTAAAAACATTATTAGAATTTATATCTATTTCTCTGCTCATTTTATGTGGTTATGCAACTTCATATTGGAATATATGAAAATTCTTAAAGTATTTACCAAGTTACCTGCAGTGAAAGTAATATCTTTCTTAATTTTTCAAGAAATGAACATGCCATGATAGTGTGGTTTTCCTAATTAAGTACACTATTTTTATTCACACTGAAAGATTTTCATCCCTTTTCTTTCTTTTTTTTTTTTTTTGTTTTTAAGTTTAAAAATCAAATACCTTCTCCATCATGCTTCTGGATAAAACTGGCTTTCTGCATTATTCATGGCAAAAGAGTGCATGGAGGATTGGATGTTATTAAAATCTCTTAATATAGGAAGCCCTTCTTTGAACCAAGAATTATATTCTCATTCACAAAATACTGCTGAGCATTAGGTAGCACTTTGTACAATGTTATATGCTTTCCTTACTTCTATCATGTTTCAGCTTTTCTCCAAAGCTTTCCTCATTTTTTTTTCCTTTTTAAACACATTGATCTTTTTTTCTTCTAAATTAATTCTCCACCAAGCCTATAGTAACCAAAAACCTAGAAGTAGGAATATTGCTTTACATTTTAAATCCTTTATATAAGGGTTCACCTTTTGGTCGAAGTAGTTGCAAAACCAAAGTGCCAAAATGCCCAGAAGTTAAGAAACATGAAAGAGAAAGAGGAAGGGAGGAATGACAATAGCTGGTTATTTAGTGTACTGGATAACCGGTATATTCTAAATGATATAGTTTATTATACCAACCAATATTCTATGCAACCAAATGTGTTGTGTGTGTGTGGTTTGAGGGGTGGGGTGGGGATGCTGAGGGCTTAAGAAACATAAAGAACTTGTGAATTCAAAATGCTCATAGAATAACTACTTAGGGAAATTATAGGAAATTCCATTTAACATAGTTAAATGTGGTGCTTTTATACTAAGAAAGTCAATGATATGCTCTTCTACTGAGAAAGTTGTTAAAATTTCATATATTAGTTATTATGAATCTCTGACTAGAACTGAAAAAAGAAAGATTCCCAGGATTTATTTTAGGTTAAGTCTACAGATTTGCCTCTTTAAAAAAATATATAGACAGAAATAACATTTGTAAATACAAACAATTATGTTTCAGATACTTCATAGTTGTTCTACTGAAACAATTGCATGCATTGTGACTGGGGGCTGTAATATGTAAAAATTCTCTTGAACAGGATTCTGTAGTGATTAGGGTTAGTTGAAATTAACTTCCCTTTTGTATCAAACTCTTCAGCTTTCAAGAGTCACCATAATCTTTTTCTATTTAACCTCTTCAGCCTTTTCATTGCTACCACAGCATATATGCTGTACTCCAGCTGAGCAGATTTTATTGTTACTGTCTGGAAATTCCAAGGTTTCTTTATTCCTTCCTTGCCTCCTAGTTACAGTAGCACAGTTTGCCCTCCTCATGTAAACCTCACCTCCTCTATCAAACCTTTCTCAACTGCTTTGCATACCCCCAAATGGTCATTCATTATAGTACGTGGTTGTGAATATAGACTCTGAACTCAGACTGCCTGGATTTGAATCACTCAGTGTGTAATCTTGGGAAAATCACTTGATTGTCCTATCCTCTGTGTGCCTCAGTGCCCGCTTGTGTAAAACAGGCATAATGATAGAGTTTACTTCATGGAAGTGTTGTGCAGAGTAAATTATTCACTATGTGAGTAGGACTTTGAACAGTGCCTGGCATATAATATGTGTTATGTGTTAACTATTATTATTGTTATGTTATTAATGCATTGTGGTGGGAAAAGAACATGGGTTCAAAAGTCAAAAAACCTGCTAGTTACAATCCTAGGTAGGCTGGTCATTAGCTGTAGACACTTAGCAAATTCCTTGCTGTCTTTGAAGATCAGTTTCTTTGCTTATAAAAGCATGTAGCAGGGCATATAGGGATCATGTCTTAGTGTCCATCGTTGTATCATCAGAATTTAGCACAAGGTGTTTTAGCCTCTAGGGGATGATAATTGAGGGATGGGAAGAAGATTGAAATATTTCTAAGATTAGGTCTAACTCTTTTAAAAAGATTGTAGTGAAATCTCAGGACTGGAAAGAATTATAGTGGTGGAATTATTCATGGTAATAAACCAAGAATTAGATAATTGGGTTGTGGATGAGTGATTTTGAGATTGTTCTTGCTCCTATTAGCAATTAAAAAAATAAAGGCAGTTTCTGTTGCAGAGTAAATATAGCTTGCTTACATTCTGCATGGCTTTAATTTACTTGCTATTAAATGTCAGTCATTTGAAGGCTTGGGTTAAAAAATGATTAAAAGAGATTTGAAGATTACGTATTATTAAGTGCTTATCTTGATACTTGATAATCCCTCAATATGAGGTAAGGGATGTGCAATTAAAGTAGTTTCAATAATCACCTGCCTCTCAAACATCATTAATGTTTGAAAGAAGAAATGAGTTAAAAATCAAACAAAGCGAGTCGAGGGAGAATAATGGAATTGGCTGATACGGCTTTTTATGTTCATATTTGTGTTATTATCATCTTTTGATTGTAAGAGGCTTGAGAGCAAGAATCATTATTTTCTGTAACTCTTCCCAGTAAACAGCTGTGCACACTAGGCAATTAATTTCACTGACCTTTTGAGGAGAACAGAATGTATAGAACCTGAATACCCTGAAGGCAGTGAAATCTGGACTCTGTTTCTAAAAGAGGCACACTCTATGAATTGGTGTGGTTTTCTTTCCTCCTGTTTAAGGGGAATGAATTCCACACCTAATGAATAGTTTCAAGAAAAGTTGTTAATCAGGTACTCCAAGTGACCACCCTGGATTCTTCTTTTATTACACAGGAATGTGATGGAATGAGAAAGCAACATAGTTACATTTGATAAAAGGAAATACCCTTTTCCTTCTTCCCACCCACTATGTAATCCCCTGGAATTTTAGTTGACACAGGAAATTACTGCAGCAGATAATGTGTTTGGAAAAGCAAAGTTGTACGAACGAAAATGACACTTGTAGCTACAGTAATTACAATTAAAAAGTACAAAGTGTATCGGGCATCATGTTTGAAGGCAAGAGCTTTTACCTAAGGGAGTCTAGAAAGATTTTTTTCCCTTTATTCTTGTCAGTCTCAAAGTGAGACATTATATAACTGGCAGTACTGTTTTAGCAATGTTAGTTTTTGTTCTTTTCTGAGTTATCAGGTGTCAATCTGTTGCTATCAGATGGGAAGCTAGATAAAATCGACCAAGAACTTGAATTAAATATGACAAAGGATGGGAAAACAAACAAACAAACAAAAACCAAACCTCTAAATATGATTGAATTTTGTTAAAATGGACAAATCTTATTCTTCAACTCCTTCCCATTTAGAAGCCGTACACTAAAGAGAGAACAGCAGATTAAAAACAAAGTCCATATATTGTTTTATTTTTGTAAAGTAAGTTACCTGGAGTTGCAGAAGACTATTCAAATGTAGCCGAACATGTTTTGGTAGAGATTTATTTATTTCCAAATAAATGTTATATTCCCAAGTATCAGTGTGATATCTAATACAAGGTACTTACTTTAGTTGTATTGTTATAAGATACTCAATTTTAGATTTGTTTTTAATATTAGATTATATTCTTAAGCATATATTATTCTATTCTTTATTAATATGCTGATTATTTTTTAGTGTATTGTATTTCAAAGCAGTGATTCCTAAAGTGCTCTCCAGTGTTCCAAGAGAAAAGTATTGTGTGGTCAGATGTATTGGGGAAAAAAGAAAACCATATTCCCTATGGTGATTACAGTGTATACTAGCGTATTATTTTAAGCATCCTGCAATTAACAAATCTGTTTAACTTTTAAAAATTTGTTCTCAAAGTTATTTTACTAAACAAGCACCCTATTTCAGCACCCCCCTTGGTTATGCAGATTAATCCAAGTAGCAAGAGCAGCCTTTAGGAGAAGCTGTCTCAAAGAAAAATTGCTTTTCATTAATTCTGATTGAGATTTTTATGTAATAAAAAACTATTAAAATATAAGGGATTGAGGTATTTTATTATTTGTTAGTCCATCATGGTCAGGTACATGTTTTTTTTTTTTGTTTTGTTTTGTTTTTTTGTTTGTTTTTGTTTTTTGTTTTTTTGTTTTTTGTTTTCTTTTAACACTGCCCTGGCCTGACTGATCTGTTCTTTTCAGCCTGCCTTTGAAGGAGAACTTGGCATTCTCATGTTAACTCAGGGATCAAGGAAATCATAGTGTTAGCGCCACACTATTGTTTAATCCTGCATTTTCTTTTGTAAGAATTTCAATAATTTAGTACCATTGTTTGCTTTAGGCATTTGTTTATATGTGTGGTTGTGTATACATGTACATACACCCGCACACATACCGAGCCACTCAACTACCATTTTAATGATCTGGAAAAGTGTAGCTTAACTCTGTCTCCCTTCCCTACTTCTGTCATTGTACCTGCTGTGCACGGCATTCTTCAGCAGCCGGAGGAGGTGTGCATCTTCTAAGCCAAGAGTCAATTTGCAGGAATCTTCACTCCACAGAGAGGGTGCTGGAGCCAACAGTGTCTTAAGAACAATTTGTAGATGATTGATAGACCTCGAAATCCACAGAGTTTTAATTTGTTGAGTACTTTTGCCCAAGACTCTCTCTCTAGCACTAGATGACAAAATAATTTAAATAAGAGGGATTAGAGGCAGGGAGGAAAAAACAAAGAAATAGAAGCAATAGTCTTATTTTAAGTCTCCAAAACCACCTTTTTATATACACCCAACTGGGGCTTCTTACCAGGATACTTATTCTGATCACTGCAATGGGAAATTACTGTCCCTTCTTTTAGTACCCCCCCCTGCCCCTGCCCCAGCATATTGCTTTGAAAGCCAATTCATTTTTATATTAAGTAATGAGGGAAAGATGTCAAAGAAAACATCATATTATGCCTAAAACAAAAATACTTCAAAGCCTGATAAGAAATGGATTTAATAGAAATTATTCCCTTTGAATTATATCCTGTAGCTACAAACATATTTAATCTTTGGATTTCATTAAAAATATATAAAATAATCTATGTTGTAACAGTTTAGATTCCCTCTGCATGAGGCAATAGAGTATCCCAACCCCGTCTTTCCTTTTGTTTTTCTCCTTAGACCCACTCCATTACCCTGTTACCATCTGTCATGCAGTATACTTTATTTATCTTGTTGTCTCTCCCAGTTAAAACACAAGCTTCATGAAGGTGGCGATTTTTAAAAAGTGGGCATAGTAGAAGCACCAGAAATAATGGTTGAATCAATGAATGTGAACTTTGGCAACAGATTGACAGAATTTGAACCCAAGCTTCATCACTTATTAGATGTGTGACTTGGAGCATGTGACTTAACATCTCTGCCTCAATTTCCCCTTCTTTAAAATGGGGATAATTAGAGTACCAATGTCACGGAATCATTGTGAGGATTACATGATGTCATGCATCTGCCGCCTACCTACCTTTGCTACTAACCTGTCTCATCAGGGACTGTGCTGATCTGGTGGGAAGGTACAGCCACCCTGCTTGGGGAGTGGGGCGCCTTCCCTTGTGTAGCAATGCCAAACGGTAACACCTTTTAGCATGTAGATGCTTTCACTTATTTTTTTTTTTTTTTTTTTTAATCATCATTTTATTGAGATATATTCACATACCACGCAGTCATACAAAACAAATTGTACTTTCGATTGTTTACAGTACCATTACATAGTTGTACATTCATCACCTAAATCAATCCCTGACACCTTCATTAGCACACACACAAAGATAACAAGAATAATAATTAGAGTGAAAAAGAGCAATTGAAGTAAAAAAGAACACTGGGTACCTTTGTCTGTTTGTTTCCTTCCCCTACTTTTCTACACATCCATCCATAAACTAGACAAAGTGGAGTTTGGTCCTTATGGCATTCCCAATCCCATTGTCACCCCTCATAAGCTACATTTTTATACAACTGTCTTCGAGATTCATGGGTTCTGGGTTGTAGTTTAATAGTTTCAGGTATCCACCACCAGCTACCCCAATTCTTTAGAACCTAAAAAAGGTTGTCTAAAGTGTGCGTAAGAGTGCCCACCAGAGTGATCTCTCGGCTCGTTTTGGAATCTCTCTGCCACTGAAGCTTATTTCATTTCCTTTCACATCCCCCTTTTGGTCAAGAAGATGTTCTCCATCCCACGATGCCGGGTCTACATTCTCTTTCACTTATTTTTAAACATGATTAATCAATAAGCAATCACTCAAGCCTAGGGGATTAAAAATATGCTGTTTTGAGTAAGTCATATTATAGAAATTGTTTAAGTCTTGGTCATGGTGCCACAGGCAGATTAGCTTAAACAACCGAAATTTGTCTCACCGTTCTGAAGGCTACACGTCTGAAATCAAGGAGTTGGCAGGACCGTGTTTCCTTTCAAAGGGGGGAATCTGTGCCATGCCTCTCTCCTGGTCTCTGTGGATGACTGGAAATCCGTGGCCCTCCTTGGTTTGTGTTAGCATCACGCAATCTGCTTCCCTCCCAGGGCCACTTCTCTTCCTTGTCTCTTTCTTCCTGGCTGTGTCCAAATTTCTTCTGCTTATCAGGACAGTCATGTTACATTAAGGGCACACCCAATCCAGGTCAGTCTTCTCTTAACTAATAACATCTTCAAAAACTCTTTTTTCAATTGGGGTCACATTTACAGAACCAGGGATTAGGACTTGTACATACCTTTTGGGAGAACACACTTCAATTCATAAACCTTACATCATGGTTATTGGTTTACCAACAAAGCTCCCTCCATAGTCTGTACACTCCTTGAGGGCTTGGGCAGTTCTATGGTCACCATAAAGCAGTGTCCACATGGTGTGGACATTGAAATATTCAGAGGCTGCAGTAAAAGAGCAGGGAGTATAAAAGATCAAAAAATCATCTTTCATGGTAAATGAGCTACAGAAAGCATTTGAAGGTTTATCTTTTTAATATTTTTGCAATTGTTATCCTTCATAGTGTCTAAGTTTGAATAGCAGGCAGTCAACTTGTTCAATCAATGTATCTAAGTGCTTATATATATGGGCTTTTTGTACACATTTCTTCAATGTAATATTTAGTATCGATTCTGTTTTTCAAAGCCTGAAGAAAAGGTTATTCTACAACATCTTTTATATTATTTATAAATTATTTCATAATATATTAACACATTTGCATTTCTGTGGATGTGTTTTTGTTTGGTTTTGTTTTATTTTTAAATAAAACAATATTGCTACAGAATTAATACAAATTGCTAAAGTGGCAGGAAGCAGATGAAGCAACTGGCTTAAGCTCATCATTTTGTGCCTTTAGTTGGGTTGCTAAGCCACAGCTTACATCACTTAGTGTGATTCCACAATTCTTTGCCATTTTAGAGTGTGTCCTTTTTATTAGGCTTTTGTGTTTGGTCACTGTATTAAATCCAGCAATTTATTCCTTTCCACTTAAATTGACTTCTCTGTCCAAGGGGTGGAGAAGAAACAGTGCCTGCACATAAAAGGCCATTATCGTATCTTAACAAGTCCAGCCATACAGAGACAGTGAATCATGACAGCTCAGCTGGGAAATACAGAACTGTATCATGGAGGGGAAGGTAGTGAGAGGGAGTCAGTGATGCGTCTTGTGACATAAAGGCACTTGATGTTGGTGAGTCCATCAGCAGCTGCCAGGATTAGCAACCTTCACTCAGGCCTGGCCTGATAGAACATTGAACAGACAGACTGATTTGTGTCCATGGAATGTGCTCTGCCCATGGACTTATTTTAGTTGTAGGTTGCAAAAGCTACTCAGGAGACCACACTGTCCATTGTTACAGGTTTCTTGCTCAGATCAAAGCATCTTTTTTGAATGAAGTAAGCACACTGACATTTCATGTATATCGCTGGACATAGGCTGCAGAACCAAGATGCGGCCACTTTGATGGTTTACTCTGAATACAACCTTCAATCCAGGAAGCGGAATATTTTGATTGGAGGAAGTGGTGGTGGTGATGATGGAAGTGGTACAGTGGTTGTGTAGCTCTCATAGATGGAGGAATTCTTTCAAGAGCTTTATTCCTATTAATAGTTATTCATTTGATCTTCAAACATATGAAGGAGTGACTATAATTCAGCTGACAGATGGAGACACTGAGGTCCAAAGAGATGATGTCATTGGCCCATGTTCACACAGCACAGGAGAAACAGGGTGAAATTTGAATGCAGAGCAGATCAGTGCTCTTTAGCATGTATATTAACCCTGTTGGGTTCAAGATTTTCTTTTAGTTAGGTAAAAATACCATAAAATTCATGATCCTTATAATCTGTTGTAAATCCTCTCCTTGTTTTATGTATTGTTAATTGTGACACACCCATAAAAGTCACCCTCTCCAGCGCCATCCTGCCATTTAACTTACAGCTTCATGTCATCCTTGACCCTTCCCTCTCCCTGATCCCCACGATCAAGTTGTGTTGAGTCCACCTCCTGAGGATCATACCCCTCCATCTGCTCCTCTCTACTCTCTTTAGATTTTTTCCTAACAAGGGTCCCTGGATCCAGGATCTCTTCAACCACACCATCTTGAGCCTCTGGACATTTGCTGCTGGCATTCCCTCAGCCTTCTTTACCAGAAAAACTTCTGTTCACTGTGAAAGACCCAGATTGAGTCATCTTCTCCAGGAAGGCCTACTTGTTTTCACCCAGGAAGCACCTGACCCCGCTTACTCAGTGCTTCAAAGCAAATAGTGCTGTCCACTTGTGGGCCTCCCACACTGGCGCAGATGACACCTCTTCTCTGGAGTGTGTCTTCCCTTTCCTTTACTGCCTAGCAAAATTCTTCCCATCCCTTCTGTTGTTAACAGTAAGCATTGAATCTCAAGTGAATGTTACAGGAGGGGTCCTGTTTTGTTTATCTCATCATCACCTGAGGTCCTGGCCCATAGTTGGGACTTTTTTGTTGACTATATGGCCTTCCTTTAAGACTGTACACAAAGAATTACTCCTTCTGTGAGGCCGTTGGGTGACTTCATCAGAGCCTGCTCCCTCCCTCCACAGCCACACCTCAAAGCACCATTCTTATGCCTGCATTAGTTTTTTTTTAATAAATAAGTTTATTTATAATGATATTTACATAATTAAAACAAACACATGAAACTCACAAGTTATACAAAGAAATTGATGTGTAATAAAAATGACAATCTAATGATAATGTTTTTTATAACAGCTGTCTTATATAATAGTGAGTTTGTCCCTAGCTCTTTCCTCCTAGAATTCAAACTCCTGGTGGCAGGTTCTAAGTCTGTTTTATTTTTTAACTTCCCATTACACTTAACATAGAGCTAATAAGCACCTAGGAGAGGTTCGATAAATGCTTCTTAAATAGATTTAATAAGGATTTTCCATTATTTTCCTCCAAGTCAATTTTTCTGTCATTGAGACAGAAAATTTGCTGTTGAAAACAAAACAAAACAAAACATTGGTAACATTGTATCTGGTTTATAAACAGTTCATGTTAGAATATACTGGAGCATGTTTATGTGTACAGAGTGATAATTCAATACAGTTTCCAGGTAAGGAATTTTTGCTGCTATTTTATTACATCATGTTTATTATGGGAACATATTTTGTTAATTTATTTGAGAAAATAGGATGCATATTTTAAAAAAGTGAAATGCGGGTTAGCTTGTGGTAGAGAAAGCTAAGTCTCTGGGCAGACAAGTGTGGGTTCAAGTTCTAGTTTCAACAGTGCTGGGTGGGAAAATCTTTCTGGGCCTCATTTCCTTCCTATGTAAAGATAATATAGTACTTATCTTGTAGGGCTGTTGGGAAGATTAAATGAGTTGGTGGTGACAGTAAAGTGCTTGTATTTAGTAAATCCTCAATAAATGTTCACTATTATGTTGTTATTAGGAACACTGGCACTTTACTGAGTTCATGTGCTCTACATATGTGCTTAAAAGTTAGAACATTTCACTTTCTGAAATGTGAGAATGATGACATCTCACCAAGGATAATTTTCATGTCAGCCAGTGTTTTGTGAATGCCTATGGAAAATGCCCTTTAATTTTAAGGAATTTTTTTTCTTTGCTTTAGCAATAAGACTTAAAATATTTAAGAATATAAGAGGGATGGTCAAGGTTAATGGAATAGTTATATGCTTTCAGATGCAAATAACGAAAACTTGTCTGCATCTAGCTTTAGCCATAGGAACATTACCTCACAGAGCAAGTGCTAACCAGAGCTTTATGCTGGGGAGATAGAGGGCCAAAGTGGGGTGAGGGGAGAGGGAAGGAATTTCTCCCCTCAAAACTCCATCCCTTCCTTCAATCGGAACCAACTTAAATGAAATGTATACCCTTAGACCAAGAGTTGCCGGATAAATGCCATGTATTGATTTGTTTAAACTAGTCAAATGCCTCTTGACTTTTGGATGGATGGGTAGTAGAATCAGATCAGGACTGTCTTAGGAAAAGAGGGCAGGAGTGATGGATGTTAGGAAAGCAACCTCCAGTGTCCACCGTGGTTAAGTGTTTACATTTTATTTTAATTTTTCATCTCGATTTATCTTAGGAACTTAGGCCAGTTTTCTGCCGTAGCAACTTTTACTTGATGTGCGTAATGCTGAACTTCTTAAAATTGTGATTTCTTTGTGCTCCGTTTTCTCACGTGGAGAAATAAAGCCTACCTTTAGGCTTTGGAGCTGATTAAATGTGTGTGTATGTGTGTGTGTATATTTATTTTATATATAAAACTCAGTGCCAGGCATATAATGAAGGCTTGCTTTTGAGCAACTGCTATTGTTGTTTCTGTTTTATTTTCTTGGTCAGAATTTATGTCATCTTTGTTTCACATGGTCTCCAATTTTCATTTCCAAATTTTTTACATTATAAACCCACATGGGTGTCTCATCACCACTCCCAAGTTAATACACAGACACATACCCCCAGGAAACTCATGAAAGGTTTTATTTTTTACGTGACTTTACATTTTATGCATTGCATGATCATGGAAACTCACATACTGCTCACAGAAACCCTGTGACGTACATCCTATTTAGGCCATTTTACAGATTTGCTCATCTGTCTCCTCCAAAATGTGAGCCTCATGAAGGCAGAGACTGTTTTGTTCGTTGTCACATCTCCAGTACATTGTAGGCTGTAGATGCTCCATCAGTGCTTGCTGAAGGAAGAGAGGGAGGGAGGGAGAAGTTAAATTTGGCTTACAAAGGTTAAAGGACCGTCTGAGGTCATGGCATTGCACTTAAGATATAAACCCACATTTTAGTAGATTTGAGACCTGCATTCCTTGCTCCTGCCTCTCCAGGCTCATCCTGCTTTCTTTACTCTCCACTTCTCTCTCTGCTCCAGCAGCATAGGCATAGCCTTTCAGTTCCCAGGGTGTGTTTTGATCCTCATTTTTATGGAGATCCCTTGGCCTGTAACAGTGTAAGTGCTTGCTTTACCTACTCATCCCCCTGCTGCCTCCCTGTGTCTGGCCTGGTCATCGTCCTCATATTCCTGGTTTATTCTGTGGAAATCTTTCAAATTCCAGTTCAAACATCACTTCCTTCAAGAAGCCTTCCCTGATCTACCAGATTAAATCATATTTCCTTTGCACTATTTCACATTGTAAAGATACTTTCTTCAACTGTTTTTAGGCAAATTCCCTTTGTATGGTTATTTTATTAATCCTGTGCTTTTATTAGAGCATCTTGAAAACAGGGTTGGATTTATATTCATCATTGTTTCCCTAATGTCTGGCCAGTGCAGGCATATAATAGGTACTTCTGCCAGTTTGGATATATTATGTCTCCCCAAAAGCCATGTTTTAATCCAGTCTTGTGGGATATTTGGATTAGGTTTCCATGAAGGTATGGCCCCGCCTATTCAGGGTGGGCCTTAATTAGATCACTGGAGTCCTTTACGAGACACTTGGGAGCCGACCCAGACCCTTGTTGACACTTGGAGATGCTTGGAGATGTGGACAGAAACAACGCTAGGAGATGCTAAGCTAGGAGATGAAGCCCAGAGTTTGCCCTGGAGAATCTAAGAGAGGACCCCCAGATGCTTAGAGAAGAATGTCCTGAGAGAGAGAAGCAAGAATGCACAGGAGCTGAAATAGAGGAGCTAAAACACAACCTGGAGCAAAGAACCAGCAGACACCAGTCACATGCCTTCCCAGCTGACAGAGATGTTCTGGATGGCATTGACTGTTCTTCAGTGAGGGTATCCTCTTGTTGATGCCTTAATTTGGACACTCTTATGGCCTTAGGACTATAAATTTGCAACCAAATAAACTCTCTTTATAAAAGCCAATCCATTTCTGGTATTTTGTATAACAGCAGCTCTAGCAAACTGGAACAATGATCAATAAATAGTTGTTGAATGAATGCCACCAAACATTGTCTTGTCAGCCTACCTGCATGTGTTTTACTTAATTACATAGAGGTTAATGTTCTACATTAGTTCCTTATTTTTTCATGTCTTTCTGTTAATAACCTAAATACTGGAAAATTGTAAAGTCTGTAGGGACAGTGACTGTGTCCCTGCCTCAAATTCCTATCCCCATGTCTTTCTCTTATTTTAGGCTCGGCTTAGAAGTCACTTACACTGGGCTTTACTTTGCTTAACAAAAGGTTAGGTGTCCCTCATCTGTGTAGCCCCAACACCATGTTCTAATAGTCATCACTTGTCTGTTTTTCTAATCTGTCTCTCCAAGGAGCTTAAAAATAGAGATGGAATCTAGTTTAAGATGTTTTCCGCTTGCCTAACACAGTACCTAGCATGGTAAGCACCAGAGATATTTTTCCAAATGAATGAATGAATGCATGCATGCATGGCTTACCCTTGTCTGATATTCTCCAGATGTCTAATCATTGCTAGAAAAACACTCAAGAAATTGTTGTTATTTAATTCCATGTGTTCATTATGGGGCATGCATCTCTAAGGACTTTGCAAGGTAATCTATGTTTTAGTGATCTCATATTCAGGGTGCAGGTTGGACACTGGACACAAGTGTCTGGCCAAGGGGGAAAATGGGGACCGAAATCCAACCTGTCCTCCAGTCACTTCACTGTGTCTCTGTCTGAGAGGGCTCCTTTAAATTTTTTCACAAAGATGCTATATGTGCTAGTGTGGCCCTAGAAATAGGAAGAAAAGGTTTGCATTTTCCATTTAAATTCAAGTTTTTCTTAACTTTGAACAATTTTTCTTTTTGTCTGTAGTTTAAATGTACATGGTGTATTGATACAGTGATACAAATATATCAATATAAAAACAAATTCTAGATAATGATGGCTTGGGCTGAAACTTTTTTACTAATGGCAGTACATAATCAAAACAGTTATGGAACCACTGATTTCATTTTTAATTCCAATATCATGGGTAGTTTCCAAGTTGGTTTTTAGCTTAAGCTTTTGGTCATTTGCAGATGTTTTAAGAAGGGATGAGTGGGCAAGGGCATTGAATTCAAGGTATCCATGTGCCACTGGGTGTGTACCAGTTGTTCATGTCCCTGGGCTGAAGAGGGGAATGGATGGACTATGGCTAAGGCTTGTCTTCAGGATTTGTTCGTCTATCCCAAAGAAGTTTTTTGGAAAAGCAGATGCATTAATTTTGAGATTAATTAATTTATTCCCCTTTCAGATGAGTAGTTTATGATGCAACTTATTCCCCCATTCATTGGCATACTCTATGTCTTTAGATTTAAAGCAACTACTTCCTTTCTTCTTTGCCTCTGGGGTGTGATTATAATGAATGAATAGTAGGTTTCTAACCCCAACATAGACATACATGCTTGGAGTCTGAATATCTTAATTGGAATCAAGACCCAGGCACTTTCTAAATGTACAACTTTGGGCAAAATAATCGCTATTCTGAGCCTCAGTTTCTTTCCCTGTAAAACGAAAATAATATGAATTAATTCACAGACTTGTTATGATAAATAAATATGTGAAAGTCACATGCATAGTGCCAAATAGACAGTGTTTATAGAATTTTTTTGTTTT
Organism: Choloepus didactylus; assembly: GCF_015220235.1. Taxonomy (NCBI): domain Eukaryota; kingdom Metazoa; phylum Chordata; class Mammalia; order Pilosa; family Megalonychidae; genus Choloepus; species Choloepus didactylus. The sequence goes on from NC_051309.1 coordinate 20,748,575, forward strand.
GAACATGTGACCTGCAGATCCTTTTTTATGTTTATTAGTTATAATAAAATCATAGCCATTTGTTTGAGGTCTGGTGTGACAGTTACTTCAAAAAAGGTATTCCTTCTCTCTATTAAGCTAATTGAAATGTTTCTATTTTGGTTAGATGATTGGCTAATTCACTTAACTTTGTCTAAAGAACTGACAACCTACTGGCCTTTTGTTGTATACTCTTAAGCAGCTATTATGTGATTGGGTAATAATACCCAGTGCTTCCATCAGTATCCTGAAGGTTTCTGAGTCATATGTATGCTACAGTTGCTATAGACCGGTAAGAATCACTTCTTACTGGGATATTCCATTACTGTGGTTTCCGAAACTATGAGAGGGATAAAAGCATCCATGTGGAGAGAATGACATTAGTTGAAATGGTTAGATAGTATGTTCATTGACTAAGAAGTGGCCCATGTATTTGCATCAGTGGATTAACCAGAGATAGTCTGAGAAAGGTAGATGTGGGCCTGTTTTAAGGCTCTGAAATGCTGAGTTAAGGACTTTGTCTTAGTTTGCAAGTGCTGCTATAACAAATATGATAGGCTGTTTGGCTTAAATAATAGGAATTTCTCATCTCACGGCTTTGGAGGCTAGAAATCCAAAGTCAGGGTATCAGCAGGCCATGCTTTCTCCGAAGCATGTGGCTCTCTGGTGGTGGCTCAGTCTCTGTCTCTGTCACATAGTGATCCATCTCCTGTCTCCTCCTCTGGCTTCTACTTTGTGTCCAGATGTCCTTTGTTTTCCTTGACTCCAGTCATATTGGATTAAGGCTCACCCTGGTTCTATTGGCTCTCGCTTAATAGGATCTTTGAAGAGCCTATTTACAGATGAGTTAAAGTCCACAGGAATGGGGGTCAGCACATGAACATGTCACATGGGGGGACATGATTCAGTCCTCAATAGATTTCATTCAGACTTTGTTAGGCAGGGGTGATCTGATCAAAATAATGCTCTGGAAAGATTATGATTGGAATTGGAATGAAGAGACTAAAAGCTGAGAGATCAGTTACAAAAATGATACCATGGTCCAAATTAAGGGTTACTTTCAGGAAAAGATAGGAAAAATATATGAAGACATATTTACAAGGAAATTACACAGCTATTGTGTAGCATGATGGTTTTAGATAGAGAACAAGATTTAAGATATTAAACAAAGCCTATAAAAACCACCAAGAATGCCCATGCCCTGTGCATTTGGATTGATTGAGATACTGTTGACCAGTTCTCAACCTATAGTAGTGTGACATAGAGTCATGAGAGGAAAACCTACCATTCTTCCAAGGTTTGGAATCACTTCCTATAAAGACACTTCCCTGAAATTCACAGAACTTAACATGATGCTTGTCATGTATTTGTCCTTAGAAAGTACCAACTTTCAGGTTGCTATGCTGGGCACTGCATAAAGCCAGGTACATGTGAAAAAATGCCTTCACCTTGTCTCATGTTTCATACATTGAGGTCTATAATCTGAGGCTACTGGAGTAAATATTTGACTGTTGATTTTCTCTCTTAAATTTTTCAGTCGTCCTTGGAGGTTTGTTTTGTATTTTTTTTTTTTTTTTTTTAAATTTTGACTATTGGTTTTGGCTATAAAGTAGAGGGAAAGGAAATTCACATCGTGTGCCTGACATTTTGGCAAAAAGATACGTGTGGATTTTTAATTTATACATGTGAAATTCTTTTGAGAAGGAGCTATTATATACTTTAGTTTACAGATGAGAAAACTGAAAATTGACTAGCCTGGCTGATGAAAGGTAGAGCTAGGATTCGAATTCCTGTCTGTATGGGTCCATAAAACATGCAGTATCTCCTATTGAGAAGGAACATCTTAACGGTGACACTGACAAACTGAAAGGCATTCTGAGAAAAACAACTAAGCTATTAAAAGGTCTGAGGAGTATGTATTATGAGGATCGGTCATAGAAACTTACCATGTTTAGTTCAGAGAAGAAAGAGATTACCTAGGGCGCACTTTCTGAGTATTTTTAAACATTTGAGATATTATCCTTTCAAAGAAGAATCAAACTCTAGATAGTTCTCAGAAAGACCAAAGTAAGCCCAATGGGTTCGAAGTAATTGGAGGCAGATTTTAGCACAATCTGAAGAAAAATATTATCCGTTTTGAAACACCTGGCACTGGAAGTGACTGTCTTACAAGACTAAAAGGAGGTAAATGACAGCTTGGCTCCGTTTATCTGGCACCACCCCACTGTTGGAAGATTGCATAAGAAGAGGGTTTTAAATTTTTCTGATTTTAATGTTTGTGCCACTAAATTCCATTTCAAAGTGAATCCTGTACCAAAGAACAATATATGCCATAGATTAAACCAGAATTGCCCTGTTTGAAGCAGTGAAAGAACATCTTACTCTGGGAAGTTCCCAAGTACCCTCTCAGAAACACTGCATGTGCAGTAATCTGAATTTGAAAACCTCTGGGGTAAATAATTTCCAATGTCTCTTCCCATGGAAAAATTTTAATTTAATTTAATTTTAATTTTTTATTTGATTTTTTTTTAATTTGATTTTATTTTGAGCAAAGTCAGTTTGTGCCATATACTCTTGATTTGAACATGACTTTTGAAGAATTCCCACTCAGGTTTGCACTTTGGCAGAAGGCACATCCACTATCTTAATAGCCAGTCAGTTCAACTCAACTCCCTTATTGACAATTTGATCCACCACCCCTTTCTCCCCACCAAAGTTATTTATTTAATCTGCCTGAGAAGCTAATTAACCCAACAAATGAAACCAAAATTAAATAAAATCTTATTTTACTTTCAAGAGTTTAAGGCGGCAGCTCCAAAGAGCCTTTCTGTGAATACTGTAACTTAAACTTAGGATCTCAGTTGAGAAGTTGTGATTATTAGGAAATCTACTTAAACTTACAGACTTGATTTCTCTTCTTGGCAGACCACTTTTAAAAAGAAACAATGGAGAATAAGAAAGGACAGTTATTAAATAAAATGTTACCAATATTACATGATCAAATTACCATGTTCTTTGCTACAAAATACTCTAGAAGAGACTGTGCTTCCATTTGATTTGTATGATGATCTGCGTCATGCATATAATCCATTCAAGCCAAGAAAATATCTGGGAGACAAGTATGTTATGACAAGTTTTCTACCAGTCGTTGCCCTCTGACCTTTTACATACTGTAGATATTCTAGAAATTCTAGCCAGCCAAACAAAAGCTGGTTAATTACCTCTTTCATTATGCCTATGAGAATAAACTGGTTTCTTGTTAAATATTTCATATGATCCGTTTGAACAGAGATATTAGTTAACTTATTGCTTATTTTAATACTCCACAAACTTGTAATAAAGTCAAATATTTTTACCAAACAACAAAATGATGTGGAGATTGGAATGTTGCATAAAAAACAAAAAACAAAAAACTGGTAACTTGAACTGGAAACAAGATGAAAATGTAATTTTTCAGTTGCACAAAAGTAACCATGGCATTATCTTTTCTTTTGTGTGTGCTGGTGATTTAATTTGGTAGTTTTAGAAAATGTGTCTATTGCTGTGTTTAAAAATTCTAATTACAGCGATTGGTAAAGAAGTTTCCAAGCACAAGGGGTATTTGTAGAGAATTGGTGAGATTGACAAGTGATTGACAGGTAAACAACCTCACTGTGCCCTTATATTCCCTTCTGTGATGCAAGACTATAGATACGACATAAGCCTCAGGAAGTAATCACCATCCAATTTTTATTAAATGCTTGGCTTTGTGAATGTAAACAATATTGTGCATTAGCTGAGTGAATATACTGTTTTCTTTTTTGCTGCCACACCACCCTTACTAAATGTGGTGGAATATCTGTGAAAGAAACAAATGGGAACTTTCCTTTAATGTTTAACTGATTTTAAACTCTTAAAAAAGAAAGAAGCAAAGTGCAGATTTCATCAAATAGATTGAAATCATCTACAAATGAATGAAAGGGATAATGTTTCTAACTTGAAATTTTCTGTGTATGACTTACCAGTGCCAGTGTGAAATTGCCCTTTCTTTTTTGCTAATGCAAAGGCTGTCAGCTCAGCTTGTACATAGAGCATTGTGTTCTGTGAAATCAGAAGCTCTTGGAATTGTTTGTCCTTGAAAGTGGTTTGCTGTTAATATATCTTGATTTTCAGAGTGCCATTTTTTTCTATCTTGGCACAATGCCTTTTTCCCCCCGTTTCATTACAAGTGATTTTTTTTAGAAGTCATGCGTATTTCTTATTTCGCATTTCTTTCAATCCTGATTTCTTTTAAAAAAAACTCTATAATAGCCTATTTTGATAATATATTCATAGATAGCTAATAAAAAAGACGAGGGTTATTGTGGACTGTGACTCTTTTAAAAATGGTCCACATTCTTAGTAATGATTTCCAAATTGTGGGATATACCTGAAGTAATATTTTTGTCCTCCTGAATTTTAAAATTTGAAAGATATTTGTCTGTTTGCAACCTTTTAATGTCTTTAAAATGTTCTGATTGCCTTACACTTTGGAGGCAAAATCATCCTAATGCTTTTCTTTGTCTTCAACTTGAATCCTAAGAACTTGAATATTTTAATTGAGCTTTTTACCAGCAGATGATGAGTCAGTGCAGATAAAAGAGAAACTAAGTACAGTAAAATCTGTGTTTGCTAACCAGCAAAATCTGGAAAATTGCATTTTTGAGATTCCCTAGGCCAGATCGTCAATCTGTCAATCTAATAAATGTCAGTAGGGTAAGTGAATCGGGTAGGGTGACCATGGTGGAATTAGGTTAAAGTTGCTAATGATTTATTATATACTGTTGTTGCTAATTTTGAAAATCTCATAGGGTTTTCACAAACAAAAGTGATATACCTGTGTGTATCATGCAATTTCATTCCCTTGCCAGGCTATGAAGGAAAAACGGGAGGTTTGAAAAGGAGACCATATGAGTCAACATGAATTAACTCTGAATTAACAGTAACCGATATCCTGTCTTAATATATCTCATAATAAATTTTTTATGTGAGTGTATTCCAAGTTTTTGTAAGTCATTTAGAATTTGGAACATGTTTTCCCTTAGAAACTATGTTGTAAATACTGGTTCAGTTGCCAGGTCAGTGCATTCAACCTATTTAATCCATATGTGTTTAAGCTACAGAACGAATGATGTTTGCTTGAGTGTGGGATCATAAAGGCATATGTGCGGAAAAGAGTACAAAGTGATAGGCATTTTCTCTGCTTTCTCGGAAGAAAATGGTCCTGTAGAAAATTTCATAAAATACTGTCTTGGGTACGCCTTTCCCTTCCTTTTGCGCTTATTTAGCTCGACAGTGGTTCCAGGCCTTCCTGTGATGCTATAGCTCAAGCAGACCCAACCGAAGAGCCATCTAACCAACTCTTCGGAAGGAAAGCAACCTGTTCAGCCAGTTCACAGTGGGGCATAGCATTTTGAACACTTTATTGCTCTGGACTTAGATTAACTTCAGCTTTCAAAGTGACAAAAATTTGATTAAAATAGCAAAGTTAAAAACTACTGTGAAGTGTAAAAAAAGAAAATTTGGGTATGATGGAAGCATCTTGGTACATTGCTGGAGCTTTTATGAAGGTCTTAGGTCTCAGTTGTGATTTTTAAAGTTTCTTTCCTTTTTTCCCTTTGAAATGCCTCAGTTCTATAAAAACTTTGTGGTTTTTCATAGTAACCCTCATAGGGATGGCGGTAGGGACCTTGCTGAGCAGAGGCCAATTCAGGGAAGTTAATAATAAGCTCTTTGTTTGCAAGTTGGGGATTGTAATTTATTACATTATTTTTCAATAATTGTTGAATTACTATTACTCATAGTTGTAATATTACATATATTTCAGTGACTGTATTACTTTTTGAAGTCTGTTTTTCCCACTATCCTATATTCATAAGGGAGAGTAGAGATTGGATCATTTTCTTTGCTCTGTGTTAATTCCCACTTTTGCCACACCAGTTGTTTTTAGACCTGCTGGGACAGGCAGGTGAAAGCGAACCCATCCAATAACTGAATCATGACATAGCTGTTTCTTCTGAGACATAAAGGTATGCAGTGCTTTGAGTAATGACGATGTACTTTTTAAAAGTTCTTCCTAATATATTTGTATATCAACAAGGGTAAAAACAAATTTTATTACCAGAACATTATCTCAAACCATGCTTTAGTAAGAGCAGCTCTTTATTTTATTTTCTTGGACATTTGGCTTAAAGGATGACAATGTGTATTTTAAATCGAGGAGAGAAAATGACAGCATTGGTGACTTACAAAAATTAAACAACTCATTTGGACATTCTATGTATTTCACTGAATTGAAAATTAATTGCTTTTGTCTTCACTATGTGTGGATTTTCATGACTTCTTTTTATCAAGAAAATAATTTACAATGGCTAAACATAGGTTTCAAATGCAGCTGTAGGTCTTTAATTTTATTTACATTGGTCACTTTGCCCCCCCCCCCCCCCCTTTTTTTTTTAAAGATCTATCATGCAGTGGTCAAAAATGTGGACTTTTCAGGCCCAATAGGGGGAGCCAAGTCCATACTTATTGAGGTTGCCTGGCATTATTCTTGTTGCCCATTTGTGAAAGCCAAAGGACTACTTTGGCAGTCTACAGGGCCTCATAACACACACTTTTCATTAAAAATAATGCATTCTTTTATGTTAATTATTTTAGTCTGTGATAGAAAATCTATTGATCGCTTATGAGCATGACTAGAAAATTCTGAAATAGGGGTCGTTTTCAAATATACATTTTATTTGAGGTAAAGATAATCATATTAATATAAACTTTTCATGATAAAAATCAACGTACAAATATATAGAACATTTTAGTACTCATAAAAATTCTTTAGATACGGTGTATGATATTTAGGTTGTTAAAGATGTAAAAAATCTCTACTTTTAAACTAATTGAATTTATAAAATAATTAAAATCACATGATTCAATGTTGTATGGATTTTTTTAAACCACATACCTTGCTTTCTTTAAAATAAAGCACTTCAACTAAGTTCAAGGTCTACCACAATGAAACATTTAGGGTGGTATTGAATTTCCATAATTGTTTGGTTCTGTGTTCTATTTTCAGTAAAGAAAGTAGAATGGTTTTACTTATTTGAATTACTGTAGGGTATATTTTATAATAAGACCTTCTCAGAGATCATAAAAGTTTTCAGTCTGATATTTGCATTCATCTTGACCAGGGACATGAAGTTGTATTGTGCAAGGACATTCATTTGTTTGTTTTCATAGTTTAAAACACCTAATGTTTCCTCATTTCTGTACAACTATCATTTTATTTTTTTAAACTTTTATGTCCCTAGCGAGCTACGTATCTATATATCCTGGGTTATAAGATGTAATGAATGCATTTGGATTATCTCACACACATATGTAGGCACACACTTTACACATACCTTCCTTGTTCTCAACTACAATAAAATTTTGGTCTGTATTTCATATATATTTAGTAACTAACATGGGGATGGACATGTATGTTAAGTAACTAATTAATGATTGATTGCCTATTTTTAATTTCGGAAGAAACAGATTTCCAGTTTACCATTTGAAAACAAATGAGAGAATTTACATTTTCCCCTGCATAACTCTCATTTTTTAAATTCGCTTCTATGATTCCTAGAGCTTAGTTGGAGTGTCATTATGCTACCAGAAGTCTAAAATAAAATAGCACTTACTGACTTGCAATGTAATTTAAAAATTAGATTGCTATACAATGTTATAATTAAAATCTATTCTCATTAGTCTTTGTAGTCCCTCGACATATAGCAGAGTTTCCCACATGTTAGATGCATCATAAAAGATGGGTAAATGGAAGGACAAATGAATGAATGATGAGCGAATTCTTACTGGCTATGGGACCTTGAAACATATATATATTTATATATGTTTTCTTGTATATGAAATTAGCTTCTAACAGTCTTACTTTACTAACAAGGTTGTTGGTATGGAAGGGCTTTAAAATTTATAAACATTATATAATTGTGAAATTATTATGAATAAAGTGGTAACGAACTTTTATAATTCAGAATAACAACTTTGGAGATATCTTTATTATAATCTTAAGAAAAAGATGAGCATATTGTTGCCTATTTGAAAGTTCCTATATGAAAATTTCTCCTTTTTTCAGCATTGCAGTGTGTAATGCTTGTAGGAATTGCCAAAATAGATTAATGTTTGTTGAAATGAGATCCCTGTTTTATCCAATTACCTGTTAGTTCTTCATGCCTTAGAATGCCATTTTTCCCCAATGGCGCATGCTAACTCTATTTTATGTGCTTCTTATGTAACATTAGTTCTAGACTACCTACTTTTAATTGAGGCGAAACATAGTTAAATTTTCATATCATGGATTCTATTTCCCAATAAGAGATAAGGAAGAAAACTATTGAAATCTTTCTCTAATAACATTTCTTTAAATTAATTAGAATATTTGGAGTAGTGAAATATTGATAGGGGATGATGTAATTTCATTTGTAAATAAGAATTGGGGTTTAAAAAAAATCTTAAAGACTATTTTAGAATAATCCTATCCCTCATGAGAAAAGTTGTCTTGACAACAGTACCATTTATAATTAGAAATGATGAATATTTTATTTCTCAAAGGAAAATTTTCCCTAAGTATGCTAGACAGTGATTGGGCTAAATGTTCATCAGACCCAATCATTCCTAGTGTAAAAATATACTGAATATTGACATTTTTACTCAAGAAGACCTTACATTTTATTTTATAAGGAAAGGGTTTTCATATACATTTTCATAATTGAATTCTGTGAGGTAAGCAAAGGAGATATCATTGGCCTCGTTTTCCAGAAAGAGTCCATATCTAATAAGTGGCAAAAAATAGAACTAGACAAATGTAGATTCATTTTTTCTTTCCATCATTTTGCCAAAGGGTGCAGAAGCATATGTCACATATCAGAATTGTGCTTTTACTCATGTTGGAATTCACTTTTTCATATCCTGTAATTTATATGTTTTTCCATTTGTAATATTTTGTTTTCTTTACATATAAATGAAGAATTAGCTAAGTAAAATATCCAGTACAGATTCAGTCTTTTTGTAAGTGCTCATGATTTAAATAAATGCCTTTTAAAATGTAAAGACAAGATTCCACCTTCATTTTGTGTAGTCATTCTTTATTTCAGTCATCACATCTTTACCCAGTGCCTACTGGGTGCCGGGAAATGTGGGGCTTTCAACGTAATTGAAACCGGGTCCTAATGGGAGGGATAGAAGAATTCATCTATTCAAAGCAGTGCCCCATCTTCAGGGAACTGAAATTCAAAGTGCTGTGCGATGTTCCAGGATAGAGTCATCACTTCCGGATAATGGGTTCAGGAAGACTGGAGAGGAGGTGATACTTGAGGCGGGCCAAGAAAAAATGTTTCTATTTGTAGAGGAAGGTTGAGGTTGTGGTGTAACGTCCACTATAGGAAATGACAGGCAATTCACTGTGGTCAGGAAGCAAGAGAGAGAGCAAGTAAGTGGGGGCTAAGATGGAATGTCAAATGGGGCCCGAATCTAGAGGCCTTGGCACATTTTTAAAGTAAGCATTTATCATCCATTAAGATCTGTTACCATGGATTCAATGACCTATTGAATTACACAGTTGTTTGTATCTAATTCCACATGGTATAAACCTTGCGTGATCTAAATTTACCTTCTGTCATCGTCTATATGATTATATTACAAATCCAATTTTTGGCACCTTGTAACTATATTATAATTAAGGTTTAAACTGAGACATACTTTATCATTAATTCAAATATTATGCTTTTGAAAGTGTAAATGAAATTATCCTCATAAGATTTTAAAATTAAAGTAGTGCTATATGGAATACTTTAGCCTCATGTTGTCTGAGACTTACTTTTAATACAGGTTCACTGTTTCTATTCTATTAATGCAAGTATAGCATTTTAATTCAGGATTTTCAGCAGTGGGGATTTAGTGAGTGTACGTTATCCTATAAATGCCCTTGGAAGTCAGATGTTTTGCTTTTTATAAGGCATTAAGACAGGGATTGAATCAAAGTGTAAAGGCTCTTGAAATTTATATTTCATTTGTTATTTTTTTAACCGAATAGGAATTTCTTTCTTTATTACCTTCCATTTACTTTTAAAACACATTTCACATCGTAGAGAAGCTCTGATGTCTTAAACTCTGAATGTAATTACAATTGTGATATTTTTATTTTGAAGATAGTGCTTGAAAGACTACATCTCATAGAAATGAAATAAATTATAGGAAAGGCCTCTTGCTCTCTTTCTTTTCTTATCCTATGTACAAGCTCTGTGCTAGGTGCTCCTGATCCCAGGGTGTGTAATGGTAAGCCCTTAGGGAGCCAGAGGCCTTCGAATGGGCAATCAAGAACAGTGAATTAGTGTCAGTACTGAGAGAGAGTCATGATCATCATCTGAGCAGGCACAGATGTGGGTTTGTTCTGCCTGCATGGAGGCTTTATAAAAAAAGTACTTGAGTGGGGCTTGAAGAGAAAATTCTATGTTAATGGAGCTGAGGACTGGTGAACAGCATTCCAGCAACATGGAATGGCAAAACTAAACACTAAAGACCTACAAAAGACATGTGCAAATCTTAATCCATGTTCCTGTGGGTGTGAACCCATTTGTAAATACGACCTTTTGAAGATGTTATTATTAGTTAGGATATGGCCCAATTGAATCAGAGTAGGTTTTAATTTGTATGATTGGAGGCCTTTTTAAGAGAGGAAATCCAGACGCCATTGGTCAGTGGAAGCCAGAAGTCAGAGGAAGCCAGAGAGGAGACAGAAGTGGCCTTGTGACAGAGGACTGGCATCACCACAACTCTACTGACAATGGGGGAAAAGCATGGCCTTGGCACATCTGATTTTGGACTTCTAGCCTTCAGAACTCTGAGATAATATCTTCCTGCTGTTTAAGACAACCCACTGTGTGGTACTTGTCATAACATTTCTGAAAAACTAATTTAAGCAATATAATAACTAATAAATTGCATATTAGGGATCAGAGAAAAACCTGGTTTGAGGGACCTTAACTATGATGCAATGGAGTTTGGATTTTGTTCTAGTTTGCTAATGCTGCCAGAATGCAAAACACCGAAAAGGGACTGGCTTTTATAAAGGGGGTTTATGTGGTTACACAGTTATAGTCTTAAGGCCATAAAATGTCCAAGGTAAGGCATCAACAATCAGGTGCCTTCACTGGAGGATGGCCAGTGGCGTCCAGAAAACCTCTGTTAGCTGGGAAGGCATGTGGCTGGTGTCTGCTCCAAGTTCCTGTTCCAAGATGGCTTTCTCCCAGGATATCCCTCTCCAGACCACAGCTCCTCTTCAAAATGTGACTCTCAGTTGCTATCGGGGCATTTGTCCTCTCTTAGTTTCTCCAGAGCAAGAGTCTGCTTTCAACGGCCATCTTCAAACTGTCTCTGTAAGCTGAAGCTCCTCTCCCAGTTCCAGTGTGCTCTTCAAAGTGTCCCTCTTGGCTGTAGCTCCTCTTCAAAATGTCGCTCTCAGCTGCACTGAGTTCCTTCTGTTTGTGAGCTCATCTATATGGCTCCAGTGATTTAATTTAGATCCACCCTGAATGGGTGGGGTCACACCTCCATGGAAATCATCCAATCAGAGTCATCACCCACAGCTAGGTGGGTCACATCTCTATGGAAACACTCAAAGAATTACAGTCTAATCAACACTGATACGTCTGCCCACACAAGACTACATCAAAGATAATGGCATTTGGGGGGACATAATACATTCAAACCAGCACAGATTTCATCCAGTAGAGTGGGAGAAACACAGATGATGTTTAAACATGTTCAGATTTGTAACCTAGAAAAATAATTACAATTTAGAGGATAGGTGCTTGGAGCTGGAGGCCATAGGTCATTTTCTCCTTCAGAGTTTTGGTTGTGAGGGCTGAGGAAGTATTTTATTCAATCTCATGTCACACACTACTACAGACAGTTACTCAATACAAGTTTTTTCATTGAATGAATGCTGCTATTCTTCCCTCTACCCTTAAGTAAAAGCCCAGTTAGAAGATTCTTACATTAAAAAATGAGGTGAAAGACAGCTCAAGACTGAACTGTGCCATTTGGATGTCTTACGTCCTCCAAAATGCCATTTTCTTTGATGCAGAAGTATTTAGTTTTGATTAGGTTGTAACCTTTGGATGGGGTTATTTCCTTGGAGATGTGACCCATCCACCTGTAGGTGACAACTCTGATTGGATTATTTCCATGGAGGTGTGGCCCCACCCAAACAGCATGGGTCTTAATTAAGTCACTGGAGCCCTTTAAGAGCTCAGACAGAAGGAGCTTGGTACAGCTGCAGCTTAGAGAGATATTTTGAAGATGGCGGTTGAAAGCTGACACTGACATTCTGGAGAATGCCATTTTGAAAAGCAACCTGGAAGCAAGCAGATGCCAGCTACATGCCTTCCAAGCTAACAGAGGTTTTCTGGATACCAATTGGCCTTTTTCCAGTGAAGGTATACTCATGTTTAAGCCTTGGTGTGGACACTTTTATGGCTGTAGAACCATAACTTCGTAACCAAATAAACCCCCTTTATGAAAGCCAATCCATTTCTGGTATTTTGTGTAATGGCAACATTAGCAAACCAGAACATGAACTAAGGTACTGGAAATGGATAACATTGAATGTATTTGAGGAACATTTCAAATGAGAACACAAAAGTATATGGCTGTGGAGGAAGGAGAGGAATTGGGTAGACTATCAGGTTGGTCCCAGTGAAGCACGTCTTACAGTGTTCACATTCTCTATAGTCCCCTCTATTGAATCTGAGTTTGGCTATGTGACTGGCATTTGCAAATCTGACGTTAGCAACCGAGAGGCTAGCAGAGGCTTGGTAAATACTTGCATGTTAGGGACTTTCCTGTTAGAATGTTTTCGGTTATAGTATTCCTTCTTGGAACCCAGCTACCATACTATGAGGGAAGCCCAAGAAGTGATGTGGAAGATCACATGGAGGAAAGCTGAGGTTCCTAGCCAACAGCCCTAGCCAACAGCCTCATCTGCATTCCCAGACAATCCTAACTGCCAACCATATGTATGAGACCATTTAGGAACTTCCAGCCATCCAGGTGCCCCAGTGACACCACATGAAGCATAAAAGCCACCCATTCGAACCACAGAATGTTGAATGATTCTGATTGTCACATAGCAATGTGTAAATCAAAGAAGAAACAAGAGTGACTCTAATATATCTATCCTGATTTAGTAGATGGATTGTGACACCTTCATTTATCTAAGATCAGAAATACGAGAGGAGTATACCCTTGCTAGGGCACTATACTCTGAGCTCCTGAAAAGAAAAATATATGTTTTGAGGTATAAACATGTTTACTGTTTTCTACCCATAGCATGTTTTTTGAATGCAGAATTGTAAGAAAACCATGCTCAGGATGATGATGTATCATTTGATTTCTGTTAGATTGATTCCAGAGCTCTCTTTCTTTTTCTTTACCATGGATGCCTGTGATCTAACATACTGAATGGATTGCGGGAGGTGCATATGCGCACACACACACACACACACACACACACACACACACACACACACACCAAAAGAGGAAAAAAATATTTGTTGAACTGGAACTAGTTAGATCACAATACATGGGAAAAAATCATGCTATATATCATATCTTAAGAAACCAAAATTAATGAACAAATTTCAGTAGCTTAGGCTAAGCCATTCTTATCCTTTATATTTCATCTAGCCTACATAGAATCTAGGTATGGGAAACCTCTAATTATACAGGCAGCTTGTGTTCTTGGGTTAGAAAGCATATGGGGTCACATAGAAGTTAGAATAAATGTTTTGGTTTTGGTTACTATTTCCTGATGAAAATGTGTAATTGAGTGGTCCTAAGTAAGTTACAGTGTCCATATAGGATTGCTTAAGTGCTTGCTAGGTTTCCAAAGCTGTAAATTCCTGCTACTGAATTTGCATAGTTCTTACACTTTCATTACTATCACAATTTCATTTGGCCAAGAAACAAGCCCTGGGACAGACCTTTGTCATCCTGGACTAAAAAGGGAGGGAAAAAAAAAGAGATAAAATGGTGAAATAGGTTAAATCCGTGCAAGATGATGAAAGGAAAATTTTTTTTTTAGTTTTCTGACGTTTAAAGCAGCAGGGGGCAGTAGAACATTTTGAGTATGGAGCAAAGGTAAAAGGTGGCCTGGTCAGTGGAGAAAGACAGTGGCATCTCTTAAGAGTTGTTCACCCACTCCCCCACAAAGACATAAGACTATCTATGGTTATTCATATTTTTTGTTCTCACAGCCCTGCAAGCTGGGGAAAAAAAGTAACATATAGTCAACATTAATAGTAAATAAGTCCACCCCTTTTAGAAAAAAAGTTTTTGCTTCTTTCTCAACTAAATCAGTAAATAGAATTTGCTTCCAATGAACCGTTTGTAATAATTTGTTTTAATCCCTTTCCCTCTTTATCATAACTTGATTGGAAGTGCTAATAAGTGTAGTACAGGGAATCAAACTAGGAAGCAGGAGAATCGTAAGCCACATAATATACTGAGTATTTAATCTTTCCCTTCCGGTTTGAGGTCTTTATCCTGCTGTACTTTCTTATGCTTTAGCAAGTCAAACCAAATCACACTTTGTTCCCAGGGGAATCCTTTGCTCTCCTGCCTCTGTGCCTTCACTCGTGCTGCACCTGTTGCTTAGGACACCCTTTTCTGCAATTGATAACCAGTCCATCAAAATGTATTTAGGATTCCAGATTATTCCAAATAGCCACTTCCAGATATTTCCCCAAGCAGAAGCATTTGCATTCTTCATTGCATTCTCCATGGCAATATCCTTACACCCATCAATATTCTATGTTAAAAAAAATCACCATTTGGATAGATTTTTAAATTTCTCTAAGAGATTGCCAGCTTCTTGAGTACAGAAACACATCTCTCAGACACATACCCAGTGCCTACTGTAGTTTCTTATTAGACATTTGTTTAATATTTATTCAGTCTAATTGCACATATCCCTGGTGAAACTTACCTAGTATGCATTCAGGCATTCAAGAAGGTGGTGGAGGGGAGTGAAAGGACGGGAAACTAATACCTATTAAGTGCTTAATTGTGTACTAGGCACCGTAATTTTTTTGTGTCAGTTCTCTTTACATCCTAATGGCAGTCCTTTAAGATAAGCAACATTGTGTCTATGCAGTTGAGGAGCTGGAGATAGTGAGAGGCAGAAATGGATTTTGAGACCACTACCACCACCACCACTCCCCCACCACTTCCAAAGCCCACGTTGCTTTAACTATGCAGCAGTTTTTTTTTTTTTTTTTTTTTAGTCTACTATGTGCAACACCATATTTTAGATAGTATTGATTCTACACTGAATAAAATACTATCCCTGTCTGTGAACTGCTCACATTCCAGCAGGGGAGAGATTAAAGCAATTATTACGATTCTGAGTGATAAGTGCTTTAAAAGTGTCCTGTGAGTACACAGCCAGGAAACCATTAGCTCTGCCTCACGGAGAGCTGTCTAGCAGAAGTAAGAGGTGAGGGGGCTTTGGAGGATTAGCACTTCACCAGGTGGAGAGGCTCCTCAGGCTGAGGAAAGATCCTCAGGCCAAGAAACTGGAAGGCACAGTCCCAATATATCAGTTCACTGGGTGGGAGTCGACCTTAGTGTGTCTGTGTCTTTGGTGAGAAGCGAGTGGGCATTGCCCTCCCCTCATTGTAGGGTCTCTGGAGCACTCAAAGGTGCCGGTAGTTAATCTGATATGTTAAATCCTGTGAGTGCAGAAGTTTATAGTCTGTGGATTAGGTATCAAAGAAGTGGTTTATAGTGAAAATGTAAGATCAGACAGGAAATATAGGAGAGCAAACAGTGAAGAAAGCATGGACTTTGAAGTCAAATAGATGATGCTTTCAATCCCACTTTTTAGCTACATGACTTTGAGCAGTAACCCAACCTCTCTGATTTTCAGTTGCTGCCTCCATAAAATGGAGATGTTAACTACCTCAGAAACTTGTGTGGGGATTAGAGATGACAGATGCAGCTCCTGATTGGTGGTAGGTGTTCAGTAAACATTAAGTATTCAGTTTTTGGCCAAGTGCATAGGCTTAAATTTTCTACATGTAAGTAGAGATTAGTAAGGCAGTATTGTTTTTGAGAGTGTTTTTGTATATGAGTACAATATAGTCTCAAATTCTTAATTTTATATGTGTATGTAAATGCATAGACACACAAACATGCACTTTATATAATTTAGTGAAATTCTAATGCTCTAAGGGCATAGAAAACTATGTTTTTCATATTTTTGCATTTATTAGTATGAAATAAACATTATTTTGTGATTCTTCATTGAGTCTTATTCTGGAGGGTTTTGAGGTTAAATCTAGTTTCAGGTCATCCCTAAGATATTTTAGGCTTCTCCTATCAGATTCATCATTATTATCATTATTATTTCAAAATTATGATTATGATTCTTCTAGTTTTTCAACCAGTTTCCTCAGTTGTCAGGTACATACAATTAACAGCAGAGTTTTTTCTGTAGCTGGATAATTTTAACTTGAAAGAATGTATATTCTTTTTACAATGAAGTTACTTTCATGTGTTTCACAATTTTATTGTTTACGGAAAGTTTTTTGGTAGGAAGCCAAGTAAAATGTGAAGGCCTTTAAGTTATTTCTTGGATTTATAAACTTTTCTGCGCATCCCTATGCCTTCTTTCAGTCTCCAAGTATGACAGTACTCCATCCTGTTCATAGCTAATATTTCTATTTCTTTTCTTGTTCCCCCTGGGTTTGCTCTTCCACAGGATCCTTTTCATCAATTATTTCCATTCCTCCTATACTTTTATAACATTTTACTAGCCGTTTTCCTCTGCCTATCATTGTAGTCAACATTCTCCCAACCTAAAAGAGGAAGCAACAAATAAAATATCCTTTCATTCAGCATTTCCCCACGTG
Source organism: Choloepus didactylus (assembly GCF_015220235.1). Lineage (NCBI taxonomy): Eukaryota > Metazoa > Chordata > Mammalia > Pilosa > Megalonychidae > Choloepus > Choloepus didactylus. Next base: position 20,765,575 of record NC_051309.1, read on the forward strand.
TTAGAACTATGTTTCTGTCCTCTCTTCAGCTAAGCTTCTTGATGTTATTTATTTGCTTTATCTGCTACCTAATTTCTCATTCATTCCTCAGTCCATTGGAATAGCCTTTGCCCTTTGCCACACCACTAAACCTCCTTTTATTAACATCGCTGATAACTTTCCTAATCTTCCTTTACCCAGTCCAGTGGCTACATCTCAGTCTTCTACTACATTGGACAGAACTTATCACCATCTTGTCCTTATACATCAGTATTTCCTCAGATTTCTTTCCTGCTTATTTTTTTCTCATTCTGTACATGCTGTCTGGACATGCTTTCTGATCCTGTACATGCTAAATTTTAACTACAGCCACCCCCTGACATCTCTAAAATCTGTATCTCCAGCCCTGAACTTCATTATATACATGAAGCACTTTGCTAGCCATACACACTTGGACTCATTAGCAACTCATACTCAAATCTCTCTCTCTTATGCTGACCTTCTCCTCTTCCATGCCCTCCAAGAATTTTTTCCTTTTACTCTATCTCTGTAATATTGGTTCCTATGTATTTTGAGTCCACTTTTCCTTCTCAATCCTGTTTACCATTGCCCAGTTTTGCCTCTCATCATCTCTTCTCTAGATTGCTACCTAGGCCCAAATTGTCTTGCTGGGTACAGCCATGCATTCCTTCCATGAATTTTCCTCATTGCTGCAGAATACTTTATTTGACAGCCAAGCCTCCCAGTATAATTCTCCTAAAAGCTTTTTTGTGCTTCTAGACCTCATTTTCTAAATTAATTTCAGGTTAGTTTTCACAGATATATCTTCAAGAATGGGAATGGGTTTATTGTTGTCTGTATTCTCAGAGCTTATCACATTGTAGGTAGTCTATAAATCCTTATGACTGGAACCCAGCATTTTATGCCAAACTAATTTTGATAAAGAAAGTGAATGTATAGGAAAAGCTGGGGGCAATTAGAAAACAGTTTTGAGTTTTAAACTCTGCATCCCATTTTTATACCAAGCTGTTAGGACAGGATTGTTCCTCAGACATACATGTTTAAAAACTAACATTTTGAAAATGTGATGAAATAATGTTGAATTTCTTTATTATATATTTGGATGGCTGTGTTATAAATTTAAAATGAGGTAATCTATGTAAGAGATTGTGCCTGTTTGGATATATCATGTCCCCCCAAAAGCCATGTTTTAATCCAGTCTTATGGGATATTTGGATTAGATTGTTTCCATGGAAGTGTGACTCAACCAACTGTAGGTGGAACATTTTGATTAGATACTGCCATGGAGGTATGGCCCCACCCATTCAGGGTGGGTCTCAATTAGATCACTGGAGTCCTTTGAGAGATGCTTGAGTGCTGACAGAGATGCTAGGAGCCCACCGAGATGTTTGCTGATGCTTTGAGATGCTAACCCAGAGTTTGCTCTGAATAAGCTAAAAGAGGACAAAACACCCAAGAGCGACTGAGAGAGACTTTAGGAGAGATGCTTAGGGGCTGATGCTTAAAGCTGCTTGGGGACATTTGGAGATGCTAGCCCGGAGACATTTTGGAGAAAGCCATTTTGAAACAGAACCCCGGAGCAAAGGAACAGCAGATGCCAGCCACATGCCTTCCCAGCTGACAGAGATTTTCTGAACACCATCAGCCTTTCTTCAGTGAAGGTATCCTCTTGTTGATGCCTTAGTATGGATGCTTTTGTAGACACAGAACTGTACATTTGTAATCTAATACATCCCTTTTATAAAAGCCAGTCCATTTCCGGTATTTTGCATAACGGCAGCATTAGCAAACCCGAACCGAGGTTTTTATAGGACTTGATGCATTGTAGTGCTCCATATGGTGGGCATTCTAATTGTATTTTAAACACATGTTATTTGGAAACTTGAGTATAAAATTCTGTTGCAAAAATGTTCATTAATTTTTTCTCAAAGTTATGTTGCATACCCTTACTACCAGCGAATAGTACTACTTTGGTTTGTAAATTTTGTTTGTTTTGTTTTGCTATCCTAATTGAGAAAGAACTATTTTGTATAGTATGTTTGGTAAATTATACACAGTATTGAGGCTTGATTGCTTACAAAATTAATTTCATTTTGTTTGAAATACATTCCATTAAGCCATTATAAATGTGTATTCAATAAGTTATTTGAAATATTATTCAGATGAAAATATATTGAGTTTTTAAGGGCTTTCAGTATCAGTTCTATTTCTGTGAGTGTGTTCGCTTTCTAATACAAAGAATGCTATTTGAATTGTTTACTGCAGTAAGCCACTGGTTGTTTTCAGGCATAATGGAAAAATGGTGTAGCCACAATATGGTATTTTCTAAAAGCACATGAAGTATTTTATGAATAAGATTAGTGATAGAATTTAGTGGCATTTTATGACCATGACAGTGGAGGTGTGCAACATGAGAAGTTTGTATTTTCAGAACCGTTTCTCAGAGTGTTATTTTAAAGAAAGTGAAACTCTTTCTTATAAGAACAGATATTGGGTTTCCACTAACTGTATTAAGTATATGGTTTTAAGTTACTGTATGGAAAATTTGGGTTACTCACTTATTAAGCCATTTTAATGTGAACCAGGAAAAGTTTAATAGTCATAATCTTCTAAAATTGTCACATACTTATTTGGGTGTGGTGATTGTAAATTTATTCTTTAGCAAAATACTGATGATTTCCTAATTTCATCTCCCTCAGAATGTCTTGAGTTGGTTTCTTGCCAGCCACCCCCCCCAACCCCCCACCCCCATTTCCCTCAGCTTCCTACCTGTCCCACACACACACAGCTCATAGTTTATATTTGGGTTCACTGTGTGTGTTATACAGTCCTATGTTTTTTGTTTTTTTTTTATTCTAGAAACATAGATATACCCTAAAATTTTTCTTTTTAACCACATTCAAATATAAATTCAGTGATGTTAATTATATTCACAGTGTTGTGCTATCACTACCACCAGCCTTTACCAAAACTTTTCCATCAACTCATAAAAATTTAAGCATTACCTCCCCATTCCCTGCACCCTTCCTGACACCCAGTTTCTGACTCTATGAATTTGCTTATTCTAATTGTTTCATGTAAGTGAGATCATACAATATTTGTCCTTTTGTGTCTGGCATATTTCACACAACATGATGTCTTCAAAGTTTGTCCATGTTGTAGCATGTATCAGAACTTCATTTCTTTTCATGGCTGAATTTTCCATTGCATGTATTTACCACATTTTGTTAATCCATTCATTGGCTGATGGACACTTGCTTTGCTTACATCTTTTGGAAGATGTGAATAATGCCTCTGTGACTATCACTGTGCAAATATATGTTTGATTCCCTGCTTTCAGTTCTTTTGGGGAACATACCTAGAACTGGGATTCTGGAGTCTTGTGGTAGTGTTTTATACTTAACTTTGTGAGGAACTCCCAAACTGTCTTTCACAACGTCTGCACATTTTACATTCCCACCAACAATGAATGAGTGTTCCCAGTTCTATATATCCTTTCAACCATTTGATTCCCTTTTTTAAAAAATAGTAGCCATTTTAGTTGATATAGTGGATTATCTCATTGGAGTTTTGATTTGCATTTTCCTAATGGCTAATTGTGTTGAGCATCTTTTATGTGCTTTTTGGATGTTTATATATCTTCGTAAGAGAAATGTCTATTTAAATCTTTCCCATTTGTTATTGAGTTATTAGAATCTTTGTTGTTTACCTTATAGGACTTCTCATATTTTGGATATAAACCGTAATCAGATATATATTAACCAAATATTTTCTCCCATTCTGTATATTCTCTTTTTACTTTCATAATGACGTCCTTTGATGCACAATTTTTTTATTTTTGGTGAAGTCCCACTTATCTATTTTTTTCATTTATTCTTTGTGCTTTAGGTGTAAAGTCTAAGAACCCATTAATTAACAGACAGTCTTGAAGGTGCTTCCCTATATTTTCTTCTAGGTTTTTTATAGCTTTGATTTTATTATTTAGGTCTTTGACCATTTCAGGTTTATTTTTGTATATATGGTGTAAAGTAGGGGTGCATTTTCATTCATTTGCACATGGATATCCAGTTTTCCCAGCACTGTTTGTTGAAGACACTGTTCTTAAACCAATTGAGTGGACTTGGGACCCTTGAACAAAAGTCAGTCTCTAGAAGTGAGGATTTACTTCTGAACTCTCACTTAGATTACAATGGTCTATATGTCTGTCCTTGTTCTAGTACTATGCTGTTTTGATTACTGTAGCTTTGCAATAAGTTTTAAATAAATTTGATTCCTCTTACTTTGCTCTTCTTTTTCAAGATGGTTTTGGCTATTCGGGGTTCCTTACCCTTCCATATTAATTTGATGATTGGCTTTTCCATTTCTGCAAGGAAGGTTGTTGGAATTTTGACTGGAATTGTGTTTAATCTGTAAATCATTTTGGGTAGAATTGGCATTTTAACAATATCTAGTCTTACAGTCCATGAACATAGAATGTCCTTACATTTATTTAGGTCCTCTTTGATTTCTTTCAGGAATGTTTTATAGTTTTCTATCTAAAAGTCCTTTACATCCTTGGTTAAATTTATTCATAGATATTTGATTCTTTTAGTTGCTATTGTAAATGGATTTTTCCCCCTTGATTTCCTCTTCAGATTGTTCGTTGCTAGTGTTTAGAAACACTACTGATTTTTACAAGCTGATTTTTTACTCCGCCAATTTGTTGAATTTGTCCGTTAGCTATGGTAGCTTTGTTGTGGATTTTTCAGGAATTTATATATATAGAAATAGGAAAATATATCTCTTCCTTTCCAATTTGGATGCATTTTATTTCTTTTTTCTAGTCTAATTGCTCTGGCTAGAACTTCTAGTACAATGTTGAATGACAGTGGTGACAGTGAGCATCCTTGTTTTGTTCCTGATCTTAGAGGGAAGGCTTTCGGTCTTCACTAGGATGTATAATGTTAGCTGTGGCTTTTTCAGATACCATTTTGAGAAAATTTCCTTCAGTTCCTAATTTTTGAAGTGTTTTTATCATAAAGGGGTGCCAGAGTTTGCCAAATACCTTTTCTGCGTCAATTGAGGTGATCATGTGTTTTTTTCCCTTCATTCTATTTACGTGGTATATTACATTAATTGAATTTCTTATGTTGAACTGTCCTTGTGTACATGGGCTAAATCCCACTGGATCATCGTATGTAATTCTTTTAATGTGCTGTTGTATTCAGCTTATTAGAATTTTTTTTTTGAGGATTTTGGTATCTATATTCAATAGGGATAATGATCTGTGATTTTCTTTTCTTGTGGTATCTGGCTTTGATATTAGGGTGATGTTGGTCTTTTAGAATGAATTAGAAAGTGTTCCCTCTTCTTCAACTTTTTGGATGAGTTTGAGCAGGATTGTTATTAATTCTTCTTGGTGTGTTTGGTAAACTCACTAGAGAAGCCATCTGGTCCTGGCTTTTAGGAGAGATTTATGATTACTGAGAGGTTTATGATTACTGAGTCAGTCTTTTTGCTAGTTGTTGGTTTGTAGAATCAGTGTAGGAAGTTTGTGTGTTTCTAGGAACTTGTCCCTTTCATCTAGGTTATCAAATTTGTTGGCATACAGTTGTTCATATTACTCTCTTATAATCCCTTTAATTTTTGCAGATTTGCTGGTAATGCCTTCCACCTTAATTTCTGATCTTAGTTATTGCATCCTTTCTCACTTTTTTCTTTGTAACTCTAGCTAAGGATTTGTCAATTTTATTAACCTTTTCAAAAACCAACTTTTGACTTTTTATTATCTCTATTGTTTTAAATTCTCTATTTCATTTATTTCTGCTCTAATATTTATTTCCTTCCCTCTTTTAAACACTTTGGGTTTAGTTTGCCTCTCTTTTTCTAGATCTTCCAATTGTGAGATTATGTCTCTGATTTGAGAACTTTCTTCTTTATTAATGTGAGCATTTAGAGATATAAATTTCTGTCTCATCTCTGCCTTTGCTTCTCATAATTTTTGATATATTGTGTTTTCATTTTCATTAGCCTCAGAATATTTCCTAACTTTCCTTGTGATTGTTCTTTGACCCATTGGTTGTTTAAGAATGCCTTGTTTAATTTCCACATATTTGTGAATTTTCCATTTTTGCCTCTGTGATTGATTTCTAGCTTCATTTCATTGTGATCGAAGAAGATATTTTGTTTGATTTCAATACTTTGAACTTAATAAGACTTGTTTTGTGATCTAAGTAATGATCTATACTGGAGAATGATCCATGTGTAGTAGGAATATCCATGAATATTTTGCTGCTGTTTGGTAAAGGGTTGTATATATGACTGTTAGATCTGGTTGGTTTAGAGTATGGTTTAAGTCTTCTCTTTCCTCAGTGATCTTCCATTTAGATGTTCTATCCATGATGGAAAGAGGTACATTGAAGTCCTCTGTGGTTAATGTAGAACCATCTATTTCTCTGTTAAAAAATATGTCAATATTGGCTCTCTCTATATAAGGACTTTGCTGTTAGGTGCATATATATTTATAATTGTTATGTTTTCTTGTTGAATTGACCTCTTTATCATTATTTAGTTATCTTCTTTGTCCCTTGTAACAATTTTTGACTTAAAGTCTATTTTATCAACTACCTCAGCTCTCTTTGACTTCTGTTTTCATGGTATATATTTTTTTCATCCTTTCCATTTTAACCTAACTTACATCTTTGAATTTAAGGGGAGTTTCTTGTAAACAGCATATAGTTGAGTCATGCCGTTTTATTCATTCTGTCAAACTGTTTTCTGACTGGAGAATTTAATACATTAGATTTAAAGAAATGATTGATAATGTAGGACTTTCTTATGCCATTTTGCTATTTTGTCTTTGTAAGTTTTATACCCTTTTTTTGTCTTTTGATTATTTTGTTATTGACTATGCTCATATTTTCTATTGAACCATTTTGAGTCCCTTCTCATTGCTTTCTGTATGTACTTTTCATTTACTTTGTTTGTGGTCACAATGGGGCTTAAATTTAACATCTTATATGTATAACAATCCTGCTTGATTTGATATATATTAAACTTCAATAACATAAGCATATACTATTTCTGTAGCCCCCTGGCACCCCCACCTTTTTGCTGTACTTGTTACAAATTATATCTTTATACATTATATGTGATAGATTTATCATTACTTTGTATACATTTGCATTTTACTTTTAAGAAGTGAAAATGGAGTTATATACCAAAAAATATAACGCAACGTTACTGGCATTCATTATTACCCATTTGGTTACCTTTACCACAGGTCTTTATTTCATTATGCCACTCGATCTGCTGTCTAGTGTCCTTTCTTTTCAGTTTGAAATATTCCCTTTAGGATTGTTTGTAGGGCAGATTTAGTGATGACAGTATCCCCAGCTTTTATTTAACTGGGGATGTCTTAATCTCTCCCTTATTTTTGAAAGAAAGTTTTGCTGGATATAGACTTCTTGGTTGACAGTTATTTTCTTTCAGTGCTTTGTTTCAATCCACTGCCTTCTTGCCTACAAGGTTTCTGATGAGAAATCAGAACTTAATCTTATTGGGGATCCTTTGTACATATCCTGTTTCTTTTCTCTTGTAGCTTTCAGAGCTCTCTTGTTGTCCTTGGCATTTGACCATTTGGTTACTATGTGTCTCGACTTGGTTCTCCTCAAGTTTATCCTATTTTGGGATTGTTGAGCTTTTTGAATGTGCATATTCATGACTTTACTAAATTTGGGAAGTTTTCTGCCATTATTTCTTGGAATATTCCTTCTGTCACTTTCTCTTTCTGTGACATCCATAATGCGTATGTCGGTGTGCTTGGTGGTCTCTTAGGCTCTGTTCACTTCTTCATTCTTTTTCTTGTGTTCAAGTTCACTGATTCTGTCTTCTGCCATCTCCAATCTGTTATTGATATCCTGTAGGGAATTTTTCATTTCAGTTATTGTGATCTTTGTCTATAGTATTTCTATTTGCTTCCTTTCAAAATTACTCTCTCTTTGTTGAGATTGTCATATTATTCATTCATTGTTTTCCTGATATCCTTTTGTTCTGTCCTGTGTTTTCCTTTATCTCTTTGAGCATACTGAGAACCATTTTTCTATCTGGTTTTTATCTTGTTCCTTTGGATGGGCCATCATTTCCTGTTTCTTTTTCTTTTCTTTTTTGCCTTGTATTCTTTTGTGCACAATATAAATTTTAATATTTTAAAGTGTTAACTCTGAGATTTAGTCCCAGAGTGGTCTGTTCCTTAAGTTTGTATCCAGCTTGTAATATGACAGAAATTTCCCTGAGTTACAGGAGCCAACGAAAACAAACAAAAAAAAGCAAAAAACACCTTTCACAGTCTTTGCAAATTGGCCCCTTTTCGGCTTTTGCCCTCCTTCAGAGTTTAGCCCTCCGATCTGGAGATCAGCCTGAGGTGCATGTGAAGTGCTGGGTCACTGCACTTCACATTTCCTGATCCTTAGTCTTTTCTTGGGCTTGTGCTCCCTCATGATTTTAGGAATTCCCCCATTCACAGTAATTCAGAATGTTCCCTCTACTCCTTATGAAATAGAATCTCTCCCCCTCCTGGGTGCTGAATTTTATGATTTAAAGCAGGTAATCCTTTCGCCCCAGGCTGCTTTGATGTAAGGGTTTCTTACACTGCTTTGGCTGTGAGCATTCTGCGTCTGCCTGCAGGGCAGTTTCTGGCAAGGGGAGCCCCCAGATGAGTTTCCTGGTTCAGTCACTGGATAGATTGGCACTGACTTGTAGGCACCACAGAATGCATATAGGAGTTAGTATGCTTCCTCCAAAACAGGGCAGGAACCCACAGCTGGAGTATAGCCTGGGTCCACAGTTCATTAGTTAGGAGTGGGGGAGGGGCAGCAAGGGCTCCAGGAATTTCTACCCTTTATAAAGCTGCCTTTTCTTAATTTGTCACTTGCCCAGTTACTGCAACACTTTAACAATTTTCTGGAGTTTTAAGGAAGATAAGTCTGCCAGGTTTTGCTAGTTGTTCAAAGATGCTGCGTTGAGATGGCACTCTGGAATTTCTTACACTGCCATCTTGGTACAGGAAGCTTTGAGGATTTCTTTTTATGATTAAATAATATTATGAATTCATTATTTATAAAGCAAAATTACTTTTTGTTTGTCTTGTATATGCTTCATAACTTTATTTCAAAAACTCATTAAAAATTTGTATATTATATCCCTTGAAACTAGAAATGTTTATATCTCAGGAAGATACATTTTGTTTTAGATTATCATTTTTAATTAATGTTCACCAAACTTTTTGTGAGTAATTTCCATTCATAGAAAGTGATTGAAGTTATATTTTGTAATTTTATATAAAATTAAAATAGATATTAAAGAAGAATGCAAAATAGTATTTACAGTGGAGTTTATAGTTAATATTTTCATCTCTTTTCAAATGGCAAATTTACAGCAGGTTTTCTTGGTTTTTATTTTCCATTAAGAATTAAGAATTCTACTACTGATTTTCTTCTGGTTCTGTCTATAAGTAATTGATGATGACTATTCTATTGCTCAATTTTTCAATAGAGTGATGGTTATTACTCAGCTATTTAAAATGTACTTGGTAAGGTTTATCCTTAAACCCAGCTTTGTTGTTTTCTAAGAATGTTATCTCACATAGAATGGTACCAAAAGTTTTGAATTCCCACAGCAAATTATATGGCTGTTGGGTAGTAGGGATTTTCATTCAATAGTTAGTTAAATGATTCCATTCCAATATGTGTTCTAGCAATAATTGTTTCTGTCAACAACTAACTATGTCCTGAGCGTGGTCACTATTGGTATTTTCTCTAATAATTTCCATTATTTGTATTTGTGCTTGCCCTTATCAGTTTTTTAGCTGAGACATTTGTATTTTGACCTAACTTTACAGTGAAACCAGACTGTATCTGAATGTAAAAAAGTCAACAATTTTGCTGTGGAAAATGCTTACCATTCTGCTAGCTATAAATGGGTGGGTGAACTTGTGATTGATAAATCACAGATAATCCCTGGCAATCATTATGAGATATAGCATTTAAAAAAAATGAAAGTAAAAAAAAGTTGATGAACCCACTGCATGAGTAAGAACACTTTAGGATTAAAAAAAAAAAAAAAAAAAAAAAAAATCCAATCCATGATAATAACATTTTTTTAAAAGAAAGTACTAGATTATGTCACTAAAAGTTTTGGATATTTTTGTTGTAATTGTTACTTCAAATAATTGGGATATAAATTAAACACACAGATTCACACATATGTATATATGCATAAATAGATACACGTGTATGCATACATAAATTTGGTTAATAAAGTTTATATCTTTATAATTTCAAGTTATTATTAAATTTATTTTGTGGCCTGAAATGGTTTTATGCTTTTATTATTAAACACATGTCTTTGACAATCTGTATATGATTGTTTTAGACTTTGAATTTATCAAGAGGATTGTGGGTTTTCTTCATTTTAATGATCAATTAAAACTTTCTACTAGATTGGGATAGTGTTTCTAGACTAGTCATAGAATTTTAATTGTAAACCGTATTGATTTGGTTTATTACATTCTCCTGTAATCTCTTGGAACAAAATTTGCCATGTTGTAGGAAGTAGCCTTTCACCGCCTAAATGTCCAAGATCCCTGTTCTTTCTTTCTTTATTTATTTTATTTTTCCCTATTGGAAGAGTTCTGAGTTTACAAAACAATGATGCATAAAATACAGAATTCTGAGTTTACAAAACAATGATGCATAAAATACAGAATTCTCATGCACTGTCCCACCACCAACACTTTGCTTTGCTGTGGAATATTTGTTACAATTGATGAAAGCACATTTTATAATTGTACTATTAACTATAGTTCATGGTTTGACTTAGTTCATGTATTGTAGTTCCATGGTCTTTTTATTAAATTTTTATTCTGTTACGATATATGCAATCTAATATTTCCCCATTTCATCATATTCAGATATATTTTTCATTGCTCAGCAGTGCTACCATCACCACCATCCATTACCAAAACATTTCTATCATTCCAAAGAGGAACCCTGTGTATTTTAAGTCTTAGCTTCCTATTTCCTATCCCCACTCCATCTCCTGGTAACCTGCATTTTAGATTCTGACCCTATGAGTTTGCTTATTCTAATTGTTTCCAATCAGTGAGATCATATGATATTTGTCCTTTGGTGTCTGGCTTATTTCAATCAACATGATGTCTTCAGGGTTCATCCTTGTTGTCACATGTGTCAAGACTCCATACCTTTTTACAGCTGAATAATATTCCATTGTATATATATATACTGCATTTTGTTTATCCATTCATCGGTTGATGGACACTTGGGATGCTTCACCTTTTAGCAATTATGAATAATTCTGCTATGAACATCAGTGTGCAAAGATCCATTGAAGTCCTTGCTTTCATTTCTTTGGGGTATATGCCAAGTAGTGGGTTTGCCAGGTCATATTATATATTTCTATTCTTAGCTTTCTGAGAAACCACCAAACTGCCTTCCACAGCAACAGCACCATTTTACATTGCCATGAGCAATGAATAAGTGTTCTTTTTTCTCTGCACCCTCTCCAATACTTGTTATTTTCGAAGGATTTCTTTATATGTTCTGGGTATTAATCCTTTATTGGATATGTGGTTTCCAAATATTATCTCCCATTGTGTAGGCTGTCATTTTACATTCATGATTACGTTCTTTGAGAAACAAAAGTTTTAATTTGATGAGGTCCCATTTATCTATTTTGTGTATTGTTACTTGTGTTTTGGGTATAAATAGATGAAACCATTGCCTAACACATGGTCCTGAAGAGACTTCCCTACAAAATCTTCTTTTGAAAATAGGCATTTTGAGTCAATTTTTGTATATAGTGTGAGGCAGGGGTCCTCCTTCTCTTTTTTGCAAACAGAGATCCAGTTTTCCCAGCACCATTAGTTGAAGAGAGTGTTCTTTCCCAATTGAGTGCTCTTTGCCCCATTGTCAAGAGTCAGTTTGCCGTAAATGTGAGAGTTGATTTCTGAGTTCTCAGTTCGATTCCATTGGTCTTGCCTTGTGTCTGGTCTTGTGCCAAACCATGCTGTTTTTATTGCTTTGGCTTTGTAATATGTTTTAAAATACTTCTTATAAGCTGTTTTTATTACAAAGATAAATATTTTATCAATGATGACTGCAAATAGAATATTGTTCTTGCTTTGTAGGTCTTACGTTGTTTCTCAGCTGCAGGGCAGTTAAATTGAAACTTCCATGATAAGCAGACTTTTGCCATGTCCAAGTTGGTATACATGCTGAAAGGCAAGATGACACAGAAAGTGACTGTCTCCGATGTCAGTAAACCTGGATTTATATCCCATTTCTCTATTTTTCAGCTGTGTTATCTTGAACAACTTCCTGAGTTTCGATTTTCTCATCCATAAAATGGAAATAACAATATTTGCCTCCCAGGATTAAATGAGATAATGTTGAATGGTAAGAATGACAAACGCTAAATGATGGCATAGTACAAACAACCTTCTTTCCTACTTAAAATAGAAATGTTTTGCAGTTGAAGAGGTTTATTTACATATGTTCTCACATTCATTCAACAAATTTATGTATTGAATGAAAGTACAAATAGATATTTACTGAATTGTACCATTTGAAAGCTCTGTTATATTTTTGGGTACATGATTTAACAAAACAAAGACTCTACTCCTGTCCTTGTGGAGTAAGGAGTTTAGAAAACAAATACTGCAAGCGTTCCTCCTATCTCATTAATGTTTATTTTAAACATTTCTTGCAGTCTTGGCTATCTTGGCTATTTTCTCCACTTGCAATATGGTCATGTTCCCATGAGCTATGGAATGAAAAATGTAGAGGAGGATTATATGTATTTATTTCTCATATAAAAAGAGATTATGAATAAATTCATAAAAGAAAAGCAATATTAAAGTGCATTGAGTAAATAATGTCAACAGCTAATTTACAAAAGAAGAAGTAGAGATGGCCAGTAAATTCCTAGAAAGCTGCCAAACTCCCTAATAATCAGAGAAATGCAAATAAAAGCAGGAATATGTTTTTTTTTTCCTTATATAATTATAAAAAGTGAAACATGTTTGTAATACCAACTGTTGGTGAAGGTATGGGGAAAATAAGCTCAAATCTACACAGTTCCATTGGATGTGAATTGTTACTTTCAGAAACTGTATTTCCCTGTGGAATTTAAAAAAAAAATAAAAAGTAGCTATACCCCTGATTCAACAGCTTTACTTTACAACTATCTCATAAAAGTAAAAGCACCAATATATAAAACTGTGTCTTCAAGGTTGTATTAGAGAACTATTTGCAATATTAAAAAAACTTGGAGTCCATCAATAAAGAACATTTTAACACAAAAGCATCAATATGTGAAATTATATCTCCAAACCTATTCTTCATCAATGTTGGTGAGGGCAATAAATGGAAAACTCATGAATGTCTATAAGTAGTTCGACAAATTATGGTGAATCCAAAGTATGCAACATTATACAGCTATTAAAAATGATGAATTCGAGCTTTTGCATTGATATGAATGGATCACTGTGATATCTTGTTAAGTGAGAAAAGCAGATGGGCTTGTGATGAACGTATTAGGATACGACTTTTGTTTTAAAGTTTCTTTGTACATGGTTATTTCAAATCTGTGCATGTTTTTATGAACATAGAGAAAGGCAGTGAAGAATACATACTAAATTGTTAATATTTGCTACCTCCGGAGAGAGGGGGGTTGTTTGTGGAAGAGTTTGACTTTCTTCTTTCTAATTTGTTTGAGTTGCTACAGCTAGCATATATGAGTTGGTAAATAAACAAAACGACTAGAAAAGTTAAGAGTAAAAGCTATTAAAAGTTATATATTTAGGGATACATTGGTGTGTCCCTTACTAGTGTAGGTACCAGTAGAGTCTAAAATGCTTTACATTATAGTAGGTGTTTAATAAATATTTCTATGGTTTATTATTTTAAATAAATTGAGAGCTCTTCTATCCAAGGGCTTTTAATACACATGCATATATAATATTTATTTATAATCTATGATAAATTTATTATATATAGCATATCTGCTATATATATTTATTATATAATAATATATTTATAACACATTGAGGGCTTTTATATGCAAGGTGCCTTTGCATATAAAAGATTTTCTTTCTTAGTTTGACTTTTATACCTGGTTGCAGGAATGAGCTGGGCAGGAATAGTATCTGAACCCATGACAAAGTTCCCACCTTCTGGCTTCCTCCCAGTCTCCAGAAGTGTGAGTTGGGGAAGACATAAAGAACTTTAAGCATTCACTCACTCATTTATTCTTCAGATGCTAAGCCTCGTGGAGGGAATAAAAATTTATTTATGCATTTTCTTCCTGCAAGGAATTTATAGATGTCCAGATTATACACATGTCATCAATTCATCTCACAGTTAAGCATAGATTAAGACTTTATTACATACTTATAACCAACTTTTACACAGAAATCAAAACCCCTCCATTCCTCAGGCTTAAATACATCCCCAGTGAAGGCAGACCATCAAGTTTGCTGAATTATGTTTAAAATAAGCATAATAGACCTAGAAGAAGGGCCTGTATGTAAAATGCATGGATTTGGTGGAAGGAATGCGTGAAGTATTTTAATTGCTCAGAGGCCTTGTTATTTATTGATTGTTTATTTGTTTTATTGGCTCTCTTCTACTTTCTGAAGAGTTAAATATGTCAGATGTTTCATTTCTGAATATAGGGCATGAAACAGGAGAGATTAATATCTCCTTGAGTTTAAGTTTCTACAATTTATGAGGTTTCCTCTCCATGTACCTATCACGCAATATTAATGATGACACAGAGTATATGTAGATTTAATTTACATACACTGAAACCATGCTTCATTTTTTAGCTCAAATGTGTAAAGAAAAATTATCTAAGAGGCTACAATTTCAGAAATTTTAAAGGAAGCACCAGAGCATGCAATTTTCGCTCAAGAGTTATAGTATGTCCCTACCGCATAGTGAATTTTGCAGATAATTTATTAAAAGAACATTCAACTAATATGAACTTCTCTTGTGATTAGAAGGCACTGTGGGAGTTGGAGGTGGGTAGGCTTCAGTTTTAGCCAGACTTGGTTTTCACTCATTGCTCCCTTATTAAGTGACCTAGAAAGGGTTATTAACAAGTCAGAGCTGCAGTTTCCACATCTGTAAAATGGGATACTGTACTTATGGTGTATTGTGAGAGTAAAAAAATGAGATAATACTACATGTAGCCTAGGACCAAGCCCTGTTCCCCTGAGTAACTGATAGTTTAGCATAACGTTTTTACATAATGATATTGTTAATAATGAATTACTGCAACAGATAAACTATGACACTGGCTGGAGAAATGTATTTTTCAAAATCATTCTTTTTACCCTAATTAGAAGATAAAAGAACAGTGAGGCAACCCGAAAGAACTCACTTCTTCATGCTATGACTATCAACAAAAGGAAAAAGAAAGTTAAATAAACAAATTTCTTCAGATTTGTGGCTATATAGGAACAGCATTTTCCAAAAGGCTGACATGTTATAAGTTAATGATGAGCTTTTTGGGGGAGATGGTCCATTTTTTGGGCATTCATCATGACTCTAAAAACTGTGAGTATGGATGAAAAGCATGTAGTGCCGCCTTATTCTTACATCAGAAGAATTTTTCCTTTTGTCCATTTTATGCTTGTTTCCAGAGGCTTAAAATGAAAGCTTTGTTTCTGCCATAATGGCTTAGTGTAGGCTTACATTGTTGGTCCCCTCAGTAGACGCAATGGAATCCACTTTGGTAATGTGAATTTTTAAACAATCACGGGCCTCTGCCATTAACCCTTCTGTACTAATGATATTGCTCTACAAAAACTACAAATAACTGGGGCCTGAGCTTAACATTCGACTTGGAGCGCACTTCCCTCAATTTGCATTTCTTATTTTAGTTTCAGTGAATTGCTGAGCATATGTTGAACTTCATCAATGCTAAATGTAGAATAGGTGATTGTGAAACTAATGTTCAAGTGCAAGTATTCAAACACAAACACGGGAAACTAGAAGGAAACAATGATGAAACAAATCAAAAGTGCTTTCCAGTCCAAAATTCTCCTCGATGGGGCTTTCGGCTGCGGTTGCATTTTGCAATATTTTTTAACTCGACCTGTTGCTTTGCTTAGTTCATTGTAGTGCAAATGTCTCAAGTAAAGCTGTACGTGAGTCATTTTTTTTTTCCTCCTCAGTTCAGGCTACTTGGATAATAGCTCACTTTGAACACAAGCATGGGAACCTATTGAATGTTTCCTTCATAAAGCCTACAGAGCTTTCCTCAGCAGCTTGACATGTTTCTTTAAGAGAGAGAAATGGCAATTTAGCTAAGAGTAATTTTATTCCATGACATATTTCCAAACTAACTTTGAAAACACATTTCCACTTAGTGTTTGGATTCCTCTTTGGGGACTTAGAAAAGGTTTCCTGCATTTGGTTAAGTAATATATATGGTGGATGGCTAAGTTAACATGTTTTTTAGGGATTTGTAGACATTTAAAGCTTTAGCTACAAGAGAGAGGACTTCACTGCAACTGGTATTGAAGCTGCAACACTGTATGCCTTCAAGGCTGTGAATTTAATAAACAAAAGATCTGTCACTGCTCTTGGTTCACAGTAGGGGGTAGATGTAATTATATACTTTAAAGGGGAAAAGACTGTTGTTATTATTTTACATTTACTGAGTGCCAACATTTCGCAATGTGCTGTACCTAACATAGAATTAGACACAGTCCTTGCCCAGTGGACTATCTATTTAAATTAGACACAATCTAAATATTTCTCTTAAGTAGTTCCTGTGTTTTCACATTTGTTACACAGTGCATTGTACAAGTACAGAAATATTGTACTTGAAAATGTTATTTAGAACTGCAAAGGCTTTCAAAGATAAGTGGTAAAATTAGATGTGATTATTAGCCTATGTAGTTTCTCATGTATTTCCAGGTCTTTTCCTTTAACTAATATTATGGCTCTAACTTGAAATGGGGAGCAAGGGCAGTATTAAATTTGGAAAATTTTGATTTTTACTTTAGAGAAAAATTGCAGTTTAGCCTTAATTTAATCCCCTTAACTGGGTTTGGAATTATGTTTACTTGTGTGGTTTTTAATTACTTCTAGTCTGGAATTACTTAGGAACAGGACCACAGTGTCTTGCACAATCCATGGCACGTATTAGGTACTCTCTAAAATTTTTTGATTAAATGAATGAAGTGGGGTTGCCAGTGGGTTTCCCTGTCAATCATTGCTTTTTCAGGACTCTCTTTTCCGATTTTAGAGCCTGAGGAGGCAGTGCTGTCCTGGCTTTGGACCAGCTCTAACAAAAGCCTCCTTCCTGGGAACACCTTCCAAGAGCTCTGGTTTGGAATATCTTCTTTCTGATTAAGATGTTTCTTGTCTCTCAGCAAGGCCTGGGCATGATGATGCAGCAGACTTTTTCTTATGCTGCTTTTCTTGAGGCTTCTGGCAGTCTTGAGAGCTCTTGCGATCCCCTGCAGTGATCAAAGGGCCCTTTGACACAGGATGCCTGGCTTTCCAGGGATGTACTCACTGTGTACTCAAGTGAGCTTAGTCGGGCTGGCATTAGGGAGCATGTGCAAATAAACATAGAGAAGAATATGTAAGTTGATCTATTTATGTATTTGTCCTGCATATTATGACTGTATTATACCAACTGCTGCATGGCCAGCTCCTGTGTGCTCTTTCATTTCTCTCTTCGTCTCATGCAGTGCACATCAGTTCTCAGGTGCAAGACGGTAGCTCTTCTTTCAATAAGCAGAAAGAAGGATCCAGCGTATCGTGGTGGAATTGCACAGCCCTGAGCTTGAATCTCTGGATTCCTTTTACTATCTGTATAATCTGTATCAAATCACTTAAATTTTCTGAACCCCAGGCTCCTTAGATGTCAGCTGGGGACAATAACAGTACTACGCTCTTAGAATTGATGTGAAAATTAACCTATGCTAAGCAAAATACTTTGACCTTAATTAGTCTTTATTATTATTATTGTTGATAATAATCTATTCATTTGTTTTATGGTGTGGCAGTCAGGTACAAATATTAAAAAGGCTGCTGCATTTATATTTATTATTTAATTTAAAGCATATAATGTTGATATTTCACAGCAATTTTATAAGCAATTATCACATTGATCTGCCAGCAATGTAAATGTAAAGCTTAGGAAATAGGGAGACTGCCCTCACCGTTGATCACCACACCCACGCTGCCCACTACCTCATGGCTGCTGAACCTACTCTTTATGCTTATTATGACTCTTTTCCTTCCAGCCGTCCTCCCTGTTTTAGTCTCTCCTGCTCCAAGCTGCCTTCTGATCCAGCTGGAACCCAACACTATTCTATTTCAGCCTTAACACCTTCCTTGCAACAAATGGTCTTACTTTGTACTTTGGTGAGCATCTGACCTAATTTCCTAAAATATTTCTGTGTTTTCCTCCATATGTCATGTTAATCTAGCCTTTTTCCTTCCCCTCCTGTTGCAGGAGACAGGTAATCTCTAAACATTTCAAATCAGAGATTATATCTCGCCAGCCGTATTCTGTCAGTTAAACCTCCTTCCGTCTTTGCACATCTTCAGTTTATCCTTTTCCACTTTCTGCCCTTTGCCCTCAAGATTCCCCAAATCTACGTGTCTTCCATTTACTGACAATTCACTACATCTGAGGTCTTGTCATTTTCCCACTCTTCTCACCAGCTCTGGCTGAGATTGTGCCCTGAAGATTGTATTATGTTCTTATCACTAAATCGGATGTCCTTTTGATGGCTCACCTTTCGTCACCCTCACCTTTCTCTACTCCTCATCCCTGCTTCTGTAAGTTAATGGAAGGATTTTCCTCAACTGTTTTGCATTTCATCTCAATCTCCCCTCCTCCTTCACTAAAATCATGTAGTCCTGAAACATCAAATATTACATGTGGATGACTTCTAGATCTGTATATCCTACTCCACTAGATATTCCAAACTCCAGGCCCCTTATTTCCAACTACACTGGATGCAATTCCATCCAAACATATGAAGGCCAGTTTTATCACCTTTCCTCCAAACCAACTTTTCTTCTTGGTTTTCCTGATTCTGATTGTGATCCCAGAATTTTCCCAAGGAACCCAGTCTACAAACTGCTAAGTTGCTTGGTAGTCAATTGTTTGTCAAAATTCTGGAGATTTTTCCAACTCAACACCTTTCATGTCTGCCACTTCCTTTGCTTTTTCCATGCCTGACCCTCGTTACTTCTTACCTGCACTAGCAGCAGGAAACTTCACACTGGCCACACCATTTCTAGTCTTTGTAGAAAATGAGGGGCCGTTCAGTCCAAACGCCTTTACCAGCCATTTAAGGCTCTGGCCCCAAATGACTAGTTCTGACCCAGTGGCAAAGATTCCTAAACATACAGAAAAACTTGCCTGGCTCCATGGCCCAATTAGGTTACTGTTACATATTTCTGAGATAATCCAAGAGGAACTCTGTGCAATACTTGTTCCCTGTTCCTTGCATTGGAATTGTCAGGGGGATTCACAAAGCATAAAGTGCACATGAATAAAGGAGTTTTCTGTTGCCTTTGGCATCCCCTTATTTTAGACCCACTATCTCATACCCAGATTATTGTATTAGTGACTCTCCCACAAACAAATTATTTGCAAAGTCAATATCTTTGAAACCTAGTTTTGTCCTTAAACTTCTATTTCAACTTTCAGAAGCCTGATTATTCTTAAAGGACAGTGGTTCTAAAAGCCAGGTACCTGGACCAGCAGCATCAGAATCATGTAGGAATTGTTAGAGATGCAAATTTTGGGCTCCACCTAGACCTACTGAGTAGGAATTTCTGGTGATGGAGCCTTGCAAGCTCTGTTTTAACCATCCCTCCAGGTGCTTCTGATGCACTGGTTCTTGGTTTTCAGTAAATATTAGCTGGGCTTTTAAATCATGATCCCGCCCCCCTACAGACCAACCAGATTCCAGCCTTACATTTCACTGTTTTTTCTCCTTCATTTTTTAGAACTTTGTGCCTCTCAGATTTTCCTTCTTTCTTTTCCTGTTTCTTTAATCCAACCATTTCTTCAAAGTCCAGCTTTATGTCTCACTTACATGAAACTCTTTTGAAATTCTATAGTATTCATACAAATAGCTATACTATTTCTATAATAATGCTCATGCATTATTCTCTTTAATCATTATATTTTATGACTTATGCCCCAAAATAAAATAGGAAAATATAGTCAGAATGTATAAACCCCATTCCAATTCTTTGCAATGTCTAGTGCAGTCCTTCTTTATAGTTTTTGATAGAGTTTTCCGGACTCCAGAGACTAGTGGTATTGAATTTCCTGGGCTCTTTATTACCCCATGTCAGTATCACATCACCTTGTAACCACCAGCTCTGATGGACACTATGGTTGTAAGACGAATCTTCTACATCAGTGATTAGTTGGGTAAGTACCGTTTTAGAAATGCTTTACAGTTTACAAAGTACTTTCATAGAAATATGTCATTAGATCCTCATCAAAACTCTGTATTGTGAGTGCTTTTATCTCCATTTTGCAGATAAAAGGACTAAAACTCATTCTAGCTAAGTGTATTGTTTTCTGTATGAGAGTGGAAAGAGTATAGAGATTCAGGCAGGAATCTCCTACTTAATCAAAGCTACTAAAAATTAAATGATCTCTGTAGAAGATTTCAGCTCACAAACATGTTGTGGCTTCGCTTTCCAGAGAATTTATCCGTATGAAGATTCTGCTATCTTGCATTCCAGGCAAAAGCAGCCCAGCCTTTTCAGTTAAAGGAGTTGAAGAGAGTAATATATATGGAGACAAGAATGGATTATGTCTTTGGATGAAGGTATAGCCATTTAAAGGATTGGAAACATTTATCAGAATAAATCTTTTTATGTATACTCATATTTAACATCAATAAAAAGTGAGAGCTTTATAAACGTAATTTAAACTTTTTTTTTCTTTTCTTTTTCTTTGCAGTAAGGCAAGTTCATGTAGATGTCAGCCTAATTCTTAGCTTTTGTTCTGAGTTTCTGTGCAAGGGAAGTAGAGAAGAGCAAGAACTCACTATACATACAGGTATCTTATAAGGGGTCAGCCAAAATGGAACTTGCCCTTAGTGTTCTTTGGAAAAGGGATATTCTATTCCTTTTCATTAGCAGTAGGGCCTAGTTAGGGATAGAAAATATTCCTGAATGGGCAAGAGTCTAAGACGATCGTAGCAAAAACAGAATGACAGAATAATCTTTTGTAAACTTAATTAAATCATAATAGCACTTCAGGAGTTACCATAATATAATGTGTTACTGATTTTCCTCTTTAAATCTCACGTGTTTTACAGGTATATTCCATATATAAGGGTGTTACTATGTATTTACTGAATTATTCAGTTTAAATATAGTGATATTTTTAAATTTAAAAATTCATAACTTGACAATTAAGGCACTTTGGGGAACTTCTGATGAATGACAACTAAGTATTTGCA
Source organism: Choloepus didactylus (assembly GCF_015220235.1). NCBI lineage: Eukaryota > Metazoa > Chordata > Mammalia > Pilosa > Megalonychidae > Choloepus > Choloepus didactylus. Next base: position 20,787,101 of record NC_051309.1, read on the forward strand.
AGGCAGAAGCAGTAAACACAGGGTGGAAGACAAGATTGTGAGCAGATGCACAGAAAAGTGAAAAGGAAGTCAAGAGCATAACATGGGTTGCAGTATCTGTTATCTGTTACCTTCTAGAAGTTTGGCTAGTGCATATCTATAATATGACAAACTTTTTAATGAGGTAATTTTAAATGTAATTTCCATTCTGTCTCACTTTGTATGTAAAGTCGGGTTCATAATAAAGTTCCTATGTGCTAAAAAATTTTTTTAAATAAAAACATAAAAAAAAAATACACCTGGCTAAAAAATATCTACGTCATGTCAGTCATCACGGCACCAGCAAACCAGTCTGAGGACTGAATCGTGTGGCACTTGAGATCCCTGGAGGGGAGTCTCCGGACTCACTGTCTGATATGACAGCTCTCCTTTTGCTATTTAATTGAGGAGGTGGAATGTTGTATTGGCCACGCCCCTCGTGTTAAAAGGGTGGAAGGAATTATGGGGGTATTCATTTTAGAAGATCCCTTAAAATAGCAGACAGTGAAACCAAAGGGCAACATAACGCAAGTCCTCAGTAAGCCCTGAAAATGGAATTAGGAAGAGAAAAGCCATCGGAAAGCGGGCAGCCTTTTCCCAGTCTCTCCACTCCTCTTTTTCCTACTTGCTTTCTACTCCTCCCCTCTCCTCTGTCCTTCCTCTCCTCCTTCCATCCCTCCTAAGCTCTTTTCCCTTCCCTCTCCCCCTCTGCCCCTTTCCTCACTCTCCTCCCTGCCACACCCACCTTGTCCTATCTTTCACCAAGTATAAGGAGGAAGCAGTGGTGGAAGATGGCTTTCTACTGCACTCAGGTTTATCTGATTTCTGTTCAAGGAAACAGCCTAAATTCATTGAGAATGTTTCAGAATGATGCACTTGGAAAAAGCACCTTATGGACAGCTTTAGCCTGATGTCCAACCTTGATCCATTCAACTGTGGCTAATGGGATGGGGTCATGGAACACCCCCATATATTGGAGAAGGTAGGGATGGCAAGTAGCAGATCTCAAAAAAAATGAAACTGCTGACGATCTGGGCCCAGGAAATATCCTAAAAGTATCTACCATAGCATTCAGTTTTCCCATGTTCTTCTATTGGTTTGTCAAAATGGAGCCTCAGTGCCTCAAGTACCTTTACATAACTATGACCAGATATTCATCCTCAGCTTTATTATGGTTTGTTATAAGAAATAGCCCTAAGTAGAACATTTACTTTCTTTTTTTTTTTTTTCCAATTTTTCCATGGAGGATGCCATCCATTTCTTGTGCTGATTCATATCTAATTTAAATATCTAAATAAGAAATTATTCTATGAGGTTTAAAGCTAGGAAAAAATTATCTCTTGATCAACTAGTCTGTTTCCTTATGTTTGACTATAATTTTATACATTCTGTGTGATCAGTAAATATTTGCTTCGTCATGGAATAAATGAAGGACTGAAAGAAATCCTTCCTATTTAGCTTTTGCTTTGGCTGCCAGACATCCAGGGCTGTGTTTTGTTAAACTGCAGTAGCTTTTCTTATGTGTTCCTAGTATATTCTTATCACCCTCCTTTGCTATTTTAGTGTTCTTTTTTATGATGTTACTCTATCTGTGCTCTTCAAAAATCTGTTTTGGAAGTAGCTGGAGTATAAATAGCACAAAAAATAAACTGTGTTCTGACATGTAAAGATAATTCCATTTTAAGGATGATTTAGTTTGCAAGTAAAGTTGTTGGATATCTATTTAAATTTATTCTAGAATAATTTTGATTGTCAAAAAGCTCTTGTCAGATACTAATGTGTCTTGTTTTGTTGTTGTTTTTCTTCCCATCAAAACATTTTTCTCTCTACACAAAAATGTATAGAGACACTCTTTGGATTATTTTATCAAAATGTTTTTACTCTTACCAACTCCAGTATAGATTTCTCTGTCCCAGAAAGTATAGCTACTATGTTGCCCAACTTGGAGCTGTTATTCTTTTTAGACCTTTGTGTATTTGCATGCATTTTCTTTGTTTTTCAACCATTCCACTTCTGTCTTGTCTTTCAAAATCTGGCTTAAGTCTAACTTCTTTTGGTAGGGTTTGCCTAATGAAAATGACTCTTATTCCAAGTCCCCTTAGTATTATCTGTTCAGTTTTTGTCTATTAATTTAAACTTATTTGGTGACATATTGAAAGTATTCAGAACTACCCCCCACACACACCTTTTTGTTTAAAGTATGGGAATGAGTTCTGGCTCATCAGTTAGAAAATGTGCTAATTGTATCTTAGGCTGAATCTTCTTTTCCTTTTTATGTTTTCCCCAAAGCACATAGTATAGTGTTCTCTGGGGTGAGGGAATGCTTACTAAATGTTGTTTCTTAGACTCTCAGATTAAGCCGTAAAATATTAATTGTTTTCCCTAACAAACATTTTATTAGGAAATAACATGAGAGCTGCTTGAAAAAAATTTAAATTTCCTCTTCGAGAGGCACAACACAGTTTTGGTATATTTATACATTTAAGCCATCTCAAACAACAGGTTTCTAAGCTAGTTCCTTTGTTTTTTCTTCTTCTATTATTCATATTTCCATCTCCACTGAGGCAGATGGATCTAATTATCAAGTGTATGCTGAGGACAGGCAGGGCTACAGCTTTTTCCTGACTTTTCTAATGAAGCTAGTTCCTACCAGCCACATTTGCCAGATTATTTTATTGTATTTATGACATTAAGCATGGACCAGCAGAGCTCTGGCTAATTGGAAATCATACCTTTTGTCCTCCAACTGCTTATTTATTTTCCAGGGAACTAATTTAGTTTGGCTATAAAATGAAAACTCATAAATCAGTATTAATGAGTTTGGTCATATGATATTGATATGCATACAAAAATCTTGCATAAATAAGCAAAAATTATTTTAGAATTTTATTAAAAATATGAAGAAATGCAATTTCATTCCTTTTGTTTACTACCATTAAGACTGGAAATAGCATTGAATACTTGTATTTTTTTTTAATCTCCTTTAATGAATTTTTTTACTCTCCTTTAATGTAATTTAGTAGGTTAACTGTTTATAAGCAAAGACTTTGATAAATTACTTTAAAAGTAAAAGCAGTTTATTTCATCTAACTGTAAAACAGGCAAAACTCACTCATTAATCTTGTGATCAATTTTTAAAAACCCTTTTTAAAACTCAAATTTAAACAATAAATGCACTGAATATAATTTATACTTATGATGCATTTGAACTTTTAAAATACTTGGAACCAGACAGCGCTTGTCACCAACTGCCCACCTGACTTCAATTGCTGTAATCAGCATCATCTGTCTTATTTGAGTGATGGCACCCTCACCCGGATTTCTGTCAAACCAAAGCCTGTGTTGCATGTTTCACGAATATTGAAATGTTTAAATGAGTGAAATGTGGCCTAACGATATTTCTGGAATTGGAACTCTTAATTTTATTTTACGGCCATACCATAATTTGATGGCCGGCAATGACTGCATGTAACATGAGGTGTTTGTCTTTTAGAGCATGTTCTGCATTGAGGAGTTTACAGTGGGAAAATCTTCAGGAACTTTAGAAATCATGGAGTCAGCGGTCATCAAAGTGTGTTCCAGGGAACCTAAGGGCTCCATGGATGTACCCCAGGGGTTTCCAGGGGGAATAATGGTGGTGTTAGTCAAGTGGGAGTGTCCACTTCCGTTGTTTGAATGATTTCAATGGAGATAAAGGATTCAACTGGTAAAAAATTTTGAATACCACTGAGAGTTCAAAAGCTTCTTTTGGAGACTAGAAACTATTCAGAAACGTGAAGTAAATCGGTGAGTGGCACATAAAAACATTTTGCTAGCATTTGAATTTTAACCCAGAACTATGAACTCCAGGGGTTTCTCTCTTACTACATGTAGAATAAAGCCTTTTAGGTAAAGAAAAGGAATCTGTTTTTAAGTTTAAAAGGTGGAAAATTACCAGAGTACTCAAATGTGCTATGTCATTTGAAAATGTTAGTTAATAAATTTCATTTATTTGATGTCTGTTCATCTTGTCTACTTTTAATCTGTATCTAGCTCTAATTTTCAGCTGTTGCAACAATGAAAGTATAGCACAAGAAGATGGAATAAGATGGTTTTGTAAAATTTTAAGAAAAAATCTAAAAATAGCTATTAGATTTCAGTTACGTACTAAACACTCTGCTAGACGTTGGGAATTCAAAAAGAAAAAAATAAGGATTCTAGATCTAAGGAGCTCACAGTTCAAGAGGGAAGACAGAACCTAAAAAATGAACTGTGACACAGTAATGAAATGCTGTGATGTATAAGTCACTTTGAGCTGGGCCTTGAACTGAAAATAAAAGTGTTCCAGAAAGAGTGTATGTGTGTCTGTGTGTGGGTTTTTATGGTGTGTGTGTGTGTGTGTATGTGTGTGTATAAAAGAGAGAGGGAGAGCAGAGACAGACAGAGATGTTGATTGACTGATCATGGCAATGATGTTAAACGAAGTTTTAGACACTGGAGGATAGAACAGAATACAGGGAATAGGGCATGATGAGTCCCAGGAATCTGCACATGGAAATGCCCAGTAGACAGAAAATAGCTTTTCTTCCTGAGAAGGAGATTAGGACTGGAAATTTTCCTCTGTCCATCCAATCATTCAATAAATATTATTGGTGTAAACTGTGCCTGATGCATTGCAGTAGCGCCTGTTAGGAAAGGAAAAACAGGATGAGGAGACATGGACTTTTCTTCAAGAAAGTTACAGTCTGTCAAGGGGAAAGACATAGAAACAAATATTATAATTTAATGAAAATTATGTTAAATAAGAGATCAAATTATGATTGGTGATGTGTAGCAATTATAGAATAATTATAATTTTCTGTAACTATATAATAAAATTATGTTGCATTATAATTCAATGAAGAGAATTGCTTTTAATGGGGATATTTGCTAGGTGCAGTTATTGCATGGGAGAAAGAGCGGCTTCTGCTGTCTGGAAGCCTTCACAAATAGGTGGCATTTGTGTGATGCTTGAGATCAGAAATCACTGCTAGCATAAATTAAAAACACAGGGGTAGATTTAAATATTTAAATATACAGATTAAACACGTATTTGGATAGAAAATTTGATTTTACTTGCACGTCTATAAGTCAGGCTTTGAATCCTTTGCAGAAAATCCCCCCTGGTTCCTGTAACAATGTAAAGCTGACTTGATAGTGTTTGGACAGAGCAGTCAATGTTTGATGTTTTTCATGGGCATTGAAGATAATCAAACAGGTACTGATAACTTGCCTGCAAATCACTGATGTGTTTGGGGTCATAACCAACTGCAGAATTAAGGGTCAGTTCTTCATTTTACGCCCACCATCCTGAGAGACGATGCGGGCCACCTTTGTGATGGACAGGCCTTCTTTGGCCTTTCTTGGTTGCCGTCTGCCTGGCTTTGTCAAGTAATATGACTATTCTAATTTTGTTATTTTTTTATTTGTTTATTTGCATTTCTCCTTTCCTTTCCCACTTAGGTTTTCATTTGTTCTTGTGTTTTGTTCTGTTTTTCCCATTAAATCTTATATCTTAGCTGTTCTCCGCAGATTTTCTCATTTTAGACTTCTGTATCCACATTTTTAACAGTCTTGGCTCTGCAAATTTAGCTGAATGATTGGTTTGTTCTCTGGCTTTTTTTCTGTTTATCAATTGGAGTATAGATTTTTCTTGTCAACTAGTTTAGAATCAGTCAATATTTCAGCAAACAGCACAGCTCATATCAGGTAGGCAATAGGTCTACCGAACTCCTTTTCTGCCTGGAACTTAAGAGTGATTAGGAGTTTGTAAATGCCACTGAAATCTTAACATGTGCAAAACATGAAATAAAAATGCGTTTGTTGAGAATGATACTGTTGATGTTAGAGTAGCACCATTTTGAGTGATACCTGGTTTATAATACATCATTTTTGGATTTTGAGAAACCGATTTTTCTTTTGTTTGGGTCCTATCCTGGAGGGTAAGGAGAGTAGTAACTTGCTGATTCGTAACCTGTTTGAAAGGAAAAACTAATTAATAGCTTTAAAGCACTTAGAAAGCATGAAATATTATATACATAATAATTATATAATCCTCCAAGATAGTCATTTATGTTTGTTAGCATATATTAAGGAACTGTGATTTCTCACACAGAATTTTGGGGCTTCTTTGACCTGAGAAGTATGTTTTCTTTATTCATAAAAATGACATTATTATAGAATGAACATGTTTATTACTGAGGCTACTTCTTACTAAAAGGTAATCATTTAGAAGTTAAGATGTAAAATCATAAATTTATGGTGTTAAAACAATTTTTCTGATCATGTAGTCCTATTTTTGACAAGGAAATGGAAGTTCTGAAATATAGATAAATTTGTGAATTGGTGGAACCAAGACTAGTTCCCATGTTTATATTAAATTTTGTGCTCCGATTGCTGCTGTCTTTAAAGAGAGCCGTTAAGAAAGTAACAGAAAAGCCTTTCTGCAGACAATTAAATTCATATATGTAAGAAAATATCTTTTTGTTAAGGAAGGCACATGATACTGCCTTGGGAAGTGGTTATCTTTTGCCAAAAATACCTTTAAAGACAGTGTTTATTTAGTTGTTACTCAGTGTCTTTTATGACATCAGGCTTGTTTTTTTGTTTTGTTTTGTTTTGTTTTTTAATGTGCTGTTTTCAGTAAAATTCCATAAGATCTGGATTTCTACACATCCACGTAAGAACAAAGGTTATAGAGAAAGGCAATTACCATGGCACCAGGAAAAAAATCAGTGTTGTGTGGAGACTGAAGGAATTGTGTCAGAAGATAACAGTTCTCTAGAAAAAAGGGTAAAGAAATACATTTTGCATCTATTACTATGAAATGATATTCATTTTAAAAAAGCAGAATTATTGGTTTTCAAGAGTAAATTAGTAAAACTGGGTGAGAAGCTGTTACATTCAACTTGAAAAAGTAAATTTTCTATATTAAGTTCTTTTAATTTAAAATTTATTTTGATGACTATATTTATATTTTCAATTATTAATTATAGCTGACATTCCTTGAATGCTGTGACACCAGTCACTGCACTAAGGATTTTTCATTAATTTGCTCATTAAATTTTTTCTCTTATTAATCATTGGCAGTAGATTTTTTATTAAACTTTATTGAAATACATTTCGTATACAATACAACTGACCCTTTTACAAGTTATTCAGTAGTTTTAATATATTCACATATTTGTGTATCCATCACTGCTATCTAATTTTAGATTATTTTCATCACCCCATAAGAAAACCCAGTACTCATTAGAACCACCGTCCACTCTCATTCATTTCCCCTCTGCTTTTGGAAACCAGTAATCTCTGTTCTGTCTCCATGGACTTGCCAATTATGGACATTTTATATCAATGGGATTATATAATACATGGCCTTTTGTGACTGACTTCCTTCACTTAGCCTATGTTTTCAAAGTTCTTCCATGTTGTAGCAAGTATTAGTACTTCATTTCTTTTTTGCTGGGGAATAATAGTCCATTGTAGGGATACAGCATATTTTGTTTATGCATTCATCAGCTCACGAACATTTGTATTGTTTCTACATCTTGGCTATTATGAATAATGAGGCTATGAAAATTCATATACAAATTTTGTGTACATAAATGTAATCAATTACCTTGGGAATATATACCTAGGATTGGAATTGACAGGTTATATGGTAAGTCTGTGTTTAATATTTTAAGGTACTGCCAAACTGTTTTCCAAAATAGTTGAACTATTTTACAACCCAAACAGCAATATGGAGTTCCAGTTTCTTCACCTTCTCATTAACATTTGTTAATTTCTGTCTTTGTTTATTTTAACCACCTTAGTGAGTATGAAGTGATATCTCATTGTGGTTTTGTTGTGTATTTCCCTAATGACTAATGATGTTGAGCATCTTTGCATGTGCTTATTGGCCTATTACATTTATTTTTGGAAAAAGGTTGATTCAGATCCTTTGCTCATTTAAAAAATTGGTTTGTCTTTTTATTGTTGAGTTTGTAAGAGTTCTTCGTGTATTCTAGGTACAAGTTCATTGTTAGGTATATGATTTGCAATTATTTTCTCCCGTTCTTTGTGTTGTCTTTTCACTTTATCGATGGTGTACTTTGAAGCACAAATGTTTTTAATTTTGAGGAAGCTCATTTCATTTTTATTATCTTTTGTTTTTTGAACTTTTGGTGTCATATTTAAAAAAAAAAAAAAAGCTATTACTTAATCCAAGATCACAAATATTTACTCTTATGGAAACTACCAGGGATTTTATAGTTTTAGCTCTTATATTTAGAGTTAATTTTTGTATATGGTGTCATTTAACTTCATTACTCAGTGTGTGGACATCAAGTTATTCTAGCAGCATTTGTTGAGAATGTTATCTTTCACTACTCAATGTCCTTGGTACCCTTGTTGAAGTCAATTGACCATGAATGTAAGAGCTTTTTTCTGGACTCTCAATTCCGTACATTGAAATACGAGTATCCTCATGCCAGTATCACACCGTTTTGAGTACTCAAACTTTGTAGTATATTTTAAAATGAGGAAGTATGAGTTTTCTGATTTTTTCTTTTTTCTGTTTAGATTGTTTTGGATATTCTTGATTCCTTGCCTATCCATATGAATTTAGGATCATATTGCCAATTTCTCCAAAAAAAATGGCAACTGGGATTTTGATTGCAATTATAATGATCTGTAAATCAATTTGGGGAGTATTGTCATCTTCATAATGTTGTCTTCTTTTTCATTGCCTTAGTTTGCTAGGGCTGCCATTACAAAAGCCCACAAACTGAGTGGCTTAAAACAACGAATGTATTGCTTCACAGTCTGAAGGCTGTAAGTATGAATCAAGTTGTTGGCAAGGCCTCCATCATATGGCTGTCTTCTCTATTTGTGTTCAGATTTCATCTCCTGAGAAGGACACCAGCCAGTATTGGTTTACGGACCATCCTGATTCAGTTTGGCCTCGTTTTAACTAATAATATCTTTAAAGATCTGATTTCCTGATAGGGTCACATTCACAAGACCAGAGCTTAAGACTTGAATGTATTTTGTTGGAGAACACAATTCAGTCCATAACATCCATGAATGTGAGATGTCTTTCCATTTATTTAGGTGTTGTTTCATTTCTTTCAATGATGTTTTGATTTCAGTATACAAATCTTACATGTCTCTTTTAAAATTTATTGCTAAGTATTTTATTCTTGGTGATGCTATTATGAATAGAACTTTTCCTGATTTCATATCTGGTTTTCATTGCTAGTGATTAGAAATACAACTGAGTTTTGTATATCCATTTTGTAGCCTGCAATGTTGCTGAGCTTGTTGTTCTGTTTCATTGTGTGTGTGTGTATGATCCTTAGGATTTATTTTCTACAAAATCATTTTAGCTGAAATAGAGACTGTTTTACATTATCCTTTAAAATCTGGCTACCTTTTAAATCTTTTGCTTGCCCAGCTGCTTTTTGCAAGTACCCCCCTAGAATGTTGAAGAGAACTGGTGAGAACACTTCTCATGTTCCTTGTCTTAGGAGAAAACATTGAGTCTTACCTTTAAGTGTGATGTCAGTTATAAGTTTTTCATACATGCTCTCTATCACGTTGAAGAAATTGCTAGTTTGTTGAATGTTTACATAATGAAACTGTGCTGGAATTTTTCAAATGCTTTTTCTGTGCCTATTGAGATTTGTCCTATTTTTCTATTAATATAGTGTATTACATTGATTCTTATATTTTTAAAAATCTTGCATTTCTGGGATAAATCCCTTTTGGTCATGGTTTATAATCCTTTTTATATTTGATGGATTTGGTTTGCTAGTATATTGTTGAGGAATTTAGGAACTATATTCATAAGTGATATTGGTCTGTAGTTTTTTATTATGATGTCATTGTTTTATTAATAGTGTCTCCTAGACTCATAGAATGAGTTGAGAATTATTCCCTCCTCTTGTATGTTTTGGAAGAATTTGTGAAGGATTGGTGTTAATTCTTTTAAAATTTTGGTTAGGATTCATCCACAGACAATCTGAGCCTGAGCTTTTCTTCATGGCACATAATTAAATTACTGCGTCACCTTCTTTATTTGTTAGAGGTCTCTTCACATTTTCTCTTGAGTCAGTGTCCATAGTTTGTGTGTTTCTAAGAATTTATCCATTTCATCCACAATATCTAATTTGTTAGAATACAATTATCCATACTATTCCCTAATAATCAGTAGTGAATCCTTTTTTTCATTCCTGATTTTAGTAATTTGAAAATTTTGAAATTTTCTTCATTTCTTTGTTATTCTAACTAAAGTTTTGTCAATTTTTGTTGCTGTTTTCAAGGAACAAACTTTTGATTTTGTTGAATTTTTCTATAGTTTTTATATTTTCTATTTCATGTATACTCTATACTGTTTCCAGATATTATTGTTGGTTGTCTCTTTCTCTGTGTTTTCATTTAATGTACTTTGGGTTGTATATGTTTATAATTGTTTTGTCTTCCTGATGGATTCATTCTTTTATCACTATGAAATATTCTTGTCTGTCTCTAGAAACAGTTTTCACCATAAAGGTAATTTGTCTGATACAGTAGCCATTCCCACTCACTGTAGGTTACTCTTTCCATGGTATGTCATTTTCCATTCTTTAAATTTCAAGCTATTTGTCTCTTTGAATCTGAAGTGTGAAAATTATAGAATTGGGTCATATTTTATTATCCATTCTGACAATGTCTGCCTTTATATTGATGTGCTTAATCCATTTATATTTAATGTAATTACCAATAAGTTAGAGTTTATATTTGCAGTTTTGCTACTTGTTTTCAAAGTACCTTACATCTTTCCCATGCCGCCTATTTTACTGACTTCTTATATGCTAAGTATACATCTTCCAGTATACCATTTTAAGTCTCTTGTTTCTTTTACTGTATATTGTGGTGATATTTTCTCAAGGTTTCTCTGGGGTTTGCAATTAGCACTTTAACTTAAAGCAACCTGGTTTGGATTAATATCAACTTAACTTCAATAGTTCCCTTCCCTCCTTGTACCTTTTGACCATTATTGTCATACAAATTACATTTTTGTACATTGTATGTCTGTCTAGCTTTGTTGTTGTTGCTTTATGCATTGTGTTTTTTTTTTTTAATCAGACAGGAGAAAAATAGGAATAGAGTTATAAACAAAAATGCACTTAAACAGTCTTGTATAATCATATAGTTACCTTTAACGGCACTCTTTATTTCTTCGTGTGGATTTGAGTTACTGTCTGTGATCAGGAATAACACAGTTCAAGGAAGAGGCAGTTTAAGGAATGACAATTCTCTGAGGATCGAGTTTTTTGGAGAGCTCCAAACCTGTTCTGTTCTATCTGGTGGCTGCTAAGCTTCAGTTTGTTCCATTGGTACCATAGTTTTGAGGCTACTGGTTTTCAAGTCTATTCTGGATCAGAGGAGTATGGTAATAAGTTAAAATACCACAAAACTCACTGTTTTTTATTGAAATTCAGCTGTTTTATTAAATAAATTCACCTCAGATTGTTGCCTGCTTTGGTTAATTTTAAATTTTGACACTGTTTCTGTTGATTTTATTGAGTAGTAAATTTTCAGAGGTCCTTGCTCTGCCATTCTGAAGTGGTGTTAGGTTTTCAGTAGACATATTCAGGGATGAGGAGGGAGAATTTAGGGTAAAGCAAGTCTCATGTAAGTATTTTTTTTCCTATTTAAAAAAATGAGGAAATGAGGTTTCCCGGAAATATTTCTTAAAATAGAATGACTTCCAATTCTCTTTAAAATTTCAGCATAGTTAAGAGAACTTACTACTTTGGAATTAATACAGATTTAAAATAATAAAATGATTATTGTGTGTGAGTGCTTTATAAATTGTCATTTTATTTGAAACAAAAAGTACTTTGAGGAGAATATCCTCATTCATGTTTATGTAACTTTTAAACTCTTGAGCTTTATAGCACACTGTTAAATTCTTCTGGAAAGAAATTCCAATGCACTGATAATTGACTGATACACCTTTAATTTTTTATTATCTGAGCTGAGAACTTGGATATGTGCTAACTTTCTGATTGTCAGCACATTCTATTTTTAAATAACCATGTTTTCGTTGGGTGGAGTAAACCTGATGAAACAATTCAGTTTCTCACTATTTAATCCAGACTATGACCCTGAATTACACTTTTAATCATTATTTCTTAAATAATTGTATGGCTCTCTATTTTTTACCTCCCTCAATCCCCCATGGAGAACAGATTGACTTTGGAACACTCCAGAGTTTGCTTTGTTAATATTCCAGCTGCTGAGACAATTCTTACTTAACTCTCTTCTGGGTATATCTTAATCAAGGCTTTAGCCCATTTTCAAAGTGTATTAACTGACAGATGTTTCTCTACAGTCCTCTCTTGCCAAATAGGATAAAGAGAAAAGATGCTTCAGCCAAATGAAGTTGCCAGGAAATTGACTTTTCAATATTTGTTTTGAATTGCAGTTTGAGTACACAATGTCATCCTGTTTTATTTTATGTGTGTGAGTAGTTGTTATGGATTGCATCATGCCCTGCACAAAGACATGCTCATGTCCTTCAGGTCACATGGATATGTATCATTTGTTAATCTGATTTTTGAAGACTGTATTAGTTAAATAGAGGGTAACTGAATCAGGTTGGGCCTTAATCCAATATGACTCAAGTCCTTATAAGCAGGGGGAGATTTGGACACAGAAGAGGGGACAGAAAGGGAGAGATGCAGTGTGATGGAGGCAGAGATTGAGTTATGGACTGCTGGCAAACCACCACCAGATTGCTACAGACTTCAGAGAAAGCCTGGTCCTCCTAGCACCTAGATTTTGGACTTCTTGCCTCGCAAACTGTGAGACAATAAATTCCTGTTTTCTAGGCCAACTAGTTTGCGCTATTTGTTATAGCAGTCCTCTCAAACCTAGACAGTAGAGTTTACTCCAGGAGAAAACATTATGAAGGAGGGGTTCAGAAGAAAACTTTATGAGGATGTAAAGATATTTTGTCAGTTGCATTTACTTTAGAGTGTCACCTGATAGATAAAATTGTTTGGCATCGTGGGACGGACAACATCTTCTTGACCAAAAGGGGGATGTGAAAAGAAATGAAATAAGCTTCAGTGGCAGAGAGACTCCAAAAGGAGCCGAGAGGTCACTCTGGTGGGCACTCTTACGCACAATTTAGACAACCCTTTTTAGGTTCTAAAGAATTGGGGTAGCTGATGGTGGATACCTGAAACTATCAAATTACAACCCAGAGCCCATGAATCTCTAAGACAATTGCATAAAAATGTAGCTTATGAGGGGTGACAATGGGACTGGGGAAGCCATAAGGACCACACTCCACTTTGTCTAGTTTATGGATGGATGAGTAGAAGAATAGGGGAAGGAAACAAACAAACAAACAGACAAAGGTACCCAGTGTTCTTTTTTACTTCAATTGCTCTTTTTCACTTTAATTATTATTCTTGTTATTTTTGTGTGTGTGCTAATGAAGGTGTCAGGGATTGATTTAGGTGATGAATGTACAACTATGTAATGGTACTGTGAACAATCGAAAGTACGATTTGTTTTGTATGAGTGCGTGGTGTGTGAATATATCTCAATAAAATGAAGATAAGAAAAAAAAATGCTACATAGGTTTTCACAGGACTTAGGAAAGGGACATAGAAGAGAAGTCAGACAAATTCCAACTATCTCTTAAAAAATACACACACACACACACACACACGCACACACTCTCATGTCAGCTACACAGAAACAGGATTCACAAAATGAATACCTCCAAGTATTAGGGGGTGTTTGCTAGAAATAATATCATAATAAATTATGAGTGCCCATATTTGTTATTTAGAAAAACTCACATCTTAAAAATATATTCTCTCCACCCAGTGTTTAAACCTCTTGAGTAAGAATGTTTCCTAAGAGATTTGTTCTTTATCAAAGCAACATTTTTAATAGCATGAGTCAGATCATCTAAGGACTGACATATTACCTATTTTCCTTTTCACTTAGAATCAGTGGTACTTTCTTATTGACAAAACAGAGACGACTTAAATCAAATCACCCTAGAACTTGAGTCAATTTATGAGAATGAAAGCAAAAACAAGAACAAAAAACAAACAAACCAAAAAAACCACCCAAAACCCAAAAGCAAAACCAAATTTGGTTTACATGCAGGAAAAGAAAAAAAAAAGCTTCAGTTAAAAACTTTAAGATGACTTTTGCAAACTTTGTTATTCCATCATGAAATTTAAAACTTTAGATCTAGTATTACTGGAAAATGTTTAATGCACCAGAATCCTTCTAACACATGAAACAGCTTTAAAAAGTAATTTCAAACAATGTAAGTTTGCCGTGTGACAATAGTATTAGAAAGATTAAAGAAAGCCAATTTCCTTTCTCCTATAGAACAAAATTGTGAGATATAATAAAATGGTGGTTGTTTTAAGCCACTAAGTTTGGCAGGTGGCCCCAGTGTCAGTGAGCACAGGAAAAAAAAAAAAAAAGAAAAAATTGTTTGGGCCCTCCAAAACTCAATCCAATGCATTTTTCATATGCAAGAACCATTTTTGCCTTCTTAGGGGTGACATCCCCCCATCCTCCAACCATTGAAGTTACATGCCCTATATTCTCTCTCCATAAAATTAGCTTTAAAAAGTTTATGATTTCATTTTATCCAGAATATTCCTAAATGCAAAAATTCATTATTAAGGCAACAGGCAAAACTTCTGCTGAGGCTTTTTTTTTTTTTTTCTTTTTTTAAATTCACAGCCTTGAGTTAGAACAGAGATAAAATCATTCATGTAGATATAGATATTCATTCATTCTCTGTTTATCACCTCAATGTTGCAGATACTCATTTGAAGTAAGTAGTTGCCTTTTGTTCATGTAAAACTTGAAAGGAAGCTAGAATATGGGTCATCATTGAACTACCAGTAAATATTAAAGCCATACATAAAAGGGGGGATTTTTATGTAGATCGACATAAGGGAAAGATGGATTAGTCCTTGTAAGAGTCTAGTGAATTTATTAGGAGATTCTACTTTTCCCAAGGTTGCTGTATTCAGAAAAAAATATTTTGTGTGAAAGTTTAAGATGCATATTGAAATTTACTTTTAAAAAACTACTAGCCCAATGTTTCTGATTTTACCTCTTCCAAAATTATATTCCATTCATTTTTTATAGTACTATCAAAATATTGATAACATTCAAAAGATTGTACTTAAGTATTTTTAGTTTATTTTTTAGCCCTTATTTGATAATATAAGAAACAGAAAATAGCCACTTAGATTTTATGTAAAATATAAGATTATAAATGATTATGAAATTTGTATACAAAAAATAGTGTTCTGAATTCTTAAAATTAGAGCATCTATTGGGCATTTTAAAATTTAATGATAAAGCAGATTTTTACTTAACCAGTGTGGCATGGGCCCCAAGAGATCAGATGCAGGCCATAAACAAGGAAGATGGCCATTCTGGTGAGTCTCTACTAAATAGCAACCTTGGATAACACTAATGATATTCATTCATATCTGGTATATATTGACATTTACGTATATAATAATTCACAAGCATAAGGAGTCAGCTGAAAAGTCTGCCATTTTAGTGTAACTTTTTGTTTACCAAAAGTATACTTGTGCCAGCCATGCTCTAAAATGGATGTTTCATATCTGTGTAAAACACGATCCCTTCCCTCAAAGACCCATCTGTTACAGTGTGGTTGGTACTTGTAATCATAGAAATGAAGCTAACACTGAGACAAAGAGAATTAGGGGAAAAAAATTGCAGAAGCAATTAATTTTAAAATTATTTTGTGAGAAAAATGAGAGTTTATAGAAGGAAAGTTCTAGAATGTATCTCAGCAGAAAATTGTTTATCATTTAATTTTATTAATTGATCATGGATACTACTATATCAAAGGATTTGGGGGTTGTTTGTTCGTAACTATAAATATATTTGTTAAGTACTTTTTATATAAAAAGCATTGTCCTAATGATAATAACACAATTATTTATAATAAAATAAACAATTATTTATTGCTTCAATGTACTGGATTTCCTCTTTTAATTCTCTCAACTGCTAAGTGAGGATTCATTATTCCAGTTTTACACATGAGGAAACTGAGGCTCCTAGAGATTTGATTGACTTGCCACATTACTAGTAATTAGTGTGAACTCTGATTTGAACCCCAGCAGTCTAATTCCTTGAGTCTATATTTTGAAAAAAGTGGAGTACAAAGAGTACAATGGAGAATACTTGAGTGTACAAAGATGAATTAGACATGGATCCTTCCCTTGAGGAGTTACAGTGAAATCAAAGAAGATACTATTTTGTGAGCAAAACAGAAGTGATTTAGCTCTCAGGGAAGGATTATGTGCATTCTTTTAGCTTAGAGTTCTTTCCAATTAGGCTAGGAGCAACTCAGTTAAGGGCAAATAGCTCTCCCAAACAGTTTTAAAATCAGTTTTATTTTATACTTTATTGTCATCCTTTCAAAGTACCTTTTGAGATGGGAGGGTGAGGAAAGGAAGGATTTAAGGCATAAAATATCAGAGGTGGTTTATATTCTCTTGTCCTACAAATCCAGAACAATACAGCCTCCATTGTCTTCAGACTGATCACTGTTGCAGATAAGCACACAAGAAAAAGAGGAGATAACAAGGGAAAGGACAGAGGGTAGGAAACTTCCCTGTGCCCTTTTCTAGAATTGATATGCTCAGATAGAATGAGCACATAGGGAGACTTATTTCACAGACTCCTCAGCTTCTTGGTTTTCCAGTTTTTGTCAGAAGTGGAACAGTCTGGTTTGGTAGGTACACATTCTACCAAACAATCCACACCAGATATGGGTGTTGTGAAACAGATTTTATAAGAGAAAAAAAGTGTTTATAAATGTGGAATATCCAACCATTTTGGTAGCTGATTACGAAATATAGTTTTAATTTTATATCTTATATGTTTTGAAAGTTGTGAATAAAAGCCATTAAAATGGTATCCACCCTCTGGAAGAGTTCAGCATAGAGCCTCAGCTATTCCTATATTGCGTGACGAGAAATGTACAAACAAAAAAACTAAATAGACAGCAAAAAGTTTACCAAGAAAGAGTCAAACACATAGGACTTGAGAAGAAGGTTCCTTTTCATCTGTGGGTACAATTGAAAGATATTACCCAGGAGGTAGCTTTTGAATGACCCATGAAGATGGATAGGATTTAGTTATATGGAGATGGGGTTAGGGCTTCAGGCAGAAGTAAGAGATTGAACAAAGGCATAGAGTTAGGGGAAGAATGTATATTTAGTAGTAGTTTAATTTCACTGGAACATAGAGTCCTAAAACAATCACTGACACTAAAAATGGAATGTTTCATTGGAACAAAAATGGAATGTTTCATTGGAACAATTTAATGAAGATTCTTGAGTTTCAGGTGAAAAATATTGTTTCATCTCCTGTTATGTGTTAAGGACCGTGCTGGGCTTAGTAAGTACGGAATTTACCAAGCAGTTGAAGTTCCTGCCATCATGTAGAGAAGTCAGTCAGTAAAATGAAAACACTTTTATTGTAATATATTATCAAGACGTGCATGATAAGTATTATGAAGAAAAATCAAGCAGGGAAGGGGACAAAGACTCATGGGGGATGCTATTTTAGATAGTGCAGACTTCTGAAGAAGTGACTTTTGGTTAGAGAAGTATGTGAATATCAGGATGAAGAGCATTCAAGACAGAGGGAAAGGAAGTACAAAATACCTTATTAATGAAGAACTTGCTTAATTTCTCTGATCAGATCCTCCAAGGCAGGGCCAGTAGTTTTTGCTACACTAGGCAGTATGTTCCTAGTAACAATTGATAGCAAACTGAGCTTAGCTGACCAACATATTCTTGTGATATATCTAGCATAGAGATTGTCATGAGAATATCCATCAAACTCTAGTCCATACTTACAGGGTGACATTTAGGAAATACAAGTTTGCACACATTTCAGGCAGATTCATGAGCTTAATGTACAGTTTATCTTTCTAGCCCATCCTTCCCTCATGACAAGTCTCTCTCCAATTCCCCATTCTAATGAACTGAAGTTAGTTCTTCCTTTAAGATGTGAAGATTTGGAGTTGTATTCAGAAGGCATAAGAATAACTGCAGAATAATTTTCACTGGTAGTCCATTAACCTTTCAAGTGCTCCCTCTTACCTTTACCCCCTTCCTAGTCTTTACTGTGGTCATTTAGTCAACATCTGTAGCATTAAACATGGAAATGTTAGCTTCTTCTTAAAAATATTTAGTGTCTTGCTAATTTTTGTTCCTGAGAAAGCAGTTAAAATCTCTGCATTTTTTCAGGGGTCTATTTCCCCATTTCCCTCATAAAAGTTTTCAAAGTGTTTTCTTAAGATTCCTTCAATAAAACAATGCAATAGGGGATATTGTTTTTTTAACTGCAATTTTATTGATATATTCACATACCATACAATCATCCAAAGTGTGCAATCAGTTGTTTACAGTATCATCATATAGTTGTGCCTTCATCACCACAATCAATTTTTGAACATTTTCATTAAATTCTTCATTGTTATCTCAGCCGTTCCACCCATTCCAGTCTGGGGTATGATGTGTGTCCTGTCACAGAAGTCCCCTGAACAGCAGTTCTAATAGTTCCTGGCTATTTACCAGCTTCCCTAGAGGAGTAACTAAATCCCACACCTCATCACTCTGCCCTCTTGCCCCACCCCCCAGGAATATTGTTTTTATTATCATTTTTTAACAATGAACAGGTTAACTAGCAAAGAATTTATGTAATAGTCACTAGATCAACTAGTTAGTTAGCAGTAGAGTCAGGACTGGAACTTAGATAATTTGATTTTTAATTCAGTTGTCTCTCTAGAGCTCAGTGCTAAAAGACGTTAATTATATCTCCAGATAAAGTAAGCACAAATGGACTATTAAACATTTTTAAGCTATATGTATACCTGATTGGGTAAGAAGCTGAGTAATCAATCTTAACAGGCAGAGAATAGCTTCCAATTCTTACCTCAACTGATCCAACATTGATCTTTACCTTTTTTGCTTCTCCTAGGTTAAAAAGAACCAAAAAGAAGGGGGTGGGATGGGGCAAGATGGTGGAGTGGTGAGGTGTTGGTTTTAGTTACTCCTCTAGGGCAGTTGGCAGAAAATCAGGAATTGCATGGACTGGACACTGCAGAGGAATTTGAGTTTAGACGTACTTCCTACAACACAAACGCATGGAGCATGTGAGATTAGTGAAATTTGTAAGTTCTTGTGGCCTGGAGGCCCATGCCCCTCCCTGCCAGGCACAGTTCTGAGGGAGGAGGGGCCATCAGTGCTGGAAACCAGGAGGGAGAACTGCAGTTGTAGAACTTATTAACGAACTCAGACTGCTGATCAAAAACTCCAACTATAGATAAACTGAGACCAGACACCTGGGAATCTGGGAGCACTCAGCCTGGCGGAGAGGAGATAGGGCTAGCAAAAACAGCAAAAAATAAAAAAGTTAAAAAAAAATAAAAAATAAAAACAGAGACTTTTGGAGTTGGGGTAAACATAATATGGAGAAAGGTCAGGTCAAACAGAATCAGGCACATATGCAAACCCAGGGGGCCAGAGACCTCGTCTGAAAAGCCAGTTTTTCTGATTTCTTGATTGTTCCTTAATTTCCCTTAACTCCTTGTCCTTTTGCATCTTGATAGCCCACCAGAACTGCAAGGAGGACTGTAAATAGTCTACACTGGGCCTTTCTTCTTCTTCTTCTTCTTTTTTTTTTTTCCTTTCTTTCTTTCTTTCTTTTTCTTTCTTTTTTTTTTTTAATCTATCTATCTCTTTTTTTTTAAAATAACTATTCTAGGAATCTAAGAAGCCCATTACAGAAAGCATCAAAGACTTGCAATCTGGGCCCAGGCAAGAACAGAGTTAAGATAGCTCTGAGAGACAAAGCAATAAGTCTAGTAGCAGAGAAAATTTGCTAAAGACCATAACTTCCCAAGAAAAGAGGGGTGTGGCCCAGCTACAGTAGCAGCCCTACTTTTGGGGAACTCAGACCCCAGGGGCTGGAATTCAGAAACCAGCTTCAGTCAGCCATGCCCCCAACAGGGTCAGGGTCACCAAGAGAACTAAAGGCTCCATGTCTCCTTACACTGGTGGAGGACCTGCGGATTGGCAAGTGCCACATGCTGGACAGCACAGGAAAAGCACAGATTCTAAGGGTCTCATTCTGAAGAAAACTCCATATCCTCCTCCTGAGATCTGGGCCTCTTTGGACTGGGAAAACCTGACTCAGGTTGACCATATCTGAGGAGACCCTCAAACAAAAAGGGTACATAGACGCAGGGCAAAAAACAGAAAAATAAGAGGTGAAAAACTCAGACCGACTGAGTAGAACCTAAGTTAGAGGCCTAGAATAAGCTGAACTAAACACCAAAGGTTAGAGAACAGTGCCAACCAACAAGAAAACCCTAGGTAAAAGAGTGAAAATGAGCTGCAGAATAAACTAACCAAGAAAGTGAGATGCCTAGACAGCTAAAGATAATGAGCCATACTGGGAAACACAAAAGTATGGACCGGCCAAAGGAACAAGCTAATAGTTCAACCAAGATACAGGAGTTGAAGCAACTAATGCTAAATCAATTCAATGAACTGAAGTAGGAACTAATTAAAGATGTTCAAACAAATCTCCTAAATGAATTCAAAAATCAAGTCAATGAACTGAGGGAAGATATGGTAAAAGTGATGAAGGATATAGGGAAGACACTGGGTGACCATAACGAAGAAGTCATAAACTTGAAAAAGCAAATGGCAGAACTTAAGGAAATGAAGGGCATAATGGAGGAGATGAAAAAGACAGTTGCAGCAACAGTAGATTTGAACAGGCAGAAGAAAGGATCAGTGAATTGGAAGACCAAACATTTGAATTCATACACTCAAAAGAACAGATGGTGAAAAGAATGAAAAAATATGAGCAGGGTCTTAGGGAACTGAGTGATAATATGAAGCACACAGATATATATGTTATGGGGGTCCCAGAGGGAGAAAAGAGGGTAAAGGGGCAGAAAGAATAATAGAAGAAATAATCACTGAAAATTTCCCAACTAATTTTTCTGAAAGACAGAAAATTAGAGATTCAAGAAGTACAGTGCACCCCAAACAGAATAGACCCCAATAGACCTACTCCAAGGCACTTACTGATCAGATTGTCCAATGTCAAAGACAAAGAGAGAATTCTGAAAGCAGCAAGAGAAAAGTAATGCATCACATACAAGGGAAGTTCAATAAGACTATGTGCAGATTTCTCCGCAGAAACCAAGGAGTGAGAAGACAGTGGTATGATATATTTAAGATACTGAAAGAGAAGAACTGCCAACCAAGAATTCTATATTCTGGCAAAACTGTCCTTCAAAAATGAAGGAGAGATTAAAATATTTTCTGACAAACAGATACTGAGAGAGTGTGTGAATAAGAGACTGGTGCTACAAGAAATACTAAAGGGAGTGCTACAGGCTGATAGGAAAAGACAGGAGAAAGAGATTTGGAGAAGAGTGTAGAAATGAAGATTATCAGGAAGGGTAAAAAGAGAGAGAGGAAAAAATAAGACATGACATATAAAATCCAAAAGACAAAATGGTAGAAGAAAGTACTACCCTTATAGTAATAACACTAAATGTTAATGGATTCACCTCCCCAATAAAAAGACACAGACTGGCAGAATGGATTAAAAAACAGGGCCCCTCTATATGCTATCTACAAGAAACTCACTTTAGACACAAGGACAAAAATAGGCTGAAAGTGAAAGGTTGGAAAAGGTATTTCATGGAAGCAGCAACCAGAAAAAAGCAGGATTAGCTATACTAATATCAGACAAATTAGACTTTAAAAGTAAAACAATTAAAAGAGTCAAAGAAGGACACTATATATTAATAAAAGGGCCAATTCATCAAGAAAACATAACAATCTTAAATATTTATGCACCAAGCCAGAGTGCCCCAAAATTCATGAGGCAAACACTGAGAACAGTGAAAGAAGAAGATAACTCTACAGTAATAGTTGGAGATTTCAATACACCATTCTCATCAATGGATAGAATATCTAGACAGAGAATCAATAAGGAAACAGAGATGTTGAATTGTATGATAAATGAACTAGACTTGACAGACATTTATAGAACACTACACCCCACAACAGCAGGATACACGTTTTTCTCAAGTGCTCATGGAACATTTTCTAGGATAGACCACATGTTGCATCACAAAGCAAGTCTCAACAATTTTAAAATATTGATATTATAAAAAACACTTTCTTGAATCATAATGAAATGAAGTTGGAAATAAATAATAGGGAGAAGATTGTAAAATTCACAAATACTTGGAGACTAAACAACACAATCTTAGAAAACCAGTGGGTAAGGGAAGAAGTTACAAGAGAAATTAGTAAATACCTTGAGGCAAATGACAATGAAAAAACAACATGTCAAAACTTATGGGATGCAGCAAAGGCTGTACTGACAGGGAAATTTATTGCCCTAAATGCCTATATTAGAAGAGAGAGCAAAAATCGAGGAATTAACTGTCCACCTGGAGGGACGGGAGCAAGAACAGCAAACTGACCACAAAGCAAACAGAAGGAAAGAAATAACAAAGATTAGAGCAGAAATAAATGAAACTGAGAACAGGAAAAAAAATAGTATCAACAAAACCAGAAGATGATTCTTCAATAAGATAATGAAATTGATGGACACTTAGTTAGGCTAACAAAAAAAAAAAGAGAGCAGATGCAAATAAATGTAATCAGAAACGGGAAAGGAAACACAATTAATGACCCTGCAGAAATAAAGGAGATAATGAGACGATACTATAAGCAGCTATATGCTTAAAAACTAGGCAAATTACATGAAATGGACAACTTCCTTGAAATGCATAATCCAGCCAACATTGATGCAAGAAGAAATAGACAACCTCAACAAACCAATCACAAGTAGAGATTGAGTGAGTCATCAAAAAGCTCCCCAAGAAGAAAAGGGTAAAGGTCTAGGAAGAGTATTCAAAGAAATTGTTGGGGAAAACTTCCCAAATCTTCTAAACAACATAAATACACAAATCATAAATGCTCAGCGAACTCCAAATAGAATAAATCCAAAAAAACCCACTCCGAGACATATACTGATCACACTGTCAAACATAGAAGAGAAGGAGCAAGTTCTGAAAGCAGCAAGAGAAAAGCAATTCACCACATACAAAGGAAACAGCATAAGACTAAGTAGTGACTACTCAGCAGCCACCATGGAGGCGAGAAGGCAATGGCACGATATATTTAAAATTCTGAGAGAGAGGAATTTCCAGCCAAGAATACTTTATCCAGCAAAGCTCTCCTTCAAATTTGAGGGAGAGCTTAAATTTTTCACAGACAAAGAAATGCTGAGAGAATTTGCTAACAAGAGACCTGCCCTACTGGAGATACTAAAGGGAGCCCTACAGACAGAGAAACAAAGACAGGACAGAGAGACTTGGAGAAAGGTTCAGTACTAAAGAGATTCGGTATGGGTACAATAAAGGATATTAATAGAGAGAGGGAAAAATATGGCAAACATAATCCAAAGGATAAGATGGCCGATTCAAGAAATGCCTTCACGGTTTTAACGTTGAATGTAAATGGATTAAACTCCCCAATTAAAAGATATAGATTCGCAGAATGGATCAAAAAAAATGAACCATCAATATGTTGCATACAAGAGACTCATCTTAGACACAGGGACACAAAGAAATTGAAAGTGAAAGGATGGAAAAAAATATTTCATGCAAGCTACAGCCAAAAGAAAGCATGTGTAGCAATATTAATCTCAGATAAAATAGACTTCAAATGCAGGGATGTTTTGAGAGACAAAGAAGGCCACTACATACTAATAAAAGGGGCAATTCAGCAAGAAGAAATAACAATCGTAAATGTCTATGCACCCAATCAAGGTGCCACAAAATACATGAGAGAAACATTGGCAAAACTAAAGGAAGCAATTGATGTTTCCACAATAATTGTGGGAGACTTCAACACATCACTCTCTCCTATAGATAGATCAACCAGACAGAAGACCAATAAGGAAATTGAAAACCTAAACAATCTGATAAATGAATTAGATTTAACAGACATCTACAGGACATTACATCCCAAATCACCAGGATACACATACTTTTCTAGTGCTCACGGAACTTTCTCCAGAATAGATCATATGCTGGGACATAAAACAAGCCTCAATAAATTTAAAAAGATTGAAATCATTCAAAGCACATTCTCTGACCACAATGGAATACAATTAGAAGTCAATAACCATCAGAGACTTAGAAAATTCACAAATACCTGGAGGTTAAACAACACACTCCTAAACAATCAGTGGGTTAAAGAAGAAATAGCAAGAGAAATTGCTAAATATATAGAGACGAATGAAAATGAGAACACAACATACCAAAACCTATGGGATGCAGCAAAAGCAGTGCTAAGGGGGAAATTTATAGCACTAAACGCATATATTAAAAAGGAAGAAAGAGCCAAAATCAAAGAACTAATGGATCAACTGAAGAAGCTAGAAAATGAACAGCAAACCAATCCTAAACCAAGTAGAAGAAAAGAAATAACAAGGATTAAAGCAGAAATAAATGACATAGAGAACAAAAAAACAATAGAAAGGATAAATATCACCAAAAGTTGGTTCTTTGAGAAGATCAACAAGATTGACAAGCCCCTAGCTAGACTGACAAAATCAAAAAGAGAGAAGACCCATATAAACAAAATAATGAATGAAAAAGGTGACATAACTGCAGATCCTGAAGAAATTAAAAAAATTATAAGAGGATATTATGAACAACTGTATGGCAACAAACTGGATAATGTAGAAGAAATGGACAATTTCCTGGAAACATATGAACAACCTAGACTGACCAGAGAAGAAATAGAAGACCTCAACCAACCCATCACAAGCAAAGAGATCCAATCAGTCATCAAAAATCTTCCCACAAATAAATGCCCAGGGCCAGATGGCTTCACAGGGGAATTCTACCAAACTTTCCAGAAAGAACTGACACCAATCTTACTCAAACTCTTTCAAAACATTGAAAAAAATGGAACACTACCTAACTCATTTTATGAAGCTAACATCAATCTAATACCAAAACCAGGCAAAGATGCTACAAAAAAGGAAAACTACCGGCCAATCTCCCTAATGAATATAGATGCAAAAATCCTCAACAAAATACTTGCAAATCGAATCCAAAGACACATTAAAAAAATCATACACCATGACCAAGTGGGGTTCATTCCAGGCATGCAAGGATGGTTCAACATCAGAAAAACAATCAATGTATTACAACACATTAAAAACTCGAAAGGGAAAAATCAATTGATCATCTCAATAGATGCTGAAAAAGCATTTGACAAAATCCAACATCCCTTTTTGATAAAAACACTTCAAAAGGTAGGAATTGAAGGAAACTTCCTCAACATGATAAAGAGCATATATGAAAAACCCACAGCCAGCATAGTACTCAATGGTGAGAGACTGAAAGCCTTCCCTCTAAGATCAGGAACAAGACAAGGATGCCCGCTGTCACCACTGTTATTCAACATTGTGCTGGAAGTGCTAGCCAGGGCAATCCGGCAAGACAAAGAAATAAAAGGCATCCAAATTGGAAAAGAAGAAGTAAAACTGTCATTGTTTGCAGATGATATGATCTTATATCTAGAAAACCCTGAGAAATCAACGATACACCTACTAGAGCTAATAAACAAATTTAGCAAAGTAGCGGGATACAAGATTAATGCACATAAGTCAGTAATGTTTCTATATGCTAGAAATGAACAAACTGAAGAGACACTCAAGAAAAAGATACCATTTTCAATAGCAACTAAAAAAATCAAGTACCTAGGAATCAACTTAACCAAAGATGTAAAAGACCTATACAAAGAAAACTACATAACTCTACTAAAAGAAATAGAAGGGGACCTTAAAAGATGGAAAAATATTCCATGTTCATGGATAGGAAGGCTAAATGTCATTAAGATGTCAATTCTACCCAAACTCATCTACAGATTCAATGCAATCCCAATCAAAATTCCAACAACCTACTTTGCAGACTTGGAAAAGCTAGTTATCAAATTTATTTGGAAAGGGAAGATGCCTCGAATTGCTAAAGACACTCTAAAAAAGAAAAACGAAGTGGGAGGACTTACACTCCCTGACTTTGAAGCTTATTATAAAGCCACAGTTGCCAAGACAGCATGGTACTGGCACAAAGATAGACATATTGATCAATGGAATCGAATTGAGAATTCAGAGATAGACCCTCAGATCTATGGCCGACTGATCTTTGATAAGGCCCCCAAAGTCACCGAACTGAGCCATAATGGTCTTTTCAACAAATGGGGCTGGGAGAGTTGGATATCCATATCCAAAAGAATGAAAGAGGACCCCTACCTCACCCCCTACACAAAAATTAACTCAAAATGGACCAAAGATCTCAATATAAAAGAAAGTACCATAAAACTCCTAGAAGATAATGTAGGAAAACATCTTCAAGACCTTGTATTAGGAGGCCACTTCCTAGACTTTACACCCAAAGCACAAGCAACAAAAGAGAAAATAGATAAATGGGAACTCCTCAAGCTTAGAAGTTTCTGCACCTCAAAGGAATTTCTCAAAAAGGTAAAGAGGCAGCCAACTCAATGGGAAAAAATTTTTGGAAACCATGTATCTGACAAAAGACTGATATCTTGCATATACAAAGAAATCCTACAACTCAATGACAATAGTACAGACAGCCCAATTATAAAATGGGCAAAAGATATGAAAAGACATTTCTCTGAAGAGGAAATACAAATGACCAAGAAACACATGAAAAAATGTTCAGCTTCACTAGCTATTAGAGAGATGCAAATTAAGACCACAATGAGATACCATCTAACACCGGTTAGAATGGCTGCCATTAAACAAACAGGAAACTACAAATGCTGGAGGGGATGTGGAGAAATTGGAACTCTTATTCATTGTTGGTGGGACTGTATAATGGTTCAGCCACTCTGGAAGTCAGTCTGGCAGTTCCTTAGAAAACTAGATATAGAGCTACCATTCGATCCAGCGATTGCACTCCTCGGTATATACCCGGAAGATCGGAAAGCAGTGACACGAACAGATATCTGCACGCCAATGTTCATAGCAGCATTATTCACAATTGCCAAGAGATGGAAACAACCCAAATGTCCTTCAACAGATGAGTGGATAAATAAAATGTGGTATATACACACGATGGAATACTACGCGGCAGTAAGAAGGAACGATCTGGTGAAACATATGACAACATGGATGAACCTTGAAGACATAATGCTGAGCGAAATAAGCCAGGCACAAAAAGAGAAATATTATATGCTACCACTAATGTGAATTTTGAAAAATGTAAAACAAATGGTTTATAATGTAGAATGTAGGGGAACTAGCAGTAGAGAGCAATTAAGGAAGGGGGAACAATAATCCAGGAAGAACAGATAAGCTATTTAACGTTCTGGGGATGCCCAGAAATGACTATGGTCTGTTAATTTCTGATGGTTGTAGTAGGAACAAGTTCACTGAAATGTTGCTATATTATGTAACTTTCTTGGGGTAAAGTAGGAACATGTTGGAAGTTAAGCAGTTATCTTAGGTTAGTTGTCTTTTTCTTACTCCCTTGCTATGGTCTCTTTGAAATGCTCTTTTATTGTATGTTTGTTTTCTTTTTAACTTTTTTTTCATACAGGTGATTTGAAAAAAGAAGGGAAAGTTAAAAAAAAGAAAAAAGACAAACAAGTTAAAAAAAAAAAAAAAGATGTAGTGCCCCCTTGAGGAGCCTGTGGAGAATGCAGGGGTATTCGCCTACCCCACCTCCATGGTTGCTAACATGACCACAGACATAGGGGACTGGTGGTTTGATGGGTTGAGCCCTCTACCATAAGTTTTACCCTTGGGAAGACAGTTGCTGCAAAGGAGAGGCTAGGCCTCCCTGTATTTGTGCCTAAGAGTCTCCTCCTGAATGCCTCTTTGTTGCTCAGATGTGGCCCTCTCTCTCTGGCTAAGCCAACTTGAAAGGTGAAATCACTGCCCTCCCCCCTACGTGGGATCAGACACCCAGGGAAGTGAATCTCCCTGGCAACGTGGAATATGACTCCCAGGGAGGAATGTAGACCTGGCACCGTGGGACGGAGAACATCTTCTTGACCAAAAGGGGGATGTGAAAGGAAATGAAATAAGCTTCAGTGGCAGAGAGATTCCAAAAGGAGCCGAGAGGTCACTCTGGTGGGCACTCTTATGCACACTTTAGACAACCCTTTTTAGGTTCTAAAGAATTGGGGTAGCTGGTGGTGGATACCTGAAACTATCAAACTACAACCCAGAACCCATGAATCTCGAAGACAGCTGTATAAAAATGTAGCTTATGAGGGGTGACAATGGGATTGGGAAAGCCATAAGGACCAAACACCACTTTGTCTAGTTTATGGATGGATGTGTAGAAAAGTAGGGGAGGGAAACAGACAGACAAAGGTACCCAGTGTTCTTTTTTACTTCAATTGCTCTTTTTCACTCTAATTATTATTCTTGTTATTTTTGTGTGTGTGCTAATGAAGGTGTCAGGGATTGATTTAGGTGATGAATGTACAACTATGTAATGGTACTGTAAACAATCGAAAGTACAATTTGTTTTGTATGACTGCGTGGTATGTGAATATATCTCAATAAAATGATGATTTAAAAAAAAAAAAACAAAAAAAAAACACTATGAGCTACTCAAATAAAGGGGACAATCAAACTCTATTTGTAAGTCTTTCAGGTCCAGACAGAATAATTTTAATTTTTTTTTTAACAAATGCCACTGAAAACTAGACTAAGAAGTCAGAAGTTATCTAGAATGGGCCTGTAGAGATAAAATGAGATATTGTACAAAAACTCTTTGTCAGGTATAATTCTAATAAAAAGATTTCTAACAATGATTTCTCAAGATAAAAACAGGTTAAAATCATTAAAAACAAAAATGAAAAGCTACGGCTCTAGTAAGACTCCCCGTGGGGGTTAAATGCATTGACCTATGAACCACAGTTAGGCAAAATTCCTAGTTGTTGTACAAACTAGAAGCATGACAAGACCCCAGGGAAAAAATATGGACTTTTGTCTAAGAGCTGTAGAATCAAGCACATTGTAAGAGCTCTCCATGAAAAGAGCTTTGTTGAAGGCATATTCTCTTATTTTCTAAATGCTGTCCAACTCCACTCAAATGGCCACAATTAACACTGAAGTGAATAGGCCACTGTATAGATCCTGTTCATAATCCAAATAAATGGTTTTCCTTGAAAAAAAAAAAAAAAAAAAAAAAAAAAACCTCCCCAAAAAGAAAAGCCCAGGACCAGATGACTTCACATGTGAATTCTAACAAGCATACAAGAAAGGATTAATACCGATCCTGCTCAAACTCTTCAAAAAAATTGAAGAGGAGGGAATGCTACCCAACTCATTCTATGAAGCCAACATTACCCTAATACCAAAATCAGACAAAGATACTATTAAAAAAGTAAATTATAGACCAATCTTTTTAATGAATATAGATGCAAAAATCCTCAACAAAATACTTGCAAATTGAATCCAGCAGCACATTAAAAGAATTATACACCACGACCAGGTGAGATTTATTCCAGGTATGCAAGGCTGGTTCAACACAAGAAAATCAATTAATGTAATATACCACATCAATAAATCAAAGCAGAAGAACCACATGATCATCTCGATCGATGCAGAAAAGGCATTTGACAAAACTCAGCATCCTTTCTTGATTCAAAGGATAGGAATACAAGGGAATTTTCTCAATATGATAAAGGCAATATATGAAAAACCCACAGCTAACATCATACTCAATGGGGAGAGATGGAAAGCTTTCTCTCTAAGATCAGGAATAAGACGGATGCCACTGCCACCATTGTTATTCAGCATTGTGCTGGAAGTTCTAGCTAGAGCAATTAGGCAAGAAAAAGAAATAAAAGTCAACCAAATTGGATAGGAAGAAGTAAAACTTTCACTGTTTGCAGATGACATGATTCTATATGTAGAAAATCCAGAAAAATCTACAGCAAAGCTGTTAGGGCTAATCAGTGAATTCAGCAAAGTGGCAGAGTACAAGATCAATATGCAAAAATCTGTAGTGTTCTTACCATAAGTAATGTGCAACAAGAGGAAGAAATTTAAAAAAAAAATCCATTTACAATAGCAATCAAAAGAATCAAGTATTTAGGAATAGACTTAACGATGGCCACAGAAGACCTGTACAAAGAAAACTACAAGAAACTGCTAAGAGAAATCAAACAGGACCTGAAAAAATGGAAGAATATACCATGTTCGTGGACTGGAAGACTAAATATAATTAAGATGTCACCTCTGCCTAAACTGATTTATAGCATCAATGCAGTACCAATTAAAATCCCAACAACTTACTCTGCAGAAATAGAAAAACTAATAGCCAAATTTGTTTGGAAGCGCAAGGTGCCCCAAATGGCCAAAAATATCTTGAGAAAGAGGAACAAAGTGGGAGGTCTCACACTACCTGACTTTGAAGCATGTTACAAAGTGATAGTGCTCAAAACTGCATGGTACTGGCATAAGGATTGAGATAGTGACCAATGGAATCAAATTGAGTGTTCATAAATAGACTCGCATCTATGGACAGATAAGGCAGTTAAGCCAGAGCAACTGGGAAAGAGCAGCCTCTTCAATAAATGGTGTTTGGAGAACTGGATATCCGTTTCCAAAATAGTGAAAGAGAACCCCTATCTCACACGTTATACAAAAATTAACATGAAATGGATCAAAGACCTAAACATTAGGGTGAAGACCATAAGACTCTTATAAGAAAATGTAGGGCAATTTCTTAAAGATCTTGTGATAGGAGTTGGTTTCCTAGACCTTACACCCAAAGCGCGAGCAACCAAAGAACAAATAGACCAATGGTATCTCCTCAAAATCAAACACTTTTGTACATCAAAGGACTTTGTTAAAAAAGTAAAAAGGTAGCCTACACAATGGGAAACAATATTTGGGTACCGCATATCAGATAAGGGTTTAACATCCCAAATATATAAAGCAGTCCTGCAACTCAACAACAGAAAGACAAACAACCCAATTAAAAAATGGGCAAAAGACATGGACAGACAATTTTCTGAAGAGGAAATACAAATGGCTCAAAAACATGAAAAAAACCACGATGAGATATCATCTCAAACCCTACCAGAATGGCCATTATCCAAAAACCAGAAAATCACAAGCATTGGAGTGGATGTGGAGAAAGAGGCACACTTATTCATTGCTGGTGGGAATGTAGAATGGTGCAACCATTCTGGAAGACAGTGTGGAGGTTCCTCAGGAAACTAAGTATAGATTTGCCATATGACTCAGCTATTCTATTGCTTTGTATATATTCAAAGGAACTGAAAGTTAAGTTACAAACGGACGTTTGTAAACCGATGTTCATTGTGGCATTATTCATGATTGCCAAGAGATGGAAGCAGCCCAAATGTCTGTCAACGGGCAAGTGCATGAACAAACTGTGTTATATGCACATGATGGAATATTATGCAGCTACAGAACAAAGACATGGAACGTATAATAATGTGGATGAAACTTGAGGACATTATGTTGAGTGAAGTTAGCCAGAAACGAGAGCAAATACTATATGGTCTCACTAATATGAACTAACATTAATGAACAGACTTTGAGAGTTAAAAGCTGGTAACACAGGCTACCAGGAGATTGAAAGAGGGTAGAGATTGGGGATTTGATCCTGAAGGACTACAGAATGTTCAGCAGGATTGATTGTATAGATCCAGAAATAGATAGCATAATACTGTGTGATGGTAGCCTAATATTGTAAGTACACTAAATGAAGATGTCTGTAAGTAAGGCTGAGGGAGGTGGGATGGGGGAATGTATGACACCAGAGGTAAAGATGGACGATGGAGACTGGGACTGTGTAATTTGGTGAAAACTGGAGTGGCCAATGACTGTTACTAATTGTGCAATTATAAGAATGTTTTTGCATGTGGGAGAACCAATAAATGTTGGCCATGCAGAGTGTTGAAAAAGGGATGGTATTTGGGAAAGGGCATAGTCAGGGCAGGCTGGAGTCTGTGGCCGGCGGTGGCATTGTAATGTGCTTCCATTGAATGTAGCAAAGGCAATATACCAAGGCTGGTTGTGTGTGAGAGGGGGATGTAGGGGAGGGGTATGGGATTCTTGTTAGTGGTGCTGTTTTCTGTCCTTACTATTATATTGTATTGTTGACATTTTATTTTTCTTTTTATTATCTTTTTTATTATTCACTGAAAAAAAACGCTTTTTCGTAGTAATCAATATGTTCAAGTGCTGACTGTGGTGATGAATATACAACTATATGATGATACTGTGAACAACTGACTGTACACTGTGGATAATTGTATGGTATGTGAATATATCCCTATAAAATTATAGGAAAAAATATAAATAGGAGTAAAAGTGCTGGAGGGGACATGGAGAGGGGGCTGTACCTAGTTACTGTTGTTGTGGGGGGTAGATTGGTGTAGCCTTTCTGGGGGTCAGTGTGGTGGTTCCACATGGGGCTAAATGTGTGGGGGTGGTAGGGTCCTGAGCCTCATCATTATGGGGTGTGTGCTTGGGGTATCCGGGAGCAGGGATGTGGGTGGACGTTTGCACACTGGTGTTTGCGGAGGTGGTGTTCATAGTTTGCAATAGGTGGAGGGGTCTGAGGGTGCATCAACTGGGGAGCAGGGTGGTGGACTGTGGTGTGGGCATGCGGTGGAGTATTGAGTGGCTGCGAGTGGGAGTGGGGCTGTGGGGTGCGCGGCAGGGTGGGTGGATCCTGTGTACAGCGTTTTGGGTGAAGTGTGCCAGAGACAAGGGCGACAATGTGGTGCCTCACCAGTGTGGACTGACTATATTGTATAGGCTGTGGGTTGGGTCTTGGGATACAGTCTAGCAGGGAAACGATTATTGTAGTGGTCCCTGGATTGTGGGTTCTTGCAGAGATCAAATCTGTTCCTGGGTTGTGGTGGCTGGCTCTGGACTCAGTGATGCTGATCCCTTTCTATTAGCCTGGTTGGTCTCTGGAACATTGGGTGTCTGTGTGGCACCTGGGGCTCGGGGCTAGAGCTCGGCAGATATGGATGTCAGTATTAACTTATTCAGCAACTGTTTAAAAAAAAAAAAAGCTGGGGGGGGGGCCCAGGCTTCATTTGGAGATGTGGGTGGGGCAGACCTGATTGGGACTGGGGCAGATGGAGCCGAAGGGTGCAGGTTGAGACTGACTGTGTGTTAGGGCTTCGGCTTCCCTGTGGTACTGGGGGAGGAGATGTTTGTTTGGTGCAGGATCTATATTTTCTAAACAATGTAACTTCTGTGGTCCATTTGTTCAAACAGCATGGTTACATGGAGCTTTGAATGGGAGGTAGGATGTGGTGAGTGTTTATAGGTTGGAATGAAAGAGCAGCACATCCTGGGGTGGTTTGGGCATAGAGTGAAAATATGTATGTGAGAAACAAGCACTATTCCTAAAAAGGAATAAATGCTCACCCGATTGTGGAGAAGAAACGAATTTATTCACAGTCTTGCAAGAACGGGCACCCAACCAAAATGTGGGGGTTGGCGCCCAGAACAGTAGACCCAGCAGTATTTATTCCCTACACCTAACCATAAGTCCCTCCGTTTCTCCATTGGCTGGATACTTCAGAGGTTACATTCTATTCAACAAGCCTAATTAGCCCGCCCAAATTTGAAACATGCAGCCCCCCCCAAATTGGAAACATTTGAAAAAAAGTCTCCTGTGCAAACTTGGAAGGTTTGAAACAAGTCTCCACCCCTTTCCTTTGTTCTTGAGCTGCAGAGCCAGTGTGAGCTAGTTTGGTAACAACTTATGAAACTGTTTAAGGAAACTCTACCCTGAGTCTCCACTTTGCAAGGACAGTAGATAGTGGGCAGATAAGCAGGGGGACTGACTGTGGATAGTGGGCGGATAAGCAGGGGGACTGACTGGATTACAGTTTGTCTTTTTAACCTTCTGCCAATTCCTTAACTGCCCCCACCCTGTGTGAAAGCTAAACTTAATCTAATTCTCACATATATGCGGGGCCCCCTGGGGATCTGGGGGAAGGTGTGGCGGTGTTGGACTTCCTGACCTGGATTGTTGCTGGTGTTCTCGCAGACATTGGGGACTGACGACCTGGTGTGCCGAGCCCTCTATCTTGGAGCCTGCCCTTGTGACGCTCGTTGCTTCAGAGGCTAAACCTGCTTATAATTGTGCCGGAGAGTCTCCCTCTGAGTGCCTGTGTTGCTCGGGTGTGGCCCTTTCTCTCTAGTTATGCCGGCTCGGCAGGTGGGCTCACTGCCCTACCCCCTGCGTGGGACCTGACTCCCAGGGGTGTAAATCTCCCTGGCAACATGGGATATGACTCCCAGGGATGGGTCTGAGCCCAGCATCGTGGGCATGAGGGCGCCTTCTTGATCAAGGCGGGGTGCGGAGGGGGATGCGAGATGGGGTGAAGTGAAGCTTCGGTGGCTGGGAGGTTTCGGGTGGAGTTGAGAGGTCGCTCTGGTGGACGTTCTTACACACTGTATAGATAACCCTCTTTGAGTTTTGGTGTGTTGGAGTGGCTGGAAGTAAATACCTGAAACTATCAAACTCCAGGCTAGTAGCCTCACCTCTTGCGGATGAGGGTGTAACAATGTAGCTTGCGAGGGGTGGCGGTGTGGTTGTGGGGGTCTTGTGGATCGCACTCCCTCTGTCCGGTGTGTGGATGGATGAGTGGAGAAGTGGGGACAGAAACTAAATGGGGAATAGGGTGGGATGGGGGGGATGATTTGGGTGTTCTTTTTTACTTTTATTTTTTGTTCTGGTTCTGGTTCTTTCTGGTGTGGGGAAGGTGTTCGGGGGGGGGATGGATTGGGGTGATGAGTGCATAGCTATATGATGGTTCTGTGAATGGTTGATTGTGCACTGTGGATGGTTGTGTGGTGTGTGGATATATCTCAATAAAACTGAATTTAATTAAAAAAAATGTGTCCCCTTCACATAGATGAAGCCTGTGTGGCAGATCACTGAAACTGTCAAATCTGGACAATGGGTATGGAGTTAATCGATTTGTTCTATGTTTGTGAATTTGAAAACTTTCACAACAAAAATTTTTAAAAAGTTAAAAAAAAGAGCCAAAAATACTGTGTAGAGGTTCTAGTAGATTTATATTTTAAAAAGAAAAAAATGATGCGAGTAAATATGCCAGCTTTTTCAGTGGAACTAAACCCTGATTTCAGAGCAATTGCTTGAAAAACTGCTTAATAAATTATTTGTAAATCTAAGGGAAAAAGAATAAAACCTGCCAAGTGTCACTCATTTGAAAAGAGATGCTCATTTGGATAAATTATTAGGTAATTTTTCAAGGCTATCACTCATAAGTAAGAATTTTTTTGGTGTACTTAAATGATTCATTTTCAGTCTCTCATAAATTTTTAAATTGTTCTCTTTCAAATCACCACAGCTTGACAGCCTTGCTCATAAGGATTTTTCTTCCCTTGTTTTAGAGTTACAGAGGATGAAAGTATTCTAACGTATCTGTTGCTGCAGAGGGGCTGGTGCTATTCAGCCCACAGTGGTCTGTACCTCCATAAATACATCCTTGGTCATGGGGGCTCCCTATTTGATGGCAAAGATTATTTCCATAATATTAGAGTGAATTAAGCTGGTTCTGTAATCTGCCCCCAAAGACTCAGAACATGATTCTTTGATATCAGCTTTGGGGCAGGATATTTCCAGCATCCCATTTAGTCAGAAATATGGAGGGTGTATGAAAATGTGATTTACATATCCCATACCTGTGGAGTCTCATGGTAAATAATAGAAATGGGCAAAGATCCCTGCATCAAGGCAAATTCACATTTTTTCCTGACACACACAGTGGAGCTTATTTTGGGATAATGGCTACGTATATTTAGGAAAATCAGCCTCATGTGCCCACTGTCTGAACATTTTCCAAAAAAATAAAAAAAGAATATTCTTTGATGACAGCAGGGAAGGGTTCCCTCTATTATTTATATAACCCCTTTATAGGAGAACAAATACCAACAACATTCTGTTGTTCCCTTCATCAAGAAATGCATTGTGTGGTTAACTGAATATTTTGATAGAATGACATACAGTATACTTTCCATATGGATTAGAAATGTTTCCCATATTGAAAATATAATAACCAAATTTAATGTGATGTGACTGAACCTGACTTAATTTTGAGAAGGGGAAAGTGGGGTTCCTGAGAAGGCAGTTTCGGATTTTGTAATATCTCAGGGGTCTGCTTGCTCACTTATTCAACAAATATTTTTCATTGTATGCCAGAATGGATCTTAGCACCAGAGGTGCAAATAGTAATTTAACATATCACCTGCCCTCCAGGAGCTCGGAATTTAATAACAAGCTAGGCTCAGAAGAAGAAGTTCAGGAGCAAAAGGAGAGGTTCCTAATTCTACTTAGGCTGTTTAGACGCATCTACTCAGCATAAGGAGGAAACTTAATCTACTGTGGAAAGCTTAAGAAATGGGCTTGTGAGGGTTTGTCCTATGGATGTGATGGCAAAGGGCATTCCAAGAAGGGATAAAAACAAGTGTCAAGTGGTGATGCTATTCCATGCCTCTTTCAACTTGACACTTGTTTTCTAGGGAACATAGGAGATTTGGTGTGGCGGGAGCATAGATTATTTTCAAGGTGATGAACCCTGAGTCTAAAGTCAGGCCAGCAGTGATTCTGAAGTGCCTTGTATACCATACCAGGGTCTTGGATTTTTATCCTGAAGGCCACATATCATTTAAAACTTGGAGCAGCAGTGTAACAAAATCTACTTGAGATTCCGAAACACCATTCTGGTTCTTAACACATTGTGATATCCTCACTGTGTGTCTTTCTGGGACTCCAATGTCCCTAGCATGATGCCTAATATAATTATGAATGAATCTAATTATGTAATTATCCTAAATTATTATTAATTTTTTCAGAGCACATTGTTAATGTGTTAATTTCCCCCTACCAGTATCCTGAATCCCTTGCCCATCAATCTTGTTTTCTCCCAGACCTTATTTCTCCATTACCCTGTCTCTCTTGGTCTACGTTTGTTGTTTCTCCATTGGCAACTTCTTTCTTTCATATTTCTTCTGTCTTGGTGGGGAGAGGGGGAAACAGCCACCACCTAAAACCAAACAAAACATCCTCTGTTACATTGAGTTGTGTTTACAGTTCTTTCATCTATTACCAACTCTTTTAAAGCAAGGGAGTATCTGTATCTTTTCACTAGTTACATATTTATTGAATATCTTCTATATGCTCCTTCTCTTCTGGATGTGTCGATAAAGAAAACAGTCAGAGGCACCTGCCCTCATGGAGCATACTTTCTTGCTGGAGGAGATAGAACAATAAATACTAACATAGTAAGTAAATTGTACAGTATATTAGAACAGGGTAAGTTCTATGCAAAAAAAAAAAGGGAGAAATAAATGATTAAAGTATATGGAGGATCGGGGTAGTTGGTTTCAATTTTAAATAGAGTGGCTGAGGGAAGCCACATTGAGAAGGTGAGAGTTGAACAAATATTTCAAGGGTGAGAAGGATGTTGTTATATCTGAGTGTGAACAAAGAGAAGAGTGAGTACAGATTCCTTAGGAGGGATCTTAGATAATACTCCAAATGGTGAAGGCCTTGTATTTTGTAGATGCTCAACAAAACATGTTAAAATAAAGAGCAAGGGCAGGGGGCGGGGAGGGTATTATGGATTGAATTTTGTCCCCACTACATTGGAATTTGGAATTATGGTCATTATAGATGGAATTAGCCAAGTTAAAATGAAATCATGCTGTATAGGGTAGGCCCTTAATCCGGTACAACTGGTGTCCTATAAGAAGAGGAAATTTGGACAGAGAGAGACAGGGGAGAACACCATGGATTACTGGCAAACCACTATAAGCTAAGGGAGGCGTGGAGAGCAGATCCTTCCCTAAAGACTTCAAAGGAAACATACGCCTGCCAACACCTGATTTCAGACCACTCGACTCCAGAATTGTGAGACAATAAATTTCTGTTGTTTTATGTGAGCCAATATGTGGTACCTTGTTATAGCAGCCCTAGCAAACTAAGACAGGGGCATTGGAGTTCTGCTGAGAAGTGTAGAATTTAGCAGATATCCATGGGGAATATGTCCTCTGTTGTATAAGGAAGAATTAGTTGAGATATTACGGACCCCAGCAACTTTTCCCTCACACAGAGAGTAACTTGCTTAAACAGCCCAACTTTTTGTTTTGTTTCCTAATAGCATTTGGCATTTCCTAAATATTTTTCCATGTGCACTTTAAGAGACTTGTTTTCTGATAGAGTGAAAGGAATTTCCTTTGAGGCATTTGTCATTCCTGTTCAGCATGAACCCGTAGCAGAACAGTAGTGAGTAGTTAAATCCATCTGCAAGTTAATTTAGCGGAACAACATTGAGTGCATTCATTTGACAGGAGAAGTAATTATAGTGAGGCAAGTGTTCAGCCTTTATTTTACAGTAGAGACCCTGTCCTTTGAAAATTGGGTAGTCTAAAAAACAACATCAACAGAAAATTCACTCCATTAAATAATTAACCCTTCTTGACAGAAATGCTTTCTTAAGAGATTAATCACTATTAATTAATTATATTGTTCACCCACACTAAGAGCTTGAAATAGGTGTAGCTTCTTTTTGTGTAAGGTAGATTCTCTAATTTGTGCCTTTTACTCCTAATTTTTGAATTAAATTGCATTTTTTCCAGATTCTGTGAATCAAAATCTAAGATGAAATATTAATATTGATATTATGCTAGAAAGAGCCATAGAACACATTTTGTTCTTTGTGTTCTGTGTGTTGAATACAATTGCTAGACTTTTTTCTATAAATGGGCAGCTTGGGACATAATTTTTCTAAATGTGTACCATTAATTGTCATTAATGATTAATCACTTTTTTAGGAAACTAATGTATTCCCTTAAGTTTTAATCCCATTGTGCCTTTGAATTATATGGACATCTGCTTAGCATGATGTGCCAGATTCTGTGGTTAATGATGCAGATTCTGTAAACACCTTTTCTCATTAATAGACAATATTTGGAAAAAAGTAAAATTTTCCAATCTATCAAGACAGTATAATTTGTTATCAATAATGTAATGCTAAAATGGACGAAGGAAGCAGATCTGCCTCATGTGCTAACAGAATTATACTCTGCCATTTTTCATACATAGATTTCCTACATAGCTTTAAAATTGGTTTGGAGCAGGATTTGACCCATGCTGTATCTGAATCTGAGCTATATGTCATGACAAAGTTTAACAGAGGCCAGAATGTTTAATGTAAAATCTAATTGACCTAGGACTAGAAACTAAATTTGAATATGCTTGTTTTAAAATAAAATATCAATTTATGTTATTCCTTTTTAAACCTTAAAATAGGTATATTGGGGTCATTTGAGTTGCTCCTGCTATTCATCCACTGGTTCAGCAGAATTTTTGTTGAGCACTTACATGTTCTAGTCTGTATTCTTGGTGCTGGAGATACAGGTATCATCAAGAGTGTAGCTGACCAGCCATGAACAGACTGATTAA
Organism: Choloepus didactylus; assembly: GCF_015220235.1. Classification (NCBI taxonomy): domain Eukaryota; kingdom Metazoa; phylum Chordata; class Mammalia; order Pilosa; family Megalonychidae; genus Choloepus; species Choloepus didactylus. The sequence continues at coordinate 20,826,807 of NC_051309.1, forward strand.
TGATTAGCAACCTAGATGTTTGTGTTAGGATGCCAGTGAACCCCGTATTTCAGATATCTTCCTGCCTGGACAATGGCTTTGGAGATAAAGCATGTGTCTTAGTGTGCCAGAGCTGCTATGGCAAACACCGCATAATAGGTTGGTTGGCTTATGCAACTGGAATTAATTGGCCTGTGGTTACGGAAGCTAGAAGTCCAAAATCAAGGTGTTGGCGAGGCCATTCTTTCTCCCTGAAGTCTGTGGAGTCCTGGGGCAGGCTTGTACAATCCTTGGGATTCCTTGACTTACATGTCTGCCTCCTGTCCTATGGTGACCTCTGTCTCCTTGTGTCTACTCTTCTGATTTGTGGCTTCTTCTTGTGATTTGCTCTGACTGCTTCTGTATTTCCTCTCTTAATAAGGCCTCCAGTCATATGGATTGAGGCCTGACCTCATTCAGTTTGGCCACACCTAAATGGAAACTTAGAAGATCCTAATCACAATTGAGCACACACCTTAACTGATAATACATCTTCAGAGGGTCCTATTTACAAAGGAGTTCATAGGCACAGGAACAAGGATTAAGATTAAAAATGTATCTTTCTTGGGGTACATGATTCAATCTACCACAGTGTTGGTCTTCAGAACTCTACAACTTCTTCCTACAGTTTTGCACTGACATTCATTCAGTAATCTTTTTCATTTGTTTAGGATCTAATCCATTCAGAGGATCTTGTTAAATATAGTTGAAACCACAAAGCTAAAAAGTTGTGGTCTTTTGTTAATAGTTTACAATTTAGCAGGGTATACAGTCACAAGGAGACACAGCTGTGATAAAGGTTACAGTCATATAAGTACTATAAAAAGAAAGTAAACCACTTGCTGTGGGATTGGAGGAAGAGATAATATGGGGAAAATTCTTGTGTAGGTTTTCTTAGATATTAGCTTTTCATTGGTCCTCAATATTTTCGTGTGTTTCTCTCCCTCCCTCCCCCTTTCTCACTCACCCCTCCTTTTCTCTCTCCTCCTCTCCTCCCCTTCTTCCCATCTCCCTCCTCTCCCCCTTCCTTCCCTCTCTCCCTTTCCCCTTTTCCCTGCATTGAAACACTGCTAGCAAAAACTTGGACATTGCCAGGGCATCTGAGGGCTTAAATTAAAGGAATAGCCACCTGTTTCTATTGACTTAGGAAGGGAGAGTGGAAATATTGTGAATATTTCCTCATTCCCTTCCCTTTACTGCCAAATTGTTCCTACATGATCTGCATCCATTAGCTGTCTCCTTCCTAGACACCCTGTAATCCTTTACCTAATCCACTCTAGTGAACTGTTTTCTGAATATTTACCCTTACCAGCCATCTAGTCAAATATAAAAAAACCTTTAATCATATAAGCCTTCTTAACCTCTGTGTGTTAACAGACACTACTGATAACACCTAGCTTCCTAAAATCCTTTTCCCTCTTAGGACATTATCTTTCTTAATCTTTTATTTTTGTTCGTTTCTTTTGCTTAAACACAAAAAGATATTTTTCTCTCCCACTATATTTTTGGAAGGCAAGGAACCATGGTTAATTTTATTTCCTGTAACGTCTACCATACTGGCCATATAATAGTTTCTCTATAAACACATGCGGATTTATTTTGGAAAGGGACATTAGGTGGTGCTGGATATTGGGTAGCACCCGCCATTAGTTATTGTAGAATGTGTAAGGGATATGGGTAGTATTACACTGATTTGTGTAAGAAATATCATACTACTATATATCTCTTAAATCAAATTAAATCAAATTTTGAATCCACATCCTGCCAGGTGGGTGGAAAATTAAATCTGCCATTCTAGCGTCCCCCAGAATCCTTTTTGAATTGAGGGTGAGTAGTACCCAGAAAATGATAGGATCTCTCTTTTTTGGTCTATTTTGGTCAGCACCGATGTTTTTTGGTCAAAAACCACATAGGTCCTTGAAATCCTGTGACCCTGTGGCTCTTCACCTCAGTTAGGGCATAGGATTTTTGCTTGGGCTGAGAACTTGGATGTCCAGGATCACAACCCTGTTGCACACGCAGAGAGTCGTTCTGCCCCCTCTTGAGTGCTTTAAGGATCTTTGGTCCTTTCCTGGTCTGGAATTTTGACTTTCCTCCTGTATGACTTGTTTACTTTTGTTTAAACACAAATAAAAGGATTTAAATTAAAGGAATAGCCTATATCTCCTAGCTTCAAAGAGCCAGGTTCCTGAAAAAGAAATATCTAGGAGCCAGATGTATGCAGACATTTATTCTGCTTTTTTTCCAATAACCCAGGGTTTCTCAACTTTGGTGCTTTTGACACTTTGAACCAGATACTTCTGTATTGTGGATGGCTATCCTGGATGTTGTAGGGTGTTTACAGTATCCCTGGCCTCTGTGAACTGGATGCCAGTAGCTCTCCCCATTTGTGACAATCAAAATGTCTTCAGACTTTGCTGAATATCCCGTGGTGGCCCAAGTCACCCCTGGTGGTGAGCCACTGTTATAATCCAAATTTATGGAGATACTAGAGCTCTCAGTAGAAAGAACATTAGTATTGTCTTGTAGACAAATGGAGGGAAGATAAGGGAAATGGCTATTTAGAGTCCACTTTTGTGTAAGTACTTGTAAGGAATATCTTTTAGTTTTCCTGTCTGCTTAAGCAAATATCATGCAATGGATTGGCTTAAACAATGGGAATTTAATTGCTCATGATTTTGAGGCTAGTAAAAAGTCCAAATCAAGGTGTCATCAAGGCAATGCTTTCTTCTTGAAGACTGGTGTTTTTTCATTTGTTTGCAGGGTCGCTGTTAAGCAGTTGAGGTTGACTTCAAACCCAAGTACTTTTCATGATACCATATACTATCTGAGCCACGCAATGCACATCGCCAGATATTTTAGTGCATAGTTAAGAAGGCTGGATATTTTGCCTTACTTTGTAATATAGCATTTTGTAGTGAGCAGACACTAGGTTACAGGGATAACTGTACTTCACGAAAAATAAGTCAAAATGTGCAATGCCCTTCGGTTCATTCAAATTGCATAGCAGATATGTCAGGAATTCTAAGTCTTAAAATGTTTTTTATACACTGTCTGCACAAGAAACATCAGGCTGACCTCGTAGCCTATGATATCTACAACCTGGCTCAACTTTTATTCTTTTAGGACAAGTTAGATAACTAAAATATGATGTGAAATAGTTGAATGATTAAATGTGAGAATGCCAAGGACTTCTAAAGGAAAAGGATGGCATATGGAGATAAAGCAGACCATGATGCCTTCTCAAAACTAAAAGTTGTGTAATAAGGTAGATGCAATAAATGAAAAGAATGGAGAGAAGGGAAATGAAGAATTATTAGGGAATGGGCTATGGGGTCATTTTTTGCCATGCTGATGAACTTTGACTCTTCTTCCTAAGCTACTGGGGTACCATTGAAGCCATTAAAATCTTAAGCCATAGAGTTTTATGAACAGGACTATGTTTAAAAAAATATTGTTATAATTTGGACTTTGGATTTGAGTAGGCATAAATCACTGTTGGATTAATCCAATCAAGAAAATTGAGATCTTTATCAGAATAGTGTTAGTGGTGACTCATTCATTCACTCATTTGTTAAATTAAAAAATATATCAGTGTTTTCTAAATCAGAACTTCTCAAACTTTAATATACATCCACATCACTTGATAAAATGCAGATTATGATACCACAGGTTTGCATGAGGCTCAAGAGTAAGGTTCTAGATGATGCCACTGCTATTAATTTATCTGGACCATACTTGGAGTAGCAAGGTTTTAAATGATAGTCACTGTGCTGGGCATCAAAAGAATAAGGTAATGATGACGTGGTGTAGTGTTGAAGATGTCATCCTAGGTGGCTGGAATACTGGTGTTCCAACTCTGTCCTCGGGACTCAGTTTGCCTCCCTCTCCGGTTTCACTCTCTGGCTCCACATAGTGGTCATATTCAGCTGGAGGAGCTCATCCCCTCAGGTTCAAATTGGGTGTACACTAGTTTTCCAACAGTCCCCGAGCAAAGTCTTATTGCATTGCATTGGGTCCAGTTGAACTAAATGTCTGTTTCTGAACAAACCACTGTGGCCAATGGATTGTAGTATTCTGTTAAGTTTGGCCTCAGGGTGAACATTCCTAGAATCAGTGATAGAATAAATTCTATCTGCAGCACTTGGGCTGATAAGGGAGAAGGTATACCATTCCCAAGGGGAAACTCAGGATGCAGAAGAGAAAAGGTGATTAAATTTCTACTGTATATGGTGTTTGGATGTGGACCAGAGCTTTCTAAATGTTCTTGTAATCTTGGTACTTTCATGGTGCTCCTTGTCCAAAAGAAATACCAAACAGTTCATTCATTTGGTAGTTAAGTCCAAAGAACTTGATAAGGATTATGTTCCAACAATTGACTGTCGTTCTGTTTATTGAGTAATTAAATCCAGGAAACTTAATAGGCTTTATATCATAGCCGTTAAGTAGCTAGTTCATAAAATAATATATATAAAATAAAAGAAAAATAATATTTTTCATTCTTAAAAAATACATAATTACTTCCTAGTGGGCATGTGTGCACCTGTTGGGTTCTAAACTTCTTCTTGAACCTTAGAATAAGATTTGGACACTGCCACCCTCCTTTCCTGTTATACATTGATTTGTGTGTGTGCAGTAATTCCCTTTTTAAAATAGCAACCATTGAAAACCCAGCTTTGTGAAGATATGTCATCAAAAGGAATGTAGTATGAGCACCACAGAACTGTGAATTACCTTAAGCTAGTTGTTGGTGTGGTGTCCAACAAATGTTGAATAGTCACTGTGTTACCCTTGAAAATTTAAAATATTCTGAGAGCCCCTGTGAGTTCCCAGGTGCCTTAGTGGACAGTTTGGGAATTACGATCGTAGAAGTTTTATATTTGAAATTCTTATTAAACGTCTAGGAAGAGATGGAGTATAAAATGTTGGCTATTTGGATTGAGTTCAGGTTAGAGGTCTGGGCTGGTGGGAAAACTTGGAATAGAGGTCCGATTCTTTCTGCATCGTGGCCCAACGAGCTCCAAGACGGTATTGCATTGCCTTCCCTTTGCCTCAAAAGAATAATGACGTATGTCTCCTCATTGGCTACCATACAGCTTCCCAGTGCTCTCTGTATTTTACTTTTGGTCTGACGAGTACTGAATTGTCTAATTCATGCCCCTCATGTAGTAGGTCATCTTATGTTTGCTTTTGTATTTAAAAGAAACTGCCACAATAGTAATTTTTGTTGTCTATGCTCTGGAACGTTCAGATCTTGGCATAAATAACTAAGAGGTGGGCGTCATGCATTTTTCATTCAGATTGTAAACCTTTTGAAGGTTAAGACCTTGGTCTTTTAAACCTAACAGTGTGTGACACAGCTTAATTAATAATGACTGAGCAGGGTCTGTTGTTGTTCTTGAAGTGATTTTTTTTTCCTTAGAGAAGTAGGTATTTTCTCATTGATTATGCTTTTATGCTTTTCTGTTGTTTGTTGTAAAATGGTTTAGTGTCAATATGCTCCAACTCAATTTTGAAAATAAATGTAGTCTGGAACCAGTAGATTTTCTAAAGCAAGTGCGAATTTCATTTTGTTAGAGTCAATAATGTTCATATCTCCTTAGTTCATGTGGAAGATATAATGGCTCATCATTGTATTATCATTATATCACTGTAGTTCAACATTACCCATCATCAGAAGAACCTATCACTCATGCTGATTGTGCAGAATAATCTCTGTTACAATCTCTTTCCATAAAGCACACCACTGTTACGTGGATATTTAATGATTTTTAATTAAAAAGTGGATGCTGCTAACAATTCAGTTACTAAAGAAAAATTTTGTTCAGTTTTTTCTCTTTGACTGTTTAAATAATTTATAAAACCAGCAAAATGTTAAAACATCTTATTTTTTTATGTTTTTTAAACATCTTTTTAATTCTTTAATTAAATATTTAAAAAGTAGTAGCCCAACATCAATAATTACTTACACTAGACTTTGAAACACAACTTCATTGTACAAGTTTGTTTTTGAGGTTTGATGTCGTGTTCCTTAAATGTCATAAACATTACATGGCTAAGACATGTAGTTTGACTCTGTGATATTGTAGGACATGTGTTAGTAATGAGTGTCGTTAACTGCCTATCACGTGACATAAGCAATGGTGCTTTAATGAGGTGTTGAAAATACTCCTGGTTAAGCAGTTGAGTTTGTGGTCATGAATCTAAGTGAAGTTCCATAAAAGATAATGCAGTTTATGTTTTGAAGTTCTTTTTCTAGCATTTATTCATGATTGACATATGACACTCACATTCCTGGATTCTGTTTGTGTTTTTAATCACATAGATATTTGAATTTCTTTTATACTTGAGAGTGATATTGCATCTTTTGCTTGTTGAATAGACTCTCAGTTTATGCTGGCAAGATGTTAAGGCTGCATGCCTCTATGTATGTGATTTTCCTTTTGTACAGTCATTTTTCTCTTAGCATTCTAATGATTGATTGAACTGTGGAATAGCAGTATTTAATGTCTCACTGAACTTAAAAGCATCACCGTCCCTCATCACACAACACGACACGTCATCTGCCAAACATATTACTCCTGCTGATTGTGCAGAATAAAAACCACTTTTCACCTTTCGTTTTCTCTTTGTCTAACCGATACCGTTCATATATTTTATGCCCATGTTTTAAGTGACATTTCTGTTATTAGTTCTCTGGTGTTTTTTTTAGTTAAGAGTTAAGATATTATTTCACCCAAATAATACAAGCTAAAAAGTTGAGCACTTTTGTTAATTCATAATGAAAATTGATCACCATGGCTAAGAGATTTTGTTCATATAAATGTGTCAAATTATGTATTTAAAATTGTGACTATTGGAAAGGAAATCTTAATTTGGACATTCAAGTTTACTAGTTCTCTAAATATATTAACTTCATAGCAGACTTTGAATGTTTTTACATTTCAGAAATATTTCATTAAATGTCCAAATTTATAACAATACAGAAAAGTAATATAGATTAAATGCCTTTATAAAATCTGCTGTTGTGTAATCAATAGATGCCATTTGAGGTAGCAGTGCAAAAGGAAGAGTTATCACATGGGGTCTCAGAACATATCACATCTTGCCTTTGTTCCAGAATAGAGCCTGGTTTTTAACTTGAGGTGATATATTAGGAAAAATAGATTTGTGTTTATTCAAATTTTAGGTGCATTTGTATTAGGTGTGGAATTATGTTTTTTTACACAGGATTAAACATTTGGCAAAGGCAAAACATTAGGTCTTCCTGAAAGAAAAAAAAACTGTTTTAAAGCATGTTGAAAATTGTAGAATTAAAGTACAAGTCAGTTATTTTGTTCTGAAGATGCATTTTCAAAATATAATGACTGTGAATGATGCTTAATTGGTTTATAAAAAAGCTTTATCCTGAGTCTGAACATTTTAAATAAAAAAAAGTTTTGCAAATTTCATAACCATAAAAGCAAACGCAAGGCAAATACTGCAGAGCATTTAGTAAAAACGCGGCATGTCCCATTAGAGCAGGCACATGCGTCATTTCCTATACCACATACAAAATATTTTACAACCCTATTGTCTGGAGTTTTTCTTGCACTTGGAGAGCGCAGGTAAAGACTTCAGAACCTTATGGATCCTGAATGCAGCTGCGGAGAGTGTCCATTGAAAGAGACAGTGCAGCTGGTTTCCCAGTCTTTTTTATGCCAGACAAGGAAGTGACTTTCCTTAGAGAAGAGGATTAGGAGTCATATCCTTAAACAAGGAAACTAGAACCAGATTTCTTTTTAGAACTTGCAGTGGGGTTTCTGAAGAAATTCTGCACTGAACTTTAGCTTGTTCTAAACTCAAGTTACTATGATTTCATTAACACTGAACATTCGACTTCAGAAATAGATGGGACCACATAATAACATGCATTTTCCCTAACAGGAAAATAATCATGCTCATTGTATAGGATAAAACAGCCAGTTATTCTAAAATCAGAAGAAACTGCAACAATAAATGAGCATTGCATCAGCAGTTACTCAAATATCCACTCAAATGTTTCTAAACTGTAATGGATTTTTGCAATTGCCCTCACATTAAAAACCAAGCAGGCGCTATTTTGACAGTTTTTTTTTTTTTTTTTTTTTTTTGGTATATAGGGTAAAAGCAACTAGATGGGAAAGGTATTTTTTACCTGTCCTTTCTGGAAAAAAAAAAGTCAAATATTTATTAACTGCTTTCTATTGTTGTCCTTCTCTTTAGAAAGTAATTTGTGGTCAGTGGAGCCCAGCAGGGAAGCTTCTTTTCCTCCAGATGGCTGTGACATTTGAGAAAACTTTGGAGGATTAAAGGCACTCTAGTGAGCACTCACTGCAAAGTCCTGACACAACTTGACAGTCCTAATCTGGGTCCTGAACTGATTGGACGACCAAGGGCGCAAAATTCTCATCTGAATGGGCAATCACCTTGCACATTTGTAAAGGCACTAAATATGTTCCCGAGTTTTTGGTGACTGTTTTAAACAAAAATACACAAACTGTTTCTTCAGGGCATGTGCTTGGAAGAGCTCATTGAGGTACCTTGTTACGGCTTAAAAAAAGAAAACTAGCAATGTTTTTGCATGGATGAGCACAGCATGCATTAAATGTCTTTACTCTTATATTAAGTAGGGTTTGCAAACAATCTGAATGGTTAAATGGTAGAGGAAACTATAGAAATTGATCTCAGTGAGCAAAGCCTACCAAATCTAATTATATATTATCATCATCTGCTGAAATCTGGTAACAATTAATATAATTACTTTTAGAATTAAATATAAAATTTTTAAAGGAAACTGGACACGTGGTGAATGTGTGTGTGTGCATTAATGAGAGAGACCAGCAAGAGCAAAAAAGAATAGCATCATAAATGTTATTTCTTTTTGACTTTTCTTCTTGTCCATTGTTTAAAATAATTTGAAAGATATTTTTCCTAATTTTTGAGTTGAGTAAAATTATCAAGTTTTGCGAAAGTGATTTTATTGGTTTGGAATTTTAATTATATCCACTGTAGCTTCCAAAATTACCATGGCAACAGGTGTGTAATTATCAGCCTTGTGCATAGCTTCAATGCATAATGCGTTTCTTCCAGCTGAGTGAATATTAAATCATACTGCTTAACACCTCCTGCACTAGTAAACAGATAAAGCTTTGGCCATGGCCTGTAAATTGATCCTGCAAAGCAATTGAATGGGGTAATTTGTGCCTTTGAGTGTTGCCCGAATTTATCAGAGAATAACAAGGAAATGTAGTTTTATTTCATTTAATGAAAAAAAAAGACAAGTTTAATTACTACTCACATTACCTTTTGTAGCCTCCTTTTCAAGAGAATACATTGCTTATTGTTTTTTGGTTGCAAGAAGATATGTGTTCATGACAGATATCATCTTAAAAAAAACATTCTCTTAAGGACAGTTTGCATTTTAAATGCTGCTTTTCCTAATAAATATAGGTGGTCTTTGTACGAAACATATATAAAATGAAACGTTCGAATTAATACATAAATACAGGCATCTACTGATCAACTCTAAGAACATATTATGATCCATGATGATTTTTAAGTGAAGCCTCAACTTTACATTGTTTCTGATATTCCAGCCAGTCTTTTCAGACTTATTTGTATCTGTAAATTGGCAAGGCAGTGATATGATTATCTGATTATATGATTTTATCTTTTATATATTTCTGATTATTTTTAAATTCAATTTTTTTTCCTTAAACAACTAATGAAAGAGATAACAGTTGTGTATTCTTTAGTAGTGTATTATTCTTTGAACATGCAGTGGCATTCAATTTATATACCTGATGTATACATTTGAGTAATAGACAAAAATAAAATTTTGAATGATGTTTTTAAGAAACTAGCATAATAAGAAATATATTTAAAATAGATAGAACACATAGAGCTGTAAATAATCTTGTTGAAGGGGATGCAAGCTAAGCGATTGCAAAGCTGTATAGGTCTTTTCATTTTTTCAGTTTTGGTTTTTAATGGGCATTTTATTCTGGAATGCTATTCAGTAGCACAGCTTAGTTGAGATCATTAAATGAAATATAAAGTAATTGATGTTGAACAAAAGCCAGCATAAGGAGATATATTTAAGTCTTAGAGACCAGCCACTGAGATTTTTCCAAGGTAGATGATTCTACAAGGTAGACCTGATTCTACCTTATTCTCCCCTCCCCAACCCAACCAGACATCCCAGAATATCATTTAAATACCATCAATTTCACTGTGTTTCCATTTTCATACTGAGACAGGTACTAAAATTGAGGTAATCAGTGAGACAAGATCAGATTACCTAGATACATATTAGTACATTGTAAAATGAACTCTAACATGCTCTATTCTTAATGTGGATTGACAACTAAGAAAGAGGTGAATGCTGTATTTATGAAAAAGGGTTAACATTCCTGACATAGTGTTCATTGCATTGAAAGCCACAAAAAGAACATGGAGAATATACTAATTTTTCCTAGACTGGTTTCTCCAGTATTTCTCACTTTATTATTTGTGCTAGCTCATATTTAAACTGTGTGTGTGTTTTAAAGGAAGGATAAACACATGCACAATCAGTGTGTTTCTGCAGACTCCCCTTTAATGGATCTTTGCCAGTGTTAGCCATTGTTTCAGTTGCTTGTGGCTGCTCAACTGTGCAAGGTTGCCTGGAAACGCTCCTTCTTCAGTGCAAAGCTCTCCAGCCACTTTCCATACCTCCCAGTCCACGGCTTAAAGTTTCAAGAAATCCAGCTACTGCTGTTTCTTTTTGAAATCTCCTTAGTAAACTAATGATCTTGTAAATATAGAAAACAGGAAAACAGCTTCCCAGTCTATGGGGCTTGCTAGTTTAAAATGAAAACAAAACAAGAACTTGCAAAGATGTTTAAAATTGCTGTTACAAGTTAAAACAAACTGAAAATTTTCTTTAATGAACTTGATGTGAAATTTTCTTAAACCAGCATGTTGTAACATGTGATCTTATTTTGAAATGTTTTTAATGAACAGCTACCACAATCTCTTGGTTTGGAAATTTGGTGCTATCTCCATCCAGCTTACGTTATATTCCCATTACCCCTTTAAATTGGAAAGGGTTGAAAGTCAGATATCTTATTTGGGATTTTAATGCTTTCATTCAGTTTGAAAATAAATACCTTCATTAAGTAAAAGAATATGATTATTATTCACTCTTTTCTTGGTTAAATGTGTTAGCATTAGTCCTGAAAGACTATTAGGAGTGTAAAATTGGTGTAGTGATTAATAATTTTGATTAAACTGATCTTGCTTGGCTTTGCTGTTGAGTTATTTTCTCCCTTAAAGTATAACTAAGTTACTTTAACAGCAATTTAAGAATGGAAAACATTTGAACTATTAGACCATGTCTTGTGAAAATTCAAAAAAAATTTCAATTGAATCTATTCCTAATTTCAAAGTACAAAATGGGAATAATATATCATTTTACATGAGTTGAATATGTGCCACTACTTAATGCCTATATACCATTTCTAACTTTTAAAGGTAATATATATATTTTTAAAGTAGCACTAGGTGGTTTCAATCTTTTCTTTGTGATAAGTAGTTCGAAATTTTCGGTTTGCAGCATAGTACATGAAAGGAAAGATGTGTTCTGTAATGTTTTAAAGGCATGCTATCATCAGATATGTCTTATCTAAATATTTAAAATTAGACTTGGTTTCCTAACAAATTTTTTTTGCAGTATACTCTCAAATTATGTCAGAAATGTTCATTGTACAACACCTATATTGCCAGCAACACACCTTTTGCCAACTTATCAGCAGATTACACATATTAAATTATTAGATGTTGAAACTTCATTATAAGAAACATGTGCATTCAAAGTTATTTGAATACTTTATTTATTTAAAGAATTACTTCCGTTGATGCATAAATTTTAATTACTTCAGAAGTGTATTTTAAAGTTATTCATCATGCTAATTTAGTTTTAAATGCCTGTAGAACCTGTGATGGGTTTCTGATTTGGAATTATTCATTACTTTGTTTCTGAAATTGAGAATTTAAGTCAATAGTCAAAATTACACACACACACACACACACACACATTCCTTTATATTCTCTTCCCTTCTTTATTTCCTAATCCTGGGTTATCCTGAGGTTAGACCATATCATCTGCTTGTCAATGGCTGATAAAATTCTCCAGATAAGGTATTTCTGAGATAACCTGAAGTGATAAAGCTGCTTTTATGATACAGCTTATCAGAAACAATGGAGATGGTTAAGATAGAAGCATATTACTATACTTTTAAGCCTGTATCCACTCTATTTTTAAATGCAGAACAATTAATTGTGGGCTACCAGTTACTGTAATGGCTGGAAATCTGGTATTTGGGTTGACACAAGGGTTGGACTCTGATTTTCATGTGAATTTAAATTGATAAGACAGGTGGAATCCTAAAATAAGCTTATAATGGTGGTTTTGAAGTAACTGTTAAGAAAAAGAAGTTAGAGAAATTTAAGTGCCTACTCTGTGTCAGACAGTCTTTCTCTAAGTTGGTTTACATATTGTACCCACTTGATCCTAGGAATGGCTCTATGATTTGGATAACGTAACTCCCATTTTATAAATTGAGGAACCCATGTGACTTAGATTTCTCCCAGTCATTTCTAATTCCAGAGGTTATTCATTTTCCACCACACCTCTAACTTTCTAATTAATATAGGAAAGGACTATAGCTCTGCTGCCATATCAGATAAACATCTTAAGGATGGATAAACACAAATCCCTGAGATCTGAGTTTCCTAAAATAATATACTCACTCTGTGCAAAACACTACAGTACAATTAATGTTTCTGTAAAAGTGGGCCAAGCATTTTGAGTTCTTAACAGAAATAGGCAAGGATTGTTAGATATTCTGATATTTCATTAGAAACCAGAAAAAATGCTGGCTCTTTGAGTATCATTGTGTGTCATCTGATAGGAAAAGGTATAAAGATAAATTAAAACATGGTCTCTGCCCCCATGGACCTTGTATCCATGAAAAATCACAATTATGAAAAGTCATTATAACGGTAGAAAGTTGAAGCGTAATGCATGATAGTGGCACATAAAGCTTCATTGAGGAGCTGACATTTAAATAGGACTTGAAAGACCAAGTAGTAAAGGAGGAAGGGAACTTCAAGCTGGTGGAAAGGTATAGTTGGTTTGGTGAGCAGCTGCATATGGCCCAGCAAAGAATTCGTTCTGATGATTTGGTGGGGGCTGGTTTCTGGTTAGGTACTTGGAGACATTATCACAAAGCCTCACATGGAACGCTAATGTGCTTGGATGGGACTCTGCTGAATACAGACAAGACCTACAACACATTTATTATAGACAAAAATGCTCAGACTCATATTTTGAAAAGGTGACCTTCCTGGCAATCAAGAGGATATGGGTAAGGGAGAGATAACTGGAGTCAGTAGGATGTGTTAGGCTGCTATTGCCTGAGTCTAAGCCTCTTAGGTTCTAGGCAAGAGATGTTCAGGGCTTGATCCAAGTGGATGGCAGTAAGACCAGAGAAGTGGTACTCAGCAATCTTGAATCAATGTCATTTATTATATTTTTAAAAAAATCTTTCTAAGCCAGTGTCCGCCATACTGGGCACTCAGGGTTTGTTTCGCGTGTGTGTGTGTTTTGTTTTGTTTTGTTTTTGTTTTTGTTTTGCTTCTTGGTTTGTGAATGAATGAGTGCCTTCGTGGAGGCAGTAGGAAAAAGTCAGCTCTGAAATTCTGTGGCAGTCAGGTAGCCTCACCTTTAACAGACTTATGAAGACTTCAAGCAGGAAGTAGATTTATCAAGGTGGGAGCAGGATAGAATGAGGAAGAGAATGAGGTGGCTCCTCGTAACTATGAGATTGCTCTTTGAAGAGGATGTGAAGTTGAGGTGGGTGGTGAGAAGAAAGAGTACACAGTGAGCAGCAGAGTAAGGAAAGGGTATAGTTACCTTGGTGTAAAAATGAGGAATGTACTATTGTTCCATTTCTCTTCTTGTTCTCGTCCTATAACAGAACTTCACTCACTCCCTTTTCTATTTTACCAAGTTTCACTGAAAGATACATTAGGATAGGAAAACTTTATAAATCCCTCTCTTTTCCTCTGCATTGTTTAAGGCCTTTGGTTAAAAAATATTCAGCAAGTATTTATTGAATGCCTACTGTATGATCCTGTTTAGTTTTATTCTTCTTTTGTAAAGAGCTCAGCAGTGAATCTTCTATGCGTTAGCTTGAGTTTTAGAAATGTCGGGAAGTGGGAATGAGGGAAGGCATTTCACATTTTGACTAGGTCTTCCCCTACAGAATTCTAGATACTTACACCACTTCATTTCATCACCAGAATGTAGGGGGTCTTTATACATGTCGAAGAATGAGGAAACATGAGGAAAGCCTCAGGAATCCAAAACCTTCCTCTTGACAAGTTATTTTAAAGAAGGAAAGAAGGAAAGGAGGGGAGGAAAGCAGGAATACTTGAAAGACAAAACATATTATCTACTAATACACTTTTAATGAAAGTAAATCCCAGCATTCCGAAAGTTCTGTGACCTTGGGTAGGTTCTTTCAACTCTTAGAACCTCAGGGTCCTTTTTGTAAAATAGAGATAATGATTTTATCCCTCTTTTGTAAAATAGGCCTTTTCTACTCAGTGTGAAGTTCCTAGTGTGAAAATACTTTGTCAGTTTTAATGTGTTTAACAAATGGGTTTTCTTTTACTATGAATCCTGAAAGATAAGTATTTTGAATTATTCTTTATAATTTACAGGGAACATATACTTCAAGATATTAAAAAATTCCACAAAAATGTAAACACTGTGTAAGTTTTAGAAGTACATATGATAAGTAAAAGCCAAGGTTTGTGGAATGGACAAATTGATGTGATAATGTAATTTACTAAAAACTGCATGTTATATACTATGCTTTTAGGGGCAATAGGGACATAAGGGATGAACTTTTTTTTTTTCCTTCTAACAAGTACCATTCATGAAGTACTGGCTAGGAGATAGTTACTGTTCCAAACACTCACATGTATGAACTCCTTTAATCCTTACATTTCCCCTGTGAACTCTCATCCCAATTTTATGTATGAAGAAACCAAGAGACATCAAGTTTAAAGATCATGCCCCAAATTAAACAGCTTATTGCTTTTTTGTGTGGATATGAATCCATATGCCCATTTTTTATCAACAAAAGATCTCTGTATTTGCTAATCAGAACCTATTAGCAGATGATAATCAAGATGTTCAGTATTTGAGATTTCATTTACCTTAAGGCTCTCTTTCTAATTTCACAAATTTACAGATTTATTTTGTTTAAAAAAATACCAGTGTAGATTTCTTTTTAGTAGTAAGGACACTTTGGTGAGTGGTTTTTGAACTGAGGCACAGGATCCCAGGAATTTCTTGGAGAACCCCATATTTTCTTCAACAAGATTCACTCCAGGTGTCTTGTTTTATATATTAGATTTCATCATTAGAGCCCGCCCTCCCTTCCTTCTGCCCACCCATCCATCCATCCGTCAATCCATCCATCTATCTCTACATACATCTCTCCTGACATCTAACCAACCAACTACCCAATCAACAAAGATGTATTGGATTTCTGGTATTTACTAAGCACCATGGATGCTGGCAGTTGCCTTCTCACAAAAGAAGGATTGGAAGGATAAAAGGATTTAAAAATTCTAAAAACACTGAAAGTGAATTTAGAAAACAGTTTTATTTAATAAAATTGAGTCCATAGGAAATATTTTTGGAAAACTATCAATTATAGGCTATCCTTTTTATTAGAATCAAATGTTCTGTCTTAGGAGAGAGATGCAAATTGCGTCTAGCTTTGAGGAGTTGCATAAAACTGAGTTATAGGGGTGCAGATGCAGTTTTCTGTACAGTACAAATGGTTTCTTCCCCTTTTGAATTTTTATGAAATCCAAGGCAATTGACTGAGATGTTTTTACTGACATTAGGCCCCAGTAATTTGATTGACATGATCTGATCCCACAACGAATCAATCTGAATTGACAGGTGTTAGTAAGGTCAAGGATCCAAAACTGAAACCAATTTGTTTGCTGAAAAAGAAAAATAAAAATATTCTGTGAACCATAGTTTTTGCTTTTAAATATCTAAAGTATTTAGTATTTTTAAAAAATAAAGCTTAAAGTGGATAAAAACACATTTAAAATTTTCGATTTCAGGAGCTCTCTAGGGCTTGTGAAAATCACTGCATTAACATCAGCAGTAGTGTTACATCCTAACTTATAAAACTGTTTCATGTTAAATACATTTGAATTTCCTGATTGAATTTACATAAAATTAAAATTGCAAAATTGAACTTTCAAAGGAGACGATACTTTTAAAGATTCCACAACAGAAAAATATTTTTGAGTAACAAGTATTAGCCCTAATTTTTTTTTGTAATAAGCATATTTGGAAAGTTTCAAGTGATTTTCAGCCTTGACTCAAAATATATGGTGTGTGATATTTCCCCCATTTTCTTTTCTGTCTGTATTCTGCTGCACTGTATCAAGAGAGAAATACTGAATAACTGGTAGGTTTCTCCTGACTAAAACTTTCCAAGGGAGAGCATCTTCTACATGAAACAATATCTTCCTTGGAGTAGGTGAGTGTGCTAAAACTGTACCACTTAGTGAAATTATTAGACCAGAACAAAGAATATATTGATTTTGCTTGCAGATTTAAACCATCTTCATAAAGGCAGTTCTGTCTACCTAACGTAAAACTTTTGTTTGAGGTTGTGGTCCCGAAGTGGAGGGTGGATGAGGGTGAGGGAGAAGCAAGAACACAAGCAAACTCTCCTGGGAGTATAATAAGGGTATAGGGTACTTGAGAAATGGCGGGCTCTGATTGAATGCTTTTACGGGATTACTGTGAATGTGGGGAAAAAAAAGAATCAGCTTGTTTTGCATGGTTTTATTTTCTAAGCCAATTTGCAAATTGTCAAATTTTGAAGGGGGTTATGTGCATTAAATTAATTTCTGAGAATATTATGGTTTAGTTCTTTGCATTTTGTTTTTTAAATGCTATACCTTCTTTTTATCCCCCAGCAATGTGTGTATTTATTAGAGGTACACTTTTTCATGGTTAAACTGTATCCAAAATAAGCATACATAAACTTATCTTTCCCCTGAAACTTAATCCTGAAGGTTTTGTTTTCCTGCTTAATTTTATGAATCAATTTATTTTAACCAAACAGTACTTTTATAGAACTTAGCTGTTAATTGTGTTATATTCTTAATATTGGAATGTTTTCTTTTAAAATTTCATCTTCCAAGAGGGATGAAAATATTTTACATTTGTAAACATTTTCATGTTTACGAAACTCTTTGGTACTTGCTCTGTAAATTAATTACTGAAACAATGGCAGTACTTATGGTCTATTAAACCATGACAATAGAAGCAATAAAGAGAAATAAATCCTAGAACTGGATTCTGCTCCAGGTTTCTAATTAAAAATATATATGTTTTTTTAATGGATGATTTACTGAGTGAGTCTCATAAAAAAGTAAATACAGACCAAGTAATCATGACATTAAAATAAGAGAATACATATATATGTAATTTATGTTATTTTATTAATTTGAAACATATGTATGATCTTTAACATACAGCAAAAAATAAAAATACAAATAAGCCAGAATGCCATTTTGAAAAATAAGAGGATATATTACATTAATTTGCAGAAATAATTTAACTTATTTTAGTGCTTCTGCTTTACCATAATTATTTCTGCAGACAAGAATAACTTGGAGAGAATTTACGTCTGTGTTTGCTTAATTTTGTTTCTGTCCTTGGGTTTCATTTTTCTCCCATGGTAATATGTAAAAGCAAGACCACCTGTTTTCCACTGGGTTTTCAGTTTGGGTAAATTCTTACAAAATAGCAATGTATTCTTAATCAGAATTCTTCTGGAAATCTGAGGGATGTTAATGATAACAATAATAGTAGTAAAACATTGAAGTCAGTAAAATGAAAAGTCTTCCAAGAAGACCAAAAGGAAAAAAAAAAAAAAAAATCTACTAATGGATACAAACTTCCTGTGCAGAATTAAAAGATTTTGGAATCAAGTTGATTAATAAGAAAATCAGTTTACTTTCATAAGATTGTAAAAAGAGAATATCTAAATGCTGAAGTCAATAGATAAAATCTAGGCAGCATATATTTTCCTACAACAAATTATAAGGAAGCAAATCATTATAGAGAAATGTTTTCAATGACCTGGAAATATTTCCGTATTCAAGAGAATTGCTGTGAATTGTGGAAGGTGGAAGAAAATTCGTTTTTGCTTGAAAAGTTGCAAAAGTATTTTGAAGTAATGTTTCCCAGTTCCTGTTTTAAGTTAGCAATAGGAAAATTGTTTCCTTGCATTTGTGTCAAAAAAATTAAACCCGAAAGGCCATCTTCAACTGATTTTTCTACTTGAGTGCAACAAGGAAGGGCAAGTTGGTCTTTGCTCTAGTCCACCAAGGTATTATTCCCATCAACTTGTATGCAGATGGTTTCTTCTGAAAAACCGACTTTACACATAGAGAAGTACTGGGATGGAGCATTTGAGCCCCCTAGTATGTTTGCAGATGGAATGATGCACCCACAAAACCAGCATCCTGCATCCTATCTGCCTGCAATTATGTGAGTGGAAGCATTAATTTTCAATAGCAGGTTCAAATAATTGAAAATAAAGGGTCTGCATTTTGGGATCCTGGATCATTGCCCTAGCTCTCTACTGTGAAGAGGAAAAGAACTGCCCAGTTTACCATTTTTAGCAGATAATCAGAATAGGAAAATTGAAAAAAATCTTAAATCAAAGTAAGTTGTATAACCTAAAAATCAGGCAGGAACCCTCATAAAACAGTTTTGTAAGTTCCTGTTTTTCTTTGAGTGCAAAAGTTTTATCCTTAATACCATAACTGCCATTTTGTGTAATTATATTTAAAATTTTTTTTTCATCTAAGGAATGTTCCAGCTCTCAAGGTTATTTTGAGAAAAGCCTGAACTCCATTTTCTCCCATCCACATATGTAAATTAGCCAGTTCAAGCAAATCACTTCAGTGAGAAGCCAGGTGTCTTCAGTGATCTAATAACTAATTATAACACAAATACTCATAATTTAATTTTTGAAATAAACTTTCAAAGGTGACTTGGAGGTGGCAGAAGGTGACAAATTCAAACAGCTTTAACTTCATGGTTTACATGTTAATGTAACAATTTCTGAAAGCTGTTTTCACTATTACACTTAATTAACTCACCCATATAGAATATTTCATCTACATTTCATCTACATATAGATATAGATATAGAAACTTCTTATATTATCTGCTAAATAAAACAGACTCCTTAGCCTGATAATTTCAGATTCTCCGCAATCCAGACCCAATCTCATTCTAGCTTCAACTTTCATTGCTTTATGCCCCACAGTTGACTAAACTATTTGTTATTCTTATTGATGATTCTCAAAATATTTAATGAAAGGTTCAGCACAGCTACCAGCTATTCAGAACATACATCTTTATATCATATAGTTGTTAAACTGTTGCTACATATCAGCTCTAATTCTTCCTCATACATGCAGTTTAATTTCTGACATCCCAGTATTAGTTAAGACTGATTCATGTAACAGAACATACAATTTCTCGTGTCTTAAACACACTTGTAGTGTTTGTATAAGAAAGAGTCTAGAGGTAGGTAGATAGCATAGGACTGATATAACTGCTCAGTGATGCCTTCAGGAACCCAGGCTCTTTCTGCCTCTTGGCTGCACCATCTTTAGCATGTTAGCTTTGTCCTTGTGAGTGTCACCTCTTGTTCACTCCATGACTGCTGCAACTTCAACTTCTCTTTCTTGTTCTAGGTCAAGAAAAGTGTGAAGCAGAAAGGGGTGAGGTAAAGGACTGTGCCAGCTTGTTGTGTCTTTCGTTTTGTTCTCTTTTTTTCTCTTTTCCTTTCAGGAAAATTGAAGCTCTCACAGGAGCCTTACCCAGCAGTCTTTGGCTGACATCTCATTGGCCAAAACTCTCTTATGGCTGTTCTAGCTGGAAGATGGCTAGGGAGAAGGTGATGGGTCCGTGAGTGAACGGTGCCTGACACACTGCCTTTTGTTCACACTTGTCCCTCCACTGGGAATGTCCTTTCTCTTGTCTCTCATGTGCTTTCAATCCGCATCTTGTATAGAGGCTGCCCATTTTCTCCAGTCTGTCTGAGCTCCTACGACCTTCTGCTTGGATCCTCCTATGTAATATTACTTTTTAACCTTCACAGTAAAAGGCAAAATAATTGGATTTAGCCATTTGTAGGTGCATCTTAATCTTGAAGTCAGAGACTATACTATATTAATCAGGACTCTCACATTTGGAAGTATCAAAAAAATAACTTGAGTTTTTTCCATAATTTATTGTTTCATTTAACATGGAAATCCAGGGATTGGCTGGCTTCAGGAATGACTAAATCCAGAGGCTGAAATGATAAGAACAGTTTTAGCTCCTGTGATATATTCCTTCTCCTTCTCCCTTTCCTTTCCCCATTCCTTATTGTGGTTGCCACTGTTTTACTCCATTCTGAAAGAGGTTCTCAACACATTGTATAAAAGTTAGCCATTCGCAGATCTTAGCTTACCTGGGTTCTCATTATGCCAGGGGCGAGGAGCCTCTCTTGTTCCCCAATGCATTTAGAAATTTTTCTGGAAGGAGTATGATTAGCCTTGGTTGGCCACATCCACGTTCTTTGAATGGAATATGATTGGCTAGGCTCAGGTTGTGGGACCATTCCAGTGACCCAGGGGTGGGTGAGCCACTGTTGTTGGTGGTTCCACCAGGATCATATGGGATGTTGGGGGAAAATTCTGGGCAGGCAAAATAATAGGTGTTTATGCCTGATTTTGTTTTTTCTGTCATCTTTTACTGCTCACATATGCCTCTGATAAGTAGGTGCTCTGCAGATATTTGAGGAAGTGAATGGATGAATAGGATAGGAGAACAACTGAGCTGAGCTGTGAGCAAGAGGGAGATAGCTGGCTGGTGTTTCAGTGTTCCACGAGCTGTATTTAGATCATGCAATGCCATTTTTTTGTTTGGAATTCATATAAATTGCCAGTAGATAAAAAAAATCATATATTTTTTTAAAAAGTAAGAAAACACATTCCAAAATCACATCCAAAGAAAAATATTATCTTTTCCATTGCTCTTTCAGCAAGAATTTGAGTGCCTGCTCTATGCTAAGGCATGAATTGGAAACTGCTTCATTCTTTTAAATACTTGAGATATATCTCTCTAGAGTACTTATTTAAAATTAATCTGATAAAGAAAAATAGTATATGATACAAAGTTACCAATAAGGTATATGAAGGGAATTTTTTGTTTTTTAAGGCTTCTTATAAAACTATATAGTGATGTCTTATACTGCAATGTGTATAAATAAAACCATATTTTGAACAAAAAATCCATAGAACTACAAGACATGAATAGTGAACCAAAAGTTAAACCATGGACTTTAGTTAGTAGTACAATTATAAAAATGTGCCATCATCGATTATAACACCAATGCAAGATGTTAGTAGCAGGATGGTATATGGAAATCCTGTATTTTATGCATCATTGTTCTGTAAACCAACAGCTTCCTCAATAAAAAAAAATCTTAAGGGTGTTAATTAAAATACTTAACTCTATTTTAAATCCAATTAAAGAGGCAGTTGATATACTTTTAGGCCTCACAGAAAACATCCAAAGCATGAGCATAATTCTAAATAAAATAGTTGTGTATATGCATATATTATTTCTCTGTTATCTGGTGGAATGATTCAGAGAAGCACTGATGTTTGAAAGATTTTAGCATTTAATTCTCCTGAATTTCTTCCTTTCGCCTTGAATAACTCAGTGCATTAGAAACTTCTGATAGGTTCACTGCCATTGCCCCCTTATCTTTGTGATCAGTGGTTGGGATGAGAAAATGGTGGATTTTGAGCATGTGGTTCTTTGTTACTGCTGCACCTAGTCATTATCTCTCCAGAAAGCAGGTTGATTCTGTCCGGGAAAAGGTCACAGAGACTGATCCCATTTAGTCCATTCCTAGAGGGGTTAATTGGGCTTGGGGCTTATTTCTGTGGGCCTTCCCTGGAAGTGTGTTTCCTTCCTTTTCTTTTGAAGACTGATTGATTTGCAAAGGATGACAGATAACACTGCTCTCTCATTTTCTCTCTTTTTTTTTTTCCATTCTTGAAAACTCCATAGTTGTTTACAATAAGAAGTCTTACTTGACAAATTTTTGTGTCCAGGCTTTCTGTAGTTTGCGAAACATGATTTTTAAACCTGAGTAACTCTTAATTGTGCTCTTTAACTAAGATGAAATCACATATATAATCCTGCAATGTTAGTTTTTCAGATTTTTGAAATAGTGTGCTGAGAGGGGGGAGAGGGGAGGGAGAGAGGCGATAAACTTACTAAAATTAATTAACAGACTCAGATTAAAGTGCTCAGTAGTCCCTCTCCCAAGGAGAAATTTCTAAATACAACTTTTTTTGGCCTTTTATTTTTTTTGGTAATTGAAAACAATTATATACGCATATGGTGAACCTCAACAATCTTGCTATATTGCTATACTGCAGTGTTAAAAATAGATGGCACTAGAACAAGTTAATGAGGAGGTTTCTTAGCAATAACTTCAATTATAGTTGAGTACAAATCAATTTGAATAAATTCAACATAAAATTTGAGCACCTGCTCTGCCCTCAGTCTCTGCTGAGATCTGGAAAACTTCTTTTAAGGAATAGAGGCATATCTGGGACATATTGCGGCTTCGGTTCCAGAGACAACTGCAATAATGCGAGTATCGCAATAAGGCGAGTCACATAGAGTTTTTGATTTCACAGTGCATATAAAAGTTATGTTTATGCTATGCTGTAGTGTATTAAGTGTGCAATAGTATTTTATCTATATAAAGCAATGTACATATCTTAATTTAAAGGTATTTTATTGCAAAAACATGCTAACCATCATCTGAGCCTTCTGTACTAAACTGGCATTGATAGACTTGCTACATGCAGGGTTGCCAGAAACCTTCAATTTGTAAAAAAAAAGAAAAAAAAAATGCAGTATCTGTGAAGTGAGGTAAAGAGAAGCGCAATAAAACGAGATATGCCTGTGCCTATAATTAAGGCTTTCTGTCTAGTTAGTAGTAGGAATTTAAAAAAGGAAGTAATGCTCTGATAAAATTTGATAGGCTCTCTGAGAGCAGTAAATGTGAGGAATTAAGGAAACCACTCCCTTTGAAATTATTTGCTCTGAGGAAGTGTTATCTCCTAACTCCAATTTTAGGAGGACCCTTGTGAACTTGTAGGATGACAGAAATGATATTCTTTCTCCTGTAATGAGGTAGATATTGACTCATCACGTTCAAGCATATTAAAATGACATTCTCCTTTATTTGTCAGTAACTGGACCCTGCCCTCAATGCTAAATAAAGCCATTTCAGCCTCTTCTGGTTTATATTGGTCTCTTTCAGCTTAATTCAATTATAGTTGCCTAATATTCAATCCATTTAAAGTTCGTATTTAATATCAGGAATATTTCTTCTCTCAAGAAGTCCATGCTCTTTTCTCCATCTCAAGACAGTGCTGGTGGGTACTTATGAGAGAGAGAGGTGCTTCTGGTCTCCATCCTGTCTCCTCATACTCTCCTTTTGGATAGGATAAGCCTGGAAGTGTCCCCAAGTCTCTTATGTTGTTGCCTACCAGGATATGGCTCATGTTATTTTGGGGTGACATGCTCATATATCAGTTGAGGTTCCTTTGCCTCTGGTTTTTGATATTCCTGTGGTTTATAGCTGGAATCGAGTTTGCAAATTATAGTATTGTACCACAATCCAGATGCTGTGGGCCAAATCTGGCCACTTCCATTTGTTTACATATTGTCTGTGGCTCTTGTAGCTCTCCAGCATCAGAGGTGAGTAGTTGCAACAGAGAACATATGGCCCACAAATCTAAACAATTTATTATCTGGCTCTTTACAGAAAAGTTTTCCACCCCATGGTCCCTAGCTTCTTTGGTTTGTCTGCCCTTATGCCTTACATGTTTCATCTTTTCCAGACACACAAGTACTACTGGGTACTACTAGGTCTTCTGCAAAGTAACCCAGGCCAGGCAGGACCAGGAAGCTCTCAGATGAGTCAGTCCAGAGACCTCCCTGTGCCTTTCCAGGTTCCTTGCTTTTGCATCACCCTGGTGTAGGCAAGGAGCAGAACACCTGCCCTACCTCAGCCTTTCCCTATTGCTCTTCATAAAGGGTGGGGGGTGGTATTTGGAGTTTCTATATTTTAAGTTCTCAACCTCTTGGCTGAAGTCTGGAGGGTAACACCTTGGTATCACCTTAGGGGCACATATCATTTTCAACCTATTCATGCCCTTTTCAAATCTCTCCGAATCTTTCTCCTTCCTTCCATGAATGGCTTTCTGCTTCATATCAGGTGAGAACTTTCCTTGCATGAATGGTTCTCAGCATGTTCTCTGCGCTGTCAACACCACATCACCTGAGAACTTTTTGAAGTGAAAATTCTCAGGCTCCACCCCATACCTACCAGCAAGCTGTTTTTTTAGATGCTCTCCAGGTGACTGATATCCACCAAAGATTGAGAACCCTTACGTCATATCTGGCATTAAAATTAGATGATCTGTGTTAGCTCAGTTTCTTTCTTGATGTGTAAAAGATTTCAAAACACAAAAAATGTCTTTTTCTCTCTTCACAAAGATTGGCTGTAGTAAACTAAAAGAAAAATCTGTTTTGAAAATTTACAAAACTTTCCATTGATTCCTTTTTTCTCTTGACATTCCTGGTCTATTAATTCTAAACCTTTCTGAGGCAATCAGTTGCTCTGGTTCAACAGAGATACACATACAAAGAGATGTCCTTAAGATGAAGCATGCTAGTGTACGGTATTTCAAAATAAATATTACTCTCATGACCATCATGACACAAATGTGTCCAATGGGGTTAGAGTGCATGCCTGGAATCAACACCACTCTTGCTGAGTTAGGAATTTCAATTCTAGCCTGTGTGACTATGACTCAAAGATCAATATCTCCACTTTGCTCAAACATTTCACTTAGCCCTTCCGTGGGCAACTCAAGCTTAGCAGGTGTGAAAGGAAATTCATCATCTTCAATTATTTTTGAGATGACTGCCATGATTTCTTATTTGTTTTTCCTGTCCCTTAAAATTGCCAATTATATTTGTGCAGGTTTGGGAATACACAAGGATTCCACATCTAAGGGATACCATACAAATGTTATCTGAACTTTATAACATTTTGTCTACACACATACACACTCACACATGCTAACACATATGCACACTCACACAAATTCGCAGGCACACAAACTTGAGCATACATACACACACATACACACATTCATAATCACAGACACAGAGCCATACATATTGACACTCATGCTGTCACAAATTCACGTACACACACATCATCACATAAATGCTCTCACTCACACAAAATCACACCAAAATGCACATACAGTGACACTGACATGCATGCATGTTCTCACTGACCCTGATACACTCACACACACACTTGCATACATTCTCACACACTCATAGCATATGCCCACACAAACACACACTCAAAGAAACACAATCTCACATGCATCTACACATACACATACAATACACACAATCACACACAAAAACACATGCCAACACACACATGCACTCATTCATACTCACATCGCACACATATTTGCATATTTGTGTATTTATTATGACTGTTTAATGTTAGCAAAGTGTTTTGCTTCAACAGAATCAGTATATTACGACATGTTTCTGTAACTGTCTTGAGGAAGGGGGATGCCTTTCCTTAATCCACATGGAGGTGCCAAAGGGGCAGCAGCTGTGTTGTCCCCTCTGGCCTCTGCCAAAGTGATTCTATGAGATGCCACCACCCCCATAGGTTCTCCAGATCCACACTCCCATAGAAGCTTGAGCATATTGCAACCATGGCATTCTCCTACAGTGGACATTTACTGTCTTGCCCTTCTGCTCACCTGAGACTGAAAAAAAAAAAAAAAACACTGGGATTATCACTGGTACCCACCATTGTACCTGACCGAAAGGAAATATGAAACAAATGATTTTTGTCCACTGAATGGTCAATTGATGCTTTTTTTTTCTGGTCTGTACACATGGACCTGGCCAAAACCCTGTGTTTTTGTAAGGATTTTTTAATTTGTCTGGTGAATTACGTATTTATCTACCTATTTTAAATACAATGAATAAGTTGGCAAAATTACCAAACCATTTCTTAAAATTTATCAACAATTATTCTGTGTAATACATTTTTTAACAAAAAAGCAAGTTTTATTTCTCCATCACTGCTGTCATCACTCAATATATTATAGTAAGTGCATCAGAGGACTCTGGCTTTCTTGTTGTTTGCTCGTTTCTAGAGTAATAACATCTGACATTTACTGGACACTTTTTCTGTGTATCACAACAGTATGCCAGGTACTTTTTTAGGTTGATTTTGTTTAGTCTTCAGACGAATCCTGGGGATGGAGGCAATTTTTATTCCTTTTCTACAGATGAGAATTGGCGGCATTGAGATAAATTTGCTGATATTACTTTGTGCATAAATGGCAGAGCCTGGCTTCAACCCCAGGTTTTTCTTTCAGAGATTATAGTCTTTATGACTACGATTATTGGACATTCTTTTTAAGCCTCCTTAAATTTTATAAAAATTAAAGTGGAAAAAGAACCCCATAGAAAAGTTAAAGTACAGATTAATGTAACCATTCTTTAGTCATTTAAATAGAGCCTGCTTTTATTTTACCTATTAATAATTCTCTGACTTCCCAAATCAACTTTGTTCTATTTGTAAAAGTAAATGGTCTTGGCTAATTTTACTTATTTTATTCTGTTATATCATAAAGATCCTGCTAAATTTTCACTTTACAGTCGGGAAAGAGCTTATTTTCCATTTTTGGGATTCTTGTTGGTATATTTGCTCTCTTGTCCTAATTTTGCCCATCGCTTCTACAAATGCGGAATAGAAGAAAATGGGGCATAGACAAAAAGGTGTTTAAGCATACTCATAGGCTCAAGCATCATGACACTAAATTGAAGGGGAAGTATTTTGATGTTAAGTAGTCTTTATTGCTAGAGTTTGAAAAGCTCTCTTAGTTTATTTTTCTTTTTAAAGCTCTCTTAGTTTATATCTCTTTTTTATGAAACATCATTTTGTTTTTAATGTGTCTCCCTCAGGGTAAACATCTTATATCATAAACCAGATGAAGAGAAGTTGCCTTTTAAGGAATCACTAGGTATGGATATATTATGGAAGTGTGTTTACATATGCAAACATATTATTTTCCCATTGTTTACTCTGTTCCATGTAGTTAATAGGTGCTAGATGATAAGTGCCATCTTATTTATATGTGAAACAGTACTTCTAATCTCAAATCTCTTCTTTCAACCAACACATCTGTCTTTGACCTCTCTTTTCTCACGGCATCTTAGAGTTGATAGGAAATTTATAGTCAAAATTAGTTTGGCAGCTTTTTGAAAGACAGAATCAGATATTCCTTGTTGGAAGAAAAACATCAATTTATTCTGCCTCTCTGTTCTCGCACTCAAGAAAACCAGTTTTCCAGTGTGTTTCGCTCTGATGTTTCCTGATAGTGGATCAGTTTCTCTGTATTTCAGTTATATGTGAGATGAATTCATTTTTTTAATGACTAATTCTCTAATGTTTGAAATAGTTCGTAAAATAATACATTCTGTTTCTCTTACAGAGGGTTTTAAAGAAATTCAAATACTTCCCTTCTCATATATCTTATGAATTATATTCTGACTACAATTTTAGGAGGACCTCAGTAAACATGTAGGATGACAGAAATTATATTCTTTCTCTTGTAATAAGGTTGATTCTACACACACACATTCACACACACATACCTCTGACTGAATACATTTGTTAAACAAATATTGTGGCTTTAACCCACACTCTCATGCTAAAGTTCTGTCTGCATGTTTTCATTTGTTCCTTGAGTCATTCATTCTGCAAACATTGATGGAACCAAGTATGCCAGATATTATGCTTGATGGAGTCTGGGAAAAATAGAGGTGAACAAGTCTGCTCCAAATGAGATCATGTAAAAAGGAACAGATTACATAGATATAAATAGAAGAATAATATGATAATATTTAAGAAGTACCATAATTGAGGTAGCTGTTTTCCCAGGTTTCCCTCTCATCCTCCTGTTGTCTAATGGAGATGCAATCTATAGTGGTACAAAATAGTACAGGGGTACCAAAAGCTGAATTTAGTAACTAGATTCACAGTTTGTGACACATTAATTTAAAAATTAAGAATAAAAAAATATATGAAGCAAAAATTAATAGAGGAAACTATCTGCATGTGGGGGGGTACTGAAAATTCTCTGTACTTTCTGTGCAATTTTTCTGTATTCCAAAAATTGCTCTAAAATAAGGTTTACTTTAAAAAAGCAACAATAGTCACTTTCAGGCTAAGTTTAGAAAAATGTTCTATTGACCCAGTTATATATTGAAGAACTTTTGAGAAGCCCTTAAGACTCAGAGCATGTGAATATAACCTCACCATGATGCTTATTATTACAGTGAAATAGAGATTAATTTCCAATTTAAAACTGAATTTGACACGTTTGGAAAAGGCAAGATGATTTTATTACGGAAGCCATGTACCAATGACTATCCCATTTTCTCAGATCTCCTGTATGCTAATATTAGCTTCTAAAAATCAGTTTTACCAAAGTAGCTGTGTTTAATAAAATTCACTTGCAAGTTTCACGTAATAGAAAAAAAATAATTTATACTTTATTCAAGGAGATGAGGAAATTTACCAACACATAACAGGTTATGTCATTATTTGATGCTGAGTTTATCGTGTGATTACAGTTTATTTACCTCTTCAGATGGTGGCGTTATACTAGGAAATGACTATTTAGCCTTTTCGTATGCATGTAAGGGCTGATTTGATATGCTAGATGGTATAAAGCTGTTTAGTGTGTTTTACAAGACTTTTGAACTATTGTTTTTATTACAAAAGATTCAGACCTATAGAAATATTAGAATAGCTCAATGTTCATCTGTATACCTACTACCTGGAGTCAATAGGTGCTAACTGTTTGACATATTTGCATCTACAGTTATTTCATGAACCATTTGAAACTGAATTTGTTCTAGCACCTGTCCTTTCAGTAACTGGAAATTGTATCTAAAAACTTGATTATATTCGAATGAAATTCTTTTGGCAAGAATTCTTTACAGGTGATATTGGATACTTCATATTACATCACATCAGGAGCACACAATATCACTTCATCCAGCTATTAGTGATGCTAAGTTTGATCACTGGATGGATCATTTTGATGATACTACACATAAATATTTATGTTGATTTCAATTTCCTTTGATAGCAATTTAAATATATAATGTTCTGTTTATACTTGCCATAAGCACTAGAAACTAAACATGACTAATGTGTTTTCCTTATTGAACCAGACCTATATTTGACAGTTTTAAGTGATTTAGATTTAATAGCCTTATAGCTGTGATAGAGTAACAGGGACCAGATTTACTCTCCTTCCTTGACTAGAAAGCTAAGTATGTGGAATAATAGTTTCAGACATTGCAGAAAGGTAGTGCAGAAGCTATACTCTCAGAGAATGGAAACAAACGAGGTGAGTTCCATGATTACCCCAGCTTACCGTCTAGAGGGATATTCCAAAACAGGAAAGGGGAGCCCTAACAGAGTTGCAGTCTTGCTGAATAGAAGAGAAAAACTTCAAAATTCAGGAAAGCCATGGCAGCTAGTATTTGAGATTTAAAAAATCATAGAGGAGAAATCTATGTAGAGAGAGAGTTCTGGAGAACTGCAGAGAGGTCCACTCAAGCCTTTGGAAGAGTACTAATCTGTGCAAGACATAAAGAAACTGAGGTTAGGGAAAGAATCAATGGAAGGTGTAGGTAGAATAATTCCAAGAGTTCAGACAGAGAAGGGAGTATTTTGGTCCCATCAGAAAGTATAGAATCCTCAAGAATTTATTGCCTCAGTAGTGGTTCCAAATTAGCCCCAGATTAAAAGGTGCAGGGGTTTCGCTAACAGAGTTTAAAAGCATTTCTCAAAAGGATCAAACTAATTCTGGATAATTTAACTGAATCCCAGAACACAGTCCTGCAATATTGAAACAAATACACCAAAAATCCAGTGATCAACATTATACAAATTGCAGTGTCTTGCATGTGATAAAAAGTTACAAAACATTCAAAGAAGCAGGAAAATATAAATATGACCCATAAAACAGAAGAAATGGCAATCATAGAAGCAGTCACAAAAATGATATTGAATAGAGAATTAACAGACAGGAATGGTTAACAACTAGTATAAATATACTTTGTATATTCAAGAACATAGAGGAAAACATGAACAGGGTAAGAGAAATGAAAGATGTAAAAAAGATGCAAATTAAATTCTGTAGATTTAAAGTACAATATCAAAAATGAAAAAGTGCGCTGAATATGATAAACAGCCTATTGTCACTGTAGGAGAGAAAATTAATAACTTGAAAACATTGTACTAGAAACTACACAAAATGAAGTAGAGGGGAAAATACTGGGGGAAAAAAATGAACAGAGTATCACTGAGTTTTGGAAGGATATCAAATGACCTGGCATGTGTAATTAGAGTCCCAGAAAAATAAGGGGAGGGCTAGAAATAAATTTCATAAAGTACAACTAGACTTGATTCCAGATTTGATAAGAATTATAAACCCAAAGATTTAAGAAGCTCTCTGAATCTAAAACAGAATAAACATGAAGTAAACCACAGAGCAAAGCACATTCAACATAAAATTACTGGAAACAAGTGATAATGAGAATTTTTAAAAGGCAGAGAAAAAGGGCATATCATATACAGATAAAGATAAGAATGACAGACAACTTCTTGTTGGAAATTATGTAAGACAGGGAAGACAATGAAATGACACTATAAAATTTCTCTCTAAGCACTACTTGAACTATATCCCACACATTTTGATGTTGTGTTTTCATTTATATTCAGTTTGAACAATCTCTAATTTCCTTTTGATTTCTTCTTGGATCTCTGTGCTATTTACAAGTGTGTTATTTAGTTCTCCAGAGATTAAAAATTTAGATGACATGAATAATCTGTATTAATTAAATAAATTCAATTGATAGTTTTAAAGTGGTCCACAAGAAAAAACAGACGTATATATTCATTGAATAATTCTACCATCTTTAAGGAAGAAATAATGTCAGTTCTATGCAGAATTTTCCAGAAAACAGAAGAGGAGAGAATACTTTCCAACAAATTTTGAGATAAAATAATCTGATAAAGTCATTACATAACATGCGCAGACCAATATCACTTATGAACATAGCTGTAAAGCTCCTCATGAAACTTTTAGTGAATCAGTGCAGCAATAAATAATGATACTGTATCACAACCAAGTGAGGTTTATCCCATTACACAGGGTTGCTTTAATATTTGAAAATCAGTCACTGTAATTCAACATATTAACAGATGTAAAAAAAAAATCATATGACAAAATTTAACATCCATTCATGATAAAATCTCTCAGTAAGTCAGAAATAAGAACTTCCATTACAAGTTCCACAACCTAATTAAAGACATCGTTGAAAAACCTATGGTTAACATTATCCAATAAGGTGAAATGCTTTTTCTGTAAGTTCAGAAACAAGACAAGTATGTCCACTTTCACCACTCCTATTCAGCATTACTCATGAGATCCTAGCCAATGCAGTGAGTCTTTAAACAAACAAAAACCATACATTTTATAAAGGATGCAATAGAATTCCCTAACATGATTGTTTTTGCAGAAAATCCTGAGGCACATTCAAAAAAGCTACTCATACTAGTAAGTAGCTTTATTAAGGCTGCATTATGAAAGGCTAATATATTTAAAAAATTATATTTCTCTATCACTGAATATTTGGAAATTGAAATTAAAAACACCATTCAAAATAGCATCAGAAACCATGAAATACATTGGGATAAATTTAACCAAAATAATGCGTAAAATCTGTATATTAAAATACACAAAACACTGCTGAGAAAATTAAAGAACCCCAAAAAGATAAATTGAGAAATATACCATGGTCATGAATCAGAAGTCTCCATATTATTGTGATGTCAGTTCTCTCTCAATTGATCTATAAAGTCATTGAAATTCCACTCATAATCCCTCTAGGTTTGTGTGTGTGTGTGTGTGTGTGTGTGTGTACGCGTGTGTGTGGACATTGACAAGCTGATTCTGAAATGAAGATGGAAATGCAAGAAAGCTTTGAATAGCCAAAACAATTTGAAAAAATAAGAACAAAGTTGAGGACAGACACAATCTGATTTTGTCTTAATGTAAAGCTGTAGTACTCTAGACAGTGTGGTTTTGACATATAAATAGACATACATATCAGTGGAATAGACTGTCTTTCAGAGTCCAGAAATATACCTACAACATAAATGTGATCAGTTGATTTTCAACAAAAGTACAAAGGCAATTACATAAGGAAATGATACTCTTTTGAACAGATCGTAATTGAACAATTGATACCTGTATCCAAAAAAGGAACCATGACTCTTATGCTATATGCAAAATTTAACTCAAAAGGGATCATAGACCTAAATGGAGTAGCTAAAACTATACAACTTCTAGAAGAAATCATAGGAAAAAATCTTAATAACCTTGGCTTTGGCAAAGAGTACACCAAGAAAGCAGAAGCATGAAGCACGGAATTTCAAAATACACTAATAAGAAAATTAAAAGGAGAAGAAGAGAAAATATTTAAAACACACGTCTTATAAAGGACTTGTGTCTAGAATATGTGAAGTACACTAAAACTCAGTGATGTGAAGACAAACAACACAGTAAAACAGTGGGGAAAATATATGAACAGCTCTATCTCCAAAGAAGATGCAAGAATGGCAAATACATACCTGAAATATGTGTAACATAATTATTCATTGGGGAAATGAAAATGAGATACCACTATACACATGCTGGCTAAAATTGAATAGCTAAAATTAAAAAGACTGCCACGTCCCAGTTTTGGCAACCCTGTGCAGCAACTGGAGCTATCACACGTTGGTGTAAATGCAAAAATCATACATTCACTTTTTTTTTTTTAATTGAAAAGACCAGTAGTCTTTAGTCATCAAGGAAATGCAAATTTATAGCACAATGAAACACCCCTATATTTCCACCACAGTAGCCATAGTTTTTAATTACAATATTAAGTGTTTGCAAGGATGTGGAACAACAGAAACATACAAAAGCATACATACTGTGTGATTGCATTCACATGAAGTCCAAAAACAAGCAAAACTAAATTATAGTTCTTTCACTTTGGAAAACAATTTGGCAGTGTCTTGTAAAATTTGAACATATACTTTCCATATGATCCAAAATTACTACTCTTGGTTGTTTTTCCCAGAAAAATGAAAATATATGTCAGCACAAAGGCTTGTATGAAAATATTCAAATAATCATTTTTCCTAATGGCCAAAAAAAAAAAAAACAAAACGGAAAATAACTGAATTGTCCCATCAGCTATTGCCACTGTTTAAAAAATATGTGGTATATCATACAATGGAATACTATACAGCAATGAAAAGGACTGAAGTACAAAACAGATAGCAGAGATGAGTCTCAAATGCATTATAAACTGAAAGAAACTAGACACAAAAGACTCCATACTGATATTTCATCTATACATAAATTCAGGAAAGGAAAAACTGTAATAATAGAAAACAGCTCACTAGTTGCCTGTGGTGAGGGTAGAAATTGAGTGTAAATGGGCATGGGGAATCTTTTTGGTATGATGGAAGTTCTGTTTGCATTTGTCATGGTTACACAACTGCATACATTTGTCAAAATTCTTTGAATTGTGTACTTAAAATTAGTTACTTTTATTGCACACAAATTATACTTCAGTAAAGTGGCAGAAAATAAGATAAAATAATCTATTTTCAGATGAACCTTAACAATTCTGCTGAGAGATGAATAGCTAAACAAATATTTTTCAGTAATTAGTTCATAGTTGTGGGCTGATAAATGAATTAAAGCAAACAAAATAGTTAATGTTATTTTACGAGCGACTGTGGAAACATGATCCTGGAATATAGCCACTTAAAGAGACCAGTGAATCCTAGCCAAAAGTATAAATCTTCTCCTATTGAATGAAATCAAGCAAAGCAGCAGCAATTATTCGTAGCTATGATGGTAGTAACAGACTTCATATATTGCTTCACAGTTGTGAAAGCAGGTGAAAATATGTTACTATATTACCTGTAAGGTTCAAAGGACTGAGTCATGTTCTGGTCATAGGAGCAAGAAAACAAAACACGTTCGTGAGTGCAAATTAAGCATCATGAAAATTGGAAGGCTGTTCAGAATACACAAGAAGCTGCAAAACCTATCTCTTTACTAGCCTGTCTGTTTTGCTGCTACCACTTTTGGAGAATCTGTTCTCACTTTCTGAGGATTCAGATTCTGACTCCCTGATCTGATTGACTGGGTGGGCCACTCTCCAAGTTGGAGAACCCCCACTGGGGTGAGTTCTTGCATCAAATCACCTTTTCCCAAGTGAAGAATTGTTTCGGGGTCAGGTACCAGTACCTGGTCCAGACAGTTGTGACAAAATCATATGGCACAAATCTTGGCAACTGTTCCGGTTTGCTAAAGCTGTCGTTATACAAAATGCCAGAAATGGATTGGCTTTTATAGAGAGGATTTATTTAGTCATAAATTTACAGTTTTATAGCCATAAAAGTGTCCAAATCAAGGTATAAACATAAGTATACCTTCACTGGAGAAAGGCCATTGGTGTCCAGAAAACCTGGGAAGGCACATGGCTGGCATCTGCTTGCTCCTAGGTTGCTTTTCAAAATGGCTTTCTCCAAAATGTCTCTCTAAATTGCAGCTCTGAGCTCCTTCTGTCTTTGCTCTTATAAGGGCTCCAGTGATTTAATTAAGACCCGTGCTGAATGGGCTGGGCTATACTACCATGGAAATAATCTAATTAAATGTATTACCCACAGTTGGGTGGGTCACTTCTCCATGGAAACAACCTAATCCAAAGATTCCAACCTAATCCACACTAATACATCTACCCCCACAAAATTGCACTAAAGAACATGGTATTTTGGGGGCATAATACATCCAAACCGGCACAGCAACATATCCATACTGGTTTTTATTAGAAGTTCCTGTGGGATCACAGGCATTTCTTGGAATATAAAACCTCTTTAGTATATTATCTCATCTGATCCTCATAACAGGTATTTTCAACTTTGTCTTTTACAGCCAAATCTTTTCAGCTCTTTGTAAAGTGAGTGGCTGTTAGTAGACACTCAGTAAATATTTGAATAAATTCATAAAGAAATTATTGAATAGGTTGATGGAGGGATAAATAAATCAGTGACATCCACAGAAGTTGTATAACTTGGTCAAGGTCAGAACCTGGCATACATTAAAGGAAAAGCAATAGAGCGTAGTGAACAATTAACTGTACAAGCTCTGCATTCATACCTGGCCTAAACTTGCTATGCCTCTGTTCTTCATCTGCAAAATAAAGATAGTATTTGCAATTACACATCAGGGTCTTCAGAATTATTAAGTGAAAAGCACGTTTGGAGACCCAACAGTATGCGCCAGATACTTAGTATCTTCTCAGTTAATATTCAGGGTCCCTGTTTACAGCTTCTATGATGCTCGTTTGTCGTTACACTGTGCTGCTGAAATAATGATCCTTCTTTGTAGAGCAAAAGCAAAAAAGAAAAAAAAAATGAACACACCTTCTGTCTTGGCAGAAACAAAACCATACAGTTTCCTTATTTCCTTCTGTGATTTTTGTTTATTACCCTGTATCTCTTTTTGTGTGTGTGTTTTTTTGTGATTTTTCTGTTGAAGTTCATCTTCCCAAACTCAGTAAAGTAAATTTATCTAGAAACTACCTGTCACTTAATCTCAGCTATTTATAACATAGCCAGAATCCAGGAAGAAAACAGAAATTAGCCAAAAAAAAAGTACTTTCTCTCCTCCCCAGATATATGCCATAAAGTCTATGAGAGCTCATAAACTTGATTCATGGGAGGATAATTCAGGATTTATTCAGAGCTTGTTGGCTCGTCTTTTGAATATAATTCTATTAGACTAAATTATCCATTTTTCCCACATAGGGCAGATTAAAAGCAGATAATTAAAAGGAGACATGAAAACTGACAAGAATAGGAGTTAACTATCTTGTCAGAGGCTGTGTTCTGTATTTGCCTCATGTTTATGTCTTCATCTGAGACATAAACATCATTTATGATAAGCCTGGTTCTTTGATAAAGGGTTGTTTTCTTCCAAGTTACAACTTTCCAGCCGCCTCCTGGTAGGGTAGGGCCATGACCACTGGCCAGTGAGATGTGAGCTGCAGTGATAGGAGCTTCCAGGCCGATCATCTCATTGCTGGGCTGACACCCATTAGAATAGTCCTCACATTTTTTTTGGATGGGGTCTCAGAACCCCTTTACACCCTTAAAAAATTATTGAGAATTCTAAAGCTGGTTAATTTATATGGGCTGTATGTATGGGTATTCACTCTTTTAGGACTTAAAACAAATTTCAAAATTTTGGTTGTCATTTAAAAATAGCAAAATAAACCCATTACATATGAATGTAAATTACATACTTTTATTTTAAAAACCATATTCTCCAAAAGGAAAAAAATAGTAAAAAAGAGTAATATTATTTTACATTTGTGTAATTCTCTTTATTATACTTTTTAAATTTCTGGTTGAAAATAAACAGCTAGAGTTTTATGTTAGCTTTTGCATTCCATCTGTTGTAATATTACAGCATCACGTAGCCTCTGGAGAACACTACTGTGTACTAGTGAGGGAATGAGAGTGCAAAAGGCAAAGGCAGCCTTCCGCTGACAGCCAGCAAGCAAATGAATGCTTCAGCTTTAGACTACATTCAGCCAAGAATTCAGCCAAGAATCTGAGTGAACCTTGGAGAGGATTCTCCCCTGGTACCTCTAGAAGGGAAATGGAAATCTGATGCCATCTTGATTTTGGTCTTGAGAGACTCAAAGTCCACCGGACTTCTGACCTACAGAACCACAGTGCAGCATATAATAATAAATAAATAATATATAATAATAAATAATAAATCTGTGTTGTTTTAAGAAGCCAAAAATAATCTATGTAATTTACCACATTAATAAACTAAAAAAAAAAAAAAAATCTCCACATATACAAGAAAAAGCATTGACAAAACCCAACATCCTTTCCTGATGAAAACTTTCAATAAGCTAAGAAGAGGACTTCCCATGATACGATGTCAGGCATGTATGAAAAACCCACAGAGGACATCATGCTTATTGGTGAAAGACTGAGTACAAAGATTTCTTAGATAAGACACCAAAAACACAATCCATGAAAGACCAAATTGATACATTGGACTTTATTAACTATAAAACTTCTTCTCTTTTAATGACACTATTAAGAGAATGAAAAGAAAAGCCACAGAATAGGAGAAACTATTTGCAAATCTTATATTTGATAAAGGACTTGTATCCAGAATATATTAAGAACTTGGAAAACTAAAGAACGAGAAAACAAATAACCCATTGAAGGGCAATGCCTTCTAGACTTCATTTTAAGATATGTTTAGGTGATTGGCAGAAAAACCAGGCTGAAAAATATTGTGCAGACATGAACAAAGTGAAAGTTTTAAAAAAATACAGCCAGCACTTCAAATATTTATTCTCAGATTCCTTATCTGTTAAATTTATGTGAGTGTGGGGTGGGGTGTCTATTAATAATTATCTTTCCAGCATATGAGAATCAATTGAGATCGTTTCTGTGAGTGTAATTTATAACTTTAAATTTCCATAAGGGATATTATTATCACCATTAATATAATTATTATGGGGCATTATCTTTATCAATATATTATTGTAATTATTACTATTGAAAATGAGTTACTGTATCATCATTGAAATGAAACAAACAACAAAAAAAAAACCCAGGCAAATAAATCTTAAAATTGCTATGAAAATAGTCTTGACTTTGCAGATACTCTGAAGGTTGACAAGGGCCCACAGTCATCCACAGACCCCACTTTGAGGGGTGCCACTCTAGACCTCTCTTTCCCTCTGCTGTGACTACTAAGTAGACAGGGTGTTCCGTTAGAATGAACACAACGTGGGGCAGAGGCCCCAGGTGCCATACAATGCAGCATGTAATGAGTGAAAAATAAAGTTTTGTTGTTTTAAGCCACTGAGATTTGGGGGTTGTTTTGTTGCTGAAGCGTGATCTAGCCTACCCTAGCTGCTACAGTTTCCATACAGAAGTGGAAAGGTCCAGATCCCCACCCCCCCACCCCCCACCTTTTTTTTAAGCTCTAGCAACTAGGAGTGAACACCGGTTATATGTATTTGCAGTCAATTAGCTCTTTCTAGCTTCTAGCTTGTATATTTAATTTGGAACAGATGTTGAGAAAAGGAGGTACAGGTAAGAGTTCATTCTACCCAGTGGCAGCTGAGCCAGTGATGCCGGCAGCTTTATTCAGTTACCGGTGTTCAGCCATGGAGACTTCCTCACCAAACAGTGATCATGTCTAATTCTAGCAAAAGTTGAATATCTTTTCTTGGTGCTTACCTGCTTTATGAGCTTGGTTCTCCAGTCTTCCAATAAATCCCCTCCCTGCTTCAATTACCCAGAGTTACATTTTTGCCTTCATGAACAAAAGGTAGCCTTATATAGTTAGATAAATGTAAGAAGTTAGAATTGAAAAATCTCCAGAGGTGTCCAAATGTCTTTGGTCATATTTCCTATTAGGAAAAAAATGTAAGCATCTAACCTCAATATATTTCTCTGCCAGAAAATTAGATCGCATTTATACCAGACAATTTTTGTTGATCAGAATACATTATTCTAAAATGTAACCTCACTATTATAATTAAATACAAAGTCAGCTGTCTTTGATGGAAATGTAAAATATTCTAGATGAGTAATATTTGAAGGGGAAAACTGCAATGCATTAAATAATTTCCATTTTTGATCTTGTCTTCACCAATAAGCATTTAAAATATAAATTACTAACATGGGTGAGGCAAATAATATCACAGAATTTTCAATACATTATGGTAGACTATAGGAAAAATGGTACGGAGATAGTATTAGGATGCAAGTTGTATAGCCTTTGATGTCTTCTGACAGAGGGGTTCCAGGCTATGGATTGAGTTCCTAAAACCACCACCTAGTAGGTTGAGTTGCAAAGTCTTTTGAAAAATACATCATAGAGTTTCTGTGGCACTACAGGCCTATGCCTGCATTGAAGAAATGTGCTAGTTTAGATTTTTATTCTACTCTTTGCCTACAAGTGGTGCTGTTTTAATTGGACATTTTAAAATATTTTAGAGTATAGATATTAAAAGGAAATATAATTAAAACTTAACTCTGAAGAAATAGTTTTCAAAACCAGAATTGTTGAACATTTGGAAAAAAGGTCATATATATTTGTTTAATATACTGTTAATTATACTATTCTTAAAATACCTTAAAAATTGCCTTTATTTCTATTTCATTGTAAATAGCCAAAATTCATTATTTAATTATATGCTGCAATGTTCAATTGTGTTCAAGTAAAGTTTCATTTTAATTGGGAAAAAAGCCATATTCCTTGAATTCATAATCTTATATAATTTTATTTCCAAAATTATAATTTTACAGCCCCTGTAAATAATCCATTTAAGAGTGGAAAATACACAGTGCCTCAGGAAGTATCCAGACAAGTTGCTTTTATCACAAATAATTGTTTGGTTCACTTGGCCAAAAAGCCTTTTGTGAAAACAAAGTCAGTGATGCATTTATGTTTTTCTGTGTAAGTTAAACTACAGAACTTGTTGCAAAATCAGGTGTGTGTTTCTCCATGTTTCTCTTGTTGGTGATAACCTGGGAGTTTTTCAAAGTGCATCAGCCACTAGTGCACCCTTCTCAGAAGCATCATGCTATTCTTGATGTGTAATATGACTTTTGAAAAAATAGGCAAAGTGTATGTGATAGCAATTTAACCTGAAGGGAAATACAGATGAACAGGCCACCCAGGGTCCTACCAATGATTTCTTTGCACCAAGTGTTTAATTATCAGTGCAAAAGGTCACATTTAAAAATGTGCATTCTTTTTGGAAGCTGTCTGCATTGTTCAGCAGATAAATTGCTTTTGTGGCTGGTTGCATTAGCCCAAAGCTGGAATTTTTATGACCCTTCATTTATTGAAACCATGTTGTTGAAAATCTGAATACTATAAACATGAATAAAAACATGTTTTAACATGATTTTTGATTTGTCAACTATGTAGTACTGATGATAAAATATTTGGGAAAATGGTTGGTGACCTGGTTATCTTTCTGAATTAAAAATTTTGAAAATTCCTAAACTTGCTGTTTCGGTTTGCTAATGCTGCCGTTACACAAAATACCAGAAATGGATTGGCTTTAAAAAGGGGGTTTTATTTGGTTACAGAGTTGTGTCCAAAGGCCATGAAAATGTCCAAAGTAAGGCTTCAACAGGTGGTACCTTCACTGAAGGATGGCCAATGGCGTCCAGAAAACCTGTTAGCTGGGAAGGCATGTGGCTGGCATCTGTTGATTCCGTGTTGTGTTCCAGCTCCTCTCTCACTCCTGTGCATTCTTGGTTCTTTCTCCCAGGACATTTCTCTCTAAGTGCCTGGGGGTCCTGTCTTAGCATATCCCTGGGTAAACTCTGGGCTTCATCTCATAGCTAAATATCCTCTGTCCATATCTCCAAGTACCTCTAAGCATCATTGTCAGCAAGCATCTGGGCCTGTGTGGCTCTTTTTAAAGGACTCCGTAAAACTAATCAAGACCCATGCTGAATGGATAGGGCCACACCTCTATGGAAATAATTCAGAGTTATCACCTGAGTTGGGTGAGTCACATCTCCGTGGACACAGTCAGTCAAAAGGTTCCAACCTAATCAATACTAATACATCTGCCCCCACAAGATTGCATTAAAGAACACGGCTTTTTTGGGGGATGTAATATATCCAAACTAGCACATTCCACCCCCTGGACCACAAAAAGACATGTTCTTTCCATATGCAAAATACATTCATCCCATCACAATATCACAAAAACTTAAATCATTTCTGTAACAATAGGTAAGTACAAAGATCTTATCAAAATCAGTTACAGTCATGGTCAGTCTTAAGGCAAAATTCTCTTCTGGCTGTGGACCTGTGAAACTCAGAGTAAGTTATCTGCTGCCAGTATACAAAGGAGGGACAGTCATAGGATAAGCGTTCTCATTGCCATAGGGAGAAATTGCAAGGAAAACAGGGTTCAGGGGACCAAAACAATTCCTAAAATGTGCAGGGCAAATTCCATTGGATTTCAAAGTCTGAGAGTCAAGTTGCTTATGTTGTTTGGAGCCGTTTCTGAGCTTAACATCTATGTACTTTTCTTTTCTTTATTTGTTTTGGAAATCAGTTTATTCTTCTTAGGAAAACATGTTCAAAACAGGTAAAAGGTATGCTGACCCATGGGGCAAGATACAGAGTGTTGAATCAGAAGTAGGAATGTAGGTTATAAGGGATAAAAAACTAAAAGTAATCAATTAAATGGGGAGTAGTATGCCTGTCCTCATCAAGTAAAATTGATAGTAATGTCATTTGTCAGCATGAGATGCATTTATATCTAATACTTAAAAGAGACACTTATGAATGTATTTTTTTTCTTGCTGATACTGTCTGAATTTCTTCTGATTTCTTACATTTTAGAGTCTATGGAGCAAATAGAAGGTGGATGCGATTGTTTTGCTTCTAGTTCCCTCCTGTTCTCCTCAGAACCTTGACCCTTGTGTGGGGCCGAAAGAAACATTGACCAGATGTGTTACTATGGGTTTCTTCTGTCTAGCGTCATCCTCACCTTCAGTTAGCAAGTGTCTTTTGATAGATTATTTTTGTTTTTGAATTTTGAAAATCTTTAACAACTTGGTTATTTGACTTTTTATTATATTCTTACCCTTCATTTGATTTAGAAATGACACACTGGCTTGTTTGGGGGCCCACTTGACTCCCCTGCAGGTAACTGGCAACATGTGGATGGGCCCCTAGGAATATAAAATAAATGACTAAGCCACGTGAGTTTTGAGCTTCCCAGACACCACAGTTCAGGCTTGCCTGCTTTCATCATATTGCTCCTGCTTTCATACTTTCTCTCTACAAGTGTCTCGTACATAAGAGAATGAAGCCGTTGTCATTTTTTAAACTTTGAAAGCTTATGATCATTAGTGGCAGTTCATTGCCTGTCGAGCTACAGTGGGGTTCCCTGTTTTGCCTTGTGAGCCACATGCATGAATGTTTGCTGTATTAGTGATTATGATGACTGAGGACAGCACTCTTTATTGAGACAATAGAGATGCTCAATCATATCCTATTGTGCTTGGCTCTCTATGCATGTTGTCTTTGAACAGCATGACTTAATAAAACATAGTTGTGGTATTAGTATTTTATTGTAATTATGATAACTTTTTCTCAGTTACATTACCATCAGCCTCAACCGCACAATTAAAAACATTCCTGGTGACTGCAGCAGGAAGTGTGAAACTGTTATCATGTGAATACTTTGGGTGATGTTCATTGTCCTTAGATTAAAGTCAGGCAGCT
Organism: Choloepus didactylus; assembly: GCF_015220235.1. Taxonomy (NCBI): domain Eukaryota; kingdom Metazoa; phylum Chordata; class Mammalia; order Pilosa; family Megalonychidae; genus Choloepus; species Choloepus didactylus. The sequence continues at coordinate 20,869,613 of NC_051309.1, forward strand.
ATAAAGGGTTTTCAATGTAAAAACATGAAAAAGGAAGTTTGAAAATATATAACTACTGAAGAAAATAAAGCTTTAAATGTTTTCACAGAATAAGCCCTGTTTTAAGATGGCATTTTATTATTTCAAAAATATTTGTCTCTCAGTCCTTCCTTAAGAAATGTGTATGCAGTTTTATTAAAAATTTCCCTTTACAAGTAATTTGAAATGGTATAAAATTTCTGTTTAGAATCTATGTTGGATTACTATTTCAAATAATAAGGTTTTGACCCCCATGGGTGTGTTCTGTAGCATTACACCTCTCCAAGCAACCTACTAATCTTGTCTATTCAAATGGGAATTTTTAAGCACTATGTTCTCTTATAAATAGAAAGCTACTGTACACATATTCTGCTATTCTTCAAACTATAGAATAGGAGATCCAAACCTTCCTGAAATACTTAAGCTCCCACTTTTTTTATGCTACTCAGGATTGAATCCATTAGAAGCCAACAAAGCCCATCTGTGTTATTGTCCCTTCTGACTGTCAGCACACTGTGCATTCAGATAATTCAGCCAGAAAGCATTTTTATAAAAACAGCTTTCAAGATCTATTCTTGAAGAGGCATTTGTATACTCATTATGCACTTCCATCATTTATCAGTAGGGATTTCTGTAAGTAAAGCACCGAGATCTAATATTGTAGTAGCTGATGGCAGCAATCTTGGGCAGAGTAATTTATTTTTCTTTATATATCTTGACAGTGCACAGCCGGTCATGATGGCTCAGAGACTCTCAGGTAGAAATGTTGCTTTTTATTTGCATACCCACCAGATTAAAAAAAAATGGAAATCTACTTACCTGAAGTTTATGATGATCCACATGTTGCCATTTTAAATGACATCATTACAAATCCCTATACCCTGTAAATATTAAACATTTGAGTGGTTCTTTTGCTAGGTAAACACTAGCAAAAATTCAGTGATTCCTGAGTTGAGACTTGAAGAATGGATCGAACAACCTAGAGTTGCTAAGGATGGGGAAATCCTGTGTCTGGGCAAGTTAAGGTACTTCAGATGGCCATTTTGTCAGGTACCCATAGGAGGCAGAGTCTCTGAAGTTAAAGATGCATAGGCCCTGATCAAAGGTCTGGAACAAAAAGAATTTGGAGTTTATCCCATAGGCATTAAGGACCTTTAAGAGATTTTTTCAGAGTAAGTGATTTGATCCAATTCACCTATTAGGAAGAGTATTGTAGCAACAGCATGGGGGTGAGCCATTATTTTATTCCCTTGCTAGATCAATTTAAGTAGTCACAGCATTACTGGCAGGATTGCAAACAAAAATACTTACATTAACTTTGTAAATAACTGCATGCTTCCTTTTAGCTCAGGCCATTCAATTTTAAAAATTTTAACTACTCAATTGGTCTCATATAGAAAATATGAATTGTATAGTAAATTATGAATCTTACATGCAAATATGAGTCTCATAATAGTTAAGACGTGCTCTTATACCTTCAATGAAATCCCATTATAGAAAGTTTGAAAATAAAGCTAACAACGACAACAAAAACTGACAATTTTTCAAGCAATATATTACATGATGCTGGAAATTTCTTGACACCATAGAGAAGGATTGTTTTGATCTTTTAATGTTAAACATTAGAGTATGAAATTAACAAAAGTAAAATAATGTTAGAAGGATGTATCACAAGAAAGCTGTCTATAATAAATATTTTAAGTACCCCTCAGCTACATTTTCTTCCTATATTCTTTTATCCGTGTGCACACCTTTGAAATATTTTGGCATAAAGATGCATATGGTAATAAAAACTGGATTACAAAGTGGTTAATGACTTTGTTCTGTCTTTAGATTTCTGACTTGGAATGTACTGATCATTTAATGGATGCCTCTTTTTGTGTACATATGTTTATATGTATGCATTTACCAAACACCATTTAGGCAAGATAATTACGTGCAAGATAATATCCCTAGCACTTTTCAGTTATTGACATTTAATTTGAAGAATGAATGAAAGAATGAATGAAAGCAAAGACATACTGATAAAATTGCTTGCTAAAGCTCAGATCGTGCCCCCATTCTTATGAGAATGATAACTCTGCTTCCCTGTTCATGATCCCCTCACCTAGTTATAAACATGTATGAAGCGTTTTACAGTTTGTTCTTTTTCACATACATGTCATCATATCATATAATCCTCATAACAAACCTGTGCCTGGATATTGTTATCACCAGGTGGTTAATAATTTGGAGAAGTTGTACAGATAAGTGAAGGAGCTTTCTCTTCTGAAACCTAATTCTTTTTTCTTTCAACCCAGGGAAGAGGCAGGCCCAGAAAAAGGCCAGTTCAGGGCCCTCTAGGTATGCTCCTCATTAACAGATTTCCCTTTTTCCTCCTCTCTGGAGTCTACGTTTCCTTTAAGGCAAATTTTAGTACCATATATTCTACCAAAAAAAACCCGGTTCTCTCTCTCTTCAAAACTCTTTATATAGGTTTTGTTTTCCATAATATGAGTCACTTAATTTTACCTCACTCTTTGTCAAGACTCAAAAGGCCAGAAATTAAATCTGGCTTGATGTATGCATTAATTGATCAGTTTTATTTAATTAATTCATTCGACTCACTTTCTGGACACTTGTATGCTGGTGGGAGACCACAAGTGTAGAGATTCTAATGATTAAGGGACCCCTGTGTAATAAGAACTATTCAGGGACCTACCTGACTAACTTTAGTCAAATCGCTCAAATAATTTAATGCTTACTGTCTTCATTTCCCATTGATAAAGTGAGGATAACAATATCCATCTTATTACCTATAATCAGAGTTCTGGTGGTAATTAAATAGGATAATATATATTGAAAAACATTTACAAGTGCTGCATCAAATGAATGATGTAGTGGTTCACTGCATCTCGAAGGTAGTGCTTTGTCTACTATGTAGTTGGTTCTTTTATAAGAAGCTGAACTCTGCTTCTCTATAGTTTCTTCCTGTGAATGTTGCTTTGCTCTCGTGGGGTCATACTGAATACAGCTTGTTTTTTTCTCCACAATTTTGTAAGGTTGTTATCAAGACTTCTCTTAATCTTCTTCAAGATGAATATTCCAAGTGTCTTCACCTCTTTCTTACATGACATAGTTTTCAGTCTTTTGCTACTGGGGCTTACTTCTGAATACTTCCAGGTTTGTTTTTGTTTTTGTATTTTTTAATCACTTGTGGTTGTCAAAATTGGACAAGTTATTTGAAGTGTTATCTAGAAGAAATTGTATTTGGAAATTAAGGAGGAGGAAAAGTTAAAGATGACACCCAAGTTTCTGGCTGGTATAACTGTATGGATGGTGGGACCATTCATTCAGATGGGCCAGTGGAAAAAGAGCAGACCCAGTGAGGAAGAGGATGAGCTTGATTTGTGATATATTAAACTTGAGGCGTCTGTGAGATATGCATGGAGACACGCCCTTGAGGTACTCAGGCATGGGATCATAGGGCATAAGAAGGAAAGCTCTTTGGTGAAAAGAGAGATCAGAGAGTTGTAGGATGAAAGTGGGTGAAGTCCCGAGGAGGTGTAATGGAGCATGAGAGCAAAGAGGAGCTAGTTGAAGATCTAGGAAATACAGAGAGAACAACTGAGGAGGCACATGTTGCAAGAAAAATCAAGCTTTTTGTTTTCTGAGAAGTGTTCAAGTGAGAGAAAGGATCTTGGCATTCAGTGTGGCAGTGCTGGCTTTTGATAATTCCAGAAGAACATTATCAGCAGAACAGACCTAAGTGGGTTTGAGAGTTATGTAGCATAAAGTAGACGACAGGTGGTACAGGTGCCTCCAGAGGGGAGGGTCTGCAAAGAAGAGAGATGTCTCTATTTAAAAATGGCTCTGATGGGCAAATTGGGGAGATAGAATAACTTGATGGCTACAATTGCTGTACTTTCAGGCTGTGTTTTATTATCTAGGCTCTTTCTGCTTCTCTGTGGATTCCTGTGTCAGTTATCAATTATAACTTCTGGAAATCCTGGGTCCAGATGTATTTAATTATATTTTTTGTAACATCTGGGATGTATTTCAACTATATTTATCTTTAGCTCAATCAATAATATCTATCCTTTGAACAGTGCAAAATCCTAATAGTATTATAAATTGGTTCAATTATATTTTAAATTAATTGGATATTTTACTCATGGTAAACACATAAGATTATTGTTGAATCAAATTACATAAGGGATTAATTCTAGGATAATACAAAAGTTCTTTGTGGCATATGAACATTCTTGTAAAAAAAAAAATACCAGTCAGTTTAACCTTGACCTGATACATAATATATTTAACATGGAAAAACAAACAAACAAATAAATAAATGTTCCCTGTATCAGATATTCCACTAATGGGAAAGTTAAAATTTAATCTTTCTCACTAGGACTGGATTATACAAGGGCAGAAATTAGTAACCTAATAGAAGTTTTTAATATTGTACTATTTGGTTTAAGAAAAATATTCTGCTCAAATTATGGAAGAATATTAATGTGGTTATATTATTAAGTTGCCCACACCATAGTATTAGTTCTAGAATCAGACAGCTTACACTTGAATCCTGGCTCTGCCATTTATGAGCTGTTACCCTGAGCAAATCACTAAGCTCTCTGACCATTAGTTTTCACATCTATAAAATGGGGCTAGTAATGAAACTTACCTCACAGGTGGTTGTGAGTATTGATTAACTTTATATACGTAAAGTAATCAAAGCAAATGCTATATAGCTCTATATAGCTAGTTTCATAATTTGTATGCATCTACATCCAGCTGTTGTTGATTTGCATGGCATTGTATGAATGCAAATAGGAATGGTATTTCATTTTTATATAGTGCCATTCTCATGATACTTGTATCAAACATGGGTTAAGATGACTGAATTGTTTTATCAATTGAAATAGTTAAATTGGTGATAAAGTTAAGACTAGATTAAATGCTATTTAAACCCTATAGGAAAACATTGGAAACATTGGTTTATTTTAATAATTAAAAAGTATTAATTAATTAAGGAGAGCAGCTCCTTAAAAATTATTAAAATGCTCATCACACTCCCCATTTCATTCAGGGAAATAAATTAGCAACACTTTCCCCATCATCATTAATCTGCTCTAAAACTACATTTTTACAAGGCATTTCTTCTGTTTCTTTAAAACCCCCTGCCTCTATTCTCTCCCATACAAGGTCAGTATCAATTCAAAACATTTTATAACGCTTAGAGAGTTTCTGGTTCCTTTAGTATCACTTTAAATGTTTAAGAATACTCAGTAATTTAAGGGGCAGTGTACTTAACAGAACGGCAAATGTGCCTTCTAAAAACCCAGTTTGCAAAACAGTGAAAGAGTGTAAAATGAATAATCAGTTACTTTAATTGCTCTTTTTCACTTTAATTATTATTCTTGTTATTTTTGTGTGTGTGGTAATAAAGGTGTCAGGGATTGATTTTGGTGTTGAATGTACAACTATGTAATGGTACTGTGAATAATCGAATGTATGATTTGTTTTGTATGACTGCGTGGTATGTGAATATGTCTTAATAAAATGAATGTTAAAAAAAATGAATAATCAGGTCCGTATGTTACCAGGTGAATCAAACGAGTCTTAGTAGAAACAAGCTCACCAACTGATTAAAAGATCAAGGCACCTCAGTAGCCAGGCATTCATCATCCAGTTTATGCCCTACCATTTACATGCCAGTTGTCTGTACATACCAGTCTGACTAGGAGATCTTTTTGAAAAGGTACCTTGAAAGTTGGGTGAATTCTTGCTCAAACTGGTCATAGGGAAGAAGCAGTTTACATATGGGACACAGTTAAATATACCAAATTTATCAGTGTGAAGTAATTTTGTTCATTTTAACAAATAATTACAGCCTATGTTGGCATTTGAAACATGTACACAATCATATATTAACACATGCAAAATTTCCTTAAAATCAATCTCTGATGTCTCATATATCACCTTCCACACTTATCAAATAGACTTTCTCATTTTTCCTGGCAGGTGAAAGCAACAGTCGGCTAGATATATTCACCAAAGAACTGAACCCATGCATCTACTGTATGATAACAGCTTATTAACCTTGGTGTCACATAGTATATTAACAGTTAACATGTGTTACTTGAATCTAATCTCTCCCCTGCCCTTCCTTTTAGGGACTCAGTCAACCAGTGCTCCTTGAGAACCTAATACATTTTAGGCATACTTTGGCCTTAATGCTTCAGACAGATGCAGTTATTGCCAGAAGCAGCTTATATTCTGGTGGGCTAGAGTTATATAAAACAAATAAGTGCTACAAAAGAAAAGTTACAGTGACATTGGACTAAATGAAGGGGCACCTCACCTAGCACTGGGTCACAAAAGCTGCCCTTATTGAAGTGCCATATAGTAAACTAAGATCGAAGATGAAGGTTTTAGCTGTGTGAAGAAGAAGAGTTCCAGGGAATGTTCTAGGTAGAAAGGATGGTGTTTGGGAGTTTACATGATGAATGTACTGATTGTAGAGATAAACAGGCATGACATGAGTCTGGAGACAGACAGAGGGGTCAAATCATATAGAACTCATTTCCTGTTAAGAAGAGTGACTTGATATGCCCTAAGGCTTTTTGTTTATATTTTTGGATTTTTTTTTATTAGGTTTGGATCTGGAGAAGTTTTGAGTTTAGCATTAAACATTTTTTTTTTTAATTAGACCTGGACTATTATGGAGTTTAAGTAAGTAAATGTTGAGATGCCTATAGGGTTTCTGAATGCAGAGGAGAGCTCTGGACTGCCAGTATAAAGCTGAGGGTCATAAATATGGAGATGGAGATTGAAGCCATGGAAGTGGGTTGGTATTTGCAGGAGAAACAATATGGAATAAAAGAGAAGAGCACCTGTGAGCATCTAGTGCTGAAAGAATGCCAGCATTTAATGATCACTTAAACAAGGAGGAACTTACCAAGGAAACTAAAGTGATAAAAAAGGGAGGTGGGGGACATGGGGCCTTAGATATCTTAGGAAAGAACGTTTCGAAAAAGGAAGAAAAGGGCCTTCTGGGTGGAATGCTACTGATTGGTCAAGTAAAATAAGACTAAATATTTTACACCAAATTTAGTGGAATGGATATTGAGGTCCCATTAATTGTAGTGAAAATTTGTTAGGTAACATAATGTGGTAGAATAAATACTGGCATGAGCAGGGAGTGAGGAAATGAAGATGGTAAAAGTAGGAAACTCTTGCAAGATATTTGGCTTTGAAAGAAATAAGCAAGATGGGGCTAGGCTGCAAGAGGAAAGGGCATTAAAGGAGTGTTTTGTTTTGTTTTGTTTTAATGTGGAAGACATTTACTTGCTGATGGAAAGAAGTCAATAGAGATAAAGGAGAAAGTGCATGATAGACATTTCCAGGCTCCTGGGAGGGTAAGAGGAAATTAGAACACAGGACAGAAGGGAAAATGAGGCATGCAGAAGCAGGTATATTTACACATTCAGATGTGGGGCATTAAGGGAGTTTCCATTTCATGAGTATGTTTTGTCAGTGAAGGAGAAGAAGGAGCTTCTGCTGAGTGTAAGAAAAGCTGCTAGACTGGAGATCAGAAGTTTCAGAAGAGTTGAGAATTTTAGAGTGGGAGATACAGAGAAGCAGAAAATGAGCTAGTCAGGTAAACTTATCGTTCCATGCATTGGTAGGTCCTGCCTAACGAAGGTGACCATAAATTTTATGTAGGCCAATAGATTTTGAGATTTTTCCATGAGTGCTCAGCAGCTAAAATGCATTTATGGAGAAGACAGGCATTTGGATTATTCAGGGTTAGGGGGTTTAGGGCATGCGCAACAGAGGCACAAAGGGGCAAGTGAGTTTAGGTTGTTGATTAGGAATATGGTTGCACTGCATAACCACTGAATCCAAGCTGGATGGTCTTCATCATTGTTATCATTGTCATCATCATCATTATCCATCATTATTGGAATAAGGATAGAATTAAAGTCAGAAGGGCCTGATAGAAAGGAAGAAGTAGAAGTTGCTACTAAAGAGTGAATGATTCTCCCATCTCCTCATGCCACTGTCACCACAAGAACATTGTGTAGGAAGGGACATTGTCTCTCCATCCAGTTCTTGGGAAGAGCTGCAGTTAATCGTGTTGATCAGAGCTAACCATCTGCTGAACCCAGTTTTTCTAGCAAGCCAGATTGTTATACCTCAAAAGCAGGAACCAGTCTGGCTGCTTCCTCTGTGATTGCCTGCCTTCTTATATTCCCCTTCATTTGCTTGCACTCCTGTGTGGTGAATGGTTTCTTTCATCATGCTTCTGGGTAGGAAGTAGGGCTGGGCTGTGTGCTCCTCAATGAGGAAGGCCTTCTCTCTGCATGTTGTCTCCGACCGGCTCTGTTTGGCAACCCACCTTCTCAAACAGTTGGATGGCAGGTTCACTTACAGGCAGCTCTTTGATGTCTCTGCAGGCATCCTGGAGGGAGCAGTTCCAAAATCTAGATTTGGGGTGGGACACCAAAGATCTTTCAGCCTCTACTCTAGACTACATGTTTCCCACTGGTATAATGGAGAGATTATGAATGGAGTTCCTTCTTGCTTTTGATTCCCAACTGTGAACTTTGGTCAAGTTACTCAACTTCTTGATTTTTCATCTGAAAAGTGGTTCACTAATGAAACCTGTCTCCTAGGTTTGTAGTGAAGATTGAACAAGTAATATATGTAGAGCATTTACCCAGTGCTTAAAGCATCATAATTACTCAATAAATGTTAGTTTTTGAAAATTATTATTTTACCAATAAGCTGTTAATGGGGGTTCTTAGACAAATTTATTTTTAATTTTTAAGTTTATTTAAAATGTTTTGTTTTGCTGCTTCCTCATTTGATCAGTGATCCTTGAGTATGTACCCCTCCTTTATTCCAAAGTAAAAGAGGGATGGCTGGAAAGCTGGGGACATTCTGAGCACAGAAGTGCATTGAAAAGACAGATGTCCTGGAGGGAACTGAACAGATAAAAGGAAGAGTCAAGAAAATGGGTCAGTGATTAAATAATATGGTCAGAGTCGCAAAGCTGGGAATATGTGGAACTCAAAATTCCAACCCAAAATTTGAACTAAAGACTCAAAAGGCTCCTGAATCTTAGTACCACCCCACCCCACCCCCAATACCACTGTCAAATTGTTGCATTGTATCCAAGGGGATTGAGTAACAGTTACTGCTGAGGCCAGAAGTGAAAACCAGAGTTAAATTATGTTATGTAAAACTTGAATTATTTTAACTAGCTGTTTTGATTACCTGTGAAAATAACAAAGACATGAAAACTGTGATAATTTTTTTATTTAAAAAAACTGGCACTTAAAACTTGCATGCTTATTTGTTGCTTTTTATTGTTGGTGTTATTGTTGTAGTACCTTTTCAGGTATCTGTATTAAGTTTCCAAACTGAATATATATATATATATATATATATATTCTAGTAAAAGAAATATAAGGAATTTGGCATTATTGTTCTACTAAAGGAAAGCTATGTATCTACGTACATGGGATGTTAATTTTAGAATATGGATTTCACAACCAGTATAGCTTTTATTTCCTTTACACATATTTCCATACTTCCTACTCTGCACAATTCACCAGCAATACCCAGGATAATTCAAAACATGCTGGTTTATTTATTTCTGGGCAGCTAGTGAACTAGAACTGAGAGACCAGAGGTTTACTCAGGCATTGCCAGTCCTTCCTCAATAAGCACTTTTCACCTTAGACTCTCTGTACTTTTAAACAAAATGAAGTCTGTAACATTGACCCATTTTCTCCAAATTGTGATTAAAAAATTAAATGCCTACATGAGAAGATGTTGAAATATTTTTAAACTTTAAAATGAAGATTTAAATGTGGAAAAATAATTTGGGAATTTTTGAATTAAAACATGATAAAGGATTTTGACTTAGAGGGTAGATACTTTTTTGGTTTTAAAACTGAGTAAAATATTAAGATACTAAAAATGTTAATACAATTAGAAGTGCTTTGTAAGCCCTAAACAGTATATATACATTAAGATAACTAGTACAAATATAGTCATTCATATAAAATTCTCAATTTTATTAAGAAGTGTATTTAAATTATTTTAAATTATAATGATGTATTTAACAATTGCCACACAAACTTATGAGTGGGTCTAAAATATGTGGTTATGTAGACATATACATGTTTAACATCCTTAACTTGCTAAAATGAAGCGCAGCTGTGTTTTATCTTTTGCAGGTGAACAGATACAATTAGAAAACTGGAAAGGAACCAAAATAATTTAAAATTTTGCCATTTTATACCATTTTTGTTCAAGTTGATACAGAAAATGCAAGCATCATTTAATGAAAAACACATCTAGATTAAGTATACTAACCTACAAAGTAATAATGCAGTAATGTTCCTATTTTGATTTATCATGATTCTTTCCTATGCATATCATATATTAAAATATAGCATTGGGAAAACACACAGCAATTTCCAGCAGTTTCCACTGGAGATAGTGTTACAAGAGGCCACTGAACTTCGCTTCTTTGAACCTTGGTTGTTGGGGCATTGGTTTCTGGATTGCTATTCTGTTAGCATGATGAACTAATTGACCTAGCAGGGCCCCCTAGAGAATAGCAGCTTCTGCTTAGTTCATCAGGATACAATTTGTTGTTTCATTTCCTCTTCTAGTCCCAATGGGGAAATTGAATTGTGAAAAGACTACCTACTGGGAGCATTCAGTGCTCATGACTGAATAAGTAACTTTATTTATTCATTCATTCATTTAGTTATTTATTTATTTGGTACTGTCTTAATCAGCAAAGAAGGAAGGGCTTTATTAGGCAAAAGTCTACTTTAGTTTTGATACAGATGAATAAGAACTGTTAGCATAGCATGTGATCCACAAGAGTGTTCTCAAAATCCGGGGCCATGGCTGGTGCAATACTTCCATGAAATTTTAATTTGCTGTGTTAAATTTTGTTTGCTGTCTTTATAATTGTTAGGCATCCAGTGCAGGCATTGAAAACAATCAATGGTTGTATGTGACTGGGTTTAAAAACAAAAAACAAAACAAAACAAAATAGAACAAAAAATCAGCTACAGTTTGGAAGTTTGGAAGATTTGTTCTTTGGGCTCCATTTAAATTTGAAGTTTTAATTTTGCTCCAATAAAGATGAATTGCTTGTTCCAAATCTGGACCTGAATAATTTGGTTTTAAATTTTAAAACCTACACAATATTCTGGCTTCATTATTAGTGTGTGCCCTCTTAGGCAACGACAGAGATTGTGAGACCTAAATATGATGATGAATAGCGTCTTTCTTTTTTATCATTTTAGAATTTAGTACCGGTTTCTAGTGATCTTTTAACCAGTTCCTAAAAATGATAATCCAGTTTTCTAGGATATATTTTAAATATTTCCTAAATGAAAACCTCAAATTTTTCTAGAACACCAATTCCATAGTTGCTCATCCTGACAGTAGAGGTAAAATAGTGGTGTGATTACAGACTCTGGCTCTATAATGAGACAGCTTTGATTCATATCCCTGTTCTATCCCTCACTTGCTTTGTGACCCTGGACAAGCATCTTAATTCTCTGAATCTCATAAAGTTAAGGATAATGAGAGGTAACACAAGTGAAGTTCTTGGAAGAGGGCCTAGCACATAGGAATTTCTCAGAGGTTATTAGCAGTTATTATATATATTTCTTGATATTCTTAACAAAATCTGGTGCATGGCAAGTGCTCAATAAAGAGTTCTTAAGTGAATGACTGAATTAATTAATGGACAGGAGGAACTATTGCCAAGAAAACCTAGAATAAATCCATGTCTGTCCTACACATTTAAGCAAAACAGCATATTTCATTATAGTTATAAAATTAGAACCAAATGTAGGAAAAATTCTGAAGTGCTTAGAATCTATATTTAGACAGTAGAATCTTATTCTCCCCAAAGTCATTTTTATACTTTCTAAAAAATCTGAAAGTTAAATTGCAATGTTCTATGAGTCTGGGTGGCTAGAAATAGAATTTAAAAAATCCACCATGACCAAAATATTGTGAAAATTTTGCAAGTATTTTTTTCAAAAAATATGCCTTATAACACTTTAATGAATGCCTACAGAAAAGCTTGTTAATACACACAACGCTGGTGTCTGAAATGAGGGGAAAAAAATATCTGTTCATACACTGAGTTCCTACTGTGTTCTGTTCAAGATGCTACGTGTATTTAAAAGCAAAACAAACAAACAAACATGCCCCCCCCCGGAAGGTATAATCAATCTACTTGGATAAGCAATTTTAACATATGATAATTAGGATTTAATATATACAGTACTTATATATATTATCAAGTACTTGCTAATATCTTACATACTCTAAATCCATGCTATCAGAGCTTAAGGAAATAAGACATACATTTCTCTTTGAGCACTAAAAATATCCTATTTTAATTTGGAACAGATTATTTGGAACTGATGAAGTAAGGAGATTATTTAATTAAAATTTTAATTCAATTCTTATTTTGCTAAACTTTTTTAGAATGTTCTGAAATCTAGGGAAAAGGTGAAAATACAGAATTTTCACTTTGGGAGCTGGTTGCTTTGTATTAGGTTAAGAAGTATGAGCAAGATAGAATCAGTATTGCTAAGATACATGTACTTCTTTTTTAGCTACAATAATGTATGACGATGGAGTCATTTTCATGTTTATTAAGTAATAAGGTATATGAGAATGCAAAAGCATTGTGTCTGGCACATAACATTCTTTATGTTTGTCTCTATTTGGCCCTCCTTCCCTCCATTCTTTATTATTCTGTGATTATCAACAGGAAAACATTGATACTATTGTAATTAAATTCAACACAAATGGATTATGGCGTTAATATAGTTAGTGGTACATAGTAGTCACAATGAAACTTTCATAAGTGATGGTATTTGGAAACCAAATGGTATAGTAAATTATTTCTGCCATTGGCTAATTCTAAAAAAAAAAATTAGTGCCCGTTTTGGGTTCTCTTTCATAAAGGAATATGGTAGTATTTTTCATCTCCCCAAAATGTGAGTAGTAAAGGGCTTCAGAATGTACATTGTCATATAATTTAAGAGTAATTAATATCTTGCCAAATATGACAGGAACAATAATATTCACATTTTATTTTCATTTTCTCTTCTACTGTTCTTGGTCCTCTTGAATTTATTTGGGTCATGTGATTAAATCTAATGTTTGTCTCTTCTGGGTTGATTCAGCCCTTGTTTCCTGCCATGAGGAAATGATAGACTTCAATAAATGGTTCTAGGTCATTTGATTTACACATGAAAACATTTGAACTTTACCCCCATCTCAGACTTTCACGGAAATCAATTTCAGATAGATTTAAGATTGAAACATGAACAGTCAAGCAATGAAACTTCTTGAAAATGTGATAGAATATTTTGATAACCTTGGGTTAGGAAAACATTCTTAAATGGGATGCATAAAGCATTCACCATAAATGAAATGAGTGAGAAATTGGACTTTATTAAAATTAAAAACTCTTTATCAAAGTTAGCAATATGTGAATGGGAGTGGGAGAAGGTATCTGTAATACATGTAACCAGTAAAGCATTCATACACAGCCTATAGATTAAAAAAAAAAAAATACTTCTATAAACCAATAAGAAAAAGCAGCTAATCCAATAAAACAAAAGTGAGAGAAGGGAAAGACAGGAACAGGCACTTGAAAATAAGAATATGAAAATAGCCAATAAACACATAAAAGTGTGTCCAACATCATTATTCATCAGGAAAATAAAAATTTAAACCACAGTGGCATATCATCTCTTACATTTTCTTTAATGGCTATTAAAGAAAACAAAAACAAAAAATCTGATAACTCCAAGTGTTGACAAGGACATAGGACTACTGGAACTCTCAAACATTTACCTTGGTGGGTATAAACTGGTAGTTTGGAAAACTGTTTTTTATTATCCACTAAGACTAAACTTATGCAATCCCTGTGGTCCCGCAATTCAACTTTAGGTACACACTCAACAGAAATATGTTCATATAAGTATCAAAAAATGTATACCAGAATTTTCATAACAGCTTTATTTATAAAACCCCAAATGGAAACAGTATAAATGCCCATCAGCTATGTAACACAAAAAATAAATTGGAGAATAGTCATGCAACGGATTGCTATATAGCAATAAAAATGAACTATAGTAATAAAAATAAACTGTGCCTGCACACATCAACTTGGAGTCATAATGTTGAGCAAAAAATTCCAGACACCAAAGGGTACTCATTTAATGGTTTCTATTATATTATTTTTATTTATAATAAAGTTCAAAAATAGGCAAAACTAATCTATGAAAATAAGAATAAAAAATCGTGTTTTTCCTTTGGGGAGATAACTGACTGAGTAGAGCCATAGATGGCCCGTGAAGGTAGAAGGGTGGAAGAAGTTTGCTGGTAATATTGTCTTTTTTTGTTTTTTGTTTTTGTCTTTTACTGTGGTTACAAGGTTATGTTCATTTTGTTAAACTTCACTGAGCTGTATATTTATGATTCATGAAATTTTAGATATATTTGTTCTGCTGTAAAATTCAAGTCTGAGTTTGTAAGCAACTTATTGCAAAAGGGTCTTTTGATAATTACCTTAGAAACATCTCTCCCAAATGAATCAATTCTTTTCACTTTTAAAATAAAAATTTTGTATGGAGTAAATTTGATTTATGTGTATACTGCTCATATTCCAGGATGCTGCTCTCTCTGTCCATAGAGGATTGCTGCCTCGTGAAGGTTTCAAAGGAATGCAGTATATTACATGAACTCGAGTATTTGTTTTGTTATGAGAAAGTCTTTTAAAAGCACTCACTGTCTTCCAAATGCCAGAATTTAATTCCCCAGTCCCTGCTCTTCCCTTAATTTCTTTGTAGGCTAGAGTTTTGTTTTTAGGGAAAGCATCAGTATGGAAGAAAATCAATGGACAGTTACACTTAGATATGGTACATAGAATCAACAGTCAGTGTAATCTGGGGTGAGATACTCATCTTCAAAGTTGTAGAGAACAAAGCAGGACTAAAAACATGCTAGACGTGGCTGCCTTTTGTAATTTCTCTTTAATGTTAGCCAAATGATATCTTCCCTTTGACTGGCATCACCATCCCTTCGACTACCTTAATTCAGCATTGCTCTTTGGCAGGCATTAGTGGGGAATTTGACTTTGGAATCTTAGTAGGACATCAGTACTCTCAGCTAGCAAGAGCATGAAAGTATCTCCAGAAGGCCAAGTGATATAATGTGAAATCTACTTGCCACCTTTTCTGTTTGAATAAAGCTAAATGAATAGTGATTTTAGCAAAACCAGAGATGCCCTATATTCTCAGGCTTTAGTTGAGCTCTGATCTTGGAATTAGCTGGGGAAAACTAGAACGTCTTTGCAAAGATGAAGCCCCTGAGTATCCAATACAAAATTAGCATAGTTGAGGAGAGCTGAAGATCAAAGGTTATATCTGTTTCACTGTGAAAGGCTGGTACTATGATCAATAGCAAAATTAAAGCAAAGCACTTTGATTGACAGTGCTTGTGATAGCCAAGTCTTTTCAGGCAGATGCTGACATGGGGCTACAGAAACAAAGCAGAGGAAAACCAAGAGAACAGCGGTGATCAGCAACTGTCCCTTTTCTCCACCTGCATCAAATTAATATGGGATAAATATACGTAAATTATAAGGTTCCATATGAAATACTATTAGTTTTATGCTTGATGGTATTCAACTTTTCAATTTATTCACTCAACAAAGATTTATTAAATCCCTTTTAATTCTTAGTGATTAGCAGGGGATACAATATCCATATGACAATATCCATATGACTGACACCTAGCTCAAAGGGTTCAACCAAATGGTAGGAGAAAGAAGTTGGATAGAAACAAGTTATTACAATATAATGCAATTTTAAAGAAATAGATAGCAATAGAATTTTCCCTCCAGGATAATGTCACTCCCAACTCCAAGCTCATGCCTGGAGCTTGCATTACATTTTCAGTCCTCAGTCTTTCATTATGTTCTATGTTTGAACCTCAGGACTTTGCATATTCTGTTTTCTATTCTATGGGAGGACTTGAGGTTCTCTCGGCCACCTTCTCTACTATTTATGTTAGGATCTCAGCCTGAGCATCATGTCCTCTCAAAATCTATCACTGATCCCCTGTCTCCTGCAGGCTATGAATTCAGTTTGTTGCCCCACTGCTGTGCTCAACTAACCTAACTTTTTTTCCGGATATTTATTGCCCTTGTCTTTTTTTTTTTTTTTTTTTAAAGTTTTGTCTCAACCCTCAGCCTGAATTGTGAGGACTGATCTTCAGTTCAGTCCAGCCAGCAGAAATTGACTGTGCAATTTTCCATTGTATTTATTGTACAGACTATGTACATTCTAGAAGGTTCCTTTAGTGCTACACTGTTGTACTTTTTGTCCCAGCAATTTGAGGGTGTGCAAATTCCACAAAGTCATCAGTAGGAACAGGCCATGCTCCTTCTTCATCATAATTAGACATGTCATCTGCAATCATTGTACTGAAGTCTAAAAGAAGATTCCAGGTATCTTTCGGTATTGATCATTTATGATGTTCCAACAAAAATTTATTCCATAAGTCTAAGAATTTAAATGTTCCATTAAGCACTAAATTCCAGTAGGCAATGGCCATTTCTAGATCTAATCCTTTTTGTCGTGGATTCTTGGAAAAATTAAAAGTAAACTGGTAAAAATCCTTAAATCATCCTGGTTCTTTCAATTCTTGTTCCATCTTGGGTATCTGGGCCTTTAGTTTTTCTATGCTGTCACATCCTAATTCTGTCATGCCGTCCATGAACTCCTGTTTGGAGAATTCACACTGTTGCTGCTCTGAACTTCCACGCAATGATCAACACATTAATGCTGGCTGGATCGAGTGCCAGGTTATCACAGAACTGCTGTATACCATCTATTCCAATCTTGTTTTCATCTTGAGGACCTTTGCATCTATTGTATAGTTGTTCTAATTTCTTTCTGTCCAATGATCCTTTTACACTCTCTTGTATATAAAGTTCAGGAATTTGGAAAAAATTGTCTGTTGCAACATCTAAATTCCAGTCATTTTGAGACAGACAGCTTACTGCTGTTTTTTCACTAGACTGTGTGAAGATCGTAAACTGACGAACTTTATCCTTCTGCGATGATTTCAACTTGTTCATGTTGGTGTCCCCCCTGCCCTTGTCTTTTACTTCCTTTTAGCCTGACTAGATTATAAATTCCTGGAGGGCTGAGGCCATTCCTGTCTTCTATGAAAGAGAAATCCAGGTCTGACTGGCCTTTACTATTGTTAAATTAATAATTGTTGAATAAATGATGAGTGGACCTAGGGAAAATGATGGTTCAGTATGCCTCAAGGAGTCAAGGAAAGCGTGGGAAGAAACAAACTTATATTGCTGTAACTCATGGCATTGCTTTATAATTATTTAAGTGGTATTTTTCATATTTAGGTTCTTTGCTTAGACAAAATGTTATGAAGAAAGGATCCAATTCTAGACTGTCAGTTGTTGGGGCTTTTAAAATTTGGTCTGAGTCCTATTGGAGAATCTGATAAAATGTATGGACTCTCTTCCACCCCCACTTCCCAAATTCACTTGTGGTCATAAATGTTCGTATATACATTTTTAGGGTACCATGGACCTGCCAAAGCCTGTTAGAGACTTCAGCTCGAAAAGCTTGATGTTTGGGCTTTTTTGTCTTTCTCATTTTTGTATGCTCACATGCAGCTAATGGAGTCACTGAGTTTGGCTTACATCCACCCTTCATTATAATATACCCTTCTTTATTGTAATATTCATAGGTAACCCTTATATGTTAAGAATATTGTTTCATTTCATTTAAACTAAGTCATGACGAAGTCCCTTAACTTGTCCAGTGTACAGAAGAGGATATTGAAGTCAAAGAAGCTAAATTACTTGCCAGAAAGCTCACAGATTATAAGGGGTGAGCTGGAATTCCAATTAGGCAGCCTTGCTCTTGGGTCCCTGCTCACATCCAATAATCTGTATTGACTCTCTAGAATCTTGGTGCACATAATCCACTCAGTGTCTTACTATGAAGTAAGTGTGGTTCCTTTTTATATTTTTTATAATAAAGGAAACTTAACCTCAAGGTAAGTTTACAAGGTAAAATGACTTGGTTTTTGTCACTTACCTATTAGTTTGTGGTAGATCTTGAATTTGAGCCCAGTTGAATCTTGTGCCTCAGCTATGGCCTTTACACTACACTAAACTTCATAGTGCCTGGCACTTAATAGATACTGATCTTTGGAAAGATAGATTTGGAAAAAGGCAAATGTAGACTTGATTAAGCTATTTTTAAGAAGTTTGAT
Organism: Choloepus didactylus; assembly: GCF_015220235.1. NCBI lineage: Eukaryota > Metazoa > Chordata > Mammalia > Pilosa > Megalonychidae > Choloepus > Choloepus didactylus. The sequence goes on from NC_051309.1 coordinate 20,887,997, forward strand.
ATTAGTGTGTCTTGTTGACACAAGGAATTCGAAAACTGTTTAACATGTGGACATTTTGCTGTGTAGGAAGGTGGAGAAAGGACTGTAGCAACATAAGGGAAGAGCATAAGAGGGCAAATAGCTACCTGTACTTGAAAATGAGATTGGAAAAAGCCATTATTAATGATCTTTCATTTTATTAAACTATTTTGGATGAGAGCTTGTGAATACAGTATTTTAATAGTTATTTTTACTCAGCTTTATTTCCTATATATATATATATATATGTATGTATGTATGTATGAATGAACATTTTAATTTATGTGTATATATATATATGTGTGTTTATATTAACTCTTGAAAGGCTGCCGTTTTTCAATGTATACTCATTGCTAAGTTATAAAAAGACCATGTTTTTGTCGATGCACGTTTTCTTAAGTTTTTAAAACTTTTTTATGCAGAACAACTTAACCGACCCTTTAAGTCTAACCTGTATTATAGTATTGTACATTAGATTGTTCTATAGCCATAGAAAGTATGATAATTATGTTATATGATTAATTTATATTCCTAACTCATTTGATGCAATTTATTATAAATTAATCATTTCATAGAAATGTTTCCATTTCCAAAAATCAGTTCCTTGCATATCATTATTTTTTAGCATCAGTCTATGAGTGCTGCTAATTTAATATGAATGAAAATGCAAATTAATTGTTTTATCTGCTCTGATAAAGCCTTCCACGTTTATACTATAAACTAATAGAACAGATAAGCAAATGCTATTTAGCATACAAACATCTTTCTATTTCAGAGACTTGCCAGTGTTCTTATTCCTTTTGTGGAAGAGCAGATGTTTGGAGGTCCTTACCCCATCCGGAAGTGCTTTTCCTACTGATAAAATTTAGCTGGATAATTTATATATGAACTACTAACAAATTTTTGGCTTCCAAAGAGGCTTTTCTTGATTACCCAGCCTTGGCATCATTATATTTACGTGTTGAATAAATTTTATTTTGGATGATCATGATAATAAAGAAATGACCTGCAGTAGATGTAATAAAGTTTGGGTATTTTCAGGTATTAAATGTCTCAAGTGCACTGAAGGACAAAGAAATATCTTATTTGAAATAATGAAAGGGTTTCTCAAACATTTAGAGTGCTGGACTGTGCACTGGAAGAGGGAGTGTTTTTTAATGTTAGGAGTATTTCAACTACTGTAGTGATAGTAGGTATCATTTTTAATCATTTATTAAGTCTTATTCTTTTGTAAATAATATCACACTTAATCCTTTATGTGATTACAGAGACCTTATGAAGAGATTACAATTTGGAAGGAAATTTATAAATAAGCCAATTTATCTGAAAATTCCAAGTTGCTTTATTAAAGTTTTAGCTATCACCCCTTTTTAGTGGGGAGAAAAGTCAATGCCCTCTTCCTCTTGACTTTGCCTTTGACCCATCTATAAAAGTTTCTAGCTTTACACTTCGTAAGAAGAGCTGATTCTGTATTCCCATTTTGCAGATGAGGAAACTGAGGCTCAAAAGGATTAGCCATTATGCTTAATGTGATTTTGTTATATTCATATATATCAAAGATAAATGAAATTGTCTTCATGAAAAGTAGTATCTGAATACTTTTCAGGCACAGGCTTCAATTTATTTAATTCTTATCCTCTACTTCAGGAAATAGTAGATAACTAGTTAATGAAAACATAGTATTACATCAATGAATATTTTGTTCCTACTGGTGTTTGTTTCTTAAGCTCTCATTTAATATGTCTAAATCTCTTCAAAAAGAAGAATCATGATGTCTATATATATTGAAAAAGTAGCTCTTGAATGTATTACTGCCATTCTCTTGTCTCTTTTATAATGATTTGGAGATACTGAGGAAAATGATCCTTTCAAAATATTTACAAAATAATGCTTACTCCGAACATGCTCTTTGGAAGATTAAATACCATTAATCAAGTTGAATGTGAGCTTCAAAACAATTAAGATTTTTAAGAATGCACTATATTGTTCTAATCACAAGAAAACAATACAATCCCTGTTCAAAAAGTCTTTCAGTCAGTTCTTCATTCAATTCACCTAACACTCATTTGGAAAATTTTCCCTGCTTAATTAAACAAGTTAAGCCTTATCTTAAATGTATCTAAATGTGTCCTCCATATTCTTCCAGCCACAGGAAATTTCTGTCTCTCCATGACAAACATTTAAACTTTTATAGAGTGTTTTGTTTTGTTTTGTTTTTTCACCCAAGTGTGATGAGTTTAAATATGACTTGAGTTCAAATCTGAGCTTTCGCCTTTACTAGTTAGTGTGACTTTGAGGAAGTTACTTCATCTCATCCTTCATTACCTTATTTTTAGAATAAGCATAGTGATATGTGATCACCAGATATGGTGATTGTGGAGATTTAATAAAATAATATGTATGAGGGCCTTTCTTATTGCCTAACTCACCTTAATTCCTTCCATACTTACTATGTTTGTGTGTGTGTTGTTTATTTTTATGGATGACCTCATGCTCTGGAGAAGGGCATGCTTCCTCTTCTAACATATCTCCTACCACTTTCTTTGTCAACAGCACAGGAGCTGTGTTCCTCAGACATGCCTAGTTTGCTCCACTTCAAGTCCTTTATATGTGCATTACCCTCCATCTTGAATACTCTTGTTCCACATCTTCACTTAGCACCCTACTTCTTATCCCTTAGGTGTGCACAGAAATCACCTCCTCTGGTGGCCTTTTCTGATCCACCTGTCTTAAGTATCTCACACCTTCCTATGACCCACAGCCCCCAACCCTAGACTCTCTCTCTTTTACCTCATTAATTTTACAGCACTTTTCACTATATGAAACCTGTGTTCTCTATTGTCTACACTAGAATATATCACTAGGAGGGACAGAGGCAAATTTTTTTTTTACCTTCAAGGGTTGGCAGATAGTGGGGAAAGAAAACAAATATCTGTTGAATGAGTAAACGTGTGAGTGAATGAAACTATACATATAATGCAAAATAAATAACAATTTTAAAGCATGTGATTGCAGGAAATTGTTTACCTTAGGCTGTTATTAGTTTTAATTATCTGAAGTTAACACCCAAAAGGAGTCCAAAAAAGTTCTGTGTGAGAGTGGGCAAAGAGATTGGGATTCAAAAGGTGTTGTAGTGAAGTCACAATGCAGATAAAGTACACACGGTTAATTAAGCCTTAGGATCTTTTATTTTATGGATATATCCATGTAAAGAAGTATTTTTCTCAGTTATACATAGATGAAATATCAGCAATGAAACATTTTACCACCATTCTCATTCCAAAAGTCTATTTATAGGTTGAGGGTAGCCATTAACTCTACAGTGGGATATATTGAATATTTAGTTTCTTTTCCATACAGTATCAGTGCCATAAGATCTTCTGACAAAGAGCAGTGCAAGCTTAAAAATGATTTCACTAACTCAAACCTTATATTATGTGTTGCACAAAATATTACATCAAAAAACTTTTAAATCCTGATGAATTTCCTGGGAGAAGTAATCTGCATATTAGACTTAAGAACAACTCCTCTAAGTTGTCAAATATTGACATTTCTTTTTTAATTATTGAAAAGTTACACTGTCTTATTTCTGGTTCAAATGAGGAAGAACAATGCACACACTCATGAATGATGTTGAAATCAAAAGGGGGAAAACAAGTGTGAGAAGACTGTGGTGAGAACTGTTTGCTTACAAGGAAACCACACCCATTAACCTGCACCCCTCCGCCGATACAAAACAAAGCAACACAGACAAAACAATAGTTAGTGAAGTTTCATCATAAGAAGAATAGCAAGCATGTTCCTTTCTGTTTCCATTAAATGCATACCATGGTCTTATCTCTATTTTATAGTTCAGTTGCTAGCCAGTAGATGGCACCATTGTGACTCCCAGGGCTGCTGGACCTTGATAAGGAAACATAAAACACTTTCAATTGCAAAGCATTTGTAAATGGTGCAATTTGTAAGCACCAACACTTGCAGGTGTTGCCTTAAAAAGCAACTGGTCCTACAACTTTCAGAAAATAAAAAAACAGTTGGAAGCCAGTAAATATCACAAGAATCCCCAGGTTTGTACTTACATCATTTATCATATTGATTTTTTAATTATTTTAAATTTAAATTGTTTTAATAAAAAATAGGAACACACACATACATAATTTATCTACTTTCAAGAATTCTGAAACCTTCCACAAATATTTCTATTAAATATTTCTCTCTTACATTGTCCAAATATACTATAGGAATCTATGGGGTAAGAGTATGAGGGAGGGATTTTACAAGGAAAATCACTAAATGTAGCGTTTTTATCTCTAGGCAACGGAGCTTCTCCACATTCTGGTATATTTAGCATTGTCCGGCCTCTATTCAGGTGAATTTAGACTATAGAAGGCTTCTAAACCTACAAATCTATGAGTTTCTAAAAGTTACAAGATGTTATATTTGATTTTCTGTGTTCTCAGTATCCACAGTAATATCCAAACAGAGTTCACTGGTAAATTTTAAAAGCAATTGCCATGATTTCTGTTTTAAAGATTTATTTGCAAGTTTATTTAATTAGGAACATAATTTCCTCTAGGAACAGTATTTTAATGATTGTTAGGTTGTCTGATATTTTAAGCTGTGATTTGATAACTTATCTGAGCCTTTGAGGCAAGATGACATAATCGTCAGAAGCAAGAGGCTTCATATCTAATAATATCAGTGGCTCTCAGTACCTTCCCAATTAATTATTTACTTACTAACAGGGTTAATTTTGACAAATCATCAGAGTAACTTTAAATTCCCTTGGGCTTCAAAGAGTATATGGCCCCAGTAGTTCCTATGGGAAAGGAGCATGGGATATTGACTGTACTGTACCCCAACTCCACCTCTTCTGCTTGGCACCTTTGTTATCTAAAGCAACTTTTATCGCTTCTCTGAGACTGGTTTCCCATCTTCAAAATCGAGAAGATGGTGCCCAGCTATCAGTGTTGGTGTAAGGATTAAATTATATATATATGTATGTGTGTGTATATACATTTATATGTGTATGAGTATGTATATATATATGTGTCTATATATAATGTATAAATATATACACACAGTGACTGTTATGGAAGTTCAAAAGCGATGGTTAAATTGCTATTGTAACTTGTATTCAAATCAAGTGTTAGAGACAGAAGATTACCCTGTAATTATGACCTCACGCAGTTTTCTACATCTTAGAATAATTTCACCACTTTCAGAAATTTCCTATGACCTGTGCCTACCCTTTCCTTTATTTTAATTTTGGGAAACTCCACAGCTTTAAAGTGACTCAATGGAAGACATTAGTATGGCTCTTTAGGTTTCTGCCCAGTGTTTGTATGGGTCCTTTGAATAAAATAGGCCGTACCAGGCACTTTGAATGGAAAAATTCAATCATAAACCGTAACCACTGCCTCAGATTTCCCCACTTGTCCTTTGCCCTTGGGCTCTTTGGTTCATTGCACCATCTTCCTAAAGAACTACCCAAAACAGACTCCCTCCCTTGCCCCTCACCAGTGCATACATGTTTAGTGACAGGCTTTTCTGGCCACATGCTACAACTATAGGTATATGACTGGTCCAACTTCTGACTTGGTCCCATAGGATTAAGACAAATTTGTTGTGCTGACAGGCTTTGGGGAAGCATGCTGAAGTTATAGAAACTCTTGTTCCCCTCCTCAAGTGATTTAGTCTTTCATTCAGTAATTGATTCAGCAAACATCACTGCCAAGTCCTAATGCCACACATCAGGCTGCACCCTTGTGGTCCTCCAACTTGAGCTAACAATATTGCATGTCATTTATTGAACACATGGGGGATGTGATCTCTTTTACAATTGAACACACAGGGGATGCAATCTGTACAAAAATGGTGCAGGAATCTGAGGAGACGTGGCAGAGCACTAATAGCTTTTGCCACAGAAGGTGTTGCTATTTATGTCTAAGCTGATAGGTATTTTAAGGATCAATACATTGTTACTGCGTATACCCTTTTAAAAAATGACTGGCAACTTTTATGACACTGTTTTATCCTTAATGATAGCTCATTGTGTATTCTTACAATGCTTATAGTATGTGATTTGAATGACATGGTTTTGCATTACTAACTAAAAATAAGAATCTCAGGAACCCCTTAGATGTGTATGGTATCTAAAACACTTCCATATGTCTTTCCTACTTGACCTTACATGCACTCTGTGAATTAGGAAGACATGAAAACTTTTGCTCATTCCTGAGATAAGGCATTTGAAGCTTGATGGCCTAAAATCATATCACTAGATGGCATCTGAGTCACAAATAAAACCCAGAAAATTGTGCCTCTTTGTTCAGCAATTTTCCCAGACCAACAACCAGAGACAGCTTTAGATTGCTTGAAATGCTTAGTCATAATCATTTTGATTATTATTAACATTATTATGCATTCATGATTATAGAATATATATCATGTTTGCTGTGCTGCGTATATTAAAAAAAAAAAAAGTGATAAGATCCACCATCTCCATCTGTTTTACCTCTCCCAAAACATTTGATGCTATTAGTATAATTCTGCAGATTCAGGGTAATTATTTCCCCCCAGGAAGTTTCAGCCCTGCTAGAGAAGTCTATATATTTTAATTTTTGAAGATGCTGAAGATTGTAACTAAGACTTTTTAGTTTAGCCCATGGATGCACCACATCTATTGACAAAAGCCATGATTCAACTGGAAAACCATTGCTCAGTAGGAATATCAGTGTTTGCATTTAACAGTAAGGTTCTCAGCCAACAAAAAACTGAATAAAGTTCCAGGTGTGTTTTGCACAATCCTCACTATATCTTCCTTGATTTTGTAGTTTCCCTTTCCCACGTCTACCTTTCCCAATCTTACAGTTTTTCAGGGATGCATCCAGTGTCTCTCTCCATTCTTGTGCTTCTGGTTCTGTGCCTAGAACTCAAAATCAGGGAATGAAAGAAAAGTTATCACCCACATGAGCATTTCAGCCCAGAAATTAACATGGAGATAGCCTTTCAGTTCCCTAAATTTGATGTAGAATCTGATGAATGCCATTACTAGGAAACATTCATCAGACTTTTGCTTTTTCCAGGAAGTTAGACATTTAGCTTTCCAAATCCAAAGTATGTTTAAAAGTGGCTTTAGTCTGCTCTTTATATGCCACTTAGAATTCCCAGTCCTGCTGGTGGAACATTTTGTAGTAACATTTAAAAATGTAAACATTTTATTTTTCTCCTTCAGTGAAGAGAACTGATTCATGATAAGTTCCTCTGCCCCTCCCTTCACCATATGTCTCTTCCTCATTTTGGATTTCCTGTTGACATTAAAACGAGCAACACATGTGAAGGAGTTAGAAAGAAAGCTTTAATTTAATGAGGTAGTTTTTAAAAGCATGAATCAAATTCTCATGTAAAGCCTTTTAAAATATATTCTAAATACTTTTTCGTATTACGTAAAAACTTGTTATATTGGAAGCATCATTATTCTGTTCTCCTCACCTCCGAAGAAAGGGTTAAGAAAAATACCATAAATAGATTTATTTTTGCAGTGTAATGGGGGGGGGGGGATCCTCTGTGAAGCTGTTAAGAGTCTTGTGATTCAGTAACACACAGACTATCAAATCTAGCTCTGATGCCAAGAGGCTCTGCTTTAGTTTGCTAGGGCTACCATAACAAAGGATCACAGTGGCTTAAAACAACAGAAATGCATTGTCTCACAGGTTCTGGAGGCTAAAAGTCTGAAATCAAGATGGTGACAGGCCATGTTTCCTTCCTCTGAAGTCTGTAGAGTTATGGAGGTGGCTTGCCAGCAGTGCATGGCATTCTTTGGCTTGTGACATATCTCCATCTCTGCCTCTGTAATGTGGCCATCTTCTTTCTTTGTCTCTTTGTCTCTCCAAATTTCCTCTTCTTATAATGACACTAGTCACATTGGATTAGGGCCTACTCTAACCCAGTTCAGCCTCATCCTACTAATATCTTCAAAGAACCTACTTCCAAATAGAGTCACATTCATGGGCCCGGAGGTTAAGACTTGAACATATCTTTTTGGGGGGCATGACTCAATCCATGACAGGTCTTAAGCATTTTATAATTCTCATTGTAATGTTTTCTTTGCCTTCCCGTTCCTCCCTTTTCCTGTTTGGCAGCACTTGCTCATGCCCATACAAGATCATTTGGCACATATGTAGGGTTTGGTTTCAAAAGTAATGATTGCTTTTCTCAAATAAATCAACCTAGGTTTATCAGATATCTACAGGAATTATTTCAGCGTGGTACCACTGGATGCATGGATGGATTGCCATCATGATGTGTTACTGCTGTCCCTGGACTTTGTCACAGGAGATAGTCACATTCCAAAGGTCATTTCTTGTCTCTTTTTTTTTATCTTCCTTGATACTGCTCCATAACTCTTAATGTATTTCCAATGTCCATTTTAGTGAGATGGCCCATATCTCTAACACAAAAAGGTCTTACAAATTGGATGCTTTTTCAGTGTGAATTACAGATTACGTGCTGTAAGAAACTTCAAAATATTTTCTGCTTTTTCCAGCTTTGAATACAGAGGTCAGTATGAGATAGGAAATTAAACCAGATGTGAATTAGATACGTAACAGTGGCATAGCCCTTCATCTCTCTTTGCCTATTTTCAGGAAATGAATATAAGTTAAAGTAAAAATTATTGGAGAAATATCAGAGCTTCTTAGTAGTGATACATTTTTACTCTATTTTATACATGAGGATATTAGATTGAACCCTAAAAAATTCTCATCAATATCGCATCATTTTGACCTGCCCCCAAAACAATGGTTTCCAATGGCTTGTCCTAATAGTATGACACTATTTGAAATGTAATTGTTATTTATGCTATCAGGGTGTTTGAATTTTGATATACAACACTTTTCCCCAGCTTCAGGTTTTCAGTTTCTAAAATCTCCAGTAATGAGAAAATTCATGATTGAAGATGCTAAGACCATATGTGGATAATTTTGTAAGGAAGACTGTTACAGTGATCCAGTGAAAGTCCTCTTCAGTAAATAACACACTAAACAATATCAATATTGATGAGAATTTTGCATCTTAAATTAGTGATAATGCCTCCTAACCGTTTCTATATAGTCTTCCTCCCCCATACTGTTGCAAAAGCATTATTTATTTATTTATTTATTTATTTATGCAAGTAAGAAGGGTCAATGATTTTCTACCTTTAGTTCTCCATTGCTATCATGGGCTTGGCACTATTCTAAGCATTAAGGTCATGAGTGTGGACAGGTGGACAGATCAGACCCAGTTCCCGCTGTCTGGAAGCTTACATTCTAATGTCAATGGGTGAATCCATGCAGAGTTCCCATGGCTTCTGTGTAATGAGAGAGAATGACTGGAAGGAGCACTGGGCTGGTCGGGGCAGGTTTCTCAGAGCAGAGACGTTTGCATAGTGTTCTGAGGATGAGGGCAGCCTGCCACAGGAATCATGGATGTCACCAAAAAGGGCTCTGAGGCAGCAGCCAGCCAGCACTTTTGAAGACTAGAAAGAAGATCAATGCTGATGAAGGGAAGAGGGGTGAGTAATGAGGGCGGATGTAGGAGGTTGGAGGTCGGAGGGAAGAGGGTCTGCCGAATAGTCATTTATTTATTGATTTATTGTCTTTTGGAGCAGCTGACCCCAGCCACTCTAAAATTACTTGGGGGAAGGAAGACCTTTAGGTAATATGTACTTACGTTATTTAACTTCCTTTTTTTCCTTCCCCCTTAAGTTTCAGTATGCTTTCTAAGGCATCCTGGTTCAAATCTTACTACTACCCTACCACCTGCTGTATACTCATGTTCCTGTCTTATTTTCCTTGATAGGAGTGACTCACAATTTGCATATATTAGAACCAAATTTTTACAGTACACCCGAAGTAAATTCACATGCAGACATAAAGGGAAGTGTTGAGATTAGGTGGGGTCTGTATTTTGTTAAATTTCCCAAAAGCCAACTTAATTGGGGTTGGGGGGTGTTTTTAAAGCCAGAAAAAGAGACTTGGGGCAATAAGAAGATCAAAAACAGATATATGCTTAGTTAAAATATCACAAGTGCTCATTTTCTGTTTTTTGTTGTTGTTGTTGTTGTTGTTGTTGTTCACTTGTTTGTTCATTGTTTTTTGGCAGCATTCCTGAATATTTACCAAGGTGAAAGAATCTATGAAGCAGGTACTCTTTTGATGTGCCATTGGATTCAATTTGCAAGTATTTTGTTGAGAATTTTTGCATCTATATTCATTAGGGAGACTGGCCTGTAGTTTTCCTTTCTTGTAGTATCTTTATTACGTTTTGGTATTAGAGTGATATATTAGCTTCATAGAATGTTAGGTAGTATTCCCTTTTCTTCAAATTTTTGGAAGAGTTTGAACAGAAATGGTGTTAATTCTTCTTAGAATATATGATAAAATTCCCCTGTGAAACCATCTGGCACTGGGCTTTTCTTTGTAGGGAGGTTTTTGTTGACTAATTGAATCTCTTTATTTGTAATTGGTTTGTTGAGGTCTTCTATTTCTTCTTGAGTCAGTGTGTTCATGTGTTTCTAAGAAATTGTTAATTTCATCTAAGTTGTCTAGTTTGATGGACTGTTGTACATAGTATTGTACACCATGACCAAGCTGGGTTTATTCCAGGCATGCCAGAGAGGTTCAACACAAGAAAATCAATTAATGTAATACACTACATTAATGAATCAAAAGGGAAAAATCATGTAATCATCTCGATTGATGCTAAAAAGGCATTTGACAAAATTCAAAATTCATAAAATCACTTCAAAAGGTAGAAATCAAAGGAAAATTCCTCAATATGATAAAAGGCATACATAAAAAACCCACAACCAACATCATACTCAGTGAGGAGAGACTGAAAACCTTCCCTCTGAGATCAGGAATGAGACAAGGGTGCCCAGTGTCACCATTGTTATTCAGTATTGCACTAGAGGTTCTAGCAAGAGTAGTTGGGCAAGAAAAAGAAATAAAAGGCATCCAAATTAGAAAGGAAGAAATAAAACTATCATTATTTGTAGATGACATGATCCTATATTTTGAAAACCCTGAGGAATCTACAACAAAGCTATTTGAGCTAATGACCAAATTCAGCAAAGTGGTGGGATACAAGATCAATGTGCAAAAATCAGTAGTATTTCTATAATCTAGGAATAAGCTAACTGAGGAGGCAATTAGAAAAAAAATTCCATTCACGATGACAACTGAAAGAATCAAGTACCTAGGAATAAACTTAACCAAGGATGTAAAGGATCTGTGCTCTGAAAACTACAAAAGATTGCTTAAAGAAATCAAAGAAGACCTAAATAGGTAGAAAGTCATTCTGTGTTCACGGATAGGAATGCTAAATGTAAAGATGTCAATTCTACCCACATTGATCTACAAATTCAATGCAATACCAATCAAAATTCCTACAACCTACTTTGCAGAATTGGAAAAGTTAGTTGTCAAGTTTATTTGGAAGGGAAAGGGGTCTCAAGTAGCCAAAAATATCCTGAAAAAGAAGAATGAAGTGGGAGGACTTATATTTTCTGACTTTAATGCTTATTATAAAACCACAGTGGTCAAAATAGCATGGTACTGGCACAAAGATAAATATATTGATCAATGGAATCAAATTGAGAGTTCAGAAATAGATCCTCAGATCTATGGTCATTTAATTTTTGACAAGGCCCCCAAATCCACTGAACTGAGACAGAATAGTCTCTTCAATAAATGGGACTGGAAGAACTGGATATCAATATCCAAAGGAATGAAAGAGGACCCCTACTTCATACCCTATATATAAAAATTAACTGAAAGTGGATCAAAGACCTAAATATAAGAACCAGTACCATAAAACTCCTGGAAGAAAGTATAAAAGATTTTTAAGACTTAGTGTTAGGAGGTAGCTTCTTAGACCTTATAGCCAAAGCACAAGCAAGAAAAGAAAAAATAGATAAATGGGAAATCCTCAAGACTGAACACTTCTGTGCTTCAAAGCACTATGTCAAAGGGTGAAAAGGCAAAAAGACAGCCAACTCTATGAGAGAGAATATTGATACCCATATATGTGATAAGGATTTGATATCCAGTATATATAAAGAAGTCCTGTAACTCAATAAGAAGACAAACAACCCAATTATAAAATAGTTGAAAGACATGAATAGACATTTCTCCAAAGAGGAAATACAGATGGCTAAAAAGCGCATGAAAAGTTGTTCATCTCCATTAGCTATAAAGGAAATGCAAATCAAAACCACAATGAGATATCATCTCACACCTGTAAAAATGGCCACTATTAAACAAACTTTTTTTTTGTTGCGTGATTGTATGGTATGTGAATATATTTCAATAAAATATCATTAATAAAAAAATAAAAATAAACAAACAAAAACTACAAATGTGGGAAAGACCATGGGGAAATAGGAACACTGATTCACTGCTAGTGGGAATGTAAAATGGTACAGCTGCTGTTGAAGACAGTTTGGCAGGTCCTCAGAAAACTAAATATTGAGTAGCCATATGACCCAGCAATTCTGCTACTCTGTATATACCCAGAAGATCTGGAAGCAGGACACGAAAAGACATTTGCGCACTGATGTCCATAGCGGCATTATCCAAATGCCCATCAACAGATGAATGGATAAACAAAATGCGGTATATACACATGATGGAATATTACACAGCAGTAAAGAGGAATGAGATCCTGAACTATGTGACAACATAAGTGAATCTTGAGGACATAATGCTGAGTGAAATAAGTCTGACACGAAAAGACGTATTATATGATTTCACTAATATGTACTAACTAGAACATGTAAAATCGAAGTCTTAAAATGTAGAATATAGGATTCTTAGAAGTTAGAGAAGTGGGAGTAGTAACCTAGTGTGTTCAGAATGTGTAACAAGGTTGATCTCAAAAGTTTTGGAAATAGTTATGGGGTGAGGGTAGCTCGTTAGTGGGAGTGTAAGGAATAGTGCTGTACTATAGGTGAATTTGGTTGAAAGGGGTTGCGGGCCACCAGGGATGTTGCCGATTAACGCTACAAATTTAGATTAGTACTTGCATGAACTGATACAAACATATGACACTGGTATAAAGAGTAAATAATAGAGTGGTGGTGGTGGGGGAATACCTATTGAAAGTTATGGACTATAGTAAACAGCAATACCTCTAAATTCTTTCATTGACATTAACTGGTGTACCACAGGGGTCACTCTTGGGAGAAAAGGGATATGGGGTGTTTTGGGTTTTCTTTTTTGTGTGTCTATCTGATAATTTTCCTTTTGGAGTAGTGAAAATGGTCTAAAAGTGAGTGTGATGATGATTGCACAACTAAATGTTGATACTGTGAGATACTGATTGTATAATTTGGATGGAATATATGATAAATGAATGTACCTCAATAAAATTTCCAAAAAAAAAGTAGGTATGCTATGATTATTATCTTAGTGTGACTAAATAAAAATTTGAGAAATACAGTATTTCACAAGTTTATACAGATTTGTCTTTGAAAACCATAATTAACTTTTAGAATTTAAATTGGAGTCCAAGATAGAGAAGAGAGCACTACTCTGACACCTCTATAAGTGGTTAAGTGTAGAACTCTCACCTGCCACAAGAGGTCTGCATTTGATCTTCACTGTGTGCAATTTAAAGGAGACCTTCTCTCTTAAGCAAGCCCTTAGTGCTGTCATTGGCATTTAATGGACACACGGTAGATAGTTACTTATTGAATAAATGCTTGCAATTGTGAAGATATACTTTAGAAACATAATGCAAATATAAATGCTTAGTCATCATCGTGCTGTGTGTTAAAATTATCTTTGTGAGCAAGGAAAGTTGTAAGCTTAGTATGTATTTACACTAGTAACAAATAATGATTGTGGGTTCATTTAAATGTTTGCATTTTAAGCCTATCTTTCCATCACGTTTTCCTTAAATGAACATAGTCTTGACTCTTGTGGTCAACATACTATTGGAAATATCTGTCTATGTATTGTTTTACTTTTCCAGATTCATTTTTCTGGCAAAGGTGGTGTTTTGCATTGCTTTGCAGAATTAGTAAATTAAATGGAACCGTTTGTTCGTTGTCAAGTTACCCGTAGCTGGCATAGAAATAAGATACATGGGACCAATGTTTTTGTTGGCACAATTTCCATCAACTACTGCCACTTTCCGGGGATATTAAATTGAATCAAGCGAGTACAAACTAGCCATAAAACAGTTTTATCTGCTTATCAATTTCAGAACATCTTAACTTCATGAAAATGACAAAGTTTCATTGTCCTCTGACAGTTCTACCTTCTGAATTAGATTACTTACCCATCATGTCATAATGTCTCTGGAATTCCAGAATAAAGTTCTAATAGAGAAAAATTTGAAAAATAATTTGAGGAAATAAATCATGAAGCTAATGGATTCAAAAAAGCCCATGAAACTTTTCATAGCTTAAAGAAAACAACTATCATACCATCTTATGAAATATGATCTCACTTTTATGGGTTTTCCAAATATTTTAGTAACCATTTATTCACAAGTAAAACTTGAACAATTTAACTACTAACCTTTTTTGTTATATTTTATACAGGTATTTTGTAATCCTTACTGACAGGCTTTATTCTACTTTAAGTAGAATAAAGCAGACATATACAGTGGTTTCAATGTTTAAAGTATCCAAGTAGTTAAATAACAATGTTTAATAGCTTGTAGCATTTTCCTATTTCCATATTTATTTGCTGAATTTATTGTATAAATTTATTAAACTATTTCAAATTAACAGCCAAATGCAGGAGCCCAACATAATTCTCTAGATTCCATTTTCTAGTTGAATATGTTTTAATGGAATATATTTCACTAACGAACAAGTCAAGTCAATGTGCATTCACCCTTTTTGGGCATTTTTAAATAGTCACAGGCGCATTTGTTAGGATACTGCTCTTTTCAGAGATTTATCAGGTGTTCCTAGCCTTAGTTTTCCATCTCTAGATATCCTTTAGTGCTCATTTCCATAACCATCAGTGTTCATTTACCCCAATCCCACAGTAACTCAAATTTTAATATAACTGTGAAAGAAACTTTATTAGCATCATACTTGCAAGTCCAGATAAATCATGCCCTCATAGTTCCCCCATTCACATTCTTCATATTTTTTCTAAGTGCTTTAGTAAATTAATAAGGCCTGATTTGCCTTATGGAAACCCTCGCCATTTTCCCAAGGGATTATGCTTGCTTACTTCTTCTGAACTTGCTTTACATTTTAAACACCGTGTTTGAAGTTCATTGCAAGTGTTTCAGGGACTTTTGTATTAGCTTTAGTAGTTTCTAGATTGCTGTTGACTTTCAGGCTTTGTGGACTTTGAGAAACTTTATGGGTTTGATAGATGACTTTTCTTTTTCTAAAAAAAAATTTTCAAGTTTCTATATTTTGTCACAAAGTTCTATGCTTTGTCTTAACTTTTTTTTGTAATTTTGTAGGAATTTTTCTATTGTTTTATTTGAGGTTTCTATAATGCCATTACTTTTACCTGTGGCCATTGTTTTTTGAGCTTTCAAGTATTTTTTTTCCATAGATACTGCCCAAGCTTCTGATGGCTTTTTTTTTTTTTAATATAAATGATATAGTCTCTGAAAAAAAACTCTATAGCTGTTTCTGCATTGTACATCTATTGTAGAAAACAGGGTTCCTGTTTAAATAAAAGGCATGTGGATTAGATACAACTAAAACTTATCAAATTATTTTATTAAGTTATTAAAATTACTACATTATTTTCTAAAGATGTATTTCCTAAATCTTCCTGTGCATAAATCCCTTTATAAGGAAAATAAAATCCATCCTCAACAAATAGAAATTCCTTTTAGTAAGTCCAATTTTAGTTCCCCAGAAAATACTTAGAGTCCTTTGAAAACTAGAAAAGAGAGGAGATTTTGTGTGGATGCTTTACATTGGAAAGAAGCACTTTAACTGAAAAAATACAAGTTTGTTTATTTCCAGCTACCCTAGACTACTTAGATTCCCCAGAGGACCTCCCTGCATTTTCATATACTTCTACCTCTGCTTGCCAGGACTGATCACTTCTCACCCCTTCGCCTGATCATGTTTTTTCAGGACTCCTCTATTCTTTTCCTGACCCTTCAATTCAGACTCTGATGTCCCCTTTGGTGCTCCTCTGGACACACCTTTTCCTATCACCCTGATGTGTAAGTACTTGTTTTGGATCATTTCTCTCCTCTAGACTGTGAGCCTCTTGAGGGCAGGGATACCGTCTTCGTCCTCATTGTATCCTTAGTGCCTACTACCTGGCCCACGACAGCTGAATGGGGGTCAGTGTGTGTGTTGGATGAAGGCATTCCAGACCTGGGATGAGAAGATTGTAGGGAAGAAAACAGGAACACCAGGACGCTGGCAGATGTGCACAATATTGACGAAAACCTGCACTGCATAAGAGGCAGAGTGGAAGGCGAAGATTTGTAGAACGGGAGATATGAAGACAAAGTAGAATCCAGTTAAAGAAATCAATGCATTATCTGATCAGAGATGACCCAGAGAAAATTCACTGTATAATATTGATTTAAATGGAAAGATTCCAGAATTTAACAGGTATGGTCATTTGTTATTCTCATGATAACTATAATTGTAAGGAACAGATCAGTAGAACAGGCTTAGGTTTTGGAAATTGTCAGGAAAAGAAAAAACAAGAGAGCCTTAAGCCATAAACTAAGAGTAGAGGTGGAGCCTACAGAGGACAGGAAATGAGAAATGGCTAAAAAAACCCCACCAGTGTGGAGTATAAACCTTACCTGGTATTTAATAATGATGACAAATAGTGTGCTTGAATGTATATCATGAACCAGGCCTATATTATTTAATTTAAACTTTAGAGCAACCATATGGCGAAGACGTCATTGTTATCCCCAGAGAAGTAATCAGTCACCGAGAGGTAGGTAACTTGCCCAGGTTCCCAGAACGTCTGCATTATGGAGCTGGGAATGTATTCCAGGTAGAGTAGTCCAGGGTCCAGCTCTTACCTACCACCCTCTAGTTTAAGCTTTAACCAAATGCTCTGCAACACTTGTTGTCAAACTGTCCTAGGCTTACGAAGTGGGTGTCTGATTTTACTCTCTAAAAATCTGTGAAATAAACAGGAAAGGTGTCACCATCCTCAACTGAAAGGCAAAGGAACAGACTTAGAGGAAAATGAGAGATGTGGCCCCAGACCCACAGCCTGTAAATGGTAGTGAGCTCACCTGAACCAACACTTTTAAGTTCTGATAACAGTGAAGCTGCCACTGAGCCACGCACTCTCCAGCAAGGGTGCTCCTTTAGGAAAATGGTATCAATATCAGTATTTTTAGTTATAAAACACTGAGAGAGAGAGAGGGGGAGGGAAGGAGGGAGGAAGAAAGGGAGAGAGAGAGAGAGGAAGATGGAGGAGGAGGAGGAGGTAGGGAAGGAGGGAAGAGACATGCAGAAATTATATCCATTTAGGCACCATGTTACTATATTTAAAGGTCACAGAAAAACTTGTATTCTTTTATAAATGGTTCCTTACCTCCAAGGAAGCAAAGGATATTTTTGTGAAAAGTTGAACATTGATGATTTTAAAAGTTGAAAGCATATGGTTGCAATTTTAAAACCTCCTACATGAGGTGCTCATGAGTGTAGTATTTTGTGTCCTAAGTTAGTTAATAACAGCTGCAGGCCAGCATTCTCGTAGGAACTGTTGTTTTGTTCCAAGATTGCCCGTGTCTTTGAACAAGTGAAGTGAAGCCACACGGGGAAAGCTCTGAGTTTGCATTCTTCTTGTTAAGTGAAACCTTCTAACAATGGCAGATAGTCACAACAGTCTCTAAAAAGTTAGCAGTAATGATTAGATATGACAAACCGGTTATTGCTTTTCCTCTCCAGGTTTTTTCCAACCGCATATAGAATGTTATCTAAAATCGCTTCCTTCAAGCATATGTTCTCTGCCACTTTTATCATCTTTCCATTGATTTCCAACTAGATCACAAACTTTGAAGGGATTCAAGTAGAGAAGGCAGTGGGGAGGGACAAAGGAAGTAAATGCCATTTTGCATACCCCTTCCAGGATCCACACTGTGCTAATTGCCTTCACCTTCATTTAATCCAGACGACAGTCCTGCAAAATCAGGCCTTTCATAGCAATTTTTACCAAAAAGGAAACTGAGGCTACAAATAGGAAATAATTAGTGCAGTCTCACAGGGAATAAGGAAAAGTAGATTTAAAACCATGTTTGACTCATGCTGTGCTTTTTATCTGTGTATGTAGAAATTTTTGCGTTCAAATTCATTTTTAATCTGTTCTATTTTTATCTATTTAATCACAGTGGTTCCTATTGTGAAGTGAAAATGCAAGCAGAAATATTTAATATTCTGTGAAACACACAAAGTATATTGTACATAACTGTACCGAATAATGGAAATTTTTAAAGTAAATGCCTGCATACCCACCATTCAGGGCAGAAATGGGACACCGCTATCTGACCCCAGGTGACCCCTTTCCTGTCACACATCTGTAGGAGGAAATACTGTCCTAGTCCATGGAAATCATTTCCTTGTTTGTTTGTTTGTTTGTTTCCCCTTAAAATATGTTTGGAAGCTTTTTTTTTTATTGTAAACTTTTGAGAGGAAACTTAGTTGTGTTTATGTGAGAATGAGCTGATATTCCCTAAGAATGTATGTGAGAATATGCTTATTACATATTGTTTGCTCTCCTCACATCTGAGATCACAAGTCTTAAAACAGGGACACAAATAACCGTTTCTAGGCATTTGAGTGCCCCTAAGTGGCCATAACAGAAAATACAACATTTTACAATTCTTGAACTCTCTCTCCTTCATTCTAATGGCTACAGTTTCATTTGAGGCTTCTTGTTTCACTTCTACAAGATTCTGCATTCTTTTCTCCATTAACCCAGGTTCTTAATTAAACTATGACCTTAATTTGATTCTGTTTACAGAAGTACATTTGTGCAGTATTAATTTTAAAATGGAAGTTGCTGACATGCTAAAGTGGCCATCTGCCCTGCTTTCCACTTGTGATGCCACTTTAGCCCCTGCATTGCACTTGTCAGTATCAATTGGGGATTAGATGGGGACTGTGGCACTAGAGGTACTGGTCAGTGAATCCACCTTGCTTTCCCTTCATCTTTCATCTTCACGGAGCTTTGTGTCCTAGGAAGCAAATCCATTTGCTGTGGTTTTGTTGTGAGCTGTCATTTCCCCCGATGGCACGGATGGACATTTTGACTTTTAGTCTCTTTTGAAGCTACTTCATGGAGATCCAGGCTGCCTCTGAACATATGCAGTTTGTGTGCATGTACTAGCGATGCAGACGTGCTTTAGGTAATGGAAGATTTTTTTCCATACCACCTTTAAGACTTATCTTTGGTGGGAATTACTGGCTCCTCCGATTGTTTCATACTGAAGGCAGAAATTCTTTTTTTCACGTGTCTCAATGGAATCCCATATGAAACCCTGATTTCTCTAACAGTTGGAAAAGTCGATCTGAATGTAAATTGCTGTATATTTTGAAAGGCATTTTCTTTATAAATGGAAAATTTAGTTCATTCACATATTCAACAAATATTTATGGAGGGGCCTATTACAAGGTCATGGGCGTAAGTAAAACAAGGATTCATATTTTCATGGCACTTGTGTTCTAAGGCAGAGAACCTAGAAGTAATGATTAAATAAGTAAATAAACAGAAGAAAAACAAATAAGGTGGTTTCAGATGACAATAAGCAGTATGAAGAAAATACAAGAGGGTATTGGGGTGGAGAATGAGTGGGGAAGAGGGAAGGGCTGTTGTAGACGGGAGGGTCAGGGAAGGCGTCTCTGAGGGTAGAACATTTCTGCTGAATCCTAAATGAGAAAGAATCAAAAATTGAATAGCATTTGAGACAGAGAGAGACCACCAACAGCAAAGACTCTAGGCTAGAAATTTAGGTTTGGTGCATTTGAGAAATGGAAAGAAGGCTGAACAGGAGAATAGTATGAAATGAGGTCAGAGAGTGGACAGGGTCCTGGTTAAGTTGGTCCTTTTGGGCCAGGCTTGGATTTTACTCTGCACCCAGTGGGTCAGCACTCGGAGATGTTGAGCCTGGCAGTAACGTAATTGAGCCCATGTTTTTTGTTTTTTTTTAAATGGGGAGAATAAATTACAATTTCAATTTAATCTTTTGAGGAAACTCTGAAATTAAATTGAAGGGCAAAGGTTTGTACATGCTTTTAAAGTTGTATCGTGCATGCCGTGATGGCTATGTCAAAATTTTTATTAAGCAGATGTAGGCTGGGCAATTCAGGATGTACAATGTAAGAATTACTATTATCAGATTAGTATACATTCTCTCAAAGCCTTTTTGTTTGGTTTGGTTTTTCTTGTTTCTTTCACATATTCCTTGTTGACATGTGCTTGATTTTTGAGATTTAAATAGTATTTCACAACATAACAGGCTAGACCATCAGTTTGTGTGCCCAGGCTGGGCGGTTACTTTCTTTCTTTAACCTAATCACTTGCTCTTATGCCCTTGACTTTCTGGAGGAATATTGTGAGAAGCTGCTGTGTGACACTCTTGTATTTATGTAGAAATGTTTTTGAGGGCATCATGCTCGTTATCTTCTGCATCCACTCAGGGGAGTGTGCTGTGTGCTGCAGTGCAGGGAAAATAGGTTTTTCCTGGAGAGCTGGTATGTTTTTAATCTCAATGACAGGGAGTCTTTCTTCTTTGTCAGGGACACATAACTTAGTTTATAGCCCTCTACTTTCTTGGGACATGCCTTTCTGTTAATAAACGACCCTTAATTAAACCTCACATCAATTTACTAATCTATTTATTTTTGTAAGTATTGTATCAGAAACATGACTTTAAGCTGCCTGAAACCTTTCTGCACTAACAGAATGTACACCAAGTGTATATTCTTACTATTTTAAACTATTGCTAATAGGCACTAGAGTATCAGGCCATGGATATTTGTAGTATATCCTTTTCTTTAGGTATAGCCTTAGCCCCTACACTGATGTCCACACATAGACCCACTCACACGCTCTTTCTTTACGCCAAAAGAGTATCCTGGAGAAGCACAACCTTCAGTGTCTTAAACGGGCTCTGCTGGTTGCTAAAGTTGACGATAAATCAACGTATAAGCACTTAGTACTTGAAATATGCCACTTTGATAGTCTTATATCCATACCCAATTAATATGCACGTCCCTCTTGCTTGTAACATTTTTTAGACCCCAGAGAGATGTTAGGGAGAGATTCTCCTCTATCAACATAACATACTCTCTTCAAGATAATTTCTAAAACAATACTTTCTTGTGCTGTCAGAAAATAAAAAAATAGTGTGAGAGACAGACATTATTTTATTTAGGTTGAAAGGTTGGTTTTATATGCCAAGAACACAGATGTTCTTTGTAGGTGGAGAGGAAGAGGGTTAGGAGCATCAGCTCCTCGGAGTTCATCAGGTCTCCATGTTTAAAGCAAATATTTGTTTTTTCTAAGATGGAGAAGCCATCCCCAGAGCAGTGAGCCTGGCCAAAGTAGGAACGGAAGGGCGGAACTTGCCTTTTATTGAAGTCAGATAAATTTCATGCTCTTTAACTTCGACTCTGACTGCAGGTCTTTCACCACAGTCTGGCTCCTTCCCCAGTGGGAACACAAAAGGAGAAGTGATTAAAGTTCCCTCAGTAATAGACTGCAGGGGGCAATGGTCTTGGAGTCTTCTACAGAGAGAGAGAGTCCTTTAACAAGACGTGTGAGAGTCCTTTGAAGCAAAGTAGTTAAGACTTGCAAGGCTGGTAGAGTTCTGTCGTAACATTTGTTCATTTCCTCTACTTTGTATGGCTTCTTTGACTCCTTGTAATAGCATCACCCTCTTCATTAAAATGTGCGTGATGAAAAGAGAAAAGAGAAGTTGAGCTCAAGCTTTTAGCCAGGGCCAGGGTTCAGCATGTTCTACTGTGAGTAAGAGTGTTCGGATCTTGAATTGTATAAGCCATTCAAATAGATAACAAATGTGTGGGTGTGTGTGTGTGTGTGTGTTACAGATAGGGAGAGGGAGAGGAGGGGAGAAAGAGAAAGGGAATATGCATGAATGGACAGACACGGGATATTTTTTCTGTGTGCTAGTTGGCCGGGGATTTTGGATGGTGAACTTTGCCTTGGTCCAATGAACTGGCTACAGTCCCTCCTCCAGGACCAAACCACTGGACCGTTCTCTCTCTCTCACTTTAAAAAGAAAAAAAAAAAAAGGTTTGCAATCAGTATTCAGACATTCTTATAAACTAATAGGATTAGGGGCGTTACAAAGGGATTTGAACAAGATAATTAGTTTACTGCTTAGTCCACAGTAGAGCAAGCAAAATCCTTCTGAGAAAAGGCGGACAAAATAGGTCAGAAAATGTGTGGGAAATGAGGTAAGACCTCTCTCTGAACGAGGACCCTGATCAGCTTGAAAGTTGTGAAAGGACTCCAGAGCTTTCATTCACTGCAGCAGATTGTTTGCCTTTCCTGTTTTTTTTTTTTTTTTTTTCCCTTTTTTTTTATAACTTGACCACCAGAGGTGTGAAGGAAAGTGACTTACTTAATTTTAGAGTCACGGATGTTGTTCCTGGACCCTGATATTCTGTTCCAAGTGCATAAATACTGCCTTCAAAATCTTTCTCACAGTGTTTTGGAAAATCTGAAGAGCTCTTATCATGCATTTTACAAGCTGTAAAAAATATGTACAGTTAGGAGAACTCTTAAAAATATCCGATTTTATTGAATAGATTAATAGCCAAAGTTGGGGGATGAAGGGAGCCCTGCAAACAGAAATGTGAGGGGTGTGTTTTATGCTTAATGCTTATTTAATTATCTGTGCTGTGATATGGACAATTTTTGCTGCAGTAGTATATCTTTAAAAAGAGCCATTTGAATTTTTTTTTAATTTACTAAGAGCCAATTCTTTTCCTTCAAAATCACATTACATTCTCCCCTCCGTTCCTCACCTTCCTAAAAATTAGTGTTATCAACTATAGTATTACTGTCTATCATTCAAAGAATGCTTCCAAGGGAGTACTGGGGGAAAAAAACTCTTCGGAGTATCTGTAAGTACATGTAAACCCATATACTTTATTTAATTAGCTTTTGAATTTTACAGCAACCACCAGCCTGATTAAAGCTACCAGCAATTTCTAGAAAGCCTTTTGGACTGGCTTTTGTACTGTGTCAACCTAAGTCAAAGAGAGGAAACAGCAGGCTCCCTGGAAGTGGCTCTTTCGTTACAAAGCTAGAGGTGAAAGAAGGATGTTTGAGCAAAGAACTGGTTGGACATGGATAATGTCCATAATAACATATTGTTAAAATATGACATAATAATTAACTTAAATAAAGATGCCCAGATCATATTGTCATGTTCCCAGAGTTTGATTTGTTTATATTCCTGTCTCCCCCCTAAGAATAGTATGTACAGCACAGTGTTGGACAGAATAAATGGTCTGTTCTGTGCATGTCACAATAAAATGCCATGTTATATTCCCTGTATAAATATATTAAGCATTTTTTTTACCATGGTATCTTGAGTCTGTGATTTGATTTTAGGATGTGATTTGAAATTAAACTCTTAAAAGAAGATAGGAGTAATGCAGTGCCATCTTGTAGGATTGGGCAAGTTATTCTCTGATGAAGGAAGCCCAACAGGCCAGTGGATTTTCAGCTCCAGCTTTCCTTTGCTGGTAGCAGGGGTACTTTTGTAATTTTTCTGCCCAGAGGAGTGCCTTTTTCTAATTTACTCAAAGATGCTCTATATACTATAGTAATTTTGAATGATTGGTACCCATCTCTATTGTGAGTGATGCATGTGTTTAGAGGCTAAAAGTACTTGAAAGGCTAACTCTGATTTTTTTAAAAAAAGTCGTCATCCTATTGATAAATGGTTTCAAACAAAAGTTGCCTTAAAATTCACTAGTTAAGGACTCAGGGCATCAAATAATTATCTAAAATCTAGATATGATTAAAAGAAGTACAAAACCTGTTGTGGATTAAGCCCTGTGTTTTTGGACTTGGGAAAATAACAATATAAATAAAAACAAGGCTTTTGGGTCCAGTAGATGATCACCTGGAGAATGTAGATACTGACTCTGAAAAGAATGTAACAGGTAGACTGGGATGCACACAAAGGAAAGGAGGGGAGTAGAATAGAAAAATGTGGGAAGGAATGTCTCTTTTAGGAGTAGAGACCTCAGGATAAATTGGACTTCCCTGTTAAAATAGGAAAAGAGACCTACAGCTAGAGTTGCATGGGGAGTAGTCTTGAGAAATGTTGAGGGGCAATGCTGGGGACACAGCGAGGCATGTTCAGTAAATGGAGGGTAGACCGCTATGATTGGACTCTGATGGGATATAAGTGGAAGGGTAGAATGAGCTGACTAGTGCAGGAACTTTATGTTATTCTGTGTGCATTAAAGAATCAGTTAATGGCCTATGGGAAAGAAGTGATTATATCAAGTCCATGTTTTGTTTTGTTTTGTTTTTTTCTTAAATGACACTATTAGATGCTTTGGTAGAGGAGCTGGGGAGTAGAGATTTGAAAGAAATATTTTGGAGCTAAAAAATCCATTTATGGAGCTAATATTATAGTCCAGGTAAAAAGTGATAGGACCTTAACGAGAACAATAGAAATGGAAAGGAGTGCAAGATGCAAGATACATTATGAAGATATCAAAATTGTAAAAACTCAAGACATACGGAGATTTGTCTCCCACATATTCCCTTACCACTGTTCGGTGAACGTATTTCCATATTAGTAACTATTCCTGGAATTCTTCATTTTAATGACTGCCTGATCATATTGAACTATAATTTGTATATCATATTCTCTATTCTTAGACATTTGGCTTGTTTTAGAAGTTTTCTTTTAAAAAGTCCTTTGAAGAAAGCAATTTATACATAAAAATTTTGGCAATGTTGTCATTATTTTCTTGGGATAGATTCCTGAGTTCATTCTTTTTTTATTTCACTCATTAGAGTTATGAGAAAGCACTGTGTGCAAAACCCTTAGCTGATGAATGGACTATATGTGTTCCCTGAAACCTAGGAGGTCACAGTTTCTAGTTGGTGTGACAACCCACAGGCACACAGAAATATCGATCTATCCCTGCCTTCAAGGCCCTCTGCTGCACTATGCTGGGAGAAAGGATGAAAAACATATGATCTTGGACTTCAAGGAGTTTGCAGTTAAGTGAGTCAGTACAATTTAGTACCAAATGAGCATGGTTCAGAGAATAAATGCTTAGGGCTTTAGAGAACAGGGCAAAAACTGTAATTAAGAGAGTGTGTTCAGAGAATAAATTCTGTAAGGTTTTAGAGAAGGGACTTAAACAAGACTAGAGTGGTTGAGAAGGGCCACAAAGAACTGGATCTGGGGAAATAGATGTGCTTTCATTTAGTGCAGGACAGGCTGAAGGAAATTTCACATGAGAAGAACATGAATGAAATCTTAGAAATGAGCCTGGGGGTTTTTCATTTGAAAAGTAATAAGGGTTTGATTCTAACTGGATCAGAGCATTCCAAATGTAGCCACAGGTTTAAACAAATAGGTAAAATGGATGATGGTGTGCCTAAAGTCAGGCACTAATCTGACTTTATTCTGTCATTAGACGTTGACAAATGTAGATTTTGTGCAGAGATGAAAAATTCAAATTTGCTGGCCCTGTGTAGGCTGGATAGGAGTAGGTGAGGAAGAAAAGTAAGATTCCATGAGAGTAGCCCAGTTCAAGTGGGAGTTAATACAAGTACCGGACTAGCAAGGGAATCAGATTGCTGAATGCAAGAGGAGGGTGTTGACCTTGAATGTGTGAGTGAATGAACAGACCTTTATCCAGTGCTTGTTGTATACCAGGCTGTGTGCCCTGCTTCTTCAGCCTTTAACTTAGGTTAGACTTAGTCTTCTTTGTGTGCATGGAATCCACTTGTTTATTCAAATAGATAAATCTTGATATTGGAAGACTTCAGTTAAGGAGATTATTAGAAATAATCATTTTCCAGAGTAAAGGAGTAAGTACCCAAATACACAAATGACCAACTCTCCACAAAATTTCCTTTGGTTTCCCCAAAGTCACACGACCTCTTTTGATATATGATCTAAAGAAAACTGATTGTTTAGACATACAGTGTCTAACATTTCTGGACCCCTCTTGTATGGACGATCTGGAGTCTTCCCAGGTGTGGTCCATAATAAGGTCATGTTTATCACAGAATTTCCTGGTTGTTTCAGGACATTCTGTATCTCAAGATCACTGCAATATAATATGTAAAGCATTAAACCCAATGGTTGCTCACTGGAAAATACTGCATGCCTCTTCTGAACATTTAACTTCTAATTTTATCAATGTAGATCATCAAATTAATTATTTAGACCAGGGGTCAGCAAACTATAGCCTGGGAGCCAAATTCTGCCCTTTGCCTGTTTTTATAAATGAAGTTTTATTGGAACACACTCACACCCATTTGTTTCCATATTGTCTGTTGCTGCTTTTGCTTTACAATGGCAGGGTTGAGCATTTGCAACAGAGAATGTATGGCCCACAGAGCCCAAGATATTTACTCTCTGGTTCTTTGCAGAATAGTTTGCTGACCTCTAGTTAAGATGCAAATAATTTTGTTTCACTCTGTTGGTCATGATAAGCAATATTTAAATTGATGAAAAGCAGCCTCTCTCGTTAAACTGAGCAAAATTTAGATATTTAGAGGGAATAGAAAATGCAAGCTACTGAATCACCATAGTCTTAGTTTCAAGGATTAATGAGATAACATATATAAAACATTTAGAAAAGTGCCTGGGATGCAGTAAGGGCTTAATAAATATTAGTACTTTTGTCTCATTCACTTTGGGATCTCATGCAGATTCTTGGCTTTAAATTCTCTAATGACTTCCAAATTTGTGACTACAGCTGGGATCTCCCCTCTAAAATCCTAACTCACATTCCACTGCCTACCATCAATCTCCAGTTGGATGTCCGATGGGCAGAATTGTCATCTTAACATATCCAAATCCAAGTTCCTAGTCTTGATTCCCAAACCAGCTTTTCCTGGAGATTTTCTTTTCTCCTTAATGATATCTCATCTTTCCATTTGCCCAAGCCAAAAAACAAAAACAAAAACAAAAACATACAAAAAAAAAAAAAAACAAACAAAAAAGACAAAAACAAAACAGAGTCATCCTTGATTTCTCCCTTTGTGTCATACTACATATACAATACTGCAGCAAATCCAGTTAGCTCTGCATTCAAAATGTCAAGAATCTTACCTCTTCTCACCATCTCCACTTCATGGTCCAAGCTACCTACAACTCTTCCCCAGTTATTACAATAACCACTTCACTGGCCCTTTGGCTTCAACTTGATCTCTCTTCCGGTTATTCTACAAATGGCAGAGTGGGCCCGTTCAGGCATAAGTCAGACCATGTCACCCCCTTTGCTCATAAACTTTCAGCAGCCTCCAAGCATCTTACTGGCTCCATCAAGAGTCCCAACTTGCCCCCCCCCCCAGTCTCTCTGACTTCATCGCTGATTTCCTCTCCCCTGCTCCCACCCTGCTCACTTTGCTCAGCAGCATTTGTCTCCTTGCTGCTATTGCAATGAGTGAGGAATCTTTCCACCTCAGGGCCTTTGCACTTACTGTTCTCTCCTTCTGTAATATTCTTTCCGCAGTGAGCCACATGGCTTGCTGCTTCTTTTGTGTGGTTTATAAGTATTTTTTTTCAGATTTTATCAATGCTGATAACCCTATTTAAAATTATAGCACACTGACCCTACTTCATGAACCCCTTCTCTGCTTTATTTTTGTCTGTAGGGTTTCTTATCATCTGACATACTAAATTGCTTACTTATTTTTTGTTGTCTGCCTTCTCTCACTTGAAGGTTAGATCTATGAGGGCCAGTCTTGTTAACAGCTATTTCCCTAGAAACTAGAGCAGTACCTAGCACACAAAAAGTGCTTAATTAATATTTGTTGAATGGATTTATTATTGTCTTGGTAATCTGGGAGGTCATCATTTGCTGAACACTTACTCTCTTTCAGGTACAATGCTAAGGTATTATTTCTATTTTACAGATAAGGCTCATACAGGTTAAATGACTTGTTCTCAGCCATTCACCTTATTACTAATGTCTGAATCCATACATGGATTTAGTAATATGTATTAAGTGCCTACTTTGCACTGTGGACTCTGCTAGGAATTACAGATAAATAGAATTCAGCCCCTGCCCATGAGGAACTCAAATATAATGCGAGAGAAAGACATCATAAAGTTAATATGTATGACTTAAGAGTACCCAGAAAGCAGTTCACCTGCCATTTTTAATTATATTAAGTTTTCCATTTATTAGGTTTATTTTGCTTAAGCCTTCTAATGAAATAGTTCTACCATTTAATTTAATTGTCAGTGGGTTTGCCAGGAGTGCAATCAATTGTTAAAAGTTCCAACTATGAAATTTTGCTTTAGAAAGCAGTCTGCCATATCTTTATAAACCATTAAATTTGATCACATGCTTGTCATCCTGGCAGAACATCTTGATATATGTCAAGAAACATGGTAGGGGAAATAAAAAATATATGTATTAGTACTACACTGTAGGGTTTCCAAATACAAATGTTAGCATGATGGGGTTATACCTATCCATCATTAGGTTGCATCTCCCTGAAGTTGAAACTACATCCTGGCTTGGCAGCGATGCATTATCACCAGCTAGAGTGGGAACCAAGTATCAGTCTCCCACAGAAGATATATAGTCTTGTGTACTATTAGGATTGGATATGCTTATGTTGCAGACTTTAAATCAATTTCTGAAACCTTTCTACAGATGTTGACTGCTGCAGGTCCATAAATAGCATAGTATATTGTGAACTTCAGCTGATGACTAAGAAAAGCACTGCCTAAGAAAACACTGAAATGTGGGGCAATAGAAAACAACACAAAGAATAAAACCAGGACGGCGCAAAATGTGAAGAAATTATCTTATCTGTTTCATGATTTCTCTTAAATACAATTACCTCTGAGTTTGAAATTTCTTTTTTATCAGATCAATGCATAATTTTCCTTAATTTTTAAATTCTAGAAGTTTCTTTTCTAGCCTTTATTATTTGATATGGATTTGGTATATTTGTGAAGTGTAATGCACATTGATATTGAGTTGCTTTCGTTTCTTGAATATCCAACTAAAATGCATTTAATTATGTTCAAATATGTGGGAGTGGGGTAGGAATACTTTTTAGCAGATTCACCCATGAAGGAATTAGCATTCCCAGACAGAAAAAGGCCTTTCCAGAGCATTTTAGCTTCTCTGCTCATTCTAAGCACAAGATTTTCATTCCAGTTAAAATTACATCCCCACCTCCAACTCAAATATCTAATTTATGGTACCAGGACTTTTTACTCAGGGCCACAAAAGGATTAATTGAAAATGCTCAAAGCCACAATATGAAAAAAAGTATCTTCATAAATGGGAAACTTTTAACTAGTAGACAATGTACTATTAATATCTACTTTAAATCCTCCTGCAACCAGAAACTAGTAAAAACCTGTGATTCAATGGAATATTGCACAGCTATAAGACAGAACAAAGTCAGGGAACATATAATAACGTGGATGAACCTTGAGGAGGTTATGTTGAGCGAAGTTAGCCAGAAACAAAAGGACAAATACTGTGTGATCTCACTAATATGAACTAACATTAATGAACAAACTTTGAGAGTTCAAGCTGAGAACACAGGTTATCAGGAGACAGAAAGTTGGTAGAGATCAGGCACTTGATGCTGAAGGATTATAGAATGTTCAACAGGACTGACTGTGTAGATACAGAAAGGGAGAGTGTGGTGCTGTGTGATGGTAGCACAGTATTGTAGATGCACTGACCAAAGATTTCTGTGAGTAAAGTTGAAAGAGGAGGGCTGGGGGCATGTATGATACCAGAGGGAAGGATGGACAATAAAGACTGGGACTGTGTAACTTAGTGAAACCTAGAGTGGTCAGTGATGGTGACTAAATATACAAATGTAAAAATGTTTTTCATGTGGGAGAAGAAATGAATGTTAACTTGCAAGATGTTGAAAAAGGGATGGTATTGGGGGAAAAATAGAATCAATGCAACTGGAGTCTGGGGTTAACAGTGATATTGTAATGTGCTCCCATTAAATGTAACAAAGGCAATATACCAAAACAAACAGACAAAAAAACCTGTGGTTGATGTGGAAAAGGGGGGCAGATGTGTCTCAGTCCAGTTTAGATGTCCTTGGTTTATCATCTGGATTTTGCATTATTCACTGATGCTTTTTTTTCTGATAGGTTGTGTGCCCTATTCATAAGTGACCATTTGCTTGCGACATGTCTTTATACTACTTGCAAAGAATTTCAAATATTTTGTTTAAATTTGCTTCAAGTACATAATTTTAATACAACCAACAGTAGAACTGGGTAGTTTGCTTGCTCCCAATATGTATTTGTCACCAAATGACCACTGTGCTAGTAATGGGGAACATGCTTCCTCATGCAATTTTTCTTTCTATTTCTAACTCCCTCTCCCTCTCCTTCTGCTTCTCCCTCTCCCCCCCCCCCCCCCACAAATATACACAGATACACACAATCAGTACTCTCTCTCTCTTGAGCTAAGGATGTTATAACCCTTGGGGATTACTTGGAAAAGAGTCACTTCTTAGCTGCAAAGAAGCTTTTCCTGCTCATAAGTCACTAACCATGACAATTCCCTTTTAGCTTATTAAGCATTACTACTGCTAAGCAACAACTGAGAACTTTTCTTTTTATCCTTTTCGTTCCCCCTCTCTAAGGATCACAAAGTACTTCATTGAGAGAAATATGTTTTTATGAAATTGTTATATCCTAGGGATGCCACTAAAGCTAAAAAATAATTTAGAGATTCCAACACATTTTTTTAAAGATCATTTAATGAAATGAGAATGTAAAATCATTACAATAAAGTAAATGACTCAGTCTACTTATGCATAAATTTCTATGTGAGACTACAGGAAGGAAAATACAAATGTATAATTAGGGTTGGAGGAGAGAAAAGATTGGGGAAAGGTAAACGGCATTCAAATGAGTAGAGGTTCTTCATCAGTGGTAAAAGGATGTGTTTGGGGGACAGGCAGAAAGGGAAGTATGTACAAAGGCGCCAAGCCAAACAGAGGAAAGCAGAGTGTGTTTAGAAAAGGAGACCAGTTTCAAGAAGGATATGCTATATGAATGAGGGTGTGATGTGAAACCGGAAATATAGGACCAAAATCACAGCTTGCAGACTTTAAAAGCTCCAGAGCCTAGGAGTGAGGTGACTACGTCTGTGCTTTACAGATTTACTTGATTAGTGGTGTGAAAGATGAGGTGGAAGGATGAGAAGAATAGAGTGGAAGCAGTTTTGTGTTCTATCCATGATTTATCTTGAGTGCTAGGAGGAAAGGTTCGGAGACCTTGCTGTATTGCCCGCTAACTCCATGGAATTTCTCCTTCAATTCAAATGATGGCAAAAGTTTTATGTCTACTGAATATTTTTCTAGGGATTGTTTTAGATGTATTATAGGTTGAGACTGTCTGTTTTTAATTTGAGAGAGGTGGCTAAGGAAAAATAAATGAAAGTGAAAATTTTGCTAATAATCTAGTAAAATAGAAAAAGGATACTTTTCCTTGCTCCAGTAGCTTTGAAGTGACTAGAGTAAGTTGCATGAATATGAGTCTTAGAATTAAATAGGATTTTGTTTCTCATAGGTCATATCATGCCTGGGAAATCTTGACCTTCTTTGTAGCAATATATCAGAGAAAGCAGTGACATTTTCAGCATATACTGTTCACATTATTGGTGCATGCACATATACAGCCCTGGTGATTAGAAAGTCCTTTATTAAAAGACGAAGTGTTGTTAGGGCACAAAGGAATCACTTTAGTCTTTTCTAAAATAGCTACAGACATTTTGCAGTGTGCAGACGCAAATTGGGTATTTGATTTCTCTCCGTGTGAGAGAGAGCTACCTTTTTGGAACAGGCTTAAATTTTTTCTCTAGGACAGAACCTTTCAAGGACTAAAGGTTCAAGAGCTCAGTGCTGTAGGGGACAAGACATGGAAATGATACATTTTCTCATAATGTTTAAATGCATTTTGGCCCAAGCATATAACTTTTAGCTCAGGGCACTTGTGTGTATTAGCCATTCATTCTTTCATCATAAGTTTATTGAACCATGGCTGATATATCAAGTCCTCAGCTATTGGGAGAAGTGGAGAAACTCTAAAAATTAAACTGGAAACATAATTTGGAACTAGGCCATGAATGGCTTTATAACCATGATTAGCAAGTATTTATTGAGCACTTACTATGTGGCAGGCAATATTAGGTACTGGAGATATGTTTTCTGAATTGTGGAATATCTGAGGATAACTGAAGTCTTTGAAATAACCGAGATAAATTAATAATCCCTATGATGGGTCATCATACAATGATTTCCCTGGAGAAGAGGAACAAGCTATAATATTATGATGGCACCCTCAGTGTGACAAGAGGACAACAGGAGACAGAGGCAGAGATTCGAAGAGAATTAGGGGGTCAGAGTGTCAGATGTTGGACTGAAGTATCCATTGCTTCAGAAGTGACAACACCATTTGACTATAAAGGAGAAAAGGAATATCAATTAAGCACATACTGGAAGAGGCTGTGTTAATGTGAGCACAAAGGATGTTATCCTTGGAGATCAGAGGAAATTGGGCAATAATTATTATGGATATAGACATATTTATCAATGTGGAAAGGGAAGGTAAGGAAGTTTCCACCAAAGTGCTTCCATTTTCTCAGTGAATTAGAAGACAGATATTTTTCTAGGTTAAGGAGGGTAAGCAGAGGGTAGAAAGCTTGAGGAGAACTGTAAAGTGACCCAGTCATTGTCCCAAATGGAAAAGGGGACCAAGTAGGCTCAAGCAACTACTGTTGGTTGAAGGTGTAAGTCACAAATGTGTAACAATGTTATTATCTTGTTTTACTTTTGTCCCGTTTGACCTAAAAGTTGCATTCAGAAAAAAAAATTCAAGGTAATTGGTATATAAATGTAATCCTCTTGTGGGTTTTAATAGAGTCATGAGAGCATTCCTATGGGTGGAATTCCTTGTGTCCAGGCTCTGGAGTCAGGCACACCTATGTTAGAATCATGGTATAAGCTTCACAGTACTATTCATTCATTCATTCATTCATTCATTCATTCATTCATTTTTAGAATTAATATTTACTTAGCAATGGCAAGCCCAATCCAGTAGGAGTGCAGTCGTTGCTTCCTATTGTCATTTCTATTACTACCTTTTAATGACATAGTGCTTGTTTTTTATTTCATTTTTTAAGGGAAAATTTCTCCCAATTTCTCACTTCCCCAGCTCTGCCTTCCACTGGATTTGAACACCATTAATCATCAGGTCCAGCTCCTCCCTGAAGCTTTCCTTCATCCTTCTGGGCCACTGATCTCTGCACTTCCTTCTCAGTGCCTTTTGTCTCTGTAACATACTTTAAGACTTAATTGCCATCTGCCTAGGTATTCACAATCGCATCAGACCCATTTTCTGTACACAGAATAAGTGTCTTCAAATTACCGATTGCACAAACAGAGCTGCAGTGATTCCATCCATCACTGGTAATGCTGATCAGCTCTGTCCTGCTGGCAATCAGACAGTTTCCTCCATCCACCCCCACCCCGCCACCCTGGCCATCAATGCAGAGAGCTCTGCATCCAACCTTGTTATTAAATTATCTGCTATTAAAATGATAAATTGGTTTCTGCTCTAGTAATTCAGTGTGCTTGAAGACTACTGTTTCCTGATTCTTGTTTTGTATTAATGTGTTGGCTTAAAAGAGATGTTTCCTAACTGAACATCATATTATCAAGAATGCACTATTTTATTTTTCCTAATGTGGATACCATTAAAAAGAGATGTTAAAGAACATTTTAAAGTTAAGTATGATTTCCACAAGGCAAAAATATAGGCATGCCCATTACAGAACAAGTTAAAATTAAGGGATTACAGAGTGTCAGAAGACTGAAAGGGACCTATACCATCTCCTTTCTGTTAGAAACTGCCATTTCTTTTCCAGGGTTTTTTTCTTCATCTGGTAAACAGGCTCAGCTCAGTTTTTGCTGCTATTGCTTTAGCAGCTGCACACTTTAGCACGGGGCATTTATTAGATTTCTGTGTTAAGATTATGTGTGTGCTCTTGGGGGCCACGCACGTGTGTTTTTCCAGGAAAAGGTCCACAAATTTTGTACATCTTTTCAAGGGTTCTAAGTTCCCTTTCCTCTCATAAAATGTAAGAATCACTGTTGTAGTAGAAAGGGCATTTCAGCTCTATACAATTAGGCTAAAATGCAAGTTTTGCCACTTATTAGTTTTGCAAGCCTGGCTCCCCCAAGAGTTAGACTGTAATGTTTTCATGTTGGCTAGATGAGGCAAAGTATGCAAAGGCCCATCCCATAGTGGGTGCTTAATATATATTATCAGAGCTTCTTCTTTCTTATCTAAAAGGCACCATTCCTGCTGTGCCTGTTTCCATTTCCTCTTGTGCATTCTCCATCAGAGATAGAAACCAGCTGCCCAAGTCTCTATGCACAACAACTGTCTGTGTGCTTAAAGTGCTTAAGCAAACCCTTGCCTCCTTAACTACAGGTTAATTCTTTTGACCCTGCTTCATAGACAGTTGTCAGATGGGAATTTTCTCAGTGGTTTGCCCACTTAAGGCAGTCTGCCTCTGGAGGCAAGGGGTTGAAGGGAGCTGTCGTTAACAATGGAGTTTGTCCACTAGCTTGCTTTCCTCTGTTTTTCTGTGGAAGCTCAGATTGTCTCTGCTTTGCAGTAAGGAAAGAATGAATCCCTTCAACGTGATGCTGCATGGCCCCTCTTTGTCCCTGGACACCATGTCTACCTGGAAATGGGTAATGAGTCTGTCAGAAGAAGCACAGTTTTTTAGTGGATGACTAAAGAAAGAAGAGTGAAGCAGCTATAGGAAGGGAGGTTCGGAGGAAACTATTAGAAATTGAATTCAGGATTTCCAGTCAGTCTGGAGCCAAGAACAGCCAAATATAAGTATTCAAGCCTAACCATCCAAATCTCTCTTTTCCTAACTTCAGACATGGGTCAGGCAGCTTTTAAAAACAGGGCCTTTGCAACCTCAAAATATCTGATACAAATTTTAGAAAAAGTAAAAAAAAAAAAAAAAAAAAAAAAATTGCATCATGTCAGATAAACAGTTGCATCAAAAAGGCCCCTCTGCACATTTAGCTGTTCAAACAGTTAACTGAATTTCAGATGCAGAATATTATGATCCTAAATTCGAAGTATTAACTGTATGTGCAGAGAGTGAAGGGGAAAATAGCCTAACTCTTCTTTATTGTATCACACAAGATAATGTAAATGAAAATATCTTATAAATTATAGTTATACTGTGAAAGTTTTTGGATTGGTTTATCATTAATATTTTCCCTGACCAAAGGCAGGAAGGAAAGTTAGATACAGAAGCTAGGAGTCTATGATATATGAAGACTGTGAGCAGGACAGAAACTTCACAGATGGGGTGTTCCTAATAAATGCTTAAAAAGCAAAGGCTTGCAAAAAGAAAAAAAATTCTTTGGAAAGCCATCCTTTGGACATACAACACAGATTCTCCTTCCCTGCTAGTCACACATAAGATTCTGACTTCCTGGAACTATTAATGAAAGTTCCTACATCTCTTGGCAATAGCTCTCAAGCGCAACAGTTTTCCTTGTCAAATGGGAAGGAAGCAGAGTCTGCAAAGAGCCAGGGCAGACAGTGAGGGATCAATTCATGTGGTGCACAAGAAAGAAAGGGTCAGGTAGATGAAACTGTCGTGCCAAAGAAAGGGCCTCACTGGGTTCTGAGATGATCAGTTGCAAGGTGCATCATGAGTAAAGCACAGGTAACAATACAGTTGATTAATTTTCAAAAGATCTCATTTTTGAAAATATCTTCAAGGTTATCCTTATTATAACATTGCTCTCATTTGAATTCTGACATCCTTTCTTGATGTAGAGAGAAAAAGATGGCGTTATTAGGCAGGAAATTCTCAAAGGAAGGTGGACCGGAGGCGGGGCAAGATGGCGGACTGGTGAGCTGTATGTTTTAGTTACTTCTCCAGGAAAGTAGGTAGAAAGCCAGGAACTGCGTGGACTGGACACCACAGAGCAATCTGGCTTTGGGCATACTTCATACAACACTCATGAAAATGTGGAACTGCTGAGATCAGCGAAATCTGTAAGTTTTTGTGGCCAGGGGACCCGCACCCCTCCCTGCCAGGCTCAGTCCCGTGGGAGGAGGGGCTGTCAGCTCCGGGAAGGAGAAGGGAGAACTGCAGTGGCAGCCCTTATCAGAAACTCATTCTACTGATCCAAACTCCAACCATAGACAGACTGAGACCAGACACCAAAGAATCTGAGAGCAGCCAGCCCAGCAGAGAGGAGACACGCATAGAAAAAAACAGCACAAAAAACTCCAAAATAAAAGCGGAGGATTTTTGGAGTTCTGGTGAACATAGAAAGGGGAAGGGCAGAGCTCAGGCCCTGAGGCTCATATGCAAATCCCGAAGAAAAGCTGATCTCTCTGCCCTGTGGACCTTTCCTTAGTGGCCCTAATTGCTTTGTCTCTTAGCATTTCAATAACCCATTTGATCTCTGAGGAGGGCCCTTTTTTTTTTTTTTTTTTTTTTAATCCTTTTTTCTTTTTCTAAAACAATTACTCTAAGAAGCCCAATACAGAAAGCTTCAGAGACTTGCAATTTGGGCAGGTCAAGACAAGAGCAGAACTAAGAGAGCTCTGAGACAAAAGGCAATAATCCAGTGGCTGAGAAAATTCACTAAACACCACAACTTCCCAAGAAAAGGGGGGTGTCCGCTCACAGCCATCATCCTGGTGGACAGGAAATACTCCTGCCCATCGCCAGACCCATAGCCCAGAGCTGCCCCAGACAACCTAGTGTGATGGAAGTGCTTCATATAACAGGCACACACCACAAAACTGGGCATGGACATTAGTCTTCCCTGCAACCTCAGCTGATTGTCCCAGAGTTGGGAAGGTGGAGCAGTGTGAATTAACAAAGCCCCATTCAGCCATCAGTTCAGCAGACTGGGAGCCTCCTTACACAGCCCAGCAGCCCAGAACCGCCCTGGGGGGACGGCACTCACCTGTGACATAGCACAGTCATTCCTCAACAGAGGACCAGGGGGTGCACAGCCTGGAAGAGGGACCCACTTGCAAGTCTCAGGAGCCATACGCCAATGCCAAGGACTTGTGGGTCAGTGGCAGAGACAAACCGTGACAGGACTGAACTGAAGGATTAGACTATTGCAGCAGCTTTAAAACTCCAGGATCACCAGGAAGATTTGATTGTTAGAGCCACCCCCTCTCCCTGACTGCCCAGAAACAGGCCCCATATACAGGGCGGGCAACACCAACTACACACGCAAGCTTGGTACACCAATTGGACCCCACAAGACTCACTCCCTCACTCACAACAAAGGCAAAGCAGGGGAGAACTGGCTTGTGGAGAACAGGTGGCTCGTGGATGCCACCTGCTGGTTAGTTAGAGAAAGTGTACTCCACGAACCTGTAGATCTGATTAATTAGAGATAAGGACTTCAATTGGTCTACAAATCCTAAAAGAACCCTATCAAGTTAAGCAAATGCCAAGAGGCGAAAAACAACAGAAAATTTTAAAGCATATGAAAAAAACAAGACGATATGGATAACCCAAGTCCAAGCATCCAAATCAAAAGATCAGAAGAGACACAGTACCTAGAGCAACTAATCAAAGAACTAAAGATGAACAATGAGACCATGGCACGGGATATAAAGGACATCAAGAAGAGCATGGAACAGGATATAAAGGACATCAAGAAGACCGTAGAAGAGCATAAAGAAGACATTGCAAGACTAAATAAAAAAAAAAAAGGACAAATGGGGTGGGATGGGGGGATGATTTGGGTGTATTTTTTCACTTTTATTTTTTATTCTTGTTCTGGTTCTTTCTGATGTAAGGAAGATGTTCAGGGATGGATTGTGGTGATGAACGCATAACTGTGTTATCATACTGTGGACAGTGGATTGTATATCATGGATGATTGTGTGGTGTGTGAATGTATTTCAATAAAACTGAATTTAATAAAAAAAAAAGAAATAACAAGGATTAAAGCAGAAATAAATGACATAGAGAACAAAAAAAACAATAGAGAGGATAAATATCACCAAAAGTTGGTTCTTTGAGAAGATCAACAAGATTGACAAGCCCCTAGCTAGACTGACAAAATCAAAACAAGAGAAGATCCATATAAACAAAATAATGAATGAAAAAGGTGACATAACTGCAGATTCTGAAGAAATTAAAAAAATTATAAGAGGATACTATGAACAACTGTATGGCAACAAACTGGATAATGTAGAGGAAATGGACAATTTCCTGGAAACATATGAACAACCTAGACTGACCAGAGAAGAAATATAACACCTCAATCAACCCATCACAAGCAAAGAGATCCAATCAGTCATCAAAAATCTTCTGACAAATAAATGCCCAGGGCCAGATGGCTTCACAGGGGAATTCTACCAAACTTTCCAGAAAGAACTGACACCAATCTTACTCAAACTCTTTCAAAACATTGAAGAAAATGGAACACTACCTAACCCATTTTATGAAGCTAACATCAATCTAATATCAAAACCAGGCAAAGATGCTACAAAAAAGGAAAACTACCGGCCAATCTCCCTAATGAATATAGATGCAAAAATCCTCAACAAAATACTTGCAAATCGAATCCAAAGACCCATTAAAAAAGTCATACACCATGACCAAGTGGGATTCATTCCAGGCATGCAAGGATGGTTCAACATAAGAAAATCAATCAATGTATTACAACACATTAAAAACTCGAAAGGGAAAAATCAAATGACCATCTCAATAGATGCTGAAAAAGCATTTGACAAAATCCAACATCCCTTTTTGATAAAAACACTTCAAAAGGTAGGAATTGAAGGAAACTTCCTCAATATGATAAAGAGCATATATGAAAAACCCACAGCCAGCATAGTACTCAATGGTGAGAGACTGAAAGCCTTCCCTCTAAGATCAGGAACAAGACAAGGATGCCCGCTATCACCACTGTTATTCAACATTGTGCTGGAAGTGCTAGCCAGGGCAATCCGGCAAGACAAAGAAATAAAAGGCATCCAAATTGGAAAAGAAGAAGTAAAACTGTCATTGTTTGCAGATGATATGATCTTATATCTGGAAAACCCTGAGAAATCAACGATACAGCTACTAGAGCTAATAAACAAAGTTAGCAAAGTAGCGGGATACAAGATTAATGCACATAAGTCAGTAATGTTTCTATATGCTAGAAATGAACGAACTGAAGAGACAATCAAGAAAAAGATACCATTTTCAATAGCAACTAAAAAAATCAAGTACCTAGGAATCAACTTAACCAAAGATGTAAAAGACCTATACAAAGAAAACTACATAACTCTACTAACAGAAATAGAAGGGGACCTTAAAAGATGGAAAAATATTACATGTTCATGGATAGGAAGGCTAAATGTCATTAAGATGTCAATTCTACCCAAACTCATCTACAGATTCAATGCAATCCCAATCAAAATTCCAACAACCTACTTTGCAGACTTGGAAAAGCTACTTATCAAATTTATTTGGAAAGGGAAGATGCCTCGAATTGCTAAAGACACTCTAAAAAAGAAAAATGAAGTGGGAGGACTTACACTCCCTGACTTTGAAGCTTATTATAAAGCCACAGTTGTCAAAACAGCATGGTACTGGCACAAAGATAGACATATAGATCAATGGAATCGAATTGAGAATTCAGAGATAGACCCTCAGATCTATGGCCGACTGATCTTTGATAAGGCCCCCAAAGTCACTGAACTGAGTCATAATGGTCTTTTCAACAAATGGGGCTGGGAGAGTTGGATATCCATATCCAAAAGAATGAAAGAGGACCCCTACCTCACACCCTACACAAAAATTAACTCAAAGTGGACCAAAGATCTCAATATAAAAGAAAGTACCATAAAACTCCTAGAAGATAATGTAGGAAAACATCTTCAAGACCTTGTATTAGACGGCCACTTCCTAGACTTTACACCCAAAGCACAAGCAACAAAAGAAAAAATAGATAAATGGGAACTCCTCAAGCTTAGAAGTTTCTGCACCTCAAAGGAATTTCTCAAAAAGGTAAAGAGGCAGCCAACTCAATGGGAAAAAATTTTTGGAAACCATATATCTGACAAAAGACTGATATCTTGCATATATAAAGAAATCCTACAACTCAATGACAATAGTACAGACAGCCCAATTATAAAATGGGCAAAAGACATGAAAAGACAGTTCTCCAAAGAGGAAATACAAATGGCCAAGAAACACATGAAAAAATGTTCAGCTTCACTAGCTATTAGAGAGATGCAAATTAAGACCACAATGAGATACCATCTAACACCGATTAGAGTGGCTGCCATTAAACAAACAGGAAACTACAAATGCTGGAGAGGATGTGGAGAAATTGGAACTCTTATGCATTGTTGGTGGGACTGTATAACGGTTCAGCCACTCTGAAAGTCAGTCTGGCAGTTCCTTAGAAAACTAGATACAGAGTTACCATTCAATCCAGCGATTGCACTTCTCGGTATATACCCGGAAGATCGGAAAGCAGCGACACGAACAGATATCTGCACGCCAATGTTCATAGCAGCATGATTCACAATTGCCAAGAAATGGAAACAACCCAAATGTCCTTCAACAGATGAGTGGATAAATAAAATGTGGTATATATACACGATGGAATACTACACGGCAGTAAGAAGGAACGATCTCGTGAAACATATGACAACATGGATGAACCTTGAAAGCATAATGCTGAGCGAAATAAGCCAGGCACTAAAAGAGAAATATTATATGCTACCACTAATGTGAACTTTGAAAAATGTAAAACAAATGGTTTATAATGTAGAATGTAGGGGAACTAGCGATAGAGAGCAATTAAGGAAGGGACAACAATAATCCAAGAAGAACAGACAAGCTATTTAACGTTCTGGGGATGCCCAGGAACGACTATGGTCTGTTAATTTCTGATGGATATAGTAGGAACAGGTTCACAGAAATGTTGTTATATTAGGTAACTTTCTTGGGGTAAAGTAGGAACAGGTTGGAAGTAAAGCAGTTATCTTAGGTTAGTTGTCTTTTTCTTACTCCCTTGTTATGGTCTCTTTGAAATGTTCTTTTATTGTATTTTTTTTTTTCATACAGTTGATTTAAAAAAAGAAAAAAAAGGGGAAAAAAAAAGGGAAAAAAAATATGTAGTGCCCCCTTGAGGAGCCTGTGGAGAATGCAGGGGTATTGGCCTACCCCACCTCGATGGTTGCTAATATGACCACAGATATAGGGGACTAGTGGTTTGATGGGTTGAGCCCTCTACCATAGGTTTTACCCTTGGGAAGATGGTTGCTGCAAAGGAGAGGCTAGGCCTCCCTATATTTGTGCCTAAGAGCCTCCTCCCGAATGCCTCTTTGTTGCTCAGATGTGGCCCTCTCTCTCTAGCTAAGCCAACTTGAAAGGTGAAATCACTGCCCTCTCCCCTACGTGGGATCAGACACCCAGGGGAGTGAATCTCCCTGGCAACGTGGAATATGACTCCCGGGGAGGAATGTAGACCCGGCATCATGGGACGGAGAACATTTTCTTGACCAAAAGGGGGATGTGAAGGGAAATGAAATAAGCTTCAGTGGCAGAGAGATTCCAAAACGAGGCGAGAGGTCACTCTGGTGGGCACTCTTACGCACACTTTAGACAACCCTTTTTAGGTTCTAAAGAATTGGGGTAGCTGTTGGTGGATACCTGAAACTATCAAACTACAACCCAGAACCCATGAATCTCGAAGACAGTTGTATAAAAATGTAGCTTATGAGGGGTGACAGTGGGATTGGGAAAGCCATAAGGACCACACTCCACTTTGTCTAGTTTATGGATGGATGAGTAGAAAAATAGGGGAAGGAAACAAACAAACAGACAAAGGTACCCAGTGTTCTTTTTTACTTTAATTGTTTTCATTTTAATTATTATTCTTGTTATTTTTGTGTGTGTGCTAATGAAGGTGTCAGGGATTGATTTAGGTGATGAATGTACAAGTATGTAATGGTACTGTGAACAATCAAATGTACGATTTGTTTTGTATGACTGCGTGGTATGTGAATATATCTC
The DNA here is from genome assembly GCF_015220235.1 of Choloepus didactylus. Taxonomy (NCBI): domain Eukaryota; kingdom Metazoa; phylum Chordata; class Mammalia; order Pilosa; family Megalonychidae; genus Choloepus; species Choloepus didactylus. Next base: position 20,930,325 of record NC_051309.1, read on the forward strand.
AATAAAATGAAGATTAAAAAAAAAAGAAAAAAAAAGGAAGGTGCTAAAGCCTGTATGTCACTGAAAGAAAGGTGGTGTCAACTCTTGGCGAGGGCAAAGAGGCCTGTATCCTCCTCTTTGCTTACCAAGGTCTGGCTAGACACAAAGAAACTACTTTTAGAAAAAAGTAAAGCCAAAGGGGTGTCACGTACTCATGCTCACACACATACACAATAAAGCAGAAAAATGAATCCAGAAATTATTAACTTCCCAATAGCAATACAATGAAAAAAGAAAAATCATTGAAGTTTTGGCCATCTTCCTCACTGGACATTTGAGGAGGGAAACGTGAATAAGAAGTAGTAGTAGTAGAAGGATCTGCAGATCTTCCTCAAAGTGGAAGATGTTAAGAGTGAGTCTGAGGGCAGAGAAAATATTGGTCAAAAGAAAATGGACATTTCATAGGCTGGGATTTTACCAAGCCTTATGTCCATACATTATGTCAATCTGCATGTATCTACTTAAGTTACCATCCATTGTCTTTAAAAAAATATTCACTGGTAACAATCTGCTAATATTAAATGGTTTAACAGTACTAAATACACTGATTGTTTATTTTAGACTGCACTTTTATGTGACCCAATGGCCATTAGAAAGTATGCTTTCAGGTATTACTTTCACTTCTATAGTGACATGAAAACAATTTTCCAACCATTTCTAGAAGGGTCTTCAGTTTCCATTTGTATATGGAATTGCAAAGGTCTGTTACTTTTTCTGAAAATTACTTTAATAATTTTTAATTGTTATTGCAATTAGCTCTGAAAAGAGTGATAATCCGGAGAAAGAAATCCAGCAATTGGAACGTATCATTTATTTTTTGTCCTATTATTTTTTATTTATTGGGAAACTGTTCATGGAGAATTGTTGAATATTTTCATTCCATCAGCCTTTAAAAACTGGAGACAAAGTGTAGATTTCTAATTTACAGACAAGAAACTTTTTTAATGCCTAAAAAAAGAAAAACAGAATAGCAATAAAATAAGTACTAATTTAAGTGAGGAATTAATAATAACCAGTTGTTAGAAAATAGAAACATTATAGGAAAACACAAGAAATATGAAAGCTGGAGTATTTTCATTTAAAAATAAAACTGTTGAAGCTATTTAATTTATAACTGCTACTAAACAAATTAAAATACAGTCTGGAAACCACTGCTGTGATTCATTACAGGACTGACGGCATGGTGCTTTTGTCTGGATTCCTGAAATCATGATTTGAAACATCTAACCTGCCAGGTACACAGTCCATAACTGAGAACCTGTAGCCTTTTTTCTGTGTCATATAACCATGATTTTCTGGGTGGAAAATAAAAGTGACTTTGATAAAAGTCTGAACTTGATCAAAACAGATTTGGGTGACTCTGAATCTTCATCTTACTTTGATGCTGCTTCTTTTATCTCTATCAGACAATTAGAGCTTCATGCCCACTTCAGTCTTTTCATGCATAAAATGAAAATAATCTTCCTTACCATCTCTCATGAAGTTATAAGAATGATTATGAAATCACATTCAAACTGACTGAGCCATGTGGGTACCCTATGGTGTTATGCTACACTTCTTTCAATGGTCATTAAGAACACAGCATCACAAATTATTTTTGTATCATAGTGGTTTTTTTTTTTTTTTGTTTTTTTGCTTTTTTTTAAATAACATTTGAGTTATTTACAGTTCTGTTCCATTTTATCCCACATGAACTTCTTAGGGGTCATCACTCTAATATCAGAAATAGCAATTGATAACTATCAAGGTAAAAGGGACCCAGAAATGTCACCTCATTCTATCTCCTTTCTTACTGCCAAAGAACATATAAATCACTTCAAATGGAGGAGGCCATATCTTACTTTTAAAGACTTGTTCATCTGAAGAGTTCATCTATCTCTGATGAAGGAAAACTGATGCAGCTAAGTTCAAATAATGCAAATAGAATTTTAACCCAATTTCAGCTTCTGTTGAGGCAAAATGCTATGAATTACAATAAGATATTTGTTCTTCATGTGTATTTAAACAGGCCGTAGGGTAAACCTGACATTTGATTTGGAATTATACTCCTTTTACTAAAGCACAGGAAAATTTATACTGCACGTTTCAGAATTATAATCAAGTCAATGATAGCATCTTAATCACTGTTTAAGGAAAAACAGTTAACTGGAGTAACAATGTAAAAAGAAAACAGTGAGACCCCAGGATTTGTCTCAGAATAATCTATCCTTACAAAAAAGTGATAAAATTCAAATTCAGCCAAAACACAAGAATAAGAACTGTAAAGTATACAAGTTTGTAGGTGTGTGTATACATACACATATATTATTTAGACCTTCATGAAAGCATTTTATTTTTCTTTGCTATAAGTCACCTAGAAGCCCTGCCCAGGATCGTAGGTCACTGATGTCCTCAGAGCTCCCTCTTTGCTGCTCTCTCAGCTGTCAGGGAGATACTGCAAACCCCTTCTACTTTTCTGAAGGATGTTCCACTACCAGTAGCTGTCCCTCAGTTCCACCTACTGATTTGACCAAAGTAACTCTCTCTTTGGGTGATAAACAAAACCCCAACATTTCCTCCTCCATATTAAGGTTATGATTTCAGTGGAATAAATCCATTGACTTTTTTTTTCTTAACCTCAGTCAGTTCAGAGGCTGTTTCCTTTAGAGAGGACCCTGTGCTCCCCTGCTAATGCAGCTAAAAATACTACTACATATCAGAAAAGTATGTATTTAATTTTGTTAAAGTGCGTAAAAATTCCCAAGGTCTGGTAAAGTGAAAACTATTCAGACTGTAGGGTAAATTCCTACTAATACACGCAAAAAACAGCAAGTATGCATTGTAATTATTTTATCGATGAGCATTTCTCACAACGATGTACTGAGACTGAGAACTGCATTCAAATGTGAGCCCTGCATCTACTGGGTTAATAATCTGTGTATAATAAGTAAGAATAGTTTGTGCATGTATCATTTTCTGCAGTACCTTTGTAACAAACGGATTTAAGTGCCTTTTTGGAACAGTTATTGGGCAGAATTGATTTGGTGGCCAGTAGATTGACTTACACAGCAAAATTGTGCCCAGGTTTATTCTGGCATCTAAATAGAGTTTTAAGCAAATGGAAGGGCCCATAGTGCCAGAGTGAAGTTTTTCATCAAAGTAAACTGAGATGTTCTTGATTAAAAGAGGTTCAGTGAAATACAGTGGGTTAAAATACCCATTGACAGCAGGCCAAAATGAAAGAAAGAAAAGAAACCTTTTGAGTTGCATTAGAAATTTTAAAAGAAATTTTTTCACATTGAAATTGTATACTTTTATGTGATTGGAGTAAAATTGATGAGATGTTCTAATTGCAAAACTGTTTTGTGTCGCAATGTAAAGAAACAGCTTTACAGAGGGGATAGCTATAGATGGTGTGGTAAATGTACATATTTATTGAGTTTTACTTGTTTTGCATGCAAGCCCCAATCACCTTTCCAAACCTGTAACAAATCCATCCTTTTTCATTTTAGGTTAATTTCTTGAGGGCAGGGACTGTGTTCTTTTCGCTGCTGTATCCCCAGTGCCTGTTCACTGCTTAGGGCATGTTCCTTGACCGTTTTCAGCCTCAGTTTCCTTTTCTGTATATTGGACATTACCACATAAAATTCCTAGTATTTTTGTGAATATTAAATGTGTCAATATGTGTAAAGCAATTAGAACAATGTCTTAGAATAGAAACATACCCGTACAAATTACATACAGGAAATAAAATGGGCAATTTAAAAACTTGGTTAGCTTTGATTCTTTCTTTGCATAAGTGCTGTTTTGTTTTTGTTCTTTGTTTTGCCCTGTGCCTTGTTATTTTTGTCTCTTATTTCTTCCTCTCTTACTTCATCCCCTCTCTGAAACCCCTTCTCCCTCTCTGTCCTCTGCATTCTTTTCTCCCTCTTTACTTCAACAAAGAGATCAGTAATTTTTCTGCTTTTCTGTGTCTTGTTTAATTATTTCTGTACAATGTCAGTTTTCTGTCTGCCCCATCCACGTGGTGTGCTTGGAAAGCAGGCGACTTGCAGCCTAAACACGCACCCTCTGCCGCAGTTGCCATGTTTCTGCTAGCGGGCGAACCCCACTCTCTCCACTTATGATGACCCACCAGGAGAGCCTGCTGAATTTCAAACTAGATGCCACTTTATGTTTTTTATATCTGTGGTTAACTCTCTTTCAGATGTAGTTCAGAAAGTATGATATGAAAATGTGACTTTGGTCGAATCCCCTCAAAATGCCTACTAGCTGCATAATCAAGAGGTGGTTGTGCTTTTAGTGGAAACATTAGCCTAAGATTGCCTTTCAAAATTATAAAATGGCTTTTTAAATTCAGAACATCATGACATGCCCGGATATGGGTTATGAACCTCTTATCCTTCTTTGAAATTCAGAAGCTATACATGATAAATTTAAATTTCCTGCATTTAAAATGTTTCCTAAAATAGCTCAGTGCTTACTGGGATGGTTTTAAGTTTTTATTGATAATGACAGCAATATGCATCACAAATAGCATGTTTAATAATGAAAAAGGTTTTCTTTTCCTCTATTTTATCCTCAATTGTACATGGGAAGATATATTTGGTGTTCTAAAATTTTATCTATATTTAATACATCTTCAAAAATCCTGTTTGTATTTCTACATTAAGTAAATGATATGTAACATTTGCTGAATGTTATTAATATGTGTGAAGCCCTGTGCTAAACATCTCATATATTCATCCCAACAGCCCTATGAAATGTGTACTAAATATTATTCCTCATTTAAAGATTAGGGAATTGAAGCTTAGTGATGCTTAAGAAAAAAACTGGCTCAAGGTCAAATAGCTAATAAATGACAGAACCAGGATAAAATTCATAGATGATTAAGGCAGAGACCAAATCTACAAAAAGTTCACACTGTAGTGGAGGAAACAGACAGAAATATGCAGAATTGCACATGGCTATGGGGGATTGGTGTTAGCACTGATGGAGCACTTACCCTGGGCTGAGCAATACAGCAAGCATGGCACAAGCTCTATCTCAGCTCTTCCTAGCAATAACCTTATGCGGTAGGTGATTTTGTTGTTCCTGTTTTACAGATGAGGGCATAGAGGTTTAGAAGGGTCTATTGGTTTGCCCAAAGTCACAAAGCCTGTTAGTGTCCCAGCCCAGATCGGGATCTGGACTCTAGGGTTTGAGTGGCATGACTCAAAACACCCGCTGTACTCTCCTCTCTGTTCCCAGGAAGAAATAGGAATGTTTTCACCTGGTATATGTCACATTTAATTAACATTGAAATGCAGTAACTCTCACCCTTTATTACCATGCCTCCTTTTTTCTCCCATTAGAAATAGCTACCCTGTAGGGAATTCTAAGGAAAAACAGAGAATGTTGATGGGAAACGCTTTGCCTGCACCTCCCAATCTTTCCCCAGCTTTGCACAAGTTCCTTGTGGTGTAAACCTTGAGATACTCTTAGCTATATCAGAAAAATCTGTCCATGAGACTATGCTCCATTTAGTCTTTTTTTTTTTTTTTTTTTTTTTTTAATTAATGCAACCTCTCCTTCTTATGTGAAACGTAAGTTTTCTTTCTTACCCATACTAAGCTATTTGGAGCTTCTGGAGCTTCAGATATATGAAAATAATTCTATTCCATGAAAATGCTAGTATATATTAGCAACAACAAATTTTATTAAGCAAACTATAGTTTTTACCATATTAGGAATTTTATTTATGATAACTTGTTGGTATAATTATTTCCCATCTGTACTGCTATTTCGTCCTTTTTGTGAGTTAAAATCTGGGCAGATACTCATTATTACTTGGTAGTTTCCCCAGTAGTTTCCAAAGTGGTCAATGGAAGTATGGATTTATGATTTTCCCAGTCAGACTCTGAGAGAGGTTAAACTGCGGAGGAAAGTAAAATTACCAGTAATTAAATTTATGGGCAGGTTTGCTATCTAAAGCAAAATTTATTGCTTCAGAGTGAAAGATAGTTTAGACACTTTCACATAAAGCGAATCTATTTTTACATGATATAGGTATTATACATTGCTGTTTCAATTTATATAATTAAAGTGATATCATTGCAGTCTAAGGTTAATGGGATACTCAACTGGAAACCATACGTTGTGGGCAATAAAATAGCAGCATTGCAGTACTGGCTCTTTTGTTAAAAGCTGATGCAGTATTTTAGCACTACTAGATTCTATTCTACCATTTAAAAATCTTTAGAATAAGTAAGAAACAAAGGCATGCCAATAAAAAAATCATACTTTTGAAAGTTGCCTTTATTTTTTAGAAGCATATATATTAAATGAGTATATATAAAGGCCACTTAAGATAAATATACTTGGGAATTATTTCCATCCTACTTCCTTTATTTCTGGAAAAGAATAAAATGCCAAAATTAGACTTCTTAATTTATAATTTTAGGATATATAATATAGGTGTTCTTAAATTAAAAATCATTGAGATCTTCTGAAATATTAAAAAATACATTCTTGAATCATAATATTTCAAAAATTTTCCTACCAGAATTAAAGGTAGTAAGATATAGGTAAGAGACATAAGTAACTAGTGTATATATCTATATATATCTATATGTCCCCATGTTTGCTGATGGTGAGGTTTTCCCTCTCTCTCTCTCTCACTCACACACACACACACACACACATGAATGCACACCCACACATACACACCTATTTAGGAAATAGATGTATTATTTAATATTTATTCAGCATTGATATAAATAGAGAAAGAGGTGATAAAATAATGTATCTATTCCCACTCTTAAAAACTTTTAACTCAAATTCAGATCAAATTAAGAATGGTTTCTATAGTCTGTACAAAATTCTGTGAATATATCAAAATAATATATCGTGTATTGTAAGCTCATGTTGATATATGAAAGTAAAATTAAGAGAAGGACTCTGTAACCCAATGTCTAGAGTTGAACCAAAACAGACTAGTCTTTTAAGGGAGTGCAATAATTGACAGGGGTCAGGATAGCCTAAAGCAGTAGCCACTTTCTGATGGCTGTGGCCTAATAAACGGGCTCCTGTTATAGTAAGAAATATTAAACCAAGTACAGAAATGTTATGAGGAACCCAAAGAGTGTACTAAATATGCTAGTTCCTAGCAAGTGTAGTTGATAATTTTGAAATTGCCTTGCAAAAGTCTATTGCATTCATCAGCTGAAGAATGGATAAACAAAATGTGGTATATCCCTACAATGAAGTATTAATTGACAATAAAAAAAAAATACTGATACGGGGCTATACTACAATGTGTGGGGTAGGAAAGAGGAGTGACTGCTAATGGATAAAAGGTTTCTTTTTGGGGTAATGAAAATGGCCTAAAATTAGATTAGGACAATGATTGCTCAGCTCCTTAAATATTCTAAAAACCACTGAATTGTATAGTTTAAATGGGTGAACTTCATGGTACGGTATATTATATCCCAATAAAAATGTTTTTAAAAGTCCAGTTTTAAATAAATTTAAAACGATTTTCTCCTTGGTAACTACTTTTTGTTAAGAGCTGATGTTTGTTAGTTTACTTATCAGTTCTTTAATTTGTAGGTGGTTTTTCAGCTGAACCTTGTCTTCCATTGAGAGCATTTCCTTAATTATCAAAATTCATTTTCAGCTGAAATATGTAAACTTAGAAGAAAGTCCTGTTGATTATCTCTGTAGACAATGGCTTTTTGCAAAGTTGGAACTGATTATAAACATTGATATTGACTTTTCACTGACAAATGTATGTTAAAAATAAACTCTGATGTTCTGAAATAGTGTACTTGAGTCGTTCTTACACAAAGATTCCTAATACCTTCCTTTGGCCTTGTTAAAGAATGTCAGCTCTCTTTGTTACTGCTATTAAGCTTAACTGAAAACTCCTTAGTCATCTATGTGATTGCTCTGTAATACCAACACAACCTCTTTTACCTTCTATTGAATTGTTAACTGCAGCAAACTGTCTTCTTACCATTCACCGCCCACCCCCAGTGATGACACAATTAATGTAATTGTCTTTTGTCTTCCCATGCTGGTCTCTTCTTTCGAAATAACTTATTTTTTCACTTTCCCTAAGAACCAATCAATGGCCTCTTTTAAAAGCAATTCCTGGTTTATTTGCCCCCTTACTTTAATTAGACCCCATTATTTAATTCATATATGCATGCCATCTTGTTATCATGAGTTTGTTTTTACTCTTTATTCATGTGCATGTGCCTGGTCTTTCTATTGATATTAGTCTTTTTAAAGAGAATAATAGAATCTCATATTTTATGTATCTCAAAAAATGAATGCTACAATTCCTGATACAAAAGCATGGAGTTGGGTTTTCAGGAAATGATCATTTTCTGGTTGGCATTCATATCCTATGGATTAAATGATGAAACTCACACATATCTCTGAACCCAGTATAGATAGAATTAAATGATGCTTTAATGTCCGTCAGCTGAGACTGAGGCTGTTGTTTAGGTTGAATAGACTTTCAGTGACTATTTTATGTCATCTTTAACTGATTTCATTAAAAATATTTGGATCATGAAAAATAATATTTTAACATCTCTCAGGGATCAAAGAATAAGTACATCATTATCTTAAATTAACAGAATAGAAGAGGACATTTTCATATAATATTCCCTAAGAAAGACATCAAGTTTTCTTAAATAAGCAATTAGGTTGAGAATGTAAATGTCAATAAGTAAAATACTAATTTGCTAATCAGTTAGGGACGTGTTTATTTATGCTTTATTGACCCCACCAGGTACTGTGTTAGACACAAGGGATACAATGCTGAATTATTCAGTGTCTGTTCTCAAGGAACTTTCTGCTGTAGCAGGATGTGCAAACAAGTAAGCTACCGATTGTAATCCAGAATGGTACCAGTTAATCGCAGGATGCTACAGGAACACAAGGGAAGGAGCCTTCTCCTGTAGTAGGGTGTTTCAGAAAAAAATATCAAGAGGAAATAATATTTAACTCTTCCCCAAAAGATGAGGAAGGTTAACCGAGTGAACGAGGATCTGTGACTATCCCAGGCAGAGAGAACTGCGTTTGCAGAGGCATGCATGCATGTAAGATTGTTTATGCATATAAATTTCCAATAATCCGTACAATAGCTAAGAAGCTCAGTGGCACAGTCTTTTTTGAATATTACCTATCATCTCCTAGACCCCAAGCAATGATAAAATGAAGTATTTCCTCCTTTATTGTTTCTGGAATTTATGTATTTTCTTACTGATATTTTTATCAGCTCACATCGCAGTGGTCACTTCATTTGCTTGCTTTCGGTTTCTGAATCTGACCTTCTTGAGAGCAGACACTGGGATATTTTTATCTTTTCTTTTTTTTAATTCTAGGAATAAGCAGTTTGTTCAGCCACACTGCCCTCAATAAATAATTCCTGAAGTGAACTGAGTTGAACTAATGGAAGTGAAGGAAAGTAACATGTGTGAGTGCTTTTGTGAATAAGATGTGGCTAGACACTTCACACCTTCACAGAGAATACACGGGGTCATCCTCTCCTCACAGTAACCCTGACAGAGCAGTGCTTGCCACTTTTTCTCACTGTTCTACTTGAGAAAACATAATTGAAAGGATCTCAGTAACTTGACCAAGATCACGTGGTCATGTAGTTATTGTGGGGTGGGACCAAGGATTCCTATCCCAACCTGTTTCCGGGCTTTTCCCACCACCACTCTCCAGTGTTACACTTCAGGCATCTAGAGGTGTTTTCACACTGTTGTGGTTATCCCTGTTCAGATGTGACCAAGCACTTGGGGTATCACAAAACAAGGATTATCAGCTCAGTGGTCCTTCTCACAAAAGACACACAGAGAGCTGCTCTTTTATTATTTGTTGCCATAGATACTATTCTTAGACACGTGTTGTGTATCTCCTCCTTGAATGTACTTAATGGGAGTATTTATTGGTAACCTAAAAGATGACTTAAATATCATTTGTAAAGATTGATGCTGATATGAAGCAATGTTTTACATACGATTTTGGAGAGAAGAAAGACAAAGGATAATGGTGTTTTTCTTTCTTTTCTTGTTTTCTTTTTCCCTTTTTACCTTGTGAATTCTCTATTATTTCAAGATTAATACCCTAGTTAAAAGATTTCATCTTAGGTGGAGTTTCAAAAATGGGCCTCTTATCTAACTCTCTTCTCTGTCCAGAGAATTGTATTATTCTTAGCTTTAATGATGCATCCCGTTTTTCATTTCCTGTCATCATTTACTACTTCCAACTGGATGTTAAGTACCCAAAAGCCACATTTATAAGCTAAACACAAGCTAGAAAGTATCATTTATTAGAGGTGTTCCAATGGGCAGGGTTACTTACATGGGGTTCAAGTACCATTGCATTGCAATGACCTAGCAGACTTGTTAGAAATACAGATTCCTGGACCTTCCTCCAGAAATTTAGCCTCAGGATTTCTGTGATTGAGCTCAGAAGTCTGTTTTTAAAACAACCTCCCCAGATGATTATTATGAATGAATCTCAAGCCATACTTTGAAATCACAATTGTAGGGTGACTGAACCATAAAGCCAGGAGCCAGTTTTGGCTCCTGTAAGTGTGAGGCAGCAGTGGTTAAGAGCTTTGGAGAACATCAGGGCCAAATTCGAATCCCAGCTCCACTACCTCCAGCTGCACGACTCAGGTGAATTACTTAATCTCTGATATCTCAGTTTCTCGTTTTCCAAATAGTAATAAAAAAATTTTATCTTCATGGGATTATAGCAACAATTAAATAAATCAAAGTGTGTGGCCTGGCAGTTAGCAGACGCTCAGTACATAATAGTTTGTATATTATCTTATTCCATCAATTCTAAGGCACATACTTTTTCACACTTAAATTTCCATGGAGTCTTTCAATTGTTGCCAACAGGTTGCATGAAGACCTTCTGGTGACACTTTCTATTAAGAGCAAGGAATTACTGATACCAAAGTATATTAGAGATAAGAAGAAAAGCGGATAGCTATTATTCCTATTCACAGAAGCTTTAGCTGCCAAGTGCTAAAAGTTTCTCAGGTTTTCCATGACAAAAGAATTTTCAGTGGAAGAAAAACTCCAGCAATCCCTGAAAAGGGCTCATTTATATATCTGACAAGGAATGGTTGAAACACCTACTTTACCCAGGGTTATATTAAGACCTTGAAGAGAAATGATAAATATAGAAAAGACAGTCCTGCTCATTATAAGGCAGCAGTTACATTGGTGTTAAGAACATACTGTAAAAAAGTAACAACCAGAGAAATATCACAAAGAAATAATTACCTCAGATTTCACTCTGTGAATAAATACTTTTGAATACATGAATGAGTGAATAGGTAGAGGCTAAGGAAAGCACACAGCTGATTTTCCCACTCTCAAATGTTGAATTATCGAGTACACTGAGCTTCCGTTCTTGGGGAAAATAACCTGCAAATTTGACATTTCTCGAAACATACTACCTGAAAAGAGATTTATATATGCAGTGTGTAGTTCGGTTCTCACCATGGTGCAAAGACTCATTAATCTGTATTTCTCCCTCTGATCTCTTTATTGAGCTCTAGTCTCATAACTCCAGTGTTTGATGAGGCACTTACATTTGCCTCGCCTCCTGTTGTCTTGATACCAATATGTCTAAAAGTTCCCTAAGAAATCCCATTTTCTTCCCTGATTTCACCCATTTTTTCTTATATTAGGCCTCAGAGCACAGATTTAGACTTAACAGCTTTCTCCCTTGTCCATATATATCCACCAAGTCACACATTTTGTAAATTTCTTCTTCAGACTTTTTTCTTACCCTGCCTGACTTACACAAACTTTTCCTGAAGGCCTATCCTATGCCAGGGATTTTGTAGGAACAAGATGAACCAAAACCCCTGCCTTCATTTGGCATATTGTGTAGCAGGAGACACAATTATCTAAGAAAGAAATTCAATAAAAAGTATTGAAGTGTGTGCAAGTTGCTATAGGAGCGCAGAAGAAGGAGTAACTGATTCCCCACTAATGAAAATAATTATGTGATGATTTTTGATACTTCATGCTATAAGTACTCATTTTTAAATAACAATATTATAATTTTTACCAGGCAAAACAATTCTAAGAGATATTTATTATCTCATAGATGACCAAATGGAGGCCCAGAGAGGCTAAGTGTCTTACACAGCATCACTTAGTTGATAGGTTACAGAGATCTTAACACTAGGCTCAGCTGAGTAGTTGGAGAAAACTATGTTGAAGGAAGTACAATTGGATCTGGATCTTGAAGAAAGTTTAACTCTATCTGCTGATGAAACGGATGAGGTACTTTAGGCAAAAAGAAAATGTGCAAATACCTAGAGAATTTGAAGAAGTTTTATAAAAGGTGAATTAAGATTAAGGGATTCATGAGTGAGGAGCTCAAGTGGAAAAAGAGGCACAGAAAGTATCAAAGAGGGCCCGAAAGTGAGACGATGCTTGGAGTTTTCATGGACCTGCAAGGAAGCCAGTGTGGCTTGAGCAGAATCCTAAGGAGAAGAGTAGAAGGGCCTGTGATCTAAAAGGAGGTATAGAACAGCTTGTTTGGGGGACCTGTAGGTCTTTGTGAGATTTTGGTCTTCCCCTTGAAGTGAGATTGGACATCATTGAAGAGTTTTGAGCAGAAGTGAGGCAAGATCAGCCCATAGAAAGGCAAGAATGGAAGGAGAGAAATAGTTTGGAGGCTAGTGTAATAACCCAGCCAAGAAGGGATGGTGGCATTGGTCAGGGTACTAAAAGTGCCAGTAGGTCAGTTTCTGGAAATATCTTGAAGAAAGATTTGAGTAGACTTGCTGGTGGATTGGATTTGAGGTGTGAAAACATATCATCAAGGAGGATCCCAAAGATTTTCATCTAAGCAACTGGAAGTATCGTTTCCCCTTAACTGAGATGGAGAAGACTTTGGGAGGAGCAGGTCAACAAGATTTTAGTTTTTGGAAACATAACTCAGATGTCAGTATGGAGGATGCATTCCAGGGATCATAAATCAAGGCAGAGAGATCAGCAGAGAGCTTTTTTGACCATCATGAAAGCGAGGTGTGCAGTGGCAGTGAAGAGTGGGAGGAATGACTTGATTGGAGACTGCTGAGAGAGCTTTGGGGATCACCTGGATGTAGTAGAGCGGGGATGAACTAAGATGGGGACCTCCACGGTACCCTGACTGTTGACCACTAAGCAATTTCTCAGGCCTCATCCTGGGAGGCCTGTATCCTCCTAATTATGCAAGTTCCAAAGGTATAAAGCCCCTCCTGTTTAAATGACTTCTGTTCACCCTGATTCATATCTTTCCTATCAAGATTGCTTTCAGAATGAGGTAGAGTTTATGGCCCTTCTCATTACCTTGTCATCTCAGAAAATGAGTAAGCCAAGCTTTCAAGTTTAAGGTGTTAATTATTTCAATTTCTGTTGAAAAATGCACAGCACAGCAAATTTCATATTTTCATGCCTGAACATTTACAACAACCTAACAAGACTGACCTAGTCTCCTTGTGCTCAGTCCCAGCTCCTCAGTATCTTGTGTATCATCCCCATACTTGTCTTCTCCAAACACTTCCCCCATTTAGCTATTCCCTTACTCTGAAAACTTCAGTGGTTCCAAACATTCCTCAAGATGACAATCACCTTAACTTGCACTGAAAACCCTAATTTGGAGCCAAGCCTAACTCCCAACTTTATTGTTTAATGTTCTCCAAAAATAGTTGCCTAGTTCACTGCAGAGCCACTGTCTCCAGCACTCTGTCTGGCACTGCTTCTCTGCCCATTGTCTCTGCCGACTCCAAAATTCAATTTCCAGATTAATCTTCCTAAAAATCAACCCCAATCAAGCCATTTCCTTACTCAGAAACAATTTTTTACTCTATTGCCTAGTGATGTAATTACAAACTCCTTCCTTGGCAGCTCCATCCAGCAAATGCAGTGGTTGTGACTCATTTTTCTTGTTCCACACAGTTCACAGAACAATACACTCCCTTTAACATCTCACGTTGCCTATTATGATCCTTAAGGAATAGGGAGATACAGTTGGGAGCACACAGCAGAAGCATCAAATAGGATAATTTTTATATATTTACCCAACATTTCTATAGTGCTTACTCTTACTATATGCCCTGTATTTTTGAATATTTTAAAGGTAGGAACTCACTGAATCCATCTATTGATAATATATTCTTTCTAAAGAACGAATTATTACGTAAAGTAGGTAGTAGGCATTATTGTTATTCGTTTTATAGATAAAGAAACTGAAACACAGACAATGAACAATGTGCCCTAGGTGACCTGGCTAATAAATGGCAGAGCTAGAATTCAGTCTCAGACACTCTAGGTCCAGTGTCTGCCTCTCTCCTGGTCTCCTACACCCACCCACCACCTATCACCACCCCCTCGCCCAACAGGAAGCTGAGACTTACGGAGCTAAATGACCTTCTTCTTTGATCTCTTAGATCACCTCTCTCAGATACTACTCATGTTTTACTGGCCATGTACTATATTCATTATCATCAAACTGTTAGTGTGTGTTATATCATACTATGTTTATCAAATTAGACTGAAAGCTTCCAAAACCAAACTTATGAGTGGTACCGCAAATCATTCTTCCAATTTCCCAATTTTATTAATGGTCCCTCTATTCAAAGTTCAAAGTGATCTCTGTCTCCTCTCTTGTTCCTTACCTATGCCATCTCCATGTGCAATCCATTACAGAGTTTTGGCTCTTTATGTGCCCCTGATGTCACTCTTAATCTTCATACCTTTTTCTCTTTATACTGTGGGAGATATCTCAGAGACTAACTAGCCCAGGATAAGCAAGCAATATATTGATGGTTGCCATATTGCTTAAAATTCTCACTACCCTTTCCCTAGCTGTAGTAGAAGTCTTGTATCTGGTCTTCCAGACTTGGATCTTTGACCCCATATAATCATCCTCAATCTTATTTCCAATTAAATCCATCTAAGGAAGAGCCTTTGCCTTGCTTCCATTCACTGCCCTCCCCTCCGTGCCATTGTCCATTGAAATAACAACACATTTCTCAATTGACACTAAATGTTTACTCAACATACCCTTATCCTCGCTTATGCCATTAATTTCACTAGAGGTGCTGCTCCTCACTGTCCTCTGCCTGTCATCCAAAGCCCATTTCAAATTTTACATCTTTACTCACATTGCCTTTAAACAAATGAAAAACCTCTTCTTGATTTTTTGACTCAATAATTTGTTTGAATCTCTTGTATTTGGTCTTCTGTTTGACTACTCACCTCATCCTCTTTACTGGATTTGGAAATTCCCAAAGCCTGGAAATTGACCTTACCCAACTACATTTGGTAGATGTTAAATAAATACATGTTGGATTGAAGTAGCTGCTATACTTCGCATGATTATATGTAGACAATATAAATCATTGTTCAAACACAGTCTAACCCATCATTTTGAAAATGACATAAGTCAGGGGCTAGGATGAAATAAGAAAAAGCCTTCTAAATTCTGGGCCATAGGAAGGACATATTGAGATTGATAAGTAGCCCCTGGCATTGTCTTTAGAAATCCCCAAATCTTGACTCAAGTATTTACCTGCGTTTTCTATGCATTTACTTTAAAAATTTGTCCCATTGTTTATCACTAACATCTGACATCTCTGAAGCTCATTTCTTCTACGTAAAACCAGGATAATAAGGCCTACTTTACAAGATGGTTTTGAGGATTAAAGGAAATATAGATTAAATGGGATAGTATATTCTTTCTAAAAACTGAATTATTATGTAAAGTAGGTAGTGAAAACCTTCCTCCTATCCTGGGGGAACACGGTCCATTTAATGAATGAGTCTGGAACCCATAACTACCGGCTGGGCACCAGAGCAGAGACCCCGCCCCATAGTTGGGTGCATTCTAGTTAGAGGGGAGGCCCACCTGTCAGCCACTAAACTTAGGGGAATAAAGAGGATCTGAGTTTGGAGGCTGCTCACTCTAAAGTAGAGATTAGTAAGTATTAGCTTCAGAAAGTTGTTCAAACCCCTTGTATTCTGCCTAAGGTAATCAGAAGGACTGAAATCAAATTCAAAAGGAGCCCTGTTCTGACTGCGTGTTTCAGTGCTCTTCATTGACTAAACTGAGCTCCCTTCCATCCTACCCTGTGTTTGAGAACATGATCTTAGGATAAAATTGGGTCTAGGCACTGAGCAGAACTGAGACTGCAGATGCAGAATGAAGCGGCCCCAGCTATCCAGATGGGAAGACTTACAGAGCCTAAGAAGCAGGCAAATCTGACGCAAACCTCTTTTTGCCGTTTGCATTCAATTACTTATTCTGTGAATCCAGCTTTTGTCTTCAGAGAGGTATAAAAATACTAAGTGATTATTAAACTGATGAGCAAGGAATCAACAAAAAAAAATACTACTATTGGTTTAAAGAGGGCATTACAGATTCAAATTTGCTTGAATTTGATCTTTTCTTCCTCCTCATTTCTTAGTAATTTCTGATTTTCCTCTCTCCAATTGCATAGTCTTCTGTTGCTCAGTAGCATCCTTGAACAGTTTCTGTCATCATGGTTTTTAAATATATCTTGCTAAGGATTCTTAACTAAGTGTAATTAAACAAAGGAAAGAAATCTGTCTGAATCAATGACAAGTCAGAGAAATAAGCGATTTTTAAGGAGATGAAATTTTATTACTCATAGGGATATACTGAAACTATTGAAAGCAGTAACGGAGCTGCATGGCTTAGGAAATGGATGTCTACGTTAACTCCTAGAGAAGCATATATTGTAGAATTTACTGTTTGAAATAAAAAAAAAATATATATATATATATGTATGTATATTGCCAAAGACCTTCCACTCTTGAAACAGACTAACATTTATTTCTTTACAAATTGCTTAGCAAACTTTTTTTTTTTTTTAATGTCATGAATATTGAGATACAAATGCAAATCTCAGTTGTTTAAAACTTGGTGTTAATGAGGTCAAGACCACACAGTAAATCTCTGTATGGGCCAATTATCTCTCTACTGCATAGCCACAAATGTGTGAACACAAGCTCTGGTCAGAAGCAGCCTGGGGGGAGATGATGTGGACTTACCCATTCCAAAATACTTCCACATAATTGGAAAATGGCACGAGTTTCACCTGCTATGCAACTGTGGTTAATAGTTTCATCTTTCTTTGTGAAGCATCAGTTATATTTGAATTTCAGACATAATTTGAGGTTCATCATCATTACTTTGATAATATATTTTTTTGATATTTCAGCTTTTGTCTATGTGGTAGTGGTACTTAAAATTAGATGAGCATTTTCTCTTTTCAACTGATCATTTCTTGCATGGGCATTTATATCCTATTTGCTAAGGCTAATACTACTATGTGAGCTCATGGAATTGCATCTGAACTCTTTTAGAGAAAAATAATGACCCGTTTCACGAGATGAGTGAGTGATTTTTACAAACTTCTTATCCAACTTGAAGAGTTCTTTTTTCATTGATTAAAATGTATTTCTCAATTATATTAGAATGCAAATAGAGACATTCTGTGTTTATCGTTATAATCGAATTATTTAAAGAAGGTTTTAAGTCAGTATGGTGTTAATATTTCATGCAGAATCTGTTGGTTTTATTGTTGGGCCGGTACTGCCATGCTCCATTTTCAAGATTACTTAAAGTGAGATGAAAATTTAATGAGGTTACACAGGTTTTATCAGTTTTTACTCACTCTTTCCTAGGAAGTTAAAGTGGACTGCTTCTCTGTATACTTCATCAGTTATGTCAGGAAGGTTGGAGAAATATCATGTAATAAAACTTTTAAAACCCCTTGAAATTGAGTTATGGACAATTTACTATTTGTTTTAAAGATGTATTTTATTACACAGGATCGGATCAACTCTTAAATTTAAAAGAAACATTTTGTATTTTACTACAGAATTAAATATCTGGAAAAGTACTTCAAAAAACCTTCTAGTCCAACCTTTTAGTTTATTTTAGAATTATAAAATATTTTATTAGAAATTGCATTTAATGCTTTAGATTTAATTGTGATCTTTTTAGATTTTCTGTAGTGTCTTATCACTTCTTAAACACAATGCTTACAATAATTTTGAAGTAATATTTTGTACTTTTTTCTTTTTTATTGTTTTAGTGATCTCAGTGAAAATCAAATCCAGGCAATTCCAAGGAAGGCTTTCCGTGGGGCAGTTGACATTAAAAATCTGTGAGTATTATTTCAAAAAACAATTTTGCATTTGTATTTTTAAAGTTATCATCTTTTTGTATGGTCAACTTATTTTAAATTTAATATCAGAAAAAAAAAAATGGTGAAAGCCCAGTGCATTTTTGAGCATTGTAACAATACATTTTAAATTGTTTTCACAAGTTATTTGTAGAGATTCTCATTTAGAAGATGTCTTGAAACTGAAGTTGTTATAAAACTTATTCTTCAAACCTTGTGATTAATCTTATGAAATCTAAAGAAATTATTTGTTTAAAAAGTACTTAAAATGTATTTGCTTCCCTTTATCTGTCAGCTCGCTTCAGTAACTCCCTTTTCAGTTGCTATAGGTGTTTATTAGAAATGTGGAATATGAACTAATTTTTTCTAGAAAGAGTAGATGATATTTTCATGTTCAGGATACCCGTAGCCTGCAGCTTTTAGATGCCATTTTCGTTAAATGCTGGAAGTTTGAGAATGAGTCCACTAAATTGTATTTATACTTTTATGTGACTATGTTTCTTACATCTTTTTCCTCATGTCTCTTCAGGAGAGGATATATGTGTAGCCTCCTTAAAAATAATAAAAAAGAAAACTTTCTGTGTTTTTTTCCTTGATAAATGTTTAATCTGGTGTCCAGTGGATAAATGTATTTTTAAGTGCCTATCTTTGGTGCATATCGCATTTAAGATCCCAGTGACAATCTGAATATTGTAAATACATATTTCAATAAACTTTAAAATATTGTATTAGCCTTTGAATATTTTGATTGACTGTGAATGCTGGTACAAAAAATATTTTCCTTAGCTTTTACATTGGTTTGGAATGCAGAGGAAAAATGCCCCTTGGTGCTGAGATTAACTATCAGGAATTCAATATTTCTTAGCTAGTAATAAGCAAGGCAGGCAGTTTTTCAAGAATGAACTTACAGTCAAAATTCTCCATGGTGGGCTCTAACCCTATTTTTTCCACTATTGAAAGTGAGACAAATGTTTTTCCTTGTCAAAGAAGACAACTGTTTATAAAAACATGGTTTCTGGCCTCTATGTTGTCTTCTCAAGTGTCAGTGCTTTTTGTTTCAGATTTGTACTTTATAAACATATAGTTAGATGCAGAAGATTTGTAGGCTTCAAAGTGTGATTGTGTAGAGGCATTAAAATTATGGCTGTGGGTTTTTATTAGTGCTCACATGTTAAATGGATAGTGTTATCTGTTTAATTAGGGTTTGGAGAAGTCTTCAGGTAGCCTCAGTCAAATAAGGTGTTCAGAAGTATCTCTGTATGTCACAGCCGGTCAGACACTGGAAGGATTCTATGCAGCACCTCCTCAAGTTGCCTAAATTTCATTGTAGAAGTATAGTGGTGTCTACAATTGACCACCCTTTGGGAAACCCATTTACAATGTTATATAGGATTAAACTCTAAATCCTTAAAACAGGTGGCTTAATCTTCTTAGCAAAGATATTCAGGGAATCCAAATCTGTATGTTTCCCTTGGCCAATATTCAAGAATACATTTGGGGAGGGGAAAATCAGTAGTGGTGAGATTCTCCCTTATGTGATCTTCACTTATCTTTTTAAAAATGTGATTTTAAAAGCATAGAGATGAAAGGAAAAATGAGATTCTGGTCAGTATGCTATAAGGAGGGCAATGCTGATTTAGCAGAATTTGTTTTTTGCCTTTTTTCCCCATGTGCATGATATTTTCTCCCTAACCTTAAGGCAGTTATTATGTATTCAGTGAGATGCCTTTCGGATTGGAGTGGCAGAATCTTTTGCTTTTTCTTGGATTTGTAGACATGAGCAAGTCAGTAAACTTCATTGAGCCTTAGTTTCTACTTCTATAAAATGAAAATAATAGCATCTTGGGTTTGCTGTGGTTATAATGGGAAGTAAGTTATGTGAAAAATGTTTTAAAACAATAATATTTTATGAAAATATCACATTTTTCATTTGCAAGTATTCATTAATCATCTGCTAGAAACCAGCCCTGTAAAAAGTAT
Source organism: Choloepus didactylus (assembly GCF_015220235.1). Taxonomy (NCBI): domain Eukaryota; kingdom Metazoa; phylum Chordata; class Mammalia; order Pilosa; family Megalonychidae; genus Choloepus; species Choloepus didactylus. The sequence goes on from NC_051309.1 coordinate 20,950,555, forward strand.
TGTAAGAAGACAGGAAAGTGGGACATGAAGTAATTTTCAAAATTTTGAGTGGATAAGGCTATCTTGTTGTGGGTCAATTAAACATGGAACTACAAAATGGAAAAAGAGAATATACCAGAAAGTGCCAAATTAATATACACAAGACCCCGATTTATACGTAAGACATTAAGTGTATAAGTGCTGAGGAGAGAAAGAGATTAAAGTGTCGGTGGAATGTATCAGGGAACTTTGGGGGAAAGAGTCCAAGAAAGAAAATATGAAGCAGTGCTCAAGGAGGTTGGTTTGTATTGCATATTGGTGAATAGAAGTAGGTAAGAATGGAAGGGATGAAACAGAATGCACTAAGGAGGATAGACGAGGCTGGAATTCAGGGTTTAATTAGACTAGGGGATTAAAACAAAAGTGCAGTAGATAGGTGTGTGTGTGTGCACGTGTGCGCGTGTGCCTGTGTAATACAAAGAATTGAAGGTGTCCACTCTGCAAGCAGAAACAGTACTAATTCTGAAGCACAGCAGTGGTAAGGAGCACAGATATCTGAATATAGGCCACGCTAAATAGGGTGGCATCCAAGCTATTTCAGCTGTTGGAAGTTCGTGCTCCTCTGGAAGTAAAGGGGTTTAGTAAAGGGGGTAAAGGACATTGAATGACAATGGTTGATAAAACAATTTATTCCCACCATTCTTACTGCCATCCCTGTTCAAACAACTCTTGGGATTTTTATGATGTTAATTTTATCACTATGAGTTAAGAAAGATGTATGGTAAAAAATATTAAACTTGGGTGGAGGTGAGGCTTCATTTATATGATTACTGAACAGGCGACCGTAAGGTATCGAGTAATGATTCAGTAAAAGCCCATTGATACTAAGATTTTTAATATCCCTGTGTGGAGAGGTACAGTGTTTTTTTTTCCTATTTATTGATCCAGTGTCTGTACTTAAGAGTTGGACAATCCTGCATGGTGCCATGATGGCTGCTGTTCAGACTCATTTAGAGAGTAAAAGTGAAAAAAGAAAATGGGACCAAACGTGCATCTGTTTTAGTTACATCAAGACTGCATTTTATATCTCACTATCTAAAAGCCTAGTCTGATGCATTGCAATCTGTTTATTGGATTTACCACATTTAGACCCTATTTAGAGAAAATTCCAGTTATCAGAAGATTTTCACTGGAAGCATTTGCTTTAATCTTGTGGAATGTCTTAATAGGCTCCAGGCAGCATCCTGACAATATGAAATTGATGCTGTGGAAATTTTGCAAATTAGCAGATCTCATTCCCCTTCCTCCAGGCAAGCCACACTAAAACTATTTTAGACAGATGGACATTTATCTTGTTCTTAACTGTCTCCAGGGATGATTTTCCATAACTTTTTTGGTTATCGCTATTAATTTCTTCACTTGATTAAAATACTTTATAATTTAAGTTGTTACCTAATTTTCTCCACCTGCTACTTAAATCATTTTCCCTTTCTGATAATTAAATAGGTGAGATATAAGAATAAAATGATCATGTTAAAATATCACACAGCGTTTCCATCTGTGTTTTTAATCTGCCAAAACACATGTTAATTAAAGTGCTTATATTTACAAACTTACGCCCCACTAAAATGATAACTGGTATTTGTAGAACTTTTCTTTATAAACTTTGTATATATATTTAATGAATTTAATTATGATACAATAAAGCCATTGCTACCACCTGATCAAATCTTGAACAAAGGCATGTTATATTTTGCACTGTTTTGTTTTCAAGTCTCTATTATGTATTTCCATTTAACTGAATAATTTAGGAGAATATGCAAATTAAATATTGCTAAGTTGCTGAGTTTTGCAAACAATTCTCTAAGCACATACATTATGAGAATAAAAATGTTCAAAAAGTTTGTTGTTTTTATGAGACAATATGCCAAGTTATAGTTACCCCAGGATTTAAGGCCAAAAAGTACAAATATATAAACTTAAAAAGCAAATATAATGCTAGTTGCTATTTACATCACAAAAGGAAACTTTGACTTATTTTACCATTAGTTTCTTTAGTTAGTGAGTTCAACATGAATACTTAAAATAATTAATTTTCAAAAAGAATTGTTTTCAATGTACTGTATAAAGTAAAGCACATCTGCTTTTATTCTTTCATCTTACAGTACATCCTCAAAAGAAACTCTATATTCCAGTCAGACATTACTATTTACTGTCCATAAATATATCCCTTTCCCACTCGCTCACATTTTCCCAATTCCATTAACCCATATCTGTTATGAGTCTTAACCTTCCTTTGCCAGGAAAACTGCCTCTTGGTGAAGAATGGATTCGGGGAAAAACTTTTTCTATTTTATTTATATGTTTTTCATATACATTAATTTGTAAACAAGGGTTTGAATCACAAGGTAATTCAGCATGATCTTCTTTGGCAAGTAAATTGTGATATCATTGAGAAATATATATATATATGAATTTTTAGGAAACATATCAAAATCTAGTTTGGAAGAAAATGATTACTAATGGAAATGAGGATATGGCAAACAAGAGAGAGAGAGAGTTCATCTAAATTTTGTTACACAGCTATTTACATTATTTTAAAATTTTGTTTTTTTGGAACTCTGTCATCTTCAATATGTTTTATTGATGGTTCAACCAAAACCAATAAAGATAAATCTCACAGCTCTATTCTGTATACACAAAAATACATTTTACTATTTACAATTTTTTATACTTCTCTAGTTTTAAATATCTTTTGGTTTCCCTTACTCTATACATACTTCATAATGATAAGATAGCAAGGATTGCTAACATCCTGTAGAATTAATATATTATAATCAGAGAAAAGAGTTTATTATGTCATTACCATGTAAATGTAATATTTCATTGAGCTTTGTCATATGAATTGTCATAAGTGCAGAATGTCTACTGATTTATCATAAAAATGAAATCTTTTGATACCGAATTTGAAATTATAGCTGTTAGTGTCCCAAGCTCCTGCCTAGAGTGTTTTCGGTAAACTTGAGGCTGAAGAGACTCAGAAAAAAAGGTTGTTTCCACACTCATGGAGCCTGCTTTCCTGAGACTTACATTAAATTCTACAGGGCTTCAGTGAGGCATAAACCTTCTGAACAAACCTGAGTAGAGAGGGCTGTTCATTTAGTAGATGATAAAAGGAGAATCTCATATTAAGAGGATCAGACCTCCACTTAACATCCAGAATTCTGCCTATGGATGTCAGGGATTAACAGAGCTTGTCTTGGGTATGTAAATGTGAAAAAAAAAAAAAAAAAAAAAAAAAAAAAAATCAGGAACCTCAGCACACTCTGAGCTGTACCTTGGGAACTGTCCATGGTCCTTCAATTTTCCCTGGTATGCTCTAATTCTAAAAACATGCTGAATGATGAACCTCTCCAATCACTGTGTAAAAATTTGCCACCATTAACCTCTCCACCTTTGCATTTTGCTTTGTCATTGCCTGGTTCAAAACATTTAGTTAGGTAAAAAACACTTTGCTACAGGTACTATGGCAAAGCCCTGGAAATATAGCAGAATTAAAAGGTAGGTCCAGCCCTGAGGGAGCAATGTCTTTTTTTTAAAGGCCAGCCTCTTTAGGTATTCTGACCAGTTCTAACATTCTGAGTTCAACCCAGGGTTCCAGACCTCTCTTCTGCTTCATCTGCATACAAGCTCTCTGTTCAAGCCAGAATGGCTTCTCTCCTGCAAACATTTATTCTGAACATTACTGTGCCTCTTCTCACAACTGTACTTTGACACATTACTTCCTGTCTAACTGGATTATACCCACCACTTAAGGATCAGTTTTCTTCTTCCCTCACATGTGAATACTTCTGCCTAGGATAATCTCTCCTTTTTATGAAATTCTTTAGCACTACTTATCTTCTGGCTTCTTCTTTGAAACTTAGCCATCAGAGATTTAGCGGCAGCCCCAACTTGAAGAATGTAAAGCTCCTGAAGCCATTTTCCAAGCCATTTATGTACTGAGTGAAGTTATTGGCAAAGCATAATATAATTTGAAATTTTTATTCAACTTCTATTTACATTACTAGACCTCTGTTAGCCTCCTTTGCTCATCTCTAAAATCAGGGTGATTTTACCTTTCTGACTTATTGTAAGAATTAATGAGATATCTATATATACAGAATCTGCCATATATTCTGAGTTCAATAAATATTAGCAATTATTGCCAGTGTCAGTTTCTATCTCCTTTTCTTAATTTACTTAGAATTACCAGAACACTCAAGGTCAACCTTGTTGTCTTTCCACCAATTTCTTTTACCATCTTTCTTAGAGCTACTTTTTGATTTTTTCCAATGCATTGTCAAAAGGATATAACTTTATAACATAAACAGAGTATTCCAGTAAAAACTGAGATTCTTTATTCCTATGGACAAAATAAAGTACTACCTGAAAGACTGTAAAAGGGTTAAAGTATTAAATAATGTAAATCATGTTTGGTTCCTCAGAACCATCCTTTCCTCAGTTGTTTTCTCCACTAATGCCCAGGTGAAATATTGATATGCTATGGTTGCGGAAACTTCTGTTTAGGATATTCATTACTATGGAACACTTTGTATTGTTCTTATATTCTCTATATATTGCAATTTAAATCTTGGGCTATTACTTAAAATCATTATTGACATTAGATTTATATATTTAGGCACTCATATACTTGAATTTCACACACACAAAGGAAAGAAATAGAAAAGATCATGTCCATGTCCTTGGCAACTTTTTCTCCTTTCTCCTATGTGATTTTAGGTTTTATCTAGTTTCTTTCTGAATAGTGAAATGTTGCCATTCCCTAATATTGATCCTAACCACTTTGATATGTTTTAAGCCAACTGAATTTTTGGAGTTTGCTATCTCTCCAAGAGTAATATGATATGAACTAGGCTTCTAAATAAGAAAAACAAAAACGGGAGCATAGTCATAATAATTTTGTTGAGACAATGAGATCCTGCCTGGCTTAGAAATTATCAAATTTTATGTTCAGTATTGTTTCAGATTTAAGTATATTTCATGGTGTTTTAATTTTTACAAATAAAATTCAGTTAGCAATAAGATCTCATTACTCAGACGCTCCAGTGAAATCTGATTTTGCCAGGGTTAGAGATGAATGCAACTGACATTAATGGCAGCAGGTAAGTCTTAAATGTGTATTTCAAACATAAAATGGTATCCAGATTTTATAAAATGAAAACAGGGAACGCTTGGAGGAAATTTAAAAGTAACAGAATGCAATGATTCCAACTGTGCTTCAGGATGCCAAGTAAGCAAATGTTAACTTTCTTGTCATGCAGTATACCTATTTTTAAAACATATTTAGCAACATTATATATCGTTTCCCACTCCTAGAATAAATCAAATCTAAAACTAGGCTATATTATTTTTAGTGTTAAAGAAAAACAAAATCAGCTTTAGAAATTGCATGTGTGTGAGGCATGCATGGAGTGATATCTCTATTAATAAAAAATAGGTTCCTTTGACATACTGCATTGTCTAAGACTAAACAATCAGTGGTAGGATAAATTATAACAGGTAGTCTAGAGTTATTCTAGGGCATCAGAAAAGAAGTAGTTGCCACTGAAAAGTGAATCAAAAAATGTTGGTGCTTGTTAGAGCTTGAAAATTATTCATTTTCACCTCCTCACTTTCATGAAATTAAAGATAAAGCAGTGCTCCAAACACAAACATGACAATCTGAGACAGGGATGTACTGGATAGAGAGGTGATGTGGAATTTTAACAGAAGCAAGAGGGAGAATAGACAAATCGGTGCTTGAGTAGGGTGGCTACAGGTCTGAAAGAAACCACCGATGGTATTTTACTATTCTTTCTTTCCAGAAAACAAAAAAGCGTTCTAAAACTCTCACTATTGTACCTAAGACATTCATTACCCAGATCTTTCTATTTACCCTTATGACTCACTGAATCATTGCAACAGTTATTTTTGGTGAACTGAAAAAAAGTTCTCTCTTGCTAATTACTTAATTCAGAATAATTCCTTGGCATAATTGGAGATCTCATCAAGACAGGGTCAGTCTGTCACTAAATGCATGGCTGAGAACAAATTCTTTCCTGTTTACAGGAAGCATAAGTGTCCAAGGCTTAAAAGGTAGCAAGAAGGAAGTTGAACAGGGTGGGAGAAACGTGGCACATAAAAATAGTCCAGAAACCCTGAAATAAATTACACTTCTGCATTGTTCTGACACCTTTTGTCTGGAACCATATGTAGACAAATAGAGGTTTGTTTGGAGAGATTTTCTCATGAGCAGTCACACGGAAATCAACACTTTCCATAAACATTCCTTTGAATATAGCAAAATTCACAAATTGATGAAAAAAGTTTCTACTTTGATTTTGATTGTTCTTTAATAGGAGTAACTTCCTCATGAAATACCATCATTCCCAGAAGATACATGAACTGTGTCATTATGGCATTCAGAAAACTTTGAAGAAAAACATCAGCCCTATAAGAGTCAAATGTTCATGATGTTTTAGCAGCTATAATGGCTTAGAATTCTGTTAAGAATCAGACAAAACATGTAGCCCTCTTAGCAATGTGAAAGAGGGGTGAAACTACCAAAGTTTCCAGCAGTGTCTTAACTTTTACTGGTGTGAGGAAAGTAATCTGCTTTGCAGTCCTGGTAGGACGAGATTTGCTTGAGTGCTTTCCGGCATGCTAGAGCTTCCCCTTTGTGTATAGTATGGATGATTTAGAAGAAGCTGTGTCAGCTCTGATTTATACATTGACAGCTAAGGATAATAAGATATGGGCAAACATACAGCTCACCCTTTTACAGATTAACCTGGAGACTGCATTAGGCAGATTTGATAGCATTAAAAGATTTTGCCAATTTGTCTGGAAACAATTTCTCTTTTGTATTGTGTCAAGGGTAGCACTACATGCCATTGTACTAATTTAAATGGCTTTGATAAATTGTTGAAAAGGTTAGAGAATAGTTGTGTGGATATATACTTAGCACTTTGAAATAAAAAGGCTATTAACTTAATTGTTAAATGAATTTAATCTGTAAAAACCACAAATGCTCAAAAATGTAAGTGTTTTCTTGGAACCACAGCAGCTGTATGACATCATGAGGCTTTAAAAGTCTTAGAAAATAAAATTATACTTCTGCATTAGTTCCTAATAAGTAGAAATGCTTTAGGCTATTACAGTAGCATGGATAGTAGCTATTATTTGGGAAAACCCTTAGTTTAGACAATCAATAAAATTTTATCTTCTCTGAGACGCATGTTATTTTTATATTGTGTGTCCTAGATTGTTCCATTTGCATGACATCAAGGTAAGCTTGTGTATGATTGTGTCCCCTAGAGACCTTCTTAAAAATGAGATGTATATTTCATGAGACATTGTCTATATACATAATTTCTACAGTAAGAAATGTGAAGAGGCCCTCTGAAATTCACTAGGTTAAATTATTGCACCTTTTTTTTGCAGTAGTCTTGTGACAGAAACAGCTGTTTTGTAAAGATTTTTAAACATTTCTTTTAGAACAAACCTCAACCATGAATTAGCTCTTTTCGTGAATTCAGAGCTTGAAACGACGACAAGGTTCATTTGTATTATCATCCTAGTCTTACTCTGTACATCTGCATTGCCTCACGATTGCACATAGAGGTGACAAGTCAACTTACTATTTCATGAAACATTTCGTTTCTATTTCAAGTGAAGCATTAAGATACTTTCTTTTGTGGAATAATAATATCTGTAAGCATTAAGCTGCTAGATTTAAACAACAGCTGCTTCACGGTAAAGAAGAAGATAGTACAAATAGGAGTTTGTACTTAGCTGTTCATTTCAACCAAACGGATTCTTTACATGAATAAGGAAATTTTAATCCCCAAAACAAGCAGAAGGAAAAAACAGACATAACCACTTTGGAGCAGCCTTTTTCTTCATCTTTGAATTTAAGCAACCGGGTGCTTAAACTACTAGAGAAGATTCGTTTGTTTGAATTATGCATTATTTAGAATGAGCTGATAGAGCTTTTAAAGCTTTTACCAAAGATGTACGTAATGTTTTAATGATGTTGATGTAGTATGTGTTTCAACGTTTTTTCAACTGAGATTAGCATCTTCAAGAAAATCAAACTTTTTTTATTTATTCCTTAATATTTAAGTGTTTGTTTTCTGAAGAGTGATATCCAGACCATAATTCTAGAAGTTCCTTAACTCAGAAGTATGCTGTCTTTACAGTGCAGAGAATCTGCATGTAATTATAAAGAATGCAAATTATGAGAACGTGTAGTTTAATATAGAACCACTGCTCGCTTTCTAAAGTGTATCCGGGGTTGGAAATGGCAAGGAGATATATGGGAGGTTATTCCACTTCTCCTAATTTGGAGTTCTCGAAGGAAAACTGCTTTTAAAAGAAGAAAACCTAAAAGTAGTTTGCTCTTTCTTGCCAAGGATAGTGAAATTAACATGCAGCTGGGCTTCTCTGATAAATGGATTCTGTTAGGTCACTGAGGGGGTGCATGTGACATTAAGTGATTTACAGTCCTTTACCTTAATGAAATTGTTTCAGCAAGATGACGCTGAAAGCTCTTAATGGATAGCTTTTCTTGATGTAATGAAATTGCATTCCTATGGCATTTAATATAAGGTGCAGTTATTATTTACTGGAGCTTCCCAAGGGCTGCTGTTTGCACAGACAGTTCAGAACAAAAAGAGATTTCAGTAGCAGTGTTCAGGCCAGGATGGCTTGTGGCATTCTTAAACAGATGAGAGTATTTATGAGAGCTTTTCAGATAATGCGGTCAGGGCTTCATGGACCCTTCCGGGGGACTTCTTTTCACCTAACCCTGCTAGTGTCCATCCCTTTTACATATATTCTTCTAATCTGTTTAACAGGCAACTGGATTACAACCAGATCAACTGTATTGAAGATGGAGCATTTAGGGCTCTCCGGGACCTGGAAGTGCTGTAAGTACTCTTACATCTCTTACTCTCTTAACGGGAGCTTTGTGTCTGGGGAGTGCTAACGGGGAAGCTTATCTGCTAGCAGAAAAACCTTGTGTCAAACAGTCTTCTAAAGAGATACCTTAAATAACCTAGGGTAAGTACAGAAGACTCAGACGTGTGTGTGCAAAACCCTGTGTACCATATCTGTATGTTTAAGTAGAATGGTCTATTTGTGAAGGACATGTGAAGGTGCACATATATTGTCTTGTGTTTGTCCTGACAGTAGCTTATTTTCCTTTACAGGGCTTGCGGGAATTCCCAGACTAGCTTAATATTAATATAAAATCAGTTTTGTAGAAACAGTAACAACTTAAATAAACTCATGACATTTGATTGTCAGAATATTCCATTGCTTTGTAACTAATATGTTGACATATTGTGTACTTGTTATGCAATGGAAGGGCATTTTCTCCTTTAAAAAGCCATGTCATTTTTAACCAGGTAACTTAACATTATCTTTCTAAGGTTATTTGTAACCTGCTTTCTAATTTTAATAAGCCGCCCTTTAGGTTCATTTAAAAATCTTTACAATTGATGTTGTAATGCACAACATACAGATTTGAAGTATAACTGGCATCCTCCCTCTTTCCTTACTGGAAAGATACGGCTGAAAATATTGGTTAGAAGTAACCAAGTAGTCTCTACTGGCCTTGACTTAGTAAAATAATTATAATGAAAACTAAAGAGCGTCACTAAGGAATTTTAAGCCGCCTCTACTTTTCTGGAATTTTTTTCAGTCAAAGGTTCATATTGCTTGCTTTTTTAAATATACTTGAAAATTTCCCCCAACAGTAAAATGTTTTTCTGTGTTTTAAACCATCTTTGACAGAACAATTTAGTCAGACATTCAAAACTGAATTAAATGAAAAGAGGTTTTGAATTTTTAGTCCATTTGTTAGAAGTTATCCAGGAATCATGAAATTCTCCTGAGAGAAGATTCCATTGCTTTATAAATTGATTTGTGGAGCAGAATGTGATTTTGAAAAAAAAAAAGTTTAATGTTTCAATGAGAATGGTTTATTTTAGTAATATTTTCTTTATGAATTTGGTTTTAATTGTGCATAAATGAATAGACTAACTAGCTATGTCAATTGCCAAGTTATTAATTATTTTAAAGATGAATATAAGAATGAGTTTTTGAGATAAATTATTATATGATATATGAAAATGTTTATTGTACACTAACCACATGAGAAGTCCTCTTTGTGTCTCTTGATAATAGAATAACTTTTTATCTAAGGAAAAACACCTAAAGTGACACTCATATAACTAATATTTTAGTTATAAGGCCACTATTTAAACTCTGTCCCAGATTCATTTTAAACATACAAAACTTACTGATGCTATTTCAGAGGTAGAATAATTAAGATACAAGTATGATTTCATGGTAGTTGTCTGAAATTTAAAAAAAAGGTAGTCAATGTCACTAAACTTTGTATAAAAAGAGATTGCTGCAAAAGTTATTTAATTGAAAAAAGTGATTGAGCCAAAATAAATAAGTAAATAAAATCATGATTAAATCAGACCTTCAAACTCGGAACGTGAATAATATTAGACAGTTTTATGGAAAATTTGCTGAATATTTTGGCTGAATTAAATCCCACAAAGTACCTTAATATTACATAAAATGGTTTAAATGCTTTTAGATATGGAATCATTGAGCTTATTTATTCCATAAACATTTGAGCACCTCCTCTAGGCCATGCACTGTGCTAAGCACTGAACAACCCTTTACTCACAAACGCAATAACTATGCATTTTCTTATATTTGCTATAAACGGACCTCATTTTTGGAAGCAACAAATTTGTGACAGCACAATAATCTCATATAGTTTGTCATGCTAGCAAAATATCTAAAATACAAAGAGCCACTGTCATGAAAAATACACTAAAAAAGAGATAAGGTTTATATGTTTCAATGAATTAAAGTAAAATAAATATTCAAAAATTGAGATCTCTTGAGATTCTTAATATATAGGTCTCAAAGGGATATACAATGACCAGGGATTGTTTGCTAAAGAAAATAATTAAAATTGGCACACCATGCAAGAAAATGTGAATTTCTTTAAAAATTAATTAAACATTTTATTAAATTTCATAAAGCCAAGCAGACATTATATTAATACTATGTTGATTTTTAAAATCCTAATTTAAAGAACCTTTAGAGAAATTATTGAAAAAAATTAAGGAAAAATTGAGTAAATCAATAAAGCACTGAACAGAAAAGGATTTATTAAGCCCAAATCTCTGTTATGAAAATCAAAAGTTGGCCCGTTTACAACATTTGGCCAGATAATTTTGTTTATAGTTAACCTCAGAAGGGTGCCAGAAGAAAGGTTGTCTGACTTCCATGTCCATACTATTTAAGATATATCTTCATGTTACGTGGAAATATCTAAGATGCATTAACTTGTTCATCAGTTTACATTTCAGCTTCTCAGTGTTTTAGATTTTATTTTGTTTAATTCCATGAACTATTCACAAATATATGAATATGCTGTGTTCAACAGGATAAGATAGAGGGTAATCATTCTGGGCCACTGATGAAAATTTTGTTCTTTTAGGATATGTATGAGGATAGAGAGAATAAATGAAGTTCAAGATGAAGGAAAATTCAACTTGAAAGTGAGGGGACAGTTTATCACTTGTATGTTCATGGTGAACTGGTGTGTTTTGGAATTCTGGTTGGTAGGATTTAGAATTAACCTGTTTATTTTCTTAATACAAAGATACCATCTCAAAAATAACATTGTCTGGAAACTAAATATAATTTTCTTTTTTTTTGGTCTCTAGATTCCAAAATGGAATATATCTCTTGTGTTGCTACTTTTATATGGTTTATGTTTTTTTTTTCTTCACAGAATGAACATAATTTAATTGAGTTGAAACATAGTGATTCATATCCATTAAATATCAGATTCTCTGCCAAGCCCTAAGCTCAGCAATAAGAGAATAAGAAAGACTAAGGCAGGATCTCAGTCCAAGAGGGGTTGCATGATTCTGAAGGCTAGCATTTCAGATTGAAACACCAAGAAGTCCTTTGTACTAGAATACATAAATTCAACATAGTTCAGTTTCTATTTACAAAGAGAAAATGTTGAGCTTGAACATGGAGGAGATTTCTACATTGGAGAAAGTGTTCACAAATAAAAGTTACAATATATAACTTTTTATCATTTCAGAATATGAATTGATCTTGACTAGCATATATTTGTCACCATACCTGAATAACACATTGCTAATTTATTTAAAATAACTTAACATCATTGGTTCCACATATTGTTGAGTTACTAGACATTGATAGTAATGTTGCTTTGCCAGAATAAATAACAAATATAAATAATAAGAATTTATTTCTTTAGTTGATTTATATGAGCTAACATTTTGAGAAAAGTCTTCAAAGTAATGTCTGTAGGCTTAAGCAATGGAAACCCATTTTGCATTGAGTTATAAGAAAACATGCTTAAAAATTAATGCATGTTGCTGAGTGTGAACTACGTTTTAAGCCATTTTTATCCCCAAAGTCACATTTCAGTATAATATACTCTTAAAATTTTAGTCATATTAAGTCAGCATAAATTTTAAGAATGGGAAAAAGGGTCATTTGAGAACAAATTCCTTTGAGAAGTAAAACCTTTTGGTTCAAGCATCAGAACATGTTTTAATGTGATTTGAAAAATATCTCATTACCCTTGAGCACCAGAAAATGGTAGAGGATTTTAAATAACATGAGCCAACTAATTCAGCACTTTATGGATCTCCACTGAGTGTGTGTGTGTTTTTTTTTCCTTCCTTATGTGACTTAACTCAAATCAGCTGGATTAGTTCTTATTCCATTCAGTGCATTGCAAAACTGGATGATAAAGAGAAACTTTGTATGTCCCAGTCTGTAGCAAACCTTGCCCTACTGGGAAGTTCAAGTCACTGCCTAAGCCCCTGACAGCCTATATCCTACCATTGATAACTGCAGCTATGAGCTGGCCTTCAATGGCTTTACAAATGCATTTTGCTTAGCCCGACATAATTGGCCCACAGACACAGAAATACTTGAATTAGTTGCCAGTATTTAAAAATTAGGAGTGTTGAACTAAAATTTTCCATTTCCATCTTCTTTTGAAAAATCAGATTGTTTGGCTACCTTGAATATAGCATGGCAGTGGTTCACTGAAGCTCAGTGTTTGCTGTTAGAACAGAGAACCTCTTGCTAGCTTACCAAGGTCCTCACCTGCCGTTCTCTCTCTCTCGTCCACTGTATTTCTTCTCACATGCTCTGCTTTACTTACGTTCATTGTCTGGCCTCTGTAAACATGTGAATTTGCAGTCCCTAATTCAAACCCTTCTCCAGTTTCAAACTTCATCCATGAGGGACATTGATCCCATATTTCTTGTCATCTTTAGTCATCACCCGTGTATCTTCAGTCTTCCCTTCCTAGAATCACTTTCCATCTCTACACTTTCTTATTACACCCCTGGGATAACCGTCTTCTCACTCTCTTACCAGAACTTTTGGGGAGTGGAAAAAGTATCTCTCTTCTTAATCTTATTAGCTCTAGGTTTTAGTAATTCATGTAATTCATCTCTCCAATTGGACAGTAAGCTACTTTAGGACAGACTTTATCCCTGATTTATTTTTATAATATTCCATATTGCTATAAAAATAATAGCTATTCAGGAAATATTTGAGGAATGAAATATAATAATAATTATAAATAATAATAACAAACAACTAACAGTGCTTGTGTACAGTGAAAAGTAAGAATCACAGCTTAGGCAGGTATTTGAACCAAGCAAAGCTTATACTTTTTTTCACCATAACTCCCTTGATCACCCATCTTCTGGCTCTAGCCCAAAAAATCATGATCACTACCAGGCAGCACTGAAAATAGAAGGCTAGTGAAACTAAAAACTGTTAGAATAGATTAGTTTTTTAATCATGCTGTAGCATGTCACTTCATCCCCACTCCACAGAAGTACGAAATGTATAATTCTTACTACTATAATTTCAATAACAGCTGATGCCCACAGTAAAGAACAATTAGCAAAACTGCTCCAAGACGTGACAGAACTAATTCCAAGCTGTTGCTATGAGATTTCAGTTAGAGAATTCAAATATGTCCATTTATTCCCTGGCAGTAGTTGTTCTAAAAAAGGTGGAATATTTTAATTATACATAATAATCATTATAAGGAAATGTAATTGATCTATTTTTCCAACTGTGACTGTCCCATGTTCATTCCTTAACCAGTGTCATAAATAGGCACACATGCACAAATATGCATGAAGTAATGTAAATAGTCAAAGGTGTGGTGTCAAAAGCCATAAGTATTTAACAAATACTTATTAAAACAATGAATTGTATGTTAAGGTATGAGATTCAGCTTTCAACTCCTCTAAAGAAGAGTGCATTCTCTAGGCCATCTCTTCCACGTAGTTTTCTTGCATACACATAGTCACAAAAGGTTTTCTCTATATTAATATATGAAATAGTCAATAAATTTTCATATCTCAAATTTCTATCCTTTTTTTTTATTCTACAGCACTCTCAACAATAACAACATTACCAGACTTTCTGTGGCAAGTTTCAACCATATGCCTAAACTCAGAACTTTGTAAGTAGTTACTGTATATGTACTGGTTTATTTAATCAATTAAGGTTACCACTTAAGTCCTAGTTTTAATAAGCGTAGAATAGGACTACTCACGCATGATGAAGTAGAAATCAACCACCTTTTTTTGCATTCCAGTTATGATATTTGAGTAAGCGAACTACTATTTTGAGCTTAAAAGCTTTCATTTAAATGATATTCATTATGGGAAATTTGGAGGAGGGGGTGCATTTACTTTGAGCTATTGTGGAGGTCACATTTCATTAAGAAATGGAAGATTCCTTGATTGGCTGTCATAAATGATAAATGGGAAATCTTTACGATTTTATTACCATACTGCAAGCAGACCTAATAAAGCTAAACTGGCTCTCTAACATTCTTTGTAACATAAAATTACAGACTCTCCCTCTAGTGCTTCTATAATTAAGGTTGTGTCAGCATTTATATTTAAAAATATCTTTTCAGAGTTACAGATGGACTTTAAAATATTTTTTGTGAATAAAAATTTTTTAGTAACGTCTTGGCTACAGCTGTTTTTTTTTCTCCTGGAGAAAAATTAATCTTTAAAACTCAGAGTGTGATATATAGTTACAGCATTTTCAAAGGTAAATCTCATTTGAAATTGGTCTGAGAATCACCTTAACCTAAAAATTATATTACAAACAACGTGAGAAAAATGCTCTGAAATATACCAAAGCATCAGACTTTTTGAAACAAATATGTTTTTAAATAGGTTAAGTATGTTTTGATTGGATTTTCAAAATATTTTCAGTTTTGTAATAAAATAACTGGAAGAATATTGCATTTATTTTCTTTCTTGAATAGAAAAAAATCTATTGAGTTACTTTTTAATGAGTTAGGTAGTAACAATCTGAATGTCATTTTTCCTAACCAAAATATAACTCTATATGTGATAACAGATCATTATAATTTTCTTGCAATATGCCCTAGCAAAATAAAAAAAAATCCTAAAATTATGCAAATATAACAAAGTTGTGCTTTCTTGAGGCTAGCAAATTGAGACTATCTAATTGAATTAATAACCCATTTCACTCAAACTAGATTTGACCAAATTAGTTTCTCATAAACTTTAACTTTAAAAAAAAAAAATTATCAACCTTTCAATTCTTATACAACTTAAGCCACTGAAGGTGTAAAACATCCATCATCTGCATTTTTGATAGTGTTTCTTATTTTCTTGTAGGCACCCACCACAGTTTGTACCAATAATCAGGTTTTAAATTTTTACATTCTTTTCTTATTTCAAATTTATGCACATCTATTGTATCACGGCAGTGTGCTTGTTTGGGACTGAAGTATTTAGAGAAAAATGATGTTACATGAGGAATGTGCTACTGTGCCTTACAAAGGATGGCATTTTGAATTTGAAGCAAATTGAGCCTGAGGTCACCTAGCTTTCTCAAAATGTAGCTTTGACCTTCTAGTTTTGGTGCAAGACAGTGTGCTGAATATCTACTACAATTTCAAAGAGAATGTAAGATGGTCATCTTACTCTAAATTCCTTTCCTTTGGTTGGTTCATCATACTATAGTATCATAACTATTTAAAAATTCCATTTTTATGGTCCAATTATCTTTCTGGACTGAGTACCAGGTTTTAATATCCATTACTGTTATTGGGTTAGAATTGAGCACATCAGCTAAAAAGGACTAAAATGGTATTACTTTTTCATAGATGATTCTGGGAACGATGCTTTGATTTATAGCATTGAATGTCCTTTTCTTTAGTTTGAGAAAACATAAAAGCCAGTTTGAAGTAGTTTACCTAATTTAGTGGATACATTTGTCTGGTATATTATTAATGGAGAAGTGCTATTTGCCATCTGGAAGGGTTCCGTGATCTTGTGTGGACCCCGGCCAACGTAGAAGGGATGTACTTACTTTCTTCACTCTCTGTCATTTATGACTTTTAATTTCAGTCCCTGCTCTTTGAGTATGAGTGACCACCTGCCAAAAGCAGCCTAATCCCCTTTCCTGTGATTAAAAAAAGGAAATGTTAAAAGGGAATGGAAAGAGCTGTTTAATTTTGAATTATTATTCTGTCTTGTTCAGTAGAAAATGAAAGTGAGCTGCTAAAAACATTTTGCAAGCAGTTTCTATAGAGACTAAATGATGGCAGACTTACTGATATTTCAAAGTGGGAATCACATCTTTTATTAACTTGCCCTCCCCTCGTCCCGCCCCTGCTTGCTGTATGTTGCCAACACAGAGCAATTTTTCTGGGACTTTTATTTTTCCCTTCTCCCTTTTGAATGAACATAGGCAAAATAATTCCACAGAGAAAATGGAGACTTGATTCTGTGGTTGCAAACCAGTTTAAGTTTCAGAAAACTAATTAGTTTGATACTTGCTAAGCTCTACCTTATGTATATATTAAGTAATAAAGCAGTCTATTCTTATTAATTTTCTAAGTGTTTGACATAACTGTTTTCTCTTTTCTTACTTTAAACTTCTTCCTTCTCATTTAGTCGACTCCATTCCAACAACCTCTATTGTGACTGCCACCTGGCCTGGCTCTCTGACTGGCTGCGCCAACGGCCTCGGGTTGGCCTGTACACTCAGTGTATGGGTCCATCCCACCTGAGGGGCCATAATGTAGCTGAGGTTCAGAAACGAGAATTTGCCTGCAGTGGTAAGGGAAAAAGAACCGTTATATTATTGTGTGCTATTATGTAGCTGGACTGTGCAGAATGCATGCTTCAGATGTCTCAGTGCTGCTCACTAACATATGCAACTGTGTACTAATCCCTCTATGGAAATTCTCTTTCTTAGTGCTAAGTTCTAAGCATTTTGTACATGTTGGCAATTACTGTTTACTTATACCTAAGTTATGATGAAACATTTTTCAGATTTCACTCCAGGGAAATTATAGAAAATTCCCAAATTATGGTTCTATTTGCTGCACCTTAGTTTCCCTATAAGTAATAATTTATGTCTACTTTTAACAATTGTAAAAGACTGACTAATCCTGGATCCCTGCTGGAAGATTTAAAAAGTAATTCAATAATAATTGCACAGTGTCAAAATAATTTTCATGTATACTCATATACTAATTGCTCAATTCTACTTATGACAAATAAATGACTAGCCTTAATAACAAGTATCTGAAAATAAAAAATAAGAGACAGGCTATGTAAAATATCAAATAATTAACATCTACAGAATCCTGTCTGTGTGTCAAGAACTAATTAAATATTTCATGTACATTACCTCATTTCACTCCTCTCATAGCAACTATATCAGAAATATAGTATTATCTATATATCAGAGATTAAAATGCTGAGAAAAAGAGATTTTAAATAAACTTGCCAAATAAATAAAATAGCCAAAAAGTGGTAGAATCTCATATTCTCATATATATATATATATATATTCTCCATGTATACATACATTAAATTATGCAATTATACATTAACTTTAATGTTATATTGATACATATTAGCATGTAATTATACTATAGGCCTGGTTCTGATATTAAAGTGTCCATTCAAAATACAACAAAATACATTTTTAAGATATATAATACATCATAATATGTTTAACTGTTTTTTAGAGGAGGAGTAGGAAGACATTAGTGGTACAGGATTCTATTTTATCATTATTTCTAGAACATTTCATATATTTTTCTACACCTTTTATAACCCAAACAAAATTTTCTTATGGTATCATGGAGTATTTTCAATGGACATGATTGCTTTTTAAAATATATAACGAAATGACTAACAGTTCGTTACTAACCATTTTTTCCTCTCTTCACTTTTTCCTTCCTGTTTTCTAGATGAGGAAGAAGGCAAGTTCACATTTCCTTTTTAGACTGAGAGTAATTTTGTAAAGTTTGTGTGCTTGTTTAGAGGGGTCCGGTTGGCAAATGGCTAGCGTCTTCTTAGTGCATCTCCACCACGCTGGCCCTTTCCCTGCAGGTCCGAGAGAGCTGGTCCTGCTCTCCTCTAGCAAAGACGCATTTGCAGACAGCCATTTGGTACAACACTGTTGACATTGTGCTGTTTATCATTCGAACAATAAACTCTCATTTCAAAATAGCTTTTCCAAATACCGAGTAGTTAAAACATACCTAAGATAACTACTTACGTTAGCGTTTTAAATTCTGTAGAGCCAGAAAAAAGAAACATATAGGTGAATAATTATAGAATGACATGATACAAATTATTATAACTTCAAAGAAATTGGTAATGTTTAACCTATCCAGGCATCAAACTTAACTTTATCTAATTTTTCCCCATATTTAGTGGTGCATGAATGCTTAATTGGAGCAACAGTTATGTCTACTGTGATGGGGATTTTACTGTTTCCCTTTCTTCTATTTTAAGACAAAGTAAACTGAGGTACCCAGTTCAGTAAAGTCCAAGCTTTATTTAAACTTTTTAGAAATGAAATATTGATTAGTCTGAAAATCAAGTTTGAGTATATCAGTACAAACAATATCATAAAATATCATGCTGGGTATTTTTTGGAACTCAGAATAGTTTGGGATAGGATGCTGGTTTTGCATCTGAATTGAAACTTACAATTATAATTTTTATTATTTCAAATTTTTTAAATTAGCATTTTGCAAAGTTTCTTGAACTCATTTTCTTCCTCTGAGTATTGACCCCCAAATATAAATACATGCTTCTAAAACATAGTTTAGAATCATATGATTCTAAACTATGTTTATGATCTGGGATTTAGAGGAATTTGTTTCTGTAACATGCTTGCATGTTTCACAATTAAGAAATTTAGGAGGAATAATATAATTGCTGTTTGTTTCTTTTTCAGGTCATCAGTCCTTTATGGCTCCTTCTTGCAGTGTTTTACATTGCCCAGCTGCTTGTACTTGTAGCAACAATATCGTAGACTGTCGTGGGAAAGGTCTCACGGAAATCCCCACAAATCTGCCAGAGACCATCACAGAAATGTATGTGCCCTGACGTTCCCCCTTGTCCACCCATCCGGTGAACCCAATCTGGATTTCCTTTAGGAGATTCCAGTTTATCAAAGGCAAATCTGACCAATTAGCTTAGACAAATGTTCCTTTCAGAATTTTATCAATCCTTACTGTTTAATTAAATACCTTGTTGATATGGCTAGGATTTTTTTTGTTGTTATTTACAGGTAGAATTAGGAAGAATGTCTTTTAAGGAAAAACAGTACTTTCCCTTCCCTTGAAAAGGTGTTATTAGGCTATTTAGGAAGAATAAGGGTGTTGGTGCCTAGTTGACCTTTTGGATCTGCAGATCTGCGTTTACAGTTTGGAATGGTGGGAGAACAAGGAAAGACTGAGCTGGTTCAGAGAAGCAAGTTAACTAGATGATGTTCTACCTTCTCCAAAGCTATGTTTTAAAATGCAATTTCACTATTTTGTTGCATAGTCCAATGCAAAATTAAAAATAACATCAAATATAAAAGATTTTATAAATTAGTGAGTATTTTAGACAATTTGAGTCATTGATTACCTCCATCAAAAGTTAAATTCTCTTGACAAAGTATTGCATATGCGTTTTCTATGCAGGTGCTGTGTTCCTTTCTTTGTCCTTGCCGAATACGTGTCACATGGATAAACAAGGACACATAAATTGTAAAATGCTAAAAAAAAAAAAAAAAAAAAATAGTGCTTTTACCGCTTTGGGAAACAAATATTAGGAACAGTCTTTATCTCATATCCATTACTGAGGAAAGCACCTGATGTCATATTATTATTGTATTAGAGGCCAGGTCTAGATTTTAATGTATGAATAGGTTTGGTGATTTTCAGTTGAAAGAATGAAACAAGATATTTTCGTGATGACTAAAAGAGGTGAAATTTTAAGTTGTTTCCAAAAACTATTATTTTTTTATCACCATATTTAATCTTTTTTTTTTCAAATCCACCACTTTATTTATTTTTTTGTTGTTGTTGGTTTTTTTAATCTTCATTTTATTGAGATATATTCACATACCACGCAGTCATACAAAACAAATCGCACTTTCGATTGTTCACAGTACCATTACATAGTTGTACATTCATCACCAAAATCAATCCCTGACACCTTCATTAGCACACACACAAAAATAACAAGAATAATAATTAAAGTGAAAAAGAGCAATTGAAGTAAAAAAGAACACTGGGTACCTTTGTCTGTTTGTTTCCTTCCCCTATTTTTCTACTCATCCATCCATAAACTAGACAAAGTGGAGTGTGGTCCTTATGGCTTTCCCAATCCCATTGTCACCCCTCATAAGCTACATTTTTATACAACTGTCTTCGAGATTCATGGGTTCTGGGTTGTAGTTTGATAGTTTCAGGTATCCACCACCAGCTACCCCAATTCTTTAGAACCTAAAAAGGGTTGTCTAAAGTGTGCATAAGAGTGCCCACCAGAGTGACCTCTCGGCTCCTTTTGGAATCTCTCTGCCACTGAAGCTTATTTCATTTCCTTTCACATCCCCCTTTTGGTCAAGAAGATGTTCTCCATCCCACGATGCCAGGTCTACATTCCTCCCCGGGAGTCATATTCCACGTTGCCAGGGAGATTCACTCCCCTGGGTGTCTGATCCCATGTAGTGGGGAGGGCAGTGATTTCACCTTTCAAGTTGGCTTAGCTAGAGAGAGAGGGCCACATCTGAGCAACAAAGAGGCATTCGGGAGGAGGCTCTTAGGCACAATTATAGGGAGGCCTAGCCTCTCCTTTGCAGCAACTGTCTTCCCAAGGGTAAAACCTATGGTAGAGGGCTCAACCCATCAAACCACCAGTCCCCTATATCTGTGGTCGTGTTAGCAACCATCGAGGTGGGGTAGGCAAATACCCCTGCATTCTCCACAGGCTCCTCAAGGGGCACTACATCTTTTTTTCCTTGTTTTTCTTTTTTTTTTTTTTAACTTTCCCTTCTTTTTTAAATCAACTGTATGAAAAAAAAGTTAAAAAGAAAACAAACATACAATAAAAGAACATTTCAAAGAGACCATAACAAGGGAGTAAGAAAAAGACAACTAACCTAAGATAACTGCTTAACTTCCAACATGTTCCTACTTTACCCCAAGAAAGTTACCTAATATAGCAACATTTCTGTGAACTTGTTCCTACTATATCCATCAGAAATTAACAGACCATAGTCATTCCTGGGCATCCCCAGAACGTTAAATAGCTTATCTGTTCTTCTTGGATTATTGTTGTCCCTTCCTTAATTGCTCTCTATTGCTAGTTCCCCTACATTCTACATTATAAACCATTTGTTTTACATTTTTCAAAGTTCACATTAGTGGTAGCATATAATATTTCTCTTTTTGTGCCTGGCTTATTTCGCTTAGCATTATGTCTTCAAGGTTCATCCATGTTGTCATATGTTTCACGAGATCGTTCCTTCTTACTGCTGTGTAGTATTCCATCGTGGGTATATACCGCATTTTATTTATCCACTCATCTGTTGAAGGACATTTGGGTTGTTTCCATTTCTTGGCAATTGTGAATAATGCTGCTATCATATTTAATCTTTATGAGAAATTAACCAGGCTCTAATTTACTTTACATGAGAATAATCTTGGTTCCCAAAACCCATTACCATTGTTTTAGAAGTGCATACTGTGTGTTTAACAGTGCTTTGCAGTGTGAACCTCTGCAGGGACTGTAGAATCTATGAAGATTTGACACCAGCATAGAATAAAATAGGTGCATATTAATATTATCCTTACCAAGCTTGTAACTGATGGAACACTACCGTGCCCATTGAAGACATTTGTTTAAGTGCTCTTTAGCTAAATCTTGGAAGAAAAATAAGATACAGCTTGGGGCAAGGCAAGAGGAATTCCGCAAAAGAGAAACATCAGGAAAGGGCAGAGGCTGCAGCAAGCATTGTGTTCGACAGATTGTATAAGTGGAGCCTAATTGGATTAATAGTTCATGTTAAGGAATCATGGAATATAATGCCTGGGAAAAGAACATCTCCATCTAATTTTAAAGCCCCAGATTTCTGAAGACCTTTAAGTTAGTCAAAAGATGTAAGATGTGATGATGCGGAGAGTAGAAAGACATAATACATTTCTGAATAGAAGAATGACATATTCATTCATCCAGGCACAAATATTATTAAGTAAGCACTTACCATATGAAGGCACTATGACTTCTCCAGAGATCTTCCCTCAGATGACTAGCAAATCTGACATGAATAAAAACTCGGACATCAGGTAGGAAGTAATAAACAGCGTAAGAGTGGAACAAATAAACTTTGAGGTAATAGTGGGCAAGATATCATGGTTAGAAAAATAAGGAAGCTTTAATTAGAACCCCAGGTCTGCTTACCATTTACTATCTGTGAGACCATGGACAAGTCACTTATTCTCTATATGCCTGTTTGCTTATCTGAAACTTAAGGTTCTTGAAAGTTTGAAATGAAATAATTAACACACATGAGCTTTATGTGCCTGGCATATATTAGCCGTTCAATAAATGATTGCCCAGCAGCCATGGTAGGCTTCATGCAGGAGGTAACTCCTGAGCTAGGTCTTGAAGGATAGGTAGTAATTAGAAACATATATGTGAGACAAAGACTTTCAAAATTGAAAGAAAACCATGGCATAGGCAATAAGAATGAATGTACAAGGCACTGCCAAATGAGAATTCAGTTTGGCTGGTACTTGATACCTGAGAGAGCACTGGAAAGTAAAGTTGGGAAGGTAGTTTGGAGCCAATTCTTGGAGGGCCTGGGATAGTATAAGGATCTTGACTTTATTTGGAATTCATTTGCACATGGGAGTTTTAATCTGAATCTTTATTGGGAGTTAATCTGATAGTGCGCCCATGGTTTGAAAAAAGGAAAGGATGAAAGGCAAGTGGCTTCTTAGGAGGTATTATTTTGATCCAGGGGAGATGTCATAAAAGCAGAAGCTGAGTCAATAAGAGTAGGAATGGGGATGTGGAAACAGATGTGATACTAGTATAGAACCAGAACTAACAGGATTCGGCATTGTTGAAGGAGTAAGTGTGAAAAATGAAACAAAGAAGATACCAAAGTTTCAAATATGAGGAACTGAAGGGATGATGGTTGTATCATTTTATATAAGAAGGCTAGGAGCCAGAAAACTCCTGCAAAGGAAGAAGACGGCCGCCTCAAACTGGAAAATACTAAGTACCAGTGAAACATTTAGAGGTTCTAGAATAACCTCTAGATTATTTGGAAGCAAGACAAGGACCTGAGCAGATACTTCGGAGTAATTTGCATCTTTTTAAAAAG
Organism: Choloepus didactylus; assembly: GCF_015220235.1. Lineage (NCBI taxonomy): Eukaryota > Metazoa > Chordata > Mammalia > Pilosa > Megalonychidae > Choloepus > Choloepus didactylus. The sequence goes on from NC_051309.1 coordinate 20,974,375, forward strand.
TTGATAATTGAGGTCATCAAATGATTAATGGTAAAAAGAGTATGAGAAAGAAGAAATACAAGGACCCAAGCCATGGCCACTAAGAGAGGAAGGAGTTTCTGGGAAATAATGACTATAGAGATAGTTATTTCTGCTGAGGAACCAAGCTGAGGTCTGAGAAGGGCCTTATTATCTGTTCACCATATTGTTCTTATTGTTCTTGGAGGATCGATTTTTGAAGAGCGGTAGGTTAGTAAGCCAGTTTTCAGAGTGTGAGGAAATTGAGTCCATGGTGAATGCTGGAAAGAGTGGGTATAAAGCATTTGAAGAGTTTGGCTGAGAAAGTTTTTTTTTTAAACAGTAGTTGCTCTAAAGGACAGACTTAAATCATTGTAAGATGCAAAAATCTGAAATTATTAGAAAGTAAAAGAGAAAGAATGGATTTAGAGAGAGAGAATAATATTGGAGTTAGATAAGATATGCAAAGGAACAAGAACTTTCTGGAGACAGGAGGGAATTAACCAAATTCAGATCAAGGAAAGGATAAGAGAAAGTTGTGGGTTTACAAAAGGAGAAGAGTGAATTATAGACAGAACAGGCTGAAGGTTGTATGAGACATTTAAAATGACTTATCTTACATAGTCTATTTTATATTTTACTGTAGAGCTTTTCTTCTGTTCTCTGTAGATTTTTCTGTAAGGGTGAAATTTAGTAGCATGAAAGTTGTACTAAATAATATGTCCAATTGGCTTTCCCTATATTAAGGAGGTGGTGTATCAGATAAAGCTAAAGTAAATTAAATTTGTAAGTAGAAATGAAAGCATATGTGAAGCTCTGGGTGAATTTTACTTCTCCAGTTATTATTTTATCAGCTTTATCAGTAGAGCATCTGGTAATAAGTCTTATTGAACTTCAACTCTGACTAAATACCTATTATCTTTCATTATAGTGTCATAATGTACTACCTTAGTAACTCATTTCTTTTATTACTCTTTTATTTTTTATTAGAATAAAGAATATCATTAAGGTTCATAAAATGTGGAAATAAAGCTATACAACATCTTTTTTTATCTTTATGGATTCCAGGTTTTTAATACATAATGAACCAAAGATTTCAAATTCCTTCCATCTTATTCAAAGTAATTTTTAAAAATCTGTATTTGACCGTAAATTACCAGTAGAACTTTTTATTGCACATTATGTTACTTCATTCAATAATGCTGAGTTGATTTCCTATTGCATGACACGTCTTTATTGTAACTGCCTCATAATACAATTCTAACAAAAAGAATTTACGTGCTATATAGGAGTGATTGACTGTCTATAAATCTAGAAAAATGGGACTCATTCTTTTATTTTTTCTTCTTTGTGTTTCCGACTACAAATTCATACTTCTGGGTTTTGCCCAAAGAATTTTTTTTTAAGATATGGAAGTAAATCAGTCTTTTAAAGTCAGAATTGCTGGGAAGTTTGGAAAAGGAAGAATAGAAAGAGACTAACATTTATCTGATACTTGCAATGCTGGATACCATACGCACATTATATCATTTGATCTTCTCATTGACCCTGGATGGAGATATTTATAGAAATTAAATAAAGTAGGAATACTAATGAAGAGGACTTCTAGTTGAAGGTTGGTGTTTTCTCTAAGAGGCTTCATTATCCTGATGGTTTTACTATGGTCTGTGATCTACCCTCTGATTTGTAGGCTAGCAATCTAGGTTTGTTTATATCTAATTAACACATTTTAAATTTATATATGTATCTGTGTGATTATTTGTTTAACATCCGTGCCCCACCCCCCAACATGCCAAACTACAGCTCTACGAAGGCAGGAACCAGTTCTGTTCTAATAACTTTGAACAACCAACAACAAACCTAATACCTGGTGCATAGTAGGTACTTGGTAAATATTTGTTAAATATTTATTGGATGAATGGTTAATTTTAAAATTGATCAAACATTGAGGGCACATTTAACTCTGAAAGGATGGAGCTGTATTAACCACAATTAGTAAATAAAACCTGAATGAGAAGCACATTCTCTCCCTGGAGACTGAATGGTGCATTTTAAGCTCAAAATCTGATAAAGAGAAAGCTAAATGAATAGAATGTTTAGTGGCATGGGGCTAAAATGGGACTAGAACACTGGCTAATCTTTATTCATAGCTTCCTGTTTCCCAGACTGCCTCAGATTTTATTCTCTACATGTATCCAAGTTCTTCCTTTTCCTCTGTTCAAAGCAAACCAACTCAGCATCCCATAGGCATCCTCCTTCTTTAGGTATATTAATTAACTCAATCATCTACCAGATACATCCTAGATACCGTTCTCTAAAGTCATATTTCTCCTCTAATGAAGCCTATGGACATTTAATGCAAAAAAAAAAAAAAAAAAAAAAAAAGCCCAAAGAAGTTAAGAATCTTGTGAAAAGTTATTCAATTGTGAAGTGGCTAAGCTGGCCTCAATCTTAGATCTATTTGACTCCAAAGCCTGTGTTCCCCAATCCAATTGCAAAAATGTTAGAAATGACTTGGGCTTGTTGGCATATTGAAGAAGGGAACATTAAAAAATTCACAAAGAAAGCCTGACTGACAGAAAAACAGAATGAGAGAAACTTTAAGCAATTTACATATGAAGAGAACTTGGAAGGAGCAAAGAGAAAGACTCTGCTTTAAGATATAGGAATGTTTGCAAAACTGAGAGCTGTTTCGTATTACTTTTTAGCTGTAACTACTAAAATGGCATCTTTCCTATATCCGTTAATTGCTCTCATATCTCCCTGAACTTGGTCTGCACATAAATTTTCACATTTTAATGAGATATTTTGATGAATGTCTAACCATCCTATTAGACTGCAAGTCTGATGAGGACAGAGCTACGACTTTTTCACTCATCATTATAGCCTTTACACTTAGAATATAGGGTATGGGGAGAAGGACAGTATTGAAGGGAGGTGGAGGGGCTGATGTTCACAATCTAGAGACCCTCCAGGCCTCAATTCTTCATAGTAAAATAATGAGTCAAAGTATTATGCACTAAGGAGAAGAGAGAGGCAGGCAGGAATAGAATGTGTAATATAAAATAAAATGAGGAATAAAAGGATGAAGCAGTTCCTCCCCTGGAATCTTTCCAACACTTTACTACTTTAAGCTCTGCTATTTGGAAAGCCTTGTTCTAATAAAACAACTGCAGTGTCTCAGGGAAGTCTGTATTTCATCTGGTCCTTAGCAACAAAATCTTTAATAGCAAATTAATTTTCTGTATATCAAATCTTCAGAATTTATTTCTTCATTTCAGGTATAAAATGTCGATTATAATGAGATTGATTGCTATAGAATATAGATATTTTGTTCTCTTCAGTACAGATATAGCTTTCCTGTGGTATATCAATGTTTGCAAACTATTATAAAGAAATTCCATAAATCATGGAGAATAGTTATAGTATTTAGTATATTTGTTTTACAATTTAGTATATTTGTTTGCTCTTAAGTCCTACTGCCTTTACTTTGGTTGCCTTTTTCAGGGGTCAGAAGTTGGGAGCCACACAGTTCTGTTACGTTTTATTTGTCGGAGAGATCAGAAAAACATTCAGATTATGGGAAGGGAAAGGATGGAGCGGAAAGTTAGATACTGAATTTGGGAGTACTTTTGTTCCTTCTGTTTTCTCTGGGTCACTTACATGCACAATAATACAGAAATAAAGAAAGAATGATTCTGAATGCTATCTCTGATTACAGCCTTTATTTATGATCCTGAATATAACTTTCAAAATGTCATTTTCTTCCTTTTCTGTTTAGACAGAACACTTTTTTCTCATATATGTTTAACCCCTTTTTATGCTATTTCTGCATTTACGCTTTCTAAAATTTTTAATCCTTAATTCTCTTAAGTAATGCTTAACCAATTTTGAATCCACTTGGTTCAGACTCATCTGACTCTCTACATGTGGGTATGTGCAAGTTAAAGTCATTCAACTTTCTCTTTAAATAGCCAATTCTGTACAAGCTGATTAATAAGAGTTACCGCTAATAGCAAAGCTATAATGCTATGTAATAAGTTTCTTTTCTTTTAATTATGCAAAAATGCTTAAAATAAATTTAAAAAATTAATTTGATAAACAGTATGACTAATTTTTATAGCACATGTACCTTAATTTGACTTTATTATTTCGACAATATTGATAAACTAAGTAAGGAAACTGATACTATGTTTTACATTGAAGTTGGTATGAAAGAAATTAACAGTCCATACTTAGAGTTTGCTTTCTCAATAAGAAGTAGATTAATAATTTCACAGTATAGACTATGAAATTATTGTAAAATTAAGAAATACATTCTGTTCAAGGGTTATGAGATACAGTAGAAAATAGGCATAATTAAGATATTATAAAAGTGAAACTTTGCCCAGAAATGTCATTTAGAAAACAATCATCAGAACAAAACAAAGCCATCATCAAATAATATACATAAGTCAGTATTATATAAGATCTGATTACGGGTTAATACACTTCTAAGTGTAAAACAAAATAACGTGATATCTTTCTGGAAGGTTTTTTTTTTTTTTAATGAGATGTCATTAGATGAAAAAGTTTTTCCTTGCAAATTTTGCTCATCACTATTTTAATTTTCTTGTGTTTTTAGGTTACATTTTCTACAGTTTTTGAATGATAATTGCGTCTATTCTAAGGGCTCAGAAAAAGATATAATAATTTAACTTCCTACCAAATACAGAGAGCTAGTTCATTATACTGTATATAGAGCAGAGATTCCCAGTGTGTTCCTCAGAACAAACACATCACATTAATTTGCAGTTTTCAGTAGCCATGCTTAGTGTAATCCCAATAGCAACTTTGATAGTTCCCCAGCTAAATTATATAGGATAAATTATGTAAGATAAATTTAAGATTTATTGACTCTGTGATTCCGTAAGCCATAATTGAATTTACTGGTAATCATTGGAGCGTTTTCATCTTTTTGGTGAACAGAAGTCTCAATTTCATATGCATAGCTTTAATAATATTCAATTGCTATTGAATGAAATAGTAGACTAATTATCTTTAGAAATCTACGTATCATCCAATACATGCAGAAGATGCACTTTTATTGGCTGTGTTCTTAAGAACTCATTATTTGTATTTATTTCTCCCAACTTATTTTGTATTTGTACCTGATTTCTCCCAAAAGTTGTATATGTAGCATATATACACACATTTTGTACGCTTTTCTCATTGAGTGTAATGATTTATTCAGAAAGCCATAATGGGACAAATATGGGACAAATATAGAAGATGGAATCAAACTTTTGTGATATTAGTTATATTAAGAAGTGGAAATGACTGTGGTAAAAATGTAAATACATTGGGAGAAAAGAAAGGTTAAGAAATTAAAGTGGTAAGGCAGAAAAAAAAAAACCCAACTGATTTATTTTAAAATCTCCAAAGATTCTGATGAGTATTATTGAAATGGAGGAAGGATATTTGGAATAGTGTCATTTTTCATGTATTGCACTTATTTTCAGTCCTACTCCCAGTGAGGCATTATGGATGAAAATACATAGTCCCTAGCCTTCAAAATGTTTTCAGTTCAGATAATTGAAGCTCTACACAAACAGAAGCTTGTATAACTATATGATACGTAGTATCACACAGAAGAAGGAATACCTTGGTCTTCCAGGGAGAATCAAGGAATCTTCAGCAAGGAGGTTGTGTTTTGCAGGCAGAGAAATTGGGGGCTTTCTAGGAAAGAAAGGAATACACATGCAAATTTCCAGAAAAGTAAGAGTAGTGTGTGTGTTTTCCTTTGTGTATGTTTGGAGAAATTTTAAAAGTTTCCAATTGCTAGAACATAAAGTAGAGGCCAGATCTTGAAGATAGCCCATCCTGATGGCAATAGTATACAAGAATAATTTTGAGTAGGGTAGTAACATGATTAGATTAATTAGAAGAATCACTCTAACATGGGTGGAGTGGTTTGGAGGAAACTTGCCCACTGAAAATGCAGTAGCAAAAGTCTCTGTAACTGATGATGATAGTGTGCTTAAACAATACTGCAAACAGTATTTTAAAATAATTTTTTAAAGGAGGCATATAGAGACATTTAGGAAGTAGAAGCAACTTAAATTTGTAACATATTAGATGGAAGATTATTCTAAGAGGTGATGCTAAGTCTGGTGATTTTGACTCCCTAAAACTTCTACAGGAAAAAATAGAGAATCAACAGATGTGAAATAAAACCAGTGTAGTCTGTAACATAAAAATTGTGATTTTTGGATCATAGCCAAAATATTATTCTCAGAATAAATGAAGTTGTCATTTGCTTTTCAGGAATTAAGATATAGAATTATGGTTATACAATTAACAGGAAAGACTAAGTTGAAAATTTATTTATATGTATATTTATATAATATATATACTTATATAATATATTTTTATATAAGCATATTATTTAAAATTTTAAATATATTAAATTTTGATATATTTACTATATTTAATAAACTTTAAAATATATTAAAATTGTATATATGTACATATATATGTAGTTCAAATACTACTCCAGTGTTATATAAATTTTAGGAAAAAGATAATAGATAATTTGGAGGAATAACTCAGTGAAGGGTTGAGGGGGAGATGCAAATTGCTTTCTATTCATTTTATTAATACTCTTTTTAAAACTAAAATGATAAGCAAATGAGCAACTTAGCTCAATGTTAAAATATATTAATTATCAATGAAAAGCAAATCAGTGGAACCTCTAAGTGTTTTTCTTTCTTGGATTGCTAAAGAAAAATTATATATGAAAACTTTGTTATATTGATATTACTCCCTGAAATTGGGGGGCCATATTCATAAACCCATGTTTTTCTCTAAGTCTAAGTCATGTGGTTATGGTTATCAAGCTTAACTTTGCACTTGAATGCGTGTCCATGTGAATACAAGCATGAAAAGTTTAGCACTCATTGAAAGTATTACTGCCTGAAATACGAAGTTAAAAGGAACACACACACTCACACACCCACATATTTTTATGTCTTGTTATAAATTTTTAAAGACTAAATGGAAAAAGAGTCATTTCTACTATAAAAATGTCAAATGCATTTACACTCGGGAATGTACCCTGGAATGACATCATAAGAACTAAAATAAGCTTTAGGAAATGTATAAATTTTGAGAGTAAGTCATCCCAACACAAGGATGGCTGGTAATCAATTAATATGGACACAGTCCAAGGGTAAAAAATGTTAGCTATTTGTAAAGAATGTCCCCCTAGAGGCCAATAGTCACTCAGCTGCTGAAGATATTTATTAACCTTACCAAGTCCTGGCGACTGCAATTGCAAAACAGAAATAATATTATAGTCTGAAATATCTTGGGTCATTATATGTAGGGACATATGCAGGATTTCAATGGCATGCTTTTATTGATAGAGTAAGGAGTAACAGTCCTGGAAATATAAAGTACTTAACTTTAGGCTTATTATATAACAGGAAAGAAAATCCTTAATATCAAAGGACTATTCCTGGTTCCTTCTTTTCATATCCTGGGCTGATGTTGCCTATGATGAGGACGTATTGGCTACACTGAGCAGTTTAAGAATCAGAAGCTAGAGTGATTCTGCCCCCCTTCACCCCATTGAATCTCTTTCTCTTCTCTGGCAGCTGTTTTTGCCATTTATGTTAAAAGCAGATGGGGAAAATGCAAAGAACTGTCAGTTTTATTGCCATGTATAATCAGCATCTGGGCTGTATGTTACAGACACAATCAATGCAAACTCATTCTTTACTGTGTGTTGTAAAAACTTTTTGAGTTTCTAAGACAGGCTCCAAATTAAAGAAAGTACTATATATTTAAATAATGTAGACTGTGGAAATTTCAACTAGTTATGTTTTTTATCAGTCTCCATGTGAATGATGTATGTGTGTATGTATTTAATCTACAGTTTCTTAGTTATCAGCAAATCTGTACTGCTAATTTGTTTAAAAGCATGATTTGAAACTTGATATAATTCACTCTAGAGACCAAATAATGTAACACATTAATTCATATATATGTATGTGTATATGTATATGTGTTTGTATATGTATATACAAACACAAATATATATGACATATACTATAGCATTCATAATGCTATATATGTTTGGTATATTTATACCCATATTTTTATTCTTTCGCAATTTTTGTGCATATCATTTATTTTCTTTGCATCTCATTTAATTTTTACCAAAATATTTATGGCCAGTTTTACTTTCCCTATTTTTCAGGCAGGGAAACTGAGACAGAGAAAAAGTAACTTCTGCAAGGTCTACAGAGCTAATCAATGGCAGATTCAGTGCTGAATCCAAAGTTCATACTTTCAGTGACTAAATTACGCATTTTTTACCTCTCTGTATACAAACATACAAAAAGTATAAATATCTCTCTTTTGGAGAGCTATGTAATCTTTGGTATGTGGATAAAATAAACTAATAAACTAAACTATAAACTAATAATAAAATTAATATTGTTTAACATCTTGTAAATGTCTCTACAGCTTAGTCAGAATTTTTTTGATTGCCAGTTATACTGTGTGTTGTACACTCTAATGATGTAAGATAACAATTGCAGAATATTTTATATGCCAGAGTCCATAAGTCCACAAGTGACAGAACTGGAAATCATTGAGCTGAAAATTATACATGCACATAATTTTCATGTTCTACAGGTCTACACTATAAATGCAGAAGGATTATCCATTATATTTCATTTTCTGTAATCTTTGAAATAGACACTAAGAAGTGAGATACAGTGTTTGAAGTGCATTCTTTCAGAATTCTAAACGTGCAAAGATGTACAATAAAATAGCGGTAATTAGAAAGCTAGAGAAAAAATGTATAGGGGCAAGAAAGGTCTTTTATTGATTACACATATTTCTGATTTTTTTATTGGAGCAATTACAAAACTGTCTCCATTTTCTTTTCTCATTGGGCATGTATCTAGAACTGTCTTCTGATTTTGAAGAAATGGTAACAGCCGTTGCTTTGTTTGTTAAAAATAAACAGTGATGAAATGTTTTGGAAACATTCACATAAATTCTGTGGAGAAAAAAAGCTCCTGGCTACTTTTACATGAAAAAGACTTCCTGCAGTATTTATAGGATTTTCTGTCCTATTCACATTGCTAAGCCTATTTTTACTTTGAAACTCAAAATATTGACTTTTCTATGAAGGACTAGCATATTAATTTTGGTGGATTTTATCTACAGCATACAGATATATCTTAGCCATTACACTATCTATTTTTGTAACCCTAGAATGTTTTAATTAGATTCTTCATGGAAGATTGGATACACATTTGCACTCTATAAAATTCAGCAGATTCTATGCTATTAAAGAAGATTAAAGGATAGCAAATCTAGAAAATGTAAATTTTGTTTGCCTCTTTTTTTGTATCTTAACCTGAAAATTCTAATATTTTTTCCTTTTTTTTTATGGTCTGGTTTAAATACTTTTCCCCCTTTTTGTAGGAAGAAAGACACCATTTGACATGTGAGTTGTTTTTAGTTTGTCAAATATATTTTAAAGTTCTTGTAATGACACACACACACACAAAAAAAAACCTCTATCCTAGAGACTTTGAAAGTTTACAGGAACTACACATTATCTTTGTCCACTTAAGAAAAGAAAATTGACATTTTGGCATACGCTTTAAAGTTTATTTTTTGACATCTGTCAGTGGTAGAATATTTTATTGCTTGATAATCTGTCCTGGAATGAGGGATGCAATTATGTTTTGCCTTAATGGACTGCTGAGGCAGTGCCATAAAAACCACTTAGTTGCCAAGTCGCTGTAAATAACAATATAAGCTCTGTTTCAAATCTTTTCTTTAAGGAAGTTGAAAATAAATAAATAAATGCAAGTAAACCCATTGTATATAGCATTGTTCAGCTTTCTGTTATATATCTTGTAAATAAATGGTATGCGATGTGAAAATTGTCATGCTACATTGCAATAACATGATACATACAGCATCATATATTTGAATTATTATTTTTGCATATAAAATATAATACATCTCATCACAAATTCTCCTTATTTTATAATTTTTTAAAGTATTAAAGTATGTTTCAAAAACTCTTTTTATATTCACTTTCTTAAAAAGAGAGTATAATATATGGCCTCACTTAGTAGATCATTTTGTTTTGTTTCCTTTAGTAAATATATTTATCAATGAAATTAACTGCAGATTAAACACATAAATTAAATTAAAGTAGCATATATTCAAGTGCCATCAGAACTATACTTGACCAACATAAGTAATCTACATTTTTGAGACTTTAAAATAAATGACTTAAACATAAATAAATTTCAAAGGAAGCACTTAAGTTATATTAAGTGATAGAATTAATTTGGCCACATGTGTTAATGTTATTGACATTTCAAAAACCTCAACGCTGAATATAGAATTTTTTTAAAAAATTTGCATTGAAAAACTTATCTTTGAAATTTAACTGCAAAATTAGATATTTTATCTATAAAAGTTCCAAGATTATGTGAACATGCCTGCTTTTGATCATCATTAAATTCCAATTTATAAATTATAAAATCTTACACATTGTATGTGTTAAATATCAATAGGGGTGAAGTAATTAATTGATTAATTGCCTTAGATTATTTTCAAGAACTTCAAATGAAATTTATGAAAAGTAATTATTTAAAATAACTTTACAGTACTATTAATAGAAATTTAGCCATTAAGAATTATTTTTTCTACATTATAGTATTACATTATTTTGTGAAAGATCTTTAACACATTGAAATGATATGTTCTGCTTTCAAAGAGAGCCCTCTAAGTCATCAATAGTATTCCATCTATAGCTTATTTTCATTATATCCCATTGATTACATTTATGCTTGCTAAAATTTAGATACAAGAATGGATCATGGCAAAAAATAGAAAAAAAATTTCTCTTATCCATTAATTCAAAACATACTAATCAAAAATGTAACAATATCATTTAGATGCCCTTGCTGTATTTGGAGTCTTTGAAAAAGCCTTTATTAAGTGCAAAATAAATAATCTGGATGCACAAAACTTACTTTCTTCATAGTATTCATTATACTTTTTTTGTCTTCTGGGGTAAATATGGTCCCCCAATCTGGTGGCAGAGGGATATGTAAGATAAGAATTAGAAATGAATAGAATACAGTGAGATTACAGCAGAAAAGTCAGGAAGAGAATGCCCCTGGCTTTATAGAGTGAAGCAGGTACAGCTATAACCATACCTGAGGAACTAAAGGAAGTCTTCAAAAGAAGGCCAGGCTTCAGTAGCCATGAAATAAATAAACAATATTATTAATAATAATGTAAATTAGCTAACCTAAGTAATAATTGGGAATGGTTAAGGAAATATGGCACGTTTTATGCAGGCATTAAAAATAGTATCCAACAAAAATGTTGACAATATAGGAAACAATGTATAGTATGGTATTCAGTTTAAAGGGTACAATTCTAAATTATATAAACATTAAGCCTTCAATTACATAAAGCAAAAATTCATGCAAAAAGAGTAAAGTAAAATATAATTATCTGGATAGTACATTATGGGTGATTTGGTAAATAAGCATGAATTTATTTTTAATGTGAATGGCATAATTTCTGATTTTGGAGGGGGAGAACATTGCAGATGATAAAGAAAGCATTTACATTTTGTATGAGAGAGGAAGGGGTAGAACTTTGGAGAAATAGATGTATTTAGAAAATTAGAAGTGTGCCATAAATTGAGAAAGGGTACAATGAGAAAAGAAGGGTATAGTGTCACATCCAAGGGATGAAGGATTGTCAGCAACGTCAAATGCTCTTGTGAGATTCAGGACAGTGAAGATTGTGGAAAGCATGGCACATGGATATCTGGAGGTCGTAGGGTGAATGACCTATGGGGCTGTTGAAGAAAACATGGGGTCTCTGCTCCTCCCTGCTTGACAGACGGCCGCATCTTTTTGTGTGGTGCAAGCCACATCTCTGAGACACGATGATGATGGTGAAGGTCAGAATCAATGGATGGGTGCCTGGTCACCAGTGCTGCTGTCAACTCTGGCAAAGTGCAGGTTGTGGCCATCAGTGACCTCTTCATTGACCTCAACTACATGCTCTTCATGTTCTAGTATGATTCCACCCATGGCAAATTCAAAAGCACCGTCATGGTTGAGAACAGGAAACTTGTCATCAATGGGAATCCCATTGCTATCTCCCAGGAGCAAGATCCCACCAACATCAGATGGAGTGATGCTGGTGCTGAATATGTTGTGGAGTCCACTTGTGTCTTCTCAATCATAGAGAAAGCTGGGGCTCACTTGAAGGGTGGCACCGAAAGAGTCATCATTTCTGCCCCTTTGTTAGTGATGGGTGTGAACCATGAGAAGTATGGCAACTCCCTCAGGATTATCAGCAATGCTTCCTGAACCACCAACTGCCTGGCCCCCTGGCCAGAGTCATCCATGACAACTTTGGCATCATGGAGGAACTCATGACTACCATCCATGCCATCACTGTCATCCAGAAGACTGTGGATGGCCTTTCTGGGAAAATGTGGCATGATGGCCGTGGGGCTGCCCAGAACATCATCCCTGCATCTACCAGTGCTGCCAAGGCCATGGGCAAGGTCATCCCAGAGCTGAACGGGAAGCTCACTGGCATAGCTTTCCGTGTCTTAACCCCAATGTGTCCGTCATGGATCTGTCCTGTCAACTGGAGAAAGCAGCCAAATACGATGACATCAAGAAGGTGGTGAAGCAGGAGTCAGATGGGCCCCTAAAGGGCATCCTGAGCTACACTGAGAAACCAAGTTTTCTCCTGCAACTTTAACAGTGACACCCACTTTTCCACTTCTGATTCTAGGGCCGGCATTACCCTCAACGACCACTTTGTCAACCTCATTTCCTGGTATGACAATGAATTTGTCTACAGCAATAGGGTGGTGGACCTTATGGTTCACATGGCCTCCAAAGAGTAAGAGCCCTGGACCACCAGCTCAAGTGACAGCATGAGAGGAAGAAAAAGGCCGTCAGCTGCTGGGGAGTCCTGGCCCCAAGTCGATTCCCCCACAGTGAGAATTGCTCATCCTCCACAGCTTCCATCCCAGACACCCTGAGGAACGGGAGGGGCCGAAAGCCCTACTTTGTCATGTTCCATCAATAAACTAAACCCAGCCAAAAAGAAAGAAAGAAAAGAAAAGATAAAAGAAAATATGATATTGTGAGAAGGGCTTTGGGATGAGAAAAAACTCAAATTTAGGCAATTTGACTTGACCCTTGAGGGATTTTTTAATCTGTTTTGATTTGTGTCGATGCTTGTTAAATGTTGGTAATCTGTGTATATGTATTGTATATTATTTATATAATGTATAATAAAGTACTGCCAACATTCAATAAAGTGGAATCAATATATATGAAATATATTGTATATACAGAGTCATATATGACACACATAAAACAATGTATGTATGTTATATGTCATCCAGTTAGGTAAATGGAGATTATTCCAGATGTCGCAGTGAGGAAATTTAATATGGGGAATGGGTTAATCAGTGGTAGAAAGGGACTTAAAAGTCAAAAAAATGATAGGAAGGTGACCAAGAGGTAAGAAGACTAAGATCACCCTCTTGGCTGAAAAGAGCAAAGAAAGAGGGGGTATTACGCAACATCCTTTAGGAAGGAGATGGAGCCAGTCCTGGGATGTCACCTGAGGCAGAGAAGAGGATGCACGGAGGACAGAATACCCTGGCTGTTGCTCTCCTCTTCGTCGCCTTCAGTCGCTCGCCAGTGCTTCCCATTCCTGAATCTCCCCAGGAACTAGTTGGCCAGTGAGCCTGGGATGTATGCTCCAGAAGGAGTCAGCTGCCTGGGAAGGAGAAGAGGAGAAGGGAACAGGCAGTGTTTATAGGAATGTTTATATAGATGGAAATGGGGCGGAAAGGCAACGTTTTTGAAGAACTAAAATATTTATGAAAAGACGTAAAGAAATCTACTTCTTTGTGCCTTTAATAACTAGGTGAGTAAAATCTGTCTTTCTGATAGAGATATAGGATAAATGATGTCAGAGAGATGTTTTCAACAACTCTGCAATTTTGGCATGTCATAAAAATACTTCATGTGTGTTTGAATGCACTTTGCTGCGCCAGTTTTAAAGTGAAATATTCATGTAACAAATCAACAGAATCCAGACAGCTTTATTGAAAATACCTACAGCACATATGCATTTAGCGTTTAAGATTTCGCCTTATAGGAAGCGTCAGATTTAATGTTGTGAGAATAAAAATTATGTTTGCATCCTATTAAATGATTTCTGTAGAGAGAAAAGGGAAAAGTTTATAACATTTAATATTCAACACTAATGGCCTTTGTGGAAGAGTTATAATTATCTCTAAAACGTGTTATGCAATATCTTCAATTTTAATACAAATTTCTTTAATTTATATTTAGGTTATTAAAATGCACTCTCGGGTTAGTTTCTTAAAGTTGTTCTAAAGTGTTTCCTTTATAAAAATTTCTGACTTAAATATTAATGGATCTGTAACATTTAAAAATCTGAATATTTTTGTTTTTTTATAATTGCTTTGTTTTGAATCTCAGTCTTGCTCCACATTTAGGGGAAACCCAATTAATTTTAGTAGTCATTTTTGAGGATGAAAGGAAATATCATTCATAATGAACATCACAAATCCAGGACTTGAATTAAACATATTTGACAGCTCACTTTTCCATTGAAAATTTGTACTTTTTTCCATTTCAGACGTTTGGAACAGAACTCAATCAAGGTCATCCCTCCTGGAGCTTTCTCACCATATAAAAAGCTTAGAAGAATGTGAGTGAGCAATATTCTGGAATGTATGCATTTTTTAAAATTATACATATCATAACATACATACAAAGAAAACCATCTAAGTATGAATATTTAAGTGTTTGACAGCTTAAATATTGAATGATGTGACTATCTGATTGCTAGTTCTATAATTTCTTAATGCTAGTAACTAAACTGTAATATTTTAAGTTCTCCATAATTTAATATGTTGATTCATGCGTGTGTGAAGGTATGTGGTCAATATATAATGTCAGGTTCTTAAATGTTCTGTTTTCAAAACCCAGACACAGCATCTTTAATAATACTCTGGGAAAATAGCCAATAATTGATTAAAATGTGATTTTAAAAAAATTGAGATGTTTCAGATGTTTTGTTGCAGACTTCATACATGTGTGGATAGGAGCAAAACAAGCATACATGTATGGATAGGAGTAACGGCAATAAATAGCTTTCTCCTGCGGTAAATCTCCCTGACATTCAATTAATTTAACCTAACCCTATTTCTAATCCTAGCGACCTGAGCAATAATCAGATCTCCGAACTAGCACCAGATGCTTTCCAAGGACTGCGCTCACTGAATTCTCTGTAAGTATTGACCATGTCGCTGAGGGAAAGCAACAAATATATGGCTGTAGTTTTTAGTTTGGGTTTAAGAAAAATACTCCCTTAAGTTTTATTATGAATTAGAAGTCATTAATAATGTTAACTATTATTAATTATTAATGAAGTCCATCATTTTTAGAGAGGATTGCTATCTGTTACTAAAATCAGCCAATTTTTTAGGGTATAAATATTATGATCTGATTATTCTTCTGTTTCGGTAGCAAGAGTGAGGACTGTTTCAGAATTTTTCTTTCTTTCTGAAATAAGGGAAAAGTGTTTATTTTGTAGCGCTCTGTGCAATGCTGCATTTTTAAATCTCCAAACTCATAGCTACTGACAGCATCAATCCCCTATAGAATGATGCTGGGGAGGGCTTGCTGAGAATATTTAAGGAAAGTGACCAGCCAGAGGCCCCCTCCACTCCCTGATTTACTAGCCTCAGCCATCTCTAAAATAACTAGCTTTAATTTCTCAAAGAAAAAGGTAAGAAAGTGTGTTTTTTTTTTTGTTTTTTTTTTGTTTTTTAAGTCAAAAGGCTTTGAGGAGATAGCTGTGTAAATTATAGAGGTTCTAAAATAAATGTACAAAGTCTGTTATTCTTTCAAACTTGTAAAAAAAATCTCAGAAGTCTACTAAGTACGGTAACCTTTATTTCAAAATATAATTTTAATGTAGGAGGTTGGAGGATGGTATGGTTTTTTTGTTTGTTTGTTTTTGTTTTTTATTTTAAGAGATGAATCTTAGAGGAGAGTTCTTATTGATGTAATTTACTGCTGGGCTCTTTTCAAATTCCAGAAGTGAGTGCTAGCAGTTTAGAATTCCAGGATGCACATGTGCATGAGCCAGGTAAACACCTGGAGTTTACAGAGCAGTTTGTTCCCACTTTTACCAAAGGTACACCAGATTGAAGTGCTCATCGGGCACGTGGGTGTTCAGGTCATTGTGTTGCTCTGCTTAAAACACTATAATTTTCATTATGTAAAGAAAATGATAAACTATCGCTCACCTGCAATATTTACTTGGGTCCATTTCTGTTTCTTTGTTTTTGTTTTTTTGCTTTTTTCTAAAGAGAACCCAAGACCAGAACAATCTATGACAGATAATGTAGAGTGCAGTCATGCATTGCTCTCAGGGTGGGCTGTCAGATTCTAAAATCACAAAGTTCAATGAAAAACTCTGTTAGATCACCCATCAAACTGTCCATAAAGAATGGTGTATACAATCCAAAGTTAACATTGACAACTCCCCACCATACAAAACAACAAAACAAAAATCATGTCAATATCAATTTGTAGTCCTTCACGTACCTGTGCCTCAAAGATAATCATTAAATGACAAAAGGAGAAAGATCGGGGGAGAATTCTTACTTATGTCTGCTTGCTTGCAGAGTTACTATTAAGCATCTATCTATTGCCTTAGTAAGGTGAAATGACACTTTTGTGGTTGTGATGATTAAAAGAAATAAAAAAATCAAATAATATATGTATTATTATAATTTGTCATTTATCACAGCAAACCATTATTTATTTATTAGTGAATATTATATAGTTATCATAACTTATTTTATTATAAATTATTGTATGTAATCTATATGAATATCTTAATAAAGTAATAGTTAATAATAAGGAAATAACACATGTAAAAGAACATGCTTTCTGGATTCTGATATGAATTTTGGTGATCAGGGCACTCATGCACTGATTATCTTTCTTTGCTGAATTGTATTTTAGTTTAGAAATTAAGTCTCATATTTCCAGTTCAAAATGTATCAGTACATGGAAGAGTTGAAACCATCTTTCAGAAATAGAATGCTACATAAAGACCTGTAAGATTATGCAACTGATAGAGTGGGAGAGGATTCAAATATCTTTGTGGGTGGTGATGGTTGGGGTTGTGTGAGTTTTAACAGCATCTACACTACCTTAGAGAAGGCCCACCTGTTACAACTGGTACCATTTTCCTGATTGTGTTCACATTTTGATGTGGCCATCCAAAGATGGTGTATTTATCTCCCCATGAAACATGTAACTCCCAGATTCCCTTTAGCCTTGTTCTTCACTTAACAGCAATCATATGTTCAATGGAAATCTATTGGGCTCCTACTGTGTACCGGGCCCTGTTTAAGGCTCTGGAGATGCAAGAGAGAACAAAACAGATAAAACCCTCCTTCATGGAGGAGATCACTGATTAACTAAGTGAATGAGCAGAAGATATAGGATCTCCAATGATGAAAAGTGCTATAGAGAAGGGAAAGGGATAGGAACTGCCAGGGTGGGGTGGGGAGTTTAAAGAGGTGTCCAACAAAGCCCTTCCCAGAAGGTGATAACTGGAAAGATGTGGAGACTGGAATTGTAGGTGTGAGCTGTGCAGATATGTGCAGATATATGGAGGCAGAACTTTCAAGGAGAGAACAGCTTAAATACTAAGACTAAAGCAGGAATATGCTGAGTGTTTTCAAGAAAAGGCAAGAAAAAATCTGTGAGGAGAGGGGAGCTGATGCTTGGAACTGACATGATGAAGAGGTGGCAATAGTTGGTAACAGCAAGGTCTGGGATATGAACACAAGGATGAAGGGATGAAATAAGGTGGAAAGATAGGTTTAGTGGAAAAGAGGAGAGTAGTATTAGAGATCTAGGTTGTTAGATAAGATCAAAATCTTCCCAAAATGAGTGGCTTGCGAGTGTGTATTTAGTACGAGTCATGCATGTAGACTGCACTTCTTTGTTTAAACCAAGTTTTTATTTTATACAAATTTGCCGTCATTTAATACCATGTCTTTCTGGAACTATACAAAAATGCATAATCAGTTTAATTTAATCCCTATGTTTGCTAAAGATGTGATAATAGTTAAAGCAAAATGATAACAAATGCCTCTACTGCATTTTACTTTAAAAAAAACAATCATTCATTTTAAATTGTCATTTAATTACCAAAATGGTATGCCATAGAGTAAACTGGATTTGATTTCCAAAATGTTTTGTAAGGTCTCTCTTATTAAGGAAATCCATTATGATTAACAAAATATCATAAATAAATGCATCTTTCAAATCATTTTATCCTCAAGGATTTCTATTCCACATATTTATATTATTACAATGATATCAACAAAATTTCTGTTAATATTTAATAATAGTAACTTAAGAATTCAGCCTACTCAGCATTTTTAGCATTGTCTGAAATAATTGCATTCTATTCACTAGGTGGAAAATTCCCTTTATATTAATAAAATGGAAGTGTTATAGCTGTATAGCATGGTGATTTAAGCAAATAGCCTTTGAGACACTAAATGACTTGAGTTTGAATCCTACCTCTATCACTTACCAGGTACATGGCTGAACTAGTTGCTAATTTCCCTGTGCCTCAGTTATCCCGTCTCTAAAATGGAGATGAAAATACCCCCATCCTGGTGTTGTTAAAGCATATAGCAAACATCCAAGAGACAATAGCTATCCCCATGGCAAATTCTTCCACTGATAATTCTATATATACATACCTAAATTTTAGTTATCTCAGAGAATCTTTAGGCCCATGGAACTCAGAATGTGGTTTTCTTCTGACCTCATTGTTTTCATTAATCCCATGCAAACTATTGTATCTCAGTTACTCTAATTTTGCTATTCACTAACTAGCTCCAGAATTCCTCAGGGGTGATACAGTAAAGGACTTCTTTACTATATTTCCATTTCCTACCGTCTTTTCTTAGGCTGGAGTTTACTCTCCTGCCTGGTACTTTGGTTTTAATAGAGGTTTTTAATGAAAAATGAAAATGTAACATCTCCATTTTATCCTCTGCTTTCTTTTTACAGTACTCTCTTAAAAAATGCTTAGTGTTATAATTCTCAAAGATACATTGATTTTAAATTATGAGTCTTGTGACGTTTATTTGGATAATAAAATCTGTCCATAGCATCCTTTTCACCATGGCTGTCTTATAGCTTTATATTTTGGACATGGTTTTCTTCTGTCTTCTGCCAGCTTTTTGTTAAGGGCAGGAGAATGTAAAGACTGCCCAGTAGTCGTTGCTATCCTATTGTAGAAACTCACGTGTAGAACTGGGTTTATCATTCTTCACCTTCCTTCTAGTTGCAGGTACAAGAGCTGACTTCAAAGATTTCCCTAAAAAGATTCTGTATCAGCATAATTGCAAACTGTATATAGTATGCTGAATCTAAGTCGCATATTAAAAAACTGTAAGGAGCTACCCAATTTGTCATTTTGGTACTTGGATATTATCCAGATCCTTCATGTATTTATTTTCTTTTCAGCTGAATTCATTTTCATCTTTCAATTTCTTTTTTTTTTGTTTTGTTTTAATTTTCTTTCCCTCTTATGAGTATAGCACAACTTCTCACTGGCCTTCTTGCACTTTATAGCTTGATGTGATATGTCTTTCCTCTCATTTGTTTTTCATGAAGACAACCTTTATTTTTCATCTTTACATATTTATTTTGGATTTGTCTTACTTAGATTAAGAGAAAACAAGGATTTGTAAAGCAGAGTATCTCTTTTATTATATATGTATTTTTACATTACCTTTTCAGCCTAGATTCAGTAACTACCTGTCTCTCCCATCAAAGGAGAAGGGTCCTGCATATTACAATAGGCAAAAAAAGAGAGGCTTTTTTAAGAAATAAAATACTTTAAATTGATCCGTTACAATTTTTCAGTTTTCTTGAGTGCTATGTTAGAAAGTGGGAAAAAGATGGAAGGAAGGAAAACTGGTATTTCAAACAACCAGATTGTAATAACCATAGTTGACAGTACACTCTTTATATATTTTTCTCCAAACAGGTAAAAAGCAGGTTTAAGTGATCCATGTGGATGCTTTTGCATATCTTAATAATTTTTTTTATTCCTAGCAATCATAGCCAGTGTTTATCCAAACTCTCTGAAGCATATTATGCAGAATAACCCTGGGCAATCACAAAGTAGAGGGAAGCACATCTCTCAGAAATATTGATTAGTTGTATCTCAGAATTTAGAACTGTCAATCCAAGATGAAGAACATGCAGTGGGAAGAGTTATTTAGAAGGAAACAGAATTAGACTAAGGGTATGAACTACAGATTTTTAAGATTTTCATTATCCTCAGAAGGACAATGAAGTCAACAACACGGGGAGCAGAAAGGAAAAGGGAAGAGGTCTTAGTGTAACATGAGTTAACTTATACCAACTCTCTACTATCCTATCACCCCTGCCCCAAAAGGAAAACTAAAGCCCTTGAAAAATATTTAAAAATTGCAAACTGCTGCAATAATTTATTGAAGCAAATTACAGGCAAATGCTAGCTATGAAGGGGGCAAAAGGAGAAAAATAAAGGAAGTTTCTAATTATTAGAACTAAGTTTCTTTGCTGGGGTTGGTGGGGGGGACTGGTATAGGGAAGGAGAACAGATTTTCCCTGTGTCTCAGAAGAAAATTGTTTGTTTGTTTGTTTGTTTGTTTGTTTTTAATGCAGTTTGCTATTATGGTAGCCAAAATATCTGATGACTAACCCACTGCAAATGAAATTCATTGAGACAAAGGATAAGACAAGTGTTGGGTATAGATACTAGCTAGTGGATCAGTACAAAGTGGACTTAATATTGGAATAAAACAACTTTGTTGTAGACCCACCCATTTCCCCTCATTTTTATTGATTTTGACCTGATTTTCTTGAGTATCATCTAATTTCTCTGTCCTTACCTTTGAATTTTTGAGATTTTTTAATTTCTTTTCTTAGCTGCCATTTTGATCTCATTGTGTGAGCAAACTACCCAGCCTTAGACTTTCTGTACCTCTACAGAGAGAAATCTCATTTCTATCACATTTAGCAAGTATGTCTTTATCATAATATTTTTATGGGCAATAGTCCATATACCCAGTTAAACCTATACAGATAGGTTTCATGCATCCTTTTGCACTTTCTCCCTTCATTTTTCCATGTGTCCATGTTGTCTCATTAATAATAAATATTTAATTTTCAACATGATCTTAAAGAAAACAATGGGCTCCTTTGGAAAAAAAATAGTTCACAATATAAAAATGATATACCTCCCATGCTATTTGAGCCAACCTTTGAAGCAAAAGTCCCAAACAAGCAACCTACCAATTCGTTCACCCCTTGATTCTTAAGTGGTTCTCTCACAATTTATATGCGTCTTTGTACCTTTCTAAATCTCAGTGGGTTCAAAATATGAAACTCCTCAGCATTCAAAATTTCTCTTTGGGGTGATTATTTGAAGCCACACCTTATTTATGTCTGTCTCATCAGTGTCTGGCACATGGGCAAATTATGGACACAAAAAAATAACAATTTGGTCCACTTTAATTGGGCACCAAGTTTAGAACCTTGTGAAGTTCCTGGCTCAACGTAAGCGCACCACAATATCCATTGTTGAATGAATTAATTGAACATCCTGAATTTGGCACCATCTTGATCTACCCATTTGTATGCCTTAATATCCTCTTTTCTCTTATTCTTGACCTCAAAACATACATTTATCCTTGCTTTACCTTTCTTAATTCCCTTACCACCTTGACACTGACAATATATAAAATTCTTTCTTTGTGTTCTTTGATTTTTAAAATTGTTTTGACTTTGATTTACCTATTAAAAAAAAAAAAAACATTCGTCTACACAAATGAAATTTTATGTTATGCTATATAGCCATACAAAGGAATCTGTACAAATGGAATATCTCTTTACACTATATAGTACCCAGCTTTATTTATTCCCTTAAGACTTTTCTTTATATTTTATAATATATCCCACTCTCTCTGACATCTTAAAAGGGAAACAGTTTTACCCTCACTGTTATTCATTTCTCTTGTTTTTTTATTTTCCTTCTTTTCAAACAAAAATCATATACTGCTGCCAAACGCATTAATTATTTAGATTTTCATTTCAGGTTTTCCAATATGTACCATAACATCCATTTATTTATTTTCTAAAAGAATATTATTATTTTTGAAAATTATATATTTTGGTTGTAAAGAATGTTTTAAAAATACAAAACATTATAGATGCAAATTTAAATCATCTCTGGATGGCATATCACCTGCCATCCAGGTATTTTCCACTTCTCTTATATGTGTGTGTGTGTGTGTGTGTGTGTGTGTGTATATATATATGTATGTGTATTTTTCCAAATGAAGTTCAAATCATACTTTAATGTACTTCTTTGTATTATGCTATTCTTTTAAAATTAGTTATATAATCACGTTCATGTCACTAAATATCCTTCAAAATATGATTTTATAAATGTAAAATACATAATATATACTTAACTAATCCTCTGTTATTGGATTTGGAGACATTTTATTTGCATTTAGTTTTTCACTGTTATAACTTATGCCACAATTAACGTTTTGTACATAAAATGTCGTGTGGCTCCCTGAATGTTTTTTTGAATTAAACTATCAAAAGTGGAATTACACAGTTGAAATCTATATAAACACCTTTATGACTCTTGATTTATGTCAACAAAATGTTCCCTCAGAAATATAGTTTCCATCTTTTCTTACATATAGTCCTAGTTCCCTACTTTTTTTTTTTATGTTATTATGGCATTTTATACTGAATGAAAAATCTGGATTTAACCAGTCCACGTTAAAGAGAATAGATAATTGGCAACTATTCTCAATTATTATATATGGCCCCCTTCTTTTGGAGGCTAAAAATAACTAGACCTCATTGTAGACCTATTGTTAATAGCCACCATGATGAGGCAACTATTTCCATTCATTTGCTGTTGAAATCCCCTCACTTTACCCTTTTTGTTAATTTACTCCTTAATACTTTTTCTCTGCTAATTTATTTCACTCATCAAATAGTGTTCACTCACCAGACAAATGTCAGAACCTAATTGTCTGCCAAAACCCAGGTGCTAGGCAACAGGTGGACTAAAGTGATGAAGTTGTGCTCTGTGCTGTCCTGTTCTGCATGAACAAAATTTTTGTTCATGCAGAACGAAATTCTGCATTTCAAAATTTTTGAAATTTTGAATTTAAAAATTTTTGAAATTTTCATTTTCGGTCATGCAGAACAAAATTCTGCATTTCACAATTTTTCCTAAATTCATATTCAGGGTCACCACCTTCACCAGTCTTCTGTTTCACAATCATATATATTAAATATTTAAGACAAAAATCATACCCTTATATGGATTGCATTTGCAATATAACAATACTTGAACTCAGAACCCATCCCTTTAATAAGCAGTGAATTTAAGGGTCTCTTTTGTTGTATAGAGTGTGCTCTTATTACATGTGAACCATATATATGTGTATGTATATGTAGAAAAACATGACATTTTAACAATGGTTATTTCTGTGAAAGGGAGATGAGATTATGAATTAAGGTAACTTTTTTGTGTTTTTCTATATTTTCAACATTTTCTACAATAAGCATATATCTGATATATAATCAGGAGAGATATTTACAATTCAAATACTTACAAATAATAACTTTTGATGGACTGAATGTCTACTAACCTACTGTCTTCCTGAATACATAGGTGTTGAATGAATTTGTTAATGCTAGTTAAATTTTCTGATTTTTTTCATTTAAAACATTTTTTTTCAGTGTCCTCTATGGAAATAAAATCACTGAACTCCCCAAGAACTTATTTGAAGGACTATTTTCCTTACAGCTTCTGTAAGTATTTGATTGTTTCTGATTTGTTGAACCTAATTATTATATTTTATTCAGTGTACCTCTATGATATTTTCATGGATGCTTCAGAAAAATTTGACCAAAATGAAATATTTTAATGAAGTGAAAAATGCTAGGCTGGCAGATCTAACCCTAATGATTGTTGTTCATTTGAATACAAAGCACTTTAGAATTGTCCTAAAACCTTTCTCTTCACATTGTACAAATGTTTACTTTCTGGCTTTCTATCATTTGAAGCAGGCAGCCTTTGATGAAGCATCTCTATTTTGATTTAACAGTATTTGGAAAGGAGAGAGACACGATGATATGTTTATCAAGCTTTATCAAAAGTATCTGCAGGAGAGACAGTGCTTGGACTAGCATCCCAAGCATAAGGATGGGGTGCAATAGACCATCACTCAGCAGTAGCCCTCAAACTATGCTTCAGTGAAAGAACTATCTATGAATCACTGCACTGCATCATTAAAAATTTCTCTGCTTAGAAAATGCTACTACATCCTTGACTCAAAAGAAGTATTTACTACACATACTTAAAATAACAAGATTTGACATCAGGTGTTATAACGAATGCCCACGTGTAAAGGAAATTTGAACAAATACTTATACTGAGATTATTAGGGTTGGGTCATCTAATTCTGTGCAATTTACCAAACACGGAAACACTGGCTTAAATGTTGGGGAAACAAAGATGAGTATCCTACCATTTCTTATCTCAAATATCTCAGAGTTGGCCTGCCTTAAAATTCTTAGGCTTAGGATTTTATTTTCTGTAGAGTGCATTTATTTAATGGCGTTGGGGTTCATACCATTTATTTGATAAATATTTAATTCTAACCCCACAAACTTCCCAAATGTAGATCTTTTTCCTTACTTGATAAATATATGTTCATAAATACGCCCTGTTACCTGTATCCTAAACTTTTTCACCATTACCTAGAAATATATTTTATAACACAACCCAATACACACACACATACACACACACAAATGACATAAAATATTAGCAAAACAGTATTTAACCTTGCTATATATAGTGCTGTCCATTCTATCCCATTCTGTTGCATTTAATCAATTTTTTCGCTCACTTTATTTATTTTTTAATGCTGCATAACCCAGTAAATCGATTTCATGACAGACAAATGAATCATGATAAATACTGATACTTGTGACCTAATAGCTTTATTTGGGTTTCAAATTATTGTGTTTTTTTACTAGAGAAGTTGTAGGTTTCAGAAAAACCCTGCATAAAATACAGAGTACCCAAATACCATCCTATTGTTAACACCTTGAATTAGTGTGAAACATTTGTTATAGCTCATGAAAGAACATTTTTATAATTGTACTTTAACAATACTCCATCATTTACAATAGGTTTCATTGTGTTGTACAGTCATATGTTTTTGTTTTTTGCCTTTTTAACATTTTTTCTCGTAACATATAAACAACATAAAATTTCCCCTTTTAACCATCACCACCATCCATTACCAAAACTTTTCCACCAAATTATTTTTTAATCTTTGCAATGGAGTTAGCAATTACTGTTTCTGACTTTAATAAAATGATTCCATATGCATTATAGGTAGCTATACTCGCTATAAATATATTTAATGTTATAACCACGCATTGCTTATTTGCTATTTAGCTTTCTATCATTTTTCCACATTTTCTTAGCATTACTCTCCTTGCCCTTTACTTACAATCCTTTTTACCACATCCTGGCTAGTATCACAACTTCTTTTTCCTTACACACACACACGTGCACTGATTGGTGGTTAATGTAATACACCTGTTAATAAACCATGCAGTGATAGTAGCACAACATTGTGAATGTAATTAACAGCACTGAAATATATAACTGAATGTGATTAAAAGGGGAAATGTTAGATTGTATAGATGGTAGAATAATTTTTAAAAATCCATGGAACTACACTATACACACAGTAAACCCTAAGTTAAATCATGAAATATAGTTAATAGTACAATTATAAAAATGTGCTATCATCAACTATAACAAAAGTTCCACAACAATGCAAGGTGTTAAAAATAGGGTAGTATATGGGAATCCTGTATTTTATGCATGATTGGTCTGCAAACCCATAACTTATCTACTAAATAAACAAACAAACAAACAAATAAATAAATCCATCTTTGCTTCTCAGCCTGATGTTCTCTCTCTAGATTAAGGCCCATTCTGAAGCCTGTCAGGGGAAAAATGATATGGCTGTCTCTTTACAGCTAGCAGAGAACTTGGTAAAATATCCTGTCTCTGTTTAAACAGGCAAGTTTGGGGAGAAGTAGGCAAACAGAAGGAGCAAAAGAAATTGGCCTCCAATTCTTCTTGCCCTATTCCCTGACCCACATTAATTCTAAGTACTAAATGCTTAGAGAAGCACTGTTTATTTTCAGGCTCCCTCCTTGCTTCTGTCCTTAATTTTCTGCTCTCTAGCTCCTTTCTCCAGTTAGTTCATGAATCAGGGAGCATGGTCAGCATTACATGTATTGTGGTGCAGGATGAGTAGGCATGAGCTTTCTACGGCTTTTAAGAAAACATTGTGTAGACCAAAGAGAGGATCCAATTCTAGCTTCTAAAGGAGGACAAAAAAAGAATGTAGCATAGAATCACCATGAGGAAGTCATGGCTTTGCGTGTGCCATGGAGTACCTAAAAAGCAAGCAAATAAGACTGACATGCCTCATATGTTAACCAAAGATAGAGATTTATGTGTTCAAAAGGAAAAACATTCTTGTGTTAAATAATGAGGCATTCAAACCCAATGACAAAGTTCATATTTTTTGAGCCACTGAATATTTGTTAAAATCCCAAGTATTAAAGCACTGAACTAAATGTTGATAGAAACGAAGAAGTATCAAAAAACATTCCTTTCCTTTAGAGGGCTAAACTGTCCCTGGGCAAATAAGCTAGCCTACATGAAATATTTATGTAATAAGACCAGTAACTTTCTTTGGAACCCAGAGGAAGGAAGGCTCTAGTTAGGGAGAAGTTGAGTTCCAGAAGAGGTGGGTCTTCTGTGAGGCCTTGAAATAAGGTTGAAGAAAGTGGCGAAGAGAACAAGTATCTTCCCAAAGATGAGACCATCAGGAATAAGACATAATCATGTGTAATCTATCAGGACAATGTTTGCCTATGTCTGTTCTGTAAACTCCCAGTTCCACATAATAGTAATATAGGCATTATAAGGGAACAAAAAAAAGTTTGTGGCTATTGTGTTAATCCAAGTTAAACAGGTATTTATAATGCAAGACTAGAACCTTTATTATAGTAATGCACATGCCACTCTATGAGAGTGTTATAAATTATTCTCTAACAACAAATATTTACTGAGTACCTTACATGTACTAGGCACATGGGAAACATCAAGAAACAAAATAGAGATCCCTGTCATCAATGTATTCTTGGAGGAAAGAGCATGAAAATATACAGTAAACAGTAACCTGACAAATAAGTAGATTATATAGCATGTTACAAGGAAATACGTACTTTAGAAAAAAGAAAAAGTAGATCAAAGCAAAGGGAATTGAGAGTGCTTGGGGTTGGGGAAGGGGCAAGGCAGGCTGCAAGATGAAAGAGAGTGGTCAGAGCAGGCTTCATGGAGAAGGTGTGATTTGAACAGACATAGGAAGTGAAGTGGTTAGCGAGGCAGACACCTGGGAGGAAAGCGTTCCATGCAGACGAGAAGGGAAGCTGACCTCTTTGAAGAACAGCAAGGAGGCCAGTGTGGCTGGGGGAGAAACAGCCAGGAGAAGAGGACGAGGAGACTTCGGAGCTCGGAAGGGTGGGTCACAGACCCTATACGCCATCGTGAGGACTTAGGCTTTTACTCAGTGAAAATTGGGACCTGTTGCGTAGTTTTGAGGAAGAATTGATGTGATGTGAACTGTTTAGAAGGATTACTGTGGCTGCTATTTTGAAAATAGACTGAATTTCTTTTTCATAGAGCAACTTGAGGGGCAAATTTTGTGGCACTTTTTTCACCTTCTTGACAGCACAGTCTAGTTGTTCTCCCTCTACATCTTCCAGAGAATAATATTCAGTACTTTTTATTGAATGGATGTATAAGTAACACTAGTTTTAGATAAGTATTTGACTCTATGAATTTTGCTTTATCTGGTAAAATCCAAAATCTTCAGTATGTTATCTCTAAATTATTGATGTTATGAAGTTAGTATTAGGTTAAAAGAAATGTATTTCTTAATGAGAGGTTCTCAAGAAGGACAGAATCTTGAAGGTGAGTTAATGAGCTGCTACACTTTAATTCTGCAACTATTTGATCAAACAGATTATTGAATGCCAACAAGATAAACTGCCTTCGGGTAGATGCTTTTCAGGATCTCCACAACTTGAACCTTCTCTCCTTATATGACAACAAGCTTCAGACCATCGCCAAGGGAACCTTCTCACCTCTCCGGGCCATTCAAACCATGTATGTATCTATAATTTGGATCACCTTTGATGATCCTTGTTTTCATTCTGGATTTGAGAGCTGAGTCCATTGCAAGTCATGTGAGAAATTGCTCTGTGTTTATTTCTGAAAGGCATTTGGCTCAGAACCCATTTATTTGTGACTGCCATCTGAAATGGCTGGCGGATTATCTCCACACCAACCCAATCGAGACCAGCGGTGCCCGCTGTACCAGCCCCCGCCGTCTGGCAAACAAAAGAATCGGACAGATCAAGAGCAAGAAATTCCGTTGTTCAGGTAATTTCTTATTTCATCTAATATCTCCCGTGTGTTACCAAAAAAAAGGAAAAAAAAAAAATGAAGAAAAGCAGTGGTTACATGAGACCTAACAAAAGCAGCTGGCTTTCAGCCGAATTACCAAACATTGCAGAATCATATTTCTTTTTTCTTCTCCCCATGAAGAAACAGAGAACTGTAGACTGAAGTCATACAGCACTCCTAATGTAATATTTTTAACCCTATATCCAGCAGAAGAAATAGTCTCTCTGCCAATTTAAAAATACGCCTGGATACTTCATACTACATTCCCAGGGTTTGAACTTAATCGGGCCTGTCAGCTAACTCAGAATGCCTTTTAAGTATGTTGTCTCATTTTTATTATTATGTCATTCTCCACTGGGCAACCTAAAGAAAATCAGTCATATTTTCATTTCTTCAGAAAGTCGACTGAGTTTCTGATTTACTTGGTTACGTGATTTACTTAGACTCAGGAGTGGTAGTGGGAAAACTCCTTATACCTTGCTTCTCACACTTAATGCCATTTTCCTGCTTTGCATTCTCTTACATTGAACAGGACTATGAGGTTACATTTTTCCAAAAGGCCATATTTTTAAAATCTGGAAATATTATACTTTTTATAACAAGCTAAATGTCATTGTATTAATACTAAATAGAAAACTTACCTCATTGAAATTTACTGTTTGCTTTGGTCTCATTGTTTCTTTTTTTTTTTTTTTTAAGATAGAAAAATGCTATATATTTTTGGTATATGCTACCTCACTATTCCAGGCGTATTTCACATTCAGCAGTTAATTTATACTAAAAAGCTAATATCAAAACAAAGCTGTTTATTGTCCATGATTCTAGATGCATTTACTACTCACTGTGCATTATTAGTCTTTGGCCACTGCTGTGAATATACATTTTCACTTAATTGTCTAGAGTATCTTTAGTCCATTCTTAATCTAATATAACTCATATCTCTGCTTGCTGACATTCAGGTGCATCTTCTATTTTTTTTTTCTCTTTTTTATTTAGCTAAAGAACAGTATTTCATTCCAGGTAGGTTTTGCTCGGTAGTAGGACTAACTGCAGACCCCCTTTCCTTTCCTTATAAAATATAGCTTCTAAAACTTTGATATGCATGCTTTTGAAAATACAATGGATAGATTCAATTCTGCATAGATCACTTGTAGCTGTTTCCTGAAAACCTGACCTTTGCATGCAGCTTCTGATGTTAAACATATATATTAATAAATTCCCACCTTTTATTCTCTCTCTTATATTGGCACATTATATAAATTTCTCACAATAGCTAAAATGATTGAACCTATGACTCTCTCCTTAAATCATTTTCTTTCCTTACATTGTATATCTGACCTTTCAGCCTGTTTTTAAAATAGAGCTCATTGAGCTGATTTTAAAGACAGAAATCTTTCTGTTGTCAAAGAGCTAGTTCTACATGAAATCGGTTTCAAACAAATAGAATTACTTTTTCAATCATGAGATTTACTATTCTATAATTTTTATACTAAAAAATAATACTTTATCTTTTGCTTTACTTTATGGTGCTAAAATAGGAGTTTCCTACTGATTATTTGCAGTTGTTCCTGTATTCATTTGTGACTTCATATTCTTACATTTCTGGGGTCACAAGATAACGCTACAAAAAGAATGTTCATGTACCATCATAAAAGCATTGGAAGTTCACAGATGCTAAATGCCTTGAATAACTTAGGCAGATGAACAAAATAATTTTTTTTTAGAAAAGGAATTGCATTGTTTTGTCTCTTCAGTCTTCAAACTACCAAGGCCGATGATGCTAAAACTAGCTCTTTGAAATATGTTTCTTTACTTATTTTTCCCTTGCCTGCCGGTTGTGTAAAATGCCTCTTGACTTGTTTGTTTTAAACCATTATACAAAAATATGTGTTAGTAATTGATTGGCCACATTCACCACCTTCTGGGTATATGCCAAGACTATATTATATGTTAAGGGCTATAAAGAAAAAGATATTCATACAGTGTTAGTCTGAAAAAACATATCATTTTCCTAAGAAAAGTTCTAGGTTTAGTCTCTAATTTAAGGAGAGATTTGTTGCTTGCTGTGGTTGAGTTATAGTTAGAATAATTTTATGCATTTAGCAGGCTATGTTTTGTTGCTTATTTTGAGCTTGAATAATCCATAATATTTTATATACTTTGTCCAAAGTGTGTACTGACTACATAAAAGGTAAAACGTTGAAAAGTACAGTTTTTTGGCCTTCATTGGCAAAATTTAAAATTCACTATTTTTACCCAGTTATTAAGTAGAAAGTTATTTGATAGATATTACTTACCTTGAAGAAACCATATACTAAACTCAAGATCACCCGTAGAATAAAACATTAATATGAATTAGATCCCCAAGATACAGCAGTTAATATAATTGTTACCAAATTATTGTGTTTAAATATTCTTTATTATTTTAGAAATTGCTGTATTCAATTCACCAAATAAAGAACACTAGTCAGTTTGTTTTCATAATCTTGAATTCTGATACAGTTTTGAACTGTTATTGTAGCAGCAAACATGTAGATTTTGGAAAGTATCTCTTACATCAGATATAGCTTAACGTGCAATTTCTGTTCAATTTACATATTTAAAATAATTACAGAAGCAAGGACTTAGATAAGTTCTTTGGAATTCCTTTTTGTCAAGATTTTAATTAAAAATTGAGCCTACATAAAGTACCATCATAAAATAAGCATTATAGTCATTGCATTGAAAACATATTATTTAAAGTGTAAGATATCAAGCAAACTCATGTCTCTTATACTTTGTTACCAGTAATCCCTCATTTCCTTTTGGAGACTAAAGCTTAAACCACAGTACAGCAGATCCCAAATAAATACCACTGCATTAATTGCCAAATATATCAAAACTATTATATTTCAGCATTTCAACCTTCTTATGAGATTCTGATTCCATTTCCTCTGAGTGACATTATTTATAATTTGTAAACAACATCTGTAAGCCACAACCTAAGGATTAATCGAAAAGCACTGACAATAGTCCTTGAGGCTCTGTTTGATTAGTTTTTCATTTAATTTTACATGTTCACTTGCCTATCACAATTCTGTATACCATTCCAGATTTTCAGTGATTACTCAAAAGAAAATCTATCTTGCAGAGAGTTCATCTTTTAAAGGGATCAACAAGAACTTAATTTGTAATATGCGTCTTTTATGCCTTTGATTTTCTTGTAAAGACCACTGTGCTTCAAAAAATTATTATAAAAGTTTAAAAAGCACAGCAATTTCTCTCATACCATGAGTGCCGCAGTAAGGACAGAAGGAAGAGAGCATAGTCGGTTTTATATATATGTATATATATACACACATGTATATAGATATATATTAACCTTAACGGGGATTACTCTGTTTTTCTTTCCTTCTTGGTGATCTTTACTTTTGCAGGAATTCACCATTTGGGCTGTAAGTAAAAGTGTCTGATCTGAAACATAATGTCCTCCCTTTTCAATCCTGATGATAGACCTTCCTCTGGTCTTTGCCCTTTGCACCTTTCTTTCAAGAAGAAACCACAGATCTCTTGAGCTTCTCTGTTGTCCTTGTAGCTCACCTTCAACTTCTTCCTGGGTGTTGTTCCTGAAAGCTGTTGATTCCATTCTACAGTTCTGAGAAACGGTGGAGACATCTTTCAGTGTAGCCCATTCTTTGTGTTTCCAGGAAATCGTCGGTATTAATACCGTTACTATGGTCGTAAACACTCTGCGGGACGAATGCATGTCATATAAACAGTATTACATTTCCAGAATGTCTGTAGCTTTCCTTCTACTTCCCTTCGTCTTTCCTCTTGGTCTTACCCTTGGCCTAGTGGATGGTGTAGTGATAATGTAGCGAGATTTTCTGTTGTGCTTGATCTAACCATGTGGTTGCGAGGTATGAGTAAAACATGGTTCCGTCAAGCACCATGGAACGTCACGCAGCTTTCTACAGCATGACAAGCTGCTGAGGCTTAAATCAGGATTAACTTGTCTTTTTTTATAAAAACAAAATGAAAAAGGGCTTTTTAGGCATATCTGAAGATTATGTGAGAGGGAGAGAATTACAAAAGAACAGAGAATTGAAAAACCTGAGTAGATCTATTTGCCTTTGAAAGCCCTGATTTAAAAATGATATATAGGAATCTGTTTACTTTGAATACATTTTAAAATCTCAAGACAGAGAAAAAAAAATAAACATTTTAACAATTAATAGCCATTGTGTGATTAGCTGTGAAATAGGCTAGAATGGCTCATAACTGGATCAGCAGAAAGTACAGCTGTGAAAAGCTCAACTTTATTAATGTTCTCCTGTCGTGTGAATCTGGTCACTTTTTTTTCCAGCAAATTTCAAGCCCCTGTTTTAACCCTCTCCTTACATCCATTGACCAAAATTCCCCAAGTTGTCTCCCTGCTGCATAATCTACAGTTATCTTACTTTTTTCTTCCTACAAATTAATTAATATTCTAACCTTACGATTCAGTATCTTTCTTCTTTTGGCTTGAATCCTCAACAGGTACAGAAGATTATCGATCAAAATTAAGTGGAGACTGCTTTGCAGATCTGGCTTGCCCTGAAAAGTGCCGCTGTGAGGGGACGACCGTAGACTGCTCCAATCAAAAACTCAACAAAATACCAGACCACATTCCCCAGTACACAGCAGAGCTGTAAGTTCATCCTCTAACAAAATCCTGGTTGGCAGGGAGGGAAGGAGGATATCAACACACAGCAGTTTGTGTCTTGCCATTTTATTCTCAATAATTACATTAATTTTAATTAATGTACATTGGTATGATTCTTGTTTATAGATGACTAAATTAAAGTCCATTTCTTTGCTTATCTTTCTAGCCCAAGAAATTAATTTATGCCTTAAAATTCACTTAAGTCTCAGTAATCTAATAATAATTGCATTTATTGGGTATTTACTAAGCATTCAATATGTTTTTAACTTATTTAATCTTTACAGCAGCCATATAGTTTGAGTCACCATTTTGAAATCTCTGTTAATTATGACATTTAATTAACGAGTCTTTTTTTTTTAAACTTTATTCCATTGACTTACTGGTGGAAGGATTCATTGATTATCAAGTATTAAAGCACAAAAGAGAGTTTTCTCTACATAATAGATAGCATAGCAGGAAAAACTGAAAAGGCAGTGTGATCTGATTTATATCTATAACCCTAACAGAGGGCCTAGCACAGAGCAGATGCAAGAATATGCTTGTTAAATAATGTATAGGTTCTAGGCCTATGGATATTTTTGTCTTTACCAAATTCATGGATAAGTATAAGACCTTTAATGTTAGTGTTCAAAAATTCAGGGGAAAACTAACACAGTATCATCATATTCTGAACATTTTAACAATGTTTATGTATAGCACCATCTGGCATTTGTCAATTAGTGCTTTGCAAAGCTGATTGTCTTTTTGTGCATGTATAATTCTTTTGTCTCCAACTATATTATAGCCCCTTCATGAAAGAAACTGTAATTTATTGTTTACCTCTCACTATGCCTACATTGATGCCTATTGCTTAATGAATTTTAAGCTCTTTGAAAAATTAAAATTAATGCAATGCTTTTTAAAGAAATGACAGAAACTAACTACCCTGTGATTATAGTGATGTTTTTTGGGTCCTGTTAGTTAATATCCAAGGACTTTTAGAAATGCATGGAGATCATACAATAAAAGCCCTGATCTCTCTGTTTTTATATTTATATTGGGAGTTATGTTTATTGCCAAGGGTACTTGAAGCAGTAATTCAAAAGTTCAAGTGATATCTTCTGTCATGGAAACATTTAAAATAGGGTCATTTGTCAATCAAGAGTTGTAATAGAAACTAGTACCTAATATTTGGCTTTAGCAAAGGAGTGTGTGTGTGTGTGTGTGTGTGTGTGTGTTTTAAGAAATAAAGTACTCAAATTAAATAGTTTGCCAAAAAAAAAGAATTTTTTAATTATATGTTTAAAAATCAGTTCTGGGAAGAAATATTTGTGAGTCGTCTATCTGATAAGTGACTTGAATTCAAATTATGTACAGAATTCTTAAAACTAAACAATAAAAAGACATATTACCTAACTAACAAATAGTCAAATTATTTGAATGGACATTTCTCCAAAGAAGATATACAAATGGGCAATAAGCATATGAAAAGATGCTGAGCATCATTAGCCCCTAGAGGAATGCAGATCAAAACCACAATGAGATACTGCTTCATACCCACTAGGGTAGCTATAATCAAAAATAGACAATAACAATTGTTGGCAAGTATGTGGAGAAATTGGAGTCCTCGTACATTACTGGTGGAATGTAAAATTGTGCAGCTGCTTTGTAAAATAGTTTGGCTGTTACTCAAAGAGTTAAACATAGAGTTCCATATGACCCAGCAATTCCACTCTTACAAACACACACAAGAGAATTGAAGACGTGCATCCACACAAAAACGTGTATGCCAGTATTCATAGCAGCATTATTCAAATAACCCAAAAGTAGAAACAACTCAAATATCCACCAACTGATAAATTGATTTTTTAAAATGTGTTAAATCCGTGCAACAGAATATTGTTCAACAACAAAAAGGAATGAGGTACAAGTGCATGTTACAACATGGCTGAACCTTGCAGACATCATGCTAAGTGAAGGAAGCCAGTCACAAAGGACCACATATTGTGTTTATATTTGTGAAATCTATGAATTTATATGAAATCTCCAGAATAGACAAATCCATAGAGACAGAAACTAGATTATTGGTTACCAGGAGGTGGGATGAGGGGGAAATTGGGAGTGACAACTGACAGATATGGGATTTTTTTGTGTGGATAATGAAGACGTTCTGGAATTAGATATTGATGATGGTTGCACAACTTTGTGAATATATTAAAAACCACTGAGTTGCACATTTTAAAAGAGTGAACTTTAAAGTATGTGAATTACATCTCAATAAAACTGTTAATTAACAACCAAAAAAAACCTAAGGAGGGGCCAGTTAGGGGGAAAAAATGTGTAAAAATGCTCTCTAGGGGGGCAATATTTTAAAAGTTTGGAAAACATTGTTATATGGATTACTCAGTGAAAGCTGGTTTTGATTATTAGTATCTTTACTATATGTGTTTTAATATATTTTATATTGATAATTAAAATTTGAGTGAAGTGGGAAAAAAATCATTATTTTCCACAAATCTTTCATGAGATGTATACTGTATTTTATCTTAAGGTTATCATTAAATAATGTTATAATTAAGAATAAGAAATAAAATATAATCCTTTCCTACCTGCTGGTAATGAAAATTTTTGTTGTTTCTGTTTTCCTCAGGCGTCTCAATAATAATGAATTCACAGTTTTGGAAGCCACAGGAATCTTTAAGAAACTTCTACAATTACGTAAAATGTAAGCTGTGTGTTAAGCTATCTTTGAAAATAACTTTAGTGTTTTATTTTGTTTTTCCCACCCCTTTACAGTCTTATTTAAGTCTTTTCAGAAATTGGGAAATATAAATTAAGAAAAAAAAATCCAGGAAATTTCCAAACAGTGACTACCTGTAATATGAAGTTAAGGTAATGTCTGAGAGCAATCCAAGTCTTCAGATCTGTCTACGTATTCAAAGCAGGCCAACCACATTTTCGGAAGCAGAGCACTAGCATCTTACTTTTAACTCAGACAGATGGTCTGTTATGTTGCCACAGCAGGAATCCAGCAATCAAAGCACATCAGAAACGAGTTCAGCAATGTTTCGTAACTTCCTTTACTATTCCCCAAACCGTGCCATTATTTCTCTTTCAGCACATTCATGTCAACCATTTGACTTTTTGCTTCATTAAACTTTCATTAGAAAATAGTCAAATTTGATGATAGGAAAACTGGCCTGATGGCTGAGCTGTGTTGCTGCATGTCCACAACATATATCTAAAAAAAGGTTTATAAACATAGCAGTTTGAAAACCACTCAGTGTCAGCACTCCACCCGCCACGAGGAGGAGTGAGTGAGGGACAGGGCACAGGCCGGGAGCATAAGGCCTGCGGAGCAGCCTCCACATTTGAAGAAATGTCAGGAGGAAAGAAGGTTCTGCCATAACATCTGTGTGCTCACGTATGCAGCTGTCCCCTGGGTACACGGACTGTAAGTCTCAGAACAGACTGGCAGAACCTACTGCTTCTGCAATTGATCTCTGTGTCATGATATCTTTCAAAGTGTTTTGGATTTCTTACTTGCCCTCCTTTTTCACTGATTTTAGTAAGTATTTATTGAGCAACTGCTATTTGCAATGGTGTGTGAGGAATAACATGATACCTAAGAACATTCCTGTTCTGGGAATATGGCTGGCCTTGAGTGAGCAGTGGGAAAGAGGAAGATGTCACCCTGTAGGAAGATCTTATGTCTACTGGGCATTCTTGCCCTCTGAACAAGCATTGGGGTCTTTTGTATCACACAAAATACGGACGGTTCAGTTTACTGTTTGGACACACAATTAATGAGAAGGTTAACTGGAAGAAACTCATACGCAAATACATATCTGATGCTATCCAAGTCCTAACACATTTTACTCTGTCTTTGCTTTCCATACTCAGTTACCTCCTTTTAAGTCATTAGCAGTTTAATAAGTGGCATTTCTTTGAAAATTTCCTTATTAAATTTTGTGGAGGATATAAAAGTTTATCCAACCCAGTATCTGAACTCAAAATTTTATCCTCCTGAAGAACTTACAGGTCATTTTGACCTTGATCAGGCTAATAGTTTTCACCAGAGATGTGCCCTCTTAATATTTGTCTCATTGCATCTTGATGAAATATGGATGTTGATATCTCCTTAGAGCCTCAACCGTGCTGGGCATTGAAGAGCTAAGAGATTGTAGAAGATTTTGTTCAATAGAAGGAAATGATCAAACCTGGGACACATTCAGTTGTTTTGATACTCTTGTTGTCAGAAGAGAATTGTTTAAAATCTTTATTTCCACAATTTTTATTTAGAAACTTCAGCAACAATAAGATCACAGACATTGAAGAGGGTGCTTTTGAAGGAGCGTCTGGGGTAAACGAAATACTTCTCACAAGTAATCGCTTAGAAAATGTTCAGCACAAGATGTTCAAGGGATTGGAAAGCCTCAAAACTTTGTAAGTATTGTTTGCATTGTGGGTTTTAGGTCATGGTTATCATAATCCTGGGGGTGGTAGGAAGGAGACACATGATCTCTCTCACACACACACACATACACCCAGACAGATGCACACACAGGTTTTGTGGACTCAACCAGTCCCTTGCATCTTGACTTCAGTGTGTCAGGACTTCAGTGTGTTGTTCACTGTGTTAGTTTGCCAGTGCTGCTCTGACAAATACCACATAACAGGTTGGCTTGAGCAAAAGGAATTTATTTTCTCACAGTTTTGGATGCTGGAAGTCTAACATCAAGCTCTTGGCAGGCCATGCTTTCTCCCAAGAGGGGAACTGTGACATCTGGTACTGGCCTGCTGCAATCCTTGGGGTTCCTTGGCTTGCATCTTTGCCTTCATCAGAATGCAGATGGTCTCCTTGGTCTCCTCCCATGGCTTTCCCTGACTTAGGGTTTCTACTGACTGGCTGCATCCAAATTTCCTTTGCTTTTAAGGACTCCAGTCATACAGATTAAGGCCTACCCTCATTCAATTGGGCTTCATCTAAATAGGATCTTCAAGGATCTTACTCACAAACGAGCCCACACCTTAACTAATAACATCTCCGAAGGACCTATTTACAAATGGGTTTACGCCCATGGGACTGGAGGTTAGCACTTGAACATGTCTGTTTTGGGATACATGATTCAATCCCCAACACTTGCAAAGTTCAGAAGGGAACCTCCTGGCTGCAAACTCAAGTCATTTTCTGTTTCTCACCAGAAGAGATTGTCCTTGCTCTAGTTCCTGCACAGGATTCATTCACTTGTCCTGTCTCAAAGTGGTGGTGGCTTTCTTTCCTTTTCCTCAAACACCTCCATCTAATACTCCCTTTTGGTCTAAGAGTTATAGTTTCAGAGTCCACTCCAACCCCTAGGACAGAATATCTCTTCCAGCTAATCTGGAGACTATGTTTTTCTCTGGTTCAAGCTAATCTAGAGATTATATTTTTATCATGCATTTATTATCCATGTTTTTGGGTATCTTTGCTTGCCAGCTCTGTGACCCTTGTTTGCTTCTGCAAGATATTGGTGGAAAAAGAGAGAGACACTAGACATTCAGTAGTAGAAGATGTTTTACCATTTCAAAGAAAGCATGCTGAATGGTGTCTACTTGCTTGGGGGTAGGATGGTTGGGAAAAAGAAATTCCCTATATTACCTAAAGTTTGGTGGCAAGGAGACTAGGCATTGGGTAGGATAGAAGTTTAACACTCCTGTAGTACTTAAATTTTCTACAGTATGTATACATTTTTATATTGCCTCTAAACTATATAACCATGTTTTACAAAAGTGGTGGCCAGAAATTGAAGGAGAAAGACAAACCAAAGTCTTTGGAAGACATGAAGGAAAATACTTGGGACCAAGAAGCAGAACCCAATGTTTCCAGTGGAAAGAGGCCCAAGCTCCACTAGCTCCCCCAAACCTTCACCTCTGCACCTTCCCAGTCCCTGAAGGCCACACCCAGGGGGTGACAGCTGAGGCAGTCCAGTTACCTGCTCTGTATCAGATACAGGGAGAGAGACCATTTCCCCAGCTGGGGGGGCGAGGGGGTTGTGCTTATAGCATCTCACATTCAAATCCCATTTGAAAACCCCATACATAAAATTGGAAGTGTGCTCTTTGAGCTTCATGTGGGTAGCCTGGGACCTAACCATCCATCAGGGCCAGGCTGAGACCTATGGACCCTTCCCAAAGACTAATTCGGAGCCCCTTCAAAATGATATGAAGATATTTGTCAGCCTTCTTATAGAGGAGATACTGAGGAGTGTGTAGAGGAAGGGAAGAGAAGGGATTCTGTAGGAGGCCACTTTTCTCTTCTCCCCCATTGTACTGACACAATACAGCAAAACAAAAGCCCTGCAACAAGTGGAAGTCTCCCTTCTTAGACAGTAGCTGAGGAACTATTTGTTGTCACTAGAACCTTCTCCTTGGTGGGGAATGGGTTCAAAAGAAGGGAGAGGGGATGTAACTCCTCTTCAAGGAGCTTATCAAAGTATTTTTTCAGACTAGTAACTTTCATGGCACTCTCCAGGACTTGAGAGGAGAGGAGTTCTGCAAGTGCAATTTTCTACTTTCATTACATTTCTAGCAATGCTTTTGTGCCTCTGTGCTTTGGCCCCTGAGACAGGTCCCCACTGGCTTGCTCCTTGTGTTGTATGACAACAAGCATAACAGAACAGCTCAGAGCCAAGCTCGAGCGTTCAAAATGTCCTAAAGTAGGTTTACCTCCAAGTAATGTCTTTCAGTTTTGAGCTGTGGAGATTTTGACAGGAGATCCCAAATCCCTATTGGTTTCTTAACCCAGTAGGACTAGTAGAGCTCTTACTGGTACATGTACAGATTTCGGCAAGTCTGTGAATCCCCTGACATTGCAGGTGAAATTCCACACATTGTGTGCTTGTGGGTTTTTCCAGCATAGAGATGCAGAATGTAATGCTTTCTTCAAATTCTCCCAGGGGTCCATACTTCAACAAGATTAAGGGCAAGTTCTTTATTATTTATGACAAGGGATAGTGCAGATAAGAATACTTTTCTGTTGTGCATTTGTTACATAACAAAAAATGATGTCTTGATAAGGAGGCCACCATCCTTTCTTCTTATCTGTGACTTAGCCAAATGCAAAAGTTGATATTTCTTATTTATGATAGGGTAATCTAAAATCCTAAAGGAAAACTTTTCTAATTTATTTTTGCCTCTTCACATGCTATAGTGTTCTCGTTGAGGTGGTCAATCCATATTTAGAAAAGTCAAGGAAAATAAATGACCTCTTCAGCAATTCTGAATAAGATTTATAGCAACTAGTCATTTTTCATGATAGTTTTAGAAGCTTTTCCTTCATGTTCTAAGCCCTGCAAGTAAAGAATGGAGCTGGGAATTGAGAATTGAGCCAAAATGACAAGAATTAATCCCTTTAATGCTAATGACTAGAAAAAATGGTCAGAAATTTTTCAAGATAAACCTAGGAGTATTTAAACTTCATTGGGGACAAGTGGGAACTACTACTGTTGCCTCTATTTAACCTCAAAACTTAAAACCACGAACTACCTTTCTTAAATAAAATAATTCATGCAAGCTTTGTTAATGCTCCATCAAATTTGGTTCTCCCGGCCAGTGTTTGGCATTGATTCAACTTCTAAGTCCCTGAGATGTCCTCACTTCTTTATCCATGCTGCTATTGATCTTTCCTGCCTGCTTTCTGTTCAGCTTCAAATGTGTTGCTGCTATGAATATACAAATCACAGGGCATCAAGGACTCTGAGAGCTGTCGGTGAATCAGGACATTATTGAGTCAAGCAAACATAAGTATAACATGAAAGGAAAACATTCTGCCATTATTTGATCCATCTGCAGGTCATTCAAGGCTCACCGTGCCTTTTGTGACTGAACATAATCATTGACAACTCCCAGCATTTTATTTCTGCAGAAAGTTCTCAGTACATATCCACAGCAATTCCCAATAGCTGTAGAATATTCAGAAAATAGTCATGAGTGTTACACCCGCAAAGAAGGGTTATTTTGGTCCTCAGATAGGCAAACTGATTGCCTAAGGCTTTACCTCCATAACTGTGTCTCCTTTTTTCTTTCAGGATGTTGAGAAGTAATCGCATAAGCTGTGTAGGGAATGACAGTTTCACAGGCCTCAGTTCTGTACGTTTGCTCTCCTTATATGATAATCAAATTACTACAGTTGCACCAGGGGCGTTTGATACTCTCCATTCTTTATCTACTCTGTAAGTATGAAAAATAGTCATCATTTATTTATTACTTGAGCCAGCTTGTTATATTTATTGATTTTATTAATAGCATTTTAACACTATCAGGCATTTCATAAAAATGGGATCAAGGATTTAGGGATTAAAAGCAAGAGGATAAATTTGTTCATGTAAAACTCATTTCACTTTCTGTAAAAATAATTACCTACTCCCCATATTCAATTTTTAACAAGAAATCGTATTATTTTTCTGACAATTTTTAATAGTGTGGCCAGTAATGTGGATTAATTTCTAAATTTTCATTGTATTACTATATTGCTGCAAATACAAGAAATGTTATGAGTTTTTTCCAGTGTTCTCACATAGTTTTCACATAGAACTCATAAAAATAGAGTTCATAGTGTTATTGCCAATAAAGTATGCTCAAAAGGATTATTCATGCAATGACAGGAGATAAATAAGATGATCAGGCCAACAATAAAAGCTGATCACTAGACAGCATTTATGATGATATTAGGAAAATAATGAAAAATAGGTTTAGCCTATCCAAGAGTATGTTTTAGGTGGTAAAATAATAGTTGTAGACAGCTAGGGGGAAAAAAAGAGTGTTTGCATTTCTATAGACAAAACTCCAAAAGAATTTTATTTATAAAAAAAAAAAAAGAAACCCTCCAAAGAATGTATTTCAGTCTTCTTGTATGTTAGTATCTAAAAAGCAATATTTATTAATCCTATAACTAATATGATTTCCTGGTAATGGAAATATATCCAAATTTAATAGTCTAATTCAATAGGTGGAGAAGAAAGGTAATTAGAAAGAAAAAAAAAAAGCATGTTTAACATAGCTCAAGTCACTGAAGAAATAATTTGAGAGAAGCATCCATCGGTAAAGTACTTAATCCTCTTTCCACATAAAATGTGACATTTTACATCTAGTGACTAATTTATGCATATTAAAGATGGCATGTTTATAAATAATGGCATTGTCAATAGATTTGTGCTGAAGTGGTGAGATGCTGAAAGTATTGAAATTTGTAAAAGTAAATTCATTTTTATAACTGGCATTTAATCAACTCAGCTGTCAGTTTAGATGAGAAACCTGTTCTCTGGAGCAAATAAGAGATGGAAATCTTGAGATGACAAATTAATGAAATAGCTGTTGTCAGGTTAAACTCAATAATGTAAGGTAATCAGCCTTCATCTTTATATTAAATTACTGCATTATCAGTGCAGGGAAGTTTGACAGCAAGTCAGATCTCTGACAAGTTTGAATTATTTCTAAACAAGACATATGTCAGAATACACTGCACAAACCTTAAATTGTTGCCTTCACTTTATTTTTTTGCATGAAATTACTTGAAGAAATCTCTTCTATAAAAGAGTTGCTATTTAGTCCTGCACATAAATATTTTAGCTAAAAATTGCTTCCCATATGTTGTATGTAATTGAATGAGAATGGTGAATGTGAATACAGAAATAGTGTGAAAAAATGGTGGCACTGGTTTGAGAAGTAAGAAAGTAAAACCCTAAACTAAACCCTGAATTGCTTGTGTGTGTCTCTTAGAAACCTCTTGGCCAATCCTTTTAACTGTAACTGCTACCTGGCGTGGTTGGGAGAGTGGCTTAGGAAGAAGAGAATTGTAACAGGAAATCCTCGATGTCAAAAACCTTACTTCTTAAAAGAAATCCCCATTCAGGATGTTGCCATTCAAGACTTCACTTGTGATGATGGTAAGAAATCCTTGCTAGGTATTTGATCAACGCATGATGATCCTGAGGCTGTTGTGCACAAATGTGTAACATATCCTTGATCACCTCAAAAATAATTTTGCATCTTTTGTTTTTTTTGTTTTGTTTTGTTTTGTTGTGTTTTGTTTAAACAACAGGGCATTTACTTTCTCAGGCTGCATTTTACATTCTATCCTTCTTGATTTGTGTTTCTGGCTGTTTTAGAAGTTTTTCAAATTCTAACTTATGGTTGAAATCATTTGTATAGCGTCATTTTAACTTTTCTTTATTATCATAAGCGGCCCTTTGAGTAACGACCATTTTCAAATGAGAAGAACAATTGATTTATAAAATAGAAACATTAATAAATCGAACAACAATAGTGATTTTCACTTTTTGATGCTTGCAATGTACTATTGCATTTGATTCTTACAATAGCCTTGTAAGGTAGTTAGAGCCAGTTTTGTTATTATTGCTAGTAAAAGGTGAGTTTAAGTTGAGCCCTGTGTATTAAAATGAGGGACCTGTGAATTCTCCAATATTCAGTCTTCATTTATATATTCTAATTAAAAGTATAATTTGTATAAATAACTGAACAAAGAAAATATCTCTTGTAATTGTATTGATAAAACAAATTGTGTACTGTTTTCTGGGATTCTGCCTTCTGTATGATGCCATCTTGTAAATACTTAATTCTCTGTACATAAGTAATCATATGGCTCGAGACTCTTATGTTTGTTAAGTTGAATTAAAAGCATAAAATTCCTGTTAGCATCTTTAAAGCCACAATTCTGTCTTTATCTGTGTTTTCTTTAACAATTCAGGGAACGATGACAATAGTTGTTCTCCGCTCTCTCGCTGCCCTACGGAATGCACTTGTCTGGACACAGTTGTCCGATGCAGCAACAAGGGCTTAAAGGTCTTGCCGAAAGGTATTCCAAGAGATGTCACTGAGTTGTAAGTAGAGCTTGTCTTTCCCTTTCCTTAGCAATTGATATTTTCCACACCAATGAAATAGAAACCAAGCAAACAAAAGCTATCACTGGTCAGACGCATTACCTTGAGATTTCTGAAGTCATATGGGGAGATTTAGAAAGAAGAGAAACCAAAAGGAGAACAGATCATGAGTCCATATTGCGAAAAGTTTATCAAAGCTGCTGATTTGAAAACTGGATCAACAATAGGTACACATCTCCATGGATTGCATTTGGACGTAAATCCATTTTGAAACATGGTTTCAAAGACAAAATATAAGCAAACTCAGAACTCTTCCCTTGGCTTCGTATCAAGCATTTGGATATAGTACATTAATATAGAAATAAAGGAATATAACAGGGCACACATGCATCATTATCTCTAGCAGCTTATTCCGTTCCTCATACATAGCATGAGGCTGCCATAGGGTCATGAACAGTACAAGGGGTCCAGATATAAATGCTATGGTATTTGTGGTTGAACATCAGTTACA
Organism: Choloepus didactylus; assembly: GCF_015220235.1. Taxonomy (NCBI): domain Eukaryota; kingdom Metazoa; phylum Chordata; class Mammalia; order Pilosa; family Megalonychidae; genus Choloepus; species Choloepus didactylus. Next base: position 21,019,241 of record NC_051309.1, read on the forward strand.
AAAATTTTAGGGATGATTGATCTTAAACCCTTTAGAATCTAAAGGACTCTGGTTTAAGCATAAAACAGCAATATCTCTTTTTAGGAGTAAGGAGTATGCCAGCTTCTTCCTGACATTTGTCCTGTGTGGTTAGCTTTTCTCAAAGGGGTAGAGGGGTAAAGGAGAATCAATGGACTATCCTAGATACTGTAGATACACTAAATACATAGCATTTCCCAAATAAGTCCTGCAAGATGTTCCATGAGAAAGGGGTATGTGACCAAATAAGTTGGGAAAAGCAGTCTTGTAATTTTACCATTCCCTCTTAGAGCTTTTCAGTATGCCTTAGCATAATAAAGACAATGAGAAGTGCTACAGTATAAAAAAGGAAAACATGCACAGGTAGCATTTCCCAAGGGTATCCAAACTAGCTCTTGTATTATTTGTTTTGGGTTTTACATGACAGTAATTAATGACCCATAGAATGTGATTTGCAAATAGGACCCTGAAGATTTTTCTTTAGGCAGGTGACAACAATCTCTGAAAAATCATAACCTGTGAAAAAATGGCACACGTCACAAAGACTAAAGATCTGCCTTAGTTCATGTTAGTTTATACAGTCTTGCTCTATTTAGTTAGACAGATATCATGTGTGTAGGACATGATTCTCTCCATATTATGAGTTTAAAGGCTAAGTCTTGGGGAAAGACAGGTTCTTCCTCTGTGCTCCCATGCTCAATCCTCTCTTTCAGCACTTTCCAAACTGTACCATACCACATAGTGTAATTATCAATTCAGCTGTCTTTCACACTACTAAACTAGATTCTTTCAGAAAAGACATGTGTCTTTTGCTATTTTCTGGTGCCAGCACTTGCAGTAGTGCTTGACATATTGTAGGCCCTCAATATATATTTGCTAAATGAATGAACAAGTGGATTAATGGATAAAGGAATGAATAAAGATATCTGATGCTTATTTACATTCATTCAAATATAATGATGTTAATGCATATTATCAACAGGATCTTGAAGCACTCATCTACCTACATTTCAACCTAACACTGCTGAGTCAGTTCGTGGAACTATAACCCATGTGCACGAGTATCATAAACTAGACCCTCTTCAGCTTCAGTTCTTAGGATTTTTTAACATGCATCATGAGACCCAAGAAGATGCCACTTGAGTTTACAAGGAACTTATTTGCTAATTATGTGCAGTTCTGTGGATCCTAACTGGATCCTGAACTGGACTTAAAGAGAAAGGAGAGATCTTAGCTCATGTACACAGAAGGTCCCTCTTAGATTTGAACTGCTTTAAAGTTTTCAGTTTCTCTCTCTTGCTACTTATCACAGAAGCTAATTAACTTGAAGCACTACTTTATATGTGTGTGTAATTAAATACCTAATTTGTATTGTTGTATATATTTATTCCATTTCATAGGATTACACGGGTGCCCTCACCCTCCAGCCTTGGGCCCAGGGTGCCTCTAGTATATGGTGTATGCCAAGCATTGATCTAGGACACCCCGGCTGAGAGCATAACACAGTCCGATAGAAGGATCATCTTTGTGTGGAATCCCTTCTTCTACCATTTTAACTGGTCCATGCTTTATTCCTTTTACCCAATTCCTATCAAATATTCTTTAATTCCCTTTAATTAAACTGCATCTGAGAACCTGCTTGATTCATCTCCTGTCTCTCCCATCTATGTTTTTCTTCTGTCAGACAATCAGATCTTCCATCTATTTCTAAAGAAAATATTTTGTAGAAGTAAGGGAAATATTAACTCTCCCACAGAGCTTGTTCTTAGAATCATCCCAAGTCAGCAGGCTCCTTCTCAATGGTAACATGTATGCATGTATTAGAAAAATTGTGTATGTGTATTATATTAAATTATTAAAGAATTTGGCAAAACTAAGTATGTAGTGGTGGACAAGTTTGAACAAATGGTATCCATTATTTCTTAATCATTTCCATATTATTTTCCCTTACATTGTTTTACAGATAAACATCATACTGCACATTCTGACTCTTTTTTGGCTTTCTGCTGTGACAATTTCTGTATTAAAAGGAAGCTGCTGAAGTATATGGGATGATGCTGCTCTCTAGTGGTAGCTAGAAAAATATAGCTAGATGATAAGGGAGAGAGTCAAGGAATCGAAAGTCAGAAAATTTGAGTAGGTGTAAGGAGTCATAAAGTATGCCAGACTCAATCAAATGTTCATTACATATTTTGACAAATGTGTCTTTTATGCAATGGTTTTCATTTTGAAATGTTTGGAATGTTTGGAAGAGACGGTTATCTTAGGTAACTTCTTAGCTATTTCTATATCCAGCAAAAATACCAACCTCAGTTTGGATCTCATGATTGACCACAGCACTAGAGTAGAAAAGGCCACATGTCCAGTGTGCCAGGATTGTTTGTGGACTCATCTATAGCCAGATGGTCCGAAGTGCTGAAAGACATTTGTATCCTTCAACAATCTATATTCTGGGAAAGAAAAATTAGGGAGGCGGAGGAACTTATTTTTCCTTTTGCAGCATCAGGGATGTAACTTTAAACACCCATTCATTTTTGTGTTTTGCCAGTTAGCTGTAAAGCCTTTCCAGTCTCTGATTATTTTGCTGAGTTTAATAAGAAATGGCAAATGTACTTGTATGTGGTTATTTGGTGACTACATTTACATGTGCATGCTGTATTTGTGCGCCTGATAGATGCCATATTCCATGAAACCTGCTAAACTCTTATCACCAAGCAGATATATGGTAGCAAAAAACTATTTCTAAAGTATTTTTAACTTAAACCTAATTATGTTTAAAGCCCCATATGTTGCCTTAAAACTGTTAATTGTTGTTTATTGTTTGTAGATACATATTTAGGCATTGAACTTAGTGGTCTTGCCCTCACCAGAAGGTTGTATTCGGAGTTAAAGCATTTCATGGTCTTGTGTCCACATAATTACAAGCGACCTGGAGGATAAAAATACAGTTGCTAGAATTAATTGAGACTGGCTTGCTGACATACACATGAGTGGATGTGTGCCTTGCCCTTGTTAGGTAAACCACAGAGAACTGGACTCACAGATCTCTTCTTGGTTTTATAATTTAGCCTAAGTGATCCACAAAAGAATTCTGCTGCATTAGCCTGCTATGTCTTTTCTCTGTACTTTCCTAAAATAATGACTAGGAAAATAGGAGCATAACATCATAAAGCAAAATTGCCAAGCCCTGTATTGTTTTAGTTAAGAATAAAATATTGTTCAACTGTTTTATGAGCCCCACTTCTGTTTTATAGAAAGATAAAATTTATTTTTTTCAGGTATCTGGATGGGAATCAATTTACACTGGTTCCCAAGGAACTCTCTAACTACAAACATTTAACACTTATGTAAGTAATGTATTGTATTTTTTCAATCTTTGACTTCTTAATTCTATTTCATGAAAATGAGGATGGCAAGGTGCAGAAGATTTAGTGACCCTTTCAGATAATATAAATCATTTACAGTTAGTTGCTTCCCTCCTTGCTCGTCGTAGTTCTGGATCACTAGCTACATCTTTATAGAATATCAATCAGGTGATGAAGTGTCTTAGACAAAATCCTCCTCTGTTCAAAGAATCACAAATAGGATAAGCTCTAAGTAGTCACAGTACTGATAATGAATATAGGCTATTTTATGACAAGCCAAGGGAGGGAAAAAGATAGAAAACAATATCTTTCTTTTTGATGTTAAGGAAAAGACGATAAGTGTTAAGAACTTTACTGAAATATACTGTAAATTTAATTTATGAGATTTGATTCTCTTATTAAAAACATTGTCCCTTAAGCTGTGGAAATCCAGTATTATAATTTATTTTATAAGATCCATACCTACTTATGTAATATTTAAGAAAACTTAATGAAGATACTGACTTTCTGAGTATAAACTGCAAAATATTGAATTTTTTTGTTTGGTTTTGGTATCCTCCTAAAATAACAACCTTTTTTCCATTAATCTAAGCAATTTTGACCATCTTTAAGGTTTAAATCTAAGATGACATTATGTACACACCTGTACACAATACTTAAAAGTAGATGTAATCTTGATACTATTCAGTGTAACACTTTTAAAGTAGCCTTGTTGGTGATTGATGAAATTTTTCAGAACTTAAAAAATCACCAATATGCGAAATAGTTGTCTCTAATTCAAGTTTATCTGATTCTGGGGTAAATATGACTGACTTAGTAATAGGCTGATTGCCAATGCTCCTAGAATAGAGAAGATTAGCCCTAATTAGTGAATTTTAGAAACCTAGGTAAATGAAAATGTTGCATTTACAAATATAGACTTTACTCTAGGAAGGTTTAGATTAGTTTTAAAAAAAGAAAGGAAGAAAAAGCTGTTTCTTTAAAATACAGAAAAATCAAATACCTCATAGAAAATATATAGGATGGTTTGAATGACAAAATGATTAAATTAAGGGAAAGAGAATATATCTGTTCAGTCTCTAGTTACTTAGTTGATAGCAGCAAGAACTGATTACACACATTTTGTTCTGTTAAAGAAACCATTAAATTGCTGCAGTTTCCTAAAGGGTCACTTCAGCAGAACTGGTCGTTTGTAGGACAGCATGTGATTATTTCAGGCCAGTTAGAAATGAAAAATGAGACTTTGCAGATCCAGAAATGATTTACCAGTGACTCATTAAACAACTCTAGGCAAGTAACTTCTGCTTATTTAGAAACATTTATTTCTGAAATTCACATATAATACTTAAGGTAGAAGATAGATTATAAAGTTTCTTATAATGTTCCTAGCATTTTCACAATTTTATCGTTCCATTTTACTGATATTTTGAGATTATAATAAATGAATGGACACTCTTTGGCTTTCCTGAATCTTTCATTTATTTATATATTTCATATTTACTTCAGAAAATAGTCAGTAAATATAAAAAATATATTTTGTGAGAATAAGATCAAGTTCACTAGCCTAAATTATAACTCATAGTAAAAACCACACTTATAAATAGCTGTTTAGTATTTGGTAAGAACTCCACATCTCTCTTATTTACATACCATTTTAATTACAGCATTGCAATTGTTATTAAAGCAGAGCTTCTTTCAGTTATCAAATTTGAAGAATTTTATTTGTTAAATTATGTGTATCAGTGAGGATAAATTATGTGTCTCAAACAGGACTTTCAAGAACAAAGGTTTATTTCTCACTTATGAAATATGACTCTTGGGAGACAGCTTCGCATGTCTTCTTTCTGGGGCCAGGCTAAAGGAGCAGGCTCTCTGTGGCATATCCCAAACCTTGTAGAAGAGGGAGAAGAGTAAATGGGAAACCTGAACTCACATTACAGCTTCTGCTCAGAAGTGAACCTGTCCTTTCTGTTCACACTTCACTGGCTAAAGCAAAGCACAAGGTCACTCCTAATTTCAATAGGGCAGGAAGTGAAAAATTATAAATAATAATACAGTCTACCACAAGGGATAATCCAGAAAATAGCCCAGTGCTGACAATATTGTTATTACTATGAACAAAAAGAAGAGTCTTCTCTTTCTAAGAACCACTAACATTTCAGTTTCTGTGGTAATATTAGACTCCATTTCTTTTTTTTTTCTCTTTTAGAGACTTAAGTAACAACCGAATAAGCACCCTGTCTAATCAGAGCTTCAGCAACATGACACAGCTCCTCACCTTGTGAGTGTGGAAAAATGCTACTGAGTATTCATTAATCTATTGGACAAAATCTATTTTCTAGGCACTGGACACTTCTGGTGAACAAGACAAAGTCTCTGCCCTCGTGTAATGTAAATTCTATTGGAGAAACAGACAAATAAGACCCAGTAAAGAAACAAATAAATATGGGTGTTACAAAATGTGTTGGATTCCATAAAAGAAACAAAGAATAATATATGTTTATGTGGTGGGGTTAAGGGAAATCCTTTAGGTAGGATTCTGGGAAAATGCAGCTTGGGTAGGAGGTAGTTGAGCAATAGTTGGGCAGGTTTAGACAGAAGGAGGCCTTCTAGATTGTACTTAGGAAATGAATAAATATTTTGTATTAGCCAGACAACAGAAAGATAAAAATACATATATTAAGTAAAAGTATTCTCAATTTATTGGACACTATAGTAACCCTTTTCTTAACTGCTTTTTTTAAAAAATGGCATATGGCAATTTCTGGATACCTGAAAAAACAAATTGGTTTATGTGTGCTTTCAGAATTCTTAGCTACAACCGTCTCAGATGTATTCCTCCCCGAACCTTCGATGGATTGAAGTCTCTTCGATTACTGTAAGCACCTTACACTTAACAAAATACCTCTTTTCTTAGGGATCTGAGTTTTGGGATATCTTTTTAATATTTTAACTGCCTCATTGATTCTTGGGTATTTTAGGATATATGCTTCAGAGATTTATTGTAAATTTGGAAATAGGAAATCATACCTTACTGTATCCTTCAACAAACTTTGATTTGGACAACTTAACTTTCTCTTTTGTAATTCTTGTTGCTGTAGTCATTTATTCAACGATATATAACCTTAAGTTATGTATTTTTTATAGCTCCAACTTATTTTGGAAGAAATAAAGGAAAGTTTTAATTTCTTTTAAATCACGAATACATTTTTATTATAAAAGATTTATTTGAAAGTATATGAAATAAAGCATGAAAATGCTCCTTCAAACCTCAAATATTCAATGCCATTCTCCTCCCCACAGTTAACTAATTGACAGTTTAATGTGCTCTTTTGTATCTGTTATATGCCTTAGTTTTTATGCATTGACAAATGTATGCACAAGGCTTTATAACTTTTAAAACCACAAGTGTGATCTCTTGTCCTGCCACGGGCTAATTTTATTTAACAAGATGATTTAGAAATATTCATCACATCACATACAGATATTCCTCAACTGTTTAACCAGTGTAGATTATTCTATAGGGTGGAGGAACCATAACTTATTTAATCATTCTCATGTTTATTATCATTTGGTTTATCTCAAATTTCATTATTGTATAGAGTACTGTAGCAAATATTCTATATGTTGATCTTTATGCACAGGTGCAGGCATTTTGACAAGTGACTTAGGGTGGAAATGAGCTGTGGAGTGTGTTAGGAAGATACTGAAAGTGACTGTCAAATTGTCCTCCAAACAAACAAACAAAAAAAGAGCTCATTTACAAATTTATTTTTCTGTCATATCTTTAATAGATTACTTGTTTCCAAGCATTCTTGCAAACACTGAATAGTATTCTTTTATTTTGTCCATATCACAGGATGGGAAATTATTTTCGATTTCTCTTTTAATTTGCTTTTCCAATTTCTAGAGATTTGAGTATACTTATTTATTGAGCAGGTGTGCGTCTGTGAATTGCCTGGTCATATAATGTTCCCACTTTTCTACTGGGTACTTTGTTTCTTTTAATATGCGGGAGGTTGTTTTATAAAGGAATTAATCCTTTATGTTTTAAATATGTTGCAAATATTTCCCATTCTATGTCTTACATGGAGTCTTTTATCATATGGATGTATTTTATGTTTTCAAAGTTTGTCAGTCTTTTCCTTTATGCTTTCTGGGTTTTATATCATGCTTTCAAAAGCTCTCTACATGCCAAATTTATAAAAAGGAGCTCTTCTATATTTTCTCCTAGTACCTTTTAGTTTTATTTTTACATTAGCTCTTTAATCTGGAATTCATTTTATATGTATGGTGTATGATGTGAGGTTGGAACTTACTTGTTGGTTTCCCAAATAGATGTCCAGTTTTGCCAAGACTGATTTAAAGTATTTATCATAAACTAAATCTTCATATCAGCATGGGAATTTTTCTGAACTCCCTGAAATATAGAAAATTTAATTTTGCTTTGTCTTGCCTTTAGTTCTTTACATGGAAATGACATTTCTGTTGTGCCTGAAGGTGCTTTCAGTGATCTGTCTTCATTATCACACCTGTGAGTACCTAATTCATGCATGTGAGTTTGGGGCAAACAGTCCTCTGCCACCTTCCTTTTATTGTAACTATATAACAAAAGATGTGGGTTTTTTTCCTTTAAAAAAAATACAAAGTTTCCAACCTGGAATACAGTGCCCTGCACAATATCATCTTAATTTACCTTTCTGCTTCTTATCCCCCATGAGTTGCATTCTCTTTGTTTAACTAAATACACCTCTTCTTAAAAACGTACCTCACCTGCTTTCCTAACCTGTGCCTTTTCTCTTATTATTTTCTGATTCTGTAATATCAACCTCCCCTTCAATTCTGTATGCCCAAACCTGACTCCTCTTAAACAAATCCCGGTATCATATCCTCTGTGATGCTTATCCTGATTTGCTCAGACTGGATTCATTTATTTAGCAAATATTTACTGAGCATCTACCATGGGCGAGACAACATGTGAAATAAATTATACATACCTCCTGCTCTTCAAGACCTCATAGCCTGGCAGGAGGAACACACCAAACCCTGACATTGGTTGCAGTGTTTTTCCTGTGTTCTTTCTTATGGCAATCTGTTTATGCTTCCATATTTCTTGGAAGTACAGTAAAACTCTGCTGTACATGATAAATGGACCACAAAAGCCTCAAGTGGGTCACGTTCCAATATTCCATTATTATGAGTTGAAATGTTATGACCACAGCAAACCTAGAAGGGAGTTCAGGGAGAAGTCACAGGATCCGAAACCCTCTATGGCTACAATTCTGGGACCTGTGACTGGCAGAACTCAAGGATCAGGTTTGTTGGTGCCCAGTTCCCTTGAGTAGGTTGCCTGTTAAATTCCTTCCTGACTTAACCCTACCCCCCAAGTCACACCAAACCCCATGAAGATGAGAAGTTTAGCAAACTGAGAGAGGAGATGGCATGGAGGATGGGAGCCAATAGCCTATCACACTACATCTGAATTTGCCTTCTGAGGGCTGTGTTCTCGATGAGGGTTTTGTACATACGTCTACCAGACTGTCTGGTGCCTACTATTCGTGTCGCTTCCACTAAGCTATTAGGTCCCTCTGCTTTTTCATCTTGAAGCCTCAGTGCCCACCTCAAGGTCCACTCCTTTTCAAACTCCTTGGCTGCCATTTGCATGGAATGCAATGTGAATGAGCCTCTTGATCAGGCATGCAGGGCTGTGATGGTGCCATCTGGCAGAGTATGCCACAAAACAAAGGAAATGGCCATTCTAATGATGTTAGGGTGGTGCATCAGAAAGGGCTGCAGAGGAAGGTGCTCCTTGAGGTGAGCAGAGCTTTCCTTTTTGGGATACCCCTCCATGACAGCAAATTGAATCTTCTTTATCATGCATCCTATTCTGCTGTATATTTTATTTATGCCTTTATCTTTTATTTCCTACATGGTAAAGAGCTCCACTCCATTTGCTTTTTCCACTGAGTCCTCTGACATAGAAACTACTTAGCAAATGTCAGTAGAGTTGAGATCAAAGGACGCAAAATATCCTTGTGCTCATGCTTAATTTAGAAGAAGGATTTGAACCTGACAAACATATAAGCATAAAAGTCAATACATTCCCATTCTTGGCTAGAATTGCGCATGAAAACTGCTACAATAGAAAGTAGTATGGCTCTGTAAGTACATTTTTGGAGTTACCGAATAAAAGAGTAAGAATTAATTTTGCTTACACTGTAGGCCTAGAAGTATTACAAATCAGAAATTACAAATAAAAAGTAATCAGTTTTAAAATGCTACTTTGCACATATTACTACTTGGGACCAATCTTGTTTAACTTCTCTGTTTCTTAATCTTTTAAATGGATTATTCTTAGCACTGACCTCATAGAGTTACTATTAGGATAAAATGAGGTAATACAAGTAAAAGACTTAGCCCAATCGCTGTATAGAGTTAATGGCACAATAAACATGAGCTGTATTATCTGGATTACTTTTTAAAAATTTTTGTTTTGTTTTATTGTTTTTTATTGTTTTTGTTTTTTTTTTTATTAGAGAAGGTATGGGTTACTTTTATTATTTAGTTCTAAAACTAAAGACCTTTGTAAAGGGACAGACAGCCAGTTAAGGTCCAGGTCAGCTCTAGTGAATTAGCTGCATGTTTCTGTAGGATTTCAGGCACTTTCCTGTCTCCATGCCTTTGTGTTTACTGATCCTCTGTCTGAAATGCTCTTCCTGACTTTTTCCATCTCCTTAGCTCTATCTGTCCCACACAGCTTACCTGATTTAGACCCCCAGCTCCACCCCCACCCCAGCAAAGTTCCTCAGGCAAGTACTCCATTCAGTCTCCTTATAAATACTTGCATAGCACTTCTAATGAAAGTGATTTGTGGATATGGGTCAATGTTAGTCTCCTCTGCAAACTATTGAATTCTTTGGAGTTAACTATAATGTGTTATTCATATTTGGGTCCCCAGAACCTACCACAGTGATTGAGTCTCAGTAAATAATTGTTGAATGAAGGAGGTGTTAATCTGCACACAGTGTGTATTAATCCCAGTATAAACCTGTGTCTGCAAATATAAGGAGATCTTGTAAAGCCCAGATAAATGTTAACACCAGTGACAGCCCACTAAATCCCAGATGCCATAATTTAGGAAAATGGGGAACACCCAGTGTCTTCACTTTCTTCTAAATTGTTATCATCAATAAATCTATAGGGATTTTCTCCTGAGCATATTTGGGTTATGTTCCCTTAGAGAATAACAGTACTTACACTTTGTGTGTGTGTGTGTGTGTGTGTGTGTGTGTGTGTGTGTGTGTGCTTTTGTGGTGGTGTTTTTTTCCAGAGCAATTGGAGCCAATCCTCTTTACTGTGATTGTAACATGCAGTGGTTATCCGACTGGGTCAAGTCGGAATATAAAGAACCGGGCATTGCTCGCTGCGCTGGTCCTGGAGAAATGGCAGATAAGCTGCTACTCACAACTCCCTCCAAAAAATTTGCATGTCAAGGTATGGTGTTTACTCATTGGTACTTCTGTTTAAAAAAAAAAAAAATCATTGAGTTAATTGAAAAAGAAAGGGAAAGCAGTTTGCCCCTAGAGTTAAAGGTATAACTGAACAGCCCAATAAATAATTACCATTTCTACCTGTGTTTGGACAAGACAGAGCAGTTACCTGAGGAGCCCAAGAAAAGAAGTAGGCTTTCAAATAAATCTCTGAAATAGTTACTGAAAACGACTACATTTTTTTAAAATGTAAGAAATGCAGAGTGCACCATCTCTGGAAATTTCTTCTCTAGCCTCTAACAAATAAAGTGTTTTCCTTTTGCCCTGTCTGAATGTGTGCCCTGCTCCTAGAGCTGCCAGGGCCCTGTGACTTCCTGATGCCAGGTAAGGAGAAATGGGCCCCTCCGAGTGTCCAGGCCAAACCTTCCAACTCAACTCCTGTGCTGTAGACTTTGTGTTGATGTTCATGTTTCTTGCTTGTCTGCATCCCTTTCTTTCCCTTTGTTTTATTTATAAATGTATATAATTATATATTTATGAATTCTGAGTGGTATATTAAATACAATTATTATTCTCTTCTCTTATTACAAGAGTAATATATGTCCATTAAAAAATTTAAAGGAGAGGAAAATGTAAAGGATAGGAAAAAATTTACTTCTGCAAGAAGAAATCAGATTAGCCACTAATCCAAATATCTGGAGATAACCACTATTAAACTTTTATCTTTACTTTTTTTAGATACAAACATATTGATTAAGAATCATTACAAAAAGCAGTATCAGTATGTTACTATTATTCTAAATTTGTGAAGGTTTCAAGAAGGCCACACATAATTATTAATTATATGGATGAGAGAAATTCTTGAAAGTTCTAAATATATAGACAGCAAATGTTCATTAAGCATGCTTTTGTACAAAACTAAATTCTAGATATTGTAGAACATAGAGAAGTTTATGATATGGTCCTCTCTTAAGACTTGCAACCTAGCTGAAAAGACAAGCTTTCAACACTTGAACGTTTAAATAGCAAAACCATATTAAGTAGGTAATATTTTGCAGTCATGGTGTGAGGTCAGGATCCCAGCTTAGTTGGAGCTAAATCCTAGCTTCACCTTTCAATAGTAGGGTAAGGTTAGTTTTTAATTACCTAACCAGGCTGTGCTTCAGATTCCTCAGCTGTAAGCAGAGATGATGATAGTTCCTACCTGAAAGGATTTTGTTAAGATTAGACGAGTTAATGTGTAAAACACTTAGAAAGTGCCTCCCACATCATAAGCAATCAATAAAGGTTAGCTGCTAATTTTATCATTGTAAAATTGCAATACACCAATAAAAAGATTATGCAAGACACGATATGATTTATTGATAAAAGAAGGGATTTTCAAAAACCTTATTCTGCCCCATACATTTTTTAGTCAGCATCTAAAGTTTTTTTTTATTTTCCCCATAACAATAAACGGATGCAAAGAATGAAGAAATAAAAGCAAGAGCCTCCTTAATATTTTATATTGTTCTTTTTCCTAGAATTCCCATTTTCCCCTTGATTTCCTATTTCCAGTGCCCCAGAGAATTTCATAGTTTGCAAAAAAAAATGTATATAATTTGAAATTATTAAATTTCCTTCCACCAAAAGGCAATCTAGATTCTGGAGTCCTAGAGAAAATTCCACAACCCTCAGCCAGTAACATTGCTTTTCTTAGCAAGATCAAAAACTTCACTTGGGGGAGAGTTTTTGAAAAACTTGAGGTTTTTGTTGTTGATTCTCAAAATCATTGGTTGATATTTGTCCTTAGTCATGTAATAAAAATATAAATAAAGGTGATTAAATATTTTGGCCCAAACTAGAATAATGAAATGTCTACTTATTAGATTAATTTTGAAGCATTATTTAGAACTTTGTCAAATCCTTCCTACATTATTGAATTTATTAACATGAGTACATATTATCATGAGTACATAATTAAACTTGAAATAACCTTAGCTTTTTGGGATTACGATTTTCTAATTGACTAAAGAGAATACTCATGTTTGGACACGGTTATCTGCCGAAAGTACCTTCTTTAAAAAAACAAAAAGAACTATTTTTCCATTACACTTTTGAAGTCAAACACAAGGGAAATTTTAGAAGACTTTTATTTTATATGGGGAGGGAGGACCCACAATTAGTTTCAGGTTCTGTTCCTAGATGCTTTACATCCATATTATTTCTTATGAATCTCAATAATTCCATAAAATAATTGCTGTTCTATTTCACTATTCATGGCTCAGGAAGTTCTTTTACGATCACACATATGCATCTAGTAAATATGGTCAAGTCAGGAGATCCCAGTGGAGTAATATTCAGCCTTTCTGCTTTTGTTAAACCATTCCTGTAGTGAAAATTTGTAAGATTTTAACCTTCTATCATCTGGCCATCTTCTCCATCCCTCCATCAAAACTATAAAGATACCAGAAACTTCCATATTGCCAAATTCAATTGTTTCTTTTTTAGTTATCTTTTTATTTACTCTCTTCATCTTAGACAGTGGTGACTATCACCCCATCTTATAAATTCTCTTAGCCTCTTTCTTCATTTCTTTTGCTGACAGCTCTTTCTCTCATACACATTACTTTAATATTGACTTATATGGGGTTCTATCCTCAGCCATTTAAGTCTCAATTAGTTTCAATCCACACTTCCAAATATTTAGCCATGATTTTTCTTATGAGCTTGAGTCTGTTTCCATTGAAGATATTTCAAACACATATCCCCAAACATGCTTTGCCGGTCGGCGTATCCTATTGCAACTTTATTATGTAGTTGATATATATATGTCTCCACTGCTGAACTATAAATTTTTCCAGAAACTCAGACATTTCACTTGGCTTTGAACTCCAAATCTTAGCCTAGTGCCTGGCACAAAGTAAATCCACAATAAATATTTGATGAATGAATGACTTAATGATAGAATTTTATTAACAAATATGTTTGATGTTATGCTTTAAAAATGTAGTAATGTAAAAGTAAGTGGAGCATAGAATCTTTGATTTTAAATATAAGCCTCCTTTTAGTTAATTATGCCCAACTTCAAGTATCCCTACATGTTTCCTGAGTTGTCTTTGATGTACTTCTGACTTCTAGACAAGGGCAGTGCTAGAGAATTTTGTTACTTGATTCAAGTTTCCAAGAGGTGCTAGAATGAAGGCAGATTCTGGGTTTTAGTTAGAAAATTTTTTGGAGCTTTTGGTCATAAATCACAGTGAGATACAGTTCTCAGTGGGAGGCAATAGTGGTGTCAAGTATATAGCTAGTGATTTGAGTCAAGTAAGCAATTCTGCCTACAGGTTTTAATGGATTTGAGGTCCAGAAGTTCTTCCATTAAATATTAATGTAACTGGCAAAGACAAATTGGTAACCAAACTTTCTGTTCATTTGCCCTTTGAATTATTAAGCTAAACGCACCTCCATCTATGCAGCTGATGCTATAGGGCTCCCTTATGTCAAGATCAAATCGTAAATCAATCCAGCTAGCCTAGACTGGCCTCCTCCATTTCAGCAACATTAGTAAATATCTGAAGCGCGATTTCTTTTCTCCTCTATCGCACACATCTCACGGGAATAAAACATTGGCAATATTTTAACATTTCTTAGAACCAGTTAACTCTGCGAAGGAGAGAAGATTGAAGATTGTCTCAGCCACCAAGCTTAAGTTTCTTACTAAGCAGCAATGCAAGAACAAAGAGAATCTCTTCCTCTTAATATCGTATTGTTACTTCTGTTGGTTGTCCATACTAAATTTAAAAATCATAGTTATAGTTCTTAAAAACATAAAATCATTAATACTGTTTATTGCTAACCAATGAGTGTAATTATTTGTTGTTACCCTCTTCATGGGATTGATAAAAATAGCTTTTACTGCTTCCCCAAATTTCGGCAGCTCCTACCATATGTATCGAAAATGCTCAATGAACTTGTGATGAATGAATAAATGGCAAGCTCTAATTTGCATTTTTTCCATGCTAAAATTTGGGTAAACAAGCAGAGAACATTATTTCTCCTTTTAAGCAAACCACTTTTATTTCCCCTCCTCTTTGGAAGTCTAGGGAAACGTGTCAGTACTTACTGTTACTTCACTGTATTCAGTGCCTGATATTCACTAATTTGTCTCGTTTGATGTTAAAATCAACCCAATGAGGTGGCTTCCACTATCCTAAGGCTACAGGCTGAAGTGTCAAATCTGGTTTACTAACTTGGATTGACAGAGTCAAATTCAATGTCCAGAATAATTGTGCTTTACGCTAAAAAGACTTCTCTAATTCCTATTCTTGAACATCTTTCTTTTATCCAGGACTAATTAAGTGTGCCAAATTCTTCAAGTATTGGTTTGGCTTAAGGAGCTGTGGTAACCCTTCTATAATTTCATCATGACTTATTTGACATCTTCCTTTAGCTCTAGTATCTCGGTATTATAGAAACAGATTAAAGATCCCATTCCCCTCGAATAAGATCATTGCAGGTAAAGATCTAAGAGAAAGTATACTGATGGAAAATGAATCAAAAATCGTAGGCAGATAGGATGTAGAAGAGGATAGACTTCAAAAAGGGCAAAATATGGATAAGAAGAGGAATGAAAGGAGAGAGCCAGATACAAGGGATATTAGTTCAGAGAGGTTAAATGTAGAAATAAACGAATTTAGATAAACCAGGTAGATGTAAAAATCACATTAGACGGATTTTTAGTTAAATTGAATTATAATCTAAGTAAGATAGGAAAACAAATTATGTAATCTTAGGAAGTTTGAGATGGGAGAAAATGGTGCTGTGGTTCAGAATTTATATAACATAAATATCATTGAATTTTCCCTTCACTCAAATTCAATTGCTATAAATAAAAAATTATCCTTGAAGAATTGACTAAAAGAGAGGCCTGAAAAAGGAGAATCAAATAGAATGACAGCTAAAGTAGTCAACTTTACCAACCCAGGAAAGTTAGAACTTGATATTTTGCTATATCCCCCATGCTGATACCACCAAAACACTTCAAAGGGGTTGAGAAACTTTCAGAAGAGGCCTGTGCATATGGGAAGGCTTGCTGTTTTGGTTACTTTAGTTAAACTGAACAAATATGGGGGGCCTAAAATTCTCCCTTTATATACATGTAAGAAATTCCAGATACTAACAGTAATTCAGCATGATTAGCTATATAGGACACTAAATTTGTTCCTGGAAAAAAGTATAGGAATTAGATAGTATTTGTTAATCAGATATGGTTCAGTGGCCATTTATTAAACAAATATTGACTCTGTGGTAAAGTGGGCAGGGACTGCTTCATTCTAGAAATTCCAATACCTGTGTACTCTTAAAATTCTTCTAAAGGTTTCCAATTCTTTTTCCTTACACAATCTCCAGCTTCTCATCTAAATAATCAAACATAATTTTTGCAAGGTATCACATTCCACAGAATAAATACAGGTTGCCAAGCCTGAACTCCTGTATTCAAACTGCAGTCTTGCAAGTTTGAAAGCCCAAAAATAGACAAAATGGCATTATTCCCAAGGACTTGGGAAGTAGCCAGATGAATGCTTGCAGGCCTCCCACTTGCAGACCTGCTGTTGTGATGGTGAACATCCTTAGCTGCTGCATCCTAGGCCATTGTTCTAAGTTGGATTCTTCTTTCCTCTAACCTAGTGAAGGGATCCACTAGTAGTTAGATATTTCCTTGTCTACTGCTGTCTCTAAGTGATAACTTTAGCTAACACAACACAATCTCTCATGAGGAATTATGTTAATGTAACTATTTGTGTTAATAACTGCCACAATTAGCATTGTTTTTAGAGAAGTTTACAGAAAAATTCAGAAAGTACAGAGTGCACATATAACACACACACACACACACACACACACACACACACACACCCCAAACACACAGTTTTCCATATTATTAACCCTTTGCATTAGTGCGGAAACTTTCTTACAATTGATGAAACAATAGTAGTATAATTATACTATTGGCAATAATCCATAGTTTACATTAGAGGTCACTGTGTTGTACAGTTCTAAGGTTTTTTGAAATTTTTTATTCAGGTAACATATTTTATTCTGGTAACATATATATTATTTCCCCTTTTGCCAACATTCAAGTAGACAATTCAGTGGTGTTAATTACATTCAAAATGTTGTCCTACCATCGCCATACGTTACCAAACCATTTCTGTCACCCCAAACAGAAACTCTATAGCAATTAAGCATCAGTTCTCTATTCTCTAACCCCACCCTGGTCTCTGGTAACCAGGATTCTAGTTTCTAACTATGAATTTGCTTATTCTGATTATTTCATTTCAGTGAAATCATACAATATTTGTTCTTCTGTTTTCCTTATTTCACTCTACATGATGGCTTCAAGTTCAATCACATTGTAGCTTGTGTCAAAGCTTTATTCCTTTTTACTGCTGAATAATATTCTATTGTATATATATCTATCACATTTTCTTTATGCATTACTCTCTGATGGACACTTGGGTCGCTTCCATATTTAGATAATTGTGACTAATGCTGCTATGAACATAAATGTACAAATATCTGTTCAAGTCCCTGCTTTCATTTCTAGAAGTGGGATGGCCAGGTCATTTGGTAATTTTATACTTCACTTTCTGATGAACCACCAGTCTGCTTACCACAGTGATTGAACAATTTTACAATCCCACCAATAATGAATGAGTGTTCCTATTTCAATACATCCTCTTCAACACTTCTTATTTGCGATTTATTTAATACTAGCCATCTAGTGGGTGTGAATGGTATAACATTGTGGTTTTGATTCACATTTCCCTATTGTCTAATGATGATAAGCAGCTTTTCATGTGCTTAATGACTATTTCTATATCATCTTTGGAGAAATGTATTTCTAAGTCCTTTGCCTATTTTTTTTTAATTGAGTTGTCTGTCTTTTTGTTGTTGAATTGCAGCATTTCTTCATATATTCTGGATATTAAACTCTTTATGGAATATGTGGTTTCCAAACATTATCTCCATAGTGTAGGTTATCATTTTACTCTCATGATAAAGTCTTTTATGCACAAAGTTTCCTAAATTTGATGAAATCCCATTTATCAGTTTTTTCTTTTGTTTCTCATGCTTTTGGTGTAAAATCTAAGAAACCATTGCCTAATACAAGGTCCTCAAGAGATTTTCCTATGATTTCTTCTAGGAAGTTTATGGTTTTGATTTTTATATTTAGGGCTTTGGTCTGTTTTGAATTAATTTTTGTATATGATATGAGGTAGAGATCTGTCCTCATTCATTTGCAAATGAATATCCAGTTTTCCCAGAACCATTTCTTAAAGAGACTATTCCTTTCCGATTGAGTGAACTTGGCCAACTTGTGAAAAATCAGTTGACCATGGAAGTTAGCATCTATTTCTGAACTCTCAGTTTGATTCCATTGATCTATAAGTCTGTTCTTCTGCTAGTACCATGTTATTTTGATTACCGTGGCTTTGTCAGAAGTTTTAAGATCAGGAAGTATGAGTCCTCCAACTGCATTCTTTTTCAAGATAGTTTTGGCTATTTGGGGTCCTTTACCTTCCATAAAAATTTGATAATTGTTTTTTCCTTTCTTCAAAGAAAGTTGTTGGAATTTGTATTTGGATTCGGTTGAATTTATAAATTGCTTTGGATAGAATTGACATCTTAACAATACTCAATTTTACAATCTATGAATAAAGAGTGCCTTTGCATTCATTTAGGTCTTCTACATTTTCTTGTTTTCCATATACAAGTCTTTTACATCATTCACTCAATTTATTCCTAGATATTTGATTCTTTTAGTTACTTTTATAAATGAATTTTTTCTTGATTTCCCCTTCAGAAAGCTCATTACTAGCATATTGAAACACTACTGATGTTTACATGTTGATCTTATACCCTACCACTTTGCTGAATTTGTTTATTAAATCTAGTAGCCTTATTGGGAATTTTTCAGTATTTTCTTTATACAGGATCATATCATCTGCAAATCACAGAAGTTTTACTTCTTTTTTCTAGTTTGGATGCCTTTTTTTTATTTTTCTTACCTAATTATCTGACTAGAATTTCCAGTACATTGTTGAACAACTGTGGTGACAATGGGTGTCCTTGTCTTGTTACTGATCTCAGAGGGAAAGCTTTCAGTCTTTCACCATTGAGTATAATGTTAGCTGTGTATATTTCATATATGCCCTTTATCATACTGAAGAATTTCCCTTTCATTCCCAGTTTTTTGAGTGTTTTATCAAGAAGCTGTGCTGGATTTTGTCAAATACTTTTTCTGTATTAATTGAGATGATGGCTTTTTTTTTCTTTCCTTCATTCTATTAATATGGTATATTATATTAATTGCTTTTCTTATGTCACCACCCTTGCATACCTGGGATAAATTCCACTTGATCATTGTATATAATTCTTTTAATATGCTGTTGGATTAGACTTGCTTGTATTTTTGTTGGGAGGTTTTTGATTACTGATTTCATCTCTTTTCTTGTTATTGGTCTGTTGAGATCTTCTGTTTCATCTGGAATTTATGTAGGTAGTTTGTATGTTTTTAGGAATTTGTCCAATTCATCTAGGTTATAAAATCATTGGCATACAGGCTTTTATATTATCATCTTATAATCCATTTTTTTTAATTTCTGTGACAGAGGTAGTAATGTCTTCCCTTTCATTTCTGATTTTAGCTATTTGCATCCTCTCTCTTTTTCTATAGCAGTGTAACTAAATGCTTGTTGACGTTACTGATCTTTTCATAGAACCAACATTTAGTTTTGTTGATTCTCACTGTTGTTTTTTTTTTATTCTCTCTTTCATTTATCTCTACTCTAATCTGTTATTTCCCTCCTTCTGGCTGCTTGGGGCTTAGTTGGCTGTTCTTTTCTAGTTTCTCCAGATGTGAGGCTAGGTCTCTGATGTAAGATATTTCTTCCTTTTTAATGACAGCACTTAGAGCTATGGATTTCCCTCTCAGCACTATGTTTACTTCATCCAATAGGTTTTTAGTATGTTATATTTTTGTTTTCATATGCCTCAAGAGATTTCCTAACTTCCCTGTAATTTCTTCTTTGACCCACTGGTTATATAAGAGTGCCTTGTTTAATTTCTACATATTTGTGAATTTTGTGCTTCTCCCTGGTCTTGATTTCTTCATTCCCTTGTTTTCAGAGAGGATATATTGTATGATGTCACTGTTTTAAAATTTATTCAGATTTCTTTTATAATCCAAGCTGTGGTCTATCATGAAGAATGAACCTGTGTACTAGAGAAGAATGTGTATTCGGCTGTCTTCACCCAACTCTGTTAGATTTAGTCATTTTATAACTTCAAGTCTTCTATTTCTGTATTAATCTTCTGTCTAGATATTCTATCCATAATTGAAAGTGGTATACTGAAGTCTTCTACTCTTAAGGTAGAACAATCTATTTCTCCCTTCATATCTGTCAATATTTGCTTCATATGTTTTGGGACTCTGCCGTTAGCTGAATATATATTTATAATTAAGTCTTTTTTGTTGAGTTGACCTCTTTATCAGTATATAGTGTCTTTCTTTGTCCTTTATAACAATTTTTTATTCAAGTATATTTTTTCTGGTATTAGTAGAGCTATCCCAGCTCTCTTTTGCATACCAGTTGCATGGAACATTTTTTTTCATCCTTTCACTTTCAACATATTTTTGACTTTTAATTTAAAGTGAGTCTCATGAAAACAGCATATAGTTGGGTCATGCTTTTTTATCCATTCTGCCGATTTTTGCATTTTGAATGTAGACTTTAACCTATTACATTTAAAGTAAATATTGAAAATGCAGGACTTTCTTCTTCCATTTTGCTGTTTGTTTTTTGTCTTGTACCTTTTTTGTCCTTCAATTCTTTTGTAATGTTTGCATTCATTTTTGTTTGATTTTTTGTAGTGCACCATTTTGAGTCCCTTTTGATTGACTTCTGTATATATTCTTCATATATTCTCTTTGTGGTTACCGTGAGGCTTAAATTTAACATCCTAAATGTATAGCAATCAAGTTTGATTTGATACTAACTTAACTAAAATGACATACACAGTTTTTCTATATCCCACCATTTCCCCACCCCTTTGTTGTGCTTGTTTACAAAGTATATCCGTGTACTTGCATTTCCAAAGTCATAGATTCAACATTACTTTTTATGCATTTGCATTTTAAAACCTGTATGAAGAAAAAGTGGAGTTACATACCAAAAAGTACAATAAAATAATACTGGCCTTATATTACACATATGGTTATCTTTACTGGAGATCTTTATTTCTTAATGTCACTTTGATCCACTTTCTCATGCCCTTTGCTTTCAGTCTGAAGAACTCCTTTTAGCATTGTCCATAGGGCAAGTCTAGTGGTGATGACTCTCTCAGCTTTTGCTTATCTGGGAATGTCTTTATCTCTCCCTCATTTTTGAATTGTAGTCTCACCAGATACAATATTCTTTGTTGGCATTTGTTTTGTTTCAGCATTTTAAATTCTTCATCCTACTACCTTTTTGCTTCCATGGCTTCTGATGAGAAATACGAACTTAATCTTATTGGGATACCTTGCACATAACACGTTGATTTTCTCTTGCACCTTTCAGAACTCCAGCCTTGTTGGCAATTGACAGTTTGATTGCTAAGTGTCTGGGTGTGGTTCTCTTCAAGTTTCTCCAGTTGTGGTTCTTTGTGATTCTTGAATGTGTCTATTCATGTCTCTCTTTAATTTTGAGAAGTTTTCTGCTGTAATATCTTTGAATATTCCTTATGCCTCTTTATCTCCTTCTTCTCCTTTTAGGCCTCCAAAATGTGTATATTTGTCTGCTTGGTGGTGTCGCACATGTTTCTTTGGCTCTATACTTTTTTACATTCTTTTTTTTATTCCTTTATCTGTTCCTCAGCCTGAATCATTGCAATTGTCTTCTCTTTGAGTTCATTGATTCTTTCTTCTGCCAGTGCTATTCTGCTGTTGAAACCCTCTAGTGATTTTTTTATTTCAGTTTGTTTTTAGTTTCCTATACTGCTCCAGTAAATACCATGAACTTAAACAATGGGAATTTATTAGCTTACCTTTTTGAGGCTGAGAAAACGTCCAAATCAAGGCATCAATGAGGTGATGCTTTCTTCCTGATACTGGCTGTCGGCAATCCTTGGCTGCCCTGCCACATGACAAGGCACACGGTGGCTCCGCTGGTCTCTTTCTTCAATTTTTCATTGATTTCAACTTCTTGCTTTATGTCTCTTCCCCTCCCTCCCTCCCTCTCTCTCCCTCTCTCTCTCTCTCTCTCTCTCCCCCTTCCCCCCTTCTCTCTCTCTTTCCCTCTCCCTCTCTCCATTCTGTTTATAAAGTACTCCAGTAACAGGTTAAATTCTTCCCGAATGAGATGCGTCACCCCTTAACTGAAGAAGCCTCATAATGGATTAGATTTAAGAACATTTTTTCTGGGGCACATACAGCTTCAAACCACCACAAAACATATACAGAAATCCATTGCAAAACTATATTAATAGTTTGGTCTTATATGTTTGTTTTTAAATAAAATGGCATCACACTATTTATGCCATGTTGCAACATCCTTTTTCACTTAACACTTAATCTTGGAAACCAATTCCTATTTTTACGTATCAAAGTAACTCAGTATTTTTTCAGACTGTTTTCATCATCATCACCTGGTGAGCTTGTTAAAACACAGATTTCTGGGCTCCGCCTGCATCTTTTCTAACTCAGTAGGTAGGAACAGGGCCTGAGAATCTGCATTTCTAAGAACCTCACAGGTGATGTAGATGCTGCTTTACTGGGACCATACTATGAGAACTACTGACTAAATACCTTGTTTACCTGCTGTATAGTATCCCGTTGTATAAAAAGATCACCGTTTATATAGCCCTTCTCCTCCAAGACATTTATGTTTTCAATTCTTCGCTGTTTTGAACAATGCTGAACTAACCATTCTTGAAGGTACTATTTCCTTGCACAAATGTAAGTGTATCTTTAGAGAAGTTACTAAGAAGTACAATTTGGGTCATAGGGTATGAGCATTTTTAATATTAGACACTGCGAAATTATCTCCAAATTAACTGTACCAATTTAGAGTCCCACTCTCTGTTTATTAAAGTTCCCATTTCTTCACATTATCTTCAGACCTTGATATGGAACTTTAAAATTATCACCTTTCTGATTAGTAAAAGCTTCTTTTTCTTCAGATAAATTCTGGATCATATAAGAACTAACAATATGCAACACTATTCTTTTTTGTATTTTACTCCAAAATTATTATTTGAATATGTATTGATATTTCCCAGGGTAAAGGAATACTTAGATATGACAAGTCACTCTGGCCACCATGCTAATTTGCATTCTCTTCAATACGTGAGTTTCTATGAGTTGGCCGCCAACTGATAGACATAGGCTCTAATTTGTAGAAAAGTGACATGAAAGGTAGTTTATATGAGCAGAGTCATAAAACTATTTGAATGAAAGTTCCTTAGAAGGTTACACAGCAATAGTAGCAAGGCAGGGGGTGGGGGGGTTGCTGCTAAACAATTGTCTCAGATAACTGCTAGAAATTTTGTGTGATGAAGCATGCAATGTGAATTATAGCTGATTGTTCTGATGAGGATAAAGAGCTACAGAGAAATCAATAACCACAGAGACACAATAGATATTTATATTATAAAATATTTTTATTTTATAAAGATGTTACTCTACCATTATCCTAGTCAGTTTCCAAAAGGAAATCTAAAGACCTCTCACAAACTGTGCAAAAGGCAGCATCAGAGGAACATAATTCTATTGAGTGCAGTACAATTTCTAGATGTTAGCAATTCATAGAATAAATATGTGTGACCAAAGGAAAATGACTGCAGCTAAATGTGCATTTAATCAGACCTTTCATGGGCCATGAGCTTTTTAAACTAAGTGTCCCAAAAGACAAGACTGCCAGTAGAGATTATCTCAGTGATGCTTTCTTCTTGGAGAGGAAGATACAGACACCTGGTCCATCACTTGACTGGTGAATATGGTAACAGTGAATCAAAAGGAAAAGAGTGAGCATATAATAAAGATTAAATTTTGGTTGTTTCCGTATGCATTAAAAATGGCAATGCTTTGTATCATATACGTGAAAGTGACACTTCTAAACAAATTTTATCAGAGCAGTTGCTTTCCGTTGTCATTTTTTAGTTGCAGTGATGACTTTCTGCTTATTTATAAACCTCTTCCCCTTCCCACCACATCCATAGAGTCTGCTTTGTGACCAGTGGCATGCATTTCCATGACAGTTGACTGAGGCTAAGGGGCAGACTGTGGTCATGGAACACAGCACATAAGCTAGCTGGCCCAGAGGGGATGGGCCCTGTGACATTGGTGCCATTAACCTCAGATACTAACCAAGTACATTAACAACACTGAGCCACTGTCCAACATCAGACAGTCTCACAGTCCTTCCTGTTGGATTCTTGAACATAATATGATATGGGTGTCTTGTTTTGTCACGGAAGAGAAACACATATGAATATGTGACCAATAATTTTTATGCAGAAATTACTATTACTTTAAGGCTTAGAAATAATTTTGTCATGAACTAAAAATAGAAGGCATCAGTTTCTAATATTTGTCAATTAATTTTTAGGTCCGGTGGATGTTAATATTCTTGCTAAATGTAATCCCTGTTTATCGAATCCATGTAAAAATGATGGCACCTGTAATAATGATCCAGTTGACTTTTATCGGTGCACCTGTCCCTACGGTTTCAAGGTAAGTAGAAGCCGTTGCGAGAGCTTTCATCTGAGCATCCTCATTATTCTACTGTGCTTTCTGCATATGCTGAGAGCTACTTTCTTTGCACTAAGGTTTTTTTGCATGGCCATTCCTTCTCCAGGGACAGGACTGTGATGTGCCAATTCATGCATGTATCAGTAACCCCTGTAAACATGGAGGAACTTGCCACTTAAAAGAAGGAGGAAAAGATGGATTCTGGTAGGTTTATGTTAGTCTATGATCTTCTGTGTCACAAGTATTGGAACAAGAATAATTAAACAAATAATAGTTTTCCTTTTCAAATTTAAAAGCATCGTTTTTTAAAGAACCTCCAAAACCTATTGATTTGGGCAATATGTATTGGACCCTCTTCATTTTTTTTTTTAATGAAAACACTTCAGTATTCTCAGCTCAAAATGCTAGAAAAACAAGAAATTAAAGCATACATACACATTATGATTAATCAAGTCAGATTAGGGCAAGACAAAGTATTAACTCCGTTATGATAATTAATAGCTGGCTGGCCCCTGCAGCAAGTTGTATATTCATTGTTGTTTTCTGTACTCCTTTAACAAACAGTATGTAAATGATAAGATGTAGGTTCCACTGAACCAGAGAACTAATGATTCATTTCCAAGCCACAATATGAGTAGGCAAACATGCTGTAAACATTTTTAATCTGGAGTTATTTAATCATACAGTGTAATTACTCAAGATGTACCTCATGAATTATGAAATAGAGTTCTTCATTAAATGGCATTAATAATTTCAATGGGAATACTAATCTACTAAAACTCGTTAGAACTGTCACTTTTTAGAGAAAATATACTTCATTTTTGCGTTCTGTTATGAAATTATCTCTTTTTCATCTGGGCTTTACCCAAAGATTATTCTAATATTTACTGAGGTTGAATTGTGTAATATTTTATGTCAGGAGAAAAATTGTATTTGTTGAGATTTAAAAGGAACATTCACATTTTGTACTTGTAAGGAAGATGCAATTTAATTTTCAGATTTCTTTTTTTTTTTTTTTTCAGACATTAAGGACATTACACATAAAGTAGTAGGCAGTGTGATTTCCAATTCTTCATCATTTGTGAGCAAAGAAGGCTGAATTATTTTACTTGAGAGTCAGATATCTAGGCCCATAGAGTGAACTTTGCTTGTGTTTTGGACCTACAAATACATCAGATTTATTAACTTGAATGGCCATGGGCCCATTTCCTGTTGAGCAGTCAAAATACCTTTTCTTTTTCAAATGTTTTCTGATTTAGGGGATATTGCCTTAAATTGATGCTTGCACCATGTCATTTTAAAGCATTTAAAAAAAAATCAATTTCTTTTAGTTAAGTGCTCTATTATTGGTGAGCATATTTATGCCTTTTTTTTAGCATTTAGATCACATGGTTTAAAAATGCAGTAAAAATATGTGTTTATCTTTTCTTTTCCTGGCTTGTAGGTGCATTTGTGCTGATGGATTTGAAGGAGAAAATTGTGAAATCAATGTGGATGACTGTGAAGATAATGACTGTGAAAATAATTCAACGTGTGTCGATGGAATTAATAACTACACATGCCTTTGCCCACCTGAGTACACAGGTATGAAGAATAGGCTATGCTATGCCATCAATCTGTATATCTGTTTGAAAGTATCATTTGCACTGTTATATAGGTTTAGTAAACCATTGTATTATTCAATAACCAGCAGGTGTTTTGGAAATTAGATGTAACATAAATAGCAGGAGGAATTAAAGATGGGTTTCAGCCAAGCAAATAAAGACCCAGCAAGCTAAGTTAGGACAGAGGCATCTATCATAAAGTCATGCTACCCAGCAAAGAGAAGTGATCATACTGAAGCTTTTATCCCACCACTGAATGTCATTTTCGGGCAAAGCATTTCCTTTATACAAACCAAACCACCAATATTTATGTGAAAAGAGGGCATTTCTTTACATGGTCAAAATATAATTAGTCATTTGAACTTACTCATGTCCGTATTTGGTTATTCACTAGTGAGTATTTTCCCTGAGTAACCCATGTCCTTCAAAATAAAACTCAAACAGGAAATTAAGTATTTTTTAATAGTTTAATAAGACCATCATCACCTTTGTTTCTGACATTTTAACTCATTGGGTGATAAATCTCATAAGGCTATTCAAACCACTAAACTTCTTCCCTGGATGAATCAATTCCCTATAAAGTTAATGTCAAGTTCCTGACTTCTTCTTATGTCAGAAGATCTATTTTATTGTTTTGTTTTTTTTTTTCTTGGTGGCTGCAAATAAAAAATTCAGAGTTACAATCTTTCTTCCTTAATAAATCAGTTAGTTTTAAAGTTGTTAGAGAAAAAGACAAAGTTGCACATTTTATTTGTCAGGAAAAAATGGAGTAGAAACTGTTACTCTGTTCAAAGACCATTTTCAATTTGTTGAGGATTTTTCATTAATTATACTTATTTCCATATTTCCATATAATTTAATATTTAGTTAAGAATGTCAGAGGGTGAAATAACTATGTAATTAACTGAAGTTTTATGTCTCTAAACGTGAAAGATGAAAGCACAACTGTCTGATTAACTTTCCCAAGAATTTTGGAAAATAATTGAAATTTACACTTTTATGTAGTACAGAAACATTGAACTTTAGTAAGTATGGTTCTTAATGAGGAATAATGCTACCGAGAATGAGGTTCTATTTTGGAACCCAGGATCTGTTTGAAACATGCCTCTGAATCTTCCTTTTGCATGGTATGTTTCTTTTTTATATACTAGGGAAGCACCTCATGCTATAAAGTGTTGTCATAACTAAGTTTCCAGTAGAAATTTGAACATTTGTTTTGTTTTGTTTTGTTTTTCCCAAATTGTTCTGTTGCTTATATGCAGTCCTTTCACTGCTTAGTGGGCAGAATTTAAACATTATTTGATATGTTACATTAATCAAGGATGGCAAGAGTATTCGAACCAATTCTAAAGTGGCTGGGTAGAATTTATGTGTTGCATAGCTTTGGTTTTCACATCAATATTAATTGTGTCACACTTGGATACTTGTCATTAGCTTGTGTGCACAGATTCTGGAGCCTGTGGAGCTATTCCGAGAATCTGAGTTTTACTGGATGGGCTAATTTAGAGTTGTCCAAGAAGCCCAACGTTGGCACTAAAGTCTGTTACTTAGTACTTTCTTAGGAAGATAAAATAGTTCTCTTTTTACATAATCATTATAGAAAGGTCTTAAGATCCTACTTAATTTAGGATACCTCTTACCACAGTGCACACTGGCTTCACCAAGACCAACTGGACCCAAGCATTTCAAACACACTTTGGATAGCCAATGCCTTCCTGAGTATAGAAACCAAGGATTCATTTATATTCCCTTTCTGGTGAGAACATAGGCTTGGCAGCCCTGCTGTTCATTGTTCTTACATGCCTTTTAAGTGATAATTTACATAAGGTGGTAGACTCTCCCAAGTTGGTTTGGAGGGGCCCCCTGCTTTGGCTTTAAAGTTGTCATGCAATATTCCTTTTCCATTTCTTTTGAGTCTTTGTCTGCCCTTCTCACCCTTCATTTTCCAAGCTCCCTTCCTGTAACCTGATCTCTTGAACGTTTCTTCCTATCCTAAGTATCTTAGTTCAGTGCTGCTGAACTGGGAATACTGGGGGAGGTATTATGAAGCCACATTAACCAACTGTGTCAGATCAATTCCTTAATATCATCATAAAAACCCAAAGCTTAGCAAAACCACCGTTTGGCCATTACAGTATCGTGTTTTGAGACATCTATAAAAGTTATGGTGTAGGAGCCTGCCGTGACTACTTGTCAAGAGCCATTTAGCTCTAGCCAAGAACTGAGTCCCCTTCAGTTTTTTTAGACATAGCTATAGCAAATGTCAGTTTCCCTTCTTTCAAACAAAAAATAAACAAAAATATAACTCAAGAGAAAGTACATTTCATGAGGAGCATGACGATGTTACCACTGTGACTTTGGGCTGGATCGTTTGGGCCACACGGATGTGACCATTCGGCATTAGAGCAGACACCTAAATGGCACATGTTTACAGCTCATTTATTAACTGTAGTGTTTTGGTCCTTGTGTGAAATGAGCTCATTTTACAAAATACCAAACAACCTTCTGCAGATTCTGATGTAGTAGGACACAGATGAGCGTTTAATTACAGGAAAGTACAAATTGGACTCCAGAGTTTCATATCATGCTTTATCCAAGTCTGCAGTTAGGGAGGCATTTTCTTTTAACCTGACTGTATTGTTTTAAATTTAATTTTGGACTCTGATTAATGATCATGAGAGCTGAGAACAGAAACCCAGCTATGCTTAGGGAATATAATAATGCTGTCCTTGTTTAAAAATCATTCAAATCACAAGTTGCTTTTATTCTTTGAAGATTTTTTACTTTATCTCCCACAGCTATACAATGAGAAAAGGTTGTAAATTAATATGGCAAAAGATTTTGCATGTGGCACCTGTATTAAGAGTCAGAATGGGCATCATGTAGTTAATGGAGAAAATTTAGACATCCAAAAGCAAATTAACAGAGAATTCATGACATGGTGAGCAGGCTATAAAACATGCTTAGAAATATTCAAAGTAAAATGAACTACTGATAAGAAAATATTTTGTTAAACTTTATTTAAGCCTTGAGGGATGAAAACATCACATTAAATAGTTTTTTTTTATTTAGTAGAGGAGAAAACTGTCCTTTCTTTCTTGCTACAAGGATTGACAACATGAATTATAAGGATCACTGCATCCTCCCCATCCTAGTCATCAGAACTGTTGTTCTCTAATTCAGTCTATTATTCTGCTTTCTTAGTTAGCAAATGTATAACGTGATTGCTAGCATTCTTCAGACAATGTTAATTTTCTAAAAAGTGTCATTCACTTTGAGTTTAAATTAAAACCACTATGGTAAGGATTGGAAAAATAGGACTTTGGAACGGTTAAAAAATCATTTAAAAACTCATTTTAGAGCTTTCATTTTAGCTTGAAAGATTTTATTTTTTTAAATATTTTTTAAACACATACCATAAGTATGATAACAAAATTGATCACATGTTGAGCCATGGTATTGCCTAATGGGATAACATGGATTCAATAAAATGAAAGTTTTCATGCCGGTTGGGCATGGGAAGTCTTTAGAATATATTTTGTGGAAACTATTCAGCACACTTGAATTTTCCCATTTGTTTTCTGAATCTCTGATGTGCATGCACAAACCATAACGTCTTACAAAGTAAAGCTGCTGGTTGATAGATCACCTGGTCCAGGTGCAGACGTGAGGGTTCTCGCTCCCTGTGATGGCATTTGCCTCTTACCTCATTTTTTCCATGTTTGTGCGTTTGGCCCGGCTGTAGGTAAGAAATCTATGCCTCGCTTCCGTTTGCTTCTCTGCTGTTAATGCTGCGCCTTTGCTTCCTGTGCTCTGCTGTTGTATCGCAATGTAAAAAGTCTTTTGTCTCTTCTGTCTTTGTCGCTGCCAGCTGCTAATCTGAATGAGGTGGAAAAAGGTTAGTTGCCTTTAAGTCTATTTTGATTTTCATTTTGATTCCCCTCTTTCTTTTAATGCTACGTAAATTTCGCTGTGTGCGCAAGCTAAAAGGAATGTTGATGAAATGAAATCTGAAAGCAATATGCAAATAAGTCATTTAGAGCCTCAATATCTGTGTAACTATGCCAAATCTTATAAAATTGTCAAATGAAATACACTTTATCAATTTGTAGGAGGCTATAACAGAAACTGAGTAGGAATTAGGGGTTCCTAAAAAAAGGACTAAGACTTTCTGCTTTTCTATGCTTTGAGTATCATGAATATGTATTATTTTATAAGGAAAAACATAGACCATTTAGTACAGTAAAATAGGCTGTAAATAAAAAATATTTAAGGTTATAGGAATGTTCCCCCTAAATTTAAATTAATTTGAAGAGGGAAAGATATTTGAAGAATATACATTTATTGAAACATTTTATAGAATAAATATCGCGAAGTCTAAGAGTTTGATTTTAAAAAATACACTAAGTTCATATCAGATTTCTAAAGCATAAAAAGAGCCATAGATAATCATTGACATCTGTATCGTCCAAATGGCTACCCAGATGTATACATGCCCAAGAAAAGACAGTAGTCCTAGAGTGATTAGGAGGGTGGTCATGTCTAGAATTTAGAAACTCAGAATTTTAACTACTAATATTGGATTTTCACTCATTCAGCTGCAAAAAGTCGCCAAGTGCCAAATGTGGGCACAGCTTCCTAACAGGAACATGATATATGCTTTCCTTGATATTTTCAGTTGTATGTGAGACATTTGCAGGATTATAAGTTTAATAAGGAAATACATTATACAACAGCTCTCTCTGTCTATCCTTGCTAAAGATTTCATTTTTTCTGTTTGTTTGGGTGGTTTACTATGTTTGGTCAATTACTCTTAGAGTGTGCGGAGTTAAGTTAAAAACATTTAAAAATGGTTTTATATTTTAGAAAGTAAATAAAACATGTTCAATTCTCTGTGGGTTAATGCATCTGATATCTTCCTTGGTCTAATATCATTTTTTTTTTTCACAAGTACTAGAGCAATTGGTGGTCTAGGGCATGGATATCTGAGGTCTGAGTCTATCTCAGAAATACAATAGCAATTACTCTGTCACAGGACTGTGTCCTTAAATAGTTATATTTATCCCCAGGATCATGCTGGGCAGTGTTTTAAATCACCACATGGTTTCATGTGTTAACTAAATTTCATGCTTATGCTTATAAAAGATCTTATATTTCCAAGAATTTTCTGCTGACTGAAATGACGTTTTGAAGCAGTCAAACCATTTTCTGGGTTTTTAAGAATCCAAAACTTAATTAGAACATAAAATTTCTGTTTCTTTACAGCATGCAGGGTAGTTTTCTTAAATAAAAGAACATCCATAATTAGTTGACATATTGTTAATTTAGAAGACCTCTGCAGCTATAAATCATAAAGATTTGGGGAATAACTTTTATTAAACAACAATAAAGCATTTACCCAAAGATACAAACCTTGTTAGATGCAAACCAATCAATGTCTGGCAGACGTCAAGGCTTTCATTCTAATTTGAAGGTGCTTTGCTGGAACCATCCTTTCTTACTTACTGCCTTCTACCAGGCTTGGCTCTGACTAATCATTTATACCAAACAAGCTTTTCTTATGCTCTCCCTGCTGTCTCTTTTCAGCTTTCAATATCAATTATCCCTTCTTTATGTTTGAAAACCCTGTAGCCATGCAAGTCAGGTGTTTTGCTTCTCATGTTTTGCAGGAAAGTTATTTTACTTTCTATGCTCACTTCAAATCGAAAGGCTTAATTTAGGGATAGGTCTATGGTTCTCCTCACTCCCTTACTACACATTAAAGTGTAAGGAAATATTGAATACTGAAAAACACTTGGATTTGGCTTTTTTTTTTTTTTAGGTTTTTGTGTATATTTATTAGGGTTTCCTGGTCTCTGATTACAGTGACTCCTCTTATTAACTCTGTATCCAAAGTGGTAAGATCTTTATATCAAAACTGATATATTTGTAGTTATACTTGATAGCCTCAAATAAGAGAAGCTAAAGTTGCAATCTGTTTTAACTGGAGAGAATACTTTGGCAATCTAACAATATTCTGTGGATTCCATTCATTTTCCAATCTCTCAAATCCTTCCTAAATGTGTTTGAATCTTAGAAAACATTTTAAAGGTTCTGCTTGCTCTTTGTTAACAAGAAGTGCCCATTGAGTCCAGAACAACAGTTTAGCGTAACCAAACCTTATTCAATCTTATTTGAATTTATTTACTTTGAAAGCTGAGTTAAATATTTTCTGGGATTTCAGTAGCTGTTGGAATCAGTTTTATTATTAGACTCTGGTGTTCCAATGAGGAAGTATTTAAAAACACCTCCTTTTTGTATTTATTTGGAGTGGGAAGTTTTTCATTTTAAAAATTCAACAAATATTTATTGAGAGCACATCTTTTGCAGGATATTGTGCTAAGCATTGAAAATGATACAAAAATGCATAAAACATTACCCTCGTCTACCAGCAAATTTTCTTGGCTTTGATTCTTGACTACAGGTTCATATCGGGTCAGTTACTTCATCAGCATGAAGTCATCATTTCTAATATCCCAAAAAAGTTAAAAGCATTCTATAGTTACTGTGCAAGTCTGTAACTGAGGACTTAATATGAACACTGATCAAACTTTCTGGCAGACAATTATTATCTAGCAACCCATTTCGTATAATTTAGAAAACAAAAATGAGCAACAACACAGTATGATTCCCCTTCTTTGAAACATCTTAGTCTCTACAATCATAGTATGTTTTCTTGGGCCTTCCTATTTTGAGTATGATTGACTTCAACTCATAAAGTTCAAAATAAATGAAGATTGTAAAGAGTTATAGGAATTAGAAAAATTCCTGAAATTTTAATGCAGGGACAAAATGACCAACTTTCCCTACTGCTCAGTAGGATTTGTGGACTGAATAAGCCTGGACTAGATAGGCTATTGCCCAATTTTTTTGGTAGAAAGAAAGCAATTAATCACCCATCCAAAACTCTTCAAAAATTTCCTCTCTCTGATTTGTATGGTTTACATTACAAAGAGAACACATCTTTTCGGAAGAAATTACAACATATTTGAGGACTGTATAATATAGTTTTCAATAACAAATTTGAAATGATGTCATTCAACTAGTTACTGGGCTGGGATGTTGTCCATATCCAAATCACTAGATGAAAAAGGATACTGGAAAATCAAGAGTCACTCATATTCCTCTAAATTTTCCATATTGTAAAGGACTTTGTCATGCTTATCCTTTAATCATTTGCTGGGTTTCACCCAAAAATATTTTCCCCAACATTATATTATGAAAACTATTAAACTAAAGCAGTTCTCATTTTGTTCAAATTCAAAATTCTCACTCTCAATTAGGAAAGGAGGACATTAAATTAATCTTATTATAAGTAAGTAATTTCCTTTTACACTATTATTAAATTCAGGAAACATTTAATGTTAACTCTGGACAATAGAGTATTTTCATTATTCATTCATTCATTACAGATTCATTATAGTTAAGAAGTTTCAACAATGCCATGAATTAAACCAGTCTTTTTAAAGTAAAAGGGTATTTAAGAGATAGTTGAGGGAGGAAGGAGGGAGCTGTAAATTATTATTAGTGACAAGATTGAACACCATTTAATCATGATTGTTGATGTCTTTGACATAATTTAAGTGATTGATAAAATACTTTGAGATAATTATTTTTATAATTAATGATAGTATGCATATTAGTAGTTATTATTAATTGCAACTATCATTCAAAATTCAGGGGACCCCAAATATATTGTAATGTTTATGAAACAAGGCATGACACTCACTTTTCTCCTCCATTGTAAGACACAGCAGTTTGTAGTTCTCTTGCCATTGTCACCTTTGTTACTCTAAGGGGAGGAGAATCTTAACTAACTACAGTTTGGGTAGTCTGTGCTGCAAACCCTGGCCACTAACGCTAACACCAACTCCCTTTCTAGAGAGAGGCAAGGATTGATGGGTCCAAGTCACCAAGACCCAGAGTGCTTTGCGGAGAGGCTTCCAATCCCAGCAGCAAATATAGGGCTGACTGCTCTGCTGTGTTCCTTTCAGACCCTGCCCTTTTTTTATTTTTTAAATGCAATTTTATTGAGATATATTCACATACCAGATATGCATCCAATGTGTACATTCAGTTGTGCATTCATCACCGTAATCAATTTTTGAACATTTTCATTACTCCAAAAAAAAAAAATTAAATTAAATTAAAATAAGAATAAAAATAAAAATAAAAAAAGAACTCCCAAAACATCCCATACCCCTTATCCCCCATATTATTTATTTATTTATTTATTATCTTTGTTTTCTTACTCATCTGTTCATACAGTGGATAAAGGGAGTGTCAGTCACAAGGCTTTCACAATTATACCATCACACCTTAAGAGCTATGTAGTTATACAGTCATCTTCAAGGATCAGTACTACTGGATTACTGTTCAACAGTTTTGGGTGTTTGCTTCTAGCTATTGCAATACACTAAAAAATACAAAGAGATAGTGCCCCAGTTTGCTAATGCTGCCATCATGCAAAATACCAGAAATGGACTGGCTTTTATAAAGGGGATTTATTTGGTTACAAAGTTACAGTCTTAAGGCCATAAAAATGTCCAAGGTAAGGCATCAACATTTCTTCACAGAAGAAAT
Source organism: Choloepus didactylus (assembly GCF_015220235.1). NCBI lineage: Eukaryota > Metazoa > Chordata > Mammalia > Pilosa > Megalonychidae > Choloepus > Choloepus didactylus. The sequence goes on from NC_051309.1 coordinate 21,054,114, forward strand.
GGCCAATGGCATCTGAAACACCTCTGTTGTCTGGGAAGGCATGTGGCTGGCATCTTCTTCCTTTGCTCCCAGGTTGTGTTTCAAAATGGCATTCTCCAAAATGTCTCTAGGCTTCGCTTCTTGGGGCAAACTCTGGGCTAGTATCACCAAAGCGTCAGCAAAAGTCTGCTTTCAACAGTCATCTCCAAAATGTGTCTCTCAGCTATAGCTCCTCTCCAAAATGTCACTCTCAGTTGTTCCAAGCTCCTTCTGTCTGTCTGTGAACTCTTTTTATAGGACTCCAGTGATTTAATAAAGGCCCACCCTGAATGGGTGGGGTAACACCTCCATGGAAATTATCTAATCAAAGGTCTTGCCTAGTTGATTGAGTCACATCTCCATGGAAACACTCAATCAAAGTGATTATTCCAAGCTAATCAAAACTAATACATCTGCCCCTACAAGATTGCATCAAAGAACATGGCATTTTGGGGGGACATAATATATCCAAACTGGCACAGATAGCTATATAATGCAGAATAATCTCCAGAATGACCTCTCGACTCTATTTGAAATCTCTCAGCCACTGAAACTCTAATTTGTTTCATTTCCTCTTCCCCCTTTTGGTCCAAGAGAGTTTCTTAGTCCCACGTGCCAGGGCCAGCTCATCACCAGGACTCATGTCCAATGTAGGGGGAAGGGCAGTGAGTTTACCTGCAGAGTTGGCTTAGAGAGAGAGGCCTCATCTGAACAACAAAACAGGTTCCCTGGGGTGACTCTTAAGCATAATATAAGTAGGCTTAGCTTCTCCTTTGCAGGAATACATTTCATAAGGGCAAGCCCCAAGATTGAAGGCTTGACCTATTAAATGGGGTAGTCCCCAGTGCTTGTGAGAATATCAGAAATTCCCCAGGTGGGGAAGTTTAATATTTCCACATTTTTCCCAAGTTCCTCAAGAGGGCTTTGCAAATACTTTTTTATTCTCTGCCCCGATTACTCTGAGATGAATTGGGGCATCATACTAAACTTTACAGACCAACCAGATCTCAGTTCCTATTCAAGGTTCCATGTGGTTACGGTGTTTGAAGAAACTGATCATACAAATTAAATTAGATAGAGTGCTACAGAAGGTATAAATTTTGCACCAAATAAATATCTCTTCTTTTGGTCTCACACAGAAGTTGAAATTTCAAAACACCATCAATATTGTCTTTTACCCTTTATTCTTATTTACCTTAGTACTAACCAGATCAGCTTCATTCATATCTTTAGTTGGAGTCTGATCTTGTTTTCAGCTTTTTTTAATAGCTGCTATATGGGATAATAATGACTTTTATAGCTTCAGAACTCTAGCACTGAGTCTCAGATGTCAAACAGATACCCAAAGTTCCAGGGAACAAACAGGTTATATACAAAGAGCCCAGCATCTCAGAATTTAGAAATAACCATAAAAACTCAGGAATTGATGTGACTGATATAAGAGCTTACAATCTAGAAAGCTTTACAATAAGCCTTCCCCTGTTAACCTATGCTCTTGAATTCAGTTCTCAGATTTTGCACAATATATTCAGTCCGTATTAGTGAGACATTATAACATTAATCTTTTAACTTCTGGCTTACTTCATGCAACATATTGTCCTCAAGGTCCATTACCTAGTTGCTTGCATCAGAACTTGATTCCTTCTTGTAGCTGCTCAGTATCCCATTGTATGCATATAACACAGTTTGCCCTTCTGTTAATCAGTTGATGTACCCTTAGGCCACCTCCATCCATTGCAAATCATGAATACTGCCACCATAAATACCTGTGTGCAAATGTCCATTCATGTTGTGTCCCTGTTTTCAGTTCTTTCAATATACCTAATAATGGGGTTGCAGGGCCATATGGCAACCCCATGCTTAGCTTCCTGTGGTACCACCACCCTGCCCGCCAGGTGGGCTACACCATTCTACTTCCCTACCAACAGTGAATAGATACATCCCTCTCTCCACATTTTCTTCAGCACTTGTATCTTTCTGTTTAGTATTTAAACAGTTTTATTCATACACCATACAATTCATCTTAAGTAAACAGTTATTGGCTCCTGATATAGTTACATGGTTATGCATTCACTGCCGCAGTCTATATGAGAGCATTTCCATTTCTTCTGCAAAGAAAAAAGAAGAGGAAAAAAAGTGAAGAGTAAAAAATAAAATAAAAAGGAGAAGCACAACAACCCCAAGAATCCCATATAGCTCCCTTATTTCCCCCTCTTATTGACATTAGCTTTGGTATATTGCATTTGTTACATTTCATGGAAGTGTATTACAATGTTACTGTTAACTATAGACTCTAATTTGCGTTGATTGTATTTTCCCATATACCATCTCATTTTTAACACCTTGCAATGTTGACATTCATTTGTTCTCCTTCATGTAAAAACATTCTTATATGTGTGCATTTTAATCACCATTATTATCCACTCTAGTTTTCGCTAAGTTATACAGTCCCCTCTTCTGTCTTTCCTTCTGGTATCCTACATGCTTCCTAGCCTTCCTCTTCCAACCCTGCTCACACTCAGCTTTGTTCAGTGTACTTACAATATTGTGTTACTGTCTACGATTGTGTCTTTTGGATTTTATATGTCCTGTCTTATTTTATTTTTATTTTTTCCCCTCTCTCTTTTTACCCTTACTGATACTCTTCATTTCTATACTGTTCTCCAAACCTCTCTCCTGTTTTTTTTTGTTATTTTTGTTTGTTTGTTTGTTTTTTCCCTATCTGCCTGTAATGCTCCCTTTAGTATTTCTTGTAGAGCAGGTCTCTTGTTTACAAACTTTTTCAGCACAGAAGTAACGGTCATGGGCCATTTCCTCTTTGTGCACCACTTATTTCAGGCTCCGATTGTTAGAGAAGCTCAGAATCCTTAAAGAAAATTTGAGACAAAAGAGAGGAGAGCCACATGAAATGAAACACGAGTAAAGAGACATAAGAAAGAAAGAAAGATTGGCATAGTTGAAAGTGTTATTTATCACCATAAGCCCCCAATGATTTGGAAATTACCACCTCATGATATTTTAAACTCTTTCACCCTGCAAGCCTTGTCTTCTTCCATCGTTCTCTGTGTCACTGAAAGATCCTTTCAGGTATAAATGCTAGGACCAAGAAGTCCCAGACAATTCCCTCCCTCTCTTTCCCCTGCCCTTATCTGATCCATTTTGCTTCCTAAACATGTCTTCAGGCCAACCACATCAGTACCACCATCACCAGAGCCCAAACTAAGTCATCTCTCAAGTGCATCTGAATCTGCCCCTCTGTAATCCATCCTGCAGTGAAGCCAGAATGATCTTCTCAAAGTGCAAATGTCACCTGACCATCCCACAACTTGAAACCCTTCAGTGGCTTCCCATTGCTTATCGAATCAGGGCATTCTACCCATGTGGCTCCTGCCTACCTCTGCGGCTTCCTGCAGCACCAGGCTCTCCTGGGCTCACTCTGTGTCTCCCAGAGGTCGCCATGCATGTAGGATACGGAAGTGTGGTGTCCGTCTCCCCAGGAGAGTACAGCTCTGCAAAGGCCCACTCTTAAGGAGGACTATGATTCATGACTTACTGAATAGCTGCACATGTGGTTTTTCTTAAGAATTTGATGCAGTGGTAACATGATCTATAGATTCTGATTTATATTAACTCTATTTATTTATTGTTCCATGCATAAGGTGACCGTAACATTTATCATCCATGTTAGAGTATCTCTGTGAGTAAATGGAAAAACAAACACACTATTGAAACACACATCTTCCCACACGCTGTATCCTACAGCCACAGCCACCACCACTTCTGGAGAGCTTCCCCTGTTCCTCCTCATGGAGTCATCTCCCTTCCAGAGCACTATGACATTTTCCTGCAATGTACATTCAGTAGCAAAATTATTTGAGTAAAATCTGTCTCCTCCACGAGGGCGGGCCTAGTATCTTCTTCATTCACCATTATACTCCCAGTGCTGACAGAGGTCCTGGTACATAGTTGGCAATCAAATTATATGGTGATGCTAAAAATCTGATTTATCAGAATCATTAGAAAAGCCACAGGTGGATCATTGTATAAGTATCAGGAAAGAAATTTCTGGAATAGTTCTCAAATCATTTGAATAAGTGTGATAATTAGAAATTTAAAGAAAGGCAACTTAAGAGAAGCACAGATGAAGATTAAAAAGTCTCTTGTGTTTAAGAATGAAGGAGTATTAAAATCAGGGAAGTTCATAAATCTAAAATGAAGCAGGAGGCAGGGCCAACTTTGGGTACCATGTGTCATCAGAGTCATCAAAATGCATTGAGGATTCTGCCTCATTGCAATTATATTTGCAATATTTTGGCACCTCAAAGGACTCTGCCACATGCTGACACTTTGTTTTTACCACTGAATGCAATAGTGTTGATTTGTACCGCTAACCATGATGTTCTCCCTGGTCACTTACTATCTGCATTATCCATCTCTGAAAATATTTGCCTTTTGTGCTGTTTTTTTTTAGATTGTTTTTTTGAGCCTCATTGACCTTACATGTCTTCAATTTCAAGAGCCTCATTTTGCAGGTGAAGAACTGAGGCCCAGTACTTAGAAAATAGTTCACTTCTCTGCAACCAGTCAATCTTCTGTATCGAATACAGAAGATTGAGTTGTTGTGCCACAACAACTCAAATGTTGGGAGACCCAATAGAATCGTTTTTCTCTGGAGTCTCTTTATGTTGGTTTATATTAACTCTGTTTATTTATTGTTCCATGGATAAGGTGACCATAACATTTATCATCCACATTAGAGTATCTCTGTGATAAATGGAAAAGCAAACACACTATTGATGATTACCTTGGCACAACAGGTATAAACCAGGATTGTCCTGAACAAGTCAGGATCTATGGTCATGTTACCACTGCATCAAATTCTTAAGAAAAACCACATGTGCAGCTATTCAGTAAGTAATGAATCATATGTCCTCCTTAAGAGTGGGCCTTTGCAGAGCTGTACTCTCCTGGGGAGATGGACACCACGCTTCCCTTACTCTTGCACAGGTCATTCTAGTCTAGTTGTAGAACATGGCCATTTCCTACCCCACTCTCTGACATACTTGCCTGGACAGATGAGGCAGGAAGAGATGAATCCAAGAACTGGATGTAATTTTCTTACAAATAAAGATGACTTTGTTTAGGACATGTTGGCGCTTTTTCTCTAAGTTTCTGGCACACCCAGGCCTTGTGTACCAACTACACTTGTCGCCATTTTTCATTCACTAACCCCTGTTACCCTGAAGAGATAACTCTGTTACTCTGTTCACTCTCCAAAGCACAGACTACCCACATATATACATACATTCACTCCCCTTAATCACAAACAAAAAAGGCTGAGAAACTGAATCTTCGTGATTAGGAACTCTTCAGAGTCAGGAGCTAAAAGCAAATAAATAGGAATCCTAGGATGTAATGGAGTGGGTTGAAGCCAAATTATAGAGTTGATGTTTTTGCAGACCCTTTGTATTCTGATAGGTTCATGGTCACCACAGTTTAACCCAATGTTCAACCACATCATCCCAAACCACTCAAATGGACTGACAAATCTTTCCCAATGGCACATTAAACCTGTTAAGACCTGCTTAAAGGCTAATCATTTATATCACTAACTGTAGTAGGAGAATAAAGAATACTTCCACCTTTCCTTTCTATCACGTCACACATAATCATCTCAGGAAGAGAGGAAACCAGTGATGATACTGTCTCCATCTCTGGAACAGGAAAAAAAAGCCAATTCAGTTTCCTCATTTTGCATCATTTTCCCTTGATTTTTCACTAATTCAATATTAATTCTGATTCCACACATACCGAAAATAAAAACCAAAGTAAAATTGCGTAATGTCCTCTCAATACTGTGAGGTTTGAGGGAATGTTTTCAATAATAACCAAGAACATATCAGCTCATTACTCACAGTATATTTTATTTTCATTCTTGCTGTAAAGCCAATGCAGCTTTCAGATATCCAGTTTTCTTTTACTGGCTGAGAAGTAGGTTGAAGTCCAGTATTTGTATTGGGTATTTTCCATTTTATATTGAGCCAAGTCTTGTCACTGTGGGATATTATTTATGCTTTAAAAGCTGGCATTCCCCCAAATACAGCAAGATCTGATATAATTAGAACAAATTAAATAGCACAGTGAAAGTATTTATTTTAATAATAAGTGAGGACAAATTTAAATAGTGTGTAAAGGAAAAACATAAGCTATGTTGTAATGATAAGTGATTAATTTTTATGTAAAAAAGTAGAAAAATAGATATCTAATAGCTAAAATGAAACTCAATTGGAATGTAAGTCAACAGGATGAAGTTCTCACTTTAAAAAAGAATTGATTCTGGAATTCTTTCATTTAATAACTATTATTGGATTATATCACCATACCAAATGCTAGGAAAATACAAAAACAAATATGCTAAGTGTTCTACTTTCAATAATCTTACAGTACAAGAAAGGGAATGAGTTAAGCACCAATAATCATACAATGCATGCAACATAGTGCAACCCTGCAACCCCACCCTCTATGGATGTCATAAATAGTAAGTCAATGCCTATTTGTACCATGTTTAAGACAGTGTCTGATACACAGTAGTAAGCACTATATTAAATGTTTGTTGAACAAATATAAATGTGTAAAATATATTAATATATAAAAAAGTATATAAATTTAAATATAAATATAATATATAATGTATTTATATTGATATATGTCATAGGATATATAAAATATGTAACATAAAATGTATAAAAGTAAATTTTCTATAACATATTGCCATAAGATAGGCACACACAAGCATGTGGTATGTCACAACTGTAGATAGGTAAAGAATGGTTGCAAAGATTTAGTTAGGAAGATTTCATAAAAGAGGAGATGTTTATAATGGATGGGAAAACTGACAACAGACTACCAAGGGATATTATTAAATCAAAGAAAATACCATTAACTCAGGCATAGAGTTAAATCCAGAAAATAGTGAATAGACCCAGGCGACGAGAGTGTAAGGTAGAAGACTGGCCTTTAAAAGTGAGTTAGACAGTAATAGGATGCAGAAAATGCTTTCAAAATGTTTGTTAGTGTTATAATGTTCACTGAGATCAATCCTTTCTGGGGTTATTAGCCAATTTTCTTGTCAGATGTATAACTACGTAATAGTCACAAAGATCTGTCATACTCAACTTCATTAATGATTGCTGTTACCATTGTGTTAGTCTTACCGAGATAAGGAATACTTGACATTGATGTAGCTTTTTCAAGTTGGCATGCTTAGTCTTAAAGCCGTAGATTACAGAATTTTACCCTTTGCTTAGCCAACAGTTTCTTAGAATTGTCTCTCTTCTCACTCCTTTTGACATCAAGTCTAGGGGGAATATGCTGGTAGAGAATAAAGATGAAATTCTCTCTGTGTGTTCTGTCTCCAGCTCAGACTTTTCCCTTACTGGTAAATTGGAAGCTGATTGAGGGCAAAGTCCATCACATCCACCTGTTTATCCTGAGTCATATAGTTAAACCTTATGAACCATAGTTTGAATTGGATTAATTGGATTGGAGTGGATTGGACTGGACTGGGTTTGATCAGATCAAAGTGAATTAGAAGCAAAACACTCCTCTCATCATTTTTTCTCTCTCTCTCATCATTTTTAAAACAATTTCTTATTTGGCTGTAACATGAAAATGACATTGAATGACACAGATTATGTATTTCAAATGGTCCCTCTCTACAATAAATTTTTACAAACTACCTCAGATATAGACTACTGTAAATAGACTATATCCCAATCAGATAGAATTGATTAGAAAATTGAAAGTGATTTCATCATTGTAGGTTGATAAAATATAATAAATAAACTCCATCAGGGTGTACTGTTTAAAGTAATACTAACTGAAATTGCAAAGCCTGTGAAGGAACTCTGTTTTAAAATATCCCATCAGGTATATGTCATGAAAAACATTTGTATCACAGGTATAGAGACACAGCAAGCCTTCTCAGAGAAGCAATGTATGAGACTTTGAATACAAGCAGTTCATTTTAAGAAATATAAAGAAAAAACAAAACTTAAGTTATCTTATACCAGATTAATGTAATTACCAAATTAGTGCATTTATATATTTATATTGTGGAAAATATCCTTGAAGTGTAAATAATATGCCACATTCAGTTGTCAAGTGTAAAGCAACTATTTCTGCTAATTTGAAGTGTATTAACCTTAAAAGGCTTGCAACAAAGAAGTAAGGTGGAAAAGAAAACTGTGTTTATATCTTTCTAGTTGCTTTACAATCTTATACAATGATTTGGAAATTCTTCTTTTCAATGAAAATCACATTTGGCCTAATATACCTAAAAATATAGCCATGTTATTTGTATCTACAAAAATTTCCTAAGACATAGCCAGATATGAAATTCAATATACAGTGTTTAGAATCGGAGTGGTTATGCCTTTAGCTCTCATTTATTAATAAAATTATTCTTTTTGAGCTTCCTGATACAAGGAAAAGTGTATGTTCTTTGTCAGACCGATTCTCCTTTTACTTTTTTTCTTTATGTTTTGGTTGACATAACTAAGGAGTTTTCTTTAGAGCTGTTAAAATGATCCATAAAAGGGAAACAAAGTCTTTTCCTCTAGACTTATAAGACTCTGGAGACTATGAAGATTTGAGGTTTTTCTTTCTGCAATCATAAAACAACCAAATAAGCTGGACATAAAAGTGTACGTACTGAATGACTCCATTTATGTCAAGTTCAAACACAGGCACAAGTGGACGATGGTCTTGTCAGAATAGTGGTTACCCTTGGGGAGTTAGTGACCAGAAGTGGACATGGGGGAGGATTCTGGGATGTTGGTAAACAGTGTGTTTCTGGTAGTGGATGCTGGTTCCAACATCGTGTTCAGTTTGTGAATATTCATTAAACCGCTCATTTATCCTTTGTGAATATGCTAAACTTCAATTTAAAGTTCAAGATTAAAGAAAACAAAACAACAGAAAAACAGATTTCCTTTTCCTAATTCCGATAATATGTTCTAAAAAGGTTCATATGATTCACAAATCACAATAGTTATCCCAAATCATAAGACTATCTAGCAGCAGAACCATGGTTTGCATCTTCTGGTTCCGTGCATTGGGAATTTTTTCAAGCACAAGCTGTGCTTCCATCTAAGACCTGTTACAGAGCCTGCCAGTGAGAAGCCTAGGAACCTTCTTTGATGAACTAACACCATTTACCGTGTTACAGGCGAGTTGTGTGAGGAGAAGCTGAACTTCTGTGCCCAGGACCTGAATCCCTGCCAGCACGACTCCAAGTGTATCTTGACGCCAAAGGGATTCAAGTAAGTAGGAGCTGCCTTCAGGCTCACAAGGGGCAGATGGGGGGACTCTTCTTTTAGGAATCCTCTTCCACATCTCTTTTCAGGACCCAGCTTTATATCTTTGCCTAGGATTAAATCAACAAACTCACCACTGTCAGTGACATTTTTATAAATCTTCCTATCACAGCGTGGATTTTTCTTTTTGAGTGCACGGACAAAAATAATAAAATACAGAGAATGTTTCATTTAGCTCTAGGACTCTTTTTGGGAAGTCGTTTGATGGAACAAAGGATAAGGCAGGCTTTGAATATAGATTTATTTGAATGTACTTGAAGGCCACTTGAATTTGTAATATCGATTAGGTGCTCTATTTTCTGAAGGTAAAATAGGGACTTGGATTTTAATAAAAATGAACACTTTGTGGTCTGAAACTTTATTCTTTCCAGAGTAAGACAGAGTGACCATATGTCCCAGTTTTCCCAGGACAGTGCCAGCTTATATCTGTTGTGCCAACGTAATTGTTAGTAGTTCTCCTTTCACCTTCAAAATATCTCATATGAGATGATAAAGCATACAGGCAAGCTAGAAATAGGGCTTCTTCGAGTGAGCTCAGAACTTCAAAATCATTTCTTTTTCCTCCTCAGCAATTATCCTGGAATATGTTTGGTGTCAAATTAAATGATACCTTTTCCACAATATTGAAATAATTTAAGAGCCTATCAACAGCAACTTCTGTTTTTAGAGCTGGCAGTAATTTAGAGATGATCTGGTCCAAAGTCTACATTTTAAGCATGGGGAAACCACCTCCCAGAGAGGTTGGGTGGCTGTCTGAAGATCTCAGGGTTATTTATTGACAGAGCTGGAGCTACATTTTATACTTTCCAGTTGGATGATTTCTCTAATACAACATGTTGCCTCTAAGATATTTTATAGCTTATTAATATTAGAATTGGTCTGGTATAGAAGACAGGACGTATTCTTTGGGATGACACAATTGGGTTCAGGGATTGAGCTGGGCTTATATCAGACAACTAGCAAATAGCATTATATGTTCCTTCACACAATATTTATTGAGTGTTTCTCAGGGGCCAGGAGACGTGGTAATAATAACATCTTTGTTTTTTAGTGCTTTACAGGATATTCAATCACTTTTACATACTTTATCTTCTCGATGATGTGACCCAAACGTAATTGCTTTAGGATTCAGAGGATTAAAATTTTTCTCTGGTCAGGAATGGTTTCTATAAGAGGAGATGGGACTTGGGCTAATAAGTGAGATTTTAATTTTTGGCCAAAAGATCAGTAGACATTCTAAGTTAGGGGGAGAGGGGACATCAGTATCATCAGACCCCACTACCTTTCAAAAGTCAATCTGAATGAAATATTTATTCTCAAAGTGTTTTTTTGTTTTTTTGTTTTTTTTTAGAAAATATTCTCTTTCTTCAATTTGGTTTTAGAATATACAGATACTGTTGCAGCACCTTCTGATTCCATTCAGTGCTTTATTGAAAGAGAAAATAATAACTTTGATTCAATTTTTATTCTATATTTTAGTTTACAACACTACACAAAAGGCACAATCTATTTAAATTTTTATATTATACAATATTCTGCATTGCATTTTGTTGAACCAAACACTGTACATAAATTATTTTACTCCTAATGTCTTTTGTCTGCCTGCAATTGAATTCAGCATATTAAAAGTACATCACTTACCTAACACATGTTGCCATTTCTCAGACATATTAGTCAGTTTGGCAGGTGGTTTTCCGAAGTTGGTTTTTTGCAATACAGGTTTCATGGTACATTGGGCATTGTAATTATAAGAGAAATTATTAGTAAAACTTAATGGAAATCATTTAAAAATAAAGGAGTTCATCTTCCAAAAAGACTATCTTTAATCAGATATCACTTTTTATCAATTAGTTTGCACAATTTTAAAAGTGCCTCTTGGACCATAGATTAGCTGATTTGGGAATCCACTCTTCTCAGCAGTAAAGTTGAGCTTGTTTAATAGCTGTATGTAGTTAGTAGAAAACGGGTTAGTCATAGTATGTGCTATTACTACCGTATCATAAATAACTGCACAGTATGGGAAAGGGAGTTGCAAAAAAAAAAAAAAAATGGAAATGACCAAAACAACATGGAACTGTTAAAGAAAATCTCTACTGATAAGTGTTGTTTGGACAATTTGTACCCTTACTTCAGCTTCATTTTCTTATTACTAAGTTAACAGAGCTGGTTTTACTTTTCTTGCTTTATTATATACCTCATAAATCTCCATAATTGCTTTTAGGTATTTTTGGACCATGATGTGCCATAAGCAGTATTTCCAAGCATGCATCTTACTTAGCTTTTCGTCTGCTAAACAAAGTATTTTTTATGATTTGTTTTCTTCCTCAGTCTTTGTCAGATAATAGAGTTGAGAGAATGTGATAGGTTTTATTGACAACACAAACCTTAGGGAATTCCTATTTAAATTCATCCATTCCGTTTTGAAATGCAATCTGAGGAGCAAGGGAAAGACGAAAATGTTGGCCATAATGTGACTCCAAGTTCTAATGGGCTTAAAAGAAGTATTTGTAGAGATGAGAATATAAAAAAGCTCTTAAGTGAACCACTGTTGTGAATATGTGGTTCTTTTACCTTTACTTTGATTTCTTTTCTCAGATAAATAATTCAAAGCATTTCAAAGCATTTCTTCTTTCTTTTAATGCTTGGCACTTCAGCTTCTCTGCTCACATTAACATTGATGGAAGTTCTCTTCTCGGACCTTGTCCATCTATTTGAAAATGTATATGGCCACTTAGGGTCCACTTAACTACAGCCTTGTTTTTTCCTTTGCTTTGTTATGCCTTAGCATTTAAACCAACTGGCTGCCAAGCAAGCATGCTTATCCAGTGAGCTCATTTTATTTCTTAATTCATACATGCTGAGTTGAAAGGCTGTTACCTTTAGAGGGTATATATACCCATCTGTTTTAATTCATCGGCCCTCCAGAGGTAACTCTTAAATCCTGATGTTAAATTTTTTCAGTCAAAACCCATGGTGTTCAGTAATGTCCATATTCATTTGGTTGTTTTTAATTATGCTCATTCACTTAAAACCAAATGGCTTTGAAATGGAAAAGTGGGTATATTTGTACAGACTAAATAAAATCTTCTGTAGAATTTTAAAGACAAGTAGAATTGTACCTACCATTTTTTTATCATTTGTTACGTATCAAACATCACTCTATCATTTCAACTCTGCAGATAAAGAAATTAAGGGTAAGGGTAAGAGAAGTGCATACCATAGTCTAAAAAAATTTAAAAGCAATTTAGGAGATTTATCAGGTATATAATAAAGCAAGAAAAGTAAAAACAGCCCTGCATATGTTATATGCATATATGGAGCAGAGCTGGTTTTCCTTTTTTTGCTTTATTTTATATATATATATATACACACACACACACACACATATATATACATACACACACATATATATACATATATACACACACACATGTATACATGTATGCATGCATTCATTTATAATTATTTAATTTTTAACACACCTGTAAAGTGGGAATTATATACATTGTAACATGTATATAATTGAGAAAACAAGAACTCAGAGAGACTAAGAAATTTAGTCAATATTACATACCCTAAGGGTGAAGCCAGGATACAAACCCCAATCAAACTGCAAAGTCCAAATTCTGTAGGGCTAAACCATAGTTTCCTGTGTGTTTTCTTGTTTTGTTTTGGTTTGTGTCAGTGAGCCCTTTCTTAAAGCAGAAATGTTCACAGAAGCTCCATATGTGAAACTAACAAATCACAATGGGAGGGCGTTGGCAGGCAAGCAGGCGGGGAGAGCAGAAGGAGCTTGCCAGAGGCCCCCCACCCTCATAGCAATGCCTATTGGGATCCTATGTGTCCCCTAAAGCTCCACAATGCAAAGTTTGTAAGCCCATGTATATCCTATATGGCTTTCCCTCAGGCAACTCCAAAGCCCAGGTCCTTGGAGCCATAACTGGAGATTCCAATGGCAGCACGAGAGAGGGCAGGTCTGAAGGGAGCCCAGATGAATGGCATAGTGAGTGGTGAGAAATCCAGGCTCTCTTTGCAGATTGCTTGGGTTCAGTTCCTGACTATAGCATTGAGAAGCTGGGTCCTTGGGCAATGTCCTTCTCCTCTTTGTCCCTTAGTTTTCTCACCGGTGGTGCGTAGGTAACAGTGTCACCAACATCACAAGACTGTTGTGAGGACTCGGTGAATCCATACATGCCAGGTGCTTAGCGCAGGGCCTGCCACTGAGGCAGTGTTCAAGGAGCATCAGCTGTGTTATCACCCTGGGTCTTCACCATCAGTGCAGAGTGCTGTGAGTCCTCCTGCCCCACACAACCAGGGGGCACAGGAGGAAAAGTGATCTCTGGGATTGGACCCTACCCCGCTCCCTGAGGGCAGTCCCGTTCTGCCATTAGAATTGTCTGGTTCCATTGTGAATTGGGGTTTCCATAGGTAGCATACCTGCTCTTCTTAAAATTGTACTTTGTCCCAACGCCTCCAGTCCATGTTGGAAAATAGAACATGTTAATCATTTGTTTAAATATGCTTGATATTCTCAGCAAATTTTGCATCTCTGCTCTTTCATCATCTCAGGGGCTCAAATGAATTAGGAGAGCTGAATTGAGGACACCGTAAGCAAATAAAGTGAGCCCAAAAAAATGAAAGAAAGAAAAAAGAAAGACTCTAGTGCATTCATTCTGTTCTTCTTTGGATTGTGGTTGCTCCCTGGCATCAGGGAGATAAAATCCCTTTTCCTCTGATAAATCACAGTGAGAAACCAGGGAATACTTTGCATACAAGTACTATTTCCTCGGAATCCCCTTATTTTTTAATTCTATGAGCCTATTCTAAATAAGTTTTGTTTTTTTTTAAGATGGAGTCATTTTTTTTTCCCTAGATGAAATGTAACTGTTTTACCTGTTTTAGCCCACTTGGGTTTGAAATGGTTTACCTGCTTGTTCAAACAGGTGTGACTGCACACCAGGGTACATAGGCGAGCACTGCGACATCGATTTTGACGACTGCCAAGATAACAAGTGCAAAAACGGAGCCCTCTGTACGGATGCTGTGAATGGCTATACGTGCATCTGCCCCGAAGGGTACAGGTAAAAGCAGAAAGACACCATGGTATTTAGAGTGAGCTCTTAACAGGGCTCAATTCACTTTGGTAATTAAGTAAAATATAATTAACCTATTTTCTCTATTTGCTATCTAGTGGCTTATTCTGTGAGTTTTCTCCACCCATGGTCCTCCCTCGTACTAGCCCCTGTGATCATTTCGATTGTCAGAATGGCGCTCAGTGCATCATCAGGATAAATGAGCCAATATGCCAGTGTTTGCCTGGCTATCAGGGAGAGAAGTGTGAAAAATTGGTCAGTGTGAATTTTGTAAACAAAGAATCTTATCTTCAGATTCCTTCAGCCAAGGTTCGGCCTCAAACGAACATCTCTCTTCAGGTAAGATTCCCTCTCTAGAAAGAGCTGATATGACCCTAAGCCAGTGTCACCTTTGGAGAATAAACCTCCCTGGTAGCTCACAAGACACAATGACCGAAAACACTTCTTGAGTTGAAAGTTTCATCAGTTCTTCTCTTCAGCATCACTATTTTCTAAGCTAAATAGGAACTAGGTATTTTTATTCACCATTTGATCCTGATTCTTTGAAAATACACACATCAACCATAGCAACAGATTGCACGTCTTTGCTTTGTGCTGTAGTTCAGGTTTTGGCACAGGTGGAAACTGCTTAGGAAGCATGTGTAGGAGTGTCCAGGAAGAGAATACTTCCAGATGTGGCAGAATATACCTCAGCAACATACTCTATCAGCACATTTAACTTTTCACCCAGAACCTAGAAGAGTAGACATAAAAACAACATTGAGCCTGTCAAATTTTATATTGTCTTGGCACCAAGTCATTGCGTATGATTGAGCAAGTCACGTAAACCTGTATCAAATAGCCTAGATTGGGGTAATAAAAGTAGAGCCACTGGGGTGAATTGGGCTGCATGCTTGTTTTTTCTGGTTGGCATGATATTTTAAAAGATTTTGAATTCAAAGGATTACCAGTACCTTAGTTTCCCAGGGCTGCTGTAACAAAGTACTACAGACTAGTTGAGTTAAACAGCACAAGTTTATTTTCTCATGATCCTGGAAGCTAGAAGTCCAAAGCCAAGGCATTAGCAGGGCCACGCGTCCTTTCGTTTAAGGGGGAGAATGTGTCCCATGCCTCTCCCTAGATCCTTGATGGCCAGCAATCCATGGCATCCTTTGGCTTGCGGTGACATAACTCAACCTCTGTTCCTTCACAGGGCCACTCTCTCTCTCTGTCTCCACCATGCTCTTTGTCTAAATTTCCTCTCCTTTCAAAGACACCAGTCATATTGCATTAGATCCTAGTCACAGGACCAGGGCTTAGGAATTGAACATAGGTTTTTGGGGTGACAGTTCAGCACATTACAGCCAGTTTCCCATGGCTCCCATCCCTTCATGTTTAGTTTACTCCAGTGAGGGGGAAGGATTTATTTTGAAGACTTGAGGAACAGGACTTGGAGGCAGGCAGGACTTCTTTAAGGAGCCTCTCTCCCTACCTCCAGCTTTTGCCACACTGAGTTGATATGGGAAGCACACAGTAGTGCTCTGGGCTTAAATCCTAATTGTCCCTTAACTGGTCTTCAGATGCCTAAAAAGGCCCGAGAGCAGGGGAAAAACAGAAACTTCTCCCTGTACGTGGCATTAACACTAAAGAATTTGTTTTTCATATGGAATATGAAAATCAGTCCTGTACGATGCACTCCTGTTTCATAGATACCATAAATAAAGACCATAACGGGGGCAAAAAGAGCAGGTAAGTGAAAATCTCCAGCAAGGACAGGTATAAGCACCTCTAGCGTATAGACTTAAGTATTTATTATTGTTCTTTTTAAATTTATTTGTGATGTAATTTGCAACAAACTAATTTAGGTACAGGTCAGCATACATTATTATTTTCTCACAGCCATAAGGAAAAATAAATAAACATCAGAAAAGAAGTCCTCACTTCACTTTGTGGTCTTGTCTTTCTTCTTGATGGAATATGTTTGGGTGACTGTATGTAGTAATGCCAAGGTCACTTCCCACTAGATTGCCACAGATGAAGACAGTGGAATCCTCCTGTACAAGGGTGACAAAGACCATATAGCTGTCGAATTGTACCGGGGACGTGTGCGTGCCAGCTATGACACCGGCTCCCACCCGGCCTCTGCCATTTACAGGTGAAGATCTCTCAGTTACTGGTAAAGGTGAAAACATTTGTTTAATGGAGAACTACCGTCTCTCTATGGTTTTGTAATGGGGAGGGGTGGGGGTAATTTGGTCCCAGCAAGCTTTATGATAAGTGTATTAATTAGGGTCCTGGCAGGAACCGAGCATACCTTCAAGTTGGATAAATTGGAGGAGAAATTAATAAAAGGGGCTCTTTACAAAGTTGTGGGCAGGAACAGTGCAGTAGCCTGGGGCTGGTAAAGAGGGGTGTTGTCACTACCCATCTGCTGAAGGGGCGAGGGGAGGGAGCAGTTGGGGAAATCAAAGACCAGAAAAGGCTTTGTGGAGAGGCTCACAGGAGAGGCTGGCAGTAGCTGTGACCTTGAAGAGAGCTGCAGCCAGCCCTCAGCAAGCTCTGGGGGAAGAAAGCCCAGTTTTAAATACTGACCTCACCTTCCAACAGTCTTCTGCCCTTGCTGCTCATTGGACAAACGGGAAACCAGAAAACAAGGAACCCGCTGATTCCAGTGATGTAGCTCACACAGATAAGCCTCCCAGGGCTCAGAATAAGGTGAACAGTAGAGAGTAGTTCTGGACAAACAAATGCAAGATACCCAGCAAAGTGAGTCATTTAAAGTGAACCATTTATTGAGTACCTACTATGTGCCTGGCACTGTTCTAAACTCCAGGGAATAAACAAAGTCCCTCTCCTTCTGGAGTTTGCACATGATAAAAAAATGGATTCATAAAATAATTTGATCGTTAATCTTGATCATTTAATTTGGAAGTGCTCCAATAGTATAATATTGATGATATATCAAAGATATGAAAGGGGTGGTGTTCATGGGACACAGATTTTGGTGGAAATATAAGCGGATTACTTTGAGTGGTTTCTGAATAAAACTAACCATCAGAGCCCCTCTGCTAGTTCCCAGTACCAATTCTCTATAATCTTATAGATAAGTTACCTAGTTAATTTTTTTTACAGGTAGAAATAACTATAACCATGTAGAACAGGGATGTTCTGGTTTGCTAATGCTGCCATTATGCAAAATACAAGAAATAGATTGGCTTTTATTTGGTAACAGAGTTACAGTTCTGAGGCCATAAAAGTGTCCAAACTAAGGCATCAACAAGATGGTATCTTCACTGAAGAATGGCTGATAGCATCCAGAACACCTCTGTCAGCTGGGAAGGCACGTGGCTGGTGTCTGCTATTCCTTTGCTCCCAGGTTGTTTCAAAATGGCTTTCTCCAAAATGTCTCTGAGTCTTTCTTAGTTTCTTCAGCTCCTGTAAATCTAAGCGTCTGGGTCCTGTTTTAGCTTCTCTGTAGCAAACTCTGGGCTGGCATCTCCAAACATCTTCATGCATCTCCAAGCATCTCCAAGTGACAGCATCAGTGTCAGCTCTTAGCTTCTCTCCAAAATGTCCCTCTCAGCTTCTCTGAGCTCCTTATGTTTGTGAGCTCTTTTATAGAACTCCAGTGATTAAATTAAGACCCACCCTGAATGGGCATTGTCCATATCTCCATGGAAATAGTTTAATCAAACCTTTTGCCCACAGTTGATTGAATCACATCTCCATGGAAGGATTCCAACCTAATCAACACTAATATGTCTACCACCACAAGATTGAATTACAGAATATGGCTTTTGGGGGAACTTAATATATACAAATTGTCACAAGGGTCAGAAAATCATAGTCAGTGAGTCTTTCAAGGGAGGTAATTTACATGAATAAACAGGCCCTTTTATTCATTTAAATGTTCTTGCCCTTTTATTCTTGAAACACTCTAACTTTTTAGAGAGGCCTCCCTCTACTGCAAGTAGTCCTAGTGTTGGCAACATAATCAGGACTGGTTATGACTGCAGTGAACTAAAAGCAAATTTTTAACAAAACAGGACTATGTCTACTTGGTTCCCTCTGAATGCTGACATGTAAAAATGAGAGCATAGGTTTTCCAGAACTCCTGATTTTTTCAAGGAAATGCAAAATTCTCAGTTTTTTGTATATAAAATTTCCCCTCCTTTAAATATTGATTCACATTTTTAAATACCATATTTTTATTCCACACCATATACATATGAAACACATCTGTTGGCCAAATATGGTTGACAACCAGTTTGTGAACATAGATTGGGACATAATGTGAAGACACTGGCCTCCATATTATTGATATCATTCTTGTATCTGTCAATATGCTTCCGAAGCCTTCATATCATATGTAATCCTTGATAATAGCTCTGTAAATAATGCCAGTTGTGGCCATGAATAGAATTTGATAAGTCCTTTTGGTGGTGAGCTAGCCCATTTAGGGATATTTAGAGTATGGAAATAAACATAATTATTGGTTTCCATGTGGAATTCAATAGTTATTTCATCTCCAAATGATGATGAATAAAAGCCAACATTTTAGATTTTGCTTAGCCTTAAATTATATAGCCTCAATTTATTTCAGCCCGTAAAAATATTTCAAAAAATGTGTAGTTCATTTTTTTTTGTTTTAATTTTATGCAATGAAGCAGCATCGAGTTATCAGAAACAATAGTAAAATTGAGGTTGACTTATTAAAACCAGAATTCACATAAAATATACTTAAAATATTTCTGGATAAGTTGTAGAAACCAAAGTGATTATATCCACATGAAGACTTGCTATAAAGAACTTGTTTTTGAGTTTATGTTCATTATCATTTTTGCTTAACGAACAATGGAGTATACCCTTTGGATTTATAAAAATAATATCATGTTGTACACTTTTCATTATGAACCTACATTATGAAGGCCACATTTTTGTGGGCAGATCATCTTATGGAGACCTCTATTGTGAGATCGGCACAAACATAGCATTAACTTAATCCATGTTTATTACACACCAATCAATTGTATTGTTATATTATTTTTTAGTAAAACTAAAGAAGCAATAATTACCTAGAATAAATAGAGAGGTGATAGATAGATGGTTACATAGATAGATATGGATATTATAAATAAATATATAAACATTCCAATTTGGAATAGAGCAGATGTTTTTGTGAAATAGAGAATACTGAAAAAGATTAACGTCTTTCAACACAATAGGAGAATCTAATATTTGACAGATAGTAGTCATAGTGGCTAAGATGTGTGTTCCAATATACACTTGGTGTACTGGTTTGTATATATTATGGCCCCCAGAAAAAGCCATGTTCTTTGATACAGTCCTGTAGGGGCAGACGTATTAGTGTTGATTAAATTAGAATGTTTGGATTAGGTTGTTTCCATGGATATGCACCCCACCCAACTGTTGATGATAAATCTGATTAGATAATTTCCATGGAGGTGTGGCCCCGACCATTCAGCATGGGCCTTGATTAGTTTATTGGAGCACTATATAAGCTCAGACAGAAGGAGTGAGCTTGCTACAGCCAAGAGGAACACTTTGAAGAATGCACAGGAGCTGAGAGAACTGCAGTTTACAGAGACATTTTGGAGATGGCCTTTGAAAGCAGGCTTTTGCTCCAAAGAAGCTAAGAAAGGACAAATGCCCCAAGAGCAGCTGTAGTGACACTTTGGAGAGAAGCAGACGCCTAGAGAGGAACGTCCTGGGAGAAAGCCATTTTGAAACCAGAACTTTGGAGCAGACACCAGCCACGTGCCTTCCCAGCTAACAGAGGTTTTCCGGACGCCATTGGCCATCCACCAGTGAAGGTACCCAATTGTTGATGTGTTATCTTGGACACTTTATGGCCTTAGGACTGTAACTGTGTAACCAACTAAACCCGCTTTTATAAAAGCCAATCCATTTCTGATATTTTGCATCCCAGCAGCATTAGCAAACCGGAACACTTGGCCTCTTACTAAGTTTATAAACTTAGGCAAGGTGCTTGATATTTCTGTGCTTTGGTATCCATATTTGTAAATAAATATGTAAAACGTATCCCATAAGGTCACTATGAGGATTCAATTCTAAAGTATATATAAATGGAAGTAACAGTACATGGTATGGTAAGAGCTCAAAAGGCATGTTTTAATCAGTATTATAATTAACATACTGCTATCTGTAGTCCAATTCTTTTCAATATTTACTTGATTTTTGGTGATGGATATTTTCTTTTTCTTTGAAGTTAATGAGATTCTTTAAGAGATCTTTTTAAATGGAGGAGACAGTTTGCAGAACTAAAAGATGCCATAGCCCTGTGGTTCTTTGCTCTTACAGAAGCAGGCCTTGTTCCGGACAATGAAGGACCCATGTTACACACCATTGTACTCAAAGCACTAAAATTTCTATTTGCCTTTAGATAATCATGTTATGGTGTTATATGGTGTGTGTGCTGGTTTGAATGTGTTATGTCCCCCAGAAAAAGTCATATTCTTTGATACAATCTTGTGGAGCAGACGTTTTAGTGCTGATTAGATTGGAATCCTTTGAGTGTTTCACTGGAGATGCGCCCCATCCAGCTATGGCTGATGACTCTGATTGGATAATTTCCATGGAGGTGTTACCCCACCCATTCAGGGTGGATCTAAATTAAATCACTGGAGCCATATAAATGAGCTGGCATACAGAAGGAACTCAGTGCAGCTGTGAGTGACATTTTGAAGAGGAGCTACAGCCAAGAGGGACACTTTGAAGAATACACAGAAGCTGAGAGAGTAGCTGCAGATGAGAGACAGTTTGAAGACCACTGTTGAAAGCAGACTCTTGCTCCAGAGAATCTAAGAGAGGACAAACACCCCAAGAGCAACTAAGAGTGACATGTTTGAGGATCTGCAGCCTAGAGAGGAACGTCCCGTCCTGAGGGAAAGCCATTTTGAAACCAGAACTTTGGAACAGACGCCAGCCACATGCCTTCCCAGCTAACAGATTTTCAGGACACCATTGGCCATCCTCCAATGAAGGTACCCTTTGTTGATGGACACTTTATGACCTTAAGACTGTAACTTTGTAACCAAGTAAACCCCTTTTTATAAAAGCCAATCCATTTCTGGTGTTTTGCCTGCCCACAGCATTAGCAAACTAGAACAGTGTGCTTTGTTGAACTATTAGGAAAAGAGCAAAGAGCTGCATTTCAGCTTTCACAAATCTCTCCTGACAGCCATCAGCACGGAATGTCCTTTTAGACATGTGCAGTTCCCTCATCACCATATTGAGTTAGTCACAAAACCCTCTTGATTCTGCCACCCCAATATTTCTTGAATCCTTTTACTTTTGTCCATGACCACTGCCCACATTTAACCTGAATGCCTTTGTCTCCTAACTACTGTCTTTCTCCATCTTATTCTGCATTCTGTAGACAGTTTGATTTTAAGAGGCAAGACTGACTCAGTTATGCCTTTGCTTAATTCAGTGGCTCCCTGCTGCCCTCCGGACAAATCCAAACTTGTATCTGTTGCTTGTCTTTATTTTGTTTTGTTTCAACCTGTAATATTCCCCCTCCAGTTCCTCATGAGACATTACCCTGTGGAATTTCTCTGGCTCTGACCTCTCAGTTGGCAAAAATACTCAAATTTCTCTTTAGTTGTAAGCATTCTGTGAGACTCTGTCCTTAATTTTCATCTTGCTCCTTTGTAAGTACTTGCCTCTCTTGCTAGAATTCAAATAGATAGATGATAGATTGATAAATAGGAGAGAGAGAGTTTGATAGATAGATCGATCGATAGCTTGATAGGTAAGTTGGTAGATAGATAGGGTATGAATAGATAGATGATAGGTAGGTAGGTAAGTAGGTAGGTGGTAGATAGGTAGGTAGGTATTGATACATGTTTCTTTTATTCTACGTTTCTGTACCTTTAATTGCCAGCTGCATGCTTAGGCCTCCCACACCTGTCAACCCAGCAGCTGTCCTCACTCACACTGTCCTCGTTCTCACCTCCCTTCTAGCTATACAGGCTAGTCTTACTGACATCTCTTTCTAGAGTATAGCAGAGGAGCTAAAATATACCTTCTATGTTCATACATTAATCATGGAAGTAGAATTTGCTTACCGTTTCTGCAGAGAGCAATTCGGAAATATCTATCAAAATTACAAATACATTTACTTTCTGACCCATGAAATCCTGCTTCTGGGAATCTACAGATGCACCTTCAGACATAAGAAATGATATGTGTTCAAAGTAATTCACTGTGGCATTGTTTGTAAAAGCAGTGGTTTGGAAATAATGCATGTTTCTTTCTTAACGTGGTACATCCACACAATGGAATGGACTGTTAAATAGAGGAAAGAAAGAGGAGAGACAAGAGAGGGAGCAAGGAAGAGAATGAGGACACTCTCTGTGTAGAATATTGAAAGATTTCCAAGATACATTAACTTAAAAAGAAAACAAATGCAAAGCAGAACAGTGTAAAAGGAGGGTAAATAAAAATACGGGTTTGAATTTCCATGTATTTGCATGAAGGAAAATTAGGGTAGGAAGAGGAGGAGGCAAAGGAGTGAAACTTCTATGTGAAATCATTTTACCTCATTTTGATTTTTGAACTATTTGAATGATATCACCACTCTTCTCACGTCCAAGATGAACTCTGAGCCGTTCTTGATATGCCAGGTGGAAAGGCGTCACCATCACTAACTTTATAACCTTCGGCAAGTGATGTAACCTCTTTCTGTTTCAGTTTCCTCATCTGAAGAATCAGAATTATCTCCATTTTTTAAGCGTGGTTAGAAGAATTAGAGGTGATAAATGTAAGCACCTAGCATAGTACTAGGCACAAAGTATGTTCTCAATAATAGGTAATTTTGGTGATTTATTGTTAACTTCTCATGCTCATATATCCAGATAATGAAGAATCATATCCAAATGAGAGTTTTACTGGCTTACATTTACATGTTCAAGGGTAGAGTTCCCTTTCCATTTTAATGCATTTTTATTTAAACTAGACATTTTGCTTCAAAAGTATTTAAAATATTACATTATTTGATAAACTAATTATTTTATAAAACTTTCTTCTGGAAAACTGTGGTATGTGTACATGAAGACCTTTAATCTCATTTGACATCCTGTTCCTTTCAACGTTTTTAATTATCATCCCGCTTCACAGAAGAAGAAACTTCAGGCAAGTGACGTCAAAATGAGATGACCAGCTGAGTTTATTTGGTTTCTAATTTCTAGCCCATTGCACAGACTAGATCCCCAGATATTTTAACTTATTAAGGCAAAAAGCTGAGCTCACAGAAGAAAATAAAAGGAACTATAATTTACCTTTATTAAACAATTAAAATACCTTAAGATTTCTGGTTGAAATAGAAATATTGTTGTTAATGTGTCCTGCATAAACAGATCAGAGAAAGAAAAGCAAGAGACATTTTAGAACCCCTTTTTTCTTTTAAACCCTGAGTTTTTAGACTTTTTTCCTGTAGCAAACCACAAGGCATAGTTGAGTAACTGCTTTGTTTTCATGCATCCATTTACAGTTTAGAACTTCACACAAAAAATAATAATAATAAAAAGACGGGTAATAGATGAGTGTAGTAAAGCTAAGTTACATAATAGCGGTAATAAATGCAATTTATGTTCCCAGTGGAAAGGTTCAATGCTAAGTGGTTCACTTGTGACTTTTGTGAGTCATCAAATATATAGCTCCCAAGGCAGAGTGAAAGAGAGTTTATGAATATTTATCAGAACCCAAAAGTAGATGTATAGTGGTAGATGGCTATGATAGATTGCAAAATCAATGATAGCTCGGTTTTATTATGTAATAATTGCTATGCCAATTATTGTTTTTATTTTAAAAGGATATTTAAGCATAGGATTCTTAGAATCCCCCAATTTATCTCATGTTTTAGAAGACAGTGTGAAACACTGATTTGGAATATTCTCATATTCTCTGCATTCCCCATATACACAATATCATTTTGAAAAACAAAGAATCTAAAACTGTTATTTCATAGAAATTAATCTGTTAAAAGGCTAGAGGTAGGCCTCACTTAATTCCAAGGAAATGTAAGTGGAATTTAGTTCAGTGGTAACTTTTATCAGGTTCTAGAATTACCAGCTTAGACATTTAAAGCTCTTAAGGGAAGAAAAATCTCCGCAGGATTTTCAAAATAGCTTTTATGTGCATGTGGCTAATCAGTCTGAATCTCACTTATAATTGGAAAAATAAAATCCAAACATTTAAAGCTTTTAGGGCAAGAAAAATCTCCCCACAACTCTCAGATTTGTTTTATTTTGTGGCTAAACAATCTCACTCAAAATTTCAAAAATGAAATCCAAAACCGTTTTTCATATCCACGTAGTTTACATGCATTCTCATACCCTTCAAATCTCATTATTTTAAATTTTTTTTTAGGTAAATTGTTAGTAAATATACCAAGTTGTGTGTCCATCACTTAAGGTCATTTTTGTTTTGTTTTGTTTCACTTTTTTAATTCAATTTTATTGAGCCATAATCACATACCATACAATCATCTGAAGTGTACAATCAATTGTTCACAGTACCATCATATAGTTGTACATTCATAACCACAATCAATTTTTGAACATTTTCATTACTCCAAAAAAAATAAAAACAAAGTCAATAATAACAGTTAAAGTAAAGAGTAGGATCTAAGATGGCGGCATAGAGAGGAGTGGAAGCTAGTTAGTCCCCCTGGAACAACTAATAAAAAACCAGGAACAACTAGTAATCTGGAATAACTGCAGGGAGACAAATGTGACCATCTGCTCATCATGCACCAACCTAAATTGGGAGGAATACCCGAGATCCCAGCATAAAGTCTGTAAGTAAAAACTGCAGATCCAAGCCAGGAGACACCTCCCCCCACAGCCTGAGCTGCAAAGCCTCATGGTGCTAGAGAGATGCTCTCTCCCAGCAAGTGAATATAGCTCAGCTGAGCTCCAACTGGGGTTTTAATTAGTGAGTGTGAACTGCTTACTATGAGCTACAAATCCCCAACAAGCAAACAGAGGCTTTGGGTGACCACTGACCTTGGAGAGCCGGAGGGTCACTGTGGACTAGTCCTGAAGGGGACTTTTGGTCCCTGTTTCGGCTCAGTGGAGAAAGCCTCAGCCATTTTCATGTCCAAATGCTCTGACCCAGACAAGAGTGGAGATAACACAGGCAGAGAAAGACTATTCAAATGCTACTCACCTCTCCCTAGGGGATATAGCTTCTCTAAGAGGAAAGGGGTGAGACCCAGCTCTACTACCTGCCTTCCATTCAGAACCAGACCCCAGAACCTGGGGGAAAACAGCTAGAGGCCATACCTCCTTACCAGTCTGGGATTACAGGCTGATAGGCACCACCTACTGGGCAGAAAAGCACAGCGACCTGAGGCATCACAGGGTGTACCAATTTTCAAAGACATACCCTGAACTGAATATTTCTTCCTTCTGGGACCTGAGCCCATTCTGGTCTGGGAAAACCTGATTGGGATAACCAAGGAAACCATGCCTAGACAACAGAAAACTACAACCTACACTAAGAAAAATGAAGTTATGGCCTAGTCACAGAAACAAACTTACTCTTCAACTGAGATACAGGAATTGAAACTACTAATAATAAGTCAATTCAAAAAGTTTATGAAAGATAATGGCAAAAGAGCTGAACTGTATAATGGAAACACTGGGCATACTAAAGTAGAAATGGAAAGTTCAAAAAACCAACTGGCAGGCCAAAGGGTAAAGGTTGAAACTGACTGTGTTTTAAAACTTCAACTTCCATATGAGACCAAGGGAAGAGGTATCTATTTGGTACAGGATCTAAATTTTCTAAATGATACAACTCTACAGTCAATTTGTTCAAACACCACAATTGCGTGGAACTTTGAATAGGAAGTGAGATACGGTAGGTTAGTATAGGCTGGAATGAAATAGTAACACATCCCAGAGTAATTTGGGCAGATAATAAAAAATATATTTACAGCCTCCCCCTCCCCGTCCCCGAGGATCTGGGGGAAGATGCGGATGTGTTGGACATCCTCACATGAACTGGTGTTGATGTCACAAACACTGGGACTGGCGGTTTGATGTGCTGAGCCCTGGATCATGGGACTTGCCCTTAGGAAGCTCGTTACTGCAAAGGAGAGGCTAAACTTGCATATAATTGTGCCTAAGAGTCTCCCCCTGAGTACCTCTTTGTTGCTCAGATGTGGCCCTCTCTCTCGCTAACTGAGCCATCTCGACAGGTGAACTCGCTGCCCTCCCCCCTACATGGGACCCGACTCCCAGGGTTGCAAATCTCCCTGGCAATGCAGAATATGACTCCCGGGGATGAATGTGGACCCAGCAACGTGGGACTGAGAGTATCTTCTTGACCAAAAGGGGGATGCAAAATGAGACAAAATAGTTTCAGTGGCTGAGAGATTCCAAATGGAGTCGAGAGGTCACTCTGGTGGACATTCTTATGCATTATGTAGATAACACCTCTTAGGTTTTAATGTATTGGAATAGCTAGAAGTAAATCCTGAAACTACCAAACCCCAACCCAGCAGTCTGGACTCCTGAAGACAATTATATAATAATGTAGATTACAAGGGGTGACCATGTGATTGTGAAGACCTTGTGGATCACACCCCCTTTATTTAGTTTATGGATGAGTAGAAAAATGGGGATAAAAACTAAAGGACAAATGGGGTGGGATGGGGGATGATTTGGGTGTTCTTTTTTCACTTTTATTTTTTATTCTTGCTCTGGTTCTTTCTGATGTAAGGAAAATGTTCAGAGATAGATTGTGGTGATGAACGCATAACTATGTTATACTGTGGACAGTGGATTGTATACCATGGATGATTGTATGGTGTGTGAATGTATTTCAATAAAACTGAATTTAATATTAAAAAAAAAAAACCAACTGGCAGAATCTATGTAAATGAAAGGCACAACACAAGAGATGAAAGACACAATGGAAACACACAACAGCAGATCTCAAGAGGCAGAAGAAAACACTCAGGAACTGGAGAACAAGGCACCTGAAAGCCTACACACAAAAGGACATGCAGAGAAAAGAATGGAAAAATATGAGCAACATCTCCGGGTACTTAAGGACAAAACAAAAAGCAAGAATGTATGTATCTTTGGTGTTCCAGAAGGAGAAGAGAAGGGAAATGGGGCAGAAGCAATAATAGAGGAAATAATCAATGAAAATTTCCCATCTCTTATGAAAGACATAAAATTACAGATCCAAGAAGTGCAGGATACTCCAAACAGAGTAGATCAAAATAGGCCTACGCCAAGACACTTAATAATCAGAATATCAAACGTCAAAGATAAAGAGAGAATCTTGAAAGCAGCAAAAGAAAAGCTATCCATCACATACAGAGGAAACTTGATAAGACTATGTGCGGATTTCTCAATAGAAGCCATGGAGGCAAGAAGGAAGTGGTGTGATATATTTAAGATACTGAAAGAGAAAAACCACCAACCAAGAATCCTATATCTGGCAAAACTATTCTTCAAATATGAGGGAGAGCTTTAAAATAGTCTCTGACAAACAGACAATGACAGAGTTTGTGAACAAGATACCTGCTCTACAGGAGACACTAAAGAAAGCACTACAAATAGAAAGGAAAAGACAGGAGTGAGAGGTTTGGAACACAGTTTTGGAAGATAGTAGCACAGCAATGTGAGTACACTGAACAAAGATGACTGTGAGTATGACTGAAAGAGGAAGGCTGGGACCATGTGGGACACCAGAACAAAAGACGAACGATGAAGACTGGGACTGTGTAACTCAGGGAAACCTAGGGTGCTCAATGATTATAATAAAAGATATAAATATGTTTTTACACGAGGTAGAACAAATGAATGTCAACATTGCAAGGGGTTAAAAATAGGGTGGGATTGGGGGGAAAATACAATCAATGCAAACTAGAGACTGTAATTTACAGAAACATTGTATTATGCTTCCTGTAATATAACAAAGGCAAGATACCAAAGCTAAATGCATATGAGGGGGTGGGGAATAGAGGAAGGGTATGGGACTCCTGGCATTGGTGATGTTGTCTGACTATTCTACTTTAGGTTAATGCTTTTGTTCTGGTTTGCTAATGCTGCCAGAATGCAAAACACCAGAGATAGATTGGCTTTTATAAAAGGGGGTTTATTTGGTTACACAGTTACAGTCTTAAGGCCATAAAGTGTCCAAGGTAACACATAAGGAATCGGGTACCTTCACTGGAGGATGGCCAGTGGTGTCCGGAAAACCTCTGTTAGCTGGGAAGGCACGTGGCTGGCGTCTGCTCCAAAGTTCTGGTTTCAAAATGGCTTTCTCCCAAGACATTCCTCTCTAGGCTGCAATTCCTCAAAAATGTCACTCTTAGTTGCACTTGGGGTATTTGTCCTCTCTTAGCTTCTCCAGAGCAAGAGTCTGCTTTCAATGGCTGTCTTCAAAGTGTCTCTCATCTGCAGCTACTCTCAGCTTCTGTGCATTCTTCAAAGTGTCCCTCTTGGCTGTAGCTCCTCTTCAAAATGTCACTCTCAGCTGCACTGAGTTTGTTCTGTTTGTCAGCCCATTTATATGGCTCCACTGATCAAGGCCCACCCTGAATGGATGGGGCCATGCCTCCATGGAAATATCTTATCAGAGTTATCACCTACAGTGGGGTGGGGCACATTTCCATGCAAACAACCTAATCCAAACATTCCAACTTAATCCCCACTAATATGTCTGCCCCACAAGATTGCATCAAAGAATATGTTTTCTTCTGGGGAACATAATACATTCAAACCAGCACAGCTATCTTTCCTTTTGTCACTTTCTAGCTACCAAGTTTTCGTATTTTTGTTTTTCTCTCTTTCTCCTTTCTTTTTCTTTTGCCTCTCTGCCTTCTTTGACTCTTCCTTCATCTTTGTGGAAAAAAAGGAGATGTTCTTATATAGATAGTGGCGATGGTGCTGAATACATACATAAATACATATCTATACAAGGAACCAACAATCGTTTACTTAGGACAGAATGTATGGTGTGTGAACAAAACCATCTTAAAAGAAACAGGTTGATGAAGAAAACTTGAGGGCACTATATTGAGTGAAATAAGACAGACACATAAAGGCAAATATTTCAGGATCTCACTGATATGAACTAGTTCTAATATATAAACTCACAGACATGAAGTATAAGTTACCAGGGTATAGAATGAAGGCTAAAGAATGGGGAGCAGTTGCTTGTTATGAGCAGAATGTTCAACTAGGGTGAACTTAAATGTTTGGAAATGGACAGGGGTGATGGTAGCATGTTGTGAGAATAACAGTGCTGAAAGGTGTGTGAAGGTGGTGGAAAGGGTAAGCTCAGAGTCACGCATGTCACCAGAAGGAAAGTTGGAGGTTAAAAGATGGGAATGTATAAAACAGTGAACCTTGTGGTGGACAATGTCCGTGATTGATTATACAAATATCAGAAATCTCTCTCACGAACTAGAACAAATGTATGACACTATAACTAGAAGTTAATAATAGAGAGGCATATAGGAAAAAATATATACCTATTGCAAACTATATACTAAACTCAGTAGTGTTTTAACATTCTTTCATCAACAGTAACAAATGTGCTATACCAAAACTAGGAATCAATAATGGAGGGCGGTGTGGTTAAGGGTATGGGAGGAACTGAGTTTCCTTTTTTTGTCTTTATTTATTTTCTGGAGTAATGAAAATGTTCTAAAAATTGAAAAAAAATTAATTGTGTTGATGGATGCACAGCTATATGATGGTGCCATGGGCAGTTGATTGTACACTTTGGATCTTTGGATAGTTGTATGGTATGTGAACAATCTCAATAAAAAATTTAAAACAAAATTTAAAAAAAGAAACAAAAAAAAAGTTAAAGTAAAAAAGAACACCAAAAACATCCCATCATTCCCCCCATTATTAATTTTTGTCCCCATTTTTCTACTCAACTATCCATACACTGGATAAAGGTTGTGTGAGCCACAAGGTTTTCACAATCTACATGGTCACACTGAGTAAGCTATATAGTTATACAATCATCTTCAAAAATCAAGGCTACTGTGTTGCAGTTCAAAAGTTTCAGGTATTTCCTTCTAGTTATTCCAATACACTAAAAACTAAAAACAGATATCTGTATAACACATAAGAATAACCTCCAGAATGACCTCTCAACTTCATTTGAAATCTCTCAGCCACTGAAAATTTTGTTTCATTTCTCTTCCCCCTTTTTGGTCGAGAAGACTTTCTCAATCCCATGATACCAGGTCCAGATTCATCCCTGGTAGTCACTTCCCACATTACCAGGGAAATCCCTCTGGGGAAGTGACTGTAATTGGCTTAAAAAGAGAGGCCACGTCTGAGCAACAAAACAGGTTCTCTGGGGATGACTCTTAGGCACAATTATAAGTAGGCTTAGCCTCTCACTTAAGGTCATTTTTGATAGAACTTTATATCTGGGCTATTTGGGAGAGAGAAATCATGTATTAAACTGATGGTGGTGAGAACGTGTGACATTTGTATATTAATAGCTATACGTTAGGTTTTTGATTGGAAAAGTGGTGCATAAGAGATAAGCACATATATGGTAGAGACAGGCAACCTGGCTTCAAGTCTGTGCTGAGCCACTAGTTAGCTGTGACACCTCAGGTACCATAAGTGCCCCACTCAGGGTTGTTTTGAGGCTTAAATGAGTTAATCTATGTAAAGTTCTTAAGTAAGTGTTTGCTCTTGTGATTTGCATTTTCCTGATACGGCAATGAAAGCAGAGAAAAATTACTGCAAGCCATACTAATGCAAGGTCTCTCATCTAATGACAGAGCTCAAACAGGCTGAGCAAGGTTATCTACCATTATTATCCTTGTATGACACCACCAGTGGAAATTCCAAATTTTCTTAAAATTTTGTATCATTTAGAATTACCTGCCCTAACTATGTTTGAAACCTCTTGATTATAACAAAAATCTAGTTAATTTTACAAAAACAACCTATATAGGTTTTTCTTATACATCTGCCTTACATTTCTTTTAACATGTATTTAATGAGTGTATACTATACCAGACACTCGGCTGGATACTGAAAGGAATGCAGAAATAAAGAATATGTGGCCCTGGCTCTAAAGTAGCTTATAATTAGTGGAAGTTAAAGACTTGTACTCAAAAAATAAAAAAAAATAAAAAAAAAAAGGAAGAAAGGGAATGAAGGAGCAGTAAGTTAAATGAGCTGATGATGAAACTAGCTACCTCAAGCTTGCCAGCTGAAACACTGAATTGGAAGGTACAAAGCATCAACCATCTTCATTGATGATGACAAGCCTAGACTGATTGACTAAGACCAATATCTGACCAGGAACCCATTTCTCAGTACATATGGGTCTTTTCTTTGGAATTGAAATGGAATGGGGGACCTCATTATTTATATTTGTGATTTAATTCAGGTCAGTGATCAGAGAACAGCCATATAAAACCACTAACAGAATTATGTATGACCACAAGGGAAGAGGCAATTGAATACCACCCTCTCTATTTATATCTTTATTAATTTACACTTCAAAACTTTTAGTAACTTGAACAAGATATGCCCCAAAGAAGTTATGTTTCTGCCAGTCTTTAACATTATCTTATAGCTAATAGTAAAAATAAAGCAAATTAACTTTCTTTCTGAAGAAGACCCCGAAACAGTATTGGATTGTTTATATGATGATGGTGGTGGTGATGCTAATATCTAACATTTAATTTTGCACTTCTATATGCCAATGTTATGCTATGTATTTTACATAAATCATTTGATTTCGACCTCAAATCAACCATAAGAGGGAGGAATATTTATTAGCATTCACTGATGAGAAACAGAAGTATATTTGTAATGAAGTAAGTTGTCTAAGGTCATACATTTAATAAGTGCAGGACTGGGATTCAAATCCAGGTTTATCTGACTACAAAATCTGTGTGCTTAAGCACTACCTGATTGGCTTCTCAGTATAACCCTTTATAAGAGAGTAATGTTTAAAATCACTAACAGTTGGTATGCAACTTTATTTAGAAAGTGCTTTCTGAGTATATTTTCTCTGCTGATTTTAATGGTGTTAAAAGTTGGAATAATTAAATGTATAGAAGGCAAAAATATTGACTGGCATATTTAACATTTATTTCTTTTTTAAAGCTGATGCTTGAGCCAGGTTATCAAAGCTCCCTGCACAAGTGGACTCTTCTAACTGCTTTAGCCAGGAGACCTTCAAATATTTTCACAGTTCTGCAGAATGGGTCACATTGTTCTCAAATCACACAAAGTTTTTATTCTATGTCAGCAAAAAATGGAATATGAGTAGACTCCCATGAAGAAACAAGCAGTAATTCAGGGCATTTTTTGTCAGTTTCCAGGCTTGACTCATTTGCACATTTAAATGTCAGTGCCTGAAAATTTAAGCAATTATTGCATATAAGGAATATTATGTATTCATATTTAGGAATGATGTCCTATTATATCTGTTTCCATTTTTAGCCTCTTTTTTTTTTTTTTTTCAAAAAATCCCAGTATATTAACTTATTGAACATTACCTATTTATATACTCTTTGGCCTAAACTTCTATTATACCATAATATTTTGCATCTATACTGAAAGTTCAGTATATTCCTGACACTACATTATATATTTTTTATTTGGTTCTGTTTTCTTCTTTAATGTGGTTCTTCTTTTCTTCTTTAAAGAAGGCAGTAATGATTGTTAAACCTAGCCCTTTAAAATTACAGAAAAGAAAATGGAGAGCTACTGACATCATTAAGAAAGCCTCCCTAAATAGGCCTACATTAGGCATGTTTTATAGTCTGTTGTTCCCACCTCTGCATGGAGCACTGACGTCTTCACACAAATAGCACTTGATGAGCAGCCCTCTGAAAATGCAAAGAAAGTAAGAGGAACTTATCAATTTACAAATTTTGAAAAGTACCAAGCTCCTAGCAAGTTTGATTCTGGTAAGACTCAGTGTACAGTGTTTAGGAGAGCAGAAGCCAACAGTCCCTTAACATCAGTGTATGTGGAGTGTTCCCTATCTTTTGAATACTATTTGGAGTAATAGACAGGAACTGAATAGATGGAACTCTAGTGGCCTTTAAAAGCAAATACGGATAGTGGAGGAGCTAAGATGGTGGTGTAGAGAGAAGTGAAATTTAGTTAGTCCCCTGGAACAACTAATAAACAACCAGGAACAACTAGTAAATAATCTGGAACAACTGCTGGGGGACAACCATGGCTGTCCACACGTCATATACCAACCTGGATTGGGTGGAAAGGCTGAGACTGCACCATAAATTCTGTAAGTAAAAACTGAGAAACCGTACCAGGAGCCCCCTCTCCACCATGGCAGGCTAAGCTGCAGGACCTCCCTGTGGGAGAAAGCAGCATTCTCAGAGTGAGTGAATATAGCTCAGGCCAGCTGCAGCTGGTGTTTTAATTAACAAATTTGGACTGCTGAATACAAGGTACAAACATAGACAAGAAGCAAAGTACCCTGAGGTCACTCCCAGTAGAGAGGAGGTGGGGCTGATGGAGAGGAAAAAAATTAATTAAAAAAGAAAAAAAATACAGAGACTTTTAGAGACTGACCTTAGAGAGTTGGAAAACACCTGTTTCCTGGGAGGGGAAGCCCAGAAAACCAGCTGCTCTATCTGACTTATGGGCAAAACTGGGGGGCCATTGACTGGCTCTGAAGGGGGCTTTCTTTCCCTTTTTCTCTCTCTCAACCTGAGTGGTGCAGCAGAGCCTCAGCCATTTTCAGTTTGCAGCACTCTGACCCAGACAGGGGTGGAGTTGACAGAGTCAGAGAGACAAAGAATAGCTCAAATGCAAAAGATATCTCCCTAGAGAGTGTATCTTCCCTAAGAAGAAGGAGGTGGGGCCCAACTCAAGGGCCTGCCTTCCCTCAGAACTCAGACCCCAGAGCCTGGAGGAAAACAGTCAAAATGGAAACAAACTGCAGTGGTCTGGAGCAACAGGCTGACATGGCACTACCTGCTGTGCAGGTTAGGAAAAGCATAGTGGCTAGAGACTCACAGGAAAATCCATCAGACTCTAAGATGCACCCTCAGGGGCTTGAAATTAAATATAACCCCATTCTGAGATCTTAACCCATTCTCATCTGGGAAAATCTGATTGGGGTAACCGGGGAATCCAGATGCCTAGACAACAGAGGACTACAAACTGCACTAGGAAGGGTGAAGATATGGCCCAGTCAAAGGAACAAACTTACACCCCAATCAAGATACAGTTGAGATATTGTTTCACTTTGATGAAACAATCAATGATTTTTGAAGAAATGTGCTAAATCAAATAAAAAATCAAATCAATGAGTTCATGGAAGATATGGCAAAAGAGATGAAGGATATAAAGAAAACCTGGGTGAACATAAGGTAGAAATCAGAAGTTTGAAAAATCTACTGGCAGAATCTATGTAAATGAAAGGCACAACACAAGAGATGAAAAATACTATGAAGACATGCAACAGCAGAGTTCAAGAAGCAGAAGAAAACACTCAGTAGCTGAAGAACAAGATATCTGAAATCCTACACACAGAAGAACAGATAGAGAAAAGAATGGAAAAATATGAGCAACATCTCAGGGAATTGAATGACAACATGAATCAAATAAATATACATGTCACGGGTGTGCCAGAAGAAGAAGAGAAGGGAAAAGGGGCAGAAGCAATAATAAAAGAAATAATCAATGAAAATTTCCCATCTCTTATGAAAGACATAAAGTTACAGATCCAAGAAGCGCAGCAAGCCCCAAACAGGATAGATCTGAATAGACTTATGCCAAGACACTTAACAATCAGATTATCAAATGTCAGAGACAAGGAGAGAGTCCTGAAAGCAGCAAGAGAAAAGCAGTCCATCACAAAGGAAGCTTGATAAGACTATGTGCAGATTTCTCAGTAGAAACCATGGAGGCAAGAAGGAAGTGGGATGATATATTTAAGATACTGAAAGAGAAATACCACCAACCAAGAATCCTATATCCAACAAACCTGTCCTTCCAAATGAGGGAGAGTTTAAAATATTCTCTGACAGACAATGAGAGAGTTTGTGAACAAGATACCTGTGCTACAGGAAATATTAAAGGAAGCAATACAGACAGGATAGGAAAATACAGATAGGAAAAGACAGGAGTGAGAGATTTGGAACACAGTTTTGGGTGTGGTAGTACAACAATGTAAGTACACTGAACAAAGATGACTGTGAGTATGGTTGAAAGAGGAAGGTTAGGAGCATGTGGGACACCAGAAGGAAAGAGGAAAGATAAAGACTGGGACTGTATAACTCAGTAAAACCTAGAGTGCTCAACAATTGTGATAAAATATACAAATATGTTTTTACATGAGGTCGAACAAATGAATGTCAACCTTGCAAGGTGTTAAAAATGGGGTGGTATTGGGGGAAAAATACAATCATGGCAAACTAGAAACTGTAGTTGACAGAAACATTGTATTATGCTTCCTTTAATGTAATGAAGGCAATATACCAAAACAAAAGGCCTATAAGAGGGGGATAAAAGGGAGTGGTATGGGACTCTTGGCATTGGTGATGTTATCTCACTCTTTTATTGTACTTTAGTTTAATTCTATCTTTCCTTTTGGTGCTTTTTAGCTGTGATTTTTTTTTCTTTCTTTTTCTTTTCTTTCTCTACCTTCTTTGACTCTTCCTCCTCCTTTGTGGAAGAAATGGAGATGACCTTATAAAGATAGTGGTGATGGTGATGAATGCATAAATATATGATTATACAGGGAATGATCAATTGTTTACTAAGGACAAGATGGGTGTACAAAACCATCTTAAAAAAAAAAAACAAGTTGATGAAGAAACTGTGAGGGCACTGTATTGAGTGAAATAAGTCAGACACAAAAGGACAAATTTTCTATGGTCTCACTGATATGAACTAATTATAATATGTAAACCCATAGACATGAAATATAAGTTACCAGGATATAGAATGAGGCTTAAGAATGGGGAGTGGTTGCATATCATGAACATAATGTTTAACTAGGTTGAGCTTAAGTAGTTGGAAATGGACAGAGGTGAAGGTAAAATATTGTGAGAACAACTAACAGTGCTGAATGATGTGTGAATGTTATGGAAAAGGGAAGGTTAGAGTCATGTATGTCACCAGAAGGAAAGTTGGAGGTTAAAATATGGGAATGTATAAAACAGTGAATCTTGTGGTGGACAATGCCTGTGATTAACTGTACAAACTTTAGAAATCTTTCTCATGAACTTAAACAAATGTATGACACTATAACTAGAAGTTAATGATAGAGGGGCATATAGGGAAAAAATATACCTATTGCAAACTATGTACTACAGTTAGGAGTATTTTAACATTCTTTCATCAACAGTAACAAATGTACTCTATATACCAATACCATGAGTCAATAATTGAGGGGGTGTTTGGGGTATGGCAGGATTTGAGTTTTCTTTTTTGTTTTTATTTCTTTTCTGGAATAATGGATGCACAGCTGTATGATGGTATCATGGGCAATTGATTGTGCACATTGTATGATTGTATGATATGTGAAAAATCTCAATAAAATTGAATTAAAAAAAAAAGCAAATACCTAAATTATCTTTGGTAATTTCTACATCTTGTGGGAATGTGACTGGATCGTGATGAAATGCACTCATTCCCGCAAAACTGCTGAAAGAACAAACTTATTTTGTATTCAGTTCCTGAGAAGTAGAAATTGATTGTGTCTCCTTGATAACACCGCTTTAAAAAAAGAAAAGTTAATGACTACTCTTTTATCTTCATTGATGCTAGATAGGAGTGTCTTTTTTTTCCCAAGGAGCACTTATTGGAGTTCGTATTATAATCCCTTTTCTTTACTGAAAAGAGAATCTGAGGATCAGCTAAGCTGTTTTTACTTTGCAGCGTGGAGACGATTAATGACGGAAATTTCCACATTGTGGAACTGCTGGCCCTGGATCAGAGTCTCTCCCTCTCTGTGGATGGAGGCAGCCCCAAAATCATCACCAACTTGTCCAAGCAGTCCACTCTGAATTTTGACTCCCCACTCTATGTAGGAGGTAAGGTTTCTTTCAAATCCCAATAGGTCCCCAAACTCTGTGATTCTCATGACAGACTAATTCTAAAGTTGTTGGCCAATACTGAGCAGTCACTGTCTGAAAGGTGGATGACATGGATAGAACACAAAGAGCCTCAGATGGTGTTAGAGACAATTGTAATCCCAGCTCTGGGTCTAACTAAATAAATGTGTGGCAGAGGTGGAGAAGGACATTAATATTTATTTTGTGTTTAACACATGCTAGAGGATTTATATATCATATCATTTAATCTCATTGTTTGACCTGGTCTATAGAAAAGAAAGTCAGCTAGGGATCAAATCAGACAGTTCAGAAAATGATGAAACAAAACTGATGCAGATTGGCAAGGGCATGACTCCATCCCACTCCCCTTAAGCAGACAGGTGCTACCCAGCTTCCATAAAATGTTATCAGGCTGGAATTTTTGCACCTCCAGAGGCTAAGTCATGTAGATGGTAGGCTAATTTTCAATGACATTTAATTAATCAGCTTATTAATTAATTAAATGCACAAATTATATTGGGATAGTAACAAGTTGTTCTTTATAGCTAAGACCTTAGAGTGAATAAACAAGAGAAGAGGGTTCAAAAGGTACGTTAAGGCTTAGCACAACAGGTTGAAGTGTCTGGACTTTGTTTCTAAGCAACAGAGAGGAAGATGAGTAAATAATAGATGAGGGACCAAGGTCTAAGCAAAGGTTTTCAGGAGCCCAAAGGAGAGGGGCCACAAAGGAGAAAGTTCACTCTCTTGCCTCCATCTAGAGGAGTAAATATAAACTGGGGACTAAATTTTAAACTTCAAGCAATGGACCCAGAAATCAGGCATAGGTGAATTGCGTTGCACTGAATTAAAATTGAATTAAGTTGGATTAAATTGATTGGTACAGTTGACTCATTTCACAGATAGAGAAGCTAAACCCCAGACAAGTCAGGTGACTCTCTAGTGTAACTGATTTTTTCACTGTAACAGGTT
Source organism: Choloepus didactylus (assembly GCF_015220235.1). Lineage (NCBI taxonomy): Eukaryota > Metazoa > Chordata > Mammalia > Pilosa > Megalonychidae > Choloepus > Choloepus didactylus. The sequence continues at coordinate 21,092,651 of NC_051309.1, forward strand.
TTTACATGTCATTATTCCCTTCAAAATAGTACCTGTGGGATGGTACATAATTATCTCATCCCCTCAAAGCCTTCCTTGAAGCATTTTTGGGGGAATTGTCCTGAAAGCCCAAAGCACTTCTTTATTAACTTCAGTAGTAGAAAATCTTAACATTTTGATACAGCTTTGATTTTAAGAAACTTGAAAGTCTTTGATTCAGTGCAGTAAAAGTGTATTGAGCACCTGCTACATTCTGAGAACTAGGTTGATAGATACGTAAAAGATACAAAAGTGAAAAAGGAATGTCACTTCTGCTCCCAGTGGCATGGGGAAGACAGAGCTATCTACGAATAACTATAAAGCAATGTAATAAAACTATTGCCTATTGCGTTTGCCCAGACAGCTGATCACAACTCAGAGAGTCATTGAAAGACAAATGCCTCCCATAATTGCAGGTACTACAGATAACAGCCGATGCTTTGCTTTTTTGAGATGCATGAAACATGTCACAGACATAACCTTGATTTAAGGAGAAAAAAGAAACTATATTTACTGAGCACATACTTTGTGCCAAACACAATGCTTCTTTTACAGACTCAACCCTCTAAGACCTTAGGAAGTATGCATAAAATTTTCTCTATTTTATAGTCCCTGAGGAACAGGGACTTTAGATAATAGGTCTAAGTTCACAACCTATTATAAGTGATAGAAAACTCATTTGAGTGCAGACCCATCTGGCTCCAAAGCTGCCCACGTTGCCACCCACCTTTTAACATAGAGCAGAAAGGGATGCAGTCTAGGTTTGGGGCTTGTTTTATTTGCTTATTTCTGGACTTTTCCTGCACTTGATTTCAGCATACTTTCATTAGAAACCATTCCATTAAATCTTTTAAAACCGCATCAGAATGTGATGCAAATAACAGAGTACATGATGGGAGTGTTCGGGTCAGAACATTTTTCAAAAAAGGAAAAAAAAAAGTTCTTAAATTCCAAAACCAAAAGTGCTAGCCCTTTGGAAGGACCTGGAAGGACCCAGATGGCATCTCCATCACCCCAGTCCTCAGTGAACCCACTTCCATTCCAGGCCCACTGCCAGAGAACACACTGGACTTGCTTCTTTCCTATTCACATGCAGTGCCATGGTTGATTCAGATTAAAAATGAAAGGAAATTTTAGGACTACAGCTCTGAATGCTGCATGGCAAAGGAGTGGGAGCCTGAGTGAGCAAAGGAGAGTGAGGAATACAAGCCCAAGTTTAAAAACAGGGGCACTCCCCAAGAAGGACTGTCAGAGGAGAAGGCAATGCATCCAGTGCCCTGTGGCCCTTGTGGAAGCATTCCCTGGCAAAATGGAGAATTAGCCAATCTTACGTTGGTTATCAACTACCCACAGTGTAGGCTTCACTTAACATAAGGTAATGGATCTTTGTGCTTTTCTGTATAACACTGCAAGAAGAACATGTATTGCCTAGTGAAAAAAAAAATTTATATATACATATATGGCCTATACATAGAGATCCCTGAATGCATCATAAATCCTCTCTTGAGTGCTACCACTGGACAGAGGCCCTCAATCTTGAAACTTGTTCCCTTTATTGTCATTTTGAAATGTGTAGAGTTTGCTTAGGTTAAAACTTGTCTAATAAATTATCTGTTGAGGGTGAATTGATTGAATTCCAACCAAGATCATTGGCAGAGAAGAAAGCCAAAAGAAAGAGAGAAAAAAATCATAGATCTATTTTTGTTTATCAATTAAAACTTGTTTATCAATTAAAATCTCCCAGGTCAGAAATATACTAAGTGCAAGAAAAGTTTGGCTGAGAATAGTTCTTGATTTTGTGGTATCCTACTGAAAGTCAAAGATACATAAAGTATGTAAACATTTTCATTTACAAATGAATTTAACCAAAGCTGAACCTTTTATAATCATTACCTTTGGGAATAAAAGGGACACATTTACTAATTGTTTCTTCCTGCTGGGGAGTTCCACCAATTTGTACTTAGTCTTGGCATATGCACATATGTGTATTGCACCACCATCAAAAGCAGCTACTGAAAGAAGTTCATTTTTAACCTCTGAAGAAAGAACCGTGGACATGTGGATATTAAAGTCCTCAAACTTATGATGGATGGATTCAATTAAATTAGAAAAACTTAGCCCAGAGCAAGAAATTTCCTGTCACTAGTCCTGTGCTGCAAATGGTTTAATTCATCCTTTGACCCCATTCTACAAAGCAACCCAGTTTTCAAGGCCAGAGAGACAGACGGAAAGCCTATACTGATGAAACTTGAAAGCTGAAGCACCTTGGAGTCACCTAATTCAGTGCTTGTCGAAGTGTGAGCATGGGCCACCGACATCAGAATCACCTGAGATGCATGTTAACATTTAGAATTAGATTTCTACACCTCACATCCTTCCCGTGGGACCAGAATCTCAGGATGTAGGTGTTTTCCCAGAGCTCTCCAGAGAAAGAGAGCAAATAAGATATATATATATATATATATATATATATATATATAGTGTGTCTCTGTGTATATATACATATACATGCATAAGGAGATTCATTTTAAGGAATTGGCTTGTGCAATTGTGGGGACTGGCAAGTTTGAAATCCATAGGGGAAGACAGCAAGCTAGAAATAGACGAATTGATGTTTTAGTCTTGAGGCAGAATTTCTTCCTGCGGGAAACCTCAGTTTTTGCTTTTAAGACCTTTGATTGGATGAGACCCTCCCACATTATAAACGAAAATCTCCTTTACTTAAAGTCAGCTGATTGTAGCTGCTAATCACATCTGTAGAATACCTTCATTGCAACATCTAGATGAGTGTTTGACCAAACAACTAGGTGCCATGCATGGTCTTGCCAAGTTGACACCTCAAACTACCGGGAAGCTACCTTTCAAACATGCACCCCTACTGGATCTTATGTACGAAAAAGCTCGAAAACAACTGCTTGGGTCCATCTGTTCATTTTATAGATAAGAAAACTAAGTCCCAGAGGACTGAAACGAGTGGCTGAAGTGCACACAGAACCATCAACAAAGACTCTTGACCTCTGGTCTTGTGGTTTTGTGCACCTACCTGCCTGATTTGGGTGCCAGCTAGGACTCAAGTGGGGCTTCTCCAAATGGGAAAGGAAGCAGTGACACGTGGCAGGGCCCAGACTGTGCTGTGACTCTTGGACTTTTTAACCAACGTAACCTGCTGGAGAGTGAGCATCTGGGTCCTCCCCAGCCTGGAACCTCCAGCCAGTACCTCCGAATCCCTGCACAGGCAGGGTGGGAGTGCCAGGGGAAAGTCAGTTTTCTCAGAAGGCCACTGGCTCCCTCCTCTTACCCTACAGTGACCTAGACATTTGCTGTGTGGAGGATCCCATCTAGAAACTATTTCAGAGTCTGGCTCAGGCCCTGGAAAGATTCCTCAGCTTTGCCAAAATGAGGATTACCAGATGATTGTCACTAAAGGAATGTTTATATACAAAGGTTGCAAATTCTCTGTTTGGGGAGGAATTTCTTTTGTATTCTTGATTTCTTGGAATAGGAAGGCTTCACTCTAAATTAGCTAGAAAAAAATGAGGTGAATGAGGTGCTGTCCCATAGGAAGCAGGGGCAAGGTTTTCAGGCACTCACTCCCACAGCCGCGCTCAGGAACTTTGCAGGAGTGGGTGGGATTATTTGATAATTTAGAACTTTGCAGGAGTGGGTGGGATTATTTGATAATTTAGAATTTGGCAGGGTGTGTGGGGGGGGTGGTGAATGCTCACTGTGAAGCCCTGCTCTCACCCCCTAAAACTCAGTGGGCAGAACCCTGACCCAGGGATGGAGGAGATTCATCTCATCAGCCTAACTCTCCCTCTGACTCCCTGGGGGAAGCTGAGCTGAGCATATCACCCAAGATCTCTGGGCCCTGGGAGCTTCATCTTTAAAATAAGGGATAGGAATTGGTCAGGGGATTACCAGCTGTTTGCTGTGGGGCTCTAGGCCTTCAGGGATGTGTGTTCAGGATGCTGGAGAGGAGGGATAAAAGAATGGGGAGCACTACCCGCCCCGTGCCCCCCACCCCCAATCCTGCCTTCCTATAGAGCAGCTCTGCTTTTAGTTTTAAATGTTTGTGCTCCTGTGAACGGTTTTGGTTGAAGAACAGAATCTGGTAGAAAAAAAATTAAAAATTAACTACCAAGGAACTAGGTGTTTTATTATTCTAGCTGTACGTAAGAATTGCCTGGAGCATCTTCCAAAAAAAAACAGAAGGAAAAAAAAAAAAAAAAAAAAAAAAACCACATCTTTCCTCCTCCCCCCAACCAGCCTGTCTGCATATTCTGATTACGAAGGTCTAGGGTAAGGTCCCAAGTTCCGTTTCAGAGATCCCCTTGGGGTCCCAGTGTGCAGCCAGGTTGAGAACCACCAGACAGGATGCTAATGCTACCGGGTTCCCCTAAAGAAAACTGGCACAGGCCACCACCCAGCTGGAGGAGACAAAAGGGTCCGGGTCATACACAGCCAAGGAGCCCCTTCTTCTCCCCCCACCCTCCCTCCCCGAGAGCCTGACCGCTGCCCTCTGGTCCCCCCAGGCATGCCCGGGAAGAACAGTGTGGCGGCCGCGGCCCTGCGCCAGGCCCCGGGGCAGAATGGCACCAGCTTCCACGGCTGCATCCGAAACCTGTACATCAACAGCGAGCTGCAGGACTTCCGGAAGGTGCCCATGCAGACAGGCATCCTGCCCGGCTGTGAGCCGTGCCACAGGAAGGTGTGTGCCCACGGCACCTGCCGGCCCAGCAGCCAGTCGGGCTTCACCTGCGAGTGTGCGGAGGGCTGGGCGGGGCCGCTCTGCGACCAGCGCACCAACGACCCCTGCATCGGCAACAAGTAAGTCCCGGCTGCTTCGCGGGTAAAGGCACACAGACCCACCCTGGAGCCAAACCTTCAAACAAAAGGAAGGAAGGAAACGAGGAAGGCAGAGGAGGAGGAGGGAGTGGGGAGAAAGGGGGGAGGGGAAAAGACAGGGAGGGAGGGATCTCATCACCACCGTGCCCCTCGTATTTATAAAACCACTCTCCGTTTTGGTTTTCCTGGGCTGCTCAAGTAAATAGTCTGAAATGGGTCAGGTTCAACAATGGGAATTTATTTGCTTATGGTTTTGAGGCTAAAAGAAAGTCCAAATCAAGGCTTCATCAGGTGATGCTTTCTTCCTGAAGACTGTGGCATTCTCGGGCTGGCTGCTGGCAGTTCTTGGACCTTAGCTTGTCACATGGCAATGCACATGGCGGCTCTCCAGTCTCTTCTGAGTTTCAATGATTTCAGCTTCTTGCTTCCTGTGGCTTTCTCACTCTCTGTCTGGATTTCACTCTGCTTCTAAAGGACTCCAGTAATAAGATTAAGTCCCATCCTGAATGAGGTGGGTCACAACCTAACTGAAGTAGCCTCATCAAAAGGTCCTACTTACAGTGGGTTCACACCCACAGGAATGGATTAAGTTTAAGAACATGTTTTTCTGGGGTACAGACAGCTCCAAACCATCACACCTTCCTCCTTTCTTATCTGCTGTGCCTCATGCATTTCCTTGCCTGTGATTCTCCTCCTCTGCAGATGCGTCCATGGTACCTGCTTGGCCATCAATGCATTCTCCTACAGTTGTAAGTGCCTAGAGGGCCACAGAGGTGTCCTCTGTGATGAAGAGGAGGATCTGTTTAACCCTTGCCAGGCCATAAAGTGCAAGCACGGGAAATGCAGGCTTTCAGGACTTGGGCAGCCCTACTGCGAGTGCAGCAGTGGATACACTGGGGACAGCTGTGACCGAGGTAAGACAACCCACCTGCGCACCTCTACCTCTTGGCAAGCCAGAGGAGTTGCCCATCTTTCAAAAGAGAGTGGAAGAAACAGAAGAGAGATGAAGAGGCCTAGGGAGACAGACAGAGGGGTAGGGAGAGATGTGAGAGAATACCAGGTCTTCCCACTACTTGCACATGCTGCTCTTGATTTATTTTCAGATGTTATGAAGGCACCAGATATGAAATGTCCTGAACCTCCACCATAAGATTATACACGATCTTGACTGTCTTCTTACATCTTCCTTTGCAATGAATAATCCTCCTTTTTGCCTGCTGTAGAAGCACATTTAGTTTACTTACCTCTTTCCTTTACCTACAGTTCTCATCCGAATGTATTATTACTTCAGCTTCTGGCATTGAGAGGATGGCACTAATTGCTTTTAGTTTTAGCACAAAATCACCTTTGACCTTAGAAGCAACTGATTTATCTCAGCACCTTTCGAATTGAGAGGGATGAAAACTGGCTGACCTGTAACCCACCTTTTTTTCTTTCCCCTTTGTCAGCTGGTTCAGGACTTGCCTTGCCTCCAGCTGGCACATATTTTGTTTTGGGTATCAGAGGGACAAGACAAGAGGAGCATGCCCATGGAACCTTTTAGCAGATGTCTCTTTATGAACTAGTTTATACTGGTGTAATTTATGAAGTTAGTGGAATGTTACTTGTATTAATAGCAGATTGAATAATATGAAACTCCAAGTCTAATAAATTAAATTGCATACTCTCTGAAACTGCTCCCTGTGGTAAACAAAACCAGCTGTTAGTAGTGTAAAAACAAGATATTTTGTGTCTTTTTGCAATAAAGGAAAAGATTTAGGGATCCAATTTTCTTGTCAAGGCAGTAACAGTGCACTTGTAGTCCACATATATAATATTCTCTTTGCTGAAAATAGAGACCAAAAAGAAGTATTTTTCAAAGAACAGCAGGCTGTGCCACCAGCCAATAATATATAATATAAGCATAACACCAAAAAGAGCAGTTACAAAGAGGAAGCACATACAGCAACTTCTGAACTGAGTTGTGGATTCGTGGCCACTGCATGACTTACGCTTGTACTTTTTGTCCTTTTCTAGAAATTTCTTGTCGAGGGGAACGCGTAAGAGATTATTACCAAAAGCAGCAGGGCTATGCCGCCTGCCAAACCACCAAGAAGGTCTCCCGACTGGAGTGCAAGGGCGGGTGTCCAGGCAGCCAGTGCTGTGGGCCTCTGAGGAGCAAGCGGCGGAAATACTCTTTTGAATGCACTGACGGCTCTTCCTTTGTGGACGAGGTCGAGAAGGTGGTGAAATGCGGCTGTACGAGGTGTGCCGCCTGAACCCGGCCCTGGAAACTTCCGTCGTTGGCAGGGGTTGTGTACTGATCGACCACGTGGGACTAATTGATGCTTCATAGTGGAAATATTTGAAATATATTGTAAAATACAGAACAGACTTATTTTTATTATGAGAATAAAGATTTTTTTTTTTCTGCATTCGGGGAAAAAAAATAAATAAAAAGAAATGCTTGAACTAAAGCTTCCCCTACACTGGAGAAGTGCAAAGAAAGATATACCTGGAGGCATTATAATGATGGAAACCTTTGTAACTCGGATTTGTCTTTGTGACATGCTGAAGACAAGCAAAAGCACAGGCACAGGACACAGACTCCCCACTGTGGGTTGCTGTGCATTGCCCGGAACGTGGCACCTGTGCCCTCCTTCACATCCAGGAAGTTCACTAGGACTTAAAAGCACATGAGAGTGAGAGAGGATGCAAGGAGGGGAATGGAACTCCAGAATTCACAGCATTAACAAGCAGATGAGGAATATTCTGGGCATAACATAAAGCATCCTGAAGATCTGGGTTCCATTTATGAGAGGAAAATGATGGGAGTGCTAAAATCAATTTTATCTTTAAACATATCAGCATGTTAGCAGAAGCACACAAAAGTGTTCATCTACCATTTTCCAGTATTAATTTTTTTGTAATATAAAAGATAAAGGAGATGATAAAGAACCAATAGATTATTGAGAAAGAAATTAGTAATAATATGAATTTTTGTTTCTATGAGTTCTAAACAGCCCTATACAGTATTCAGTTTCAAGGAGAATATTTATTGTATCAAAGTACATTGTACTTAACATTTTAGGCCATCCTTTTGCTGTTTCTTGATGCTTTAATATATATTAATTTATAATTGTCCTGATATTTTTGTACATTTTTCAAACTTAAAAATCAGGATTTTTTTTTTTTTTTTTTGGCAATAGTACTAACATAGAGTGTTATCTTGGGATAAATATTGGTTGGTCCATTTGTTGACCTTGACATCTGATCACTGATGTCACTGACCTACAACCCTCAGTCAGGACAACTGCAGAGAGTATGTACAGTCAAGGAGAGGAAAACACAGACCTATGTGTCAGATGGTCATTGTACAGAAAAAGCTGGCCTCTCTGCAACATGTACTCACAGAAAAGAAATGATGTATAGCAGTCAACACTAGAAATTAGACCTTTTACAAATTAATATTTCCTTGGAGGTTTTTTCCCTTTTTTGCGGGGTGGGGGAGAGTGGGAAGAGAAAAGGCTGTAATGTCAAGAACTGTGATTTTTTTTTTTCCGAACAATAAAACTCCTTTATTACCTTAATGTTCCCATGTTAACATGTTTGCTGCTAAATTACAATGTAGAATTGATAATGATCTATAGTGGACTGTGCTCTTCCCTCATTAAAATCCCAGGGTTCCCTGTAAAGATGCAGATGTTTCTTTCCAAAACCTTTTTTTCACAAAGAAAATTAGATGTTCATGTATAATTCAGTGTGCTTTGTCTTTATCCAGACTAATATCAGTGACACTACTGATGTTTGTAAATTAAACAGATATTTACTTCATTAAGAGCTTGGTGGTTTTCTTAGAAATTGCCCAGTATTTAGAGGTCCCCCTCCTTGAGCATTTATTAACCAAAGTGATAAAGAAAGAACAAGGAAGAAAACCTATATACCTTCTTGTTGCCAGAAATTGGTTTGAGAATAACATATTATCACCCCAAAGGACTTTGAAATGGCCATATGAAAGAGATGGATAGAAAACCATGCTCTTTGCAGGGAACACAAGTGCATATTCACTTACTTTCTTAAAAAAAATTAGAAGGTGATGTCTAACTAAACCGCAGATGATGTTTTGTTTTGTTCTTAGTTGTTCCCCCTTCCTCAATTAGAACAAGATGAAAACAAACAAAAGATAAAGAGGTACTCCACAGGTACTCACAGGCAAGGATTGCTAACACCGAGTTATGCCACCCAGAACAGGGAGACAATACAACTGGGTGAAATATTAATATTCACCCACCATGATAATGTTTCTTCAGTTTGCTATCAGAAAGTCATGCCCATATATGCACACAACGATACACACCCTTGCTTAAGGTCTCTTCATTTAGTTATAGAAATATTATAAAATCATTGCAAAATATTTGTTACCATTAGTTGCTGCTTTTGTTATCAAGCATTTTTAATCATTCATTAAGCAAAGAAACATTTGTGAAGAGGACTTGATTTAAATTTGTTTATAGATGTGTGATATCTTAGCCACTAAGTTTTCTGAGCATTTATTATATGCCAAGGACAGTGCTAAGGGCTTTACATGTATCATTCATCAATTAACAAATCTAGGGGCTTATTGTGCTGCCTGGTCTGTGTTCTAATGATAAAGGCAGCAGCTTAGAAACTGGGCCCCTCTACTTGGGGAATTTTAAACCCAGGAGCCTTACTTCCACAACACAAAATGCTTTTCTATCCTATAGATCGATCTAAGTACTCTGGATTACAGACTAGTCATGTTGTTTTCCTTTGTTTTTTTAAGGAAAAAGAAAGTGACATTTTAGTGGCTTCCATATTATATTTCTTTCCTCTTTCAGCTTATAGGGGCACAAATAAAATTACGGTTGCCTGGGATGTGGGCTGAAGCAGCAAGTGTCTTAGAGATTCGTTTGCCTTGTGATGGGATTATCTTCTACCCAATACCCCGTTTTTGAGAAAATCCAATAGCCTCATAATTACTAGCAAATGAATCAAATTACTCATGTTATAAAAGCCTGCTTCCTTATAAGCCTGGCCCATAGGATTCCTTTAAACAGGAAACGAACTATTCTAGTGCATTTCCAACAAAATTCAATACATTGAAAACAAAAAGCATTTTGGAATCTAAGATACTACATAAAATAATGGACATTTGTAATCTGAAAAGAAAAAATGATGAAACATTGCTAATATATTCAGTTTTAAATTCTCCCACGAGTGTGGCACTATCAGGAAATGCCATGGGGATTTGACATGTGTTCAAAGATGTGTTCAATAAATAATAACAATCTCAGTCTTTTCACCACAGATTCCCTGCAATTATTTCTAAGCAATAGTAGACTAATCCCTGGTTTAGAATTGCTCTGAGCATTTTCTTTGTTGGATGATTTGCTTTGTCAACAGCAATGTTCTTTCTGTAGAAATGATTTTAAGAATGTTGAAATCAAATGAGGACTTAAAGATCTTGAGCCTTTACGTGTCATCTTCATATATTGACCATTATTTCAAAAGTAATGTTTGTGAAAGTATCTAAGCTATAAAAATTATATAGAACTTTATATAAGTATAGAGAGCTCTATGAAGTACATAAGCTATTTTTATTCTTTATCCTCACTGTGCATTCAAAAGTCACTTAACAAATTTTTATTTCTTATCTCCTGTCATGTGCAAAGAACTATGCTAAACTCTTGATACACAGTTTCAGATAAAACAGACATGGCTCTGCCTTTTGGGAGCCCACACTACACAGTTTGGGTTGGGGGTAGAGGTAAGAGATACACAGATGAGCAAATTGATATATTATTTCAGACTGTGGTAAGTGCCCCTGAAGGGAATTATGAGATACTAGAAAAAAGTATAACAGAGGGATCTGATCAAATATATATTAGGAGGTTAGGGATTGCCTCTATGAAGAAGTGGTATTTAAGCTGAGTCGTGAAGGATAAAGTAGTATTGAGGCAGATGTGAGTGCACAAGTGTGTGTGTGTGTGTGTGTGTGTGTGTGTGTGTGTGTGTGTGTGTGTAAGAGGTCATGCAGAGGGAGAAACCTGTGTGTAAGTTCCAAGGAAGGGAAGAACCCTTCTGTGGTCATGGAACAGAACAAAAGTTAGTGTGACGGAGCGAGGCATATATTTATTTTATGTGTATAGTACAACAGTTGTCATTTTCCATCCTTCTTAATTCCCCTGATACAGTCCACATTTTTATTTTGAGCATCAGTTTGATTTGAGCTTTCCAACTGTCAACAAAAAGGGGTTTACATTTTTCAATAGCAACTGGTTAGCTGTTTCTAAAGCAATTTTTCTCAAATCTTTGAAGATGCAGAATATAGGAAAACTCACAATAGCAACTGAAGTAAAGAATGATATTTCTGGAATCTCAGAGGAATTTTCATAAACTGAATGCCTGATGAAGCTGGATTGAAAGAAACAAATGTTGGCCAACCCATGCTTTGAAACGCATGTGCATTCCTTTCTTTCTGTTTACACTGAGGCCAGTTCCTCAGGAACTGAATCAACTTGAAAACCAACCAAATAACCAATGCTTTAAAGCTGCCACTTTGTGAGGTTGCCAAAGCACTGGTCCTTCAATCACTGAATATTTCTTCATCTACTCGTAGGATTTAGCTCTCAGAAAAGAAACCTGAACAGCCCAGGAAGCATTAGGGCAAACCAGTAGTGTCTCTTGAATCTTGAGAAGTGTAGTATCTCTAAAGAAACCACTGTGGATGGGTGTTGAACCTGGAAAGAGCCACAGTAACAAGAATGGAAAGATACAAGACACGGTTGGGAGTGAGCGCTAAGGTGTTCAGGATTCTTCGGTAGGCAATAGAAGTCTATTGAGGTCTATTAGTAGAACGGTTTAGTCAGACCTGTACTACAGGAATTTTAGATGGTAACAGAATGTAAAATAAACTGGCTATTACTTAAGTCTAGAAAAGTGGTAAGTCCCAGGAATAAAAAGCAACCCCCCAAAAAATTATTTTTAAAAATGCATACAAATTAGAAGACACTGTAATACAGTGCAGCTTTGAAAGAGGTTATAGTGGAAGAATTGATAAATCATGATGACGTATTGGATGTGTGGGGCAGGTAAGGGGTAGTAGGACCCCTTGTTTTTGACCTTGTCTATCTCTTCCTGCTGTTTCTGAAGCACAATTCTTGAAATGTGGATTTTGGTTACTGTGTAGGTTGCTGATCTGGAAGCCCCTGGCTTAGGCCCTCCCACCCATCCTTCACTCTGTAGAATTGAGAACAATCCTTTCTTCTATACCATATCACTGCCCAGAGCAAATGTCCTCAAGCAACTCCAACTGTAGGATAAAATCCAAATTCTTTAGTATGATATTCCAGATTCCTCACAAAGTGGACTTCTCAAATCAGCCTTCTATATATGATCTTAGATTGACACATGCTAGGAAAGGATATTTTAAAACAAATCGTGGACTGGGATATCTAAAATTGTAGATTAAGATTCAGCCACATGGAGGTGATAGTTGAAGTCAAGAAAATGGATGAGATAATTTAGAAACAAAACACCATGAACTTGACCAGAGGACTAAGACTTAACTTTAGGTAATACTTATAATTGCAGAACTGAATGGTCCCAGAATGGAGATGAAAAACAGTTTTAATAGTTATCAAGTAGCAGTTGGCTAGCACTTTGTGTAATACTTTGCCTCTCAGCAAGTTTGAATACAAAAGAAGAGAGTTGGAATAGCAACCAGAAGAACTGGTGAGGTCACCAGGTTATCATTCAATGAGTTCATCGGAATTGGTTTTTCACCTCTAGAGCAGCTCGTAGATATGTGGAGGACACACTGTGGTCCAAGCTGGAGGAGTAAGACCAAACTGGGTCATCAATTACACAGACTAATTGAACAATGGGAGGTAGAAAGGGGGACCCCAGATACAGTGGGGCTGAGGAAATAGGTTACCTGAAAGCAAGAAATCATCCAGACAGAGCGAAGAGAATGATATATGTGCAAGAACTGTTTTCCAAATGGACTTCTCTGTAGCCCCCCTTTTCCTCCCACAAAGGGTAAATAGAGGGCACTTACAAGTGCTGACTCGACACATTGATATAAATCAGCTGAGTGGAGGCATTACCACCCTGCACTTAGAAATAGCTCTTTGTGTCAATAAGTGGGTAGCTGAATTAGAAGTCTAAGGAACATAAAAAGTAGAAAAGAAGTGGGAGAATCAGTCGCAGGGACAATTGTCTTGAAGACCTGATATCATTAATCTTACTCTCTACTCTTGAAGTGGCTAGAATTATTTTCACTGGTTTTTTTTTTTCAGATAGGTTGTAGTAGAGCGATTAAGTGACTCGCCCAAGGTCACACAATCCAAGTCCCCTGACTTCTACCATAATGTGATATTGATTTCACCTGAATTGATAGGTGGCGTCTATAAACAGCCCATGAGGTAATGCTGGAAGAACAAGTCTTTTTCAAGGGGAGTTATTTTGATTTAAAAAAAAAAAAGTGCCCATGAATAGTGTTTGCTTTCCCAATAAAAATACATTAGAATCTTCTTCCTAATAGCTCTCATTCAGTAACGGAAAATAAATCCTTCTTTTTGGGAGTTTCTCCCAATAACTGAGACTAGAAGAATGGTCTGAGTTTCACATCGGCTGCTTCAGTAGCTCTGTCAGCGTTCTCGTCAGACTTGCCTTGATTGAGTGGGGCCAACTGGGAGCAATTGAATTCTGTTATTAAAATAGTCATAAGGACAGGATCAAACATGCTCTAGTCCAGTTATATCAGTTGCAAAATCACAGCCTTGGATGCATGCCCAAATCACAAGGTGTTCTTTGTAAGGAAAAGACATGGGGGAAAAAATTGAGAGGAACTTCTTTTTGAATGTGCATGTTTGATAACATTTCTTACCCACAGTCTGAGAGGTCCAAGCTATCCCCAGCAAGGAGGAAAGATGCACATCTGTGAATTACCTTATCTTGCAGTTGCTTGATCCCTGCTTACAATATTACCATTCAATTACCTCAACTACAAGTTCGTACTTTCAATTACATCTCCACATTGATTTTTTTTCTTCCCATTATTCCTATGTTAGCTACAAGTCTCTTCTTCTGATGCTTGTCAACTGCTTTTGGAGCTGTGAAATGAACAGGAAGACCTTTCTGAATGGCACATGCAATACCCTAAGAGATGAGGAAATAAATCTTTTATTTGGCAAAATAAGCATGGTGGTCTCACAGCACAGAGTGGAATTCCTTATCACTGTCTGCTCATTTAACCTTGTTTTCCTCTTCTCCTTTTCTTTTAAATGCTTCCATATTTTAGAATATTGATACATGATCATAGCAATCAAAAAGACAGTCTAAGAATTAAGATTTGGAATGCAGCAATTGACAGCACTTCTGAGAAGCACCCAGCCCCACATTCCATCCAAGAACACCCAGAGGCCAAGAAACTCAAGGGACAATGAGCCCAGTCAGTTCAACTGAGTCAGACTTATAGCTCTTCTGCTGGGCCCTGAGGCACACACACGCACAAACACACACATTCACACTACATACTGCATGCTTCACTACAGTGAAATTTCACATTTAATCCACTGACTCCGAAGTAATAATAAATTAAACAAAACCCCATGATGTCTTGTCATCTGAAAACTTGGCCCAGCTAAAGAGCCTCCATTTACAAGCATTTTGGAGAGCACTGTACACAGAACAAATGACATTTGAGCTCATGAGCTAAGGGTGACAACTGGGATTCCAGAAATCCTATGTAGGAACAAAGGTAAAAGGTAAGTTAATCAAGGAATCGACTGAGATCCAGATTTAAAGGGATACTCATTGTGGTTTTGTGTGCTTAAATTTTCTTTCCTTAGAGCAGTTTGAATCCTATTCCTTTAGAAGCTGAATCCCAGTACCAGAAAAGTGTTTCTGTTATGACTGACATGGTACAATATGGAATCCAGAGCAGAGAATCCAGGAAGGGGAAAATGCCTTTCTGCAAACGAATCTTTGGGCAAGAACATCAGGAGGTTGGTTACACATCCACATTCCTTTGTCCCACTCCAGTAGTGATAGTCTTTCTTTTACATTACTATGATGTAATGGGGATGTGAACCCAGCCAACTGTCTTCAAGGTGTGGTGACATGCTGTAATCAATCTCCAGGGTATGTACTTCAGCATGTTTCCTGATAATGGACAAGCAAAATATAAAGTGGTTAAGTGGCACAAAAACAATATAAAGAGGGGAAACAGAAGGACATGGGAGCAGAGAACGTGTATGCTATTGAAGTTAAGTTGGTATATTTTCAAATTAGTTGGTTACAGATGTAGGTTGTGTATTATAAACTCCAGTGTAACACAAGGAAAGTATTTAAAAATATACAAAACAGAAATGATACCTGGATCAGTCAGACACATCACAAAAGATCAAACTGAAAAGGAGGTTGCAAAAAAGGAAAAGAGAGACAAATAAAAGATATGACATATAAAAACCAAAGATCAAAATGGCTGAAAAAAGTGCTGCCTTTACAGTAATAACACTGAATGTTAATGAATTAAATTCTCCAATCAAAAGACACAAATAGGCAGAATAATTTTTAAAAAAACATGATCCAACTACATGTTGTTCATGAGACTCACATTAGATTCAAAAACAAATAGACTGAAAGTGAAAGCCTGGACAAAGATATTTCATGCAAATAGTAACCAAGAAATAGCTGGGGTAGCTATATTCTAATACAGACAAAAGAGGGTTTGTCAAAAGCTGTTACAAGAGACGAAGAAGGGCAGTATATATTAATAAAAAGGGCAATCCACCAAGAAGAAATAACAATTGCAAATATTTATGCAGCTAACCATGGTGCCCCAAAATACATGAGGCAAGCACTGGCAAAACTGAAGGAAGAAATAGACACATCCACAATAACGGGCAATTGTTTCTTACACTTTACATGCAAAGCACAAGCAACGAATGAAAAAAATAGATAAATACAACGTCCTAAAAATTAAAAAAATTGTGCATCAAAAGACTTTGTCATGAAAGTGAAAAAACAACATACTCAATGGTTGAAAATGTTTGGAAACCACATATCTGATATGGGTTTACTATCCAGAATATACAAAGAAATCCTACAACTCAACAATTAAAAGATCAACAACCCATTTAAAAAAAATTGGGAAAAGACTTGAATAGGCATTTCTCCAAAGAGGATACACAAACGGCTATGAAGCCCATGAAAAGATCCTCAACGTCACTGGCTGTTAGGGAAATGCAAATCAAAACCACAGTGAGATATCATTTCACACCTACTATAAGGGCTACTATTAAAAATCAGAAAAATACAGCTGTTGGAGAGAATGTGGAGAAACAGAAACACTCATTCGTCAGTAATGGGAATGTAAAATGGTGCAGCCATGTGTGGAAGGCAGTTAGGCAGTTCCTCAGGAAACTAAGTATAGAATTACCATATGACCCAATAATCCCACTGCTAGATATATACCCAGAAGAATTGAAAACAAGTTCTCCAACAGATTTTTTCATGCTGATGTTCATAATGATATTGTTCATATTTTCCAAAGATGGAGGCAACCCAAGTGTCCATCAACTGGTAAATGGATCAACAAAATGTGGTATATATGTACAATGAAATAGTATTCATCCATAAAAAGGAATAAAGTCCTGAAGCATGCAACGACATGGATGAACCTTGAGGGCATTATGCTGAGTGAAAGAAACCAGACAAAAAAGATTGTATCATCTCATTGATAGGATCTAATTGTAATAAGCAAACTCATAAAGTTAGAAACTAGAATATAGATTGGGGTCAGAGAATGAGATGTTGATGCTTAATTTGTACAAAATTTTGTTAAGTTGATGGTAAAGGTTTGGAAATGGATGGTGGTAATGGTAGCACATTATCATGAGTGTAATTAACAGCACTGAATTATATAGGTGAATGTAGTTAAAAGTAGAAACAATAGGTCCAATATGTTACTAGAATAAAAATTAAAAGATAAAACAGCTGTATAACAGTGAATCCTATTGTAGAAAATGGACTATAGTTAATAGTACAAGTGTAAGAATGTTCTTTCATGAATTATAACAAATGTATGACATTAATACAAAGTGTTAGTAATAGGATGGTATATGAAAAAAATATATACTAATGTAAATTATGGTATATAGTTAGTCTTATTTTAATAATCTTTCATCAACTGTACCAAAGGTAACTATATTTAAAAAAAATACAGTTTCAAAAAAGTTGGTATCATCAATTGTAACAAACATTCCACACCAATGCAGGTTGTTGTTGTTGGGGTGGTGTGTGGGAATCCCCTATTTTATGCATGATTTTTCTGTAAAACCACAACTTTTCTAACAAAATTTTTAATCATTTATTAAAAATTGGGGGTAATGATGGTCTTAACATATGAGATTTTTACAAGGAGTGAATGAGTTAGATACGAAATGCCTTTAGCTGTGTGATCTTGTGTATGTTATTTTGGCTCTCTGATCCTCAATTCCTCAACATAAAAGTGATGCTTATAGCCTACCTCTTAGTATTGCTGTGACAATTTACTAAGGTAGTGTAAGAGAAACACTTAAAGGAGTCAGGCTTACAACAGATACTCAAAAAACCATCACATTTCTTGCCCTCCAATGCCTCTTTTTAGATGTTATCTTGAAATGCCATTTGCTTCTCTGAATTTCAATTTCTTCATCTGAAAAAAATTGAGATAATAATAGCACCTACTTTATGGGCATCCTTAACTTATTAATTCAACTTAGTCTTCAACACCTATCTGCTAAGCACTTATGAGGTGTCAGGCACTGTGCTGACTTCTAGGGACACAGGTAAGTTGACTGCCTGTGGGTTGGAGAAAGGAGTAAATGAGATAATGCACATAAATTAACTGGCACGATACCTGATGCACAGGCAAAAATTCCAGGCATAACTATCAGTCCTTCCTTTCCCTGTCCCTGTGTATCAGACATTACACCCACTATCTGTAGATAAAATGATGGATGAGACACATCTTTCACTCTCAGGGTTTGGGGAAAGTACTACCAAATGCTTTAGAGGGAAGGCTCTGGACACAGCTAGCCAGGTTCCTCCATTTACTAACTGTGTGACTTTTCAGTCTTGGTGCCCAAACAAAGAATCCAAGACAGGGATTTGGGGCAAATCATTTATTTAGGAGGTGATCCCATGAAGCATGTGGGGAAGAGAAATGGAGAATGATGGAAAGACAATAAAGGATGTGCTAACTAGCAGGTTGCCACTGTGGGAAATGGTCTCAGTCCTACAGGGAATCCTCTGAGAGACTTTGTGGAACACACCTCAGAACTGTGCCATGGAAGGGTGAAGGATACGTGGTAATCTGCCCACCAATTCATTGATTGAGGCTCACTCTGGAGCCTTTATGCCATGACTGGCCAAGCCTGCTCCAATGGCTGGAAATTGCTCAGGCAGAAACTCTAAGAAAGTGGTGTGTACAGGAACTGACTGGTAGGTTAGGTGGTGTGGGTTGGGATCTAATGGCATCCTCTATGGTGACCTCAAGCAATTTATTTGATCTCTCTGAGCCTGATTCCTTACCCCATAAAACTAGGTGAATAAAATTTGCCTGTATTATTTACCTGCATTACCTGTGTTCTGGTTTGCTAAAGATGCCAAAACACAATATACCAGAAATGGATTGGCTTTTATAAAGGGGATTTATTAGGTTACAATTTATAGTCCTAAGGCCATAAAAGTGTCCAAACTAAGGCATCAACAAGAGGATACCTTTACTGAAGAAAGGCTGTGGCATCCAGAACACCTCTCTCAACTGGGAAGGCACATGGCTGGTGTCTGCTTGTCCTTTGCTCCTGGGTTGCTTTTTCCAGTGGCTTTCTCTTTAAGCATCTGTGGATTCTCACTTAGCTTCTCTGGGGCAAACTCTAGGCTTCATATCTTAGCTTAGCATCTCTAAACATCTTCCTGTCTTCATCTTCAAGTGTCTGGGTCTGTGTCGGCTCTGGGTTCTCTCTTTCTCCCTAAGTTCTCTTAGGACTCCAGTAAACTAATTAAGACCCACCTTGAATGGGCAGAGTCATATCTCCATGGAAACAACCTAATCAAAAGATCTCACCCAAGTAAGTCTACCTCCCACAAGAGTGGATTAAAAGAACATAGTTTTTTCTGGGGTACACAACAGATTCAAACCAGCCCAACCTATAACTCCTAGTGCCTATTGAAATTTATTCTTTGCTTCATGCTATATCCAGAGGAGAGACTAGTGCCAGCTAGACAACATTTCCCAGCCTCCCTTGGGGATAGCTGTATCCTGATCACTAAGTTCTGGCCAATGGAATGTAGTGGGAGTGATGTGAGCCTCTTTCAGACAGGAATTAGAATATTGGGCACATCCTCTTCCTTTGTCTCTATCTCAATGGCTGAAACACAAACATGACAGCAATCCAGCTTCAAACACACAGATGAGGAGAATGTTCTGGGAATGACTGAGAAATCCAAATGGAAGGAACTGAGTCTCTGAATGGCCACATAGAATGGAATTGACCCAGTTAGTTGGGACCCTTAGTGTCAGAACTGTTAAAAGAGAGAGAAATAAGAAATAAGATTCCAGGATATTTTGAGGTTCTTTGTAACAGCAGCTTGCCTTATTAACCTAACCTCATAGGGTTGTTGTGAAAGCCAAACAAAACGATCTGTGTGAAGTTCTCAGAATAGCAGCTAGCACCTGGCAAAGCTCTGGTTTATTAGTGTTTGCTAAGGTATGATCTCCTCAGTATGATCTGAACCAGTTAAACTCAGAGTGGGAGAAGAGTGGAAGCCCAAAGAAATTTAGAGGGATTGCTATAAGAATTGGAGGAACTGGATTCTGGATAGACCAAAACACCAAATGTTCCCTACATATAATAATGATAATAATGCCTACTGTTATGGAGGTTCTATTATGTGCTGGGTCCTGCACGAGGAGGTCCACCTATGTCAGTTCATTGAGGTTTACCATATTCCTGTGGCATAAGTATTAGTATCTATATCCTACTATTGAGAAACCGGGACTCATGGAAAAATGGAGCATTAATCCTAAAGGCAATCATCATTTGATATACAGAAAAAAAAGATCCACCTCAATCAAAATTCTCAACTAAACTAGCAAATACTTGGAAAAGTAACTGAGTTGCAAAAGGATACAATATTTAACTGACAAGCATGCAGGGAGTTTTCAATTCATCTGAGGGAATGATGGGTAACATGCAACCTTTTAATTCCATTCTGTCTGCCTCCTCCACTGCACACTCTTAAGGGATTCTAATCATTAATCATCCAAAGACTTTGTGTCTAAGGACAGGCTGACTTTTCTGGGAAAATGATAGGTCTTGAATTTTAAAGTCAGAGTAATGGTCCCCACATGAGGCTAAGATACTGATTTTTACCATTACACACACAATCAATGTTTCCAGACCTACAGAACAGTAGCATTTTTTTTTCTCCCAGGTGGTGATGACTTCATATAAATATGCATGCAACCATAAGAGGACTTTGTATGCTAAAGATTTCTGCAAGAACACTTCACAAACTGTGTATGTTTTACGAAGAAAATATACTGATTGCACAAAGGCGACTCTCAACACTGTGAGCTAAATTCTCTGATGTTCAGAACTAAGATATTTTCCCAGAACAAGAGCTTCACACCACACAGGTTGGCTCCCTGCTAACCCTCCCCCTTCCTCCGCCACCATCAACCATCCCCACCTCCCATTCTCCTTCCACTAACCCCCATCTTCCTGGCCTGGGACCAGCCCTAGCACAAATGGAACAGCTATCAAAGGACGTTAATAGTTTTGGGCTGCAGCCTTCTCAGCTTCCAGAAGGAAGGGGTATGTAAAAGGAGAATAATCACAGTCTCAGTTGGAGAGAACGAAGAGGAGTTCCAGGGACTACATTAGAACCCATTGTGACCTATTTTGCCTCAGCGACCGTGTCAAGTGGGACGGGAACTATCTGTGTGTTGTGTGAGTGTGGTTTTTGTGTAGATCTTGCTATGTGCTGTGGATTTTGTGTAGACCATTGCTATGGATTGAATCATGTCTCTGAAAAGACACATTCAATTCCTAGTCCCCAGTCTTGTGAGTGTGATCCAACTAGAAATAGAATCTTTGAAGATGTTATTAGTTAGGATGAGGCCAAACTGGATTAGGCTGGGCCCTAATCCAATATGATTGGTGTCTTTAGAAGGAAAGGAAATTTTGAGACAGACAGACAGCGAGAGAGGTGCAGACAGAGAGAGAGATGGCCACGCCACAGAGGCAGAGGTGGAGTTATGCCACAGGCCAAGGAGAGCCGTGGACTGTCGGGAAGCCACTGCCAGAAACCTATGGACTTCCGAGAAAGCCTGGCCCTGCTGATACCTTGATTTTGGATTTCCAGGCTCCAAAACTGTGAGATAATAAATTTCTGTTATTTTAAGCCATACCATTTGTAGTACTTTGTTACAGCAGCCTTAGGGAACAAAGACAACTATCTTGATAAGTATTCTTAGGTGGACACTCTCCTAATCAAATTTTCAAACAACGTAATGAGATAAGTTGAGTTCGCAGGCTGTCTTATATTGACCTTCTATTGTACTTAGACAAACGAGTTAGCCTCCATAGGTCTTTTCCTCATCCCTTAGACTAAGAATAGCTGTAGCTCTCCAGTCAAAGAGACTGTGGTGAAGCTCCGTGAGAAAAAGTGAAACTGATTTGTGAAAGGCCAAGATGTACAAAGAGAAGATAGGGTTTTTACCAGGGAGGGAAGCAAATTACCAGCACTCAGATGATACTGAGATATTTGGGAAAACACTCACAATATATCGTGAAGTGAAAAACACAGACAACAACACAATATAAGCAGTATCATCGCAAGGTTGAACCTATAAACATGCAGAGATAACAGATAAGAAGGAAAACACCAAAATATAAAGAGTGGTTCTTTGGGTAATGGGAATATTTTATGACACTGTGTATTTTCCAGATTTTTTTCACTAACACTTATACTTTCATGGTTTAAAAGAAGGGTTATTATGTGAACTGGAGTTTGAGGAGCACTTTGCTAAAGGTACCAGGGTTTGCATTATGGATCAGGCCTTTTGCTTTAGGGATCAGACCTTCAGTTATCTTCTTCCCTCCCCCAGCATTTCCCACCCTTCTCTCTTCCTCCTCCCTGCTTCCTTCTCTACCTCCCTTCCCAGAGAGCAAGTAAACTTTTCTTTGTCTGAAGCAAAACTGTTTTCTGCCGTATCCAGGCCCCTTCTCTGGCTCATCTTTTAAATTAGTCTCTTTCCTTTCGAAAATACAATGCCCTTTAGAAGATGAATTCCACTGAATAAATTTTTCTCCTTCTTCATTAACAGGGATATTAATATACGTCCTCCCTACCTCATTGCTGTTGTGTGTTTGTGTGTGAAAGGATGTTGCATGTGAAAGCCCTTTCACAACTGAAAATCACTGTGTAATAAAAATGAGCTATTTTTCCTAATTCTTTGTTACTCTTATTGAAGTCCTTCTTGTACTGTATTAATTGTATTATTGCTGAAAATTTTCTGGCCTTCTTCTGTTCCAGACCACACATGCTGTGAAGGTCAAGAAAGTATCTTTTTCTCGGTTCTCGGTAACCTGCCCAATGCTTGGCAAGGAAAGGTGTTCAAAATATTTGTCGAATGTTGGAATGAAAATATTTGTTGAAAACAATGAAATTTAATCAGAGAATCATTTCCTTCGTGAGAAATGGTTTCGTAGAGCTAATGAGACCCTGAGTTTTGAAGCCGAACAGCCAGGTTTCAAATCCTAGACCTGCCTCTGCCATGCTTGTCACCTCGGGCAAGTTGCAAAAGTTCTCTGGGCTTCAGTTCTGTCGTTTGTAAACGGAAAATAAGAAGTCACCTATTTTGCCCAGTTTATTGTGAGATTATGGTGCCTGGCAACCAGTAAGTCCTCATTAAGTGGTGGCTTTTATTTTACGATTATTATTAAGATTCTAGTACTGCCCCACATCAGCGACACAGAAGCCTAGAGACACGCTCAGACATGCCCTTTCCATCCTCTTCTATCCCTAGCCTAGAGGGCTCCTTCAGAAACCAGTAACAATATAAGGGAAATACACAAGTGATCTGGAATTTCCCAGCAGCTTCTACCACTTTCTACTTTCCATTGCAAATCTTAATGTACAATATCATCTCCCCCACTAGAGGATAAATGTAGCGAAGACAGTTTTACTTCTAACATCTTTATTTTGCTAAAATCACTCAGCTCAATGTTTTGAACAAATTAGACTTCAACATCCATGTGATAAATGGGGGATGGGGTGGGGATTGGGCAGGGAAATAGCAATAATGGGGCTGATTTGAGAACTCAAGAGAGGCTAGAAATGATTTTTGCAGTCTGGCTAGGAGACACCGCTTGGTCGCCCATGGGTTGACACAGGTCATTAGTCTCCAAACGGTGGCCGCGGAGGCTGCTAAGGGTTGGAGGGAGGGGAAGCTGAGAACTCAGGCTTCCAGAAACCCACCCCTCTTTTGAGCAAGAACAGCCCCACTTTTATCTTCTTCTATTTGCTTCTATAGAATCTTTCTATGTATAGAAGTCTTCTGATTTAAAAAGCAGAAAAATGATAATATGGCTGCTTCCCTTTTCAAGCACTGACTCAATTATATAAAAGATACTTGAGATTCACTTCAAGTCTTGTTGCTGACTGTGTGGACTTCACAATCTTGTAAGCATTTTTTGTAACTGCTCAGATTTCAGGGTAACTTGTGTTTCCCAGGAAGAGCATAGCTGGCAAGTTCAGATGACATAACTAGAAGTCTCCCTCCACCCACAGTTACAGCACCCCAGCACCCCAAAAGTCTCCCTCTCCATTAATTTTGGTAATCCATAGGAAGAAGCACAGTCCTTTCAGCCTGCACTAAGAAACCTATTCCAAGTTACCTCAAAACTGTGGTCCCATCTTTGCCTCTAAAGTTAGTCAATAGTGTCTGAAGATGAAAGGATGTTAGACTGCTCACATCTGCTCTAATCAGTGAACCCACTCAATGTTTCAGAGGCTGTGCCAGTTTGGATGTATTATGTCCCCCAAAACTCCATGTTCTTTGATGCAATCTTGTGCAGGCAGATGTATTAGTGTTGATTAGATTGGAATTCTTTGATTGAGTGTTTCCATGAAGATGTGACTCAATCAACTGCTAGTGAAATGTTTGATTGGATAATTTCCATGGAGGTGTTACCCCACCCATCCACGGTGGGTGTTAATTGTGTCACTGGAGTCCTATAAAGGAGTTCACAGACAGAAGGACATCAGAGCAGCTGTGAGTGACATTTTTGAGAGCAACTGAGAGTGACATTTTGGAGGAGCTGCAGCTTACAGAGACATTTTGGAGAATGCAACCCAGGAGCAAGCAGACGCCTAGAGAGGAAGGTCCTGGGAGAAAGCCATTTTGAAACCAGAACTTTGGAGCAGACACCAGCCATGTGCCTTCCCAGCTAACAGAGGTTTTCCGGACACCATTGGCCATCCTCCAGTGAAGGTACCCAATTGTTGATGCGTTACCTTGGACACTTTATGGCCTTAAGACTGTAACTGTGTAATCAAATAACCCCTCTTTTATAAAAGCCAATTCATTTCTGGAGTTTTGCATTCCGGCAGCATTAGCAAACTAGAACAGTCAGTGTAGATTCATTTGAGAAAATTCTATTGAATGGTAAGTATGGTGAAGACAAACAAGCCAGGTAAAAGTTTAGAGGGTACTGGGAACATAGTTAGGGGAGTTGTGGGCTAATTTAATAAGAATGATTTTGCCATGGTTTCTTGGGGGTGATGGTATTTGGACTGATTAACAAAGAGCTAAAGAAGGACATTTTAGTCAGATAGCTTGTGCCAAAGTTCTGAGGCAAGAAAGGATAGAAGAAAAGCTGAAAATGGGGATAAAAGGAAGATTCTAAAAGTGCATGTAATCTGCTTGTGGCCAGAAGGGTGGTAGCCAAGTTTGTCTTTCTTTTTACCCAAAAGGGATCATTTTGGTAAAACTTCTTTCCATGCATGTATAATTCAGGGATCTACTCTTTTGCCTTTTTAAACATTAATGCAAATACTGGGAATGAGAACACTAATTATTTCATTATGTAAAAGGCTGGCAGGGCAGACAAAGGCAGCGATGATTCTAGTTAGGGTGGCTTTCCCTGGTCAAAGAGATTTGTTATTATTACTAAGATATTCTAGAACTTTCTCTGGAGGTTTTGCATATGGATTTGAGGGCACTGGAGGGAGAGGAGACTGAACTGAGTGTGGCTACAGACTGAGTTCTAGACAAAGAGATAGCTTGTAGCAAACCCCTGAGATGGAAACTGGCTAATGAGCTTTCAGAGATATTAAGTCCACCAGTCAATTTAAAGTTTTCCTCTTGCAATATGATTTTTTCCTCTATTTTCAAGCCTCCGGGGATACACAGCATCAGTACTGCCTTAGGGATCGAAATGTGGGGTGAGGCAAATGAAGGAAGGCTGGAACCATGAGGAGTGTGGTAAAGATGGGAGCCGAAGTAATCAGGAAGAAACCTGGAACAGGCAATTATCTTGAAAATGCAAATTCTCCCAGGGATACTCGGGAATGTTGGGAGGAGACTGGAATTCCTCAAAGATGGAGAGCTACTTAGGAGACTGTACGACTTGAGAACATTTGGGTTACATTATCATCAAAATAATTACAGTAGCTAATGGAACACCTACTATATCCCAGATACCATAATTACATGCATTAGCTCATTTACTCTTCACAACAACCCTGTGGAATAAATATTATTGATGCACTAATTTATCAAAGAGAAAAGGAGCTGCTATGACAAATAACCCCAAATCTCAGAGGCTTCTAACCAAAATAGAAGTTAATTTCTCACTCAGGTAAAACAACAAGAAGAAAAAAGGTATTTCTGATCAGCAAATAGTCTTTCTTCCAGTAAGTATTCAAGGACCCAGGCTCCTTCCAAAATGTGGCTCCACAATTCTCAGCAAGACAGTGGTAGAATCTGTGTCCCTCCGGTGGAAAGGGAGCTAGGACAAGGCATTGCTCAGGGAAGATTGCAAGGGCCAGGCCTAAAAATGTTGCCCATCACTTCTGATCACATCCCAATAGCTGGAACTCAATCACTTGCCACTTCTAACTTCAAGGAGGCATGGGAAAGGACGGCTAGCTGGTGTCTGGGAAGAAGAGGACATGAGTTTAGGAAACTGGTAGCTAGTCTCTGCCAAATAAGGCAATTATCCCAGGCACCAATCTAGGAATGTCAGAGGTGGCATTTGAAATGAATTTTTTTCTAGAGTCCTCAAAATACTGCTTGTACACATAGAGTTCAGAATTTGGAGGTTGTTGGATTTATTCCCATTGATTTTTTTAAATCATATGCTGTAGTTTCTAAAATAGACTTGAGATAGGTTACTAAATTACATGTACTACAATAAGTAGAAAGAAAACTAGCTTTAGAGTCAAACAGATCTGGTTTTCATGATCCATAAAATGTAGAGAATAGCATTTGCTTTACTGTGAGATTCTTAAAAATAAATAATGCATGTAAAGCTCCCTAAAATATACCTGGCACATAGTAAAAGCTCAATAAATAGTACTTTTGGTGTGATTTTTCTGATAAGATAAATTAGGCTAAGGTGAAATGAGGTTTGACTAACAAGAGAGAGTCAAAGCATTTAATACCCAAATGTTTTAAGAGCTTGGAAAGCAGTGAGGAGGCCGACTTTAAATTCTGAGCAACCTAATGCTCAAAATTGTGGGAAACATGATCACAGCCCATGTTCAAATAATGAAAATGTATCAGTTGCCCAGAGAATCCCAGAATTTCCTGACACTGAAGCTTGAGAGAAATTTTATGAAAGAGTCAATAGTTTAGGATGTGGGTCACATTCTCAACCAAAACCCTCAAATGAGTAACAAGTTTCTAGAACTGTTTCTTGTTGTAATTTCCTTTAAGGGCATACTACCAAAACCATATTTGGAAAAAAAAAAAAAAAGTCCAATTTTATAGGGCACAACAAAATGAAGTCCAAGTAAGCAGCTCTCTGATTATTTAACTTGACCCAGTTATAACATTTCAAAGATCCACAAGAATGAATGAACACATTGTTTGCAGCTGTGTTCCCCAAACGGGGATAAAAATGTGTGCAAATTGATCCAGGGAGCAAGGAGGGGAGCTTTCAGTTATATCTATTTTATCCCATTATTTTCTGTTTCAAGGTTATTGCATAATGTATATACTTCCTAGTATTATATGCATATAATCTATTAGTAAATGTATTTGCCTATACAGATCAAATATGCTCAGTAATGTTTTTTGACTTTATGATCAAAAAATTTCCAAGAGTGCTGCTTCAATTAATCATCCATGAATATTGAATTTAGTTTTTGTCACAGTTGAACCTTTATATTCTTTTAGAGTAGTTATAGGTTTACAGAAAAATCAGGCAAAGAGTACAAAGTTCCCATATACCCTCTGCCTCCCCCCACACACATAGTTCTCCCTATTATTAACCTTTTGCATTAACATTTTGCATTAACATTTTATTGTAATTGATAAATCAGTATTATTAAAATAATACTAGTAACTATAGTCCATAATTTACATTAGGGTTCATTCTTTGGGTTGTACAGTTCTCTAGGTTTTTAAAAATGTTTTATTCTAGTAACATATATACAACATAACATTTCCCATTTCAACCACTTTCAAGTATACAATTCAGTGTCCTTACTTTCACCATGTTGTGCTACTGTCACCACTGTCCGTAAATAAAAACTTTTCCATCACCCAAATGGAAACTCTGTATTAATTAAGCCTTATCTTCCTTCCCATTTCAAACTCAACCCCTGCTAACCGGGAGTTTAATTTCTGGCTCTATTAACTACCATATTCTAATTATTTCATGTAAGTGAGATCATACAATATTTGTTCTTTTGTGTTTGGCTTATTTCACTCAGCATGATATCTTCAAAGTTTTTCCATGTTGTTTCATATATCAGAACTTCATTCCTTTTTATGATTGAATAATATTCCATTGTATATATATACCACATTTTGTTTATCCATTCTGCTGTTGATGTACACTTGGGTTGCTTCTACCTTTTGGCTACTGTGAAAATGCTGCTGTAAACATTGGTGTACAAATAACTGTTTTAGTCCCTGCTTTCAATTTTTGGATGTATACCTAGAAATTAGATTGTTGGGTCATACAGCATTTCTATTCTTAACTTTCTGAGGAACTACAAAGCAGTTTCCACTGCAGCTGCACTATTTTACATTCCCACCAATAATAAGCAAATGTTCCTGTTTTTCCACATACTCACTAACATTTGTTATTTTCCATTATTTTAAGAGTAGCCATTCTATGGGAGTAGGTAGTTATCACATTATGGTTTCATTTGCATTTCCCTAATGGCTATTGATATTGAGAATGTCTTCATGTGCTTATTGGCCATTTGTGTGTCTTCTCTGGAGAAATGTCTATTCAAGTCCTTCCCCAATTTTTTCATTGGGTTGTCTTTTCATTGTTGAGCTATAACAGTTCCACAGTTGAACTTTTGATAAGAATTTCAGAATAAGCTACTAAGTTCATATATGCTGCCCAAAGCCTGCAAGACTTTTATTTTATTTTCATTTTTATTGAGATTGTTCAGATACCATACAATTATCCAAAGATCCAAAGTGTACAATCACTTGCCCCTGGGTACCCTCATACAGCTGTGCATCCTTCACACTTAATTTTTGTTCAATTTTTAGAAACTTTTCATTACTCCAGACAAGAAATAAAGTGAAAGATGAAAAAAGAAAAAAAGAAACGGAAACTCTAATCCTCCCTTATCCCTAAACAACCCCCCTCAATTGTCGACTCCTAGTATTGATATAGTAATTTGTTACTGTTTATGAAAAAAATGTTGAAATACTACTAACTGTAGTATATAGTTTGTAATAGGTATATAGTTCTTCCCTATATGCCCCTCTATTATTAACTTCTAATTGTATTGTCATACATTTGTTCTGGTTCATGGAAGCAATTTCTAGTATTTGTACAATTGACCATGGACATTGCCCACCATAGGATTCAGTTTTACACATTCCCATCTTTTGACCTCCAACTTTCCTTCTGGTAACATATATGACTCTGAGCTTCCCCTTTCCACCTCATTCACACACCATTCAGCACTGTTAGTTATTCTCACATCTTGCTACCAACACCCCTGTTCATTTCCAAACATTTAAGTTCATCCTAGTTGAACATTCTGCTCATACTAAGCAACCACTCCCCATTCTTAAACCTCGTCCTGTATCTTGGTACCTTATATTTCAAGTCTATGAGTTTACATATTATAATTAATTCCTATCAGTGAGACCCTGCCATAATTGTCCTTATGTGTCTGGCTTATTTCACTCAGTATATTGCCCTCGAGGTTTTGTCATTAACCCATTTTTTTTTTTTAATATGGTTTTGTTCACTCACCATACATTCCATCCCAAGAAAATAATCGATGGTTCTCTGCATGGTCATACATTTATGTGATCACCACCTTCACCTCAATCTATATAAGGGCATCTACATTTCTTCCACAAGGCAGGAGGGAGAGTCAAAGAAGGTAGAGAGGCAAAAGAAAGAGGGAAAAAAAATGACAGCTAGGGAGCAGCAAAAGGAAAAATAACCTTAAATCAAAGTATAATAAAGAATCAGACAATACCACCAATGTCAAGTGTCTAACATGCCTCCCCTATCCCCCCTCTTACCTGCATTTACCTTTGTTACCTTAAAGGAAGCAAGATACAATGATTCTATTCGTTACAGTCTCTAGTTTATGCTGATTGCATCCCTCCCCCAATGCCTCCCCATTTTTAACACCTTGCAAGGTTGACATTTGCTTGTTCTCCCTCATAAAAGAACATATTTGTACATTTTATCACAATTGTTGAATACTCTAGATTTCACCAATTTACACAGTCCCAGTCTTTATCTTTCCTCCTTTCTTGTTGTGTCTCACATACTCCCCACCTTTCCCTCTCATCCATATTCATAGTTATCTTCGTCCAATGTACTTACATTGTTGTGCTACCATCTCCCAAAATTGTATTCCAAACCACGCACTCCTGTCTTCTATCACCCTGTAGTGCTCCCTTTAGTATTTCCTGTAGGGCAGGTGTCTTGTTCACAAAGTCTCTCATTGTCTGTTTGTCAGAAAATATTTTGAGCTCTCCCTCATATTTGAAGGACAGCTTTGCTGGATATAGGATTCTTGGTTGGCGGTTTTTCTCTTTGAGTATCTTAAATATATCACACCACTTCCTTCTTGCCTCCATGGTTTCTGCTGAGAGATCCACACATAGTCTTATTAAGCTTCCTTTGTATGTAATGGATCGCTTTTCTCTTGCTGCTTTCAGGATTCTCTTTGTCTTTGACATTTGATAATCTGATTATTAAGTGTCTTGGCGTAGGCCTATTCATATCTCTTCTGTTTGGAGTACGCTGTGCTTCTTGGATCTGTACTTTTAAGTCTTTCATAAGAGATGGGAAATTTTCATTAATTATTTCCTCTATTATTGCTTCTGCTCCCCTTCCCTTCTCTTCTCCTTCTGGGACACCAATGATACGTACATTATTGGACTTTGTTTCATCCTTGAGTTCCCGGAGACGTTGCTCATATTTTTTCATTCTTTTCTCCATCCGCTCCTTTGCGTGTAGGTTTTCAGGTGTTTTGTTCTCCAGTTCCTGAGTGTTTTCTTCTGCCTCTTGAGATCTGCTGTTGTATGTTTCCATTGTGTCTTTCATCTCTTGTGTTGTGCCTTTCATTTCCATAGATTCTACTAGTTGTTTTTTTGAACTTTTGATTTCTGCTGTATATATGCCCAGTGTTTCCTTTACAGCTTCTATCTCTTTTGCAATATCTTCTCTAAACTTTTTGATTTGATTTAGCATTAGTTTAAATTCCTGTATCTCAGTTGAAGTGTACATTTGTTCCTTTGACTGGGCCATAACTTTGTTTTTCTTAGTGTAGGTTGTAATTTTCTGTTGTCTAGGCATGGTTTCCTTGGTTATCCAAATCAGGTTTTCCCAGACCAGAACAGGCTCAGGTCCCAGAGGGAAGAAATATTCAGTATCTGGTTTCCGTGCGGGTGTGTCTTAGAAAATTGCTCCACCCTTTGATGCCTCAGGTCACTGTGCTTTTCTGCCCAGCAGGTGATGCCTGATAGCCTGTAATTCTTGACTGGTGTGAGGAGGTATGGCGGTGTTCCCCCAGGCTCTGGGGTCTGGTTCTGAATGGAAAGGGCCCCACCCCTTTCCTCCTAGAGAAGACAGAGCCCCCAGGTGGAGGTCATTAGCATTTCAATGGTCTCGCTCTCTGCTTGTGCTGTCTCCACCCTTCCCCAAGTCACTGCCCTGGAAACTGAAAATGACTGGGGCTTTCTCCACTGAGCCAAAAAAGAAACAGATATTCCCCTTCAGACCCAGTCCAAGGTGACCCTCCGGCTCTCCAAGGTCAGTCGTCACCCAAAGCCTCTGTCTGTTTTTTGGGGATGCGTACCTGTAGTGAGCAGTTCACACTCACTACTTAAAACCTCTGTTGGAGCTCAGCTGAGCTATATTAGCTTGCTGGGAGAGAGCTTCTCTCTGGCATCATGAGGCTTTGCAGCTCAGGCTATGGGGGAGGGGGTCTCATGACTTGGATCCACAGGTTTTACTTGCAGATTTTATGCTGTGTTCTCGGGCATCCCTCCCAATTCAGGTTGGTGTATGATGAGTGGATGGTCTCATTTGTACCCCCGCAGTTATTCTGAATTATTTACTAGTTGTTTCTGGTTTTTTGTAGTTGTTCCAGGGGGACTACTTAGCTTCCATGCCTCTCTATGCCACCATCTTCTGTATATTGCCAAGACTTTTATTTTTTGATAGTCAACTACCCTTGAAAAGCACTACAATAAATAGAAAAAGCACCAATATTTGAGAAAAACAGGTTTATGTTCTAATTCCACAAAGGTCAAATGCAACTGAGTTTGGTATTCTGTGAAGAGGTGATGGCATCTGTGACGGTTAGGTTCATGTGTCAACTTGGACAGGTGATGGTACCCAGCTGTCTGGTAAAGCAAACACTGGCCTAACTGTTGATGCGAGGACATTTGTGGCTGGTTAATAAACCAACAGGCTGGTTTATTAAATCATCAGTCATTGGCTGCAGCTGTGACTGATGATGTCAAGGAAGGCCATGTCTTCCACAAAGAGAGAATGAAGTCAGCTGGATTTAATCCAATCAGTTAAAGACTTTTAAGCCAGACAGACAGACGACCTTCACTTCTTCTTCAGCTGACCAGAGAAGCATTTCCTGAGGAATTCGTCAAAGTTGACAGTTTGTTTCCTGAGGAGTTCCTCGAACACGTTCATCAAAGTTGCCAGTTCGTTTCCTGAGGAGTTCATTGAACATCTTCATTGGAGTTGCCATTTTGCTGCCTGTCTTACGGAATTTGGATTTGTGCATCCCCACAGTTGCATGAGACACATTTATAAATCTTCTATTTATAGATATCTCTCACTGATTCTGTTTCCCTAGAGAACCCTAACTAATACAACCTGGTACCATGAGTGGTTTTTGAGAAACAGAATCTTAAAATGGGCTTTTACAATTTGTTTTCAAAGGCACTAATGACTCAATTTCCAATAATCAAGATGGCACTGACAGTCCATGGTGTGAGTTGGCAATGGAGATATGCAAAATAGCACTGTTTGATTCTCCTAATCATACTCTTGTATGAAGCAAGGCTCTGGGTGACAGTGTTTTTGACACCTTCACAGAGTTTTGCAGAATTAAGAGGTATAATGATGTTGGCTGGCTGCTCTTAGATATGTTGGATAAAGTTATAAGAGAAAGGGACAAGCTAAAGGCTTCAAATTTAAAACTTCAGTGCCGTATGATAGATGTAAAGGCTTCTATGTGTGCCTTGAAAGAAAATCTTATTTCCTGTAGCTGCAGACTTGAAATTTCTGAAAACCAGACACAGACTCTCATTGTGTGAGTAGCATATTTGCAATGTAAACTAAAATCTCAACCTCTCAGGGTGTTTGCTGTTAAAGTGAAGACATTAATTGGAAAAGAATGGGATCCTGAAACTTGGGATGGGGACATATGGATTGATAATAATGACAGTGAGGATATTGGAATCCTGGATTCTGCTGAATCATTGTTAGATTTACTTGTAGTGGGATATTCTGAGGAAACAGCCCCCCCCCCACCTCCAGTCTGCCCTGAGGAAACAGCTTCTCCACCTCCAGTCTGCCCTAAGGAGCCTGCCACCCAACCCTCACCTAAAGAGATTAACCCTTCAGTGCCTGCTAATCCTGTAATCACCTCCCCTGAGGAAGCAGCACTCAATCCTCTGTCTGGAGAGATTAATCCTGTTTTACCAGATGAAAATGCAACAGAATGTCCTGAAGATAAATGGCTTGAGAGATACTTCTAATTCTTTTCATGACCCACCTCTACCACCAGTCTTTGCTTCAAGACCTATAACTAGACTAAAGTCCCAACAAGTCCCAAAGGGTGAGGTACAAATTGTAACCCATGAGGAAGTATGCTATACTCCAAAAGAACTGCATGAGTTTTCCAATTTATACAGACAGAAACCAGGGGGATATGTGTGGGAATGGATATTAAGGGTGTGGGATAATGGTGGAAGGAATATAAAGTTGGATCAGGCTGAATTTACTGATATGGGCCCACTAAGCAGAGATTCTGCATTCAGTGTTGTAGCTAGAGGGGTTAGAAAGGGTATTAACAGTTTGTCTGGGTGGTTGGCTGAAACATGGATCAAAAGATGGCCAGCATTACTGGAGGTTGAAATGCCAGAACTGCCCTGGTATAATGTAGAGGAAGGGATTCAAAGGCTTAGAGAGATTGGAATGTTAGAGTGGATTTATCATGGAAGACCTGCTCACACAGCCCTGGAATGTCCAGAGGACACACCTTTTACCAGGGCTGTGAGGAATAAATTTGTGAGACTAGTTCCATCATCCCTGAAGAGCTCGTAGTTACCCTTCTCTGTAGGTCAGATTTTACTGTGGGAACTGCTGTCACTGAGCTGGAATCCTTAAACACAATGGGGATAATCAGATCCTGAGTCAACAGAAGCCAGGTGGCTACAGTTAAATGCCACAGACAAGATGGGCAAGGCTACCATAATGGAAAACAAGCTCAAGCAGCAATCAAAATAATCTGACTCGCAGAGACTTATAGCATTGGCTAGTAGATCATGGAGTACCAAGTAGGAAAATAGATGAACAATCGACTAAATTCTTGTTTGAACTGTATAGGCAGAAGAATTCTAGGTCAAGTGAACAAAAGTCTCCCTTGAATTACAAAAACAGACAGTCATGGTCCCTTAATCAATTCCCAGGCTTGAGACAGTTTACAGAGGGGAAGGCCAGGTACCCTTGGGGAACGACCCTGTTACACTGCCAAAAATTTATACTGTTAATCATCTTCCCAGGCTTCCCCATGGGGCCTATGGCCTTTTACCAGGTTAACTGTGCACTGGGGAAAAGGAAATGAGCAGATATTTCATGTATTATTAGACACTGGTTCAGAAATGGCATTGATTCCAGGAGACCCAAAACGTCACTCTGGTCCACCAGTCAGAGTTGGGGCTTATGGAGGTCAGGTGATCGATGGAGTTTTAGCTCAGGTCCATCTCACAGTGGGTCCAGTGGGTCCCCAGACCCATTCTGTGGTTATTTACCCAGTGCTAGAATGCATAATCAGAATAACCATGTTCAGCAACTTTCAGACTCCTCACATTGGTTCCCTGACTCATGGAGTGAGGGCTATTATGGTGGGAAAGGCCAAGTGGAAACCACTAGAACTGCCCCTGCCTAGCAAAATAGTAGACCAGAAGCAATACCAGAGTCCTAGAGGGATTGCAGAGATTAATGCCACTCTTAAGGACCTGAAGGATGCAGGGGTGGTGATTCCCACCGCATCCCCATTCAACTCTCCTATTTGGCCTGTGCAGAAAACAGATGGGACTTGGAGAATGACAGTGGATTATTGTAAGTTTAACCAGGTGGTGACTACCATTGCAGCTGCTATTCCAGATATGGTATCATTGCTTGAGCAAATCAATATATCCCCTGATACCTGGTATGCAGCTATTGATCTGGCAAATGCTTTTTTCTCAATAGCTATTAGTAAGGACCACCAGAAACAGTTTGCATTCAGCTGGCAAGGCCAGCAGTTTACATTCACTGTGCTACCTCAGGGTCATAACAACTCTCCAGCCCTGTTTTCATAATATTTTCTGCAGGGATCTTGACTATTTCTTCCTCCCACAAGACATCACACTGATCCATTATATTGATGATATCATGTTGATTGGACCTAGTGAGCAAGAAGTAGCAACTATTCTAGATTTGTTGGTAAGATATTTGCATGGCAGAGGATGGGAGATAAATCCAACAAAAATAAAGGGGCCTTCCACCTCTGTAAAATTTCTAGGTGTCCAGTGGTGTGGGGCCTGTCAAGAAATCCCTTCTAAGGTGAAGGATAGGCTGTTGCATCTGGCCCCTCCTACAAACAAAAAAGAGGCACAATGCTTAGTTGGCCTCTTTAGATTTTGGAGACAACATATTACTCATTTGGGTGTGCTACTCTGGCCCATTTACTGAGTGACCAGAAAAGCTTCTAGTTTTGAGTGGGGACCAGAATAAGATGAGGCTCTGTAACAGGTCTAGGCTGCTGTGCAAGCTGCTCTGCCACTTGGACCATAAGATCCAGCTGGCCCAATGGTGCTGGAAGTGTCAGTGGCAAACAGAGATGCTGTTTGGCAGGCTCCTATAGGAGAATCACAAGGCAAACCCTTAGGATTTTGGAGTAAAGCTTTATCATCCTCTGTTAACTACTCCCCATTTGAGAAACAGCTATTGGCCTATTACTGGGCCTTAGTAGAGACAGAATGTTTAACCATGGGCCACCAATTTACCATGAGACCTGAGTTACCTATCATGAGCTGCGTGTTGTATGACCCACCAAGCCATAAAGTGGGGTGTGCACAGCAGCACTCCATCATAAAATGGAAATGGTATATACGAGATAGAGCTCAAGTGAGTCCTGAAGGCACAAATAAGTTACATGAGGAAGTGGCCCAAACATCTTCATTGGAGTTCCCAGTTTGCTGCCTGCCCTACGGAATTTGGATTCATGCATCCCCACAGTTGCATGAGACACTTTTATAAATCTTATATTTATAGATATCTCTCATTGATTCTGTTTCCCTAGAGAACCCTAACTAATACAGCATCCCAGTTCTATTTTCCTTGAGGAGTTGTGAAGCACTTTTGTTATTGGCATAATGCCCTTACTTGTGTTCATAACCTTGAGGCATAATGGGATCTCAGGTAGGTTACTTACCTTGCCCTAAGACCTTGGCTTTTTTGTCCCAGAAATTAACCCTACCTTATCCCCACCCTACCTTTGGGGGTAGCTCGAACTCAGAAAGATCTAATGTTTGGTCAGATTTGGCCAACGTGATTCCCTTAAGGAAACCACATTCATCATGTTGTACCTGAGCTCATATCTCTAAGTTCTATGCTTCAGAATGGAGTTGATACAAGGTAAAAAGTTAAACACTGTGATCAGCGAATTCCCATCCTAGCCCTGGAGTGAAATTCCCTAACCAATTGGAAGGAATGCTGATGGAATTCCTCAGTGCACAACTGTTCTAACATGTATTTCAAGGCATTGTCACATAGAGTTTAGCATCTGGCCACTGACATTCAGTGCCTAATTTTCAAACCCCAGCTCCAAGATACATGAACTCACATACATGTGATTGTTGGCAAGTTACCTAAGACTTCAGTGCCTTAGTTTCCTCATCTTTACAGGGTGCCTAGCTCATAAGATTGTTGTGAAGGTAGTAAAATGGCTTACTACTCTGAAGAGTGCTTTGAATAAGTACTTATGAAACATTCAACATATATTAGCTATTATTATTGGTCATTCTGTCCCATCTCCTGTGTGGGGTGTTTATGCTGAAAATGCTTTTGTTTTTGTTTTGTTTTGTTTTGTTTTGAGATAGTTGCTGTCTTCTGGGAAGGGAGATTTCCAAACTCAACCTGAACCTATGAGAGCATCCTCATCCACTGCTTTGGTTTCCACCTCCCTCTGCTTGTTTCCTCCTGGATCATCAACTAAACCACTCTCCTGTTTTTCAGAATTGCTGGTCTACCACGTTCCCCCAAAGACCACATAGACATCTGCTTCTGCTCATTTACTCAGTGCTTCCAATCACAGTCCCTGCCACATGTGCTGTTTAGGTTGACACGATGCAGGGGACTCTTCTTTACGCAGCTCTCTGGACCACAATCTCCACACCCCAGAGCCAGGCTCATATCCTTTCCAAATCTTACCCCAAACTTTCCACTTTGCTCTGCATGATGTTTGTGGTTCAGCTCTGCCCATTTGGACTCTGGATATTTCTCCGACTACTTAACTCTTCTTAGAATTGGATTGAAAGGCTATTTTTTTAATTTAATTTTTTTGACTAGAGAAATTGTAGGTTTACAGAAAAATAATACAGAAAATGTAGAGTTCCATTACATCCCCACCTCATCATTAATACCTTGTATTAGTGTGGTACCTTGTTACAACTGATGAAAGGATATTATTATAATTGTTCTATTAACTATAGTCCATGGTTCACATTAAGGTTCATTTCTTGTGATGTACAGTCCTATTTTTTTAAATTTATTCTAATAACATGTATATAACTGAAAATTTCCCCTTCAACCACATTCATATATGTAGCTCAGTTCTGTTAATTACATCCACAATGTTGTGCTACCATCACAACCATCCATTACCAAAACTTTTCCATGCCCCCGAACAGAAATTCTGTACCAATTGGGCATTAACTCCCCATTTTCTACCCCTCCTCCCCAAATCCTGGTAACTTAGATTTTAGTTTCTGACTCTATGATTTGCTTATTCTAATTTTCTCATATTTTCTCATATCAGTGAGATCATACAATATTTTTCCTTTCGTATTTGGCTTATTTCACTCAACATGATGTCTTCAAGGTTTATCCATATTGTCACATGTATCAGAAGTTCATTCCTTTTTATCACTGAATAATATTCCATTGTACTTATATACCACATTTTGTTTATCTATTCTGCTGTTGATGGGCATTTGGGTTGCTTCCATCTTTCACAGTTGTGAGTAATGCTGCTATGAACATCAGTGAGAAAATATCTGTCCAAGTCCCTGCTTTCAATTTTTTTGGGCATATCCTTGAAGTGGAATTGGCAGGTCATATGGTAATTCTATTCATAACTTTCTAAGAAACTGCCAACCCGTCAAAGGGCTATTTTGCTTTGCTCTTTCGGAACTTTCTTTTACTTAGTTTGAACATGTATAGAGCCAGTTATTTTTTAAAAGCTTCTAAATAGCCCCATTGTCTTTTTCTATTTGAATGAACATTGGAAAATTTTTAATGTAAAATGTGAATTGAACTTAATGGCCCATTCAGTTTTTGGAGACTGGCTTTATGTAACTTCATGTGTTGGAAGTCCACTTGTTCACATCCAAGTCAGCTAGTCGACAATGATTCAATGAGGTCTTTCTATCTTGCAGAGTTGTTTGAATTTTGGGAGAAATTTTAATAGTATTTTCTCCCTCTGATGTGCCAATAGTAGTGTGTATGTCAAAACCTTCTGTAGTGAGTTGAACTGTGACCCCCAAAATTTGTGTTCACCTAGAACCTCAGAATGTAACTTTATTTGGTATAGGTCTTTGTAGATGTAATTACTCAAGGATCTTGAGATCAAATAATCCTGGATTTGGTATGGGCCCTAAATCCAATGACTTGTGTTCTCATAAGAGGAGGAGAGGACAGAGGCACACACTGATAAGAAGGACATATGAAGATGGAGGCAGAGAATGCAGTGATTCAGCTGAAAGCCAAGCAATGCCAAAGATGGCTGGGAGCCACATGAAGCTAGGAAGAAAGAAGGAAGGATTCTTCTTTAGAGCTTTCAGAGGGAGCATGGACCTGCCAGCATCTTGAACTTGGACCTCTAGTCTTCAGAACTGGAGAGAATAAGTTTCTGTGGCTTTAAGACACCTCGTCTGGGGTACTTCTTTATGGAAGCCACCAGAAATGAATATACCTTTCCAGTCTGGATTCTCAAACTCCAGTAATCTAGCAGGATAATAAATAAAGACCCAGAAGCTATGAGAAAGGGACTTGAGTTTCAAATCCCAGTAACTAGCTACAAAACACTGAGCAAGTTTCTTACCCTTTTCTGAGCCTCGGTTTCCTTATCTGTAAAATGGGGAGAGAAATGCCACCTCACAGAATTATGGGAATAATTGATGATACTATGAGCAAGTGGCATACAGCATGACTGGCATATAAAAAATGCTTAATAAAAAGTTCCTATTATTTTCAATCTTCTGACAAGATGCAGTTCAGTTTCCTGCAAGGAGGCTGCACTTTCTTTCCTTTTGACTGGATATTTATGAGCTTAGTCTCCCGGTACTGGTTAGCTCATGCTTACCCAAAGCTATGACCAGCAATTATAGATGCCCATACTTGTAATCAAGAAAATAAATTACATCAGTGTGTATGGGTGGACCAAATCTTTCACAAGATGAAGTTCATGGGTGAAAAATTACACGAATGAGCAATGACGAGTGGGTATGATTAAAAGAGCTGGAGCTCTGGAGTCACTGCCTGACCATAAGCAAGCCTTTCAACTGCTCTGAGATTTAGTTTCATCGTCTGCAAAATGGAATAATATATTGTGTCCTCCCTGGGGTTATTGTGATGACGGTCGTTTAGATAATATGTAAAGATCTGGCTCCAGCCTGGGACACAGTAGACTCCCTGCAAATGATCATTTTCAACTCCCCTTCTGTGGAAAAAGGATGGGACAGTTCTACCCCATACTCCCCTCGCTAAAGCATGCATGCGTGTGGAGTTTTATTTCTGAGAACGACGGTGTCATGTATCATTAATAGGCAGTGATTAGGGTAGGCTGTTATCCTGAGCCCAAGGGATTCGTCGCCTGCTCCCATATATCTAATTAATCTCACAGCCATGTCCTGATTTCCGAAACAAGAGGCCACTTTTTAAATTCCTACAGAATGCATATTTCATTTTCTTCTTCCATGCACATTATTAACTTTTAAAATGGACTTTAAATATGTCATACCACTGCCAAAAAACAATAAAATAAAATTAAGTTAAAATAAAAATAAAATAAAGTAAAATAAAATAATAAAATAAGTAGACTTTGTTCTGGCTGAGTTTGCCTGGCCTTCTTGGCTGACGACTTTGCTGCTTGTACTGATGGGCTCCTTAAATCCTCATGAAGCTTTTTGTGCCCATCAACACCCCAAACCTCCCCTTTCGGTCCCTGGGAGAAAAGCGCTTCTAAGAGCTGGGGGAGTGTATGAGGGAAAAGCCTCAGAGTTATCCTGGCTGAGTTTGGCATTTGCTTCAATCTTTGATCTCGAATGCAGAAAAGTGTCAGCCAGACCGAATCATTTTATAGATAGGCTCGCAGAAGTGGAGTGGAAGGACTTCATGGTTAATTGATTAAAACTTTCCAAAGAAGAAGCAAGATCAAAGGACCACTGGCTGGTTTTATTTTTCTCTGGGGGTCACATGCCACGTGGGCAACACAAATGACCTTGGGCGTGAGAGTATTCAAAGACCAGTGTGTGTTTGTTTTATTCCAAAATACAATTTGTGTTTCCCAGGGCATCCTGGTGACAGGTTGTGTTGTGGGCTGCTCGTGGTGCTAGTCTGTCCTTAGCAGGGGCCTCCAGTGAACAGCAACTGTGAGCAGAAGGGCACGACCCGGTCACGCTGCCATCAGCACCTCTTTCTGCCAAACCCCAAGGAAACAAGCTCTATTATGTTACTGGAAGGCAAAGACTGCAGTTTTCCCTCTATCATTTTTTTTTGTTTTTCTTCCTATTTCCAGTAAGAGTCAAGAAGAGGTTTCCAAAGTGCAGTCCCTGGAACTGACACAAAAGGAAGTCTAGAAGACTGCTCACTGTGCTAAACTGTCCTGATAAGAGGCAGGAATCTGCTGGGTGAAAATTTTTTATAAAAGTCCTCCAGATACTGGAAACTTTGTAGAGATGAAAGAAGTGATGACAAGAGAGGAACTGCTGTTGAGTGATCATGATACACCATCTTTGGGGACACTGAGAATCAGCAACCTAATAAAAGCTGCCATTTATCAAGTAGTTGCCATTCGCCAGGTGCTAGCTCTCAA
This sequence comes from Choloepus didactylus, assembly GCF_015220235.1. Classification (NCBI taxonomy): domain Eukaryota; kingdom Metazoa; phylum Chordata; class Mammalia; order Pilosa; family Megalonychidae; genus Choloepus; species Choloepus didactylus. Next base: position 21,133,850 of record NC_051309.1, read on the forward strand.
TGCTAGCAGAGAAACCCTGCAGGGTTTTACTAGTTCTACTTCATAATGGACAAAACTGAGGCCAGAGAGAGTAGACGATTCCTTTAAGATCAGACAGCTTGAGCTGGGATTTGAACCCATGTTGATCTGGATCTCAAGTCCACACCTTCTCAGTCACCCCTCGGCTGTGTCTGATTTCTCACTGACATAATCCAGGCAGGCAGGTGCTGGAGAAGCCCCCTCCCCCAACTTGCCGAATGTGAGACACCCCCAGTGCTCTCTCAGAGCTTTTATTTCTAAAGATATTTGAGTGTTTTTCCTACTGAAAGAACATTTAGTTCTTGGGCAGGGAAGTTCTTATCATTGTGTGGAATATGATGAGTGGGAATTTTACATCCTCTTAGAAGCCTTCCATTCTCCACACCTCCAGAATAGTTTAAATGAAGCTCTTTTTTGCTTCCTGAAGACATGCTGCATCCTTCCTTCTTAGCACTTAGCACCCTTCTCTGTAATTACTAATTTACCTCTCCACTGTAAACACCTGGAGGTCCTGAGTCATCTTATTCAACTTTGTGTTCTCAGATGAAGCAAAAGTCTTCACTCAGGGTAGTCAAATGACTGAATGAGGACAGACAGACAGACACACTTGAATAAGACCACTCTCACCATATTTACTGTCCTGCCAGTTAACAGCAGGTGCAGTTCCGAGAATTAGGAACAGAAGCTGAAAGGAGGAGCTGAAGTTCCAAAACAAATGAGAATTTGGTCAAAATGCTTGACTAATTCCTAGAGAGCAGAAAAGAAGAAGGCACCCATAAGATGCAGGAAGAACTAGTGCCGACGGAGAGAAAGCCAGACAGGGTGGCTGCAAAGAGACCCCGTCCAAAGTGGGCAGGACGTGGGGTGGCTGAACAGAGCCTGTCTGCCTGGCAAGACTCTTTGGTACTGGAAAATCAGAAGCCTTCCATTGAAAGCTTGTGTTTTCCCGCATTGTTTCTCTTGCCTTTGCTATTGTTGATGTTTTATGGGACACAAAGAATATGATCAACGTTCACAGAGCCCTGGCTTTACCATGCATTAGCTGGGATACCTCAAGCAATTAATAGAAATGCTTAGTTTCAGAGTCCTTTAAGTTAGGCAAAATAATACAAAGCTGAAAGGGTTGTATATAGTAATTAGGTGAGATGTTACGTGGCAAGTGCTTTGCACTGCTCCTGGGACATAATTACACACTCATAATTGGTAGTTATTTTCAATACTACTAATAATTATGATATTAATTTTAACTCTATTAGTAATGACCATTTGTTGACTGCTAACTATGCACCAGACACTTTGCATGTGTGACTTCCCTTCATCCTTGATCCTGACGGCAGTTCCCCCTCTTCCTTCCCCCTTTGCCCGTTCCTGCTGGCTGCGATGCAGATGAGGTTGGGGAGTCCTCTTTGACCCCAAGAAGAAGGACAACACACCAGGGATGGTGGAACAACAAGGCAGGAGGATCCGGGATCCTTGAGACCGGGGAGCTTCCATACCAGCCCTGCACTGCTTCTGCTCAGGCTGTTGCATAAACAAGAATAAATGTGCATCTTGTTTAAGCCACCATTACTTGGAGTCAGTAGTTACTCTGTTATGCTGTTACTCTGCATTTTAGCAGCTGAACCTATACCCTAACACACCCCAGGTAGAAGGAAATCTCCGTGCCCCAGGCATTATCATTTCAGGACTCCCATAGCTGACATCCAACTGCCAGTATCTCCCTGGTTTTCCCTGGCTGTGGGAGCCCAAGGTGTCCACTGCATAGCAGGCCGGACACGCCGGGCAATTACTGCCTCCAGGGAGCTGTGCTCAAGCGACCTCTAAAAGACTTGGTATATAAACCCCTAGCTTGCTTGCCCCTCAGAGGGGAGGGAGCCCCTGCTCCACTGGCTGCCAGGACTCCCAGTTCTTTTAGGCATCATTTACCCACAGTGGCAACTTCCTGAATAATGCGGCTTTTATCACCTGCCTTCCCTTCCCAGTCTCACATCCTCATCATCCTGCCAATGTGTCTTGGGATCACCTTCCAAATAAACCACTGGCAGATCCATTTTTAAATGGGAAAAAAATGAGGTTTAGAGTGGTTAAGTAATACAAAGTTAATACAGTAGATAGTGGCAAGGTGAGAATTCCAACACAGGACCACCTGACCACAAAATCCACCACATGGTCCAACATCTAGTGCACTGGGATTTAGAGATTTTTAAGCAGCTCCCTTCCCTTCCCTCCCATTCCCTTCCATTCCCTCCCCTTGCCTCCTCTCCCTTTACCTCCTGTCCCCTCCTCTTCTCTCCCCTTGCCTTCCCTCTCTTTTTCTCTCTCTCCCTCTTCCCTCCCTCTCTTTTTTCCTTATTTTTTTTATCTTGCTTACATCCCTTAGAATTGAGAATACTAGTCTACTTTTTTGTGCTAAGATGAACCATTGGCAGGAATCCAATGGTTTTGCGCATCCAATCCAGAGTTTCATGTAAGGAACAGGCTTTTCTTGAGGGAGGGTTGCACTGAGGGAACCCCCAGAAGTAGTAAACCCGAGTTTGCTATTTCAATAGCTATAATCCACTTTGTCTAAAACCCACACAGTTCTGAGTTTTGTCTTAACAAAGGTGATCTTGTTCTTTTCTGTGAATACCAGAGATAAGAGTGACAAGTTCTGAGTAGCTGTCTCAGGAAGGAGAGAGTCTGTCAGCTAACTAAAGGCTCTGTTGGAGTAAAGCTCAGGAAAACATGTGAATGAGATGACAACACAGCTTCTCAGACCCTGTTCCTTCTCACTCGACTCTCTTCTCCCATCATCCAGGCTGGAAAGTTTAGACTGTGTCTTAGTTTGTCAGGGCTGCTATGACAAAATGCTACAAACTGGTTGACTTAAATAGCAAGAACTTATTGGCCCACAGTTTTAAAGGGTAGAAGCCCAAAATCAAGGTGTCACATGCCATGCCTTCTCCAAGTTCAGTAGCATGCTGCTGGTGGCTTGCTGGCAGTCAATCTCTGACTCGATCACATGACCATCTGTTTCTTTCTGTCTCCTACTGTGGCTTGTTCTCCCATGTCATAATTTCCTCTGCTTATAAGAACTCCAGCCATACCATATTAGCCCACCCAGATTCAGTTTGGTCTCCTTTTAATAGGCTCTCCAAAGATCCTAAGTATAAATGAGTTCACATCACCCAGACTGGAGGTTAAGATTTAAGCATGTCTTTGTGGGGGACATGATTCAATCTACCACAGACTGTGGACTCCTTCATGGCAGATTGTGTTTTATCCTTCTTTGCAGTCCCAGAACCAAAGAAGGAAAAGTATGCATGATTTTGCAATGCCTCTTACATGCTGTGCCTGATCCAATGCTCATGGCTGACTCTTTTCCATAAATATAAAGGCAATTTGCAGATCATGTATTTTTGATGACAGTCATAAGTAGTTGCAACATATTCATCCATCTAGCCATCCAACAAGTGCTTATTGCACACACACTGTACTATGATAAGCAACAGGGAGAAAGTCCAAGGAGGAAAGCAAAACATATTATCCCAAGTAGTAAATGATGCATTGGTGAAGACCTGCAATTCTGAATAGCAACCAAGGGTTCAACACTAAAAAAAAAATCAGGGATGTTAAATCTCTAGAAGCAACTTAAGACTCAGTGCCAGGTGACAGCAACAAAAGAAGAAATAAACGTTTCATGAGAGAGTTAGGTTTAAAGCTGCTGCTTGAAGCGTTGTCCATATGGATAAATGTCTCCATATGAATAAGAGGTAGAGAGAAATGTGCATAGTGAGTGAACACAAATGTGAACCCATTTGTAAACAGGATCTTTGAAGATGTTATTAAGGTGAGGCCAAACTGAATCAGGGTGAGCATTAATCCAATATGACTGGAGTCCTTTTAAGTGGAGGAAATTTGGACACAGGAAGAGGAGACAGAAGGAGACAGATGGCCATGTGACAGAGGCAGACACTGAGTTATAGACTGCTGTAAAGCCACCTCCAGAATGCTACAGACTTGGAGAAAAGCATGGCCTACCAACACCTTGATTTGGGATTTCTAGCCTCTAAAACTGTGAGACAATAAATTACTGTTGTTTGTGTCAACCAGTCAGTGGTATTTATTACAGCAGCCCAGGCAAACCAGCAAGACATGAGTCTGAAAAGAAAGGGGGATGCTCAGATCAAGGAGCAGAGAAAAATAAAATGAAAGGCAAATTAGCACAGATTAAGATTCTGACTTAGATTCAGACTCACTTGCAGTCAAACCACAACAGCTCTGCCATTTCCTAGCTGGGTGATTTTGAAGTCAATTGACCTCTTCAAACTTATTTTCCTTCTCTCTAATATGGAAAGGTGATAATACTCACCTCATAGGGCTTCTATGAGAATTAAATGAGATAAAGTATGTAATGTGGTTAGCACGGCACCTGACACAGAATAAGCAGTCAACCTATGCCTATTGTAATCATCATTGTTTATTATTTCTGATAGTACTATAGTCACAGAATTCTCTCCTTTATTCAGAGCACTACAGAGGATGCTACAAGCAATATAAAAATTTAGATACTCCTTACACTTAAGCTGCTAAAATTTCAAAGGAATTATATTATTCCTATCTACATAGAATAATAGAGTGAAAACTTCAGTTAGCTGTTTCTATTGATCTTTTACTATAAATGTTAGATTTTCTAAATAAATATATGACATTACCCTATTTCTACCATTTTCACTTCTACTTTATGCAGGAGACTGTGGGGGTGCATAGATACATTAGTGACCTCTTGTCTTAGAAAATGTGGGATCATTTGACTCTAATACTAATTACACTGGCAGAGAGCAAGTTGCGACATTGCACTAAAAAAAAAGTGCTTAGCAGCCCAGCGCTACCCATCTCGGCTTCTATAAGGATCAGACCCCAAGGGCGATTGTTCACCTCTTGCCTGACTGTGACGTTGCAGATAGAGTCTTAAACTGAACTTTTTAACACGTTGTGAAAAAACTTTGTAATTTTAAATCTGTTAAGTCATTGCTTCTCCCCAAGCAGGAGAGACTGGGAGGCAGCGCTCCTGTCAAAGTCTCGCTGGTGAATTCCTCGGGGTTACTCTTCCAGCTCACGGAGTCATTCATCATTTTAGCAAGCATCCTCAGAGGGGGCCCCCGGTGATTTACATGCTCCAGTTAAAACATGATGCCTCTCATGATGTTATCATCATTTCGGCTCACGGATTTGAATGCTTTCAGGGAGAGGACTTTTTTCACCCTTTCTTAGATGATGAACAACTCTCAGACAGATTATATTGTACTTGTCAAGTAAAAAGATATAGGTATGTTTTCTTAAAGATAAACAGCTCAGCCACCACAGCTAGTCAGCCTAGCAACAGGAAAATCTTGTCCCCTGAGAGTTAACCAGTATCCCACCTGGAAAAGATCATCAAACTTGCTTGGTCTTTTCTTCTTAGTTTATGTCATGATGAATTTTCTCCTATTGTTTCACCAGGCTATTCATTCTCTAACAGGGGTAACCTGAATAAAGCAAAAAGTCTGCTTCTATTCTCTATTCCAATGAATCTGCAAGGTATCAAGGCTCAGATTTAACCTCCTTTTACCTTTAGTGATTCGAGCTCTGCACTCTGCCCCGTCCACAGGCCGGTTGATGGAACAGGTGTTTTCCTTTCCCCAAGCCTGTCTTGGAAGATTCATGTGGCTTCTGTGGGTAGTGCACCCTGCCAAGGTCTTTGGACACCAAACCATGAACTTCTAAGAGGCATGTGGTAGGCTAGTACCCACTTTCCCTCAAAGAAAGATGCCCACGTCCCAATCCCTGGACTCTGTGAATGTGCCATTTTACATGGTAGAGGGGAACTAAGGTTGCAGATGGAACTAAGGTTGCTAATCAAATGACCTTGAGATGGGGAGATTCGTCTGGATTATCCAGGTCCCAATGTCATCACAAGTGTCCTTAAAAGTGGAAGAGGGAGGCAGAGTGTCAGTTCAGAGTCATGTAATGTGAGAAAGACCCCACTGATCATTGCTTGTTTTGAAGACAGAGGAGGAGACAAGCCAAAGAAAACAGGCAGATTCTAGAAGCTGGAAGCAGCAAGAAAATGGATTTTCCCCTTGAGCTGCCAGAAGCATAGCCCTGCCAACAACTTGATATGAGCCCAGTGAAACCCATTTCAGACTTCTGACCTCCAGAACTGTAAGATAATAAATTTGCATTGCTTTAAGCCACTAAAGTTGTGGTAATCTGTTGCAACAGCCATAGGAAACTAATAGGAGGAGGCAACAAATTTTGTCTTCCACTTGGGCATTCAACCAAGTGCTCACAGTAAGTAAATGTTTGGTGGATGAATGAATTGTGTCCCAGAATTCCAAAGCAAACTTCCCTTCTCTTTTACAAAGTCACAGATCTCTCCAATATGCCCTGGGTTCCTAATTCTTCTCTGTAGGAATTCTAGTTCTCCTTTCATTTGCTCAACAATTGACTACCATTCCTTGAGCTCTATTGAACCAGTCTGTTCACATTGACAGTTTTGGCCCCTGTCCCAGATTTTCCTAGATGATTCATCATTACTTCAAAGAAAAGTGCCAATGCCTTTTTTCTACTTCTCTAGAGAGCCTCATCCCTGATCCTTGCTGCACACTTGGTGACCCAGCCTTCCTATAATGCCTGGAGTTTTCCAAACACACCATTTGTTTCATGCGCCTATGACACATGTGCTATGTTTTCTGATGGACACTGGACACACCCCTATTTTTCCTTCAAAAATGGCATCATGTAGTACTTCCAGGAGACTTCTTTGACTTTTTGGATAAAATTACTGAAATCTTCTTGTGGTGTTCAGTTTTAAACTTCTTTAGTGTATTCTACTGATGCACTCATTGCTTACTATTTAACTTTGTTTCCTTGTTTTCTTCTCCCTCATTTTGGCATCTACAACTCATGTCCAGTAACTGAATCTGTTATACAGCAGGCATTCAGTCACTGTGTAATGAGTTAATGAATAAGTGGGATGCAGGAATCTTATCCTTGGAATCTTAAAGTGACAAGATATATATCTATGTTAGGAAGAAGAGATGTAATTTTCACCTAAGAATGAAGCAACCTCTCTCATAGTGTTCTGAAATATAGGAAGAAGCAAAACATGTTTTTTAAATAGTATGTTTTTTCACTAATACAAATTATCAGTATATTGTTAGAAGAAATTCTGTTTAAATATTTTGAATTGTAGGTTTGATAGTTAGTGTATGGTATTTAATTCAGAGTAGAACTTTTATGTGATTAAGATTTTATTGTGGGTGTTTTCCTTTAGTATAAAGGAAACTGAGAGAAAACAAATGACATTCCTAAAGCCAGGGAACTGTGTTTAATGGAATGAGTTAAAATCATTGGCTTGTAAGACAGTGGATTCTGAGAAAAACATTTCTTCCATGACTTTTCTTTTTTTCTCATATCTGTGGAAACCTCTTTGGAATGAGCATAGGTTGAGAGGAGGAGGTTAAGGTCAAGTTTATATAACTGAATCAACTGACTTGATGATTATTTTGGCTGCCCATATGATTGATTTGTCTGTGTCACTTGGAATTAATCAGGAGAAAGCTCAGGTAATCGGATCAGTGGAGCCAAGTCTGGTTTGGTGACCACATGTGATATGGCTAAGGAGTTATTTTCTTCACATGCCATGTCTACTGATCATCAACCAAAAGGGGAGCTCACTGGGTTTTCCCCATGGAGCTGTGATTGAGGGTGGGGGTAAGTTTTCATTCCTGATAGAGTATAAAGGAAACAGCAATAATGCACTTTGCATATGGTCAATATCATAAAGCCTGTTTTCAGGATTTGGTGGGTTCCATATTTGGAAACCAGAGTTCATCACTGTATTCTTTTCAGTGATATAAACATTCCTATGGATTTTAACAATTTTATTACTTTCTCTTCATCAAAAGAGAAGAATTCATGAATTGCATTTAAAAAAAGTATTCTTCCTGATATCACTTCAAATTAATTCTGTGTTAAAGGCATTTACAAAGACACAGGTCTTAGGTAGACAGGCACCTAAGGGGTTGTCAGATTTAGCAAATAAAAATACAGGGCACTCAGCTAAACTTAAACTTCAAATAAATAACGAATTCTTCTTTGGTGTAGGTATGTCCCACCTATTGCAAAGGATGTACTTATGGTGAAAAACTTCATTACTTATCTGAAATTTAAACTCAGGTGGGCATCTATATTTTATCCGACAAGCCTCAGAGGTATGCACTGGGGACGTGCTATCTCTAATGACTTCATACGACTGCATTTTTAGCAGTCAGTATGGGGACCCAACTAAATGTCCTTTTAATGACCATCTTCAATTATTTGATTAGTGGAGTTATAATTTAAAGGATGATGAATAAGGATGAAGGCCCAAATGTGTTTACTAAAAAGTTAGTGAGTACAGTTTGGAAAGAGGATGACACTAAGTAATGACTTTGGGAATTGTGCTGGAAACCTGTATAACGGTCACACAGTACTTTTATTCCATTTGATATATTAGATGAGATTACTGCCATACAGTGAGAAGAAAAATATACCTCTTGGATATTTTGGTAGCTAAGAGGATAGAGTGAACTTGTTCAAGGAAATGTGGGCATGGAGGAGGATGCTTCGGGTTGGAGTTATCAGAATAGCAATTATCCAAGGAAATCATTTTTTTTTCTTTTTGGAAAATACATTCTGATAATTGAGGTCCAGGAGGAAACCACCTGGCTCATCCAAAATGACCTTCAAAATGCAAATACCCAAGTGATTTATGTCATTTTTAAACTGTATATTTCTAGTTAATAGCCATTGTCTGGCTTATTTGGAATAAACAGCTGGCTCTTATAATTGTGATTATGGGATTTGGATTGATAAAAAGAAGACACTGTTCTCTGAAATGTTTCTTGTACACCTTAATAAACAACTCTCCCTCCCCTCAACTATCAGACCACCACCCCACTTTTAATCATAGACTCTGTCTATATAATGCTAAAAAAGCCAGCTACAGAGCCAGTGGTTCAGCCAGTGGATATTCTGTCCACAGGATTCCAAGCATAATTTGGAAAAGGAAAAAAACAAAACACATCTGGATCTTTGGTCATGATCGAGAGAGTTGTATCTGTTTTCATCTTGGATACTTGGCCTTGTGTAGACTAAGAAATAAATTCACGGGAACAAAAGATTCCTTAAACTGTCATCTGAGGAATCCTTTGCTTCTCTAAACAGGTTAATGCCTAAACCAGGTTTCTCAATAGCTGCACTATTGACGCTTTGGACCAGGCGCTTCTTTATTGCATGGGTGAAGGGCTGTCTTGTGCATTATAGCATGTTTCTCAGCCCCCTTGGCCGCTACCCACTCAAAGCCAGAAGCAGCCCTCCTCCTCAGTTGTGACAGCCAAACCTTGCCAATGTCCCCTGGGGAGAGGAGCAGAATATCTCTCAGCTGAGAACCACTGTCCTGAACTATCCAATACCAATAGTTTTATCCTTGTTCCAATTAGCATGGGGGTGAGAAGGCAGTAAAAGCCGAGTTTAATCCAGGGCAGGTGTGCTGGTTTGGATGTATTATGTCCCCCCAAATGCCATGTTCTTTAATGAAGTCTTGTGGGAGCAGACATATTAACAGTGATTAGGTTGAAACCTTTGGATTGCGTTGTTCCTGTGGAGATGTGACCCACCCAACTGTGGGTAATACCTTTGATTAGATTATTTCCATGGAGGTGTGGACCCACCCATTCAGCATGGGTCTTGATTAATTTACTGGAGCCCTATAAGAGCTCAAACAGAAGGAGCTCGCTACTGCAGCCAAGAGGGACATTTTAGAGATGGCTGTTGAAAGCAGACTTTTGCTAGCCCAGAATTTGCCTGGGAGAAACTAAGTGAATACCCCCAGATGCCTAGAGAGAAATGTTCTGGGAGAAAGTCATTTTGAAACAGAAACTTGGAGCAGACGCCAGCCACGTGCCTGTGCCTTGCCAGCTGACAGAGGTTTTCCGGACACCATCGGTGTTCTTCAGTGAAGATATACTCCTGTCAGTGCCTTAATTAGGACATTTTCATGGCCTTCGGAACTGTAAATTTGTAACCAAATAAAACCCCTTTATAAAAGCCAACTCATTTCTGGTATTTTGCATAATGGCACCATTAGCAAACTGGAACAGCAGGTAACAGAGTGTCTGGGATGGGAATAGGATAAGATAGTGGAGAGTAGGAGGGTAACAGGGAAGTCACATCTATTTCTATGAATTCATTCATCTACTCATTCATTCATTCATCCAATATATGTGTATTTGGGGGCATACTAAGTAGAAGGCACTGTTTTGAGAGCAGGGAACTCCGTAGGAAAGCAAACACAAACTTTATGTTCTCCTGGAGCATATAGTGTAATGGGTAGAGAAGCATAAATAAGAAGATATCTAATGTATTTGGTGCTGATAAATGCCGTGTTGAGAAATAAAGCAGAGAAAGAGAATGGAGTGGTGGAGGAGGGTATCAGTCAGGGTTTGGTTAAGAAAACAGAAAGTACAGTTATTTTAACAAAGACAATGTCCTAGGGAGGGAATGGGTTAATAAGGTGTTAGAGGACTACAGAGGTGAAAAGAAAATGCAGTAACACAAACACAGTAATTTCAGGACGCCTCTGCTCTAGAGCTGAGCAACAAAGGGACCAGGTTGGAATTACCAGAACCTAGAAGCTTAGGAAAGATGCCCATGAGGATGGGTCCCAGATGCCTGAGGACCTTGCCTGGGTGGCTGCTGTGGGTGCTTATGGGGCTGGATGAAGTCTTCTGGGGGAGGCGCACTAGCTGCCTGGGGCCAGTGCATCTGAGGATAGTGTCCAGGCTACTGAAAATATGGAACAAATAACCAACTGCTGAGCTTAAAGGAAGGGCAAGCAAACAAAAACAGCCCATTGCTCTCCAGCACCTCTGGGCCTTGCAGGCTCTCTTTCTCAATCTCTATCGCCCCCTAATGTCAGAATTTAATAGGGAGCCTGCTAGCATAGGGGGATTGTGATCTGCCCAGAGTACAGATGCAGAGACAGAGGCTTCAGAACCAGCAGGGGAAGGCTGCTATTTTATATATGCATCTTTAGAATCCATCCCCACTCCAGTTCAGAGAAGGCGCCTGGTCACGTTTCAGAAAACTCAACCACAACACTGCAAACTCCTACAAGGCAGGGGGAACCTTTTATTTATTTTATATTATCTCATACTTTTTATTAATCAAATGAATGAATGAAATGATACCTTACATAGAATGCTGCTTGCTATTTTTCTGAATTAACTCATTTAATCCTATACTCAGAATTCACACTGTAGAGTTTAAAATTGAACACAAATATTCTGGAAATTAAGCTGTAGCTGAAATATCACTAGTCCACACAAGGGGAGATAATATCATTAGTAACTTTTCAGTTCGTGCTATATTGATTACCAGCTCTGTGTGTGTGTATGTGTATGTGTGTGTGTGTAACTGTGTACAATTCAATCTAATGCAATAAATATTAATTGGGTGGCCATTAAGTAAAAATCTCGGTGTCAGATGCTACATAGTACTAGAAAGATTTAAACCCTGTCTCTAAGGACTCAGAATATTGATTCTTATATGTGCCATCTGGCATATATCACAATTTTCACAAAGCTTTTTCTTTGATTTGTTGAGGGCTCTTGAATCCTATTCTTTTCTTTTTTTAAAGCTATTAACAATGCATGTCTATCCCTACCTCCCTGCAGTCCCCACATGGTCTCTTTTATGAACAGAATAAAACAGATTTCCTCTCAGAAGTAACCCTTCAGTAGAAATTGTCTAAAGAGTGAAATTAACTCCTTCAGGCCCTCAGGGCACCATTACTAAATGTTCTGTAAAACTCCTTCCTAATTACTACCTGGAGAGACTCTTGGCCTCTGGAGAATAGTACCAACTATGTATAATACGTATAATACATTTATTCGTTCTCTGAAGAGAAAGAAAACTAGGAGATGCTTATTCATAAATAGGAATAGGAAAGTGGTGCGGGCAGGGGGAGTGTAGGCCCCAACTCACTTTAACTTGACTCCCCATACAGCTATGGAATTGACTCTTCCAATGGAAGGGTGCAGGAGAAGGCGGGGTGGGGGAACTGGAGGCTGCCTGGCCTAGGGTTGTTATGCTAATTTTGGTCGTTAAAGGTGACCTTCCTTAGCTATTCACCAAACCCACTGATTACAACCAAATGTCAGATGCTTTTAAATTTAACCATGGATCTTGCCTCTTTCCCTTCAGAGAAGCACTCTACTGAACATTAATACTTTCTCCCCCGCCACCCCCCCCCCATTCCCCCATTGCTTAAACAGGTTTTTAAGGCCCAAGGAATACCTTGGTCAATATTTGTGGTTTTTAATATTTCCTACTCTAGGCTTTTAGGAAGGATCACCCACAATGCTTTTTGGGCTACTTCATTATTGACATTCCTAAGATCTTCTCTGTTTATCTTACCAAGGGCCCTGATGCATTTGAAATTCTGAAATTTATCTCTGAAAAATTTTCAAAAAGGACCCATAGTATTATCCAAGCCTCACATGATTCCTAATCATGAATCTCCCATGCAGTCTGGTAATCACTGAAAGACCATTATAAACCACACTGGATGTTCTGTAAGATTAGGAAAATCTAGTGTTAAATATAATACAAAGAAAAAGAAAAGGTGATGATTTAAATCCTGGGCCTCCAAGCAAATTTCCGTAGGGCGATCTCTTTTTCTTTACTTTGAAGTAAAAGTTTATAGCTGAAAGGCTCTCACTTGACATTCCCAAGCCCTCCTAGTGTTTTTGGATGTCAGTATCATGAAAATTCAAATGGTCTATTATGTGGGGTCAAAAATAATTTTTCAAAACAGCTCAGCAAATGTATTATGTTATATTCATTCCCTTCCACTTATGATTTGGTCAAGATAAGCATTCCAAGTCAATGCTGAGTTTTGTCTGATCATATTTTTGCACGTTTCAATGCTGATTCTATTCCCTGCTTTTAACTGTATATAACAATAAAGAGAATAATTTTGCTAGCAATTGAATTATAAAAGGTGTTCAGTTCTCCACTAATAAAACCTCTGTCTTGTTCAACATCACCAGTAATAGCCTTCATATTTTTCCTCTCTTCAGTTTGCCAACTGACAATAGAAAAACATTAACTGGGGTTGAATCCTGCAAAGCATAAGAAGAGATAGTTACTTAGCGCCATCAAGTGGTTAAAATGTAAAATTGGACCAAAGCTTTTGAATCTTCCTTTCCCTGTAACATACTAGAGAAATAAATGCTGGTGTGTATTTTATCTACCCATTTAAACTGTTTTATTCCTTTAAACTTTTGAATAAAAATCCTAAGAGATAATAAATATATATTTTCTTGTAACTCCACTATTCATATCTCAAAAATAATGTCAGGTAAGAGTATACAGGTAAAAGCACAAATGGAAAGCAAGAATTGACAATTATCTGGCAGCCATTCCAGAGAAGAAAGATAATCGGGAAGATTTTATCCCAACTTTGTTTGACCTTAATTAGAGAATATATATAGACATCACAGATGAAACTAACTGTCATTTCCTTGCATTCTCCTCTTTGTACCTGCTCAAACTATTCCCGGCACTGATCTCTGTCTTTAAACTTAACAGTGTAGGAATTGAAGACCAAACTCAGCCAATGCCTCCCAAATAGGAACAAATATCTTAGAGATTCTGGGGTTGAAAGTTAGAGTTTGGAACCACAGATTTCCCCCTTTTAAAGAGACTTGATACTGCTTTTTAACGCTGCTCTGTTGGGCAACTGGAATCTACTCCAAGCACAGAGCAATCAGGTGAAATACATGGAAAGAAATATGTGTACACATTGCTCAGTCAGTGGAAATGCAACACTGAAGTTGTATAATTTATATTTATTTCAAAATTGTTGAAGTTCTAAACCCAGGGTCCACAGTTCCCTTATGAAAATGAATTGGGAACCGATAGGTAATCTGCAAAGTAAATATCCTTTAAAGCTTTAGAACATTTTGAAAATCAAAACAAAGGCAATCTCTTAGAATAATTTTTATTGCACATTTCACCAGTTTAAAACACACACTATATGTGTATATATATATTTATAAATTTTTAAAAATATTTTACCATATATATTATATATTATTGAAAAAATAAAATCAACATTTTTAAAAGTTGAGTTAAGAGAAAACTCTGATACTTACTTCATCATCCAATGGGCTGTTCATATCCAATTTTGGAGACCACTGTTCTAAAAGACATTGGTTGGGCTACTGAAAGTTTGTGAGTCTCCTGAAATTATACATAAATTTGGGGTAGATACATATGGATATGATTTTTATTTTAGGAAGGGGCTTACTGTTTTCCTCTGATTCTAAAGGGCGCAGGCTACCTAAATAAGAAAGAGGCCCTGCTCTATGTGTATGGCTCATTTCCAAGAGACTATAGAATTTCAGATCTGGAAAGAGTTTTCAAAACTCTCTAATGATCTTTATGTATAAGGACATTGAGGCCCAGAAAAGAGAAAATTAGAGGTAGTGCAAGAAACTGGACTAGTATTCTTCTAAAAGAGCATTCTTAATGTTTTGCTCTGTAAATATACATATACTGCCTAGAAACCCTGAGGTTTCCAGGATGCTGTATTAATTCCAGACCTTACAAAAGTTGTATGAAATGAATTAATAAGGGTGTTTTGTCACCTTTGTTGTCAATCTGGTCATTGCAATCTTTAGGGGATAGGCTTTTGACTTCTAGTTCACAAGCATGTTGAACTGCAGGTGTGTCTTCCCCAACGACATCTATATTAGTAAATGTGTTTGTGCAAGTCATGGGAATTATGTTACAAGACTATAGATCTGTCCACAAGGCATTTGGCAGAAAAGATACATTACATGTAAAGTTATTTCTCTCTCTCTCCAGATCCAACCTGTTACACCCACTGTAACCCACACATATTATTGCCCTTAGAATTCAGTAGGACAATTATTTATTAAGACACATTAGCCACTGAAGAGAGAGCTTCTTGATGATGGAGACTCTGCCTCTTCCTTTTTGGTCTTCAGTGCCCAACATGGCAACAGCACATGGCAGGGGCTAATAAAATTCTGAGGCAGGGAGAAAGGAAGAAAAGGAGTTAGGAAGAAAGGGAGAAAGAGGATTTGAACAAAAATGAGAGGGTATACAGAATAAATGCCAACCTATGTGTCGCCCAACAGTGTTAGAGGAGTTCAAAGGAGGGAGTGGCCATTGCATGCTGTGGGGTCAGAAAAAGCTTAAGTGAAGAGGTAGCTCTTGACCAAGTTTTGAAGAAATGGTAGGAGTTAGACCAATGCAGCTGTCTTGGGAAGGTGCTCTAGGCATCTACTTTCCACCTTCTGTCTTAGTTCTCACCCTTCTCACTCTGCTTAGATCACTGCCATGACCATCTAACTGGCCTTGCTTCCATCTGTCTCTCCCACTCAGTCTACCATCCTTAGAGTAGATAAAGCAAGATTTCTAGTCATGCTATGGCAGCCCTAACATCTTTCAACGGCTCTCCATAATTTTCAGGATATATTTCAAACTTCCTTTCTTCTAGAAACGGCACAGGGAAAGCTTCATTGTGGCTGTCTGCAGTCCTGTGGGACTTGCTTCCTCTGAAGTCAGTAGGGTTCCAATGGTGGCTTGCTGCAATCCATAACTCAATACCTACCTGGGTCATGTGACCATCTGTCTCCTTGTGTCTCCTACTGACTCTGCATCCAAATTTCTTCTGCTTATATGGACTCCAGGCACATCAGATTAAGGCCTACACTGATTGAGTTTGGCTTCACTTTAACTGATAACATCTTCAAATATCCTATTTACATACAAATGAATTCACATCCACAGGTTTGGGAGTTAGGACTTGAACAAGCCTCTGTGGGGGATGTGATTCGATCTGTAAAAACTATGTATGTGCATAAATATACTAGTCAATGCATAGGAAATCATGGTTAGACATTTATAATTTAGTTCATTCAAATTAGCATTCTAGCAAGACCCCCAGTGGCATGCAATGAAAGGAGAATGTTGAATAGGGGAATGATAGAAAATGTATAACAGGGTGTCATTCAAAACGATAACCAGCACTATAGAAGGAAGTGGGTAAGGTGGCAGAAGGTGGAGGGGAAGCTCTGACCAGAATGAAGAAAGTACCCAGCATCCAGCAATTTCACTGGCAAAGGCATGATTATAAAACTATTATTCACTGGCATGGTTTATTGCTGATGGTAGCCTGATACCTTGTATTTTCCTTTGTTACCACCCTATCTGGGAAATGATGGAAATCTATGTTACACTTTTAACATGTGAAAAATAATAGGTAAGGGTATGTGTGCCAGTTTGAATCTATTATGTCCCCCAAAACGCCATGTGCCTTAATGCAATCTTGCAGGGGCAGATGTATTTAGTCGTGATCAGGTTGGAACCTTTGGAGTAGGTTGTTTCCATGGAGATGTGACCCACCCAACTGTGGGTAATACCTTTGATTAGATTATTTCCATGGAGGTGTGGCCCCATCTATTCAGCATGGGTCTTAATTAAATCACTGGAGCCATACAAAAGAGTCATGCAGGCCCAGACGCTTGCTGCAGCTGAGACACATTTTGAAGATAGCCGTTGAAAGCTGGTTCTGACATTTTGGAGAATGCCATTTTGAAACACAACCTGGGAGCAAGCAGACGCCAGCCATGTGCCTTCCCAGCTAATAGAGGTTTCCTGGATGCCAATGGCCTTTCTTCAGTGAAGGTACTCTATTGTTGTTGCCTTACCTTGGACAGTTTATGGCCTTAAGGCTGTAACTTTGTAACCAGGTAAACCACGTTTATAAAAACCAATCCATTTCTGGTGTTTTGCAAAATGGCAGCATTAGCAAACCGGAACAGTATGTTTGCTATGTGGCCAACACAAATGGAATTTTCTTATACTTCATTGGTTTAAATTGTGTTCATCAAGCTTTAGGTAAGGTATCACCTCTTTTGAGAAGCCTTCGCTAATACCACCCCCTCCCCCTTATGGTTAATGATTCCTTTATTGTGTTCCCATAGTTTCCTTCATTTGACTGTTAGCTTTTTGAAGGCAAGAACTTTATCATAGCTATTTCTACATCTTAATACCTAACCCAGTCCCTGGCACATAGTAGGTGCCCTATAAATGCCTATTGCTTGGATGGGTTTATTCTCTATAACATATTCTACCTGCTTTGAAACAATATTTTTGTACCCAACTTTTGATATGCTCTTCATAATTATTATTTGATTGTATCATAAATAAAGATTAAAAGTTGCAAACATAATGGTACAAGAGGAGAGAGAATCTCTTGGAAGGATGGCAAAATCTGACATGAAAGATTTCTTCCTTGAACACATGATGTAATTTCTGTAAAATCGTAGAACCTGTAGCTAATGATCAATGAAAGCTTTGGGAAGCAGATATTAAAAGTAGAGTTTGTATTTCAAGAGGTTCCCCAGGCAAAAGGTAACCAATTAATCAATCAATTTTGCTGTGGGTGCTTTACATTGTACTGGATATACAGAGATTAAAAGATGTCAGACACCATCTCTAATCTCCGTGAGTTTTCATTCTGGTTGGGGAGAGAATATTTCTTCAACCTATTCAACATCTTTCCTGCACTTGGCATAGCTGACCACTCCATCTTTGAAATATTATTTTTTGAATTAGGTGGCAGTTTTTTCCTTGAATTTTGGCTGTTCTGTTTCAACCAATCTCCCGTTTACTACCTCTCAAAGCCATCTTCTCTACTGCCACCAGAATGATCTATCCCAAATGCAAATTTGATCATGCCAGTCCCTCACATTACTGTGACTCAATTGCTGAATATCATTTTAATATTTATGAATGTTTATTTGATACGTAAACAACTGATCATGGCTGTGTTCCAATAAAACTTTCTGGACACTGAAATTTAAACTTCATATAATTTTTTTGTTTCAAATATTATTCTGCTTTTGACTTTTTTCATCCATTTACAAATGTAAAAACCATTATTAGCTCATGGGCTATATAAAACCAGGCAGTGGGCTCGGTTTGGCCTGCAGCCTATAGTTTGTCAACCCCTGTTCTAAGATATCCTGTGGAGTCACATTTTTTCCTTTCAATTATGATTTCCTGTTGCTTAAAGGTTAACATAGTGTACTCCCTGTAATTAATGCCTGCTTTTTACAAACTAAGTGTAATTAGACCATTGGATTTTTTGCTCCAAATTAACCATACCCCCCAGTATTAATGCACTCATTACTCTGGGTTCAACTATATGACCCACTTTCACTAGTGGGGTATTAGTAAACATGGAACAAGAAAAGGCATAAAAGCTTTGTGAAGACATTAGTATTTGTCCTTTTGGAACATTCCCTCTTGGAAGCCAGTTGCCATGTAAGACGTTTAACCATCTTTAGATCACCATGCTAAGAGGAAACCCAAGCCGGTCATTGGAAGGGGTCTCGTGGAGGAGCATAAGGGCACTAGCTGTCAACTAAATGCAGCCAAGTGAGGGAGCTCAGCCAATGCCATGTGGAATCAAACTGCTCAACTGACCGCTTTCCAAATTCCTGATCCAAAGAATCATGAGATACCCTAAATAATTGTTTTAAGCCACTAAGTTTCAGGTGGTTTATTCCAGGCAATGGATAACCAAACCACATTTTACTTTGGTGTTTACATATTATTTCCTTAATTTCTGGCTTAATTTTTCTTACCAATTCACTATCGATCTTAGGCAAGTTGCTGAAGCTTTCCGGGTTTAATTTATCTCAGCATTAAAACAAGGGACCCTGTACTCAGAGGTCCCTAATGATATTTTTAAACCCTAAAAGTTGAAGTTTGTGGGCTAAATATTTTTTATACTACATATGGTTTTAGGACATATCAAATGAACTTAGGTAATATCTTTTAATTTTTTTTCCTCCCTAATAACTGGTTTTTCAAAATTATATAATTAACTTTAGAAGTTTCCAAACAGTTTCAGGCTTTCTGCAATTAGGATTTGCAATAATATACTTCAGTTATGAGAGAATTCATGTAGGAAAAGAAATATGCAAATTGAAAATATTTCTAATCAAACTTTCTCTTAAATATTTTAATTCTAAAGCCACATTTTAAACTGCTTTAAAATTACCTTCACCAATTCATTTAGAAAGTGTTTCCTACTTGAGTTACAAAATTTCATACACTTTTAATTAAAAGAATAATCTCTCCACTACTGCCCATTAATTGTAACCTTCAGAAGGAAGCAATATTTAAACACTTCCCTAGGCTTACACATAGCACTAGATTAGATAGATAGATAGATAGATAGATAGATAGATAGATAGATAGATACATACATACATACATACATACATACATACATAGATACACAGCTAAATGATACATAGATCTAGAATTTGTGTGTATATATATGTATGTGTGTGTAAATACATATATACATATTTTAGTTGGTTTAGTTTAAATTTCATTTACAAATAGAAGAGCATTCTAAAAGTATCACTCTACAACTTCCTATTTCTTTCCTCTTAAATTAGATCATGGACACCAGCCAAGGTCACTACATTCATCTCTCATTCTTTTTTATAGTTGCATAAAATTCATTAAATTTCCAACCATTATCCAATTGATGGACACTGAAGTTATTTTCTTTTTTGCCTTTAAAAACTAATCTGCGCATAGACTCTGCAACTTATATCCCTATGTACCAATTCTTTTATAGCTATGAAAAAGGCTTTAAAATAGCATTGATAAGTTAAGGATTATGTATATTTTTTATTTTAATAAAGTCTGATAATTTCCTTAAAAGGTGGCAGCAACGTACATAACCAAAAAAAAAAAAGCACCCACTATTCTCTATATATGACTCAGTGCCAGGGGGAAATTGATCAATTGATCTGAGGGATAAAAATTTGTCTCATTGTTTTCATTTGCACTTCTCCTGAACATTCTATCTTGTGTTTTTGGATGGAAATAATTTGTATTAATTTTGAAATCATTTTCTAGTGCTACGTATTAAATTACTACAAACTTAGAGGGTTAACCACAAGGCACATTTGTTATCTTACAATTTCTGTGGTCCAGGAATCCTGGCATGGCTTAGCTAAGTCCCCTGTTCAGCTTCTCCAAAGGCTGAAATCAATTCAATGGTCAAGCTGATAACTCATCTGAAGGCTCAACTAGGAAAGGATCCATTTTTTTTTTCTTTAATCATTTTATTGAGATATATTCACATACCACGCAGTCATACAAAACAAATCGTACTTTCGATTGTTTACAGTACCATTACATAGTTGTACATTCATCACCTAAATCAATCCCTGACACCTTCATTAGCACACACACAAAAATAACAAGAATAATAATTAGAGTGAAAAAGAGCAATTGAAGTAAAAAAGAACACTGGGTACCTTTGTCTGTTTGTTTCCTTCCCCTATTTTTCTACTCATCCATCCATAAACTAGACAAAGTGGAGTGTGGTCCTTATGGCTTTCCCAATCCCATTGTCACTCCTCATAAGCTACATTTTTATACATCTGTCTTCGAGATTCATGGGTTCTGGGTTGTAGTTTGATAGTTTCAGGTATCCACCACCAGCTACCCCAATTCTTTAGAACCTAAAAAGGGTTGTCTAAAGTGTGCGTAAGAGTGCCCACCAGAGTGACCTCTCGGCTCGTTTTGGAATCTCTCTGCCACTGAAGCTTATTTCATTTCCTTTCACATCCCCCTTTTGGTCAAGAAGATGTTCTCCGTCCCACGATGCCGGGTCTACATTCCTCCCCGGGAGTCATATTCCACGTTGCCAGGGAGATTCACTCCCCTGGGTGTCTGATCCCACGTAGGGGGGAGGGCAGTGATTTCACCTTTCAAGTTGGCTTAGCCAGAGAGAGAGGGCCACATCTGATCAACAAAGAGGCATTCAGGAGGAGACTCTTAGGCACAAATATAGGGAGGCCTAGCCTCTGGAAAGGATCCATTTTTAAGCTCCTTCTCTACATTGGAAGACTTGAAGCTATATGTACTTCAGAAAAGCATGTTCTTAAAGTTAATCCATTCCTGTGGGTGTGAATCCATTGTAAGTAGGACCATTTGATGAGGTTACGTCAGTTAAGGTGTAGCCCACTTCAATCAGGATGGGTGTTAATCCTATTGCTGGAGTCCTTTATAAGAGAATACAATTCAGACAGAGAGAGAAAGCCACAGAGGGAACGGCCAGAAGCTGAAAATAATGGAACCCATAAGAGAAGGGAAGGACCAGGAGATGTTACCATGTGCCTTGCCCTGTAACAGACGAGCTACAGATTGCCAGCAGCCAGGAAGAAAGCATCACCTTGATGATGCCTTGATTGGGACTTTCTTTTATAGCCTCACAACCATAAGCTAATAAATTTCCATTATTTAAGTTGAACCATTACATGGCATCTGCTTGAGCAGCCTAGGAAACTAAAACACTATAATCCAGGGAAGACTGCTTCTTCAAATCCATCAATGGAGACGGAGAGAGAGTTTCTGATACTTGGAGTCTTCTTCTTATTATTATTATTCTTTTTACTATTTTAAAATATTTTCAAACTTAGAGGAAAGTAGCAAAAATAATGAAAAAACAATACAGAGAGCTCCAATATACCTCCTATCCAAATATTCAGATTTACCTCTTCTTCTCCCTCTCTTTCTCTTGTTTATCTATCCATCTCTGTCTATTTTCTGAATGTTTGAGAGTAGGTTCTATGCATATGCTCCTTTAACACTTAATACTTCCACATATATTTCCCAAGAACAAGGATATTCATGTATGCAACCACATTACATGCAGTTATCAAGTTCAAGAAATTTAACATCGATATAAAACATACAGTCTATATTCCGATTTTTAGCAATTGTTCAATAATGACCTTTTGGGATTTTTATTCCTCTATTATTAGATCTGGTCCTGGATCATGTATTACATTTGCATTTAATTGTCACTGTCTCTTTTGTCTCTTTTTTTTCTTTTTAATTATGGTAACATATAAACAACATAAAATTTCCTGTCTTAACCACTCCCAAGCATACAGTGCAGTGGCATTAATCACATTCACAATGTTGTGCTATCATCACCAACATCCATTACCAAAATTTTTAATCACAACAATGGAAAGTTTGCACCCATTAAGTATGAACTCCCCATTCCCAAACTGTTTCCCCCAGCAACTGCACTGTCTTACATTCCCACCAATAATGTTCAAGGGTTCTCATTTCTCCACATCCTAACACTTGTTATTCTCTGCTGTTTTTTGTTCACTTTTTTAATAATAGCCATTCTGGTGGGTGTGAGGTGGTAGCTCATTGTGATTTTGATTTGCAATTCCTTAGAAGGTAACAATATTGAGCATCTTTTCATATGATTATTGGCTATTTGCGTACCTTCTTTGGAGTAATGTCTATTCTCCTATTTTTTAGTTGGGCCATTTTCTTTCTTGTTGTTGAGCTATAGGAGTTCTTTGTATATTCTGCATAGTAAACCCTTATCTGATATATGGTTTCTAAATATTTTCTTACATTCTGTAGGCTGTCTTTTTACTTTCCTGATAATGTCCTCTAATGCCCAAAAGTTATTAATCATGATGGAGTCCAATTTATGTTTTTTCTGTTGTTCCTTGTGCTTTTGGTAAAGTCTAAGAATTCACTACTTAATACAAGGTCTTGTAGACATTTCTCTATGTTTTTTTCTAAGATTTTCAGAGTTTTAGCTCTTATATTTAGGTCATTGATCAATTTTGAGTTAATTTTTGATTATAGTATGAGGTAGGGGTACATTTTCATTCTTTTGCCTGTGGATGTCCAGTTTGCCCAGCAACATTTGTGGTAGAGTCTACTCTTTGCCCCTAATGAACAGACCTGGCACCTTTGTCAAAAATCAACTGGTCAAAAAAAAAAATTGTTAAAAATCAACTGGCCATAGATGTGTGGATTTATTTCTGAACTCTCAATTCTATTCCATTGATCTATATGTCTGTCCTTATGTCAATACCACATGGCTTTGATTACTGTAGCTTTGTAATGAATTTTGAAATCAGAGAGTATAAGTCCTGAAACTTTGTTCTTCTTTTTCAAGATGGCTCTAGTTATTCAGGGACTCTTACACTTCCATTTAAATTTGATGATTGACTTCTCCATTTCTGCAAAGAAGGTTGTAAAAATTTTTATTGGTATTGCATTGAAACTATAAATTTCTTTAGGTAGGATTGACATATTAATGATATTTAGTCTTCTAATTCTTAAACATGAAATGTTTTTCCATTTATTTAGGCATTCTTTGATTTCTTTTAGCAATGTTTTTAGTTTTATGTGTATAATTCCTTTATATCCTTGGTTAGATTTATTCCTCTATATTTGATTCTTTTAGTTGCTATTGAGAATGAAATTTCTTTCTTGATTTCTTCCCCCAGTTGTTCGTTGCTTGTTTACATACACTCTTCTGATTTTTGCATGTTGATCTTTTATTCTGCCACTTTGCTGAACTCATTTATTGGCCCTAGCAGCTTTGATGTAGATTTTTTGGGACTTGCTATATGTAGAATCATGTCATCTGCAAATAGTGAAAGTTTTACTTCTTCCCTTCTAATTTGGATGCCTTTTATTTGTCCTAACTGCTCTAGCTAGGCTATTCAGATCCCTTTGCCCTTCCAAATGAGTTGATGATTAGCTTTTCCATTTCTATAAAGAAGGCTGTTGGAATTTTGATTGAGATAATACGGGATCTATAAATCACTTTGGTAACATTGACATCTTAACACTATTTAGTCTTCCAATCCATGACCACAAAATATCTTTCCATTTATTAAGGTCTTTTTAAATTTCTTTCAGTGATGATTTGTAATTCTCCAGGTACAAGTTCTTTACATCCTTGTATAACATATTCCTAGATATTTTATTCTTCTAGTTGCTATGGGAAATAGAATTGTTTTCTTGATTTCTTTTTTGGATTATTCATTGCTGCTCTATAGAAACATTGTTATTTGTGTGTTGATCTTGTAACCTGCCACCTTGCTTAATTCTTCTCTAGTTGCTTTCTTGTGGGTTCTTTTGGGTTTTCTATATATAGAATCATATCATTTGTGAATAGGGATAGCTTTACTTCTTCCTTTCCAACTTGGATGCCTTTTGCTTTATTCTTGCCTAATTGTTATGCCTAGAACTTCCAATATGATGATGAACAGCAGTGGCAAAAGCAGGCATCCTTGTCTTGTTCCTGATGTTAGGGAGAAATTTTTCAGTCTTTCACAAAAATTGAGCATGATGTTAGCTCTGAGTTTTCATATGTAATCTTTTATCACATTGAGGAAGTTCCATCCTACTCCTAATTTTCCGAGTGTATTTAACAAGAAATCATTCTTGATTTCATCAACTGCCTTTTTTGCATCAATTGAGATGACCATGTGGTACTTTTTTTAAGATCAGTGTCTTAACACTTTATAATCCACTCACATTTATACCCAAATCTCTTGTTTATAGGAACAAAAGGCAAAGAACCACAAAAAAAATCTAAGCAATTACATAATCAACTATGTTCAATAGATAATACTGTTTTATCTATTCCCTATTTTCTAAATCCAGATGAAAATTGTGAATCAGTCCCACAAATGGACTTCACTTTTAGAAGTTGGACACTGGGTGTGGTATCACACGTGTCTGACTTTCTACAGAACTGAAATAACACTTCATCATGTTCCAGGACAAATAGTTCAGAAGAAAGTCATCCATTGCTGTTTGAGGTTTATTGTTTGTGAAGAAAAAGTTCCCCAGTGTTTCCAAACCAGAATTCATTGTATGTATTTCTGTACTGTCCAAGTGAAATTTGCTTTCTAGAGCAGGTATATTTTTTAGCAGTGGAAATCGGTTTTCTTTGGGTTTCTGTGTCAGATGAACCAGTACTCAAGGAAAAGCTGGAGTGTTTCAGAATATTGCCTGGAGGCAGGTGAGGGCTACTGTCTAAAAAGAAGTTTAAGTGAAGTTAGAATTACTCCTACAACTGTAGGAATGAGCACAGGTGTCTGCAAATAAAAAGTCAGTTTGGGACTCTGGAGATTATAAGACTTGTTCAGTGTTCATGTTGCTACACTCACTCTCTTCAGTTTGGGTTTGGATATTTGAGGCTGAAAACAACTCCTCAATATCAAAATCTCTTCCAGGCTTCTCAGTTGAGCCAGACAGGACTGTGTGTCAGGTCCAGTACTCACATCAGACAAAATACTACAATTATCCTATGTCTAACCAGGTTGGTAACTTGACAAGATGTTTCTAAATCACTTAATAAATCTATGGTTTGGGTCTGATAATCCATCATGTTTTATGAAGGAAGCATATTATTCTGTGCACTGGAGTTTATAATTGGTGCAGATTTCTCAATATTTTGATTTAGTGTCTCGGAGTTATTCTGAGGTAACAAATCATGAGTTATAGTTTCTGCTAATAAACTGTTGCTTATAATGTTGTCTGTAGAAATACTGTATGATGGATGGACATTCTCTAAAATGTCTCCACAAATTACAGTCTGGCCATTGTGTACTTGGCCATCTGTCAAACTCTGCACTCCACTGGTTTGAGTTTCTCTGGAGAGCCCACCTGACTGGAAACAAGCATCTATAAAAGCATCAGTCTGAGCAGTTACAGATGAAGTTATCTTAGACTAGTCAACAGTGTTTGACTCTGAACACTCATGAGGAGTGAAACTTTAGGATCAAATGTCAAATCAATATGAGAACAAGACAATACAGAAGAACCTGAGGAAGTCCACTGGGCAGCAGGTATAAGGCTTTGGGAGGCATGAGACAGATCTGTCAGCACATTGAATGAAGAAATGCTGTTCTTTTGGCATGAGTTCCCTAGATGTTGTGGAGTATTAGGTAGACTTTTACCCAAGTTCACTTGAACACCTGTGCTAATTGGCTCAATAGCAATAGGATTCATAAGTTTTGAGAGAAGTATGCTCTCCTATGATAGCAAGCCTCTGAATCTAGGCTAAGGATTAGGGTTCCTATTGACCAGGGAAGTAAGAGAAGGGCACCTGTGGCAGAGCCCTGTGATGGTGAACACCCACTACCACGGGCTGGGCTGAGGAGTCAGCCACAATTACAAAGGCAGGAACAGGAGAAAAGTGCATTACAAGTAGTTTAACCAAAGTCAATTTGGGCTTTGGTAAAAGCAACTTCAGAGGCTATCTTGGAGGTATCATAAGAGTCAGTTTCTGGCATTGGAGCTGCAAGGGTCATCAAAGGAAGCTGCAAGCTTGATTTCCAAAGTTTCTAGTTCCCGAGTGTCTGTTCTAGGGGGTGGTTTATTGATCAATGATTCAAAGGACTTATTTGACAACTTCTGTGCATGGAATTCTCCATTTTCCTTTTCTTACTAGGTAGATTCCTGTGCTCAGCTGGGATCTCATGGCCAGTTTGGTAGATGTGTGACTGCAAGTTAGTTTTGTTAGAATAAGGACAGTCACATGTGCACTGGAAGGTCTTGCCATAGTCCTCTGCATGTCTTTTCAAGTTTCATTCAGTACCATATGGATTGCTGCACTTTGTATATTTATGCTTTTTTGCAGCATACATTGTCATAAAGTGTTTTTTTTTTTTTTTTTTTTTAACAAGACAAAATTGAGAAAACAGTCTGTCAGGGCCTCTGGGGCATCCTTCAGTTGGACTTATCATTGGATTTACTATGCTGTCCTGCAAGCTGTGGCTATGGACCAAGTGCATGTTGAGTGTGGGGCTGTTGGGTAGGATCTTGCTCCAGCCATGCCTGGTGCACAGATGTTTGTGTGCACAGCTTGGGACAGCTCACTCATTGATAGCTGGATAGGCTCTGGCCTACAGCATGGGAGCCACAGACTGCTGGCTCACTGCTGCAGCCCTGGCCAGCTTACCCTCAGCCATCCTGGGGAACCCACACCGAGAGACATGGATGGCACTGCCTAGCCTTCAACTCTGTGAAAACTGAAATATGTTATCCCACTGTCTTCTTGCTGGTTTCTGATGAGAAATCAGCACTAATCCCTTGTACATGATGCATTGCTTCTCTCTTGTGGCTCTGTGAATTCTGTGTCTTTGGCATTTGACAGTTTGATTATAATGTGTCTCAGTGTGGGTCTATTTGAGTTTACCCTATTTGCAATTTATTGAGCTTCTTGGACATGTTTTTTTATGTCTTTCTTTAAATTTGGAAAGTTTTCAGCCATTATTCTATTGAATATCCTTTCTGTCCCTTTCTTTCGTTCCTCTTTCTGGGACTTCCATAGTATACATATAAGGATGCTTGATGGTGTCCTATAGTTCTCTTAGGCTCTGTTCACTTTTCTTCTTTCTATCCTCAGTCTGAATAATTTCAATTGTCTTATCTTCAAGTTCACTGATTATTTGTGTTGTAAACTCCAATCTGCTGTAGAACCCCTCTAGGCAACTTTTTATTTATGTTATTGTGATCTTCAGCAATGTTTGGTTCCTTTTAATTATTTCTATCTCTTTACTGAAATTCTTTTTGTTCAACTGATTTCCTTTAATTCTTTGTCCTTGTTTTTCTTTATCTTCTTCAACATATTTAACACATTTTAAAAAATATTTCTGTCTGGTATATCCAGAGTCTTGTCTTTACATTGATGGTTTCTAATGCTTTATCTTGCTCCTTTGAATGAGCCATTATATCCTGTTTCTTTGCATGCCTTGTAATCTGTTTCTGCACACTGGGATTTTTAATATTTTAATGTATTATCTATAGAATTGAGTCACTGAGGTGTCTGTTCCTTAAGCTTGTATCTAGTGACTGTTACAATAGAGATTTCATCCAAACTCAATCTCTGACTGATTAAGCTAGGGAGATTTCCTTGAAGGCTAGGATCTAACAACAAGAAAAATAAGATAAAATAAAATAAGAGAAAATAAGATGAGATAAATAAGATAAAACAAAACAAAACAAAACAAAATAAAATAAAATAAAACAAAACAAAATAAATACCCCTCCCAGTCTTTGCACATTACCCTGTGGGAGTGCTCTCCTTCTGAGCTTAGACTGCCTAAGACTGAGTCTAAAAAACAGCCCAATGGTCCTTCTCAAACTTTCCTGAGCACATATCTTGTCTTGGGCATTGTTTTAGTTTGCTAATGCTGCGGAATGCAAAACACCAGAGATGGACTGGCTTTTATAAAAAGGGGGTTTATTTGGCTACACAGTTACAGTCTTAAGGCCATAAAGTGTCCAAGGTAACACATCAGTAATCGGGTACCTTCACTGGCGGATGGCCAATGGCATCCGGAAAACCTCTGTTAGCTGGAAAGGCACGTGGCTGGCGTCTGCTCCAAAGTTCTGGTTTCAAAATGGCTTTCTCCCAGGACGTTCCTCTCTAGCAAGCTTGCTCCTCTTCAGAACATCACTCATAGCTGCACTGAGTTCCTTCTCTTTGAGTCAGTTCATTTATATGGCTCCACTGATCAAGGCCCACCCTGAATGGGTGGGGCCACACATCCATGGAAACAGCCCATCAGTTATCGTCTACAGTTGGGTGGGGCACATCTCCATGCAAACAACCTAATCCAAACGTTCCAACTTAATCCCCACTATTATGTCTGCCCCACAAGATTGCATCAAAGAATATGGCTTTTTCTGGGGGACATAATGCATTCAAACCGGCACAGGCATGCACACATAGTGCTAGGAATTCCTAATTTACACAAATCTGAATGTCCCTTTTCCCCTAGGAAATAGTCTTTCCTGTCAGTCTTGGGTGCTACACTGTATGTCCCAAAGCCAGCAATCCTTTGTCTCAGGAAGCTGTGATTGGACCATTCTCCTTCAGTGCTCTAGTTGGCCTGAGAACCACCTCTATGTGTAGAGCAAGTTCTGGGATGACAAGCCTGGAATGAGTGTCCTGGTTAAGGCTGCCACCAGACGAACTGGCACATGCATGCACCCTCTTCTTATTCATCTGTCCATACACTGGATAAATGGAGTATCAATACAATGCTTACTCTGCTTACTCCAGAACCAGGTTGAAGGGCCTGTCTGGGACCACAGGCCAGATCCACACTGAGACTGAGAGGGATGGGGTGAGGGCCTGCAGGCAGCCAGGAGGTTTTCCTCCCATTTTTATTTGTCTTTATCTTGATTTGGCACTTGCCCAGTTACTGCATCCCTTTAACTGTTTTCCAGAGCTCTGAGAAAGACAAGCTGCCAGTTTTTGCTTGTTTAAAGCTTCTGGAGGGGGAATGGTACCCCGGAGCATCTCACCTGCCACCTTGATCAGACCTGTGTTTTTTATGATTGTCCATAGACCTTTTTATAATAAGCTTACCTGATTAGGTCAGTCCCACCCTGTATGTCTCCTTTTGCTTAAAATCAACTGATTAGAAGCCTTAATGACATCTTCAAAATCCTTTGACATCTGCCATATAATGTAACATAATCACAGGAGTGACATCCCATCACCCATCACTTTGCCATATTCTATTGATTAGAAGCAGGTCACTGGTCCCACCTACATTCAAAGGGAGGGAATTACACAAAGGCATGGATACTAGGGGCAGGAATCATGAGGCTGCCTTAGGGTTTGTCTGCCCAAATACCATTTCATCCTGGACCTTAAAATTAAAAAACAAATTCCAGTTTATATTTCAAGCCTGCCTCCATAGAGGATTCTTTCTTGTACAATCTAGCTTAATTATTCAAGGACTGAGTTTAGTTGAATTTGATGGAAACTAAAGCACTGAAATTTAGTCACCTTATATATCTCATATTATATGAATTTATGTTAATTGCATTACATTCCAAAGCTAGTTCAATGATATCCAAGTGCCAAGTGTCCCAGGCTCCTCTTTCTGATCTAACATCCTTAACATATGGCTTCTCTCTATTTTTTTTTTTTTTTGCCCAGATTTACTTTTGCATTTTAGGAAGGATAAAGAAGGAAACAATAAGGAAAAAGAGTAGCACTTATATCAAGAAAGCACAACTTTCCTTAAATCTGTGGCAGACATACATCTATGATCATTTGCCCAGAACCGTGTCACATGGTACCATCAGCAACCATGAAAATTGGTAAATATTTATATTTCATTGTGTTTTATAGCCACATTGCTGCCCAGAGCAAATTGGGATTCTGTTAGTAAGGAAGAAGTTGTGAATGTGTATTGTACAGTTGAGCAATATGCAAAAGTTTACATATTGCTCAACTCCATGTTTTCACTGCCTTCCTAACAGCATGGACTTGACATAAGATTACTGCAGGTCTCACGTTTTTCTGACCTCTGCATACAAACACCCAACATGTTCTTACTGGCCACATTCTTTACATTTCTTAGTTCAAGTCAATAGGGAGCAACCTGACTGGACTATGTGGCCATGAGTCACATGCTCTCTCCTGGTCCAATCAGCTCACCAAATATCCATTTCCCAGCCTCTTGTACAGTTAGATTGGAGCCATGTGACTAGCTCTGGCCAATGTATAAGAGATAAAAGCGAGGTATTTTGCTTCCGGGTTGAGGCAGTTAAGAGCTGGTTTGTCTCCTCTATTCTCCTGTTCACCTGCTGTCCCAACCTTTGAGACGCCACTTGTTTCACATGTGTAGCTACAGAATGGAAGATGACCTCCTGGCTTATATGAGATTATATGTGAGTGAAAAATAAACTTTCATTTTGTGATGCCACTAAGAATTGGGGTTTAATTTGTTTCTGCAACATAGACTATTCCAGTAAAATTCTCATGGTTTACGATTTATTTTCATTCTTGTTTCTTTAGAATTTTACCTCCAGGTGTATTTTCCTAAACATAGCACAAACCTAGGATGGGAAGGCTAGTCCAATATCGTAACAATTAGATAAAGGTTCCCAGGAGAAAAATAAACTGAGCAGAGTCTTTGGAGCTGTTCATGAGTCTGTAAAGAAACAAAAAGGTTTGGGAGCTCTAAGTGTGGGGGAAAGTTTTGTCAACTTCAAGTTTCCCTGTCAAGCTGCTTGATGGGTATTGCTTTAATTGTATTTCCTCTTGGACTAATTAGTTTTCAGACTAGGGAGAACCAGACTTGCTGCCACCTTTTTGGGCACAAGTTCAGGGAGAGAGCTAAAAATTGCTGCATTCAGTTTTGGGAGGCAGAGAGTCTGCCAATTCTCCTATTTTCAGTAGCCATACCCCTAGCTCTGCCCCTTGTCAGTCAGTACAGAGATCCTCTCTTTTACCCTCACCAAAGAATAAACTTTTAGTCTTCCTGAGTAGGAGAGAAATCACCCAGAAATGGTTTAGGATTGGGGTAACTGGATCTAGATTTTAACTTCTCCAAGAGCTTTTGTTTTAGTCCTCCTTATGTGTGCAAGTTTGCCTCCAGTGCTACAAGCTACTGGGCATTTTTTTGGACATTTAGCAGTGTAAAATCAGTGTGTTCTTAGCCTACTCATAAGGTTTGGGATTTGTCTTTCTGCATTCTGCCAAATCAGTAATCAGGGTTCCACTACCAAAATTGTGTTGCTGCTGTTGACTTGTCCCTTGATGTCCCTAACCTTGTGGAGTTATGCATTTTTTTGGATGGGGGCGAAGGTGGGGGGTGGAGTATTTTAAAAATATCCATTTACAATTTTTGAGGTGTTTTAAATGGTCAAAATTAGATGTCTATCTTCAATCCTCCAACTAAACTTTTCTGACTTTCCTTTATCTGAAACTCCAATTTGTCCTTCAAGGTTTAGTTCGAAATGAACAACATAGCTTTCTATGACTGTTCCTCTCATTACCCTTAAAACAAAATTAATTTGTCCCTTTTTGGGGTTCCCAGTGTATTTTACCTATACTTCTATTGAAATATTTATGTCAATGAATTATAATTATTTGAGACATATCTGTCTCTCATTAGCTCATTAGTGGCATTCTTTAATTTGTCTTGCTATGTTCAGAACATTTGTGTTAGTTTCTGACCTGGAAAGGATTCTGCCCTTTAAAAACAAAAATTAAAAATTGCCTTTATGGGTTTGTCATTCTCAAAAATTCTATTTACATTCATCTATTACATTATTTGGTCACTGATTACTCAAAGGTCAATGTCTGAAAATGAATTGTACTTAATAAAACTTGGTCACTTGTTATTTGCTTTAATGAAAAGACATGTTTGAAGTCTATTTTTTTTAAAGCAACCCTGTGAGAAACCACATATCAATTAAGCAAATATTTTGAGTAGTTGCTTTGAATTCTTAAACTTTTTACTGCATAAAACAAACATAGAAAACTACCCAAATCATAAATATTCCACTTTTGAATTTTCACAAAATGAATGAGCTCATGTAACTAGCATCCAGATCTTGAAACAGAACATAACCAGCCTCTCAGAAGCCTCCTCAGGCCCCTTCCCCAGTCACTAAGTCCACTATTTTCACTATTTTCTCCAGTGAAAAACCATTACTTCTACTTCTTCACCTATCACAGGAAGGGGTAAAATCATCTGTCCAACTGCATGTGTAGTAGGCAGAATAATGGCACCCCAAGATGCCCATACCTTAATCCCTGGAACTTATGAACAAGTTATTTTACATGGCAAAAAGGACTTTGCAGATGTGATTAAGGTTAGGGACCTTGAAGTGGGAAGAGTATCTTGGATTATCCAGGTGGACCAAATCAAACCTCATTAATCCTTAAAAATAGAAGAGGAAGGCAGAAGAGTGAAGTCAGAGAATGGCAATGACAGCAGGAGAAATTGAAAGCATGATGGAGACTCGACCCACTGCTGCTGGCTTTGAAGATGGAGTAGCTCCTCAGCCCCTGGAAGGGAATGTGGTAGCCTCTAGAAGCTGGGAAAGGCCCTCATCTCAAAGCCAGCCAGTTCCTACCACTATAAGGAACCAAATTCTGCCAGCAACCCGAACAAATCTCTAAAAGCCCCTAGAAAGGAACACAGCCTAGCCCTACACATTGGTTTTAGCCTTGTGACCCTGTGTTGGACTTTTGATCTGCAGAAATGTAACATAATAAATTTGTGTTGTTTTGAGCCTTGAAGTTTGTGGTAATTTGTCACAACAGCAATATAATGAGGGTGGTTTCAGGACATTGCCATTTCAATATGCTCCA
Organism: Choloepus didactylus; assembly: GCF_015220235.1. Lineage (NCBI taxonomy): Eukaryota > Metazoa > Chordata > Mammalia > Pilosa > Megalonychidae > Choloepus > Choloepus didactylus. The sequence continues at coordinate 21,166,980 of NC_051309.1, forward strand.
CAAGAAGGCAGAGACTGCCATCTGTTCAACCAGCTTCAAGAAATGATCCCATAGCTAAGTGAGTTCCTGGCTGCTAAAACAAATATCATACAATGGGTTCGTTTAAATAAGAGGAATTTATTGGCTCACAGTTTTGAGGCTAGGAGAAGCACAAAATCAAAGGGTCAGCAAGATGATGGTTTCTCCCAGAAGATTTTGGCATTCTGGGGCTGGCTGCAGGTGACTCTTGATCCTTGGCTTTTCTGTTACAGAGCAATGCACATAGCTATGTCTTCTCCTTTCTCTTCAGGTTTCACTGACTTCTGGCTTCATCCTATGGCCTCCTCTTTCAATGTCTGAATTTCATTCTGTGCGGTCGCAGTTGATTCATCGGGGGGGGGGGGGTGGCAGCCGGTTGCTAAATCCTAGGCTCTCAGGATTGCTTGGAGGGTACCGGCGGCGGGGGCTCTTTCCCGGAGGCGAGGGCGAGGCGGGGGACTTGGCCAGGTCCCCGGCGGGGTGGCGTGCAAAGTATGGAGGGCGGCGAGAAAGGAACAGGCGGGACACGTTTCTTTTTAGGGTGAAGAAACCAAGAGAGAGTTTATTAGGGGAGAGTACAAGCTTATATCGGGCGTTTAGAGGGCGGGGTAGCTGTAGAGGTTAAAGGCTTGGATTGGTTCTGAGAGGGCGCGGAGGTTGATTGAAAAGGGGCGAGAGTTGCTCCGGTAACGGTGTCTGGCAACAATGTATGCGCACTGGTGGTAATGGGAGTTGCACTGGCAATGGGGAGTGTCCGGGCAAGATAAGGGGGTGGGGAAAAGGCGGTTCCCTCCGGCAAGCCTCCCCTAACAGTGGTATTTTGGGTGAGGAAATGGGGCCTGCCTCCGGCCTCACTTTCCCAGGCCCGGGGGGCTGCGGAGGGCGCTGTCGCCCGTGCCCACCACCCTCCCCAGGGGCTGATCAGGTCCCCAAGCCCAGGCCCGCCAAGTTGAAGCACGTAATCAGTGTCCCGCACTGATTACTTCTGGCTTCATCCTATGGCCTCCTCTTTCAATGTCTGAATTTCATTCTGCTTATAAAGGAATCTAATAATCCAGATTAATACTGACCCCTTTTAGCTGGGTCATACCTTTGAGAGATCACATTTACAATGGGCCCACCCTCACCAGAAGGTGACCAAGATCAAAAACATGTCCAAACTGGGGTGCACAATTTGATTTCCCACAGCAAGCATGCTTTTTATTTTCTTTCCTGATGAAACTATCAGTTAGTTAAAGCAACAATCATTTATTGGGTACTTTAGTATGCAAAACACTTTGAATGTAGTGTCTGCTTCTAAGAAGAAATAGCAAAAATTATTTTATGCCTTTTGTGTATTTTGCCTGTTTATGATTTTTACATCACTCACTCAAGTGCTTATTAACTTTTGTTTTATTTTTTTCATGATTTTAAACTTATTTTAACAAAGCCCTCCTTTTGGAAAGGTTAGAGGTCTTAATAATTATCGTTACTTGTTGCTGTGTTAATGTTAAATATCTTTCTGAAACAAGCCTGCAATTATTTCTATATTTACATATTTATAAATTTTGCTTACATCTTGTCTTTTTGATAATTCTTTTTAATATTTCATATTTCCTTTGCAAAATTCAGACTCCAGATTCAGAATAAAAACACTCTAAGTGTGCATTTTACACCTAACCTATTTTGGGGGTTTCCTTGACAGCTCTGGGCAACACCAAAGATTTGCTCCCTTATGTTAGGAGGCAAGAATGCTAGAAAAAAATTTTTGCATCTCCAGATTTTTAATTAGCTTAACACTGTACTAAGAGCTGTCCTTTTTATGAATCTCACAATATGAGAAGAGTTAACAAAATAAATAGAGAATCTCAACCTTCCTGGGTAATTATATACATGTAATTACAAAGTGTTGCCAATGCAAATGTTTCAGCAATTGTGTGACTCACTTTGGATACAAGCTTGCTTATGTTCACATGCAAAGACTGGCATTCCTAATGACAAATTGATTTGTTTTTTCCCAAAGCAATATTTTGTTTCTAGGTTTAATGTAACTTTTCAACTGAAGACAAACATAACATACACTTATAAGATGACTTAGAAGGCCCTGAAGGCTTTTCAATGCCCAAATGTCCAAAAAGATTCTTACACTCAGTGAAATCTTTGAGAAACCACTATGACATTATTATGCATTATACCTCAATAGGGAATTCCACTCTCCTTCATTCTGATATGGGGTTTTTATAATAATTTCAAAAGAAACCTCCACTCTTTATTCTCAAATGATAGATTCTGCTTTTTCTTCACCATGCCTAAATCAGTGCCTCTCAAGCTATAAAGTACATTTCATCATCTGGGGAATCTTGTTAAAATGCAGATTCTGATTCAGCAGGTCTGGGATAGTGTTTTAGTTTCCTAGGCTGCTCCAAGCAAATACCGTAAAATGATTTGGCTTAAACAATGGGAATTTATTTGCTTACATTAAAGTCCAGGAAAATGTCCAAATCAAGGTATCATCCAGGCAATGCTTTCTTCCAGAACACTGGCTGTAGGCAGTCCTAGGCTCCTCTGCCACATGGCAAGGCACGTGGCAGTGTCTGCTGGTCTCTGCCTTCTCTTCTGGGTCTCGTTGATTTCAGCTTCTTACTTCCATGGTTTTCTTCTGTCTGTATTCATTCTATTTTTAAAGGATTCCAGTAACAGGATTAAGTCCCATCCTGAATGAGGTGGGTCACACCTTAACTGAAGTAACCTCATCAAAAGGTCCTACTTACTTTACATACACAGAAATGGATTCGACTTAAGAACCTGTTTTTCTGGGGTATGTACAGCTTCAACACCACACGCATTGCCTGAGATTCTGCATTTCTTACAGGCTCCCAGGGGTGATGACGATGGCCATGCTCAGCTGAGAAGCACACTGTGAATGGCAAGGACATAAGGGTCCCTCTATAAGTTACAGATCAGAAATGAAGAGTTCTGGGACTAAAAAAACAAAAACAAAAACATAAACAAAAAAAAACAGAACTTAAAAATCAAACAAACCAACTGACTTTCTCAGCAAAGAACTATACAAGATACTCTTAACTATTAATGTTACAGGGAATGAAATCATGTTAACAGGTTTTCCATCATAATCTGAATTCATCACTACAGATACCTATCAGAGTATACCGAGAAACTAAGTCAAAGTTTTTCATTTTTTTAAAAATCCTGTTGCAAATGACTTCATGTAAGATGACTGATTAACCCGAGATCAGCAGAACAATAATGAATTACCTAGGACTTAATGAACTGACTTAAATGTCATTAATGTTCTACTTTCTAATAGTTATTACAAGAAACCCCTTTCCTTTCTTCTTATCTATCTCTAACCCTCCACCTAACAGGCTATACTTGTGCTCACTGGCATGGAACACTCTTTAAATGGTATCTATGTATTCCAACTGAACCCTCAGAATTAAAAATCATCCTATGAAAAAAAAATCCTGAAATAGGAAATAGGTTATTAACTAATGTCCTAAAAATGTTTCTGTAAAAATAATATTTCCTGATATGCCACGATGCTTCTCCCATCCAGACTTCAGCTGAAGTATTTTATATTTACTGCCTCAGAAATAGTATGTCATCCTAAAAGGGTACTGGTAACAAGAGTCAAATTCTTGGCTTTGGAGTTTCAAAAGGTCCAGTGCTAGCCATTATATCAAATATTTGGAAGATTATGCCATCATGCAGTCAAGGCCCAGAACAAAGAGAAAATGTGCCGTTTTCCCCATCCTCCATCCCCAGAGGAGCAAGTCGCTACAATGGAACATCCTGGGAACACAGGTTCAGGGCACAACAGAAACTTTCAGCAAATCATCTCTTCATTACTTCCACAGAATACAGAGTGCAGAAAGGACAAACAATCTCCTTGTCACTTACACTACACAGATTCCAAAAGAGCAGAGGAAGAAGTCCCATCAGGCCAGTCTTCTGGGGTGGCTGAAAACTGCTCTGGGTTGGGGTTGGTGGATGACAACTTTGCACACCCTACTTTGTAGACAGAACAATCTATACTGTGTGGTTTTTTACACCTTGTGGGGAAGGAGGCCTACCACTGAGAATTTGTGTTCTGATAAGCACCTGGGGCTGCTTGTTCCTGGTTCTGGGCTTAAGGTCTGTCTGGGCCTTTTCATTAGGTTTAGCATCTCCTCCACATTGTGGAATGACATGTAATAGAAAAGGAGTGGGGGAAGATGAGGTCTGGGCAATGGTTGCTTCGTAGGTGTCTGTGATTTCCCTAACATCCTCCACCCATTAGTAGTGGCCCAGAGCTAATAAGAGTCTAGATATCCCTGAACCTAGCATGGTGCAGGATCAGAAGGTACACCACATGGGGTCAAGAAAAATGACCATGAGGCAACCTCACAAAAGTTCCATGGCCTCCACAGTGGCACAAGGAATAGGTGGGTTTCTTTGACTATGGATTGGGAGAACTGAATACTTCCTGGGTATTTAAGAAGAGAACAGCATTACCTATGAGTGAAAACCTGGAATGAGAGACAAACATGAGCAATCTGCATGGATAGAGAATAGATGACTTTAATTAGAAAGTTTAAAGTACATCTCAGCAGATGTCAGAGCAGGCAGATAACAACAATAAAGACCAGATACCTCACCCCACCAAGAAATGACACCATTCCAAGGAGAGGAAAATCATGTTTTATCCATTGCCGGATAAGGAATTTGTAGAATAAATTAAATTCAACTATGAATCATAAAGGAAGTTGTTATTTGCACTGATTCTGTGGCCAGAGATTCATATCTAAATCATTAGTTTCCCTTCTACATTTTGGACAGATCTTCCACCATCTAATAATGAGTTTTATATGGAGGGTATACTCTTTGATATATTTACTTGGTTCTGTATTAACCTATCTGAGGTCATAGCTCTATCTACATACACCCCAATATGGTAGCCACTAGCCACATGTGGCTTTTGAGCACTCAAAATCAGGTTAGTCTAAATTGAATGTTCTGTGAGTGTAACATAAACATCAGATTTTAAAGATAGCATGATAACAAGAATGTAAAATATCACCAAATAATTTTTATATTTATTACCTGCTGAATTGATAATATTTGGGATATGTTGGGTTAAGTAAAAGATACTAACAAAATTAATTTTACCTGTTTCTTTTTATATGTCACATTATATTTCTATTGAACTACACTGCCCTATATGCTCATTTCCGCTGCTCTTACTTGCTTTCACCTGACTAATTACTCACCACTTAATTTTTGATTTGTGTAAGTGGGCAGTCAATGATTTTATGATTACCTCTAGCATTTCCTGACAGGGCATCCTGAAAATTACATAGAAAATGTCCTGAATCTCATTTTCTGATGGATTTGAGAATCATCACTGGGAAGAATTAGTGGGTCTGTAATTTGTACAAAAGGGAAGAGATTTTCTTTAAGTAATTAAGGCCCAGCCATAAATTTCTCTGAAATTTTCTTTAAAATGCTTTTTGACTTAACAAACATAATAAAACAATTCACCAACTTATTAACTAAATATATAAAATAAACTTTCTTAAGTAAAGTAGAAATCAAAACAGTGGGAAAAATATCTTGAGTGTTAAGCTTTGGCTAGATTTATTACCTAATTCATAATGTGTATAATTGTAATGACCCATTAAAATAGGAGAAATTGGGGAGGTTTTATTTACAAAGGGAGCATTTATAAAGGCATAAGAGTATCAGATGGACAGTGCAGTAATCCAGGGCTGAGATTTTACACCTCTAGCCCTGGAGTTGGCTATTTAGAAAGGAACTATGACTTTCAGTTTTAGAGACTTGGCCAGCCCTAGGGAACCTCCTAGGGATGGAAGCAGAGGAAGGAATACTGTGACTCTCTCTTCCCCTTTCTCCAATGCCCTTTTAGGTTTCCCCATTAGGAAGAAACAGAAGCCAGAGGGCATGCTGATACAGTCTACACTGATCAGCATCACAGAGCAGACATCAGGGTAGAGAAGGGTGGTGAGTGGACATGTAGGGGCAAAGGAAAGAAAATGGCCCATTCTGTCTTTTCAGAATCATCCACCACATTGCTATACACATAGGCCAATCTACACTCCCTCGTCCTCATCTCCCCCTGAATAGAGTATTAAACATTAGATGACAGATGGATTAGAAGACAGACATCCACAATCAGCATTCTGTTCCTCATACTCTCCTCATAGTCTGCATGCTCCGTGGAGGACTTCATCTACTCCTATAGCCTTGGTTACCATCTAGATGCTGATTCCAAAATCCTCAGCTCTATCCCAGACCTCTTTACTACACTGCAGATGGGCATAACTAACTATCTGCTGGTCTACTCACCTCGATATCTCACAAGCTCCTCAAACTAGCATATGTAAGAAAAGCATCCACCACTTATTGCATGATGCCATGACCAAGTTTCAATGCCAACGAGTCTATTTTCTAAGATGAAGACAGAAAATTTAGGAGAGGCTGACAATTATGGTTAGAGCAGGCTCCCACAGGAAAGTGTAGTTATTAAAAAGAACTGAAAAATCCTTGTCTTACGATCCCACATGCCATAGCACAGCTTCGGACTTCTGCAACTTACAGTGTTCTCCCTATTAATCTTAACTTTCACCTGCATAATAGTATTAGATAATACTTGAGTAGTTCATATGTACTAGGCAGTTTACTTGCACTCTTAAGTCTCAAAGAATCCTATGATCATGAGGAAATTGAGACTTACAGAGATTAAGTGACTTTGACAAAGGCTTATAGTTGAAAAGTGGTGGAGTGGAGCTAGGTTTCCAAACCAGCTAGTCTAACTCCAGAACATGTACACATCATTTCTCCACAATCCTGAATACAAATCATTCTTACAGTCCCAGACAGAGGGGCTGAAAGGCCATAAGCTGGGTGCTGCTGAGTCTGACACTGAAGATAGGAATAGGGAAGGTGGCAAGGAAGTATAAGGTCTTTGAGAAGCTGGAGAAATTATAAGGAGAGAGTTGTTGAAGATGTAGGATGCTTTCTTTTATTTATTTTTCTTCTCTTTAAACAGGAGTTGAGCATGCATTGGGATGAAAAATGACCAAGACAGTTTCAGTCCAGTGGAGAAGACAGGTAACTCTATTATAATACAATTTGAAAGTCAAAATAAATTTGTATGCAAGGTTCACAGAACATTAGAAAATTAGATACAGATAGAATCCAACCATTCATTTTATTCATTCTAAGAGCATTTCCCAAGTACTCAAAATACTGTGCTAGAAGCAACAGGAAAACAAAACAAAACAAACAACAACAACAACAACAAAAACTGAAAAAGACACAGTCCTTATCCTAAAGAAACTCAGCCTGGTGGAGAAGCTGCTTCTTGAGTAGGAGTCAGTGAATTCTTCATAAATATGACATAATCGGGTTTTGAAGAATCAGTGGGATCTGTGGAGGTTGCAAGGGCATGGAGGGATTAAACAGCCTGGAGTATTCAGGCAATGCCAGTTGTCTAGTTAGGTGTTACTTGGGCAAAAAGTTAAGGCTATGGGTTGGCAACAAGAGAGGGATTCAGCAGACAGGACTGAAAGGGCTTAGGCTTTTTACTATGACAGTACAAACTGTTATTTCTGGTGGAATGCAAGGCAGCACGTATTTGCCGCAGCATCAGTTTTACTAAAATAATCCGGAGGACAAAACCACGTTTTTTTACCCCTAAAATGTGGATGTATTATGGAGTTGAATGCAATAGTATATGAATTAGTAAGATATGACAAGAAAGTACAACGAAATTCTAAAGCTGGGCAGGCAGATGGCTGCGGTTGTCAGTCCTGAAGAGTCCGGAGAGAGCTGATGGCCCAGCTCACAGAGATTAGAGCAGGACACTTGGCGTGTGCCGACTTCTACGTATGCGAAATAAGTCTAAATTAGTTAAGCAGACGGACCGGGGAAAGGCTGAGGCACAGGATACTGGGACTCTGTCCTCTCTTCTGCTCCCCAGATTTCTCTTTTCGAAAACATCCTCAATCAGGCGCCTTTCGTCAGCACAGACCCTAAGCCTTTCGCCCGGGAGCTACCTTCCCTATTCAAGGCATCTCGTTACCGGGGCAACCCTCTTCCTTCCGGCGCTCCCGCAGTTTACCTGCTATTGGTTCAGAGGACGCAGCGCGCGTCTGACGTCACTATACGGCGCCTTCCGATCCGTGGGCGCTAGTTGCCCACGTTCTTCTTCAGCGGTGGCGGGAGAGGCGGCTGTTGGCTGTGCAAGTGGCCGCTGAAAGCCCTGCCTAGAGCAGTTGTTGGTTTGCAGATCGAGGCGGGATAGAGACGCGGTAGGAACCGGTCCCCAGAGCCGTGGGCCGTGGGTGGAACCTTGCGGCGCTGCCCGCACGCTCTCGGCCAGAGCAGGCTTTTGCCCGAGTCTGTTGCTAGGTCCGCTGGCCCGTTGCTAAGGACCGTAGGGATCCCAGCGCCCTTCCTTTCTTTTCCTTTTCCGGCTTCAACTGAGAGTAACCTTCCCTGGTCTTAGTTGGCCCCTGCCGCCACTGCCCCACACCCGCCACCTCCACTCCCCCGTCCATTTTAAAATCCACCTTGCCATTGAACTGTTCTTAGGTATTTTTGGAAGTGTGGGTGGGTGGGGACTGAAAAAATGGAAAGCAAATTAAAAAACCCTTAATAGTGGTCCTTTGGATATTCTTTAGAGTAAAAGGGTTTGCGGTGGGTGGCTATTGGGCTCTTTCGCTTTGGAATTTGAAGGATCTTTAACGATGGAATAAGACCTATTACAGTCCTGGAACTTCCTAGACACCGGGTTAGAGTAGGAAAAAACGTAGCCTCTGCCCCTGAGAATATAGCATGCAGTGGTCACAAAAGTTGAGTGTGGAAAGAAAGCACGTATAAAGAAAGAAATAGGATATATGAGCTATCTAAACAATGATAGGAAATAGGCTTTCCCAGCATTGACAGATCCCCTTCCTTTGTAGAGGACCTACAGCGCCTGAGAAAGACTAGGAGAAAAGTTGGGGTTCCATAGTGGGGCCCTGTCTTGTTTCCTTTGCTCTCAACATGTTGTGACTTAGTTTAGATGTGCCTGGTTAAGTGGATTTGTAGATTTATGGATTCTAGTGTATATTTAGAATCTTTATATTGTTTTGTAATAGAGTGGGGGGTGACCTTGATAATATATAAAACGCAAAAAAAAGTTCTCACTTTTTAACTCCCTCCCACACCCCCTTTACAACACTCTCCATGTGTTATCTTCTGGAAGAGTACTCAAAGGAGGTGTTGAGAGTAAGATAGATTAAGTGTTTTTTTTTTTCTTAAAAACACCTCATATTCCAAGTTTGTTATTAATATGCTTTATTTTTTAAACTGAGTATGCTTTATTTGTTCTTAAGGTTGAAGTTGATAATTTTAACAATAAGAGAAAAAGTAATTGTTTTGAAAACAAACTCTTGATATGGGGTGTTTTGAAAGTTGATGTGGAAACGTTTGCATTGTGTGTGTGTGTTGCTAAAAATTACATAAGTATATTACACATAAAAACTGTCCTGTGTTCTTGAAAATTTGGGGAGCTGGGGGGCTCAATTTTCTAGCATGTTTAGGTCTTCCAAGTGAAGAGTTTCAGTGACTTTATGAACTCAAAATATAAAAATGCAGCATGTTCTCATTAGTATGCTTCAAGAAGAACTTTTTGACACGAAAAAAGATAGGAATTGTGCATCGAGTTCCAGCAGAACTTTTTGCTAATTGATAGGTAGTGTTGAGAAACTTTCTTCATGATTTGGTGTGGCCAACTATGCACTTTTTCTGTTTATGGGTAAGCACCTTGTGGATGCATCTTTTTCATCTATGATAGCTATAAACACTTAGGAACAAAAGAGATGGAACTTAAGCTGGGTCTTCAGAATGCTGTATCCCAAGGTGTTAATTTTTTTCAAAAAGAATGTAACATACATAGTCACACTGATCATACCATTAATAGTAACACAAATACTAAAAAGCAACTAGTATTTTAAACACAATGATAGTAATAACTAATACTCAAATAGCACTTACTAGGTGCCAAGCACTACTTTTCTAAATGTTTTACGTATATCAACCCACTAGTCTTCCTCAACACTTTACAGGAGTTACTGTAATTATCCCCAGTTAGGAACTTTTTAATAATTTTTTTAACAGAATCTTAGATCATATCATTTCTGTCCAGGAGTTTCTCAGAACAATAGAATAAAATGCAAGCTTTTTATTCTGCCTTACAAGGCCTTATTGTCGTTTGCAAGGCCTACATTTTGCCTGATTTCATACCATGCTTTTCCACACCTACTGTGCTTTAGCTATTCTAGCCTTCTTTCAGTTTCTTGACAACGCCAAGCTTGTTCTTTCCCAAGGGTTTCTTCAAACCATTCCCTCTGTTTGAGATGCTCTTCCATCTTGCTGACATGAACAACTTCTTTCTGACCTCTCAATCCAAAGGAATCTCTCAGTCACTGTCTCATCACCTGATTTAATTTCCTATAGTGTGCTATAAGCTGATATTTTTCTTTTTTTCTTTTATTTTTCCATTTGTTTATTGTCTGTCTCTTTAATAGAAAATAAGTTCCATGAAGGCAGGGACCTTTTCCTTCTTGTTCTCTGTTGTATCTCAGCAGATTGAATGGTTTCTGATGTAAAGGCTGGGTTCCATAAATACTTGTCAAATGATCTTTGAAGTGCAGAATTAGGTTAAAGTATTTAAAGCCTGCCTTAACTTATCTTAGAATATTATTTGACAAATTTTGTGTAGCAAGTTACTACACAGTGCATCATGGGAACACAGGCTCAGACACAACAGAAACTTTTAGCAAATGTCAGCTTTATTACTTACATAGCACAAAGGGTCCAAAATAGCAGGGGATGAGATCCCATCATGGTTGGTCTCCTGTGGATGGCAGCTCTGCATGCCCCACTTTGCATTGCAGGGGAGAGAGAGACAAGTTTGTGCTGCCAGGGTGGGTATTTATCTACCCTGGGAGGAGGGAGCCCTGCCAGAGATTTTCTGGCCCTGACAAGCATCTGGGGCTGCTTGTTCCAGGTTTCTTGGTTTAAGTTCTGGTCAGGTCTTTGCATTAGACCTAATATTCCCTCACCCCCAGTTGTGGGAGGTGGGGAGGTGAGACTGGGAGATGGTGCTGAGCTTGTGTCGGTGACTTCCTCAACAAATTTCAGGAGATATTAATTACTTTATTACTAGAAAATGCCTTAGGGGTAAATGTGAAGTGTGATGTTGGGAAGTAATTCATCTCTGGGTAGTAAAATGAAAAATTGAGGCCAATGTATTAAATTTTTAAAATAGAAATTAATTTAAAAATTATTCTGTGTGCAGAGATAATGCTTCATTTAGTTTATCTGTACCTGACACTCTGATCTGGTCAAATCATGTTTGAAATATTTTTGAGCTAAATTTTATTAAGTAGAGCTTTGACCTCCTTTTGAAGATTTCTCGTTTGTCAAGTAGATTAAAATAATCTGGGAGAAGTTGTTTAGGAAATTATCAGTGTTTATCCTTAAAAAGAGAAAAGTTAAGGGGTTGAGAGTGAATGTCCTCAAGTATCTGAAAAGCTTCCATTTGAAAATGGAAGAAAACAGCTGTGTTTCTTTAAGGGAATATCTTGCACTGTAGTTGAGGGACAGTCACATATAGAATGACTATATTAAAGGCATAAAATGGAAAGTGCACTAAAGAAAGAATGCCATAGTGTCCTGAAAGTGAGAGGTAAGAAGGAAACAGTGCAGAAATCAGAGTACCATGGAGATGATGTACAGTTAAGAAACAGAGTAGACCAGAAAAGGCTTCATGGAACTTGAAATTGGAGCTAGGCCTAGAAGTACCTTGAAGCAGGCAGGTGGTATATGAATCTGGAGGTGGTGGTGGTGGTAGTGGGGGAGGTGACCTGGGTTTGAGATAAAAGTGTAGAGATAATTTAGGTAGATTAGACAGGGATTCGTGGGTCCTATGAACTAGTACAGAAAAGAGTGAATTGTGAAAGGGGGAGAAGTGAACCCAAGTTCCCTGACTGGTTAGCACATGCCACCTTCTGGGTGAGCAACTTCATACATTATCTCAATTATTCCTCGATAATAGCCCTAGTAGGCTTGTTATACTCCCTCCCTTTGATAGGTCAGGAAATTGAGGCTTAGTAAGTAATACATCTAAATTCATGTACGTCCTAATTGATAGAGCTGAGATGTAGACCCAGATCTGACCCACAGTTCTTTCTACCACATCACGCTACATTGATCACATCTGTAGGGGTAGGTATAGGATGTGAAGGAAAAGAGGTAGGTATAGGATGTGAAAGTTAGGACATGAAGGAAAAGGAGACAAAGATGTGATCCAAAGTTATTCAGCTTGGGGGATGAGAAAGCTGGTGGTACCTTCAATTAACAAAGCCTTCATAAATTTAGTGTTATAAGCTCACTTTTTGATTATGTTCAGTTTAAGGGCTTGTTGGGTAGGAGCGTGCATTATGTCACTGGAAAAGTAGAACTTGATATGCAGGTATTACTTTGGAGGCCAGAGAAGATGGAGAAGATAAGGGGTATACCTATTATCTCTTTCAAAAATGTAGTCTGGGTTTTCTGAATATGGCCAGAGGATTGCAATTGAATTTCCAGCAATATATTTTGATGATTTGAATGGGAAAAGGAAAAAAAAAAAAAAATAAAACAAAAAACCCCTTGTGTTTACATGTTTCCCCACAGATGATTTTTAATTTGCCATTATTGATATTATTGTAGTTGGCATAAATTTCATTTTTTCGTTAGTATCTTTAGGTGTTTTGCTCCATATAACACCTTTTTATGTGTCTTTTGCTATGTTCTACTCTGTTCTGTTTTGGTCTTTATATTGGTAATTAACTCCCCTCCAAAGGAATTTTTTTTTTTAAATCAAGTTTCGTTTAGTTTCAGGAATAAAAAGGAAGCAATGCAGAAATCTGACTGCCATGGAGGTGTACAGCTGAGAAACAGAGGAACAGGTACAGAACTTTGCTTTTTAAATGAAGAGGTGAATTTTATAAATGACACATTCAGTTACATAGATGAATGGATGGTTAACATTAATGGCTTTCGCCTTTTAATTGTTGTTTTCTGATTTTTCCAGTTAACTCTGATCAAAGGACATCATCAAGTGCACAAATAAAACAGAGGACTACAGTTCAACAAAGCAAATACTCTTCATCAAGCTGTTCTCCAGAATCTGTAAAAAAACTTCATCCTCGACCAAGTGATAAACTTAACCCTAAAACCATTAACCCGGTACGTATGAAAAAGATTCCTAATTTAGTGGATTTTCTCAAATAAATATTTAGCACACCGTCAGACCATTCGGAATGCTGTGCTGAGTTTCTTTTCTATTTTTTGAGCTGACAATGAAAGATGGACAGTATGGTAGTGGTGGTAAAGAAGGAGAGTTGACTGATGTATATGTGGGAGTGGGTGTAGAGGTGAAAAGGTATAGATTAGGGATTAATCTGTCTTGGTATATCCTATCCCATTCATGAATGAACATTGTAGAGTGTACAGCAAATCTCTGTTTACCACATTTATTTTATTTCTTGCTACCAGTGAATAAACTCATTTTCATTTGCTATGGGATTAATTACATGCTATTCTTTTATGATATGTAAATTAGCCTCTTGTCCTCTCACATCAATTTAATCAGATTTAACAAATGAGATTTATGTACATGAAAGTGCACAAATTATAAGAGTGTAGATCAGTGAATTATCAAAAAGTAAACACACGTGAGAAATACCACTAGGTTGTTGTCTGGCCCATGCCCAATGCTACATAGAATAAGATAATAGTGGTTTCAACCTTCAAAGAGTATTATGAGAGTGGCTGAGGCACCTGGCCGATGGCAAGTAAAACATGAACAGATACTTAAAGGGTACAAGGTATTATTTGAGGCAGAAGAAGATTGTCTGACTTTACAAAAGGACAAATGAAAAATAGTTTGAGCGTATGTTTATTTCTGTCTTTCTATAATCTGCATGGTTTCAAGGAAGTAGAATAGCTGAAGAATGCTTTAATATCTCCTTTCTGTTCCTTCCTTTTCTCATATTTAGTTGTAAGTTCATGGTGACACTTAATATTTCTTCCCTCTTTTAATAAAAATTTTTGTAGGTCAACAATATTTAGTGGTCCTAGCTTAAAATTTTATTAGACATTAAGGAAAGTTTTGCTAAATAATTTAATTATTTGACCTGAGAATAGAGTATTTGAAAAAACTGTGAATCCAAAATAAGTCAGAGATGTTGGGAGTCAGGATAGTATTGTATTTACCTTTGGGAAAGAAGGTGGATAGGAGAGAAGCAGTGCTTAGTCTTCTAATGTATTGGTAACATTTAGTTTGTCTACAAGTGTGTTCACTCTTTGAGAATTCACTGATCTGTATTCTTAGGATTTATGCATTTTAATAGGCATGAATCTCAAGTGTTTCACTGTTTCAAAAAGTTCCTTTTTTAAAAAAATCCCAATTAAATGTAGAAATTTAGTAATATTGTTTCAGAATTAAGATATGGTCTGTGATGATATTGTTAAAAATTGAATGGGAGAACAAATTTTTCCCTAATTGACTTTTGATAAAAACCCAGTAGTAGAGAAAAAAGTTGTGAGTCTGTGAAAGATGCAGCTATGATTATCTCTGTAAAAAGTTAGAAAGGAAAGAGCGGAATTGTTTAAAATTTGAATCAGAAATTTGGTTTCTTGGGTGTTTTGGAAATTTAGGGATTATTTCTGTGGTCTGTGGGACCAAAGAGTAAAATCATTTGGTAATAGGTGTAGAACTAAAAAAGTGTTAATACGTATTTGTCTTGCTTATTTTTCTCCCAATACAAATGATACTTTTTCAAGTCATTTTCTTACCTGGTATGATTACTTGAAAACAATTTTTAAATTTATTTTTCTTCTTTAGAAGGAATTATAACTAGGTCAATGCAGTGTTAGTTGCTGTACGTTATTACACAGATCATTGATTAAGCTTTGTAAATGAATCTTCTGTTATAATAATAGTGTTGTTCTAATGAGATTTCACCATTTTTTTCATTTTTTTTTATTGTGAAATATATATACAGAAAAGAGATTACATTTAAAGTACGATTTAACAAGTAGTTATAGAGCAAATTTCAAAGAATGTTATGGGTTACAGTTCCACAATTTCAATTATTTCCTTATTGTGAAATATAAAATATATACAAAAATTTAATAACTTTCAAAGTATAATGTAACAAGTAGCTATAGAGCAAATTTGGAAGCTTGTTATATGTTACAATTCCGTCATGTCAATTATTTCCTTCTAGCTATTCTAGTACCCTAGAGACTAAAAACAAACAAAAAAGCTGTTTACATAAAGATTCAGTATTCATAATCCTTTGTTAAATCCTATCTTGTCAGTTGCTACTCCTCTCTCTCCTTTGATCATTGTCTCAATCTTCAGGGATATCTGGGCAGTGACCAACCTAACTTGTTCATATTGAAAAGGGGTGTTGATATTATGGGGAAGGGGGCTGTATCTGGTTAATGTTCTTGGAGAGGCTGTTGCCTCAGGATTTGGGGACTTACCTGGCATAGGAACACTTTGGGGGACTTAAGTTTCTGGTAAGTAAACTTAGTGAGTGAAACTTTTATAGCGTTTCAGACCAAGGAACTCGTTAGTATTTTCGGGACTATTTTGTCCTCTCTTAGCTTCTCTGGAGCAAACTCTGGGATAGCATAAGTCTGCTTTCAATGGCTGTCTCCAAAATGTCACTCACAGCTGCTCTGAGTTCCTTCTGTTTGTCAGCTCTTTTATATGACTTCAGTGATTTAATTAAGACTCACCCTGAATGGGTGGGTAACACCTCCATGGAAATTATCCAATCAAAGGTCTTGCCCACATCTGAATGAGTCACATCTCCATGGAAACACTCAATCAATAGGTTCCAGCCTAATCAACACTAATAACATCTGCCCCACAAGATTGCATCAAGGAATATGTCTTTTTCTGGGAGCATAATATATCCAAACTGGCACAATGGTCACCAAAATAGTGGCAAAAGAAGGTACAGGATTCTGTTCCCCCACAGAATCTTTGAACAATTAGCAAAAACTGTCAGAGCCATCTTCCTCCCTCCTAAAAACAATTAAAGGGTTTCAATAACTATGCAAGTGCCTAATCAAGAAAATGAAACTTTAAAAAAGTGGTAAGAGAAGCTCCTGGCACCCTGACTGGCCCGACACCCATCCACTCCATGGCGTGGTGTGGAGCTGGCTTGCACTCTACTTGAGGCTACCTGACAATGTGCATAGTAACCCTTGTGCACATACTGTATGTTGGTGCCAGTCTATTGGGTAGCAGCCTGAAATACTGAAGCAAGATAACTTGCCACTGGCTTGCCCTCCCAGAATTGGGCAAAAAAGGCACAAGACTTGCAAATACCAAAAAGTAAAATGGCAGAAGAAAGTAATGCATTAACATTAAATGTAATGAATTAAACTGTCCAGTCAAAAGTCAGAGATTGGCAAAAGGGATATAAAAGCATGACCCAGCTGTGCTGTTTTATGAGAGACTCACCTTAAGTTCAAATATATGAATAGGTTGAAAGTGAAAGAATGGAAAAAAATATACCATGCAAAGAGTAACCAAAAGAGAGCTGGGGTTGCTAAACTAATACCAGTTAAAATAAACTTCAAGTAAAAAACTTAGGAGGGAAAAAAGACAATATATACTGATGAGGAGGTCAATTCAACAGGAAAACATAACAGTTACAACTATATATGTACCTAATGGCAGAGCTCCAAATAATACAAAGCATATATTGACAGATTCAAAGGGAGAAATGGATGTTTCTACATTAATAGTAGGAGACTGTACACCATTTTCAATCGTGGCTAGAACATTTAGACAAAAGATCAATTGAGGATAAAGAAGACTTGAATGCTACTGTAAACCAACTAGACCTACCATACATATATAGAGAACTTCACCCAACAATATCAGAATGAACATTCTTCTCTAACGCACATGCGTCATTCCCCACGATTCACCATAAGTTAGGTCACAAAACAAATCTCAATAATTTTAAGTGTTAAAATCATACAATGTATCATCTCTGACCACAGTGGAATGAAGCCAGAAATCAATAGCAGAGGATGACTGAAAA
Source organism: Choloepus didactylus (assembly GCF_015220235.1). Classification (NCBI taxonomy): domain Eukaryota; kingdom Metazoa; phylum Chordata; class Mammalia; order Pilosa; family Megalonychidae; genus Choloepus; species Choloepus didactylus. The sequence goes on from NC_051309.1 coordinate 21,184,166, forward strand.
ATTCACAAATACGTGGAAATTAAATGACATGCTGTTAAACAACCAACAGATCAAAGAAGAAATCATGAGGAGATTAGTAAATATCTTGAGGCAAATGAAAACAGAAACACAAATACCAAAACATGGGACACAGAAAAGGCAATGCTGAGAGGGAAATTTATAGCTCTAAGTGCTTACATTAAAAAAGAAGGAAATTATTAAGTCAGAGACCTAACCTCACAACTGTAGGTACTAGGAAAAGAAGAGCAAACTAAACCTACAGTGAGCAGAATAAGGTAATGACAACCAGGGTGGAGATAAATGAAGCAAAATAAAAATACAATGAAGAGAATTAATGAAACCTAAAGTTTCTTCTTTGAAAACATCAATAAAATTGACAAACCTTTAGCTTAGCTGACAAAAAATAGAACACAAAAATTTTAAATGAAAGGGCTCACATCACTACCAACCCCACAGAAATAAAAAGAATTTTAAGAGGGCCCAACTGTATGTCAACAATTAGATAACCTAGATGAAATGGACAAATACTTATAAACACATAAACTACCTACACTGACTAAAGAAGAAATAGACCTCAACAGACCAACAACAAGTAAAGAGAGTAAATCAATAATCAAAACCTCTCAAAAAAGAAAAGTCCAGAATCGGATGGCTTCTGGTGAGTTTTACCAAATATTCCAAGAAGAATTAATATTGGCATTCATCAATATTTAATCTTCCAATCCATGCACATAGTGTGTCCTTCCATGTATTCTAGTTTTGTTTGATTAATTTCAGCAAAAAATTCCAAAAAAATTGAAGAGAAGGGTACATGCCTAACTCATTCTATGAGGACAACATCACTCTAATCCCAAAGCCAGGCAAAGATTTAAAAAGCCACAAGAAAACAAAATTGCAGACCAATATCCCTCATGAGTAAAGGTATAAAAATTCTCAACAAAATAACAGCAATTTGAGTCCAGCTGCATGTTAAAAGTATTATACACCATAATCAAGTGGGATTTATCCCACATATGCAAGCATGGTTCAACATAAAATCAATTAATGTAATATACCACATTAATAGAAGGAAGAAAAAAACAAAACAAAACAAAAAACAACATGTTCATCTAATTGATGCAGCAAAGGCATTTGATGAAATCCAGCACTACTACTTGATCCAAACACCCAGAAAATTAGGTCTATGAGAAAACTTCCTCAACATGATAAAGGGCATATATGAAAAATCCATCTCTAATATCCTACTTAATGGTGGAAGACTGAAAGCTTTCCCCTAAGATCAGGAACAAGACAAAGATGGTCATTTATTCAACATTGTACTGGAAGTTCTTTTCAGAGTTACTAGGCAAGAAAAAGAAGTAAAAGTCATCCAAGTTGGCAAGAAGTAAAACTTTCCTTATTTGCAGATGATATGATCCCATATACAGAAAATCCTGAAAAACCACCACAGAACTCCAAGAGCTAATTAATGAATTCAGCAAAGTTGCAGAGTCAACATGCAAAAGTCAGTAGTGCTTCTATACATTAGTAATGAACAATTTGAAAAGGAAATCAAGAAATAGTTTCCACTTATATGAGCAACTAAAAGAGTCAAATATCTAGGAATAAATTTAACCAAGTATGTAAAGGACTCATACAAGGAAAACTATAAAACATTGCTGAAATTAAAGATAACTAGAATACGTGGAAGGACATACCATGTTCATGGATTGGAAGATTAAATATTTTTGAATGCCAATTCTGTACAAAGTGATTTACAGATTCAACACAATCCCAATCGAAATCCCAACAGCTTTCTTTGTAGAAATGGATAAGCCAGTCATCAAATTTATATGGAAGAGTAAGGGGCAACAAATAGCAAAATTATCTTGAAAAACAAGAATGAAGTTGGAGAATTCTCACTTGCAGATTTTAAAACTTATTACAAAACTACAGTAACCAAAACAGCCTGGTCCTGGCAGAAGGACAGATATATAGACCATTGGAATTGGATTGAGAGTTCAGAAATAAATCCTCACATCTGTGGCCAATTGATTTATGTTGAGGGTGTTAAGTTCAGTCAATGGAGAAAGAATAATCTCTTCAACAAATGGTTCTGGGTAACCTGGATAGCCATATGCAAAAGAATGAAGGTGGACTCATACCTCACACTATATACAAAAATTAACTCGAAATGGATGAAAGACCTAAATATAAGTACCATAACTGTAAAACTACTAGAAGAAAACTAGGAAAGCACCTTCAGGACCCTGTGTTAGGCAATAGTTTCTTAGACTTTATCCCAAAAGCAGGAGCAACAAATAAAAAAAAATAGATAACTGAGATTTCATTGAAATTAGAAACTTTAGTGCTTCAGAGGGTTTCATCATGAAAATAAAGACTACCTACAGAATGGGAGAAAATATTTGGAAACCACACATCTGAGCAGGGTTTAATATCCAGAATATAAAAGAAATCCTACAGCTTAATAATGAAGGGACAAATTACACAAAATATATGCAAAAGACTTGGATGGACATTTCTCCAAAGAATATATACAGATGAGAAATAAGTACATGAAAAGACACTCAACATCATTAGCTATTAAGGAAATGCAAATCAAAAAACTATGATGTCATACCATTTCACACCTGCTAGAATGGCTACTATTAAAGAAACAAGACAAAATAAGTGTTGGAGAGGATGTGGAGAAATAGCACTTGTACATTTTTGGTGGGAATGTAAAATGGCACAGCAGCTGTGGAAAACAGTTTGGCAGTCCTCAGAAAGCTACATATTGAATTGCTGTATGACCCAGTGTGCAGGTTTGAATGTATTATGTCCCCCAGAAAAAGCCATATTCTTTGATTCAGTCTTGTGTGGGCAGACATATTAGTGTTGATTAGATTTTGGAATCCTTTGGGTGTTTCCATGGAGATATGATTCATTCAACTGTGGACAAGACCTTTGGTTAGATAATTTCCCTGGAAGTGTTGCCCCACCCATTCAGGGTGGGTCTGAATTAAATTACTGGAGCACTATATAAGCTCAGACAGAAGGAGCAAGCTTCCTACAGCCAAGAAGGACACTTTGAAGAACACACAGAAGCTGAGAGTAGCTGCAGATGAGAGACAGTTTGAAGACGGCCATTAAAAGCAAACTCTTGCTCCGGAGAAGGTAAGAGAGGACAAACACCCCAAGAGCAACTAAGAGTGACATTTTTGAGGAGCTGAAGCCTAGAGAGGAACGTTCTGGGAGAAAACCATTTTGAAAGCCAAATACCAGTGCAGACGCCGGCCACGTGCCTTCCCAGCTAATAGAGGTTTCCTGGACGCCATTGGCCATCCTCCAGTGAAGGTACCTGATTGTTTATACGTTACCTTGGACACTTTATGGCCTTAAGACTGTAACTGTGTAACCAAATAAACCCCCTTTTATAAAAGACAATCCATTTCTGGTGTTTTACATTCCAGCAGCATTAGCAAACTAGAACAGATTTTGGTACCAGAGAAGTGGGGTGCTGGTGCTGCTGAGTTTGCAAATACCAAACATGTTGGAATAGCTTTTTAAATGGATAAGGGGAAGATTCTGGAAGAATTATGAGGAGTTTGATAGAAAAGGCCTAAACTGCTTTGAAGAGACTGTGGAGATATGGACTCTAAAGATACTTCTGATGAGGCCTTGAGCAGAAATGATAATATATTGTTGCAAACTGGGAAAGGCAATCCTTGTTTTAAAGTAGCAGAGAATTTGGCAAAACTGAGTCCTGGTATTGGATGGAAGGCAAAATTTGAAAGCGACAACCTGGAATATTTTAGCTGATGAGATCTCCAAGCAAAATATAGAAGATGTAGCCTGGCTTTTACTTGCAGCTTATAGTAAAATGTGAGAGGACAGAGATAAGCTGAGAAATGAACTTTTGGTTTCAAAGAAACCGGAAATTGATGGCCTGGAAAACTCTGGGCTTCCAGGGGGTGAAACCCCAGAAGCTAAAGCCCAATGTGAGGATGTAACCAAACATGGAACCCAGCCACCATTTCAGTACAAGCCAAGATTGGAGAAGGAGTTAAGCAGAAAGGATTTGTGGAAAGTCCTATTGTCTGATGGCTTTGACCCCTATGTGCTTCATGCGAAGCCAACAGAATTTTTGTTAGCTCTTTACAGACAGAGCTGCTGCCAGTCTGGACTGGAGGAGACAGACAAGGAACAAACTGAAGGAAAAATTTTTTCAAAGACAGGGCCATGGAGGTTGAGGTCTGGAGTCAAGAGGTCCCAGGCTGGGAGAACGGACTGACCCACACGCATGGAAAGGGTGAGTTTGCCCCGGAGGTTGAGGGTGGGCCTTCCGCCTCGATGTTCAGGAAAGGTGTTGCCACCTCAGACCTCAAAGAGGGTGGAGCACATTCCCAGGGAATTGGGGAGAGCCTGGTCGCACACCCCACTCTTCTGAAGGGGTTGAGCGTGTGCCCCGGAGATGGAAGAGAATCCAGGTGCTGCCCCAACATTTGAGAAGGTGGTTTCCCCAGTGTGTGGCTATGTTGGAGCACTCACCCCAGCATTTGGAGAGAAAAGGGCTGACGCAAAGTCCCTTAGGAAGTTAGACTCCTGCTCTCTCAGGCCCCAAGGATGCAACGTCTTTCTCTACATGACACTCAGACTTCGAAATCTAATGGCGTTTGTCTTGCGGGTTTTAGGAACTATTTTGGTCCTGTTAACCCTGTTTTCCTTTCAGTTTCTCCTTATGGCAATGGGAATGTTTACCCCATGGCTGTCCCTCCTTTGTATATTCGAAGTACATAACTTACTCTTAATTTCACAGGTCCACAGCTAGAGGGGAATTATGCCTTAGGACAAACCATGCCTATAACTGATTTTGATGGGATCTTGTACTTACCTGTTGTTACTGAAATGATTTAAGTTTTTGTGATATTGTGATGGGATGAATGTATTTTGTATATGGAAAGATCATGTCATTTTGGGGTCCAGCGGGTGGAATGTGCCAGTTTGAATGTATTTTGTCCCCCAAAATGCCATTATATTTGATATAATCCTGTGTGGGCAAATGTATCAGTATTGATTAGATTGTAATTCTTTGAGTGTTTCCATGGAGATGTGACCCACCCAACTGTGGGTGATGACTTTAATTGGATAATTTCCATGGAGGTGTGGCCCTGCGCATTCAGCATGGGCCTTGATTAGTTTACTGGAACACTATATAAGCTCAGACAGAAGGAGTGAGCTTGCTACAGCCAAGAGGGACGCTTTGAAGAAAGCACAGGAGATGCAGATGAAAGATAGTTTGAAGACGGCCATTGAAAGCAGACTTTTGCTCCAGAGAAGCTGAGAGAGGACAAACACCCCAAGAGTAACTAAGAGTGACATTTTTTGTTCAGAGATAGATTGTGGTGATAAACGCATAACTATGTTATCATTCTGTGGACAGTGGATTGTATACCCTGGATGATTGTATGGTGTGTGAATGTATTTCAATAAAACTGAGTTTAATAAAAAAAAAAAAAAAAAGAGTGACATTTTTGGGGAACTGTGGCCTAGAGAGAAATGTCCTGAAGAAAGCCATTTTCAAACCAGAACTTAGGAGCAGACGCCAGCAATGTGTCTTCCCAGCTAACAGAGGTTTTCCAGATGCTGTTGGACATCCTCCGATGAAGGTACATGATTGTTGATGACTTACCTTGGACATTTTATGGCCTTAAGACTGTAACTTTGTAACCAAATAAACCCTCTTTATAAAAGCTGATCCATTTCTGGTGTTTTGCATTCGGCAGCATTAGCAAACTAGAATACCCAGCAATCCCATTTTTAGGTATACACCCTAAAGAATTGAAAGCAGGGACTGGAGCAAATATTTGCACACAGGTAGATGTTCATGGAGGCAGTATTTACAGTTGTCAAAAGAGGGAAGCAACCCAAGTGTCTATCAGCAGATGAATGGATAAACAAAATGTATATGCATGCACTGGCATATTATTCAGCCATGAAAAGGAATGAAGTTTGATGCATGCTACAAAAGATAGCATGTTGAGTGAAATAACCCAGACACCAGAGGACAAATACCATATGATCTCACCTAAAATGATTAGAATATGCAATTCATAGAGTCAGACACAAGAATCCAAGATGTCATGGACTGGAATGCAGATAGGGGATGGGAACATAATACATAAGTGGCACAGAATTTCTGTTATGGGTGATAGAAAACTTCATTAATGGGTGGTGGTGGTTGTAGCACAGCATTATGAATGTAATTAACACTACTGAATTGTAAATTTTGATGTGGTTAAAAGGAAAATTTTAGGTTGTACATATGTTACCAGGAAAAAAAAAAGACATTAAAAAATTGTAGGACTCCATAACCCAAACAGTGAACGTAAGTTATGGATTATAGTTAATGGTATCATTATAATATTGTTTCATCAATTTTAACAAAGTTACCACACTAATGCAAAGTGTTAACAATAGGGAAAACTATGTGTGAGGGGGATATGTGGTATACCAGTTTGTATATAAAAAAAGCTTTGTTCTTTGATGCAGTTTTGTGGGGGCAGATGTTTTAGTGTTGATTAAGTTGGAACCTTTGGATTAGGTTGTTTCCATGGAGATATGACCCACGCAATTGTAGTTGATAACTCTGATTAGATAATTTCCGTGGAGGTGTGGCCCTGTCTGTTCATTGTCGGCCTTGATTAGTTTACTAGAGCCCTGTATAAGAGCTCAGACAGAAGGAGCTGCTGCAAGTAATAGAGAATTTTGAAGACGGCTGTTGAAAGCAGAGTATTGCTGATGCTTTGGAGGTACTAGTCCAGAGTTTGCCCCAAGAAGCCGACACAGAGACATTTTGGAGAACGCCATCTTGAAACACAACCTGAGAGCAACTGAGAGTGACATTTTGAAAAGGAGCTGCAGCTAAGAGAGGACAAAACGCCCCAAGAGCAACATTTTGGAGAACGTCATTTTGAAACGTAACCTGGGAGCAAGCAGACACCAGCCATGTGCCTTCCCAGCAGGTTTTCTGGATGCCATTGGTATGGTGAAGGTATACTTGTTGACGCCATAGCTTGGACACTTATGGCTTTAAGACTAAGTTTGTAACCAAATAAACCCCCTTTATAAAAGCCAATCCATTTCTGGTGTTTTGCATAACGGGCAGCATTAGCAAACCGGAACATGTGGGAACTTGTACTTTTCTGCATGATTTTTCTGTAAATCTACATATTCTGATAAAGAATGAAACAACATGATTATACATCAGGAAGTGAAGGTGATGGTAATACTTATTTTGTTCTTATAATTTATTTCAGTTTGGTGAACAGCCACGAGCTCCTTCTGCTTTTGCTGCTATTTACTCTAAAGGAGGTATTCCTTGCAGGTAAAATCAATGCAAGTTATAACTTACCATATTATTAAAATTAATTGGGTAAAATTAGTATACTATTCAGTTTAAATATGTTGAGAGTCTTGTATACTAGTGAGATTGAAGTAAAAGTGAATTTCACAGTTTGACTGTTGGATTGGTATAGGTCCCTAGACATTGGTGAAGAAAGCCATTTTAATTCCAAAATACAACTGCTGTTAGATGCACAGTAAACTAGCAAATAATTTAAGAAATTGAATGAACTGGTTTCTAAAATAACCAATTTAAGCAATCACAAACTTGGACAAATTGCAAGTATATAATCCTGTTTTGTTTGTAAAGTGAAAGTTAACAATATAATGGAATTGTTTATTTCTTCTAATTAGCTGTTCTTGCTTCCTTTGGCTATAATTCTTGCCATCTTTCTGGACAGAAATCAGAAATATTACAAAGATTTATTTCTTCAAAGTATATCCACTTATAGCCTGTCCTAGATGATATAAAATTTCATGTTCATTTTGTAAAGAATAATCGCACCATTCATTTTTGTTCCCCAAATTCAAGAAATGTGTAGTATTTCAAAGCATTTTCAGATTTGGAAAACTGAATGAAAAATAATCTCAAGAAACTTTCTTCTTCAGTTGATGTTTAGATTCCTAGTGTAAGCTATTTTTTTGAGTTCCCCAGCAACTCATTTTTGCTTATATATATATATATATATATATGTAATGCTGAGTACTGTGACCTTTTGCTGTTATGAAAGTAACACTAAAGGAAAAGTCAGGATGTTGAGATCATTATAAAGGGATACCATGAAAGGTTTGTGGGTGATGGATAAGTACAGTGATGATTATGGTGATGGTTTCATAGGTGTACTTTTATATCAAATTGCACACTTTAAGTATTAATCAATAATGGTGTTAAAAAAAGCAGCAGCAGCAGAGACACTAATTCAACGACCTACTATTTTGTAACACTCAATGGATCTCAGTTTTTTTCTTCTTGTTCACAAGGATAAAACCTTCCCTGCCTTCAGATCATTAGTGTTGGGGTTAAATGATATATATCCGAAAAACACTGTTCTTTATAAAAACAGATTTGTTCAAGTTGTTATATTTTGCTTGTTTGCAGTTTTCATCTTTTGTAGGTTACCTATTTTGCTGTAATTAAGACTCAAGTGTAATCTTTGCATAAAGACATGCTTGAGCACCAAATGTGTGAACTAAACAAATGTAATGTCATTTGGGTTTGTTACCAAACAATATTGTTGAAAGAGTAGGATTTTTAAGGATTATATGTATTATAAGATGTCCTTATAATACATTTATAAATATGGTCATGGTATTCCTACATGTTACAAAATAATTATAATATGGTTCTGTTCTATAAATTATAATTATAATATGGTTCTGTTCTATAAAGAGATGAGTATGTTAGATAATCACTGTTTAATACATTATTAATTTTTTTTCTATATGCAATGACTTTTATATTTTAGATTGGTGCATGGTTCAGTAAAACACAGATTACAGTGGGAATGTCCTCCTGAAAATCTTCCATTTGATCCTCTTCTTATTACTTTAGCTGAGGTAAATATTCCCTGAATTTTTGTGAAAAGAAAAAACCTTTCAAAATTGCATTAAATTTTATTTGGTAACTTCAGTAAATCTCGTTCTATACTTTTGAAAATATAAGCCTAATAATAGACAATGAAACATCACACTCCTCTTTCATCCAACCTAGGAACTAGGTGTGATTAGAATATGTTAATTAGAAACTAAACAGTCAGCTTTGTAAATAAAAAATGAGTCCACACAGGGATTTGTAGCTAAGTGGATAAAATATTCACATTCAATGCCAAAAATTTAAAAAAAAATTAAAAACTTGGAATTGTAATAAAGAGGAAGATTATTTGAAATTAGTCATATCAGGAGAACATCAAGGGTTAAAACTTAATCCACAGCAGATGAAGGTGAGTGGTAGTGTCTTAACCATTCATATTTAGCATGTTATATTTTCATAGGGAACTGACATTATTACTTATGTGTTCTTTTTGAGAATTCTGTAAGCACTTTGTCTTACGTATTAATTTTAAGTAGCATATCACGGAGGTGATTTTTATAGAGAATTTGTTTTTTCTTTTTAAAATTTTGATAAGTTCCTTAATATAATTTAGCATTTGTGTCAGGAGAAAAGTTGGTGGAGTGTCAACCTTAAATGAATCAATGATACCTATTAATTTTGTTCTTAGAATTAGAGTCAGAAATTGAGAAATGAATTAACCAGTTTTCATATATTTACACTTTTAGCTGTTTAACTTTCTTAAGAGTCTAGTATGAAGCTTTTTGTTGTGGAGAGGTCATTAAATTATTAAAGCCTTGAAAATCTAAATAGGCAATGCCATGAGTAGTAAGTGATCTATATAAAAATATAATTGGAAATGTAAGGATTTATGTATTTTTTTCTTTATTTGAGAAACACTTGTCTTTCCTATAAAACTAGTGCTAAGTGCAGGATGAGATCACAGTAGAAAAATGTGTAATTTGGCTTATTATTAAAACAAAATAATGAGACGTTAGTTCTTAATCATAATGAAGGATCAAAATATCTAGTTTCTCCTTTAGTTTTCCGTTTGCTTTTAATCTCTTATGTTAACATGTCAGTTATGTTATGTTACCAAAGACTGCAGGATTGTTTTAAGATTTTGCTTTTATTAATTTATAGCTCAGCTTGTGGAATTATTTTGATATTATAAGCAGCATATTTGTGGATAGCCTATTTTGAAATTCAGTTCTGATCAAAGCCTTTTAAGCTTGGTATTAAATATTAAAGAATTTAGTGGCATTCTATTTTAAACTTTATCCCCTTTATATTTGGTAGCAAACTGTTTTTCAGACTAATAAAAAACTGTAGTGATAACTTTGAAAACGTACTCCAGCTAAGAGTAGTGCTTTAATGTTGGGGGGTCCTTAAAAGGACTCCAGTTTAGAACACATGAAAGTCTGGCCTTTGTGTACCTATTGTCCAACACTAATGCTTTTATTTCTGTCTTTGGTGAATTTTTTAGCCTTCCCCTCTACTTGTTTAATAATAAAGACATACTGCAGAAGAATTAGTATTGAAATCCACTTCACCTCTTGACTCGTGATTCCTCATTTCTAAAATGAAGAGGTTAGGGGTTCTTCTAAGACTGTAGGACCTACATTCCATAATGTTACCAGTGGCCTTGGCAGCATAGTGTTCAAAAGCATGATAGTATTGAGAAAAGGGGAGTATTGAGAAAAGGGAAGAGGATTGTTTGATCAAAAGGACAAATTGGTTGAAAGTTAATGTATCTAGACATAGCTAGTTACACCTTAATAACTTCATAAGTAATAATTAGTCGAATTAAAGGAATATTGCTATTTCTTTTTTATCTTTTCTCTTTTATCTTGACTCAGAGATTGGTTAAATCATGAATAATACCTAATTGTTTCTAATGTATTTAGGGAGAAGGTTCTAGTGAGAAATGATCTATGCAAGTTTCTTTCACATTTTGATTTCATATTCCAGTGTTAAAAATGACATTTAAAATATTATAACACTTTTTGCACATAGTGAAAGATTTGCCTTCTTCATATCTTAATATATTTAAATATAAAGGAACTATACAACTGGAAATGTTACAAGTATGGCTAAATTAGTTAAATAGGTTTTCTGGTTGAAGACTTTAAAATAAAAAGAGCGAAATAACCTGGTACACAAAATCTTTTAGAAACTCATTGAATAAGTTGTAAAATCACCGTAAAAGTAAGAGGCCAAGGTATTATGCATTTGTAAAGTAGTGGTTATAAACATATTTCAGACTAAGTTGCTGTGTTTTCAAACAGTGTTTGGGAGCATATATAAAATATGTTTTTAGTATCCCAGTGAGTTTTTTCTTTTTCTTTGTTTTTATTTACCTTTACTTTCTCTGTTGCTTTTTCCTTCCTTCATTACTACATTCCTTCCTTCTTTGTTTTTTCTTGTGTTTCTTTTCCTTTCCTTTTTCTTTTCCTTTTATTACTTTTCTTTTTTCTTTTCCTTTCCTCCTGTGGGTTGAGATTCTACCTGTCTCATATATGTCCTTTGTTCCACATTTTCTCTGTGATTTAAATTGTAATTACTGAAATTATGTACCACGACTAGAAAAACATAATAAAACTTTTGATTTTCACATACACTAGTAAAAATTCACTTTTTTTGCATGTTTTGTTAACATAACCAATGGGTAGTGAATCATATTTCTTGTCTTTGGCAGGGTCTGAGAGAGACTAAGCATCCTTACACCTTTGTGTCAAAGGAGGGTTTTAGAGAGTTACTTTTGGTCAAAGGTGCTCCTGAAAAAACTGTGCCTTTGCTTCCTAGACTGGTTCCCGTGCTAAAGGCGGCTCTGGTATGTCCTTTATTCCTTTATACTTTGTATTTCAAAACACATGATAGAAGGAAAAGACAAGTAAGGTACATTTAGAATATTTTGTCTTTTTTTTCCTCCCCTCTAAATTTTATGCAAATTAGTCCTTAGCCTGTGATTTTTATGTTTGTGGTGCTAGCACAATTTAGGCCACTGTAATTAAGGGCCCGATGATTACATACTTGAAGACTCCTTTAGAAGATGTACTAAAGATAAAAAGGGACATTTTGAGTTATTAGCAAAAGTAGTGGACCTCAAATCAGTCTTTCTCTATGCTAACTGTATTTTAGTTAATGCTTCAGTCCAACTGAAAATTTGTTTCTTGCTTCTAGATGTCTTGCATTAATGATTATTTCTTTAAATTCTAGATTTGGTTGATTATATTCTAATTTTAAACATTTAACTTTATTTTTTCTCCACCTGTTTGCCCTTTCTTCTAACCTTCCCTTCCTGCCCCCACATCCCGGAACCCCCAACCAATCAACCGTCTCCACAGGTGCATTCAGATGATGAAGTGTTTGAAAGAGGATTGAATGCTCTGGTACAGTTAAGTGTCATTGTTGGTCCTTCTCTAAACGACCATCTGAAACATCTGCTTACAAGTGTAAGTACTGGAAAGATTTGGAGTGGTTGTATATATTTATCTTGAACTTTCCACGTTCCTTCATAATCTAATTACTTCAAGTTAATTATTAAAATCATTCAAAACCTTCAAATCTCTCATCATCCTAACCAAAAAAAAAAATAGCAATCAGACAAAACAGTTCAGAAAATATTTTATTAATGTACAATATTCTCTTAATTTTTTTTTAATGAAAAGGGTTTTTAATTAGCAGGGTTTAAAGTTGAATAAAAAGCAATCGAAAGTTGAATTAACAAATTAATGAGTGGTGTAATGGTATTAGGCCATGATAATTAGCTGTGAATTATAAGCAGTGCTTATGTACTCTCTTGTTTAATTGTATACTGCCAAAGTCATGCTTTTCATCTTTTTTCTTTTTGTTTTTCTTTGTGAAGTTTTAAGCAAGACTAAGCATTCATGATAAGGCATTTTTTCTGTTATGTGTAGTATAATCTGTAACATAAACATACACTGGGAAACTGCAGTTTAGGAGGTCCCCCAAACCACCCTCAGGTTCAGTGATTTACTAGAAGGACTCACAGAACTCAGAAAAGTTGTTATATTCATATTCACAGTTATAGTTTATACACCAGAAAGATACAGAATAAAATCAGAGGGAAGAGATACCTAGGGCACGATCCAGGAGAGACCAGGCACAGAGCTTCCAGTTGTCCTTTCCCAGTGGAATTGTGTGGACAGCCGTTCTCTCAGCAGGGATGTGTGGGGACACTTAGGGAGTATTGCCAACTGGACAGCTAACCTGAACCTTGGTGTCTAGAGCTTTTATTGGGGGTCAGTCATGTAGACATAAGTGAAACACCTGCATGACTGACCTTAGTCTCTATCCCCTCCAGAGATTAAGTTGATCCCATAGCCCAAGGCCTCCACCATAAATCACATTGTTTGCATAGACTATCTGAGGTAGCACAATGCCCCAGTAAACAAAGATAGTTTTATCAGGCATGTATTCCAAGGGCTTAATGGTTCCTTCCCAGGCTCCAGGAGCAAAGGCCAAACCTTCCTCTGGGCAAAGTTAATCCTTTAATGCACACACTGATTTAAAAAAAATGAAAAAAAATTTAAAAAGAGTTCTGGCTGAGATTACTCACAGCGAGGGTTTCCCTGCCTGCATTCTTCTGTAGTTCAGAGCTGAGATGTGTATTTTGATCATAGATCTACTGTTCTTTTCTTGGGTCCTCCCACCTGAGAGATCCTAAATTGTGTTTTTAACTTCTCCAGAGAATCTACATCCCAGGAACCATCTGGTTAAACCTGAAGAAAGTAGGGTGGTGGAGAATCTATCAGGATTGCTTAGGTTAGGAATGATGGTGGGAGATGGAATCCCAGGAAGGTGCAGGGTGGGGAGAAGACAGAGTGAGATAGGCTGGAACCTTGACATGTGGGAAGTCTTAAGCAGAAGCCGGGGAATCCTGGCAGATACCTGCTTGTAAGCTTCAGGTCAGGGGGTATGGCTGACTGACGACAGCCCTGTTCATCTGTTTCAGCTTTTCTTGGGAATTATCTCCTACAGGTCAGGTACTGAAGAAATTTCACACTTATTTGTAAAATGACTCATTTTAGATTTATTTAATCATTCAAACAGTTCAACAATTTAACATGAATCTGTTGTACTCTGCATTCCTATTTTGTGCCAGGTATTTGCTAAGCACTGAGAATGTAATGCTGAGCGAAAACAGATATGGTCTCAGCCTCATATTTTCTGAGGGAAAATAAGTAGCAAGGACATTGGCTGAGAGTATTGGGACATGGTGTAGGGGAAGTGCTGTATAGAGAAAAGGAATCACACTGGATCCTTCCCCAAACTCAAGTCGAACAAGGACCAGAACTTTATTTCCTAAATGCTTCCTAAGCCCATCAGCCATGGTGGAGTGAAATAGTTTAACAACCAAACTGTATACTTTTGTTTCTTTTTTGTTTGTTTTGTTTTTTACCCTTATGGATCAGTGGCATTAATTTCCGGTTACCTGCAGGGACGAACTAAAAGGGCTTCACTTTGCTGAGCGTTAACACTTTGGGAAGACCTAGACACCACATTGTCCCTTCTTCCTAGCATTACCTAGAGGTGAACGACAGTTTGAGAGTTAGTTCCTGGAGTGTTACCTACTACTCATACGAAAGATTTAAGCATCTCTAAGGATCCCATTGAGGGGCCCCAGTTGTCCTTTCCCAGTGGAATTGTGTGGACAGCCCTTCTCCCAGCAGGGATGTGTGGGAAGACTTAAGGGAGTATTGCCAACTGGGCAGCTAACCCTAACCTTGGTGTCTAGAGCTTTTATTAGGGGTCAGTCATGTAGACATAACTGAACCACCTGTCTCTGTCCCCTCCAGAGATCAAATTGATCCCATAGCCCAAGGCCTCCACCATAAATCACATTGTTTGCGTAGACTATCTGAGGTAGCCCAATGCACACACTGATCTAAAAAAATGAAAAAATTTAAAAAAGAGTCCTGGCTGGGATTACTCACAGCTAGGGTTTCCCAGCACTCCCTCTTACCTCCCTCACCCCAATCCAGCACCAGCCAGAAAGGCTCTGTTTTCATCTGTTTTTTGTTTTTTTTTTTAAGTGTTCAGCATTCTTTATTTGGTATTATACATAAACCATATCAAAATGCCTTTTGTTAATGAAAAGGCAACATTTCAGATACAGGGAATTTTAATTCGATTTATACAGTTAAGACCAGAAAGATAAAGTGGAAATAGCTAGCTTATTTTCGGCACCTGCCTTTAAACAAGCTGATGAACACCACCTGAAATCAAGTGAGTCTTGTTTTGTTGTATGAGAGTGAAGGGATTTCTTTAAATATATTCATAAAACCAATTATATAAATCTAAATATAAAACCAATCTCCTATAGGTTGTGAGTTGACATTCACCATCTTTGTGAAAAAGTTAACATTACTAATTCTACCTAGCTTCAAACCCAGTTAAACCTTTAGAAGGGGAAAATAGTGATAGGACTTGCCAAACCATAATTACTATCAAAATTTGAAAATCTTGATCATTTAACTATAAGCTAATCTTTTTTTAACTCAGGACCGTCCAACAAAAATGATGCCATTCATGGTCTGAATTTTGGTGTACGAGATCAATTTAAATATGGTACATGTAAAAAAGTCACAAGACATTTCTGTTTTGTAATAAATAACCAAACAGCCAACTGTTTCTCATTAGTAGCTTTTTTGAGATAAGCTATCCAAGTCTTCCCTTTCTTTTTTCTTCTTAATGCCTGCAGAGATCATTTTTGTTCCAGGGATGTACTTCTTGGGATTCTCCAAATACTCCATCAGTGTCTTGTCCCAAGTGATTACCATTGTTCTTATTGGCATCTATAAGAGAGTCCAGGGGCCTGACCTGTCTTCCACCCAAACAGACCATGCAGATTTGGCCCAGTCTTGTGCTTGCCTCCCTTTTCCACGATGTGGCACTGGGCACACTTCTGAACAAAAATGTTCTTGCTCTTCTCAACATCACCCATTTTGAATTTGCTCTTTCTTCGCGCACCACACGAAGGTCCCCGCTCGGAAGCTGAATGCCC
Organism: Choloepus didactylus; assembly: GCF_015220235.1. Lineage (NCBI taxonomy): Eukaryota > Metazoa > Chordata > Mammalia > Pilosa > Megalonychidae > Choloepus > Choloepus didactylus. The sequence continues at coordinate 21,200,128 of NC_051309.1, forward strand.
CGCTCGCTCTCATCTGTTTTTATCGACTTCTGTCTTCAGTGTTTATTTAAAGAAAGTTTCCTTTTCTTGAAAGAATTTCAAAAGCAGTTACTGAGCCTGTTTGCAACTCATTTTCTTCCTATGTAAAATAGGTTCTCTAGGGAGACAGAACCAACAGGAGTTACCTATAAATATGAAATTTTTATAAAAATTGTCTCACATGACTGTGGGGATGCACAAGTCCGAATTCCTAAGGCAGGCTGCAAGTTGGGAACTCCGATGAAGGTTTTCGATGAATTCCCCAGGAAAAGCTGGCTAGCTGAAGTAGAGATGGAAATTCTCTCCTCTGACTGCTGAAATATTCAGTACTCCTTTTAAAGTCTTCAGCTGATTGGATGAGACATATCTCATTGTTGAAGGCAATCTCGTCAGTTGATTTTAGATGTAATTAGCTGTAGATGTAATCAGCTTACTGAAGATTTAAGTCCAGAAAATGTCCTCATAGTAACTATCGGGCCAATGCTTGCTTGACTAAACCATCACCTGGTCAAGTTGACACATGAACCTAACCATCACACTGAGCTTCAACAATAAGGGCTGGCCACTGACCCTAGGGCAGTGATCTCAGACTTTAATAAGGAAATAGTCACCTGAGAATCTTGCTAAAAATGCAGAATCTGGGTCTCTGCCCTGAGACTGGGTAAATAACAGTTAGGGCCCAAGAACCTGTGTATTAATTTAACAAGAACGTCAGGTGATTCTGATGCTGGTCATCATGGGTCTTTCCATAAAGCCCTCCCTGCTCAGGGTAACACACGCTGAAAAGAGCAAACCTAAGGACTGTGAGAGAGACAGTTTCTTTCCTTCCTTAGGGCATTGATAGGCACTGTTTGTCTTCTTCTTCAGAGTTGATTTTCTCACGTTTTTCATCTTTCTGGGAGTCTCTTCTGACGTTCCATGACTTGGTTGAAGGGACCTGCTACTTAAGGCCCAGTGGTGGGGGAAGTACTCCTGCTGGGTTACTTTCATACCTGGTAAGAGGAAGGAAAAGGGAAGACCAGGAACCAACTTTATATGATGGCCGCCAGAGTATTTGATGAATGAATGATGTTTGCCTGGGCCTAAGCTGTATTCACAGAAGGTGGAACCATGAGCAAGTAATGCTCATGTCTTTGGGTACAATAATGTAGAAATTTGGTGGGAACACTTAGAGATTATGCTTAATTACTTGAATTGTGCTATTTTCCTCTTTGCTCCTGTGATTCTCTCCTCACCCACTTTGTGCTCCCTCCCTTTTCAATCAAGGTTGCATCTTTACAGCTGAGGCCCCTTCAGGATGTACCTTAGGATAGATGGTCTGTGTTTTCTAATCTGATCCCTCTGCCTATCACTGTTACTGAATTATTTATGTAAATCTCTGGTCTCTGTCTTAACTTCCAATTTTATTATAGGAAAACATGTTTTAGAGTCTTAGTTTTCTAGCATAGACTTCCAGTGCTCTTGCTAGTTACAAAATGGAAAAATATGCTGTTTCATAGAAAATTTATTTCAGGTACTCTACTGTAGTAGATTTCATAGGATTGGTATAATTGAAAAAATAATATAAATTATTGTTTTTTTAAACTGTTTTGTTTGAAAATTTCCAATATTTCCAAACACTATACCCACCAACCAATTCCCCCTTCCCCTCTAATCTACTTTCTATATGAATTTGCTATTTCTAGATATTTCATGTAAGTGAAATCATCAGTATTTTTACTTATATACCTTGCTATTCCATTCAGCATTCTGTTTTCCTGGTTCATCCGTGAAAACTTCATTCAGAACTTCATTCCTTCTTGTGGCCAAATAATATTCCCTTATATGGATATACCATATTTTGTTTGTCATTCGTCCAAGTTGATGGACCCTTGGGTTGTTTCCATCTTTTGGCTGTTAGGAATAATGCTTCTGTGAACCTTGGTATCTGTTTGAGTACCTGTTTTTAAAATCTTTGATTGTATACCTAGGAATGGAAGTGCTGGGTCATGTGGTAATTCTATAATACATTTTTTTTTTAGCAAAAACCTTGGTGTCTGCTATAATGTTAAATTTGATTGGATATTTCCTAAAAGGAAGGCTTGGAAGTCTAAAATTAAGTGGTGTCCATGCACAGTAAAGACTCAGTGGGCATTATTTCTTGTTCGCCTGTTTGTTAGTGAAGTTTTACTTATTTTTATGGTGAATAGTGTTACTTTTTCAATTTAATTTTCTTCCCAATCTTACTTTTTAAAAAAGCTTTCCAAGAGGCTAATGGACAAGAAATTCAAAGAGCCAATCACCAGTGCATTACAGAAGCTAGAACAGCATGGTGGAAGTGTAAGTAGAACTTTATTCCTTAAGTCATTAAATTTAAAAAAATTTTAGTCGTTTTACAAAATTGACTGTAGAATATATTTAATGTGTATTCTCAGTTCATCTGTAAGTAACCATGTGAAGTTGATACTGTTATTTTCATTTTTAAGTTCAGAGTGTTTATAACTTATCTAGGTTGTATAGTTTTTAATCAACTGGGATTCAGACCCAGGTTGTGTAAATCTAAGTCCTGTACACTTTACTATGCTTACTGTAAGGCACCCCGTGTGATGCTGCTTGACATTTTTTTTCTTTCAAATATTTTGGATGCTTTTGTTTTGACCCTTAGAAAGTTCAGAAAAGGATTATCACTAATCCTTTTTATTATCCTATTTGTTATTTAGTTATCACTAAAGAAACAGTCCCTTTTTAAATTTGCATTTGCCATCTTTTCTGTCTAAAAAAATTTAGAATCTACCCACAACCAAAAGTTGAAATAACATTTCCAGATGACTGAGCCACTGTGTCTGTAAACACACACACACACACATACACACACACAAACACACAGGAATAGTTCAGTTGATAATTCTAACTTTTCAAGGTGGAGAGTGTGGGAGATTTCATTACTTTCTCGGTGGTATCAAATAACTAGGTTAATTACATTTTCATCTTTTGAAAGAAGTGTTTGTATAATCTGGTCTTATAAATATTTCCATAAAGCAATGGAGATTACTTTGGAGATGACAGTTAATAAGATCTTGATGGTAGAATTATATGCATGATTATCTTAACTCTGTCCAACTTGGTTGCTTTCTGTGTACTTTCTAAAGGAAATATGAGTATATGTGTATGTGTGTGTGTGTGTGTGTGTGTGTGTATATATATATATATACACACACATACACACAGCTCATGTACAGCTAAAATTTCATATACAGCTTTAAAAGGCAGACCTTGTAGTTTAAGCTTTACCTAAGTTGCCTAATGTGACCAATTTCAGTGACTTTTTAAATCGATTATATTCTTTTCATGATGAATGCCTAGAATAAAGTTTATGAAGAGGAAGTAAGTCCCTAAGCCTACTAGAGAATGAATTTCTTTGTTGTTTGTGGGTCATCAGGCAGAGGATTAGCATTCAGACATCTTTTTGATGAGGTGTGCAAAACCATCCCCTATTCAGTGTAGTGACCCTTCTCAGCAGAAGGGAAATTCTTGGTTGCAAATGTTCTTGCTGTCCCGAGAATTTGAATGCAAAAGGAATTTGCCCTTTCCTCCGCTGTGAAATGCAAGTAAGCAGATGCTAAATAATGATGGCACAGTTTTTTGATCTGAAACTCCTTTGTTGGTTTTCACACATCCTCTGGACAAGTGGAAAGGAGGCAGGCCCAGCCTGTTAGATTTCAGGATGGGGAGGTTTAGGTAGTTTGCTTCTAAATAAAGTTTAGAAAAGCAAATTAAGATTTGGATGGGAATTTAGAGGGTCTACTTGACCAATCCAATGTTCCAGAAGTAGTAAGAGAGCGACTTTTTTTATTGCCAATCTCATTAATTTTGAATTGTGCTAACACAAAATTTGAAGAGATTGTGTAGTTGCAAGAGCTATTATTAAATACTGTTTATTTTCTAAGGGCTTTTTTTTCTACTTTTTTCTTATGTCCAACATAATATTACCAATTGATGTCATTGTGATAGAAAATTGCAATTATGTATTAAAGACTTTCTCTTGTGCTTGAAATTAATGAATGTTCTTTTTTCATTTCCAAGAACTTAAAAGTTTGTGTATCTTTTTCTTTCTTTAAATACAAGAGAGGAGATGTTAAAAAAAGATTATTCTCAGTATTGCAGTTTCACATTTCTTAGGGCTTGAAGTATATCGTAGTGATACAAGAGAGGAGATGTTAAAAAAGATTATTCTCGGTATTGCAGTTTCACATTTCTTAGGGCTTGAAGTATATCATAGTGATACAAAGACGGTTTTTGGGGAAATGAAAATATCACAGACAAGCACAGTGTCATCATCTCATAATTAATCATTTTGCTCTCTTCCTTCTGTTCATTGTCTTTTAAAATTGAAATCAGGTGATCTTCAGCCTGATTTTTCTTTCTAAGTGCTTTTGTCTTAGGAGAGCCACACACACTCCAATCATTGCATACTTGAGAATGTATATGTGCCAGGTACTCTACTGATTACATTATTAAACTAATTTAATCTCCACTACATGTCTGTTGTTCTCCTCGTTTAAAGATCAAGAAACTGAAACATAGTAAGTAATTAGCACTGAGGTGAGTGGTAGAAGCTGGACTCAAATTCTGGTAGTCTGGCTCCTACTTCTCTAAAAAGGTACTTTAAAAAACATTAATAAACATGTATATGTTATTAAAAACAAATTGTACTTCTCTTTCCACCATTCTGCATGTGTGTGTGTGTATTTTTTTTTTTTTTTTTTTGCATTTGGGACACTTTTTAGGCATGCTCCTGCAAATGTAATACCTGTTAGGGGGATGCCCTCATGATTCTAATGATGCCAAATGGTTTTCTATCTACAGGGAAGCCTCATTATTATCAAATCTAAAATTCCAACATATTGTTCCATCTGCTGTTAAAGAAGGGAGCCAACATAAACCATTGAACTTCCTGCTGATGGGTATTAAATGCTGACCACAGGTACCCGTGGAACTCTTCTAGATTCACTTCAGTTTGTGCTTTTGCAAATCACAGCCACCATTCATTATTGACTAGGTTAAAATGAATATATACAATCCCACTGAATCATAGAACAAGTTTTTTATCATCAAGAAAGAACAGTTAATGATGGAAAGCTATTAAAAGAAGTTCTAAAATAGTGCAGTTTTTTTCATATATTTGTGGTTTATGTGAAGAACCATAATTGGATTTAAATGATCAGATGCACTTGTGTTTATTTTCTAGTGCCTTTTATTTATAACCTGCGTTTTTCAATCAATTTGCAGCTGTACATTTATTTGTGTAGCTTTTGTGCCATTATTTCTTTGGTTTTATATTTATCAAGGCTATGGGAATTTAAAGTGGTGCACGAACATTTGTGAATTCACTATTAATTATTTGTAAAAATGTATTTTATTATATTGAATGCTTGGAACAAATTTGTTTCCAGATTATTACAGCTTAAGAAGCTTTTTGTAAATGTGTAAATTCTCTTACAAGTATGTTGTTTGTTACAATTTGTTAAAACTACCTAAACTTTGTGTTAATTGTATTTAAGTAAATGTTATTTTTGTATTTCATAGCCTGAAAATACTGCTGTACACATGAAGATACTCAGAAATTAAAATCTTAAAGCTCTTATATGTATTCAGTGATTTTGTTGTGCTTGCTTGTTTATGTTTAGCCAATTAGTTGGTTTTTTATTTTAAAAAAAAACTTTCAAAACATGATTTATAGACATAGTTTTTAGAATTTTGTTACAGCTGAAGCTGACTCTGGATCATCTGTCAAGTGAGAAGTAGTGGAAGAGAAATAGAAAATGAGGTTACGACCTATCTGCTGGACAAGAAGAGAGGCTGGTAGAGACCTGAACAGTCACACCACTTCCACAGTGGACCAGTGCTTTTGAAGGGATGGAAATGAAGGACCATTTTTTATCTAGGAGCAGCAACATTATATCCCAGAAGCACTGGAGAACACCCATTCTGTGCTCCATCCCTCAAACACCTCTACTAACTTCTTGGCAATTCTCATTTCAGATACCCTCTCACAGCTGTAATTTGGAAGAATACAAGTAACTTCTGAAGAGTCATAGTTGAAGAAATGAGAAGATGTTTTTCAGAGCTCTTGCCCTTCCTGGTCCTTCTGTCTACACTCTTGCCTCTGCTCTCTACCCTCTCATCATGTCCTCATGACACACTAGCTAAGAGCTGCCTGCCCACTGGCCTTGCCTTTACTTTACTTCATTGCACTTAACACCAGCCAAAGACAAAGATCTAAGATCTAGAAAATGCCATAAGAAAAAAGTAATATTTTTAATGTAAAAATTAAAAAAGTTGTTAGAATAAAGACCTGTAACATAGACAGTAGAGTTATAAACATTTTACTTGCTTTTATTTTTCCTTTTTGAAATACAAAATGTGCACATTGAGTTTACACAAACACGCGATGGCAGATTTCAGTGTACATGTATTGTACTACTCTTAATTTCTACACTGGTGATGGCAGGGCAGCTTTCAACATCCTATCTCTACACCAGAATAGATATCTGATTTATTGTTGCAAAGACAGTTGCAAATTTTCTCCTACTGTAGCCTCTTGGTCTTGGTGATAGTTCTGCAAAACAGGGAAGATTTGTGTATCTTCAGTATTGTTGTGGCAACTTTATAGTATTGGCTTAAGATCATTAAACAGAATCTGAATTGTTGGAGTTGTATGATGAGCTAAATCATAAGCAATCCAGATGAGTTGTTCAGCATTTCTACTCATTTTCTACTAAATCTTGGTATTGTGGTTCTCAGTATAATAGATTGGAATCACTTCTGCTTTTAAAGTGAATTCTGCTTACTGTTTATTCTTATTAGGCTTTGGGTAGTCAAGGTTTCTTTGTCCTTCAGCTGCTTGTAATATAAACATGCCATGAGAAACTTGGAGAAAAGGTATGGAACAGGCCTTTAATGCTATTAAAGGATTCCTTGTTAAACCTTCCGTGTATTGGAGGACAGATAACCTGACCCTTTGCATATGCCTGTAAACACCCTTGCTTTATTTCATCCCTTCTTGGACTTCTGCTTAATGACACGATTGCAAACAGTCATCCTGTAAGATTGATCAAGTCCAAAATTATATATCTTATGTAGGCCTTGGCTGTAATATATATTATGAAAAATTAAGAGGTGCTTATTAAATAAGCTTTGTTAGACATATGCTGACATCTGGTGACAACTAATTTAATGTTATAAAAAAATGCCAGCTAAATTAACATCTTTAACAGAAGATGGCAAATCCATAGAAACTGGGACTGTGTATTTTTTTTTTTCAATTAAATTAATCTTGTTTACTTAAAGTATATAAATGGGTTACAGCATACAAACATGAAAATTAATTTCTGGAAATGAAATGTGGATGTCAGTATTTTAGAAAATCATTTAAAATCCTGGGGCTGAATTCGTACAAATGAGTAGCAAAAAACACAGCTATTTTAAAATCACCTTGATATGTGAAAGCCTCAATAATCTCATAGCTGAAGAATCAATAAAACTATATGCCAGGTTCTATTTCTTTTGAATATTCACAGGACATGAAATGACTTTTAGAACATCCCATGAATTCAGTGGCATTTTGAAAAGGATGGAGATTTATAATTGGAAAACTCTTTTGAGGATTGCTTTATATTAAAACAAAGCTTGTTTGCATAATATGCCTCAGTATAAAGCTGAGCAATCTATGCTAAAAGTGGTAGCTCCAACTTTAAGTGTGGTAGTGTAGTTTCTGTTCAGTCGAGGATCTATTTGACAAATTAAATCACATTTTCAAAGAGCTGCATGGAGCGCATTATGTTTTCATCCTGTAAGGGAAAAACAGAGGGATTAAATTCAGCATAACTGCAAAAAGTACACTATTTTGCCCTTAAGTACTGCCTTCCTCCCACCAACCAACTATGCCACATGCTCAGATACAAAATGTTTGCAAATGAAAATACTATGCTACCCATTTTCCACATAGATAACTGTAGAGAGTCCATTTTATGTTTTGTTGAGTCTACCAGACTTTAAATGTTTTATTTAAATGTTACATGGTGATATTAAAGAATATTTCTCAAATCATATTGCCAGAGTGGAAACCAGAGAGATGCAGGATTTGTTGGGAAAAACCATTGCCCAGTGTCTGTTCAGTTTGGCATATTCCTTAGAAACGATGAAAGTGAACCAGCTTTGGGAATTATAGGGGCACTTGGTGATTTATGTGAATGGCACCTAGTGAACTGTATAGTAGTAGTAAATGGTAGCCAAACTAATAGTGGCTTCCACTTGTAGAAACCAAGGAACAACATCATGATTAAGCACTTTGATGTCAACAGGTTAATTCAGAGACCACCTCATCAAAATACAAGTTGAGAAACAAGCAGTCATCAGGAAAGGTGAAGAAAAACAGTAAAAATATAGAGAAACGCCAAAGCAGCAGCAAGCTTCTTTGTCTCCATAACTATTTTAAAAGCTCTTTCCTTGTGGTTCTATCCACACAAGACGTGAAATATTTCTACATAAGGTATACTGGTCTCCCACCAGGTGATGGGGGAACCTCCCAGATTTCTCTAAAATAATTTTGTCCTCTTTGTGATTGAAGAACATTATTGGGTAAAGCTGAGAAGCTATTTCTTGTTTACATAAACAAAAGGAAAGGTGTTTCTCTTAGAAGTCAGATATAAGCTTGGCCTCTGATGCATACTTGGCTGTACTGGAATTCTAATTCTATGGAAGTAGAGATAATTTGCATGTTATAGGCTAACTCTGAGGAAAGAGCAATTCAAGTATCGTGTTTTGTCCTCAGTGATGAATACTGTCTACAGGATATAGGGAATGAAAAACAGTGCATGTGCAACTTTTGTATCTCTGCGACTTCGCGCATTGCCTGCTGCAGAGTCAGAATCAGCACTCTGTAAATGTTGATTGATTGACTGCCGGTATTGGTGCACATTTTCAGAGCGATAGGCTTATCTCAGCTATGCAGAAGTGGTAAGTTTAGGCATACGAGCTTTATATTTTGCACTGACGCTCAGTTCATGTTGGCTTACTGGCAGTGCTCACATCAGAGTGGCTAGCTGTTATGAAAGCAAAAGGGATAGATCCTTTACTGTCATTACTTACTTTTTGGCAACTTTCGATGAACTCATCTATGGTAACCACCCCATCTTTATTTTTGTCCATTTTCTATTCAGGAAGAAAAATAACATCTTATTCAGATGTGTACCTCGATAATACACTCACACTTAAAACAAATGAGCTGCAGTGGATGCTAAGAAAGCCTGCCTGCTTGTTTTGTGGGGGGCGGAACTTCTTCAAAGCATGAACTAGTAATTTTTTTAGAGATAATCATGTTGTACTACTTTTAGGCTGTTCCCTTCTGCAATATAATGTGAAAATCTAGTCACCCTGCACTAGGTAAATTCCTGCATCTACAGCCTTCTAGCTGTGAAAGTTCAGGCAATTTGATGAATCTTTTGGAGCCTTGGTTTTCTCATCTGTAAAGTGAGGATTTATAACCTCAGGGTTCTCGTGAGAATTATATGGATTTTTTTAAAAAGCATATGAAAAATGAATTGCTTAGTGTTCTGTTTAGGATTCAGTGAGTGCTCAATAAGCATAGCTATCAGTATTATTTATAAATTCAAAGCTGTAATTATTAATTAGTAGAATCATAAATTTTTTCATCCTTTTGTCCATTTTAATAACATTCTTTGCAGTGTTGTGAATCATCATGATGCTTTGCAAACTTGAAGAAGCTTTGCTCTTAATTTCATCCCTCCATAACTTCTATTTTCATTCCTACCTGGAAAAATGTTTCCACGTGTTGTCTAGGAGCATCTTCTTTGAGGACAGGATATGTGCATTTACCCATCATATCATATATTGCTTTCATTATATCAAGCATTTCCTGGAAAGTAAAGGGCACTCACATGAGGCTTCATGTAATGTGTGAAGAAACTACGCCAAGAAGCTTTAAGAGATTTTTCCCACTCAATTTCAGATGTTCAGTTTTTCATTGATTCTTTTTAGGCGCTTTTCGGTTGTGCCAGAGAAAAAGCCAACAGCATTATGTATTAAATGCAGCAGAATCACAGTAATATAGCTACCGATTCTCATCTTGGTTTCAAAATGAAGCAAATTTTCATCTCTCTGACATAGGAAAGGAATATTCTGGTTTATCAAATATTTGGGTCACAATAGACCAGACAGATTACCTTTGTTTCATTGAGTTATTATCTTATATATTGAATTATCAATTTCTATTTAGTAATAATAAAATAATCTCCACACCATGGGATTTATACCAAAGCTTGTTGAAGTTCTGGTAAGTTAGAGCTCATGAGAATTTTGATTGCCATTTTCCATCTATGGTTTTAACCCAAGAACTCATGCATGTAGACTGGCCAGGAGAGTTTAACCCTTCTGTTGAGCACCTTGACATTTCATTATTATTATGTTTTGGTAAAACAAAATCTAGTTTTTTTCCTTGTCATTTTCCTTCTTATGAGAGTAAAGAAAAATATAAGTATCTGGTTACTTAGACCTGCAGATATATTGTTTCATAGTTGTTTCCTTCATATTAATGTTTCCTATATAAAAAGCCTCTGAATTAGGTTGATAATACAGTTGAAACATACATTTTCTTTTGAGAATATTCTATTTTAAATGGTAAGTTGATGTTTTAAGGATAGATAAGTAATGAGAAATTTGTTAGACATAGGGCAGAATTCATGGAATGTGTTACATATAACATAAGTAGTAAGTAGAGTATGTTTATGTTAAACATAGAAAGGGAAATAAAGGGATGGAAGTATCAAAAGTTACCTAATATTCCGGAGGCACTTGGATAGTAAATGTTCCTCACATACTAAATATACAAGAGGCACTGAATATTCAGGATATGCTAAATATACACAAGTGTTTAATATTCATGAGGTCTTAAATCTGCCAACTATTGGTGACATTCATTCTGGCCTGATGAGCCCTCTGGTAAATAAACAAAACCCATGGCTATTAATCAGGTAATTGCCAAGCTATAGCCATAACCAGACATGCTTGCCCACTGTGTCTCTCTGATAGAGCAAGTGTATGCCATTGGTACAGGACTTCTTTTGTCTGGGATCCGTTGCCCAAAACTGAATTCTGGGGAAGCCTGGTGAGGCAGAGAGAAAGACCAGGACATGAACATCGGGTACCTCAGGTAGTGTGTCCTTCAGTCCTGCTTGCACCCTATCCGAAGTGTGTCAACTTATCCCATCTCTTTCCTCTTGCTTCTTGTTCTGTTTTAAATTGGTTTAATAAACCATGTGTTTCAAGCATCTTAATCTGGTCTAAGATTTTTTTTTTTTTTATGACCTCATGGATAGCCTGCTTTTAAGTGTATTTGGAAGCCCCACCATCGCATCAAAGTAATTTCCCACACAAACATGGGTCAACTCACCAACCATCTGATTGTAATGATGTTTCTGGTTCCATATGGACAACATTACATGGGGATAAAAGGATTCAGGCCAAATACTCTAATGTTGTTTGGATCCATTTTTTTATGTGGTTCCACAAACCAGTTTTTCTCCATTTCCAATATTTATTCAAATGCCATTAGGAAACAAGGGTCATCCTTATATGTTGTTATATATTTGTTTTGGAAATTCACCATAAACTATTCCTATCCATTCTAAACTTTTGTTAAAATACTTCTCTCCTTCCCATTATATAAAATATTTTGGAATTCATAAAAAAAACAATTTAAATCATAATTCATAAATTACAATTGTTTAATATTTTGAAGGTAAAAAATGAAAATGGTCCAAAGAAGCTGTGTTGGGAAGGCATTTCTTACTTCTTTAGTGATGTAGCCATCTTTATTTATGTCATACAAATTAAATGCCCAGTTGAGTTTTTCTTGTACTGTCCCCCGGAGCAAAATGGAAAGACCCTTGATGAAATCCTAAAATGAAATAAAAGTACAATTTGAAATGGCATTTCTAAAAAGGTAAAATACACACTGATAGAATAATCTCTGAAATGATGGAAGCAAAAGTTACAACCTTCTGGATATTGAACTGTTTATTTAGCAAAATGATTAATGTGTTCTTGGATCAACTGTTTCTCAGAGTCCTTTGTGGACATAAACCAGCCCTTATGCCTCTATTTACCCCTTAGCCTTGACATTCTCATCTTCTAATGGGAAACTGACTTAAATCAACTGTGGGTCTGGAAATTGTATCAGGATGGACACCCACAGCAAGATGCTTGTGTTTAGTTGATAATGGCTTTTCCACTGAAAGATCATGTAATTCACAGAAAAGAATCTATTATCACTATAAGTTTAAATTACAAACATCCATAACACACTTCCCATGAAAAATATCTGTGAACAAATGTGGGCTGCTCCTAAGAGTGAGACCAAATGTAGCCTTTTCTTAGACATTGAGTTTTAATTGCATAAGGGCAGTCACTACACAGGCATGGAGCCTGGAAGCCAGAAAGCCTGGACTTGAATTCTAGCTTTGCCATTTGATAGCCTTGTGTCCTCAGACAATCTAAAATTCTTTTGCCTCGATTTTCATATCTGTAAAATGGAGAAAGCAATGGTATCTAACTCAAAATTTTTATGAAGATTAAAAGAATTAATCTGCTTATAGCAGTACCTGGCCAGAGTATTTGCTATGTGAGTATTAAATACATGGAACCCTCAGACAGTATCATGGTTAGGCTGGTTTGCGTGCATTGCAGGTGTGCCAGATGAACTTGATCAAACTTATATATCTTTGTTTTCATGTAGAGCAGGGTTAACGCGGTAAATTTTGAGCTCATACAGAGTTGATAACCCAATCTTAGGAAAGAATGAAGAGAGCAGATGGGAAATCCAGAAGTGGCTTCCTGGGTAGATTCACACTGTCCCTCTATGTTTCTATAGTCAATCATTTTAACTGTTTTCTTATCTCAGTTTTTTTAATTTTTTTAAAAACTAACCAACCTATTCATACAGTTCAAAATTTAAAATTGTGAAAGATATTTGATGAAAAAAAATTCTTCTCATTCTGGATCTCATCTATCCAGTTTCCTTCCCCATAGACAACTGGCATTAGTCATTTCTTGTACTTCCTTCCAAATAACATTTTGCTTATACAAGTATAACACATATATATGTGTGTATACTCTTAGGCAAATGAGAGTCTAATAGGCTGTTCTGTACTTTTACTTTTTTCACTTAACAATAAATCTTGAGAATAATATCATTCTTTTCCATAATTGCATGCTCTCTATGAATGTACAATAATTTATTGAACCAGTCTCCCACTGATGTGTATTTAAAAATTTCCAAACTTTTCTCATTAGGAACGATGCTACAAAGAATTACTCCATACATACATTACTTATATGTGCATCTGTAGGATAAATTCCTAGAAATGGTATTTTTAGAAGTGAAAAGGATTTGAACTTTTGTAATTTTTTTAGATATTTTCAAATTGCCCCCCAAATTCCCTCTCAAAATCTGTATAAGGATATTGTACTTTGCCAGTGCTCTATGGTATGAAACTTTTGACCTCTGCCAAACTTACAAATATTTCTCAAATTACTTGAATTTGTCTTTATTTTATTAATAGATTTGAGCATTTTTCAAATGTTTAAGAGCCATTCTGATGTCTTTTCTTCTAGGATAGTTCCTTTTCTCAGAGTTCAGTTGGTTTGTAGGTCTTGCTATTATTGATTTTTAGAAACTATTCACATAAGAGTGAAATTAGCCTTGTCTGTGATAGGCCTGCAAGCATTATTTCCAGTTTGCAATTAAAAGAATTCTGCATGGCTATTTTTGTAAAGCAGACATATTTTTAAATGTTTATATTGTAGAATTTGTCATTTTTTTGCTTTACAACTTCTGGTTTATGTCATTTTCAAAGGATCTTCTCTATGCTGATGTTATAAAAGGATTATCCCATATTTTTTTCTAGTACTTTTAAGATTTACTCTTTTACGTATAATTCTTTGTTCTATTTGGAATTTATTCAACCATTTATAGATAGTTATCTGGCTTTCCCAACATTACTATATATCCCATTTATTTTTACCAACTGATTTGACATGTTAAATTTATCTTTGATACTTTCATACATTTGTTTATATTTCTGGACTTTCTGTTTTGTTTTATTTGTGTATCTGTTTATCTATCACATTGTTTCAATTATTAAAGCATTTTAATATGATTGACCTCCATTAGGACTGCTTCTCCCTCATTGCTCTTATTTTTCATATATTTTGTCTATTTTTCCATATTTTAATTGTCTATAGGACTTTTGAATCATCTTGTCTAAAATAAAAAAAAATAAAAGTCTTTTTGGGTGTTTCTGGAGTTCAAGGTAAACTTACAGATCCACTTCAGCAGATCAAACAACTCTGTGATGACTTAACTTCCTATTCAAGACTTCAGGTTGCTTTTTCCTTTTCCAAGATGTCTTTTTATTACTCAGTGTATTAGTTCCTATTGCTGCTATAACAAATTACCACAAACTTAGTGGCTAAAATAACACAGATCTATTATCTTATAGTTTTGGGGATCAGAAGTTGGAAATAGTTTTCACTTAGCCAAAATCAAGGCATCAAAGGGCTGCATTGCAAGATGGTGGCATAGGGAGGTGTGGAATTTAGTTAGTCCCCTAGAGCATCTAATAAATAGTCAGGAACAACTAGAAAATAGTCTGGAATAATGGATGGGGGACACCTGTGATCAGACAACATCCTACACCAGTCAGAAATGGGTGGGATGGCTGAGATCACAGCATAAAATTTTAAGTAAAACTCCCCAAACTGGAGCTGGCACCTCTCCCCCACCAGCAAGGCAGGCTGAGTTGTAAAACTTCGCCGGGGGAGAAAGAAGCATTCCCTGCTGGCAGCAAGGGAATGTAGCTCAAACAAGCTCCAATTGTGGCTTTAATTAACAAATTTGGACTACTGAATACATGTTATGCACACAGATAAACCTGGAGCAAGCAGTAAAGGAACCCAGAGATTTAACCTGGCAGAGAGGAGGTGGGGCTGATGGAAAAAAAATAAATCAGAGGCTCTGGAGTCTTCTGGGCTCAGAACACTGGAAAAGGACCTGTGTCCTAAGAAAAGGAGTTCTTGTCTGGTGAATGGAGGGCTGGGGACTGGCTCTGAAAAGGGGACTTGCTTTTTCCCTTTGTTTTTTCTCTCTCATTCTAAGTGGCTCATTAGAGAAAGCCTCAGGCATTTTCAATTTTCAGCACTGACCCAGGCAAAGGTGGAGTAAAGATAGAAGTTAAAGGAAAAACTCAAGTGTAGGAGACAACTCTCTAAAGGGCTTATCTTCCCTAAGAAAAGGGTGGAGTGGGGCCAAGCTCAAGTGGCAGCCCTCCCTCAGAGAACAGACCCTAAGGCCTGGTGGTTGTGGTGGTGGTGGGGGACAGAAAAAGCTTCAGCTTGGCTTCTGTCACCCTTGGTCTCTGGTCCTGAGAGGGTCCATGGAGAATTAAATACACTGCACCTCTTAATGCTGGTGGGGAGCTGTGGGCTGACAAGTGCCACCTGCTGGGCAGGATAGGAAAAGCACAGAGTCTAGAAGCTTCACAGGAAAGTCTGACAATCTTCTGGGTCTCACCCTTAGGGAAACCTGATACTGAATACAGCCTCCTCCTGAGACCTGGGCAAGTCTGGTCTGGCAAAATGTGACTGGAGTAATCAAGGAAATCAGATGCCTAGACAACAGAAAATTGCAGATCAGACTAGGAAGAGCAAAGATACGGCCAAGTCAAAGGAACAAACTTGCACTTCAACTGAGGTATAGGAATTGAAACAGCTGATTATTAACCAAAAAAATCTCCTAAATCAATTAAAAAATCAAATCAATGAATTGAGGGAAGATATGTCAAAAGAGATGAAGGACATAAGGAAGACATTGGGCAAACACAAGGAAGAATTTGAAAGTTTGAAAAAACAATTGGTGGAACTTATGGGAATGAAAGGCACAATAGATAAGATGAAAAACACAGTGGAGACATACAACAGCAGATTTGAAGAGGCAGAAGAAAGGATTCATGAACTGGAGAACTGGACATCTGAAATTCTACACACAAAAGAACAGATAGGGGAAAGAATGGAAAATATGAGCAGGGTCTCAGGGAACTAAATGACAACATTAAGCACAGGACTGTATATGTCATGGGTGTCCCAGAAGGAGAAGAGGAGGGAAAAGGGGCAGAAAGAATAATGGAGGAAATAATTACTGAGAATTTCCCTTCTGTTATGAAAGACATAAAATTACAGATCCAAGAAGTACAATGTACCCCAAATAGAATAGATGTAAGTAGACCAACTCTAAGACACTTAATAATCATATTATCAAATGTCAAAGACAAAGAGGGAATTCCTAAAGTGGCAAGAGAAAAGTGATCCATCACGTACAAGAGAAGCTCTATAAGACCATGTGTGGATTTCTCAGTAGAAACCATGAAGGCAAGAAGGCAATGGTATGATACATTTAACATACTGAAAGAGAAAAACTGTCAACAAATAATTCTATTACCAGCAAAACTGTCCTTCAAAAATGAGGGAGAGTTTAAAATATTGTCAGACAAACAGACACAGAGAGTTTGTGAACAAGATGCCTGCTCTACAAGAAATACTAAAGGGAGCAATGCAGGAAGATAGGAAGAGAGAGGAGAGGGAAGTCTGGAGAAAAGTGTAGAAATGAAGACTATCAGTAAGGGTTAAAAGACAGAGACAGGGGAGGCGGGGCAAGATGGCAGACTGGTGAGCTGTATGTTTTAGTTACTCCTCCAGGAAAGTAGGTAAAAAGCCAGGAACTGTGTGGACTGGACACCACAGAGCAATCTGTCTTTGGGCATACTTCATACAACACTCATGAAAACGTGGAACTGCTGAGATCAGCGAAATCTGTAAGTTTTTGCGGCCAGGGGACCCGCGCCCCTCCCTGCCAGGCTCAGTCCCGGGGGAGGAGGGGCTGTCAGCTCCGGGAAGGAGAAGGGAGAATTGCAGTGGCTGCTCTTATCGGAAACTCATTCTACTGATTCAAACTCCAACCATAGATAGACTGAGACCAGACACCAGAGACTCTGAGAGCAGCCAGCCCAGCAGAGAGGAGACAGGCATAGAAAAAAAACAACACGAAAAACTCCAAAATAAAAGCAGAGGATTTTTGGAGTTCTGGTGAACACAGAAAGGGGAAGGGCGGAGATCAGGCCTTGAGGCGCATATGCAAATCCCAAAGCAAAGCTGATCTCTCTGCCCTGTGCACCTTTCCTTAATGGCCCTGGTTGCTTTGTCTATTAGCATTTCAATAACCCATTAGATCTCTGAGGAGGGCCGTTTTTTTTTTTTTTTTTTTAAATCCTTTTTGCTTTTTCTAAAACAATTACTCTAAGAAGCTCAATACAGAAAGCTTCAAAGAATTGAAATTTGGGCACGTCAAGTCAAGAGCAGAACTAAGAGAGCTCTGAGACAAAAGGCAATAATCCAGTGGCTGAGAAAATTCACTAAACAACACAACTTCCCAAGAAAAGGGGGGTGTCCGCTCACAGCCACCATCCTGGTGGACAGGAAACACTCCTGCCCATCGCCAGCCCCATAGCCCAGAGCTGCCCCAGACAACCCAGTGTGACGGAAGTGCTTCAAATAACAGGCACACACCACAAAACTGGGCGTGGACATTAGCCTTCCCTGCAACCTCAGCTGAATGTCCCAGAGCTGGGAAGGGGGAGCAGTGTGAATTAACAGAGCCCCATTCAGCCATCATTTGAGCAGACTGGGAGCCTCCCAACACAGCCCAGCAGCCCAGAACTGCCCTGGGGGGACGGCACTCACCTGTGACATAGCACAGTCATCCCTCAACAGAGGACCCGGGGTGCACAGCCTGGAAGAGGGGCCCACTTGCAAGTCTCAGGAGCCATACGCCAATACCAAAGACTTGTGGGTCAGTGGCAGAGACAAACTGTGGCAGGACTGAACTGAAGGATTAGACTATTGCAGCAGCTTTAAAACTCTAGGATCATCAGGGAGATTTGATTGTTAGGGCCACCCCCCCTCCCCGACTGCCCAGAAACACGCCCCACATACAGGGCAGGCAACACCAACTACACACGCAAGCTTGGTACACCAATTGGGCCCCACAAGACTCACTCCCCCACTCACCAAAAAGGCTAAGCAGGGGAGATCTGGCTTGTGGAGAACAGGTGGCTCGTGGACGCCACCTGCTGGTTAGTTAGAGAAAGTGTACTCCACGAAGCTGTAGATCTGATAAATTAGAGATAAGGACTTCAACTGGTCTACAAACCCTAAAAGAACCCTATCAAGTTCAGCAAATGCCACGAGGCCAAAAACAACAGAAAATTATAAAGCATATGAAAAAACCAGACGATATGGATAACCCAAGCCCAAGCACCCACATCAAAAGACCAGAAGAGACACAGCACCTAGAGCAGCTACTCAAAGAACTAAAGATGAACAATGAGACCATAGTACGGGATATGAAGGAAATCAAGAAGACCCTAGAAGAGCATAAAGAAGACATTGCAAGACTAAATAAAAAAATGGATGATCTTATGGAAATTAAAGAAACTGTTGACCAAATTAAAAAGATTCTGGACACTCATAGTACAAGACTAGAGGAAGTTGAACAACGAATCAGTGACCTGGAAGATGACAGAATGGAAAATGAAAGCATAAAAGAAAGAATGGGGAAAAAAATTGAAAAACTCGAAATGGACCTCAGGGATATGATAGATAATATGAAACGTCCGAATATAAGACTCATTGGTGTCCCAGAAGGGGAAGAAAAGGGTAAAGGTCTAGGAAGGGTATTCAAAGAAATTGTTGGGGAAAACTTCCCAAATCTTCTAAACAACATAAATACACAAATCATAAATGCTCAGCGAACTCCAAATAGAATAAATCCAAAAAAACCCACTCCGAGACATATACTGATCACACTGTCAAACATAGAAGAGAAGGAGCAAGTTCTGAAAGCAGCAAGAGAAAAGCAATTCACCACATACAAAGGAAACAGCATAAGACTAAGTAGTGACTACTCAGCAGCCACCATGGAGGCGAGAAGGCAGTGGCACGATATATTTAAAATTCTGAGTGAGAGGAATTTCCAGCCAAGAATACTTTATCCAGCAAAGCTCTCCTTCAAATTTGAGGGAGAGCTTAAATTTTTCACAGACAAAGAAATGCTGAGAGAATTTGCTAACAAGAGACCTGCCCTACTGGAGATACTAAAGGGAGCCCTACAGACAGAGAAACAAAGACAGGACAGAGAGACTTGGAGAAAGGTTCAGTACTAAAGAGATTCGGTATGGGTACAATAAAGGATATTAATAGAGAGAGGGAAAAATATGGCAAACATAATCCAAAGGATAAGATGGCCGATTCAAGAAATGCCTTCACGGTTTTAACGTTGAATGTAAATGGATTAAACTCCCCAATTAAAAGATATAGATTCGCAGAATGGATCAAAAAAAATGAACCATCAATATGTTGCATACAAGAGACTCATCTTAGACACAGGGACACAAAGAAACTGAAAGTGAAAGGATGGAAAAAAATATTTCATGCAAGCTACAGCCAAAAGAAAGCAGGTGTAGCAATATTAATCTCAGATAAAATAGACTTCAAATGCAGGGATGTTTTGAGAGACAAAGAAGGCCACTACATACTAATAAAAGGGGCAATTCAGCAAGAAGAAATAACAATCGTAAATGTCTATGCACCCAATCAAGGTGCCACAAAATACATGAGAGAAACATTGGCAAAACTAAAGGAAGCAATTGATGTTTCCACAATAATTGTGGGAGACTTCAACACATCACTCTCTCCTATAGATAGATCAACCAGACAGAAGACCAATAAGGAAATTGAAAACCTAAACAATCTGATAAATGAATTAGATTTAACAGACATCTACAGGACATTACATCCCAAATCACCAGGATACACATACTTTTCTAGTGCTCACGGAACTTTCTCCAGAATAGATCATATGCTGGGACATAAAACAAGCCTCAATAAATTTAAAAAGATTGAAATTATTCAAAGCACATTCTCTGACCACAATGGAATACAATTAGAAGTCAATAACCATCAGAGACTTAGAAAATTCACAAATACCTGGAGGTTAAACAACACACTCCTAAACAATCAGTGGGTTAAAGAAGAAATAGCAAGAGAAATTGCTAAATATATAGAGACGAATGAAAATGAGAACACAACATACCAAAACCTATGGGATGCAGCAAAAGCAGTGCTAAGGGGGAAATTTATAGCACTAAACGCATATATTAAAAAGGAAGAAAGAGCCAAAATCAAAGAACTAATGGATCAACTGAAGAAGCTAGAAAATGAACAGCAAACCAATCCTAAACCAAGTACAAGAAAAGAAATAACAAGGATTAAAGCAGAAATAAATGACATAGAGAACAAAAAACAATAGAGAAGATAAATATCACCAAAAGTTGGTTCTTTGAGAAGATCAACAAGATTGACAAGCCCCTAGCTAGACTGACAAAATCAAAAAGAGAGAAAACCCATATAAACAAAATAATGAATGAAAAAGGTGACATAACTGCAGATCCTGAAGAAATTAAAAAAATTATAAGAGGATATTATGAACAACTGTATGGCAACAAACTGGATAATGTAGAAGAAATGGACAATTTCCTGGAAACATATGAACAACCTAGACTGACCAGAGAAGAAATAGAAGACCTCAACCAACCCATCACAAGCAAAGAGATCCAATCAGTCATCAAAAATCTTCCCACAAATAAATGCCCAGGGCCAGATGGCTTCACAGGGGAATTCTACCAAACTTTCCAGAAAGAACTGACACCAATCTTACTCAAACTCTTTCAAAACATTGAAAAAAATGGAACACTACCTAACTCATTTTATGAAGCTAACATCAATCTAATACCAAAACCAGGCAAAGATGCTACAAAAAAGGAAAACTACCGGCCAATCTCCCTAATGAATATAGATGCAAAAATCCTCAACAAAATACTTGCAAATCGAATCCAAAGACACATTAAAAAAATCATACACCATGACCAAGTGGGGTTCATTCCAGGCATGCAAGGATGGTTCAACATAAGAAAAACAATCAATGTATTACAACACATTAAAAACTCGAAAGGGAAAAATCAATTGATCATCTCAATAGATGCTGAAAAAGCATTTGACAAAATCCAACATCCCTTTTTGATAAAAACACTTCAAAAGGTAGGAATTGAAGGAAACTTCCTCAACATGATAAAGAGCATATATGAAAAACCCACAGCCAGCATAGTACTCAATGGTGAGAGACTGAAAGCCTTCCCTCTAAGATCAGGAACAAGACAAGGATGCCCGCTGTCACCACTGTTATTCAACATTGTGCTGGAAGTGCTAGCCAGGGCAATCCGGCAAGAGAAAGAAATAAAAGGCATCCAAATTGGAGAAGAAGAAGTAAAACTGTCATTGTTTGCAGATGATATGATCTTATATCTAGAAAACCCTGAGAAATCAACGATACACCTACTAGAGCTAATAAACAAATTTAGCAAAGTAGCGGGATACAAGATTAATGCACATAAGTCAGTAATGTTTCTATATGCTAGAAATGAACAAACTGAAGAGACACTCAAGAAAAAGATACCATTTTCAATAGCAACTAAAAAAATCAAGTACCTAGGAATAAACTTAACCAAAGATGTAAAAGACCTATACAAAGAAAACTACATAACTCTACTAAAAGAAATAGAAGGGGACCTTAAAAGATGGAAAAATATTCCATGTTCATGGATAGGAAGGCTAAATGTCATTAAGATGCCAATTCTACCCAAACTCATCTACAGATTCAATGCAATCCCAATCAAAATTCCAACAACCTACTTTGCAGACTTGGAAAAGCTAGTTATCAAATTTATTTGGAAAGGGAAGATGCCTCGAATTGCTAAAGACACTCTAAAAAAGAAAAACGAAGTGGGAGGACTTACACTCCCTGACTTTGAAGCTTATTATAAAGCCACAGTTGCCAAAACAGCATGGTACTGGCACAAAGATAGACATATAGATCAATGGAATCGAATTGAGAATTCAGAGATAGACCCTCAGATCTATGGCCGACTGATCTTTGATAAGGCCCCCAAAGTCACCGAACTGAGCCATAATGGTCTTTTCAACAAATGGGGCTGGGAGAGTTGGATATCCATATCCAAAAGAATGAAAGAGGACCCCTACCTCACCCCCTACACAAAAATTAACTCAAAATGGACCAAAGATCTCAATATAAAAGAAAGTACCATAAAACTCCTAGAAGATAATGTAGGAAAACATCTTCAAGACCTTGTATTAGGAGGCCACTTCCTAGACTTTACACCCAAAGCACAAGCAACAAAAGAGAAAATAGATAAATGGGAACTCCTCAAGCTTAGAAGTTTCTGCACCTCAAAGGAATTTCTCAGAAAGGTAAAGAGGCAGCCAACTCAATGGGAAAAAATTTTTGGAAACCATGTATCTGACAAAAGACTGATATCTTGCATATACAAAGAAATCCTACAACTCAATGACAATAGTACAGACAGCCCAATTATAAAATGGGCAAAAGATATGAAAAGACAGTTCTCTGAAGAGGAAATACAAATGGCCAAGAAACACATGAAAAAATGTTCAGCTTCACTAGCTATTAGAGAGATGCAAATTAAGACCACAATGAGATACCATCTAACACCAGTTAGAATGGCTGCCATTAAACAAACAGGAAACTACAAATGCTGGAGGGGATGTGGAGAAATTGGAACTCTTATTCATTGTTGGTGGGACTGTATAATGGTTCAGCCACTCTGGAAGTCAGTCTGGCAGTTCCTTAGAAAACTAGATATAGAGCTACCATTCGATCCAGCGATTGCACTTCTCGGTATATACCCGGAAGATCGGAAAGCAGTGACACGAACAGATATCTGCACGCCAATGTTCATAGCAGCATTATTCACAATTGCCAAGAGATGGAAACAACCCAAATGTCCTTCAACAGATGAGTGGATAAATAAAATGTGGTATATACACACGATGGAATACTACGCGGCAGTAAGAAGGAACGATCTGGTGAAACATATGACAACATGGATGAACCTTGAAGACATAATGCTGAGCGAAATAAGCCAGGCACAAAAAGAGAAATATTATATGCTACCACTAATGTGAACTTTGAAAAATGTAAAACAAATGGTTTATAATGTAGAATGTAGGGGAACTAGCAGTAGAGAGCAATTAAGGAAGGGGGAACAATAATCCAAGAAGAACAGATAAGCTATTTAACGTTCTGGGGATGCCCAGAAATGACTATGGTCTGTTAATTTCTGATGGATGTAGTAGGAACAAGTTCACTGAAATGTTGCTATAGTATGTAACTTTCTTGGGGTAAAGTAGGAACATGTTGGAAGTTAAGCAGTTATCTTAGGTTAGTTGTCTTTTTCTTACTCCCTTGTTATGGTCTCTTTGAAATGTTCTTTTATTGTATGTTTGTTTTCTTTTTAACTTTTTTTTTCATACAGTTGATTTAAAAAAGAAGGGAAAGTTAAAAAAAAAAAAAAAAAGAAAAAAGACAAACAAGGAAAAAAAAAAAAAAAAGATGTAGTGCCCCCTTGAGGAGCCTGTGGAGAATGCAGGGGTATTCGCCTACCCCACCTCCATGGTTGCTAACATGACCACAGACATAGGGGACTGGTGGTTTGATGGGTTGAGCCCTCTACCATAAGTTTTACCCTTGGGAAGACGGTTGCTGCAAAGGAGAGGCTAGGCCTCCCTGTATTTGTGCCTAAGAGTCTCCTCCTGAATGCCTCTTTGTTGCCCAGATGTGACCCTCTCTCTCTGGCTAAGCCAACTTGAAAGGTGAAATCACTGCCCTCCCCCCTACGTGGGATCAGACACCCAGGGAAGTGAATCTCCCTGGCAACGTGGAATATGACTCCCGGGGAGGAATGTAGACCCGGCATCGTGGGATGGAGAACATCTTCTTGACCAAAAGGGGGATGTGAAAGGAAATGAAATAAGCTTCAGTGGCAGAGAGACTCCAAAACGAGCTGAGAGATCACTCTGGTGGGCACTCTTACTCACACTTTAGACAACCTTTTTTAGGTTCTAAAGAATTGGGGTAGCTGGTGGTGGATATCTGAAACTATTAAACTACAACCCAGAACCCATGAATCTCGAAGACAGTTGTATAAAAATGTAGCTTATGAGGGGTGACAGTGGGATTGGGAATGCCATAAGGACCAAACTCCACTTTGTCTAGTTTATGGATGGATGTGTAGAAAAGTAGGGGAAGCAAACAAACAGACAAAGGTACCCAGTGTTCTTTTTTACTTCAATTGCTCTTTTTCACTCTAATTATTATTCTTGTTATTTTTGTGTGTGTGCTAATGAAGGTGTCAGGGATTGATTTAGGTGATGAATGTACAACTATGTAATGGTACTGTAAACAATCGAAAGTACAATTTGTTTTGTATGACTGCGTGGTATGTGAATATATCTCAATAAAATGATGATTAAAAAAAAAAAAAAAAAGACAGAGACAGGAAAAAATAAAAATAAAAGATATGACATATAAAATCCAAAAGACAAAATTGTAGACAGTAGACATTATGTTGAGCGAAATTAGCCAGAAACAAAAGGATGGATACTGTATGTTCTCACTAATATGGACTTACATTGATGAGCAAAATTTGAGAGTTGAGAACAGAGGTTATCAGGAGACAGAAAGAGATTAGAGATTGGGCATTTGATGCTGAAGGAGTACAGAAGGTTCACAAGATTGTATAGGTCCAGAAATAGAATGGATAGCATAATAGAGTGTGATGGTAACACAATAAAGTAATTACTCTGAGCACAGATGAGTGTGAGTATGGTTGAAAGGCTAAGGGCATGTATTACACCAGAAGGAAAGATAGAAGATAATGACTCAGATTATATAACTTAGCAAAACCTAGAGTGGTCAATGATGGTGATTAAATGTACAAATATAAGAATGGTTTTAAATGAGGGAGAACAAATGAATGTCAACATTGCAAGGTATTGAACATAAGATGGTATAGGGGAAAAAATACTTAATGCAAACTAGAGTCCCTAGTTGATGGTAACATTGTAAGATGCTTCTATTAATTGTAACAAAAGCTAAATGTCTATAAAAGGGGGAAATAAGGGAGTCACATGGGGTTCTCAGTGGTGGTGAATTGTATTTTATTTTTATTTTTCTTCTATCTTTGGTATATTTATTCTTCATTTTTATTCTCCTTTTCCTCTCTATTTGGGGAAGAGATGGAAATGCCCTCACATAGATTGTGGTGATGAGTGCATAATTATGTGATTATACTTGGAATCATTGATTGTTTTCTTAGGGTGGATTGTATGGTGTGTGAATAAAACTGTTAAAAAAATAAACAGAGGAATACAAGTGCTTGAGAAAATGTGGAGAGAGGGATGTACCGATTCCTAACTGTGGGGTTACCATATGGTCCTGCAATCTCGTCACTGGGTATATACTTGGAAGAACTGAGAGCAGGGACGTGAGTGGATATTGCACACTGGTGTTAATGGCAGCCATATTCATGATTCACAATGGATGGAGGTGGCCTAAGGACACATCAAATGATAAATGGAATGGTGAACTGTGGTGTATACATAAAATGGAATACCGAGCAGTGGCAAGAAGAAATGAAGTTATGAGGTATACATCTAGGTGAATGGACCTTGAGTCCAGCATGTTGAGTGAAGTAAGCCAGATTCAAAAAGACAAACATTGTAACGCCTCACTAATGTGGACTAACTATAATGTGCAGACTCAGAATTGAATCTGAGAGCATAGGTTATCAGGGGAAGGCTTATGGTAAAGGTTCCTAGATTGTAAGCTCTTACAGCAGTCACATCTATTCATGAGTTGTAGTGCTTATCTCTAAATTCTGAGATGCTGAGCTGTTTGTGTATAACCTGGTCAGTCCCTGGAACTTCAGGTATCTGTGTGACACCTGAGTCTCAGAGCCAGAGTTCAGCAGCTATGAATGTCAGCATTACCTCATACAACATATGTTTAAAAAGCTGAAAAAGAGATCACACTTCAATTAGAGATATGAATCAAATGGACTTGTTTAGAACTAAGGTAAACCAGACTAAAGGGTAAGGGATGATAATGACTGTTTTAAAACCTCAACTTCTGTGTGAGACCAAAGGAGGAGATGTTTGTTTGGTGCAAAGTCTATACTTTCTGTAGCATGCTATATAATTTTACTTGTATGGTCAGTTTATTCAAACACCATAATTACATGGAGCCTTGAATAGGGGGTGAGAGCTGGTTGGTTTGTACAGGTTGGCATGAAACTGTGATATAGTCCAGAGTAATTTGGGCAGAGAGTAAGGAGTATTTGCAGGGCCCAGGGGAAAAATATGGAAACATTAAACTTCTCCACCTGGGGAATTCCTGATATTCTTACAAGCGCTGGGGACTACCATGATAGTAGGCCAAGTCCTCGATCTTGGGGCTTGTCCTCATGAAGCTTGTTACTGCAAAGGAGAGTCTAAAACTACTTATAATGGTGCCTAAGAGTAACCCCCAGAGAACCTCTTTTTTGGCCTCTCTCTCTAAGTCAACTTGGCAGGTAAACTCACTGCCCTCCCCCACCGCATGTGACATGACTCTCAGTGGTGTGGATCTCCCTGGCAACATGTGACATGACTGATGGGGTTGAGCCTGGAGCTCGCATTATGTGATCGAGAAAGCCTTCCTGGCTGAAAGGGGGAAGAGAAATTAAACAAAATAAAGTTTCAGTGGCTGAGAGATCTCAAATGGAGTCGAGAGGTCATTCTGGAGGTTATTCTTAGACATTATATGGATATCCCTTTTTAGATTTTACTGTACTGGAATAGTTAAAAGAAAATACCTGAAACTGTTGAACTGCAATCCAATATCCTTGATTCTTGAAGATGATTGCATAACTATATAGCTTATATGATGTGACTGTGTGATTGTGAAAACCTTGTGGCTCACACTCCCTTTATCCAGTGTATGGACAAATGAGTAGAAAAAAGGGGGACAAAAAGTAAATGAATAATAGGGGGGAAAAGGTGTATGAGTTGTTTTGGGTGTTCTTTTTACTTTTATTTTTATTTTAGTCTTATTTTTTGGAGTAATGAAAATGTTCAAAAATTGTGGTGATGAATGCACAACTATGTGATGTAGGTACTGTGAATGACTGTACAGTTTGTATGGTATATGAATATATCTCAATAAAATTGCATTAAGAAAAGGGCTGCACACTCCCTCTGTGGGTTCTAGGGGATAATCTGTTTCTTTGCCTTTTCCAGCTTCCAGAGGCCACTTACATTCCTCAGCTTGTGATCCCATCCTCTGTCTATGACTTCTATCATGATAAAGAAGTATATACCATTTGTATTTTATTTTTAAAATTATTTATTATTTATTTATGTATTTATGTATTTATTTATTTATTGAATTTTGCCAAATGTATGTTCATAATTTGTGGAGATGATTGTATGTTTTTTTTTCTCCTTAGAATTAGTAATATATTGAACCATAGTATTGATTTATTTTAATAGATTTCCTAATATTGCATCATCCTTGTACTTGTGGAATATTTTATTTTATTGAGGAGCCTTGCATTATAATTTAACAAGTGAAATTGAGCTATTGTTAGCTTTTGATCATTTTTTTGGCCCCAAATGTTCAAAAGCCAATGTGACGGTGTTATTGGTTTGAATCCTAATAAGATCAAACATTGGCATTTTGTATGTTTCAATCTAATACATAGTCAGTTAAATGATGTCACAGTGAATTTTCAGTGATATGGGAAAATGCGACAACTAGGACATGGGCAGCATGGACACATTCTTTGGGACTGATTCCCAAGGATATTTATGGATGAAGGCTAGGAATGAGAACCCTGATGGTGAGACTGTTGGATTCTACAGAAATTAGTCACGAAGATGGTAGAATGCAAGCTCAATGATGACAAGGATTTTTTTCTCATTTGTTCACTCCTTTATCCTCAGCATCTAGAAGTGTGTTTGACACAAACTAGGTGCTTGTGGTAGACTGAATCAGGTACTTCAACAAATGACATGTTCTTAATCTGTGTTTCTGTGGATGTGAACCCATTTGTGAACAGGACCCTTGGAATGTGTGTCATTGGTTCAAGTGTGGACTCATGCATGGGATCTTCTAAGATTCTACTTAGGTGTGACATAAATGAACCAGAGAGGGCCATAATTTGTATCACTGGAGTCCATTGTGAGCAGAAGAAATTTATACACAGTCAGAGAAGGCCACAGGAAGAAGCTGGAAGTCTAGAGAAACTGGAAGAGCAGACACAAGGGGAGAGAGAGAGAGAGAGAGAGAGAGAGAGAGAACCATGTGATGGAGAGAGAAATGCAAGTCAAGGAGCCCCAAGGATTGCAGCAAGCCAGCACCAGAACACAACAGACTTTGGGGAGAAACCATGGCCTTGCCCACATCTTGATTTTGGACTTCTGACCTCCCAAACTGTAAGACAGCAAATGCTTGTTGTTCAGGCCAGTTCATTGTGTGGTATTTTTCATAGCAGCTTGGCAGACTAAGACAGTGCTCAATAAATATTTGTTAAATGAGTGAATGAAATGGAAAGATATCTGAAGCTACCTTTCACCTTGGTTCCAATACTGGAAGAACCCTCTGGAATGGTCAATAAGCAAAGATAACAGATTTAACAGATTATGTATACAAGAAGGAAATATGTGAGTGAGTGTGTGTGTGTATGTGTGTGTATGAGAGAGAAAATTGAGTAAATGAGGTAAAAGATAAATGATTAATAAACCTAATAAAATCAATACCTATTGATGATATTGCCTAAATATTTTGTCCCTAATGTCTGACATTACGAAAGAAAATAGTTACTTATTTTAAATATGTGACTCATCCTAGAAAGACAGTGTTCCCATAACTATACCTGATATTTTAGGAGAAAAACATTTTTTCTCATCATTGTGAATGAAAAAGGGATTAATTTGGGGGTTTATAATGCCTCCACTGTGCAACTCCAGCATGTGCTGCTCACATTTTATTCTATGTGAATAAGATTGCTTAGGAACAGCATTTTCTTGACATTCTGAACTTTGGTGGCTTTGATGTCAAAGTCATCAGTTACCTGTGCTTAAACAGGTACAGCTCTTCCACAATTGTTCTAAATGACAAATATGTTGTAACCTGGCCTCAATGATTCAAGTAAACATCCTGTTAGGGAAATGCTCGAAGGTGTGCGGTCCTGATAGTGCTAATGTTTGATTGAAGGTAACTGTTGAGATGGTCATAAAGGTTCAGGATTGATTGTGCTGCCCAGCAATTATGTCAGTAATCAGGGACTTTTGTGGAGGGGATAGATTACTGAATGGCAATTGTGAAGTTGGTGATAACACTCAGCAATCAAATCACGGAAGGCCATTTTAGAGGTTATTTAGTAAATGCTGTGATTTAGTGTCTCGCTTCTAGGAGGCAATCTACTGTGAGGGTTAAGACTAGGGTCAGAAAACTTTGGTCCAGGGGCTAAATACGGTCCACCACTTATTTCTGGAAATAAAGTTTTATTGGAATACAACCACACCCATTTATTTACAAATCGTCTATGGCCACTTTTTACACTACAACGTCAGAGTTAGCAGATGTAACAAGATTGTATGGCTTGCTAAGATAAAAATATGTATTATCCGGCTCTTTGTAGAGAAGTTTGCTGGCACCTGGTTAATAATATGGGTTTTAGAGACAGGTAGAGCTGGAGTTCAATTCTAGTTCTGCCATTTATTCAACTGAGTGACTTTGGCATCAGTTACTTAATATCTCTAGAGTTTCGGTTCTTTATCTCTAATATTCTGTGGCTAAAAATGCAGGTCCTTCATTTTTTGTCTGCATTTTACCACCACCAAAATCCAAAAATTCTAAAAACTTAAAAAAAAAAATACACAAAACACTGAACTTTTTGTGGGAGGACAGGGGGAGGTGGTGAATTTTGGTGCTTAAATTCATTTTGTGCCCAAACCTGAACTGAACTGATATGAAGCTGTTTCTAATATTTATTTATTTATTGCATTTGTCAGAGTACACTAATAGCTCTATCAACATCCCAAATCCTGGTAGCTTAGCATAATGTTTATTTGTCACTCACAGCACAATGAAATGCAAGCGGGAGAGAGCTCTTTTCCACATTGTCCGGGGGAACCAGGCCCCTGCCACTTTGTTGCAAGGTCAACTAAATCATGTGACCTGAGTGGTCTCCACTGATGAAAAAGAAGTGAAAGGAGACTTGCCCAGGGGTTTCAGGGCCAGGCCTGGAGGCAGTCATTTCCATCCACTTCCATCAGCACAAACTTAGGGACGGCCCCACCCAACTGCAGGGGAGGCTGGGGATATGGCCTGGCCATGTGGGCACAAAGAGGAACCCATGGACACTGGTGAACACTAGCGGTCTCTGCCACCTTTATCATATTTTTGTTACACAAATATTACACAGTGGATTATAGTGTGCTGCTGATCCTGCTGAATGTAGTAAATAATATAGAATGTATGTACAGAATTATATTTCTAAAACCAGCAAGACTCTGAGTGACAAAACTTAACTGGCTCTGAAAACTTCAGATGAGGGACTGATGATTTAAGCCCAACTGCTAAGGACTCATTCTGGAGCTAGATGGCCTGGGTTTGAATCCTGGGTCTGCTACTTTCTAGCTGTTTGACCTTGGGCAAGTTGCTTAACTTCTCTGTGATTCCCTTTCCTCTTTTGTTAAAAAGGGGAGTAATAATAGCACCTGTGAGGATTAAATATGTTAATATCTATAATACACTCAGCACAATGCCTGGCTTATAATGAGTGCTAAGTGTCATTATCACTGTTGTGTAGTTATGGTTATTCATATTATTTTTAAGCACTTAGTACAACAACTGGCACCCCGTATTCTTTCATAGCCTCCCTGACAGAGCAGTTGTCTAGTCTTTTCTTGAATCCTTCCAATGAGGGCTTACTGTGTAATGAGATGACCTGTGTCATTATTAACTAGCTTTGTAAGAAAAATTTCCCGAGTAATAAATGCAGTGGTTAACATCTGATAAATACCGAGCATGTATTTGGTACCAGGCATTGAGCCAAGCCCTTTAGTGACATCAGTATTTTTTCATTCTTAACATTTGCCTGTAAGTAGCTTTGGTTGCTGATGTTCTACAGATACGAAGATAAAGGTCCAGAGGGTTTAGATATTCTGCCCAGGGTCTCATGGCCACTTGGTGGCAATGTAGGATTTGATCCAGCCATTTCTGGATCCAGAGGCTACCCTGCTTTGTGCTTTCTGCCCTTTAGCTTTTAGCAAATCAAGTAGAACACTTCCACATGCCTTTATCAGAGAATCAGGATGATCTCCCTGCTGAACCTCTCATTCGGTTGCTATTTCAGTTGTGTCCATTGCCTAATCGTTTCTGGTTTCGAAGGACTGTTTAGGTAGTTAATCAATTTGGAAAAATAACTGCAATAGTATAGTTGCAAATTGATTTCGATTTAATGTTTATTAATTTAGTCATGAGTTTGCCTTGGAAGAAGACATTTTACCAACATGTTTATCATATATAATTACAACTAATTTCCCAAATTAAAATCAACATCACAATTATTGGTATTTTACATGAATATTATAGTAACAATGTTATTCATGATCCCACATCATTAATATCAGACTGACTATATGAAAAATCAGATATGATGTGCTGTAGGAAATTGACAGTAGGTTTCTGATACATAATATTAATAACCATAACTACAAGGCATCAAATTACTGGTGGTTTTTCTCTTAATCATTCTCTGCAAACTAGCTATAAAAGTTTTTATTAGGTGAACTGAAATCTGTGGTTTCTGTGTTATAGCTAAATTAAGGCTGCGTTGCAACTAATCTTGTGGTTAAAATGGATCAAGCACTAGTATGCTTATCATGGGATGATCATGAACTGGCTTCAGCAGAATAAATAAATGTTCCAGGAGCTGGGGACCCACGACACTTTCGTCTGCCCTGTCCTCACTTGACCACTGCAGACTTCTCAGTTTGTACCTTCTCCTTAGTCACTACCAGCTTCTATTCTTTGCTTCTCAGTGTTATTTCTTGGTTAAGTTGTGCAAGATAACATTTGGAGATTCCTGGCCTAGAATCTGCATGTTGTGACCACTCTGTTTGAGGATTGAGTATGTGTCAGGGGCACTTTGCTGTCTCAGCACCTCTGCCCCAGGACTACTGATCGAATAGCAGCCCACAGGCTGCACCTCACTTTTTCCATCCTGGCTCCAAAACAGCCATTGTACCCAGATAGTAGCCATGTGCAAATTAATTTTCCCCTCTTAAACATGGCAAATTTTGTTGGAATGTAATTATGCCCATTTAAGTTTTATCTATCTATCTACCTGTCTATCTTTCTATTCTATCCATCCAATATCTATCTTTTCCATATTTATTTACTCTCTAGATATTGCTTCCCTCCTTCTCATCTCCATAGCCTTTATGGTAGTTTAGGTTTTCATTAGCTTCTATCTAGACCCTTGGAACAAATAACTCTCAATCGGACTCCTTACTTCCAGGAATATAGATCTGATACATTAATTTCCCAGCTTAAAATTTCTCAAGGATTCCTCATCTCCTAAAAGGAAGCCCAACTTCCTTAGCATCCTAAGACTCACTGGGATCTGTCCTTTACTTTCTCCCCCAGCCTCACCTGCTGGTTCTCCCATTTTCTATCCATATTCTAGGTGATTGACACGTACTTTCTCTTCATCCCCAGGCCTGATAGACTCTGCTCTGCCTATGCCTTATTCCCAACTCCTAACCACCCCAACCCCCATCTTCTTGACCATCACCTGCTTATCCCTTGGGCAGGCTTCCCTGATGGAGCCCCTCTGCTACTAGGAACCTTTCCTGCTGACCCCGTGCCATCATTCGCTTTCCTTTACCATGGCACTCAATGAAATTTATGCTGATGTGTCAGTGCATCCTCCTCCACTCCCAAAAAGCATATCCCCCAAATTACCTCATTTCCATTGTTTGCTTATTAAAGAGAGAAATAGGAATCATGAAGTAAAATAACAAATAATTCTACTTCCGAGAGGCCCAGCACAGTCGCTCAGAATATAAACAAATAATGGTGTATATTCTGTATATAGTTTTCCTAACAAAAATAAGAGGTCTTGGTCTTCCCAGCTAATCAGAGTTAGTGTGTGTTTTATTCTTTCAACATTTAGACTTAAATATATTATTATCTATATATTACTTGCTATGTAACATATGAATGGCATCCCGACATTTCTTTTTTTTAGCTCTGCAAACATCCAAGACATATTTCATCCTACTAGATTTTTATATACAGTATTTCATGAACAATGTATTTTCCTTTACGGAACACTTAAAGTTCTTAATAAAAAATATATTTGCTTGTAAAACTGCCAGGCTGATGAATAAAGCATTTTGCTATATTGAATTCCTTGCCTGTCTCCCCATTTCTGGGCCCTTTGAGGGCAGGGTCTTTAACTTTTCTTATCTTTGAATTTCTAAACTCTACTACAGTGACTGACATAGAGTAGATGCCAGTAAATGTTGGTTAAGCAGCCAACCTTCCAGAATTGTTGGCTAAATGGATTTTTCTGGTACAAACAGATATAAAGGACTAGAAAAGCAATCTGAATGTGGCTTGTAAGTTGCCCCCCTTTGGAAGATAAGGACAGCAGCTTCTTGAAAATTCAGTGAGGGGAAGGAGGTGTATCTGAGCTTTTTTTCCCCTGTTCAAAAATTATCAAACCAGCAAACTAAATCTTCCCTTTAAGAAGACTAAAAACCTTTCAGAGTGTCTACAGTGAAATGATAAGAAAATAGCCTGGGACTTACCTCAAAGCTCACAGCTCCATTGTGGTCCGTGTCAAATGCATTGAACAGAAAGTGTGCATATGTAGTAGAGTCTGAAATTTTGAAAAGGGAATATGATTAAGGCAGTGTTTCATTATCTTATGTAACACTTTTATAGCATGCCCAAACCTTCTTTTATTCAGGAAAATTAATTTATTCACCTCCTATAGCTTGTGTTTTCTTCCCATCTGCCCATCCTCTTTCAGCAGAGGAATGGAATTTGGGATACATAGGAAAAATCTACCTACACAAGGGCAGTTGGTGACAAATGTCCCCTGTGAGTTTCTGGCTGGAAACACTTTGCACATGTAGGATTCTTGGGTGACGCCACCAACACTGGGTCAAATAGTGGTACCATAGCTGGATGTGAGAATTAAGTGAGTTGTGTCTGGAAAGTGCTTAGTGCATGGTAGAGACTCTCTCTAGCAGTAAAAATAACAGAAAAACTGATAACAAAAGCAAGATGAGTTTCTATTGTTAATGTTCTTGTTATCATTAGTAATTTCATTATTTCACCTCTCAGATGAGGACGTTGGAACTAAGAGAGGTTGATAAACTTGCCCAAAGTCACACAGTGAGTAAGCAGTAAAGCTGGGACATGAACTCGTGTCTTTGACTCTGAAGATCAAGCTAGCCCACAACCAGTAAGCTTGCCTGATGGAATGGGGATGGTGGGGATGCGGGAAGTTTCTGTCACCATGTTGGCAGTAGTTGTAGGTCAGGTTGTTCCCAGTTGCATGCACTGAGAAGCCACTGCTCTGCCTGGGCGGGGTTCTGGCTCTGGGTAATGGTGCAACAGTTCTCGCCTCTGATGCCTAAGGATGTTTCCTAATGACATGGAGGAACTGAAATCCAATGCTCCTTCTTAGTTTGCTTCGAGAAAGTTCTGCCCTCATATTTTCTTCCTTCATTTTCTCCTATTTCTCCTTTGTTTTCCTAATCTCTGAGCTCTCTGCCTTTTCATTATAAATGTATATATTTTTTCGTATTGCTCTCTTTTCTTAGTGCACAGTTTTAATTTCTTAAGTGCTTCTTTTCTTGACCCTTGATAAAATTTACATGATTGTTTTAAATGTTCCATCTTTATGGGTTTTAGCCTTTTATCTTAATCTTTTTAAGTTTTTTAAAAATTGTAAACTTTGAGCTCATTGGCTATAGCCTTCTGCCTTCTATTTAAAATTTCATCTATTTCTATTTTATAACTTTTAACCTTTATTTTTATTGAGATTTAACAAAATTTTTATTCATATTTTACTTTATGCATTGCTTTTGTAAATGCTGTCAAGAAGCTAAGTCAGAGCTTCTTAAAAAGTCATAAAAGAATTGCCTTTACTCCAAATATGGGAGGTCAGAGGTCATCCAAACTTCTCTTCCTGCCCTCAGCACCTATGGCCTACTTATGGACTGCTTTTCCTTAAAGCTTCAACCCACTGGATGACACTACCCAAGGCCATACATTTCACAGGGTAGACTTTACTCAGTTTCTCAAAATGATGGTGGTGATTTCTTTCACCTCTCACCTCTAAACATGATATGAGGAGCCACTTATTTTTAAACATATGAATTATTATCACTATTTACAATGAACTAAAAAGGCACTGCAAATTGGGTCTAAGTACTATGTAAAATAGTAATATCCAAAATGGATAGCTGTCTAGTATTGATTGGTGGGAAGAAGAAATCAATTTGGATATGGGACCAATGGTTTAACTACAAGAAACACTACAATCATTGGAAGTCCCAGAAAAGAGTTATCAAGAATTGCAAACTATTTTTACTTGCAAAGTTGTTTTGCTCACAAAAGTACTTTTTCTCTGACTTCTTGAACTATTTATTGCCCTGTGGAGATATGAGTTGACAGGCAGTATGTTAAACTTATTTTCAGGGGAGACAAAAAGAGATTTAGCATAGTTTATAATAAGCTTCATTAAGCAGGTCTCTTACTACCCTGTTTACATAATCAGGATAAATTCCTTTACTTCAGCAAGCAGTACTTGTCGTGAATAATGGCTCAGAACAAACGATGTTTGCAATTTTTTAAAAGTTACAAAACTAGTTAACATGGGCATATGATAATGGCTATTAGTCTCAAATGGGGTTG
The DNA here is from genome assembly GCF_015220235.1 of Choloepus didactylus. Taxonomy (NCBI): domain Eukaryota; kingdom Metazoa; phylum Chordata; class Mammalia; order Pilosa; family Megalonychidae; genus Choloepus; species Choloepus didactylus. The sequence goes on from NC_051309.1 coordinate 21,236,231, forward strand.
TTACAACTTTAAAGCTTGACACATGAGAAATATGCTCTCAAGATCTGAGCTAATGTGGTCTAGAGAACTTCTTGGGGTTTTAAAAATTTTTTTTGGCAAATACCCTGGAAGTTAAGACAGTTCTCCAACTTTAATATACTATGTAGAGTGTGGTTGCCAATAGTATTGGGACTAGAGTCAGACTACCAGTATTTGAATCTCAGCTTTGTCAAAGATTAGCTGTGTGACCTTGGGCAAGTTGTTTAACTTCTCTGTGACTCAGTTTCCTCATCTACAAAATTAGAACAAGACCAGTAACATAGAGTTGTTAGGAAGATGAAACAAGATACTATACACAAAGTGCTCAGAATAATCACAGGCAGATATTACATGCTCAATAAATATAAGCTATTATTATTATTCTTTATTAGACAATCCATGCTTATTTCAGCTACATCAAGGAAATATCATCAATTCATTTGCAGATGTAATATGCCTTCTCCTAAAAAAGTTACTGTTTTTTAGAAAACTCTATTGTATGTCTAAGTGAAAGGAGTTCTAATTCGATGCAACTTCACCCTCAATAAACAACAGTAGAATTTGTCATGAAACAAATTGAGGCTTTTGATGAAGACTTTTTCTGGCAGACATTGGAAATACTGAACATTTTTAAAGAAGAGGAATGAAGCCACTGGCTTTGACTGGGCAAGAGGAAGGAACTAAGGCTCTAGAAGTGTCTGGCTTGGCCCTCAGCTGGACCTAGTGAAGACAAGGAAAACTGTTGGCAAAAGCTCCTTCAGTTCTGGTTTCATCTGACTTTGATCTTTTCAGGCACTCAGTAAATATTCACTGATAGGATGAAGTTATGATATCCTGGATTCTTAGTTTCAGTACAGTTCCTATACTTGTTTAGCACAGGACTCAAATGATATTACAATGATCTCTCTTCATATATAGCAAAAATCAATGCTAAGTTTATATACTGAGATTGGCTCAGTTTCTTGTGATTTTACTTGTGAAATTAAAAACTAAATGTTGAAATTTTACAGTTGAGGAAGAAGTTTATGGATCATTAAATAAGAGATCTTGGATAAGTTTAGCTATTTATCTGCATTTTTGCAAAGGTGGAAAATAGACGCAGGTAGCTTAAGTGACTCAGCTAAGGTCACCTAGTTCGTTAATGGTAGAGTTGGCAGTGAATTTATGACATTCCGACACCAGCTCTTGGAATTAAAGATCTTATAGGTTACCAGGGGTCAGGGTGGTGGTAGGGAATAGGAAGTAAAGGCTTAAAATGTCCAGAATTTGTATTTGGAATGATGGAAATGTTTTGGAAATGGATGGTGGTGATAGCACAACACTGAATATAATAGCACTGAAATGTATAACTGGATGTGGTTATAAGGGGAGGTTATATATATATATATATATATATATACACACACACACACATATATATATGGTATTAGAATACATTTTAAAAAAAATCCATGGAACTGCAAACCACAGTGAACCCTGAGTTAAACCATAGACTATAGTTAATAGTACTAATATAAAAATGTGCTATCTCCAATTGTAACAAATATATCACACCAATGCAAGGTGTTAAGAATAGGATGGTATATAGGAATCTTGTATTTTACACACAATTGCTCTGTAAAACCACAACTTCTCTAATTAAAAAAAATAATTAAAGGATCTTAGAGTAGAAAGAAAACTGAGGATTTTTTGCGTTTGACTCCCACAGTTTACAGAGGAAGAACCTAAGGCCCAGAAATAAACTATTCTAGATCCTATGCATTGATGGTGGTAGAATTTATACTCAAACTCAAGACTTTTGACTTAGTCCAGTGTTCTTAACCCAGCTGTTTCCAGACATTGATGATACTAAATAACTCCTTGATTCAAAAAGCCACTGATAGGCATACATTTTGGAGTATTTGAAGAAATGCACTTAACTATCATGTCCAGGTCCATGAACTGAAACAAATCCAGTTGAAGTCTTTCTACCCATCACAACCCCTACTCCCACCTAAGTTCAAGTACAAGGTAAAGAAGAAGGTCAATATATATTGAATATAGCATTCAAGACTGTTACTACCATGAGGCAGTTTTATATACATGAATAGTAGTTTTTATTCATTAAATCCTCTATAAATCACTCTGAAAATTGTTAGAACTACTGCCCTAGGACAAAAGTATTCTCATTGGATGGAAGGTTTTTGCTTTTGTTTTCTTAGATCTTTATGTCTGAAGAACTCAACCATGTACCTCACACACCGTCACTGCTGAGGAAATGTTTGTTGGCTTCAACTTCTGAGTTGAACTCAGTTATTCATTCTTTTAACAGTTGTATATCAGGGTGTCTAGATCCAAAGTGTTCCAGTTTGCTAATGCTGCCATTATGTACAATACCAGAAATGGATTGGCTTTTATAAAGGGGGTTTATTTGGATACAAAGTTACAGTCTTAGGGCCATAAAGTGTCCAAGGTAAAGCATCAACAGTAGGGTACCTTCACTGGAGAAAGGCCATTGGCATCCAGAAAACCTCTATTAGCTGGGAAGGCACGTGGCTGGCGTCTGCTTGCTCCCAGGCTGCTTTTCAAAATGGCATTCTCCAAAATGTCAGCTTTCAATGGCTATCTTCAAAGTGTCTCTAAGTTGCAGCAAGCATCTGGGCCTGTGTGGCTCTTTATAAAGTACTCCAGTAACCAGTCAAGATCCATGCCGTATGGGTGGGTCCACACTTCCATGGAAACATTCAAGCAGAGGTCACACCCTAACCAAAGGTGTCACTCACAGTTGGGTGGGTCATATCTCTATGGAAACAACCTAATCCCAATATCCCATGAGATTGGATTAAAAGATCATGGCCTTTTCTCGGGGGACATAAAGTAAGCACACAAAGTAAGCAGTGTTCCTACAACATGAACCTAAGAAGCTACAATTTTCATGGGCTTTAAAAATGCTTAATGAGCTAAGAGCTGACACTCTAAAGCTTTTCCTGCACATGGAATTGGAAAAGTATTGCTGTAACTATAAGGATAACAACACCAACAAGCCATTTCTTGTTTGTTTTATGGTAGACATACTTCATCGCCTACAAACCAGAGACTTCTGTGCCCAGTCCAGATGCTCTGACATCCAGAACACCAAATATGTGCTTGGTAAACTGCCTAGCTAAGCAGGTGAGGAAACTAAGAGCCTCAAGCAATAAAAATTGCAGGGAGTTCTCTAGATAAAGCAAAGTATTTTCTGGAGAAAACGGCGATACATGATTTACAGACCCATCATTGTTAACTGCTCATAATGAGAGAAACCTGTTGCTTTCAGACCATCAGACTAAATAAATGGTGACTCTGTGGAAGAGTGAGGATGGCCATAACAACATGAATTTTCCTGCCATCAGAGATTATATTCTTTCTTAGGACATTTTTCCTTTTCTAGCAGTACTGCAAGATACAATTTGCATGCATGATATTAATTTTATAATTGGAAGTCATTGTTCTTTAACACGTTTCATTTCCTTCAGTAATGCATGGCACTTTTAGATTTATGCATTCAATTAACATGAATAATCAAAGAATTTTTAAGAGTACAAAAGTGATTTGTCCTCAAATCCCTTTGGATTTGGTAAAAACAATCCTTTGCAAAAGATTGTGCTAAAGTAGATGTTCTCTAATGCAGAGATGTTCTTCTTCAAATGAAGATAAAATTTTAATGTAAAGCTGTATCCAGTTTGCAGCATGTATTAACTTTCATTTGAGATAAATAATCCAAGGATAACTCTAAGATTTCAATCTGAGCTAGGTGCTTTGATAAGTAACATGTTGGCAGATACCTAGATAGTAAACATAATTTTTCTTCAAAAATTCCATGGGTTTTAAATAATTTGGAAATATATGATGTAACTAAAGGATATTCCAAATTGATCTTTCATTAATGGTGACTATGGACCCACTACAATCCTGGCATCAGGAGATGCAGCCAACTTGCCTCTGCCTGTTGGATCAGGCTTCCACCATGCACTGACATTGGGGATAGGGTGCAGTTGTTGCCATCCACTGTCTTAGTTCCCTAGGGCTGCTGTAAAAAATTACCACCACCTCTGTGGCTTAAAACAACAGAAATTTATTCTCTCACAGTTCTGGAGGCTAGAAGTTCAAAATCAAAGTGTCATCAGTGGCATGTTCCTGCTGAAGGTTCTAGGGAAGAATTGTTCCATGCCTCTTCCTAGTTTCTGGTAGTTGCCAGCAACCACTGGCATTCTTTGGCTTGTAGCTGCATCACTCCAATTTCTACTTCTCTCTTCACATGGCCATTGTGCAGTTTGAATATATTATGTCCCCCAAAAAGCCGTGTTCTTTGGTGCAATCTTGGGGGGCAGATTTATTAGTCTTTTGATTAGGGTGAAAACTTGTGATTGAGTGTTTCCTTGAAGATGTGACTCACCCAACTGTGGGTGATACTTTTGGTTACATTATTTCCATGGAGGTGTGGCTCTGTCCATTTAGGGTGGGTCTTCATTAGTTCACTGGAGTATTTAAGAGAGAAACTGAGAGCCGACACAAACCCAGATGCTTGTTGACACTTAGAGATGCTTGGAGATGTGGACAGAAGGATGTTTGGAGATGCTAAGCTAAGAGATGAACCCCAGAGTTCGCCCTGGAGAAGCTAAGAGAGGACCCTCAGATGCTTAGAGAGAAATGCCCTGGGAGAAAGAATCAAGGATGCAGAGGAGCTGAGAGACAGGAGGCAAGACAGAAGCCCAGAGACATTTTGGAGAAAGCCATTTTGAAACACAACCTAGGAGCAAAGGACCAGCAGATCTCGGCCAGGTAACTTCTCAGCTGACAGAGGTGTTCCAGATGCCATTGGCCTTTCTTCAGTGAAAGTATCCTCTTGTTGATACCTTAGTTTGGACACCTCTATGGCTGTAGAGCTATAAATTTGTAACCTAATAAATCCACTTTATAAAAGCCTATCTCTTTCTTGTATTTTGCATGATGGCAGCTCTAGCAAACCAGAACAGCTATCTTCCCTTTGTGTGTGTCTTTGTTCCTGGGTTTGACTCTCTCCCTCTCCTTTCTCTTATAAAGATGCCAGTATTGGAATTAGGGCCATCCTAATCCAGTATGAGCTCGTCTTAACCAATTAGATCTTGAAAGACTCTTTTTCCAAATAAGGTTACATTCGGAGGTTCCAGGTGGACATTAATTTGACAGGGATACTGTTCAATCTACTATACCTATGGTATATCCAAATCCATGAAATCATGGCTTGCCCTTCATTTTCTCAGAATTCTAATTTAATTCTTATAAAAGACCCTCTTAAAAGAAAATTTCTGTTTTAGTAATCCATATATGAAATGTCTTAAAACTAGTAAAACACCACAGAAAATGCTTTGAACACTAAAAAGGAATCTAATTTTTGTCTAAAATGACTAATATTTGTCATACACTTTACAAAATGTGCTTTGCAGATATTCTGTTTTACGTTCTAGCCATGTATGATGTGGGTGACATTCATTCATTCATTCATTCATTCATGCAATAAGGATTTGTCAAAGTGCCACTAAATGCCAGTCACTCTTCCATACAGCAGGGAGCAAAACAGAAAAAAACCTTCTGTTCCCTTGGAGCTGACATTCTAGTTGGGAGAGAGACAATAAACAACAACAAAATAAGTAAAATTTATATTATTAGGTGGTCTGGAGGACTAAAGAGGAATATAAAACAAGAAAAGAAGATAGGTAATGTTTAAGGGGTTGCACTTTAAGATAGGGTGGCCAGGGACAGCCTCTCTAAGAAGGTGGCAAATTGAGTGGAGGCAAACAAGTTGAGATATTGAGCTAGATATTTGGTAGAAGAGAGTTTCAGGTTTTCTCTATTCCACATTAACTCTATTCTTAATTTTTTGAGAAACCACCAAACTGCTTTCCACAGGGCCTGCATGATTTTCCATTCCTACCAATGATGTACCAGGGTTTCAGCTTCTCTCAGAAAGATCCTTTCTCTTTCTCCTGTCTTCTGGGACTCCCAATACAGATGTACTGGTGTGCTTTATGGTGTCCCACAAGTTGATTAGGTTCTGTTCACTCTTCACATTCTTTTTTCTCTCTGCTCTTCAGATTGAATAATTTCAGTTGTCCTATATTCAAGTTCACAGATTCTTTCTTCTGCCTGTTCAGATCTGCTGTGGAACCTCTTTAGTGGCTTTTTAAAAATCTCAGCTGCTGTACTTTCCAGCTTCAGAATTTGTTCAGTTTCTTTAAAAAATTTCTTTTTATTGAATTTCTCCTTTTGTTCATATATCATTTTCCTGATTTCCTTTTATTTAGGAGAGTTGACTTAACATCTTTGATTACTAATTCCAATGTCAGGGCTTCCTCAGTGACAGTTCCTGTGCTTTATTTTTGTTCCTTTAGATGGTCTCTCTCTTCCTGTTTCTTTTATGCCTCATGATTTATTTGTTTAAATTTTGATGTGTTAACCTAGGAAATCAGATTTTCCTCCTTCCCCAAGGTCTGCTTTGTTGTTGGTATTGTTGTTTTAATCATTAATATTGGTGAAAACTTTAGTGTAAACTGGCTCTGTGTTCTCTCTCAATGCTTAGCCCAGCTTATATTGAGCCCATAGAGCAGCCTGAGGTAAACATTTAGTTTCTTCTGGGTTTTTCTGGGCATGAGTCTTGCCCTTGGTGTGCACAGTTAGCTTTTATTTCTCCAAGATGCATGACTGCTCCTGGGTATCCTAAACAATCCCCCCCAACCACTCCCACCAACACACACACTCTGCCGTGCCAATGAAAACCCTCTTTCCCCTCTCCCCAGCTTCTCCTCCTTCTGGGCCCCAGGTAGTGTACCGTATGTCTCAACAGCAATCTTTCACACCAGGTAGCTGCAGTTTACTCAGTTCTGTGCCAATTCTTCATACCACTTCCTTGCCCCCAGTGAGTTCCAGTTTACGTGAAGTAGAAGAGTACCTTGAGTCAATATTTCAGGGTCCCACTAGCTGGGTTGGAACAGACATCCAAACACACTAAATTTGTGCATTAGGTGTGCTATGTTTACTCCATAGCCCCACACCAGTGTCCTGCACTGAGACAACGGACCACCATCCCACAGACTCAGTGAAGCCAGGAGAGGGGCTGGGGCCAGGGGAGTAAATGTGCTATGCAACTTTTCTACTGTTTTTAGGTTGCCTTTTTCTTGATTACACATTTGCTTGGTTACTGTTACACTGACTATTTTCCAGAGTTCTGGGAAAGTTGGTTCTGATAGTTTCTGCTTATTTTTCAATGTTACTGTTGGAAGCGATGTGTGTTAGGAGCTCCCTACTACGCCATCTTGCTGACACCACTTCTTTGGCTACAGTTTTTAATATCTTTATTCTCTCTCAACTGTCAGTCTCTCCTTCATGGACTCCTTTTTCTTGTCAGAACCCTTCAACCGAAGTGTCTTGGAATTTCATGGTGCCCATTGCTTTTTATACTCCTCCCAGTAACTTCCTTAATGTCCTTGCCTGCAATATTTCCTACCCCAAGTTAATCATCCACCTGCCATCAGAGGAGTGTATATAAAACACAAGCCTGATCATGGCACAGCCTTCTTAAACCCATCAGTGGCTTTGCATCTCCTCGAGGATAAAGTCCACATTTCTTAATATGGCATGCATGACACCCTAGGACCTTTCGCTTTCCATCTTCTCTCCCTAGGCCAACCATACCCCAATCCTGGCAGTTCCCTGTGCATGCCCACCTCAGGTTTAATGCCCTGAGCCTTGGCTTATGCTCTGTTTGCTTGGACCATCCCTCTCTACTCTGAAAACTGGAACACACTGCACTGATCAGTACAAACTCGCCTGAGCTGTGTGATGAGGCGGTGGAAAGAGTATAGGCTCTGGAAACAGTTAAACCTCTCTGTACCTTAGTTTCCACATTTCTAAAAAGGAGAGGATCATAGCCAGGCATTTTGGATGGTGAAAGATAATGCATGCTAGAGACAGACATATTTTAGACACCTCATGAATGGCAGCTACTTCTGCTCAGGTTCAACGTATCTGTGAAGCTTATTTTTATGTCTTCCCTGTTTTTCAGCTAATCTGATTACACTGTGTTCTCATACCATTTTTAAAACTTCTTATATTCCTTCACATTTATACTGCCTGTTGACATTGTCTATCTGCTACACTAGACTATGTATGAGGCTATTTGGGGCAGGGACCACATCCTATTTGTCCTATATGCCTTACATTATCAGCACCTAACACAGCTGGACACACAGCAGGCAGTATGACTAGTTTGATGTAGGCATCTTCTTAGATGATGGAAAGAGAAATGATAAAGTCCAGCTGCAAATATATCTCTTTACACAAACATTTATATGTGTTAACATTATACTACCCTTGGGTTTTCCCTTCCAATTAATCTCTAGTATTAATTTCCTTGTACTGGGAGGAGATGCATAACAAAAAGCTGCTGAAAGGGAGAGAACAGCTGAAAGTGCACTGGGTTAGGCTATAAAAAAATCTGGGTTCTAACCTAGATCTGCCACTTAGTAAATACATGGCCCTGAGCAAGCCATTTAATTTTCTAAGCCCTAGATTTCACATCTGTAAAATGAGGATAATTATATTTGCCCACTTTTGAGGGTTGGGGGAATCAGATGAGACCTATAGTATATGTGAGAGAGCTTTGTGGCACATCTGTGTACCAAGTCATTACAATCAGAACGCCCTGTGCATTTAATAGCCATAACATCAAGCATACGTTGATACTACCAGTTGTGTGCAACTGAAGAGTGACTCTGGGGTATTTGATAACTTTGTAACTAGCTCACTTTTATGATAACATTGAAAATCATATGCACTTGCATGATGTACTAAGTCTTTTGCATAAAAATTAAAAATGTAGAGTCATGGCATGAAAAATTAAACCAAATTCAAGATTGTAAGCATAATTCTAACTCTGAGAATATATGAACAAGTCCACATTTGTACTTACCTCCCTGTGGAAAGAACTGAGAGTAAATCTCTTTGAAGGTTTCTTCATTAACAACACCACTGGGGCATTCCTAGAGAAAATGACAGAGAAGCATAATGAGGCAAAGTGTTCATAATGCTTATTTTTGGAGCATTTTTGAAACAGAACTGTCAACCACGCCAAGCTTCACCAAGAAACTTAACTACCCATCTATTATTACTTTATTTTATAGATAAAGGCACATTTTAAACTTCTGTTTATTCTAGTTCTCACAGAACGAAAAAAAAGCACAGATGTAAAAATGTTTGTATAAGCATCAAAACTGGTCTGACACATTCAAGAACACATTGCTGATTTTAGGAACACGTATGTTTATTATCAGCAAGGTAAGAAGAAATCATGTTGTTTTTCAGGCAGCAAGGATATTGCAAGATGCCTATAACATGGGCTCTGTTGGATCTTGGTCCTGTGTCCTCCGGAGGTTTGTTGGTTTCCTGTAATCAAGTTCATTGAGAAGATACGTGACCCATTTAGATCTTAGGTGGCCCAAGAAGCTTCAAGACAGCAATAGTTACTAACTCCCATCAATAAGATTTCCTGGAATACATGATTGCATGACTTTGTAACAAGTGACCCTGGATGAGACGGGACCCAAAATATTTTTGACTTTCTGGAGAGAAGTTTCCTAAAAGAAACAGACATGGGCTTAATGCATTCCCACCTGTGTCCCATGGATGGGGTTATGTAAGACTGACTGAAAATGACCTTGAGAACTGCACTAAGGTCAGACTACTGACTTGGTGGAGCCCTAGAGCACCCCTCTGAAAATTGAGTTGGCATTTTGTTGAAAAGAAATGTCAAAATGTCGGAAGAAGGTTGCCTTGGTGCAGAAAATGAGAACTAAGCAAGTGGACCTGAGACTCAGGTCAGGGAAAAACTTCTCTACTTCCTGGAGTTACAAAGACAGTGTAGTCAGGCATCTGAGGTGTAGAGACTCCTGGAAGATTGGAGATGGACAACTTCACAGTAGTCCAACAGCAAATCACAGGTGGGATGTTAATTGTCCATTGCAGGTAGGAAAGAGATAAGCTCTGTTCATTCTTTTTTAGTAGCTTCCTGCAAATAGTCTCATCTTACCCAAGCTCCCCTTGCTTCAGTTGTCGCAGCATCTCTACACTCCCCGTTTCCCCAGGACTAAGCTCAAGGTGGACAATCAGGGGTGTGCTAACTTCCCAAGAGAACTAACTTTGGACAGATAAATATTTGATTTTATGTTAAATTTGACACTATCCCTGGTGTCTTCACCAAACTTCTCTTATGGTTTTTAACCATTAAAATCATTGTTCTCTCATTAATAACCTTAATTAATTTATTTGATCTTTCTTTATTCCAATAAGTCAGTTACTCAATACTTATATGCTTCACATGAAGAACTTTGTATTTGTCATTCATTGGTTTGAATGTAGGAACTCTGATACATTAACATGATTTTAAATTATAGTTTTAATGTGAATTTGTGTTTACAAAGCTTGTTTTACTTTCTCTCATTTGATCATTATAATACATCTGTGATTTAGGTAGCCAGTAAATCTCCATTCACAGAAGAGGAATCGGAGGTTCTGAGTGGTAAAGCACCCTGTTAATCAACTGGCCAGTGGGAGAGCTGGAATGTGTACTTGGGACTTTATGCTACCACATGGTCTCAAATTAGGTGAGCCCTATGGAAATAATGTTGGCCCCAAGGACCTAGGAGGATTTCAGCAAAGATAACCAAAAACAAATGAGCAAAAAAACAAGCAAACACATGGACAATCAACAACTTCAACACCAAAAAAGGAGAGAAGATGACATGAATATAGCTGACCACTCAAAAATTTTTATTAAAATGACTGCTTAGACTCTATCTAGTTGGCAGCAACAGAACCACATTTAAGTGCAAATAAACATTTGGTAGTTGGTCCCTCTTATACATGGAAATTGTGATTTATTGGCTATTTGACTCTGAGCCATCTGCTTAGGATAGTAAGAAAAGAACAAACAAGGTGTTATTATTTGTGGCAAATTTGTGCAAGGTCAGAGCTGGAAAACTGCCTCAAAGTTAAAGTGATGCTAGCAAGATATGAGGATGGGAAGTGAAGGGATATCTGCACTCAGCAAACTCATCAGCTACCTTTGGTCTCTAGATGTGGTTGATAGATATCTTGTCATGTGAAATGGTAATTAGAAATTGAACCATCATGTACTGTGTTCAAGACCAAATCCTTTCTCTGCCAACTGAAACTTCCTGGTCAAGTTTCAGGATGGTACATGACACCAGGTGAATTTGTTTTTATCTATGCAGCATTTATTACATTAATTTACACCTTCAACAAATCTGTTATCACATGCCAATTATTTAGGAATCTCCTAGGAACTGGAGCTATAGCAATAAACAAGTCAAAGGTCTTGCCCTCACTGAGCTTATATCTAAATAAGAGAAGATGGAAAACAAAACAGATCATAAAAATAGCATTTCAGAGAGTGATGATTTTTTATTTATTCTGAAGAATTCTCATGTGAAACCATTGTATTTCACCACCTTCAGGAGAGAAAAGTTAAGCAAATTTTATAGGATTTTAGTGATTTATAAAATGGTGCAAATGATTTATTCTCTGACTTTTCTCCCACCTCTTTTGTAGAGTGGTCACCTCTCCATCAGCAATGAATTTGACCATGAAAATAAATGTAAGCCATAAACAGTGTAGGTATATTTAGTTAACTCTTGCTGCTGTAACAAACAGGTCCTCAAATATATAACAAATCAAACAGAATGTAAGTATATTTCATGCTCATATAATATTGGGTGGGGGTGGGTAGCACATCTTTGATACATGCCTTCTAAAATCTCTGATTGTCTCTATCCTTGTCATCCAGAAGGAGAAAAAGATTATGGGAGATTATACATGGGAGGAAGTGCTGCGTATCACTTCCACTCTTATTTCATTGGCTAGAAACGACTTAACGTGGCCACCCCAAACACAGAGGAGACTGGGGAATGTAGTCTCGATGTGTGCCCAGGAAGAAGACAAGAATACAAATTTGGGGAGCAGTTAGCCACATCTGCCCAAGTGGCTTATCTGAAAGAAACTCCACAGATCTATTTTTTGATGTAATTTTTCCCACTGATGTGGCAACCTACAAATCATTTACACTATAGATTGTCTCCATTCCCCCTTGAGTCATTTTAAAGGCTGATACTTTCAAATAAACAAATACAGTAAGGCCTAAATAGCTGAGTATGAATTTGTTCATTAGGCTTTCCTCACTCTGAAAGGAAGGACATAGGAAGTCCAAGTAACCAGGTTTAGGGAAAGTGAGGGAAGCAGCACTCAAAGATCCTTTGAGAAGTTCCTATAACTCTAAAAGCCTCCATGACTTCTATTTAAAATTACATTTTTTTCTGATTATTAGCAAATGATTGTTCTATGAAAATTCTCTGTCTATGGAAAAAAATCAAAGTGAATATATGAGTAACACATAATTCCACTACCCAGAGATAACTATTGCTAACAGTAAGATCACTTTGGTCTTTTATCCAAGCATATATTTAATATACTGTACAAATAAAATTTGGATAGTGCAGACATATAGTATTTTCTCTTATTATTATTTTAACTTTACAAAATATCCTGACCATTTTCTCATATCATGATTTTTAATGACTGCATAATAATGCATCATTTGAACTTGCCATATTGCTGGACCTTGAGATGACTTCAGTATTCTTGGACTACATATGATAATGATGTAATTGATATTCTACCACAGACATCTGTGACTGCACCTGTGTTTTTTTCTTTACAACTAATCCCAGAAGGGAAATCACAAGACAAAAGGGTTTCAACCACTTCTGGGATCTTCATATGCACTGTCACATTGTTCCCATAAAGGCTACCAATTTATGCTGCTACCAACAATTTATGAGAAAATCTCACACCCAGAGGAGCTGCCGACCAGAAACACTTGGGGAACTGACATGAACAAAATCCCATGAGCAAACAGAGCTATAATTTAGTTCCCTTGTGAATCTAATCATAATTCTGAAATTTACCAGGGCACATAAAAATATTTGTAGGATCCCTTCAAAAGATAAAAAGATTTGCTTGTGTTTCATGCAGACAAGGATGTTTTAATGGCAATCAGCTGGACCACATTACCATAGTAACAGCTGCTAATTGAGCACGTACTCAGTTCCATCTTACGTACATCCACTCTTAACATTTTCAACAACTGTGAAAGATGGGAATTATTTGGAAATGAAGAAAATAAGGTTTGGAGAGATGAAGTAACTTGTTCAAGTCACAAAGCTGGTTTTTGACAGAGCCATCCACTCATCCCTTCTTTTGACAAATAGTCACTTAGTGCCTTCGTGTGTTAAGTACTGTTCTGGGTATTGAGGATACAGGAGTGAGTTAAAAAAATACTGTTCTTGCTCTTGTGGAACTATAATTTGATGGAATCAAACTCCCAGCTACCTGCTTCCATTTACTTCAGTGTTCTGCTTCCTTCTGGATTATCATCTTCCTTCCACTAGGACTGAAAAGGTAGCCTCTGGATGAGTCATCTATGGAAATATTCCCTTTGGGAAGACACACAATGTTGGTTTGCACCAGAGCCATCCATCAAGGCTGTGCTGGGGATTGCCACATGCAAAAGAAAGCTATTTCAACCAAAACTGGTGATACAGATTTTAAAATATACATAATATTGTGAAATATAGTTTGAGATATCTCGAGAAATTATTTTAGAAAGTTCTCAGTAAAGTGATTTGGCAAAGGTTCTGGCTTTTGGGACAGGCTAAATGGACGACTCTGTCAAAAGTTACGGAGCTGGAGGCTCCTGACATTCTGCTGGCTGGTACATTAATCTCTTGTGACCAGTGATTTTCCTTTACTGCTTCTTAAACCCTTCACCATGATATGATCAGTTTCAGTAAATATGAAATGGGATTTTCTTAGCACACAACTGCCCTAGATTTCTCTGTTGGTGAAGAGGAATTTGGCTTTCTGGGTCTTACAGTTGAGTTCCCTGATGGTCCTTTTCAGTCCTCTTGGGTAGACTATGACCCCATGAGTGTCATGACCAATTGTAAATGTGCTAAGATTACTTTGCCACTACTAATATCAATGGCAGTATCAGTAGAGAATTCACATTTTATACTAACAACATTTACCATGCTAAGGATGATGACAAACTAATATATATGAATACTTTCTATGTTCCAGGCATTGTATTAAATGCTGTACATGGATTATCTCATGTGAATGGGTAAATACTAGTATTACCTCCATTATACACATGAGCAAACTGTCTTAGAGAGAAACTGTTTAAGTTCACATAATTAGAAAATGGGAGAGCAAGAATTTTATCCAAGGTAGACTAACTCCAGAGTACATGTTTAGGAATTCTATATCAATTCCTAAAGTGATTTTTTTTTAAAAGTGAGTGGATTCAGGATTACCCATATGTTTCCTAGGGCTGCCTAAATAGACCTAAAAACTGGGTGAATTAACACAACAGAAATTTATTGTCTGATGGTTCTGGAGGCTAGAACTCTGGAATCAAGGTATCAGCAGGCAATGCTTTCTCTGAAATCTATAGGGTTCTGGCAGGGGCTTGCCAGCAATCTGTGGCATAACTCAATCTCTGCCTCTGTCACATGGTTGTCTTCTCTCTCTCCTATTAACTATGGAAACTTCTTCTCCTTATAAGGACACTGGTCATATTGGATCAGGACACACACTCTAATCTAGATTGGCCTCATCTTAACTATTAACACTTTCAAAGATCCTATTTCCAAATAGGATAACATTCACCAGATTGGGGGTTTGGCCTTGAACATGCCTTTTTGGGGGATACAACCCAATCCGTAACACTATAACATATCATAGTTATTCTTATCTTCCTAGGTAGGGTGGAAAGAGAAAACTAACCAGAATCCTGGTTCATTCTTGTACTATATACTGAATGTGAAAATCATTTTTTTATGTGTCAAATAGAATTTGTAGGTATCTGTTACATGAGTGCAGAAAACTACCCAAGTAAATTTAATAAAGCAGCTTGGAATAAAAAGCTAGTGAAAGGATTAGTTAAGAAATCTGTATTCTAGACCAGAGCTGTCAAATACCTGATATATTTGCCTCTATTACTCTACCCCTTACCCATGGCAGACATTACTAATCAATCACAGCACTTTCCATCTTGACCCTATTCAGGTTCAGAATTCTTCCTAAATTCATTTGCCATCCAGCACTAGACACTCCTTCTGTCACCTCATAGCCATTTTATCTTGCACAAATTATTCACTTCATTTTATTTTAAAAAATACATAAAATGGGATAATAATGCCTGCCCTCCCAATATATGTTTTTCATAAAATTCAAAACTAAATGACAGCTACCTAGTACTCTATGAAAAGGATTTCCATATATTTTAATGTATCTTTCAAAGAATTCTTAAGAAGAACATGAAACCCTTTAAAATGAGGTCAGAGAGGAACATAATGAGACTGAGATGAATGTGAGCTACATACCTTACAAATAACAGAATCATGAAACTTGAATGCTCAAAACAACCTTATTGATAATCTGATTCAAAGGCCTCATTTTAAAAGTGATGAGACTGAAGCTGAGGAGGTTATAGCAATTGCCCATAACCACACAGTGGGCTCTTGATCTTTCTGGTTGTCTGAATTTCCTGAGGTCCAGGTTACTGCTTTGACATTAGGCCTTGATGCCTCTGTGTCCATACAATAATCAGCATTTTCTTCCAGATAGTATTTCCAGTCTGGTGTCAAGATTGTGCTTTTGGGCTCTGGAGTTATGTAGAAGGCTTTGGTTGAATTACTCTGCAACAGAATAACTCTGTAGCTTCAAGCAAATTGCTTACTATAAGTCTCATTGTTCCCTGCTGCAAAACATGGATAACTATTGATCCTAGAAGGACTGTTATGAGAATTAATAATACATGTAAGATAATACATGTAAAAATTTTAGCCCTCTTCCTTGCACAACATATTTGTTCTTTAAACATCAGCTCTTAGTTTCGCAGTAATAATCTAGAATTTAGTAAGCAGAAGTCCAGTGTACAAAAGGTTTCTGAAACAGCAGGGTGGATATATTGGGGTTAAATTGTGTTCATCAAGCATTGGAACCAAGGATAGTGCAGGTCTGATATAATGCAATGAGCCTGTAAAGCAGATATGAGTTATGTCTCCTACCCTATCATTATAAATTGAATTCACTCCATCTAATATCATCAGTGTTCACCCTCAAAGCAGGAGAAAACTGCAATTGTAAATGCCAGCTGAGAAGAATAAAGGCCACCAAACTGGATATAAATATTGGCAAAAATCCAGGAACCCTTTATTTATTAATTTAAATGAAAGTTTTCCCCAGAAATGCTTAGGTGAGTACATTAGAAATACAGTAGACTATGAAAGGTGTTGGGAATGGTTCTTTGAAGAGTGATTCATGTTTGCGTAAGAAATTGATTAGTAAGTATGCTTTTTGAGCTGCATCAAGAGTCCTTGCCTTTTCACATCAAAAGAAAATCATTCAGCATTTCCTCAAAAGTTGTCAGAGAACTGGTGGAATTATCTAGAAATGGCTGCAGTGATATGTAAATCAACTGTATTTTTTTCAGCAATATTTTCCATTCCATTTGATGAAGTCTTCTCTTCCCTAAATCACCCTAATAGGTGTATGCATCTTCTCAGGTTCAAAATTATCACTAAATAATGTATCTTTGGAGATTCATCATCAGAAATTCAAATGGAAGAATTCTGATACAAAAATATCTCTGAAAAAAATTAACAGTATTTGTGAAATAAATACATCTTTGAGACACCTTTCATGATCTCTATAATGTCACATCTCTTCAGCATCTATGTATCCATCAACCTTCACACACATCCCTGGTGCTAAGGAGGACATATACAGCAGTGGTCAAGAGATACATAAACTGGAAATCTTGGGTTTCCACCATCAGAAATGCCACGGCATCCATGTTTTGAGCCAATGAGCTCTCTCGTTTCAGTGCTTCTTCCTGACAAAGGACGTAGACTTCTACCTCTTTTGAGTAGTAGCACAGGCAGATTATGGACAGAAACAAAGGAAAAGTGGACTGGATACTGGGCCCTCAGATCAGAGCAAAGAAAGAGGTAGACTTGTATTACCACCCTAAATAAGGAACAAGGGCCCGTTCCCCTAGCAAGAAGTAATAGTGAGAGATGTAGTAAATAATTTGGCCTTCCTCAAAGAGAGGTCTGGCTTTTGCCCTCAGCCCAAGAGTGTGGTTGTTTGGGGCAAGAGCTGGCCACACTGGATCTTAGGGTTGTGTTGGCCATTCCAAAAAGATCAACCATGTGACTTAGGGTAAGGTCTTTGGGTCACACAGTGTCAGTCAATCTGGAGACTGAGTTCAACCATGTGGCAATCAATCAGTCATGCTTACATAATGAAGCCCCAGTAAAATCTCTGGACACTGAAACCCAGGTGATCTTCCTTGGTTAGCAATACTCCATGCATTTTGTTATGCATTAGTAGTAGGAGGATAACACGTCTGGAGAGGACAATAAAAGCTGTGCATTTGGAAGGCTCCAGACTCTTCCACATGCATCCATTCTTTTGGCTGATTTTAATTTTTATTCTTTCCCCATAATTAACCATAACCATGAGTACAATAGCTTTTGATGAGTTCTTTGACTCCTTCTAGCAAATTATTGAAACCAAGAGCTGTTTTGAGAAACCCCAGAACTTGCGGTTGGTGTCAGAAGTGAAGGTAGTCTTGTGGAGGACTGTGTGCCCTCAAAATTGATAGCTGGCTCTGAACTTTGAAGTTTTCTAACTCTAGGAACAGGTAAATTGGCACTTCTTGGAAATTAATAATTCCTTAACCTGTACAATTATTAGAGAACAGAATGAAAGTGAGCTGTATACCAGTTTGTAAGCAGAGACCAGTAAATTAACATCCTGAAAATTCAGAAGAACATGCAGCAATAACCCATGAAATATACCAAATATGAACAGCCGAATTGGACAAGTCAAGGAAAACAGGACTGTAGATGTGGTAGTCTTTAGGGCAGTTTATCAAGTTCTCCTTATTTCTGAACAGAGGGGAGGATGGCATCTCCTGGGTCCCCTTTGGTTGGCTGGGGCCAGACTTTGGCTAATGAATGGAAAGCAGAAGTGACACATACCACTTATGGGGTACAGCATTTAATTGTTGATTCCAGGCAGGCCAGAGCTCTCTTTTCTCTCTGGCCTGGCAACCATATACAAGATGGTGGCTGCTCCACTGGCTTGCATCCTTGAGGGACTCTAATGAGCAAAGACCCCTTCCAACCCTTGAGGAACATGGAGTATGAATGAGAAACACACTTTTGAACATTTTAAGCCACTGAGATTTTGTTATGAAATACTATTCTGACTGATAAATTAGATCAGGATGGAAAAGGCATTCTTCCCTTATCCATAATGCTTAAGTACCGTCATCAGTTACATGGTGAGGAGATATTCAAAATTTATCTCAGAACTTAATTATACATGGTATCTATCTGTGTGTGTGTGTGTGTGTGTGTGTGTGTATATATATATATATGTATATATATGTGTGTGTGTTAATTTAGTAATAAACTATGCAGTTTTTGAGTCTGAATCCAACTGTTCATTCATATATTTTTTTTTTGCTATTTTCAAAAGTGATTATTTAAAACTACTTTTCAATTATCATTATCTCTGTGACATAGACCCTATCCAATTATTATAGTCAAGATTCTGGTTCTGGAGTGCCCCCCCCCCCCCCAAATCAAATAAGAGATCTCCTTACAGAAGTTTGCTTGAACAAATTTTATTTTGTCTGGTTGTGTTATATGCTATAGATATAGCATAAACTGTTAGTATATATTTAACACTTGGGAAAGAATATTGTTTTATTTTCTTCGGTAAGTTTCCAAGATGCAAACATATCAAGCTGAGTAATTTTATAAATGTTTCATAGCAAAGACAAAAATTTTTATCCTTTGACATTTTATCCTTTGATGCTTTTTAAAATGTTCCTTTGATTAGTTGATTAAATTAATGCAAAATACCCATCCACATAGAGCAATGATAAGGATCACAAGATGGGATGATGTAAACTCACTGACATAATAAAAATGATGGGTGAAGCGTTTTATTCTCCAAGAACTTAACTGGAAAGCATGACTGTCTTTGCATATTATTCTACCCTGCTTAATACCTAAACCAATTGGGGAAGCATATGTTCTTTTAAATTAAATTTACTCCCCTCATCTGAAATTTGGATTGCTCTGAAAAATCACTCTTTGAGAAGCCTGGCAATTTAAAGATGTCTGGATATCCTACAATCATAAGGCAATTTTCCAAATTTAAATGATACAATCCCAGGGCATACACTGCTGATAACACTAGATTCTGTTGTGGACCTCTCTGCTCCCTTTAGATTTGGTAAATAACTCTAGGACAGGAACCCACCTTTTCAGACCTAGCAGTGCTTAGAAAAGAAAGTGTTAAACAGATAAATAAATATTCAGTCAGTTTTCAGCTTTTAAGAAATTAGAAAATAACTTTGCTCTGGTAGTTTCCTTGAAAATGTGTGTGCAAGATTTAGAACTCCATATACTTCCAAACATTTTTTTTTCCTGTAATTCCCCTGGTTCTTCTTTATCCTATTGTCCTGAGAGAGGATTTTTGATGCTCTACTCAAAGCTACCACTTTCTCTTATGGACATCTCTGTCCCTGGTCACTTCCAGAGACTATTAAAAGGTTATGAAGAAGTTTTGAAGTCAAAATCCTGGTCCTACCCCCTACCCCCTATTCCTCTGAAAGCTATCATAAATACAAGCTCAGAAATAAAGGGGAGACCACCAGGGTCAAGAAAAAACAGTTATTTCAACATGAGTTTTAAAAATCTCAAAGTATTCCATAAGGGGGTTGTAAAAAACTCATTAAAAATCATGAGATTAGCCCTTCAATTCTCAGAGCATAAAAGCTGATCGCTAATATCTGGAGCTGGCTTTAAATTTCTATTCTAATATTCCTAGGTGTTTGAACCTTTCCCAAATCATTTATTCTCTCTTTGCCTGTTTCTTCATCTGTAAAATGGTTAATAAGAAATGCTAACATAAGAGGTAAATATAAGAAATGAAAATTAAAATAAACATTGTATGAAAAGAAAACATTAAAAACTGGATACGAATAGCATTTTCGGTGTTTTGCTGCTTCCAATGTTGCATTAATCTGCTCCTGCTTTCCCTGAACACGCTTCTGGGGTCACAGTGGCTAAATATGAATCGCAGATTACAAAATATAAAAGCAGGAAAAGAATTTTCTAGACCTGGTCATTGTAAAAGAGACAATATCTGGGTGATAATCTAGATTCAACTCAGCTGTGTGAAGTGAAGATATAGGCACAATCTGTGCTCCATGAGATCAAAGAGGTCACCCAGGCTGAAGCAGAAATCCAAGGTCCAAGGCAAAGCTTCTTGCCACTTCTGGCTCTGCTCTCTGACTGTGTGGCAAAGGGAGATTACATGAGATTCACAACACCAAAAAAAAAGGATTCAAATCCCTGCACTACTACTACTAACAAAGAAATCATTGAAATTTCCTGGACTTCTGAGTCTCAGTGTATAAAATGTGGAAAATAATAGCATTTTATAGGGAAGAACTAAATGACATTACACTTTTGCATAAGGATCCTAGCACAATGCTAAGCAGTCTCTGAATGCTGATTTCCTTGAACATTCTCCCTCCAGGTCGCTTATACTGATTCTGCAAAGCCAAGTTGCCCAAGTCCTGAGTGCTTATTGGAATGTCTGCAGAGTTATTTGCTTTAAATGGCCATCAGAAAGAATTTCCCCGACTTTCTGCCAAATGGTGGGCTCATTCAGTCAAGGTTCATTTTGTCACTTATTACAAAGATAAGTTCAAAAGGCATCCAAAAGCATTTGGAAAAAAAAAAAAGACACCGGTGCCCTGGGAAAAGGCTCTATATGTTCATTTTTTATTGTTGTGTAACAAATTACCACAAACTTTGTGGCTAAAAATATAGCCATGTATTATCTCTCATTTCTGTGGTTCAGGAGTTTGTCATGGCTCAGCTGGGTGGGCAGCTGAGGGTCTCACATTTGAAATGTCAACTGGCTGCATTTCTCCTCCAGAGCTTGGGGTCCTTTCCAAGTTCATTCAGTCTGTCAGCAGAATTCAGGTCCTCGTGGTCGTAGGACTGCGCTCCCCACTTCCTTGTTGGCTGTCCACAGGTGCCTCTCTCTCAGCTACTGAAGGCCGCCCCACATTCCCTCTCGTTTTCAAACCAGCAACAGCACTCTGAGACCTTCCCTTGCTGCAAAGCTCTGATTCCCCTTCTGCAGCATCTCTCTGACGTCCTCTTCTGCCTTTTAGAGAGCTCGTGAAATTAGATCAGCCCCACAGGGATCATCTCTGCATTTTAAGATCAACTGACTGGGGATTTTAATTACATAGTCACAATCTCTTCACAGGAGCACCTTGCATAGTGTTTGAATAACCAGGGGACAGGAATCTTCGGTGAGCTATCTTTAGGATTCTTCCCATCACAGCCGACTTCTTCTGAATAGGGGCTGACTTTCATTTTCATGGTCATTTCCTTTTAACAGTCCTTTCTGTGGTAACACTCACAAGTATAAACAATGATAGAAACGATTTATACTTGTACTATTTTAACCACAACTGGTGACTATACTACTGGTATGACTAGTTTAACTGGCTTTGAAGGGAAGAATGCTCTTAAGTTTGAAGACTTGACTGCAAAATTGAATATTGTTTTTATGAATGCCATGAATGGTATTCCATATACTGAAGTGTGCAGTGTCCTTATTTATTTCTGCCCTATATCTCCAAGTACATTGTTATAAGTATACATAGATTTTGCAGATCGATTACATCATTTTCATAGTGGCATTACATCAACCTAATTATATTATCATAAATCAAAACAACTGAATAAAAAGTATTCTGCTTAAAAGAATTATGCAATGTTTCAATCAGAAAGAATAAGATACTAAGATAATGATATATACATATTAACACAGAAATATACATAGTTGTATGTGTATTTATTTTCTGGATTTTTGTAGCTAACAATTTCATTCTCTCTTTACCTAATTTTCCTCACTTAGAGAATTGCCTTGCTTCTGGCTCATTCATGACTTCATTTTACCTATTGTCTCTGGACTTCTTACATGTGTTTATACATTTTTCTCATTGGGTAAGCCATTTTTATTTATTTTCTGTTACTTGTAGACAAAAGCATCCTAACTTAAAATGGTTTAGTTTCCTTGCTTCTGGTGTTTTCTAGGGCAGCTGTAACAAAATAGCACAAACTGGGTGGCTTGAAGCAACAGAAATGTGTTGACTCACAGTTCTAGAGGCTAGTCATCAAAATTCAAGGTGTTGGCAGGGCCATGCCCCCTCTGTAGTCTGTAGAGAAGAATCTATTCCATGCTTTTCTCCTGGCTTCTGGGAGTGGTTGGTAAACCTTGGCTTTCCTTGGTTTGTGGCCTACCTCAATCTCTGCTTCCATCATTACATGGCTGTCTTTTCTCTCTGCGCCCCCTCTTCCCATCTTTTAAGGACACCAGCTATATTGGATGAAGGTATGACCTCATTTTCAGTTACCTAATTCCATCTGTAATGACCCTATTTCCAAATAAAGTCACATTCTGAGGTACAGAGGTATAGGACTTCAACATATGTTTTTAGGGTCACTATTCAACCCATAACAAACATGAACTGTCTTACCATTTTATTATACTTTTCTATAGAATGGAAAATTGAAAATGAGTTCACTTTATTGTTTTCTGACAAGTTTGGTGAAAGTTCTGTTGCACAAGGAAGAATCTATAAACTATAGCGATATGTGCTTATATGCAGTTGATCTGATTTGTCTAGGTCAAGATTTTTAAAAAGCTGTTCTAAGGTATGTGCTAAGAGAAAGAGGCTTTGGGGGCATGTAAGGGTTGGGAAATGAGTAAAACTCACTTTGAATGATCACCCAAGGTATGCTGGGCATTAAGCCAGGTAGGGTAGAAGATAGTTATTCCCATGAAATCCTCATAACAGGTATAGGAGGTAGACATTGTTTCGCATGATATATAAAATTAATGAACTCAGATTTAAGAAACTTTCCTGAGGTCAGATAGATATTAGGCAGTGGGCCTGGGATTTGAACTTGAGTTTGAATGTAAGGCCTTCACATCTTACTCTGCTGCCTCCACAAAAGGTAAGTGTAACTAAGGAAAAGAAAAACAAACTAATGAGGATCTTTATCCTAGTTTTTCAACCCTATTCATTATATACATGTATATTAGTCATTTATATATATTAGTCATTTATTTAACAGATATTTCTATACCAAGCGCTTTGCTGTGCACTGGGGGTATAATGGTGAACCAGTAGACATGGTACTCTCTCTTGGAAAATGACATTAATCAAACATTCACATTAAATATAGATATTAAATATTCATATTCATACTCATCAGAGTGAAAGATCATGAAAAATTTTACTTTTTTATAACTGAATTCAAACATGCCATCAATGAGATATGGGACAGCATCTCAAGTCTTCTGTTGAACTACTTTCCTAGGAAGGGTACAGGAAACAGCCAAGCCCAGCTCTAAATGTATTCGATAATACATTTCTTTACCTCTGCTTCCTTATTATCACTTCTAAGAAAGGATACTTTGTCTAACCTTCGTGAATTTCCCCTCAGCAAGAAACAGTTTCCAGGGTCAGTCCTGAGTCTCTGATGCTTGGCTAGAAGTGGAAGATATGTTTATTGTGATTGATTAAATTCTGTTTCTCACCTGAGAAGTTTCTACCCTTCTTTACGTTCTCCTAATGGTTTTCAGAGGTTCTTGTCAAAAGGGGACAATGAATAAGGCTCACAAAAGCTGCCAGGAAAGCAAGTCATGCTCAGAGCTGGGGTGCTTCCAGGCTCACACCATCTTCTCTTCTTTACCGAGGGTCGGGTGGCCCAGAGCCCAGAGTTGTGGGCTGAAAGAAGACCCCCACCCCAGAGCCAGGTGACTCTTCGCTGCTGCAGGGTGCTTCAAAATGCTCCCTGGAGCTCAGATTATATACCGGATGAGCCTCCAACATTCTGAGTGTTGTATTTCAAAATTGAGGCACAAGGGGGCAGCAGAGTCTTCCATGATAGCTATAAATTTAATTTCCCCTCAGTTTGGTGCATGTCTGTGTAAATTTCTTTCAGGAAATATATTTTTTCTTTATGAAAGGCGATGGTGAGCTCCCATTTCCTGATTAGGTTTACAGAGAAATTAACCATTTCAAGGAAATGGGCCCAGTGACTATCATCTATTCCATTCCAAGTGTATCAGTTAAGAGTGTATCAGTCGAAAATAACAATCGCTTTTTTGGCAGTTGGGCCACTGTTAATCTTAGTCACCAAAAATCGTTAGTCTCGGGAAAAAAGTGAAAAAGCAAGACACAAGAACAAAAAATTCAGAAGTTTGAGTCTGAAAACTTTCTAAAACTGTTCTTAAGTACATTTTTGGAATTGAAATGAGTGGGTCTGCTTGGCTGCTTGGCTGGGAGAGTTTTAAATCTTTAAAGAAGGAATAATGCTACAATCTGTCTTGGGGTTATTGTGAGACTTAAATAAAAAAAGCCCATGTACGATGTTTTAGCACAGTGCCTGGGATATATGAACACCCTCTACACATTAACTATGATGGGGATGGTTTCTTCACTGCTAATGATCATTTTGGAGCTTCTTAGAGTTTGTTGTTTTTTCACTTAATGGAGAACATTATATTTATCCCTACTAAATATCATCTGCTTATTTATTCTTAGAAGTTTTTTGTAATCCCAAACCAATCTCTCATTTTCTTTGTCATTATAGATATTGCTCTAAGTATTAGCCTTTGGAACTTGAAAGCCCCTGGTTTAGAATCTACTCATATCACTTACTGATTTTGAATGAGTTACTTAACTTCTGAGAGTCCGGGTTTTCCTATCATTCATTTATTCATGAAATATTTTTGAAAACTTATTATATGTCAGAAAATATAGTAAATGTTGCAGATAAAACAGTTTACAAGATAGGTGAGGCCCCTTAAATGGAGTTTAGTCTATCAAAGGAGGAACACACATGAAAGAACTGCACAGGTAATCAATTGGTTAGAGTTCTGGTCAGTGCTACGAGGAAAGAGCAGACTGTGCCATCAGAGTGGGGACCTAGTTTAATCCAGGAAGGCTTACAGGGAAGACTTCCTTGAGGAAGTTATGGGTTGAATTGTGCTCCCCACCCCCAAAGACATGTTTGATATCTGGAATAAGGGCCTTTGAAGACGTTATTTAGTTAAGGCTAGGCCAAGGTGTGTAAAGGTGGGCCCTAATCCAATATGGCTGGTATCCTTATAAAAAGGGGAGTATCAGACACAGAAGGGAGAAGACCATGTGGTAACTGAGGCAGAGAACACCATGGGTTGCAGCAAGCTGCCACTGCGATGCCAGGAGGAAGGCATGGAACAGATTCTTCCCTATAGATTTCAAGGTGAATGGCCCTGTCAACACCCTGATTTCAGGCTTCTACCCCCAGAACTGTGAGACAATGCATCTCTGTTGTTTCAAGCCACCCAGTTTGTGGTACTTTGGTGCAGCAGCCCTAGGAAATCACGACAGTGCCATTAAAGCAGAGACCCGAAGCATGAGTAGATGTTACCAAGGGTCAGAAGAGGAAAGAGGTCATGAGAACAGCAGGTGTAAAAACCCTTTAGAAAGAAGAACTGTGATATGTTCCAGAACTAGAGATGACAAATGTGCTTGGAGTGTTGTGGCTTGACATAAAGTTAGTTAATTCAAGGCCTACTAGCTGTATCGACCATTGGGTCTTTACCATTCATAAGTTAGGGATAATATACCTGTTTCACAGGACTCTGGAGGGAATTAAATGATCTTTCACATAAAGTGCCCAACAAAAGTCCCCATCACATTCTAGACAATCAATATCCCTCTCTTTAACTTTTGTCTTACTAGAGCTGAATTTCTAACCATGGTGAGTATTTACTCAATAAATAATTTTTAGTACTTACTCTGTACCAGGTTCTTTGCTGTATGCCGAACAAGCAGAAGGTTCAAGAAAGACATTTTGGAGACTTTCCACTAATCAAATATTATGTTCTTTGTCTATGTGAATTTATTTCAGCAGAACAAGAGTTTAAACATATCTAGGATTTAAAATTGGTTGTTTCTGTCAACCAATATTAAAAAAAAGTAAACTCATATTTTCATGAATTACATGGCAATGCAAATAATTCAGGATTGTAAAGAGGAGTTACTGCTGCATATTTTTTTTTGCTTTTGCTAATGATTAATAATAATGATGATGTTTTACAATATATACTTGTACATGGTGCGGTTGATTAGGATAGGTCTGTTGAGAGGGGTAATGGGAACTCTATGATATTATCTTAGGAGCTAGCATTCTTCTGAAGGGCTGGAAGGCTAGCAAGTTATTAGAGGCAGCTAAAACCCATATATATTTTTTCCTGGCTTCTTAAAAATTTTCAGAAACTCCAGGAATATTAAAAAACCATCAAGTCACAGAAACTCTTTTACTTCCACTATTTTGTCCATTTACGTCTACACATTTCTCATTTTTATAGCTCATGGATAGTCAAGACATTTATTTGCAGATGTGGAGAAGATATTGTTTAAATCAGCAGGAGATCATCTTCAAAACTCATGTTATATTAACTTACTTCTAAGTTTATAATAATTTTTACTCTCTAGTGAGACATAAAGCTACAGACTTGATGTTATTGCCACATAATGAATGAAAACAATACATGTATTCCTCAGTATCCCACAGACATTTTCATTTGATTTTCATTTTCTGGTTCATCAGTTGTTAACCTTAGTGCTTCCCAGAAAGAAACTAGTATTTGGATTTAAATCATTGTGGCTTTATCTGATTTTTTTTCTCTGTTATCTTTGTTGGGAGATGAGAAGTATGGGTGATTTGGCCACTGTATGAGCTCTCAATTTATTCCAAACACCTTTTGCTTTTTTATAGCCCAGAATACCTAGTAATATGGGAAACAATTCCTCTAGTAATTGTGATGCTTAGTTACAAAAGGACAGTTTATTTTTTGTTTCCCAGAGATTTAGAATGACTATTTTAATATTGTTTCTAATTATATTTGCATTTGTACCACTAAGATAGTCCTGCTTTAAGAGCCACTTCTTTGATTCTACAGCTGGTAAATGATTTGTAGCATCTTTCCACAAGTATATTTTATTTTTGCATTTTTATCCATTTTATGCCTCTGTGTGAGGCAACATGAAGGCAGGAATTCAGCTCATCCCTGCAGAATCCATAATGAACCAAATATTACAAGTATAATTTAAGAAATAAGAGCACAGCTGTCCTATTTATTGACTATTTTGCCATTTTGTGATTATTACCAAGTAATTATGAATGGATGGAAGCATCTTTAACTAGATCAGAATATAAGTAAAGAATAGGAAAAGGGGAAAAGGCACAGAGATGGACTGTGGCAGTTTTTGATCCTTTCTGTTTGAAGTACCTGAGGGACATCTAGGTGAAGATGGAAAGTGGGCAATCAGAAATGGGAGTCTGGAGCTCAGGTGAGATGTCAAAGCTTATAGCTATAGGTCTGTGTTCCTTCAGCATATTATAGGAGGAGAGATCTCCCAAGCAAAATGTAGAGTGAAGAAAGTCAGCAAGCTAAAGATGTATTTGGGGACTAGCCACATCTGATGAATGCGAATAGGAAGAGTGATCGATGAAGATGAAGGAGTAGTCAGAGAGGTACAAGGAAAAGCTGTAGATTATGGTATCAAGGGAATGAAGGAAGGAGAGACCTCCAAGGTGCTCGTGGCCTCCAGATTGCACAGAGAGTTCAATTAGGTCCAGAGAAATCATGAGGAGGAAGGGTTAAAAGTATGAAAACTGGAACCAGACTGTGTGGCTTTGAATCCAGGCCTCCCCATGCATTCTGGCTGTGTGACCTTGGGCAAGTTCCTTAACCCCTCTTTGACTCAGTATCCTCATCTGTTAAATCATAAATCCCATAGGATTTATATGAGGATAACATGGTCCAACATTTGTAAAGTCTTAGACTAGCCCCCTGTTCATAATAAGTACTAAATATGTTGACTAAATTTAAATCAAGTGGTGATGTCATCAACATAGTGATGTAAATAGCTACTGAAAATCCCTCTCCAGAGATTCAACCAAAAAAAGGACAATTCTGAATTGTTTGAAACTCTGGAGGAAGATATAGACTGGAGAAGGGCCCTGCAGATGCCAGATTGAAGAAAGAGAAGAAATATCAGGTAGAATTCTTCAGTCCCAGACTAGCTAGTCCTCTCCCCTCCCCCTCATTTGGCCTCCATGTGGGAAAGGCATGGAATCAGCAGATAGGACCCCTCCCACCAGGGACACAGATTTTAAAGTCTCTCACAGCAGTGAAATGTACCCCTATGATTTAAAGACTCAGGGGATGGGGGAGGACATTTCAAGGCCCAGGTCAGTGAGGGACAAAGCAACTGAGAAAACATGGACAGAGACTGTGTTTCCAGCCATGGATCTGAAAACCCTTCCCCCATCCTTGAGGGAAGCAGCAGCTGTGGCCATTTCCCTGCCTTGGGGATGGCTGTATGACTGCATCAACTGAGGGAGTTCTCTGCCACAGGTGTAGCCCCACATTGAACCAGATTGTGGCTGGCAAAGTGAGGGCATAGTAATCCTGCAGTTTCAGCTCACCTGTGTAGATGCAGCCTGTGCTCAGAGGCAAAGCAGCCTCTGAGGATGCTTAAGTTACTGAACATCACCATCTGCTGGACGGTCTGGAAAGTGCAAGAGAATAGACACCCTTTTTAAAAGATGCTCCAGACCCTTTATTAGGACCACAGGAGCTGGTCTACATGCCCTGCACAGAAACCCAGCCCTGTTTTGGCTGAGAAATATGGACAACCTAACTAAAACAAAACCAGGCCTTGCTGGCCAGCATAAAACAGAGCATCACTGGAGGGCAGCAGAGCTATATACCATACACTGTGAACTTTTTGGGGTGCACAGTGCCTACCTCTCATCCCTGTGGCCAGCCATGGTGGGTGCCTGATTTGGGGGAAAGATTGGGGGGAAGAGCCAATCTGACAACTGGCCAGTGAGAGAAACAAAGAAATGTATAGAACAAAGAAAAACAACAAGAAAACCCAAGGCAAAAGAGAGAAAATAACCTCCAGAATTAGCTAATCAAGAAAATCAGATGCCTGGACAGCAAAAATTCACAACCCATAACAAGGAACATGAAGATATGGCCCAGTCATAGGAACAAACTAACACCTCAATTGAGATTTAAGAGTTGAAACAACTAATTAAAGATGTTCAACCAAATCTTGTAAATCAAATCAATGAGTTGAAAGAAAATTAGACAAAAGAGAGAAGGGATATAAAGAAGACACTGAATGACCATAAGGAAGAATCTGTAGGCTTGAAAAAACAAATGGCAGAACTTATGGGAATGAAATGCACAACAGAAGAGATAAAAAACACAATGGAGACATGCAACAGCAACTTGGAGAGGCAGAAGACAGAATTACTGAACTAGAGAACAGGACATCTGAAATCCTACACACAAAAAACAAATAGGAAAAAGAATGGAAAAATATGAGCAGGGGCTCAGGGAACTGAAAGACAACATGAATCGTATGAATATATGTGTTATAGGTGTCCCAGAAGGAGAAGAGAAGGGAAAAGGGGCAGAAAGAAAAATAGAGGAAATAATCAATGAAAATATCCCAACTCTTATCAAAGACATAAAATTACAGACCCAAGAAGCACAATGTACCCCAACAGAATTGATCCAAATAGACCTACTCCAAGAAATGTTCTAATCAGATTGTCAAATTTCATTGACAAAGAGAGAATTCTGAAAGCAGTAAGAGAAAAACAATCCACTGCATACAAGGGAAGCTCAATAATACTAAGTATGGATTTCTCAGTAGAAACCATGGAGGCGAGAAGGCAGTGATATGATATATTCAAGATACTGAAAGAGAAAAACTGCCAACCAAGAATCCTATATACAGCAAAACTTCAAAAATGAGGGGGAGTTTAAAATATTTACAGATAAACAGACACTGAGAAAGTTTGTGAACAGGAGACCTCCTCTACAGGAGATACTAAAAGGAGTGCTACAGACAGATACAAAAAAACAAGGAGAGAGAGGTTTGGAGAAGAATGTAGAAATGAAGGTACCAGGAGATAGAAAGAGGGTAAATTTCAGGCATTTGATGCTGAAGGAGTACAGAATGTTCAACAGGGTTGATTTTAAAGATACAGAAACGGATAGCACAATATTGGGTGATGGCAGCACTATATTGTAAGTACACTGAAAAAACATGACTGTGAGTATGGTTCAAAGAGGAAGGTTAGGGGCATGTAGGACACCAGAAGGAAAGATAGAAAATAAAGACTGGGATGGTATAACTTAGTGAACCTAGAGTGGTCAATAATTGTGATTAAATGTACAAATACAAGAATGTTATTATATGAGGGAGAACCAATGAATATCAACTTTTCAAGGTGTTGAAAATGGGATGGTATTAGGGAAAAATACAATCAATGCAAACTATAGTCTATAGTTAAGAGTAACATTGTAATATACTTCCATTAATTGTAACAAAGGCAAATGTCTATAAGAGGTGAATATAAGGGAGAGATATGGGATTCTCGGCTTTGGTGGTGTTGGCTGACCTTTTACTGTATTGTATTTTATTTTAATTTTATTTCTTCTTTTTTTTTATTTTTAGTCATCATTTTTCATTTCTTTTTTCTTTTTTTTGCCCCTTCCTCTTTCTTTGTGGAAGAAATGGAAATGTCCTTATATAGATAGTGGTGGTAAATGCAAAAATATGTGATTATACAGGGAACCCTGATTGTTTACTTAGGAGGGAATGTATGGTGTGTGATTAAAACTGTCTAAAGAATAAACAGATGGATACAAGTGCTGGAGAAAATGTGGAGAGAGGGATGTACCTAATCACCACTGATGGGGAAGTAGAATGGTACACTGCATCTTGGGTATATACTTGGAAGAACTGCAAAGAGAGACTTGAATGGCCATTTGCACAGTGGGGTTTATGCTGGCAGTATTCATGATTCACAATGGTTGGAGGTGGCCTAAGGGTACATCAACTGATGAATGGAAAGGTGAACTATGGTGTATACATACAATGGAATATTGAGCTGCTCCAAGAAGAAATGAAGTTGTGAGGTAGGCAACTAGGTGAATGGACCTTGATGACAGTGTGTTGAGTGACATAAACCAGAAATGAAAAGACAAACATTATAATGCCTCACTAATATGGACTAACTGTAATGTGCAAACTCTGAGAATTGAATCTGAAAGCATAGGTTATCAAGGAAAGGCTTATTGTAAAGTTTCCTAGATTGTAAGCTCTTACAGTAGTTACATCTATTCCGGAGTTATAATGGTTATCTCTAAATTCTGAGCTTTTTGCATATAACCTGGTCGGTCCCTGGAACTTTGGGTGTCTGTGAGACACCTGAGCCTCAGAGCCAGAGTCCAGTAGCTATGAATGTCAGCATTGCCCCATACAGCAACTGTTAAAGTCTGGAAAAGAGATCAAACTTTAATTAGAGATATTAACAAAATGAACTTGGTTAGGACTAAGGTAAATCAGACTAAAGGGTGAAGGACAATATTGATGGTGTTTTACAACTTCAACTTCTGTTTGAGACCCAAGGAAGAGATGTTTATTAGGTGCAAAATAAATATTTTTTTGTAGAACACTATATAATTTAACTTGTATAGTCAGTTTATTCAAGCACCATAATTACATGGAAGGTTGAATAGGGAGTGAAATCTGGTTGGTTTGTACAGGTTAGTGTGAAGCCCTGATACATCCCAGGGTAATTTGGGCAGAGAATAAAAATGTATTTGCAAAGTCCCCTTAAGCAACTGGGGGAATATGTGGAATTATTAAACTTCCCCACCTAGGGAATTACTGATATTCTCACAAGCATTGGGGACTACCAATTTAGAAGATGAGCCCTTGGTCTTGGGGCTTGCCCTTATGAAGATTGTTACTGCAAAGGAGAGGCTAAGCCCACTTAAAATTTTGCCTAAGAGTCACCCCCAGAGAACCTCTTTTGTTGCTCAGATGTGGCTCTCTCTCTAAGCCAACTCTGCAGGTAAGCGCACTGCCCTTCTTGCTATATGGGACATGACTCCCAGGAGTATAAATCTCCTTGGCAACATGGGACATGACTCGTGGGGATGAGCTGGGCCCTGGCATCATGGGATTGAGAAAGCCTTCTTGGACCAAAGGGGGAAGAGAAATGAAACAAAATAAAGTTTCAGTGACTGAGAGATTTCAAATAGAGTTGAGTGGTCACTCTGGAGGTTATTCTTATGCATTATATAGATATACCATTTTAATTTTTAGTGTATTGGGATAGCTAGAAGGAAATACCTGAAACTGTTGAACTGTAACCAAGTAGCCTTGATTCTTGAAGTCCATTGTATAACTATGTAGTTTACACTGTGTGACCATGTGGTTTTGCAAACCTTGTGGCTCCCATTCCCTTTATCCAGTGTATGGACAGATGAGTATAAAAATGAGGAAAAAGTAAGTGAATAATAGAGAGGGATGGGGAGTATGGGATGTTTTTGGTGTTCTTTTTTACTTTAATTTTTATTCTTATTCTTTTTTCTGTGGTCATGAAAATGTTCAAAATTCGATTGTTGTGATGAATGCACAACTATCTAATGGTACTGTGAACAGTTGATTGTACACTGTGGATGATTGTATGGTTTGTGAGTATATCTCAATAAAATTGAATAAAAAATTTAAATCAAGCAATTAATAAATGACAAGATTGGAAACTACACAATAGATTTAAAATAAAGGAAGTGTTTATGTACACATACATGAGTACAGGTAAAACTGGAGAAATCTGAATAAGATCAGTGGATTATATCAGTGTCAATATCTTGATGTGATACTGGGCACTATAGCTTTGCAGGATGTTACTTTTGGGGGAAATTAGAGAAAAGGGTATACTGGAACCTCCATGAACTATTTCTTAAAACAGCACGGAAATCTACAATTATCCCAAAATAAAAACACTTAATTAAAAAACATACCAGTAATCATGAAAGAAATAGATAATTTTGACTTCAGCAAGTACAGTTTAAATTATATGTTAGAAATGGAAGCAGAGTTGAAGAATGAGTTTGAGTACAGAATGAATTTTGACTACTTTTTAGGACTTGTGTAAGACTACAAGAATGAGATTTGCCAGTAGTTAGAGAGGGATAAGAGTGCACATAATGATTGTTGTTGGTGATTGGGGTGAACGCATCTTTTCATGCATTCTTTTAAGAGTGAAAGAGACTTGAGTATGTTTATAGGATATAAGGAAGCAGCTAGTAGAGAGAGTAGTTAAATATACAGGTGAAAGGGGGCAAGATGTCAGAGAGGATAGAATTAAGAACACGGGAAATGGAGCATCTTTTTCTTTATATGGGAAGGAATGTCATTAAATAAATATTAATAGAGTGTCAATTATGTGCCAGATCTTGTTCTAGGAGTTGAAGATGCAGTGGTGAAGGAACAAGACAGATAAAATCCTCCTGCCCAGTGAGGGAAGGACAGATGCTTCTGTAGATATATTTATTGATGGAATCAAGAGAACTCTGCAGGACATAGTGAAACCTAACTGTTGCTTAGGGTAGTCTAGGAGGCACTTGATCATGGAAAAGTAACAAAACTTTCAAGTTGAGGGAGAAAATTGTGAATTAATAGTGTCTCTCAACAGATGCAAAAATCTGGTTTTCTCCCTTTAGCAACTGGTAGAGGATCAAAGGCAGAAGACTACTGGTTGGCACTAGAGGTGGGTTTTGCCAGATGTGGTAAACTGAAAAATGGTTCAAAACAGATGTCCACACCCTAATCCCTGGAACCTTCAAATGTTACCTTATCTGGCAAAAATAAGACTTAAGAGATGCAATTAATTTAAGATTCTTGAGATTGGGAGATTATCCTAGATTGTTCTGGTGGGCCCTAAAGGCCACCACAAATGTCATTATAAAGAGAGGCAGAGGGAGAATACAAATACAGAGGAGTAGGCAATGTGAAGACAGAGCAGAAAGACATTTGAAGACACTGACCTTAAAGACTGGAGTGATGCAGCCACAAAGGAAGGAATGTCGGCTGCAACCAGAAGGTGGAAGAGGCAAGCAATGGATTCTCTCTTAGAGCCTTCGGAGTGAGTGCGTCCCTGTGGTTCCATCCCAGTGATACTGATTTCAGACTTCTGGCCTCCAGACCGTGAGAGAATAAATTTCTATTGTTTTAAGCCACCTAGTTTGAGTTACTTTTTCATAGCAGCATAAGGTAATGAATGCAGGTATGACCATAGGACAAGGGTAAGGAAGTAAGGGGTATTCAAAGGGTGTTTCAGATGACCATCCATACATTCTGAATTAACATGGAATTGCTGAGACTACAGAAAGGAAACTGACAACAGAACTCAGGTTTGAAAAGTCAATGAGCAGGATGCAGTGGGATTTAGGCCCAAGACAATTGAAAGGATAGAAAGTTATGGTTAGAAGGGTCATACCACAATTTCAGATTTCCAGAGGTGAGAAATTTCAGGTAATGGTGAGTTCCAAGTTATGCCCATCATAGTGGAAAGCTGAAGAGGAATGGAAGTGAAAGGCCATGGCATTAAAGAGTCAAGACACACCAAAGCCCACGTGGCTGCTAGATCAGTTTCATGGATGTTGCTGGCAGGGGATGGAACAAAGGAGATTTTATGTCAGGGAACAAAGCCTTCAATGAGTACAAGAGAGAGACTGGCACGGACAGCAAGAGACTCTGATTCTGGCCCTCTGGGCTCTGTTCTGCTTGGCTCTTTTTTTTGCTTTGGGAAGCACCAGTCTTCAATGAACATGATACTGGTGAGGCTCTCAATCCCAGCACTCTCATTGCCCTTGGCCACAGGGCTAGATGGATGATGCAAGCTTGGCTAAGAGCAGTTAGTTCTCCATGTGTCCGACTGCAGTGATTGGTTCAGCCGTGTCCTGTGACTAAGATCAGATCCTCCTTGCTGGAGTTATCAGGGCTGGTCCAGCTGTGCTTTATGTTATACGCATTCCTACTTCCTCCTGTTATGTGAAGCAATAAATCTTTTTTTTTTAAATTAAGGTAATTTAAATTGGGCTTTTGCCACATGCACTCCAAAATGTCCTAATTTATACAAAGATGGCATTATTTTCCTGGCTTTTTGTTCTTTATAGGATGGCTACAAAGGGACCAGTGTAGTCCCTGTTTCTTATGCTGTTTTGTTTTGGTGATTCATGAGATAATAACCAGATGAATGGAGGTGGGGTTCATATTTTTCTTAGTTATTGAATGTTGCCTTCAGAACCAGAAAGCTTTGTGCTTTAGACACTATTTCAAAGATTAGCAGGAAGATAAAATGATGCAAAACACCCCCAAATTAATCTGCAAGGTCATTTGAAATCTCAAGAAATTTTAATTTCACACACATTCTTATGCGTTAAAATAAAATCTATTCAAAACATTTCTATTGAACCCCACTGTAAGGCAGGCACAAATAAATGAATAAGATGAAAAAGTGAATTTACTTCCACTTGCAACCCCAATACACTTAAAACCCCAATAGTTAATTACATGATGAACTTTTTTTAGAAGCAAAACATGGTAGAACATTGAACTAGAAGCCCTAGCTCCACAGTTAATTAGGTGTGTGGGAATACAATGTGCCTCAATGCGGATGAACAGTCAGGAATGTATAAAAATAAGTTACTGTATAATTCAAATTGAGATACCTCTTAATTCCTTACATTATCTGCTAATTAAAAGAGTCTGAGTGCTGCTGTTTAGAAACCAGAAAGGATCCCTTACTTCAACACTTTTTTTTTCCTTTTAGGGCCCCTAATCATATGTTTGGGATTGGACATGTCTAGGTCCTGTCCCTTTGTCCTTTAGTGCATATTGGGGGCATCTCGAGGCATCATGGAGATTATCCACCTTACACCTTTCATTTAGTAGGTGATGAAACCCACATTCAAACCGAGTCATGAAACAGTACAAAGCTGTCTCTCTTAAATGATCTCATTATTTTTAATTTAGTCACCCCAAAATAGAACATTCCAGGATGTGGGACAAACTAAGGCAAAGAGCATTTCCTGCAAGAGCTTTTTGTTTGACTTTTTGTTCAGAATTTGGGACATATATCATTGGGAAGAGATAAAACTTGGTAAAGAGGAAACACTACTGAAATACTCTATAGTGTCTGCTTCTCAGTTGTAAGGAGGGACTAAAATGTCCTACATCTACAGAGGATTAGGATGTGGTGAGGGGGTAGAAGGAAGGTAGGGAGAAGAGGTAAGGCCAGTATCAGCCCATGAGATTGGAGAGGTAGGTGGGACCAACTGCTAGCTGTGTAACTCCACACTGCTTCCTCTATGGGTTAATGACTAGCACTTCTCTCCTTTGTAATTTTTGTTACTGCCTACTTTCTTCTCTGACCACTGCTGCCAGACTTGGGAAGGTATTTATGATCCATTCACTTCTCAAATGGCTTTGCAGAAACCACTTAGGAAGCTGGTATTAACATTCCCAGGTAGAGTTGCAACACTGTCTAAAACCAATTTTCTGGGATGATCTGTGCTGATACACCTGGCAATTGAGTCAGCTATTTGGAAGTTGATTTGATAACACATAGAATCCTCAGGATACTCTGGTTCTAAATTGAGTGAGACCATTTCAGAGAACGATGGGGATAATGCATTTTACATTTATTTAATGTGACTTCTGGATGAGTGTGATAAGAATGTGAAGACTTTGGTCTTTCAGATAAAACTCACAATAAAGGATATGTGTGTTTTTCCATGGCCTTTAAGAATGTAAGCAGCAAGTTTTAATTTTCTTTATTATGCTCTTCTATGTTGCCCATCTATGTACAATGAGCATGTACTAGTTGTAGTTAGAATCAGATGAAAACTTTATTATAAACAGAATAAAATCACCACCACCATCAACAAACTTACTGAGATTTTATCTTGTATAAAAATAAAACACATTTCTTGGTCATACCTGGAACTTACATTGTGGGCTTGTGGTATGTCTAATAGATAGTAATGTCTTGCGAATGGTTTTGTTCAGAATCTGAGGACAGAGTGGGTGTCTTGCATGAACAAATACTGTTTGGGAGAGAGGAAACACTATTGGACTAGAAGCCAGGGGGCCTGAATTACAGTTCCTTATCTTTCTTCCTTCAGCTATCAATGACCTTAACTATGATAGCATCTGTTTTCTCAACATAACATGGGACATTCCCAATCTATCAGAAAGGGTGACTGAAAATAAGTATAACTATTTTGTGAACTGTAAGATGTAATACCCATGTAAGTTGTTTATAAGGGCAATTATTCATAGTCACAGATTCTGCTTGGAGACTCAACATGATGGTTCTCTGCTTAAGAGACCTGCTCATTATACAGCTGGGAAAGGGACTCTTTGGAAATGTTGAGGTAAAGGCATGCAGTTTAAATAAATGTGTCAGGAAATTGTCAAAGTGTATTATCTATTGTTCCTCACATTTTGCAGTTGGAAGGCAGTTTTCATGTTTCATAATAATAATGGAATTTACATCTATAATTTCTGTTCAGATGCCCACATCTCCCAATGCTTTTGGTGTCAGAAATTTATTTTTTAGACAGTTTTATTCAAATGAAAAATGTTTATTGGAGCACTTTAGAGTTGCAGTCTGAGAATGCTATATAAAAGTATTAAATGCATTGTTATATTTCTGATGCTTCTTAAAGATTTTCTTTTCTGCCTGCAATTTAATGTTCTTTTTAGAACTTTTCTCCTATTCTTCTCAAATAGATTTTATTTTGTAGCACCATTAAAGAAGTGATCAATGAAAAACCCTTTTGTAATTAAGCTACATAAGTACATCTCTATACGTATAGGCATATTTACACAATGCACCAAATTTCAATGCAAAACTAATGTAATGCTTAATTTGCTACCCAAATTTTAATTCCTATTGAATCAATATTCAGTGTCTGCAATTTTAAACATATTTTGTCTATTTTTGAGCATTTAGGCCATTAGTAATTTAATGTATATTTGCCATAATTCATCTTTAAGATATATTGTTAATATTGTTTTAAAATCTTTTACTTCTGTTACCAGCATAGTTTGTTTTAAATAGAAATTCTTATTTGGGACTTTTTTTCCTTTCAAAAGCAACAACGTCTTTTTAATGAGATAACTGAGTATCCAATTGCATTTCTTTCTAACTTAAGAAGGTTTTAATATCTTGCTATATCTTAACATGGGCTATACTATGAATTGATAGTTATTTTCTTCTTTATTTATAGGGGATTTACTACCTACTTCTATCCACAGTATTTTATTCTTCACATAAACATTTTTCACTGGTATTGTGATGGCTCATTTACTTGAATGTATAGCCCATTGGATTGTAAACTCAGTGGGGAAAGGGACTTTTCACATATCATGTTCACTGCTGTATTCCAGCATTTAGCATAGTGCCTAACAAGTAACAGAAGCTTACCAGGTATTTGTTGACTAGATTAATGAATGAACCATAAACTACAAGAGACCAGGGAACAGATGTACATATAGATACATGAAGAAGATGTTATCCATGTGACAATGGGAATGTGATGTTAAAAGTAAAACCCCGAAGTACATCAGACAGAGAATTTAAAAATACTATCCAGGATGTACCATGATTGTTATGTGTTTTAGTTTCCTAAGCTGCTCACAGCACATGCCATGAAATGGTTTGGCTTAAACAATGGGAATTTATTAGCTTACAGTTTGAGGAAGTGAGAATACCCAAATCAAGGCATCATCAAGGCGATGCTTTCTTCCTGAGGACTGGCTGCCAGTGATCCTTGGCTCCTCTGCCATCTGGCAAGGCACATGGCAGTGTCTGCTGGTCTCTCCCTTCTCTTCCAGGTTCCACTGATTTCAGCTTCCTGCTCCAGTGGCTTTCTCTCTATATATATATTCATTCATTTATCAAGGACTCCAGTAGGACTAAGTCCTGTCCTGAATAAGGTGGGTCACAACCCAATTGAAGTAGCCTTATCAAAAGATACTACTTACAATGGGTTTATATACACAGGAATGGATTAGATTTAAGAACATGTTTTCCTGGGATATATCAGCTTCAAACCACCACGCTGTGTTTCTATATAATGGGAAGTACCTTTTATACCGTGCATCAACAACTCTTTCCACCAAAAGAACTGGAATTGACCACTATCAATTACTGTACTGCATGATAAAATGTGCAGAGAACACACACAACTCAGGTCCTCTGAGGGAGACTCAGCCGCTAGAAAACAGACAGAGAAGTCAGTTCTAGCACAGTAGATCAAGCAGGGATTCAGCATCTCATAGACGATAGTGAAAGAAAGTAAAGAGTCTAAAGCAGTAAAGTTATATAAATATAATATGATCTAAGCTCATAGAGAACATTGAATAGTACGTAAATAAAGACTATCAAGCTTCTGCAAATAGTAATAAGGCTCTGATAAAAAATAATAACCCAGGGTATCAGTGTAGGTATCAAAAAGAACAGGATGAGATTCTAAGAAGATAGTTCTGTAAGTAGTTAGTAACTTCAGAGCAAAAAAAAAGGGGAAATATGTATTTTCTTAGCTACATAGAATAAGGGACTTCAAAGCATTTAAGTTAAGGGTTCCATATTGATGAGGAAAGTGGCGGGAGCTGATATCAGACTTCCCTTTCATCTGATAGAATATTTGGCCTCTATTAAAACTTTACATGAAGTTCTCCTACCATTGTGTGTAGTCAGCCTTGCTCAAGGAAACTGTTTATTTTCATACTAAATTCCTAAGTTAAAAACACAAAACAGTACAAAACAAAACACTATCTACCTATGTTTTTATAGTTTCCAACCTACCCTAGGGAGACAGATCCTGTCTATTATAGTTTCAAAGCTAGTGCCCAAAGTGAGAAAAAAGAGGAAAGGAGGCTCCCCTAGCCTTAATCATGAAATATTTTTTTCTATCCTGAATTGGGGTAATTGATAATATGTACCCAGCTGAATTTAAGAACTGTGGTATTCTAGTAACTGCTATGTTCTTCCCATTCTTCACCTTTTGAATTAAACATCTATTGTGGTCAACACATCACCATTTGCAATTGTGAACTGGGCATGTGCTTTGCAAAGGGGGCAGAACGTGTGTCTGGATAAAGAGGAGCTACACATCAGAGGCCCTAGTCCTATTTGGACCTGACAGGTCCTGGTCTGAAGATGATGCCATGATTGGAATGAGCCCTTGGGGGTTCTCAGATTTCAGAGAGCATATTTTGCATGTGGGAGGAGAGTGAATGATGAGTATTTCAAGGGCCAGCTGTGGAAGACTGAAAAATGGTCACACATTATTTCTTTCCCTTTATCAATAGTCTTGAGGAGTCCCGTCTCATGCTGGTTCTGGATTGGCCCATGTGATTTGTTTTGGCCAATGGGACAATAGCAAATGTGACAGAACTAAAGGCTTGTGAAGTGTTTGTGCATTAGGTTTGCCTTCTTTTGCTATTCCTAGGGTCCTTACCATGATTGTTGTGTGAAAAAGCCTGGGCTTGCCTACTAGATCACAGCATATGGGGCCTAATTGTTGCATAGTCCTGGCTGCCAACCACCAACCAGCTATGTGAATGAGACTATCTTGGATCAGCCAGGTGTCAGCTGACTGACAGGTGCCTGAGCAAGTCTAACAGAAAACAGGCAGCCCAGATTAGAAAAACTTCCAAGCTAAATTAAGTTTTGGGATGGTTTATTATGTAGCCAACGCTAACAAATGCATTTTATAACAAATAAAAAAAATGTGATTACATTAAAATTAAGAACGTCTATTAATCAAAAGACACAATTAAAGAATAAAAGGCTAGTCCCTGAGTGGGAGAACTTATTGTCAAAAAATTACTTGTATTAATGATATTTAAAGAAGTATTAAAAAGTCAGTAAGAAAATATCAGACCACACAATACAAAAAATGGTCAAAAGACCTGAACAAATATTTCACAAAATATGAAAATACAATGGCCAATAAGCATATGAAAAGATGTTCCACAACATTAGTATTCAGGGAAATAAAAATGAAACCACAATGAAACACTATTACAAATGAACATTGTGACTATGATGAAAAAGTTTGAAAACACTACAGATGATGAGGATACAGAGTAATGGGAACTTTCAGATATTCCTGGTGGTAACAGAGAATAATTGAACACTCTTAAAAATAGTTTGGCATCATCAAGTAAGTTTGTCCCAGTAATTCCACAACTAGATACATAGTGTATAGAAATTAATCCTCATTCATACTTAGACATGTGCATAAGTATATACATAGCAGAATTTTAGTAATAACTCCAAATTAGAAACAATCCAAGTATCCGTCAATGAAAAAGTGGTAAGTACACCTTGTCATTGTCATAATATAAAAACCATAGAGCAGGGCAGGGGTTGGCAACTCCAGCCCTCCAGCCAAATCTGGCCTACTACCTGTAATTGTACATAAAGTTTTACTGTAATAAAGTCACACCCATTAATTTTTGTGTTGCCTATGGCTGCTTTCATTCTATAGTGGCACAGCTGAGTAGTTACAACAGAAATGGGATGGCCTATAACACCTAAAATATTTACTATCCGGTCTTATAGAAAAAATTTGCTGACCTCTGTTATGAGTAATGAAAACTAACATAATGTTGGGTGAAAGTAGACAAGGCGTTATATACTATCTTTGCAACTTTTCTTTATATTTAAAACTATTCTAAAACCAAAAGTTACTTAAAAATTAATGGAGCCAAAATAAGTTTTTAAAGAAGATCAATAAAGTTTGACAAATATTTAGCAACCCTGGTAAGAAAATAAAGAGAAAAGGACCCCATATTGCCAATATCAGGAATGAGAGAGATGGCATCACTACAGATTCTACGTATTGCAAGGATAATAAGATAGCAATAACAACAACAGCTTTACGACAAGAAATTTGACAACTTAAATAAATAGAAACATTTCTTGAAAGACACATACTATCAAAGCTTATACAAGAAGAGAGTGACAACCTGTATATTCTCATATCTGTCAAAGAAATTGAATTTGCAGTTCTAAAACCTTTCTAGAAAGAAAACACCAGGACCGGATGACTTCACTAAAAAGTCTATCAAATATTTAAGGAGAAATAACAGTAATTTTTCACAAACTTTTCTTGAGAATGGAAGAAGGAATATTTATGAAGCCAGAAATCCTATGACAGTAAAAGCAGACAAAAGCATTACAGGAAAAGAAAATCACTTCAGAACAATATCCCGCATAAATTTATATGCATAAATACTTAACAAAATTTTAGCAAATTGAATCTAACAATCTTTAAATGGAAGGACACATAGTGACCAAGAAAATTTATCCCAGGAATTCAAGATTGGTTTAATATCTGAAAATTAATCAATGTAAATCTCTATATTAGCAATCTAAAAAATTGAAGCCATCAATAGAAGAAGAAAAAGCATTTAACGAAATTTAACACCTATTCCTGGTATTAGTAAGTATAGAATAGAAGCAAAGTAAGAATAGAGGGGAGTTTCTTCAATCTCATAAATATCATCTAAAAAAATCCACAGCTGGTGAAAGACTGAATACTTTGACCCTAAGATTAGGAATGAGACAAGGATATCCGTTCTCGCCACTTCTATTCATCACTGCACTTGATGTTCTATCCAGTGCAATTAAGCAAGAAAAGTAAGTAAAAGGTATCCAGATTGGAAAGGAAAAAATAAATCTCTCTTTTTTCACAGATGACATGATGGTCTATGTATGAAATTGGATGGAATCTGCAATACAGTGACTAGAACTAATAATTTATTTTAGCAGTTGCAGTATACAAAACCAATATATAATACTCACTTTTATTGGTACATACTAACTACAAACAAGCAGAAGTTAAAATGAAAAAATATATACCATTTTTAATACCAACAGAAATATGAAATACTTATGGTTAAATCTGAAAAATGAAGTGCAAGACTTGTACACTGAAATTAGAAAACATTGCTGAGTGAAAACAAAGAAGATGCAAGTAAATGGGCATATGTGCTAAATTGATGGTTGAGTAGAATCAGGATTGTTCACATGTCAATTATCCTCAAATTGATCTAAACCTTCAAAAGTATTTCCATCAAATTTCCAGCAGGCATTTTATCTGTGGAACTTTACAAGCTGGTTCTAAAATTCATATGGAAATAAAAAGACTTAGAATAACCAAAACAACTTTGAAAAAGAAGAACAAGTTACAGGACTTATACTACTTCATTTCACTGCCAGTTATAGAACTAAAGTAATCAAGTTAGTATTGTTTTAGCATCAAGATAGATACATAGATCAATGGACCAGAAGAGAGAGTCCAGAAATTGATTCAAATATCTAGTTAATTGATTTTTGACAAAGGTGCAAAGGAAATTCAATGGAGAAAAGACAGTTTTTTCCAGCAAGAGGTACTGAAACAGTTGGTTATCCATATGCACACACACAGAAAAAGAAATTTCAATTCAAAAGGAATTTCAATCCATACTTTATACTATATGAAAATCAATTCAAGATGGATATATTTTAGAATGCACATGGTAGAATAAAATCTAGGAGAAAATATTTTTGACGTTGTGTTGGGCCAATATTTCTTAAGTACAACACTAAAAGCCCAATTCACTTTAAAAATGG
Organism: Choloepus didactylus; assembly: GCF_015220235.1. NCBI lineage: Eukaryota > Metazoa > Chordata > Mammalia > Pilosa > Megalonychidae > Choloepus > Choloepus didactylus. The sequence goes on from NC_051309.1 coordinate 21,280,135, forward strand.
AAAAAATGGACATCATCAAAAATAAGAACACATGCTCTTCAAAAGACACTGTTCAGAGAATGAAAAAGATAGACTGGAGAAAATATTTGAAAATCACATAGGGAAACCTAAGATGGTGGCTAGGAGAGACAAGGCAAAAAAACTCCTTGAAACACCATGAAAAATACTAGATAAAAGCCAGAAAGTGACCCAGAACACCAGTTCCAGTGATGCATCAGCTGGACAATGTCTGTTAATTGCACAGGGACCATGCACTTGGTGAAACCGGGAGTCTGCATTCTGAAACGAGTGAGTAAGCCTGCTGAATGTCCGGCAGCCATGCTGCGGTGTGGGGAAACCATGGGTTGGTGTTTGGAGGCAGACTAGTTCTTTTTTAAAAAACCCAAAAGTGGCTGCTGATATGGCAGTGAGAACCACACAGTGAAGCGTGGCAGGAATGGGCTGTGCGAATGCCTCAATATCTGGTGTGGAAGATAGCCTTTTGCGCACCGGCTGCTAACTGTCTCAAAGCAAGGCAGGCAGAGGTGAGCCAAAAGGGGAAAATAACCACTCCTTGCAGCTATCTTCCCAGTGGGCTGGGAATGCTACTGCCCAGTGCCGGAGCCACAGCCTAGAGCAGTACCAAAAAAACCAGTGTGTTTCCACCAACACACACACATGCCACAATATCAGGCGTGGACAATAGCCTTTTGCACTCCCACAGCTAATTGTCCTGGAGCTGGGAAGGTGGAGCTGTGTGAAAAGGGGGAAATTAATGCGCCCCATACAGCCATCCTCACAGCAGGCTGGGAACACACCTACACAGCCCGGTGGCCCAGAACTTCCCTTGAGGAATGGTGCGCACTTGTGACATAGCACAACCGTCCCTCAGCAGAGGCCCTAGAAGGGCACGGCTTGGAAGAGGGACCCATTTGGAAATCCCAGGGAGCATACAACAATACCAAGGACTTGTGGGTCAGTGGCAGAGACAATCTGTGGCAAGACTGAAATGAAGGTTTAGACTCTTGCAACAGCCTTAAATCTCCAGGAACACCTGGGAGGTTTGATTATTAAAGCTGCCCTGCCTCCCTAACTGCTCAGACACAAGCCCCACATTCAGGGCGGACAGCACCAACAATGCACCCAAACTTGGTGTACCAATTGGACCTCACAAGAATCAGACCCCCACACATCACAAAGACAAAAGTTGGGGAGACCTGACTTGAGGGGAATAGGTGACTCGCAGATGCCATCTGCTGGTTAGTTAGAAAAAGTGTATGCCACCAAGCTATAGATCTGACAAATTAGAGATTAGTCTTTGAATAATCCTACATATCCTAAAAGAACCCTATCAAGTAAAGTAAATGCCAAGAGGCCAAAAACAACAGAAAATTTTAAAGAGAAAACGAGATGATATGGATAACCCAAACCTGAACACACAAATCAAAAGATCAGAGGAGACACAGTACTTGGAGCAATTAATCAAAGAACTAAAGACAAACAATGAGAGCATGGCACAGGATATAAAGGACATGAAGAAGACCCTAGAAGAGCATAAAGAAGAAACTGCAATAGTAAATTAAAAAAAAAAAAGATGATCTTTTGAAAATAAAAGAAACTGCTGATCAAATTACAAAGATTCTGGATACTCATAGTATAAGACTAGAGGAAGCTGAACAACAAATCAGTGACCTTGAGGGCCACAGAATGGAAAATGAAAGAACAAAAGAAAGAATGGGGGAAAAAATCAAAAAAATCAAAATGGACCTCAGGGATATGATAGATAAAATAAAATGTCCAAATATAAGACTCATTGGTGTCCCAGAAGGGGAAGAGAAGTGTAAAGGTCTAGAAAGAGTATTCAAATAAATTGTTGGGGAAAACTTCCCAAACCTTCTACAGAATATAAATACACAAAGCATAAATTTCCAGTGAACTCCAAATAGAATAAATCCAAATAAACCCACTCCAAGACATATTCTGATCAGACTGTCAAATACTGAGGAGAAGGAGCAAGTTCTGAAAGCAGCAAGAGAAAAGCAATTCACCACATACAAAGGAAACAACTTAAGATTAAGTAGTGACTACTAAGCGGCCACCATGGAGGTGAAAGGCAGTGGCATGACATATTTAAAATTCCGAGAGAGAAAAATTTCCAACCAAGAATACTTTATCCAGCAAAGCTCTCCCTCAAAGTTGAGGGAGAGGTTAAATTTTTCACAGACAAACAAATCCTGACAGATTTTGCTAATAAAAGACCTGCCCTACTTCAGATACTAAAGGGAGCCCTACCGACAGGGAAACAAAGAAAGGAGAGAGAGATATGGAGAAAGGTTCAGCACTAAAGAGATTCAATATTGGTTCATTAAAGGACATTAAGAGAGAGAGGGAAAAAATATATCTGACAAACATAAACCAAAGGATAGGATGGCTGATTCAAGAAACGCCTTCACAGTAATAACGTTGAATGTAAATGGATTGAACTCCCCAATTAAAAGGTATAGATTGGCAGAATGGATCAAAAAATATGATCCATCAATATGTTGCATACAAGAGACTCATCTGACACAGGGACACAAAGAATTTGAAAGTGAAAGGACGGGAAAAAATATTTCATGCAAGCTACAGCCAAAAGAAAGCAGGAGTAGCAATATTAATCTCAGATAAAATACATTTTAGATGCAAGGATGTTAGAAGAGACAAAGAAGGCCACTACATATTAGTAAAAGGGGCAATTCAACAAGAAGAAATAACAATCATAAATGTTTATGCACCCAATCATGGTGTCACAAAATACATGAGACAAACACTGGCAAAACAGAGGAAAGCAATGGATGTTTCCACAGTGATTGTGGGAGACATCAACACATCACTCTCTCCTGTGGATGGATCAACCGAACAGAAGACCAATAGGGAAACTGAAAACCTAAACAATCGAATGGATGAGTTTGATTTAGCAGACATGTATAGAACATTGCATCCCAGGTCACCAGGATACACGTTCTTCTCTAGTGATCATGGAACTGTCTCCAGAATAGGCCATGTACCGGGACATGGAACAAGCCTCAATAAATTTGGGAGGGTTGAGATTGTTCAGGGCACATTCTCTGACCACGGTGGAGTGCAGTTGGAAGTCAATAACCATCAGAGACTTAGAAAATTCACAAACACCTCGAGGTTAAACAACACACTCCTAAAATAAATGGTTTATAATTTAGAATGTAGGGGAACTAGCGATAGAGAGCAATTGGTGAAGGGGGAATGATAACCCAAATAAGAACAGATAAGCTATCATGGGTGAGTTTAACATTCTGGGAATGCCCAGGAATGACTATGGCTTGTTAATTTCTGGTCGATGTGGTGGGAACAAGTTCACAAAAATGTTGCTATATTCGGTTATTTTCTTGGGGTAGAGTAAGATCATGTTACACTCTCTTGTTATGGTTTGTTTGAAATTTTTTTTTTATTGTATGTTTTTAAAATTTTTTTTACATACTTGATTTAAAAAAAATAGTTAATTGATGAAAAAAATGAAAAAAATATGCAAAGCCCCCTTGAGGAGCTGGTGGAGAATGCAGGGATTTTGGGCTTCCCCCCCTCAATGGTTGCTGATGTGCTCACAGATGTAGAGGACTGGTGGTTTAATGGGCTGGGCCCTCTACCACAGGACTTCCCCTTGGGAAGACCATTGCTGCAAAGGAGAGGCTAGGCCTCCGTATAATTGTGCCTAAGAGCCTCTTCCCGAATGCCTCTTTGTTGCTCAGATGTGGCCCTCTCTGTCTAGCTAAGCCAACTTGGCAGGTGAAATCACTGCCCTCCCCCCTACGTGGGATCAGACACCCAGGGGAGTGAATCCCCCTGGCAATGTGGAATGTGACTCCCGGGGAGGAATCTAGACCCAGCATCATGTGATGGAGAACATCTTCTTGACCAAAAGGGGGATGTGAAAGGAAACGATAAGCTTCAATGGCAGAGAGATTCCAAAAGGAGCCGAGAGGTGACTCTGGTGAGCACTCTTACGCACAATACAGATAATCCTTTTCAGATTCTAAATGAATTGGAATAGCTAGCAGTAAATACCTGAAACTATCAAACTATAACCCAGAACCTTGAAGACGATTGTATAAAAATGTAGCTTATGAGGGGTGACAATGTGATTGGGAAAGCCATTGGGCCACACTCCCCTTTGACTGGTTTATGGATGGATGAGTAGAAATATGGGAGAAGAAAAAAAAAAAACAGGCAAAAAAGGCACCCAGTGTTCTTTTTTACTTTAATTGTTCTTTTTCACTTTAATTTTAATTCCTATTATTTTTGTGTGTGGTAATGAAAATGTCAAAAGTTAATTTTGGTGATGAATGTACAACTATATAATCATACTGTAAACAACTGAATGTACACTTTATTTTGTATGACTGCATGGTATGTGAATTTATCTCAATAAATATGAATAAAAAAAGAAAATCATATATAGAATAACAGACATGTGTTAGAATATACAAGGAACTCTGTAAACTCAATAATCAGAAAAAGAACCACCCAATTAAAAAAAAATTGGCAAAATATTTGAACAGACCTTCATCAAAGAAGATATGCAGATAGCAAATGAGCACATGAAAATGCTCAACATTATCAGTCATTAAAGAATGCAAATTAAAACTACAATGTGATACCAATACACACCTATTAGAAATTAAAAAGACTGACCATTCCAAGTGTTGGTGAGGATGTGGAACAACTAAAACTCTTACATAATGCTGATGAGAATGTAAAATGCTAAAACCACTTTGTGGTAAAATTGTTTGGCAATATCTTAAAAAGGTAAACATATACCAACTCTATGATACAGACAGTGCACATGTATAAATTTATTCAAGAGAAAAGATAGCATATGTCCATACAAAGACCTGTACATGAATGTTCATAGTAGCATTATTTGTAATAGCCCCAAACTAGAAACATCCCTGATGTCCATCAACAGGTGAATGGATAAACAAATTGCTGTGTAATGTTCAATAGAACAGTACTCAGCAATAAAAATAAATGTACTATTGATATAAACAACAACATAAATATATCTCATAAGAATTATGCTGAGCGTAAAAGTGAGACTCCAATTTTATAAAATTTTATAAAATAATTACAGAATGCAGATTAGTGGTTGCCACGGGATAGGTTAAACAGGGAGGAGCCCTAGGGAAAGATTACAAAGTTGTTTGAGGAAATTTTGGGGAATGATGGACATGTTCATTATTTTGATTGTGGCAGTGATTTCATGGGTGGGAATACACATTAGAACTTATCACACTACGCACTTTGAAGATCTGTAGTTATGTATGTCAATTATAGTTTAATAAAGCTGATAAAATTACACTCTGTATAATTCCATTTATATAAAAACAAGAAAAAGGCAAATGGTAAACTATTTTGTTTAGGGATGCATTCTTTGGATGTTGAACTGTAAATCAAAGCAAAGAAACAATCACCATAAAAGTTAGAACAGTTCATAACTCTAGGATAGATGGAGAGAATTATTATTACAAAGGATATCTGGATTCTGATAGAGTTCTATTTTTGCCTTATTCTTTGTGGGATATTTGACTAACAAATATTGTTTAAGCTGCATCTGTGGCATGTGAGTATTGGCATATAAATTGGGAAGAGTTGTTTAGGTCACTCAGAGCAAAATGTTGAATCCCTTATGTTAGTCTTTACACAATCTAACAAGCAATACTCATCTGCACATTTGCCAGTGGAGCATCTGATTTTCATTTCCTCAAAATATTCTTAAGAAAACTGGAGAAGGAGGTGTTTACTATTCTGTCATGAGGGATTAAGCCTGGATTTGGTAAACTTGGATCATCAGGAAAGTAGGAACATGGTTGTAACTGCTCATAAATCCCCTTCTGGTATTTGAGTCCTGGAAAGGGCCATGGCAGTAATTGTCAGCCTCCAATTAGCCAGGTTGAGCTTTAAGTTAAATCTGTTGATCGTGATGGGTTGTAACAAAGATCATGAAGAAAGAAGAAACATTTTCCTATAATTTATAATGTCTACATGCTGAGGAGAGAGAAGACTGTTTGGATTCTTTTGGTGGTCAGGTATTGAATCTTCAAGCTATAAGGTAGCTTGTTTATGGAAAGATAGACTAGAAGCAAGATCTTACTAGCTAAGAGTTCTTGGACAGATGACTTCCCTTATCATCTGGTGAAACGGGGCATCAATGACTACTCATAGTATGACTGTGAAAACCAGATGAGTACAAATCTGTTGTAATAGATTTAAAACCCTCCACAGTAAATAATGTAATTATTCCTAAGAAGAATTTTTCATTACTATCTGTAAATGTCTAAGTATATTTTAATTTTTCTTTACTCATTTCTTCTTTTTCCCAGTAATGAAGCCTTACCTGAGTGACAGTTTTGGAATTCTTGACCCAGTGACGCAAGCCAGTATGTCTAAGTTCTCAAATTTGAAGTCTCTGTAAAATTTCCCTATGATTTTGTTCAAGATTGATCTTAACCCAGCATGTCAGCTTCACAATATCTGTTAAGTGAGATATTGTCTTGTACCATCCCTAAAATAGCCTGTTCCATAATTCTGAAGTTCTACTTTGTATACAATCACAACAACGTTACTATAAAAATTAAAGGTGAAACAGCATATATAAAATACTTGGCACAGTGCTTGTCCATTGTAATCACCCAACAAAAATTAGCTTTTGTCTTGTTACTACTCCTACAGTTGAATTTCTTTTTCTTCTTATTTTTCACAAGATGATTCACAAATGGGCATAAGTCCCAACGTTATAGAAGAAAGATTTTGTCAGCCTTTTAACTAATGTCCCATAGATGAATAATGGCATTGTAAAAATTATATAGAAAAAATATTGATTCTTTGAATTATCCTCATACCTAGGCATTACTAAAATTTACAAATGTTATAATAATGGTACTTACAACATGGGGTTTTAGTGGGAATTAAATGAGTAAATACATGCAAAGGGTTTAGTAAAATCCTGGGAATATATGTTAAGTACTTTTTCCCTTTGGTCTAAAGGATTACTTCTGTAGAGATAAAATATACTAACTTACTGCCAAAACTTAATTTTTTCATTCAAATTCTGAAAACATTATTTGATGTATATGTATATTTATTAATTTAATATTCACTCTGACTTAAATATTATGCTTGTCACCCAGTTGGAAGGAGGCAATATTTGTTCTTAAAACAAATCATTGGATAATAATATCCAAAATAATATAGGAATCCTGGATAATTACATGAGATACTATGTCTAATATGTAATGTGCTGGCCCATCGAGCTAAACAACCCTGTGCTGGAGGATGCAGGGGTCACAAAGGAGGCTGACCCTGCCTGACTCTTTGCTTTGTGTTAACACCTTATAAAGCATATACATATATTAAAGCCGGCAAAGCACTTTAGTTCTTCCTTTAGCCGTTGCCATGAACTAACTAAAATAATATAAAATAATATAAAATGCATAAACAGGTACAGCACGTATTAATAGATGGCAATAACTCATATTCCATTGTGAACTGGTTTCCTGAAAACTAAGCATTTCTGATGAATAACAAAGAACTTAGATCTTTGTGCAAATGTGAAAGTCTGACCTAAACAACAGTTCTATATTTTTCATATTTTCTATTTTCTATAGACCTCTATTGCTCTGATATGGAAGATGTGACCATTCTGTCTGGCTCTAACTTGCTCTGTGTTGGGTAATAACATTTCCTTTTGCCAACCCTTGCAATGAATATAAAACTCGATTTCATTGCTACAAGCTGGAAAGGACTCAAGTCTCACCTGATTTTTTTAAGGGGCTATTTTCTGTTTGTGTCTACATTTGTATTCCGCTCATTTAATGGAGGGAAGTAATAGGATTTTTCTATCTGCTGTAGAAACAATTTCGGAAGTACAAAGATGCAAGGTCAGAAAAAATATATAAAACCACAAAGAGGAAACAAAATGATATATTGGTTTTGAACCCTGGGGTCTTCCAATGTAATAATCGAGCCTGTTTGGGAATATCAAATTGGGGTTTCAGAGCAGGCAGTACAATGGTGTACCCTGGAGTTCACTGCCACAGTCCTCCATGGTGTAACAGGCTGAATTCTTAGATAAACCCTCAGATTTCCAGCCCCTTGGTATACATGCCACTCATAATCCTGAGCATGCGAATTTGTTGAATTTTACTCCTGTGATTGGGTTATAGGGTATTGTTCACCTTGATAGAGGAAGATTATCTGGGTGAACCTGATCTAATCACATAAACCCATTTAAAGGTTTTCTCTGTCTGATTCCCAGAAGAGGAGGCCAGAGATGTGAGGAGTAGAAGAATTTGAATCACCATTTCTGGCTTAAATATGCTAGAAAGGCATGACATGGAATGCATTCAACCTCTGGAGCTGAGAACGGCCCCTGGCTGTCAGTCAGCATGGAAATAGGAAACTCAGCCTTACAAGTGCAAGGAATTGAAATCTGCCAACAATAGGAATGGACTGGAAGTGGATTCTTCTCCAGAGCCTGTAGGAAAGAACTCAATCTGGCTGACACCTTGAGATTGTTGACTTCGTTATTCCCTGAGTAGAGAATCCAGCTGTGCTGTACTTCTGACCTACAAGAGCTGTTAGCTAATAATGGCCATTTTTTTAAGCCCCGAAATTTGTGATAATTTATTATGCAGCAAAAGGAAACTAATATGAATGGTTTGGATCCCACTCCAAAAGTTTTTGTTCATTTTATAATAGTCAATTAATTTATTCATTCATTTCTGAATATTGTCATTAAATGCCTGCTATGAACCAGACTCAAAGATTTATCAGGACTTCTTAATTTACAAGGCAATTTTGTGACCCAAATCCCAAAAATTATGTTATTAGGATACTAGAATACGATGGCATCCACTCTCCCCCAGCATTTTCAAATGCAGATATTATGTATTCTATGCAAGTTTGGTCACTTTAGAACAATTCAGTATGTAGCTTTATGGTTCATCTAGAAAATCTGGCAGACCTTATGAAAAGCTGTAAGTATTGTCCATATCTAAAAGACAAAGACAGTAAATACCAGCATTTCAGTCTAATTATTTTGACTGTCTCATGGGCTTATTGAGATTTACTCATAGTTTTCCAGCAACTAATAATGCCTGGAAGTTCCAAATACAGTGTCTTAGGCCAATTAATTTTTTACATGGCTGGGGAAGAAAACAGGAAAATGCCCAGAGTTTTCTGTCAGATAATTTTCTCCAGCTGTGCCTGGTGCCCACACCATGAATTATACAGATTTTATGTCTTCAGGAAAACAAAATCTCTGCCTACTCTGGTTTTTGCTTATTAGACTAGGAGAAAGCAAATTAACCCACCTCAGCTCAACATAAAGCTTTATTCCTGAGCAAAGTAAAACATTAGGTGGCCCAAGGCAGACATTCCATGGAATGTGAAGGCAGCTGAAGAGAGAGGGTATAAGCCAATTCCTGCACAGAAACACATAGCACTACGATAAATAACACAGAGTACTTTCTCTGGCATGCAAATACTTGAAATTTCAAAGGCATAGAACACAAATTCAATGTTTAAGTCATCTGATTTATGAGAAAAAGGAGAGTGTCTAGAATTATTCAGATTTGAGTTCTAACATTGACTCTGCCAATTTCTAATGTTGTGATTAAACAAATTACTCTCCGTTCTGAGCCTTATCTGTAACCTGGGGCTAATGATTATTTAATTCCCAGGATTGTTGTGATGATCAAATGAAATAAGATGGTAACAGTGCAGGGACCGGACAGGAACTCAAGAGTAACAGTGACACTAATCATAGCTAATATTTATTGAGCAATTATTATATTCCAGGCACTGAAAAAATATTTTATATTTCTTATCTCTTACTAGTCACAGAAATTTCAAGATATTGGACTGTTAGGTCCTGGACTGAATTGTGTCTCTCAAAAAGATACGTTGAAGTTCTAATCCCCAACACTTCAGAATGTGACCTTAAAGGAAATAGGGCCATTACAGATGTAATTAGGCAAGTTAAAATGATACCGGTATAGGGGGAGTCTTCAATCTAATATGACTATGTCCCTATAAGAAAAAGAAATTTGGACATAGACAGAGAGACAGGTGGACAAATGCCATCAATTTCTGACAAATCACCGGAAGCCAGAAAAAACATGGAAGAGATCCTTCCCATGGATTTTAAAGGAACTTGGCCCTGTTGACACCTTGATTTCAGATTTCTAGACTCCAAAATTGTGAGACAATAAATTTCGGTTGTTTTGTGTCACTCACTTTGTTACAGCAGCCCTGGAAAACTAAGACATGTACTAACACCCATTTTACAGAGGAAGTAACTGAGGTACAGAGCTCAGTAATTTGCCTAAGGTCATGAAAGCAGTAGGTGATAAATTTGAACCCAGGTTCTTTTCCTTATCACTCCTCTGCCCCTTAGGTTTGCACAATTCTTTTTATTCCTTCTCTGGGAAGAAATAAAAACACCATTGGTTATATTGTACTATACTTTTTACTGCAGATTGTAAGGTCAGAGACTGTGTTTCCTTCAAAAAACAGAGCACAGCAGTCTTTCTGCAGGTCTGTTAAATTAATAAATGGCTGAGTGAACCAATTTTCTAAATATGCAAATGAGACAAGAGTTAACATACAATATTCTTATCTTTTCCCTCTAAAATTAACTCATTTATCTATGTCCTTGGGTAGCTTTACTTAATATCTTTGCATCTTCACTTATCTCCTCCCTTTCAAAAACTTTCTGTTTCTTTACTGGCTCTTTCCCCACTGTCAAACATTTCTTAACCTTAATGTCACCTCTTGTTATCATCTGTTCCTCTACTTTGACTGGATGTATTAATCAGGTCCCAATGTGTTGCAAGTGTTAGAAACGCTTAAAGAAGCTTTTAGAAAGGGAAAGTTTATTGACTTATAAAATAAGGAGACAACGAGAAGGGTAGATTTATAGCTGGGCCTAAGGAAACACTTGATCAAGGAAGGTGAAAATCATCTGGATTATGACTCTCATCTCTGCCTTTGACTTTTGACTTCAGTCTCTCATTGCAAACTGGCTTTTTCTGCATGTCTACATGACTGACAGTTTCAGAGCCTCAAAAATCCAAGCTTTTCCAATGGCAAGAGGAGAAGTTCTTTCTCAACCTAGTTCCAAAAACTCCCAAGAAGGGTTCTGATTGGTCTGGTTTGGGTCTGTAGCCCAAAAAGACTAAGTTCCAATTTCTCATCAGAAATCATGGAAACAAGAAGGCAGTGGTGTGATATATTTAAGGTACTGAAAGAGAAAACCTGCCAGCTAAGAATTCTTTATCCAGCAAAGCTATCCCTCAAAAATGAGTGAGAATAAAAAAAAAAAAAAAAAAGGAGAGAATTAACAAAACCAAAAGATGGCTCTTTGAGAAGACCAATAAAATTGACAAATCTTTAGTAGACTGACAAAAAAAGAGAGATGCAAATAAATAAAAAATCAGAAATGAGAGGGGGAAACATTACTACTGACCCCATAAAAATAAAAAGGGTCATAAGAGGATAGCATGTACAGCCACATGGCAACAAATCAGATGACGTAGATGAAATGGACACATAAACAGCCTACAGTAGCTCTAGAAGACATAGAACTCCTCAACAGACCAATCGCAAGTAGAGATGAATCAGTCATTAAAAACCTTCCAACAACAACAACAAAAGCCCAGGGTCAGATGGCTTCACAGGTGAATTCTACTAATAATTCCAAGAAGAATTAATATCCTGCTGAAACTCTTCCAAAAAATTGAAGAGGAGGTAACACTGCCTAACTCATTCTATGAAGCCAACATTACCCTAATACCAAAGCTAGGTCAAGTTACCATAAGAAAACTATAGACCAATATCTCTTATGAATATAGATAAAAAAATCCTCAACAAAATACTTGCATATTGAATCTGACACATTAAAAAAATTATACACCATGATCAAGTAGGTTTTACCTGAGGTATGCAAGGGTGGTTCACACAAGAAAATCAAATAATGTAATACACCACATTAACAAATTGAAGGGGCAAAATCATCTCAAGTGATTCATCTCAAATGCAGAAAAAGCATTTGACAAAATCCAGTACCCTTTCTTGATAAAAACACTTGGAAAGGTAACTGGGACAAAATAGTCTCCTCAACAAATGGTGCTGGGAGAACTGCATATCCATATGCAAAAGGCAAAAGGAGGAAACTTCCTCAACATGATAATGGGATACATGAAAAACCCACAGCTAACATTGTTCTCAATGGTGAAAGGCTGAAAACTTTCTCTCTAGGATGTGGAACAAGACAAAGGTGCCCACTGTTACCACTATTATGCAACATTATGCTAGAAGTTCTAGTTAGAGCAATTAGGCAAGAAAAAGAGATAAAAGGCATCTGAATTGGAAAGGAAGAAGTACAACTTTCCCGATTTGCAGATGACATGATCCTACATATAGAAACTCTTGAAAAATCTATAACAAAGTTTCTAGAGCAAATAAATGAGTTCAGGAAAGTGGCAAGATACAAGAACAACATGCAAAGATCAGAGTATTTCTATATATACTAGTAATGAGCAATCTGAGGAGAAAATCAAGAAAAAAATTCCATTTACAATAGCAACTAAAGAATCAAATATATAGGAATAAATTTAACCAAGGATGTGCCAGTTTGAATGTATTATGTCCCCCAGAAAAAGCCATATTCTTTGATGCAATCTTGTGGGGCAGACATAATAGTGGGGATTAAGTTGGAATGTTTGGATTAGGTTGTTTGCATGGAGATGCACCCCACCCAACTGTAGAGGATAACTGATGGGATATTTCCATGGAGGCATGGCCCCACCCATTCAGGGTGGGCCTTGATCAGTGGAGTCATGTAAATGAGCTGGCTCAAAGAGAAGGAACTCAGTGCAGCTGTGAGTGACGTTTTGAAGAGGAGCAAGCTTGCTAGAGAGGAATGTCCTGGGAGAAAGCCATTTTGAAACCAGAACTTTGGAGCAGATGCCAGCCACATGCCTTCCCAGCTAACAGAGGTTTTCCGGATGCCATTGGCCATCATCCAGTGAAGGTACCCGATTACTGATGTGTTAGCTTGGACACTTTATGGCCTTAAGACAGTAACTGTGTAGCCAAATAAACCCCCTTTTTTATAAAAGCCAATCCATCTCTGGTGTTTTGCATTCTGCAGCATTAGCAAACTAGAACAAAGGATATAGAGGACTTATACCCAGAAAACTACCAAACATTGTTAAAAGAAATCAAAGAAGACCTAAAGAAATGGAAGGACATTCTGTGTTCATGAATTGGAAGACTAAATTTCATTAAGATGTCAATTCTACCCAAATTGATTTACAGATTTAATGCAATCCCAAATATAATTCCAACAGCCTACTCTGAAGAAATGGAAAAACCAATTATCAAACTTCTGTGGAAGGGTAAGGGGCCCTGAATAGCTAAAAACATTTTGAAAAGAACAATGAAGTTTGAGAACTCACATTTTCTGAATTTAAAGCATATTACAAAGCTGCAATGGTCAAAACAGCATGGTACTGGCATAAAGATAGATATATTGATCAATGGAATCAAATTGAAAGGTAAGAAATAGACCCTCACATGTATAGCTTATTGATGTTTGTCAAGGCTGCCAAGTCCACTCAACTGGGACAGAATAGTCTCTTCAACAAATGATGCTGGGAGAACTGCATGTCCGTATGTGAAAGAAAGAAAGAGAACCCTTATCTTATACTTTATACAAAAATTAACTCAAAATGGATCAAGGACCTAACTATAAGAACCAAAAACATTAAAACTCCTGGAAGAAAATGTAGGGAAACATCTTCAAGATCTGGTGGCAGGCAATAGTTTCTTAGACTTTACATCCAAAAGAAAAATAGATAAATGGGACCTCCTCAAAATGAAAAACTTTTGTGCTCCAAAGGGCTTTGTCAACAAAGTGATAAGGCAGTCTACTCAATTAGAGAACATATTTGGAAACCACATATTTGATAAGTATTTAATATTCAGAACATATAAAGAAATCCTACAACTAACAAAAAAAAATATAAACAACTCAATTGAAAAATGGGCAAAATACTTGAATAGACATCTTTCCATAGAGGAAATACAAATGGCTAAAAAGCACATAAAAAGATGCTCAACGTCACTAGCTTTTAGGAAACTGCAACTCAAAACCACAGTGACATGTCACTTTACACCTACTAGAATGGCCACTATTAAAAAACAGAAAACTGCAAGTATTGGAGAGGATGGGGGAAATAGGAACACTCATTCTCTGCTGGTGGGACTGTAAGATGGTGCAGCTGTGGTGGAAGATGGTTTGGAGATTTCTCAGGAAGGTAAGTACAGAGTTGCCATATGATCTAGCAATATTGCAACTAGGTATATACCCAGAAGAACTGAAAGCAGGAACTCAGACATTTATACACTGATATTTATAGTGGCATTATTAACAACTGCCAAAAGTAGGAAGCAACCCAAGTATCCATTAACCAATGAATGGATAAACAAAATGTGGAATATACATATGATGGATATGTATTATTCAGCTGAAAGAAGGAATGAAGGCCTGAGGTATACAGCAACATGGATGAACTTTGAGGAAATTATGTTGTGTGAAATAAGACAGACACAAAAGGACAAATATTGTATGATCTTACTGATATGAATTAATTATAATAAGCAAACTAGAATTAGAATCTAGAATATAGGTTATCAGGAGATAGAATGGGGGTAGAGAATGGGGAGCTAATGCTTAATGCCTACAGAATTTCTATTTAGGTTGATTGTAGTTGTTTGGAAGTGGATGGTGGTGATGGTAACACATTATTGTGAGTGTAAGTAACAGCAGTGAATTATGTTTGTGAATGTGGTTGAAAGGGAAAGTTTTGGGTTGTGTATATTACTAGAAGAAAAGTTAGAAGATAAAATATGGGGCTGTATAACACAGAGAAACCTGTTGTGGACAATGGACTGTGGTTAATAGCACAAGTATAAGAATGTTCTTTTATGAATTATAACAAATGGCCACACTAATACAAGGTGTTAATAATAAGGTGGCATTCCAGTTTGCTAATGCCGCCATTATGCAAAATACCAGAAATGGATTGGCTTTTATAAAGGAGATTTATTAGATTACAAATAATCTAAGTTCTAAGGCCATGAAGGTGTCCAAACTAAGGCAACAACAATACCTTCACTGAAGGAAGGTCAATGACATCCAGAACACCTCTGTCAGCTGGGAAGGCATGTGACTGGCATCTACTGGTCCTTTGCTGCCAGGGTGCATTTCAAAATGGCTTTCTCCAAAATGTCTCTGGGCTTCTTTTCTCTCAGTTCCTTGCTTCTTTCTCCCAGGGAATTTCTCTCTAAGTGTCTGGAGTTCCTCTCTTAGCTTTTTTGGGGCAAACTCTGGGCTTCATCTCTTAGCTTAGCATCTCCTAAACGTCCTTCTGTCTGCATCTCCAAGCATCTCTACGTCCTTCTGTCTGCATCTCCAAGCATCTCCAAGCATCAGCATCTGTGTTGGCTCTGGAGCTCTCTTAAGTAGTCCAGTGAACTAATCAAGACTCACCCTGAATGGGCAGGGTTCACACCTCCATGGAAATAATTCAATCAGAGGTTGCACCCTAATCAACAGACTAATCAGTCTACCCCCACAAGATTGCATTAAAGAATATGGCTTTTCTGGGGGACATAATATATCCAAACTGGCACAGGTGGTATATGGGAAAAATACACCTAATGTAAACTATGGACTATAGTTAACAGCAATATTTAATATTCTTTCATCAGTTGTAACAAAGTTACCACACTAATGCAAAGTGTCAACAATAGAGAGATATTTGGAAACATTGTATTTTTTAACTTGACTTTTCTGTAAACCTACAACCTCTCTAATTAAAAAAAATAATTTTTAAAAAGAAACATTATGCTAACTAAAAGAAACCAGACACACACACACACACACACACACACACACACACACACACACACACGAAAACAATCCTTTTTCCCCTCAGATATGTAAACAATTGTGAAATTGTGAAATGAATTGATTTGGGTTTCACATCTTTCTCCAGTTCAATAATGATTTTTCTTTTCAGGTTTACTGGCCCTCAGGAGATTTTTTGGGGGAGTCATGTAAATTTACTAGGATATATTTTAATGCGCATCTCAATCAATTTTCCCAAAGATCTGGTATGCTCTTTCAACATATAGATTTATATCATCCTATTTTTTCAGACACATTTTCCTGAATTGTATCATCTGTTCCATTATTTTTATCTTCCTTTTTGGAGAATCCTTTTATTTATTTTTGCCTGGTAAACATATTGATGATTGTCTTTCTCTAATGACTTTTTAAAAACTGGTTTCTTTTTGTCAGTTTATTTTCACTCTTCCTATTTCAGTCCTCTTTGTTTTTTACTGTGTGTGGTCAGTAGCAGCTTTCCTTTCTTACATGTTTTAACAGTTTATCTTCACTTTGTCTAATGGCTTTGCTTCCTTTACTTTTTTTCTGAGTGCTTTCATGCATTTTATTGTTTCACTATCTCTTCCCTGAGCTTGTGTATCTCTGAATCATATTCTTGCTTCACAGAGGCAATTAAATCTTTAGTTTTTGTTTGTTTTTAAATTTATTGTGAAATGCTTGATCATAGTTTTCATGTGTTCTGGGACAACTTGTTTTCTTGTCTTTTTTCTTCCCTCATCATATTATTGTCTGGCTCCTGTTCTTGCTTGCTCCTTTTTTATTACTCATTGAAGGAAATGGATTTTTCCCATCAGCTATTTGCAAGTGATTCATATAGGGTATGGGTGGGAGGTAGAAACAGGACCATGTTTAGGGCTAGCTGGAATTTTTGTTATAATTCTGGGTGTGTTCAAAATTGTCTTCATATCTTCCCAGCCAATATGTCTAGATAGTTGTATTTTTTTGTTTGGTTTATTTCTGTCTGTTTCTCTGTTTATCTTCTTTGCAATGCAAAGATGATCATTTCCTCTATGAATACAGACTACTGCCTTATCTAGGATTTCCTTTGCTAGAATGGCCAACTATTTGGATCTATTTCTTAGATCCAAGTCAGGTTCAAGAAGCTCCTGCTGATAGCCAGCACACCCTGATGTCCTCTGCTGCAAGCAAGAGATTTTGGATCTGCACTGGAGAGTGTGCCCCTAACATTTAAAAAAGAAATTGCTCTTTTGATTTATACAACCTCTCTCCACCATATGTATCTTCTATTTTTTCAGGCAACAACTGCTGCTCTATCATTACTGCTTTGGGGTGCCCTTCTCTCTATTTTTGGTTCTGGGGTTTATCTATGTTCTAGATTTTCTGAAATTGGAGTTTACTTTTGTTTCTTTGTTTCTCTGTCTTCTTCTTATTTTCTTGAATCATCCCTGAAGAGGAGGAAGTATTAATTATATGGTAGATGTTTGAACCAGAATTAAATTAATCTTTAAACACACTAATCTAATAAATGATGGATATATTTTCTCTTGTTTTAATTTGTATTTTGTTCCCTACTCTTCTAGGTTAGTATCCTTTCATAAGGTAGTTGGTGATATCTCTTCTTCATTCCCTTACCTATTTTCTTTGCCTATTTTTCAATTAAGTTGTTTGTTTGTTTCTTCCCAATTTGCTAGAGTTTGTTATATATTCTGCATATTGGTCTTTTCTTTATTATCTCTGCAGCAAATATTTTACCTAATCTATGACATACTTTTAAGAAATTAAAATTTTATGTAGGCAAATTTATCAATCTTTTAGAAATTATTTTTGTATATATGTGTTATTTAATAAGGGATTCCTTATTTACTAGGTAATAAATATATATTTTGATTAGAAAATATTGTTGTAATCTATATATAACACAAAAATTGCCATTTTAACCTTTTTTATGTGTATTATTCAGTTATAAATTTGCTTATATATTTCATAGAAGTGGATTCATATAATATTTTTCTTTTTGTGTCTGGCTTGTTTCACTTAGTAAATTGTTTTTAAGCTTCATCCATGTTGTAGCATGTATCAGAATATCATTCCTCTTTATGGCTGCATAATGTTACATTGGATGTTTATGCCATGTTTTTCTTATCCATTCATCCATTCACGGACATTTAGGTTGTTCCACATTTTGGCTATTGTGAATAATGCTGCTATAAACCTTGATGAACAAGTATCTGTTTGACTCCCTGTTTTCAATTCTTTGGAGTATATACCTGGGAGTGGAATATCTGAATCATGGTAAGTCTGTTTAACTTTTTGAAGAAATACCAAACTGTTTTCCATCATTGCTACACTGTTTTACATCTCTACAAGCAATGCAAAAGGGGTCCAATTTCTCCACAACCCTTTCAACATTTTTTATGTTGTGTGTGTGTGTGTGTGTGTGTGTGTGTGTGTGTGTGTGTGTGTTTAAAGTAATCTCTATCCTAGTGGTTGTGAAGTGGTATCTTACTGTGATTTTGATTTGCTTTTCCCGAAGGGTTAACACTATTGAGAATCCTTTCATGTGATTATTGGTCATTTGTTTATCGTCTGGAGAAATGTCTATTCAAGTCCTTTGCCAGTTTTTTTTAAAAAACTTTGTTTTTTGAGTTGCAGGAGCTCTTTATATATTCTGGATAGTAAATTCTTACCTTGTATGATTTGTAACTATTTTCTTTCATTTTGTGGATTGTATTTGTTTTCTTTTAAGAGTTTTATGGTTTTAAGGACTTATATTTAGGTCCTTGATCCATTTTGATTTACTATTTTTATATGATGTGAGGGAGGTGTCCAATTTCATTCTTTTTCAACTGAAGATTCCATTTTTTCAACATCATTCATATATATTCCATCTTTCCCTTACTGATTTGATATGATATCTTTATTATGTGCCTACTCTCCATATAGACTTAGTTGTTTCTAGATTTTCTATTTGGTTCCATTGATCTAATTCCCTATTCCTGAATCAACTCCACTGTTCTAGTTTGCTAATGCTGCAGAATGCAAAACACCAGAGATGGACAGGCTTTTATAAAATGGGGGTTTATTTCACTACACAGTTACAGTCTTAAGGCCACAAAACGTCCAAGGTAACACATCAGTAATCGGGTACCTTCACTGGAGATGGCCAATGGCGTCCGGAAAACCTCTGTTAGCTGAGAAGGCACATGGCTGGCGTCTGCTCCAAAGTTCTGGTTTCAAAATGGCTTTCTCCCGGGATGTTCCTCTCTAGCAAGCTTGCTCCTCCTAAAAACGTCACTCATAGCTGCACTCCGTTCAGTCTCTTTGAGTCAGCACATTTATATGGCTCCACTGATCAAGGCCCACCCCGAATGGGCGGGGCCACACCTCCGTGGAAATATCCCATCAGTTATCATCTACAGTTGGGTGGGGCGTATCTCCGAATCCAAATATTCCAACTTAATCCCCACTATTATGTCTGCCCCACAAGATTGCATCAAAGAATATGGCTTTTTCTGGGGGACATAATACATTCAAACCGGCACATCCACATTGTTTAAATAGCTAAAGCTTCATAATGTCTTGAAATCTATTACGATACAAGGTTTCTATGTTTTCATTTGCTTTACTTTAATCTAATTGTTTTCCAAAAATTTATTTGCTAATTTTGCTCAATTTCTCTTCCATATGGATTTTAAAATAAGCTCATCAATTCCTTTAGAAATCCCTTGCATTTTGAAGTTGTAAGATATCCATTTATTTATATGTCAGTTAAACAAACAAACAAAAAATACAAAAAGAAAAGAAAAAACGGTGTTTGGAATTTTGGATGTGAAGTCAGCGTTGTTATGGGAAGAAGTATAGAGACAGGGGAGTCCCGGAAGAAATGCACTCTGGGTATCATTATTTGCTATGCAATTTCTGGAAAGAAACCTATATTTCATATTGAATAATCCAAGAATACATTTTCCTCTCATAATCAAAGAACAAACAAGTAGGAGGAAAAAATGTTCCTCTTCAGTTTGAGTGTTAAATAAATTTTTGTTATACCACGGAAATTAGGCTGGTAATTATGCACAAAGTGACCTTATGATTCAAGGGAAATTCATTTAACATTCTAGTTGACAAGTAGAATCCTTGCAATTGTGGAAGGAACCTAGATCTATATACATATATACATATATATATATACCTCAAGATTGATAATACAAATGAGCAAACAAAAAAATCACAAACAATTTACATTGGGCATATTATATATACGTATGTATATACACGTATATATATACACATACGTATATACACATATATATATACACACATATATACACGTATATATATATATACACACATATGTATATACATGTATATATACACATATATATACACATATATATACATGTATATATATGTAAACAAATCCATAAAATGAATAGAAAAATAACATTTTGTAAAAAGCTGTATTTCAGAAAATAGAATATTAATATTTCCAAGGAAGAGCAAAAGGGGCAAACTAAATTATTTTATTATTCTTTAAATATAGGTTAAAGAATATTTTTGTAAAACTCAAACATAATAGAATAAAAATGTACTCATTCCAAACACTAAAGAAAATAAAAGTAAACAAAACAGAATCCACATAGAAAGATAAAAAAAATTCAATAGCAGTGAAACAAAAATAAAATAACAGCATTAGCAATGTCATAAACAAGCATAAACCATAAAATATTATGATTCAGCAAGCTTCTGCTTGCAAATTGTATATCTGTAAATAAAATGACTCATGAGTTAAACAGAAAATCTTCTGCAAAAGTATATAAGAAAATATAATTCAAAGAATCAAAGCAAAAGTGGTGTTACTATCAGACAAAACTGAATGCAAGACAAAATATATTTAATAAGACAAAGTAGCCTTTCAATTAATAAAATATCACGTTATACAAGAAAGACATGGCAGTCATGAACTCTATATATGCTTAATAACATAGCATCAAAATGTATTAAAAACAACTCTAAGCAATGAAAGTTCAAATTGGCCTTTTATTTCTAGAAGGAGAATTTGTCCCTTCAGTATGAGTTTCCAATATCTCAAGTAGCCTGGAAAACAATAGGCTGAATTGCTAGACATGTGTCAGTGTACACTGTAGGAGAGAGTCCCTTTCTTGAATGAAACATTTATAAATGTTGATCACTGTGGCAGAGATACAAAGTTCCCTACCTATTGTTCTTTCTCCAGTTCTTTCTTGCTAACCGAGCCCCTCTTTTATTCTGTGTGCCTGGTTATCAAGTGCAGTATATCTTCTTATAAAGTCCTACTTACCCTGCTGTTACAGATGGTTATGACAGCTCTGATTAAAGGGATGTGGGAAGAAACCATGGTAGAGATTCAGGAAAGCTCAGGGTACAAACTATATCCCCGTTGCCCTTCTACCTGGTCCTGTTATCTGTGGGGAGAGCAGCCATCTAAACACAGAAGCAAGGAAAGGCCAAATGGAAAGAAAGGAGGCTTGGCCCCTCATGACATTCTTGAGCCATTAAACAAATGCCAGCAGCTGCCTATTCCTGAATATTTCATTATTTGAGAAAAATGAAACCCCCAATATGCTTAAATCTCCAGGTTTCAGAGCCTGCTACTTACAGCTGAATGCAATTGAAACTGATACAATCATATACTAAGCCCTTGCTACTCAAATTGTCGTCTGAGTACCAGCCAACATTCTGAAAACACCTACTACATTTTACCAAGATCCCTAGGTTATTTTTAGTGCACATTGAAGTCTAAGCTGAAGTTTTTCAGGCAAACAATTCTAATTGTAATTTAATAAGAGAAAAACAAGAAAATCTTCGAAATTAGCCAATACCTTTTAAAATGAAACTCTGCAAAAATTTGTAAAAAATTAATATACTGTTGTAAAGAATTACTCTGTCAGAAGAAATAAAATTCACAACAAAAATTATTTGGAAAACATATGCCCACTATTCATCAAACATGTAGTCAAAATTGCAATTAAATGTAATGAAACTTCAGATGCATTATTTGATGTGCAAAGTAGTGACATAATATATAAAGAAATCAAGAAGTTAGGAAAGTAACAAAGTAAATTATCAAGTAAAAAGTTGGGAAAGTAATAAAACTGCAGCCCCATGCATCATAGGAAAAAGAAAAAATTTTAAATTCATTTAATAAAATAGAACAAATAAACAGTCAAATTAATAAGTACTCTTTGGAAAGATATAATAAAAGATATTTGTGAAAATTTGATTAAATAGAATCACAGAACACATAAAAAATATTATGAGGAGAGAGAATACAGACAAGTTGATTTGAAAACAAAGCAATAATAAAACCTTAGAATAAACTGGGAAATATTCATTGTGATTACCAAATTACTAGAAATGAGCTAGAAACCTGATTTAAAAAGTACCAATAATCACAAGAAAATAATTGAAAAAAATAGATTGTGGTGGTTTGAAGCTGTAAGTACCCCAAAAAACATGTTCTTAAATTTTATCTATTTCCATGGGCTTGGACTTGTAAGTAGGTCTTTGATGAGGCTACTTCAGTTAGGGTGTGACCCAGCTTATTCAATCTGGGCCTTAATCCTATTACTGGAGTCCTTTATAAAAGAATGAAATTCAGACAAACAGAGAAAGTCACAGAAGTAAGAAGAAGAAAGCAACTAAACCCAGAACAGAAGGGAGAGACCAGCAGATGCCACCAAGTGCTTTGCCTTGAGGCAGGGGAGCCAAGCATCGCTGGAGGGAAGAAAGTATCGCCTTGATAATGCCTTGATTTGGACATTGTCTTGATCTCAAAAGTGGAAGGTCGTAAATTCCCATTGTTTAAGCCGAACCATTTCACCCTATTTGCTTTAAGCAGCCTAGGAAATGTAATATAGAATTTAGGAAAACATTTAATAGCCCCCTTCTCTCTCCCCTCCTCTCTCTCCTGCTCCCTCTCCCTCTCTCCTATCTTTTTAACTCATTTCTTTATTCACTTTAATTGTCCCAAATTCCAATATGGTCCTCTCTTCCCTTTTAGGAGTTAACCAAAAGTTCATGTTTGCTATGTATCCTTCCAGATGCATTTAATACTCTTACATTCATACAGTCTCATAGAAAATACATAATATTGCAGATAACAACATTATTGGATTAGGAAGTGGATCAACAGGAACTTTTATATCCTGCTGCTGGATTGTACATTGCCACTATCTCTTTGAAAACATTCAGCCTTATCAAGTGAAATGTGCAAACCCAATGAGCCAGTTTATTTCTCCTAGGCAAATACTCTAGATGAACTCTAACTCGTGAGATGTAAAAAAAAAAATAATCATAGCAGCACAATCACTTGAGAAAAATATTGGGGAAAAATTCACATGTTTGTTGATATGAGAATGACTGAACAACCGTGGTATATTTACTTAATAGGATACCATACAACAGTTTAAATGAATGAATTATATAGCTCTATGCATATATAAGGATCAACATCACAAATTAACAAATTAACATTAAGCAAAATACGCAAGTCACATAAGAATATAATAATACATTTCTATTCATATGAAATTTTAAAAATACAAAACTAAAGATGTATTGTCTGAATATATACAGATGTTGTAAATGTATAAAGAAAACCAAGGGAATAATAAACAAAAAATTCAGCATCGTGTTTATCTCTGATGTGAGGTGAGGTGGGGGATGCTAGCCAGGACGGGCCAACCAGGGAATGTCTTTATTCCCAGGTTGGATGGTGGACAAAAGGGGTGCTTGGGTTTTTACTGGTCATTAAATTGTACACATATTAGATACATGATTTTTAATATATGATACATTTCACAATGAAAGAATCGGTAAGAAGAAAACAATTTGGCAAAAAATATATAAAATAAAAGATAAGAGTTTTGCTTTTGTGACTTGCATGAATACTATCATACTGTATATATTCTTGAATTTGCTTTGTTTGATAAACACTTTTTGGACCATCCATGAATCGATATACAGACTGATCTCATTCATTTTCAAAGCTGTGTATTATTGCATTGTATTAGTATAGAATTTTATTAATCTGTTTCTCTATTCATGAAGATTTTGATTTCTCCCAATTTTTCCTTATTACAAACAATAGACATCACTTGATTATCTTTATATATGTTCTATATCAATATGTACTTTTTTCCTAAATATATCTAGAGGCAGATTTGTTGGCCCATAAAGACATGATCATTTGTGATTTTAATAGACATTGAAGCTATTGCATCCATTTATTCTCAAGTTGGCAGTATTTCCAAGTATCCATTTGTCACCACTTTGCCAGTATAAAATAGCTCACATTTTAAAGATCTGCTAATTCAACAGGCTACAATGAAATTTATTTACCTTAGTTTTCCTAATTTCCTAATGAATTATGCACCTTTTCACATAATTTTTATATGTTCTTTATGTAAATTACTTGCTCACATCCTTTGTCCATATTTTAGTTGGGCTGTTTGTCTGTTCCTTTGTAGAAATTGTTGTTTATTTAATATTCTGAATAATAATCCTTTATTTTTGTTGAGACTATTTCTACCTAATCTTTGATTCCCTTTTAACTTTGCTTTTGTAACTTTATGCTAAATATGCTTTAAATTTTTAGAAATAATAATTATTTACATTTTCTAATATAGTTATTATTTTTTATACGTTGCTTAAGAAAGTAGTTTTTACTCAGTCATAAAGATAATCTATTTTTTCTTGTGATTCAAGTTTTTTTTGTATAGATTCTTAGTCCTTGTAATAGTTTTCTTGTAATAGTTTTATAGGTTTTTTTTCATGTTTAGATCTTCATCCATTTGGAATTCATTGTCTGAGTGTGTGTGTTGTGCGGTTTAAGGTGGGAAATCTAAATATCTAATATTCTAAGATACATATATTTTTGCTATGAATATAGCCATATATCCCAATATTTCTTATTGAATAGCTGATATTTTACCCAGTAATTTGAAATACTGACTCTGTCTCATTCTAGTTCCCACATATGCACTGATCATTTTCTAGACTTTCCATTCTTTCCAATAATTTATCCATTTCTTCCTTTACCAACAACAGCATTAATTATTTAAGTGTTATTTGTTATATTGAATAGGTGGAAAGATTTTTATTCTGTTCTTTCTTAAAATCATTTTGGTCATTCTTGCTTATGTACTTTTCCACTAGAATTTGCAAATCATTTTAGTGGGCTCTATGAAATATATTTATTTATATTTTAGCTGATTGCATTGAATTTATGAATCATTTGGTATAGAACTGGCATTATTATAATAGTATGTTCCCATCCATGGACATTGCCTACTAGCTCTTCACTAGTCAGAGCTTTCTATAAAGCATTCAAAATTTTATAATTTTCTCTGTAAAGATTTTACCAATTTTTAATAGATTTTATTTCCAGGCACTATATAGCTTTTATTGCTATTGTGAATATAATCTTTTCACTATTAGATTTTCTAATTGCCAGCTCATCAGAAAGTGTATGATTGTTGTTCATTGACCTTATATCCAGCCACTCTGCTAAACTCCTGTTAGTTCTGGGCCTTTGTCAGTCGATTCTTTTTTCCCTTTTTCTTTTCTCTGTCTCTTTTAAAAGGCAAATGGTATCACCTGCTCATAACCAAGGCTCTAGCCTGTTTTAGGTTTACAGAAAAATCATGCAAAAATGCAGAGTTCCCATCTACCACCCTATTATTAACACCTTGCTTTAGCATGGTACATCTGTCACAATTCATGAAAGGACATTTAATAAATGTAGTTCATTGTTTATAATAAGGTTCACCATTTTATACAATTCTATTTTTAAAATTTTTTTATTCAAGTAACATATATATATATACACACATATATATAATCTAAAATTTCCCCCTTTAACCATATTCAAATATACAATTCAGTGCTCTTAATCATGTTCAAAATGTTGTGCTACCATCACTACTATCCATTTAGCTTGTCTTTATAATCTTAAAATGTTTATGGTCTTTAAATTCCCAGTTCCACTTTGATTCTGTTCTAAATAAATAATCAGAGATGCACCCTGAGATTATATTAAAAGATGTACATCAAAACATATTTATACTTGCAAAAAATCAAAGATTTAAATTTCCATCTTTTAGGGGAAAAGTCAAATTATTAATGATGTGGACATAAAATGGGATATTATTTTGCCATTAAATTGGTAGTTTACATTATAAAGAATATTTGTATATGGAAAATGCTCACAATTTAATAGTAAATAAAATGAAATCAAAAAGTAAAATAAAGTCATTTTCATTTTTATAACTTTCTGTGTTTTCTAAATTTTATAAATTGGACTTCATTTTTAGTCTTGTAATTAAAATAAAGTTGACAATTAAAAGTGTCTCTTCAAAGTGTAGCATTTCAGATTTGGTGACCTGAAAATCAAAACTTTCCAGGTTTGTATGGAATTCTGGTCAAAATTTCAAGGTATCAATGACAGATTTTTCTTTAAGTAACAACTTCTTGAGGCCTGACATTGAACTCACTCAGTCATTAAGCCAGTTTCCTTTGACTCACATTCTCCCTTTGAAAATTATTTAGATGGGCTGTGCAGTATTTCAGCAAATATTTAGCTAACAGGTTTTACAGACATGTCAGATTTTACATCCCTCTATTTTACGTAGAGAAAGGAATTCCATATATTTTCTTTTGTGGATACAGTTTTAAAGAATTTTTAAAATTATTATATTAAAATATCTGTTAGTTCAAATTTACCTACAGTTCCATTCTGAGCATTCATTGTCACATTCTCCCTTCACTCACTCATTTGACTTCAGTAGCTTATATTTTAAAGACTCCTTAAATTTTATTATTAGTCCTGTCATTGATTCTCACCTACAAATACTATTATCTGCCCTTTCAGTAATTCCACCTTCATGCATCATAGTTATGCCATAACCAATAGTTTCCCAAAGTAAATCATTATCTTGTCTTTTGCAAATGTTCTTCCTCCACTTTCCTGCCTCAGTGAATACATATTACAGAGTAGGAACCTTGGACTCAGCCCTAAATCATTCTTCTCTGTCAAAATCTCTTGTTCTATCTACTTGTTCATCAAAAGCTGTTTTTCAGTTTTTCCATCTCTGCTACTGTTGCCCTAACTCACTGGTTCTCAAAGTGTGGTCCCTGGAACCACCGCATCTGCTTCACATGGAATTTGTTGGAAATACAAATTCTCAGACACACCAGACTTAATGAATTGCAAACCCCAGAGGTGGAGTTCTGACTTGTGGCCCCATCATGTCTTGCTTAGTCTATGTAACAACCTTTATATTGATATCTCGGCCTCTAGAGTTGACTTTCTCCGTTCCAAAATGATATTTCCAATCTGCAGTTCTAAATGTATTCTCCAGCTTAAAATTGAATAATGACTACCAAGTACATTTTGGATAAAATAAAAATATCTCATCATGGCTTTGAAAGTTCATCCCATAATCTGGCAATTTTTGGTGTTTTTCCTGAATGGCCATGTTCTCTTTTATCTCTTGGGAACTTTCAGGAAACAATTCTTTCTTTCCTTTTTCATAGCCACCTCATATCTGGCTTGGGTTCCTTCTTAAATGATTCTATTGCTCTGTATTAGAGTAACAATCACTACATTATTAAAATGCCTCACTTGGTTCCTCAAAAGATATAAAATAATTTTGAAATGCAGCAAGATACTATTTGTGCAAATGCAGCAAAAAATTGAGTTTCTCTGGAAAGAAACACAAGAAAATGCCCAGAGTGAATTCCTCTGGGAAGGGAGACTAGAGAGTGGGGTCAGGGTGGGGAGGAGATTTACAATCTACACTCTTGATTTGATACTAAAACCATCTTTTATTTTTATGACCTAAAAAAAGGATGTTTAAAATTAAAACATTTGTCACAGGGCACATGTATGTGGGAGGTGGGGAGGAGGGGTGGGCAAGGACGTTAAAGGGATAAAGAACAAAAAGAAACCTAGAAATAAATAAAAATGGAAGAATGAGGATAAAATGCAGATCCTTATCTATTCCATTCTGTTTCAAGCTTGAGAAATGTATGAAAACTTTTTAAAAGTACAATTTTCTCGATTCACTTCCTCAAGAGTTCACATTATTTTTATTATTCTTTACTTAAATATGTATAAACATATTTAACATATGCTGATTATGGTGTTACCATGATAGATAGGTGATAGATAGCTTTGAACATTTCTTATTATTTAATCTTAAGTAACTTACATGTTGTCACTTGGCGAGTAAGTGACAGAACTGGGTTTTGAACCCAGGGAGTTTGGCTGTGGCATTTACACTGCTCTTACACAACCATAAGAACAAAGCAAAATAAAAAGTTAACCACAAACAAAATTGTGATGCCAACTGATTTCAAACTAATAACATTCATTTGATATAATCAATGCCGCTGTTTTGGTGAAATGAAATTGCCCCTCACCATGTGAATTTGGGCTGGCTTCATTTATTTATGCCACTGCTACACTGTGTGAGCTGTGGGCTGACTTAATTCCCTCTCCACTGTTTGAACAACTGTAAAACCTTCATTTGTAGAGTTGTCTTCTTGCATTTGGCTTTCACTTAGAACAAGCACATTGTTTATGGTTCATGTGAGTCTTCTTTATTAGCTCAGGTCAGTGCAAATAGCAGCATGTGACACCAATGTGTTCATAAGCACAAACAGTGTGAAGACCCCACAATCATCCCGTGATCCTAATCAGGGTTGGAAAACTATAGTCAAATCCAGTCTATTCCTGTTTTTGTAAAGTCCACAAGCTAAAAATGTTTTTACAGTTTTAAATGGTTGAAAAAAAAATACATAACACAGATGTATAGGGCACGGAAAGCTTAAAAATATTTGTTGATCTCTGTCCTAAATTTTTTTTACACTGTTTTTCTTCTTTGAACTATCATGAAATGAATACCCAACATGGAAAATGTCTTTTAGAAAGCTTCAGAACACTTGGGAATATATTTTCAGAAGCAAAGGAGGAAAACACATTTCTACCTGCTGGAAAATATGGTCAGTTACTCATTGCTCAATATTTGTAAGATAAAACACAACAGACCTTTGCACAGGAGAAGCACAGCCATTCTTGCTATAGACAGAAATGACTCCCTCGATTTTTATAAAGAGGACCCTATGGGATATAATGAGATCCTCAATGACACATTTACAATAGATGGCAAAGCAAGTTTCAGAGATGTTTTTATACAGCAATCCTCAATAGAGCCTGATGACATTACAACAAAATGCAATTCAATAGAGGTGATTTTCAGGGGACCTTACATTGTGGGCCAGTTCTGGCTCTGTATTGATCCAGCTTGATACAAGGTTAAATTGCAGACTCTGGAAATATGGAGGGACTTCATGTCTTTACAACAAATCTTCCTCCATTTCATTTCTTTTCGGGAAGCTGTTGGAACTCAGGAGTAAACTCCCTAGAGCACAATTGAAGTCTGGATTTTCTACGTTGTTAGCTGAATTCAACCCATTTTATGTTATCACAATGGAAGAATATTCCATGTAACTGGGAGCAAGACAATGCAAAGTTCTGGGGGAAAGATTAAATGTGTTGAATAAAAACACTTAATCATATCATGATGGCCATGAATCTGCTCTATGAAATAGCACTTCTATTATGTCTAAAGCAAAGACAACAGATGACATATCAGAGAATACAACCAAGAGGTGAATTCATATGTATAGGTGCTGAGACCAAATCTCTTCCTTGATTTAGTTTGAGGCAACTCTATGTTGCTTTCTGACAGACTGGTCAATAGATTCATTAGTCCCTGTATTTAAAAGAACATAATTATTCATATTTACTTACTTATAGACACAACCATTTATATTTTATTAACTGTTAAGGGTTGCCTGGCATGCTAGTTTAGATGATATGATGGAATAAGAATGACTATAGCCCAAGTGCTCCTTTTGTTATATGTCCTAAGAAATCAAACTTGCTCTTTGTTAAAACAATAACAGTTATATACTCTGGATGGTTTGACCATTTTGCCATTACTAATGAAAGGTCAAGTATACTCAGGGTTCTACCAGACAGGTCCACACCCAGGGTGAACAGAGGTAAGCTAGTTAAGAAAGGATTTGAGGTCACCATCTGGGCTCACTCACCCCCACCTCCACCTCTGCAGGCAATTATTTTTTTCTGGAAGCTTTATTCAGTCTAGTTTTTTTTAATCACAAGTCAATTATTTATCTACCATAAACTGTTTGCTTGACTGCCTGGTCTTCTCCCAACCTCACCAAAGTTGATGAGAACCTTAGAGCCATGGGTTACTGTTCTTTGTATTTCCAGCCCCCAGCCCAGTACTTGATTAAGGCACATCTGGAATTCCACACCCTCTATATGCAGGACGATTCACACTAAGGCAACTTCTGCCTCTAGTACAGCAATCAGTATTCCTCAGAGGTGGCAAAAAGCCAGCCTTCATTTACTCAGTTCTCTAGCTATGACTCTGCAGTGCATCATAGACTACACTCTGAGCAAGTCATGAAGAATTGGGAACTGCTCAGACAGACAGTGGCTAGGGAATTTCCTTAATGAAAAACAAGCAAGAACTGGATACAAACATATGTGACCTTGTAACATTCAGAGGATGAATTGTGGGGTTAAAGAGAGTCAGGATTGGGATGGGGAGACACTTGGAGCCTTTAGAGAATGTGGGCTCCTTTTTTTTTTTTTTTTTTTTTTCCTGCCCTGCTTGAAGTCTCTTCACACTCTAAGAGACTACAATTCCAAGCTATTAAGTGCAAGAGCAACACTGGAGGAGTTTGCATACTTGACCTTCTCTGCTTAGATGGGAACTTCAGGCTGCTATTGCTCTTTCTTCACACCCAAAGTGAATTCATAGGTTCTTGATGAGGGCTGGAATCGTGCCCCCAAGAAGTTATGCTCAAGTCCTAATCCCTGGTACCACGAATAAGATCCCATTTGTAAACAGGATCTTTGAAGATGTTATTATTTAAGAAGAGGCCAAACCGGTATATGGTGGGTCCTTATCCATTGTGATTGGTGTCTTGTAAGAAGATGAAGTTTGGACACTATGCTGGTTTGTATATTTATGTCCCCCAGAAAAATCCATATTCTTTAATGCATTATTGTGGGGGCAGATGTATTAGTGTGGATTGGGTTGGAACCTATTGGTTCAGTGTCCATGGAGATGCGACCCACCCAACTGTGGGTGGTGACTCTGATTGGATGATTTCCATGGAGGTGTGGCCCCACCCATTCAGCATGGGCCTTGTTTAGCTTACTGGAGCACTATATAAGCTGAGACAGAAGGAGCTCATAGCTAGCTGGAACTGAGACAGACATTGAAGAAATGGCCATTGGAAGCCGATGCAGACATTTTGGAGAACACCGTTTTGAAACACAACCTGGGAGCAAGCAGATGCCAGCCACTTGCCTTCCCAACTAACAGGGGTTTTCCGGACACCATTGGCCATCGTCCAGTGAAGGTACCTGTTTGTCGATGTGTTACCTTGGACACTTTATGGCCTTAAGACTGTAACTGTGTAACAAAATAAACCCTCTTTTATAAAAGCCAATCCGTTTCTGGTGTTTTGCTTTCCAGCAGCATTAGCAAACTGGAACAGGCACATTCATTAAGAGAGAAACACAGAGAAGACAGCCATTTGATGGCGGAAGAAGGTGAGTTTATACCACAGGCCATAGGACACCGTGGATTGCTGGCAAGCCACTGCTAGAACCCTGCAGAGTTCAGAGTAAGCTTGGCCATACTAACCTCATAATTCAGACTTCTAGCCTCCAGAACTGTGGGAAATAAATCTCTATTGTTTTAAGTCACCCACTTTCTGATACTTTGTCATGATAGTCCTAACAAATTAAGACACCTGGTATTTACTTTCTGCCTTTCACTGCCATCAACTGCTTTATCAAGATGAGTTTTAGTCATTGCCATTCTGGATGTCATAGGGTGCCATCTCCGTAAATTCATTCTCTTGCAATTTCATGTGAAATTTTCTTTGAACATAAATCTAAAAGCAGGAAACTATGCACATTTTGGTTTACTTCACTGAGGTGGCAGGCAGTTGCAGCTCTTCTCCAAAGTCTGCCCATGAACATACTGCTTGTTCTTATCCTCCTACTCCACAGCAGGTTGAAACTTAATCCTCACTTCTGAATGAAAGATATTCAGAGGCTATTACTTGCCAGAGTCTGAAAAGCATGCTATTTAGGTAGGTACTCAAGCAAAATCAGGGAAACCTGATCTCTTCAGCAGAGCTCCTCTGGACATGAATTTGTGTTAAATAAGCATGACTCAGGCCAAGATGAACACTCTGATGCCTGCAACCAACTGCAGCACTCAAGAACTTTCCTGCTTTTTTGACAACTGCGCCAATCAGCTGCCCTCTAGCTATCAGCATAGATGATCCATGACTTTAAACAATTTTTCTCATCATTTTTGTCATTGAAGAACAAAGACTGCAAGAACAAACCATTGCTCAAGATGAAAGTTATTTTGTGGAGAAAATGAGATGCTTGGACCAGCTTCTTTGTCCTTTATTTTATCATCCCCTCTGGCATCTCTTTATGGATCTGATTTGATTTCTGTTTTCATTTTGAGTCTTTTCTCTGTGACTCCAGGTCAGAGGCATATCAAAGACAGTGTGTTTTGGTGGGTTTATTTGTTTGAATCAGTGGAAGAAGAAAAAGGGAAGGGGGGTGGAAGAGGGAGAGAGCAAGAGACACTGACACCAACAGAATCTAAGACTATTTCTGTACAAAAAGGAAAAAGGACTACAGTCGGGTTCTGGAATTATGACCATTTTCCCAATTGACCTTGACACCATTTACAATGAAACAATCAACTTCACTCTTTAGCACGGCTATAAATATTGTGTTACAACTGCGTAAACTTTCATCCCACAAACATGGTCACCAAGATGAAAGGAAAGGGTTGGAGCTGGGAAGGGAGAATGGTAATAAAACCAGCAACAAGAATAAAGAAGATAATTTGTCTTTTGCCATGGAAATAGCAAACTTTTTTACATATTTGAGATGACAAATAATTTTTAAAAGCTTCTGATTTTTCCCTTTCTAAAATTTCATAAAACTTTCAAATCCAATTTCAACTGGAAACTTGGCATGCTTTCATTGAATGCAGCTGTGTCATGTCTGTTAAGTTCCAACAACTTTTGGTGTTTCCAGGGAGACAGGAAGTCAGTGTGCTGTGACTGGGATATCAGTAGAGATGCATATGAAGTGGGGGAAGGAAATGAACTCAGTGCATTTGGGAAGTCCACCAGTGTCCACCAATGTCCAACAGAGGCCGGCATTGCCACTGTTGTATAATACCTCTTAATTTGCAGAGGAAGTTTCTTCCAAAAGGCTAATTAGTCAAACTCTGTCATTCCCCAAAGCTATAAGGGAAACATGTAATGTAGCATACTTTGTTCAGGGATAGTCAAAGCAATAAGAAAGATCTGTTCTTCAGGTGAGTTAAGTTGATAACAGGAAACTTTTTTTATATGTTTGACTGGCATAGTCTTCTTTGTCCCATCCTCAAGGAGAAAAACATGACAAATTGTTAAATGGATATCATAAATGCAAGTAGGAGGATTCATACTTATTTGAATCAACCTTTTGCTTACTAAGTATGGTTTAAGGCCATGGCTTCAGATGTCAGTGTGCATTTAGAATTGGCTGAATCATATTCCACTGTATTTACATACCATATATTGTTTTTCATTCATCATTTGATGGATACTTGGCCTGTTTCCATCTACTAGCAGTTATTAGCTCTGGAAGCTTTTTTGTGAATTTTTTCAGTATGTTCTATCTATGGGATCATGCCATTTGCTAATAAGGAAGATTTTACTTCTTCCATTCCAATTTAGATGTCTTTTATTTCTTTTTCTTACCTAATTGCTCTAGCTAGAACTTCTAGGATAATGTTGACTGACAATGGTGACCGTGGATATTTATATTTTCCAAAGTATAACTCTGCTAACAAGATGGTTTGGAGAGGGAGGAGAGAGGAGTCAAGTAGATCAGCAAGGGTTTTGCAACAGATGAGGGCTTGAGCTAATATTCTGCACAACACAGTTTACAGGTTATAATGATGAATGACATTGTTCTTTTCCTTATTGAAAACTAGTAGAAGAAGATCTAATAATAAGACAGAGACAAAGAAGTCAGAGAAGTGGCTAGGATGGGTAGACTTGGGTTGGGGAGGGCATAATTTTGCAGAGATAGAGATCAAGGAACGAGCAAATCTAGGGAAGAGGATGGAATCTGAGAGAAAGTTCATTACATTGGATAAGGCTTTGGTGGTGCTACTTTCTTTACACTGCGTAAGGCAGAAGTCAGACTATGGACTTCTATTAGTGAGTGATAAGAAAATGAAAGTGTAGCTATTGATTCCTTTCTTGGAAGTATTTGTTTGTGAAAAGAAAATTAGAGGTGGATAACAGCTTGAAGGCATCCCAGGGCTGAGGAAAGGCTAGTTCTGTTTTGTTTTGCTTTTGTTTTGATTAATTCTTTATGGAGGAGACTGTAATATATTTGAATGAATGGGGAAAAAGAAGATAAAAACTGAAGGAGTAATCATTGATAGGTCAAAGAGAAAGAAAGAGGAAATGGGACTAAGGAGGCTGGTGAGGTGGAGAATCTGGGTTTGGAAAGAAGATTGGAAAGCTGAAAAGGATGGACGACTCCACATGGCAACTCTGAGGCAGGGAGGAAGAGAGAAGTAACAATGAGGGAAAAGAGTTAGACACTGTAAGTTGCCTGCCTTGTAGTCACATTACATCATCTTTCTTAGTTTTCTAAGTCAAGTTTGTCAGTTTTGTTCGTGTGGCTACGTGCTTAGGGCAGTTTGTCCCTCCCCCACCAAGTCCAAGTGGATGAAACAGATTGATCTAAACTCAGCAAGGCAATCCCATTTTCCTGAGCTATTCATTGATTTGGGATAAAACTAGCACCTAGCTCTTAGGTTTTTGTGAGGATAAAATGAGTTGATACATGTATGTAAGGTATTTTTTTTTTTTTTTTTTTTTTTTTTTTTGCAAATTTTCTAACATTTTAAGTGTCCAATAAAGGTTGTAGAAGTTAGACCCTGAACTTGTCAATGTCAGGAAGGGGAACACTAAAAAAGCCCACAAATATACATAAATACATGTCAGAAATAATGTCAAATAATGACTTTTGAGTGCATTATATGTATTTTTAAATCAGCAAGTTGCATAAAAATTCCACTAACCATACATACTAGGTAAGTTTCTACAAAGTTGAATTAAAGCAGGAACAAAATTCTGGCCTAAAACAAACTATGTATCTTAAGACAAATCCCAAGTAAATTAGCTGTTGGCAGTACCCACTGATTATTTGCCAACCATTTTTTTTTCTTTCACCAGCACATGCTCTTTATTTAGCAGGGCCAGCAAGCTACTGCCATTGGTTACTCATCTTGTCACTGGGACTGGATGGAAATGCAAACACAAAAGCATGAGTTTGCCAAGTAACCAGCTTTCTGTGCAGCTGTAGGTTAGGACCGGGAAACTACAAGAACTCTTGCTGCTTCAATTTCCCTATTTATTTTCTCAGAAGCTTCACTCCACAATGCAGTCCTGGCATGGGACCAAACAGCATCAGTATCAGCCTTGAGTTTGTTAAAAATCCAGAATCTCATGCTCTCCCCAGGACTACTGAAATAGAATCTGCATTTTAGAAGGATCTCCAGGTGACCTGTGTGTACAATAATGTTTGAAGGGCACTGCTCCAAAGGATTTGTCCAAAGTTACCTCATGTAATAGGCAAAGAATTGCTATTTTCTCCAAAGGGTCCCTTTCTTCCTTGCTGTCCTTTCATGATTCTGGATGTGGGCTCTCAGCTGACGGCCCAGGTTTTAAAAAGTCCCTCACTACTATGTCCCACTGAAGCCAGCCCTCAGGCACCAGTGAGCACAGCTTTAAAGCACTCTGGCTGGAGAATAAGAAAGAGCAAGGAAGGAGTATGCACCTTGGCCTCAGATAGTCTTGGGTTTATTCCAGGCTCTGCCTTTTATTGTTAGTTGACCTGGGACAAATAAACTCAACTCTGTGATTGTACTTTCCCTCTCCTGCAATTCACAAGTAAGAGTCCCTGCAATCCTGTTTGTAATTTCTGATCCATTTCTGAAGATCACCACTGACTGTGCCAGAGAAGAACGCCTAACACAAGACTGGCCAATTAGCTTCTCTCTCTGGGATAACTGGACTTGGAAATCAGAGATGCTACTTGTCTCTCTCAGCATTTGAACAAAAAGGAGTTCTAGGACAATCTGGGAAAATCATTTCTTACTCATAAACTCAGAGAAGAATGAAAAGCAAAGACAATATGGCTCCAGAAATACAAATCTTCATCCCTCAGTTTTCAAATTTAGGATCCTGATCCCTAATGAAGTTCAGTTGTACTTTTTGCTTTGGGATTCCATGAAATATTCTTATATCTATCCAATAATTTCTATCTCTTATTTTTTTTATTCATTTAACTTAAGCTACCTTAAATTTCTTGAATCTACACAGTCCTATGCAAATAATAGGCTTTAAATGACTAATAGTTATCATTATGATAATTACTATTAGATTATCATCATTATTGAAATAATAATAATAATACATCTAAATAATAAGAAAAGTAGTCACCTGAATTGTGAAGAAAAAATAAAGAAATGCTATCTTGATATATGTTTAAGTACTGGCTGATGGATCGATATTAAAAAACTCAACTGGAAAACCAACGATGGCTGCCATTACTAGTGAACAGCAGCTACCATTCAGAGAGCACATTTTATGCATCAACCATTGTACCAGGGCATGACAGCAGTGTCTCAGCCTTCAGGCCTGTAATGGGCTATATTCTTTCTTAGATTTCACAGGAAGGGTAACTGAAGTCAAAAATGTTCTGGGATTGATGAATGTCTACTTCTATATAATTAGAACACAGAATATGAGGCAGAGAATGGCAGGAAATAAGAGTGGTAATTGAAGGAAAGGTCAAATTCTGAAGGGCTGTGAATATTGTATTAGTCAGGGTTCTCCAGAGAAACAGAACATAGATAGATAGATGGTAGATATGTAAACATTAAGAGATTTATTATAGAACTGGCTAATGGGGCCATGGGGATTGGCCAGTCCTACTTCTGTAGGGCAGACTGCAAGTTGCAGACACCACGAAAGTGAAATTGAATTCCGCAGAAGAAGCTGACTAGATGAATTAGAGACAGAATTTCTTCTTTCTAACCTTGGAAATCCTCAGTTCTGACTTTAACACTTCCAACTATTTGGGTGAAGAGATGCCCCAAATTGCTAAGGGCAATCGCCTTTGTTGATTGTAGATGCTATCGACTGACTATAGATACAAATCCGTCTATGAGATACCCTCATGGTAATCAGGCCAGAACCTGCTTGACCAAACAACTGGACACTGGCTAAGCTGACACATGAAATTCACCATCTCAAGTGTAATGCAATGGGATTTAAATTCTACTCCGCAGAGCATAGGGAGCCATTGAAGAATTTAAGCAGAATTAACAGTAATAGGTTTGTTACTTATAAAGATCACTTTGATGCAAAATGTAGTGGATGGATTGATGTCAGTGAGACTAGAAACAAGGAAGCTAATGAAGATATTGCAATAGTCAAAGCCTTGAAATTGAGTAGGGGAGTGGTAATGGAACACAAGTAACAAACATTAGAATATAGGGAACATACAATAGTGGTGAAGAGAACATATCCAGGGCCCACTGCCCAAGCTTGAATCCCAGCTCTGTCACTTCCCACCTATGTATCCTTAGGCAATGCAATTAATCTCTGTGCTTGAGTTTCCTCTTCTGCAAAAGTGAGATAATAATGTTATCTATCTCTTAGCATCATTGTATATATTAATATATTGTATTATATTAAAATGTATTAATATACATAATAATATTGATATATTAAATATATTACTATATTAAAATATATTAAAATATATTAATATTTTGAACATTATTGTTGAACATTATTGTATGATTAATGCAAAGTACTCAAAACAGTATCTGGCACAAAGAAAGGCTATGTCAGAAACATTTGGAAACTGAAAACATTCTATAAATACTTTATGCTGATCCTGATGATGTGCAAAAGTATTTATTTTTCCTACTGTAAAATTGTATCCTATAGCAAATTTAATTTTATTAAAATAAAATTCAGACTTTAAAAGCATGAAAATTATCATGGTTTAGAATTCCAAATTTATATTGAAAGTTAAAATGTGCTACTTCAATATTTATGTGGTTGTGGTCCTTTTGAGATCTTGAAGTTAGCTGCATGGTGTAATGACTTTGGATGTAGAGTATTCCAGAACAGATAGCATCAAAGTCTTGACATGTGTTACAGGCTTTTATAATTGCTGACTTTTCTTCTTATTGTTGCACAATACATATTAAAAAAAAGATATACAACATGTGGTAGAGTGACTTATGTACCCCCATTTAGACATACGCTTAATCTTAATCTGCATCCCTGTGGGTATGAACCTGTTATAAATAGGAACATTTGAAGATGTTATTTTTAGTTAAAGTGTGGCCAATGAAGCAGGTGGACCTTAATCCGAATTATTAGAAGGATTATTAGAAGGCCACAGGGAGAAGCCAGAAGCCAGCAAGAACCCAGAAGAGAAAGGAGAGGATGTTGCCATGTGACTGGAAAGCCAAGGAACACCAAGGAGTGCTGGTAGCAGCACCAGAATGCTACAGTCTTGGAGGAGAAAGCAAACCTTGCCAATAACTTGGTTTTAGAGTTTTTCTAGCCTCAAAGCTGTAAACCAATAAATTACTGTTTTTTGAGACAACACATTGCTTGGTATTTGGGATAGCAGCTCAGCCAAACTAAGATATAACCACAGATAACTCAGTTCCCAAGAACTGCTGATAACATAGTTAAATAGTTTGTCTACCCTGAACCTAGTTAGCCCTTGTTTCTTTTTAAATTGATGATTTCTGGATTCCATACGCTCTGGGGATTGTAGTTTGACTTAAAGCAATATATAAATGTG
Organism: Choloepus didactylus; assembly: GCF_015220235.1. Taxonomy (NCBI): domain Eukaryota; kingdom Metazoa; phylum Chordata; class Mammalia; order Pilosa; family Megalonychidae; genus Choloepus; species Choloepus didactylus. The sequence continues at coordinate 21,319,212 of NC_051309.1, forward strand.
ATTGGTGGTGTATTTTAACAACGCCAGTATGTTGGGCCCAAACTTTCATTAGGATCCAAGCTCATTCTTCAAGTTTGGCAGGGTAAACTTCAGAAGCAGACAGAGTGCCTTGGCTAAGGACTTGAGAAATTTAGTCTCATTTACAGAAAATAAAGTTAGTAAAGAATTGATCTCAGTAAAGGATTGACCTGGCCAGATTTCTATTTTACTTGTAATATCTGGTGTCTCGGTGGAGAACAGATTCTGCTGTGAGGATAGAGGCATAGAATACTAATTAGAATGCTTCTGATTACTTTGAGAGAGAGATGATATAAGCTTGAGCTATGATATGCGATACTGGGTCAAAGAGGAGGGAACAGATTTGAGAAAGTGTTAGGAAAAATATCAGGCAGAACTTGACAGCTGATTAGGCATGAATCATGAAGAAAAGGAAAGAGTCAAGGATGACCTTTGATTTCTAACATGGATTGCTGGGTACATGGACATGCCCCTAACTGATGGAAAATGTAGAAGATTATGGTAGGGAACGGAATGTTCAGTTTTAGACATATTTAATTAGAAGTTCCCGTGCCATAGCTAGGCAGAAATGCCAAGCAGTTAGCACACACAAGTTTGAGTGATTGATTTGGGCCAGAGACACTTATTTGCAGGTGAGTCCATGAGCATGAGCATGCTTCTTTTGGGAAAATGTAAATTAAAAAGAATAATGGGATAAGGACAGAATTGTAAGGAACAGCAGTGTTTAAAGGATGTATGCAAGAAAAGAAACATGTGACTCTGAAAGAATTCAGGTTAGAAAAGTAGGAAGAACACCAGAGAAACCAGGGGAGATTTTTTTTGGAGGGGGAGATGTATCTATTTTATACTATGATGTCCAAAGAGATAAATACCGAAAAGCTTCTAATATCTTTAAAAAATAGCAGTCTACTTTTTACACCTTATTTAGGGCAATTTTAGTGAAGCATTAGTAATGGGAGCCTTATGGTACAGAAATAGGAAACTAATCTTAGGTGAGGATGTAGATATAGGGAAGTTAGGCCTGCTTTCAAAAACTTTTGACGGAAAAAGGAGAAGAGTGCAATTACAGTAGCAAAGGATACTTTGGGCCAAGGTAGGAGGGATATTCTGGGACCAGAACATTCCATCACTCAGGTTCATGAGCTAACTTTGAACAACAGGAAAATTCTTACTTATCAGAGCCAGGTGGAAATGAGCAAAATAAATTATGACTATGACCATTCCACAATTTTTAGTAGCGGGGCAGACTATTGTGGTGTCAGTGTTCCTAATGAAGTAAGAAACAGGGACTTCTATAAGTGAGCAGGACAGAGATTCAATAGAGGCGCTGAAGAGAGCTGTGAAGTTTTAATACAGTCTGCAGTAGAAAATCTCCAGAGATGGCCACCATCAATTCCTTCTCTCCCTGTAAGTGGGTGCCACCCTACACATCAAGAAGTGGAATATATTTCTCCTCCTTTTTAACCTAGGCTGGCTTCATGTCTTGCTTTGATCAACAGAATGCAGCAGAAATATTTTGCCAGTTCCAAGGTAGCCTTTACAAGCAGTGGTGGGTTTCTGCTTCTTTCCTCTTAGAAGTCAGCTACCATGTAAGAAGTTCCACTACTCTGAGATCACTAGACTATGAGAAAACGCAAGTTAACCAAGTACAGAGGTCATGTGGAGGGAGAGAGATGTTTCACCAGTCCCCAGCTGTTATAGCTATCCCAGCTAAGGAACTGATTTGTGAATGAGGAAGCCATTTTGGAGATTCCAGGTCTATCAGACATCTTGTGCAGCAGAAGCACTTCCCAGCTGAGCCTAGCTCAGTTTGCCAAATAGAGAGAATTTAGTTTGAATCCAGAGTGCACGGATCTTAAACTGTACGCTTCCTTGCTGTCCTATGGCACAAGGTTTTGAGTAGTTTGTTATGCAGAAAACACTAAGTGAAGTAGGTCCTAGGGCTAAAAGGGGCTGACCAAAAGGGACAGGCAATGTGAAAGTCCATCCATTATTACACAGAGTTTTGTATTTTCAGAAATAGGATTTCCAAAATCCTATTTCATAAGGCCGTTGCTGCAAATAAAGCTCTGTCAACTCAATTACCAATTTCATGCTGCAAGCATGCCCTTCTATTTAGAATTCACACACACACACATACACATGCACACACACACAAGTAAAATTTCACATCTACATCTCTTGATAGACCTCAATTTGACATATAAATCACTTAAGAAGAATATGTAACTAGTAAGACTCTGCCTCTATATTAAATTAATAAAGTTATCTGCTAACATTTATAGCTCCTGGTACTGTTGTCATCTGTAATATATAGGCAAAGAATCCATTGTGGATATCTATTTTTTTCTCTGATTTCACCTTGTATAATTTGGGAAGTGGAGGAAATTGGAAACTGCCTTTCCCAATACTTTCATAACAGATTCTGTACATCCTTAAGCAAGTTCACAACTGTAAGTAGACTTTAAAGCCTACAGAAAGCAAATAGATCCGGTTTAAGCGATTCTGTGAGAAAATCCGTATTGTCAGAGGGAACTAATATTAAGAAATATATCAAGGCCTAGTATTCAAATAAAATCAAGGTTATCTATATAGAAAGGCAGAAGACTCAAAACTATCCATTTTAGCCATTCCTGTGAATCCTCAGTGGAATTCTGACACAGTCCTCAAAGCTAACTTGCCCATTTCTTATTCCCTTTGTTTTGTAAGTGAATGTGTTCCAAGTCTCCTCTCTTTCACTCTGTATTTCTTTATGCACCTTGTTCACTGAATTCTAATACACACAGAAACTCACACGCATAACATTTTTTATGTATGAATTATGGACCCAGGAATTAAAGAATCCCGATTAAGCACTTAGAAGAAGAAAGTGCTGACAAATGGAAGAAACAGGTTTTTTAAATATTCAAACTTGCTGGAAAGAAGAAGATACACAAAAAGTAAATATTAAAAACTTAACTTCCCTGCCTGTTTTCTTACTGACTCCAGCTGTTCAACCTGGGAGATAGGTTGGCAACACAAGAGTGAAGGCAAAATTAATAAGGGATTAGATAAGACATTCCAAAGGTGGATGGGGGCTCATCTTTAAAACATTCTGAAATTCGTCTTATCAGAGTTAGGCTGACGATAAAAGCCCAATCTTCCCCTGTGGGCTCAGCGGCACAAATTTCAAGAGACAAACTCACTTCTGCCTTCTTTACATTCAAACTAAAAAAATAAGAACAAGGTCCTGGAGAAGGTAACATTCGTGCTATATTTTCATTTTAACTGGAATTATATGCCTAATTACAATTCATTTTTGCTATTACTGTAGTTACTACTGTTGTTCTTAATCCTTGGTCGTCTCAAACTCAAACAACTGCAGGTTTCAAGCTGGGCTAATGGTGTCTGCTTTCACCTCTCAGACCTATCCTTTATGCTCTGTCAGAGTGATATTTCTAAATCATAAATCCTGGCCATATACGTGCTTGTTCCCTTGGTGATCTCATCCAGTTTCATAGCGATAAATACTATTTAGGTATTGATGTCACCAATATTTATTTCCTAGCCTGGACCTCTTTCCTGAACTCTAATCATGTATGTCCTACCACCTACTCCATAACTCTCCAAAAGGCCTCCGAAAACTCAAAACAACATGGAACTCTTGGCCTTCCTCTTCAAGTGTGCTTCTCCTGCAGTCTTTCACATTTCAGTTAATTTCAATCCATTCTTCTGACTGCTTAGACCCAAAAGATATGAATCATCTTTGAATAGGGAACTGAGATATAGAAAAGCTAAGTATCATCCCCGGTTTCACAAGTAGCAGAACCAGGAACTGAACACAGCAGTCTGATTCCAGAGTCTACACTATTAACCCCTGTTCATCTGCTCCCTTATCTTATACACCCCGTTGCATGTAATTTGGTACTTTAAATGGCCCCTGTATGACAAATATCAACTGCTAATCTCAGGACAGGTTTGCTAAGTAAAATTAGAGCTCTGAAATCTGGTTCTATGTATTTTGTCATATACAAAGAACTGAAAATTCCCTTTCAGTTTTGGCCCAAAATATTTTCTTTTAAAATTCTCTCTCTCTCACCATATTCTGTCCTTTTGTATTTGGGTATTAGGCTGGACTTTTGAGATGGGACCTCATATGTGTCTGTTATAATAAAGTCTCACTATACATGTTTGAATAAGTTTCTAAACCTCTTGATAGCTACAGTTACGTTGCCAAAAAAGTGTCACTCATGCAACAGATGGTCTAGCAAGTGATGAAATAAAAGAAAAATAAAGAAGTCAATACTTCTTTAGGGCAAAAATCATATCTGTTTTCTTAATATTTGTTTCCCAAAGTGTTCATTACACTTTCACCCTCTGCAGAAATTCGATAAATATGTGTGAATGGCTGGTTGAAGATTTCATGGTTTGGTATACAGTATGGGCAAGGTGCCTTAGAATTCTAGAAGCAGTGTGGCATAGTAGAAAGAATTCTAAATTGAGAAGCAGAAGATAGGATCCGAAGGATAAAGTAGGCAGCGCCTTAATTTATTTGACTTCGGGACAAATGACTGTCACAAAGGTTAGGACTTCAGCGTTTGCCTCTGTAAATTATAGAGACGGTGGGATTAGATGATTTCAAAGGTGTTTTAAGAGAGCCCTGACTGTATAATTTACTTTCACCCAGAAAGTGTAAGCATGGGGCATTTCCATTTGGGTTAGGCCTATTTGATGGAAGGAAATCAGGAACTCAGCATCAGCATCTATCACATATAAACACTTTCAATTGCACATTATTTCTTTTAGATCCCTTGTCAGTACTGTGAGGTGGATGATATTATCTTCATTTACAGATAAGGAGGCTGAGTTTCAGGGAGGTTGCCCGGGTTATCATGCCTAGTAAGTGGCAGAGCTGGGATTAGAATCATAGATTAAATGGCTGGCGAATCCTTAGCCTTTGTACTGGACCAAAGGGCCTCCCTTAAGACTCCATTACTAGTGACACCTGTAAAAAGGCAGTAACGGGTTACTGTAGAAGACAGCCTCATTTCTTGAATACCAGATTCATCCAACTCCAGCAGAGAGCACTAAGATCAGCTGAAGAATATTCCAGTCACATAAAGCACCAATTAATTAGAAAAACCAGGTCATTAACTAACTGCATGCTCCCATTCTGTTTTCAATAATTGTAATCTGTCCAATAAATCAGCTGCTCTATATTAAGGACAATGCAAAGCATGTTCAGTAATAGGCTTGTCTTCCATTAGGGAACTAATGTGGAGTTTTATTGGAATTCCAGAAGAAACCAAGTAGGCATTATTAGTGTTCGCTTCATTGCACAGATTACATGGTGCCTTGATTCTGCTGCTGACAAGCAATAAATTGCTAAGTCGTGTGTGGTGTATTAAAATATGTTTTATCTACTATTAGTTCCATGAAGAACATTATTGTCCACCCCCATCCAAACCCTAACCCCCTTGGATGATATGTGGGGACTCAGAGGCCTAAAATAGTTACAGATCATAAGCCATAACAATGAACTTAAAAGAGACTAAACATATCTTTTCCTGGAATTTGTTTATTTCCTTTTTTTTTTTTTTTTCCCATTAAGAGCTCTGCATTGGACCACATTTATGTTAAAAAAGATTCAACTTGGATTTTAACTGCAAAAATTATGCTATTTACTTTCTTGGTGATAGGGCATTAAATTAGTGCTCAGATTATTTTTTTGTTCTCTTCTCTAGATGTTTCAGCAAAACTACTATTATACTTGTTATGATCCCTTTGTGGGACAAGAATAGTTGTAAAGAGTTGGAAAGTTGAAAGTTTGACTAAGTAGATAGCTGCCTAAAGTTGAAATGATACAACCAGAAGCTCTGCTAGGAGAACCTAAAAAGAATAAAATTAAGGATAAAGTGCCACTGGTCCATTGCAAAGCCAGTGCAAAGCATACCTGGCTTCTGAAAAGTTAAGAACTAAAGTGATGCTAAATAGCCATAACTCTCTTGGCTTACATTTTTGGAAAACTTTAGCCCTTCCTTTCTCAATGTCATGGAATCTATAATGTATATTTTATTGGTCACATTATGTGTGTATCTTCTGCAAGTTTTCTTCATAATCTTTTAAAAATCAATAGGCAAAGTATAAATGAGAACAGAAATGTCCTACCTAGCAAAACACTTAATAAGTGTTTTGTTTAGTTTTGTTTTGTTTCCTCATAACTTGTGGTCCCAGCTGTTGTGAAGACCATGATGAAAAGGAGTTAGAGGAAATACTGGGAGAAAGCACAACACAGGGACAAAAGGAGGTAGTCCAAAGATGGGGCTGTTCTATATGCTCCAGACTCTTTCCTTTCCCTCCCAGCCAAAGACATTGGCCCTACCTCCATGTTTACTCCTGCAGGTGGTAGAATGTAGTTATTTCTCTGGAAAGAACTTCTATTGAGGAAATTGAAAGCCCAGCATGACTGAAACATAGAGGATGAATTGTATGTGACACCTGACACAGGATGAAGCTGGTGTTCAGTAACTGTGGTGCTCCTCACAAGTAGTTTACTCTTAAGCAGATACCTGGAGTTTCACAGACTCTTCTGTCTTGCAAGTCCTTGCTGTTCCTATTTTCATTCAATTCTGTGAGCCAACTTATATCCTTCTGATGACTTCTTGTTTCCTCTTGCATGCCAGAGTAGATTTCTGTTGCTTACAATCAAAGAGCCCTGACTGTTACAGGCACTTCTCTATCCATATCTTGCTTGCCTGCTTAGTGACATTTAACAAAGTCCCTACTTCTTAAGGGACTGTTTAAAGGACTGTTGTTTCCTGGTTTTCTTCCTGTCTTTCTGATTGCTTCTTTTCAGGATCCTTTTCTGCCTTCTTTCCTTTATTGATCTTCTAAATAGAATTGCCCCACATCCCAAGACTAAATCTTCCTCTCCTCAGTCATTCTCAGTGGTTGAGAACATGGACCACAGAGGCAGAGTACTTGAGTTAAAATCCTTGTCCTGCCCTCCTAGCTGTATGATCTTAGGAAAGTTATTTTATATAAGTTGTTTTTAAAAGTTGCCTATATCTCTATGGTACATTACATGTTCAGTTCTGAGCCTCAGGGTTCTTTTTTTTAATTAAAAAATACCTATTTCATAGGAATGTTAAGAGAAAAAAAGGAGGTAATTATACCTAATGTGCTCAATACGTGCTATTTTTATTGTAATTTTTAGTAATCCTCCATTCTCATGGAGTTACATACTATCTATATGCTAATGACTTAAATTTCTATCTTCAGCCCCAAACACTTTTCTTAGCTCTAGAATCATATATCCAACTACTGGAATTTATCAAATATTACAAGCTCCATAGCTCCTACCACTCCCTTTCCCACTCAAATTTTCTCTCCCAATTTTCCACATTTCTGTGCTTACTTTCATGTGTCACCTGGGCTAGGTTAGGTGCCCAGTTGTTTGGTTGAGCAAGCACTGACCTGACTGTTACTGTGAGGGTATTTCATAGATCGATTTACATCTATAATCAATTGATTGCATCTATGGCTGATTGCATCTATGGCTGATTACATCTATAATCAACAAAGAAGATTGCCCTCAGCAATGTGGGGAGTCTCCTCATCCAATCAGTTGGATGTTCTAAAAGCAAGAATGGAGTGTTTAAGTAATTAGAAAGAAGAATTTCCACTGCACATTCGGTCAGTTTGCCCAGTCTTCACAATCACCTGCAGTGAAATTTCCAGCTTGCAGCTTGCTCTATGGAGTTCAAACTTGTCAGACCCTGTGGTCATGTGAGCCAATTCCTCAAGATAAATATGTATCATGTTGCTTTTGTTTCTCTAGAGAGCTCTAATGAATACAGAAATACAGCATCTTAGTAAATATGTTCCAATACCTGCTCATCTGCTTGCTTAAGTCTTGGAATCATCCATATTATCTCTCCCTCCCTCATCACCACATTCAATCTATATTAAAATTCTACCATTTTTATTTATAAAACAAAAATCAAGTCCTTTCACTTCTTTACATTTCAACTATCACAATTTTTAGTCTAATCCACCATCATATCTTGACTACTCGACTACAGTATCTTCCTGTGCGCTCTCTTTCTTCATTCTTCCTCCTTGACCAAAGCTGTTGTCTGTCAAATGGTGCTGTTTAAAACCATATGTCATACCACTCCCCAACTTAAATGCTTTCAGTGGCTTTCCATTGTACTTTGAATCAAATCTTGCTTTTACAAGTCTTTCCTTGACTTACTCCATGCTTACCTGGCTGGTCTCATATCACTCTCTCCCTCAGCAACAATGATTCAGTCAATTAACCTCCACCAGTTCCTTGGACTTAATAGACTCTTTACTGCCTTAGGGTTTTCACACTTGGCCACATCTTCAACTTGGAATAATTGGAAATGATGCACTTTTCATGGCTGGTTCTCTGTTCAGACCTGGCATACGAAACCTTGACTTGGAAAAGGTCTTCTCTAGGTCTCCTTTCACCCATTCCTCTCTCTCACTGAGCCCTGTTACTTTTATTGCAAGTACCACAATTGACACTTAATTATTTCTTTGCTTATTTGTTAATCTTTTACTTCCTCCATTAGACTGTAGTTTCTATGAGTTGCAAACAATTCTTTTTATTCATCAGTATGCATCCAACACTAGCAAAGTCCCTGCTATATATAACTATTCAAAAATAGTTGAGGCTCACTATGTATTTGTAGACTGGATTAACAACCAGGGGGAGCTTGAGATAAAAAGTTTAGACTCAAAATTTTATGGGAGTTTCAATATCATACATTAAGCATAATTTTTTAAAATATGTATAGAGAAGGAAGTGACTGCTTCTATCTCATTTTCCTTTGACAAATTTCTGTTCCTTTGTATTTCCTTCGAGTTAAATTAATCAACATAGATTTAAGAGGATTTACTGTTGCATACCCTCAACTCAAATGTAGCATTGAAAAGTTTTGGCAACTTATTTTATTTTAATGAAGATTGGAATGCCTGCCAGGATCACTAGAATAATTGCCAGTGAGGCTTATATCAATGAAGACATTTAAATAGGAATTGTAAAAACCAGAAAATGATCTGATTTTATGGGGTATGTTCACTGCCAGAAACTTATAGTGATGGATTATGCTTCAGATTTGTTTTTAGTTTTAGCTACAAAACATCTAAAATTCAAAGCAGTCTTTTTAAGGGACATGAACTGAATTTGAAAAATTATTTTTTAGTCTCCTAATAATATATTTTGGTGAACCAATTAGTTCTTCCAAAATGAATGAGAAGTAGTAATGGTGCTAAGCTTGCTTCACAGCAGTTTCACATCTACCCTGTGCTTGCATATTGAGATGTGAAGACTGGGTTCCATGTACAACAAATTGCATTAACAAACCTCCTTGGATGAAACTGCTTTTGAACTTGTTATGTATTCAATTCTGAAGTACGGTGCTAAGGAAAGTAGGGAACCTTAAAGCATTCAGAAAATAGAGACTTAATTTTTATAAAAAATGATGACCCGTCAAGCAGCATTTGAGTTTGAAGTACTGGTTGACAGATTGCGCCCAGACTGAAAGTTTTGTCTTAGGAAGATTAGCTGAAATTTAGGAAACCTTCAGGAATATTCACCAGAAATATTCAGTAGAAGGAGACTTTAATGACTATATTAGTGTGCTCATTGTCCCCCCAAAACCAATTTCTCCTATTACAGATATGTACTGCTATTTATTTAGAGACTGCATTTCCAAGCTTCTCTTGGAGATGGGTCATCCATTTGACTAAATATGAACCAATGGGATGTGAGAGAAATTTATGTATATAACCTTCGGAGAACGGCTAAATTAAGTCTCCTACCCCTGGACTATGGCTCTTTTACTTCCCCTCAGAGCATGAACATGATAGTGGCCTAGTTTAAACAATACAGATGGGACCAGCATCCTAGCCAAAGAACAGCAGGGAAATGTGTTGGAAGGTACCTGGGTCCCTGAATGTCCTCATGAAGCAGAACTGTCCCATTAGCAAGGAACAACCTACCTGTGACTAGAGAGAAAAATAAAATTTGACCTTATTTGCAGGATCTTTATGGATGAATGGATAAATTACCTTGAGATCTTTAGAAATGCTATCAAAATTTTGCTTGATGTAAGGGCTGTTTTAATGTTATGAATTTTTTATATGTTGTTTTTTTAAAAATTGCCTACATCTTGGTGGTACACTACATGTTTAAAAGCATCACAAATTATGCTCACTTTTGATTTTTCACAAAATCCCAGTGAGGATGTCATTACTAGAAAAACTGGGTCAGTTTCTCCAGGAATTCCAGGAGCAATAAAATAAAACCAAAATAAAGTGCACAATTTCCTATTTTGTCCTTAGTCAAATCTTAATAGAGCTAGGAACTAATCTGTGCTTTTTGCCATTTCTTGTGGGTGGGCTCTGTTACATACAATGTGAAGCAATGTTTGGGAGTGGGGCAAAGAAATTTTAAGAGCTTCTAGACAGTAACACAATTCAAACTAGCATCATGATAACAATAATAATGATAACTAGTAAGAATAATGGCTACATTTTATTGAGCATTATCATGGAACAGATTCTACGTTCTGCATTTTATATCCATTATCTTTTGCAAAGTATCTGTAAGATATTATTGAGCCTAATTTGCTGTTGAAAATAATGAGGTCTAAAGAGGTGAACTATTGTATCCAAGGGCAGCCAGTCATACTACCATTTTTCCCTGATAAGAATGCCTCACTCTGCCTAATCTGTAGTTTATCTGTAGTTAATGCTGAACATTTGCTTTCCTTCTGGGGGTCTGGAATTTTGGTGAGTGCTAGACAGAAGTGTCTACATGTAATGAGTTCCCTGTAAAACCCCTGGGTGGTGAATCTCTAATGAACTTCCCTTATGGACAACACTTCACATGTGTTGTCACAACTCGTTGCTGAAGAAATTAAGTGCATTTTACAAACCAAAAGATAAGCCACCTGCTCAAGGCAGGAAACCACAGCTACAAGGTTTGAATCCACATATATCCACAGAAACACTTTGGCTAGGCCAGTCCTAAGAGATCAGAAGGCCAATCATGTTTGTCTGCTTAGACTTATAGGCAACCTTCTCCACAGAAAGCCCTGCTTCTTGGAAGTCTGACAGAAAACTCTACTTTGGCAAAGGAAATAACATTTTAACTCTGTTCACATACCTTGATTCTAAAGTGCATGAGTAATACTTTGCACTTCTGAGTCTTTAAAGAGCTGAACAAAACCAATTATTACTCAACCCGTTCATGATTGGAAGGGAAGATCTTAATCCCTAATTTGCTGACAGGGAGACAGAAGTTTCCAGGGATGAAGTGACTTACTGAAGGCCACACAATCAGTCTGTGGATGCCTCAAGAATAGCTCTGAAGGTTCGTGACAAAAAAGCATTTGCCTTACACAATTAGTAGCTTATTCTTCTACCTTAACCACTATAATCCCACTCTTTCCCATACATGTGCCAAACTCTTCCTCTCACTTTCCTCACCACAAAGGGGGACTTGTTGTGTTTCTTATGTAAATGTACTCTGTCAAAAATGTAGATACCTTGAATTTTGTCCTCAGTTCCCTTCTTCTGTTTCTTAAAGGTCTTAGTGCAGAAGTTCTCAAACACATTGAATGGAGTAGAAAAGCCCCATCAAAGAACTCTCATCTCATGCTGGTTTCTTTGGCCACAACATCAGAACTGCTGTAGGAATCAATGAAGAGTTTGGTGCTGTTTTTGGTAAAATCCCCAAGGAGACGGAAAAACACCAAGGGTGGGGATGAACTGGGTTTGTGCTGTGACTTCAAACCAAATTCAGCTGTTCACTCCTTGGGGTTGCTGCTGCTTCACAAACAACACTGTGAGGAACACTCTCCAAAGTCATTCCTAAAGAGTCATGTGCTTTTTAATCTCCTCCCCTTGAGAGCTGCAAGAAACTGTCAAGTGCTTCTGTTCCACAGAATAGGGCAAGGATGATTGGATGAGATACCAAGCCCATTGTCAAGTTATATTACATAAGACTTTCTTTCTTTGAAGAAGTAAGCTGCCATGCCAGGAGAGGGCCTGGGAGAGCGCCATGTGGCAGGGAACTACAGGTGGGCTTTAGATGCTGAGTGACACCTGCTGATGGCCAGCAAGAAAGTGGGTCTCAGCTGTACAACCACAAAGAAATGAATTCTGCCAACAAGCCGGTGAGGTTGGAAGATGACCCGGGATCCAGAAAGAAATGCAGACTGTCTGACTTCTTGGTTGCAGCCATGTGAGAGCCTGAGCAGAGGACCTGGGTGAGCAATGTTTAGATTCCTGACCCAGTGAAACTGTGTGATAATGAATGTATGTTGTTTTAAGCCACTAACCCTGTGGTAATTTGTTACACAGCAATAGAAAATTAGTACAAACACTTCTCATTCTTAGCGTTTTCAGTTAAAAGGGATATTAACAAGTATTAAAGTGATACCTTAAGGATATACTTGAGTTCTAATTGATAACTTTGACCTATTATAATTCAAAGCAGTGAAAGAGAAGGAAGTATGGAAAGATTCTGCAGAGGATGGAGCTAAGTGTCCAAAGCATATAGGTCCAACTACTCTACTCTCAACAATCTCTTATCTGGTAGGTGATACTGTTCCTAAAATAGGAACAAATGCTTTAAATTATTAATTAATATGTAGAAATGTCAAAGAGGAACCACCATATTATAAACTTAACCCCACAAAGACCATTCATGACTACCGAAAATTGGACTGAAGTTCCTTTTGGTTTTGATAGAGAGCAGCAAAGCAAGATTGTGAATCAAGCATATAGATATTTGTATGAACTTCTATATTAGGGGTTCTCAAATATGATTTTCTGTTAGCTGTCTATTATAATGTGAAATTTAAAAAGTAAAAAATAAGTTCAAAATTAAGGAAAAAGATAACTGAGCATCACCCCCGACTTAACTGAGGCACAATCTTCATAGGTAACACCTGTTACCTCATGAAGTTCCAGTGTACCCAGTCTATTCATTGGTAGCACTTGTATCTCATATACTTGGTTGAGTGTTTCTCAATCTTGGCTGTACCTTGGAATCACCTGGAGAGCTTTATAAATCTTGACACCTAATCTAAATCCCAGAGCATTTATATCAGAATCACCACGGTACCCAACATTAGCAGTCTTCAAAGCTCCCCAGGTAATTCCTGGGTGCAGTCAAGTTTGAGATTGCTGATATATAGATAATACTTTCTATGTCTCTGTATCCTTTCTAATATTTAGTTATCTCAATTCCCAAATCACTTCCTAGAAGGTATATAGGCCAATAATGACTGCCCCACTTTGATGAGATGCAAAACTGAGGTTGACCAGTTGGGCGTCACAATACAATAGCTCCTTAATGTTGAACTTCATGTTTATTATCTTATCTTTTCAAAACAACCTGCATTGTAGTTATCATTATCCCAAAATGCCCAAACAAGTAAGGTATGAACCCTAGTCTGAGTGACACCAAAGCTGACTGATGATTTCTACACTAGACTGGTGATTCTCAGAGTGTGGTGGTTCTCAGACCAGCAGAATCATTCTCACTTGAGAATCTGTAAGAAATGCAAATTCTCTGCCTCAATCCCAGACCTACTAAGTCATAAACTTTGAAGTTGGTGCCTAACAATCTGTGACTTAAGAAGTTTCTTGGTGTGATTCTGATACATGCTAAAGGTTGGGAAACACTGTACTATATTCTTCTCCATCTCTTTCCACTGCCCACTTTTGGAAACTTAGTTCAGCATGTGGCAAGAGAGATAAAAATATGGGGACAGCTCAGTTGGGCAAGACAGGCTGTGGGGCTAAGAAATTTTCCCTATCTTCCCCTTTTCCCATTCCCCACTAATATTAATAACCTGTGTTCAAAATGAAGGGGAACACTATCAGGAATATGGTTTGGGAAAAATTTGGAGGATTCTGGTAATCTTTACTTGCAGGGTGCCTGGAAGTGAGCCACTTTCATAGAAGCGTGACTGTTTTAAGATGCTGATGAATGGTTTCTCCTTTCAAACAAAATATGGAGAGTTTTAAAAGGTTTACCTCAAAATGAATATCCCAACTGTTTCCAGGGAAATGACATTTTGATCTTAAGGGCTGTGAGATAATTGGTGTTCAGGAAATCATGAGTAGCTGGTTTGCTTTCTCTGATGCTGAGCTAGTTCAGATTGCTGACCCAGTTTAATGTTTCCCTTGCTATATTTTAGGACACATTTATTAGAGTTGTACATTTGACTAGAGGGAAATAAACATAAAAATAAAAAGGCCGCTGTGGTTTAATTTATCATTGACATTGATTAATAATTTTGAGGTTCTTTCTTTTAAAAAAGTATATAAAAATATACTTTCAGCACCATCAGGTCTAATGCAAACTTATCCCATTGAAAAAAGAAAGAAGAAAGCAGCAAAGAGAGAAGAGAAAAAAGAGTGAAGAGGAAGGAAGAGAAAGAGCTGAAAGAAGGCAGTCAAGAACTGATGGGGGAAGAGACAGAGGATGTAAAAAAGGAGAGAGAGAGAGGAGAGAATGAAGAAATAGAGAACAGATCAGAAGGGTATGAAAAAGGGAAAGAAAAGAGGTCAGGAAAAAAGAAGAAGGGGAGAAAAGAAAATGAGGGCACAAGTAGGAAAATAAAAAGGAAAGGACAAAAAAAAAGTAATGAATGCAGACATCAGAGCCTGGGCAATTTATTGTGAAGTGCCACTTGTACAAGACACACTGTGGAGATGTGGCTCCAAGGTTAATGATGGCAGTCATCATGAATCCAATTTGCAATACATGGGGGGAAAGGCAGCCAGACTCCAAATGGAGAGACTCTACAGTGATGGCGACTGAACAGTAACAGAACAGCAGTTGAGGAACACAGGATGCTGGGAGGCTGGATTACGTCTTTTCCTTTATCTGAGAACTATTTTGTTTCTGATGCACAATCCAATGTTAAAAATAAAATTCTTATTACAAGATCTCTGATGTAGAGCAAAGAAGTTTAAATGTTCAAATGCACACATTAACCGGTTTATCCTGTGATTAGCCTTCTCTTGGTATTTACTTTTGGCCAAGACTTGTTCCTTTGCTCCTCCTCTCCTTCCCTATTCCTTTTGCTCAGTGGTTTTCTACTGCCAGCGGCAGTTACAGCTGTTTCACTTTAAGGGCTTGTTCTCTGTGAAGCCTGCAAACCCTTTGTAGAGTAGGTATAACTGATATTGCTCCAAATTAGTTTTCAAAAACTACATTCCTTTTATGTATATTTATTTATATGTCATCTGAGTAGACTACACAGCCAGATTCCTTTTAATAAGAGTCCTGTCTGTGTGTGGGAAGGTGAGTGCTCCATTTACATCCATTTATACTCCCATTTACATCCCCCCATCCCACTCACAACAATGCCTGGGTATTTTTGGCAGGTGGCCAAGTTTCAGAGGAGGAAGGGAACTGTTCTGCATAATGGGGGTAGAAAACTTTAGAAATCTCAGGACAAGGAGAGGGCTGAGGAGAAGAAACAGGATAGGCAATATCCCATAGAGTCAGAAATGGTGGAAGACAGTGTCCTAAGTACCTGATGAAACCTTACAAAAATTTTCTGAAAAGTCAACTAGAGTTACAAATTCTCTAAGTCAATTTTTTTAGTGGGAACCAAAGAAGAGGCTGTTTTTTCTTCTGCTCTATGTGAGGTTGGACAGAGGCAGTGTTCGAGGTAGTCAGATTTGAAGAGGCTGGAATTAGGAGAAGTCTTTGTATGCTATAGACTTCTCCAGGCTAGGAAATTGGGGATTTTAGGGGATGATCTTGGGAAAGGATCAGAGCCATTTCATCTGGATCTCATGGGTTTTGGGGGATTGAATCAGATCCTGCACAGAAGACACGTTCACGTCCTAACCCCCAGCCCTGTGGATGGATGTGAGCCCATTTGTAAATAGGACCTTTGAAGATGTAATTATCAGTTAATAGAAGATCCTATTTGGAAGAGGGCAAATTGTATCGAGGGGGCCTTATTCCGCATGACTGGAGTCCTTATACAGCTGAGGAAATTCAGACATGGTCAAGTAGAAGCTGTAAGTCAGTAGAAGCCAGTAGACTGTGGAACCCAGAAGAGCGAGTTCTCCATGTGGCAGAGGATTTCCAGAACATCACACGGCCTCTGGGAGAAAGCAAACCTGCCAATGCCATGATGTTGAACTTCTAGCCTCCAAACCATGAGACAATAAATTTCTGTTGTTTAAGCCAACTGATTGTGTTGTATTTTTCATAGCAGCCCCAGCAAACTGAGACACGGGGCAACTGCTATGGATCACACACATAGAAGAACATAATAAATGTGGTAATGTTTATGACATTTGATATGGAGATTATGCTATGTCTAAGGATGACTTGTTCTCAAATAGATTCATAACAAGTGTTCTCTCCCCATTCAGATTGTAAGCTCCTTGAGGACAGCGAGCATGTCTTCTTAAGCGTTTGATTAACTCATGGCACCTAGCTTAATACTGAACACATACCATTCATTTAGTAAGAGTATGTGCTTGATAGATTGTTCTGGATTCACTCACTGTCTCTCACCCTATGCATGGGCAATCATTCCTTTTGAAGATGATTAACCCGGAAGAGAGGAACGTATGTGCACATATATCACAGAGAACCTGATTCAGGCACTACCTACAGACACTGTGGTTTAGAGTCATTGGCATCATGGTCTTATAAAGACTATAAAATGTATAGTGACTTTTCTCCAATGCCAGGAATAATGCCCCAATTCATGTTCAAGGACCTTATCCCAAGCTCCTGACTACAGTTCAGAAATGAAATTTGGAGCTTATTGAAATGTCATTATAGCTGAAAAAGAAAAAAAACAAAACAAAACAAAACAAAAAAACTCAACTAATAAATGAATCTAGTAAATACTTTGAGACCACCTGTCCTTGTTTAATGTGCAATTACCTTGTGCCAGCAGATGAGTCCCAAAGTAAATCAATATCCAAATGGACATCAATTATATTTATTTTTAGGAAAGATAGATGTGAAATGCACATTTGATGGGGATCTCACAGCACAGTATGTTTTCCCTCTTTATTTCCCATTTCTCAACTCCTCTGAGGACAGTGTGCCAATAAAGTCAAAAAGAAAGTTCTTACATTCTTAAATCCTCTGTAAAGAATCTGAAGCTCCTTCTTGGTAAATTTACTCTGGGCTTCCAGCAGCTCAAGAGCCTCAGGCCGATGCCTGACAGTGGCCATTTCCAACTCATCTTCCACGCTATCTGTGGAGAAAAACCAAAAAGAGTCCTAAGAACAGTGACTGCTTACCAATGCTTATACACACCAACTGAGGAAAACGGGGTGCAACGTTTAATAGATGTCTGTGACTTTTTCACAGAGGAAGGATTTTCACGCTGGCAAGAATGGTCTTTATATTTCCTAGATTTTACGGTATTAAGGAACAATAATTTCCTTCACGTATTATAGTCATTAGTATAGACATCAAAATTTTGGCATTTTTAAAGTATAGTTTTCTTTTCCTTTTTTAGAGAAGTTGTGTGTTTACAGAACAATCATGCATAAAATACAGGATTCCCACATACCACCCTATTATTAACACCGTGCATTGGTGTGGAACATTTGTTACAATTGATAGTATATTTTTATAATTGTGCTAGTAACTACAGTTCATGATTTAATTTAGGGTTCACTGTTGTAGTGTAGTTCCATGGATTATTTTTTTAAATTTGTATTCTGTTATCAAATATACAATCTAACATTTCCCCTTTTAGTTGCATTCATATATATAGTTCAGTGCTGTTAATGTTGGAATTACCAACAACCTTAAAACCTGGAATTTATTTACATATTCCAAGCACTAATTATAAAAAGGAAATTGTAGTTTAATGACAATTAGTCCCATGCTATGTACCATGCAACTATCAGAAAGGACTCTGCTAATGCTCTCAGAGGAGTCAGCTGGAATCAAATATTTCACCTGAGACCTCAAACGAGAGGGTCAGATCAGGCCCTGAAATGGGTAAAGTAACTAGTCACCATTTTGACTAACGTAAACCAGCCTTCATTTGTGCATGCTGGATGGACTAAGGCCTAGGAGAACCTTGGCTGTGTTTTACAGTCAAGGGAGCCCATAACTATAAATGAGTTCTAAAATATTGTACTTTGCTTTAAGAATTATATGCACACTGAAATTTCTCAAAGACGCATTATGCAAAAAGTATTTTGTGTCCATATAATTTCGGAAATACTGTAAGCTATAACCTACTTTTGGAGCAAAACATGGGGATATAAAGGTTTTGAGAAGCCCTGCAGCAAAGCATCCTATTGAACTTTGTTTAACCCAATGGACTCAAATTGTATCTGTGGAATGTACTCACCTGGCCCTCTTCAATAACAGCTGGTAACATCTACACATTTGCTCCAAGATCATGCAGACACAACTTTGGGAGGTCTTGGGGATATAATAGGATCTGGGCACTTGGGTCTCAAAGGACAATGTTCTTCAGTGTGATTTCTTTGCAGTGGGACCCGATGGAGGCCCAAAGGAAACCTGCCTGCTATAGTCAAGTCTACCTCTGTGAGGAACTCAGCAAGAATTAGGATAACCAGATCCAGTACTGAAGCCATGGTCTTCTTCCATTTGTACCTCTTTCCTTTGATTACAGATTCCTGACTCAAAGAGAAGACACCAAAGGAAAAGAGCTACTTCTCAATTTCTCTGGCCCCAGGGACACCAGAACCCCTAACACCACAACCCATGGGTCAGTTGGAAATGTAGTCATTTTAATTAAAAGTCACACCATTTATGACACTAATAATGCTGTCCCTCCCTAACATCTGTACTTATCTACCGTCCTGACTCCTTGAGGGCATTGAAGGGTCACTGCTCTTACTTTGCAGGGAAGAGAAAGTAAGTAGAACTCTAATCTTATCATCTGCTAGTCACTGTCTTCAAAGAGTTTGCAAAATGCAGATAATGATGGTGAAACAAATACATGGACTGGTGAATGTTTGTCAAAATGGGTAACGGGAGATAAAAGCAAACATTTATTTTGTGATTTTCATATTATAGTAATTTATTTGAGAAGAGTGAAATGGAAAAGCTGCAGAATCGCTGTGGGTGGATAAAAATAATAGGAAGGGACATGAAAAGATGTGCAGGCGAAGCATAAAGTCTGAGCTAACAAGGATAAAATTGATGAGGAAGGAAGTGGAGTGTGCATCTAAGGAATGTGGAAATGGCTAAAAGTAGGAATTAACAAGTCAACCTCAGGCTGGGCTTCATGGGGAAAATCAAAAGAGCCGAAATGAGGCCCCTTCAATTTTCTCCTCAGTTTATTCTGAATGAATGGGTTGATCCCACTCAATGGATCCTGAAATAGCAAGGATGAAGGAAGGTAGTTAGTTCTCCATAAGATTGTTGTTGATCCAATGAATTGTCTATGTTGTAGTTATTGCAATTGCAAGTGCAGAAATAAATGCCATGGAACAGATCTGAGTTAGGTAGATATTAACAAATTGAAAGGCTCTGCTTTCTTGATAGATGGCCCGATGTAAGCTCCTTTTGAATCATTTACAGTCCAGTTCCCTCAGCTTGAAATGTCCCTCTTGCCCTTTACCACCTGTGGGATATGTAAGTATTTTTCATGATCCAATTTAAATAACACACCTCCTCTCTGAAGCCTTTCTGGATTGCCCCACTTTGCAGAATTGGTGCCTCCCTAGTCTGAGTTTTGAAGACTACCTTTTATATGGTGATGTGTTTATGTTTGCCTTCTCTGCTGCGAGTTCTTTGAGGATAGGAACAATGTCCTACATATCTGTATATCCTCTGAACCTAACATGGATTCTGTTGCCCCATAGTGAATCAAGAGTTATTTGGTGAGTGAGTGAATGAATAAATAAAAAAGTGAATATTTATTCACTGCTGCTACCTTTGAAAGACCATCTACTAAAACATTTCAATTCCTACAGCTGACTTGCAGGGGAATACATCTCTAACGTTGGATTGAGGACCTCAAATTATTGGTGGGCCTCAAACATCCTGTTTAGAATCATTGTGTTCTCAACTCACTGGTCTAAAAAAGACAGTGTAGGCAAAAGTAAAGACAATTTTAATCAGATTTTCTGAGCAGTCTTTCAATCACAGCATAACTTCCTTTAGACCTGTTGACCCTTCCACCGGAGGGAAACAAAACAGCACTAACTCCTTCACTTCGTACACATAGCAATCTGACTCACACTACCCACAGTGCTTCCTCCCTGAGTGGCAGCAGTCTGAGACAAAAGGCCCAGTGCCTGAGGCTTAGCATGATTGAGTTAAGTGTGTGGATAGGGTACTCATCACATTCAATATTCAAAGACAACCACACTTGAAGCATCTGCCTGTGGGCTCTTGTTTTCCTAGCTGACTGGCATCTTCCTTCTTAATGACTCCTACCTGCCAAAGGGTTGTTTCTATTTGCTGGGAGGCTGACAGGCTCTGATAATGTACCTGAAATTATCAGCACTCATCAGCACAGGAAAGATTTAAAAAAGAAATACACCACATAGGACTGTGAAATTCACATTGTGACTCAGCCATCATTTAAGAGCATGCATTTAGGGGTATTTTAATACACTGCCTCATATTTATTGAGTTCCAGTTATATGCCAAGAGATGGGCTAGGTACTTAAAAGACGTAATTCTAATCCTCACAATAATCCCATGATCAGATGTAATTATCCACTTTGCACATAAATGGAAACTGCATCTCATAGAGGGGAAGACGTTTGTGGCCAGATGTCACATAGAAGGAAAGATAGGGACGAAACTCACTCCTAAAGACACCAACATTTATTTTTTTCCACTTCACCACGCTCTTTCTCAATAACAGCAGAACTAACAACGATAAAATCACTGGCAACCTCGATCCTCTCCTTCACTGTCAAACCTCTCAGAAGAGTTGACTATATTCACTGGGTCCCTCTTACTTTCCACAGTCTGATTTCTGTCCCCATCAAAACACGTTGGTTTGAGGTCACTAAAGCTTCATGCTACAAATCCAATGGGCATTCTTCAGCCATCACCATATTTTACTTCTCAGTGTATGTCAACACCATTAATCACTCATACTTTAAAACATTTGCTTTCTTTGACTTGCTCCTATGGTGCAGCACAGATACTTTTCCTCCTCTTCTCTGACCACTCTTCCATACAGCTCTTAAATATTGGATGTCTTTAAGGTTAATTCTGTGAAAATGGATAGTTAATGACTGTATTAACCATCTTGATTTGCTCAAGTGCCCAAATTATCCAGGGGAGGATCAAGTCAACTGGGAGTCCAATGAAGCAGCTCCAGTTTGACATACCCATGATCTTTTGAATGTCCAGGACATTTTTGCAGCTACAGCAACTGCAAGTCTCCCAGAAAGAACCAGTTTAAGCTAATTACAGAAAAATCCACTGGCTAACATCCTGCCTCTGTGGTACTGAACTGGCTAACCATCTCTAAAGACAGTCCCACTGACAAACATCCTGGCCCACTGTCCTCAAAGACAGTCCAATGGAAACTACCCCTAACAATGCTTTACTCCCTCCCCAGGCAACAAGGCAGCCCAAGTCCCAGACGACCCATATAAGTCGCTCTCTAAACCCCAACTCCAGAGCAGGTGCTTCTTCCTGGTTCTGCTCCACGTGCATGTTTGCTCTTGCTCAATAAAACCTCATTCTTGTCTTTGCAGCAAGTCTTCTGGTTATTTCTTTCCTTGACAATTCTAACCCTTGACCTCTAACTCTGTGCCCTGTCCCTATATGCTGTCATTCACAGCCATCCAATCAGTGACCACCAAATGCCACCTTTATTCAAATGATCAACAGCAATAATAAGAGCAGATCTTGTTTTTCACAGGGTTTACCCAGCAAGTGTTGGGCTCTTTGCTAGACAAAAAACATGATTTAATTTTCACAGTATCCTTCAAGTGAGGGATTATCATCCCCATTTTACAGATGAGGAAACTGAGGCTTGGAGTGTCTAAGTAACTTGCACAAGTTTGAATGGCTCCTTATTAAAGAAGCAGGTAGATGTCTTTAGCACTCTAAAGCCCAGATTTTTAAGCACTATGCTGAGACTGCTAATAAAACCATCACTATATAAAGAGCATTTACTTTAAGCCTGGCTATGTGTTATCTCATTTTGCTACTGTCAAAAATCTGGTGAAAAGCCTATTATTCCCCTAGTTTTACAAGGGATAGACTGGAACTTACAGAGCTTAAAAACCTACTCAAAGTCACACAGTTAGTAAAATGCAGAGTTGGAATTTAATTTTTGGCTTTTTGATACCAAAGATCATGCCCTTTATGCTATTTTAAGGGATGATAGCAGTTATATTTTTTGGTCCCAAATCCTGGAAGATAAAAGATTTTAAGCCAGAAGTCATTTGGGCACTGAACCCCTAATTCCTCACTTTCCCTCTTGGAGAAAGTTCTTAGGTGCCTTGAGTAGATCACCAAAATGGTAGACCACACTGAACTAATTAGAAGCCCATGGTAGAATAATGTTCGGCAGTGATGGAAACTCAGAGCTGGGAGGATTGCAAAAGTTTCTTTGCTTTTCTGTATTTTACCATAGAGAAATTTAGGTTTAGAGGCTGATGGCTTTTTGTGGAAATAAAACCCAAATAAGCTGGAACTCTAGCCTCCGGAATCTCCCTCCAGGCCTTTGTCACTTTGAGGGCGTCTGGCTCCGGAGCTAATTCAAATGCTACATTTGCATTCTGAGACAAGCTGAATACAAATAGCATTTTAATTCATCTATCCTCTGACAGGCTTCCTTTTAATCAGACTATCAGACAACAAATTCCCGGACATCCTTTAGCTTCCGAGCTGAGCTGTCTCTTCTTACGTTCCTTTGTTCCTTAGACTTAGGTCTCTCAGCGCCAAAGCAATCCTGTGTAGAGTCAACAGTCTCCTTAGGCCATGAAAAAATTGGGCTAGAAATTGGAATTCAAATCACCTGGGAACAAAAGAATGACTTTTTAAAAATAGGCACCTTTCTCCCCTTACTCACAACTTCTCTTAAAACACAGTAGAAACTTATTACAGCACAACGCCTCATTATGCACATCTGACTATCGAAGGTCCAGCCATACCTTCTAGAACACAACTACAGAATGCCCTGCTTTACAAACAAATATGACTCTGAGGCCTGCCTTTCTAAGACATGTGTTTGTAAACATAGTTCCTGATGGTGATATAACCCATAGTATAAAGAATGATGTCACTCCTTAAATCAGCCCGACCTGTCAGTGCCCTCAGAGGCCAGCCCTTGCCCTCTCATAGCATGAGACACTCTGATATGATAGCACTACCTCATTTTCGATCTCGGTCTTTTTAGCTCAGTATTGAGACCAGTCCAGCAGCATCTAGCTTGGCACATGAAAAGCATCAACAAAAACATGTGAAATAAATAACTATTTAAAGCATCTCAAGAAGAGTTGGTATATCTACAGGAGGTCCATTTCTCAATACAGCATGACCTTTCTGTAAAAAACGTATCAAGCTTTCACTATGAAGAGACCATTTATAATGTAACTTTAAAAGTCAATTTAAGCTGGAATTGATTTTTCTAGCCAGGGATCTCAGTGTGTTTGACTTATATTGATTTATCTCATTTAAAAAAGTAGCCTCTGTACTGGTTGAATAGTGTCTCCCCAAACTTCATGTCCACCTGGAACTCAGAATTATGATGCCATTTGGAAGTGGGGTCTTTGCAGATGTAGTTAGTTAAGATGAGGTCACACTGGATCAGGGTGGGCCCTAAATCCAATGACTGATGTCCTTAAAGAGGAGAGGATACTCAGAAACATACAGACACACACGGAGGGATGAAGGTCCTGTGAAGACACAATTACACAAAGGAATGATGAAGGTAAAATCAAAGGAAAGCCCAGAATTGCTGGCAATCACCAGTAGCTCAGAAAAGGCAAGGCAGGATTCTTCCCTAGAGCCTTCAGAGGGAACATGCCCTTGAAACCACTTTGATTTCAGACATCTAGTCTCCAGAACTGTGAGAGAATACATTTCTTATTATTTTAAGCAGCCAGTTTATTGTATTTTGTTACACAGCACTTGGAGACTAATACACCCTCTAGTCATTACTCATAATGTTTACCCTCAGTGATTTAACTGTGACTTTGTTAGTACAGCAATGAGATCATGATTAGAACAATTACCTCCCAATGAGATGTTGCATATTATTAAATGTTTAGAAGCTTTATCCAGAGGCAGGTAGTGGAGGAGGGTTTGACTAAGTTTCTGTAGGTTTCAGTGTTTCATTACCCCGTGTTGGAAAATCCTTGACCATGGTTTGGAAACTGCCACTGAGAACTTCTGGAATAAGGAGGAGATGCTATTGTTTGTTAATTAATGTTCTAGTCAGATACATCAGGACAAACAGAAAGCTGTTAGGAGGAAGATTCCCAAAACTGTTTTTACATGGCAGTGATGTAAGTTCTTTCCTTCCTTCCTTTCTTCCTAAAAGAACTGAATGAGCATGGGAAATATGGTAGGTTGAATTATGTACCCCAATTTAGACATGTTTGCAATCCTAACCCACCCATGTCCTTGTGGGTGTGAACCTATTGTAAATAGGACACTTGAAGGTGTTATTTTTATTTAAGGGAAAGCCCAACTCAATGAGAGTGGGTCTTAATCCAGATAACTTGAAGCCTTATAAACAGAAACCAGAAGTCATAGAAATGAGAAAGGAGAGGAGATTAGCATGTGATGGGAGACAGAGATATACCAAGAAATCCCCAGGATTATGGACAGTTAGCAGCAGAAGATTATAGACTTTGGGGAGAAAGTATTTCTTGTTGATGCCTTGAATTCGGACTTCTTTTAGCTTCAAAACTGTGAGCTATGAGAGCTGCCTCCCCCTGTACTTGAGACTGACTCCCAGGGGTGTAGGTCTTCCTGGCAATGTGGGACGTGACTTCTGGGGATGAGCCTGAATCCAGCATTTTAGGATTGAGAGAGCCTTCTGGACCAAAAGGGGGAAGAGAAATGAAACAAAATAAAGTTTTGGTGGCTGGGAGATTTCAAGTGGAGTCGAAGGTCATTCTGGAGGTTACTCTTATGCATTATATAGATATCCCTTTTTAGTTTTTAGTATATTAGAATAACTAGAGGAAATATCAGAAACTATTGAACTGCAACCAGCATCCTTGATTCTTGAAGATGAGTGTATAACTGTATAGCTTATATGGTGTGACTGTGTGATTCTGAAGACCTTGTGGCTCACACTCCCTTTGTCCAGTGTATGGACAGATGAGTAGAAAAGTGGGGAAAGAAAGTAAATGAATAATAGTGGGGGAGGAGGGGTATGGGATGTTTTGGGTGTTTTTTTTTTACTTTTATTTTTATTATTATTTTTACTTTTATTTTTTAGAGTAATGAAAATGTTCAAAAATTGTGGTGATGAATGCATGATATATGATGACACTATGAAGAATTGTACACTTTGGATGATTGTATGGTATGTGAGTATATTTCAATAAAATTGCATTAAACAAAAAGAAAAACTAACAAAAAACCCCTGGGCTAATAAATTCCTGTTATTTAAGCCAAAAAAGTTAGTATATTTATGATAGCAATTCAAGAAAACTAAGACAAATAGGATGGCTATATACTCAGAGCATTCCTTTTCTTGGTTTCACCTCCTCACGATGGCCAAGGAGGCTAACATTATAATCAGTTGAGGAAACTGAAGTCCAATAGTTAAGGAACTGGCTCAAATCCACACAGCTGGTGGGTGAGGAATCTGGGATCTGAACACAAGTCTGCCTTTCTTGGCTTTGATCAGTTGATTCCTCTGGATGAAGAGTTCAAACCAAGGCCAGGCATTGTAAGCAACTCTTTGAACTTTGTCAACTCTAAATGCTTTCTAGAACGTGAAGACCTGGGAGCCCTCTTTACTCTACCCATCTTCACAACCATTCACCATCCACCCACTGGGAGCTATTTTCAGGGGCACATGGAGGGTATATGAGCAATTAACTCCAGGCTGACCCTGCACAGCCCAGGAGAAGAAAGCAATCAATCCATCTGAAACACTACAGGAGTCCTTTTCTTCCCATACCACCCGAATAATTAGAACCCCCAAATTTGGTTAATCTGACATGCTTTTCTTCTACTCCATCCCTGAGAATATGTAAAGACTAAGAAAAGCCCTTTATAATTAGTACTTTATCTTATTTAATATTCAAATACCAAATTGAAAATGAAAAGTACTTTAAATGGCCAATTATTTTGAATGCCTTTTGTACTGGTAGTTGTTGGCAATGACATTGCAATTTCCATTCCAGGAGAACTTAAATTGCTCTGCAATTTCAGGATTGAATTCAATCACTTATGAAATACAACTACTTGGAGAATTTCTAGAGCTATTTCTCGCAGTATTTTTGAATGGATTGTCTTTGCCTTATAATATAAACATACATCCCTCTTCAC
The DNA here is from genome assembly GCF_015220235.1 of Choloepus didactylus. NCBI lineage: Eukaryota > Metazoa > Chordata > Mammalia > Pilosa > Megalonychidae > Choloepus > Choloepus didactylus. The sequence goes on from NC_051309.1 coordinate 21,345,730, forward strand.
ACAAGCTTAAATTTGAAACTGCGATGACCTAATTGGAATACTTATGCATTAACTATATTATTTCCATAGCATCATGAATGTCCCGTCATTACTGGAGCTATAATTTCACAAATTGTAGGGTCTTAATTATTTTTTTGGCAAATGAGCGAAATAAAAAGTATACTGCCATTGCTATAGAGAGAGAGAAAATATACAATGGAAAGGCTGGCTGGGGGGGAATGATGTGACTGAACTTACATAAAGACAGACAGAAAAGATTTGTATTCCAGTCAGGAAAGGCAAAAGCTGAGAAGGATTACAATAAAAGAAAAAAGATAAAAATTGTCATGAAACATGGAGAGAGATTAACAGTGTTAGCCCAGATTAGTTTTTGAAATTAAAAAATGCTCCAACAAAGGGATTTCCCTTGAGTCTTGACAGACTGTCTCCTCTTTGTCCCAAAACATATAATAGTAATAACAAACCACTTTTTATACTATTTTCTGTGTCTAGCACTGCTGGAGGCACTTTACCTGGACCAACTCATAAAATCCCCTGAGCATTCTGTGGATGCTCTATTCCTGTTCTAGAGACGGGGACACCAGCCCAAGGTCACTGAGTAGCAAGGCCAGGGTAGAACTCTGGATCCATGCAATTAACCACTCTGTTGTTCTGTTTTCCACATAAAAAGGAGGAAAGATGATGCCCTACTTATCTAGCCATCACAAACCCAACCCAAAATAATAAAAAAGGTAACAAAAGGGCTTTAAGAAAAAAAATAGAATCATATTATGTGAGAATTGAAAGTACCCTTGAATCCATCCCCTCAATCTTGCAAATGTATCTTCAAATACACAGCTTAAAGGCCAGTGGTTGTAAATCAAGCAGGGGTCATGTTAATGGGAGAAGCCAACCTATATCCTGGTCTCCTTGACTACTTAAGTGCAGCACTTTGCTAAATGCCTGTTACAGTGTCCTTTATCAATAAGCATCCCCATCCTTTCTGTGTTCACAATTTTAAGAAGCTTCTTATTCCACATCAGAAGCAGGTGGGGATGGCAGTGGAGGGTGTTTCTAGAAAGAGCTCATGATCCCTGGTAAAAATAATTAACTTTTCACAGCTGGCTCTTAAGAATATTATTTTCATTTTCATTATCATATCTAGGCATCATGATGACTCTGTGCAAATATTGTCAACCTGCTTTTACAGATGAGGGAGTCAGCATTGGAAGAAACGATGTTATTTAGGAAGGACATAAAAATAGGAAGCTATGGATTGAAGACTTAAACCAAACCCAGGTTTATTGGTTCTCAAATCTAGAAGTGACAGTCAGTTGTCTGAGAACGAAGGAGAGAATATAAAGTTGAAAAAGGGTGTAAGCATAGTGCAGCAAATAGTAATAATAATAATAATAACAATAAAATAATCTATGACCAAATCTTCATCCTGAATCCTTAGAAAAAAACTATATTCTATATGCTTCATTTTAGAAGGTAGCATGCCTGTGATAGAGTTTTAAGACTGTTACTTAAAAATTTTACATTTAACAAACCAATATAAGGAGTTAAATATATGGAAATTTTATATATGCAAAATATAGTGACAGATTCATAAGAAGTTATTATGTTGCTTTAGAAAATAGACAGTAAATAGATGGGATCTATTACCTAGAAAATTTAACAATAATAAATTCTTAATGTTATATTAGGGGAATGTTTGGGGGCTAATATCATTGATGGCAGTGATAATCTGCCACAAAATATATATCCATGGCTCCTCTGTTTAAAACAGAATATTTAGAAAACTGACCAGCATTCTGAGATTTGTTATATTCCTTTTAGGGTTAAGCTAGTTTCTTAGTTCATAGAATAGACTGCTTGATCTTAGCATCCATAGGACATTTATATGTGATTAGGATAAGTTAGTAAAATGCTCTGTGACTCAGTTCCCTCATGTTTAATGAGCATTAAAATGGGTATAAAACAGCACCCACTATATAATATAGGGTGAACATGAACATTAAATGAGATGATAAATATGTCTGGTGCATGATAAGTACTCAATTATGTTATGTTGCTCTTTGGTGAATTTAAGTAGCACTAGTGACTCTATCATCCTTAATGGGATAAGCAGAAAAGCTCCTGCAAGTCCTCATTTTAGCAAATTATTCAGTCGTTCAAATTTATGATTTTTCCTGTGTCTATGTCCCAACTCTGACACTGGACAATGTGCTCAAACTCTCTAGAACTCAACTGCATCATCTATAAACTGGGGGTAAAACATGAATTGATGTCATCAAGTTGTTTTGAGAGGTTGTTTGAATTATGTGCCATAAGTGATCAATAAATGACAGCAATTATAATTATTAATCATTATCAAATACTCACTATTGAGACACTGTCCTAGAGTCTGCAGGAGTGAGGGCTTAGAACTACACTTCTTGAGTTTGAAACCCCTTTCTGACCCTTGCTATCTGTGTGACTTTTGTACTTAATCTCTCTATGCCTTAGTTTCCTCATCTGTAAAAGAGGGACAATAATGGGACCTTCTGTGAAGAATTGTCTGGAGGTTGAAATGAAATTATATGCATAAAGCATTTAAAATAGTGCTCAGAACATTGTGCTTAAAATATCATTATCTCATTTAATTATTAGAAATCTCCTTGAGCACTATTTTTGCCATTCTAGATGGATAAACTTGAGGCACAGAGAGGTTGAATAACTTGCCCAAGGATACACAGCAACTGTAATCCTATTAACAAAGCCCTTGCCCTACAAATCACACCAAGCTGCTTCCTTTTGTAGGGGCTCTGCAGTGACTAATTACAGATGGTGGGAAAGGACTGGAAACCATGACTCCCTTTGGGGTCTTTTAACTTCTTCCTGTTTGTTACTGACCAGAGAATAAGGACCATCTCTTGAAACAGAATTTGAGGCAACAACCTAGCTTTAGAGCCTGTCATTTCCTCCCACAATTTTTCAGAATTGGAAGCCCCACTTTGAAAGGCAGCGCTCCCTTGGTGGCTTCTAGCAGGATTGGAAAGCCATAACTTTGGAGAGAAACACTATAAACCAGAAATTTCCTCCCAGGTGAGCAAGAAACTGCCTCTCTTCAGATCTAGTATCCTGGATGATTTGCTATTCTCTGAACAAAGCCTGCACTGTAAATTTTCATGCCTGTGCTTATATACACCCTCTACTGGGCTTGACTTTCATCCTTCTCATTTTTCATTGTCTCCACGCTCTCTAAGGCTCATCTCAGAGGGGGATGGGGCTATAAAGAGGACAGGCCTCCTCAGCTTCCATGAACCATGGTATTTGCATGTAATGGGTTCTGAACGCTTTGTATATCAACGACCTGTTCAAATATTGGTCATTTCCTCTGTGATGTGAACATCTGGAGGGCCAGAGATCTAGCTTGATTATCTTATTACCATTAATGCCTAACATGGCTCTGGACATTGGATACAGATCATTCATTCATTCATTCATTTATTTACTATTTACTGAGTGCCTTTGTGAGCCAGGCACTGTTCAAGGCACTGTGAACACTGAAATGAACCAACCAGACAAAACTGTCACTCATATGAACTTTAGATTCTAGTGGAAATTAGTTGGACATCTGAGTGGAGAAGTCAAGAGGGATGGTCTAGAGTTGATGAGCAAAGCCTGGGTCAAAGACAAAAATGTCAGAGTTGTCATTGTATATGATATTTAAGAACAAGAAATTCAATGAGATTACTAAGGAAGTAAATGTTGACAGAAAAGAGTAAATCTTTCTTTTACTGAATGAAGGCATAAATAAAAAAATTAAAAGTGGCAGGAAGTGACAGGGATCCCAGAGTAGGAAAGCCCAGGACCATCTTGGAAATAATTGAGTGTCTAAGGATTGCTTTTGATGGTGGGTTGCCCTCCTGTGGGCATGTATCAGAATATCCTGGTTATGGTGGTGTTCATCAAGAAGAAAATATCTCAGCTGCATGCCTGTATTTAACATTCATTGAACAGACACAATTTCCACAAAGGTCTTCACACAATCTTTGTGTTATGATACATTTGTCCATAGAAAAGTGGTATCTCTTTTTGAGTCCATTTTTCCTTGGAATCCAAGAACAGATTGGATGTCATCAGGTCTCCAAATAATGGGGCTGAGATGTGGCAGTCATTGGCAACAATCATAGTCACTTATAGCATCACCAAGCAGAAAAAGAGCAGAAAGGATTTAAGATTACCCAGGAAGGAAATAAACAAAGCACTGTCATTAATTGCAAGGTTCTGTCCCTTTCCGCCACTAGATTGTGAGCTGTAGGTAGGATGGATCCCTGTCTGTCTTGTTCATGATGGCATCCTCGGCACCTATAGTTGTGCCTCATACATAGGAGGTTTCAATAAAAATTTGTCAAATAATAAATGACCAGGGCTTGATTCTTAGCTTCATCACTTAGTAACTGTGATGTGGAGCAAGTCACTTAAGACCTCAAATCCTCAGTCTCCTCACTTGTAGAATGGTGATAATAAGAGCATGTACCTCCTAGGTTTGCTCTGAAGATTACATGAAATAACCTGTGTAGAAGACTTTGCATGGCATGGCACATCCCAAGAATCCACATACTTATTGGCTGCTATTATTACAATGATAATTTTGCCACTGACCCTTCTAATATCTGCTCACCTAAAGCATTAACTAATTTTATGCTGTGATGGAGATAAATTAACTGTGATTCTTAGTACCTCCAGGAACACTCACTGGAGATTATGTCTACATCCAAGCAGATTCAGAGAATACTGCGGTGCACTCGGAAGTTGTTTTCTTACCCCAAAGAGAACATTTTGCTGAAAGATGAATGAGGCTTTCTCTGTCAGTTCATTGCCAAACTTGTCTTTTTGTTGTTCTTTGTTTTTCCTCTGAAACCTTGCAAGCAAAGAGAGCCAATATTTCTGTAAAGAGCTGCTACCCATCACACTTGTGACTCCACGTCCCCTGGCAGGAAGGCAGTTTGAAAGTAAGAGGACTAAACTTTAACCCTGCCATCCAAGTGGATAACCTAGCAATAACCTGTATGATATAGACCTAGTGGAGAGGAAAATTGAGTCTGCTTCAAGGTATTGGCTCCAATTTCAATGCCTAAAGGAAACTAGCAGAAACTAGCATTGACTAGACTTGTGATTAGCTAAATATTTTTCCTTAGGTCAATGTAAATGGAAAATGGTTCTCTATAACCACTATTAAAAAAAAAAAATATGTGAGAGACCAATCATTAAAGCATTCATAAAAGAAAAATAATGAGGCTTTTATTTCTCTCAACTTCTACAGTGCTTTTTATTAGGCAGTCACCGCTCTACCTCTTTTGCCCCAAATTAACCTAGTAGAAAAGTCAAGCAGGAAGCAAAATATTTCATCATATTGAAAAACTGAAAGTAAAGCTTGTTTCAAGAACGACTTGTTTCCTTCAGGAACGTCATGCCTCTCAGTCTAAAAACTATCATCTTTCCTTAACTCACTTTCATGGCTCATGTGCTTCTTTTCTTGATTAATGTTCCCACTATCCTTTGGGTGGAATCACTTTGTCACTTTCTGGTCTCTCGCTCAATGCCACCAATTGTTTCCCAGTCTTTCCACTTATACCTTCACTTTTTCCTCTCCTTTCCACTACCACTTCCCTAGATTCAGGTCTTTGTCATGTCTTGTGGGCAGGACAATGCAATGATGAAGACCCTAAGTTCTAGCATTAAACTATTTAAGGTCAAGTCGCTGCATTGGCATTTAGTAATTGTGACACCTTGGGTTAGGGAATATCATGGAACCTACCTCATAGGGTTACTATAAATGTTAACAACATTTGTTAGGGCTAGAATAATGCTGTGCTCAATTAAAAGTTAGCTGTTGTTATTATCTATTGAATAGGCTTTGTAAGTATTTTTCCAACCAATTTTCCTGTCTCCTTTCATTCTGCCTTTCAAAAATTTGCTGACTTTTTCTGTGTCATTTTCTTACTCTGATTTATGTTTTGTTCCTTGATTCAGAAACCAATATCCTTCTTGCCTGTCTGTGTCTCATCTTCAAATGTTGCTCGTGATCCTTTGCTGGGTCTCTTCTCTAAGGTTAAGTTCACAATCAACCCTTCTAAAGTTGGACTTTTGTGTTCCAGCTCCCTCTGCTATTGGCTGGCCTGAAACATCTCACAACTCCAATCAAGACAATGAATCACTCCTCTATTTAAAAGCCCACAAAGAGTCCCACAATCCCATGAAGAATCACTCCCCCCATTTAAAAGCTTCCCATCGCTTCCCTCCAGAGAAAGTGCAAGGTTCTTCAAAATCTGACCCCAGCTTATGTTTCTGGCTGCTTCTCTTCCCCATGTCTCTCTGCCCTTGGCTATCTTAAGCTTTGTCTTTTCCAGGCTACTCCTGCCTTTTCTCTCCAACAAGATACTCATTCTCCCTTAAAGGGCCCTGCCAAACTTTTACCTCTTTTTTGAAACTCATCAAGGAAAAATTTCTCTCATCTATGTGGCTACAGGAGTTGCTATTATAGTAGTAGAAGTAATAATAGCAACTTCAGGCAACATTTATTGACTACTTACTACCCAACCAGTGTTCTAAATGTTTTATGTGCTCATTTAATACTTTGAGCAAACATATAGAATATTTACTGTTATTATTTCCACCTTACAGATAAGAAAATTGAAGCTCAGAAAGGATAAGCAACTTATCTAAGGTTCCTTTGTCTAGTTAATCACAGACCCAAGATTTGAACCAAATAGGCTAGTCCGAGTTTTGTTCTTAACTCCTCAGCTCTAATAGTGCTCTCTTTTGCCTCTCAAAGACTTTTACTTACGTTTGTTGTATCTGAGTGGCGTATGTTAATGTCTGTTTCTCTCTGTACAAGGTGAGCATTTCAGTGACCTTTGCATTCGCTTGTGCCTGGCACTATTCCTTATCAAATTGTTAATGTTCCATGCAAGGCTGCCATGTTGGAGTGAAATCCACTCAACCTGTCAACAAAAACAGCTGCCCTGGGACCCAGCCTCTGGCTCTTCTGCACCAAGACTCATTCAGGTTTTAAGGAAGATTTCTTGTAGAAACTCACCGCAGTGGAAAGACTGACCAGGAAAAAGAATTCCCATCTACCATCTTGTCACTAAATACTTACAGAACTCTGGACAAGCCACTTAATCTTTCCATTTATTCATGTGGAAAATGGAAAATGAGGGAAATTCTTGTAATCTCTAGTTCTCACAGGAGTTTTATGATGATGAAATGAGATAATCAGGAGAAAGAATTTTAAAACCTGTAAAAGCCCTTGCAAAGGGAAGAGACAAATATTTAAATTAGTAAAACGTACAACCAATAAGTAAATGATAGTGCCAAATAGCATTACATATGTGTTAAGTGGAGCATCTAACTTTCCCCACTTCCTGCCTCTTGTGGGTAGCCAAGTGCCAGGAAGGGAGGCAATGGTGTGTGAGTTTTGCAACATATGTAATTTGTTAGAGCCAGAAATAAGAAATGTGATCTCACAGGCTCCTGCAAATTCTAGATCTGGAAGGAAACTTGAGGCCCAGTCTGTACTTCTCATCTGTAGATGGGGAGGCTGAAGCCAGTGAGGGAAAACTCACTTATTCAAGAGGACATCACGATCTCTCTGAACAATATGGGCTACAAAAGGGTGTCCCATCTTGAACAGGTGCTGGGGGTTGAATCACACCCCACAAAGACATGTTCAGCTCTCAATCCACATACTTATGGGTATTTACTCATTTGTAAAAAGAACCTCTGAAGATTCTGTTATTTATTAAGGTATGGACTTATTTGTGAAGAGGAACTTCAAAGACTCTATTTAGATGAGGCCAAATTGAATCAGGGTGGAATCCTTATAAGACAGAAGAAATTTGGATATAGTTGGTCAGTAGAAGCCAGAAGGAAGTAGAAGTCAAAAGTCAGAGAAAGCCACAGGATGAGGCCAAGGAGATAGATCACCATGTGATGGGGATACAAATGCAAAAAAAAATAACCCCAAGGATTGTGGCAAGCCATCACTAGAACACTACAGACTACAGGACCGAGCATGGCCCCGTCGAGACCCTGATGTGGGACTTCTAGCCTCCAAAACATGAGACAATATATTCCAGTCATTGAAGCCAACCAGTACATGGTATTTTTTCATAGCAGCTCTGATAAACTAAGGCAGTATGTATATGAGGGGAAATAAACTGTCCTGGTTTTTTTTTCCCTCCATAAAACTGATCAAAACATTGAACATAATTAAAGAACTGGCAGAGTACATAGGCTCTGGAGTACATGGCTTGCTGGGTTCAATTCTTCCCTTCACCCCCTACCTCCTAGTGATGGTGTGATTCAGGCAAGTTAAATACTCTCTCATGCCTCAGCTTCCTATTCTGTAAAATGAGAGTTATAGAGTACACCCATCTCGTAGGGTTATTTTCAGGATATAATGAGTTAACCTCTGCATAGCACTTAGAACTGTACCTGGCACTAAGTGCTAGATGTTTGTTAACTAAATAAAAATAACATCTGTGAGCCTGAACATAGCATTCTTTGCACTCATACATATAAAGTAATTGAAGGACCCTGGTATTCTACGGAGAAATAATTAAGATTTAAGTTTAAAAGCCTTCACAGTCGTGCCTCTGTACCTCCAGAGGTTTTCCTGATTATGTGCCCAGGTCAGTGCTTTCAGCTAAGCTCACCAAGGACTTAGCATGGGATTAATTAATTGTCAGAAGGTTTAACTTCTTTTTTTCTTAAATTTCCTGGAGGTTGCTGTTGTATTTTTAATTGGCAGCATGTTGGCAGTTCAAGTCAAAAAACAATTCCTCCAAGAGCCAAATGCTGGTGGTTTCTCTGCCAAGGAAGGCATCTAAAACTTTCAATGCTCGATATGCTACCAGGAAAAACAAAACACACAGAAATTTTATGCTATGTTTGATGGAAAAAGTATGAAGTCCAGTTAGAAAATTGTGCTTTTCATTTATGCAAGGCAATATGCTGATAGTGGCTTATCAGTTATGAGCAGTCTAGTCTCACAATAACCTCCTTGCATTTGCTCTGCTTTGTCTTCTCAGATCAACAACAGAAGCCTCTAGATTGAAGTTTTCCATGAATCAATTATTTTGATTGGATGAGGGCACTGAGATATTAGTGGGTAGATGTTATTATAAAGCAAGTTTAAATAAAACATATGTATACATACAAATAAATACACATGTAATTAAATGTTGATATTTTATTTTTTAAATTAGTTCCAGAGCATTATCTAGTAAATAACCTTCGGCCACCATAATGTCCTTCACATAAATAGGTAAAATTAGTTTATTACTTTAGAAAGATGAGCTGGGGCATAGAGAGATAAAGTGTATTACTCAGAGTTACTCAAAGAAGAGATTTAGACACAGTCGCAGCAGGATTCATTGTTTAAGGAAAAAGTCTTTGTGCTCACATGTAGCATGGTAGATAGGGATTTGTTGACACTAGGCCATCAGTGAGGAAGCTAGTTAAATTCTTTAATCCTGTATTTATCTACTTAGCTTCAAGATACTTTAGGAAAAGTTTGGCCATCTTTAAGATGTCACATAATTGACAGCAAATCTTATAAGTAGAAGAGCAGTGGTACTGACCCTGAGAATGGTCACTGGTTCTGCAGAATCCAGCTCCTGGTCCCCAAGATGCATGGAATATGGGCACCATATTTTTCATTGGCTTCCTGAGCTTCCCTCCACTCCTCTTTATACTGCTCTGGGACCCAGGAGGCTGCCCTTTATGGAAAATATCATCTGATCTCCTTGCCTTCTGGATTCTCATTGGGTTTGGTCAATGAGAAGCACCAAAAGGAGATCAGAGAAGAGAGAGGTTGTGGTATTTATTCTCTGGGCTTCCTTCCTTCTTGGTTGACAGTGGTTTCATTCCTCTTCCAAGGACCAGAACCCCTGTTGGGGAGCCTTCTCTTACTGTTATAGCCACAGGTATGGCTTTCTCCACCTACTGGAAACCATCAGTTTAGAGATGACACCTCTTCACTCTTGCAAGCATTGGGTGCTTCACCATCTTTGTTGTCCATACCTTTGCAGACAGGTTAATGAACACTCTTCCTTTGTCCCATTTAAGTGTATCATATGTTTCCTGCTGGCACTCTGACTGAAATTGAATCAAAGAATTTTAGTGTTGGAGAGCACTGAACTTGGAGTGAAGTTCTCAAATCAGGTTTTTTTTTTTAACACTGCTGTGATTTTGAGCAAATCATCTTCCTTCTCTTGGCCTCAGTTGCTCTTATGTATATTAGGTTATATTCCTTTAATAGGCAATTAGTATTATTAATAACTATTTCTTATAATGTTTTAAGTTTGATAACCATTTCATTTCCTTAAATAGTATGTAGTTCAGTGGGCCCTCCTCAGTTCAGCCCCTGAACTGTGTCCTTCACTCTCTCTTTTAATATTATCACTAAAGTTTCCTTCTATGGATGTGACAGTCCTCTATCTGGCAGTCATTTAATAAATATATCTGTACGAAAAGGCTTGTGGGAATGGGATTTTGATTACTCATGTTCTTAGCTGAGTGATTCTGTACAACTTATTACACCTGTTCTGGGCTACAGTTGCCTCAATTGTGTAATAGGGATATAAGGCCAATCTTCTTGGAGGCAGGGAGCCAGACATGATAATCTCTTATATTTCTTTCCAGTTTGAAGGTGTGTGATTAACACCATGAAAAACAGCTACTGTTACAAAAGTAAAGGGTCTTCCTCAGTCAATATAGAGGTGGTTAGTGCAACTCGGCCTGGTTAGGTGGTGAAAAGAGCAGGCTCTGCAGTGAGAATCCCAACTCTGCTAACTGGAGAAATTGTTTCAACTTCTCTGTGCCTCAGTTTCCTCATCCATTCAAAGGGGATAATAATATACCTACCTCATAAGGTTGCTGGGAGTACTGACATAACACTTGTCACATATCTGTACTCATGATGCTTTACATGTAAGTACTTTGCATGCATTGCCTTATTTGATTCTCACAACACCCCATTTTTCTGATGATCACAATGGCTTTTCTTTCTGTTCCTCAAATAAGCTAAACTCTTTTCCTCTTTACAACCTTTAAACCTTCTGTTTCCTCTTCTTTGCCACTCTTTCTCCAGACCCTCACATAAACTGGCTTCCTCTTGTTTTAGGGTCTCTTATTTTACCTCATCAATGAGGCTTCCCAGGACCCAGTTTAAATTTGCTTCTCCCACCCATATTCACTTTCCATCTCGTTACCACAGATTTACTTTCTTCTTAATGCTCATAATGACTGAGATTATCTTTGCTTTCATGTTTAATATCTCTCTTCCCATATAAGGTCCAAGAGGGCAGTGAACTCATACGTCCTATTCCCCACTATGAAGCCAGCACCTAAAATTGTGCCTGTCACACATGGGCTCTCAAAAAAAGATATTGGGGAATGAATGATAAACAAGGAAACTAAGAGGCCAGAGATGTGAAGTAAATCACTCAAGACCATTCATTTAAGAAGATGCACAACAGTAAGTCAAACACATGCCAGGATGATGTCAAAGCCCAGGCTTTGAACCACTGAGAAACACTGCCTCCCTTTGTCTCTTTCCATAATTCTAGAAAGCGATAATAAAGGTCTGAGCAAGAGCAGTAGTGGTGAAGATATGAAGGAAAAGTTAACGTAAAAAGATATTTCAGAGAGAAAATTAACCAGACTTTAGTGGTCAATGTGATGTTGGGTGGGGGAGCATATAATACAGAAGGAAGATTCCAGATTCAGCAATGGGGCACCTAGAGATGCCAATGGATGATGTAGGCAATCCAGGTGGAGTGGGGCCGAATGAAGGTGATCAGTCAACTGCATACGGCTGGAGCTGTCATCGACATTCTGGAATGGATAGTCAAAGACCAGTAGGCAATTGGCTGCTTAGGAGAGTGAGATTGGCCAAACACTTGAGCAAGTCCATTCTTTACTCATTGCCCAGGCATTGCCTGTCTCAGTCCCTATCCCTTTTCTCATCATTGTTGGAAAGTGTTAGTGTCAAGTGGAAGACACTCCAAGGCCTAAACTAATTCTCACTAGAGCATATCTATTATTCCCGTGCAACTACCAGTGAGGCTGCTTGAGGGAAGAAGGCCTCTGCATCGATCTAGCACCACCTTCTCTTCAAAGCCATGTTTGTTCTTACCCAACATCCTTTCAATGAAGTGAGCCTTTGGTACTTGTCCGACAGACTTCTCAAACATCAAAATCAAGCTGTGGGGTTAACATAATGAATTTGGAGTTTATTATCATTTGTGTCGTTTATTGAAGAAGAGTAATAGAATTAATTTTCAAAAATTTATGTATGTGCATAGTTCTTCATGCAGAAAATGTTTGTAACATCAATTTCTTTTACTGCTTTCACTTAAGGCACAACAGGAGTCCTAATATTTCAAGTCTGAATGTAACAAATGATTATAAAATATATCAGCTTCCAAGTATTGAGAATATTGTTTATGTAACAGAAGACTCAAAGGTTAAAAGAATGCTCTCTTTAAATATTTGAAAGGCCATTTCAAAAAAGTAATTCTAATATACACTGGAAAGCTTGCATTCACATAGTTTAATTCTTTCAGCCAATAATTCCAAACCTGGGAGAAAATAATCTAAAAGGCATACACAGATATATTCATCCTGGTGCTATTTATATTAGGAGAAAAGAAAGTAAAAATGGAAATAATCTAAATATCCCAAAGTCAGGAAATGGGATCAAATACAATATGCTGTAACTATACAATGTAATATTATGCTTGCCATAAAAATGAAGTTTACAAAAAGTTTTAACCACAAAGTTAATATGTATGATAATAGAGATGGAAAAAAGATAAAATTTTATTATAGATGTAATCTCATTAGTGCACAAACATAGATAGACAAAAAGATATTAATGCTATTTGTAGTTTACTTCAAGGTAGGAGCATATAGTAAGATTATAGGTGAGTTGTGGTGTATGTGTATGTGTGTAGGTGTGTGTGTGTGATGTATCTTTATTAGCCCTTTCCAAATTTACTTCAGTGAACATGAGTGACTTTTGTAAACATGATAAAGTAAACTAACCACCCTCCCATCTCTGGAGGAGAAGAAAGAAGAGCAGGAGAAGGAGAAGGAGAAAGAGAAGGAAAGTACAGTAGCTTGAAGCTGTATGTACACCAGAAAGGCATGATCTTGAATTTAATCCACTTCTGGGAGTGTGGACCCATTATATCTTTTGATGAGGCTACTTCAGGTAAGGTGTGACCCATTTCATTCAGGACAGGTCTTAATCCTCTTACTGGAGTCCTCTATGAACAGAATGTATACAGAGACAGAGAGAGAGAGAAAGCCATAGAAGCAAGAAGCCAAGAGCAATGAAGAAAAGGGAGAGTCCAACAGATGCCACCATGTGCCTTGCCATGTTGCAAAGGAGCCAGAGATTCCCGGCAGCTGGTCTTTGGGAAGAAAGCATTGCCTTGCTGATGCCTTGGATTAGACATTTTCATGGCCTCAAAAGGTAAGCTAATAAATTCTTAATGTTAAGAGCCAACCCATTTCATGGTATCTGCTTTGAGCAGCCTAGCAACCTGAAACAGAAGGCTGTCTTGAGGAAGATGGAGCAGACTCACTGCACATTGTTCTTGAGAGTGGGACTGGGACAAATATGATTGCAAGTGAAAAGAAAGGCTGGTTTCTGCCCACAGTGAGGAAAAAACGCCCTTTAAAGCTGGCAATCACCAAGAAGCAGTATTGCTCCCTGGTGGCGACTAAAGGACTGTGATTAGATGTGAGGTGGGGTTAGATGGTGTGCCAGTTTGAATGTATTATGTCCCCCAAACACCATTATCTTTGATGTAATCTTGTGTGGGCAGATGTATCAGTTTTGATTAGATTGTGATTCTTTGAGTGTTTCCATGGAGATGTGCCCCACCCAACTGTGGGTGATAACTCTGATGAGATAATTTCCATGGAGGCATGGCCCCACCCATTTAGGGTGGGCCTTGATCAGTGGAGCCATATAAATGAGCTGACAAGCAGAAGGAACTCAGTGCAGCTGTGAGTGATATTTTGAAGAGGAGCTACAGCCAAGAAGGACACGTTGAGGAATGCATTGGAACTGAGAGAGGAGCTTCAGCTTACAGAGACACTTTGGAGATGGCCTTGGAAAGCAGACTTTTGCTCCGGAGAGGCTAAGAGAGGACAAACGCCCCAAGAGCAACTAAGAGTGACATTTTTGAGGAGCTGCAGCCTAGAGAGGAATATCCTGGGAGAAAGCCATTTTGAAACCAGAACTTGGAGCAGATGCCAGCCACATGCCTTCCCAGCTAACAGAGGTTTTCCGGACACCCTTGGCCATCCTTCAGTGAAGGTACCCGATTGCTGATGTGTTACCTTGGACACTTTATGGCCTTAAGACTGTAACTGTGTAACCAAATAAATCCCCTTTTATAGAAGCCAATCCATCTCTGGTGGTTTGCATTCTGGCAGCATTAGCAAACTAGAACAGATGGTTTCTTAAACTCCCTTCAAAGTTCTCTGATTCTGGAAATCTAAGTGCCCCATAACTCAATAGAAGTTTGGGTTTCTCTGCAGCGAATAATTTTGCTTTTGTTATTTGCCCAATGTTGATAAATCTCATGTTTCTGCCATAAGAAATGAAGCCTTCCTATCTGCCTTCTTTGTAAAAGAAAACGGCATTTAGAACAAATACTGACCCTCGATTACACTAACGTTTAGCTCCCTAGCTTTGGGGCTTCTTGGGATCTGGTGGAAAAAATTCCCTCAGCCATGGTGCAGCAAGTTCTAGGCTAGAATCATCCCAGCCAAGCCAAGCCTTATCCCCACGGTTCTCTGTGGCCCAGTGGGCAGACATTAGATGCCCTGATTGTCTTCCTGTGGCCCAAGGTCCTGCAAGGCTCTTGTATAGGCTCTCACGTCTGCCTCTTGCCTCATGGCCTCACCCAACCTTTTCAGTCCCGTGCCCATTACCTGAGGGCCCAGATCGTGGATACAGATCTAATAAAAAGCCTTGCTAATGCAGTGATGGGATTAACATGTTCTCCTTTCCAAGTAATCCACTTCTATGTGCTAGAATTTTCTTGTGCTGGATAGCTACTGGGCTTCACGGTAGCTAATGGAGGAGAGAATTTTCTATCTGCAGACCTTTTGGTGTCCACAAATAGCATTATATAAGCCAAGTCAAGGATGGGTACTAATGACGTCAGCCAGTTTTATAAAATCCCAGTGCTATAAAAATGTCAGTTTTTGGTGTTATTTGCTCATTCTTTAGTCTTTTCTATTATCATTATTTTTTTTTTCCTTTTAAGACCATCCTGACTTTTTCTTCATACTTGGTTGAAAGTTGCATTTCATCCTCCGTAACACTTATGGGGGGTTGGCTTTATTAGATATTGGAGCAAGAAGAATGCAATAGGACCTGACCATCTTTTTCTTCCTACGTGACTATAGAGATACATTTGAAAGTTACATTTTTCCTGTCTGCTTTACACAAATGGCCATGTTTTTGGTAAATATCTGGTAAACTGGAAATTTTAGTTCCAACTTGAAAGGAGAAAAGCAATGGCTCTAATAACTTTATTCACTGACAAATAGTAGCAATAAAAAGTCTGCAGCTTTGATATTGTGTGGGATTAGGAATTTGGAATTATTCCGGAATTTGGCCATATAGGTTGCTGATGCTATGTTATGCTTTGTTTGTGCGATGGCATGTGTGGGTACAACAAAGAAGCAAAATGAAAGAGCAATGTATCTTGACCATGATTTTTAACTTTGTATACATGGGATTATTATAATAAAAGTCTTTTTGTCCTCCCTGCCCCACTACAGAATGTAAACTGTAATAAGACAGCTTTAAAAAAACAAAACAAAACAAAACAAAAACCTGTTTTATTCTCTACTACATTTCCCAGCACAAGCAGCAGAGACTGACATATAATAAATACTTGTTGAATGAATAAGTGAAGAAATTAAATCTTGTTATTATGATATGTTACCTTAGATCTGGGAATTGAAACTAGTTACTATTCTGTTTTGAGACTTTTTACTGTATATATTGAATTGTTTATGGATCTTTCCGTATTTTTTTCTATTTCTGTGGTGGAGATTGGTGGAATTTTAAGGCATTCACAATTTCAAATCACTAATTGAGTCCATCAGGTCTATGAGGTGGCAAGATGGAGTGGCAGAATGCAAGGCAATAGCTGAAAGGTGAAAGGCCCATACCCAGGATATTTCATATAGTGTCTTAAATTTCTATTTCCTCACTGGCAAAGAAAGACAGCTTTTCTGCATGATTCTATGATTTGTTTCATGCTTGAAAAAAAAAATGCAAATGAAAGAATGTCTGTAAACATAGAGTGTTATGCAAGTGTATAAGTCATATGCAGCATCTTTAAAAAAATAAATTGGGTATTTCCTCTCACGTATCTTCTATTTTCTATGTGCAAGAATGTCACAAATTTGGAGAGAAAAAGACGAGGGAGAGAGTGAACACTGAAGAATCACATTTTAAAAATGTTTAACTGCTCTGTAGCAGTTTTTCTTATCTACTGGTATTTTGGAAGTAAGGCAGTAGCTACATTATATATCAAGTACATGTGCACCAAAAAATTTAGATGTATTATGGTTTTAAGTGTCCAGCTTTTCTGCTAAGTTAGTTAATAAGAATCCCAAGAGTTATTGGAAACAAGTCATAACACTGCCTCCCCATCCTGCATATCAAACGAAAATTTTCAGACACCCTACAGCACAGGCTGAAGCTCCTGTCACTAATCCTGTGCTCTCAGTCTGCCAAAAGGAATACTCATCATATTGCACAAAAGTTCTCCTGGGTATTTGGATAAACACACCACATCAATAGAGTTGCTTTGTGCAAAATAAAATACATTGATTCTTTTCAGAAGCAGAGAACTGCGATGCATGCAGACCTAAACAAATGAAACAAAACAAACAGTTTGGAGGGGGTAAAAAAAAACAAACAACAAACTTGCTTTGAACAGCAGGAGACGACGTTTTGGCAGCTGAGCAGGGCAAGAGCTTCATGAGCCGCTCTTTAATGCTACGCTTGGTACTGTTCTGGGCGTAGAGGAAACCTAGAAGATACACGATCAGTTCTGTTAACGCCGTCTGCCGAGAAAACCTTGGGCATACTACATGGTATGGCAGGCAGGGGTGGGATGCAGCCATCAGCGCAGGTAATCACAGCCAGTGTGTGGGGACCCCGAAAGGCAAAAAAAAAAAAAAAAGAAAGAAAAAAGAAAAGGAAAAAAAATCTGTTTGTTTTTCTCATTGTTTAGATTGTCTATCTAAACCCCTTTTCTTGTAGTAACTTAAAGACAATAATTAGCAAAGTGAAAACAGAATCACACAAGAAACACTACTGCAAATCAAAAGTAAAATGTGGTGCGATTTTTTTGAGGCCTTAGATCAGGAGCAAAACAGATATCACTAAGAGTTAACTGGATTGAAATTTCAGTATTCAAACCGGCGTAAAGGTCCCACATGCTCTCATTATTCCCTATATCTGATTATAGAGGGGACTGATGCTCTGCATAAATCATTTACGCTGCAATCACCTGTTAGTACCTTTGCCTTCCCTGAAAGTGAGAAAATAGACGCCCTTGAGATGAAGCTTCATTAGCACACACTGACATACCCGGAGACATGACAGTCCTTCATGTTTTTCACGTGGGGGCATTAATGAATGAGGCATATTCAAGCAGAGTGATTCCAAAAGAAACAAGATGCATTTGCAAACTGCTAACCCAGGAAAAGACAGAGAGAGGTATCTGTGACTTCAGATAGTTGGGGAGAACTCAAGAAAAATCAATACTGGCTGGGTGGGTGTTTATGGATTGAATTATATCCTCCAAAAGATAAGCTGAAATCCTAATACCTGGCACCTTGGAATGTGACCTTATTTGGAAATAGGGTTGTTACCAGTGGAATTAAGCAAATTAAAATGAGGTAAAACAGGAATACAGTGATCCCTTAATCCAGTATGACTGGAGCCCTTATTAGAAAGGAAATTTGGGTACAGACAGACAGAAGGGAGATGTCATGTGAAGAATGAAGCAGAGAACTTCATGGAATTGCCACCAAACCACTGCCAGAACCCAGGAGAGAGGCTGGAACAGATTCTTTCCTTCAGAGGAAGGCTGGCCCTGCTGAAACCTTAATTTTAGATTTATATCCTCAAGAATTGTGAAACAGTAAAATTCTGTTGTTTTAAGCCACCCAGTTTATGCTAGTTTGTTATAGCAGCCCTAGAAAACTAAGACAGTGGACAAGTTAGCATACCTCTGGAAAAATTGTTGGTGTCAAAGAAGAGCCACAACTGTCCAACTCGGCACCAGCTCACTCTGAGCGCCCAGAAAACCTGACTGTGCATGCTGATGTATATTGCCTCTCCCAAATCAGTTTGGAAGATGTCAGTGATAAAGCAAAAGCAAGACAATCAACTGAAAACAAGGTTAGACTATCTTTATAATGTGGTCTGGCATTTTCCCTTTTCTACTTTCCCTTGGAATTATAAAAAGTCCTGACTACAAGGCTACTGATTGATTGCCCTTTAGGGCTGCTCAACACCACCATCAGTGTCCATTGCCTAAAAAACCTGATAGATTTCTTGTGTAGGGTGACAGAGTGAACTAGTAAATGCGTAAATCAAATCAGATCATTCCCCTGCATAAAGCCCTCCAAAAAGCTTCAGGTTTGTTCGCCTTAGAATATCCCACACTTCCTACCATGGGCTCCAACCCCTTGCATGATAGAGCCCTGCTTAACTCTCTGGCAACATTTCTGACTGCCCTCTCTGTGGCTCTCATCCGTGGGCAGCAAAACCCATGTGGCATTGCTGGAACTCACCAAGCAGGCTCTCTTCTGGTCTTGGAATGTTTGTTGTGAAATGCTGCTCCCGTACTTCTGGTGGACCTTGCTCATCATGCAGATCACTTCCTCACAGGGGCCTTTCCTGCCAACTTTCCTAAAATCAGCAACACCACCTGCCTGCTCTTAGTGCAGCTCTCTGTGCCCTTATCCTGTTTTGCTTTATTCTTGGCATTTTTCAATATGTGGAATTACTTTGTTTATGAGTTAATTTTTTTATGATCTATCTCCCTAACTATAATGCAAGGTCCATGAGGTCACTCATTGTCTTGTTCTCTTGATACCCCAAGAGCTGGTCAAGGATCTGGCACATAATAGGAGATGAACAAAAGTTTGCCACATGATTGAATAAATTCACTTTGAATACCTGAAGAAAGAAGACTTGGTTTCATTTCTTAGATTAGTATCTCAGCAAGCTTTTTTTAAAAATTCTGGGCTTAAATAAATTTGATGTACGTAAAATAGACTCTTTAGCTTGCTTCTCATTTCTACATTTCTAAAGGGTCCCATCCATCTAAATGCTGTGTCCTTGGTAAACATTCCAAAGACAGCAGGATTTTGCTTTTGCTGCCCAAACAGGACCTTCTGCTCCTTCAGTTCATGCCATTTCAAAGCTTACGACCTCCCCACCATCACATGTGCTGTTCCCACTGTCTCATGGTCCTTTCACCAATTACCAACTTCAACCCCCCCCCCCCAGTCTTTAAAACTCAGTTCAAACACAGTTGCTGCTGACAAGCATTCACTGTTGTCTCTCCAACCTGTCTGAGGAAAAACAGAATTGCTCTCTCTTCTGCTCTGTCTTCCCTATTGCCCCGGTATCACACTCTATTTTTCTGGGTATCACTCTCTTGTAACCTGAGACAGATTCTACCAGCCATCCTCAGTAAGAAAGATACTTTAGTTTTTTACTTCTACCCAGCTCTTTTGATTCCTCTATGTTCAGCCACACTCTACAATCATCCCTGAAACTGGTACATGACAGACACTCAAGAAATATTTGCTGGTTGCTGGATTTCCTCCCTTTTCTCTTAATTCTGCTTTTCTGCCAAGCTCACTCTCTCTATGAGAGCTGCCTGCACCCTCAGCCTGGGTATAGGGGAGGGAGCACTCAAAGTGCTAATATTAGATACCCCTCTCATCTGTTTCTCCAATTACACTTATGTTAGGCTTTTTGATATTGTCTCACAGATATCTAAGGCTCTCGTAATTTTTTTCAATCTCTCTTTTTTTAACTTTTTTATTTCAAAATACTTTCAAACTTACAGGATAGTTACAAAATAATACAAGCCCCAAATCAAGAATGCCAACAGATCCCTATACCTCCAGATATCCAGATCCACCAATTTTAACCTTTTGCCACATTTGCTATATCATTCTATGTATCCATCCATCTACTTATCTGTCTATCTATTTATCCATCTATATGTGAGTAAATATAAAAGATTATGGTTTTCCTTTCTTAATTTATTTGCTTAAAGCAAAAGAATGGTGGTGTTTATCACATTTGTATATGTAAAATTTTCAACAATAGCATAAAAGATAGGGGAAGGTAAATGGAATTTTACTGTTGTAAGGTTCTTACATTTTATGCAACATGGTACATTATCAACTCTAAGTAGTCTATGATAAGTAAAGGATAGATATTATAGTCTCTATATATGCTAGGGAAATGATAAAAATAATAAAATTAGGTATAGTCAAAAAGCTTCTAGAAGAATTAAAATGGACTGTCAAAATCTTCAATTAACCTAAAAGAAGGTAAGAAGAGAAAAAGGAGAAACAAAAACTAGGTGGGACAACTAGAAAACAAATAATAAGATGATAGGCTTATGTCCAATGTATCATGAAATCAGGAACTGTATCTTTGTTGTCCACTACTGTATCTCCAATACCTTGCACAGTGCCTGATATAGAAATGGTGTTCAATCAGTTTCTACTGAGAGCATGAAATTGGGCCATTTATCTTATAGGACGGTCTCACCATGTGCAGATTTGCTGTATGTCTATAATTAGCAGATGCATTTAGAGTCTGCATGGTGTGCTTCAAATAGTTCATTGCAGATTAGTTAACCTTACATCATGTAAATATTTATTTATTTATTCAACAAGAATTTATTAAATAATGCTGTATACTATGTATCCACAGTCGTAGTAGACACATGAGAAAAAGTCCCGGCTCTCCAGAATTTAACCATCCACATTTATCTTAGCACCCATTATGTTGCGTAATGGACGATTTGTCAATTTCCCTAACTAAACTCTGAATTCCTTGAAGGGAGGAATCTACTTATTTTTTCATTCATTTGGTCAACAAGAATTTATTGAGTGTCTACTGTATGCTAGGCACTTTTTTCAGGTGCTGTTGAATAACACAGTGAATGAAACAGACAAAAAATGCTATTTTCATGGACTTTACAATGTAATGGGGAAAATCAAATAAACAAAAATAAATAGTAAAATATATTGTATGCCAGATAGGATTAAGTGCTATGGAGAAAATAAAGCAAGACCTGGGGGACCTAGAGACTATTCATTAGCAATGGGGTTGGGAGCTGGGAGGAACTTACAGTTTTAAATATAGTGGCTCGGAAGGCATCATTGGGTTTATATTTGAGCAAAAATAAAGGAGATGAGAAAGTGTCATATTTTATTTTGATTGTATAAACCTAGCACAGTGTGTTTCACTTATTAGGTACTCTATATATGAATGTATTAATACAATTAATATATATGTATTAATATTAATATAATTAATATTAATTGATTCAATTTTAGTCAATTAAATGAATTTGTTAGTTCATTCAATTAAGATTGGTAGGTTAAATTACTTGGCTACATAACCCTACAGATATATATCTTATTATCTATTCACAATTTTATTCACTTAGAAGTCAACTCCAAGTCAACTTTTTTAGCGCTGCTTCTAGAAGTTAAACCTAATTACTACTATAATAACACTTCAAAAACCAAGGATAAAGGCAATACAAAAAGAGAATAAAAAATAAGTGTGCAAATACCTAGGCCACTTTAATTGTGATAAAACCAAGTGTAAATGCACTCATTTTTAACAAAGGGAAAGGTTTCATCTTGCAAAGCCTGACATTACTGAAATAAATTGCCCCATCATCATCTCGGTTTCCCCATTTTTCTGACCCTCTAGATCTCAATAGTGGTAAATGTGAGTGGTCATTTTTCACTGGTTGCATTTTCTCTTCCACAAGAAATGCTGTTACATATAAATGTCAGGTTTCTGTGGTGAGTGATGGGCCATGAATTATGAATTCAACAAGTACTGATGATAGTGAGAGAAGATAATTTCACCTTAATGAGAATTATGCTTGTCTTTCCCCTTTTTCCAATTTAGTAGATAACACAAAACTAATCTTTCTTGTGACATTGCTTGAGCATACAGGCTCCTACTCTGTAATCTATAGCCCTGTTCAGCATTCATCTTGTGCTTTTGAGTTATGGACAATGTTTTGCTGCCTAGAACCTAAGTCTGTGGATGACCGATGGAGAAGAAATGGGTAATAATGGTTACACAGACATGGTGTCCTCCCGGGGGTCAATAGCTCTGAAAAAAATCACCAGGAGTTTAAGAATCACTGTGATCCTTTCTGTGTCCCCCTTCATATCCATGAAAAGTTTATTCATCAACAGTGACTTGGCTTTTGGGGCTAGGAAGTATATTCTTTGCTAGTTGCAAATGTGAACTTATCTGCCAGCATGCCTATTTTAAAAATGAGTGAAAACAGCTGATAAACACACAAACACATACACACATGCACACAAAGTTTATGTTGTATTTTCAAATTCATTCCTGAAAATGCAGGGCCCCAGATTATTAGGAGTTCATAATACGATGGTATTTCTAGCTGAAAAATGCCACCAAATCATGCCAGTTGTTTATTGGATCCTGTAGTCAACCAAATTGTTCAACTTTAAGAAGGGTAGCAGCAGTGTTGGTAACTGAAACTGAGGGGAAAATCTCTACATTTAACTTTTTAACATTATGAATTTTGGAGGCAGAGAACTGACCTTCCCAGTTGACCTAATTTGCTTTTCCTGATTCTAGTCACTGATATAAACTGGATAGATAGATAGATGATGAATGGATAGATAGATTGTAAAACTGATATTTGAAGACACTATCTTCTACTACTCAGTTAATCCAGAAAAGGCATCCAGAAAGTGCTTTCATTTGCTGGAAATAATCTACAGAATCTAAATGCAAATAGTGTAAATTTGAGTCTACTTAGAGCTGCTGCTTGAAGACACCTGTTCATCATACAATGAAGGCTAGACTCGCTGTCAGCCTTCCTCTTGGCTTCTCTCTATGTCCCTCTGTCTTTGTCTTCTCTATCTCTGCATCTCACACTCTTTCTTTCTCCGTCTTTGTCCGTATCTCCATCTTTGTCCCTCTGTCTCTCTCCCTTCATGTTATTGCCTCTTTGGTTCTCTGGCTCCATGTCTCTTTCTGCCTCTCATTGTCCTTTTGTATCTCTCTTTACTCTGCTTTCTCAGCTTTCTCTCTCATGCTCTCTCTCGCGCATCCTGACTCAGTCTCTCTCTCTCAATCAAGGTATAACTCTATTTGCTTTTCTTTATATTCACATTATATACTTCATGGAACATCCAGATGGAGCTTTTGTCAGCTGAGTACAGAATAATTACTATTTATCATTTCTAGGCAAAAGTTAGTGAAAAACTAGATGGTTAACAGCCACAGTGCTTTCCAAATTCAGATCTAAATGGCTTGTGATTGTCTGCATTACTGTCCTGCTATTTTGGCAGAAAAACCAAGGAATACTAGCAGAAGGCAACACCATGGAAGTCATCAGCTTTATTTAAGATCCTGGATAAGACTCACTGTTGAAGTCTAATTGTTCTTTGTTCCTTTGAACAAATTGCCGATGCTACTTATATGGTGATATCTTTTGTGGAGAAGCTTTGAAATTGTCCAGAGTTCCCTATAAGTTAGGTGACCAGCTATTGTGGATTGGATAATGTCCCTCACAAAGACATATGCCATCAAGTCCTAACTCCTGGTCCTGTGGGTGGGAACTCATTTGTTAATGGGATATTCAAATATCCTACTAAGATGAGGCCAAACTGAATCAGAATGGGTCTTCAGACAACATGACTGAGTCCTCATAAATAAAGGAACTTTGGACATGGAAGCAGAAACCAGAGTGGGAGACAAAAGGAGACAGATCACCATGTGATAGAGGCAGATGTTGAGCCACCTCCAGAATGCTCCAGACTCCAGGGAAAATGTGGCCTACAGATAATTTGATGTTGGACTTCTAGTCCCCAAAACTGTGAAACAATAAATTCCTGTTGCTTAAGCCAACCAGCCTGTACTATTTGTTACAGCAGCCATGGCAAACTAAGACAACCAGGCCTCCTGGTTTGCCCAAGGCAGTGCCTGTTTATGACAGTTATCCTGACATTCCACCTGTTAGTATGCCTTTCTGTGTCCAAAAGTGTTCTTGTTTAGATGGCAACTTACAAGGTCATGCTATAACAGTAAGCAGCATGGCCTGTTCCCATAGACTGATGTACAGTCATTGACTGAAAGTCCATTTTATTACACTGTAAACAATGTAAATTTTGAACTTTACTTAAAAATGTTATTTTAAAAATTAGCTATAGTTAGTAATAAAGATAAAGTTGATAACTAAAATATAAATATGTGGAGCATATTAAAAGCAGCATTTTTAGTCAAAAGACTTGGAGTCAGCTTTGGAGTCAGAAAGAACTGGTTTAAATTTAAGCTCTGCCACTTTTTGTTAGCATGATTTTTATGAGTATCTTAATCTCATTAAGCCTGTCTGATCTCATCTGTATAATTGAATTGATAACAATGCCAGCCTTCACTGTCTCATGGGGTGATTAGGAGGTTCAAATGAGGTTACATACACATAGTTTCTGGATAGGTAATGTTTTCCCCTACCCAGTGGATTCTGGAAGAATTGTGTTTAAAGTTCAGCACCCAAAGCAAAAAGGAATGTTTAAAAAAAGACAGGAGTACCGTTTTTAATGTAGCAGCTATAAAACTCTTCCACAGCCAAAGCTCCGTCTTGAGTGCTGCTTCTTTAGTAATGTTATCTTAAGTGTGAGTTAAACCTGAATCCTACTGTTCTATTTCTTTCCCCAAGTTAACAGAAATAATCCATTTTACCCTTTTTAATTTTTGATATATATTTTATTTTAAGCATTTCTAATAATCAAGAATTGTAACTCCAAATTCCAATTTTTCCTTTGGAATAAACCAATCATGTATTTAAAATCAGGAAGGTAGCAACAATTGAGTGATTGTAGCTATTCTTTTGATGACAAGAGGCCAAGAATAGAATTTCTGAGTTAATTTTTAATAAGATTTGGAATTATACATTTTATTTTCTTGTCAGAATCTTTCCTTATTATTTAATCAATCTTTCTGTACTCTCCCCATCCACATTAACAAGTGTGCGTCCTTAGGTACAGTGAGTTACCTTGTTCATTTTATGATTGGCCAATCAACAATCACCTGACCACTGCCCCCTCTAATATGCTTAAAGGGCTTTTCAGAAAAAAAAAAAAAAAAGCAAAAAACAAAAAACAATAAAAAGCACGTTTCCTTTTGTTCAATCCATTCAAGTTTCTTTTAGTGTAATATCTGATATAAATATTAGGTACTTATTTTTTAATGTTGAAGTGTTTTTCCTTGTGCTGTGTGGTGGTCTAAAAGGTGTTTACACATTCTTTGACACACCTTCAAAGGAGGAGCCTAATTTCTACCCCCTTCAGTGTGGATTGGACTTAGTGACACATTTCTGACATAGAGCATAAACCCCAATACGATTCAGAGGAGACCCACAATGTTTTTAAGAGAATTACATCAGCAGAAACACTGAGAGTTTGGACTGAAAAGGACAGAATAAAGATAAAATGAAAAGAAGATTTTGGAATCCCCAACTACTATAAGCAAAAAAAAAGTGACAAAACTGCTCATCTGAATATATATACTGTCTTTCACAAAAAAAGAAAGATGACTCAGAGGGTAGAACCAAGTGGCTAGAGGGCAGAGCCAACAGCCACATAAAATAGCCTGATTGGATTTCAGAATTTCTATGGGGTGTCTCCTCTTTCTACTTTTTGAACAGGATGTTTAGCAGTCATCCTTTGCTTGTTCCACCACTATATGCTGGGTGCATGGGAGAGGGGTAGATAACTTGTCTTTTTAGCTTTGCAGGTCAGCATATTGAGGGCAAAAGTATTCAAGGAGTTGTACTTAAGAAACTACATCCAAGGAGCCTCATCCTCCTCTGAATGTGATTTAGATGATAAGATTCTAGACTTTTAGCTGGTGCTATAATAGAATGAGACTTTGGGGATTTCTTGGTGGGGGGGGTGTTGCTGAATAAATTTTAAAAGTGGAAGGAATATAAATAATTTGTAGGCAGAGGGAGATTGCTGCTTGTTGTGTAAAAACTAACCCTCTCTCCCAACATCCCCAACTCAAAGCAAATGTGTATTGGCTTTCAAGATGAAATAGAGATGTCACCTCTTCCAGGAAACTTTCCTTCTCTGACCTACCTACCCCCATCTGAATTAGACCTTCAAAACCTCTCACAACAGTCAGAGAAGACCCTCATTACATCGCTCTGGGTGATGGCTGTACAGTTACATCTCTGGAGCCTCCTCTAGATTCTGAGTCATGAAGGATGGTAGATATTCATCTCTGTTCCTCTTGAACTTAGCACAATACCTGGAATATAGTGCTTTTTCAACAAATATGTACTTGAATTACATAATCCTATTTTAAGATTAATTAAGTGCTCTACTTGTCCATGTTAAATGCAATTAATTTACTTGAAAATTATTTACTGAATGCCCACTAAACTCCAGCCCTTGTTCTAGGCACTGGGGATCCATTAGTGACAAAATCCTCACTTTTATAGAGACTGCCCTCTATCAGGGGAGACAGATATTAAGTAATAACAAGTACCTTATATAGTATATTCAAAGTTAATCAGTGCTATAGGGAAAACAGAACAGGAGAAGAGGGATGAGGGGTGGTGGATCATGTGTTGCAGTTTTAAATAGGGTGTTACCAGGGTGGAACTCAAGGTGGCTTATAAGTAAAAAAATAGAAATATGGTGAATGAGCTGTGCAGATACCTGGGAGAATAGCCAGTTTAAAGGCACTAAGTTGGTATTAAATCTGGCCTGTTTGCAGAAAAGTAAGAGGCCAGGGTACCTGGAAGCAATGACTTCAGAGAGGTTAAGGGGGTTTGGGATGAAGTTCTATAGTGTCTCATAGTTCATCAGAAGAACTTTGGCTTTTACTCAAAGTGAAATAGGGAGAAAATGGAGGGCTTGGGAGCAAAGGAATAGTATAATGTAGCATATTTTATTCAGCAAATATTTACTGAGAACAGACTAGATATTGGCAAAGGCAAACACGGTCCCTGCTTTCATGAAACTCACAGTCTAAATGGGAAAGTAAATATGAACAAAGAGTTAAACAATAGAAAAGGAAGGCCCTCTAAATTTAACCTTAAACATGATCTTGTCCTAAAGAAAGGTGAAGATCAATAATACCTAAAATATAGCACTCTAACAACAAGAAGGAGAACTTTCTACATGCAAAGTACTTTACAAGCATTTTTTCACTTAACCTTCACAGGAGCCTTATGTGGCAGGGATTATGATGTCAGCCAAATTACAGTTGAGGAAATTAAGGATCTGAGAGATGCATACAGCTGGTAAGGGACAGCACCAGGACATGGGCACATGTCCATTTGTCTGACTGCTGAGTCTCACATTCTGACTTCTATATGACACTAAAAAAAGCTCCATAAATATATTAGACGGCATCACTTATTGAATGTGTCTAATCATGTAGCCTTCAGCTACAGAATGCGTGTTTCACTTAGTGGGTTAGTTTCATTTCCTCCCCTGCTCCTTCAATTATGCTTTTTAACTCATCTCATCTTGAATATAGTTCTGAAAATTTGGTTACCCGAGTTCCTTTCCTAGGAATCTTGACTCTTATTCATTTTTTTTTTTTTTGTGTGTGGGACATCAATCAAATTCTTCCTGGTATTAAAAAATAATAACGCAGTCAAAGAGAAAGCTGCACTAACAGATCTAATTTCTTCATCTGAAAAATGGGGGCAATAATACATGGCACTTACTAATCTCAGGGAAGTTAGGAGATGAATGAAGTAATCATTTCTGCAAAATCTTTCAAATGCCAGAAGAAATAACATATAATCCATTATAACTTGCAGTGTGAGACACTACTTTTCTATCTTCAGCCCTTTATAGTCACTGTATTCAATCTTCCTCTTTTAACAATGTATTAATTCCATAAAATAATTTATTCATTAATTTAAACAATAAGTGCTTTTTGAATATATTATAAGCCATGCTCTGTGTTAGGCACTTATGATAAAAGCCAAATAAGATATTTAAGGAAGGTCAAGTATTTACACTCTTGTGAATACCAATTCCTTGTCCCTGGTTGCTCACTAAAATCATAAGGGTGGCTTAAAAACAAATTAGCCATGCCTGATCACTCCAGACCAATTAAATCTGATAATTCAATGTGAAGTCAAACTTGAGAACTGCTGTTCTATTTTGGGCCAATGCATTGCCAGGTAATTTTTCTTAAGTACTCTATCAGTCAATTGCTATTTAGCTTGGCCCAATTCCCTCACTGATGTTACCTGCTGATCTCTGGAGGTATTTAAGTTTGTGACTCTCCTCTAGCTGTTTGTGCATGGATGTCCATTAATATATTTTCAAAGATACAAGAGAAAACCAAAATAAACCTTGGCCACATATATTTATTCATCCCCTACTTGATATAGGACACTGGCTTCATACCTGGCATCCCCCAATATCTGACATGGCTGCAGGTAGGGTGCCTTCCTAATAATACTGGTAGCTTTTGTGAATTGTTACCAAGCAAATTCATCTTGGGAAATTAATGTACGAGGCATTACAATTGAATGGGTTCTACCTGTGTGGAGTTGTGCACTTAAATGGTTAGGTAAATCTGTCTAAGAGTATACATTCACAAACAACTAAACTAGGAGTAAAGATCTTCAAGTCTTTGTTTCAAATTAATTAATTAATAAGATATTTATGGAATAACTGATGAACTTTCCACATCACTCAAGAGTAATATCCAAATTCCCTAAAGTGGCTATAAAGTATCTTCCTACTCTACCTCATCTGTCTGTCTCATCTCATTTTTTTCTTTTTTTTTTTAACTTAATGGTGGCTTGTGATAAATGGAAATTCGTCATTTTAATATAACTCATTTGATAATTTTTTAAAAAAGATTAGCTCTTTTTATCTCCTCTTTAAAAATCTTTGCCTATTCAGTATCATGGAGATATTTTTCTCTAAAAGTGGTATTGTTTAGCTTTCTAATTTACATCCACAATCTTTTCATAATTGACCTTTATATATGGTGTGAGGTAGGGGTCAAGTTACATTTTTCCATGTGCAAATCCAATGTCTCATCTCCTTTTGTAATTCCCTCACTCTGACCTTGACACTTGCTCGTCCATCTGCCTGAAATGCTCTTATCTCAGAGTCTTCAAGGTCACTGCCCTGCATCCTTCAGGTCTTGCCTCCAATGTTTCCATCTCAAGGAGGCTTTGCCTGATGATCCTATTTAAAACTATACCCTCACCTGAACAATCTCAATTCCTCTTTCCTGTTTGATTTTAATCCATAGCTTGGGTAACCATATAATCTATCATCCAAACAGAACACTACCGCAAGTGAAAGTGGGCTCAGTTGATAACGACACCAGGACTATTGGCATAAACTGACTTTGCAGACGTATTTGTGAAAGAAGAGAGCTGACTCCGTCTCTGTGTTCATGCAAAAGAAAGTTTTATTCTACTCATTTTTACAGGTTTTATAGCATACAAGGCAGTCTCCTACGTGACTGTTTTTAGGTATTTCAGGGAGAGTACATTTTTTCTAAAGCCATAAGGTGTGATTGCATGTCTTTGATCTCAAGAGACAATGTCTTTGGGGCTACATGGGAGACAGCAGGAGCAGGAGACAGGAGCCCAGAAGGAGCCCGGCAAGGAGCCCTTATCTAAATTGCTGCCAACCTTCAGACATGCAAAGCTTTGGCCTTTTCCCAGCTTGGTGCCCGCCTTCAGGCTTCCGGAGCTTGGGAAGTGGCCCTGCTGTATAACCTATCAAGCCAGGGAAACTTCCGTGTCTCCACACATATTAGGTAGCCCTATCCATTGTACCTGTCACTGTTAACATACAATGCACTTTTCTTAGTTATTAGTTTATTGCCTAGCTGTTCTCACCAGCTAGTAAATTCTTTGAGGACAGGGATTTTTATTTTTTTACTGCTTATTCCCAGCACCTAAGTGCCTGGCACATGCTAAGTGCTTGATAAAAAATATGTTATATGAATAAATGTAACCTGTGGGGATGTGGTTCATTGATCTTTATACAAAAAGATAGCTATTTGAATATGGCTACCAATTACCTTGCATCTTCTACATGTTAGGCAGGATACTGGGCATTTTACACACATTATCACTCATTCTTACAATAACCTTGAAAGATGGATATGATCCCTACTTTATAGTCAAGGAACTTAAATAACTTGGAGATTTTAGGTAACTTTCTCTAAGCCCATCAGCAAATAGCTAAGAATTTAAACTCAGGTCTGCAAATCTTAAGGCAAAAAAGATGTTTGTGCATTCTTGACAGTTAGAAATTAGCATAAGTGAAGACTTTAAGCTCATCAAACCCATTGAAATGTTCATTGTGTGCTAGTCACAATATCACTTAACTTCTACATGTTGAGGCACAAAAATATCCACCAATTATACCAATCTGGACTAGGAATAAGCCATATCCAATAAAACAGTGTGGGTGGATAAAAGTCCCTAACACTTTTAAATTTTCTGTCAGCACAGAGCAAAGTCAAGGACAACAAATCAACATCCTTAAGATGTGTATGAGTAGCTCTTGCTGCTAACTTGATTTTTAGTGATGAACGCTTTAGGCTGACACACAATGTGAAATATTGTCCTTGGCAACAGGCAGCTCTGTCTGCTGCTCAACATTTTTTTGTTGTTGGAAAACGGGCCAGGAAAATGCAATATTGAAATTGATCACACCAGCTGAGGAACTATGTCCTGATGAAGATAAATAATTTCATGACAAGTTAGTAGATGTTGTCTACTACCCTCTTACAAGTAACAATACAGGTTACATCAAAATGTTGCCCAAGAGAACTCGTTTGACTTATACAAAGGGAAGTTTCATTTTGTATGCAAATCTGAAATAGTGCCATAAAGTCTCACTTTATGTGCAAATTGGGAAAAATTGCATCAGTTAATTTTTTTGTTAAATTTTTCAAGAACTTCATAATTTCAAAGCTGGCAGACTGAATGAATGGTGAGTTGTTCAGGATATTCTTCTAGAACAATACCCCTTGAGCTTGTATAAAGACACTCTGGCTACCTTCTTTAGGCTTATGGAAAAGTCCAAATTGCTTGAGATTGCCAAGAGGATATTCTTCAGATAAAACACAATCCTTGTGTAATTCACCCTGACCAAGCTTTGTCCTAAACATGGTGGGAGTAAATTTTTAATCCTAAAAACCCAGCAATATTCAATTCAATTCTACAAATGTCTATCGAGACTTAAGGCTCATTAAATTCTCATTAATGTTTCTCTTCCCAGGAATCTTAAGATCTTATTAGGAGAGAAGGTGAATTTTTGAGAGACAAAAGCAAAATAATTGAGGAAAATAATCACTTCACTCCAGAAGCTGATTCTATGCCTACCTCTTATCATTCTGGACTCATTACTTTGCATTCGAGCTGTCAGGATCTCTGGTTCTTCCAAATCTCCAGGAAATTGAGGGTAGGACTACTTAGAAACTAAAACCCACCATATCTTAGGCACCCACTGTGACTCAAAATTGTTAAGACACATTCTTAATACTGTCTTATATAAGACTCATAAGAATAATTTACCAAGGAGGAAAACGAACTCAGGAATGTTTCAACTTGTCCAAGATCAGAAGGCTGGAAGGTAATGGAGTTTATATATGAACCTGATGTGTCTGAATACTAAGGTCATCCCATACACCATTTATATTTCATTCATCTCTGTCTCCCCAGCATCTTGCACAATGCCTAGCACTGGCTGTTCAATACGTATTTGTTAAATGAATGGATCAATGTTGGCTGAATTTCAAAGGAGGAAGGAAGGCCTCTTATAAATAAACCATGACTTTTTCAAGGTTTCCACAAATAATTGGCATTTCCCCAGAACAATCTCAAAAGCCACATCCTGGCAAAGCTGTCATTTGAGAACTATGGCGCCCAGAAAGCTGAGCCTTGAAAACTTGGAAAGCTGCCTCTTACTTGGAGGCCTTCCTAGGTTAGGCTGCTGGCTAATTTGAGTCGTGGGGGTGGGGTTGGAAGGGTACCAGGGCTGCCAACAAACTGTAATAGTCCGAGAAAACAGTGCTGTTAAAACACTCTCAGATCATAAAAAGGAACAGACTAGGGTTATGAAACTGAGATAAGGTGTCCTTTCAGAAAGAAAGCAATATTGTGCTCTTGGGCTAAAATTTCACAGGAAGTTTGTGAAAATGGCTTCCTGGTAAGGAAAATTATGGATCCTATCTTATGCTCTGGGTGAGTAAAGCCATTGAATTCAATATGATCTCAGTGAATAGAACAGAGCAGGATAATTTGCATGATACAAATTTTTATAGCCAAAATAGATTCGAGGTTGGGGCAGGTTCAGAGCTTTGAACTCAAGATATTTGAGCTCCATATTAATGATGATAGCACTTTATAAAGCACTATCTGATACAGCACTATCTAATTTGATCATCAGAACAGTTCTATGAGGTTAGCAAGTTTGTTATTACAGTCCATATTTTACAAATGAGAAAATTGTAGGGGACTTAGAAAAATGGAAGTTTGATTGCTGTCTGGCTAAGACTCTTTTTTAGGTCCTTTCACACCAGGCTACTCTTTTCCACTATGTTCTTGCTACTGAAAATGAGGTCCTTGGACTAGCAATATCTTCATCACCTGGGAGCTTGTTAAAATACAGATTCTTTGGAAGTACCCCAGAGCTGCAGAATCAGAATTTGCATTTTAATAAGAGCCTCAGGTGATTTGTATGCACATTAAATTGTGTGAAGCACCGTATACATCATGCCATATTAGTCACCTGGAATGCCTCTGTTTTGGGAATCTTAGCACAATTCATTAAGACTAAGGGGTAAGTAGAGGGCACTGCCATAAGAATAAGTTGTCAATCTATGAATCTGCTCAAAATGTAACCAGATTCAAATACCATAAGATTATAAAACCTGAATCCTGGTTCTGTCACTTACTGTGTGACTTTGGGCACATTTCTTAACTCTTCATGCTTCAGTCCATCACATGTAAGGATATATAAAGCACACAGTTCAAATGAGGCCTGTGAAGTTCATGTGAAGTTCAAATAAAATGAGTAGCAGTTGGCACCCAGTGAGCACAGAGTAATGCTCGTTGTTTTAAGCATGATATGCAACAAGGCTCACTCTAATTTTCTGCCTTCCCAGGAAAAAAATAAAATAAAAGTTTTAGAGAGGTTCTCTTAGTTCTTTAGTTAGAAGATCTTTTGAATAATCACAGGGGTTCACTTCCTCTTTACCCTGACCTATGGAACTCCACCTGGTAGTACAAGGTCATGCAAGTTTCCAGAGAATTGTCCAAAAATGAACCCTTGATACATTCTCCAGACTTCACCTTTGGAGTTATTCATGTGTGTCCACATGCTGATTCTAAGAGGAGAAATTGTTAGATAATGGGGTGAGACTTGAGCTTTTCCTGTTTGGGACCTGCAAGTCTGATTGTTCAAGGGCTTGATAAGCTTCTAAACATTATTCTTGCAAAACAACTAAGAAGGGTTTCTTCTCCAGGGATACAGAGTCAAGAGGACGGAAGAGGGGTGGTCTGTGGAGATGCTGGTGTACTGGAAGCCACAGGGAAGCTGTGGGAATCGAGTCCCAGGGAAAGGAGCTAATTGGGGTGAGATGAAAATAAGGAAGCATAGGTTCCCCCACTTCAATCACCTGTCCCCTCCTGCTGGTGCATTGAGGTATTCTGAAGAAAGGAACTGAAAAAAAATTAACTGGTTCTGTTGTCTCTGGTATGTACAGAGCCACTATGAAGATATGATTTTTATTCTGAATGAGACAAGAATCATGAATAATGCTTTATTGAAATGTATTTAACAAAGACAATTATTAGTTAATACTATGCCTTAGTTTCTCATATGTGAAGATTTTTCCAGCCTCAATATGTCTAGTGTGTAGTTTAAAATTAGTTATCACAAACCAATAGAGTAAAAGTATATGAGACTAAAACCAGTATGTTGTCCTTAGATGCAGAATTATTATTCTTTATAAAGCTCCAAATTCTTAACAGAAAGATTGAGAATTGAATCTGAAAACACTTCCTATTGTCAAAGGCTTACAA
Organism: Choloepus didactylus; assembly: GCF_015220235.1. Classification (NCBI taxonomy): domain Eukaryota; kingdom Metazoa; phylum Chordata; class Mammalia; order Pilosa; family Megalonychidae; genus Choloepus; species Choloepus didactylus. The sequence goes on from NC_051309.1 coordinate 21,380,181, forward strand.
AGAATTTAACAAGCAAAACGAATTGTAAATAAAGTATCTTAATCATCGTTCTCCTGCTGAACATCAATCCCATATCTCTCCATAGATCTTTATTTTGCACCATTATTTTATTTGACATTCCCAACCCTCCAATGATTTCCACAGGACAAATATTATTGGCCAAACCATTTTATAGTTGAGGAAATCAAGCTGTAAAGAGGTGAAGTGAGGCATTCATAGTCACTGATTAATGATTGTGGGGCCAGGGATTTAAAGCTTATCTTCCTTCTTAGCTAAGGCTGGCTCATTCCACCACAGCTCATCGCCTTCCTCTTATTATAGGGCTATGTGTTTTAATTAGCTAAATGAAGGGTAATTTTCATTTTCATAAATTTCATCAATTTAAAGCTATTTTTTTTCTTTTTCATGAAATTTGAAGATAAAAATAAAAAATTATAGACCACAGACACTTTCCAAGTCTCCAAAGACAAAGTTTTTAATTTCAAATAAAGAATAGTTATTTCTCTAAGAAATGAAATAAAACCAAACTAGTCTTTAAATACTTCTCCATATTTTTAAAAAATTCAGAATTATCTTCAAGCTATTATAAATTAGTTGATGTATTTCTTCACCGACATGCTCTTTCACTTTCTGCTTCTTTCTTAGCTAATTTTTAAAATATCTGCCTCTATTTCTTTAACCTTTTAAAATTATCTGTTATTTTTAAACTTATTGAGATTTTATTTTGGGGGGGGTTTTGACTTCTAAATGCTTTTTTTTAATTGACAAGTTGTTTATGTTTACTTCATATGATATTGAATTTATTTTAACTTTTTATTGCTTAACTTCGGTCTAGTTCCTTTGTCTATGTTTCTCATCAGTTTGCAACATGTTTTATTTATTTTAAAACTTTTGCTTCATAATTCTATTCTTCTTTTAGTTTTTATAACATATGTCATCACCGTCTGTCATTTTCACTCTATATTGACTTTTCTTGTTAAGACTGGGATTACTTTATTTTAGTAACTTAAATTGCTCTGACTGATTAAGTTTTTGCTTGCCCCTAGTATTAACTCAATTTTATCATCTTTTAAACTTTTAAAGCTAATTTTGATTTGTATCATTGAGAGTGTTTTCTTTCATTTGCTTATAACTCAATTTATAGTGGATGTCAGAACGGGTGATCATAAAAGTGGCATTGGGGAATAGACTGTGATCTCAACAACAGAAGTTGTGATAGGGCAAAAACCCCTTCCCCTTCTTTTGTTTTTCCATCTTCTCTCCAGATTGGAAGCTCTGTGAGAGCTATGGGACATTTCTGCCTTGTTCTTGTATCTCCATTGTCTGGCACATGAGTCATTTGATAAAAACCTATGCAGGGAAATAATGATCTGTGGGGACTGCAGGAGTCCATTAACAACAACTACAATTTATTAGCACAAAGTGCAGACATTCTCCTGAGAACTTACCATGTATTAGCTCATTTAATCTTCACAATAACCTTGGCAGGAAGCATTATCATCACCCCCGACTATATACAAGGACATGGGGACCCACAGAGATATTAAGTGGCCAGCCTGGGTAGTTGCCAAGACTTGAAGCTTTGAAATCTACCACTGGAACTGTGGCCCTGAACGGTTCCTTGCCCAGTGTCTGGCTATCATATACTGGTTCATAAGGTGAAGGTCCATAAGTGATACCTTTAAAGAGAACATTTATGCAATCACTACCTAAAATACACAAAATGCATGTGGATTCTCATGACTCAAATGTAGACTAGCTAATAAAAAAAGAAAAGCCTGGAACCTATTTAGGAAATTAATGATCAACTGGCAATCTCTTTAAGTGCCTGAGCTGACTATTTCTAGAAGACTGTCATCAAACCCTCCCTGCTCTCAGGCAGTCCTTGTGCCCCACTCTATTAGATTATCAATTTTAAATCAATCACAGCAGGAGGTTCCTGGTTCTCCTTGATGGGATCCTCTCAGTTTGTCAAAGATTTATAGAGGTGGTATTTTAAAGAATCACATTTATCCACTGAGCTAATTTTCTTCTCAGTTAGAATTCCATCCATTCTTTAGCCCCAAGTAAAATGTGAATGGAGAACTGAATCAAGTAAATATAGAACTTTCTACTTTCTTTATGTGACTTTTTACTTTCCTTTAGTAGAGACAATTCTCTGCTCTCGTGGTCAAACTGCTGCCACCCCGACTTGAGATTCAAGAATCCAAAGATAATTTTTCATATATGCTTGATTTTATGGGGCATTATTGATGTAGCATTGCTTTTAACACAAACACACATGAATCAAAATCCTAGCAATTCCTTATGAATGTGAAAGTCTTCACTTTGGAACTGTTTGTCAATTATGCATTGATTAACTAGAAATCTTCTAGAATTTTCTGAATGCAAATAATTAAACACTGCAATTCCCATGTTTTCTGTCTCTATTTATTTTAGGGGTGGTACTTAAATATAACAGAAAAGAACTTTATTACAGATTTTTGAATTTAATACCAAAAATACCTAGCTGATACACAGCATTTGAACAACTCCTTTATTTTTCAAGCACCCCTGTTTGGAGAGTCCTTAACAAAAAGCCTACTTAATTAAGCCTTAACTAATTTTTTTCCTACACCCTGATTAGAAAATGTTCAACTAATAATATAATTCTTAAATACTTATAATAATTTAAATTTCATAAAATTCATGCAAGAACTCTTTTGCTTCAAATGCAATTTCCTTTCTCCACCTAAACAAATCTATGAGGTTGTGATCTTACGCAGGTTTAAACTTAGTCATCAGATTAGCAGTAAAGAGACAGTAATCAGAGATGTTTTTGTTTTAAGGTAAGGAATGCATTTTCCAGCCAAACCCTGAGTCATTAGGTGCCATTATTAGCATTGAAAATTTTAAAATGATCTCCTGGCTGAAATGGAGCATTGCAATAATTCTGCATTTAGGAAGCTTTCAATAAATGTTTGCTGACTATCAACTGGGAAGTTAAAATGATTTTGGAGGCTGCTCTTCAACATTATCCACTCAGATGGTGGCAAGTGAAATGTGTTAATCTTCTGCTCATCTGAAGATCCATGCTGTTCCTTCCTTCTCAGGTCCTTGCTCCTTTTCAGCTTGATTATTATAATAATCTTATAACTGGAAACATAAACCCATCTGTGTCTCAAATTTCTGGGGGACATCTTCCTAAAGCATAGTTCTAACATAACAAGCCCACATTCATTCACTAATTCAGGCAACCCATATTTCTGAGTGTCTGCCATGCCAGGAATTCCACTAGACCTTGAAGATACAAGAGATAACACAGCCACATTTTCTATTGCTCTCCAATGCCTATCAGATAAAGTCCAAATTCTTCAGTATGGCATTTGAGACCATCCAGCACTTTTTAGACCCTCCCATCCCTGTCTTAGTTTTCCAGGGCTGCTGGTTGGCTGAAGCAACAGGAATGTATTGGCTTACAGTTTTGGAGGCTAGAAGGGCAAAATCAAGACAATAGCACGGCCACGCTTTCTCCAAATTCAGTCACATTCTGTAGATAGCTTTCTTGCAATCATCTTTCACAAGGCATGCTCTTTCAGGCTTCTACATCTGACTTCAACTTCTGTGTCCAATTTCCCTTGTTTCTAATGACTTGAGCCATAATGGATTAAGGCCCATCCTGGTTCCATTTGGGTACACCTTAACTAATAATAGCATCTGCAAAGGTCCTATTTAAAAATGGGTTCATACCCACAGAGATGCAGATTAAGATTGAAGGTGTCTTTTGTGGGATACATGATTCAATTCCCAACTCCCTGAACCCCCAACACCAAATGTCCCTATTATTGTTATCTTTTATCTGCTAAACATATGTTGCATGTTATAGCCAATACATCCACTATTCTTATTACCTTTACATCTATTCTCCACTTATAGAAAACTTAGATACCTTCAATTCCAGCTTTAGATCCTTGCCACTGTGTACTGTAGTGGGACTCAGTGAATCTAAGGGATGAAGGAGAAGAACAGTCCAGGATAATTTAAATGTTTCTGGACAGAGTGTCTGAGTGAATTAATTCATGTCCATGCAGCACTTCGGAAAGTGACTTTATTTGGAAGAAGGTCATGGCAGATGTTGTTAGTTAAGATGAGGTTGTACTAGATTAGGGTTGTCCCTAAATCCAATAACTGGTGACTTTATAAGAAGAGTAGAGGACACCCAGAGGAGATGCACAGGGAAAAAAGCCATGTGAAGACAGGGGCAGAGACTGGAGTGATTCAGCTACAAGCCAAGGAACACCAGAAGCCACCAGAAGCTCAGAAGAGGCACGAAAAATTCTTCCCTCAAAGGTAGCATCGTCCTGCAGACACCTTACATTTGTGTTATAGCCTCCAGCTCTATGAGAGAATGAATTTCTGTTGTTCTGAACCACCTGGTTTGAGGCACTTTGTTATAGCAACCCTAGGAAACTAATACACAATCAAATTAACCTGATTAGTTATAACTGCTCCCTTGTCTCAACTGAAGGTCTTATCATTCTTTCTAAACGTCTCTTAGCTTGAATACTAACTACTGTCATTACATTTACTCTTCCTATTAACTGTGCTGAAAATTGAGTTAGGTTTCTTTCCTTACATGGCTAGACACTGCCCTCTAATATTCACTTACTGTAAATCTGGTGGTAATTCCCCTCAAATGGATGAATTTTGATTCATATTAGGCCATGTACAACCTGCCATTTTCAACAGAGAACTGGTCAGGGGTAATTTTGCAGTTAAGACCAGATTCTAGTAAAATCCCATCAGTGAAATTTTTCTTGACCCTCCTCTTCCTGTACAGAGTTAATCATAATTATAATAGCTCTGCCATTTTTGGGGCTTAACAAGTGCAAGGCAAATAGAGCTGTTTTGCTTGGGCATGTTATTTAATTTTGCTAAGCCTCAGTTTCCTCATAGGTAGAGCAAGGAACATAATGGCACTTACTTCATTTAGTTCTTTGAGAGTTTAAATGATATAATTCATGCAAAGTGCTTAACTCTGTGCCTTCTTCTTAGTAAAAGTTCATACGCCTTAGTTATGTTATTACTGGACATAACTTTAACCACAGCAATTTGTTATAATTGACAAGTTGGAATACCTTATATCCCACAATCAGGGCTTGGATGAATTAAATATAACAACTGTACATAAGCAAATTATATGCAGCCATTAAATGTTCCATTATAGAAGAATACATATTGACATGGGAAAATGTTCCAGACCCATGGCTAAGTGGAAAAGTAGGCTGCAAATAGTTTGCTCTTAGAATAGACTAGAAAAGCATCCATTACTAATGGTTACATTTGGATTATGGGAATTTTAATATTTTTGTTTTATTTTACTTTTGTGTTTTTCTATTTCTTTCACTGTTTCTCAGAGTATTATTTACGTTATTAAAGGAAAGTATTTACAGAAAATTCATGGTCCTTTTATTCAATGTGTAATACTACCCATTATTAAGTATTTACATACTGATATTAGCTATGCATATCACTCTTAACTCACTAACCTACACAGAAACTTGAGATTTTATAATATAAACAACTTTATATTAAGCTGATAATGTGTGGCCACATAGAACACAGGTATATCCCCTTTCATCTGTCAAAGAGACACTCCCATCAGGAAGCTGGTGGCCCATGAATGCCATAAACAAAAATGCCCTCATGTTCTCAGTCCTTCTGTTATATAGGACACCTTAGTTTGGCCATCTCAACACTTATTCCAACCTACTTCCCTCTTGCTGCCTGCCTTCACTACAAAGACTGAAAAGCCAAAACTAACTTTCCTTCTTTCCAATCAGGAGTGGTAAGGTAATACAACTGGGGCAACGAGATTGGAACTCATATCTGTTATTTGGAGGTGTGGAGGGGGTTGCATGTAGAAGCTTGTGTCTGATGATAAAATGACAATCATGACTAGCATATCCTTCCCCTCCTTCTACATGCCTAGAGAGTAGATACAAATGGAGCCATTCCAGTTGTCTTACAACCAAGAGGGAAAAGCCAAAAGATTCCCTCTGACGCCAGCCCTGACATCATTGAACAAATGAATTAATGTCAACAAAAATTCCTACTTCTAGTCTTTTCATGAAGTGAGAAAAATGAACCTCTGGTTTAAGCAATCATTAGGCAGTTTTTGCAGCACCAAAGTATTCCTAATCAATAACTTACTATTACCTAATTCCACTAGGAGCCAGACTGTTGGGTTTTTCTTTCTTATCTTTTGCTACCTTCTTTTTGAATTGACTTGGATTTTCCCCACTGGCTCGCTTCACTATGGAGTGGTAAACTAGTCCCCAAAATACTTGTTTCCAATTCAAAGGGGAAGAGAGAAAGAAAGACAGATAGACATAGAGATAGAGATAGCAATAGAGAGAGAGAGAGAGATGCATAAGGAAACTGGGCTATTGAGCACCATGTGCACCTTTTGTCAATAGCACACTGCCAGGTAAAACAAAACACCTTTACAAATATCATCACCCTTCACTTCTCCCTCACTCTGCCTAATCCACTTCTTCCTCTATTTTCTGCCCAGCGCCACTCAACATTACTCCAGGACTTGGAAAGTAAGACATGGGGCTAAATCTGATCAAATATGTGACTGACATCTAGGTCTCAGAGAAGAAATGATGCAGAGAATGCCCAAAAATGTTCAGAAGAAATGTTTCACTTATTCATTTTCCCTCTCCCCAGTTCTAACATCTCCCTGGCCCCTTCTAGGAGTTCGGTACATCATCACAGTCTAGGATTCCCTGAAGCCTGTACTATCTTACTCATGTTATCTACATCTGTGTAATTATCTGTTTCTACCACACCCCCACCACAGCCCCCTTATTGTTTGGAAAGCAATCTGATTACATTGCATAGTAGATCCAGTTGTCTCTGTCCTGAGCCTCTTGCCTGGCTCAGACCATTGTGAGTGTGACAGAGCTCCCAGAGGCACCCTTTGGACATTGTTGCTAAGGGAATGTCCACTTCAGCCTGAACACTTGATTGTTTTTTCCTGAAGAATTAAATAAGAAGTGTCTAGACCCTTAATATTCTGGGAACTTTACAATGAGATGCCAAAAAAAGAGAAAAATGAGTTACAGTGGAAACTATCTCTAATTTAAGAAAAATCTCTATCAGATATATTAGGAGAAAGAAAGAGTGTAACAAAGAAATCTGGATTTGTTTTAGCAGAAGATCTCCATGGATTTCTCACTGGGCTACCAATTCCTCTTACTAAACGAAGAAATGGCTTGCATGACGTGGCTTGTTTGACTCTGAAAATTACAGATTATTCTCATTTATAGAAATGGCTATATTTTCTATTACAATATAGAAATGGCTGTATTTTCTATTACAATATAGCTTTTCTATTACAATATAGCACAATATTAAATAAGTGTCAGTTAACTGTGATGTAAATTTTGTTAGCTTTTGTTAGTGTTATAAGCACTAACTTCTGCTCATGATACTTTCCATGAGTCACTATTCAAGAGCCATGCACTTTTGGCTTCCAACTTTTAATAGAATGGAGGGAATCTAATAAAGTATGAATAGAAAAAAGGTTAATTTTATTTATTTTCCTATGTCTACTACCCTGAAATGGGTTAAAGTAGTTTTTTATAAGTGCTGTTTTTCTTTATTATAGAAATTATGCCTTTACAGAACAATCATGCGTAAAATACAGGATTCCCATATACCACCCTATTAACATCTTGCATTGGTATGTGTGCTGGTTTGGGTATATTATGTCCCCCCAAAAAAGCCATATTCTCCAATGCAATCTTGTGGGGTGCCGACATATTAGTCTTGATTAGGTTGAAACTTCTGATTGTTTCCATGGAGATGTGATTGAATCAACTGTGGGTTTAACTCTGATTGAATTAGTTCCATGGATGTGCAGCCCTGCCCATTCTAGGTGAGTCTTAACTGGATCACTGAAGTCCTTTAAGAGATGCTCGGGAGCCAACAGAGATGCTAGTAGCTGATGCAGATGCATGCTGATGCTTAGAAATGCTTGGAGATGTGGAGAGAAGGACATTTGGAGATGCTAAGCTAAGAAATGAACCCCTGAGTTTACCCTGGTGAAGCTAAGAGAGGAAATCAGATGCTTAGATGCACAGGAGCTGAGGAAGCTAAGAGAGACAAGCCCAGAGACATTTTGGAGAAAGTCATTTTGAAACCAGACCTGGGAGGAAAGGACCAGCAGACACCAGCCACATGCCTTCCCAGCTGACAGAGGTGTTTCAGATGTCATTGACCTTCCTTCAGTGAAGGTATCCTCTTGTTGATGCCTTAGTTTGGACACTTCTATGGCCTTGGGACTGTAACTTTGTAACCAAATAAACCCCCTTTTATAAAAGCCAATCCGTTTCTTGTATTTTGCAGAATAGCAGCATTAGCAAACTGGAACAGTATGTACCATTTGTTACAATTGATGATAGAACATTTTTATAATTGTACTATTAACTATAGTCCATGGTTTAATTTAGGATTCACTGTTTGGGTAGGGTAGTTCCATGGATTTTTAAATTTTTATTCTGTTACCAAATATGCAATCTAACATTTCTCCTTTTAATCACATTCAGATATATATTTCAGTGTTGTTAATTATGTTCATAATGTTCTGCTACCATCATCACTATCCATTACCAAAACATTTCCATCATTCCGAATAGGAACCCTGAATACTATAAGCCTTAACTTCCCATTTCCTATCCCCACCGCATCCCCTGGTAACCAATATTCTAGATTACGACTTTGTGAGTTTGCTTATTATAATTGTTTGAAATATTAAGTAGTTTTAAAATGTTATGTACAAAGGGGAGGAAGTTTGGTAATTTTAGGTAATAATTCACAACTTCCATATTCTCTGGTCCCATGACTCATTTTAAGAGATGAGTGCAGTGAAGCCACATTGCATTGTTACATCCCCCTCCTGACATCTTGACGACCTATATTGGCTGTGATTAACTGACACTTTATTCCCTAGACTTTTCTGTTTTAAAAATATAGCAATGTACATATGGCCTTTACCCAGTGGATTCATACTCTGCTTTGACTCAGAAAATAAGTTCTAAAACTTTTCCATGCAAAGCAGGTTTATAAAACAAATTTTGAATGACTCTACCATCCACCCAGTCGCAGAAACCAAAACAATGGGAACCGCATTAGAGGATTTTCTGCCTTCAAATCATTGCCCATATTGACACCAGATTTAGTTTTTGAAGCACTTCATCTGATCATATCCTGTTCCAGGTCATAATGTGACAATGGCTCCCCTGGAATCTTCTTTTGGCAAACAAAGTCTTCTCTAATTTTGTCCCTTTATAACCTGCTGATTCTCACCTCTTGAGGCACACTTTCCAAACCAGTGCCTTTGTAATCCTGTACTACTTTGGTTTTGAGAAAGCAGAGACTATCTTACATCTCTGGGCTTCTGTGTAGTAAACAATTTGGTCTTGACCAAAGAGAATTCTGGCCTTTACCCTTGGCTTCTGGGAAAATCTACCTGATGGGAGTGTCATTGTTTAGGGTGGGCATGGCCATACTGAGTCTTAGGTAGGTCTGGCCACACCCAATAGTTTTATGGCATGAATGATCAACTGTGCTATTTAAGGAGGGGACTTGGGTCATGTGGTATAAGTCAACATGACGTGGGTTCATGTGGAAGCTGTTCAACCAAAGGGCAATTGCTTAATCATCCTAGGTACAAAGCCCCAGTAAAAATTCTGGCCACTGAAGTTCAGGTGAGGTTCCCTGGTTAACAATAATCCAGGCATATTGTCACACACTGATGCTGGGAGAGTAACATGTCTGGAACCCTCCCAGATCTGGCTCTCTCTATCTCTTCTTTAGCTGATTTTTAATTTAGCATGCTTGTATCCTTTCCTTGTGATAAACTAACCACTAATATAATAGCTTTCAGTGAGTTCTGTGAGTCCTTCTAGCAAATTACCAAATATGAGGGTGGTTTGAGGAACCTCTGAACTTGCAGTTATTATCAGAAGTGAGGGTGGTCTTGTGGAAGACTACGTGCCACCTAAACTTGATAATTGGCTCTAAACTTTGCAATTAGGCTAACTCCAGGTGGCCTCTGACTAGAATGCCTCCTCTACCTTATCTGGCAGGTTAAATCCCACACATGCTTCAAGATTCAAATTAATCCAGATTAGAAGGAAGAAGTAAAACTACCAATATTTGTAGATGATATGATCTGGCATAAATGTAATCCTGAGAATCCACAAAAAATCTATTGGAGCTAATAGATAAGTTCAGCCAGTGTGGGAGATAAGATCAATATATAAAAATCAATTGTATTTCTATATTTAGCACTGAATAATCTAAAAGTGAAATTAAGAAAATAATTCCATTAACAATAGTATCAAGAAGAAGAAAACAGTTAAGTATAAATTTAACAAAAGAAGGACAAAATGAATACTTTGAAATATCATTGAAATAAAATAAAGTAGATCTAACTTAATGGAAAGAAATCCTATGTTCATGGATTGGAAGACAGTATTGTTAAGATAACAATACTCCACAAATTGATCTACGGATTCAAAGTAATCCTTAACAAAATTTCAGCTGCATTTTTTTGCAGAAATTGACAAACTGATCCTAAAATTCCCATGGAAATGCAAAAGACCCAGAACAGCTAAAATGATCTCAAAAAGAAAGACAAGGGCAAGGCTGGAGGACTCACTTCCCAATTTCAAATAAAGGTACAGTTATCAAGACTGTGATATTGGCAAAAGGATAGATGTTGAGATCAATGGAATATAATTGAAAGTCTAGAAACAAAGCCATACTTTTATGATCAATTAATTTTGACAAGAGTGTCAAGACAATTCAGTAAGGGAAAGAATAGTCTTTTTAAATAAGTGGTGCTACGACAAGTGGATGGCCACACGCAAAGAAGGAAGTTGGACCCTTAGCTCACACCATGTACAAAAGTTAAATCAAACTGGATCAAAGACCTCAATGTAAGTGCTAAAACTATAAAATTCTTAGAATACATATGTGTGATCTTCCTGACATTGGATTAGGCAAGAGTTTCTTAGATATGACACCTAAAGCACAAGCACTCAAAGGAAAAATAGATAAACTGGACTTCATCAAAACTGAAAACTTTTGTGCTTCAAAGAAAACTATCAAAAAAGTGAAGAGATAAATCACAAAATGGGAGAATATATTTAAAACCATATAACAGATTAAAGGTCTATTATCAAGAATATACAAAGAACTGCTACAACACAACAATAAAAAGACAATCTAAATTTTAAAATGGGCAAAGGATTTGAATAGGCATTTCTCCAAGAAATGCAAATCAAAACCACAATGAGATACCATTTCATCCTCTCTAGGATGACTCTAATAAAAAAGATGGACAATAACAAATGTTGTTGAGGATGTGGAAAAATTGAAATCTTCACACATTGCAGGTGGCTATGTAAAATGGTGTGAGATACTTTGGAAAGTAATTCACCAGTTCTTCAGAAAGTTAAACATGGAGTTATCATATGACCCAACAATTACTTTCCTACGTATGTAACTCAAAATGATTGAAAATATATTCACACGAAAAACAGGTATGCAAATGTTCATAGAAGCATTATTCAATTATTCATAACAGACAAAAAGTGGAATCAACCCAAATATCCATCCACTGATGAATGGATAAACAAAATGAGGCATATACATACAATGAAATATTATTTGGCCATAAAATGAAATGAACTACTGATACATGTTACAACATGAATGACCCTTGAAACCATTCTGCTAAGTGAAAGAAGCCATATACAAAAGATGCCATGATTCCATTTATATAAGATATTCAGACTAGGCAAATCTATAAAGACAGAAAGTAGATTAGGGATTTCCAGGGGCTGAGGGGAGGGAGAAACTGGTGTTACTGCTTATGGGTATGGGGTCTGTTTTGAGAGTGATGAGAATGTTCCAGAACTAGAAAGTGGTGATGATTGCACATCTCTATGAACATATTAAAAACCACAGAATTACACACTTAAAATTTTAAGGTATGTGAATTTTATCTCAATAATAAAACAAAAATCAGGTAAAATATTACCTCTTCCATGAAAACCTTCCTAACTCCTAAGACAACTCTTGGCACCACTTCCCTAATAACACACTGCAGCTTATAAGACTCTGCAATTTCAGGCTATTTAGTATAATGAGTATGCAGGTGGGCTATAGAGACAGGCCACCTACATTCAAATTCCTTTATAGTTAAAAGATTGTGGGCAAATTACTTAATCTCACTAAGCCTCAATTTCCTCATCTGTAAAATGGTGATAATAATATACCTCATTCATAGGGTTGTTGAGAGGATTATTTGAATTAATATACTTTGAATTAATATTTTAAAATACCTAGAAAAGTAACAGGTATTTTATAATAGGCACTTGATAAATTTACTGTTATTATTATTAAAGCAATTGCTTTGTTATACATATGTATTATTATTATTATTATTAATTTGCTATGTCTCTTCAGCATTGTACCCTACTCTCTAACTCTATAGGTACCAGATATTGTTTCCTCAGAATGACTGGTCCCAGGGTCCATTGGAGGCACACCGTGTTTCTTCAGTGTCAAACGCTCAAATGCAGTTTGATAGTATCTCTGGTCAAATAGTGTAGAAATGGTCAAAAGGGTAGATCCTAATCATTGGTTGAAATTTGGATGGTTGGACATACCAAGCATGTTGCAAACAGCTTCCTCTAGAGCACACATTTGCTTAAATGACCACAGAAAGAAGGAAACCTGCCTTTTTACTAGAGCCTGTGGGGATTGACAGAATATGAGAAAAAAATTATTCCTTGAGAAGTCCTGAACTCTTAGATGCCTAAAAGACTGCTTACACATCCTTGTAGCAAGAGAGTTGAGGAAGAAAATAAATTATATGGTTGTACACATTCTCTTTCTTGCAGTTTTCATGTCTGTTTCACTCATCAATTTATAATCTTCCAGCATGACACATGTATTTTTTAAGTGGCAACGAATTCAGTTTATTCTCTAAATGAATATTTCCCTCGTATATCCCAGGAAAGAAAATTTTATCCTCAAATGAGTTCAGTTTCTTGTCTTACACACCATTCTTTGCAACTGAGCCTAAGCAAGGCTTTTTGAAGTTCATCCTCAGATCTACTCAGCAGGAGTGCAAAGCAAGATGAGAAACTGGCTCATTACTTATTTTAAGGGAAGATGAGTTCCAGAAAAAAATTGAAACCATGAAAATATTTGCCCTGAGGTATATATTTTTAGATTGGAAAAAAGAGCTAAAGGAGAATTTTTTTACATGAGCTTTCCAAGCAGCATACTGAAAATTTATCAGTAAATATAGCATAGTGTATTAATTTCTGTAAAAAGGAGAAAATACCTTTATAGAAACTGGGTTTTTCTAAAATAGTATTCCACTAAAATTAGCTTCAAGCCATTCTGGGAAATAACAATTTTTCTTTTTTATTCAAAAAAGGATTTGATGTTGTCTAATGTGGAACAAAGAAGAAAATACATACACATGCTATATATATATATTTGTATATATGTATACATATATAAATAGGCAGAACTATAAATGCACATACACACATGGACAGAGCTACACACACACACACATGCACAAATATTTATAATGGTTTTGGAATACAGAGTAGTATCTGATCTACTAGTCAGTGAAGCAGTAGATATTTTACAATTTTAGATGAAATATTTAGCAAAGGGCTGACACTGGCAAGCATCACTTTAATTGTGTCTTCTTTATCCTGGAGCAGGATAAAGTGTTTTCCCTCAGTTTAACATTACAAGGAATAAATGAAATTGTACCTTTCCTTCATGCCAAAAAAAAAAAAAATTCTCTGGTTATGTTTCAGATGCAAGGTCTTTCAAACAGAATTTTGATTTCTCCCCTGGGCACATTGCAGATGCAAGGTCTTTCAAACGGAATTTTGAATTTTCCCCTGATTCTTTCCTCATGTGACTGGACAAGGGAAGGAAATTTTTATCATACCGTAAAATGTTTACTTTTTAGTTCCTTCCTGAGGGAGACGGCTCAGGAGAAAGGATGAATTACTTCAATTTTCAATGTTCCTCAGCACTAGTGTCCTTTTGGGTGCTTTTGTGGTCAGGTGGTAATCAGCTCTGTCCACCACTCAGAACAACCTCTTATAAAATGTTATCCTCCCTCCCTAAGCCTTTCTTGATTATCACTGTCCCAAAGAGCACTCTTCTCTGACTTCCACTAGCATTTCCTATTTACATACCCAATGAATGTCTTTTTAGAAGTGTTTATCTCTTTGCATGTGCCAGTGTACACTTGGCTTATCCTATAACATAGAGACGGTGACTATATCTCTCATGAGATTTTTCAGTAGATTTACCCACTAACATAAAAAATACATGTGGTCTCTGTGTGCAACCCAGGGGAAAAAATAAGTAGTGTTATAAAATAGGAAAGGAAAACAGTGGGGAAGGGAAAATGAATTTTCTATGAACAGATGAGTTCAAGACATTTTAGAAGTTTGTTTTGATTGGTAGCCCTTAGCATCCACTCAACAAAGTCAGGAATAATATTACTTATAATCACAGCATGCTCTGAATGCAGCTTATTTTAACTAAATAGAAATAAAGTTTAAAATTGCAAAAATCTCTTTTTTCCACCTGGGAAAGGATGGCTGTTCAACTATCAAAGTTATTTGTTTTGATTTTTAACTGTTGTCCTGCAGCAACAGTTAAGCCAAGCTCATAATGGACTAGCCCTTTTTTTTTTTTTTAATACTCTCTGATACAATTAGCCTCTATAATGTCTTAAGCTAAATTTGTCTTGTTTATCTGCAGTTGACTTTATCAGGATTGGTCTCTTCTCTTTCCCTTTTCCTCCCCTCCCCTCCCTTCCCTCTCTCTTTTCTTGTCCTTCTACCATGGACCCCCTTACATTTATCATTTATATTTGTTGGAAAATGACTCTTGTTTCCACTCTTTTCTCTAGAGGATGAGTATATGTAATTCTTTAAATTTCATCTCAGTGAAATGTCCATCCTTCTGTGCCAAATAGTGTGCTCACCCTGGAATGCAATGGTTAGCAAAACCATCGCAAAACCAGACCTGGTTTGCCTACATGAGCACATGGTCTAGCAGAGGCAGATAACAGATCCAGTATTTACATTAATGATTATATAACCAAAAATGAGACAATCTCCTGAAAGAAAGGAATTCGGGTTTCTGAGAAAGAATAAAAGAGAAACAAACCAGGAATGGGACACTAGGAAAGGATCTAAGGAAGTCCCAGCTTATGATGACATCTGAGAGATGAGTATATTGTTTTTGAAGCACAAATCTGATTAAATCCTACCCTCACCCCAAATGTTACCTAAACCCTTTCAATGGCTTCCTGTTGCTCTTAAGATAATGACATGAACCCTGCACCAACCCCTCTTTCTCATTTTACTGGCTGGTCTCTTTAGAACTCATTCAAGTTATTGAAATGCTCCATCCAGCATCCTGACACAGGGCATTGAACCTGCTCTGGAATGATCTGCTTCCAGGTCAGTGAGTAGCTTTGTCATGCCTGTAATTTAGACCTTAGCTGCTAAGCTGTGATTGGGTTGTGGTGGTGGTACTCAAGACAGATAGGATAGAGGAATATATATTAATCAATAGGCTTCTACCAGAGCCCAAACTTGAGAGCTGGTGAGTGTCTATAAGGGCAGAAGAGAAGAAAAAGAGGAAACAGGTCCGAAAGAGATTTGTAGATTCTAAAAAAATCAGCACGGTCCTGTGGAGAGCATATAAATGTACAAATAAGTTGAAACTTGAATTCTGGTTCTGACTGTTTTGAGTTAGCTTTAGAGATAATATCTAATCTCTCTGAGTCTCAAGTTTTCAACCAGAAATAATAACCACCTTATAGGTTTATTCTGATAATTTTAGATAGAATTTGGGAAATGCCCAGCACAATGATTGGTCCAGATTAGATGCTCAATAAAAAATTGCTGTTTTAGTTGATGGTGGTGGGGGTAGTAGTTTTTGATGTTATTACTTGAAAATTATGAGGAGGTTCTGGGAAGTCTAGCAATAGTCACCCAACATTGGATGATAATCCTTCAACCACTTGGATGATGCACAGAGCATTCCTGGTTTGCTAGAATGAGGGAACTCTGGGTTTCATATGAAATCACTGACAACTTTTCACAATATTATTTGTAAATATTAGCTTTTCTTTCTGTAATATCTGGGAGTGAGGACAATCTCACAGCTATTGTCTTGTATGAACTGAACATTTTGAGATTTGTCTACTGTGATGGTTGGGTTCATGTGTCAACTTGGCTAGGTGGCCTAGCTGTCTGGTCAAGCGGGCACTGGCCTGACGATTGCTGTGAGGCTATTTGAGGCTGGTTGATAAACCAACGGGCTGGTTTGTTGGATCATCAGTCAGTTGACTGCAGCTGACTGATGACTCATCAAGGGGCGTGCCTTCCACAATGAGAGAATGCAATTGGCTGGATTTGGTCCGGGTGATCAGTTGGAGGCTTATAAGCCGGACGGTTAGAGAACCTTCACTTCTTCTTCAGCTGCTCAGTGAAGCTTTTCCTGGGAAGCTCGTCGAAGTTGCCAGTTCGTTTCCTGAGGAGTTCGTCAAAGTTGTCGGTTCGTTTCCTGAGGAGTTCGTCAAAGTTGCCGGTTCGTTTCCTGAGGAGTTCATCAAAGTTGTCGGTTTGTTTCCCGAGGAGTTCGTCAGACGTCTTCCTTGGAGTTGACAGTTTGTTGACGGCTCTGCAGAATTTGGACTCATGCACTCCCGCAGTTGCGTGAGTCACTTTTACAATTTGATAATAAGAGACATCTTTCATTGATTCTGTTTCCAAGAAGAACCCTAACTAATACATCTACTAATGCACTGGACATTTGTTTATTTCAGTATCTCTTTATCTAGACTAGTTGTCCCTGGAGGGCAGAAACCATGTTTTGGTCTCTTTTCCTCGAGGGCCTAGCATAGTATGTGCAGTAGTAGTATCAGAAATATTTGGCAGCTGCATAAAGAATGAATTGAGGCAGAACTTTGTCTTTACCCTCTGATAGGCCATAGAAAACTCACAATGTCCAGTGAAGGTATTTGGAGTGATCTGCTCAATAGAATACCTCCTTGAATTCAAATAATCTTACACCAACTAGAAGCATTGTCCTTCAAGAGAATGGTAATAGAAAATGTGTAATTCTTCTGCTTTAGTCAGCCAGCCAGCACATTTGATTAACACCCAATAAATGATCAGTATTGGAAAGAGATTAAAATGGCAGAGCCCTGTTGTCTCAATATGGCCAACTTGACCTTCCCTCGGGATTGGAGCTAATTTTCAAATGACATATCTCTAAATTTCTGCAGGTAATACTTTTTAACTTTAGTTTCCTCCTTTTACAAGAAAGGTCTTAGGTATGATGAATGGTAAATGTATTGAAAAACTTGCAGTAGGATTTTTCTTCTTTCTGTATTATTTATGTTGGGGTAGATTTTTCAAAATCTGTAAATCACAGAATTGAAAGGGATGTTAAACAAGCTCATTTCACTCTTGCTTCCAGACAGGACTATTCTACTAAGCAGTCAAACAGATGGGAGCTCTTCTGACAGAACCTTCCTCTGTAAAATGTTCCAGGGCTTCACAACCTCTCCACAGGGAAGTTATTTAACATCTTCTTTGCACTCTAAGTCCATATTCTTCTTTATTCTAAGTACAGATGAAGAACCTTCACATATTTGATAGCAATTGATTTATTTGATATCAAAAGAAGGCATGGGTATGAGATATAGCAGTAGATCAAGCCTTAACACGAGGTGGGTTGGTGCTGAAACAAATTTATCATCTTTCTTTTTTTCTCTTTTAATATTTTTATTTGAGTTGGGGGGTTAATTTTATTTCTTCTGAGGAGAGGAAAATTACTCTGTAGTACTGAACCCTCCATGACCGTCCTTGTCCTTCTTAAGTCTCTCAAGATATATTTATTGACTACCTACAGGATTCAAGATCCTATGCCAGGTACTGGGAATCCAGCAGTGGACAAGACAGCCATGTTTTCGATCCTCCTGGAGCTTACTGTCCAGCTACAGTAGTCTCGTCCTGCCTTCTCTTTTTCTTCTTCTCCCATTCACTCTCTTGAATCTTCCTCCTTAGGAAGTCATGGGTTTGGTATTAGAGTAGGTATTCTCTTAACTGAAAATATACTTTACATCAAAAGCAGGAAACTCTATGACTAAGCTAGACCCAATCCAAAAATCTATGAGGGTATTCTGAACAGTTGGCGAAAACCAAATCTTTGTGCAAAAAGGTCAATAACAAATAGGCTAAGATATGATCTGGAGAACAGGCATAGCAGCTTGAAGCTTTTTTTCTGCCAAGGGGTTGAAATACAAAGGGCCCTCAGACAAAGCAACTAACTATAAAAACCCTGTTACAGGATCAACCTCTTTATTTTCCTTGCACTCTCTTCTTTTCTCTATTACCAAAATATAAATGAAGTTGGGGTGATCAGGATTAATAGTAGGGCAGGTATGAGAGGAAAATTATCTTAATTATAACAGTAACAACAGGCATTTCATCTTTACAGCTTAACATGCCTTTTTCAGTGTGTCTGATAGAAAGTAGCCACGTGAAGAAAAAAAGAAATATAAATATGTGTGTCTTAGTATTGTTTTAGTGGTCAAATGAAAAATCACCTAGTAAACAGAAGGTATTCAATGAATGTGTTTTATAAAGAATTATCATGAACCCTCTGTTCCCATTTCTCTACCACAAAACATTAGTGAAACTGGCCTCAGAAACCCGATTTTAGAATTGGATATAGCTCTAGATGTGTTGTTGAGGATCCTCTACTTTCATCTTGCTTTGAAGTCCCCAGAGGGACTGCTCTGTGCTTATTTCTATCACAGAAATGTTTTTTTAAAGGGCTTTAGGCCCTTTGGGATAAAGGAATTACACAAAATTAAAAGTGCTTTATAATTACACCATTCTTAACTAATCAAATTATTTCAGAATGCAATTTTCATGCACCAAAATTTATATCAAATTATTTGCAATTATATATAGTGTTCAAGAGATGTGAGGGAGAAGTCTTATTTAAATTTTCTGTTTTTTCAAACTTATTCAACTTTAAAGCCATTCATTTTGTAAGACTTTTAGAATTCTAGTATGCTAAATGACATACTGGACATTTTTTGAACCGTCCTACAGATAGAGATGAAAAAAAAAATGACATGTTATCTCTGGACTAAGATTTTGACGTGATCAAGATTTGTACAATATCATTAATAATAATTTTGTAGTGTAGGACTCTTCAAGCAGAGATGTTTTCATTTCTATCTTTCCAAAATTTAACCATATTAAGAACATTCTGTATGGAGAAGATAACATAAGCACAAACTCAAAATCATGAAAAGGCGTATTTGTGGAATAGTATGGGGCTTGGGATGACTAGGACAGAGGATTTGTGGAGGGGAGAAGTAGGGGTAGAACCTAGAATTAGGTCTGGTCAGATTTTGGTGGGACATGTGTGATACCCAGAGGAGGCAGGCCTTGCTCCCTGTGGACAATGAAGTTACTGAGAATAAAATGGCCACTTACATTTTTTAAAAAGAGATAACCCTTGCAGCAGGGTATAGGTTACACTTGAGTAAGTAAAAAACTGTAAACAGGGATACCAGACAAGGGCTAGTATTTCCACAGTCCAGTCAAGCATTGCAAAAAAGCTGAACAAAGGCACTGCCAATGGGGAAAACCAAAGGTACCAGACTCAAGAGCTGTTCCTGAGGCAAAACTGACAAGAATGGAGAGAGAGGAATCTAAGATAACACCAAAGTTTAAAAGCTTGAAAGACAAAGTAGACGAGTGTGAGGAGAGTGTAGAAAGTGGAGCATATAGAGAAGGTTTGTTTGGCTACCATTTGCAGTTTCTGAACCAAAAGAGATATATCATAGATATGTGATAATCATTGTTATGTCTAAATTTCTGTCATGCTTTAAATTGTTCACAATACTCTCAAACACATTTTCTTGTTAGAACCTCACAATAACCCTGTGATATAGGTAGGTATGTAAATAAGGAAACAAAGGCTCAGAGAAGTCATGGGTACAGTCACACGCTGTAAGTGGCAAATTCTCAATTGTTTACTATGTCATGTTACAGCAAGTTGTGCTTAGAAATAAAGCTATTTGGAATTCTAACATTTATAAGGTATTTGCTGTGGATGCTTGGTGCATTTAATTTAAAAACATAGAACTATAGAAATGAAATTATTAAGGATTTTCTGTGATTACAAATAAACTCAGTTGCCACTGCACAATATTCTTTTTTGAATTTTTGGTGGTTCTACCTGGAACATTTTATCCTTTTGAAATAAAAGCAATAGTCAGTAAATGTTATTGCATGTTATTGTTAGAAACAGAACCAAAAGGATATGTATTTTATATTACATTATGCAATGCAAATATTATGAGATCTATTATAGGAATTGGCTCACATGACTCTGGGGATGGGCAAGGCCAAATTCCATAGGGCAGGCGGCAAGCTGGGAACTCTGATGGTTTTTGATGAATTCTGCAGGAGAAGCTGGCTAGCTGAAGTAGGGATGTAAATTTTTCCTTCAATTCATCTCTTCTCTGTCCCTTTTAGTACAGGCTGGACATGGTTCTGCTCATACAAATTTTGACAAAAAACTTGTCTTTGCGTGCAATTCACAGGGATCCGAACCACTAGCCTAAAGGACTTTCCACAGATTCTTCCTGCACAAATGTATTTTCAATCCATTCAGTATTTTCAATCCTGAATGGATCTATGTTCAGTTAAATAGTCTCTGTTCTCTGGAGGCTTGCATTTTGGAATTTCACAGTGGTCCCTGATAGAGCTGTTTCTGGCCTTAGTCTCAGAGTACTCTATACGTATAGGCTTATAATTTTCAAACCATCAATTTCTGGTTTATTTTTGCTTAGGAGTTCAGTTTTCAACTTATCCCATTCTTCTCGCATTTTACTATAGGCTGCAAGTAGAAACCAGGCTGCACTTTCCACACTTAGCTTGGCAATCTCTTCAGCTGAATATTCAAGCTTATCACTTTCAAGTTCTGCCTTCCATCTGACAACAGAACTCAATTTCACCAAGTTCTCTGCCATTTTAAAACAAGCATTGCCTTTCCTCCAATTTCCATTAACACATCCATCATTTCCTTCTAAGTTCTCTTCAGAAGTGCCTTTAGCATCTTTGTTTCCACTAAAGTCTCTTCAAAGCAGTCTAGGCTTTTTCTGTCAAACACCTCACAATTCTTTGAGCCTTTACCCATTAACCAATTCCAAAGCTGTTTCCATATTTTTGGTATTTGCAAATACCAAAATCTGTTTTAGTTTCTTCATTGCTAAAGCAAATAACATGCAATGGGTTGGCTTAAAGAATGGTAATTTATTGGCTTATGATTTTGAAGCCAGGAGAAGTCCAAATCAAGGCATCCTCAAGGCTATACTTTTCCCCTGCAGACTGGTGTTCTGGGGCTGGCTGATGGCAATCCAAGGTCCTGGGCTTTTCTGTCACTTGTCAATCACTTGGCAGTGTCTTCTTTCTCTTTCTTGTCACAAAGGTTTTTGACTTCTGGCTTTCTGTGACTTTCTCTCTATCTGAATTCCATTCTGCTTATGAAGGACTCCAGGAATAGGATTAAGACCCATACTAATTGAGTTAGGATATACCGTAACTGGAGTAATCTCATCAAAAGGTCCTACTTATAATGGGTTCACACCTGCTGGAATGGATTACGTTTTAGAACGTGTTTCAATGTGGTACATCGCACCAAACCACCACATGAAATATCTTTTATTGTAACCTTGTTTTGATGCACAATCAATTTTCCAGGAATTTTGAACATTGTATCTGGAAAAATTTGTGTATTTCCCCAAACTACCTCTGTGAAGTTCTCAGGATATGATTTGAAACATGTGGCCTTTTATTTTAATATCTGATAAGTTTGCAATAGCTCAATAGTAATAAAATCACTTTAATGGGCAAAATCAATCCATTAGAACTCTGAATAATCCATATTAATTGTCTTTACTATGGATTATCTGCAAAGAATCTTTCTTTTAAATATTTTTACAGAATTAGTTAGTTGTTGTGCATCCATTAGAAATCTTGAGTCCATGTGGTAATTTTAAAGGACAGATAACTGTGGGTGTATACAGGATTTAATGTAGACTTTCCTTCTAGCGACAAATAACAAAATAGAGATCATTGACTTATGCCTTCTCTTATGCAATTGCATTTTCTTTTAAAGGAAAAGTAATTTTATTATCATATTTAGGAAAGTTCTTTGCTCTACTACCCAACAACAACTTTGATTATTTTTAATCTAGAGAAGAATGAGTGTTTTTTGTTTCTAGATGTATTAGAAATGTATTAGGGAAATGAATCAGAAATATATAAGGGAAATAGGCAACTACTTCTTAGGCTCTCTCCAGCTATTTAGTATTGTAAGCAGGATCTAGACCATAGGTAGGATAGCATATTTGAATCCAAGAGCACTTCCATCTGTGCAAGAGCAGACAGCCCCTAAAAATGAAGTATTGGCTATTCCAGTTTTTTTTTCCATTCAAATGCACAATCTGGAATAAATATGACGCAGACAACCATTTCATGTTTGATGCTCTCTCATTGGCTTCCATACATAGAACATCTTATTGTATAAAGTAAAAAGGGAGTCACAAGTAATTTCTAAGGCATATAGGATAGTATTGAAAGACTCAATTTTCATATTTTCTTTATATATCTTCCCTTCTTCCCTTTCACAACCATTTTCCCATTATAAAAGAAAAAAAGAAAAGAGTATACTTCTTGTCCATTCCAGCAACTTGCTATGGTTGCTTGGCCCTGGGGTGTAAAATTCTCCAGAGTAAAAAACACAGGGACAATACCAAATATTATTCTCTACTGGGATATTAATACCTGGGGTAACAAATCATTTTCTAAGTATACTTCTAATTCTTTCCTTTCAACAAAATTGATGGAGGATATAACCACATTGTCAGCTAATAGAGCATCAAAGTGATTTTTTGTGATATATCACAATGCAATTTTTGGCAAATAATTGGAAGGAGTTCAAGAAATAAGTGACAGGACTTCAACGAAACTCATTCCTTTCTAATCTACTTACTACAGTTTAGAGGGGCCATAGACCTTATGAATTTTCACACTGCTCCTACAATTTCTTGTCATTTTTTTCTGGGTTTAGAAATAGAATATCTGAAGTAGATATTGAATCATCAGCATCCTCTTCATAGCATGTTGTCTAGATTCTTCATTTCACTCAGTGGAATAAAACCATCACAAAAAACACCCCACCGATATCTAATTCATAATTTGCAAAAGCGAATCTAAGATGGCTTTACGGGGGAAATTCTCAGAACAGTAATTTGATTATAGCAAAGGATTACACACAAGGCAATTATCAGTGTATGAAGTAACACTGGCTTCTAGCTTCACGTGGATTATAGCGACTTAACCAAATAGTTTATTTTACCAAAAAAAAAAAAAAAAAAAAAAAAGTTGAGAGGTAGCCTCTTCATTTAAGTCTTCTTTTAATTTTGATTGGCAACTGTAATAGTTAAGTCTCACGTGTCAATTTGGCTCAGCTATAGCACCCCATTATCTAATCAAACACTAAACTAGGTATTGCTGTGAAGGTATTTTGCAGATGTGATTATCATCTACAGTCAGTTTACATTAAGTATAGGAGATTACCCTCCATATTGATGGTGAACCTCATCCAATCAGTTGAAAGTCTGAAGAGCAAAAACTGAGGTCTCCCAGAGAAGAAATTCTGCCTCAATACAATGGCATAAAATCATGCCTGTTTCCATCTTACTGGCCTGTCCTATAGATTTTAGACTCAAGATTACAGCAAAACTCATCTCTGACTTTCCAGTCTGCTACCTGCCCTACAGATTTTGACTTTGTCAGCCCCAGAATCATGAGCCAATTCCTTAAGATAAATTTCTTTATATATACATACATATATAAATAAATTTAGATAAAAATATATGAAATATATAAAAAGAAATATAGATATAAATATATACACACACACACACACACATATGGGTTCTGTTTCTCTAGGGAGCCCTGACTATTATCACATCTTAATTTGTGGCTTATCTTCTAATACTCAAAGATGGCTACTATATCTCCAGGCATCACGACATTGCAGCCAGAAAGAAGGGGAAATTTAAAGGACAAAATGCAAGATACAGCTGGGTCCGTTATCACCATCACCCCCCCATTTACTTTAAGGAGGGAAACAATAGCTCTTCTAAATAGTCCACTCAGTAGATTTTGACTTGTAGCTCCTTGTTTGCAGTTGTGTCAAGTTGCCAGCTCTGATCCCAAGAAAGCCTGGATGATGGCATTGCTGCCCAAATTAAAATTAAAATTAGTATTGGTATTCTTTTAGTAAGGATGCAAAAATAATGGATAGTAGCAGTGTCTAGCAGTGGTTGACTCATTCTACTTTCACACCACATTTAAAAGCTTTTCATTCAAAGTTCAACGTATACCAACTACACTCCAAAATATTCAATAAACTTGTGGTTCTGTGGTGTATCTTTGTGCACTCAACTGCACTATCCACAAGAGCAATGTCTTATTTTTCATTGTTTAGTTCTTAGTACAAAGTGGCACTTAACTCATGATTTTCTCTTTTCTCATTTTGGATTTCATGGTATCATTCTGGTTCCAGGATATATTAAAGTGACAGATGCATTCCTAATGAATTTTTTTTTTTTATTAAAGAAATTGTGGGTTTACAGAACAACCATTCATAAAATTCAGGATTCCCACATACCACCTGTTCTGGTTTGCTAATGCTTCCATTAAGCAAAATACCAGAAATGGATTGGCTTTTATAAAGGGGGTTTATTTGGTTACACAGTTATAGTCTTTAAGGCCATAAAGTGTTCAAGGTAATGCATCAACAATCAGGTACTGTCACTGGAGGATGGCCAATGGTGTCCGGAAAACCTCTGTTAGCTGGGAAGACACATGGCTGGCATCTGCTCGAGTTCTGGTTTCAAAATGGCTTTCTCTCAGGATGTTTCTCTCTAGGCTGCGTTTCCTCAAAAATGCCACTGTTAGTTACTCTTGGGTGTTTTTCCTCTCTTAGCTTCTCCGGAGCAAAAGCCGGCTTTCAACAGCCATCTTCAAACTGTCTCTCATCTGCAGCTCCTCTCTCAGCTCCTGTGCATTCTTCAAAGTGTCCCTCTTGGCTGTAGCAAGCTTGATCCTTCTGTCTGAGCTTATATAGTGCTCAGTGAACTAATCAAGGCCCATGCTGAATGGGCGGGGTCACACCTCCGTGGAAATTATCCAATCAGAGTCATCACCCACAGTTGGGTGGGTCACATCTCCATGGAAACACTCAAAGAATCACCATCTAATCAACACTGATACATCTGCCCACACAAGATTACATCAAAGATAATGGCATTTTGGGGGACATAATATATTCAAACTGGCACACCACCCAACCACCAACACCTTGCCTTGATGTGGAACATTTGTTACAATTGATAGTAGTAAACTTCTATAATTGTACTATTAAAGTCCAGAGTTTAATTTAGTGTTCACTGTTTGTGTAGTGTAGTTCCATGGACTAAAAAAAATTCCATTACCATATATACAATATAACATTTCTCCTTTTAATCACATTCAGATATATATTTCTATGCTGCTAATTGTGTTCGCAATTTTGTGCTACCATCACCACCATCCATTACCAAACCTTTACAATCAACCCAATTAGGAACTGTACAATTCAAGCATTTAACACCTCATTCCATATCTCCAAGCCATCCCTGTTAGCTTATACTCTAGATTCTGACTCTATCAGTTTGTTTATTCTAATTATTTCATATCAAGAGGTCATAAAATATTTGCCCTTTTCTGCCTTACTTCACTCAACATGAAGTCTTCAAAGTTCATCCATGTGGTCACATGTATCAGGACTTCATTATTTTTTTACTGCTGAATAATATTCCATTGTATGTATATAGTACATTTTATTTATCCATTCATCAGTTGATGGACACCTGAGATGCTGAATAATGCTGCTATGAACATTGGTGTGTAAATATTTGCTTGAGTCCCTGCTTTCAATTCTTTTAGGTATACACCTAATAGTGGGATTGCTGGGTCATATGGTATAGAAGATACCATAGATTTCTCAGGAATGGCCAAATTGTCTTCCACAGAGGCTGCACCATTTTACATTGCCACCAGCAATGAATGAGTGTTCCTATTTCTCTGCATCCTCTCCAACACTCCATTTCAATGTTGTTGTTTTTTAAATAGCAGCCATTCCAATTGGTGTGAAATGGTATCTCGTGGTTTTGATTTGCATTTCCCCAGTAGCTAATGATGTTGAGCATCTTTTCATGCAATTTCTGGGCATTTGTATATCTTCTTTGAAAAGAAGTCTGTTCTAATCTTTTGCCCATTTTCAAATTGGGTTGTTTGCCTTTTCATTGTTAAGTTGAAGGATTTCTTTAAATATTCTGGATATTAATCTTTAACTGATATTTGGTTTCTAAATATTTTCTCCCATTTTGTATTGTTTTAGTTGCATGATAAAGGCCTTTGAGGAACAAAAGGCACCAGGAAGAGAGAGCAATTTACACTTTTTTACTGTAATTTGTCTACTTCTTCCTCTCATTCTTCCCTGGATGCTGGATGGTGTTTCTCCTGGCCTTGGAGTTTCAAAATAGCTGTTTCAGAGAGTTCTTGCCTGTTTAATATTTGTTTGGATGGGAGACTGAGTCTCAGAGCTCCCTGCTCTGCCATCTTCCCCAGAAGTCTCTCCTAATGAGTTTTGAGTTTGTATGGCTTGGATTATTGGGGCATTCAGTGCTAATCATCAGAAAGTCTTGAGGCTTTTGCACTTGGAGCCTAATTAATTTAACTGAGAGAAGGCTATAGTCCATTATATTCTAACATTTCTTCTAGGCCATTGCTTCAGTGTGGAAAACTGCAAACCATTCTCACTGCCGGAAGCACCTCAACTTGGTAGGACCAAGAGTGAAAGTCCTCTGAATGGCTGTATCAAGAATCTAAGCACATACTTTGGGTCAGACCAACTTTGGGAAGTCTATGATTTCTTCCAAATATTAGCTATATGTTTACGTAGTGAGAAAATCCTCCAGCTCTACAACTCCATTATACATTTTTTCTATTAGCTTTTACTTTATTATATTGTAATTATAGCATGTTTCTTTTTCTTGCCTTTTTTTTTTTTAACCTATACATCATGGTTTAGAAGAATCCTGGCACACAGTGGCTCAAAATTTACGTGAAATGAATGAATGATCTTAAAGGGTCAATTTATAAGCCTCTCTGTGCTATAGTTTCCTAATTAGTTAACAGTAATATGCGTGAAAGTGCTTGGCAGTTAGGAGAAGGAAAAGTATTGGTTTTGAAGTCACAAGACATGGGTTGAATCCTAGTTCCACAACTCAATCTGTGGAACTGGATCTAAATTTAAATTAACTTTTAAATTAATTATACAACAATATTTACTGAGTGCCAAGAACATGGCAGGCACTGCTCTAGATACTGGAAATACGTGAGTGGGAAAAAAAAAGCTCTTTTTTTTCTAGTAGCTCATTGTCCACTGGGTAAAACAGACAATGGTGTCTGATAATGCTTTAAGTCTGTTCCTTTCCCTGCTTTAGGCATTATTGCATGGATTGTTGTGTGGCTTCAGTCTGTAGGTGTCTATGAGTACCTGTCAGACTTCAAAATGTTATTAGTCTCAGAACAAATATCAGCCAGGAGCAGCCACTCAGCCCATTTTTCTTCCTCTTGTCATCTTTCCTTTGTGGGAAAGCTGTGATCTGCTTAAAGTTTTATCTATAAAGGATGATTTAGGGACAATTTGGGGATCTGCAGGACTCCACGCATTTCTCTGCCAGGTTCCTCATCTGAACACAGAAAAGGATCTGAGTGATTGTTTTATCAGTTCTCCCAAGGATGGTACAGAGCTAGTAGCATGCTAGATGCAAAGGAGAAAGGCCAATCCATTATATATATAATGGACACCTGGTTGGGGAGCCCCAAGACTTTCTCTAGGTTTAGTGATTTACAAGGAGGACACAGGACTCAGCATGAAGTCCTACTCACAGATAAGACATTACTGTGAAGGGACACAAAACAAAACCAGTGAAAGGAAAAGATGCATGAGGCAAAGTCTGGAGGAAACGGGTGCAAGCTTCCAAGAGTCCTCTCTTAGTGAAAAGGACACAATTTTTCCCAGCAACAAGTTAGACAATATGTGTGAAATGTTGCCTACCGGGACAATTCATTAGAAACTCATCATCTAAGGCTTTTATTGGGGGCTGGTCACATGGGCACCCTCTGCCAGGCACAAACTAAGATTCCAGACTCCCTGAAGGAAAGCAGGTGTTTAGCATAAACCAGGTTGTTTCTCCAAACAGTTCACGGGAATGAGTGAGTGAATGATGGGAACTCCCCCCAAATTTAAGTTCCCAGATGCCAGGTAAGAATCAAGCTTGCAAGCAGGCCTCTCTAAGGAAGGCGGTTTCAGGCCTCTGTGCTCAATGTTTTATTGCATTTGGTTGGGAAAGATGCCTGACCTTTTGGGATTTTGCAATGCCTGACTAAAGGGAAGCTTGAGAGGAGAGGGGACTAGAGAACAAAGAATACAGCAATACAGCGGGGCCTTGTCTCCTCCCCTCTCTGCTTGGCAGGAGGTGAAAGCTTGGACAATGTGTGGATGAATTGTATCAATTGCATGTCTTCATTTTTTATTTCACTGTCCACCACAGTATCCATCACAGCGTGAGCAGAGGTGATTTCAGAACTGCTGTAGATTGCAAGACAGCTTTAGCTGTCTTCTTGAAAAGCGCTGCTTACACTGTGTTCTTGTATTTTGCACATATTAGAGCTTGCAGTTTGAAGTCGACTTCTGCAGAATCCTTTCGCAAAGTGAGAAATCCTTTTCAGAGTTCACTTCTTAAGTCGTTCTTTCCTGTAAGTTCAGAGTTTAGCTTTTTGAGGTTTTGTCAAGTAAAGCTCACTTGTGGGGCATTTGAGCTTTTCAAAGCTGAGCTCTACATGAGTCACTCCAGCATACTACACTGCCATACCAAGCTACTTCTCCTAGATTTCTTGTTTCCATATGGTATTTGTGCTTTCTACTTAGTTTATCCTCATCAAATCATTTAGCTTCTGGTCTCTGGGTATAATTGCATAGTCAAAAATAAATTCTTACACCTCTCTCAACAAAGAAAGAAATTATAAAATCAACAATTAGTATCAAAATACAACCTTTTTGTATTTTTTCCAGGATATTCTTGCTGGTTTTATTTTGGGACCGTGGCTAAATGGCCTTTATCCAAGAAAGTGAGTGATTATTTTAGTGAGCAGACAAGGAAATAGGAGAAGTGTGTGGGATAAAATATTTTAAATTGCTGTTTTCTTTGCAGCTGTAATTGTGCATGTAACTATAGGACTACAAGGCTTGGAATTTAAGGATATTTATCTCTATCTTAAAATATTTTGAGGGCCACAATGTTTTTTATTCACAGTCCTTTGCAATATGATGACAGTTGATTAAAAATAAATGCTTTTCCTTGATCTGACATTAACCCCTTCCTGGAATAGTTTTACCCAGAAAAGAAAAACAGAAGCAGGGGGCGGGCAAATAATATTTCTTTCTTGATAACATTTTAACTTCTGGAGGAGGACTTGAGACTGAATTATAGCTGTTTGTTTTTAGTATTACAGTTTAAATTAAAATGTGTGGGATTTAGTCATAATGTCCTAATACCTTTGCAGTGGTATATAACTGAACAGTTTCACTGCCATAGAAAATGTCATGTTTGACTATATTTTTAAAAGAGTATTTTTAAAGCTAGAAAACAATGCAACAGCATATAATTTTAAACTCTTATTTGTCTAAGCAGTTTTATGTTAAAATGTCTATTGTTTCTAGGGCTTGTTAATAATTGAAGCTATAATTTATTTTCAAGGGACTAACATTCAATGCTAAGATAAACAATAGAAAGAAATATTAGAATAAAAGCAAATAACTTCATGTTATATGTGTGTATGTGTAACTGGACACAGAGAAGAACAAAGGTGGAAAGTATTTTTAACAGACAAATTATGTGCAAAGAAATGCATTTTTCAGTGGATGCTCTAATAAGTAGAGTTTTGTTGTCAATATTAAACTACGCATAATCTATGGATTACATTATCTTATCTTTGTCTGGGCTATTCATTGATCACATGAATAAAACCATGTAGATTTTCTAAGATATTTCCAATTTCATCACATTTGACTTTTCATTTTTTATTAAAGTTGATCTCTCAAAATACACTTAAGTGCAGATTTAATTTTCAACTCTGAGATTTTCATTTAAACGCACTTTTTAAACTTTTGCTATACATAAATTAATACAAGTAAACAAATCAGAAAAAAATTGACAGGTCATTCTATAGTCCATTAACATGGCTTTGCATTAAAAATCATGGACCTGTATAACTGTGATTTAGAGAAATCCTCAGAGCTTAAATATTCCTTGCCATCTTTGGAATTACTGTTTATAAATTTACAGAGTAGAATCAAGTTATTCCTACCAGTATTTATTAAATTCCTAGTAAGCATAGAATACAGTTCTCTCAAAACTCACCTTCTAGTGGGAGATACATATAAGTAAATAGGTATTTAAAATACATCTTGGTAATTACCATGCTCTAAGTTTACAGGAATGATATGGAAATCCATAAGTGGCCAATAGAATGGGCTAAATTTATGGAAGGCTTTTCCAAAGACGTGACATAGAAGTTGGATTATTATTACTTGGATTCAAGTATATCACAGTTTAGCTCCTGATTCTTCACAATTCATTCTATTTTAATAACAATTTTAAGGTAAGATCTTACAGAGCCAACATGAATAATGTTCAAAATATTAATCCAAATTACTGTTGTTTCAGGTTAGAACTATATTGATTTTGATTCTTCAGTTCCACCTTTCCCAATAACTTTAGATACCATGTCTACCTAAAAAAGGCAGGAAAGCAAAATGAAACTTAGCCAACCCTGAAGTGAAATTACTTCACGATCTTCATGTGTAAAGTGGCCAACTCTCCTGGTTTATCTAGGGACACCTGGGATGTTAGCACTTTAATTCCATTGTCTTGGGAAACCCCTCAGTCCTAGGCAAACTGGGATATTTGTTCACCCTATCCACAGGTTCTTCCCAATTAATGTGACACATCTATACCTCTGTGTTGTCATGCACGCACTGAAAATGGGAAAGGTGTGGTAAACTTGAACATCACTAAGGATCAAAAATAAGCACTGGGCTGAAGTAAATATGGGAACTTTGCACACAGAAAAATACTTCCCATATAAATGCTGAAAATTACGTAAGTCCAAATCTAAGAAGTTGGGATATAAGTGTAGTAGAGATTTAAGGTGAAAATAAAGTTCATAAGATAGGCCTGCTAAATTTTCTCTACCTTCATTTTCTCTCTGTTCAATTGTTCTGCCCTCACATACACCCATAAAAAAACAATTTTTTTTTCTCATCTTGCTCCATAAAGCATGCTGGCCATCACACCTCACCTCTGAAACTCTCTCCTAAAACTCTTCAAGACTTTTTTTTTTTTAATCTCTTCTGGAGTTACTAGTCCATCATGTGCCTGTGGGGACTATGCCCTTCTTGAATTTCTCCCCCTCTTGATTTATTGACACCGTGCCCTCCTGGTTTTCTTTTTACAAATCCTTGCCCATTTCTTCCCAATCTGAATTTGAACCTTTTTTTAATTTTGTTTCCCTTTAAATGGAAATATTCATGCTTCCATGAGTTCTGCCATTGGCTTTATTCTCTCTTTAAAACACACTAATGCAGACATTGCATATACATGCAGCACATTTTAAAAAGAAAAAGATAAAATTATCTTCCACCATGGAGCTTAAATTCTATAAATTATAGAATTATAAATTGTATAAATTCCATAAATAGTTCTTCAGAGGAACCTAAGTGCTACGGAGAAAAATAAAGGTAGGAAGGAAGCTGAGAAATGCCAGGTGCAGAAGTCAATGGGGAGGAGGAGGTCAGTGAGAGATCTCCAGCCAGATGGCTCAGAGGCATCTCAAACACAACATGCTCATAATAGACATCATCATAATTGTCTCTCAATCCAAGCTACCGAGCACTGGCAAATATTCACCCTGCTCCTTAGCTAGAAATTTGGGAATCATCCTAGACTCTGTTCCCAATCAAACTGTCTCTATGTCCTTACAAATTCTAAATCCTGTCAATCCTACTTCTAGAGACCTACCAGGATGCTCCATATCCAGTGATGCTGGCTTTGTTCAGGCTGTTCTCATTTCTCTCCAGGTTTTCTATGCTCATCTTCTATACAACCTTAGAGGGAATTTCTAATACTTATCAAGTCACCCTTTGCATAACATCCTTCAATAATTCTACAATATTTGAGATAAACTAAGTTTTGCTTTAAAGTACATAGAAATATCCACAGTTTTTCTTGGGAGATGCTCCTGAAGAAGCTCTCATGACTTAAAAAACCCTTTCTGTAGCTTCCAGAAACTTTTCTTTCTTGTACCAATCAGTCTTCCCAGTTCCTCTCTTACCACATTGATCCAAACGTTCTATAAACCAGTCATTCTCAAATGTCTCTCTACTTGCTAGTCAATGATGGCTGCCACCATCATCATTTCTACCTCTTAACGAGTACCGTAAGGATATCTGACAGCATTTAGGCACCTTATACATGTAATTTTTAATTCATGTAAGAATCCTAATAAGGTAGGTGTTATGATTTCCATATTATAAATGAGAAAACTGGAACACAAGAGATTAACTTTCTTCCCTGCAAGATCCTTGATGATCATACATAAGACACAGTTTTCTTACTTAGAAATTGGGGTTAACAATATCCACCTCATAGAACCGACATTCTAAGGATTAGCATAACTTAAAAGGGCACTTAGTACAAACACTGACTGGCACGTAGCAAGTGGTCAGGCAATGATAATCATGCTTACAATGATCATTAAACCTTGTAATCTTCTGATAGAAGAGAAAGTGTTGTTGAAGGAAGAGATGTGCCCAAGATCAAGTAATTCCTGAGCCTGTAACCAGAATGAAGAGCTACTCTTTCCCTCCAGCCAGGAGTCTACCATGCAGACTCAGGCAGGAATAGCTGACAAACCACAGTGTGAATTGTTCCAATCATTCATTCATTAACAAACATTGTTCCGAGCTATTTTATTTACCAGGTACTGAGATTACAAAGATTTATTTTTTTAAAAAAAGGTCTTGGCTTAAAGATTTCATCACATATAAAAACATTTTGATACATAAATATATCAATATATTGATATATATATATATATATATATTTATGAATCACTAATAATATTCACTCCATCAACAAATATTTATCCAACACTTATTCTGTGTCAGGTAATGTGCCCATTACTCTAATAAGCATGAACAAAACCCCACAGTTACACTTTGCAAGGTCAAGGTTTACAATGACCACATTCTCTCCGTATACAATACTCCCTATAGCCCACCTACTGTTTTCATCTCTTTATTCTCCCATATTATTTGCATATGTCTCTATCTCTAACTAATACAAAAGCAATTGGAAGGAAAAGTGTGTTGCTTATTTATCTTGGAATCCCTCACCACTTCCCACTCAGTGCTAAGTAAAATAGTTAAAATAAAATTTAGCCTGGGGCTGGTACTTGAAAAACGGCTAGTAATAAAAGCACAGTTATTAAAGACAGAGTCCATATCACAAATAGAAAAAATAGTTATGTGTGCAAGCCTTCCCTGTGGTTACTGTGGGACCTCAGAACTGTCGAGGGCATGATCTCAGGCAGGAATGTAAGTGGACTAATATTTTGGCTGAAGGAAAAAGATGTCATTCTCTTGGTGCCTGCTGTCCTCTCCTGCACAGCTTTGGCACCATGAAAGAAAAGAAGATGGAGAGACCCTCCACTAGGGTGAGAACAGACTTTGGGCTAACCAACCACCCAGAGTGTGTGGACACTTATATGACTTGTAGGAATATTCTTTATGCAGTGTTGAATTATCCCATAAGCACATACGTAGGGCACTAGCAAATGGTGACCCCAAAGAGTTTGTTGAAAGAATTAATTAACTGAAGTTGGAGGAAAGAAACCTAAAACATTGATACAATCATCATAAGAAAATCAAAATGCCATTGGACTTTCTTGCCTCTATTTTATAGTTTAGACTTGATTTTCATTAGTAAGTGGGAAGAACAAAAGCCTTTTTGGTTCAAAGACTGAAGAGTTTCACATGGCCCTGACTTAGAGTAAAATTTAAGACCTATCTTGTAAGGAGCTACCTGCTCCTCACACAATGAGATTCCCTCCTGTTAACCACATAGATTTAAGTCCGTACAAGGCATATCATAGATAAGAAATTAGGCAACAATTATTTATGCAAATTAGTAATGCCAAGCCATAGATTTAAACTTGCATTCTTCAATTCATATTCTTAACCTTGGTATTATTTTAAACAATTCTATTTTTTTCTCAAAGGAATCACATGAAGATATTTTTTAAGCACTAGAACAATAACTGCATCCTATTTAATGGTTTTCAATTTTAAATCAAAACAAAAGAAACAGTCAACCAAGCATGAATAGGCTTTCTCATAAATACACATATTTAAGTTCCAAAGAGCTAGAGCTTATGCAAATGTCACCTGGACTGGTAAATGAAGCATTTTGATGTGCCTACAGTGAATCTTCCCTAGGTTTTTCTAATACAAAACATTTTACAGAGCATTCTTCAGAAACAGTTCACTGCTCAATTAAAAGTTGGTGCAGACAACTCTGCAAATAAACTCACTACCCTCCCCCCTACTTGGGACATGACTCCCAGGAATGGAAGACTCCTTGGCAATGTGAGACATGACTCCCAGGGATGAGCTTCACCCTGGCATTGTGGGATTGAGAATGCCTTCTTGACCAAAGGTGGCAAAAGAAATGAAACCAAGTAAAGTTTCAGTGGCTAAGAGATTTCAAATAGAGTCAAGAAGTCATTCTGGAGGTTATTCTCATGCATTATACAGATACTCCTATTGTATTAGAATAGCTAGAAGAAAATTCCTGAATCTGTTGAACTGTAATCCAGTATACCTGATTCTTGATGATGGTTGTAAAACTATATAGCTTTTATTGTGTCACCGTGTGATTGTGAAAACCTTGTGACTGACACTCCCTTTACTCAGTGTATAGGCAGATGAGTAATAAAATGAAGACAAAAAAAATATATATATACATAATAGAGGAGGATAAGGGGCATGGGATTTTCAGATGTTCTTTTTAATTTTTATTTTTTTTTCTTTATTTTGGAGTAATGAAAATATTCTAAAATTGATTGTGGTGATGAATGCACAACTATATAATGATACTGTGAGCCACTGTTTGTATACTTTGGATAGAATATATGGTGTGTGAATATGTCTCAATAGAACTGCATTTTATGAAGGTAGGTACAGAATTAAGAGAAAGCAGGACGAGGAGGCAATGGCAGTCCACTGGGTTTACTTTCGGTATTAATTGGTACCAAAGATTAGTGATATTTCATGCACCCAAAACCAGTCTGCCCAGTGTTTCTATCACTGCCTGTGTCATTACTCAATAACTAAGGTCACCCATGGTTCTTTTTAAAGTTATTATCAGTCTTCATTGTGGTTCTTCATTGACAACTAGTATCCTCAGTCAGCTGAGACAACAAAGTGACTAGTCTTTATGATATTTAGAAGAGGTCACTTCCAACTCTGTCTCTCATCCCCACTGTCCTCCGTCATTGAGCACAAGAGTGGTCCCCATCACCCTTTCATCACACAACCAAATCTAAACTCCTGCCCAGACTGATCCCCTCACAGCCTCAACAATTCCTCCAACTTGCCTCCATCAAAGTCTTACCATTAAGATATCTTGAACACACATCTCATCATAACAAAACAAAACAAAACAAAACAAAACAAAAATCTTTCCTATGTTCTTACCAATTTGGTAAAGCAATCCTTGTATTGCCTGTCTTAACTAACACTTGTCTTTGCCCAGTCTAAAACAAACAAAAAACACGTGTCTCTGATAATCTCTGCCCTTAAAGCTATACTTCAACCTCCTCCTAATATTCTTCGGGACATTTTTTGAAATACTATTTTATGCTCATTTCTCCAATTCATTTCCCATTCACTATTCAACCAACTAGAAATTATTTTTAGTCCTTTCCACTCTAGTAAAATGGCTTTTGATACACTTATCAATGATCCCCAAACTTTCAAATTCATGAATAATTTTCAAAGTTTTACTAGGTTTTCTGTTGCATCTGACACAATGGAAATTCTGGAATCTCTAAGATTTCCTGATGACTCATTCGCAACCTCTAACCATTCCTTCTTACTCTTTCTCACTCTTAAATACTGCTTCAATGCATCCTGCCATTTCTGAACTCACTCCATGCATTTCCTGGTATTATCACATCTAAGTTCTATGTCTTCCTTTACCATCTATGGGTTAAAGACTTGCCAGCTATGCAGCTCTTCTTAGATTTCCCAGAGTCTGCTCCCATGCAGGATATTAAAAATTGAACCCACAATCTTTTCCACTAAATAGCATACCTATTTTTCTTCTTCTTTGAACAGGATGTACCACCATCCCGTCCAGTCACCTGTACTGCAAATCTGGAGTCCTCCTTGACCCTCCTCAACCTCATCTTCAATTAATCACCAAATACTGAGAATTTTACCTCTGACATATTTATAGAATGTGTTGGTTACTTTCTCTCTCTGCTCTTTTTACCCATCTAATGACCGCTGCTTTGGTCAGACTTTTATAAATGCCTGAACAATGCCTATAGCATCCTAACTTACCTCCCTATCTTGACCCTTATTTTCTCAAAATGAACACCTTCAAGCAATGCCTATAAAGACACAACTATGACTGTGACTTCACTTCCAATCATCTTTAACAACTCTCTGACTTTTATTTTATGTACTTCCTTGCATCCACCCAGCTATTATATAGCTCTGTGCCTCTGGACACACAGTGTTTTTTTTCACCTGAGATGCCCTTCTATTCCTGCTTTTAAACAGCTATCCTTCATTTGTCCATTAAAACACAGCTTAGTTATCACGTCCTACAGGAAGCTTCCCTGATCTCCCCAGGTTGTATTAGATGTCATTTCTCAGTAGTTCCATAAGGACTCATTATTATCACTGTCACTACACTTACTTAACTGTTTTATATTTATATTTATCTGTTATTATGTCTGTCACCCCCCACCAGCACATGAGCTCATTGAAGGCAGTGACCGTGTCTCAATTATCTAGGTATTCCGAGCATCTTGAAAGGTGTCAGGCACAAAGTAGGCATTAAAAAGTTCTGACAATTCAGGAAATGATTCATTTTCTGTTCTCTGTTGCCCATGAGAAACAGGTACAAGCTGTGGTTTTCATTTACAAAGGGATGAAATTAATTGGACAAATACTTTCTCATATCTTTTTTTTAAACATTCAGGATATGAAAATTATGAAATAAATTTCTCATATGATCATTTCTTTTGAGGGCTATTCATATTGTTGCACCTATTTTATGAAAATAAAACTTTCTTAGAAAATAACTTCTCCAGATTATCACCTAATAGAGACTTCTTTTTAGCAAGAGTTTTATCAAGGACTCAAATGTTCATCCAGAGAATTATCATTTATTTTCGTCTTCTTTGATCTGCCTTTGACCATCTGTTTCTCTTCTACCAAAGATTAATCTTTGGAAGATAACATGGGCACCAATAGAGTCCCTGTTGTGGGAAGGCAGAGCAATATTGTAGAAAGAACTTGGGCTTAGAGACAGACACATTGGATTCCAATACAAGCTATTTAATGACTCTGTGATATTCATCAACTTTCTCAACCACTCTGAGGATCATTTTGTCTCCTTTGTGAAATGGGAATAAAAGTGCTACTCTATAGATTATTGTGAGATTACATGATTAAAGCCTTTAAAATAACTGGCACAATAAATTGGTTTCTCCTTTCCACATTAAGACTTTATAAGCAACACAGAAGAAGATTGCAGCATAGAGAGGAATGGAAGTTAGTTAGTCCCCCTGAAGCAACTAATAAACCACCAGGAACAACTAGTAAATGATCTGGAATAACTACTGGGGGACAACCGTGACTTTCTACACATTGTGCGCCAACCTGGATTGGGAGGAATGCCTGAGATCACAGTGTGGAATCTGTGAGTAGAAACTGCAGACCCAAGCTGGGAGCCCCCTCCCTCCACGGCAGCCCAAACTGCAAAGCCTCACTGTGATAGAGAGCAGCACTCTCTGGACAAGCGAATATTCTTCAGCCCAGCTGCAAATGGAGTTTTAATTGGCAAATGTGGACTGCTCAATGAAAGCTACAAATCCCCAACAGGCAGACAGAGGCTTTTAGTGATGACTGATCTTGAAGAACCAGGGGACTTCTCTGTCCTGGGTGGAGACCCCAGAGGACTGGGTGCTATATCTGGGGGCCATAGACTGGCCCTGAAAGGGGGCTTTCTGTCCCTTTTTCTCTCTCTCAACCTGAGCAGCTCAGTGGAGAAAGCCTCAGCCATTTTCAGTTCCCAGGGTTCTGACCCAGACAAGGGTGGAGGTAGCAGAATCAGAGAGACAAAAAAAAAAACCTATTTAAATGCAGATAAAAACTCCCTAGGGGGTGTATCTTCCCTAAGAGGAAGGCAGTGGTGCCCCGCTCTACTACCTGCCTTCCATTCAGAACCAGACCCCAGAGCATGGGGGAATAGAGCCAAAACAGAAACTAAGGAGGCCACACCTCCTTACACCAGTCAGGAGCTACAGGCTGACAGATGCCACCTGCTGGGCAGGATAGGAAAAGCACAGCAGCTAGAGCCTCACAGGGTGTGTCAATCTTCTAAGATACACCCTCAAGGGAACCTGATACTGAATATTGCCCCCTTCTGAGACCTGAGCCCATTTTGGTCTGGGAAAACCTGATTGGGGTAACCAAGGAAACCAGCGGCCTAGACAAAAGAAAACTACAACCTACACTAAGAAAAACAAAGTTATGGCCCAGCCAAAGGAACAAACTTACACTTCAACTGAGATACAGGAATTTAAACAACTAATGCTAAATCAATTCACAAAATTTAGGGAAGATATGGCAAAAGAGGTGAAGTGTATAATGAAAACACTGGGCGTACATAAGGTAGAAAGTTCAAAAAAACAACTGGCAGAATCTATGGAAATGAAAGGCACAACACATGAGATGAAGGACACAGTGGAGACATACAACAGCAGATCTCAAGAGGCAGAAGAAAACACTCAGGAACTGGAGAACAAGGCACCTGAAAGCCTACACACAATAGAACAGATAGGGAAAAGAATGGAAAAATATGAGCAACATCTCAGGGAATTGAATGAAAACATGAAATGCATGAATGCACGTGTCATGGGTGTCCCAGGTGGAGAAGAGAAGGAAAAAGGGGAAGAAGCAGTAATAGAGGAAACAATCAATGAAAATTTCCAGTCTCTTATCTCTTATGAAAGACATAAAATTACAGATCCAAGAATTGCAGCATACCCCAAACAAAATAGATCTGAATAGGCCTATGCCAAGACACTTAATAATCAGATTATCAAATGTCAAAGACAAAGAGAGAATCCTGAAAGAAGCAAGAGAAAAGCAATCCATCACATACAAAGGAAGCTTAATAATACTATGTGCAGATTTCTCAATAGAAACCATGGAGGCAAGAAGGAAGTGGTGTGATATATTAAGATACTGAAAGAGAAAAACCACCAACCAAGAATCCTATATTTGGCAAAACTGTCCTTCAAATACGAGGGAGAGCTTAATATATTCTCTGACAAACAGACAATGACAGAGTTCGTGAACAAGATACCTGCTCTATAGGAAATACTAAAGGAAGAACTACAGACATATAGGAAAAGACAGGAGTGAGAGGTTTGGAACACAATTTTGGGTGATGGTAACACAGCAATGTTAAGTACACTGAACAAAGATAACTACGAATATGGTTGAAAGAGGAAGGTGAGGAGCATGTGGGACACCAGAAGGAGAGAAAAGATAAAAAGTGAGAATGTATAACTCAGTGAAACCTAGAATGCTCAACAATTGTGATAAAATATACAAATATGTTTTTTTCATGAGGGAGGACAAATGAGTGTCAACCTTGCAAGGTTAAAAATAGGGAGGTATTAGGTGGGGAATACAATCAATGTAAACTAGAGACTATAATTAAGAGAAACATTGTATTATGCTTCCTTTAATGTAACAAAGGCAATATATCAAAGCTAAATGCCTGTAAGAGGGGAACATAAGGGAGGGGTATGAGACTTGTGCCAGTTTGAATGTATTGTGTCCCCCAAATGCCATTATCTTTGTGGTCTTGTGTGGGGCAGACTTTTTTGGTGCTGGTTGGATTTGCTTGGAATGTGCCCCACCCAGCTGTGGGAGATGATTTTGATGAGATGTTCCCATGGAGGCATGGCCCCGCCCATTCAGGGTGGGCCTTGATAAGTGGGGCTATATAAATGAGCTGACTCAAAGAGAGGGAAGTGAGTGCAGCTGTGAGTGGCGTTTTGAGGAGGAGCAAGCTTGCTGGAGAGGAATGTCCTGGGAGAAAGCTGTTTTGAGGCCGGAGCTTTGGAGCAGACGCCAGCTGCCTTCCTAGCTAGCAGAGGTTTTCCGGATACCATTGGCCATC
The DNA here is from genome assembly GCF_015220235.1 of Choloepus didactylus. NCBI lineage: Eukaryota > Metazoa > Chordata > Mammalia > Pilosa > Megalonychidae > Choloepus > Choloepus didactylus. The sequence continues at coordinate 21,421,072 of NC_051309.1, forward strand.
CTCCGGTGAAGGTACCCGATTGTTGAGGTGTTACCTTGGACTTTTTGTGGCCTTAAGACTGTAACTGTATAGTGAAATAAACCCCCGTTTTATAAAAGCCTATCCATCTCTGGTGTTTTGCATTCTGCAGCATGAGCAAACTAGGACAAGACTCTTGGCATTGGTAATGTTGTCTGACTCTTTATTCTGCTTTAGTTTAATGCTATTTTTCCTTTTTTTGCTTCCTAGCTGCCATGTTTTTTTTTTTTTTTTTCTCTCTCTCTCTTTCTTTTTTCTTCTTCTTTTGTGTCTCTAACTTCTTTGACTCTTCCTCCTGCTTTGTGGAAGAAACGGAGATGTCCTTATATAGATAGTAGTGATGGTGATGAATACATAAATACGTGACTATACAGGGAAACACCAATTGTTTACTTAGGAAGGAATGTATGGTGTATGAACAAAACCGTCTTTAAAAAAATGGGTTGATGAAGAAAACCTTGAGGGCACTATACTGAGTGAAATAAGTCATACACATAAAGACAAATATTGCAGGGTCTCACCGATATGAACTAATTATAATATGTAAACTCATAGACTTGAAATATGAATTACCAGGATACAGAATAAGGATAAAGAATGGGGAGCAGTTTCTTATTATGAACAGAATGTTCAACTAGTTGGAACTTAAATGTTTGGAAATGGACAGAAGTGGTGGTAGAACATTGTGAGAATAACTAACAGTGCCGAATGGTGTGTGAAGGTGGTGGAAAGGGGAAGCCCAGAGTCACGTATATCAACAGAAGGAAAGTTGGAGGTTAAAAGATGGGAATTATAAAACAGTGAACCTTATGGTGGGCAATGTCTGTGATTAACTGTACAAATATTAGAAATCTCTTTAATGAACCAGAATAAATGTATGATGCTATAACTAGAAGTTAATAATAGAGGGATATATAGGAAAAAATATACCTATTACAAACTATATACTACAGTTAGTAGTATTTTAACATTCTTTCATCGACAGTAACAAATGTACTATACCAAAACTATGAGTCAATAATGGAGTGAGGGTGGTTAGGGGTATGGGAGGATCTGAGTTTCCTTTATTTGTCCTTATTTCTTTTCTGGGGTTATGAAAATGTTCTAAAAATTGAAAAAAATTGTGGTGATGGATGCACAGCTGTATGATGGTACTGGGGGCAATTGATTGTACACTTTGGATCTTTGGATAATTGTATGTTATGTGAACAATCTCAATAAAAAATTTAAAAAAAGATGCAGCAGTTATAGGTACAAAATAACTTGTTAGAGATATTTGGCATTCTCTGTGGTCTATTTCTGTGAGTGTATCAATGGTATTTATTAATAAAGAAAATTGAATTGGATAAAGAACTCTTTTCTTTGAAAACCTGTGTAACATTAAACATCAGAAACATTTTTTGATAGATTCTAAACTCTTAATTTAAATAACCTGATTTTAAGTTAGCCCTGCCCCCATGGTTCCAACCAGGCTAAAATCAGAAAATACGTTGACTGATCAAACTTGACTTCGAATAGTCATTTGGCTACTTAATATTGAAATCAAGACCTAAATGATAAATTGTTAAAGAAATGTACCTAATATTAATATCCTAACTTTCCCAGGGAGTCGACTTTATTGGATCCCATTGTTAGATTACCTTACAGTTAAAAATCCTGCTAGCAAGGAAATACCTGAAACTGTTGAACGGAAACCCAGTCGACTTGATTCTTAAACACAATTGCATAACTATGCAGCTTATGTGGTATGACCGTGTGATTGTGAAAACCTTGTGGTTCATGCTCCCTTTATCCAGTGTACAGACAGATGAGTAGAAAAATAGGGGCAAAAACTAAATGAAAAATAGGGTGGCATGGGGGTGACGAAATGTTTTAGGTGTTCTTTTTTACTGTTATTTTTATTTTTTATTTTTTTGGAGTAAAGAAAATATTCAAAAATTGATTCTGGTGATGAATGTACAACTATATGATGTTACTGTGAATAATTGTACACTGTGGGTGATTGTAGGGTACGTGAATATATCGCAATAAAACTATTAAAAATAAATAAATAAAGATAAAGAAAGAATTTATAAGAAAACACTGGATAAACAAGTGTAAACGGACCAAATAAATGGTTGAATATTTTATTTGTGTTCTCTTTAATTCATATTGACCTATCTAGTGGAAAGATGGCTTTTCAAAAGTAAGATTCTCGGTAAAATAAAAGCTAGTATGATTTTCTTGGTAATGAATTTATTTTTACTGTACTTGACAGGTTGCCAAAGGTTTCTTCCTTGACTACACAGAAGTAGAAATTGGATGAACTTTTCTAATTGGTAAAAAAAAAAAAAAAAAAAAAGCACCTCAGAGCAAAAGTTATATAAAAGAGAAATGTTTTCCTTCTTAGCAGAAAGGCTAGTACAGGTAGAAAGCTCCAAATAGAACAATCTGGTGCCAAAGGGTTGGAGAAAGAAGGACAAAAGGAGAAGAACTTTTAAAGATAGAAATTCTCATTATGAAGACTGATTGTTTAAGTAAGATTCGTATTTTAGGATTTATGGACCTGTTAAGTTTAACATGGCAAACAACAAAATGCTACTGCTAATTAGACACACGATGAAATGTCACACAGAAAAGTCAACTATTTTAAAGCATGTCATGTATGCCTGTATTTAAAATGTCATTGTTATTAGTTTCAAAATAGAATTCAACAACAAAACAGAAACTAATGCAGGAGCTCCAGAAAGGGAGATAGTGATACAATATTATATTATTTGTCCAGTGTATTAAAAGACTAGAAAAATATTTTAGTGAACTTCTGTTTAAGCATTCACATTTAATCATTTCCCTAGTAGCTTTGGCCCATAATTAGTTTAGTTCATGCAGACCTGACCTGGGCAGATTTGAAAACAGCAACATATAAGTATTAAGTGCCAAGCACTACACTAGATCCTGAGGTAGGAGAGTAAACAAAACAGATAAGGCTCCCTGACCCCGTGGTGTTTACATTCTATGAAGGAAGACTTACAACATGGAAATCATAACATAATGTGATACCCGGTAGTGACAAGTACAATGAAGAAAGAGAGTAGGGTTTGAGATCGCTATTTCTCTGCTGCCCACAGTAGAAACTATGGGAAAACAGGAAAAGCATCTCTGAAGAGGTGATAATCAAGAAAAGCTGTCACTTATCAGTGGGAGCATCCACCTGGACATCTTGGGCAAGAAGACTGAAGGCAGAAGAGAACATTTGGTTTGGGCTCCCTGTCTTGCCTCTCTTTGCTGCAGTCCCTGGTCCTGTTTCAGTGGATGGGTGACTGCGGGTGGGAGAATTAAGACAGGTGCAGAGCACTGGGCAAGCCACACAACGCATGCCATGTCATTTTCTGTCCTAACCAAGGCGGGTCAAATTACCACTACCCTCCAGATAAAGCAACTGTGATTCAGGAAACTTAAGAAACTCACCCTGGATGAGTTTATCAGCTAATAAACTAACAATAATCTAATAAACTAATAATAATAATATAATAATAATAATAAGCTCTAAAGTCCATGCCATATTGCATCCCTGAGGACGCCTAGAAGTCAAAGCAGCAAGAGAAACAACTGTGATGCTTTCCATTATTGCCATGATTGAAAGCATAATATTTCCATCATTTGCATGGAAATATCTGCACCAGGTTCTTTTGTGCATTATTTCATTTAGCCCTCACCACAACCTTAGGGCCATTTTATTATCAGCTAAAGATATTTCAAATATTATCAGATGAAGATATTTTATTATTCAGATAAGAAAACTGAGGCTTAGGGGATTAAATTTGTTCAAGGTAATGGGCAAGGTGGTCCATAATATAAACCTCATCTTTGCTTTATTCCCTGTCAGGAGCTTACATGTCTTTCCCTGTAGTTGTTGATTTCAATCACGAGTTAGGATCAATGTGTTTGATTAAGAAATGCATTTGCAAAAATAATAAAACCTCAAAGCACAGATGTAGAATGTTTAAACATGGGCATTGCATCTCTTTTTTGGGATAACTATAATTATCGTCATTTTATGTTGCCATTTATTATTACATTTCATTCAGATATAACCAACAGAGCATGTTTGTTGAGAAAGTCAGTGACGTTCTACTGACCTCTCTTCAGAAGGCAAGAAGCTGCCAAGATACTTGTTTGTGGAGGCTTGGCTACAAATGCTCTTTGAAAGCAGCAGAGAGCATGCCCACCAGTGCCCAGCTTCTAATGCCACATTCTTCTCTTCTTTTGAATATTGAGCATCTGCTAATAGCTGAGAATACCATTGTGGCAGAAGCAATATTTCAGTGATTAAGAGCTGGGGTTCAAAGCCCTGCTCTGCAATTTCCTACCACTTAACTTGCCACCTACAGCTGCTTTTTTCAATGCTCAATATGTTGAATGTTCATTGTGGGCCTGGGACTGCTGCACCCACTTTACATTTAACCCTCCCAATAGTCCCAACATGGACTATTAACCCCATTTTATGGAGGAGTAAACTAAGCTCAGAGAGGGAAAATAAATTGTTAATGGCCATACAATTAATTCCCTGCAAAGCTGGTGTTTCAACTCCAGGTCTCTCTGATTTATCCCAATGTTTTCCCCACTGCATGACACTGCAATGACATGACTGGTTTAAGAAAAAGAATTAATTAGCTTTTTTTTTTTTAAATAAGGGCTAAGCACACATATCTGGCAGTTCTGTCAAATTACTGGCGATTTTGATCTGTAGCCCGGCCCAGGATCAAATGTGCCAGGAACATATTCTTAGGAGTGCTAGGAAGACAATAAATGTCAGAGAGAAAAATGGAAGTGTAGATGGTAGACTGGATTAGAGAATGGATTAGCAGGATGAGACAGGGTTATCAAGGGATGCCTTGGCCAGTTGGTTCTCCTGAGATGCAGTTTCCTCCCTCTTCTGTAAAATGGGAATAATCATACCTAACTCATGAGGTGGTTATGATCAAAGGTGTGATAATTTGTTCAGCAACCAGCTCCACTCTACACACACACACACACACACCCAACGACCCACGTCCAACTCTCCATCTAACACTCTCCATCTTTCTCATCTTTAGTGGCTCTTCAGGAGGAAACCATCTGTGTCTTTGGTAAATGCCATTCTATCAGGGCTGAGGTCTTCAAGATGACAATGGAGATACCTTGAACGTGATTGTAACAGCATTTCCACAGGCCAAGGACTGAACTTCCTCTCAGAAACAACCCTGTCTGTTTCACTCCAGGTGACTTGTGGACAATCAGCAATGATTATACACTCTCAATGGCTGAGGATGGGGGCCTAGCAGGGTATAATGGAAAACCCCTTTGTGCTTCACTACCTGTGATACAAAACTAAAATACAATGACTTGCTTCCTCTTTGTGGGCCCAGACATTTTCTTCTCAAATGCAAATCTTCAGAGGCTTCCCTACTGTGACAATGCTCCTTATCACCATGGAGGAGATAAAGAAGGCTTTGCAAGGACCCAGGAAAATCCAGGCACCTGTCTGAGCCTCAGGCTACCTGTCTGCTGCCAGATAATCCTTGTCTGCCTTCATCCTGTGATGAGCCTGCATTACAAAAGCCAGGAGGCTAGGGAGACAATCTCTAGTCAGTTACTTAAATGTAAAGATGTCTCTGACTTTCTGGAGAACCCAAACTTTCCATTTCCAAAGCCCTTGTTTGCCAGTCACCTCCTTTCCTACTGGAACTAGGTTATTCATTGTCTCTCTTAGGTACAGTTAGATTCCCATGAACCAGCCCTATCAGGTGAAGGGACTTTCCAAAAGATCACAACCCAAATAGGGATGCCCCTTGGGTGAAGGATTTTAAAGACTAAAATCTAAAGATTTTAGTTTCCAAAGAACCATGTTCATTAGAGCAGTGCTTTTTAAGTCCTATCATGTGCCTATGAATCTCAGGAGGATCTTGGTTCATCTAAAGTCCATTTAACTCTAATGTTCCACTATTCAGAGTAAGGTCCAGGTAGTAGCAGCTTGAGCATCATTTGGGAACAGTTAAGAAGTTGTTAGAAATGCAGAAGAGCAGATCCTACCCAGACCTACTGACTCAGGACTACAATTTCATAAGACTCCCAGGTGACCCATAAGTACACTAACGTTTGAGAAGTACTACCTTGGAGATAACTCAATGCCCTCATTTTCCAGGGATGAAAACTGAACCTCAATCAAGTTACTTGCCAGAATGCCCCACTGCAGAATCCAGTTTAGTTTCCAGGACTCGAATTCAGTTGTGCAACTTGTGGCACCATCTTGAACTCCTCTGGTCCTTCAATTCCACATTAGTAAAAGGGGGATACTCACATCTGCCTTGCCTCCTTCTTAGTATAAAACATGCTTATGTCTGTGAAAGCACTTTATTAATTTTAAAGGGTTATGCAAACAAATAGGTATGCTGTTAGATCAAATCAAACTAAACTAACAAATCTTAAAAGGAGTGTGTGTGTGTTTGTGCATGTGTTCTTGATACAGAATTGGGTCATATATGACAAATTTTGCCCTACATAATTTAGAACACAACCTAATTCTCAGATCAGTTGCTGAAAAAAGAATCTTTTTCTCCTCTAAATCTCAGAAGGGCTCTCAAAATGGATAGGCCCTCAGGGACTCCTCCCCATCACCTCGATGCCCCATGTTTCCACTGCTACAGAATACAGGAAGCCTGAGATCACTGGGTTTTTTTCAGGTGGTATTAGATTCGGGGGCATGAGCTGATGTGGCCAGGTTCCAGGGTAGATAGAGGCAGGCAGCTTTTTTGTTTGTTTTTATCCCTGAGAGTCACTAAAATCCAGTATGGCTTAGAGGGGAAAAGGAATAAGTAGGGAAATAAAAGGATTAGAAGAAGAGGAAGGGGACAAAGGTGGGGAGGAGGGTCCTTTTGATATACTGACCCATTCATTAAACATATATTTGTTGAGCAATTTCTATAAGGCAGATACTATTCTAGGTGTTTCGAACACAGCCAATGAACAAAGTTGACAGGGATCCTGCCTTTAGATGTTCCAATAGTGGGGATGGGTGGGGGGAGCACACGCAAAAGTAAACAAATGACCAGGACAACTTTGGATGGTAAAAAGTGCCATGAGGAACATAGTGACTGGGGGTTGTTCTTATGATTAGGAGGTCAGGATAGCTCATCTGAGATGAAAATTCACCTGAGAGCCAAGGAAGGACAAGAAGGTGACAGCTATATGCAGACAAGGGGAAAGAGCTTCCCAGGCTGGACAAATGCTCCAAGGAGAGAATGCACTTGGGAGTTTCAGGGACCCAAGAGAAGGCCAGGAGAGCTGGAGCGGGAGAGCCAAGAAGGTAGGAGATAAGGTAGGAAAGGCTGACTAAAGGCAGATAATGGAGGTCCTTGTGGGGCCTGGTTAGGAGTGTGGCTTTCAGTTTGAGTGCAGTAGAATATCACTGCCAGCCCAGTTAGTCATCTCCTCAGGAGTAGAAATGAGAATCTGAGAGTTTCCACACGTTACAGGTTAATGGACTTAGAGTAGGAAATAGTACCATATTTTCTCACTCTACTTTCTACCTTTTATCCCTTCTTTTGGAGGTTTATTAAATACTTATTATATGTCAGGTACTGTGTCTCACTGAGCATTTAATTAACCCCCTTATTAAGTTAAATTCTACAAAGCACCACTCCTGGGACTTGGTAACAAATACATCATCTAATCAAAAGCCTACAGAGGTGCTCCTCAAGCTTCGGTTTGTTGGAGCATGTTCAATATAAAAATAGTAGGATTCCATCCAGATATATCGGATAAGGATCTTTGGAGGTGGGTCTGCCTCTGTGTGTTTTTAGCACACTCCATAGGTGATTCTGAAAATCAGGCCAAACCTCTTCTTTGAGCCTTTCTCTGTGTGCACAGCATTTCTTCCGGGCTTCCTAAGGCCATCCTTACTCTCTAGGGCTCACTTCAAATCTAGTTTTTCTGATCAAGACTCCATGAACATCTTGGATCCCCATTCACTAGGCACTAGCCCATGCTCCTCTGTGTGTTACTCCTGGAAGTTAAACCCTCACCAGTCACCCCTCCCCAGCTAGAAACAAGTTCTCCAAAAACTGGAGCTGGAGCTTTATCATTTGCCCACCTGCTGCCCTATAGGCAATAGAGACATTGAAGAATGGTAATTGCTGATGATAAAAATAACCTCAAAACAGAGATATATATCTCAAAGGGCAATAGTGTCTCCTACCTTTATTCTGGTCCCCTCTGGGATGGGGAGAAGAAATAACCACAACCACAATAACCAACCAATGACATTGATAATGGTTAACTTGTACTAGACACTTATTATGTACTAGACACTTATTATGTGCCAGACACTGGGCTAACTACAGGTACCATCTTATAATCTAAATTTTTCCTCATCAAATCCCTATTGCAGGCCCCTAGATTTGATCCTAAGAGGCTCCTCCTAGTGGGGAATGCTGTCTGTAAATTCGGATCCCAGTTAATCACTGATTAATAGAGCAGTCCTTTTTAATCTCTCTGAGCTTCAGTTTACATATTTGAGAAAAATGAGAAAACAAATCATTGGTCTTTCACTTTTCCAGATTTGTTTCAAGAATTAAATGAAGCAACGTAGCAAGTGTTGTAGGACCACATGTTAAAGGAGGAAAAACATAAAAAGGAAGATGATGAAAAATAATCTCCTGTTTCTGGGGCAGCACCAGAATTCCAAAAGCAGCAGACAGTTCACTTTCCCACTCAAGAATCAGCCCTTATTTATTTGCAACATTGCCAAGTTACTGGTTAAATCTGAGCTCATCTAAGAAACAGGTCATAAGTGAAAGAGAATTTGATTCAATATAATATTGGAAGGCTGAAAAGCCCAGGAAAGTAAAATTCAGTAAGTATCAACCAAGTCCTTCATTTCTAGCTTACTTTGGCAATGGCCTTTATTTTTCAATTAATTAAGCCAGCTTTGCCCCAAGTCAAATAATGGGCTGGTCTTTGCAGGGGCCAGTGCACAGCTGGTTCCTCTGGTGGTCTCCCCCAAGCCAGTTCAGTGGGCTGTTGTATCCTGCAGAGGGGAGATGTTGTCCACCCTACCTGGCTGGACGGAGAATCTCAGTTATGCTCCCATAGCTTGGTGGCTGCCAAAGAAAGGAATCACAATTTGTGGGAAATAGCTTTTCTGTTTGGAGTGGCTTTGCTTAATTGCTCAGCTCAGGTTGTGGCTTTTTGGGACAAAGATCTGCGTATCTACCATACAGTGGGTGCATAGTATTTGAATGGAGCCAAGAAAAGCCATTTGTCTCTGTCTCCAACACCATCAGCATGACTGTTCTCAGAAATTCCACTATTGGAAATTACTTTTTTTTCTCCTTTGATTTTGTTCATCATGGTAATATCTACAAGAATGACATAAATTTATTAATACCTTAGTGTCAACTTATCAGTTGAATCCCTCCCTATTCTGATAGGAAGGAAGTCATGGACCTTTAAGAGCATATTCTAAGCCGTGAATAAGGGCTCCTAAACTGCATCAGCTCCTTGAATCTTACCACCCCTCCATGTGGTCAGAACTAAAGGTCAGAAAAAGGGAGGGACTCCCCCTAGGTCATGGTTGGCTGTGATGTTTTGAGTGCATGTCTTCATATAAATGTGGGCTTTTGCCTACTATTCCTTATGGCTCTTCAGAGTAAATGAGAGCATGGGAATACTGATTGCCTGGAAGAAGAGAGACTGTGATTTGAGCCTCTTTGACAAAATTCCTTTGTAAATACGGAAGCTACCAGTCACAATTTCTTTTGTAACACCCTGAAAGTCCTGAATGGAAAGTATTATGCTCGTACAGGTTTAATAAACAGTTCCAATATCCCTGCATGTCTCTGTAACAGATTCTTCATGGCAGAACTGGCCATGGAGTTATAACTTCGGAATTGCCACCCATGTGGCTCACTAATCATGCAAAGATTTTATCTATCTCCAGTGGAAGTATTGATTCTTTCTCCATATAAGAAAGTGATCTCCAGGTGAATGTGTTCCACACCTGAGAGATCTAGTCATGAGCTAGCATGACTCCCTATTATTTCAGCTGCCTTCTTCTCTTTACCTTTTGCCTTCTCCCTTGACTTTGAAACATGATGTTGAGTACAAAGCACCTGTCTTGCCAAGAAGTTCATTTGATTCCTTTGCTTTGGATATTTTATTCTGTCCTTATTTTCTGACCAGAATGAATGAGCCTGAGATCTTTAAATCCTCATTGCTATGTTTTGATAATGGATAACATTCCACTTAAAGCCATTCTGCAATCAAAATCCCCAAGCCACTGAAGAGAGATCTAACTAGATTTTTGGTGGCAATTTAATGCCAAGTTGATGCAATCAATATTCTAAGCGGCCAAGTGTGATGCTTTTAGAGGCTTTTCCCTTTTTGTAGTTCACAGATTAAGTTTTTCTAAGCAGTGGAGACGCATGTGACATTGAAGTCGATGAGATTATAGCCTCAGAATCAAATTCGGCAGTTATTAATGTAATCACAGTCTTGTGCTCCAGGACTTTTACAAAACTGACTTGACTTCCCCAAACCAATTAATGCTTGGAACACTCAAGGAGAAAACTAACATTAAATGGAGATAATGTGACTTTTCTACTGTATTGTCACTATTGTCTTTGCTTAACTTCGATATCTTTTTGCATTGCAAAATAATTGTATTCTCTTATGGAATAAAATTCTAAAGTGATACTCATATATAACTTGATCCGGGAAATTCTAAATATATTGAAGTAATCTGGTAGACGTGTTAAATGAATTATTCCAAACGTCATTAGAATTAATGCTAAGGAGATAACACTTGATTATGTAGAAATGATTATGCATAGATTTTTTTTTTTTTTTTTTCATTTTTATGTCTTAAATGCGAACCAACAGCTCTGGCCACAGAGTTTTCTGTCCTAGTAGAAGGCTAAATACTACACTTCATACCACCTCCAACACATACCATTTTTGAATAGGCATAATCTACTTCTGCTTAAATGTAGAAAAGTTTCAATGACATTGAGGTCAGACTAACAACATATTCTATTCATTTGAGTGTTGGATCTGAATTCCTGCGTTTTACTGAATTAATAGAAGTAACAGTATGGAGGGAGAAAAATCCTGGCTTACTTAAGTCATTGAAGATAGCACAATGGATTTAGAAACTTATGACTCAAAAAGAGTTTATTTTGAAGGTTTATTTTGAAAAATGCTGTTCTCTCCCTCTCCCTCCCTCTCTCTCTCTCTCTCCCCCCCTTCCCCTCACCTTTCCCCCTCCTTCCTCCTCCCCCTACCCCCCTTCTCTCCTGCTCTTGCTGTTTCCTTCTTTCTTTCCTCCCTTCCTTTTTTAGATATAAGGTAAATTTATCTAACAGCAAACACACTTGGGCCTTCTCCAGCAACAAAAATAAACTAATGCTACAATTACTATTGGGGCTCCTTTAGCTAATATTGTGCCTGGCACAGAACGGGCATTTAATAAATATCTATGTACAAATGAATGATTATCAGAAAACTCTGGTAGCACTACAGATGCAACTTCTCCTTTTATTACTGATCTCTGACAATCTTCAAAGTAGTAGACACTGAGATTTTGATATTAACTATTTCAGCCAAGGTATAATAAACATCAAAACTTTCAAGGTATTCTGTGTGTCTCAAAATGACAGTGTCTCAAAAAAATGCATTATGGCTAGCATTTTTATGGATTCAAATACTCAGAGAGAAAAGGGCATTTTATGTTATTATCCAGATTTAAAATTCAATTCTCATGATCATCTTGAAACTCCTTTATACAATGACAGTGATGATGTTACTTAAGAATTCAGTTCTCACAATATAAAGCACTAAAGTTATAAATGAGTTTTTTCTCCCATGGCCACCACCCTCAGAAATACAGACTTTTACTACCTATTAATAGGGACTTCTCAGAAGTACTCCTTGCTGAACCAGAACTATACATTCAAGAGCTATATGAAACCATATAAGGGTCAAGAATGTTAAGACACTACATATATGGAACTGATTTATAATAGAAAGCAAAACTCTTCCCCTCACCTGACTTCATACAACTTTCAAATTACTAAAGTTTTCATAATAGTTTTATACCACATGCAAAAATTAATTATTGAATTAATACTACCACAGTACTTAGGAACAAGGATCCTGAATATTGTGTATCTTGCCCAATGTTACATAGCCACTAAACGGTGTAGTGTGGATTTGAATCTTTGTCTGTTTGTTTCTACAGCATTTCTTTTCAGCCAATGCAGCCTGTCACCTTTTCCTCCTTTGTCATTTACCCTAAGGGCTTTTGTGTCTCTCCTCAGGGTGTACATAGTTCATTCATTGCACTTCCAACTTTTCACAGTATCCCTCTGTTTCTTCCAATGACTATAAGCAATTTAAGATTTTCATATCACCAAGACCAAGCAGAGCAAATAGATATTCAATAAATACACAATAACTTACTGTATTAATAGATGGTAGTACTGGGATCCATCTCTTTTTTCACAGACACACATTCTCATTCTAGACCTTATTGATGCTCCTCCAAATTCTTTCTCCTCCGTGAGGAGTTATTAGAGGAGAGTCATCATCAACCATTAAAAATGGCTGCACCCAGATTCTTCTTCCTCGCCTAGAAATGTAATGCCAAGTCTTTGCCCTGCTGAGAGTGGCCCATGAAGGTTAGCTGCCAGAGGCACACGGAACACTTCCCTGTGTTTTTCTTAAGAAATAGGCAACCATTCTGTGTGGGATTTAAGGAAAACAGTACACAGAAATCATAAATGAACATCCCCATTTCCAAGCTATCAGCAGATACATTCCAAGAGATGCGTGATCTGCATACTCAGAAAAAAAGCATCCTGAAGAGCAAGTATCAGCTCAAGTGAACAAGAGGACTCGAGACAGAAAGGGTGGCAAGAACATAGAAAACTGGTTGGGCTCAAAGTAATAAACAGAGAGAGAATAAATGTCTCTCTCTAAGTTGCTCCCAATCAACTACTTAGGGTGCTGTAAACATGGTCAAAACATATTCTTTTTATAAAGGAGGCTGGGGGAGAGTCCTTAAAAACTTGGGTCTCACTACCCAAAAGACTATGACATATGATGCTAGGTTGTACAAAGAAAAAACCAAATTCATGTTTGTTGATGAAATGAATGAGATTTTAAAACTCAATCAATAGATACTTATTTAATGTGTATCAAGTGCTGTTCAGGATATAGAGATGATTGAATCCTCAAATAATGCACAATTTGCTTTAGTCAGTAAGACACAATAATCATGATATTATAAAGAAGTTAATCAAGATATAATGGAAGAACAATAACAAGAAGAGTATTCCAAGTCATTATGGAATGATCTTCCAAACAAGATGGTTAGGCAGCAACTGAATTGTGGAATATATGTGGCATTCATACAACTCTGATTGCTTCATTCCCATATTCAAGCACACATTACTAATCAGTCACAAGATTTTATACTGAAGAGCTCAGGTGGATCCTAAAAATCTTTCTCAATTCCATGTTCCCAGCAGCCATTAACAATTATCTGGAGCTGGCTGGCAGGCTGAAATCAATCTATCATTCCTATTATTCCTCACATGATATGGTTTGGGTCCCCTAATCCTATTATCCAACATAATTTTGCATTCTTGGCAGATGGTCTGGATTGGCTCATTCAACATCTATTTCAACCTCCTTTTAGAGTGCTACCCTTTATTTTAGATCCTGGAAAGTTAAATACTAATTTTTCCAGACTCCCTTGCAGCTAGCATTCTGGATTCAAGCTCCACTTGAATTTGAAATGAAGGGGAAAGAGGCAAGTCTGGGGCATCCATTTTGCAGACCTGGATTGAGGCAGAGGCAGCCTGGTTTTGTGATCATAGTTCCTGGAGATGGGTTTTCCTGCTACAATGGCCAGTGTTCCTGATCATGGCAGAGGTGAGTAGTCTGGAAGCTGAGAGTTGGTCTTGGAAGCCTCATCAATAGCCTGTTTTTTCAGCCTTTCTAACTAGTTTCTAAGCTACCTAGTATCTGATAATAAAACCATTTCTACTTAAACCTGCTAAAACTCTTCTGTTGCCTGTAAATGAACCCTAATCCATATAGCTTCTGTCCCTCAAAGTATAATATCCAGAGCCAGTCATAATATGAAGTCTGCCCAGAATGGAGTAGAATAGGTTTCTACTTCCCCTTCAGCTGGAAACTAGATTTCTATGAACTGACTCTGATATCACATGAAGTATGGGAGCTTTCAGCCACCAGTTCTGCAACTTAGAGCCTGACTTTGTGCAATTCCTTCAACCTGGCTGAACCTCAGATTCCTCATCCATTAAATGAAGGGTTTGGTCTTGGTTATCCCCTAGGTCTTCCATCTGTTTCATTCTTTACACTTGATAAAAATATTTTCTAACATGTTCCGTTAAATAGCTAGTTAACCAAGTCATTAGAAATCGTCACTTTCAGAACCTTTCTTGAATAAAATAAAATACAAATTTTGAATAAATATACTTAGTCATTTGAGAGAGAGGTGAATTGAAGTGACTTCTGAGATAAGCACCTTACATTTTAAAAGAACTTTAAGGATCATAATTTCATTTTACAGATATAGAAACTGAGGCCTAGTAAAGAGAAATTACTTCTCTAAGTTCATAGGTCTATGAGATGATACTCTTCTAACTCTAAATCCAGTAATATTCCCCTTTTATTAATATAATTTTACCAGAGAACAAAAGGGAAGAATATGACGTGAATTCAGGAACTTCTTATTTGAATAGAATGAAGGAGGCAAACCAAAGGTTTCCATTTTTATTTCACAGCAATGTTCATTTGCTACGTGGCCAGCCCTTGTGCCAATGGGTCTTCTAGCTTATTCTTGATACTTGTTGAACTTCTAAATCTAATGTTTCACATCTATTAAGGATTTTCTAAATTTTATAACTGCTTGATAAGGATCTGTCTGAAAATTCTTAATAGTTCCTGGTGTGCCTTGAATTATATAGCCTTTGATAAATGGTTACTATTATTTAATTTAATTACAATTAAGAGCAAATAAACACTGACTTCCACAAAGAGTCAAATGGATAAAAATTCAGAGCACTTTTTTAGTTTACTCTGACCTCATCATCATTATTATGTTGTTAGTATTTTGTTCATTTTTCCCACTTTTTTCCAAAAGTGATTTGAAATGATGTTCTTAAATGAGTATACACTGCAGAAGAATAAAAACAGATTAAAAACTGAGAGATGATGCTAAATATTATTAAAGAAGTGTATTATTACATTTTTTACAATTATTTTCTCTGAGTTTTAAATTTGATTTTGAGCTTCCTAGCAGTCAATACAAGAAGTAAAACATAACCTCTTACAAAAAAACGTTTACCTCTCTATATAAATTTATGAGATGCTTTAGAAAAGGATGACTTTTGCTAGAAACAAGTAGAATCAAATAGTGAAAAGAGCACTTACTAAAATTCAAAATAACACAAAAAATTACTAGCATTTGCATAGCATCTACAAAATAGAAAGTATTTTATATGCATTGAAGTTTACACCAACAGCTTCTGATGTAGATATTATGTTTTATTATATCTTAAAAAGAAAGGAAGAAAGAATAGATAAGAAAAAAGATAATAAAAGATAAGACTCATGAGGCTGAATGATTCTCTTAAGATAACACACATAGGAAGTAAAATACCCAGGACTTGTAATTAGGTTTTCTACCTCCAAATTCCATAGTATTTCTTCTATACCATGGTGAGCATCTTAAAAGGGGGTGCTCTAGTTATCACCTTGCCACTAACACTACTGGTAATATACAATTCATTGAATAATTTCTACTAGGAAAGCATGCTGGTGTCAGGCACACTGCATTCTTCATTTCTGGTCTTAACAACTCCATAATGTATTAACCCATTTTACAGATGAGAAAGCTGAGGGTCATAGAGGCAAGTAAAGCATCTAAAGCACACAGCTTGGAAGTGGTCGATCAGCAATTTAAACCCACGTTCTCATACCTAGCATATGACAGAGAGAGAGAGAACTTATTTGATTTCAAGTTTGCCTAGCTTCATAGCCCCTGTTCTGCTGCCGTGCTAGTTGCCTCCTCACTGACCAATTGATGTGTTAACAGTGGTATCGTTTACGCTCTTGCACTTCAGCATCAATGAACTTCCGATATGGGAGAATTCTGCCATAGAGGGTTATGGAGACAATCAAATAAGGAGATGCATGTGGAAGTCTTCTGGAGTACAATTATAATCTATAAGTACACTAATTACACTGTATATTAATAACATTAATTATTGTAATTTAATCTCCAAACTGAGGAAATATAGAATTATCCAAAAATAATGGTTTAATTTGCATATGTTATAGATATGCAGTTATAGATATTGCTGGCTTTTCTCAAATTCTCCTGGTATTCTCTGATTTCTGGCCCTTCAGAGGTGCAGTCTGCATGGGATAAAATAAAGGAGGCAGGAGTTTGACCAATGACCCACTTAGAAGAATATTTGTAAAATGTGACTCAGCTCCATTTGCTGAGAAAATGAACAGTTGACTACTCGAGCCAGACAAGAATTACATTTGTCCATTTTGTTAATCTTAGTGCAAATTGCTACTGCCCAGGCCTCTGGTTTCCTTAGTAACCTTTCTCAATAAGCATTTATGGGAAAGTGTCTGTGCCGATTTGGATGTATTATGTCTCCCAAAACACCATGTTCTTTAATGCAATCTTGTGGAGGCCCACATATTAGTGTTGATTAAGTTGGAATCTTTGGATTAGGCTGTTTTCATGGAAATGTGACCCACCCAACTGTGGGCAATACCTTTGATTAGATTATTCCCATGGAGGTACGGCCCCACCCATTCAGCTTGGGTCTTGATTAGTTTACTGGAGCCCTATAAAAGCTCACAAACAGAAGGACTTCAGAGCAGCTGCAGCTTAAAGAGACCTTTTGGAGAATGCCATTTTGAAACACAACTTAGGAGCACGCAGACTCCAGCCACGTGCCTTCCCAGCTAATAGAGGTTTTCCAGATGCCAATGAACTTTCTCAGTGAAGGTATACTCATGTTTATGCCTTGGTTTGGACACTTTTATGACTGTAGAACTGTAAATTTATAAATTAATAAATCCCCTTTATAAACATCAATCTATTTCTGGTGTTTTGCATAATGACAGCATTAGCAAACTGGAACAGTGTCCTAACAAAAGTGTTGGAGGAAGAACCTCGTGAAATTCACTGGACTGAGGAGATCCACTTTTAGGGCCCAGCAGATGTGGTAGGTGGTTCCTAAGGGCCAGTGAACTTCCTCCTCAGGAGTACACTAATCCAATGTGACATCTACAGAACCTAACTCTGTGCTCATTAATGAAAATTAGGGCCCTTAATGGAGAGAATCACAGCAAAGGAAGGCTTCTACTAAAGCCAAAGTACAATAGAAACCTAGCATACTTCCTAACAACTGCACACTACTGAGTAAGCCAGGAAAGTTACAGATTCCTCTGGGAGTGAGACTCAGAGCAGACTTTTTTCCCTTTTACTGTCTAATGAAAACTGATGAAGAGGAACCCACGAAGTGCAGTTTCCCTTTAGGCAGAGTTCAGTAGCTGTATCATGGTACATAAAATGACTTTCAACCAAATCAA
Source organism: Choloepus didactylus (assembly GCF_015220235.1). NCBI lineage: Eukaryota > Metazoa > Chordata > Mammalia > Pilosa > Megalonychidae > Choloepus > Choloepus didactylus. The sequence continues at coordinate 21,438,754 of NC_051309.1, forward strand.
GAGAGAAAGGCAGACTTTGGGACCGATCGTTTTCCTAAACCTCACTTATTTTGGGGAGATAAACAACAGCATCTTTCTTAGATGTTCAGTACAGGAACACATCAATAGAGCTAAGCTGTTGAGGAGACATGCACACCTCTAAAATAATTGAGCCTAAATGAGCATATATCAGTCACGGACAAGAAGCATCAGAACACTTAGTCTTGCTCTGTGTCTTTGATGTCAAATGAGGCCTATAGAGAAGTCCCGATTTTCACCAGCATGAACACCAGCAGTTGCAGACACCATCTTACAAGGAGGGTAAGCCTATGGTCACCAATGAAATAACTGGCATTGCTGGGGGTAGTTCTGGAGATTTTTTTCTTCTCAGCTATGGGATGCCAATAAAAACTGAAATCTAACCATCATGGAACATGTTAAAATGAGCAGGTGTCTATAAATCTCTATATGATTACCTTGGCCAGATGGAAAGATTTCAGGAAGATATCTGGTAACATAGAAGCTGGAAGGAAGGTTTAAAGTAAGGTAGTTTTCACGTGCACTAAGGCCATTTCCCAAGAGCAGTATAAGAAAGAATAATCACAAGGCCAGATGGATGACATAGTCCACCTCTTGGCTTCTGACTCCAGGTGGCCAAAATAAGTGATTGCATTTTGAAGTAATTGTCTTTAACATTGTGCATTCACTGCTTTCTATCATTACATTGGCTAATCCTATAGATAAGTACTTAAACAGTGTTGAACTTGTCATGGTTTCAGACAGTGACCTAGACAGATATTCACAAATGAACATAGGTTAGGGTTTGGTTCCAAAATGCTCAAATTGTATCTGCAAGGAAGAGTTTAAATGAGAATTATTGAAACGTAGGATAAGCAAATTCATAAAGCAGACGGAATATCAAAATCTTTCCTTTCTCTATCCTCAGTCTCTGTTTCCTTTCTTCACCTGGAGAACTTTTAATTATCCCTCAAAACCCACTATTCTACCTCTCTTCAAAGCTTTTCCAGCTCCAGTAAACAGAGCTAGTTGTCTTGACATCTGCTTTTTTGCCCAACACTGTCATATGGTATTTCTGTTCTCTTCTCACCTTGAATCCTCCAGTACAGAAACTGTATCATCAATGGAGTTGGTACATGGTTGTTAAAAGTGGACTCTGCAATGAGACTTACTGTGCCGGTTTGAGTGTATTGTGTCCCCCAAATGCCATTATCTTTGTAGTCTTGTGTGGGGCAGAAGTTTTGGTGCTGGTTGGATTTGCTTGGAGTGTGCCCCACCCAGCTGTGGGAGATGGTTTTGATGAGATGTTCCCGTGGAGGCGTGGCCCCACCCATTCGGGGTGGGCCTTGATCGGTGGAGCTGTATAAATGAGCTGACTCAAAGAGAGGAAGGAGAGTGCAGCTGGGAGTGATGTTTTGAAGAGGAGCAAGCTTGCTAGAGAGGAACGTCCTGGGAGAAAGCCGTTTTGAGGCCAGAGCTTTGGAACAGATGCCAGCTGCTTTCCTAGCTAACAGAGGTTTTCCGGAGGCCATTGGCCATCCTCCGGTGAGGGTACCCGATTGCTGATGTGTTACCTTGGATGCTTTGTGGCCTTAAGACTAATTGTGTAGCTAAATAAACTCCCTTTTTATAAAAGCCAGTCCATCTCTGGTGTTTTGCATTCTGCAGCATTAGCAAACTAAAACAGATTTTGGTACCAGAGAAGTGGGGTGCTTTTGCTGCTGTGTTTGCAAATACCAAACATGTTGGAATGGCTTTTTAAGTGGATAAGGGGAAGATTCTGGAAGAACTGTGAGGAGCTTGATAGAAAAGGCCAAAACTGCTTTAAAGAGACTGTTTATGGAAATATGGACTCTAAAGATACTTCTGATGAGGACTTGAGCAGAAATGGTGAATGTGTTGTTGTAAACCGGAAGAAAGGTGATCCTTGTTTTAAAGTGGCACAGAATTTGGCAAAATTGAGTCCTGGTGTCAGATGGAAGGAAGAATTTAAAAGTGGCAACCTGGAATACTTAGCTGAGGAGATCTCCAGACTACGTGTGGAAGATACACCCTGGCTTCTCCTTGCAGCTTATAGTAAAATGCGAGCAGAGAGAGATAAACTTAGAACTGAAGTCTTGGGTTCAAAGAAACCAGAAGCTGATGGCTTGGAAAATTACGAGCTTCCAGGGGGTGGAATCCCGGAAGCTACAGCCCAACGTGAGGATGTAACCAAACATGGAACCCAGGCACCATTTCAGTACAAGCCAGGATTGGAGATGGAATTATCCAGAAAGGATTTGTGGAAAGTCCTATTGTCTGATGGATTTGACCCCTGCATGCTTCATGCAAAGCCAACAGAATTTTTGCGAGATCTTTATAGACAGAGCCATTGCCGGTCTGGACTGGAGGAGACAGACAAGGAAAAAGTTAAAGGAAAAATCTCTTCAAAGACAGAGCCATGGAGGTTGAGGTCTGGAGTCAGGAGGTCTCGGGCTGGGAGAGCGGAGCAGCCCACACGCATGGAAAGGGTGAGTTTGCCCTGGAGGTCGAGGGAGGGCTTTCCGCCTCGATGCTCTGGAAGAGTTTTGCCACCTCAGGTCCCAAAGAGGGTGGAGCACATTTCCAGGGAATTGAGGAGAGCCTGGCTGCCACCACACTGTTCTGAAGGGGTTGAGCGTGTGCCCCGGAGATGGAAGGGAATCCGGGAGCTGCCCCCGAGGTTTGAGGAGGGTGGAGCCGAGAAGGTGGTCTCCCCAATGTGTGGAAGTGTTGGAGCACTCACCCAAGCATTTGGAGAGGAAAGGGCTGCTGAAAAGGCCCTTAGGAAGGGTTAGACTACCGCTCTCTCAAGCCCCAAGGATGCAACGTTGTTTTGTTAGTGACTCTCGGACTTTGAAATCTAATGGACTTTGTCCTGCGGGCTTTAAGAACTGTTTTGCTCCTGTTAACCCTGTTTTCCTTACTGTTTCTCCTTATGGCAATGGGAATGTTTATCCTATGAATGTCCCTCCTTTGTATATTGGAAGCACGTAACTTGTTCTAAGTTCACAGATCCACAGCTAAAGAAAGATTGTGCCTTGGGACTGACCATGCCTAAATTGATTTTGATGGGATTTTGTGCTTAACTTTTGTTACTGAAATGATTTGAGTTTTTGTGGTATTGTGGAATGAATGTATTTTGTATTTGGAAAGATAATGCCATTTTGGGTTCCAGGGGGTGGAATGTGCCAGTTTGAGTGTATTGTGTCCCCCAAATGCCATTATCTTTGTAGTCTTGTGTGGGGCAGAAGTTTTGGTGCTGGTTGGATTTGCTTGGAGTGTGCCCCACCCAGCTGTGGGAGATGGTTTTGATGAGATGTTCCCGTGGAGGCGTGGCCCCGCCCATTCGGGGTGGGCCTTGATCGGTGGAGCTGTATAAATGAGCTGACTCAAAGAGAGGAAGGAGAGTGCAGCTGGGAGTGATGTTTTGAAGAGGAGCAAGCTTGCTAGAGAGGAACGTCCTGGGAGAAAGCCGTTTTGAGGCCAGAGCTTTGGAGCAGATGCCAGCTGCTTTCCTAGCTAACAGAGGTTTTCCGGAGGCCATTGGCCATCCTCCGGTGAGGGTACCTGATTGCTGATGTGTTACCTTGGATGCTTTGTGGCCTTAAGACTAATTGTGTAGCTAAATAAACTCCCTTTTTATAAAAGCCAGTCCATCTCTGGTGTTTTGCATTCTGCAGCATTAGCAAACTAAAACACTTACTATGCTCAGACTCTGGTTCCACAATTTACCAGCTGTTCAATCTTGGGAATGATCCCTAACCTCATCTGTAAAATGAGCAAAATAGGAATGTCCACTTGGTTGAATTATTGCAAGGATTAAATGGGATAACATAATGAGATAATAAAGTACATTGAATGGCAGCAGGCTCAGTAAAGTGTTTGCTATGATTTCCTTTTTGTATTATCACTATTGTCTTGCTTAGAGTCAAAGAGTAGGTGCACTGCAATTGGGTATAAAAATGAATGTGAAATTTCATGACAAATAATATACTTCTAAAATGTATATTATATTGTATGGTCCTTTGTCAGTTTTTTAGATAGTTAGGGTGAAATGATGAACAAAGATGGTAAAAGTATGCATTCAGAGACTAGATTTGAAGTCTCCTTAACCTGAAATCAGTGTTTCTTCAATAAGCCTCTGATTGTTATTTTTCCAGAATATTTTATAAGGGATCACAAGTATTTATAAATGTATTTATACCCTACTAAGTTCTAAAACAGAATTCTGGCAAGGAGTAGAGATCGATGGACAGGTTTGTATTAAGTTATTTTCTTCAAAAACACTTTCAAAATTAAGCATAGCCACAGAAGTAATAGAAAATCAGCTCCTTCCCATGTGCTGAAAACTCCATTAACTGGCCTCTCCCGTGTTCTGAACATGGGAAGTTGGCTCTGGCTCCTGCTCTCCCTTCTGTGTGCACCCATTCTGGCAGTGAGTGCCCCAGAAAAGATTTTACTGTATGCACAGCATGCAGAGACCCATGTCTGTGTGGAGGGAGCCGGAATTCTTGCAAAGCAGTCCCCACATCCCAAGAAGGGCCCCACCTTGCAGGGGCTATAACCCACTGAAATTCTGTCTCAAATGTATTCCTTCATTCAACTGATGCTGAGCACTTAAAAAGTGCTGGTGTGATTTTAGGGGCTGGAAATCCAGCAGTGAACCACACAGAAGCAAAAACAACAACTAAACAGACCATAAACAAAATAAAGATTATTAGAAGGTGGAGATGTGCTGTGGAGACAAATAAAGCAGGAAATGGGGACAGTTGATTCTGGAAGAAAGGGCAAGAGGTATGCACTTTTAAATGGAGACATCAGGAAATGACCTAGTAAGGAGGAGAAATTTGATCATATGCATATACTGAAGAGTTTTTGCATTTTTGAAAATAGATGATTGTGCTTTCTGGTGTAACTTATTTTGCAAAAAAGGAACATTGGCCTATTTGATATTCTTTTTTTAATATTGAGGTGTATTTTCCCATTGCTTTTCTACTCTATAATTAGAGACGAATTCCTCAGGCAAAGAGAGCCTGAGGAAAAATAAAATAGAACTTAAGAATTCAGCTAAAATGAAGTTTATATTTATTAGCTTATCAGTGATAATTCACCCCAAAAATCACACACAAAGTGTGAATGCAACAGATAATTTTTATGTTTGGGACTATTTAACAAACAGGGAAACATTTTAAAAATAATCTCTGGTAGCTAAAATAAAGAAACATCCTAAACTAAAAAGCTATCCAAATTCACCAAGCCATGGCCCCAATATTCTACCACAGGTCCCATGAAATTCTCTTTGTGAATAAAGGTCTCATTTCTGAGAGTTTGAAAGAAATTTATGGTTCTGAGAAATGAAACACTGATCTCTGGTGAAAAATGAAAAAGTTCCCCAAACTCAGCAGAAGCAACAATTCAAATTACCACAGGAAATGGCCAAATAGTGTACTATCTTCCTTGGAATGCATGCACAGGGTTTTAAGTAAATGGAAACTGATGTAAATATCTCAGGTTTCCTATTAGCATCTTGTAAACTTAATTGCCTTGCAATCACCCGGGTGCTTGTTAAAAATGCAAAGTGCCAAGATGTGTGTCAGAGTAGAACCAGAGAATCTGCATGATAATCAACTTAGGTGGGAGGGTGGGGTGAATGGAGGGTGGTGAGGGTGAGAGGTATTTTGGTTCCAGAGGTCCCTAGATAGGAAACAGTCATCCTTGCAGTGCACTAAAAATAATAATCACTCAATGTGGACCCCATGAACACTTCCATCCACTTTGATTAGGAGTGAATTTATAATTAAGAATCTACGTGTGCCTTAAAACTAGCACTTATCATTGAGAGATATCAATCAATCAATCAATCAATCAATGGCACTTTTTATTTGGAGATTATTAAGAGGTCAATTGTTGGGTGAAAGCATCTCCTCCTTTCCATCTTTGCTTTTCATGAGGTCCCAACTTACTTGAACCATCCTGGAATCACTTGACTCTTGCCCTTCCCTCCCTGACTTAACAGATGGGTAAATTTGGGAAGAATAACTTCCCTGCCCTGCTCAATTTCTCCTTATATATTTTTCCTTCTGGGAGCAAACTGCTTGCAGAAAGCAAGATTCTCCTTTGCTCTGTATGCCTAATCTCCCGTGGACAGTACTGTCCTTCCTGGATTGTGGAGTCGGGATCCTTCTGACTCCTTCTGGACAGATCCTCTGTGACTATGAGGCTGTCTGTCTGATGCTGGGCTCAGTGGCAGGCAGACCCTGTGGCTCTCCCCCTAAACTACGGCTTCCAATCTGGCTTCTATCATCTTTAGAGAATGAGGCAACGGGAAAGGGAGTGCTATCCCTTGGGTGCTGTCAGAGACTCCTTTAACAGTTAGGAAAAGGGGTATTGCCGGACAAGTGGGTTGAAATTGGAGGGATAATTCTGATCATAGAACTGCATGTTGAAACCAACAAGCCACGTTTGTCTGCCTCATTTTATTTAAAAGTAAGCTTAAAGTTTTTTTTTTCTTTTATAATTTTTATTCTTTCAAAAATAAATAAGAAACGGAAACACAAGATAACAATGCATACTATCCAAATCACATGTTGACTTGTTGAAATATATGCAAGAAAAGTTAATACACAGTGAGAAAATGATCCAGAGCCAACTGACCATCTTAGCACTGGGACATTTACCCAAGTCTTTAAAATGTTGTTCAACTCATCTTTTATCCATCTGATTGGGATTTATAATACAGTGTAAACATCTAGATAGAAAATTTGAATTGAACACCATTGGAAAATCATTGAATTTTACTGACCCTCAGTTCATTCGGCTGTAAAATGGAGAAAAGAGTTTCCACTTCCCATTAAAGTTGTTGCAAAGACCAAACGGGAACATATATTATAGTGATTTGTCAATAATAAAATAATATACCAATATGAATTATTATTGCTACTGCAAATTGTCATTATTTAGGAATTTGATTTCTCCATTCAATCAATCATATAACTCCACTATGGGCATTGCTTTTCCCAGATTAAACAACGATTTATTGATCAGCTTCTACATGCTCTATGAAAGGAGTTCTATAGCTAATAAAAATTTTTAAAAAAATAGAGTATGCTCCATGTGCTCGAGAAACTTTTACTATAAAAAAAGAGATGCAAAACATGCAGTGGAAAAGTAGAATAGAAAAAAATACGAGCGGATATTTTACAGTAGAAATCATAAGGAAAGAGAAAGTTAAAGTAATAAAAGGGTGATAGAAAATAAGATGCTTGATTTTAAAGATCTTGAACTCAGGTGGATGGAGGAGAACAGGTGGGTAATTTCAGGGGAGACAAACACAAGGGCAGTATCAGACAGGAATGAGCATGGGGTGAGTGCTGGAGGAGAGGGGAAGCTGCTGCCTGCCCTGGGTAAATGCCTCACTGAGCATTGTTCTGTTGCTCCAATGTGAACAAAGGTGCTTGCCAATCTTTCAATTATGCTCTTTGGTAAAAATGCGGCAAAACCATGGTTCTAAAGTCTCTATAAAAAATGCTTTTTAGAGTTGCCTTTAACCAAATTTCCCTACGTCTTAGGAAAAAAGTTAGTTGAATAGGTATTATTATATACTACTAAAAATTGCCATTTCTTGAGTTTTATTTATGTTCTATACATACTTACACATGTAAGGTTCTCTGTCCTTAGTTCTTACAACAACCCAATAAAGGAGGCTTGTTGCTATTTTACCTAAGAGAAGGTTGAGTGTTAGAAAAATAAAATAACATGCCCAAACTTGTAAATGGTAGAAACATTTGAGAATTCAAACCCACATCTTGGTCACTATGCACAGACCACCTCTGACCACACCACCCATCTGTAGGGATAAAAATTACATTCTACTCTGAAGGCAAAACACATACCCCAGTCATGGCTAAAATATGCAGTTCCAATAATTCACCATTCTGATGTCATCATTCTTTATGTTCAGAATCATTAAGAAAAGCAAGCAAACAAACATTGCTCTGGTGACATTAAAAGAAAAGTGTGATTTAGCATGGAATTCAGCAAAATTAATATATATATGCAGTAATTAACTGATCACTCAGGCAAACTAATCCCCTTCTTTGATTCTTTCCTCCACCTACTTGGGGTTAAGCTTCTGTCATGTAAATTATCTTGAGTCATTTTTAAATTCTGTTTGCTGCTCCCTGCCTGTATAGTCCTCAGGAAGGAGTGTTGCTAATATCGACTGTACTTAAAGTGCTTAGCTGCTACCATGGAAATAAAATTTTTTGCCTTAATTAAGATATCCAATTTTCCTAGACTTTGAAGGAAAACAGAACTAATATGGAGTAATTGGTAATGGAACTAGGGCAGGGCCAAGTGCAATTTCAAAGATCCTAATTCTGATCTACAGGGTAAGACATTTATTGTTATATTACAAAATGTTTGAAAAGATTATTTTAAATAGGAGTTAAATTAAAAAAAGTTCTCTGGTAGCAAATGGATTTGGGAGGATGGAAAAGCTTTTATTTGTTTACTGTCTTAGAACACACTTTAAATAATTCCATTTAACCAAAGAAAAGGTAGAGAACAGAAAATAAGGATATGATTTAAGTTTAGTCTTTAACCCTCTGCTTGAGATTCCCCTCTACCCTCTGCTACCATAGTTAAGTGTCAAGATAGTTAGCCCTTATCCTTATGTAGAAGATACAGTAAGTAAAACACAAAACGACAACCAGAGTTTAGTGGATTCCAATTCTATGTTGTTGCCTATGTCTGGGATTGGACCTGCCTGAACTGATGTTCTTGGTATCTCAGAATCACTAATGTGTTTGATATACAAGCAGACCTCCTGTGGCTTACTGTGTGTTGGGGATTGACTCATGGCCCAGACAAAAGGCATATTCAAGTCCCAACTTCGGTTAAAGTGTGACCTAATTGAATCAGGTTGGGCTTTAATCCAGATTACCAGATTCCTTTATGAGCAGAATGAAATTCATATATAGAGAGAGGAACCACAGGGAACAGCCAGAAGCTGGAAATCAGGTTTCTGGAACATGGAAAAGAAAGAAGAAAATGGCACCACATGCACTGCCATGTGTTGGAACAGTCCACGAACCTCAGAGAACCTCTTCTGGCCTGCCAGAAGATATGACCCTGGGAGGAAGCAAGTTCTAGCCTCAAAACTGTCAGCCAATAAATTCCTACTGTTAAGCCAATCCATTGTATAGCAGGTATAACTAAAACATTATGCAATACAAACACCAAGCCCAAGAGTGAAGAACACAGCACTGAAAAGAAATCCCACTACCGACACCATTTATAATGAAATGAGTATGAGTTCTTTCTCTAAGAGGAGGTGACTCATGGTACAACTGTCTTGGTAAAAGACCTCAAGCCAGCCTTATCCACTTGAAAATATTCCCTTCATTCCCAGCCCAGGCAGGATTTATTTATGAGAGTTGTCATTTTCCTTAAAGTAATTATTCAACAAACAGGACTTAAATTGCTCCTAAAGTGCAGATATATTCAGGTCCCTCTGGATATACAATGGGGAGAGGAGATTTGTCTTCTTGGAAAATTTTCTCCACTCCCTTTTGATAGCCATCGGAAAGAATAGTTCTTATTATTGTAAAATGTGTTCATCTGAAATACATTAGCTAGGCAAGTCAACTCTGAAGTGTACAGACATTTTACAACTAGAGAATTTCTTTGCTGATTTTTGCATTTTTCCTTGAATACACCTATAAAATGCTAAGCTATGTGTTAGTTTTATTGTTGATGCATTGCAGAAGAGAAATACAATAATACTGAGGGCAGCTTATTATTCTGAGCCTTTATACTTCTGGTCTAAAATCTTGTTAGGGAATTTTTGTGCAGATTTTTAATGAGATGCATTTTCCTAGAGAGCTCTGAGTAATAAATATACAATCTGTATTTTCATTAAAAAATTCATTTGGCTAATTCCCTTTGTGTCTCTTTGTACATTTGCAGTACAGGAAGTAGTAAAACCTGATTTTTCACTCAGGTGATGTTTAGAAGCCTCTGCTAATTTCAACTTCAGTGCACCAGTGATATTTAGGATTGCTGAATACAGAGAAGACAGATGTGTGAAGCGGGTTTTTGTTCAGGTGCTTCAGTCTTCCAATTATTTTATCATTATCCATTTTCCCCTGTAATTTGTTTAAATTTGGAATCACATCTCCAATTTCCCTCACTGCTGCTAAGTCTTCAATCTGCCTCTGTTTAGTCATTAGAGAGTTTCTGTGACCATGTCATTAATATCTATCTGTTTACTGACATTGACATCCCCAGTATCCTTAATCCTATTCAAATAGGTGTCTGGGAAAGTTTTGACTCCAAATATGCTCTCCTGATGTTACTAACCAGGAACCTTAGAGTGTTTCTTTGCTTATCATGGAGATTTCAAAGACAAAACCAAAAACAAAAATTAGCACTTACACAGGTCAGAGTGGAAAGAACGTGAACCCCACCTTTAGAAGACCATTGTTGATTGTAATTCTACTGTTAGGAAGCTCATAAACTAGACAAATCACTTAGCCTCTTTGAGCAAATTTCCTCATCTATAACAGTGAAAATAGAAAATACCTAAGGACTACCCGATATGTGGCAGGTCCAACCCTAGTAGAGTTGAGAAACAAAATATTCAGAATATGCATTAAAGAAAATATGTTTTTGGAGGCTCTGTTCACAATGAGTGGGGATTTTCCTACTAATAGCATGGTAAACAGAGGGAAAGCTGAAGTTATTACTAGAAAATCTGAGTTATAATACTACTAGGCACTAACATTTAATGAATGTGTGCCATGTTACTGGGCACATGCCTCGTCTCAAAATCATACTATGAAGTTGGCATTATGATGATCTCCATCTCACAGGTAAGGAAACTGAGGTTCAGGGATGTTTGGTGATTTACATGGATCTACTGCTAGCATTTTTCAGGGGCAGGATTTGACATTGGGCCACCTATCTTCAAAGCTATGTCTCTTAACCTCTGTGCTATTCAACCTCCACAATTAAGTTCTACCATTGATTCTAGGTGGGTCATTCCATTATCATGCCCTATAATATAAAGAATTTTGACTGGATGGACCTACATATCTTCCTCAAATATCTAGGATTCTTGGTTCCATACATGGTCACATGACTGAGATGCACCCATATTTCTACTTAAGATGAATACGTGCATGCTCCTCAAAGGAGACATTACTCTCCCTCCCTGCTACTTAAATTCATCTAAGTAAAACACAACTATTAGGAAGGCTCAGGAAATATTTATTTGAAATTGTATAGCAACAATTTTGTGTATACCAATTTTCCTAAGTCCATACAGACCCAGGAATTACTTCATCTAGTGCAAAACTATTTCATTTTTTTTTCTTTCAATAAATAATCTGATGCCTACAACATGCCAGGCTTGAGGATGATAAAAACTGGAGCTCTTTGCAAAAGGGTAGTAAATACTGCCTGGCGAGAGAGAATAGGGAGAGCCTCTTCAAGCTGCAGTGAGAATTTCGTATCTGCATGAAATTTAACTTCCTTAAGTTGGATTAAGAGGTATTAACAGTTCAGCCCTTAGAAACAGTTTCTCAGAATCATCAACATCTCTTAACATTGAGCTTGCCTACCTGGTCTTAAACATGCTCCCGATCAGCAGTAAGAAGTGAGAACATAATAAGGAAAAGCCATTCCTTACACATTACAGAGGGCAGGTAAATTTGTGTGAAACCTTTGGAAAACAATTTGGCCATTGTATATGATATACATATATATCAAGAGACTTGAAACTATTCATTCTATTATTTATTTTTCTCCCAACACTCTAACCTAAGGACATAATTCCAAAAACACAAGCAAATTCATACACAAGGATTTTATTACAGATTTTTTTCAAATATGAAAAATAAAGTTGGGAATAAGCTACACATTTTTAAATGAAGATAAGTAAATTATTACCTGCACATTTATAGAATGTAATGTAGGCATTAAAATATTTGTGAAGGATCTATAATCTAATGTAAAAAATACTTACGCTCTAAGGTTGAATTTAAAGTGCTATAAAATTTTATAATATATACATACATTATTATTACGTTCAAAGGGGAAAATTCTGCATGTAGAAAAAATGGAAAGTAAATATATCAAAATATTATCAATGGTTATTCTTTGAGTGTATAACAATAGGTATTTTCATCATATTTCTTTCTTTTTATTCTATTGTAAACTTTCTATAATAATTGTTGACTACCTGTTTAATGGCAAAGCAAAGCATACCTCTTCCCAACACTCAATTTTGGTTTCCAGTGATTTCCAATGCTAGTGTTTTCAAGCTAAAACTCAGTTTCCTGATTTGTGAATATGTGTATATGAAAAGCCTTACAAATCATGTTTGGTTATACCTTTAACGAGTAGGTACTCAACTGGGGGCTGATTCCTGCCTCACCAACCCCATGTTCCTGGCCGTCTCCCCAGAGCCCTCCAGGATATTACCAGGATATTTTTGTTTGCCGGCATTAGGAGTTAGAGGTCAGGGATGATGCCAAACAACCGACAATGTACAGGACAGCCCCCACAACAAAGAATTATCCAGCCCCAAATGTCAATAGCACCGAGGTTGAGAAATCCTCCCTAAAACAGAATACTTAAAAGTTATATTCAAGATTGTCAGAGAAACATGAAGACATTTATTATAAGAATAAACTAGCCCATCCATTACCTCTTCATCCATCCACCCACGCTCACTAGGCACTGAGGATACAGAGATAAGTGCTCCGCCCATGCGGTGCTTGAAGTTCAGTGAAAACAGAAACACATCGAAATCAAGAGGTTAATGTAGTTTGAAGTGCTAGGATAGAGGGCTCTGGGATAACAGAAAAGGGACTTAATCCAACCTGATGGTTTAAAGAAGGCTTCCTAGAACAGTTGGCTCCTGAGCTGAGCTTAAAGGACAAGAAGGAGTTAATCTGGTAAAGAAAGGTGGGCCAATGGACAGTCACAGCACAAGCAAAAGAATGAACCTGAAATGGTACCTGGGAAATAACAAGTGTTTTGATAAGCATTGGAACATAAAATGGGTACAGGAGTGTGTGGGCAATAGGCAGAGTGATTGGTAAGACCAGAGCATCTTTGTTGTCATGAGAAGGTTAGGAATGCTTCCCAGAGGAGAAAGAACATGAACTGAGAGTTGAAGGTTGACCAGATGTTTTCTGGAATAGAAGGAGAGCAGGGGATTCTATGAGAGAAAACAGTATATGCAACAGTATAATAGCTGGAAACACATGAGCTGCTCAAGGGAACTTCATCAGAGGTTGCTGGAATGTGAATTTGGGCAGGAGAAGGGAAAGGAAGGAAAAATGACTGGAGATGCAGCTGGACAGGTAGGCATGTCCCTTATTCTGAAGGTCCTTGAGTAGACATTGAGATGGTATTCTGTAGGTGATACAGAGCCACCGAAGAATTTTGAGCATGAGCTCAGTGTCCATGCTTTAAAAGATCTCTGTTATGAGAATATGAAGTAAGATTATAAGAGGAGTGGAATGGGGATGGATTGAGACAAGACAGAAAATTGATTTAAAGAGATACTCCATCAAAGACAAAATTGAGAAAACATTTAAAAGTGTTCTTTAAGCCTCTCTGATACATCTGCACAGCTCTGGGCCCTGTGAAGATACAATGAAAATTCACACAGTGGTGAATTAGAGTGGTTCCTCCTCTACAACTGAGAAGAAAAAAATAAATCACCCAAATTAAGTGATTTGGGGGACAGTGCTTTAAGGTCTATTATTACTAAGGGCTACTATATACTTTAGGACTAATTACATTCAGATTAAGGGGGAAAAGTGGTATTATAAAGAGGGGAAATTTTGAGCTGAGCTGAAATGAGGAGAGACAGGTGACATTTGGGTAGGAGAAGACACCCTGGGAAAAGGAAATAATGTGAGCCATTCCTCAAAAATCAGAATCAACATGAGGGCTCTACTGAAGTTGAATCCACCATTAGTAATTCCCAAGGATACATGATTCAGAGTCCTGAATGTGTCTCTCCAACTCAGCTCAAGGGCCAGACTCAGCTCAAGGGCCAACTCTCGGAGCCTTTTCTGAAGCCCCCACCTTCTGAGAAGGACTGGTCAGTCTTTCCTACATGCTCCCCAACCCCTGCACAGATGCGAAAACTGGGCAGGTTACTAACCATTTTGTTTGTATGTTCATATGTATGTAAATGAACCCCTATCAGCAAGAACTAAGACCAGCACTGGGCCTGGTACATAGATCACATTTAAAAACAAGGTTGAATGAATGACTATGTTTATTAATAGGCATGATGATGGAAAGAATAAATTCAGCAATAATGCTAACACTGTACGTAATAATTGATATTTGCTAGGTTCTTACTATGTGCCTGGCACTTTGCTAAGCATGGGTTTGACAAATGTCATTAAATTTAATTCTCACAATAGCCCTCTGAGGTAACCACTACTCTTCTCCCAACTTTACAGATGAAACAAACAAGGTTCAGGGCAGTTATGTACCTTGTCCAAGATCACATGGCCAGTAAGAGCTAGGAACCCTTTCCAAGTCTGTCTGACTCCAAAGAATATGATTCTCTCCACTGTTTATATGTCTTCTCTTTCTAAGAAAGTCCAGATTTAAGGAGATTTTATTTTATTTTTTGTATTTGTTGATTCAATGCATATGTCCTATAACTGAAAGACTCACTGTAATGCAACAGTCTGAGGACCAGTTTAATTTGAAAAGTTGGAAGGTATCTAACAATATTAATAAAATGTTTTGGCCTTTCTATGTTTGGTATTTGCAAAGGAAAGTCTTTCATTCACTAGATAAGCATTTATAAACTCAATGAAAAGGGCACAATGCCACCTTATTCAAGAGGCAATGAAACCTGAAATGAAAATCAGTGAGATGGGCAACCAAAACTATCAGTCTAGCGGCATCATTGATTCATAGTCAATGTAGATGACTTAATATATATAACAACCCACCCATGTGGTCTAGAAATGTGTAATTAGGGGAGGGAAGACATTTCAATGAACACACGCACACATGTTAATTCAAATCTCTTGTTAATTTGTCAGATAATTTCAGCAACCCTAAAAAAGGGACTAGACTCTCAAGCACTTGAGGAAAACTGAGAACTCAAAAAATCCAGATAGCTTTCCAAAAAGTAATTAGCACTCTGACCAAAAATTCCTTTTCAACAAGTTCTTTTATTGCCAACTCTAGAATAATGGTTGGCAAACAATGTCAAATCTAGCCTGTTGTCTGTTTTTGTATGACCTGTGAGCACAGTATTGTTTTGATACTTTTAAATGGTTAAAAAATTAAAGGAAGAGTAATACTTCATAACACATGAAAATTGTATGAAATTCAGATTTGAGAGTCCATAAAGTTTTATTGGATCCCAGTCATGCCTGTTTGTTTTTGTATTGTCTATGGCTGTCTTTGTGCTAAAATAGCAGAGACACACTATATGACCCACAAAGCCTAAAATATTTACAATAAAAAAATGCTTGCCAACTGCTGCTCTAGAGTTATGCTCAGCAGATGAGCTAAAGCTCAGCAGGTGCCAAAGAAATCAGTGAAGAAAACTGTGGTGGTTGGAGCTATGTATGCACTACAGAAACACATGTTTTTAAACCTAATCCATTCCTGTGGGTGTGAACCCATTATAAATAGGACCTTTTGATGTGGTTACGTTAGTTAAGATGTGGCTCAACTGAATCAGGATGGGTCTTAATCCTACTACAGAAGGCCTTATAGGGAAGGTCACACAGAGACAAAGTCACAGGGAGAAGCTAGAAGCTGGAAGTCAATGGAACTGAGAATTTGGGAGAGGCCACCATGTGCATTATTGTGTGACAGAAAAGCTAAGGACCAAGGATAGCTGGCAGCCAGCCCCAGAATGCTACAAGCTATGGGGAGAAAGCAACACTTTGATGATGCCTTGATCTTGGACTTCTAGCCACAAAACCATGAGTCAATAAATTTTCATTGTTTAAGCCAACCCATTGCATGGCATTTGCTTTAGCAGCCAGGAAACTGAAAAAAAAAAAAAACAAAAAAAAACCATACTGTAAATATCGTAAGTTTGGCCTTTCAGGTTTTATTACCCAACTAAATGGTTCTCAAAGTGCAGCTGCTAGACCAGTGGCATCAGACTCATGTATGAAGTTGTCAGAAATGCAAATTCTTGGACCATGTCCCAGATCTACTGAACCAGAAACTCTGGGAGTGTGGCCCTTCAATCTGTGTTCCAAAAGTTATCTGGATGATTCTGTTGTCCACTAAAATTTGAGAACTTCTGGTCTAATGCAAGGAATTCGAACACAGAAATTGTTATTTTAACCTAACATAATTGCAAGAAAAAATGCATATATTTGGTTCCTATTTGCGTGCTGGGCACTGAGCTAGCTATTTCACTGATCTTTTTCTATTTTTTATAAGAATTCTGAAAGTTGAAATTATTAACTCCATTTCATGGAGGAGGGAATTGAGGCTTAGGAATGTTAAGTAACTTACCTGAAGTTAACTGAATTAGGATTTAAACCTAGGTCTGTCTGCTGTTCTGCCTATATTCTACCCTCCACACTGTTCTCTGCCCTCTCCCTTATTTTATGGAGAAGGAGAAAAGCTGTTCTGTCCCTGACATTGATGAGTTGAACTGGTAGTATCAGAGCCAGGCCTTAGAGTTCTCTTATTGAACAGAAACAATTTTGCAGAACCTCAGCATTGGACAAGACCACTCTGTGCTGATGAATGATCAAAACAAAAAAGGACCACTCCGTAATCATGTCTGAATAGAGACAGAAACACGAACTTTGTTTAAACCAAAATGACCAGCATCTCTCTATCCTGTCTAATGTAAGTAACTGTTGCTTCATGACCAATTACAGCTTTAACCTTTGTCTAGTTCTTCACTCCTAGATAAGATTTATTCATATAGAATTATAATCATATTCTAAATATTTATATATTTTATAATATATTAATGCATACAATTATATTATAGAATTGAGAACAAATATATTTATATAATATATTAATTTATAGAATTATATTAATTGTAATGTTATTATTAATTATAGAATTAATTTGGAACTTTCCCCACTTCCTAATTGCATCCAATCCAGAGTAAAGGCCAGTTTCCTCAAACTCTCCCCAGAATCATCTAAAACAAGCTCAAATCCTCTAATAAGTCCTTTCTAACACTCTCTTACTCAGCTGCCCATGGGTCCCATGGTGAATGTTCTCTCTCTCTGTAACAAGAAACGAACCCAAATTATTCAACCTCAGGTGCTTTTTGGCAATCTTTGGCTGGAAGGCGTTGACGTGCCTTCCCTTACTCCTCCCCCAGTTAAGGTGCCAACTTGCCCCTCTCAGCCGCTGGTGGTGGTGAGGATGGGTCCCAACGTTAGCAAAAGAGAAAAGTAATAGTCCTCAAACAAATCAATAACAAGCATACTTCCTGGTCCAGAATTTGGTATTTTAAAAATATTCATGAACTTTTAACACCTAATTGATTACCAAAAAATGATTTCAGGAAACTGCCTTTCTTTTTCTAATTATTGGTTACATTCTTTTTAGCTTCTACTGTCTACCTGTCAAGTTCTTTGGTCCCTCAAATGCCACTGTCTCGTGCCCTCTTCCCTGAACTCCTCCTTCTAGATGGGATGGTTTTCCTCTGAGTTTTCTGAAGGCCTCGGTTCCTCTCACCGGCACTTTTAAATCCTGGATTAGTTTATTCATGAGCTGTTTGGCTCTAACCAGTTGGAAAACTTCTTAAGGACAGTAAAACACCTTGTTGTCTTCTACAATCCTTAACAAAATAGGTGCTTCATTTGTATTTTTGAAATTTTCACTTACAACATGGAGTTATTTTTTTCTCAGTATGGAATTGAAAGGACTGCTTTCCCTGATACATCAAAGCCCATCTATGCTGGACTTTGTCAGCTTACTGCTGATGCCTCCACTGAAATTCTTCTCATGGCCATGAGGTTCTAATGAACAAGCAGTCCCAAATAACGTTGGTGTGTGAATGTCTCTACTTTGCAGAGGGATTTTGATGTGAAATCTCACAAGCAAAAATAAAACAACTCAGAATCTTAATCAACAAATCAATAAGGATTGGGATACCATGGAAACTTGAAAGTGACACTGGAAGCCCTCAATTATGTGGCAGGAGTAAAAGTGTACACATACTATTACTGTATGGGGGTAAATGTCATTTAGTCCATAATATTTTTGAGTATCTTTTATATCCCAAGCATTGTGGTAGACAGCAAGTATAATAACACAATCAAGGAGAATGAAGAAAACTGTGCCAAGTCTCCTCACACTTCATTTTAGTTCCAGGAATTATATGTTGTATACCACGGGCCTGTATTTGTACATGCTCTTATCTCACCTAAGTGTCCAACATACAGTCCTTACCTAAGCACCCTCTCTGCATATTAATTTGACAAACATCTCTTCATCCATAAAAAAACAACTTAAGGGTCACCTCTTCCAGGGAGTCATCTCTGATTACTTCCATCTCCTCCAATTAGATTTAATCACTTTCCATTGTTCTTCTATATCTTGGACTTAGTTGTATGGATCTCTTTACCATAATGCATTGTATTTTATGGGTTTATATTGCTCTTCTCTGTACACATGTATGGGTTCCTGGGGACAGGGAACATGTTTAACTCATCTTTGCATCCAGTGCCTAGCATAGTGCCTGGCATATTACAGACAGTCAAGAGATATTTATTTAATGTGCCCATTACTGAGGCATAAATGGCAAATTATTGGTAATTATTGAAGCAGGGTGTCAGGTATATTGAAGTTCATTATACTATTCTCTTTACTTTGTTTTAGGTGTAAATTTTTTTCAAAATAAAAAAGTTCAAAACAATTGAAGACCTTGCCAAGATGTCAGATATATCAAAATTTGTAAGTTCCCATCATAAATGGAGCTACTATATTTATAGCTACAACCACTGTGTTCCACATTTCTCTCTCTTTTTCCTTATAACAAAGATATTTAAAGTCAAATAATGTTGCCCTGAAATAAAATATAATTAAGCTGCTTCAGAACAGGTACAGGAAATGGATATTATATTAAACAAGAATTTCTGGAAAAACTGGAAATTGGAAGTTTATCCGAAGTATTTTACCAAGGAGGGAATTAGACGAACATTTGCCCTTCTCATCTGAATTGCTGCAAACATATAACCAGTGTCTCTGCTTCCACTCTCTTCCCTCTGAACTCAGCTATTACCTATACTCTGGGTGACCCACCTAAAACACTGGTCCATCACATTTCTAATTTCTTCCCCCAAAGTTGAAGACGTTGAGTCAATGGCTCCTCACGGATTAGGAAATAAGTGCATACTCCCAACACTGAACAACAAGTGACCCTTCCAGCCCCATCTCCCATTTCAGTGTTCTGATGTCCATGTGCTTCAGTCATACCACATTCCCTGCCTCTCTCCACATGAGCCATCCACTTTCAGAGGTTAGGGTCACAGCTCAAACTGTTTGCTCAGCCTAGAATGTTCTTCCTCCAGTTTGAGAATTGGAAAATTCTCAAACTTCAAGGTCCTGTACAACAGTTCTTTCTCCATGAAGCCTTCCCTGGAGCCTCTTCCAGAATACATCACTCTACCTATTCTTCTACAGGACATTTCTTGAGTCCATGTCAGAAACTTATTTCCCCCTGGTTTGTTTGATAATTAGTCTCCTTTACTAGCATGTAAACATACTGAGGGTGCATTCCTTTAACATTCATCTTGCACCTTTCCCCTTCTCTCAGTCAACGTTCAACAGAGTGCTCTAAACACATTTAGGATTCAACAAAACATATATTATATGCTAAATTATGAAAGAGTGAGATTAGTCTTGTGTATACTCTCCTCTATTTCTCTTATTAATGAGTGGAGATGTGTAAAACTTCAAATAATTATACTAAAATCTCATTAATCATTTTAATCCTATTTACAAATTACTTTTGTTCTCCAGACCTTGGTGTGCTGTTTTGGAGCTGCCATGTATCCCAGAAAATGCCATGTTCTTTCAATTCATCCCTGTGGGTGCAGACCTATTGTGGGTGGGACTTTTTGACTAGTTGTTTCAATTGAGATGTGACGCAGCCCCTTCAAAGTGGGTCTTAATCCTTTACTGGAGTCCTTTATGAGAGGATAAAAGGCAGAGACATTTAGAGGGAGCTGAGAGAGACAAATGCCCCTGGAGATGCTGAGCAAACAGGAGCTGAGAGCAATGGGAGTGAAGGACCAGCAGACCGCAGCCATGTGCCTTGCTGACAGAGGAATCCCAGATGCCAGCAGGCTTTCTTCAGAGAGGGTATCCTCTTGTTGATGTCTTAATTTTCATGGCCTTAGAATTGTAATTTATAAACTTAATAAATCCCCAGTGTTAAAAACCAACCCATTTTCTGGTATATTGCATTCCAGTATAGCAACTTTAGCAAACTGAAACACTTGGATTCCAATTGAAAGAGAATTACTTTTGTTCAAATAGGATTGTTATCAAAATCTGAATCTAATTTAAATGGGAGCATAAATGCTTCTCTTCACCCTTTTATATCCAGAGCAGAGTCTCACTAACCATCAGATATGATAATACTAAGTTAGCACTTACTGCTTTAGCCCAAAGCTAATGTAGACTTCTTCATTTGAATAACCTCAAAAATACTTTCTAAGTTGATCAATGCCTAGAGTTACACTGGAGGAAATATTCCACAGTGGTATCATTGATTGCTGAGAACAAACACATGCTCAGTATCGTCTAAAAGAAGGTTAATGTTCTACTCTGGGCCTTATCACTTTCACTCCTCCACCAAAAAAGAGCCAATACCCTGGCCATACTCTGGACCACATTTTCTAGGTGGTTGAGTTTCAGTGAAAAACTTACCAGTCTACATTGGGATAATCCCATTTGGTCTTTTTATCATCTGCAGCTAGAAAGAACAAAGGCCCTGATAATCTAATTTGTGTGTGGCTCGCTCTTTGGCTGCCTTTTGTCTTGCTTCTCCACTTGGCTGGTTATCAGAGAGCCCAGGCTCTGTTTCCGCTTAGACACTGCCACTGTTTGAGAAAACATAGGCAGGAGGCCTGCAACAGGTTTCTCATATTCTTGTTGGGTTTTACTGTTGGACTCCATTTGGACTCCATTTGGACTAGCCATTCTTTGCCACCGAATACTGAGTCACAGAGGATCGATATTCAATATAGGCTTTAGGAGGAAAGGGGCCCAGGAAACCACTTGCTTTGCTTTTGTTCTAATACTGTCTTAATCTATAACAAAGTCTGTGTTTTGGCTTAGCTCACTTAAGTCCCATGCTTGGGTTCTACACTTGATTCAGGGTCAAATCCTTATAGAAATTAAGGGGCTATTGTGTGATCTTACTTCCTATTAATTTATTTCCTTCAGATATTTCACAAGGTGTTAGTGGCCAGCTCAGGACAAGATTTGGAATTCAGAAAATTTCCCATGTAGATTTTCACTAGTTCCCTTTCCCAATATTAGGTAAGAGGAGGAAAAGAAAAGTATATTGCAGTAGGAAAAGCACTGTGTAGGGTTCTGTAGTCCTTGGTTTGGTCCTGCCTCTGCTTCCAGTTACTTTTGCCTTCTGACAAATCAGTTGAACTCTCTCGGTCTCAGTTGTCTAACATGTAAAATGAGAGAGTTAGATGAGATCAACGTTTCCTAAAATGAGAGTCAGAAAAAAAAGGACTGAATCTACGAAACCAGGGGTTACACCTCTTATATGGTAACATGTACCTTACATTTTGTCATGATCAAGGCTTCTGCATTGAATCCATTTGCTGAGTTTGCTAGATAATTCCTTAGTATCTATAAATATGTAGGCACATCTATATGCATGCATGTGTGTATAGAAATTTAGATACAGATTTGGATATGGATATATTATAGATATGGATGTGGGTATCCATCTCAAGGAAGACCCTTGTGTGTCAAGCTCAAAATTCTGTGATTCTACTTGGGGAGAGTCAAGTTTACAATTCAACTTTTCATATTGTTGGAAACTCAAATTTGAAGTTTTCATCTGAAATTTTTCAACTTTAAGTGAAAATAGAGCTTAAAGAATAAAAGCTGAGTCATTGTCAGAGGTCTTGATCTTGAGACCTTTGACTTCAAATTTCTAGATTATCAACCTTGGCAATAAAAGAACTGCATGCTGTCTCCTAGCACTGTGAAACATGACTTCCTCAAATATCTGCATGGGGTTTCTCCTTTAGAGACTGCTTCACCTAGCTTTGAAACCCAAGCCACCTTGAGTATAGTGCACTAAAGTTCAATCATAGAAACTGGAGTTACCTTATTTGTATTTTATTGAGGCAGAAATCTCAAAAGAATGTAAGACTATTGTATAGCATTCTAAGAAGTTTGTTTATGCATTGTTTTCCTTCCAGGGGTTAAATAAAATTACCTTGTCAGATGAGAAATGGAAAAAAAATTGTTACTGAGGTTTATTTAATCCTGTTACAATATGATTCTAAGTATTGCCAAAGTAGAACTTTTTGTAGATTGAGAGTGTTTAGAAGATTTGAGAATTATATAAGAACTTCTATGTTCTTTTACTGATCTGAACAGTTAGAATCTGTTCATTAAACCCACCTTGTAGAAACAAGGAAATTCTGCAGATAAGGAATATTGATCATTTATTAACAAGAACAACCTGCATATCAGACATAGTTTGGATGATGCCATCTTACCTACCAAGTCTTAGCTCCTGTAGTTAGAAAGATTACAAGAAAAGCAGAGCAGATGTAAATATTTCCATCTCCTCACATTACACACAATAAAAGATTGTATCCTTATCCAGAAGAAATATTTGTAAGTGTATCAGGAACTCCTTTCTTTCACTTGAGAAGAAAGAAGAGACTGGATGCAAAATTGACATCAAATGATAGGGGTTTAAATGATTCATTTAAAGTATACTACTTCTCTAGAAACATTATTTCATGAAGATTATTTTATATATATATATATATATATATATATATATATATATAATCTTTTTCAAATTTTTAAACAAGTTAATCAACTTTTTTTGTTCCTCAATCTTTGGATAATAAGATTGATTTCAGATAGCAAAAGTAAAATTTATATTAGATGGATAAAATTTTTATCGACAGCAACACTGCTTTCTGTGCATACGAATTTCCACTCAGAAAACAAATGAGCAAAGTGGCTCATTGGGGAATGTAAATGAAACACTTTTGCAAATTAAGTGTTCAAAGCACATTTTTGCTAAGCATCCATTAACTAACTCGACTTTAAACCAAAAGCTTACCCATTTTATATCATAATCAACAACTCAGTTTCACCCCCACACCTCCTAATTCATGAGGCACACACAGGTATTTCCCTCCAAACTAAGGGATTCCTCTGGGAGATGGAATCGATAACGACATGAACTTGATAACCCCCAAAACAACCTGTGTTATCACCCCATCCGTACTAGAGTCCTAACTTCCCACCTTGGAAAAATATTTAACCCACGAAATCACAGGAAACTCAAATAGTTTTCGAACAGACAGATGATGGTACACTATCCCTTCCCTCCCCGGTATCAAACATCTGACAGAAGGGTACTGTCCAGTTGCTAGGCTGTCAAGCATGCATATTTTCAAACTTTTTCTTGAGGTATTAAGCCTCCACAACTTCTGCAGCATCTGTATCCAGTTCTGAACCAAACCTGACTTAGAGCACAGACTGGGAGCGACCACTTTACCTTCCGAAAAATCAATCAGTCCCAGCAAATGAAGCAGCTTCAGAGATGCACATATAATCACAACAATACCCACTGTTTGCAGTCCTTCAGACTCCCACTCGAGAGTCAACATCCTCCCAGGCGGCAGAGCATCCCAGCCTCTGGACCCCTTTGGAGCGGAGGGAGTTAATTAGAAAATCCAAGCAACGTCTTTGCTTGGAACAAAGACTTGCCAGGGGGGAAAGCGAGCAGCTCCTCGCAGATGCACGGTGCAGAGCAGGCGGCCCCCGGAGGGAGGACAGACCTCGGCTGAAGTCCAGCCTCTCATGCTGGTCCTGGCATTTGCCTGGTGGGGCTCCCCCCGAAACCACAGCCCCCTGTCTTCTTGACTCTGCGCTGCAGCCAGCGAATTCTTCGACCTCAGAGCTGCGAGGGAAACATCTGTTGGAGAACTGGTGACTTTTCCGTGTCCGTGGAAAGAAGGGACACTCCCAGGAAACTTGCCTTAGAGAGCACTGCGGCGCTCCACGCGTTGGCGACGCGAGGCTGGGCAGGGCTGCCTGAGCGCTAGTTTGCTGCCTGGGAAGCTTGTGAATGCCCCCCTTTTGCCTTCGCAGCTGCTCTCCCCTCCCCGAGCAAGCTCAGGGAGGACAGCTAAGCCCTCTCTCTGGATGCTAGGAAAAATCGGTTCTGTGGCTGGTGCCTACAGCCACTTTCAGAAAGCCCCCTGGAAACCCGTGGGCAGCTTTTCTAGCCAGATACACAATTCAGTGGCTTGGTCAACTGGGAGCATCCAAGCCGCCCCCACACCCAATGGGGCTGCTCTAGCCCTGGCTGATACATCTCAGCATAATTAGGGAGATTGAGTCCTTATGTTTGCAAACATAAATCCAGGGTGGGGCAAAGCAATGCCTTGTAAGAGCACTGATTTTCAGCAACTGCCTCCTGGACAGCGGGTCCCACTGTCATCCTTTAAAAGTCATGCTTCAGCCTCTCTCCAAACCGAGTTCTACTAACTTCTCTGATGATAAAAATCACCCCCAAGGTGCTTGTTAAAAACACTCTCTTATATAGTCAGGTTCAGAGGATTCGAGAGTTAGTGCCGTTGAACAAGAAGCCCAGGTGATTCTTACCACGGGAATGGTGGGAGGCGCTCTCGCCAAGGATCCCATCAGGTGTTCTGCTCTTCCAAACCACGCTAAGCAGCTGAAGCAACTGTGTGGGACTGATCGCCAACTCAGAATCTCACTGGCATAATCATTGTGCTGGTAATCTCCATTCCACCCAAGTCTGCCCCAACAAAGGTGGTGAAGAATATCATCTAAGAGCCCATGATGAAATATAAGGGCTTATGAATAATATCTCAGCCCCCCAGGGTCCTATCCAGTCTCTGCTATGTTTTTGCTGTGTGATTTTCTGCAAGATGCTTAACCTCTCTGAATATGGTTCCTGTTCTGTGAAGTAGAGATTATAATGGTTCATCTAAAGCTCTTCCTTTAAAGGGTTGTTGTGGGAATTACATATGGTCATTCTGAGAGCTAATACTTACTGAGCATTTACCATGTGCTAGTCAAAAGTATAGTGATTTATCAGCAATAAAGTCATCCCCAGAGCTCTATGTAGTAGGTACTATGCTCATCCTCACTTTACAAAATGAGGAAACTGGAGCATAAAGTGGTTAACTACCTTGCCAAAGCTGTGGACACATTACCTGAGAGGCAACAAGCATTCATTCATTTCTTCAGTTATTCACTGACATTTATTCTGCTTCTATGAGCGATGAATAGTCTATGAAAGATGAGATGGCAAATAATGTCCCTGCCCACACTTTGAGTGCTTACAGTTCATTAAGGGAGGCAGCTATGAAATAGAGTGTGATCAATAAATGCACCAGCCCTCGAATAGATGTCTCTGTTGGAAAAAGTGGAGCAAAAAGGAAGCAGAAGCCACCTCCACCTGGGGAAGAGTGGGTGGTGGGAACAAATAAGAGATAGTCATCAATAATGGTGTCTTTTACCATTATTACATTAAATTACCCATAAGCTTTGGTGCAGGTAGACCTGGGTTAAATCCTGGTTCTGTCACTTGCTAAGTGTGTGATCTTGGGAAAACAACTTCAGCTTTTAGTCTCAGTTTTCTTAGTTCAAAATGGGAATACTACTGCCTTCTTTTCATGGTTGATATGAGAATTAAATGAGACCTACGGAGAGCTGAGCCAGCCCCATGCTCAGCACATGGGAGTTGGGTGATTATGACAGAAGTGCCAACTTGGAAGTGCCAACTCTTCAGAGGCTCCAAGGGGTTTCCATGGATGAAGCAATTTTGCTCTTCCCCAGCTCTGCCCTTCCACTTGTGCTCCCTGGTCTAGTCTCTTTCCCATGAAGACTTTCCTGATCACCCAAGCCCATAGGGATATTTTTCTCCTCTGGGCAGCAGGAATGTAGTTGGGCCACCAAGTTGGCCCTTACAATGCAGTGCTTTTCATTTTGGATAATATGTTTATAGAAGATATCTTTCTGTCTATCCATCCAACCACACATCCATTCAAGTATCTTGTCTCCAGTTGTGTCAGCAGTCAGCAAAGGGGAATTAGATCTCAGAAGTTGATGGAAAAAGAAATGTATTAAGTAAATGTTCTCTGAAATTCCTGCCAACAAAGAAAGTCAAAGGAAAAAAAATTACAGCAATTATTCAAGTCAAGTCAAACATAGCTATGCCTTTTAACCCTACATAATTATAATTGCATATAATTATGTTATAATTAAAGAAAACTAAAGTACAGCAAGGTTAAGTGACTTGCCCAAGGTCACATAACTAGAAAGTAATAAACCCAGAATTCAAATGTTGCTTTATCTGGCTCTCATACTCATGCTTTTCCTTTTATACCACTCAGCAGACTTCAGCAAATATTTGTCAATTGATCTCTTGATTTACAGTTAGTAGTGTTTTGAAATATGCCACATCTCATTTTCCAGGAAAGAAACCCCCACCATCCTGGAAATTCACATGAGGACCCACAGATATAATTTATTTTGCTGAAATTCCAGGCAGGATTTTCCTTCAGGACGATGGCATTCCCAGTGGAGCCCCCACAGACTGACAGTGTTACCTTTCCCACTGTGGCTTGGAGGTCCAGCCCTTCCCTATCTACAGTAGTCATATTTGCTGCCTTGCTTTCCTGAGCTCTTTCTATTAGCTCTGGCTGTAAGATTGACTGTCTCACCCTCAAGGACCATTCTTATGTGTCCCCAAAGCAAGATTTGTAAGGTAACAGTACCCTCCAAAGAGGTCTAGGGAAATGGGGGTGGGGGGACAAGGTTTTTCTAAGGACATTATGATAAAGTAGAGTTGACTACATATTATTTTTAAATGTAACTTCAGATGGTGGTTCAATCATTTTATTTCAGTAACTTGCTATCCCCAACCCTATTCGTTATACTAAAACATTCCCTAGCTTTCTCTCCCCATTCCTACGCTCACCTGTGCTGGTTTGAATATATTATGTCCCCCAAAAGCATATTCTTTAATGCAATCTTGTGGGGGCAGATTGATTCATCTTTTTGATTAGGGTGTGACCTCTTGATTGAATGTATCCATGGCGATTTGGCCCTGCCCATTCAGCATGGGTCTTAATTAATTTACTGGAGTCCTTTAAAAAGAGCCAACATAGGCTGTGATGCTTGCTGGCACTTTGAGATGCCAGCCCAGAGTTTGCCCCAGAGAAGCTAAGAGAGGACAAAATGCCCCAAGAGCAGCTGAGACAGACCTTCGGAGAGATGCTTGGGAGCTAACAGAGATGCTCAGAGATGCTTGGAGTTGCGGACACAAGAACATTTGGAGATGCTAAGCTAAGGATGCACAGGAGCTGAGAGAGGAGCTGAAACACAACCCGGGACCAGTAGTCACCAGCCACATGCCTTCCCAGCTGACAGTGGTGTTCCCGATGCCATAGGCCTTAC
Source organism: Choloepus didactylus (assembly GCF_015220235.1). Taxonomy (NCBI): domain Eukaryota; kingdom Metazoa; phylum Chordata; class Mammalia; order Pilosa; family Megalonychidae; genus Choloepus; species Choloepus didactylus. Next base: position 21,466,486 of record NC_051309.1, read on the forward strand.
TTCAGTGAAGGTATCCTCTTGTTGATGCCTTAGTTTGGATGCTTTTATGACCTTAGAACTGTAAATTCATAACCAAATAAACCCCATTTATAAAAGCCAATCCATTTCTAGTATTTTGCTTAACAGCGGCATTAGCAAACCGGAGCATTACCCTTTCCTTTAGATTATAATGGGAATCCAGCAGAAGTCTTTATTTCATACCAAAGGAAAGGAATACCAAAGGAATGTACTAACATTTGTAGCCCACTTACTCTAAACCAAGCACCATACCAGGCATTTTAAAGGTGTTAACTCCACCACAAACCAATGAGTTAAATGTTATGCCCATTTTAAAGAAGAATAGAAACCATGGGGCACTGAGGCTGAGATTAAATTATTTTCACAAAGACACATTAATTAAGTGGCAAAAATATTTATGGAGAATTTACATGTCAGACACTATTCTAAATCTTACAATATTGATTAATTTAACCCTTTCATAATCCCCTGAGATCTATATTTCAAGGAGAAAATTGAAGCTTAAAAATGTTAAGCAATTTGCCTGAGGTCTCGTAGATAGTGCTTGGCATCAGGATTTGAGTGTAGGCAACCTGGCACCCAGTCCTCCACACTTCATCATTCACCACTCCACTCGTGGGCCTCTTTGTACCATGTTGAATGGTTCTTTAACTGGGGCTCTGCTAAGGGACTATGAAGTGAAAATATTGACAGAAACTCTTGGGTAAGTAAAAACTCACCCCAAGGAGGCATGCCCATGCCAATTGACCAGTCAGAGAGGAAGAGGATCAGTGAATTCTTCCACCAATCCACTGGGATCCTTTAATTGCCAATGGGATGTTTTGCCTAAAACCTGAAACTGAGCCTTTACTTCTCTGTATTGTAGTTTCATTTAGACATTTCATAGGGTAATGTTTTCTGGTTAAGAACTATTACACATACTATTGATATTGTGTGAATAAACAAAAGTAGCAAGGTTGACCAAAATGTTAAAGTTATATATCTCTATCTACCTACTGATTGTCTCTCCAAAACCTAAAGATAGGATTGTAATATGTATAGGAATTGTTAAAATTTAAATTTAAAATTTAAAATTTTAATTTTAAGGTTATTGGTCTATATTTGTATAAACCTTTAGGAATCATTTAGTGATCAAATAACGGACACTTTTTTTTTTTTCTAATTTTATAGATCTTTAAAAATGAGGTGCAGAGAGTCAAACTGACTTCTTCAAGGTCACGGGACATGAGAAGCAGATAAAGCAGGCTTTGAAGACCCTAGATTCTCACTCTCCCTGACTTGATAACTGCTGGGTAAACCAGGATGATACAATAATACATTAAGAGAGAAATGAAGTTTTCTAAAAGAAAGTTTTCTGCTCTCAGTTAATAGGAGCTAAGAGAAGCAAACCTTCAGTATGGTTGGCATCATCTGAGACTTTCTCTTGGAGAAAGAAGTCTAATCTACATTTTTAAAAATAAATCAAGAGATGAGGAGAGACATTTCTGGGAACGGTACTGGGCACACTGAAAGGTAGCATTTATGATGGCCCTAGAGTTGGAACGAGGCCTCCTCGGCAGAAGAAAAAAAAACGAGGTTGGATTTTAAGAGGCTTCTTAAAGTTGGGACTTGATAGAACAAATAACAAGGACAAAGTCTCTGGGTGATTGTGGTAGTTTGGACCTGTATGTACCCCAGAAATTCATATTCTTAAAGCTAATCCATCCCTGTGGGTGTGGACCCACTGTAAGTAGGATCTTTGATAAGGTTACTTCAGTTAAGGCGTGGCCCAGAGTGGGTCTTAATCTTCTTATTAGAGTCCTTTATAAATGAGATGAAGAGAGATAGATAGAGAGAGAGTGTGCGCACATCATGGCAGCAAGAAGCTGAAAGCAACGGAACCAGGAAGAGAAGGGAGAGACCAACAGATGCTGCCATGTGACAGAGGAGCCAAAGATGGCCAGTAGCCAGCCTTCAGGAAGAAAGCATCATCTTGATGATGCCTTGATTTAGACATTTTCACAGCCTCAAAACAGTAACTTATAAGCTAATAAATTTCCATTGTTAAAAGCCAATCCATTTTATGGTATCTGCTTTCAGCAGCCTAGCAAACTAAAATAGTGATCCTTAAAGTCTCTTCTAATACTAAGACTTTGTCCCCAAAATGGTGAGGGCTCATAACCCTCAGGTGCCCTCTATTCTACCCTCCCCTTCTACCCCAAGTAATTTACGTCCCTATATTTCGGGCTTTCTCAGTTACTTTGAAAAAGTTCCCTAAGTGTTCTCTTGGTGAACTTCCTGTTCAAACATGGTAGAATTAACTCTATTTTGCTTAGCTGTGGGCTCATTGTGAAAGTTTAGTAAAAGCATCTTGAATGGATTCCTTTAAAATATGCATATGGATATCCATTAAACAATTAATCCTCACAGCTTCTGGTTTGAGTGCCCTTTTAAGTCCATAGGCTGATCAGTAGATTTTCAAATAAAGATTTGTACCTGGGTATGTTGGGGGTTGGCTGGGGTGTTCTACCTTTAGAAGCTTCCAGAAATATTGCAATAAAATATCTTCAAAATAGTTCCAATGTGTCTTATGCCGACAGCATGTGAAGTATGTGATCTTCATAAAACAAATTAGCTGATTATTTGGAAATGCAACTAGAAAACTTTCATAGGTATATAAGCTTTCCCCATGATTTGTGACTTTTTTGCCTGCCCTAATTTCCTTTTCCTGGCTTTTCTGGCCTAAAGAGAGTAGATTCCTTTGTTCATTAAAATAATGCAGCCTGTAACTTCTGGCTCTCATCTCATCCTTCTTCATGTGGTCTCTCTATAAGATACTTACACACACTGGGCTGGCTTTAGGGCAGTGATTCTCAATGAAAACAATAATGATTATCCTTTTCTTTATTATATTATAATTAGCATTCCAATAATGTTGAGCCTTTACCATGTGACGGATGATATGCTGTATGCATTATGTAATTATACTGAATTCTCACAACATTTCAATGGGATAGTTTAAGTGACTTGCCCAAGATTACATACTGGAAGCCAAGATGCTGGGATTTGGAATCAGGCTTTCTCCCTCAAAAGACAATTGTCCTTGTATCTGTGGGGATGTGTTTATCAAAATCACCAGGTTTTTGGTTTTTTTTTTTTTTCTTCACTTTATTTAAATTTTTACTCCACTACACAAAGAGAAACAAAATTTAAAATGAAAATCACTTCCAGAAAGGTAACCCGTGGCTTTAACATCACCTTAGAGTGTAAATATTTAGTACCAATTTCCATCCTGGGAGCAAGATCCAGAGAGCAATGAAAAGAAAGATGATGTAAGGGAAGTGGCTTAGGGAAAAGGGAAAAGGACAAAGAAAAAATGAAGAAGGGAGAAAGGAGAAGTGAGAGAAGAGATAGGCAACCCTCCTTGCAAGTCATTGAGAGCTTTAAAAGTACAAAGGTGAATAGGACCTCTTTTCTGAATTCTAGAGCTCACAGACTACTAGGTAAATGTGACCTAAAACAGGAGTTAAAAGGGAGCTCTAAGAAAAGAGATGAGGAAGCAGTTATTTTTCCCTGAATTTGTATCACAACTGCCTGGTCAACCAGTATCTTGGGCCCTTATTAACTAGGCATGCAGAGTGACTCTTCACTACCACTCTCAGTTTCAAATGACCTTGGAAACATAGCGGGTGGTGTTAAAACCCATCACAAATGGGTCTCCATGGATGTTGAATTAACCAGAACTGAGCTTTAAGCCCTACCTTCTGGATCTATTCCTAGGCCCTGTGGCACCTTCCTGCTCACTCACGCCAAGGCTCTGCCTCCACGGATTTATCACTTAGTCAGCTTGATGCTCTTGGTTCTCATGCATGAAACTCCCAGAGGCTGACTGGAATATTCTCAGAACTGCATTAGCTCCTTTTGTGCACCACAGCAGCACTTTGGGAGACAGAGCACAAAGGCTTAGACTTAAATGCATTTTGAATCTCCAGAGATACTGAACAATGATCTTGATCATGCTTCTTTTCATAAAGAGTTGTCAAGACTATATGGAAAGAATATTTCATACAGTTCTCGTGGTCCTTCTCACATAATACTTCCAAACCCCTCTTGTTCATATTCTTTCTCCCTGCCCCTCCCTCCCCCCTCCCTCAACACACAGACACACAGACACACAGACACACACACACACACACACACACACACACTCAGGATCAATGAGTCTGTGATGAATAGAGTTCATTCTATGCACTTTCCTGCTCAGTGATGGAAAAAGCACAGAGTCTATAAATGTCAGTTCTCTTAAGTGATGGGCCCAGGCCCGGCACCTAGGACTTGTACCCATATTCTGGAACCCTTAGTTGAGAGCTCTTTCCACTGTAGCAGAGAGTTAAGATATTTACAAAATAGCAAAGATCATGTGCCATGGGAGAGAGAGATATCTTTGAGCATGAAGACCAGAAAAAATCCTCAAGGAAGAGATGAAGTGAAGGCTAGGACTAATATTATATGTGTCTGGGTACCATTTATGAATGCTAACTCTTGCTGGTGTGCCACCCAAATTGGACACATCTATGAGTGACTTCCAAGAGCCACTTTAAGCTGGCAGCCACTGAAACTGGTGGCCACACCTGAGTGAACAGATTTTGCAAAAGGGACTAGGCTTGATTTGAAAAAAGAAACAGGCAGAGGAAAACTTTTTCTCCCCACCTCAGCTCCAAAAAGCAGATGTCTAGAAAGGAAATTGTTCCTCTTCTGGACGTTATGTTTTCCCAGAACTCACTGTCAGTCAGTGATCTAGCTAATCTCTGCCGGCAACAGACTGGTTTTCTATCATTACACCCAGATTCCCATAATGCTGAAATCAGCTTGTATTTGTCTCCTGTGGTTGCTGTAACAAATTACCACAAACTTGATAGCTTACAACATTGCAAATTTATTGTCTTCCAGTCCTGGAGGTCAGAAGTCCAAACAGGGTTTCGCTGGGCTACTGCGGTGTTGGCAGCGCTGCATTCCTTTTGTAGGCTCTAGGAGAGAACCTGTCTTCTTGGCTTTTCCAGGCCCTAGAGTCCACCCACAAGCCTTGGCTTGTGGCTCCCTTGCATCTTCAAAGCCAGCAATGGTCAATAGAGTCTTTCTCAGGCAGCATCATTCTGACCCTGACTCTTTCATTTGAAAGGATTATTGTGATTTCATTGGGCCCACCTCAAAAATACTGGATAATCTCACTATTTTAAGTCCTCTGATAAACAACCTTAATTCCACCTGCAACCCTGATTGCCCTTTGGCATGCCACCTAACATATTCATAGATTCCATGGATTAGGCTATGGACATCTTTGAGGGGCCATTATTCTGCCTACCTCAAACTGAAGTAATACGTGAAGTATTTTAAACAGAAAACACACTTTCAAATGAGAAGGGAGCTTGATTACCCTAAGCCAAAACCCTCAAAAATTCTACTTCATTAGGAGAAATCCACTTGAGGTATGTGCGTGTGGATGTATCTAATGGACTGAAAAAAGAACCTTGTTGTTGAAAGGAAAGGACAGCTTTAATTAGCCTTTCTATCTCTCAACTTCCCATCTCCACAGAGAAAAGACTGAAGACAGCACATTTCAAAACATTAAAAAGGAACACCAAACAATTTAGAAGGTTTAAGCTAATGGTCAGTTGGAGGGACATTCTACTTTTATTTTAGTGATCAGAAACAATTAGAAGCAGAGCAGGTGTTTCCTGCATTTCCAGGTCTGAGCTAGGAGTTGTATAGAACCCTCAAGCAGACAGAATGGGGATAATATTCCTCATTCACAGAATTGCTAGGAGGATCACAAAAGATAATGGAGGAAAAGGCATTTCATAAGCAGTGAAAGGGCACTCACATATATTGCTCCAATTACCTGTCCCAAACATCCCAGGAGGCAGAAGACTAGAAATGAACCAGCATCTTCATCTACTGAGGTTTTTATTTTTACTTAAAATGTACAATCTTCTGAACATGAGAAAGTCATAGAGCATGACTTTCAGAAAGACTGTTCAGTGCATTAATTAATAAAAATATGGTAAATGAGAGGCTTTCCTCTTCGAAGATACACATGCTACTTTCTCCTGAGAAGACTGGGTTTAAATGTGCTGCCATCATTGCAAATCAACTCTAACCCTTTCCAAGCATCTCCATGTATCCAGTATATTTTTTGGAGTGTCACATCTATTTGTACTTTCACGGACTTTGTTTCAGTCACTCCTTGGATTGGGGATGTGGTGCTGTTCCCATTTTAAACAGGAGAAAATTGAAGCTATGACAGGTGGCTTTATCTAAGTTAAAACAAACAAACAAAAAAGCAAAACAGTCTTAAAACCTTAAAACTAGAATCTGGCTCCATATCCAGTTTTGTTTTTTGTTTTTGGTGTTCATAAGTTTGTTTCTTCCCTAGCATTTACAGAGAGCTTTTTCTGTGTTGAGTTCTGTGGTAAATGCTTTATATTCATGATTTATAAAATGGGGGTAATAAAAGTGCTTACTCATAGTGTTAGGGAAAACTGATGGGTTAGCACAGCTCAGGAACTCAGACAGTACAGAACATATGGCAAGTGCTCCACTTATAATAGTGGTTATTGTTATTTCTTCACAAGTCAGCTCCCAGGTACTGGCTATTATTATGTCCATTTGACAGATGAAGAAACTGAGGTTCAGAATGATTAAGGCACTTGTTACAAAGCTGGTAGGTGACAGAGCAAGCTAGGAGCCCCACTTTGCTCTGAGAACCTGTCTTCACATGCACGAGCTGGACTCGTGATGCCCCTCAGGACTCTGTTCTTTGTGGCAGAGTCTCTTTCAACCACTCAGTCAATCCTGAGCTTCCAAGGAAAGCAAAGCCTAAACTAATGGAACTGCATAATTGTTTATCTATTTGGAAAGAGCCTCAGGTTTCAGATGCCATAGCTCTGTAACCTCTTCTTTAGCTGAGGACTTTGATTTTCACTTAATTTCCATCTCACTTCATTTATGCATTTATTCATTCATTCCTCCAAAAGTTGACACTGATTATGTGCCATGCAATATGCAAGGAACTGTGAGAAATACAACAAAGAAGCCTTCAGCCTAGAAGGGAAGTAAGTCATGCCCATAAATTATGAAATTCAAGGAACAATATTAGTGTCCGCGAGAAAGTGTGTTGGAAGCCTGGAGGGAGTTCAGAGGAGAGAGAAGAGCAGGAAAGTAAGAGTTTCGGTGGGTCAGGGAATGCTTCTTGGAGTCTGAGTTTGGGCATGAATGATGCTTGAATCACTTCTCCAGTCAATCGGCACGTTCATTGAGTACCCACTCTGTACAGAATACCCAGGCCCCCAAATCCTATCCAATCAACAAATCCTGCTGACTCCACCTCCACAATCTCTGTCCAACCACTTCTCACAAACTCTGCTCATATAATCCTAGGACCAAGCCACCAGGCCACAAACTCCTATCTGATTTTCCTGCTTCCATACACACCTCTGCAGTCTGTAGAGTCTGTGTATTGTTATATAGAAGCCAGTTTAAAGGGCACATTTTTAATGTCACTTCCCTGCTTACAGCCCTTCAATAGCTATCCTTTGAATTGGGGCTAAAATTCAAGCTCCTATCCATGCTTTGGCCCCTCTTTGATCTTGACTCAGACCATTTCATCCTCACCCTCAATCCCAGTGCTCTCAGCACATATTCTTCCCATTCTTTGAGCATATTATTCCTGCCTATGGCCTTTGGGGTTCTTGTTTCCTCTGCTTGGGATGTTCTCCTCACCCCCACCCCAAGGCTTTCTCCTTCTCATCAATCAGTTCTAGAATCAAATGCCATCTTCTCATAGAGGCTTATACTGACCACCCTTACATTTCCTACCAACCTTGCCTCTCTATCAAATTAATGTGTCTTATTTTCTCAATAGCACTCACCAGTCTCCTGAATTTTATCTTATTCACATGTTTGCTAACACATTCATTTCCTGGCTCCTCCCACTTGTATGGATGTTCCAGTATGCAAGCCATTTACTAACCATGTTCATCATACTGTCTCCAGCACCTAGAGAGTGCTTGGCCATTATAGGCTTTCAATAAAATACATGTTGGATGAATGAATGAATGGCAAAAGATGGGGTTCTTCCCCCATGGAGCATATAGTGTCATAGGTGCTATATGATTGTGCCAGTTTGGATGTATTGTGTCCCCCAAATGCCATTATCTTTGTGGTCTTGTGTGGGGCAGAAATTTTGGTGCTGGTTAGATTTGCTTGGAATGTGCCCCACCCAGCTGTGGGTGATAATTTTGATGAGATGTTCCCATGGAGGTGTGGCCCCGCCCATTCGGGGTGGGCCTTGATCAGTGGAGCCATATAAATGAGCTGACTCAAAGAGAGGAAACAGAGTGCAGCTGGGAGTGATGTTTTGAAGAGGAGCAAGCTTGCTAGAGAGGAACGTCCTGGGAGAAAGCCGTTTTGAGGCCGGAGCTTTGGAGCAGACGCCAGCTGCCTTCCTAGCTAACACAGGTTTTCCAGACGCCATTGGCCATCCTCCGGTGAAGGTACCTGATTGCTGAGGTGTTACCTTGGATGCTTTGTGGCCTTAACACTGTAACTGTGTAGTGAAATAAACCCCCTTTTTATAAAAGCCAATCCATCTCTGGTGTTTTGCATTCCGCAGCATTAGCAAACTAGGACAATGATTTTCACAGAAAATATTGGCAGGAGGCTCAAGCATTTGAAACCAGGTGGATTGCAACAGCAATGGGCACAATAAGAGATTAACAAGTAACTTAGCTTAATGTGCAGTGAGTTCAAGAGATAACTCTTCAGAGTGGAAATGTGGAAGAATGATGAGGACCTAATGAACGTTTCTGGGCAGTGGAATGGCATGATCATAATGGTATCCCATTTGCTTCATCTGGTAATAATAAAAACAAAACCAACCACAACAACAAAAGGAAAGAGAAAAGACTGGACAGAGGAAAACCAATGAATAGGCTATGGCAGTGGTCTAATCCAGGGGTCATTTCAGTGGGCAGAAAGAGATGGGGCAGAGACACCAACAAAGATGCAGACATGAACCTGGCAGAACTTGGCAGCCAACATGGAGTAGGGCCAAGGACAGGCAGCATCAAAGGTGATCGGAACTGACTGTGAAACATGGAGATGTATTTGCCAAGATTATCTTGGTTGCAGGCATCATACTCTGGCTCGAAAAGGATGAGCAAGGTGGTTGAAATGTATTGAAAGGATGCTGAGATAACTCAAGAACTTGAAGAAAGGATTGAACGACCAAGACTAGGGGAACGACAGGAAGAGGGCAGCTCTGGGTTTCCCTCATCAGGAGTTTGAAAACCTCTATGTGAAAGAGTTGCCCTTAACAAACCTCATCTCCAGACACACTTGATGATGGCATCTATCCATCTCAAAATTTTCAACTTCAAAAAGAGATTCTGCTTATCCAAGTTATAGTCAGGGAGATAATTCACCTAGTGCAGACAGAGCACTGGGCACCTACTCCTCTGACCTGGGGGTCCTTTTAAGACACAGGTAACTCTTGACTTGCCAGGCAGCTACTCCAAGTTACCATTATGTGAAATCAGAAAGAGTAACGTGTAGAGAGGAGCAGATGATTGAAACCTTGTTAGAATCCTATTTGATAAACCAGCAATGAATCCAGGTAGAGATGTTGAGCTGAAAACTTGAAAAGTGGAACTATACCTTGGGAGAGGGAACAGAGCTGGAATTTAATATCTGAGATTCATTAAGGGAGATATCTAAAGTGACATCTCTGAGGAGAGATGTAGTGAGAGAAAAAAGAGTGAGGAATCAAACCTTCAGGGATAAGAGGAGCAAAATGTGCCTGAAATGTGAGAAAATTCTAAGGAGACCATATACAATGTTTTTATGGCAGTCAAGAGAGGAGAGGGTTTCAAGGAAAGGATGGACCACAGAGTTAAAGGCAGAGACCCTATCATTCTCCCAGCAAAAATGTGGCCCCAGCATCAATTGGCTTTGTGCTGGTTGAACTGCAAGTGTGTGTATATGTGTGTGTGTGGGAGGTATTAGCAGGTGGTGTACATGTACAAAGGACTGGCACACAGGGCTGGGAAGGGAAAAGGGAATGGCTAAAGGGATTTTCCACTATGAAATATAATCTATAGTAAAAGTCTACAGTCACGTTATTGATTACATATCAGGAAAAACCCCCATGAGACATCTAGACTTTGCTTTTATATTATTTAGAAGGGCTTAAATGAACAGATAAGAGAAAGTGGATCTTAGGTCCTTTGGTCTACTGAAATAGTCTTCAAGTCTGAAATACTGTAGGGCTGTGATTTTAATCCACATCTGATTCCTTTGAATCTTCTCTCTGGAAAATGAGAGAAACCTCACCTCTTCTTCATCAGTGACAGTGGCTGGGAAGAAGGCATGCATCTGAATCAGTATAATAGCTCTTTGCAAAGAAGTACCCAAAATGGAGGAGGGCACAATAGCTTGACACTGGATTGGAGAAGTTAAATACAGTCAGTGTACTTACCATAAAGTTCTTATGCATTTCCATTCAATTACGACAATTCAACAGGTATCACTGAGCAGCCAGAATGTACCTGGCATTGACACAAGTGCTAGGGATATGATATGTACAAATGAGTCAGTTCTCTCTCAGGACCTAGAGTCTAATGGGGAATGGAGGTTAACATTACAAGTTATGAAATCTTGTGGTGAGAGCAAAGGTGGTTCATCATGAGAGCTCATTAGACACACACTAAATGCAGACTTGAATCGCAACAGGTTTCCTGGACAAAAGGCAGCATCTGAACTGAGTTCTTAAGGATGAACAGGATCAGAAAAAGAGGAGGAATATGTATTACTGTTACACAGAACAGTATATGAAAAGGCTTGGTACTAAGAGAGAGATGATGCTGCCTGTTTTGCCGAGGCAACACTTCAGTAGTTTGTTTGGGCAGTAGCAACACAGAGTGGGAGGGTTGCATGGGAATCAACCGTATTTCAAGATTTGAGGCTGCTCAGGTGAGCAGGTCCGAGATCACAAAGGATGTTTTAAATATGTTAAAGGAATTTGCTTTTTAATCTTGAAAGTACTGGGGAACCAATGAATAGTTGTAAGCAGAAGCATGACAGCCTGTATTTGTGCTTTAGAAAGATCCCTCTAGTTGCTGTGTGGAGAACTGCTTGGGAGGTCAGGATGGCTAAACTGAAGACAATGGGGCCAAACAAAAGGCTGATCAAGAAATCCAGGTAAGAAATCACTGGAACCTGACTGCCCCGCTGGAGACAGTTGGATGGATGTTAGAGATTCAGAGGCAATAGAATCTTCAGATACTGGGGAATGACTGAAGATAAGCACTAAAGAGGATAGAGTCCAGGATGATGCTCAAGTTCCCACAAAAACAAAACAAAACAAAAAAAACCAAGTATTCTCTCTAGTTGAAAGCTAAGAGACTATTTGTAAAACTTATTACATAATAAAGTCTTGGCAAAGTGTTACGTGTAAGTTTAAAACAGGAAGTATTAACTCCAGTCACTGGGTGGTATATTAGTCAGCGATGAGATGGAAACAAAGCAGGTGTAACTCAGCTTTGGAGTTTGCTAGTACCATACAATTTAATCTTTCCAGAACCTTCATCTCCACCTATGGAACACCCAGTCATTATCAAGAAATGGAGTAAAAGAGAATTGAGTATAAGTGGCTTATGAAGACTTTGTCGTGAGCATTTTAAACCAAATACTTTGGGAAGTCAACTCTCCCCACCTCTGCCTGTCTCAGCATGGTAAATATTACAGGCTGCCATATAGCATCTACCCCGAAATGCCAAGGAGAAGGATCTGCAACTACAATACACACCATTAGCAAATCCACTGGCCCCACCTTAAAAATCATCTGGAATCTGACCAGTTACCAGCACCTGCACCACCACTTCCCAGATCCAAGCTGCTTCTGCCCTTGCCTCTCCATATTCTATTCTATATAAAGAGCAGCCAGGATCAACCTTTTAAAACATAGGGTGAATCATGTCACTCCTTTCCTTGAAATCTAATGGCTCTAGTTATTCTAAAAATAAAAGTAAAACTCCATTTAAAATGAGGTATGAGTCTTTTATGATACCTGTCTAATCTCTCTCTCACCACCTACCCATGGCTCACTCACTCCAGCCACTCTACTCTCCGCACTGTTCCTTGGTTATTGCAGGTATCTGCCTGCCTCAGGGCCTTTGCACTTGTAGTCTCCTCTACTTGGACTATTCTTCCCTGAAATTGCTAAATGACTCAGTCCCTTGACAATGTTGGGTCACCTTTCTAAACCCTTCCCTTATCCAAAATTACATCTTTATCTGAAAGTACATCCTGCAACTCCCAATTCTCCCTCACCTCTTCCAAACCATTGTGTTCTTCTTAACAATTACCATATCATACAGACTATGGATTTTCTATACATTTTTTGCTTTTCCCACTAGAATTCTTGAATCTAAATGACATTAAGCAAGTTTTCTGTCAGTTTCATTTGCAATCTCTTAGCACCACGAAGAGACATGACACACAGTAAGTGTTTGATAATGATTTAAAGAATGTTACTGAAATATCTGCACAAATTTTTAGGTAGACATGGTTATCTCCTTAATCAACACAAATAGATATTATACATCACCTTTAAATATTTCATACTTAAATGTAACATAATGTAAATACAGAAAAAATCTGTTTCCAAAACACTAAGAAATATTTTCAAAAGGTGTTTATGAGGAAACCGAAAACGTAACAAGTAACAAAAATTCAAGTAATCAAAGTTTGAGTCCCTAAGAGGTCACTAAGCTGCCTTCCAGGTTCTGAAACAGAGGGTTTGTTCTGAAACAGAGGGTTTGTCAGGTTTTCCTGAGTACCTTAGATTTGGGTTTGACAATTTCTGGTTTGAACTGGGTGGGGCTGAATTGTTGTGCATAAATGAGGAAGGTGGTGTTTGAAGTGGCAGCCTTTCTCCTGTTTGCCACTTCTTCAGTGACCATGGTTCTGTGGATGAAAAAGGGATGGAAGTGATGAAAAAAGGGATGGACGTTTCTGCTGTTTAAGCAAAAACAAGTAATTCATTGAGTGTCTACTCAATTCAAAATAGGGTGGCAGAGTCTTCACATATATTATTCTGTTTAACCATCGGACAACTCTGGGAGGCAAGTGTGCAGGTCCAGGACCCCACCGCCACCTCCATTATGAGATACATACAGCGGACTATATGACCAGCAACAGCAACCCCCACCCCAAGGGCGGAAGCATTAAAACTTCCCTCCCCGGTTTGTAACCAAATCTCACGAGAGACTCCGTTGTCACAAACCTTTATAAGCACCCCCCCACCCCCCCCACCCGCCTTGACACTCCTCTATCTTCTTCCCAAGGTTCGCTTTCCACAGCTGGCTATAGCGGTGAGACCATCATCTCCTGTCAACAAGTCCCAATTAAACCCAAGTCCACTTCCGTGCCTGGTGTGTTCTGTTTTAGGGCTAAGCTGGTTTGGAACAGCAAGTTTTACTATTATTTTTTTAAATCAGCATTTAGCAGATAAGGAAACTGAGAGAGGTTTAAAGCTTTGTTTTTTTGCGTAGAATTTGGAGGCTATGGGATCAAACCAAATCTGCCTGCTACAACATCTCTTTCTCCGAGAAACACCGCCTGATTGTTCTTTGAACCACTCTTCCCTTCTCACTACAAAAATAGGAGACATTTTTCCTTAGAAATAATTTTACAAATGGTAATTTTGTTTCCAGGTAAGTTCATTAAAACCCTTTGTAATGCACAATGCAGCCAAAATAGCACAATTGTTTCTATGGAAATATGAGCCTGGAGTGCTAAACTGCCTACTTAACAAATGTACTTTGGGGATATAATCTGTTTGCCTTTTCTCAGAGGAGATAAATAGGTGGCACAGTTCAGTTTCTCAAACTCATTCCATGTTTCATCCTTCCAGATAGCATTTAGTTGTGTTGTGTTTTCTCCCGCCACCAAAGTGCAAAAGCTATGTGGGTTTCTATTACGCAGAAGTAAATGATGAGCCCTAAAGCCAATTTCTCATCTGAGACGCCTTGCACATTTCAATGTGCTTTCTGCAAGCTCCAAATAGGACTGTAAACACGACAGCCAAAACAAACAGTCATTTTTATAAAATAAGCCCAGGGTGCATGTTTTTCTGAAACTTAATGCCCCTTGTCTAGGAGTATAACGGGAAAAAGCAGGGACAGGAGAACAGCTCGTACTCCATTCAGGGACAGTGCTGTGTTCCATACGTAACCTGGCAGGGAGTAATCAAAACCAATGTTCTCATCTTTCTTTTTTTGACACTTCCCTAGAGTGAGGTGTTTAAGAAAGAAAACTTCCTAGCTGATTGAGAATAATATCATCTCAAATATTATCTCAAGGCTACTCAAAGTACAGCATCAGCAAGACCTGAGAGCTTGATAAAAGTGCTAATTCTCAGGACGCACTTAGACCTACTGAACTGGAATTTCTGGGGGCGGGCCACGGCAGACTGCTTTTACTAGCACTCTGGGAGATTGAGAGGGAAAACTGAGTATATGCCAAAAGACAAGTGATAACAGTTTGAACCAGAAGAACGGGGTTCAAACCCTGTCCCCTCCCTTGACAGAGAATGATTTGGAAATAAGTCATTTATGGGAGCCCCAGGACCAGGGCCTTCCCCAAGTGCCTTGAGGATGGCACACAGCAGCTTGCTTGACCTAGGACAGTTAAGGTTTGACCTACTCTCCTTATAAAAGCAGGCTTCTGGTGCTAAATGTCATCTGTAACTTGCTTCCTTCCTGAAATTACCTCCTCCCTGAACCTCCCTGAAGGTAATCTAAAATCCTCCCTCTTCCCTGTTGACTACAATTGATCCTTCCCTGCATCACAAGACCCCCCTCCTCTCACACCCATCTGAATGTCTTTGTCCTAACCCTTATAAACCACTCCCTGGCATCCCCTGCTTCTGTGGAGTATCTTCATATTGAGCTCTGAACCCACCGCCATTCAAAACAGCTCCTGAATTCAGGGCAACATGACCAACTTCCCACCCTGTTGGTAAGCCCCCAAAATAAAAGCTCATGTCTCAGAATGTGTCCGGTGCTTTCTTTAGTCCTTTGGCTACAAAACTATCTTGGGCCATGACACATTTAATCTCTCTGGCCTTCATTCTCCTTATCTGTAAAATAAAATAATTTAACCTAATTTAACCCTGAATTAATTCTTAATCTGACATCTTAAGATTTGGTTATCATTACCTGATGCTGATATAAATGTGCCTCCACATTATGAAAGATTTGCCTATCGTTACCAGACTGGTGTCCTCTCATCTAGCTAGAATAATAAAATAATAACAACAACAACATAATAATAATAATAATATCTGACTGTTTCTCCTGTACCATGCACTTTTTCAGGAGTCTGGCATAAGTTTGACCAATTGACATCCTTGTGTAGGAATTATCTCCATTTCTGTACTGAGGAGACCATGCTGTAGAGAAGCCGTGTGACTTTCCCACAGTCACAAAGAAAGTAAACGATTGTGCTAGTATTAAATCCAGGTCTGACGTCAAAATCCATGCTCCTTCCTCTCTTCCAATGTCTACTTTCCCAGAACTGATGTCTTTTATCAATGAAAGGAAAACAAAGCAAAACAAAACACTGCAGCCCACAAGTGGGGCTAGGCAGACCTCATTTCTGTGGGCAGTTTGTTTCCTGTAAGTATATAAAACAATTACTTTGAATACATTCAACACATGTATTGATTTCATATAAAGGCCACTTTACCTAAAAGTGATCAATAAATGACAAGGGTTGTAGTTGTACTAAACTGTTGATTTATTGACAAGGCTGAGATGTTTTGTCCCTGGTGAAAAGATGCAGAAAATGGAGCTGGAGAGAACTTTGGAAAGGTTCTAACTTAAAGAGATCATTAAAGATAAAAGGAAATTTAGAACTAGAGAGCTCAAGTGTTTTGCCTAGAGCCACATATCTGGTAAGTGGCAGGAATGTGATTTTCACGTACGTACTCGTCTGCATTGGTGTGATCTCTGGTATTGTTTATTAAATTAAAGTGGCTCTTCCTTTTTCAAGAGTGGTCACAAATTCATACTTCCATCATGAAGAGAGGCTTATAAGAAAGTTGAATGATAAACAAGGATTATTCAAGCTAATAAAGATAGGACTATAATTCTGGGCAGAAGCAACAGCCTAAGGAAACGTATGGTGTTCTGAAATCACACAAAGTGTTTGGAGAACTGTTGGAAGTTCCATGGTACTAAAATTTTTAAAGGTGCAAACCAGAAGATGGTTAAAAATGAGGCAAGAGAGATATGGAGGGACCAGGTTATGGAGGGCTGAACATATTATTCCAAGTCATTTGAAATTTATCAGGAGTTATTAATGACTTGTATGCAGAATTACATGGTCAGATTTGTACCATAGCTTCCTCTCCTATAGTGTCAGCTTTGGGGATTGACTTAAGAGTTGGGGAAAGGAGGGAGGTTCAGCTTTCAAGACTAAAGACAGTGAGATGAGTTAGACTTAATATAATATTGTAGGCAAAAAAAAAAAAAAAGAGAAAAAAAGGTAAGGTCTATACCAGGACAATTTTGCTAGAAAAGAAGTAGATGGGGAAGGTTCAAAAGATTTTTCTGCAATAAAATGACCAGGATTTACTGATTGATTAAATGAGAAAAGTGACTCCCAGATTTCTAGCTTGGGTAACTGGATGGTGATGTTGGCATCATAAATCAAGATAAGGAGGGCATGGTGGAATAAATTTGGTTATGTGAAATTGGTAAACCTAGCATAGAGCTTACCCATCCCTGGGTCAGTCATCGTAGAGGTAGCCTGGAGAGACTCTCAACAGGTGACAAACCAGGCTGTGGTTAAAACCATTGTGATGTATAAGACTTTCCAGGCTAGGGTGTAGCATGGTCAAGGTCAGAGCCCTGAGACACTCAAGAGGAGAAGGAGGAGGAGGAGCCTACAACAATTCTGAGGGAGAGAGAACAGAGAAGTTGGAAGGGGAGAGAGGAAAAGACTATGTCAGATACCCTTCCTGCCCCCCACCCCCACCCCCACCAACAACAAAAGAATAGTTTTCAGATTTAATGAGTGATTATTAGTTCCAAATGACAGAGTCCCATTAATGTGAAAACTGAGGGTGGACCATTGGTTTGCAATATGGGAGCCACTGGTGCAGACGAACAATGAAGATGGAAACTCAATTGCAAGGGGATTTTGGGGGTGGAATCGAGAACATGTTTGTTTCTGTTTTAAGGGTTTAAAAATGCGAAAGGTGGGTGAATGGCAAAATGGAATGATTTAAGATATAACATGTAACATAATGAAGAGCCTGCAGAGAGGAAGAAGGTTAAAACAGAAATAGGACATCGCTGCAAGTGGGGGGATCAACAAGCTCTTAATTGGTTCTAGCTTAGAGACATGGTTTCAACTCATGCCAATAACTAAAGTATAGACCTTTTCATATTAAATGTGCTATTACCATATGAGTTAATGCCATATTACAGCTGTTGGTTCTTTGTAAAACACCAGGGGGTCCCAGGTTATAGTATATAATATAATTGCAGATCAGGTGTCTGGAAAGACTTAATGAGTCTCCCTGACTCCCATTTGGCCACTTGGGGAGGCTCAGAATGGAGGCACATCTAGCCATGTTCTCCCTCTGATCTGGCAGGAGAATTACATACCTCTCTACTAACACAGAGAAATATGTTTTAGCAATGTAGGTATGATACAAATAAAGCTAACCAGTGATTCCTGGGCCCTTCACACTTTTTCTGACTTATTAAAATGTTTTGTTTTCTGAACAAATACCAAAAGACTTACTTATAGACAGTTTAATTGTTTCAACTCTGACTAATTAATATACAGATGGGAAAGGGAATTTGTACTTAATATTTACTTATTAAATAAAGTTCCTTAAAACATGCCATATGTATATGTTTTCACTGATATATTATTTGTCCGAGAGTTCAGACCAAATGGGCTCCCAAATTATGCTGAGCAGTAGGAAAAGTTTGATAAATTTCACTGTGAATATGATTTGGCACAACTTCATCTGAAAATGAATTGATTGCGTTTCAGAGAGCTGATGTCCAGCATTTGTGCATGGTTTGAATATAGAGTAACTCTGGCCTTAATGAAGCAGAAAGAACAGGTCCTCACGAGGTGTTTCAGATACTTTATCTTTATTTATTCTCAACAGCATCTCTGTCAGGGAACTATTTTACAATTATTGTGATTCCAAAATATATTACCACTCCTGACATTTTAATTTTTTGGAAATTTGCATGCAACTTTTGCTTGATCTGCTCACTGAATGTAGTGCTTAATTTTGTCCTCCTTAAAAGTGATTATGTCAATAGAATATCAATAAAAAGCCTTGGAATGGAAGACATTGAGGTATAGAGAGGTTACGTAGCTTGCCCAAGGACACAAACTGGAATTAGTAGAGCTAGGATATGTCTGGCTAATTTGGAAGCTGGTCAAGAACAGATCTCTATTGACTTCTATGTCAATGCTAGCACTAGTCTAGCTCTTGGTATATACAGACAGTAGGTGAGACAGAGGGGATACCTGCCTTCAAGAAGCTAGCCTTCTAGTGGAGGGAGATGGACATTCATCAAGCAAACAATTAACTAAGAGAAATCTACATACTCCATAAATGCCACAAAAAATATAATAGGGTCAAGCGATAGAGACTGGAGAGTTGCTTCTTGCAGGCTGTTCCAGTTTGCTAATGGGGCCTTTTGCAAAACACCAGAAATGGATTGGCTTTTATAAAGGGGTTTATCTGGTTACATAGTTACAGTCTTAAGGCCATAAAGTGTCCAAGGTAAGGCATCAACAGTCAGTTGGGTACCTTCACTGGAGGATGGCCCATGGCATCCAGAAAACCTCGGCTAGCTGGGAAGGCACATGGGCGGTGTCTGCTCTGGAGTTCTGGTTTCAAAATGGCTTTCTCCCATGACGTTCCTCTGTAGGCATCTGTTTGCTCCTGGGTTGTGTTCTCCAAAATGTCTCTGTAAGCTGCAGTTCCTCTCTCAGCTCCTGTGCATTCTTCGAAGTGTCCCTCTTGGCTGTAGCAAGCTCACTCCTTCTGTCTGAGTTTATGCAGTGCTCTAGTAACCTAATCAAGGCCCATGCTGAATGGGTGGGGCCATGCCTCCATGGGAATTATCCAATCAGAATTATCACCCACAGTTGGGTGGGGCGCATCTCCATGGGAACAACCTAATCCAAACATTCCAACTTAATCAACACTAATATGTCTGCCCCAACAAGACTGCATCAAAGAACATGGCTTTTCCTGGGGGACATAATGTATAAACTGGTACACAGGCCTCTTCCAGGAGATAACATTTGGGTTTCTTCTCACCCTTGTAAAGATATCATGTGTGGTTTGGAGCTGTTATGTACCCCAGAAAAGGCCATATTCTTTTAATCCATTTCTGTGGGTGCAGACCTGTTGTGGGTAGGCCCTTTGAATTAGGTTATTTCAATTAAGACCCACCCCATTCAACGTGGGTCTTAATTCTTTACAGAAAGAGTTTATGAAGATAAAAGACAGAAAAAGCCCAAAGAGCTCAGAGAGAAACACCCAGAGATTCCTTAGAAGTCTCAGAGACACTAAAATAGAGAGAAATACCCAGATCACTTGGAGAGAAAGCCCCTGGAGGAGCTGACAGAGGGAGCCACTGAAGCCAGTAGCTGAAAGCAATGAAACCCAGGAAAGAAGGACCAATAGATGCCGGCAAGTGCCTTCCCATGTGACACAGGTGACCCCACTGCTGGTGGCCTTTCTTTAGAGTCCAGGTATCATCCTGTTGATACCTTGAGTTGGACATTTTCATGACCTAAGAAAAGTAGTTTGCAAGTTAATAAATCCCCATTGTAAAGGCCAACCCATTTCTGGTATCTTGCATTCCGGCAGCTTTAGCAGACTGAAACATATGGCAACAAGGCATCTCAAGTGCAGGAAGAGCAGCTGCAAAGGCCCTCGAGATAGGAGGAAGCTTGGTCTTGACCGACTTTCAAATCAGACACTGCCACTTTCCACTACGTCTCCAAAGTTCCAGGGTTCATAATCTAATGGGGGAAACATGCCAAATGATAAATGGCAGTAGTATGTATCAAAATCTATGATACAGATAGTTCAAGATTCTTTAGGAGCATGAGTGAATGTAAGTTTACTAAGGGTAGAATGAGTGAATTAGCAAAGGAGGGAGAGATGAACTGGGTGTTGAAAGAGAATTTGGATTTTGCCTAGAACACAGGGCAGGGAGTGGGTAAGTGTGTGTTGCACCTGGGAGAGAAGAGTTGGTGAAATGGCATGGAAAGATGAAGGAGCAGGGCATATTAAGATATATTGAAATGGTCAAGCTAACCTAGGTTTCATAATGGGGAGCAACAGGGAAAGTTTTCAGTGAAGTGTAGCACCTGGACAGGATTTAGTTTGGCAAGATCTTATGATGACTTTTTTTTTCTGTTTTTAAGGACAATGTCACAAAATATATTCAAAGCAAATTTCCTGGCCGCACCTGTCTGGTTCTCCAAGCTTTTTTGATGAATGAGGTCGAGGTACACTGTTTAAGTCAGTGATTCTCAGCCCTGGCTGCCCATAAGAATCACTAGGGAAATTTATAATAAATAAGATGCCTGAGTCACCCCTGCACAATTAAAATCAGAAGGTCTGGAAGTGGGGTTTGGGCATTGGTGGTTTTCAAAGCTCCCCAGTTGAATCCAGTGTGCAGCCTGTGTTGACAAGCACTATTTCCATGAGCTTCAGCAGGGAAATTGAGTTCTCTTGAAAGTCTGTGATGGCTCGAAGCTGTATCCCAGACAAACGTGTTCTTAAAGTTAATCCATTCCTATGAGTGTGAAACCACTGTAAGTAGGACACTTGATGAGGTTACTTCACTTAAGGTGTGACCCACATTAATCAGGATGGGTCTTAATCCTGTTTCTGGAGTCCTTTATAAGAGAATGAAATTCAGACAAAGAGAGAAAAAAAGCCACAGGAAGAGACCACGAGATGCCACCATGTGCCTTGTCACGTGACAGAGGAACCAAAGATCACTGGCAGCCAGCCCCAGAGCGCCAGTCTTTTGGGAGAAAGCATTGCCTTGATGGTGCCTTGATTTGGACATTTTCCCAGCTTTCAAACTGTGAGCTGATAAGTTCCCATTGTTTAAGCTGAACCATTCCATGGTTATTTGCTTGAGTAGTCCCAGAAACTCAAACATGTGGTATAACAGGAAGAAGTTATCTGGAGGAGGAGAAGGAATTGGCCATGACTGTTCATGAGACTGACAGCATCTAAGTAGGATGAAGCTCTTTGAAAAGGATCATTCAAACTTACCACCCCCCCCCCCAATGGTTTAGAAAAAGTCATTTTGAAAGCAAAGCCATTAGGCAGCCAGTCTCTGAAGTCTAATGGAGAGATCTGAACAGAATGGTGCCTCCAATACTTCTTAGTAATTATCTCAGAAGAAAACAATGGCGCCAATGGCAGGCCCTGCTTTTGAACAGTCCCAAGGGATGGTAAATGAAAGTAACCTGATTGTGAAACCAATTACCAGTCATCCCCTGACTTGCTTTTCCATAATGCCACCTGCAGCATGCTTGTTTGTTCTGTAAACCTTAGTTAAACAAAGTTGCCCTCTAAGACACCGGGGGTTTGCCAGAGAACAATTAGTTTAATTGGAATGCATCTGTTTTTGTTCCTAATGAGTCTCCCATTTCATAGCCTGCTCCCAGTTTAAAAAGAAATGCCCTCCCTGTTTAGGAAGATTAAAAACCTGTTTAAACATACAATACAGTATAGCAATCAACATGTTTCTTCCAAGCAATACTGCTCAGAACTGAAGCCTGCAGGCAGGCAGGGAATACAGAAAATCTGACATTGTTCTATGAAAAAAAAAATCTCATCTGATTATCTGAGTTCTATTTTGCTTAAAAAAACTGCCTTAAAATTGCATTCAGTCCTCAAAGTTTGGCACATGCCAACCTGCACCCTCATGAATGGTTTCCAGTTGGGTTTTCCTTTGGAGAGTATGGTAAATAATTTGGGGGTTCTGTACCATGAAGTCTTACCAGTGTTTTTGGCTGTAATTAGGCTGTCTTGCTTGCCAAAGGATCACTCTATGCTATAACAGGTCTTTGTCAAAAATGAACCTGTTATTAACAAAATTAGTTATACTTACGGGTCAGAATAAACACAACTTCATCTTGCAGTTATGGACATTTTTCTTTTAGGACATGGTGAGGTGCTAATTATTGGGTATTACGTTAGGGAAACATTTAAATCATTTAATTCTTTAAGCACCTTTGTTAGCAGACTCCTACATTCCTTCCCAAAGATTGTGAGCTTTTGGATCTCTCCTGTCTAGCTTATACAGTTTGCAAACTAACTAGTGCCCTAGGAAAAAAAAAACAACAAAAAATCTTTCACAAATAATGAAGGAGCAGATGTTTCCTGGATCACAATGTTCAAATAGAGTGAGCCAATTTGTCCATTGATCTGTGGTTCTTAACCATTTGATTCTGATTAAAGGTGTGGGCTTTCTTCTTAGAAAAAGCAAGTACACACACACTATCACACATATCCTAAAACAAAATCAGTGGGCTCTGTGTTATGGAGATACAACATTCGGCTCAGGGAACAGCACATGGTTGATAGTCAATAAATATTTGTTTAATGAGTGAATGAAATTTCAGCATGGGTTTGGATGACCTTGAAGGCTGGTTTCAATAGCCTCTAGGTTCAGAGTGTCTGCCACACATGAAAATTGTTATGGATTTTAATTTTAATTTTAATTTTAATTTTCCTGATTTCTTTTGGCTCTCGGGCTTTTTTTCTTTTTAAGGATTGACCCATCTCCTTCCTTTCTGCACAGTTCAAATCTAATTAGTGCAAACACATTTGATTAGGTTTCCACCTAGAAAATTCCTATTGTATATCAGCCCTTCTCATAGAGATTACTCCAGTTTCCCTTGATGGAATATTTGGTTGCTCTTAAACTCTATAATGCATTTAATTACCATCTCTTGGTTTCCTCCCACATTATCTACTGTAGTGCACTTTATTTTAGTTTCATTTTAGTTCAGTTTCATTATCAGAGGATATCATTCTTCCTCTATTTCCAAGTTCTTAGGGGCACTTTAGTCCATGTCTTGCCCAAGGCAGCTGGAAAACAATGGCTTGGGACCCTCTGTGTTGGGGTGGGCTGCCCCCCTGAGCTCTGAAAAGACAATCAGGAGAGCCTATTTGTAGGAGAAAATACTGTCCACCCCCTACTTCACAATCCCATTCAACTGTTTTGACTGTGTCTTTGCAAGTTTGAAAGTCTTGCTTGCTTACTGACTGGGAAGAGAAGTAGCATTGTAAAGAAGACGCAATAAGAATTCTATTGAGAGCTTTCTGTGTGCCTTTTATGTGTGGTTTATTAAATCCTAACATCACAGGATAGATGTGTAGACTTCCATTTTAGATATGAGAACTCTGAGGTTCATAGACTTTAGGTAACTTGTGCATGGTCATACAGCTAGCAAATAGTCATAACTGGGATCCTAAAGTAGGACTTGATGACATCCAGACTCTTTTCATGATCCTTCAGTTGGCTGCAAACATTGGTCTGGGGACCGCTGTGTTAGAATCACTTCTGGAAACCTTTAAATAATACTGACTCAAAGCCCCATTCTTTATTACAAAGATTCAGCAAGACCAGGGTTAGAGCCACCTCTCTATAAACCTGCAAAGCGATTTTTATTCACAGCCTATTAGGGAATCATGTCCCCTCACTGTACTACCTTCCCAAGAAAAGTAAATACTGGGTTGCCTCTCATGTGTGACAGTGATCTTTGATATTCTAAGAAAGACATGATTCAGACTTCATCCCTGGCTCCCTAGGAAGTGACATACATTTACCAACTGCTGACTTTGTCTGAAAGAGGCATTTATAATCCTGTACTTACTGCTTCTTAGGCATGTCTCTGTCACTTATTAAGTACAGCGAGTCTTGATTATAATATAAGCCATGGGGGACTCAGACATTGTCAACAACAAAAATGGAAAAGCACCAGGCATTTTCTTTAATTCATTGTTCCAGGAATATGGTGACTCTAGTTTTCCCTCCCTGTTCACTGAAAGTATAGGAGATGTAACTCTAAATTAACATGGCTTATTTTAAAATAAATATTAAAAAACAAAACAGAATTTATACATCTCCGTGAAATATGGCCCCTTCTCAAGTAGTCCCTTGGGAAGCTGCACACTTACCCTATTAGCCTAATGATGCTACAGGGGCTAAGAACTCCTTTTCGAACCTCCATGGAAGGGATGGCAGAGTTTCTGGAATATTCTTTAGAATGTCTGCTGCCAGAGAAAATCCCTGACCCTTACATGATGGATTTGAGTTTTGGAAAGAGCAAAATTCTATTCGGAGAGAAGTTTTGCAGTAAAGTAAGGTGATGACACCAGGGAATTCTGCTTTGGGATCAAAACTGGGAAAGAACATTGTTGGGGATTGAATCATGTCACCCACAAAAGGTATGTTGAGGTCCCAAACCCTGGTCCTGTGGGTGTGAACCCATTTGCAAATAGGACCTTTGGAAGGGTTGTTGGTTAAAGTGTGTCCAAACTAAAAGAGGTTGAGCCTTAAACCAATATGGTTTAAGTCTTTACAAACCAAGGTAATTGGACAAAAGGAGGAAGCCACTGAGAACAGCCAGAAGCTGAGTCAGTGAACCTGGGAGAGAAAGAAGAAGATACTGCCATGAGCATTGTTGTGTGATAGAAGAGCTAAGGAACCCCAAAGATTACCAGCCAACCAGAAGATACTACCTTCTTGCCTCTGAAAGCTTGAGCCAATAAATTCTTGTTGTTAAGCCAACCCATTGTGTGGTATTTGTTTTAGGAGTTAGGAAACTAAGACACTATAGACTACTAAGAATGCTTTCTCTACTGGCTTCTAAAACTTGCTTTGAAACCAATTATTATGTAAACGTTTTCAAACTGGTTTTTAGCTATAACTGTGTATTACTGTAAGTGTACAGATTAAGGTAACAAATTTGAAGGATGAGATTCATTTGAAGGGTTTATTTAGCTCTTTGTTTTTTTTTTTAGTTTTATTTTTTCAAGGTTACCTTTGTACACTTGGATTTTTATTTGAAAATAAGGTCAATTTCAAGCTGATAGGTAATTTTCTGCTAACAGTTCAAGTGTTGATGAAATCAAAGTTTCAAAAGTGACTTTGAATTGGATCATTCCTTTTAGGAAATATGACCTGCACATTGATATAATTTACTCTACTAAATATCTCCAGATAAAATCACGGGCAACAATAGAGCCATAGCAAGAGAATAACTGGGCAAACTATGAATAATAATTTTGATTATAATGTGGGGCAGCAAGAGAAGGAGTAAAATGCAATGACTTAAACTGTGGAAATAATTGGTATCTTTTCTTTCCAATGAAATACACACTAACCCAGTATCGTGATTTGTCCTCATTAGCTTTAGAAGTGCTGCTTCTCCCATATTTATTTCCTGCTTGCATAGCAGATCTGTTTGCACTGTGTGACTGACTGAAGATTTCATGCAATTTCTTGTTTCTGAAGTGTCTTTTGGTCACTGAGTCATGAGCATAACCATTCTAAGTTATCACTGTATTGAAAGTCTTTAATGGGTCTTGAATACTTAGACAAAGCTTTTCCGTCTCCTTGTATATGGTATTATTTATAGCCAACTTTGGAAAAATAACAGCTATCATCACAGCAGCTTTGCATACTTTTATAGCACCTGCTTCCACACTAGAAATGATTATTTATAATTTAGATTTATAGAAAATGCACACAGTAACCAGATCTTTGAGTACATATGTGCCCACTGAATGTTTCTATTTCTTAGTTTCCAAGTAGAAAAAAACACATCTATAATGGAAAGCTCATTTTTACTTTGTCTTGAAGGCAATAAAAATTATCCTCTTTGTTATTGGCTGGAGAGAATAACTCCCTTAACTTTAGCCTTGAAGAAGGATAACCAACATCATTAAAACCCTGTTTCCAAAGTACTTCACTTTCATGCCGTCTCTAGATTTACCAGATGCCTTTTTGTATGTGCTTAAATGCTTCTGTTTATTCCTTCCAGAGCCTAATTTCATTTCTTAGCTTTTGTGGCATAATTGAGACAAGCTGGGTAAATTATCTCTTAACTAGATCATCATGAAAGAAGCCCAAACTGATCTCAAAATAGTTTTGATGTTTGGAGTCTTTCAGAAAGAGAGGAAGAAGGATAATCAAACAGAAGCATGATAAGAATGTGCTAAGCTAATTTGTAAGGGAAGCAACTGTAGCAGAACTGAATGAGAGTATTCAAAATTATTTTACCACCCCAAAGTGATGTAAGCTTGAAGAGGGCAAAGGTTAAGTCTCATGGATTTTGGTGTGCCCAGCACCTAGCATTGTGCTTAGCACATAGTAGCTGCTTGATAAACATGTTCAGGTAGATAAACTTGTTATAGAAAGGCAGTTTTGAGGTTCAAGGTAAAGAATCTAACCACTAGATTCCAAAAATGCATGCACATTTTGTATGTAAAACATTCTATGTCATAGAAAATGTTTAACGAGGGCCTGTAAACCAGTTATAGTTATTAGAGATTTGTCTACCATGTGACAAGTAGGATTAAATTATGTCTAAATGACCTTCCAAATAGAAAATGTATTAGTCTTTGAAAATATATCTGTCCTGTATCCCTCAGGTTCTTAATTGGTGATGGGATAATTACCACTTTGATATATGCTATGACGTTAATGGGCAATGACGGTTTAATGTGCTAGCCCTCCTAAATCACATGTTTACCTTGGAATAGAATGCCTTAATTCCAATGGGTGACTCACTCTAATGCCAAGAATTAGAGTGAGTTGGTAAAATATCATGGCCCAGTGCAATGAACCCAGAGACAGTTTCTCACTGGGGACCTGAGAATGAACTTCGATGCACAAGAATTGAACCCTTGCAATCTTTTAGTGAATTCAAGCTAGGATGATGAACGCTGGTTAATTGTGGGTTAAAGTGAGCAAGCATGGGGTCTCAATGGAGAAGTAGCACAGATGCAGGTGTGGAATCCCAATATACCATCATATTTTAGCATCAACAAGGCTATGAGGAGGCCAATCTGAGATGACACAATAGATACTGGAATAAAAATCCAGCTCAGGGTAAAAGAAGTTTATAAGGATTAGGTGAGGCAGTCAGGACTTGGGGTGAGTGAGAGTGGGATATAGAGGCCAGGTGGAGGGTGATCAACCAAGCTGACCCCACATTGAACACAGAGGGAACGACTTGATGCTCATGAAGACATCCTGGGGCTGAATTACCCCCAATGACCCACTGGCCCCCAGGCACTGTTCATTGGGGTTTGCAATCTCTTTACAGGTCCCACTCAGTAGCAGAGAAGAAGTCTTGAAAATACCACCCAGCTTTTTGGCTCAGGGATGGCTCATGATGGAGCCTACAACAGTGTGTGCAAGCAGCACTTGGAGGGCATTTCGGTTCTCTCAACCCTCATCTAACAGGGAGTTCTCTATTCCTTTGACACAAGTGGTGAACTCTCTAGACAGGGTATGTCAGGTAAAGAGGAACACTATTGAATAAGCTAGGCAGTAGATGGCATTGTCCATTCATTCTGAAATTGTAATTTGGGTTTAGAACTTAAATAAAAATACAGGATTTGACTAATTAGACAGAGTCCAGGACTCCAGTACAGGGTTTAAAGAGTTAGATTTTCTTTGTTGATCAGTTCTAATGTTTCTAGGAATCCCTGCTGTATTTTATACAGTAAACTCATTAACTCCTAGAAACTAAATTCTCTTAGTTGTCAGTTTCCACGATTCAGCATCCTCTTTAATGTCCTGTTATGCCTCTGAATCTCCATGGATTCCTTCTGATCTTCCCAACTTAGAAAAATATTAGTGTTCTTCAGGAATCATCCCTAGCCTTCACTCTCCCTATGTTATCTCATCCCTGCTTCTGCCTCCAGTCACCAACTTTATTCTGATGACCCCCACCTCTTCATCTCTGGTCCAGACTTTGGATCTTGAAAATCATATAATTGTTTCCACTTTCTGTGTCTATCTGGCAGACATGTTAAATGCAACAGGATCAAGACTTGACTTTCTTCCCAGGTAGGACACCATTTTCCCAGGAAAGCCAAGTTAAGTTTGTAGGCATCCTTGACTTCTCATTTTCCCTCAAATCCCATCACATCTAATCCATCCAGTCCTGCCTAGGCACAGCCTGCCCTGCCTATGTCTCTTTGATGGGCCCATATTCTCCATCTTTGCTACCACTTGCCTAAATAAGATCCTTATCATCTCTCTCCTGGATTATTGAACTGGCCTTCCTCCTTCTTTCCTGTCACAGTCCTCTCCTTAAATCCATCCTCGATTGCAGCCAGGGTGATCTTTTGAAAATGCAAATCTACTTTGAAAAATTCCAACACACATAGGAAAACACTGATTAAAACTGATCAGTATCTCCACATCATTTAAAGAATAACATTCTATATCACATGCCACTTCCTGCTTCATACTTTGGGCTCTAGCAGCTCTATAGGTGCCTACGAAACCTTCATCTGCACCACACACCCTGTTCACCAACCTGACTACCTTTCTAGGACTCCTTTCCTGTTCCCTTCGAGTCTGGATGAGGGACTCTGCTTCTGTGATCAGATAATATATAATTATCCTTGCAAATCCTTTAATCTCAGTGTACTGCCTTGTCCTTATCTGGTTTTGGCTGCCTCATAAGATAGGGAACTTCTTGAGGGAAAGGAACGAGTCTTATATATCTCGTATTTATTGAGTACAGTGTCAGGCATGGAATAGGCTCTCAAAAAAACACTGAGAAAATGAGTTCATAAAAACCAGTTTTTAAATGAAAATATTATGTATCAAGATTGAAAGGAATCTTAAAGATTACCTAGTATAAATTTCTTAAGACAATAATTTAAATGCTATTTGGACATGGTTGTCAAAATGGTACCTTCTGGAGGTTAATTTTCATTTGAAATTCAGTGGTAGTAATTTTGTGTGTTTGTTCTTTCCATTGATTCCACCAGTTATTAAACTCTGGCAGGGTTAGATCTGAACTCACACAATTCATCATGAAACTACTTCCATCTTATAAAAAATTCATTAGCTGAAAATGAAAGACAACCCATAGAATGGGAAATAATTTTTGCAAATTACCTTGGAGACATGGTGGGCTTTATTCTAGACCACTGCAATAAAGCAATTATCACAATCAAGTGAGTTTCATGAATTTTTTTGGCTTCCCAGTGTATATAAAAGTTATGTTTACACCATGATATACTCTATTAAGTGTGAAATAGCATTATGTCTAAAATATGTACATACCTTAATTAAAGGATACTTTATTGCTAAAAAATGCTAACCATCATCTGAGCCTTTAGCAAGTCTGTTACCTTTTTGTTGGTGGAGGGTCTTGCCTTAACATTGATGGCTGCTGACTGATCATGGAGGTGGTTGCTGAAGGTTGGGGTGGCTGTGGCAATTTCTTAAAATCACACCATGAAGTTTGCTTCATCGATTGACTTTTTCTTTCACAAATGTTTTTTCTGCAGCATGTGATGCTATCTGATAACATTTTACCCAAAGTAGAACTTCTTTCCAAATTGGAGTCAATCCTCTCAAACCCTGCTGCTGCTTTATCAACTAAGTTTATGCAATATTTCAAATACTTTGTTGCCATTTCAACAATTTTCACAGAATCTGCACCAGGAGTAGATTCCATCTCAAGAAATCACTTTTTTTGTTCATCCATAAGAAGCAACTCCTCAGCTGTGCAAGTTTTACCATGAGGTTGCAGCAATTCAGTCACATCTTCAGGTTCCACTTCGAATTGTAGTTCTCTTGCTATTTCTACCACATCTGTAGCAACATCCTCCATTGAAGTCTTGAATAGAGCTCAATGTCATCCATGAGGGTTGGAATCCACTTCTTCCAATCTCCTGTCAATGTTGGTATTTTGACCTCCTCCCATGAATCACAAATGTTCTTAATGGCATCTAGAATGGTGAATCCTTTCCAGAAGGTTTTCAACTGATCTAGCAGCCATAACTTTATGTTTTAGTTTACTGGGTTGCTCAAACAAATATGAAATGGGTTGGGTTAAACAATGGGAATTTATTTGCTCGTGGTTTTGAGACTAAAAGAAAGTCATCAATGTGATGCTTTCTTCCAGAAGACTGTGGCATTCTGGGTCTGACTGCTGGTGATCTTTGGTCCTTAGCTTGTCACATGGCAAGACACGTGGCAGCCATCTTATGGTCTCTTCTTTCTCTTCTGGGTTCCATTGATGTTCAGTTTCTTGCTTCTTGTAGCTTTCTTTCTTATCTCCATGTGTGATTTTCATTCTTCTTACAAAGGACTTCAGTAACAGGATTAAGACACATCCTGATTGAAGTGGCCCACACCTTAACTGAAGTAACCTCATCAAAAGGCCCTATCTACAATGAGTTCACACACACAGGAATAGATTAGGTATAAGAACATGTTTTTCTGGGGTACACAGAGCTTCAGATTCCACATCTTGTGAAATATATTTCTTAAATGATAAAACTTAAAAGTCTAAATTACTCCTTGATCCATGGGCTGCAGAATGGATGTTCTGTTATCAGGTATGAAAACAACATTAATCTCATTGAGCATCTCCATCAGAGCTCTTGGGTGACTAGGTGAATTGTCAGAGAGCAGTAACATTTTGAAAGGAAATCTTTTTTTCTGGGCAGTAGGTCTCACAGAGACAACAGATGTGCTATCATCCAGGATTTGTTATTCTATTTATAGAGCACAGGCAGAGTAGATTTAGCATAATTCCTAAGGACCCTACATTTTTTAGAATATTAGGTTAACTCCTAACATGGGAATCAGCCTGTCCTTTGAAGCTTTGAAGTCAAGCATAGACTTCTCCTTTCTAGATGGCATCTTCTTTCAAGGTGCTATTTTGTCTACTTTGAAAATCTGCTGTTTAGTGATCTTGGCTAGATCTTCTGGATAACTTGCTGCAGGTTCTACATTAGCACTTGCTGCTTCATCTTGCACTTTCATGTTATGGAGATGGCTTCTTTCTTTAAACCTTATGAACCAATCTCTGCTAGCTTCACGCTTTTCTTCTGTGGTTTCCTTACCTCTCTCAGACTTCATAGAATTGAAGAGAGTTACGTCATTGCTCTTGATTAGGCTTTGGCTTATGGGAATGTTTTGATTGGTTTGATGTTCTACCCAGACCACGAAAACTTTCTCCAGTTCAGCAATAAGGCTGTTTAGTTTCCTTATCATTCATGTGTTCATTGGAGTAACACTTTTAATTTCCTTCAAGAACTTTTCATTTGCCTTCACAACTTGGCTAACTGTTTGGTGTAAGAGGCCTAGCTTTTGGCCTATATCAACTTTTGACATGCCTTCCTCATTAAGCTTAATCATTTCTAGCTTCTGATTTAAAGTGAGAAATGTGCAATTCTTCCTTTCACTTGAACACTTAGAGGCCAATGTAGGATTATTAATTGGCATAATTTCAATACTGTTGTGTCTCAGGGAATAAGGAAGTTGGAGGAGAGGGAGAGAGATGGGGCAGCATTTTGTCAGTGGAGCAGTCAGATCACACACATGTATTGATAAAGTTTGCTGTCTTATATGTGTAGGGTTCTTGGTGCTTCAAAACAATCGTAATAGTAACATCAAAGATCACAGATCACAGATCAACATTACAGATATTATAATCATGAAAAAGTGTGAAATATGAAGAGAATAACCAATATGTGACAGAGATGTGAAATGAGCACAGGTTGTTGTAAAAATGGTGCTGATAGACTTCTTCTATGCAGAATTGTCACAAAATGCAATGTCTGTGAAGTGTAATAAAGCAAAGCACAATAAAATGATATATGTCTGTATCTGATAAGGGACTTGTATCTAGAATATATAAAGAACTGCTACAACTCAATAATAGGATAGATAACCCAATTAAAAATGGGCAAAGTATCTAAATACACATTTCTTCAAAGAAGATATATAAATGGCCAATAAATATATGAAAAGATGCTTAGCATCTTTAGTTATGAGGGGAACACAAATCAAAATCATAATGAGATACCACTTCACACTCATTAGGATGGCTATAATCAAAATGACACAGAAGAACAAGTTTTGGCAAGGATATAGAGAAATTGGAACACTCATACTGTGGGTTGAGAATGTAAAATGTTTCAACTGCTTTGTAAAATAGTCTGGTGGTTCCTCAAATGGTTAAACATAGAGAGTTTCCATGTGATCTAGCAATTAAGTGTGCTATAATAGCATGGTTTCTGTTGTATCCTTTTAATTAATTTACTGATAAAATTTAATTAGTTTATTTACTGATAAGATTAAACCTACAAGTTTTTTTTCAATTTAATATGGTTTGAAATCAAGTATATTAATGTTCCTCCCCCTTGCAATATCATTATCTAGTACAATGAGTCTTTAAATGCCAATTGAGTTTAGCCATTACTCTTGTCAGCCATTGTCCTCTCTTAACCAGCCATTCTAATTCAAAGTGATCATTGTTTATGAGGCTGATATGAGAGCCAGGCATGATTCTGAGATTTCTTCTGAACCATCTGTTAAACATTGAATTACATTTATTTTCATGATTGTTAAGTCATTTTATTTTTGAAAGACTGGCAAACTTTGAATAGTAGTTATAGTTATTTTCTCTGTCAGATGGTAGAGATTAGTGTAGGATTTTTCAAGTTTACATTTCTATATGTGTATATTTCCAAAGAAATCCCTAGGTGTTAATAGCTTTCTAAAGTTGATATTAAACACCCAGCAATAAATCTATATTATTACCTTTATTAATTGGCTAAACTTAGACTGAGTAGGAAGTTTTCTTTAATAGTCTCTTCAAAATTTCAACCTTACCTTTTGGTATTTAGAGAATGTCAAGATAGTTAATCCAGGGCTGTACTTTCTAGTTTGTGCAATAGAGTCTATTTTTATTGAATTTATTTTAATGAAAAAAAATTTAACTTCACATCTTAGAAATAAATTTTTGGATTAAGTAAATATGCTATTTTCTTAAAGTGTTCAATGTCTCAAGGGATTTTTTTTTCTTCATTTTTTTCCCACAAATGTTAAGAGGAAAAAGAATAGAGAATTTTTTTTTCATGTGAAACATTTATTTTTTAAATATGAAGAGTTCAGCGAACTACCCTAAAATAGAATGAGGGTGTGAGATTAGACCAAGTTGAACCTGAAATGAGATTGACTTGAGAGGCCAAAAGAGCTTTCACCTCAAGTTAAGAAGACAAGCAATTTCCTAAAGAAAGAAAATTATAACTTACCATGTTAAAATCATATAGTCCCTGTCATTTAAACTGTTACCAAAGTCACAATTTCTCATTTGTCATATACAGCATTATCTGTCCATATGTGGAGGTAAGGGAGAAGAAAGGAGACATGACCAAGTGCTTAGGTGGTCAACACTTAGGAGGGGAGCTGGAACTAAATGGGGTAGAGGAGTTAGAAAAGCTTGTCTTAGGATGGGCCAATTTTCAAACAGTTGGAGCCAAGTTCTTTCCCAAGTCCAAGCGTCTAGCAAAGGACTTTTAAAGAGAAAGAAACATTCTGAGGCCAGAAGCCAAGTGGACACCAGCCACAGGGCTGAGAGTGAGAAAAACTGACAGATATAGTAAACTGAGAAAAAAAAAAGTCAATCATTCATTCTTTTTTCTTTCCTTCAATCATTTAATAACTGTTTTTTAAGTTCCTTCAATGTGCCATGTTTAGGGCTGGATTTAGAGATCCAATTGTAAGCAAAACAGGCACAATCTTTGGCAAGATGGAACAGAGTCTAAGAGGAAGGAAAAAATATTAATCTAATAGTACTGAAAATAAAAACAAATGGCAATCATGAAGAGTGCTAAAAAGGAAAAAGTTGCTGTGAAAGCATGCAATGAGAAAATCTGACCTTTTGTTTCACTCAGGCTCAACATTTCATTCAACCTTTTGGTTTCTGGTTGGATTTGTCCAATGGGAAGCACTACCAGGAGAACAGAGAATGATTGAAGAAAAGGTATTTCTTCTTCTACTTCCAGTCAACTTTGGCTTCCCGGGTCTCGCCATGGCTGCATACACCCCCATCCTCTACACTCCAGCTCCTGCTGTATGACTTTCCCTCTTCCATGGTTCCAGCTCTTTCTATTGTTAGTCCCTTGGTGTCTCAACCTCCCTCATCGGGTCCCATGGTAAGCCTTGATTAATTTCTTTACAGCATCCTAATGGGGTAGACTTTCTTTTTCCTGCCAAGACCATGGTGATTCAGAAGTCCACTTAGGCCAAGGCTGGGGAAAAGCAACCTAGCAGATGAAACAGCCTGTGCCAAAGTCCTGAGGGCACATAGCCAGTTGGGGGTTAGTATATGCCTTGGAAACTGAACACAAGCCATTTGGCATGAGGCAGACGTGCTGGGTGAGGGTTGGGACATGCAAGACTTAAGAGTCAACTTGAGAGTTTGTCTTTACAGTAAGGCCAATAGGCCAATTACAATGGTTTTAAGTCAAGGTCTGACATTCAAATTTGTAATTTTTTTAAGACCATTCTGATGTCCCAAGAGGAACATGTTGGGGAATTTCAAAAGTGGATGTAAATGGACAAATTTCTCAGGAGCTCTTTCCACAGTTTAAAAGGAAGATAACAATCAGAGTGTTGACGATGGAGAAGAATTGAAGGGCACTAATTTGAGATGTTAAATCAGGGACCACCAAACTATGGTCTCTGTGTTGACAGTCTGTTGTTCTAAATAACTTCTATTGGAACACAGCCACAGCCACTTATTATATATTGTCTATGGCTGCTTTCAGTCTACAACAGCAGAGTCAAGTATATGTGACAGAGACTCATGGTGCACAAAATCCAAATACCCACTATCTAGTCCTATAAGAAAAAAGTTTCTGACCCTTTCAGTTTTAATCGATAGGGCTTGACATTAGATTAGATATGGGGGTGAGAGAAAGGTAGGTATTAAAGATGGTATCTGGGTTTCTAGCTCATGCAACTGAACTAAAATAAGACATTTACTGAAAGAGTAAATAGTGGTAGCAGAGAAAACAGATGCAGGATCAAAGTCATGAATTCAGTATTAGACATATTGCATTCAGGGTGTCTTTTAGCTATCTAAAGTGGGAAAAGCAAGTAGATACTTGAGTATATAGATCTGAAGCTCAAAAGAGAGATGTAAATGGAAGATATAAATTTGGGAGTTGGGGGAGGTAGAATAATAGTCCCCCAAAGATACTGGCATCCTGATTCCCAAAACCTGTGAAAAAGTAACCTTTACATGGCAAAGGGAACTTTGCAGATGTGATTGAGTTGAGGATCTTGAGAAGAGGAGATTATTATTGGGTGGGCCCAATGTAAATACAAGGGTCCTTCTAATGAAGGAAAGAGGCAAGAGAGTGAGAATTAAAACAGGAGGTGTGATAACAAAAGCAGAGACTGGATTGATGTGCTTGCTGTCTTTGAAGGTAGAAGGAGACCATGAGCCAAGGGATATGGGCAACATCTAGAGGCTGCAGACAACAAGGAAACAGATTTTCCCCTAGAGTCTCCAGAAAGGAACATAGCCCTGCTGACATCTTGATTTTTGCCCAGTAGGACACATTTCAGGCTTCTCATCTCCAGAACTATAAAATAATAAATGAGTATTGTTTAATTTCGCTAAATTGTTGGTAAGTTGTTACAGCAGCAACAGGAACTGATGCAGAAATAATTGCCTTGTGGACACCAAGATAATTTCCAGTAATGAGACCGGAATTCCAAAGGCCTGTTTTCATTGGAAAAGTGTTAGGCTAGTAGGGCAGACTTTAATAAATGCTTGTGGTTGATGCAATTGTTATTTATTCCAAGTTGTTTTTCACAGTCATGCTGCCCTTTCAGACAGTATCCCTTATAAACTCTTATCTGACAGTGATAATCTTATTTTAGGTACATCATTTTGAATTACATTCTACTTGCATTGGCACCAAATCTTCCCAATGTTGAATAAGACAAAAGTCGTATTCATCGCTCTTTTTTTTTATTGTATGTGAAAATTTGTAATAAAGGTGGCTTCTCCTTTGAAGAACAGAAGTGGTGAAAACTTTAGCTCAAGAGGGAAAGGACCCTTATTCTAATTCTGTTGTAGTATTTCAGGACTCAGTCATCTTCTTTACTGATGTACTCACTCCTTTTTGATCATTTCCAATTTCATGGTTTGAAATAACTTATATATGTTCATGACTCATAATTTGTATTTCTAGTCTGAACCTCTCAAACTCCAGACTCTTAAAACTAATTGCCTGCTTGACATTTAACTTCATGTCTAATAGACATCTCATACTCGACATGTCTTAAACTGAATTCCTGACGTTCTCCCTAACAAGCTATACCCACAGGTTTCTCATGTCAGTTGATGAAAACACCATCTTTCCGGGCATTCAGGATAAAAGCCATAGAGTCATTCATCAGGAATCCTGTTGTCTCTACTTTGAGAACATACTCAGAATCCCACCACTTCTCACTACCTCCACTGCTACTAACCCAATCAGAGATGCCATCTTCTCAAGTCTGAATTTCTGCAACAGCTTCCTACCAGGGCCACTTGCATTCTACGCAGCCCCTTTAAGCTCTTTCTTCAAACAAGCTGAGTGAGACTTTAAAAATGGAAGTCAGATCATGTCATTTCTAAGCTTAAAACCCTGTGATGGCCTCCGATTTCACTCACTCAGCTAAAGGCCTGGGACTCGCCCTCATGGTCTTTCATGATCTGGCCTCCACTCATCCTTCGGACCCGCAATGTGCTTCTTTTGCACACTACAGCCAGAATTGCCTCCTTGACATGCATGTTCCTTCTCCAGGTATGCCAGGATAGCGGAGGGAAAGTGCAAGTGTGATTCCCAGAGGGGAATTTGAAGATGGCTGGAGGAATATCCCTTCCTTTCTCTTCCACACTCTGTCTGAGTCTCACCACCACCCACCCCTTTCTTTTTTCCTTCTTTCCTTCCTTCCTCTCTCAGTTCCTCAATTCCTCATTTGATGAGGGTTAATGACGTTTCAGACTTGGAATCTGGAAGATGGAGGTGGTTCTAAAAATTTGAATCACACATATTTTACCAAAATGGATTTGATTTAATTAGCTATTCCTTTAAAATATAAATGTAGCCTTTTGAAGGGAAGCATACATTTTTCTTAAATTACTCTGTAAGAATGTGTTCTTTCTAAAGTGAGGAGAAGTTCAATATTGAGGTGAAAGCAGCATAGATGTTAAGAAATCTACCCAAGGGCACACAGCTGGCAAGTTGTAGAACCAGGAATTTAAGATCCAAAGTCCACTATCTTAACCTGTTTGTGGGCAGAGATAACACACACACACACATACACACACCCACGGAGTAGCATGGAGCAGTGTGGTGATCTTGACTCAGCAGATGAAATATATTCACTTGGCTTTTGGTAAACTTCTGTCTCCTGTGTGTTGAGTTGTTATATTAACTCCTAACTCATAGGATTGCTTTGGGAATTAAATATATTAGAAATGTAGGGAACTTTCTTTCATATTCTGGTGGTTCAGTAAATGTTAGTTTCTTCATGTCCCACAGCCAATCCATGCTCTTTTGCTGTGAATTCTAAGTTCCAGACACTTAAAATAATTCAGTTGAAACTGTAATTGGCTTGAAGATGCCCTGAGAATCCCTTTTGAGTACAAAGAGCAGAGAGAAAAATTTCCATGGCCTGTTGGGTGGGTTTTAAAGATCTTCTGACCTGTAAAGGCCAGAGGTAGATTATCCACCTGTAATCACACTGGAAGAAACTGCTGAGCCTTCTCCCTGCCACCTCAGCCTCCGTTGCTAGAGGCCTCTTGACCCTTTAAGGGAGGCAGCGATTTCATTTGATTGGTGAGCATCCTTACTGAGGGTGAGTGGTCCAGCCTAGTTCCCTTCCCTGTTTTGGCCTTGAATGCTTTAATACTTATGTAGGAGCCTTTGTTACAAAGAGGACTCTGAATGGAAGTAATATTAAATAACGACTTTTTTCACTTTACTATTTTTATTGGCATTGTACCTGAAGCAGTCCTTACAGTTTATACAACTTCAAAAAATCATTGTCAGTCTCTCTCCATAGAAGTAAAACTTTGAGGTTTTCATACAAAATATTCAGTGGGAGATTTCATCTAGTACCTAAGGCATTTAACAGCCTATTTCATACTCTTAGTCAAACCATACATAAACAGATCTACTTAACAAGCAGTCAGTCTGTAGTAGAAGATTTCAGGACTCTCTAGGTTGGTTTTATCATCATCATTACTGATAATAACAATAGTAACAACAAAATATCAGACTTCGATGTGATAAACTCTTCAGAAGCTCAATAAAGTGTATAATTAAAATTGTTGCCAGAGAGAAATGTTTGTTAATTTGAATTTGTGTATACAAACTAGGATAAAAGTGACAGCAGAATTAATTGTTTGATGGGATTTATCACAGTGGTACAACTTGGGGGCAGGGTCCACACAGTCTCTCTGAGCATCTCCAGTGGGATTACACCCTATTTGCTCGTATATCATTGATTGACTTTCCTTTCTTTTGTGTCCCCCTTTCCCACTCCTTCACAGGCTTCCTGGGATCACTTCCTAAACAAACTCATTGCACCCACATGTTTATCTTAGGATCTGTTTTGGGGGGAACCTCAACAACATTTTTTTGTTTGATTTTGTTTGAGATTTATAGAATCTTTATTCTATGCCAGGCATTGTGTTTGCATCTTTCATTTATTATGTCAGAATCTTTAGGAAAAATATTTTCTATTATTATACTCATTTTAAAGATGATAAATTGAAGTTTAGAAAGATTAAAATAACTTTCAAATAATAGAGTAAGTGGCTGAGCCTGGAATCAATTTCTAATTCTATGGGGATTCGGTAGATTCTGATCTGTAACCTGAACATAACCAAATGGCTGTTATATAGTTACAGTCTCTAAAATTCAAATTTGTCTGTGGGTTTTTGACCTAAATGATACAAAGTTGTATCTCTTTGTTTAGACATGTATAATATCCCACTGCCTTGGTTTCAGTGCATTCAACAGGAAAGTGAAACATCTTAGAATAAATGATCTTTAGGAGCCATTGAAATGCTTAATCTATAAAAAATCTTAGTTATTTACAGTCTATTCTCCCTGGCCAATTCTACAGCTCTACCTCTGTCTTATGCCACATTCTCTCCATAACTCCTTTGTTAACTAAAGGCAGGTGTCAGTATCTTCATTTGCCGGAGCTCCTATGACAAATACCACAAATTGGTAGACTTAAACAAGAGAAATTGCCTCCCAATTTTGGAGTCTAGGTGTCCAAAATCAAGGTATCTCCAGGGCATGCTTTCTCCTGAAATCTATAGCATTCTCGTGCTGGCTTGATCTCTACTTCCATCGCATGGTGACGTCTGTCTCCTTCTCTGGCTTCCACTTCTGTCTTCTACTTCTGTGTCCAATTTCCTTTACTTATACAGACTTCAACCATATTGACTGAGGCCCATCCTGATTCAATTTGGCTTCATCTTAATAGGATCTTCAAAGATCCTATTTACAAAGGAGTTCACACCCAGAAGACCAGGGGTTAGAACTTGATCACATCTCTTATAGGGGACATGATTCAATCCCCGACAGTCAGCAGATATTTTCTGTAAGGGCCTGATAGCAAATATTTTAGTCTTTGTGGGCTGTAAGGTCTCTGCCTTAATTACTCAACTGCCATGGTAGTGCAAAAGCAGTCAAAGGCAATATATAAACGAATGAGCAGAGTATGGCTGTGTTCCCATAAAACTGTACTTTCAAGAACAGGCAGTAAAGCCACAGGCCATTTTCACTGTTTCAACAGAGAGAACAGATCTCCAAGCCTCTCATATCAAAACGAGGCAGATAACAGACAGCAGGAATATTCAAAACACTGCTTGTATTTTCTGTCTCACAGGCCTCCTGGAAACTTTGGAGACCCGTCTCACTTAGACTCTGAAAAGAAAGAAAGAAAAAAGAAAGCTTTTCTGTTCCTTTCTTACATGAGCCTGAGTGGCCTCTGTTTGACAGGGAATGTTTTATGTTTGTGTTTGTGCTGGGCTTAAAGGCCAAGAATAGTCAATACTGATGGCTGTGTTGTCTGAGAGCTAGAGAATACATAAATATTGTATTTGGGTTGCACTTCCCCTTTGAACAATCAGAATTTCTGCACAGATTTGCTTGCTAAGGGTCTATTATTGGCATTTTCATTATAACCCCTCTAACTTCAAGCTTTTCCAAAGGATTTATGACTCAGAACAAACATTTTCTTGAGGTTGAATCTGGTGTGCTTGATGTTATTCAAGAAATACATTTCTTTCTATAAACATTCCATGGAAAGCTCCCGGAGTCTGATTCAGGGCATCCAAAATATACTAGAAAAGAAATAGTTGCTTCAGGCTTACACTTTTTAGTAGGTTTCCTGAGTGGATGCCGAAAAACACAGTCTAACATTTTTTTCTGATCCCATTTGTATTGAAAATCTCTCCTGGAGAGGGAATTTGTAATTACTGATGAATTAGGAAATTTTTAAAAGTATATCAGTGCTGTGGAAAGATGAAATAGACTGCCTTGTTAAGCACTGAGTTCCTTGTCATTAAGGTGTAATCAAGTAGAAATTGAATAATCACCCATTGATGATGGTGTTTAGAGATTGTGCATCAGTCAAGAGTTTGGGCTGGAGTCATTTTCGAGTAGTCTTTGCAGAGACCCACCTAACCATCTATCACGGAGAAATGAGGGAAGGGCTGGAACAGTCTAGATTTAACCACCTACCTTCTCTCCTTTTTGCACTGGAGAAGCTCTGTTTTTTTTTTGTTTTGTTTTGTTTTTTTTACCTGTTTTATATATTGAACTTTTAAGAAGCATTCTATTGATAAAAGCATTAATAAAAATAAAATAAAATAAAATAAATTTTAAACCACTGGGCCACAGAGATTTTGATTTCTTCTAGCTCTTAAGATTTTAAATTTTCTGCAAGCAATCTTTGACACATTCTAATTGAGAACTCTTTTCTTTTCATCTCTCTCCCAGGACCCCTCTGACCTCCACTCAGCAAGTATGAAAGCTGTTTATTCTAGGTAAATTTTACAGGAGGCTTTCAATGAAAGAGTAGAAAACTCCCCAAAGGGTTTTCATTCACAGGGACTAGCCATCAGGTTTAGAGTTTTGAGCATTATTAATAAGTAAACTCGTCAAAACTCAAGCAGAGCTGCGTTTGTCAAGGACTTTGTGCTTCATAGACAAAAGAAAACCTTTAGCAAATATCCCTTGTGTATTGCCTCTTGCCCCTAGGGGCATACTTTTTATGCTGTTTCTGCACTTGACTTTTAGATTTTCTCTGACTTTATAGTTGAGATTCTCATAAAAAGGGATACAGTCAGAAGATGGAGAAAAAAGTCTAAAAGAATTAGGACCAAGTATGTACCAGGCTATGGTAGGTACCATTCAGTAAGAAAAGTTTACTGAATGAGAAAAAAAGATTGATGTCATTATTATAGTACATTCTATGTTTGAATCCTTCTATGAAAAGAATTTTAAAAAAAAAACATCTTCTCAGTTTGGTATTGGGTTAATATGGATTTTTAGAGTCATTTAGGGAAAATGTTGTTAGTAAAACATTTTCAGCCATTCTGCTCATATAGAAACCACTAAAAGTGGAAAAAATTGATCTGTAACTATTGCGCAGGCTCTGAAGGAAACTACATATGGTCTTTCTGGAAAAAGCTAGTGAATTTATGTTAAGAAAGTTGCATTGTATGGCAAGTGTTATAATCACATAATTGCATGATAAACAAATATAATTACATTTGGTTCTCCAAGTAATTCATAGTTTAAATATTTGCAGAATGGGCTGTAATGAAAAAAAGAGACACTGAGAAATCTGTTTTGAATATAAAAACTAACCAGTTGGCAGGTTGATAACTACCCCAGAAAAGGAGAGAACTTTTTCATAGCTCATCACTAGGATTCAGTTCATACTTAAAAGAGAATTCCTTTCTGATCCCTAGAATTTTGGCTTAGAACAGAACCAAACTGAACTACCTATCACCCTGAGGTTTCATCAAGAGAATCACAAGTATTTATTTACACATCAGTGTTAAAAACAAACCAGTCTGGATGCTTAAGCTGCCATGGAAGGATGCAGTTTGCTTTTTAATAACACAAGCTTATTGAGAATGTTCTCCATGAGCCCCATATGCAGTTTCTGTTTTGTTTCTACTTCCAAATGCAGAGTAAGTTTAGAATGGTATTGAGCTTCGGTCTCTTAATACCCTAAAATAGGGGCGGGGGAGCGGGGGGGGGGGGTCAAGGACCCTTTCTTTTCCCTGATCTTCCTGAGTTTGATAGCTTGTGACGCTTCTCAAAGTTGAATTCTGGGTGGATGGGGACAGTTTTAGAAATCTTCATTTTCAGTGATTTTTTCCTTCTGTCAATTAATTTTCAAGATACAGTGTAAGTTCCATCTGTTATCCAAAGCATTTGAGGACATTGCTGTGCCAGACAAAAGAGTTATTAACTGAATTAAAAGTAAATTTCACTTTCTAAAACTCAACCCGGTAAACGCACTTGGGGAAATATTTCCTTCTGTCTGACTTAAGCTATGAGAGTTAGGCAATATGGTTCTTTCAAACATGGTTCACATCTGGTGGACCTTATGTTACTGGAGAGCTGTCCTGTGCCCTGGGGTGTGGATAACTGGAGAATTCTTTCTTACCATCAATTTGCAGAGCCCAAAGGAGATCTGCAAACAGCATTTTGCATTCCAGCATGATCAACAGGACAGCTGGATAATGGTCCAAAGCAATTTCCATCTCTTATCCTTGACTCTCCATTACATTTGCTTTTAATGGACACTAGTCTGGGCTGGTAGTTGCTGAAACTTCCTGGGGTGCAGTGTTTTGTGTGAAAGCATCAAGCTTCCTTTATCATTTAAATTGCTAGTTGGCTCTTATTCTCATCTTTAATACATTGAAAAACATTTGTCTCACTGATGAATTTGTTCAAAATTCTAGTTTCTAACGTATTGAATTTTTTAACCTATCTGTAATTGCTAAAACTAATTTTAACATAATTAAAAACATTTTTTTTGGATTAGAATATAACATTTCACTAATCATTTCAGTTAAAAAAAAGCAAAGGGGTTGAAATCAGTTTTGTGCTCTGTAGCAACAACCAATAAGCAATAACAATCTTTGTCCTATAATCCCTATGTAGCTGTATAAGATTTACAGCAAACCAGAAAGACTTAACAATCTTAGTTTCACAATTTTTGACTCATATCTATATAGCTTTGGGCCCTGCAAATTCTCATTGGTGGTGGTATGTGGCCACTGGAAAACCAAAAAGTATGCAATCGCTGACCTCAAGGCTTCATTAACTAGGAAGCCAGTATATATGGCAGAAGTGGAAACTGTTTACGAAAAGGAAGGAAAGAGAACTAACATTTATTGAGTAAGACTTTACTATGTATTCTTGCAATTGACACCCTTAGTGCTCTCCTAGATGCCCTGGGGTCCCTATTACCAGTTTCATTCACAATCACTGTTTTTGTAAGCTTTTGCTTCATCTAATAACCTGCACCTGTGACTCAGCTTGGGGGCCAGTCCTCTGGCTCCTGGAGCCCCTGTGTCCATGGCAGCAGAGAGTTGGAAAGTGTCTGAGAGTTTTTTGGCCCCACTGTTTTCCTATAGCCAGATTGATTAGTGAGCAAGGAGAAAAGCCCAGCTCTCTTGTCTTTAGAGCCAAAAAACTCTGCAGCATGGTTAACTCAACAGAGTTCCACTCTCTGGATCACTTTAAGGCAGGGACTTTGCCAGAAATCAGACCCCTGCCTGGCTTCTCCCTCTCCCCAGTCCTGCTTTCCTCACTCCCTTCCTCCTCTTTCCTGGGAGAACTTCTTTAATAAATCATTCGCACAGGAACCCTTGTCTCAGAGTCTGCTCTGGGAAACTCAATCTAAAATAATCATATTCTATGCTATGCCTTATATGTATCTCATCAATATTTCATCTGCACAACAATTCTTGGAGGAAACTGAGGCCCCGAGAGTTCAATTAACCTGCTCAATGTCACAGCTTTTAGGCAGTAGAGATAGG
Source organism: Choloepus didactylus (assembly GCF_015220235.1). NCBI lineage: Eukaryota > Metazoa > Chordata > Mammalia > Pilosa > Megalonychidae > Choloepus > Choloepus didactylus. The sequence goes on from NC_051309.1 coordinate 21,510,775, forward strand.
AGCCTCTTAAACCCAAGTCTTACTCATTTATTTGTTATATTTTATACACAGCATAGGCAATGGATATGGATTGCATAAATGCTATGTTGGGAATAAATGTGTTTGGAGATGGATGGCTCCTGCTAGCTAGGTTCAATGCCAATGGTAACTTCTTACCAAGAAGCCTTCAGTTAAAATAGAAAAGATAAAGTAAGGTTTATATTCCATAATGTGCTGAAAATCATCAAGCATAAAGAGTGCCATCTCTTGGTATTTAAAGGAAAATGAGTCTTAAAAACTGCTACATGAGTTGTTCCATGCCCACTTTTTACAACAAAGTACTTTTGCTAGAAGTTGCTAGATACAGTGTAATACAGTCTGTGCTAGAGACAAATCTTTGCATGTAGTAAGTCAGTAAAATCACCCTTGGTTGCTGACAAAGGAAGTTAAGAAGCTTGGCGGAAAATGATGAAGGTCCAGCAAACCTTCAATTTGGATTTTTAATAGCAAATTAGTTCAAATTAATGTCCTCAAATGTTTAGAATTTTAGTTAGTATTTAGCTTGATCATCTCATTAATAACTTCCACTGTGTTTCTGCCACACTTAGTTTTATAAAGTAGCCCTGAAAGCAAATAAAATGAGTGTTTTCCACAACTTCTACAATAAAGTATTCCTCTTAGACTGCCATTAAATTTACCCCAGATTCCATTATCCTTGGCTCCTTTTCTTTCCATCAGTGCTTGGGGAATTTAGAGATGTTGCCGCCTCAGAGAGGTTTGTGACTCATACCAGAATACTGCCAACAATCTTGTGTCCCTACGCCCTTTAGACTGGCCTCCTTCTCCCACTTTCCCGAAACTTCCAGGTCAGACACATAAATACTGTCTGTTTCACCTTCCAGTGAAGAAAGACTTCCAATCCCTTGACCAATGTCAGGCAAAAGCAATGGGGGACATAAAATTCCTAAAGTTTGTGTCCCACCACACAGTTGAAGGAACAACAGGAAATAAGCTTTCAGAAAACAAGACGATAATTTCTAAACATTAGGTGCCCATATGCAGATTCAACTAACACACATTCCTTGCCAAGTATTTTGCAAACATCTGTTTTGCATGGAAAAACACCATTAACCTCCCAGTTCACAGTGAGGAGTGTAAGGTTCAGCGAGATCAGCAACCTGCTCATGCAATAAGTGAAAGAGCTGAGAGTCAACGTCCTGCACCTGCAATTTAGTCACGTGACAAAGAGTGCTACCGGGACGAATATTAGTGAGAAGTGGTCTAGTTTGAAGCTTAGGGTGAGTTTTATAGTTTGGATTGTTATTCAACCACAGGTTCAAACTTAAAATTAAAAATTTAATTTCATGTTTCAAAAAACTACATCATGCAAAACAATTTTAAATTAAGGTAATTGAATATGGGTTTTGGAGCAAGTAAGACAGAAGAAGGGCCTTCTCTAATAAGCCACTGTTCATATTTCAAAAACTCTGCTCCTGGGAAAGACATAAAGTTTCACTCTCTGTGTTCAATTTCCTGCTGACCCTTGTTGAATTGCAGCCAGATAATAGCACAGCCGAGTGAAATGTGAAGAAGCTAGAACCAAGTGATCTTACAGTGATGACAAGAAGTCCAGCTTTTTGGTCTGCACAGTAACTAGAAGAAACCAAATTTGGAGAAAACATACGAGCATAAGTAGACAGCATGCTATAAATATCTGGAAGGCAAATATCTGGAAAGCTATTCCCTTTAAACTGTACCCTCGGGCTCAGTTCTCAAATCAGGAAAGAGTGCAAAATGTGGAGGCCAGAGCAGAGTTCCCCAAGTCACCCCTCCCAAGTTTGTGAGGGTTCCTTGAGGCCAATTTTACTACTTGCAGTCAATTAGTAAAGACTCAGAGGGAAGCTTTAGGTAGCAGACATGAAGCAGATTTATCTGCCAGAAACAAGCTTCAAGAGAGAGTGGTAGGAAACATCTCATAGCACCAGATGGACTTCATCACTTTGGGGCCTGAGGTTGTCTGTACGGACCTAGTTTTCTATTCTGTACTATTTTATTCATTAAATCCATTCTTATCAGGTGCCTACTATGTGCCAGATCCCAGCCCTCAAAGCACTGGTGTGTTCTGGTAGGAAAAGACAAACTACACTGGGCAATTTCAGATTCTTGTAAAAGCTTATTAAGAAAATAAGGAGCAATATGGCATAATGTAATGTTTAATTGGTCTTACTTTTTTATATGTCTGCTTTGGCTAACAGACTGAGCTCCTGTGAGTAATACTTTTGTTTTTAATTCATCTTTACATGTTTAATATCTAGCATGGTTTTAGATACTCATCAATGTTCATTTAATCAATGAGTGGATGAATGAACATATCAACCAGCTATCAGTGAAGAACCCTGAAGGATGTTAGAAGAGCAGAAATGAGCAACTCAAAAGAAGGCCTATTTTCTCCATTGAAACTGAAGCCAAACACTATCATTATGAAACATTTGGTGTTGCCATAATGAGGGGCAGACTGGTACACTGTGACACATTTCCCACCAGTCACCACTTCCCCTGAACATGGTAAGGGAAACCAGGTCACAACTGGCTGTTTTTCAGGAAGGATTAAAGATAATTTAAAAGGAATATGGATTGGGGGCTTCAGGACTTCAGGGATTTGGATTTGTTTTTGGGTTTAGAAGGCAAGTTTGCTATCAAAGTACTGAGGCTAATCCTCTTACTGAAGGGAAAACGGTCACATTTTCAAAGTGCATCTTGGTTTTTACCATTGAATTTTCTAAACTGGCTCAACCTAGAGTTGAAGCAGTACTTTCACAATATAACCCTACTCCTTTGTTGCAATGCTACTTTATGCAGGATATATATGAAAAACAAGTTTTTAAAAGAAAACTATATAATCTGCAAACTTCAGCTCAGCCTTGACTAACAAATTTCAATTTAGTAAGGCTTAACAAATGAGATCTTGGACACCTGGAAATATACAACTATGATGGCAAATAAGTAGATGGAAATGCCTAGACAGGGTTTAAAATGCCTTGTTCCAAATGTATGGTGTTTGTTTTCAAATAGCATTTATTTCCCCTTCCATCTATTTTATTATTTTGGTTAACTTTTTACATGTGATAAGATAAATATATTCTTTGATTTGAAATGGAACTGAGTATTTAAAGGCATAAAAATCATCATACAAGACCAAACCAATCAATGTCCTATATACTGTATGTTTTTGCAGGCTGTCTCCCTTAAACTTTATCCCCCAATATCCTTTTAGCTTCTCTCCTGTAGTTTGTAGTATGAGTTTCTGATAAAGTATATGAATATCTGCAGATATTGTATAGTGAGGGCATAAGTTGTATAATGAGATAGTAAGGATTTCAGATGATGTGTACGGACATTCCACATGTTCTAGAGACATAAGTAAGCTTTCATCAAATGGTACATATATCTGTGAGAGAGCCATAACTTTAAACTCCTCTTGTGATCTGGTCTTTTCATGAATAATTGTCCCATTATCAAGCATTAGCAATCATTGTGTGCATTCTCTCTGCTTTCCTAGCTCAATGGAGTATTCTATCAGTTTCTCACGGAGGTTCAAACTTAAAAATTTAATTTCATGTTTCAAAAAACTACATCATGCAAAACAATTTTAAATTAAGGTAATTGAATGTGGGTTTTGGAGCAAGTAAGACAGAAGAAGGGCCTTCTCTAATAAGCCACTGTTCATATTTCAAAACTCTGCTCCTGGGAAAGACATAAAGTTTCACTCTCTGTGTTCAATTTCCTGCTGACCCTTGTTGAATTGCAGCCAGATAATAGTACAGCCGAGTGAAATGTGAAGAAGCTAGAACCAAGTGATCTTACAGTGATGACAAGAAATCCAGCTTTTTGGTCTGCACAGTAACTAGAAGAAAACAAATTTGGAGAAAACATACGAGTGTAAGTAGGCAGCATGCTATAAATATCTGGAAGGCAAATATTATTTATCTAAATGAAACACATTGTGGATTTGGCAGCCAGCAACTTTCATGATGAAATTAACAGGAAGGAGAGGAGAACTCAAGGTAGTGGGAATCAGGAGAACTGGGCTTGATCTTACTTCTGCCACTTGCAGCTATAACCTTACTGGTAAAATACTGATAGATACCTAACCTTTTTGGGGGGCTGGTGTAAGTAGGATTAGACAGCCTGTGTATAACCAACCAGCACAATGCTAGGATCAGGGCACATGCAAAGTCAACAGGATTCTTTTGTCCCTCTTTTGTGCTTGGACATATCTCCAGATTTCTCTAGGGCTCAGTTTCCACATTTATGGTCTTAAGGGTATTCTGTGTTTCTCCATGATTCTAAAAGGAGGGTCAGATGTGATCTCATTATGCTACAATTTTGTTTAAAAAAAAAAAAAAAAAGACAGTGATGAACATTATGAGCCCAGAGAGGAGAAAAGAGCAGGATTTTTCCTTAAGGAGAGCAGAGTTCTAAATGACATAAATATATAATAACAATGGGGAATTTACAGTATAGGCAACTTGATCAGCTCTTGCCCAGAGTTTAAAGGCTTTATTGTATTGTCCTTAGGCCCTATAGGAATATTTAATGTATTTGTCTATTTGTTACATTGTACAGATTCTTTTAGTTACTGTATTCACGGGTCAGCTTGGCTAAATTACGGTGTCCAGTCATTTGGCCAAACAAGCACTGGCCTGATTGTTACTGTGAAGATATTTCATTTATTTGAATCATTAGTCAGTTGATTGCATCTATGACTGATTACATCTAAAATCAATGAAGTAGATTGCCTTCAGCAATGGGAGAAGTCTTATCCAATCAGTTGAAGGCCTTAAAGGTGGAACTGATGATTTTAGCAATCAAAAAGAATCTCTATCACTACTTTAGTCAGCCAGCTTCTTCTGGAGAATTCATCAAAACCTTGTTGGAGTTCCCAGCTTGTGGCTGCCCTACGAAATTCAGACTTGCGCATCCCCAAATATGTACACATATATATACACACATCCCCATATATGTACACACACACACACACACACACACACACACACACATATATATATAGGTTCAAGTTCCCTGGACAACCCTCACTAATACAGTCACTAAAACTGCTTCTAACCAACAAGAAAGAGTGATTTCGTTAGGAAATAAGATTCTCTTAGTCTGTGATACTTTGATAGCAGGGCAGTCTTTGTCATCCACAGACTTATGTAATGTGGAAAGAGATATTTAGCTAATTCTATTGAAATAAAATAATTCAAATGGATTATGACTTTGAGGTAAGTAATGCTTCTTAGGAATATGTTTTTACTTTGTACTTGTTTTATTTTTTAAATACAGTGTGGAAGGAGAACAGGGAACCGATATTTTTTGAATGCCTATTATGTGTTAGAGACTGCTAATTTTTTCCTAGATAAATCATAACATCAAAAATAACCATTTGTGTATCAAGTATTGTGCCAGGTGTTTTGCATACAATATGGCATTTAATCCCCATGTACATATGAAGAAACTGAGGCACAGAGAAGGAAACTTGCTGAAAATCCTCAGAACTCATACAACAGACACCAAAGCCATTGCATATCACTACGATACTATGTCATCCGGGTCACTTATTACAACTTCCAACACAATTCTATTTGTTTCCACTGAATGGTTTAGGAATATGGTGAGACTAGATCAATTACATGTCTTGTAAATCTTTAGTAGAAATTCCGCCCCAGGGTCCTGGGCAGATACAACTTCCTTGAACATCTGCTGAATAATTTACAACTGGTCCCACCCACAGCTGGATAAGCTTATAGAGTGTCTCAGAATCTCTAGCATCTTTTCCAAAGGGCAGTTGCAACTTTTCTACTCATTTTTCTCACTCTTATCTCTCCAATAGTGTTTCTCCAGATTGTTATAGGACTCTTACTTGGATTCTCCCATAAATGGTGTTATTGCTTCAGTTTTCTCACTAGTAACTACCTTCTATGTAAGCTGCACTTGATGCTTTAGCCCTGATGAGAAGTGTGTGGACTGGCCCTCACCTGATCCCCCAGCAAGAACTCCAACCCCTCCAATGCCAATATGTACCTCTAAATCCATTTACCAGGTTGCAGCCTGCAGCCTGTCCAGGCTACCTTTTTTTCTGTCTTCTCGTTGACACCTTTCTCCCTTGTCTGAGCCCCACTGATGAATCTGCATAATCTCCATGTCTGGGCACCCTCTCGCCCATCCCCATCCCGACTCCTGAGTCATCCTTTCATAACTACGGATTAGATTTGGGAATATCTGCTTTTTAAAATGTTGGGATAATCGTCACAATGTACATTTTATAGATTTGTTAGGGGGTGAATGTGACCATGCATATGTAAGGGAATTGTGGAGGGATATATAAATGTAAGACACCTTCATTATTCGTTAAGAGAGTTACACATTTTCCAGCAAAGGGAGTGCATCGTTTTTGCTTTTACTTTTATTCTGGGAATAGCACTTTATTTTACTGCATGCCCCTCAATGAACAGGAGAGCTCTAGCTTCAGCAGTGTGTTCCATAGGGGAAACGTTAAGTCCCTCTTTTATTCTTGCAAACTAGTAAATTCCAGATTTAGCCGTAAAGAAGCAAGCATCTCTGTTTCTTAGCGGGGGTTTCCAGCTTCTCCAGAATCCTGTGCCGACCATGTCTGTCTGAATCTCATTCCCATTAGTTTCTCATGCGGACAGGCATTCTGTCTTACTTTTTTGTCCGGCTTCATGCCTCTGTGTCCCTCCAGAATTTGTGCTTTGGTCCCAGTACTGCTTCTCATTTCCCACACCTGGACTTTGTGACCCCTTTCTCATTACTAAGACGTTTGTGCTTCCTCCTCGGCATCTGCTTTAAACTCCACTTCCACGGGGAGCCGTTTCTGATGACTCCAACCATTACTGATAAACAACCCAATAGCATTATTTATTATTCTGTCCTTGACTCTAATTGTCTATTACATAATTAAGTACCATATACACACTGAATCATCAAACTTAACTGTTATTTCCTAGGGAAAATTAAGATGTAAAAATGCTCTTGATAGATTTAATGGTGTATGAAAAAAAGTAACTTATAGAAATATAGAAAATATATATAGTAGATCCCATGCAAAAATGGGCAAGAAAAGATAATGGAAAGATAGTATGTTACGATATTGCTTATTCTCAACTGAATAAAAAGCACATATTTAGAAAGAAAGAATACAAGGGGATATTGTGTGATTTAAAAAATATTTTTTATTATCTTTCACATTTTTATTACTGATTAGGAATTGCTTTAATATTCAGGCAGAAAAAAATGTTTAAAAATTTAAGTCATGCACATCAACATTGCTGTCTAAATTTCAAAAACAGGAAAAGAAATTTCTGCTCTCAGATGTTGCCAATAAAATTCTCGTTTCAAGGTTATGTAGGGAAAAAGATCAAAGATGTTGTCAGATGTGGATTCACATACTGCTTCCATTATTACAACCATGTGACTTGAGGCAAGTCATGTATTTGAGTTCCAGTTTCCTTAACTTTGTGTGAAGCCTCCTCTTTGAATTGCCCTTTGATGCATAATTCTTCCTTTCTCCACGCAAGGGTTGTTGGAGTTCCTGGTCAATGCTTGGTGACCTAGCCAAGTGCATCTCAAATTTTAATGGACACACCATTCCCCTGGGGCTCTTGTTAAAATGCAGACTGATTCATTCTAAGATACTACACTGAATCTAGGATTCAAAACCCTAGAACATCTCAAGTGACTCCTATTTCCCATGATCTGCTGTATCTCAAAATATTCTCTTTGTTCCAAATTCACTAGTTTTTACTTATTAAGCAAAACTCTGGTTCCCTGATAAAACAGGTTTCATGCAGTCATAAGGAAAATGACAGTCAAAATTGCTGTCAACACTTTTGGTTTTCTATGCTACTCTTCTCTCAATCCCACCAAGTACTGATTGTATATAAATTTAGATGAAGGGCACATCTAAGACCTATTTCTAGATAATACAACTGACATGCAATAATAACTCTCATAATTACATTATTATTAAAATTAACAATTTTAATTGTTAAGGAAATGTAATAATGGAAAATGAACAGAGGATCCCAAGGAAGAAAATATTTGAATAAAGCATTAAAAGCAAAATTTTCCTTTCAAAGACAAATAATACCCACCATTTATTAAGCACTTGCCATGTGCCAGACTTTTCATAACATGAGTAATGAAATAGGCTAGAAATGAGTGATTGATTATTTGAGTAATTTGATTAACTGGAAATGCTACTGCCTTTATTTTGTGATCTATGACATTAGCTGGAGTTTTTTCAAAGACTGTGAAATGGAAGACATTTAAATAGAATGGGAAATTTTAATTTGATATGTTTGACAAGATGTTTGATGGGGCTGTCACAATGACAGCAAATTTTCAATGTTTATTGGGATTACCTGTGCTGATTGAAATTCCAAATGCAGTCAGAAAAGTATTCTTTCACACCAACCTATTTTGTGTGTGATGTAAATGTAAAGGGTAATATTTCATGTGGTTATAATGATGTCTAGAAGGAAAACACTACTGTTCAGTTTGTGCCAAGGAATGGGGAGAACCATGAATAGAATATCGCTGTGCATATTTCAAAAAATCCAAAGTGGGCTCAATACAGCAAAGCATCAAAGCCATGGACACCAATTAAGAGAAGGGCTGAACCATCAGAAACTTTTGAGACCTTACCATTTTGCTGAAATGTATTATAAAACATGGATCCTTATTCTCTGCCTAATTTTTGTCCTGGCTGTGAAGATGTTAGTTCTCTATGCTTTGACATTTCTGTTTTGGGTTTCAAACTCAGAGTGGTAAAAAGAACAGGAAAAGGTAGGAAAGATTTTTAAATAAAGCCAGACAATATTCTGTTTGAAAAAGGAGAAATCTTTGAGGGACAGAGTTATTGGCTAATTAATTAAAGATAAATTTTTAATTTTCTGACTGAAATCTGCTTTAATGTGAGGTCTAATGCATGCTGCCACTGTAAGAACTTGAGACTTAGAGACAAAACATAAAAGTTACAATCTTAAGACTTGTCACTTTTTCTGAGAAAGTATCTACTGGGCACTTATTAATAATATATTTAAAATATTAAAAACAGAACACTCCAATCATTTAAAAATAGATAATCTAGTCACTGACAAACAGTATAGCACTTATTGTCTCTATCATCATATTAAAATAATTTTAGCTCCTCATGGCATCTCTCTTTCTGGGTCTTTTATTGCTAACACATTAATTTCCCTTTTCATGATTTTTTTGTCTTATTTTCTTAACAAGACTCTGAGCCTAAGGCTGAGGACTATGCCATGAACTTCTTGGACTCCTCTGCAGTACCTACCATACAATGATCTGCCTTGATAGTCTTATGGATAGCAAGCCTACAATAATGATTATAATAAAATGATAGCCATCACTTTATTGAGCACCTTCTACATGTAATTGATACTTCTTACAATAACTCAGAAAGGAGTCATCATTATTCCTTTTTGACTCATGTGAAAACTAAGGTTTTGAAAGGTTAATGACGAGTCTTGTGTTACATAAAGAGTAAACAGAAGTTCTTTCAGTTTCCAAACATAGACATTTTTATCACCAGTGCTGGAGGAAAGCCCATCTACAAAAACAGTATTTGAGAAAAGTCACACATTACTGGCCATGTTGTCCTTAGTCTGTTGTTTTGCCAACTGTAGTGAATTAAAATAAAGTAAGTTTCAACAAACGGTGTTGGGAGAACTGTATATCTGTATGCAAAAGAATCTCACACCACATACAATAATGAACTCAAAATGGATCAAAGACCTTAATATAGGAACCAGGATGATAAAACTGTGAACCTATAAAAGGGCTTTATCATGAAAGTGAGAAGACAACCTACTCAAGGAGAGAAAATTGGAAACCACAAATTTGATAATAATTTAATATCCAGAATATATAAAGAAATCATATAACTCAACAATAAAAAGACAAACAACCCAATTTAAAAATGGGCAAAAGACATGAATAGACATTTCTCCAAAGAGGATATGCAAATAGCCAGAGAGCATATGAAAAGATGCTATTATGGAAATGCAAATCAAAACCACAGTCAGATACCGTTTCACACCCTCTAGAATAACTACTAGTAAAAAAAAAAACAAACAGAAAACACGCATTGGAGAGGATGTGGAGACATATGAACGCTCATTCATTGCTTGTGCGAATGTAAAATGGTGCAGCCACTGAGGAAGAGTTAGGCAATTCCTCAGAAATTTAATTATAGAATTGCCATATGACCCTTTAGTCACACTTCTAGTATATTCCCCAGAGAACTGAAAGCAGAAACTTGAACAGATATTTGCACACCAATGTTCTATTCACAATTGCCAAAAGATGGAAGCCAGCCAAGTGTCTACCAACCAATGAAAGTATAAACAAAATGTGGTATATTAATATTCCACATACAATGGAATATTATTCAGCCATAAAAAGGAATGAAGTGCCAAGACATGTGGCAACATGGGTGAACCTTGAAAACCATCACATTGAGTGAAGTAAGCCAGTCGCAAAAGGACAAATATTGTATGACCTCACCAATATGAAATATTCAGAATAAGCAAACTCATACAGTCAGAATCTGGAGTATAGGTTAGCAGGGCTGGCTTGGGGTTAGGGAATGGGGAGTTAATGCTGGAGTTGTACAGAGTTTCTATTTGGGTTGATTGTAAAGTTTTGGTAATAGATGGTGGTGATGGTAACACAACATTGTGCACGTAATTAACAGCACTGAATTATATATGTGAATGTGGTTAAAAGGTGAAATTTTAGGGTATATATTTGCGACTAGAATTAAAAGAACAGCATAGGACTGTACTGCAAACAGTGAGCTCTGTTGTAAATGATGGACTATAGTTAATAGTACAATTATAGTTAAAAGTACAATTATAGTACAATTATAAAAATGTTCTTTCATGAATTGTAACAAATATGCTACACTCAATCAGGGGGAGAAAAATGTATTTCTGCCTTTCTTGGGGACAAGAATTTAATAAAACACAAAAAAGGCAGCAGATATTGGAAGAGTTACAAATACTGCGTTCCTTTAATGCTCAATTTAAAATGAGGCACAAAGCAAGAGTACAAGTATAATGTATCTAAGAGAATTCATTATCAGATTTGTATTGAAGTATTAGAAAAAAGGTATGCTTCCATTGAATTATTTAACGAGGCTTTCCTTAGGTATAGCCAAGAGATGCACACATACAATGGTTGCATCAAAATGGAAATATGAACACATCTGCACACACCCCTGCACTTCCTTCTACCCCCCTGCAGCCAACTTAATGAACAAATCCTGATGCATACTGCTCAGAGGTGGTTTAACAGTTCCATATCAAAGATGCTGCTTTTCTATTAATTTAACTAAAAGATATTTATAAATTTATTAATTCACTAGCTGTAGTTTTTATCATACATTGTGACCTCAAGATATCTAAGCTTAGATGTTGTGAAATAAAGAATGAAACTTACCTATAATACAAACAGGTATTTTAACAAAAATCCACATAGAACTATGGTTATAATCTAAAATTGTCTTCTATATGTAGAGATAATAGCAAAGACCCCTTCCTTTTGCCCTTCCTTTTCTTCTTCTTCCACCATTTCAGTGACTAAAGTCCTACAGCAATACATCTAGCTCCAAGAGATGGATTAGCAAAGGTCACCCCCAGAAGAGAGTCCTTCCTATAAACTAACACAAGGACATGTATATAGTGATTATTTTACTACCTCTATTTTTAATGCACTTTGGACATTAGGACTTGACATTTAATACACAGCAAGAAATAAAGTGCCTATATAGAACAATGGTCAGACAGTCTGAACTTATCTAACAGCTCAGTAGCAAAGAACCCTTCCTAGAGGGATAATTTTTAATCCATTCCCAAATAATAAAAGCAATTTAAAAAGTCAGTCACATGCTTTAGTTTTTATTAATTAAAATTTACTTGTGTGTACACTTTACAACTGACCCCCATGCATCTCACAGCTCATCTCAACATACCCACTTATCCAAATACCAGAGGGGAGAGAGCTGCTTTAATATATTCTTTTGTTTAAAAGATTTTCTCTTCTCATTAGCTATAAAATCCTAAGGGCAAGGGCCCTGTGTGATTTATCCCTGAGAACCAGTTACCAGGCTGAGCTAACCAGCATATAATGATGTTTGTGCATAAAAGAATGAATGAATACAATTAAAACTTGCAATTTCATACAATGCTAAAAATAAATATTTGGTTGGCATGGCTATATTGCTATATCTATTTTACTTTCAAGCTATTTGGAGCTATTATGCAATCACAATATAATCATATTTCCAATGCAAAAGGACGGAATTATGATGGTGCAGTCTTTAGGTCTCCTATATATATAAGAAAATACTGCAACAGATGACCATAACTGCAATCTGATTTTAATTAATATGAAATAAATGGGGAGAAAATTTCCCCTTCCCATCTCAAGTTAATGACTTTTTGGATACAAGGCAAAAAGAATGCAAATAATTTCTTAGGATCACCAAAATTCAAATTAGATATCCAGGTAAATTTAGAAATGATAAATCAAAGGAAAGTCCCATAGGAAGAAGCTGTAACAAAAAGAGATCATATCAAGCAAGAATCATACATTTCTATGAATGCTTTGAAATAGAAAACTGTCTTACAAACTAAATGAAAATTACAAAGTGTAAAATTCTATAATCCTTTTTTAAAAATATGACATTAAGGCAAATATGGTGGCTCAACCAGCTAAGTGAACACCAATTAAGAATTAGAAGTGATCACAGCAGTCACAGATATTTGCTTTGGTCAATTACTCAGTTCAAAAATGCAAAATTTATCACAAGACATTCTAATTAGGCAAAGCTACTTGGTAAATTGAGCGGTTGGAGATCAGAAGCATGTATCCAATTAAGAAAAATATTATTGAATGATTTTCATTTACTGGCCTCTTCTGTTTTCTGTAATTTAGTTGACATTTAGTTCTTCATCGATTCATTCCTCAAGATTTGCTCAAATGGTATCTCTTTCAAAAATGGCTCAGGAGGTGCCTGATTAGAAAGATTCTTCTCTCCTAAGCTGCCATAGCACACATAAGGAGTTCTGTATTTTTCCCTCTGAATTGTAATTATTTCCATGCATTAGTTCCTCTGCCAGATTGGAGGCTCCTGAAGGAATAGAGCCCATATCTTATTCACATCTGTTCCTATGCAGGACACAGAACTTGGGCCTCACTTCTTTGAACACCAAAACAAAAATTTGTCATTTTTCTTTCACTTATTTTTCACACCCAAGTCCTCTTCTAAAATAGATGTTTGAAAGTCAGTTCACTGATTTTAAAGAGAATACATTTAAATTCTGGTAGATAAGAGAGATAAATGGCAAGTTCAATAATATAAAGGAAAATTCTTTTCTGTAATGGTATCTGTTGCTTCTTTCTTTTACTTGAATTTTGAGGTCCATTTGATTGCATGATCCACAGGGATCTCTTACTCAAAATGGTATTTAGGAGGGGCAAGATGGTGGCATAGAGATGTGTGGAGTTTAGTTAGTCCTCTGAAGCAAATAATAAACAACCAGGAACAACTAGTAAATAATCTAAAACAACTGCTGGGGGACAATTGTGATAGTCTACACATCACACACCAACCTAGATTGGGTGGAATGACTGAGATTGCAGCATAAAATCTGTAAGTAAAAACTGAGAACCTCCTCCCCCCATGACAGGCTGAGCTGCAAGACCTCACTGTAGGAGAAAGCAGCATTCCCAGAGCCAGCAAATACAGCTCAACCTAGCTCCAACTGCAGTTTTAATTAGCAAATGAGGACTGCTGAATACAAGCTACAAACATAGACAAACTGCTAACAGGCAGCAAAGTACCCTGAGGTCACTCCCAGCGGAGAGGAGGTGGGGCTGATGGAGATGAAAAAATTAATTTAAAAAAGAAAAAAAATATGGAGACTTTTAGAGACAGAACTTAGGGAACCAGAGGGCACCTGCACCCTGGAAAAGGAGCCCAGGAGACCCTTTATCTCTCTCTCAACCTGGGTGACTCAGTGGAGAGGGCCTCAGCCACTGTGAATTTGCAGTGCTCTGAACCAGACAGGGGTGGAGTTGGCAGAGTCAGAGAGACAAAGGAGCTATTCAAATCAGAAGATAACTCCCTAGGGGGTGTATCTTCCCTAAGAAGAAGAAGGTGGGGCCCAACTTTAGTGCCAGCCTTCCCTTGTAGAATTCAGACCCCAGGGCCTGGGGGAAACAGTCAAATCAGAAACAACTTAACCTGAAAATTAAAGGGGCCACACCTCTTTACACCAGTGTGGAGCAACAAGCTGACCGTAGCCACTTGCTGGGCAGGTTAGGAAAAGCACAGCAGCTAGAGGCCTCACAGGAAAGTCTGTTAATCTTCTAAGACATACCCCCAGGGAAATCTGATACTGAATATTTCCCCCATCTGAGACCTGAGACTGTTCTGGTCTGGGAAAATCTGATTAGAGTAATCAAGAAAACCAGATGCCTAGACAACAGAAAACCACAATTCACACTAGGAAAAATGAAGATATGGCCCAGTCAAAGGAACAAACTTACACTTCAACTGAGATACAGGAATTGAAACAACTAATGCTAAATCAATTCAACAAGTTTAGGGAAGACATGGAAAAAGAGATGAAAGATATAAAGAAAACACCGGGTAAACATAAGGTAAAAATCAAAAGTTTGATAAATCAACTGGCAGAATCTATGGAAATGAAAGTCACAACAAAAGAGATGAAAAACACAGTGGAGACATACAGCAGCAGATTTCAAGAGGCAGAAGAAAACACTCAGGAACTGGAGAACAAGACACTTGAAATCCTACACACAAAAGAACAGATAGGGAAAAGAATGGAAAAATATGAGCATCATCTCAGAGAATTGAACGACAACATGAAATGCATGAATGTACATATTATGTGTGTCCCAGGAAGAGAAGAGAAGGGAAAAGGGGCAGAAGCAATAATAGAGGAAATAATCAATGAAAATTTCCCATTTCTTAAGAAAGACAAAAAATTACAGATCCAAGAATTGCAGCATACCCCAAACAGAATAGATCTGAATAGACCTATGGCAAGACTCTTAATAATCAGATTATCAAACGTCAAAGACAAAGAGAGAATCCTGAACACAGCAAGAGAAAAGTGATCCATCCCATACAAAGGAAGCTTGATAAGACTATGTGCATATTTCTCAGTAGAAACCACAGAGGCGAGAAGGAAGTGGGGTGATATATTTAAAATTCTGAAAGAGAAAAAATGCCAACCAAGAATCCTATACCTGTCAAAACTATCCTTCAAATATGATGGAGAGTTTAAAATATTCTCTGACAAACAGACATTGACAGACATTGAGAGAGTTTGTGAACAAGATACCTGCTCTACAGGAAACACTAAAGGAAGCACTACAGACAGATAGGAAAAGATAGGAGTGAGAGGTTTGGAACACAATTTTGGGTGATGATAGCACAACAATGTAAGTACACTGAACAAAGATGACTGTGAGTATGATTGAAAGAGGAAGGTTAGGAGCATGTGGCACACCAGAAGGAAAGAAGGAAAATAAAGACTGAGACTGTATAATTTAGTGAAACCTAGAGTGCTCAACAAATGTGATAAAATGTACAAATATGTTTTTACATTAGGGAGAACAAATGAATGTCAACCTTGCAAGGTGTCAAAAATGGGGTAGTATTGGGGAAAAAATACAATCAATGGAAACTAGAGACTATAGCTAACAGAAACATTGTATTAAGCACCCTCCAGTGTAACAAAGGCAATATACAAAAGCTAAATGCCTATAAAAGGGGGATATAAGGGAGGGGTATGGGACTCTTGGCACTGGTGATATCGTATGACTGTTTTATTGTACTTTATTTCAATTCTATCTTTCCTTTGGTGCTTTTTAGCTGCCATTTTTTTTCTTTTTTCTTTTTTTTTTTCTTTTATCTCTCTTCCTTCTTTGACTCTTCCTCCTTCTTTGTGGAAGAAATGGAGATGTCCTTATAGAGATAGTGGTGATGGTGGTGAATGCATAAATATGTGATTATACAGGAACCATCAATTGTTTACTTGGGATATAATGTATGGTTTGTGAACAAAACCATCATTAAGAAAATGAATTGATGAAGAAAACTTGAGGGCACTATATTGAGTGAAATAAGTCAGACACAAGAGGACAAATACTGTATGGTCTCACTGATATGAAACAATTATAATATATAAACTCATAGATATGAAATATAGGTTACCGGGATATAGCACAAGGCTAAAGAATGGGGTGCGGTCACTTATTATGAGCATAATGTTTAACTAGGTAGAACTTAAGTGTTTGGAAATTTATAGAGGTGAAGGTAGCATGTTACATTGAGAATAACTAACAGTGCTGAATGGTGTGTGACTGTGGTGGAAAAGGGAAGCTTAGAGTCATGTATGTCACCAGAAGGAAAGTTGGAGGTTAAAATATGAGAATGTATAAAACAGTGAATCTTGTGGTGGGCAATGTCTGTGATTAACTGTACAAATATTAGAAATATCTTCCATGAATTAGAACAAATGTAAGACACTATAACTAGAAGTTAATAATAGAGGGGTATATCAGGGAAAAATATACCTATTCAAACTATGTACTACAGTTAGTAGTATTTTAACATTATTTCAACAACAGTAACCAATGTACTATACCAATACTAGTCAGTAATGGAGGGAGGAGGGGTTAGGGGCATGCGAGGATTTGAGTTTTCTTTTTTGTTTTTGTTTTCTTTTCTGTAGTAATGAAAATGCTCTAAAAATTTGAAAAAAATTAATTGTGGTGATGGATGCACAGCTGTATATTGGTACCATGGGCAACTGATTGTGCACTTTGGATGATTGTAAGATACATGAACAATCCCAATAAAATTGAATTTAAAAAAACAGCATTTAAATTCTCCTTAATATCTTGTTATCATGTATTTGTCACCAGATGATGTATCTGAGAATCAGATTGTACAAAGATATGAAACTCATTGCTCTGAATCACATGTATAGATTTTATCCAATTATTATTTAATTCTTCTCTGATATTTTACACAAAATGGGAAATATTTGATTCTTCTCCTAATAGTAATAAAAATAAAGCAGTTATTCCCTTGAGTTTTGAAATCTTTTCTACCCTGAAAGACTTAATTTTAATTATAACCTTAAATACAATTTATTAAAAAAGTACTGAGCTCCTATTAACACTCAGATTATGGCATGTTGCCGAAGAAGCATGGAAAAATAAGACCAAATTAGCTCAAAAAAGCTTTAATTGTAAGGGGCTTGAAAAAGTTTCAAAACCACTATTTTGTAGCATGGAGTAAGATGAAAGACGAAAGTTTCAAGGAAAAAATATGTTTGGGCTGCAGGGAAGACTGTGGAAAAAAAAAATTGGTAGGGTGGGACACAGCATTTTAGATAGGCTATGTAAAATTGTTGACTTCAAAAGGTCTTGGATATTCCATGAAATATTTACAACTTCAGTGCATTTGAGTTTGGATACAGAAGGAAATATTGGTCAGATTCAGTTTCCTCACTATCTCATCTTGATTTTCTCCTATTTTTCTTACTTCCATGCTAGTTTACCAAATTGTCATCATGCCTCCTTTCCTTAATGATCCTTAAATTTTTGATACATATTCTGACTATTCTCCAAGTGTTTGATCATCAATCTTGCTTTACCTTTACTGATCATTAGAACCTCTTTCAGCTCAATCTTTAAATCTTCTTTTGTAGTATCCTTGGACTAAATGCCTTTAATCTAGAATCTGTACATGCAACCAAATATCAATGAAAGGGCTTTCCAAGAATGCCAATACCTACTGAAATTAGGGTTCATGACTCTTATCAAATGCTCAAAGAGAGTCTGTGGCCCACGAAAATTTAGAAATTCTAATGCTTCCTAGACCACTGAGGATATGTTAAGAAAAAAATATGTTGAAGTAGCAGCATTTAAAGATTTCTAGAGAAAATGAAGAAAAAAATGTCCTGAAAGTAATTGGTCTCCAAAATAGAGACAACAGAATCCTTCCTTTTGTAAGACATTCATTATTGAATAACTCTTTATCCCTTGGCAGAATGTCAGCCTAGAGTAAAAGTCTAAACTCTCAAGTTGTCCCCCATCGTATATCTCCTCTGTCTCTCTCAAACTTAATAGAGTCTTCAGTTGACTTGAATTAGAGTCAAATTCAGAGCTGTGGCCATTGCTGAGTTAACATTGCCCTGTTTGAGTTTCAAGGACAGTTTCAAGTCTTTACTGCTGGGGGAGTTTGGGCTCATCCTCTCTGTGTGTGTGTGTGTGTGTGTGTGTGTGTGTGAGAGAGAGAGAGAGAGAGAGAGAGAGAGAGAGAGAGAGAGAGAGGTGGGTGAGGGGAGACAAGGAGGGAGAAGGGGAGAGAGATCAGATCTCAAATTGTCTTTATATCAGACCTCTCAAACTTTAGGGGCCAGGCAGACAAACATCGCTAAGTACAAAGACCCAGTGAGATCTCTGATAAATTGGACAGGGCATCTAAAGGTGCCAGCTGCTTCTCCATTCCCACTGATCACACTGATAAGATGTGAGATTAATATTGCCAAATCACACATTTTTTATTAAATCTGAGAATCTGGATTTTCATATGAATTTTCCAAGGTTTATGCATTGACTACTAATTAAAAAACATTTAAGAAAGTACAGAACAAAAATAAAATATCCATTTGCTGATACAGAGCCTGAAGGCTTGAAATTTGCAAACTTCAGTCCATAGCTAAATCTCCACAATTTTCCCCCCACCATCTTTGTTTTGAGAAAATTTGGACTTCTTATTTTCTTCAGAACATACTTTGAAATTCCTGTTTTATGCCTTATTCATGGAAAATGCCCTTAACAAATGATCCCTTCTACCTTTTTCTCTACAAGCCCAGGTTATCTTCATTTATGATGAAGATTTTTCCTCCTAGAACCAAGAAATATATTCTCTACCATGTACAGGACAATGTCATGTATTTGCCATTGACATATTATTATGTTTTTTTAAAAAAAATTTCTATTATTTTAAAATGCTCATATGTCTGTGTCATCTTTCTTTGCTTATTTGCTCATTCATTCTCCCTGCAAATACCTATTCCATACTCTGTATTAGTGTATTTGGCACAGGAGATGGGACCAGAGAATGACTCTTTCTTTCCTTTCAGAGCTCCCAGTAGGTTTCCATTCCTTTTTGGTTAAAAGGGAGCTGAAACACTCTAAAGCCTTTTTGTATTGCCATAGCATCTAGAGATGCTTTATACATGGGGTATATCAGTTTATATTATGACAATCTATAACTGCATTTCATAATATGGATGCTATTGTTGTTACCATTAGGTATCTATGCTTGAAACTACTTAGAGACCAGCAAAAATTTCTGCACTATTTGTCCATGTTACCACCATTCCAGTTGAATGTTCTCAGTGATTCAAAAGCAACACATAACTCTGCCATGAAGTACCTTTTCAATCACTTTTGGCATTTATTTCAGAAAGCACTTGGAATACCTTTTCACGGTTCATCATTTATGAAGGAAGCCTTTGTGAGTCTAAACTGTAGCTGTAAAAATTATTTTTAAAAAACTCAACACAATACATTTAAACTTTATTTGATCACCTCAAAATCTTTCCCAAAGTGTGAATATGGACTTACATCCATTCTGCATGAAAAAGGATTAACCATTGTTTCTTGTAATCATACTCAGCGAGTATCGAACAATAGCATCTCCATTTGAAGGAGACTTTTGCTGCAAGGTTGAAATTAACTTTAAATTCTTTTCTAAATGGTGCAAAAATAATTCATAGCATAGTAGTTATTTTGGAGGTGAGAATTATCTGTTTTATTAGCTCTCTTAGGCTGTATTTCACAGAAAAATTCTCATGACTTACTGCTGTATTTCAATCCATAGTTTGGAAAGCATTGGATAAGAATTGTGAAGATAAAATTTGAAATATATGAAGACATTGGAAACTGAAGTTCTCATTATTGTAGCATGTTGGTTATCTGCATCTCATTCAATGGAATATTTTAAAAAGTGGCACACTGACTTTCAAACAAGGCAGAAAAATTTAAATAGTTTCAGGCAATCCATGCCATTTAAACTTATTGTGATATTTTACATTCACAGACATTGAAAAGACTACCTAAAGAATGAAAAAGAGATTAAAAAAGTAATCATAAAGACAGCCAGTGGTTGATAGGTATATATCTTAGAGCAGAATTCAATGAACTGGGTTAAAAAATAAAAACCTATCTAGATTGTCTGGATTTCCTTTCTCTGCCTAAATAGGCTTTAGCAAGAAGTATAGATGAAAGGTGCAAACTTTTAGTGGCCAAATGGAGACATACTTTGGGGTATTATGTGGTGAGTCCCAGGATTTGTGACCCAGAATAACAGAGGGAGAGGAGGCCAAATTGCACAAGAAGAAAAGTGTCATCAATCCTCACAGCCCCATCTGTCCATCTATTCTCCAAACGGTGGACGCAAGGGAAGATAATACTTGAATGGACAGGAATTAATTGGGCAATACAGCAGAGTCATTAAGAGCTCATATTCCAGAGTTGAACAAATATAAGTTCCTTACCTTGCTCTATCAGATATGGATTATGTCCATAAGCTTTTCTCTTACCCTTTCTAGGTTCCATTTTCTTCACCTGTAAAATAGGGGTAATTATGGTACCTCCTTAAAAGGAATTAGGATTCTCAAATAAAGGAATGTATGTGGAGGGCTGAGCCCAATGCTTGGCATTGATTAAGACTTTAATGGAGTCTAAACATAATGTTTTATCATGTTAATAAGTAAAATGTATGAGGGCAGTGGTAAATTGAATCATGTCTCCAGCAAAGACATAGTTAAGCCTTAAGTCCTGGTCCTGTGGGTGGGAACTCATGTATAAGTAAGATCTTCAAAGATCCCGCAGGGATGGGGCCAAACTGAATCAGGGTAAGCCTTAATCCAACATGACTGGAGTCTTTATAGGGAAAAGAAATCCCAACAGAGACACAGATGACTGAGCACGGGAAGTAGAAGCCACAGGAAGAAACCAAGGAGACAGATCGCCATGGGATGGCGGCAGAGCTTGGTTGCCAACAAGCCACCACCAGAATGCTATGGACATTGGAGAAAGCAGGACCTGCCAATACTCTGCCTCTGAAAATATGAGACAATAAATTTCTGTTGTTTAAGCCCACTGGTCTGTGGCATTTTGTTATTGCAGCCAAAGCAAACTAAAACAAGGGCTTTTACAGATTCTTTGATGAATTCAGTTTCCTGAACTTCCTTTTTTTCATGATGAATTATTTTCATAACACTGAGAATTAGAAGAAATATATCTTTGCAGCTCATGCAAAGACAACATTGTGTTGCATGAATGCTGATACTCAGGCAGCTCACAATGGTAGGGCCAAACTGACTTTTGTGATTTGTGTTGGAGCCAAGGGGCTAATAGTTGTTTGGTATTTTGACTATTATCTTGGAATACATTGATAGTTCATGGATGTATGTGACTGACTTAAGGAGAGATGACACAAGGTACTGATTTATTTTATTTTTTATCTATGTGGTGGATATGGAGTCTCACTGCCCAGATACCCTTTCAAAGAAGGACATTTTGCTCAGTGGCAGAGAGTGCATCAGACTGTCAGCTGCTTCAGAGTTTAAGTTAGCTGCACAGGGTTGTCTGGCCCAGAGACATGCCCTTTCTAGGGAAGCTCATATCCAGTGACTGATTGTGGGTGGGCTAAAAGCCCCAGATATTCCAGAATTCCCCTTGATGTTGGCAGATACATTGTGGGACTGCAACACAGACTTTCTCAGAGCAACTACTTCTCCCTCCCTCCTGCTTCCACAGGTGATGATTTCTGTTATGGGTTGAATTGTGTCCCCCCGAAAATACATGTTCAAGTCCGAAACCCCAGGCCCAGGAATGTGACCTTATTTGGAAATAGCCTCTTTGACGATGTGATTACTAAAAATAAGGCCAACCTGGATTAGTGTGAGCTGTAAGCCAATATGATTGGTGTCTTTATAATAGAAAAATTTGGATCCAGACAGAGACAGACACTGGGGAGAAGGCCACATGAAAAAGGAGGCAGCAGATATTGGAATGATGGCTGGCAAATGCCAGAAGCTAGAAGAGGCAACGGATTCACCCCCACAGGGGGAGCTGGATTATGAGCTTCCATCCTCCAGAACTGTGAGGCAATAAATTTTTGATGTTCTAAGTCACCCATTTTGTGATACTTTGTTACATCAGTCCTAGGAAACTAAGGCAATCTCTAATCCCTACATATCAAATTTCTGGGGAACTCAATCTTCTTGAGTTGTGTTAGCTATTCCAACTCTTCTTCAGGTATCTACTCTTTTCCTTCCTTCCTTGCCATGCAAAATTACTTGGCTTAAATGTGCTGTTGCCTGAAGATCCTCAGTATCCAGGATTCTCTTGGGCCAAGGGGTAGAAGTTGGAATGCCCTAGAAATTCTGTTCCAGGACCACTTGGGAAAGGACCTTGGACCATACAAAAGAAGATGAGGGAAGTGGGTGTCCTAAGTCTTGGCTAAAGGAACTTCAGTTTTGGGTGCTGATTACTGATCTGGGACTTGTGCTTTTAATGAAAGTGCATTTATGGGATAGATGAGAGGGGAAATTATAAACTATAAGATTGATCATAGATTCTATAGTACTGGAATATTGTAACTGCTAAAATATGCTTAAACTAGTAAAATTAATGATATTTATGAATCACTTATAGAAAACTCTTTTCATTTCATTCATTTATTCTTTTACTTATCCAGTACAGTTTAACTGAGAAATTGTACAGTGTCACACACTGGCTAGGCACTGGGACCGAGAGTTGTCTAAAACTTGGCCCTTGTCTTCAAAATCTCATCTATATGCTTTATTATCTTGCAATACAACATTAATATATTTTATTATTTACATTCCAGATCCATTTTGTGAGATCTAAGAAATTTTGCCTCCTAGGGACAAACTACGATTATGAAGATTTAATATTCATGTAATAGAAGATTAGAAAAATGTGGTTTCATTATTTTATAGTTATATCTGGGAAGTGCCATTTTCTTAGTGCTGTGTTCTGGCATTATAGCTACCTGCTTAAGATATTACACTAAAAAATGGAAACAATGGCTAAGACATTTGCAGAGGTTTTAGATTTACAACCACCCCAATAGTTTTACCTACAGAATTGAGCTGATAGATAACAGGTTTAGAACAATTAGGTGCATAATGTACATGAACTAAAAAACTGAAGATTGTTCAGTAGATGCTAGTTTGTGACTCACCTCAGAATCATTTGTCTGTACAAAATTAGGGAGATAAATTATTGCTTCCAATTTAGAGAAATTGTATGCCACCGACTGGATGTTAAGAAACAGCCCCAATAAGATACATGGATATTTAATTGCTCAGCTGGAGGATGTGTTCATTACAGAGAAAATTAACCTTGATCTGTTGGTTCTGTTTCTCTGGCAAAAACTGACTAATACAATATCCTGTCAGTCAAAAGAAAATAAATCCAAAAGATGATATAAGCATTTATAAAGACTGAGGAGCAGGAAAACCACAGAGGCTACATAGGTTATATCCATGGGAATCAAAAAATGAGGAAAATATCAATGAAGGAAAAAGTACATCCGGGATCTGGGTATGAGGGGGCGTTTGGGGAATTCAAGAGAAGAGATAGTGAAGAAAGGTTTTCCTAATTTTGTTTTGATTTGGTTTTCATTGAACAGTTGCTGGATGTGTAAGAAACAATGACAATGAAAGACATCTCTGAATCAAACTTTCATGATATATTGTTGTATTAAGAATATCCTCCTCCTTGTTTTCCTGCAAGAAAACACATATAATTTTGATTGCTCTCAATTTAAAACAAAAACAACTTTCTTGTTACCTTTTTCCCCTCTTTTTCCTTCTACACATGCAAAGACACACCTGTCTACATTTAGAAAGTACACATATAAGAATGTACAGAAGTCTACGATTAATTTTATGAGTGTCTAATCACTTATCCAGGCAGCAATTTTCAAATTCAACATTTCTCCCATTCTCACAAGTCCCTGCTTATCATGTCACAATAAACTTGAGTGGCTTCTCTCTATTCCTTTAATGACCCCACATACTTGATGTGGAAAGCAAATGTTTTTTCCAAATTCCCTCTATAGCAGCCAGCACCATCGATATGTACAACTTAGGCAACTTGCTTCTTCAAATCTCAGTGCCCAACTATTGGTGGCAGAAGGGGTAGAGGAGGAGTGAATACATTTTTCAATATAAAAAAAGGTGAGATGAGGACACTGAAATAGCTCTTCCTTTTCCATGTTGATGAGAAGGGCCAGACTTCTGAATGAGAGAAAAAATTGTATTAGATTGAATTACAATACAAGACATTGCAATTCTTTGTGACAAAGGCAACATGAACTGATCCTGACAAAATTCCAAGGATTAAAGAAAAGATTGTGCTAATATAATCTCCTAAAATTCTGATAGAGTATATTTTTCTTTTACTTGATCCTTGGACACTTAAAGGTCAAATCAGGCAAAATTTTTGCCATTATCATTACTATCAATGTTATATTGTGTATTATGATTACCAGAAGAGAAGAATTGTTAAAAAAAATTCAACTCAATTTCATATAGATGGAAATATCTAATGTCAATACTGTTCAGATTGATTCTGACACTAAATCTCAGGATTTTAAGAAAAAAGTTTTGATTCTAAGACACAAGATTTAGGGCTACTTAAAAGAGGACAAACAGTAAACAGTTCATGTATTATGAAAGATATATACAATATATTCCAAAATATACTATGTATTCCAAAAAATATAGTAGCTTATAGGAA
The DNA here is from genome assembly GCF_015220235.1 of Choloepus didactylus. NCBI lineage: Eukaryota > Metazoa > Chordata > Mammalia > Pilosa > Megalonychidae > Choloepus > Choloepus didactylus. Next base: position 21,535,756 of record NC_051309.1, read on the forward strand.
AGGAATTAGAAAAATCCTATTATTCATGTATGATCTTCTTAATCATTTAACTCTTGAGTCTAAAATAATAATAAATATTTTTAATCCTTTTACAAACTGAAAACCTGTCTGGGATATTATTGTCAAGGAAAAACATGTTTAAATCTCTACATATTTAAAGATTCATACTAACATCTCAATGTTAGAAAACTGTAATTGAAAAGAAGCTTGGAAATAATTAATTTTTAAGCAGTATAATTTTTCACTTTCCATTTCAAGGATTGTCACTAAAAGAGCAATTTTTTCTTCTCTTGCTCATACAACAATTTCACACTGACAGCCTCTCAACACGGGAATTTACTATCACATTACTGCTTCGCACAGTTCAATACAAACATTTCCAAGCTGAAATTAGTAGATACATTGACAAGAAATATAGCCTTTAGTTAATGATTTGTGCTTTTGCTTTGGAAAATGAAATGCTCTATACATATATTATACTGGCAAGTAGCTTCCAAACTTTCTGTTGAAGTGTTCAAAAGAAATACCTTATGATTACTGCTCAATAAAAATGGTGCCTGGCATTTTTACTCCCTCTATTCACTATCCCCTCCCCTGTCAACAAAAAAGAAAAAGAGGAATTGCTGCAATAATATATCATAGGAATTAACAGTAGTATCTGCATTGGAATCTGGGAGACCAGGTCTTAAGACATGGATTTTCCATTACTGGCTCTGGGGTTTGGGTTTACCTTCATTATGCTACAGTTCTCAGCTATAAAATGGAGTTGTTAGAGTATTCATCTCAGAAGGTGTTTAGGAAGATTGAATAAGACAATCTATGGAAATAGCCAAATGGAGAAGGCATCCAATAAGTGTGCAACACTTGTTAATTAACAGTGTTCTAATTGAACATTGAGCTAGGGAGTGAAAGATGAGGAAGTCACACATTCCTAGGACCCTCATACACTGTACCATGAAGTAAAAAGAAGGTGGCATATGAGAAAGCACTTTGAGAAGTAATAACTATTTGTCAATATATGCAATAGCCAATGCCTTGAGATGCTGGCTAAAATGTGGGCCAGCTCTGCTCTCCAGGATACTATCGGTTTAATTTAAAGACAATACTGCTAATATTTCATCTTAAACATGTTGAGCACCTGTCCATTCACTAATGAATTCTATCATGAATTCATTCACGTATCCAACAGTCATTTATAAAGGTCCGTTCTGTTCTGGGCACATACTGCCCAGCCTTTTTAGCTGCCCAATATTTTGTTTCTCAAGCAAATAGCCACACATTCTTCAACTTTGAAGTCAGCTTATTCCTTACTTCTTATTCAACTTTCTATGAAACAAAGTATACCACATTCTCCTCCTAATCATGTTCTATGATGCACTCTGAGCAGAACGGTTTGTGGGTAATTCACAAAGGTCTTAAGATTGAGCTTCCCTAAACCAACAAAGTACCAAACCTAGGAGAACAGGCCACCATGAAAATGAATATTCAGTTGAGCTTGGGCAGACAACCATTTGAGAATCTAGATGTTGGCAGATGATAATATTACGCTCTCCTACAATGCATTTAAAGATTTCATATGCATGACAGGACCCATCTACTGCTGGATTTGGCTCAATTTATAGTTCAAGATAACAGTGCTTCTAGTGTACTAAATTCTGAACAACTTAAAAGAAACTTATTTTAATTGTTTTATTTCACTATTAATCACTTATCTGAATGTACTGCTAAAAAAATATTCTTTCCAAGTTCTAGAAATCTACAGATTGCTACTCTATTAGCTTTCCAACTTGCTGACTGCACAACACCATGGGAGTTAAAACCACAATAAAATAGTATTTTACCAGGTGTTCCTACAATAAGAAAATAATTAGCTGAGGCAACTATATTATTGATTCTTATCATTGCCAAAATCTATGTAACTCAAGAATCTTAGTTTTTCAAAAAGCAAAAATAAAATGAGTTAAAACAGATTGCATAACGTTGTTTATTTTTAATGTGTGAATATAAATTAGATCTTGCTAGCATGATAGTAAAATAATAATGTGTTTTAAAATTGATGATTTTTAGGACTTCGATTTTCAAGGCACTCACTTATAAAATTCTCCCTAAGAATAAGGAAGAAAAATAGTATAGAAAGGTACTCTGAGAGTTAATAATTAATAATCTCTTCTATTTTTTACAGAATATAAGAGTTAGAAGAACACCATCCCTTGCTTCATTCTCTTTCTTGTGGATTGTTATAGGGTAAACTATCTTGATGGTGAATCTTCAGGACTCCATCTTATTGTGGGCACATCAGATGGTTCCAAAGTTCTTCCTTTTGCTGAGCAGAAACTTATTTACCTTGCTTCCATACATTACGTTTTAGTTTTCCTCTTGATGATAAATAGGACAGGTTTGTTTTCCTTCTCTCCATGGTCTCTTAATCACTGTAAGACAGATACCTAGTCCCAACCCTCTCAGTGGCCTAAGCACTTCCAGTTCCAGCAACTTTTCCTTACAGGACACGGGACTGCGTCATCACCCAGTGAATCAACTCTGATCATCAGGCTTCTCAATCTTTTTAAAAACATGTCCCATTTGCAAAGCATTATGAAACTTTATTTTTCTATAGTTTTTATTATGAAAAGAGAGGCTTCTCTTGTTGCTCAAATGTAAGCACTTTTATAGACTATTAAAATTATGTAAAATCATTAAACATTTAAAATGTATATTAAAATATAAAATTATGTTAAAATGTTTAAGATGTGATATTGTAGTTTACACACAAAGAATACCTCTTTGACTATTCCAGGATGCTCTCATCCCTGCCCCATCCTGTCACTATCCTTCTAGCAAATGATGTCAAGAGAGGGACCCTAGGAGCACAGAGCAGGAGTGGCAGCCACTTCCTGTTTTCTGTACTCAATTTCTCTCCATTTCCCCTTTCAGCCCTAACATCCAGGTCACGATCGTTTTTCACCTGGACAAGTCTTTTATATATGTGCTTCTGCGAAATCTCATCTCTAACTTTTTGTGCTTACACAATTGCCTTTTTGGAACCAAATATAGGATTTTACAATGATCAGCTTTATTTTGTTACTTTCAGTGTATCACCCCAACCTTTTGAAAGTGCTGAAGATTGCAATTTTGTTATTCATTAAATGCCATTTTGGATATATTTTTTTTAACATTTTATTTTGGAATAAATTCAAAGTTATAGGAACAGTTGCAAAAACCATACAAACCCCATACACAGAACTCCAGCATTCCCTGACCCCCCCCGATATCCCCCGATACCCCCCGATCCACAAACTTTAACATGTTGTCCCACTGCTATTTCTTTCCCTCCCTCCCTCCCTCTCTCCCTATCTATCATCCATCATCTCTTGCTCTGTCTTCTGAACAGACGAGAGCTGGCTGCACATATCCTTGAACAAACACTATAATTCTCATATACAATTCCCATGAACAAGAACATTCTTTTGTGCAATCCCATTAAATGCAGCTAAGAAGTGCAAGAGATTCAACAATGACACAAAGCTTACATTCTATATTTCCTTTTCCTTATGTCTCAACTATGTTCCTTTGAGCCTCCTGTTCTCCATCGTCCGATCCTATCCAGGGTCATCCTTGGCATTCAATTGTTGCCTATTTAGACAGTTTTTTTTTTTTTCCTCAACTGTGGAAACATATATACAGCCTAAATCTTCCCATTCCACCCCCTCCCTAGCATTCCATTAGTGATATTAATCACATTTAGAATGTTGTAATGCTATCACCTTCCCACCCTCCATTGCTAGAAATTTCCCTTCACCTCAACAGCAACCTTACACTCATTATTTCTTAACTTCCCATTGCCCCTTCCCCCATTTCTCTTTGATGCCACCTTAACTTCTATAGGACACATAGACTATGTTCTTATACTCCTCCATTCCTCCACCTTTATATAGTTCTTGTCAAAAATTACATATTTTACATTGAGTTCAAAACCACTGATTTGTCCTTAGAGTTTGTGTATTTTATATCATGTAGGAAGTAAGTAGTGGAGTTACAATTCAAAAAACTATTGACTTCTATTTGTATTCCATTGTGGTTGGAGTATATGCTTTGAATATATTCAATTTTCTTTTTTCTTCTTAAATTTATTGAGGCTTGTTTTATGTCCCAGCCTATGGTCCCTTCTGTAGAAAGATCCATGATCCCTAGAGAAAAATGAGTGTCCTGGTGATTTGGGATGTAAGGTTCTATATATGTCTGTTAAAATTCTCTATATCTCTTTCTACTTTCTTTGTTTCTCTGTCGGTAGGGCTCTCTTTAGTATCTGGAGTAGGGCAGGTCTTTTATTGGCAAACTCTCTCAGCATTTGTTTGTCTGTGAAAAATTTAAGCTCTCCCTCAAATTTGAAGGAGAGTTTTGCTGGATAAAGTATTCTTGGTTGGAAATTTTTCTCTCTCAGGATTTTAAATATGTCATGCCACTGCCTTCTCGCCTCCATGGTGGCCGCTGAGTAGTCACAACTTAGTCTTATGTCATTTCCTTTGTATGTGGTGAATTGCTTTTCTCTTGCTGCTTTCAGAACTTGCTCCTTCTCTTCAGTATTTGAGAGTCTGATCAGAATATGTCTTGGAGTGGGTTTATTTGGATTTATTCTATTTGGAGTTTGCTGGGCATTTATGCTTTGTGTATTTATATTGTGTAGAAGGTTGGGGAACTTTTCCCCAACAATTTCTTTGAATACTCTTTCTAGACCTTTACCCTTCTCTTCCCCTTCTGGGACACCAATGAGTCTTAAGTTTGGATGTTTTACTTTATCTATCGTATCCCTGAGATCCATTTCAATTTTTTCGATTTTTTTCTCCATTCTTTCTTTTATTTTTCATTTTCTGTTCTGTGGACTTCTAGGACTTTGAGTCTTTGTTCAACTTCCTCTAATCTTGTATTGTGAATATCCAAAATCTTTTTAATTTGGCCAACAGTTTCTTTTATTTCCATAAGATCTTCTATTTTTTTTATTTATTCTTGCAATGTCTTCTTTATGCTCTTCTAGGGTCTTCTTTATGTTGCTTATATCCTGGGCCATGCTCTTCTTGATGTCCTTTAAATCCTTTGCCATGTTTTCATTCCTCAATTGTAGTTCTTTGATTAATTGAGCCAAGAACTGTGTGTCTTCTGATATTTTGATATGGGTGTTTGGACTTGGGTTCTCCATATCATCTGGTTTTATCATATGCATTGAGATTTTCTGCTGTTTTTGGCCTCTTGGCATTTGCTTTGCTTGATAGGGTTCTTTCAAGTTGTTAAAAAAAAAAAATGCCAATCTAATTTTTCAGAAACACAGGTTGGTGGCGTACACTTTCTCTAGCTAACCAGCAGGTGGCATCTGTGAGTCACCTATACCCCTCAAGTCAGCTCTCCCCAACCTTGTCCCCGCGGTGTGTGGGGAAATTATTCTTGTGGGGGTTCAGTTAGTGAACTCAGTTTGAGTGTGTTGCTAGAGTCATGCACCCTGAATGTGGGGTGTGTGTGTCTGGGTGGCCAGGGAGGCAGGGCAGTTTTAATATTCAATCCCCCCAGGTGTTCCTGGAGATTCAAGGCCATCACAAGAGTCTAAACCTTCATTTCAGATCCGTCCCAGACCCTCTCTCTCACTGACCCACAAACCACCGGACTTGGCGCAGCGTCCCTGGGTTTTCTGAGTGGGCCTTCTTTCTCAGCTGTGATCTTCCAGGACCTCTGCTGAGGGAGGGCTGTGCTACACCACAACTGTGCGCCGTCCCTCAAGGGAAGCCCCAGGCCGCCCTGCCGTGCTGGGGCGCTCTCAGCCTGATGCAAAAATGGTTGAACGGGGCATCTCCACAACCCCCTCTCTTCGCACAGTTCCTCCTTCCCAGCTCTGGGACAACTGGTGGGGCTCTGGGCTGTGGGCACAGCTCCGGGCAGGAGTTTATCCAGCCCTCCGGGGATCCAGCTACAAGCCATGGGGCTTCTCCCTCCCTCTGGCTCTCCCCTGCACTCTCCTGGTCCCGAGGGTGTCTGCTGCGAGGTACCCTCCATGGCCGACACCGAGAGGCTGGCTCAGCTCGTTCCTGCCGTGTTTTGCTGCGCGGTTTCCACCATCAGCAACTGCGGCCGCTCCTGGGTTTTTCCCTTTTTTTTTTTTTTTTTAAAGAACCAGTTTGTCTCCAGCCACCAACCCCTGGCTTCCCCACACCGCAGCATGACTGCGGGTCTTCTAGCCGGCTTACTCACTCGTTTTGGAATGCAGACTCCTGGTTACACCAAGTATACGGCCCCTGTGGTGCTAGGAGGCCTCAACCAATTGGCTCATTGCTGAAACTGGTACTCTGGATCTCCTTCTGTTTTTTTTCTAGTATTTTTCACAGAAATTTTTTTTGTCCTGTCTCACCTAGCCACCATCTTAGGTTCCCCTCCCATTTTGGATATTTTGAAACAATGCTTCAATGTAAAATCTGAGTGACTCAAGTGACTTCAATCTAGAAGCCTCTGGAGAATTCATGCCATTTTCTAGCAGTTTCTTTTCACTTGCCCCACCCCCCCAGCAGAAACCTGTGAACCCCTGGATCTGAATCTTTGAAACATATACCACATTGGCAGAAGGACCAGAAGTCCAGAGAAGAGGGAGAGGGGAAGATTGATGAAGTGATATGGACAACTCATTTGGTAAGGCAAGGGCAAGGCTTATGGGGAGAAGATAGTGGCAAACAGGAACATAGATATAGAGCAATTACTTTTTTAACTTTAATTTTGAAATTTTCATTGATTCACAGGAAGCTACAAAGATACTACATGGAGGTCATGTGTGTCCTTCACCAATTTCCCCCCAATGGTTGTATCTTATACAGAATCCAATATCAAAACCAGGAAGTTGACATTAGTACAATGAGTGTGTACACTTCTATGTCATTTTAGCACACGTGTAGATTTGTGTAACCACCACTGCAATCAAGATATGAACTATTCAATTTCCAGAAAGAGCTCTCTTGTGCTACTCCTGTATAGTCACACCCACCCCACCTCTAACCCTTGACAACCACTAACTGGGTTTCCATCTCTATAATTTTATCTTTCTGAGAATGTTATATAAATGGAATCATACATTATGTTACCTTTTGAGACTTTTTTTTTTCCAACTCAGCATAATGTCCTTGATATCCATCTTAGTCATTGCATGTATCAATAATTGGCTCTTTTTTTTATTGCCGAGTGTTATTTCATGGTATGGGTGCACCACATTTTCTTTAACCCTTTATCTATTGAGGAACATTTCAGTTGCTTCCATTTTGGGCTATCCTAAGTAAAGCTGCTATGAACAATCACATATAGCATTTTGTGTGGATATAAATTTTCATTTCTCTCGGATAAATGCCCAGGAGTGCAATTATTGGGTCAAATAGTAAGTGTATATTTAGTTTTTTAAGAAACTGCCAAACTACTTTTTAGAGTAGTTGTACCATTTTACATTATTTTTGTTACTTTTTTTTTTTTTTTCGTTTAGCTGTTCTAATAAGTAGTAGTGATATCTCATGATGGTCTTAAGTTGTATTTCCCTAATGGCTATTTATGTTGATCCTCTTTTCAGGTACTTATTTGTTACCCATATATTCTCTTTGGTGAAATGTGTCTTCATGTCTTTTGAAGATCGAAATTTCTAATTGAATTGTTAGGGTTCATTTTTCTTCTTGAGTTTTGAATTATTTGTATATTCAAGACATGAGTCCTTTGCCAGATATGCCAGATATGTAGCTTGGGATGAGCTTTTCTTTTCAGTCTCTTAATAATTTTTTTTTTAAATTTTGATAAAATCCCATTTACTGATTTTTTTTCTTTTATGGCTCATGTCTAAGAACTATTCAAGGGTCCTGAAGATTTTATCCTATGCCATCTTATACTATTCTTTGTTTTATGTTTTGCATTTAATCTATGCACTATATTGAGTTAGTTTTGTACAAGGTATGAGTTTTAGGTTGTGGTACATTTTTCATCTACTACTGTTTAATTGCTTCAGCATCTTTTGTTTAAAAGTCTGTCTCTGTCCACTTAATTGCTTTTCCACTTTTGTCAAAAATCAGTTGGGCAAGATGGTAATGGATCTATTTGTCCCATTGATCCATGTGTCTATTCCTCAGCCATTAACACAGTGCCTTGATTATGGCAGCTATATAATAACTCTTGAAGTTGGATAGAATGAGTCTACCTACTTGAGTCTTCTTTTCAAAAATGGATTTAGCTACTGTAGTTCCTTTGGTTTTCCATATAAATTTCAGAAATCTTGCCTATGTCTACAAATAACTTACTGAAATTTTAATAGGAATTGTGTTAAATCTGCATATCAAGTTGGGGAAAACTAATGTCTTTGCTATGTTGAGTCTCCCAATCCATGAACATAGTAGACCTCTCCATTATTTAGATCATCCTCATTTCTTTCATCAGCCTTCTTTAGGGTTCAATCAAGTAGGGCTGAATGTCCTGGCACCCCTATGTGGTTTCCACTGTTACACAGCTCTCTCCCCCAAGTAGGGTTGAAAATCTTGGTCCTCACTCAATGTTCTGTGAAACCAGCCAAGTGGGAGTGTTGCAGTGCCTCATTACAGCCTGGCAAGACTGGAAGCCTTGGTTTTCCACTCAACCTGTGCTGGTAGGGTTGGGGTGGGGCCACAGCATTTTCTGTGGTGTTTAGCTGTAATAGAGAGGATATTGTCTAAAAGCATCTTGCTTGGCCATCCTTATCCTCTTCTTTGGACTCTAGAGAGCATGCTTTCCTTGAGGCTATCTTTGTCCACATTCACTAATGTTTCCAGGTGTTTCCAGGTTGTTTCTTCACCGTGGCATTCCTCAGGTCCCAGTGCTCTTCCTTCTTCCCTCCACCTTTCTGAGTCTTACATTTGTTTTATATATATTGTCCAGGATTTTAGCTGTACTTAGCAGTGAGAAATAAGGAAATTATATCTATCCCATCTTCCTGGAAGCAGAAGATATAGAGCAAATGCTAATTTTCAGTGCATTGTTTCTGTTACCTATTTTTATTAGATCTTTACAAAAACTGGTGTTTACCCAACGGTACTTAAAGGAAAGAATGACAAAAGAGTGAAGTGCCTTATCCAATTGTACCTGGTCAGTTTGTATAAGAAGCTAATCTTTTTTACAAACTGTAGATTTTTAAAGATTAGGCTCTCTTCATATGTATATGTACATAATGGATCACTAAACAAACAAACAAACAAAAACTTCATATACTACCTGGCCTAAACTAGATCCAGGTGAATGTGAGGAAATGTGCAAAGGTTGGTTGCACTGTCTACTTTTCAGTATTTCGTGGAAGTATGCCAATCAAAGAGATTTTACTGAGTGCTGATAGAAGATTTAAGAATCCTGGTTTTTACAATGTCTGGTTGTTTGCCTTAGAGTGAGTCACTTAACTTTTCTGGATGTTATTTTCCAAATCTGTAGAACAGTGGTAAAAACACTTGCTCTGCTCATTTCTGAGGATTATTGTAAGGATTAAATAAGTTAGCATACATGCAAATATTTATAAACTCCTAAGCTATTTATAAATGTAAAACATTGTCACCTCGATAATTATTAAGTACCATATCAGATAGTTATGAGTGTTCTCCTTACCCGGCAAAATGTAAAGCAATAGAGCAAAAAATGTTTAAGGAGGGATATATCAGCACTCAAAAGTATAAGCAATACAAATTTAAATGAACCAATAAATTTAAAAGACTATTTGTAAAGCTGTGCTATTACATACACAAGGATGTTATAAAGAATTATATTTGATCACAAAAGATAAGGAAATCAGTTAAATTTTTCTTTCTCTAGAAATTTTTAAATTGGATATGTTATCCAATGTATTTTAGATAAATAACATGAACAAAGCGAAAAAAGAGTCAACTTTATTTACCATTTCACTCTGACACATGACATTTCGTCCTATCAGGCCAGTCTTCTGAATATAAACCTGTGCTTGTTGCCCCATCTTTCCTTTTCATTCCCTCCTACCCATCCTACAGGGTCCTATCCTCCCCCATGAACTTTCTCTGACAACTTCAGCCCACCCTACTCTCATCCTTTTCTGAAATCTTAATGCTCTTATATAGCCTGTTTGGAAAAATTAGACATTTAATTACATATTGCCTTGTATTGTTTTCTAATTGTGCCATGTATATCTTCTCTCCCCAGCAGGATTGTAACTTCTCATGAAAGGTCCACTTCTCATATTTTCTGTTTCTGCATGAGCAATTTAGAAAATATGGGCATATAATAGGTACTCACAGAATAATTGTTGATGGATTAGGTGATTTTGCTAGGATCATTATAGCTCTGTAACTCTACAACATTAAAGAAGTACAGAGAATAAGAAACCTGTGGTACAAGAGCAACAGGAAACCAATTAGCACCCTACTGCTTTCTCTGACTTCTGGCTCCTGGTTTCTTCTATTTTTAAGGCCTCCCTTAATATGGATTAAGACCCACCATGATTTAGTTGGTCACACCTTAACTAATAATGATATCAGCTGACCTTAAAATAAGGAGAAAATTCTGGATTATCTGAGTGGGTCCAATGTAATCACCAGGGTCCTTGTAAGTGAAAGAGAGAAGTAGGTGAGTCCGAATCAGAGAAGGAGATGTGGGATGAAAGCAGGAGTTAGAGTGATGTGATTGCTGGTTTTGAACATGGAAAGGACCATGAGCCAAGGAAAATGGGCAGCATCCAGAAACTTTTTTGAGAAGAGAAATTCCCCCTGAACCTCCAGAAAGTGACATACCCTGGCAATACCTTGATTTTAGCCCAGTGGGACCCACTTTGGACTTCTGAACTATAGAACTATAAAGTGAAAATTTACATTGTGAGCCACAAAGCTTGTGGTAACTTGTTACAGCTGCCAACAGAAACAATACACTCTGCAATTCACCCAGTGTGCCCTCCCTCTCCACCCTGAGTGGTAATTTATGGATGCGTAGACTCTGAGCCAGACAGCTGGAGATGTCTCCTTGCTCTACTTGCTAGCCCTGTGACCACAGGCAAGTTATTTAACATCTGGGGTACTGTTTCCTCATCTGGAAAATGGGAATTATCATAATGCTTTCCTCCAGGATTGTTTAATGGATTAAATCAGTTAATACATGTGAAAGCTTTTAGAACAGTGGGCACATTATAAACTTGATCAAAGTGTTGGTTATCATTTTCAGTATTTTATTTACTTCTATAAATTATTTCTTAAACCACTCCAAATGTCTTCTCTTCTACACACACAGAAAAAAAGACTTATCCCCTCCTCTTCTTTTCTGGACAATAAGATCTCTCTTCTCTAAATTCCCTAGAGTATTCTACATTTACCGTTTTCATTGCATTTGGCACTTTGAGTTCCACCTAACAACTTTCACACATGTTGAATCACCTCTTCTAAATAAAAGAAGAGAATTATTAATATGGTCTTTATTTGCTTATTTTGTTTTATTTTGTTTTACTTATATCAATCTTGATATTCCAATAGTGTCTGGGCCGGTGATTTACCTATTGCAGATGCTCAATAAATATCTTTGGGATTACCAATGATGTTTTCTGTTTGTGCCAATATCAAGAAATAAGTTAAATCATCTACTATCCTGCCAAGGAACGTTCCTAAAGAATTAACTTTCAAATTTATAGAAAATATTCTCTACAAGTATTTAGGTGGATTCAGACATTTCTACCTTTCAATCTAGATGCTAGATTCTAATTTAAGTCACATGTTACATCATAATTATTTTTATAATTAATTACTACCCCATGAAGTCTATTTTATACAATGTGCTCAGGAGGTTTTCTGTTTCAAGAGGCCTGACTCACTGTGTTGACTGAGCTTTCATACTGTACAAGGCCTTACTGGAGTTAGCTTTTCTGAACTTACAGAACCTTTCACAGAGGCTTTGGCATGTTGTTATAAAGCTGTCTTTAAGAAGGGTTTAGGATGACAGTGGTCATCTGAAATCAATGTTTTAAGTAGTAAAATTATTATTCTCATTGGTGGCAATATCTTCTTTTTTTAAACACATCTAGAGTTAATCTCAAAAGATCGATAATTCATGTGGGTTTATTATCTCCTTGGCATGGCATGAGAAATAAAAACCAAATTAAGGTCAAATGCTATTAATCTTGATTGTGGGTTGTGAAAATACTCTCCGAAGAGTTCTACACTTTTGTTTTTAAACTGTGGACAGAGAAGTTATTTATTGGGAAGGGAAGAAAATTAAATCTTCTAAATAATACATATTTACTGGCTTTATTAAGAAAGCCATTTCACATGGTTCAGCTCTGTAATTATTTTGAAATTTAAGCATAAGATTTGCAATTTAATTATGTGATAATAAAACAATTCCTTACTTACGCCACCTACATGTTATACTGAGGGAAATCCAGTTAATTCTATTGAACAGCTCACTGAATTTGGAGGGAGTAACTGGGGAATTTTTATAATGGGACACATACCAATGGTTCATACATTAAAATACTTAAGGCAATCTTTGACAAGAGCACACTTTTAAAATGAAGGAACCATGTCTTCAGCTTGCAAAACTTTTCAACGCTTTATGTCAAATGAAGAGATAAGTCTTGACTTCTGATGCCACTAATCTCACACTGAAATAGTAATTCCCTTTCAAAAATGCTGATCACTAATGATTTCACAGACAAGCATGCCACACCTTTAAAAGGATCCAGATCGATCCTGCTAATGCGGAAACAGATTTTCTTAGATCTGTTTAGCTTTTGGTGTGAGTGATTTTTTTTTTAATTTCTTTTTTGCTGTTAGAAAAAACTGTAATGATTTTTTTCATGCTGATTTTTAAGTGTTTAAAGGAAAACAACTGTGGATAGCTCATCAAGGCACATGGGTCTCCCCTAAGAGTTGGCAACCCTGTGTTTAGAATGCATTAGCCAGACACTTCCATTTCCACTGGAGGGTTTAATTAGTAGCACTTAAGCAAAAAAAGCTACTAGGAGCAAAACATGCTAGAGGATTTCTCTAAAGACTTTGATACACCCTTTGCCTCATATTCTAAAATGATACATCACTCAAAGGGCAATCCCATTAACAGATCATTTGAATTTTCCTGAGTTATGATAAACTCAAGACTCTAATATTCTGACCCAACAACCTGCTGTATTAAAGCAATATAGAGACATTTACTTTAAAGAGTAGTGTTGTTTCCTCTTCTCTTGGCTGTCACTGGGATTTATAGTGTCTGGGGCAAGAGTCAGAAGTAATAAAGTCTTACAGGAAAAAAAAAAACTGTTACATAAAGGCGTTATCAGAAATAATGAGCAATGGGTTAAGGTAGTATTACTAATTCAATTAGCACTGAAGAGGATGGCTCTGAAATCTGGTCTTCACAGAAGGAAAATGTGCTTATAATAAAAACAACTAATGTGTAGTGAACACCTTCAAGGGAAATGACCATATGCAGCTCCTTACTGTGTGCAAGAAAGATACGTGACCTCCAGAAAATGTGTCCACATCCTAATCCCTGAACCTGTGAACAGTGCCTTATCAGGAGAAAATGTCTTAGCAGAAGCTATTAAATTAAGGAATTTGAAGGGAAGAGCTTAGCTTGGATTATCAAGGTGGGCTCTACGTGCAATCACAGCTATCCTTACAGGAGAGATGGAGGTTAGACCTAGAGATGCAGAAGGAGATGGATACCCAAGAGAGGAGAGGCCAATGTGACCGAGGAAGCAGAGATTGGAGTGATGTGCCATGAGCCAAGGAACACCTGGAGCACCAGAAGCTGAAAGAGCCGTGGAGTGAATTGTCCCCATAGGGAGTGGAGATCATGGCCCCACTGACACCTTCAGAAATCTGGACTTCTGGCTTTCAAAACCATGAAAGAAATAATTCTGTTGTTTAAGTCACCAAGTTTGTGGTAATTTGTTATGGAAGCCACAGGAAACTAATACAACTCCCTCTTTTTAATTCTGAAATTGGTGGTGGCAGGGAAAATTCAATGTAAGAACTTTTGCTTACGTCTAGGTCTGTGAAATAATAGGGAAGATAGACAAACTCTAGGAAATATACGGGCATTTTATCTCCACATGAGCCTCTAAAGCTCCTGAGGATAGACTTTAACTTTTGCCACCTTCTTGTCTTCCTAGACAATATTCTGACTGCTGGAACATAGCCTGTGATTTATAGATACTCATTGCACAAATCAACCGGACTTTGCTGTGGCTCCAGCAGAAACAGAACATTTCAGGAAAGAATAAAAAAGTCGTTTATCCTGAAAGAGTATTAATTCTTGCCTGGATTCTCATTGACACATTAACACGTGCTCTGGCATGTACAGCAGCCTTAATTAGTCAGCCCTTGTGACTTGCAGAGAAGAAAAGGTAGGTGAGAAAATCGATGGTGACTGTTGATGGTTCTCAGGGTGCCCTGCCAATCATGACTTAGCAATCAGAGGTAAAATCATACAAACATTGTTTAATTTCTTAAAATAGATTGTCCCCATCAATCCTTAAAATGTGAGAGAAATATGATTGACAAAGCAATATATAAAGCTAAACAGCATTGAATAGAGTTAGCATTCCATTCCGCTATGCCAAGTGGAAAGTTAAGAGAAATCATAGAAGATGTAGGAATAGATTGGCTGCTCCTCAGGGTACGTTTCTTCACACCAGGTCTGATATCCAGCTGGGATACAACAGTTCTTTCCATACTGGGGCTTTGCAGTTGATATCCAATTCTCATGGTTGGTGCCTTGCAGGACCAGCTGCTAAATATTTTTAATATCACCCCAATTCATCCTCTTTTCCTGGAAGGATATCCCCTCCTCTCCATACCCAGGCTTGCTGTTCCATCTCCTGCAGCTGTTTAGATCTTTTTCTCTCACCATATATCTAAATTAGCCTCTTCTGAGATCCCCCTGTAATTGTCCCCTGTAATATATAGTTAGCACAAGCTTTCTTGAACACCAAGACAAACATACGACTCTACTAAAATGCACACATATGTAAGGAAAACAAACATACAAAAAGTCTTCTCTGTCAACTTTCTGCCACTCTACAGGATTGAACATAGATCTCATATTTTTGATGTAAAAAGGCCTTCACAATTTGAACTCGTCTACTTCTGCAACCTCCTCTACCTCTCCTTTTAATGGTGTCTTCTTTATAGCCCTAGACATTTCTTATCATTGTGAACAGAAGGCAATTTGCTAGTTTCATGGTGTGCACAAAGCTAATGTTCAGTCGGGACATGCTGGCCAGGGCAAACCATCAGACATCCATTCTCATTGGTCAGGGCATCTGCTCTATTTGATTGGCTGGTTTGGGGTCACCTAAAGGCAGAGCCTGGGACGAGGAATTGGATGCAAGTAGTTTAGTAAGGAGGGGATCCAGAAAGCAGGAGTGAGAAAACAGGGGATAAATGTAGGCTTGGAGGAAAGCTGGTATAATTGTATGAGCCTTGTCAAGGTTGCTACTGAGGCATCAGACGTGCAATTTTGCTAGGATCTCCAAGACACCTATGAAATACCTCCAGAATTATCAGAAAAGATGAAGAATTTATCCTCTGTCATTGGTTGAGTTCCTTGCACTTCTAGCCTGTACTTTTAGACTGACTGAGGGAACTCCTATGACATAGCCAGGGCTTGCAAGCTGAATCCAAAAGACAAGCAGTGAGCATTGAGGTAAAACCCTGGCAGCTCAAGGTGAGTCTGAGATCCTGTGGAATTATTCCTCACACCTGCTGCTGAAATCTGAGGGGTGCCGAGAAGGTGATGCAAGTACTGGAGGATTCTGTTACAGAAGTTGTGCAATAATCATTGGTAATTTTTAAAAAACATTACCCTTGCCTTTACAATGTTACTTTTTTTGTCCTGAAAATCTCTTCCCCTTCTGAAAAACTCACAACATCCTTGAAGACTAAATCAATGTCACCACCTGTGACAGATTGCTGGTTTGTCCCCAGGAGCCATCCTCCCCATCTTCCATGAAAGCAGAGTTTAGCAATTTGTGTGCCCTCCATTTCCTCTGTTGCAATGGACTGAAACACAGACATAGTGGGACAGATCCAGGTTCCAACAAAACTATAAAAATGTAAATCCCTAGATGACCTCATAGAACAGAGCAGCCTCCCATCCTCCCACCACCTACCCTTGGGTGTCTAACAATTCTGTCCTCTAAAGCCAAAGTTATTTTAGTCCTATTTACATGGCTAAACCCATATCCTGAGTAACATGTTTCTCCTATGAAATTGTTCCCTGTTCTCTATTTCCACTGCACTCCAGTGCCACCACCTGCCAGCTGGTACCGTAGTGATCTACTTAAGTGTCTGTCTCCACCACTGCACTGCAAGTTCCATAATGGCTGCAGCAGTGTCTTATTCAGCTATGAATCTTGAGTGCTTGGCAGATTAGATCTACAATAAATGCTGCTGAATTAAAAAAAAAAAGTAGCTGCTCAAATATTAACACTACAATAGAAACAATTATGAATATATGATAGATGATAATCATTCACTAAACTACAAGTATTAAAGTGTTTTTATTGTATAGATACTTTTACAGTAATAATTTTGTTTACATAATGGAAATCTTAAAAAAAGAACTCAGAATAGATTTTGTATATGTGGACCTCACTATCATTGGCTGTATTTCATTTTGAGAAATAATCAGATTTGAAATAAACAGTGTATTACAAGGTTAAGGCATTGCATGTGACATTTTTTCCTCAAATATGTTTCGTGAAAAATGTAGGTAAATGACTCTAATAGGAAAATATCACTATACTAAATTCTCAAAGATTATAGAGCCAAAATAGATTTTAATAGAATCAGTGCCAATTACATTTCACACTTCGATAGCAGGGGAAGTAAACGTGATTTTGACACATGAAATTGTGTTAGGAATAATTTCACGTAGAGGAAAACACCATTATCTTTAATATCCTTGGAGATTTTTTGCCCATCTAGCTTCCAATTTTCTAATTCCTGGCCATGGTTTAATGCAATGAGGGCCACCTCTGTTTCTCTGCCTTTGAAAATTGCCAATGTATCATTCTTCTGAAAATATATATGCATCTACCCCGGTATTCATTCATTCCTTCAATTGCTTGACATTTCACGAGCAACATCTATATGCCAGGCCCTATGTTAGGCTCTGCATAGTCAAAGGTGAATAACTCTCAGAGTTAAAATATGGAGGACACAAACACATTAATAAATAATTTCATTTAAAAAGGTAAGTGTTAATTAGAAAAGGAAAGTGATAGAGTCAACATATGTAAAAATATTGAGTACCATTTTATCTCACTCTTCATTTTTCAGAAAAGTACCCTGAGGCTTAAGAGAATAAAGTAATTCTCTTGAATATCTCACAGCTAATTAGTGGAAAGACTGGGGCTTAAATTTAGACCTCCCAATTTCCTGTAAGTAGGAATTCCCTTTACTGAGTGCTGTCAGGTACCATGCCAACCATTTTACATACAAGACCTCATTTCATCTTCATAACCATGAAAAAGAGCCATCACACTTGTTACCCCATTATGCAGATGAGAAATTGAGGTTCAGGTAGGCCCAATAACCTGCCCAAGTCATAAAGTTAATAAATGGTCAGGCCAGAATTCACAGGTTTGTCAACCCTAAAACCTATGCCCTGTCTACTAGTACAAGCTTCCTGTTTATTCTAGTTCACTTTCTCCCATGTCTCTGTGTAATAATTTAATTATAATAAGTAACTACCATTTGTTGAGCATTTACTATGTACTAGGCATTCCTTAAAGATACTTTCCATGTTGATTTTATCATCATAAAAACAATTAGCAGGTACTATTATTCCAGTAGTATACTGAGTGTTACTCTCCAAAGAAAGGACTAAAGACAAACTTCTCTATATCCCTCAACAAGGATCAGCTTCTAAAAACTATAAAAATTTATTTAATTATCTCCCACCCAGAGTATACACCATCTTCAGGTTATACATACAGTCTACCAAGTATTGCAAATCCAAAGTCAATGTTTTGTTGCTGTTTTCCAGCTGCTCTGTATTGGAAATATATGTTATGGTTAAAAATGAACCTAAGTGCGTATCTGGAGTTAAAGCCACCTGTTTAAAGTTGTGATTCCTTCCCTACCACCCTATCATCACCCAATAGTAGAGATCTGTGGCAATACTTGTCAGTAAAGGGTGGAACAGCCAATGAGGCTGCATGCAATGTGGTTTTCTCTCCCTCAGCTTCAGGGCCTCAAGGTGCAGGATGAGGGGCCCTGTAAGCCGTGTCAGGGAGCATGGCTCCATGACATCAATAGGCCAATAGCCAGCTGGCACAAGCAATGGTTAGCCCAGTCTGGTCTGGAAACAGTGGCACGAATGGCTAATTATTATATAATGTGCTGAGTACTACGGTATGGACAGAAAGATCAGAGAGCTCCAGGAAATAACTTACTGAACAGAAGTATAAGATAAAGTCAAACCCATCACTCAAAGGCATACAAGAACCTTGGGACTTGAAATACCACTAAAAACCAGCTGGAGACAATGCTGTAAGTAAAAACAAAAAATGGAAAAGGCTATATGTACATACTACAGAAGTTTATCCCTACATAAATCATTTGTTTAATACCATGAAAGATCCTTTTGAGACTTTATCCAATAAAATGTTGAAGGTTGAACAGGCAACATTGTTTAAAAAAAAAAAATCTCTGTTGTACACAAAGCTTCATAAAAGCAGAGATTACAATAGGCAATTAGTGGGTAATATTATGGTGTCTCCAAATCCAGACATAACTGGTATCAAATTTGCAGGAAAATGAGTTACCTTCATAATGGCCCTTAATTACAATTTGAATTGTAATTGAATGTGACTTAACTTGTATTTCAATAATAAAAGTCTTCACTCTCATTTTTCACCTGATTTAAAGGGCAGCATAAATGGAATGCAAAATGCTTTCTAAAATTAAATGTCAATTGAACAAACACTAAAACTGTGCCCTGGGATGACTAGCAGGAAATTTCATCACCACCAAAACATCAGTGTATCCAGCCAATCCTTTTGACTTCATGATTTTTTATTTCAGTGAGAGAAATATGGAAAAATAAAACTGAGAACACACTGTTTTGGCCAAGTTACATCAGAATCTTATTTACAAACCTAGTTTCTATTTCTCATTGACATGGAGTTAAAGATACTGTGAGCTGATCATAAAGAAGATGACAAGATTTTATAAAGAATAACTAATATATTTGCATATTTCAGAAAATAGAGAACAGTGGGACCAAATAGAGAACTGAGAAATAGATATAGGAAATAGCCTATATGTATATAAGGAATGAATATAAGGTAGATATCACAAAAATTGAAATGAAAAGTTTGTTGATTAAATTAATTTAGATCTGTACCTTATATGACAAAACAAATTCCAAATGAGTTGAAATTTCATTTTAAAATAATAAGTAACACCTTCAACACCTTATGAGCTTTTTAGTAGAAGAGCACTTTTGGCTGATAGAAGAAATCAAAGCAAAGGGACTGAAAGCTTTGACTACAGAAAGAATACAACTTCCATATACAATGAAAATGATTATTGAAAGCAAAGGGATAGGAACAAAGAAGACATTTACACCTAATGTGACAAAAAGTTAGCATCTGAATTGTCTGAGGTGCACAGAAACTGATAAGGGAAAACTCTGATGATGGTTGAAAGATTGTTGGAGATGTGAGAATGGGAGGGAAACCTCCATTAGGAGCATAATGCAAGAAAAGAGGTCAGGAAAGTCAGATTTAGAAAATGCATTGTCAGTAAGAATAGCACCCCACTCCCCGCCAAGGTCTGAAAGAGCCCTGACTCCTGGTATTGACACCTTTGTCACGTCCCCTCCTACATTGATTTGTGTAACCCAGAGGTTACTGCAGAAATGAATTGTCTGAACCTCTGTGACTAGATTATGAAAAACCATGCAGCTTTTGCCTTGTACTTTCTTGGTCACTTGAAACAGCTGCCATGTTGTGAGGAAACTCAAGCAGCCCTGTGAGGATGTTCATAGAGGAAAAAATGAAGCCTCCTGCCAACAGCCAGCATTACCTTGCTTATTGTACAGATGAGGAAATTGAGGTATACTGGGTAAGAGGCTTTCCCATGTTAATGCAGTGAGGGAGTGCCAGAGCTAGGATTAGGAACTCAGAGGCTGTGTCCTTAATCACTACATGGTTCTGCCTCTCAATGTAAGGAAGAGGATTAAAAAGTACTGGCAATTATACAGGGTACAAGGGAAAAAATCAGAAACCAATTGGATATAAGGGCAAGAGGGATGGTGTGGTGGTTTGAAGTTGAATGTACCCCAGAAAAACATATTCTTAAATTTAATCCATTCCAGTGGCTGTGAAACTTTTGATGGGGTTACTTCAGTTAAGAAGGTTTGGCCCACCTCAATCAAGATGTGTCTTAATCCTATTACTGGAGTCCCTTATACGCAGAGTGAAATTCAGATGGACAGAGAGAAAGCCATTGAGGGAGCAGCCAGAAGCTGAAACCAACAGAACTAGGAGGATAAGGGAGAGGCCACCTCACTCCCTGTCATGTGATAGAAAAACCAAGACAAGGATAGCCAGCAGCAGCCCCAGTAAGGGAAGAAAGTATCACCTTGATGGTGCCTTGATTTGGACATTTCCCAACAAATAAATTACCAGTTTTAATCTGACGTGTTTCATGGTATTTGCCTGAGGAGCTTAGGAAACTAAAAATAGAAGGCAAGGGGAGAATTACAACAAATGGTTCTAACTTCTGGGAAGATGGCAGATTAGGAGAGGCAGAGCAAACTTCTCCTCCATGAAAAAGACTAGATAAAGGGCAGAAAGCACTCCAGAACAGCAGTTCCAGGGTGCCACCGGCTGAACAGTGACCTCTACACCACACTGTGGGAACTTAGATGGGGAGGCAGAGAGACTGCACTTGAAAAGACATGGTGAATTTATTTGACTGGTACTGCTGCCTGGGACTGGTAGCTGGAGCTGCCCACTGAGTGCAGTAGGGAGCAGCTTTCCATGCCCTGTGCACCTATTTTTGCAGTTAGCTGGGGAGATAACCCTTCTCAGCCCCATGGCTGAGAGCTCCCGTGAGGGAACTCAGGATTTGGCAGGCTTGTGGTGACTGCATTCATGTTTCCTCCACAGAAGCCCACGGTGTTCACAGCCGAGAGACAAGGGTACCCCACTGAAGCACCAGGAGCCCCTTCCCATCCCCAGAGTGTCATGGCCACATGGCAGGCAGGGACTATGGTGCATTTGAGCTGGAGGGTGAGACACACAGCTCCACAGCTGCAGAGTGGTCCACTCACAGCTCTGGAAATTGTCAGACCCACTGTGCCCTGGAGGGGAGTCCCTGTCAAACTGCGCAGAACCTGCACCCCACCCACAGGGCTGGAAGTCCCCAATGTGCATGGAAAATTAGTGCACTGATTGGATTTCCACCGGGTCTGAACACCACTCAGCACACAGGTGAAGTTGGAGGAGAGCCGGCTTGAGAATAAGAGGTGGCTCAAGAGTACCATCTGCTGGTAGGACAGGGGAAGTGACTCCACCAGGCTGTAGTCCTGCCAAATTATAAATAAATGTTTAAATAATCATGCATATCCTAAAATAGCCTTATCAAGATAACCTTTACAAGATGAGGCCAACAACAGAAAATCATAAATCCCATGAAGAAACAAGAAGATATGGACACACAACATCAGATTTGAAGAGGCAGAACAAAGAATAGTGAACTAGAGGACAGACCAATTGATTCAAATACACTAAAGAACTAATGGTGAAAAAAATCATAAAAATGGGAAATGGATATCAGGGAGAGGATGGATAATATGAAGCACACAAATATAAGAATCATTGGTGTCCCAGAAGGTGAAGAGAGGAGTAAAGGGCTAGGAAGAGTATTTGAACACATAGTCAGGGAAAAGTTCCTGAACCCTTCTAAACTACAAAAATATGCAAATCAAAGATTCCAATGAACTCCAAATAGAATAAATACAAATAAACCAATTCTGAGACATATACTCATTAGATTGTCAAATGCTGAAGAGGAAAAACTCCTGAAAGTTGGAAGACAGAAGTGATTCACCACATAAAAGGGAAATCAAATAAGACTAAGTGCTTACTACTCAGCATGCACCATGAAGGTGAGAAGGCAGTGGCATGACATATTTAAGATTCTGAAATAGGAAAGCTTCCAGCCAAGAATTTTTTATCCAGCAAAGCTCTCCTTCAAAATTGAGGGAGAGTTTAAAATTTTCACAGAAAAATAAATGCTGAGAGAATTTGTTAATAAATATTAAAGAGAGTTCTACCAGCTGAGAAAAAAAGAAAAGACAGGAAAGTCTGAGGAAGGATATATATCTAAAGAGTTTGAATGAATGCAACTTAAAGGAAAACAAAAGAGAGGTGAGGGTGGAGGGTGAACAGATCTGACAAATAAAAGCCAAAGGATAAGATCGTTGATTCAAGAACTGCCTTCACAGTAACAACACAGAATGTGAATGCATTAAACTCCCCAATTAAAAGATACAGATTTGCAGAATTGGTTAAAATACATGAAAGATTAATATGCTGTTTACAAGAGACTCATCTTAGACCCAGTGACGCAAAGAGATTGAAAGTGAAAGGATGGAAAAAATATTCCATGCAAGCTACAGCCAAAAGAAAGCAGGGGAAGCAATACTAATATTAGACAAAATAGACTTTAAATACAAAGATATCATAAGAGACAAAGAGGGACACTATATAATAATAAAAGGGACAATTCACCAAGAAGAAATATCAATCATAAAGGTTTATTCACCCAATCAAGGTGCTCCAATGTACATGAGACAAATATTGGCAAAACTGAAGGAAGCAATAGATGTTTCTACAATAATAGTGGAAGACTTCAATACACAACTCTCTTCTATAGATAGGACAACCAGACAGAGGATAAACAAGGATATGGAGAATGTAAATAATGTGATAAATGAATTAGACTTAATAGACATAATAAAACATTACAACCCAAATTGCTAGCATATACCTTCTTATCTAGCACTCATGGAATATTTTCCAGGATAGATCATATGCTGGGGCATAAAAAAAGCCTCAATAAATTTAAAAAGAGGGAAATTATTCAAAGCACATTTTCTGACCATAATGCAATGCAACTAGAAGTCAATAACCACCAAAGAACCAGAATATTCACAAATATGTAGAGGTTAAACAACCTCTATACTCCTATACAATCTGTGGGCCAAAGAAGAAATTGCAAGAGAAATTGGTAAATATCTAGAGACAAATGAAAATGAGAACACAACATATCAAAACCTATGGGCTGCAGTGAAGGTGGTGCTGAGGGAGAAATTTATAGCTCTAAATGCACACATTAAAAAGGAAGAAATAGCCAAAACCAAAGCCCTAATGGAACAACTGAAGAAGCTAAAGAAAGATCAGCAAACTAATCCTTAAGTAAGTAGAAGAAAAGAGATAACAAAGATTAAAGCAATAATAAATGATCTGGAGGACAAAAAAATATAGAGAGAGAATAAATAAAACCAAAAATTGGTTTTTTGAGAAGATCAAAAAGATTGAAAAACCCTTAGCTAGACTGCCAAAGTAAAAAAGAGAGAAAGCCCAAATAAACAAAATCATAAATGGGCGGGGGGGTGTAATTACTGTGGACCCTAAAGAAATTAAAAAACACCATAAGAGGATACTATGAACAACTGTATGACAGCAAACTAGGTAATTTAGAGGAAATGGATAATTTCCTGGAAACACTTGAACAGCCTAGACTGACCTGAGAAGAAATAGGAGACCTCAACAAACCAATCACAAGTAAAGAGATCCAAACAGTAATCAAAAAGCTTCTTTACAAATAAAACCCCAGGGCCAGATGGCTTCACAGGGGAATTTTACCAAACATTCCAAAAAGAACTGACACCATTCCTACTCAAACTCTTTAAAAAAATTGAAGAAAAACGAACACTGCCTAACTCATTTTATGAAGCTAACATCACTCTAATACCAAAACCAGGTAAAGGTACTACAAGAAAGGAAAACTACAGGCCAATCTCCCTAATTAACATAGTTGCAAAAATTCTCAACGAAATACTTTGAAATCGAATCCAAAGACACATCAAAAGAATCACACACCATGACCAAGTGGGGTTCATTACAGGCATGCAAGGGTAGTTAGTTCAACATAAGAATATCAATGAATGGAATACAAAACATTAACAAATTGAAAGGGAAAAATCAAATGATCATCTCAAAAAAAGCTGAAAAAGCATTTGACAAAAATTAAGCATCCTTTTTGGATAAAATCACTTTGAAAGGTAGGAATTGAAGGAAACTTCCACAATATGATGTAGGGCATATATGAAAAACCCACAACCAGTACTCAATAGAGAGAGACTGAAAGCCTTCCCTCTAAGATCAGGAATGAGAAAAGGATGCCCACTATCACCAGTATTATTCAACATTGTGCTAGATGTTGTAGCCAGAGCAATCTGACAAGACAAAGAAATAAAAGGATCCAAATTGGAAAGGAAGAAGTAAAACTGTCATTATCTGCAGATGATATGATCATATATTTAGAAAATGCTGAGAAATCAATGACACAGGTACTTGAGCTAATAAACAAATTCAGGAAAATGGTGAGATAAAGATTAATGTGCAAAAGTCAGTAATGCTCTTATACACTAGAAATGACCTAACTGAAGAGACAGTCACAAAAAAAATTCCATTCACAATAGCAGCTTGAAAAAATCAAGTTCCTAAGAGTAAACTTAACCAAGGATCTAAAAGACCTCTACACAGAAAATTACATAACATTACTAAAAGAAATCAAAGGGACCTAAAGAGGTAAAAAGACATTCCATGGTCATGGATAGGAAGGCTAAATGTTGTTAAGATGCCAATTCTACCCAAACTGATCTACAGAGACAGTGCAATTCCAATCAAAATTACAACAACCTACTTCTCAGACTTGGAAAAGCTAGTTATTAAATTTATTTGGATGGAAAATTGGCCCCAAATTCCTAACTTGAAAGCCTTCTATAGAGCCATAGTAGTCAAAACAGCATGGTACTGGCACAAAGATAGACATATTGATCAATGGTATTGAATCAAGAGATTGGAAATAAACCCCCAAATCTAAGTCAATTGATTTTTGATAAGGACTCCAAATCCACTGAACTGGGATAGAACAGTCTCTTCAATAAATTGGGCTGGGAGAATTGGATATCCATACCCGAAAGAATGAAAGAGGACCCCCTACCTCATACCCTATACAAAAATTAATTCAAAGTGGATCACAGACATCAATATAAGAGATAGTACCATAAAACTCCTAGAAGATAATATAGGGAAACATTTTCAAGACCTAGTATTAGGAGGTAGCTTCTTAGACCTTAAACCCAAAGCACAAACAACAAAAGAAAAAATAGATAAATGAGGACTCCTCAAAATCAAAAACTTCTGTACCTCAAATGAATTTGCCAAAAAGGTGAAGAGGCAGCCAATGCAATAGGAGAAATTATTTGGAAATCATATATCTGATAAAAGACTTATATCCTACATATATAAAGAAATCCTACAACTCAATGACAATAGTATAAACAGCCCATTTACAAAATGGGCAAAAGATATGCAAGGACATTTTTCCAAAGAGGAAATACAAACGGCTAAAAAACACATGAAAAAATGCTCATCTTCCCTAGCTATTAGGGAAATGCAAACCAAAACCATAATGAGATATCATCTCACAATAATAAGAATGGCTGCCAATAAACAAACAGAAAACTACAAATGCTGGAGAGGATGTGGAGAAATTGGAACTCTTATTCATTGCCAGTAGGAATGTATCATGTTATTGCTGCTGTGGAAGACAGTTTGGTTGTTCCTCAGAAAACTAGATATTGAGTTACCCTACAATCTGGCAATTTCACTTTTTGGTATATACCCAGAAAATCTGAAGGCAGTGACACAAACAGACGTTTGCACATCAATGTTCATAGTGGCATTGTTCACAATTGCCAAGAGATGGAAACAATCCAAGCATGCTTCAGTGGATGAGTAGATAAACAAAATGTGGTATATACATACAATGGCATACTAGGCAGCAGTAAGAAGCAACAAGGTCCTGTATCATATGACAACATGGATGAAACTTGAAGACATAATGCTGAGTGAAATAAGTCAGACACAAAAGGAGAGATATTGTATGTTATCACTAGTGTGAAATCCTTGAACAATATAAAATAAGTGTCTTATAATGTAAAATATAAGAGAAGAAGAGACAGAAGCTAGTGAAGGGGGAATGGTAACTTAATACGTACAGACATGTTAGTGAGGGTGAACTTAAAGGTATGGGAATGGACAGGGATGATGATTGTCCCTCAATTATTATTATACTAATAATAATATAATTATAAGTGTCAAAGCTGCATTGAAGGCAAACATGATTGAAAGTGGTTATTTAAAGGCATGTATCCCACAGATTACCACTAAAATGTAAATGAGAGTTTACATGATATAATTCTAAGGTATGACACTGGTACAAAGAGTTAACAATAAAGTGTATATGGAAAAACTACCCATTACATATTATAGACTATGTTTAATAGGAAGACCTTACTGGTACTACACTAATACTAGGGATTAATAATTAGGGGCTGATAAGAGCTTTGGGATGTTTTGTGGGTTGATAATTGTTTAAAATTAGAGAATGATGATGATTGTACAACTAAGTGAAGATTATGTGAGACTCTGATTGTTCATCTTGGACAGAATATACGTTATGTGAAATTAGGAACCCCATACCTAATAAGTCAAGCCCACAATCTTGAGGCTTACTCTTGTGAAACTTATGGCTGTAAAGGGAGGCTAAGCCTTCCTATAATCATGCCTAAGAGGCACCTCCAGAGAACCTCTTTTTTGCTCAGGTGTGGCCTTTCTTTCTCTAAGCCCAACTTGGCAAATAAATTCATTAACTTCCCCCCTACATGGGACATGACTCCCAGGGGAGTGAATATCCCTAGCAACATGGGACACGACTCCCAGGAATGAGCCTGGCCCTGCCATTGAGGAACTGAGAATGCCTTCTTGACCAAAAGGGGAAAAAGAAAGTTAACAAAATAAGGTAAATAAGGTTACAGTGGCTAAGAGATTTCAAATAGAGTTGAGAGGTTATCCTGAAGATTACTGTTATGCAAGCTCCAGCTAGATATCCCAAATGGCCATAGTATGCCAAGCCCTAACCACCAGTAGTCCTGAAATACCTAGGTCCCTGAGACACTATAAAAGTTTTACTCACAAAGTATGTTTTTCAGAAACGTAAATCCACCAGTGTTCTTATGCCAGACGAGTCCTAAAACCCAGAGGCAACAAACAGCTTCTTTAAGAATATCAACCAGATTCAGCCCCCTTCCCCATAACATCAATACCTCTTCTTAATATGAACAAGTTAGGGTGGTCAAAACAGCATGATACTGGCACAAAGATAGACATATTGATCAGAGGAATTGATCAAGAAAGTGATTAAATGAGAGGAAGGGGTAGAACAGACAAGATAGGATTTAACAAAGGATTACAAATACTGAATCTTTATATAAATATTTTTTTAGATGCTACGGTATTAGAATAGCTGGAAGGAAATAACTGAAATAATGGAACTGCAACCCATAACATTCTTTGAAATTAGTTCTATAGCCACTCATTAAATTGTGCTTTGAAAGTTATCACCTATCTGTATAAATCTTGTATTTCACAATAAGGAAATAACTGAAAATGTGGAACTGTAACCCATAACATTCTTTGAAATTACCTATATAACTACTTGTTAAATCATACTTTGAATGTTATCACCTTTCTGTATATGTTATATATCGCAATAAGGAAATAACTGAAATGGTGGAACTGTAACCCATAATATTCATTGAAATTTGCTTTCTAACTACCTGTTAAACTGTACTTCGAGAGTTATCACTGTTTTGTACATACATTAAATTTCACAGTAAAAAATATATTAAGAAAAAAAGAGAGAAGGCAAGTCAAGACCTCTGGTTCCTAGCCTGGTGCTTTTTCAACTTCCCCACAGGGCCAGCTGCCTGCCCTTGTCAGGAGACTCTTGTTCTTGCTGAATCTGCCACATCTGTCCAGTTCCCCAATCAACTCATGGTTGGTTGAGAAGCCCAGGTTGATGTCTGTTCGGGTTCTTTGCAATTTGATACTTATTAGTATTAACATCACTATTATTTTATTTCATTTGATTGTTCACTCTGTATTTCCTTCCAGGCTGGGAGTATTTGTTGAAAAATATCTGTGAAATAAAGAACTTGTAACTGAATACATAAAAAAGAAATGGTTCTAAGTTTTTCAAATATGGATAACTGGGAGGATAGTTGGGCTACTAATTAAAATAGGGATCAGACACGAGCAGCTTGAGAAATGTGCGTGTATGCACATGTGCATGTATGTGCCTGCATTTGTTTGTGTGTGTGCAATCCTGCATGGATGTCTAGAGAGCAAAGTAGATAGGCAATGATGGCATTGATTTGGGTGGGCTGATTTGGGAAGTACCAGATTTGATCATTCCAAGGTAAGGAGAATTCCAGAAAGGTTTCACTCCACTAACATATTTAAAATTTGGCTTTTCCTTGTTGTTGCAAGGAGAGGCTTAACCTGCTTATAATTGTGCCTAAGAGTCTCCCCCTGAGTGCCTCTTTGTTGCTCAGATGTGGCCCTCTCTCTCTAAGCCACCTCGACAGTTGAACTCACTGCCCTCCCACCTACATGGGACCTGACTCCCAGGGGTGTAAATCTCCCTGGCAACACAGGATATGACTCCCGGGGATGAATCTGGACCTGGCATCGTGGGATTGAGAACATCTTCTTGACCAAAAGGGGGATGAGAACTGAAGTGAAATAAAGCTTCAGTGGCTGAGAGCTTTCAAATGGAGTCAAGAGGTCACTGTGGTGGACATTCTTGCACACTATATAGATAACACTTTTTAGGTTTTAATATATTGGAATAGCTAGAAGTAAATACCTGAAACTACCAAACTCCAACCCAGTAGCCTTGACTCTTGAAGACAATTGTATAACAGTGTAGCTTAGAGGGGTGGTAGTGTGATTGTGAAAACCTTGTGGATCGCACTCCCTTTATCCAGTGTATGGATGGATGAGTAGAAAAATGGGGATAAAACCTAAATGAAAAATAAGGAGGGATGGGGGGTGTGTGTGTGATTTGGATGTTCTTTTTTTATTTTTATTTTTTATTCTGATTCTGATTCTTTCTGGTGTAAGGAAAATGTTCAAAATAGATTGGGGTGATGAATGCACAACTAGAGTATGGTACTGTGAACAGCTGATTGCACACCATGGATGATTGTATGGTATGTGAATATATCTCAATGAAACTGAATTAAAAAAAAAAGTCGGCTTCTCTCAAATGATAATGTTTATACCACTCTTTTCCTGGAAAGGTAATAAAAGACTAGAAAGTTCTTCACTGCATCCAACATCTTTCTTGCCCAAATCTCATCTTTATCCGTCAATCTAGGTGTGGACATAATCAAAACTTTAAAATATATATCTGACCTTTTAAAAAATCAAGTTAGTTCATTTAAAACATCATTGAAATAAAAAAAAATTAAATTGATTGTTTGGCATCCTTTAGAATACAAACCATTATCCTGAGTATTTGCCCTAAGCCTCATTATTGTGTAAGGAAAATATGATGGCTTGAGAATTAATGTTTTCTGTTTTTCACTCATGGCTAATGACCACATAGAGAAACATTACTTAGTTAGTTAGTTTGTTTGTTGAACATAAAGGTATGTGGATTTAGTTTATTTTAGTACATGAATCACTTTTATAAAAAGTCTTTCTACTGGGAGTATGGAAATGCAGATGCAGCAGGTGTTACTTTTAAAGAGTTTTGTTCATATTCACAGCTGCTTCATTGTAATCTGTGCTGCATGTAATGGCCAAGAAAATTTGACACAAATGCTAAAACAAAAATCCACAAGAAACCCACAGAAATAAAATTGGACAAATTCTAATACATAATGTATAAACTACAATATCCTTTTGCCTGTGGTTAGAAATCTGAATATGGCACTTGGCTTATGTTTGTATTTTACTAACATAAAATAAAAAATCCATAGACTCCTTAGAGAGATTTAAATTTACCATGTGCAAAAATGCCCAAGGGGAGGTTGAATTCATTTTATGATGAAGGGTCAAAATATACTAGACAATGACAGGAGCCATATAATTAACGAGACTGCTGGTAAGGAACAGACACTGTCTGTCACCCCAAGGCCTCTCCTACCTTTATGTTTTGCTTTCATTTCTAAGTCCCATGAAGTCTTTGCTCCTATTTCACTTGCACAGGGGAAAAAAAAAAAGATTCTACCAAAATCTGAATTTATCTTATTTAATTTACAGTGTTTACCTTGCCCATATTAATGGTCCTATTTTATTTCTAAATGCACGCTAATCCTTACTATGGGGATAACACACCATTTAGCAGACTATTCTTAATTACTCTAGGTATCAATTTCCGCATCTGTAAAATGATGTTAGAGTTTGGTCTCTAGGGCTCTGTCAGCTTTTACATTCTATGTGACTATGTGTTATCTTCATCAAATATCTCCTCAATGGAATACCAAAAGTAGTAATTTTCATTATAGAAACCAACAAGTAGCATGATACAAAGCTCTAAAGCTTGTTCTTCATGCACTAATTTGAAAATATTTCTTTTGAATGTAGGAAATGGATTTTAGATATTAAAATTATATATATGTATGTATTCATTTTTCTCATGGTATGTTCTTGTCTAATTTTAAAAGAATTTTCATTTATAAAGAAGACACAATTTCCAATTTTTAAACAAAGGCTGCTAGAGTTTTACTATGTGCAATAAATTGCTATGGTATTTGGTCAGTAAACCCAGCATGCTAGACTGACAGTGGGCCTCCCAAGGGCACTGATCCTCCACATCCTTCCAGTCCCAAAATGTACAGTAAATTCAAAGCTGAACAAACAATGGGACAAAGTGGCATGCTTTCCACAAAGCTTTTATCAATTTCCATTAAGCAATGAAACCCCAAATACCTCAAAATCAAACAAGCAAAATCTATTAAAAAAACAAACAAGGTGTCTTAAAAAGTTAAACATGGACTTGCCATGTGTTTTAGTTGTCAGAGCTGCTATGACAAATATCACACAATGTATTGGCTTAAACAAGAATTTACTGGCTTAATGATTTCAGGGGCAAAAGCCCCAAATCAAGGTGCTGGCAAGGCCAAGCTTGCCGTAATCCTCGGGGTTCCTCAACTTGCATCTCTGTCTTCATCACATAGCAATGTCTTTGGTAACCTCTTGTGGCTTCTTTGACTTCTGGCTTTCCTTTATAAGACCGCGAGTAGTAAGGATAAAGGCCCATAGTAATTCAGTTTAGCCACAACTACATAGGATCTTTGAAGATCCTACTCACAAATGAGACCACACCTTAACTGATAACACATCTTCAAAGTGTCCTATTTACAAACAGGTTCACATCCATATGAAAATGGAGTAAGATTAAGAACATATCTCTTGTTGGGGTACATGATTCAATCTACCACACCAGCAATTCCAGAAATTCCAACCCTATGTTATCTTCCCAAGAGAACTGAAAACATATGTCCACACCAAGACTTGTACCCAAATGTTCACAGCAGCTTTAGTCACAAAGGCCAAAAAGTAGAAACAACCCAAGTGTCCATAATCAGGTAAACAGGTAAGCGAAATATTGGTATATCCCACACAATGAAACACTATTAGCAATAAAAGAATGAATGTTGATGCGTGCTACCACTTGGATGAACCTCTAAATCATTATGCTCAGTGGAAGAAATCAGACACAAAAAACCACATATTATATGATTCCCTTTGTAGTAAATGTCCAAAAAACACAAATATATAAAGCAGTAGATTAGTGGTTGCCTTGGGCTAGGGGTGGGAACAGGGTGTGAGTGTAAATGGATATGAGGCTTCTTTTAAAGGGAATAGAAATGTTCTAAAATTAGTGTGTGGTGGTAATGCCATAATTAGACTAAAGTTCATCGAGTACACAGTTAAAATAGGTAATTTGATGTTATATAAATTATATCTAGTCAAACTATTTAAAAAAAGACCAACAAATAATACAAACAGGCGTAAAACTAGCAGTACTATATTTATTGAAAATCTATAATCCATTATAGTCTCTCAGATCACAGAGGGACCCGTTCTTAAGCTAGAAACCGTTATTTAAGTTTGTCCTGATCTCTCAGTGACTGAAATTAGTTCCTTTTCTTCAGATGTTTGATAAAACATATAGAAAGCTAAGGGAGTAAGAAAGATGGGGACACTAAAGGAAAAGAAAGCAGGGTCAGGAGGCCCAAGGAAACCTAAATTACAAATGGGCCCAGTGACTGTTCCGCAAGCCCTTGCCTTTGCATATCATTTTGGATTGAAATTCGAGAGCATCCTCAGGGGGGATGTTGACAAAGGACACTGTAATACAATATAGGTCGTTTGGTAGTTGGTTTTTTAAACTAGTGTTTCTAGTAGTTGGAAAACATTAGAAAGAAGTTTCTGGCTGTAAACCATTAATTTATGATATGTCGCCATTTTACTGAAATTTGACTCAGCTCTGCCAAGCTGATGGACTAAAATGATGAGACGGTAGCTGAGCATCTCCATCTCAAATCTCACTAGAATAAGAATAAAGCCTTTTGTTGATTGTGTACCTTCAGTGACTGGATAATTCCAGGTGTATAGTACATGGTCAATATATACTTATTGAATTAATTGGAGGAATTAAAGAACTATCATGCTACATATGAATTGCAAAATTAAATATCCATGATATTTTATTATTCAAGGACAATGAGGGCATAGGCTATGAGAGAGAATTGAGGAAAAGCAGGTTTAGGGTAGAGGGTAGAAAATCATGAGGTCAGTTTGGGGCATATGGAACATAAGCACACTTCATGCCCTTGGCTTGGAGCTGTCTGATATGCCACCCAATGTATGGCTCTGGATTGAGTATGTAAGTTTGGAAATATTCAGTAGCTGAAATAATTGAAGTCATAGGAGTCTAGAATTACAAATCAATAATCAATTTCCTTTAAGTGATATACAAAATATTCCCTAGTAATTTAGTTTTCTTTTCAGCTCTGATTTTAAATCTGAATAAAAATGAGAGTGTATGATAATCAAAATTCTCAAGCATTGTCCATTTTCTTTGGGAACGATAATAGCTATAACAAAGCTGCCTTTGTTGGCTCATAGAGAACATTTGCCATTGTCTTCATTTATCTTCAATAGTGCAAAAGTCCCTCTGAGACTGGGACTCTCCCTCTAGCTATTAATTTCTCTTTCTAGTCTCATTTTCTTACCTTTCTGTAATATGATCCTTTGAGACACCCACAGCCTGAAAAAGGTGACTCAGTCTACAGATTAGTTAGCAGGAAGAAAGAAAAAGAGCATAACTCTTTTTTTCATTTTAAAGTTTATTTTCGTTCAGTATAAATCCACTCATTTTTTCTATGTAACATTTGAATGTTATTTTATTGGTAAGGCTATTAAAATATTATCTAACAGGATCAGATATTTTATGGCAGACAGAAACATGATTTGGAGTCAAATGAACTTTGATTTAAATTAAAGCTTTTCCATTTACTAGCTTTATGATCTTGGGTAAGTTACGCAATTTGTGTGAAAAGTCAGTTTCTTCATCCATAAAATTAAAATGGTCTTATGTCCCCAGAAGGTTTGTAGTGAGGGTTATGTGAGATGATATATACAAACCCAAGTATATTGGTTGCTATCTTTGTCATTATTAGATAGTAAGTACGATGGTTCTGGGGATTTCTTTTAATTATACCATTATTTTCCACATCTAATGAGAACTTAAATCAGAGGAGACATTATTCAGAATTTCCCACAAAATTTCAATGTAGCTAAGGTTTTCAGAGCATCTTGAAATGTTTTTCTCTTTTCCCTATTGTGCTTTCTGTGTTGTTCCCTCTAGTCTCCCTTTCTTTAAATCCTAGTTGTTTTTAGAAATTCTCTGCTTGCTTTTTTGAAACTATTCTTTTCTAAAGTGAAGTTGGAACTTAAATTTTTGAACAGAGAATGTTTAGAGAAACCAGTAATATTATCCTCCATGTCTCTATATTATAATTTAAAATACACACATTCATTATTGAGGGGTGAGAACAAACCTCCTAAAACCTGTGGCTTCAGTTCTACCACTAACTATGTAGTTTAGGGCCATTTTGAGGCCATTCTATTCCCACTCCCCAGCCCCCAAATGGAACTGGTTTAAAATTAAGACCTCCAGGAGTTTGTTTGCTTTTGTTTTTTTCTTTCCTAATGAGAATTTAAAATTTGAGGCTTTCACTTTGATGATTGTGCAAAAAAAAAATGAAATATAAGCAAAATCTGCATCAGTGGGATGAGCACTTGAGTAGGGCCATGTGGTTTCCATCTTTGTGATGGCCTTGGTAATGTGACTTCACTTGTTGGGGCTTATTGGGGAAAGGACAAAAAATATATATATATATGATGTGCCTCCAACAAAGGAAGGCCAAAGCCATCACGGCTCACTGAGGATTTTTCCAGAGTTTGAGGGGAGAAAAATGATAGAAGAATTGTATTAATACAAGAATTATGGCAGCAGGCATGTCAAACTTGTGTCAACACTTGGAAGTCAGTGCCAGAATCTTCTGTTACATTAATGACAATTATTTCAAACATCCTGGTCTTGTAATTTTGTTTAAATTTAATTTATTAAAATATTTCAGGATTTTATATTGTATGAGATCTGTAAACATAAAGAATTTTGTTTTCTGTTTATATAAATTTAAATAGCATTTTGATAAATACAGTTTAATATTCTATATCCTAGAAAACATTTTACTTTTAAAGGAGGTCTGAACTTTGCTGCAGTTTAAGAAACAGTGAACTGAAACATCTCCAAGATATCTTTCAGATCTAATAGTGTGTAACCAATTAGAGCTCCCTTTGAGTAGAATGATTTTCTCGTCCTTTTCTAAATAATTCACAAAGGACTCTTGGGAATATATGAGCTTGCCTTCTTGGGACTACTGCCTCATATTTTGTTGGTGTGATGGATACCAAAGTTCACTTAAAAATTAAATGCAAATGTTAGAAAACTACAGAAAAATGTCAACATGATTATAGGAATATAATTAAATACATTTATTAATATAACTAATTAATATTAACATTATTAAGTACATTCTAGGAATCGGACTTCGCACATGCTATTCCCTCCATGTGCACAGTGAGCTTGACTGTTTAACAGAGTTGGATGGCCACTTCCTCCATGAAGCCTTCTCTGCTTCCCCTGGATAAAACTTAGGATAATTTCTTTTGCCTCACAGACCTGTATCTCTGTAACAGCACCTGTCACAGTACTATACATTTACATTTTCCACGTTATCTCTGTAATTTATGCATTCCCTCATGACCGAGACTGTGTCTTATGGATATCTGGATATCTTTCTCCCCATTATCTAACA
This sequence comes from Choloepus didactylus, assembly GCF_015220235.1. Lineage (NCBI taxonomy): Eukaryota > Metazoa > Chordata > Mammalia > Pilosa > Megalonychidae > Choloepus > Choloepus didactylus. The sequence goes on from NC_051309.1 coordinate 21,571,339, forward strand.
AAATGTTATGCATATAATAATGCCAAATATATATTAGTGTGTGAGTGAAGCACAACTCTATTAAATATTTCTTTACTTTTATCACAAGGGTAATTTTCCTATTTGAATTGGATGCTATTTCGTCATTTTTTCATTCAGTATGGTGCCAGGGAATGAGTTAGACATTGAAGCCAGATTGCTAGAAATGAAATTTAATTCTGCATCTAACAAACATTAGTTGCTTGACCTGAAGCTAATTACTTCCTATATATGAACATTAGTTTTATTGTCTATAAATTTGGAATAACAGTTGTCTCTCTGGCAGGTTTGTTATGAGGATTAAATATAATCATTAAGAGATTTTTAATTTCTTTGTACAATGTTCATCATGGGACAAGAAATCACTTGAAATGTTAGTTCATCTTCTCCTTTGAGTCTGGTTAAAATGGATCTGATTCATCAGAATTATCAAACTGTTCTTATTTGCTAATGCCTTAGTTACTACTGTAGTGGAATGATACCTTATTTATAAATAGTTCTGTTTTTCCTTCCCACCATCTCATTATCCCAAGACATTTCCCCACTTTCACTCAGCAGCCAAGGAAGCAGCAACACAGGAGAAAGAGAGAACAAAAGAATTGGTCCTTGACTTTGAGTTTCAAGTAGTGAAGGCTCTGACAGATACAAAAGCTTTAACAGAAATACAGGACTAGAGAAAGGTTTACCTGCACCTTATCCCCTACCTACAGACAAGATCAAAAATGCCACAGACTCAATACAAAAATGAGGAAGTAAAGGAAATGCTGTAAATCCTGGAGAAGTTTAAGGACTAGGTGTAGGAGGGACATGGCTGGCATTTCTAAGTACAGCCCGGGGAGCAGGCAGCAAGCCCTGGGGTGCTCCTTGAATTGCACAGGTGTGAACAATAAAAGGCTCCCACACAAGGTTGCAGGTGGACGGGCCTGAGTCCGTCTCCTGACCTCTTGGTCTCAGCGGGGCACCAGAGCAATCAGCTGATGGCCAAGAGGGGCTCCAAAGATGGGTTTATCACAGCCCGGGTTGGGTGCAGAATTCGTTAGAATACTTTCTGCGTCCTGAGGCAGTGGTGAGGCAGGGAATGGAGGTGGCTCGGGGGCTGCAGACAGGTGTGGACGGTCTTGCAGGCAGGAATGAGACAGGACACAGTGAGGACAGTGTAGAAAGGTGATGATCCACATCCACACCCCATGCCCACTTGCTCCCACCAGGTCTTGGTACTACACAATCTCCAGTTCAAAGGAATGAGGTTCCTGATATCTGATGGAATGAGATGAAAATGGAAATTAAATTTACTTACACAAAAATAGCATAAAAATGAGCAAAAGCAAATCTATCTTCTCTCTCTCTCTCAAGTTGTGGTGGATGAAAGCAGAAAAGGTAAAATGGACCAGGAAAAAGAGAGCAATTGAAGGATCCAAGGGTCAACTTCCTTCAGGATCTGTCTTACTCTGATCATCCCTGAAATTTTTACAGCATTGGAATTTGGGGTTTTCATGCTAACACTCATGATAAGCCATCATGATAACATCCTAATGCAGTAGCAAGGCTGGGTCAACTGCTGCCAACTTTGCATCTGGATGGAGTCTGAGGAGTAAAGGCTAGACCAGGCAGCAGAGGTCCAGATCTCTGACATTTTCCAAGTAAAGACAAGCCTTTGTGCTACCTTGAAGACAGTAATATTAGAAAATGGACCATCTGCTGCTGGATGAAGAAAGGGGGAGGGGCAGAAGATAAGTCATTGCTGTGATTTTTGTTACCAACTGTCCACTGGTGAATGGTTCTTGGGTCCCTAAGATTTGAATCAGAGTAACCTTGTTTGCATCAGGGCAGATGAATCTTGGCACTGAACTTGAACAGGCCTACCCACTTCTCAGTCATTTGGGGAAACTGAGGCAGCCTAAATATAAACTGTAATCCATTTGCCTCAGGTGGACTAGAAAAACAGAAAAAGGCCCCTTGTTTCCATGCTCATCTAGCCCCTAGGAGTGGAAAAAAATGCTCTTCCTCTTCTTTTCTTTTTTCCCACAGTCATGGAAGAAAAACAGAATCTCATTCCACTGATATTAAAACAGCCAGTCTGGTACTGTTTTTGAAATCTGATTGTGTTTGCTTTCTAATTTCCCAAGATTATACACCCTCTGGGAGAATGTCTTCTATGCCTTACGCTATTTAGTACAGACTGTCAATACTTTCATGAAGATATGATTCTTGACACGTTTAAAAATTTTTATTCCACTGAGTCCAAATTTCAGGGAAAAATCTGATAACATACAGAGCGGCTGCAAATGGAGGGGGAAAAGAGGCTTGCTGACCACACAAAAGTACTAGAAGCTTCACAGGCCACAACAGCACAATCGAGTTCTATGTAAGACTCCCAAGAAACAGGTTCTTTCAGCAACAGTAAAAAAGAAAATCTCATCAAATTGGATTGCACAGACACAGAGCTGTAATTCAGCAGAGGCAAACAGCAGGGAAAATCATTTTCTTGTCTACTTCAACTATAAAATGATTCCCCTTCTCTAGTTTATGGTTCAACTTTCCTCTTTTGCTTTTGGACGCTGAATGAAATATAAAAGAGATTTTCTATCTGTCCATAAGGGAAGGGAAAGATATACTACATGGGAGAGACGGGAGAGACACTTTGGTTAGCTTCTCTAAGACATAAGGGATATAAGATCCCAAATTACTTTACTGTTAGCGGAGACATTGTCTCCCAAGTCTTTAAGCATGGGAAACAATTATCCAGCTCTAGCCTACATGCCGGCATCAAGAACTCTTCTGGGATTGAAATTAAGCTCATGCAAGAGACGAAGAGTTTAACCAATGCTCAAAGTCTGAACAGGTAATAGGAGAATTAATGGTTGATTATACATATATATATAAATAAAACTTTGCGCAAGTTCCTTAACCTTTCTAAACCTGAGTTTCGTAGCATTGTTATGAAGTTTTAATAAAGTAATGAATAGTAAACATTTAGTAATAGCATGTGGGTGCAGAGTAAACACTAAATGTGTGATAGCATTCGTTGTGTTTTCAAACTTAGAATCAAGTGTGGTTAGGATATCAGTGCTTATTATCACCCAGATGAGAAGACAATGAAGCTGTTTTATTTTTTAGTGTATTGAATTTAAGGCATAGTGAAGCATGCAATTAGTTATCATCAGTAAAAGCAATATATGCATATTTTCAGGCTACATTTTATTTTGGTCCCTAGTTAATCTAATAGTCTGTAGTGCTGTAGATTTGCATGCACTATATAAACACATGAAGAGAAATGAAGAATTTAGACAATTAGCAGAGTAATTCTGGTCTTGATTTGTACAAAACACTGATGAGTAGGAACAAAAACAAATAACTTGAGGCAAATATTGAGAGTTTCTGAAACACAACAAGAAATAGAGGACATTTGACTTAGTGCTAACATGTCATAATTAGTTTCTTCCTCCATAAAAGAGTCAATGTTAGTCCATTTTTGATACAAGTCTAGAATTTAGATTTTACTCTGTTTCTTTTGATTGGTTACATTGATCAGGCTGAAAATGGGAAAGCCAGAGGCTTTGATATTGTTCAGGCTCCCTCTGAAGTCTATTTCCTATCCCTGATTCAATTTTATCAGTCTTTTCCATAATCTGTAAAGCTACTTTAACAGCTTCAGAATGTGATAAGAAAATTGGACAGAAATGCTTAATGTTCAAAACAGAACCCTCTCCTTTTCCTCTTTCAGCAGATTCTACCAGACTCTGTGTCAATGGAAATATCCAAATGACTCAATTTTAACAAACACAATTCATCAGTGTTTTGTACAAAACAAGACCAGAATTACTCTGCTCATTGTCTAAATTCTTCATTTCCCTTCATGTGTTTATACAGTGCATGCAAATCTACAGTACTACAGACTATTCTAGATTAACTAAGGACCAAAAATAAAATAATATATCCTGAAAACATGCATATATTGCTTTTACTGATGATAACTAATTGCATGCTTCACTATTGCCTTAAATTCAATACACTAAAAAATAAAATAGCTTCATTGTCTTCTCATCTGGGTGATAATAAGCACTGATATCCTAACCATACTTGATTCTAAGTTTGAAAACACAACAAATGCTATCACACATTTAGTGTTTACTCTGCACCTAGATGCTGTTGCTAAATGTTTACTATTCATTACTTTATTAAAGCTCCATAACAATGCTATGAAACTCAGGTTTAGAAAGGTTAAGGAACTTGCTCAATGTTACACAGCTAATAAGTTATGCAGTCATGAATCAAATACAAATCTCTTAGACTCTGAATTCAGAGCTATCAAAGTTTTGGCAGTGTAATAAATTCACTCCTCTACTCAAGAAGCTTCAGAGTAATAAAAGAACTTAAGATTTAGAGTGACCTGGCTGCTTCCTATTATTTTAAACTTAACATTAGCCTTAATTTTCATTAGTTGTCCACATGCGTTCCTCCACACTACCAGGCCATTTTCCTTACTGTCCCTGGAATGGCTAAGTTTGCTTTTGTCACACTGTTTTCCTTGAATTGCATTTCTGAAAAGCATTTCCTGTCTCTCCTTCCCATAATCCCACTATTACCCTATGTGCATTTTACCTTTCAGGTTATGTTTCAGACATAGTTACAATCAGAGACCATAATTTACCTCCCATAAGTAAAAGTCAGTTTCATGAAGTTTGCATTCACATCTTATCAAGAAGTCTTTATCCCATTGAAAACAGTAACCAAGGGTTTATAATTTGTCATGTTATCCTCAAAGACAGTATTAAATTCATATAGAACTCTGAATAAATTCTAGCTTAAATGAATAAAAGGGAATTAATTTTAAGCATAAAATAACCATATGAATTTTCTAGAGTCTTTGTATCGGTTCAGGATGTTTCAAAATGGCAGAAAGGTGGCATTAAATACATATCTTTCCAGTATTTATTAAAATGCTGGACAATTCAGCTTTAATAGGAGTTTAATTGTTTAATTATAAAACTAAACTAAACAAAGACTTTAAAAACCTAGTCCAAACAATTTTTGTACTATGCTAACAGACAGATCAATAATGTCATGTTGTGTTTTTTTAGTCTTGGGGAATAAATGGAAAACCAAAAAGAAAAATGAACCTTAGTAAAAACATTCTGGCTTACCACTATTAAGTGGAAACATTATTTTCCAATCAATATTAAATTTCATTGGAATGAAATAAGATATACTAAAACCTCAGCAAGATAAACAAACTCTTGACATCAATTAATAATGATAACAGACATAAGTTTTTAAAGACACATCTGACCAAAAGTCTTTAATAGGGGATCAATTCAATTGCTAGTCATAACATCACTTAGAACCACTGACAATCAATAACAAGAACTCTGAAAGTTTCTGCCAGAAATGGGCCTAGGCAAACTGAAAAAGATGAAATTTTGGAATACTTCACTCTCTTTTTCATTCCTTTTTCCCTCCACTTTATTCCAGCAGAGAGAAATTCACCACAAAGCTAATGAAGCAGAAGCTTTTGTCCTACCCCTCCCTTGCCTTTACTCAGGCCCGTTCTAAATCAATGTTTCTATACAGATCTATATCTGTATATCTATATATTTATATCTATATCTATATATCTATATCATCTATATCTATATCTATTCTATACAGACATATATATATTTAAATTTGCAAAAGCAAGATTTTAAAAAAAATTCTTTTTCTTGTTGGGGATTGACTCATCTTCTGATGAGGGCCCCTGTTGGGGATTGACTTATCTTCCCCAGAAAAGACATGTTCAGTCTTAACTCCTGATCCTGTAGCATGGACCCACTTGTACATAAGATCTTTGTATATATAAGGTATGTTGGGATGTGGACCCATTTGTAAATAGGATTTTCAAAGATCCTATTTAAATAAGGCCAAAGTGAATTAGGCTGGGCCTTGATCGACATGACTGGAGGCCTTATAAGAGGAAATTTCAAAGAGTCAGTCAATAGTTGGTAGAAGCCAGAAGTCAGAGAAAGTCACGGAAGGAGACCATGTGATGGAGGCAGAGATGCAAGACAAGAAACCCCAAGGATGCAACACGCCAGCACCAGAACACACGCTGCGGACTTCAGGGAGAAAGCATGGCCCTGATACTGGACTTCTAGCCTCCAAAACTGGAAAGAGTAAATTTCTGCTGTGAAATCAACTCGTGTGCAGTATTTGTCATAGCAGCCCTGGAAAACTAAAAGAGCTTCCAGACTGTTGAAGCTTCATGCCTCAGTAACCTTGGTCGAAACCTTGACCCCAGGCATGCACCCCCTTGGAATCCAAGAAATTTATAAGATTGTATTTGGCAAACATGTTTCTCATTCTAGTCTTCTTAGGTTTTTAAATTTGTTTATTTTCTCCAAGGAACAGAGACTTATTTTTGTTACCTCCAGTAAAGTGCAGAGGAAAGATGCCATTTGAGGAAGCACATGTGTTTTGTTTCCTAGGCTGTTAAAAGCAGATACCATGAAATGTGTTGGCTTAAACTATAGTGCGGGACACTGTTATTGAGTTCCAACTTGGCGGACCTGGGCCAGGGGAACTGATCAGCCCCTAGGAAAGGTAGTGGGGCACGGGTGGTAGTGCCCTCCACGGCCCCCCGGGCCTGAGAAAGTGGAGCCGAATGCAGGCCCCATTTCCTCACCCCAAAGTACAACCGTCAGGGGAAGCTTGCCGGAAAAAACCGCCCCCTTTACCTTGCCCGCCCACTCCCCGTTACCGGAGCAACTCCCGCCCCTTTTCAAACAACCTCCGCGCCCTCTCAGAACCAATCCTACCCTTTATCCCCTCAGCATTGGCTTGTAACAACCCCCGCCCTCTATGCCAGCCTATATAACCTGTGCTCACCCCTGAATAAAGGTCCTTTTGTTCTACCCCTACTGGAGGAAGAGTGTCTTGTCTTTCCCTTCTCGCCGCCCTCCACACCTTGCACGCCACCGCCGGGGACCTGGCCAAGTCCCCCGCCTCGCCCTCGCCTCCGGGAAAGAGCCCCAGCCGCCGGTACCCTCCGAGCAACGCCGAGAGCCGAGGGTTCAGCAACCGGCTGCCCCCCCCCCCCCCCCGAAGCAGTAGACGCGACCGCAACTGGTGCCCCGTGTGAGGATGGTCCTCTCCACACAGCGGTCCAGTAAACCACCCGCTCGCCCGGACGCCTCTCCAACTCCCCTTCTCCTCGCCTGCAAGGTAAGGGCCGCCTCTCCCTCGCCGCCCCGCGGAGCCGCCTCTCCCTCGCCGCTCCGCGCCCGGGCCGCTCCTCCTTTCCCGTATTAACCCGGCTATTGCCCCCAACTACCTTTCGTCCTCTCTTCCTATGTCCCCCATTCCTCCTGACACTCTTCCTCCAGTAGCTTCCCCTCTTCCCCTCCATTACTTTGCTGTGGTCCTTTGTGTCTTTGTTTCTTTGTTTCGCGCGGTGTGCCTCTTTGCGACCGCCCCCCCCAAACTGCTCTCACTACTAGAGGCTCCTGCCTTCTATTCTCGCTGTCTCCTTCGGCCTCGCGACCACGGTTTACCTCATTTTCTTTACTCAATAATCAACCCCCCTCTTTTTTTCTTTTCTCCCTCCGCTATGGGTAATCGTCTATCTGCACGCCAAGCACCCCAAGTTCGCGCTCTGGCCGGTCTCCTAGACACACATCGCTGTAAGGTGTCTGTCCGGCAGCTGCAAGTATACTGGGACCTCCTGCTGCCCTTTAACCCATGGCTCACCACTTGCCACCTTTGGGACCCCGTCACTTATGATCGCCTTGTTGATCGGGTCACCAACGCCATGGAACATGAGAACAAGCGCTTCCCTCCCGGCTTGCTCCCCACCTTAATAACCGTCCGCTCCTGCCTTCAAGGCTCCCTCCCCCCTGATCGAGGCCCCATTAAATCCAAGGAGGCCCTATCAACCCAGCCAACAGATTCAGACAGCGATACTAATGTAGACCACGATTCGGACACAGAATCCTTAGTCGAGCAAATTAACAACGCGCTCGAAGTCGCCCCCCAAAAACAAAGCAATACTAAACCTCTCCAAAATGGCGAACTTCCTCCTTCTTCTTCCACTGAGGGGAGGAAGTGCTCTAGTGATGACGTCAACCCTAAGCCGGGCCGGAAACCGCGTGCGCTTTACCCCGCCCTTTCACAGGGCGGAGTTAGTCCGCCATCTTATGCCTTAGACCCCGCCCTTTCACAGGGCGGAGCTAGTCCGCCATCTTGTGTCTTAACCACGCCTACCGCGCCGCCATCTTGCGACGCTTGGGGCCTCCCACTTCCGCCTTCCCCTTCAACAAGCTCCCCCTCGGAGCCGCTACCGGCAGCTGCCGCCGCTCCTCCCACCCTGCCGACTAACAACCCCTGGCTGCCTTCTACACCTCAAGGCAACCCTTGGGGCAACGCTGCCCCTACCCCCACTCCCGTGCCAGGCCCTCTGCAAGCGCGTCCTCCTTTCTCTCGTGCTTTTCGCTGCTTTCCCCTTAACCTTACCCCCACACCGCAGAAACCGTACGACTGGTATCCCATTGACTCAGATACTATCAAGCAGCTTCGCAGGGCCGTCAAGGAAGACGGGTTAGGTAGCCCATACGCTTCCCAATTACTGCAGGATATCGCCATGGACTTTTGCCTCCCCCAAGACTGGGCCTCGCTTGCCCGTACCATCCTTAACCCCGGCCAGTTCGTTGATTGGCGTGCTCACTTCCAGGCGGAAGCAGCTAAGCAAAGCGAGCAAGACGCGGCCACTGGAGTCTATCATCACTCCGAAGCCTACTTGGGCACGGGAGCGTTTATAAATGCATCTGCTTATATTAATGCACCTGCCACCTTTTGGCCTATCCTTCGGGGAATCGCCTTGCGAGCGTTTGCCAACTGTTCTGCCTGTCGGCCTAATAAATTCACCAAGCTCTTCCAGGAGCCGAGTGAGCCTTTCGCCACCTTTGTCTCCAGAGTCGAAGAAACCTGCGCTCGAAAGGTAAGTGATCCCCAGGCCCAATATTACATGTGCCCATCCTCAAATCCTGGAAAATCGTACTGTAATTCCCCCAACGAGTACTACTGTGCATACTGGGGGTGTGAAACATTAGCCACTAATTGGAAGCCTCCTGTTCCTAATCATTACCTTACCTTAAAGTGGGCCCCTACAGGGTGCAAACTCCCTACAGTTAACTGGCTCGGCCAAGAAAGCGAGGAATCCTGCACACATCTTAATCTTACAGTGCAGCTCCCCACTGATCCCTCCTGGTTACTCGGTCGAACTTGGGGCTTCAGAATCTATGAGAAAGAAGCCGACCGAGGATCACTTATTCTCATAAAAAAGGAGGCTGTAAGCCAACCATGCCAAAATACTGCATTAAAAACACCCTCTGGCATAGGTCCCAACCAAGTCATTAACCCCCTTTTTCCACAGTCCTCCAGCCGCACCTCAGCTCCAACCAGCCGCACCTCAGCTGCAAACAATGCATCGCCAACCCCACCACCCCGACCTCCTCTACCCCCCTCTCGCTACTCCTCTCGCTACTCCTCTCCCCTCCTCGGCCTTATCCAAGCGGCCTTCACCTCAGTGAATTCCTCCAACCCCAATCTTACCTCCTCTTGTTGGCTTTGCCTCTCCACTTCCTCCCCCCTGTATGAGCCAGTTGCCTCCAACCTCTCCTTTTCAGAAAACACAGAGGACAGCCCCTTGGAATGCAATTGGAATACCTCTGCCGTCCCCCTAACCTTTCATTCAGTCTCCTTTACAGGAAAGTGCATCCGCCCTCGCTCAAGTAACTCTCCCAACCTCACAGCTTGTGCCAACTACTCATCTCCCAGCAGCTCTGCCAAATTTCTCATTCCTCATAACTCCTCCCAATGGCTCTGCTCCTCTACAGGACTTACCCCCTGCCTTAACGTACTGACCCTCAATACAACTCATGAAACTTGCCTCTTGATTGTCCTCATCCCTAGGGTCCTATACAACAGCGAGGAAGACTTCTTCCTCCGCCTGGAAACAACTGCAGCTCCTGCCCCACTGCAAAAGCGAGAGCCCATCACCGTCCTCACGATTGCCTCCCTCCTAGGTCTTGCAGGCGCTGGCACCGGAATCGCTGCATTAGCCAGTCAAGGCTCCGCCCTAACTCACCTCCGGGCGGCTGTTAACGAGGACATTCGTCACCTACAAGACGCTATTTCCCATCTTAAAAATTCTGTCAATTCCCTCTCTGAGGTCGTGCTCCAAAACCGCCGAGGTCTCGACCTTCTCCTCCTCAAAGAAGGAGGCCTTTGCGCTGCCCTAGGAGAAGAGTGCTGTGTATATGCCAATTCCACAGGTCTCGCCGAAGACAGCCTAAAAAAGGTCCGAGAGGGACTAGAACAACGCAAAAGAAACCGTGAAGCCACCAGCTATTGGTCCCACATCTTTACCCCCCTCCTCCCATACCTCCTCCCTCTCATCGGCCCCCTACTAATGATTATTCTAGCTCTCACCCTAGGGCCCTGCATTATCCGCAGAATTGTCCAGCTTGCTAAGAACCAAGCCAATGCTGTCTTTTCATCATTTGTGCAAGTCCAGTATCAACAACTTGCCTCCACTGAAGAAGCTGACCCTCCGCAGCGTCGCCACCCTTGTCCATCCCGCAAGCAGCGAGGCCCCTCTCGAACGCCCGGGCGCCGCACCAACGTCGAGCTCCAGCCTCTCTAACTACCATCTACCCCTATCCCTTCCCCCACCTCCCCTTTCCCTCATCCCCTGGCGGATCTCTCCGGTAAGCTTCTTCCTCTAATTAGAAAAGAAGGGGGAAATGCGGGACACTGTTATCGAGTTCCAACTTGGCGGGCCTGGGCCAGGGGAACTGATCAGCCCCTAGGAAAGGTAGTGGGGCACGGGTGGTAGCGCCCTCCACGGCCCCCCGGGCCTGAGAAAGTGGAGCCGAATGCAGGCCCCATTTCCTCACCCCAAAGTACAACCGTCAGGGGAAGCTTGCCGGAAAAAACCGCCCCCTTTACCTTGCCCGCCCACTCCCCGTTACCGGAGCAACTCCCGCCCCTTTTCAAACAACCTCCGCGCCCTCTCAGAACCAATCCAAACCTTTAACCTCTACAGCTACCCCGCCCTCTAAACCGCCCGATATAAGCTTGTACTCTCCCCTAATAAACTCTCTTGGCTTCTTCACCCTAAAAGAAACGTGTCCCGCCTGTTCCTTTTTCGCCGCCCTCCATACTTTGCACGCCACCGCCGGGGACCTGGCCAAGTCCCCCGCCTCGCCCTCGCCTCCGGGAAAGAGCCCCCGCCGCCGGTACCCTCCGAGCAGTCCTGAGAGCCTAGGAATTAACAACCGGCCGCCACCCCCCCCAGACGAATCAACTACGACCGCACTATAGGAATTTATGAGCTTACAGTTTGAAGCTGAGAAAATGTCCAAATCAAGTCATCCTCAAAGCAATGCTTTCTTCCTGAAGGCCAGCTGCTGGTGATTCTTGGCTCCTCTGCCACACGGCAAGGCACATGGTGACATCTGCTGGTCTCTCCTTTTTCTTCCAGATTTTGTTGATTTCAGCTTCTTGCTTCCATCACTTCCTCTTGTTTGTCTTGCTTCTGTTTCTAAAGAACTCCAGTAAGAGGATTAAGACCCATCCTGAATGAGGTGGATCACACCTTAACTGAAGTAGCCTCATCAAAAGATACTACTTACAGTGGGTTTACATCCACAAGAATGGATTAGATTTAAGAACATGTTTTTCTGGGGTACATACAGATTTGAACTACCAACACATGGGAATAAATGAGACAGTGATCTCAGACAGCATTGCTAAAGTTTTAGATTTTGCAGAGCTAGGGACATAGTTTGGGGACTGGATAGATTGAAAAGAGCAGCTCTCAACATCAAGATAATTAATTTTTCCTTGGCAGGTAGAGATCGCTGGATTTATACTCTTATAATGGTTGCAGCTTCCTGTCTCTTATTCTGTGGCTTCTGCCACTAGTAACTAAAGACATCACACTTTTTTCTGAATGTCTTTTCTCTATTTTATGTCCCTGCTTTCACCCATCTTCTGCCATCTCTTAGTTCTCTCCATTTGTCTTTTAATTTTTGCTACAAATACTTAATTCATCCTATTTCTGGTTTACTATTCTTAAGATAACAGTGTGATTGGATTTGTTGTAGCTGCAGTTATTCTTTGTTGGGAAACATCTTCAGGCCATAGACTGGCTTCCTAATTATAACATGCCCTGCTCTGGTCAAACACGAGGCTGGGCATGAAGCTATATGCTCAGAATCAGAATACCTGTTCAGAAGATGCTATTTTCTATCGGTAGTTACAACTCTGTTTGCAGTGACTCTGGACAGAGAGGAAAGGAACTAGACAGGGCAGCTATTGGGTTATCCAGTCGGGCCTTTCATTCTGGTTGTGGATTGAATAGTGTCCCTTCAAAAGAGATGTCAAGTCCAAACTCCTGGTCCTGTGAACGTGAGCCTTTTTGGAAAGAAGATCTTTGTAGAGATTATATTAGGTAAGATGATGCCAAACTGGATTAGGCTAGGCCCTAATCCAACATGACTGGTGTCCTTATAAGAAGAGAAAATTGGACACAGATTGACAGGAAGTGAGAGTAGATAGAGGTAGAGAACACTATGAAATGTTGGCAAGCCACTGCCAGAACCCTACAGGCTTCAGAAGGTGCATGGTCTTGCCTACACATTAATTTTGGACTTTTAGCCTCCAGAACTGTGAGACAGTAAGTCTCTGTTTTTTTTAAGGTACCCAGCTGGTGGTTCTTTGTTACAGCAGCCCTGGGAAACTAAAATAATCTCTATTTAGGAAGGCGTCTGGGTACATTGTGATCTTACCCATTTTTACTTGTCTTCCTGAGGATTTTCCAAAAGTGCAATATGAGCACACACATAGACCTATTCTTACCTGTTCCACTCATCACCACCCCAGCAAGAAAAAAAACTAATTAATTAATAAACAAAATTGAACATTTCTTTTTTATTTGTTTGAAGTAAGCTTTGTAATTCAGTTATTAATTGATAAATTTTTCTTCTTTCTAGATGAAATTATTAGAAAAAAAGACTTGAGACCTCCTCAATTATCCTCACTTCAATGATGCTTCCACAAAGCCATTCTTTCTTTTTTATCTTTTATTTCTCACAGCATGGTGGTTTTACCTTCTTGGCTGCATAAAATATAATTCTGCACAGCATTATAGCTAAGTACTTTCCTTATTTATTTATTTTTTATTTCTGTATTCCCACAAGGCTTAATGATAAGAGGAATGTTAATAGTATTATTAAAATTAATTAAAATAATAATAATGAGATAGCTAACATATATCTTACTATGTGCTAGGAACTGTACCAGCATTATCATGTATTATTTCCCATAATCTTCTCTAAATCCCTTTGAGGTAGATGCTATTCCTCTCACCACTTACAGATGGGGAAACTGAAACTCAGGGAGGTTAAATAACTTGCTCACAGTTAATAAGCAGAGTTGCTGGGATCTAAATCAGGGGGTCTAATGAGGTCTAATTCTAAAAAAGCAACTTTCAACCCTGGCTGCATATTGGAATCACCTAAGGAGCTTTAGTCAGACTGTGTACCACTCAAAGATTCTGACTTAATTGATGTAAGGTGTAGTCTGGCCATAAGGATTTTTCAGTTTCATCACCCTAGATGATTCTAATGTGTAGCCAAGCTTCATAGCCACTGCTCTACAGGTTATTATTAACTACTATGCTCATAAATGAATTAATGAATTAATGAATGAACAAGCACTTGAATTCTTTAAGGCATTGTCTCCCCATTCTCCATTTTTAAAATATAAACACGTATGGATAGTTCCTTTTAAATAGAAATAACAATAAAATTTAATTGACTACTTTGAGGAATTAATGAAACAATTTTGTTAAAATTGATTTACCCTGACCAGACCACTTGCCAAAGAGTTAATGCTATTTCCCAGGAAGAGGCAATGAATGGCTTTTGTAAATGACCAGTTCCATCAAACTCACTTTTTCACGTAGACAGGGACCGTGTGTGGGAGGCTATGAAGCGCATCAAACTGACTTAAGCTGTTCAAATGGGTCCCTTGGTCCATTTCTTTGTTTCATGTTCTCCAATTCACTCACCCTATTGTCCTTAATATGTCAAAACCACTTGCTTGGCTTTGCTGGAGTGTGGGAAGCTATAGTGCTTTAGGCAATTAGCGCTCAGAGTAGGCAACCGATGCTTTATTTTCAACCCTGGAGCCAATCCTTTTCTATTAGTCTTAGTCAACTGAAGAATATAGATAAAAGAGCATAGACAAAACCATAAATACTCATCAAGCACCAATTTCCTGTGTATTAGTCACTGAACTGAAAGAATCAAATAACTAAGAGAAATTCTCAAGTTGCTAACAATCAGGGATGGGGACAGGAAGACAGATGTGGGAAAATGAGCTGTGAGGTTTTAACTTGTGTGTGTGGTGTGTGCGTGTGTGTGTTTGTATGTGAGCTTCAACCTGAGCATGCTAAAATTTGAGAACCACTGCCTTTTTTCAACCAGTCCTGCCAGTTCTTCATATAGCTGAGATTCTGAGTATACAAAGAGACAATGGCAAGACCATAGATGAACTTAAAATTTTGACCCACAACCTCCACAGCACCAGTCCAGACAGACAAACAACAACCTTCACAGCAATTGGGTCATAAAGGTCAAGACTTGGTCAATGACTGCCAGCTTGCCTCATTTTTGCCCCTGCTCCCAACTCAGAACCAACTGGAGAAAGCAAAATAGGCAACCCAAACCCATCACATATGATGCCCTGCTTCTATCTAGTTAGCCTACCTTCAACTTCCCTACACCAACAGCCTCCATTCAGAGCACCCCAAAGCTTCCCCCTTATTTTCACTCTAAAGCTTTCCCAATCTCCTGTCTGCCTTTGGGTGTCTGACAAATGCAAGTGATGGTGGCTGACTCCTTTGCTATAGAAAGCTCTGAGTAAATAGCCTTTCTTTGTTTTCATCTGAGTGGTCTTCATTTATTTCCACAGATCAAGGGAGCACTATTTTAGAATTTTGAGCCCACCCTCTCCAGGTAGATGAGCCTTCCCTCATGTGCTTCCCTGAAATCTCCAGTGCCTTCTTCCTAAGATGCCACATGGATGGGGCAGGCCCAGTGACAGAAGGGTGACTGAAACCTGCACAAATCCAGACAGACTGACCTGAGGTAGCAGACTTGACCCCTTGCCAATGCCACAGTCCTGCTTGAGTGAGACTCTTAGCCTTGAATGTCAACCTCAAAAGAAAGGATAGAATCTTGAATTTAATTACTTTTTGTGCCAGTTTGGATGTATTATGTCCCCCAAAATGCCATGTTCTTTAATGCAATCTTGTGGGGGCAGACATATTAGTATTGATTAGGGTGGAATCTTTGGATTAGGTTGTTTCCATGGAGATGTGACCCACCCAACTGTGAGTTAATACCTTTGATTAAATTATTTCCATGGAAGTGTGTCCCCAGCCATTCAGCAGGAGCTCCCTGCTGCAGCATGAGGGAGACATTTTGGAGACGGCTGTTGAAAGAAGACTTTGGCTGACACTTTGGAGATACTAACCTAGAGTTTGCCCTGAGAAGCTGACGCAGAGACATTTTGGAGAATGCCATTTTGAAATGCAACCCAGGATCAGCTGTCAACCTCGAGCCCTCCGAGCTAACAGAGGTTTTCCAGATGCCAATGGCCTTTCTCCAGTGAAGGTATACTCATATTTATGCCTTGGTTTGGGCACTTTTATGGCTGTAGAACTGTAAATTTGTAACCAAATAAATCCCCCGTATAAAAGCCAATCCATTTCTGGTATTTTGCATAGTGGTAGCATTAGCAAACTGGAACACCTTTATAACTGAAATGACAGAAAATTCACAAAATTGATTGAATTTACCTGGAATTGAGTATTTTTGTTTTGTTTTGTTTTTTTAATCAGGCAGAATGAGGGTTCAAGGAAGAAATCAAGTTCAGTTAGGAAAAAATAAAGTCACATTTGGCCCACTCAGGTATTTAAGTCCATGCTAGTTTGACTTGTTTTGCCCAGAAGTTTGGGCAAGAGAGCAGTATGCTTTGACAGGGGGTGGAGCTCAGTGCCAGGCTCAGGGAGGAGGTGCCCAATAAAGAGGAGAAGGACTCTGATACACGAACCAGGGCATAACCAAACACTGAGAGAAACTATTCTCATTAAGGCTGAATGTTTAATTAAAAACAAACAAACAACATGAAAAAAGAACAAAAAACCAATATCTTTTCCCCACTGCCTAAAGTATGTTTCTTAAGCATAGATATTGGGTCCTTTATTGAATTCACTGTCCCTTTTTCTCTCTAAAACAGATGTTTGTAAGATTATTTTTTCTTCCTTCTAAAAAAATGCAACAGAATTAGCACAAAGTAATTAATAGGTTGAGATAGAAGTTGAAAACTGAGATACAAACGAAATTAAAATTGGAGTAAATTAATTGGCAAAAGGTGCTATAGCCATGTGTACTCCTTAACTATTGCTCAATGAATCTGCATTGACAACCCAATGCTTTGTGTGGTTTAGAAACTCAGAGAAGAAAAGGCTGACTCTCAAGGCAGCAGAATGAGCAGGAGCTGAGTGGGGGGTGGTGGGGGGTTCCTGGGAGGGGTGAGTGAGGAACCATCACTGAGACCACTCCAGCCTCAAAAAACTTCTCCCTCAAGGCTATTGCCGAACAAAGGAGACTCCCAAAGTTGACATGAGGGTCGGTGTTGGTCCTGTGTTTCTACACTTTTGCCAAATCCACGCTCAGGAACCTGGGATCCCAATGTCTAATCATAAGATACTCAAGTGCTCAAGAGAAAAGCTGGGCTTACAAGAGAATTCTAGACGAGGAACCCCAGTGTGTGACAGTTTGCTTCACTGTGTGTTTTAAAATAACAACCTAGCATCTCGATGATATGTGCCACCTTATTCTGGAATGTTATGAATGCTTTCATATCCTCCCATCCTCCAGCAAAATTGAAAGGGGAAGGCGAGAAAATCTACAATCCCTGAAGCAACTGCAGTTCATAGTCAAACCTGGCTGTCTCCTTGCTTCAGTCCTCCTGCCTTCTTCCCAACCTCCTTATGCATCTTGCCCCCTTGCCCAGGAGAAAGGCATTTTGAGGCTCCTTCACTTACAGATTGCAGTGCAGTTGTTCTTAATGCATATTAAACACCGATTTTGTTGATTGGTGTGCCATTCCAGATTAGAAAATTTAAATTACTTAAAGCCTTGAAATTGTCTTACAGCTTTTATTTCATTATTTGATAGTGGGTAATCATGCATCCAAGCCTAAATCACTGTATCATTATAGAGAAAAAAAAAGAGTATCTTCTGCTTTAAAAATAAAATTACTGACTACAGGTCGTCTCATCTAGAAGGCAGCTCCTTGGAACAGAATCAGGAAAGATAGGGAATTGATTTCAGTAAAATGCTACCTCTAATTCCAGCTGTGTGATCTTGAGCCATTTACTTAAATTCTCTGAACTGCACATTTCCATTGGTAAAATATGATAGTGTAAGGAGAAGTAAGAAAGATATTGCATGTAGAAAAATGAGCACATTGCCCAACACATAACATTTATCTTCCCTTCTTCTTCTCCGGGTGAATTATTCAGATAGATAGAACTATGACTCAGTCAATGCATTGTCATGAAAATAAAAGGGTCTTGCACAAGAACTCCAAAAGACTGAATTGTGTCCCCAACATGAAGTTGTATTCAATCACGTTGTCCCTCTGAGCCTCAGAATCTTCAGTATTAAAATGGAAATGATGGTTATCTTTTGGACTTGACACAATTAATCAAGAGGACAATGAATGTAAAAGTAAAAATACTAAAACAAAGAATCTCTATACCATGCACACAGCAGGTTCTGATAATGAAGTACCATCTCCTCAGTCAGACAGTGGTCAGCTTTGAGGAAGAAGCATTAATCCTTAAAACATTACAAGGGGACTGGAATGTTGGTACAATTTACTATATTTTCTTTTAGGAACAACTACTCAGCAAAAAACAGTGGCTTAAGGAAAGTGCGGTGGTGTGCAATTTTACAAATCAGGGTTTTTCTCCTAGAAGTTATCCGCTAATTCCTAATAGTAGTGTACAGTGGAAATGGATATGGGGCCACAAATCCATGTATCTTAAGTTCTGAGTATTTTGGAGATATGTGTTCCACGGAGATATAATTTTCCAGGTCACATCTTTGCATCACGGATAGGGAGGAAAAGAGGGGAGGGAGGAGAAGAGAGGACAGGTGAAGGGGAAACAGGACACCAGCCCACCTGGCACTTCCCGATTGATGCTGGTTCTGGGACCTCACGATGACAACTTCAGTCATCATCATGGAACCTGTCTCTGGTACCAGTTTCTATCTTGAGGATTCTAGAGATGCAGCAGTTTTTGTGGAAAAGTTTCCTCTTTGGATTCTTCTGTGAAGCACTGGTTGAATAATTGTGTTTACTTTTGGGGAAAATATATATTTTATTCTTTCAATTTGAATGCCTATTATGTGTCAGAAACTCTTCTAGGAATTTAGGAAATATTTCTAAGTGAAAAAGACAATTACTTACATTTTTAAAATTGTCTTTTGCTAACTGAGTTGAGATTAAACCATTTGTTTTTAAAAATCATGATAGAGGGCAGCAGTTCTCAAACTTTGATCTCAGGACTTCTTTACACTCTTAAAATTTGTTGGCAACTGCAAACTACTTTTGTTTATGGAGATTATTTCTACTTGTATTTACCATTTTAGAATTCAAAACTAAAAAATCTTCTCAAAATTTATCAATTTAAATTTACTAATTTATTTATTGATGCCAAAAATAAAACTTTATAAAAATAACTATATTTTTACATTTGTGCAAATCTCTTTCTGTCTGATTTAATAGACTATCTGAATTTTCACACCTGCTTCCTTATTCAATTTGTGATATTGATGTTAATATCATGTAGTCTCTTGAAAGTTCTGCTGAATTTTTGTGAGAGAATAAGACAGAAAAAGGCAAAAAAGGCCTTTGTATTATTATGAAAATAGTTTTGAGCTCAAGGACCCCATTAAAGGGTATCAGGGACTTCAGGTGAGTTCCTGGAGTATATTTTGAGAACCACTGACAGAGAGGAAAAAGCACATATTTGGGAGACCTGAATTCTAACCTGGTGATTTATTTCCCTGATCTCAGCCTCTGATTCCTCCAATGAAATGAGTGCTTTAGATTAAATGATGGCCTAGCCATTTCCAGCTGTGACATTCTCTGCTGTATGCCGAAGGTGGTAGTTTAATATCTTAATGGAACAAGACTTTGTTTCTTCTTCTTTGACTTTCTTCTCCTTTCCATCTTTCTGGGCCTGACACTAACCCAGTAGGGATAAAGGAAGTAAGTCCCATGATATTTTTCTCTTAGCTTCTCTGAGCTCTCTCCAAAATGTCTCTGCCATTTATCCTCTCACAGAGGACTCCAGCAAGGGAATTAAAAACCACTTTGAATGGGTGGGGTCACATCGCCACGGAAACAACCTAATCAAAAGTTCCCACCCACAGTAAGTCTGCACGCACAAGAATGGATGAAAAGAACATGGGGTACATAACAGCACACTCCACCCTCTGGACCCCAAAACATCATGATTTTTCCATATGCAAAATATATTCATTCCATCACAATATCTCAAAAGTATAAATCATTTCAGTAACAATATTAAGTATAAAGTCCTATCAAAATAAGTTACAGGCATGATTTGTCCTAAGGCAAAATTCCCCTCTGACTGTGGACCTGTGAAACTTAGTACAAGTTATCTGCTTCCAATATAGAAAGGAGGGACAGTCATAGGATAAATGTTCTCATTGCCATAGGGAGAAATTGAAAGGAAAAAGGAGTCAAAGGTCCCCCAAACAGTTCTGAAAACCTGCGGGGCAAACTCTATTAGATATCAAAATCTGAGAGTCATCTACAGAAAGATGTTTTATCCTCAAGGCTTGAGAGAGACGCAGTTCCAACCTCTCCATGAGCTTATGCAGTGGTCCTCCTCTCTCCAAGCTTTGGGGAGACCACCATGCTCTTGGCTCCACCCTTTTCAAGCATCAGGGTAGCACCCAGACTCTACCATCTCTGGGGCACACACTCAACCCCTTCAGAACAGTGGGGTGGTGGCCAGGCTCTTCCCAATCCTGGGAAATGTGCTTCACAAACTGCAAACTCCAGGGCAAACTGGAGATTTCTTGGCCTGAAATTTCTTGGCTCCAAACATTAACTTCCATGGTTCTGCCTTTGAAGACATTTTTCCTTCAATCTGTTCCTTTTCAGTCCCTTTCAGACCAGGCTGGCAGTGGTTCCATTTATACAGATCCCACAAAAACTTGTCGAGTTAACATGCAGCATATAGGGATCAAAACCATCAGACAATAGGACTTTCCACAAATCCTTTCTAGTTAACTCCATCTCCAAGCCTGGCTCATCATGGCATGGCTAACTGGTTCCATATTTGGTTAAATCCTCATGTGAGGCACTAGCCTTTGTGGTCTCATTTTCTGGAAACCCAGAATTTTCCAGACCATCAGTTTCTAGTTTTGCTTTTTTGTTTGTTTGTTTGTTTGTTTTGTACTCAAGAGTTCAGTTCTCAGCTTATCTCTTTCATCTCACATTTTACTATAAGCTGCAAGGAGAGGCCAGGCCGCATTTTCCACATTTAGTTTGAAAATCTCTTCAACTAAGTATCCCAGCTTGTCGATTTCAAATTCTTCTTTCTAACCAACAACAGTACTCAATTTTGCCAAATTCTCTGCCACTTTAAAATGAGGATCACCTTTCTTCCAGTTGGCAATGACACATTCATCATTTCTGTCTAAGGCCTCATCGGAAGTATCTTTAGATACATGATGTTTTCTCGGGTACATAACAGCTTCAAACCAGCACAGGGCATATCCCACAAGAAGCAAAATAATTGTAACATTTTAAAAGTATATTTGCTACTTGCTTTCTCTTAGGTGGGAGTACAGAGTTTCCTAAATCTCAAACAGGGGTTACTGTTTGACTACCGCCTTAATTTGAACAATTACATTTCAATCATTAGAGCTCCTCTGTAAAGTATTAAGAGTAAATATAGGGCTTTGGTTTATAATTCAAGTTCCTGAGTTTTAAATATCCTGCAATTGTCTTGGGTAGATGGAGCCCTTAAATTTTCCAGTCTGCGTTGAGCTTCAGCTTTCAGTGACCTTTCATCAAGTATAAACAAAGACAATTGGTATTTATTGAGCACCAGCTGTGTGCCAGCGGATAAAGAATTAAGCAAAAAAAAATTTCCTGCCTCATTGTCCTCCCATTTTAGTGAAGGGGAATAATCATGTTTCTGGAAGGATTAAGTCTATCTTCTCATTTTACACACAAGAAAAACCAAGATCTGGAGAAAATACATGGTTTCCTTATAGATCCAAGCAAGTAGCAATGGTGTCCTGATTCCTTTCATAAGTGAAAGATGAAATAAAAAAGGATGGTTTGTTTTTAGCCAAGGCAAAACATCTCAGTAGAAAAACACTGGTATCTAGGTTTTCAAAGGGGCTCTCTCCCAAATCAGGCATGACAATGAAGTCCAAAATCCTCATGCTTACCCTTCAGACACTCAATCATGGTCTGGTCCAGGGCTGGTCTTTCTGTTCCTGCAACTGACCAGGCTTGTTTTCATCTCTGGGCCTTCGCTATTCCCTCCACTTGGAGTACTCTTCATTCAGACTGTCACAAGCCCAAGTCTTCTCTTCATTCTGAGACATCTCTGAGAGATGCACTCTGAGAGGTCTCCCCTTGCATTGATACCTGCAGATGCTGGCCACATCCCCAGCCTTTCCTGACCCTTCCCTTACAAGGCATCCCTCTGGAAGGAGCGTGTTCTCTGGTCATAACTGGCTTCCCTTCTTTTACTGTCTCACTTCCATACTCTCTCACCATGCTTTTTGGGAAACCCAAACTTAAAGAAAAGGTCACACTCTACCCTGTCCCTCATGACTGTTTGCTTTTTCATAAGCACTTGTCCCTAACTGAAATTATCTTATTCAGTAATTTGTTTATCATCTGCACTACCATCCCATTTGGCCTGCCAGCTCCTCCCCAACCTCCCCCATGCCATCACCTACCCAATAGAGTACAGACACCATGGTGGCAGTGAGTGTGCTTGTCCTATTTATTGTGATAGTCCCTGAACTTAGAACAGCACCTAGCACAGAGTAGGTTCTCAATGTATGTTTGTTGAGTAAATGAAATGAGCAGATGAAGATGCTGAATATCAGAAATTGTCCAACAAGTCTATGAAGAGACTCTTGCCTAGCTAATCACGCCCAGTTACTAAATCAGAGACAGTGCTGCTTCATTTCCATTTAGATGCCATCACTCTTCTTTCCATATTTATAGCCTATCCTCAATCAATCACTTTTTGTTAAGCATGCTGTATTGCATAACCAAAAGTTAACAAAGGTATATGAAAATCATTCCAGAGTTTGAGTCCAAGAAACTCATTATCCTCCTCAATCGATATTTATGAGGCATATTGAAGACACCCTAAAATATCCTTTGGCTTCCATCACATTTTCCTTGCATAACCATGTAAGTTCTTTAAAAGAACTCTTGGTTTATTTCTGCTTAACACTGACCTTCAAGTGTTTGATTTAATAAGCTTGGGAATTAGAATAAATCACATTGGCTTGTTCAGTCATCTATATTACAAAGTGCCACAAAGAGAAAAACATAAACAACAACAACAACAACAGGGAGGTACAAACAGCTTTCAAAGAGACAAAGAGGGAAAGGCAATGGAAACAAGCCAGTCCCCACAGACGGGAGCCCTGTGCAGAGATGGTCACATCGAATAAAGAGAACAGAAACCCCCTTCTCCCAAGATAATTTCCCTTCTGATTAAAAGACTTTGTCAAAGCAAAAATCAAACAAGTTCTTGCTTATGAAGCAGGTGACATTTCATTTCAAAAAAAAATGACACAGGAATTATATTTGGCTAACAGTTTGTTTAAACAAACACAGCCCACTCAGAAAAAAAGTGTTTGTGACATACTTTCTTTCCTTCTGCCAAGGCCATATTGGAAGCTACATTGATGGAGGGGGGTTATGGTTTGAAGCTGCATGCATCCCAGAAAATCATGTTCTGAGAGAAAATCCATTTCTGTGGGTGTGGACCCATTGTAAGTAAGATGTTTTGGTGAGCAGGATCTTAAGCGAAGATGTGAATCACCTCATTCAGGATGGGTCTTAATCCCTTACTGGAGTCATTTATTAGAGAATGAAATTCAGACAAAGAAAAAACCATGGAAACAAAAAGCTAAAAGGAAGGAAACCCAGAAGAGGAGGACGAGAACAACAGATGTTGCCATGTGCCTTGCCATGTGACAGAGGAGTCCAGGATCACCAGCAGCTGTTCTTCAGGGAGAAAGCATTGCCTGATGATTCCTTGATTTGGACATTTTCCTCAGCCTTGAAACTGTAAGCTGGTAAGATAATAAATCTGCATTGTAAAAGCCAACCCATTTCTAGTATATTGCTTTCAGCAGCTAAGCAGACTAAATCAGAGAGTGAGGATGAGGATGCTATTCCCTGAAAGTGCTGAGTCTCCCTGGAAGACCATAGATGTCCTGAATGTACAGATTTTTCTGTTTTATGTACCACCTCCTTCCCACACACCCAGTGCCTAGAAGAGGATCTGGTACATGGTAGGAGCTCAATAAATACTTTGTTGAAAGAAGGCATAAGCCATCATGTTCAAACCAGTATAGTCTGTGTTTTGCTTGTGCCTCAGAGCAGTAAAGGCTACTATGATTATGTGCTGCTTCCTACAATTCTTATTGCATTTCCATTCTAGAAACAGAGAATACGTGATTTATTGTTATATTTTGCAGTAAGAAGTTACATTGTGTTATCAGTACCAGATCATGGTTTGGAGTCAGCCCCTTACCATTCTAAGCCTCATTTAACTCGTATGTAAAATGGATCTATTAATGGAATTAAATCACAGGACTCCCAAGCATATTAAATAAGGTGTGCACGTTAAAAGCATTTGTACAGCATTTTGGGACAGAGTATACACTCAGTAAAACATTCACTACCCTCCCATTTCAGAGATAAGAAAATTCTGGTTCAGAAGGATTAAATCACTCTCTCCAGTGTCATCCCACTGGGAATGGGTGAAACTGGGATTTCAGGAAAACAGGAATCCAAGTCCTTGACCACAGAATCCATGCTCTTTCTCCATACTCCACTGCTTCTTGCACAAGGAGGTGTAATTCAGGCATAAACTCATTTTTTCACTCCGGTTCTTGTCGCTGACACACAGCAGCTATAAACGTCCCAACTTCTTAAACTGTTGCTGACTGGTAATGGTGGTGAATCAAGAGGAGCTCTCACTCTTGGGGAATTTTTCCCACCTCTCTGCATAGATAGACACCTGCCTTTGGGTAATTTTAAATGCAAAATGTTGGGGAGCAGAGTCTCCATGTTAGCTATTGAAATCATGTTTGTTTGGTAAAAGTTGATTTTATTGGGGTAAATCAAAGTGTCAGAAGCTAAAATAATGTAACCAGTGTTGAAACAGAAATGCTAATTAAACCAGTGTGAATGTCAATGCTGCTTTACACATCTCTGAATTGGAGAATTCTTACACCACCCCCCTACTTATACTTCACACTGTACTGAGTTCTATAAAGTGCCAATTTGATTGTTTGTTTTTTCCCCCTGGGAAAACCATTTGACCTTTTGCAAATAGTACCCTAGGTTGAGAATTCCATTTGGCCCTGCGTTTTCTTTATCTCAACCAGCACTTCACCATTAACTGAAGACTTGGCTTCTGATCCACTATAAGGCTGGCTTATCCTGCCATCAGAATATTATTGCATCTTCAGAGTAGTGCACAGCACTGCCCTGTGAAAACCCTGCCAACAATGCATGACCTGGTCATGGGGGCACACCAGGGCACCTGGATTGAAAGTCACCCTCTGGAAGGAAATGTCTGAATTCTTTAAACTGTCAAGGACATGAGGGGCAGTAAAGTACTGAGGAAATGCTCCAGATTGGAGAATGAAGAGACATGGCAGTTCAAGGCAAGGCATGTTCCTGGAAAGGATCCTGAACAAAAAAGTAAAAGAGACATTTCTGGGATGGCTGGATGTAAATGGAGTCGCTGGAGTGGATGGTAATATTGGTAGGTGTTGATTTCTCAATTCAGAGGGATGTTATTTGAGTGTCTTTGTTCTTGGGGGTTATTATCGCATTGATGGGATTGATGTTTGCTGTTTGCTCACTAAAGATTTAGAGAAATGATAATCAATATATATTGAGCGAGAGAAAGAGGGGGATGGAACTGGTCCATCTATGGGCATTTGGGAATCTGGATGAAGTGAAAGACAGAACAGGGAGTTATTTGTGTGTTTTTGGCAGCTTTTCTATGAGTTTGAAATATTTCAAAATAAATAATTAAAAATTAATCAGGCAGAGTTTGGTGCAGCTGCTTCAGAATCTTTTCATGCAAAATACTTATCAGGGGTAACCTAAATAGATCAAGAGCAGGAATAGGAACTTAGAAGAATCTTACAAGAACAGCCTGTATCTGTGGTACCTTGTACTGTAACCCCTTGCTAATAGATGCTTGTCCAATTGGCAGACTGGATTTGCAAGTTGCTTTTTAACATACCACCTGTGCTGGTTTGGATGTATTATGTCCCCCAAAAACTCCAAGTTCTTCAATGCAGTATCTTGTCAGGGCAGATGTATTAGTGTTGATTAGGTTAGAATCTTTGGATTAGGCTGTTTCTATGGAGGATGTGACCCACCCAACGTGAGTGGCACCTCTGATTAGGGTGTGACCTCTTGATTGAATGTTTCCATGGAAATTTGGCCCCTCCCATTCAGGGTGGATCTTGATTAGTTCACTGGAGTCCTATATAAAGAGCTCACAAACAGAGGGACCTCAGAGCAACTGAGAGTGACATTTTGGAAGAGCTGCAACTAAGAAAGGACAAAAAGCCCCGAGAACAACATTGGGAGAATACCACTTTGAAACACAACCTGGGAGCAAGCAGATGCCAGCCACGTGCCTTCCCAGCTAACAGAGGTTTTCCAGATGCCAGTGGCCTTTCTCCAGTGAAGGTACCTGTTGTTGATGCCTTACCTTGGACACTTTATGGCCTTAAGACTGTAACTCTGTAATCAAATAAACCCCCTTTATAAAAGCCAATCCATTTCCAGTATTTTGCATAATGGCAGCATTAGCAAACTGGAACACCACCTAACAGCAAGGTTGTGAGATAGGAGACATATTAGTTCCACATATCTGATATCATCAGATGTTTCCTATATTTACCCAAATTCTCATTATTATTGAAGGGGCACATTGAATTAGGAAAAGACTTTTACCTCTTGGATCCTTTGTTTCTCATCTGTAGAACAAGAAGTAGTGTTAGATGAATGTTAAGTATGGTAACAATATGTTCCAATTTGCCTAGGATGGGTTAAGTTTTTTCCTTTTGTCCTGGAGGATTATTAAAGGTACCTTTTCTCTCTCAGAGATGTCCTGGATTGGAAGATAAATTACATGGTGTCACTGCCTCCAGGAATATTCCTGCTCTAGCATTTTAGATGTCTATGGTTTTAAGGATACGAGCCTGGATTCAGCAGACTAATGCAGGTGAGGGGCAGAAGGTGCCATATGGGTTTGTACTTATGCATAACTACATAGGATGTTAGAAAACAGATTTTTGCAAATGTCAAAAATAACCCCTTTTTAGGGAAGGGAATTCTTTAATTGCCTCATTGGTAATTATTATCTGATGCTAAGATATTCTTGCTTGGGTGATGGCTGGAGGTGAGGCAGGAGAGACATGTAGCTAAGAGATTCCTATTTTAAAGTGTTCTAGATTTTTCCTATGTAAAATCAAAAGGTACCCATTTCCTGTCATATACAACTTTAATGCATTATTCTTGAAATGGTCTGGGTTTAACAAAAATTACTAACTTATTAAAAAAATATGTATTGATTATTTTCTATATGCCAGGAAATAAAACAGACCAAGGCAGCTTAGTGAGGCAATTGGAAAACAGGGACAATGTCTTCCATCCTTCTGCATCTCATATTCCTAAGGAATCTGCTTTATTGGGTCTTTTTCTTTTTAAGCTAATAAACTAAATTTTAATTTTCATTACTTAGAATTACATTAAATGGCAAATAACAAACACCAGATGTGAAAGAGAGAGAGATCATGGAAGAAAGGAAAATGCTTTACATTTCAGTGCCTTTAATGGACTTTTTTCTCTGCTTTCTGTACAAACGGATCCAAATTTTTAACAGTTTAATTGAGATATATTCACATACCATGCAATCAGTTGTTCACAGTATCATCGTATAGTTGTGCATTCATCACCACAATCAACTCTTGACACATTCATTACTCCAAAAAAAAAAAAAAAAAGAAAAAAGAAAAAGAATAAAAATAAAAATAAAAGTTAAAAAGAAAACCAAAAACATCCCATACCCCTAGACCCTCCTATTATTCATTTACTTTTTGTCCCCATTTTTCTACTTATCTGTCCATACACTGGATGGATAAAGGGAGTGTGAGTCACAAGTTTTTCACAATCACACAGTCACACCATATAAGCTATATAGTTATACAATCATCTTCAAGAATAAAGGATACTGGATTGCAGTTCAACAGTTTCAGTTATTTCCTTCTAATTATTATAAAATACTAAAGACTAAAAAGGGATATCTATATAATACATAATAATAACCTCCAGAATGACCCCTCGACTCCATTTGAAATCTCTCAGCCACTGAAACTTTATTTTGTTTCATTTCTCTTCCCCCTTTTGGTTAAGAAGACTTTCTCAATCCCATGATGCCAGGTCCAGACTCACCCCCAGAAGTCACGTCCCACATGGAGACCCAACCCCTGGGAGTAATGTTCCCCGTAGTGGGAGAGCAGTGAGTTTACCTGCTAAGGTGGCTTAGCTAGAGAGAGGCCACATCTGAGCAACAAAAGACATTCTCCGGAGGTAACTCTTAGGCACAATTATAAGTAGGCTTAGCCTCTCCCTTGCAGTAACAAGCTTCATAAGGGCAAGTCCCAAGATTGAGGGCTCAGCCTACTAAACTGGTAGTCCCCAATGCTTGTGAGAATATAAGAAATTCCCCAAGTGGATAAGTTTAATATTTCCACATTTTCCCCCAGTACCTCAAGGGGGCTTTGCAAATATATTTTTTTTCTCTTCTCAAATTACTCTGGGATGTATCAGGGCTTCACACAAACCTGTACGAACCAACCAGATTTCACTCCCTATTCAATGTTCCATGTAATTATGGCATTTGAATAAAGTGACCATACAAGTTAAATTATATAGTTTGCTACAAAAAAATATAGATTTTGCACCTAATAAACATCTCTTCCTTTTGGTCTCATGTTGAAGTTGTAAAACACCATCAATATCATCCTTTACCCTTTAGCATGATTTACCTTAGTACTAACCAGGTCCATTTCATTCATATCACTACTTTAAGTCTGATCTCTTTTTCACACTCTTTAACATTTGCTATATGGGATAATGCTGACATTCATAGCTGCCAGCCTCTGGCTCTGAGTCTCCGGTGTCACACAGATACCCAAGTTCCAGGGACCGACCAGGTTATACACAAAGAGCTCAGTGTCTCAGAATTTAGAAAAAACCATTACAACTCAGGAATAGATGTGACTGCTGTAAGAGCTTACAATCTAGGAATCTTTAACATAAGTCTTCCCCTGATAACCTACGCTCTCAGTTTCAACTCTAAGAGTTTGCCCATTATAGTTAGCCCATATTAATGAGGTGTTGTAATGTCTGTCTTTTCAATTCTGGTTCATTTCACTCAACATACTGTACTCAAGTTCTGTTCACATAGTTGAATACTTCACAATTTCATTCCTTCTTGCCACCACTCAATATTCCATTACACATATATACACAGTTCAGCATTTCATTCATCAGTCGATGTACCCTTAGGCCATCTCCATCCATCAAGAATTGTGAATACTGCCACCACAAACACCAGTGTGCAAATGTCCATTCCTGTCCCTGCTCTCAGTTCTTCCAAGTATATACCCAATAGCAGTGCTGCCATATGGTCCTGAAAACCTATTATTGGGTTTTTATAAGGACTCTAAGTTTCTCAAACTCCTCCTATTCCCCAGGTCATCATTATACTCCACCTCTTCTTGTTTTCTCTTCTGCTTAAGACTCCATGTTTAAGCAATTCAACCATAATCTCCCTAGATTCATCAACCCCCTTGACCTTCCACTATCCTAATCAATGCCACTCACTATCTTCTGGGTGATAATTAAGATAATCTTACTTCAATTTGTTCTGGTTGTACACCCAAATCCATGTTATGTGATCTCAGATAAACTCACAGGACTTTTTAGTGTTCTTGAGCCAACAACCCTCAAAGAAACTAATAAACGCACATCCCATCCTTCTACTTTATTGAGTAGATTGAGGCCATTAATCTCCTCTTTTCAATTCAGTTTCTCTGTCATCATCCATACTTTCCTACTTTCCTCCTGACTCGGAGGAAAAAGTGTATTTCATCTTTCCCAAGTTACTTTGATTCCAACCTTTTGTACAATTCTTTATTAACCAAACCCTTCCAATCCCATGAAATCTAATGTGGGCCCTTAAAATGAGACTACAATTTTTCTGATGTCCCCCAAAAAACCTATTTCCAAATTCAATCACTTTTCAAAGTTCACTTTCACTATCACCATAGAGATTTAAAAATGGGCCATCCTATTCTTAAAATTCTTTCTTCTCTTGGCTTCAATTCACAAATTCTTCCCCCTCTTCCATTTTTCCCCTCCTAGGCTCCTGTCTGTCTCCTCTAATCCTGTTTCCTGGCCATGGCTCCTCCATGCTTCATGCTTTGCCTGCTCCTCCATGAATATAATCCTGTCCACTGTACTTGGCTCAAGCAAGTCCTCCCTGCAGCTTTCAGTATCGTCAGTCAGCATGGAACACAATACAAGCTCCAAGAAGCATCACAACCATTGACCTTGAACACATCTGGGCAGTGAGTACAGAAAGCACCACAAAGGCGAGGCACTTCTGTACTCAGACATCTGCCTCTTGCTGGCAGCATCAGGAGGCAAAGCTGCCAGGAGGGGCCAAACCTGCAAACAGCACCAGTAGGAATATAACACAGGTTAGAGTACCCTGGCCAGGAACAACAGTCTCACTGATGGAGTTCAGGGGATTTCAAGAATCTTTCAACACTGAATAATTCAAGGACTAGAAGCACCAAGGAAAGAGTCTGCAAAGATCTCACCAAGCAGACATTTTAAGAACACATGGTCAGGTTCACCATTCTTACTTCTTATGCTGTATATCATTGCTGCTCTCTGCTGGTCAAAAGCATTATTCTCTTCAATTATATTTAGCAGAGATGGATTGGGTCATTTAGTGGAAATATAGGGCCAGTCTTTAAATGACTTCATGGGCTATAATGCATAATCTTATCCAGCAAAACAGATGCTCATGAGAGTCTGCTGGACCACTGAAGTAAAGGAATGCAAGTAATTCCCATTTCTGTAGATTTTTAATTAACAAAGCATATGGGCTATATATTATAGCAAACATTAAGCCACCATATTTCAATCCAGAAATTCCTATTAACTATCATATTCACAATTTTTGCAGATAAATTGACAAGTTCCATTGAGAAGTATCATCTTGATACTTGCAAAACCCTAAGAAGGTTTCTGAATCCTAAAAGCAATGTTAAATTTAGTTCCATATATTTGCACAATTTATTGTATCGAAAATTTATTTTTGAAAGGGGATCAGTGGTAGTTTGTGATTATTCATAATTTTTGCATACTAAGCTATCCCAAGAATGGCACAGTAAGGACAAGCTTAGGCTGGAAAGCCTAACACATCTGATTCTAACTAGAGTTCTGCCATCTTACCTTGTCTTGGTTACTGAATGTCTTTGAGATCAACTGTCCTATTCTGTCAAATAGGGGGAAATAATAACACCTACCTTGAATTGTTATTATAACTATTAATTGAAAAACCACATATAACATTCTTAACAATGCTCATTACACAGTAATGGTAAATAAACCATAACTGTGGTCATTAATATTATCATTCAGACTGAGTAGCAGAACTTATGTTTTCCAAAACAAAGCTATTTTGCCACAGAGTTAAAATATACTCTGTAGATATCTGGAAAAAGTTTTTAGAGCACAGCCTTAGTTCTGACACAAACTGTGTAATTTAAAATAATGTTTTACATTTTCTGAACCTTGAAAATGTTTCTGGATGCTTGCTTTACCCTAGGGTCTCAACATCTCTGTTTTAATTTTATTTACAACTGTTTAATGGCCTGTGGTACACAGTGTTTTGTTTTCTGACCTTCTGTTCCCCATCTAATGACTTGCCTGCAGAACAAACAACCACTGGAGGAAGCTAGTAATCTTGTGGGAGAATTAGCAAAGACTAATTTTTAGAAGGAACAATGGAAGCAGAAAAGTACACAGACCTAGCAATGTATTCTTCTTTTCCAATATTTATTTGTTGGAATGTGGTTTGACTGTTCATGCTTATTAATTCAGTAAATAGGTATTAGGTTATCACTGGCTTTGGAAGCTAGAAGTTACAGCGTGCTGAGTTTGGGGGAAACTGTCCATTTGTCAGAGATAGATTCCAACCACAGCATCCTAACAGATTCTTCTCCTCTCCTCCATTCCTCCTTTAGAGTATGTCTTGGAAGCCTATGTTGCCTGAGATTCTCTTGGGATCCAGTTCAGAGATCTGTGTATCTAAGAGAAATATTAGGGAGTCTTCTCCCAATCAGAACCAGTTCATAAGTTCAGTCCAGACCAAGACTGGTGCTGGAAGGTTCTAGCAATATATGTTTTACACAGAAAACAGAGTTCAGTTAGATTCCTGAGACCTGGTATCACTCAGGGATAAGGCTTGGTTCAGGCCAAACTATTAATTTGGCAGTATGTGTCTTCAATGACCATTTTCCCTTCACCTTTAGAACCTTCTCCAATTATTGGTGACTGCCTTTCTTCCAACAATTCATCTCATACCTTAATACTGTTGATGCTATCCAAGTTCAACTGCATCCATGTTCTTCCCAAAACTGCCTTCCTTACCTGCACCATGTGAACTTCTAGCCTCTTTTCAAAACTGACCTCTGTGTTCCATTCCCTTGATCACCCTTACTAAACTAATTAATAAATTGGGTTAACATCACCTCTTTCTGTTCTACCATCTTGATGAAATACTTTTAGCAATAGGGATCAGGGCAGAGTATGCCAGAGGATCAACTGGCATAGTTTTCAAGGGCAGAGAAGACCTCAGAGTCACTTCAGAATGTGGTATCTGCCCAGGTGCTGACCCACTAGAAGAGCTATCTTAGTCACATAGCAAATCATAGCATCATCATTGAGAAAAAGTAACACTTGCAGCTAAAAGAGCAGTAGTGACATTCCCAGAGATGGTAAATATCTAAAACACTTAAATCCCTGTAAGCAGCATTTCTCAGGTCCCAACAGTTTTTCCTTCAAGGTTTTCTGATCCTGGGAGCCAGAATGCATTCTTTCTCTGCTCCTCCTCCACTTTTCCTTCCTTTCTTTCAATTTTTCCTAATTTTAACAAAGTAGTCTAAGGAATTGGGACTCCAAAGAGAGATTTTGCCATTGTGTCTGCTTCCTGGAATTCCGGAGTGATAGTTATGCCTTGGTTACAAATGGTGGGCCCTGAGTTTATGCTAGTGAGATGACTCATGGTTGGGGCCCTAGATAGCTTGAGCCAACCAGATGACTCAGGATGGCAGCTGGCCAGGCAAGAAAGACCAACTATGTGATTAGAGGGTTGGGGCTTTGAGCCATTCACTATCACCAAAACTCTGACCTCCCAGGTGGGGAGCAAAGCTAGAGATTGAGTTTGACCATTCAACCACATGGTCAATGAGTCAGTCAGTCATACCTATAATAATGAAACCCTAATTAAAATTCTGGGTACCAAAGCTCAGTTGAACTTACATGTTTGGAGGGATTCTTTGAGTATTGCTATATATCAATGTGCTGGGAGGGTGACATGTCCTGATTTCACAGGCAGAAGACAATGGAATCACCTTTTACTAGGATGCACACATTAATTATTTGAAAATATGTCAGTATATAGTAAATGATCCAAGTGAATCTGAATTGATTTGAAGAGAAAATCTTGTTTTAGGGCATTAAAAAATACAAATGGGCTAAAACTCTCTGGTATGCAGGTCTACATAGAGTGCTTCAAGAACAGAGAATAACAGAAAAAAAAAATGCTGTCAGGAGAAGAAAATCTCCAATTATCTCCAACTCACTGCTTCAGAAATGCAATATCCAATGAGTGTTTCTAGGGCCCTGCTGACTCCTGGAAGTTAACAGTAAAGAGCTGAGGTCAGAGGAACAGGGACTTCCTTCTTACCCATCTGCTAGCCTAGCTTTCCCACCAGCAACCCTTTATTTTGCCATGTTTTCTAAGCAACAGATTGACACAAATGGCATGTGTAGACTCCTGGGAAATGCTCTGCGGTTATTGAGAAAGTGATAATAATTCTACTGCCATTTATGATCTGAGGATTAAGGGATTAAACCGTGAACAATATGGATGACATAGAGATGCTTCAGTGTTGAAAACTGGCACTATAAACAGAGACCATATCTATGAATAAGAAAGAAGCATTCATTAAAGAGCAGACAGATTTGGAGTCTTGGAGCTGTTTAACATTTAAGAGTATTTCTGTTTCCATTCTGGTATATATATAGCTTTCCAATGTAAAATATAGCTCAACTTTTACCCTAAGGCTAGTAACCCTGCCCTATTTCCTTAGACAATTCTTGATGACAAGATTTTCCTACTCACTTAAGTTTGACAACGTAGATCCTTTTGATTTTTCATTTCTTTGTCTCTCTATATCCAATTGGCTATCAAATGCTGTGAATTCAACATCTACCAAGTAGTCACTTCTTCTATCAGTTTCTGTTACTTTCATTTTTATTCCTTCTCCTCACACAAATAGCAGCACAAACTGGACCGGATCCAAGTTTGAGGTCCCTGAAGCTTACACAAATTGGAGGGCCATCTTTAGGAAAAAATAATGAAAAATTACAAATACATAATTAGGTACAAAAGTAGATATTTATTCAGAATGAGTATTGGGGATTCGTGTCCCTCTCTTTTGAGATCTTTTATAGAATTATTTCTATAAAGAAATGCTTATATGGAAATAATTTCTGATTATAATCTGGCTCCCCTCCTCACCCTTCAACTCCAGTTTTCACAAAGGCCATGCAAATGAGAGGCGATGGAGCCTAAACCTCCTTAGCTTCAGGGCAAAACTGTATTAAGAGTCCAACTGTTAATTCCTTTCTCTGATCTTAGCAGGGCCTCAAATTATGCAGTGAGATGTCCAAAAATTATTCAGAGCTAGAAGGGGAAGTGTTATAAACTTGGGAGATTTTAGAAATCTAGATCCCTAAACCAAAACCCACCCCAGCCCCCTGGATAAAATCTTCAGGGTAAGTGAAAAGGATGCAGTTGGTCCTTATATTAACAGTTTGAAAAACCACTGCTCTGGTGAAACTGCCTAATAAAGAGACCAAATATTGTGCCTCGAAGGGCTAAAGAGTTCAAAGGGCTATGGAGTCCTCTATCATCTCCTGGCCATTGGGGCTCTGCAGTAGGGAGTGCAGAAGTCATAAAAATCCAGGTGAAAAAGGCTGTGATCAAAATCTGAAATTGAAGCAGCTCTTTCTCTCTCCCTGCAGTTATTGTGTGTCTTGATTAAAGTGAAGCAATGAGCCTGATGAGGATGATCACAGCACAGATAAAGATCTGCTGCTCAGAGGAGAGGAGCAAAGGAGTATCAAGTATAGGAGTAATAGGACAGGGCCAGGAAAGAGGAATTTCTAATAGCCACAACCACCTACAGACTTCACTCGGCCTTTAGCTAATAGAGATTGTGCATAAACAGCAGGGCCACACCACAGATGCTTCTGGGTATTACTTACAAGCATTGCTTGTATCATTATGCTAAAGCTACATTGTTTAATTCAGCACATGCAATCCATTTTAAAGTGTGAATTCTGTCATTCCCAGTTATATATTTACATCATAAAATCCTTCATTAAAATAATTGTTTCACATATTGTAGAAAAGAATATACTTTAAAAGTGTGCACGGATACAAAGAATCAAGATTCTTTTGGGCAGAGTGGGAAATCAGCTACCACCACTGTGTTTATATTCTCACTGCACACGCCTGCCCCAAATGAAATGCAGGTTAGAGAGTCTCCTGTCCTTCTAAAGTGATGACAATAAATCTTCCTGTCACTTTACTTCACAGTCACACAGTCCCTGAATAACAGCCCATAGATACAGCCCTCTGCAAATATGTTATCAGAAGTGTATGTGTTTACACGTGGCAAGGCTCTGGGAAATAAAGTAGAGAAACACTGGCTGTGAAAAGGATGTTCTTCCTTCTGGAAACTAATATGATATGATATTAAAACATCGCTGGATCAAAACCATTACCATTTTTGTGCACAAAACAAGCTAGGAAATGATTCAATACTAAGCACAGTAAAGTTGTTGTAAATAAAAATTCTCTGTTCACTGGCACTATCAAAGCACATTTGGTTGTTAACGTGTGGTTATTGGGCATTATAGCTCTGTTTGCTTCTTTTGATATACTTATACCTTTTTTCACCCTTCTTTCTCTCCTGGAAGTTGGACTGGAAGAGTTAAGTTTCCTGTGCCCTCTGGCTTCTGTTTGGGATCACCCCATGGGCCACACTCGCCTGAGTTGAGAAAGAGGCTGTTTTAGTTTTCCAGACTGCTAAGACAAATACCTCACAATGGGTTGGCTTAACAGGGATTTATTGGCTCATGGTTCAGAGGGGCAGCCACCTGGCTGGCTGGCTATCCTTGGGTTCCCTGCATTTTGGTCACATGACAATGTCCTCTCCTTTCTCTTCCAGGTTCCTGTACTTCCAGGGTTTTTTTCTCTATAAGGCCTCTAGAAATAGGATTAAGCTCCATCCTGATTCAGTTGGCCACACCTTAACTAAACATAACATCTTTAAAAGGTCCTATTTACAATGGGTTCACACCCACAGGAATGGGATTAAGATTAAGAATATGTTTTTTCCCTGGGGTACATAATTCAACCCAGCACAGAGGTGGAGAGGGAGAAGGGGTGTTTAGGCTCTCTCCTTGAAGCCTTATTTGTTGGGTGCACCTGACAAAGACTGTTTTCTCTTGACCCAGCTGTCAGCCTTACTCCCCCTGGGCTCCTACCCACTCCCTCTCCAGTCTTGACTGCATTGAATCCAATCTTGCTTCTGTGGGACTACAGAGAAAACCAACTCAGACTGCAGGAAAAATAAAAAAGGAATAAATAAAGACAACTTCAGGCTTTAAGTAGTCTACATATCAAATTGTCCTCAGTCTTCCCCTTACTCTCTCTCTACCCTCCTGCTTTCCTCTCTTTCTCTCATCCCAACTACCCAGGAGCTGAAAGGCTCCTTCATGGGTAGTTCCTTATCTCCACCTCCCCTCCCCAGCCCTTACAGACCCCCATCAGGAAATCCCTCAGTCACCCCAGTAATCAACCCCCCTGACTATCTGTCATCTTGGGCTTTTCTCCCAACTTACTTGTGGCCCTTAAAAAGATGCCTGTCCTTTGTTTGGATGAGTTGAGTTCTCTCCTTCCTGCTATAGCAGCCCCCTTGCCTATTTAACATTGTTTTCTGCAGTTTTTTCTTTGACACATCCCTGACGGACACACTCCGCCTCTTTTCCTTTCAAATCGTAGACTACTTCTAAGTTAATACCTCCATAATATTAAAAGTTGGAAATTTTGCTGCTTAAAGGCTTATCAATTTTGATATAACATACTTTGCTCAGCAGCTTAAATTCACAGCAGTCTTCTGGCTTATTTTATTATATTGTCTGCCCTTAGGCTAAGGAACTGTGTACTCTTTAACATTGCTTGGTGTAAAATTACAATCTATACCAAAATGACAACCTTCATAGAATAAAAATGCAGAATATGCTTGAGTCAATAATTGCTAAGATATTGGGCAGAAAAATGAGTAAGAGAGTTAATAATCTGGAAATACAGAGTAGTCACACTTGCCAAAACAATATTGGGATGACTAAATGAATGCCACACTTTCATCCACCTACAGAAAGTTTGTGAATTCATTGGCAGTAGTTGTGTTTTATTCAATATCAAGACATGCTTACACCACACAAGATTTTCACCAAATGCTAATATTTTAACTTTTTTAAAAACTAATTTTAGTAAAAAATACTGTATTTGTATTTAAATGGTGAGCTTCTGCTGTTAAGATGCATTATTTGTTTATTTATTTTTTAGTTCAAACATCACTGTCCCAAAAAGAGAACTGGACCAAATTCAAAATATGATATTCTAGAAGGAAAAAAGAAACTGAAGTGAACAACATCAAGAAAGTCCAAATAAAGTGACAAACCACAGCAAATAATGAACAATTTGTTGCTACTGGGAAAGACAACAAAATTCAATTTGCTAAATTATTTTATTTATCTCTTAGCAGCAATATGAATTATCTGTTTTGAAGAGCACTCAAATATTACTAAATGGAAAATTGCACTACTTATAACATGTCAAATTTGGATTCGGTAAAAGAAGTGAATTAAATTGGCAGTAAGGGATGAATTGGAAGCTTAGAAATAGCTTTCCCAGTATCTTTATTTGAACCAAAAGACTTTACTTGAGAGGAATTATTTAAGTCTGCAAACTAAAATAATAATTGACTACTATTTGTCCCTAAATTTGAAATGCTTTCAAAATACTAAATGCAATAAAATGCTATGAAGATTAGAGGAAGAAATAGTTCCAGTTTTATCAAAGATATTGTCTCTGAATTAGAAAGGGTTTTATAGTTTTCAACTAAACAATTTATCAAAGCACTGAATTATATATATATTTCTTTTTTCTCTCTTTCTTTATGCATATATGCCTTTTATGTATGAAGTACTATTATGTACAAAGTTTGTCCTAGGAAGTGGGGATTTAATGTTGAAACCATTTTTCAAGGAAGAGAAAAGTAATCAGAGCATTTCAACTAAATAATTGGAATTGTCATGTATTTGAAGGTGTTCATATATTTGAAGTTGCTCGACAACCTTATAACCAGAACCTCTACCCCTGACTTAAGGCCCCTGGGATATGAATTCTAAATTGAGATCTGAAATGTAAGTAGGAATTGTCTAAGTGAACAGAGAAGGGTCTCAAGCAAAGGATCCTCCAAGGAGAGGTGACAACATCTGCAGAATTCTAGGTGACATAGCCCTGAAAGACTCTAGGAATTCTAAGAAGTTGAGCATGGTGGGGACAAAGAATGTGAAGTTTGGAATGAGGACATTGTTGACATAAAGTGAAGTAATGAAGGAGTTTTTAGCATGGGGGGTGAAAAAATTTTTTGTTAGGGGTCGGCCTCAGAAACCTAGTTAGGAAGGAAAAACCCTTTAAATTAGGATTATATCAACCTTTGAGTTGCAATGTAAGACTTTGAGGAAGGCTGGTTGCTGTGAAATCAGTTTTCATTGCTCTTCATTGGAAAGAAACAAGAATGTGTGTTGGGGAATACCAGAAAAAATGAGAAGGAATAAGGAGAATAAAAGAACAGGAATAAAAACATGAAGGGTTACAAAGAAGTTATAAGAATGAGGATTTTAACTTTTTCCTTCACAGTGCTGCAAATTCCCACTTGTCACCACCCCCCTCCTCCAGATATTGAGTACTATCGTCCACAAACACGAAGGACATAGATAGATTTGTGGAGGTTTTTTTCCTGTTTGTGGAAAAAAAAGGAAAGTGACCAAGTTACACATCTGTTGTGATTTCAGGGCAGAGATGGACAGACAGAATCAATATGTAGATCAAAAAATAATTCAATGAAAACTAGATATAGGGTCCAGAGGTGACTCCAGAAACTTATCAAAACCTTAGAGAGAAGATGAGGCTTTTCACAGGGCACTGGGCTGCAGTTGGAACCAGAATTCTAGATTCCACAAGGAATTCCAGTTGACACTAGGGATATATAGAACTTGGGGAAGAGTTTGGTATTGATACTAAGGGCGATGGTCAGTGTTAAGAAAGGTAAAGCTTGAACCTCTTTGTGCTCTGGAATCACTCTGGAAATGGGTTTGGGGGCAAGCAGGGCTGAAGGCAGGAGGCCAGTTAGGGAAACATCTATGCTGGGACACTTGCAAGGCTGCCATTGACTCTGATGTTCCTGGAGGGCTCCCCTGATTCTGTGATCTTGTTTGGAAGATCCCCAACCTGCACACTCAGACCATACAATGAGACCTTGGTGGAAGGCATACGCCTTGCCTTGGTGGAAGTATAATCTAGTTGTGTTGTGTGTGTGTGTGCATGTGTGTGTGCATGAATGCTTGGGGAGTGATGTGATTATGACGGAAGCAAGAAATAACAACATGAATCAACTGGTTATTTTTCTAAGACAGTTGGTGAGCATTCAAGGGCATGTGTGTATTTACCCTTCAACAGGAAAACTGATGAGAGTTCAATAGAATCAAATCAGAAACTTATAAGCCCCATATTCTGTAATTCTGCCCTGGTAGAAAAGTAGACCTAAACTCAGAGACTTTCAATCTTAATAAGCAGTTAATGAAGAACCTTGAAATAAAGGCAATTTGTTGACTCAAGTGCTTTGAAAAGACAATCCCCAAGCTAGCCATTATTTCTTGTTAATCAACACAGAAGCTAATGAATATAAAATTTACATTCCAGTTACAATAACATTTAAGTTGCGTCTCTACACTCATTCTGTATCTTGTCATCACAGAGTTAGATTTCTATCTAAAAATGTGTTTGTTAAAAAGGACAAGGATCCTTCCTGCAATATTCACACTTTTTAAATAGTTCCAAGGACTACAGAGACTGTAAATTTAAGCCTAGATTATGCTTGTTAAAGGAACTGCCTTTGTTAAAATAATGGTGATAGGAACCTTTGTTCTTTAAATGCTTAAATGTCATTTGTCATAGGAGGTTGATTTTAACCACGATCTCTAGTGACAATGACATCATTGATAAAGCTCTCATTAACTTGACCTGTATAAAAGAGCTGTGCAGATTTTATTAAGATTAGAACTATAACGAAGGGCTTTCACAGGCTTATACCATTACATCTGACCTTCTCCTCCTTCTCGCTCACATGACTGCTTTCCCACTGCTAACTGTATGTAGAAGAGCTGTGCGGTATCCCATCAAAGG
This sequence comes from Choloepus didactylus, assembly GCF_015220235.1. Lineage (NCBI taxonomy): Eukaryota > Metazoa > Chordata > Mammalia > Pilosa > Megalonychidae > Choloepus > Choloepus didactylus. Next base: position 21,611,726 of record NC_051309.1, read on the forward strand.
TGTGCACCCAGCTTGGAACTTCAACAGAGATTCTTCCCTTTATCCTCTGCTTCCTTCAGTTTCCCCTCTCAGTGGGATTAGCCCCATCCCCATCAGCCTACACACATACTATGATCATCCCATCTTTAAAACAGATATAAAAATAAAATAACATTCAAGAACCTCTCAGCCCTACATTTTCCTACAACTTACTGCTTCTTTTCTTTGTCCCTTGCCTTATTATAGCAAACTACCTCAAGTAATTCATCTGCATTCACTGTTTCCAACTCCTCTCCATCCATTCTCTAACTTTTGTTTTCTTTTTAAAGAAATTTACTCCATGATTCAAAATTCAAACTATATATAAAGGTACAAAGAAGTCTTGCTTTTGTCCCTGCCTGTCTCATCTAATTTGAACCAGTTTTAGTAGTTCTTAATTTTGAATTCTATATTCTTTTCTTATGAAAAAGTTAGTATACTATGTAACGTTCTGCAATTTGTTTGTTTTCACTCAGAGATACACCCTGAAGATTACTACACTGTCAGTACTTAAGAATTTTTTCATTTTTCTTTTATCTTTTTAAAGGCTGCATACGTGCTTTGTGAGGATATGTCATCATTCGTTCAGCAATTCCTCTATTTTTGGACACTTGGGTTGTTGACATTGCAAACAATATCACAATTGACTTCTGGTACGTGTGGTATTTCATATGTGTGCAGTTGTATGTAACATCTATCTTCTTACAGGTAAGATTTTGGCTTGAGGGGCAAATGCACCTGTAATTTATTTTACAAATCACTGCTAAATTCCCTACAGAGCTGTTGTACTACTTTCTATTTTCACCAACAATATATGAAAGTGTTTTTTTTTCCCCCAAATCACTGCCAACTTTGTGTGCTGTCATTTTTCTGTATGGATTGATTGACAAAAAGAAATGGTATTTCATATGGTTTTAATTTGAATTTCTGTTATTAGGAATGACACTGAGGACTTTTTCTATATGGTTAAAGATCACTTGTGTTTCTCTCTCTGTAAACTAACTAGCTAACTACATATATCATTTTTTTAATGAGCTGTTAGTAATTTTATTCTCAATTTCTTCTAGCTCTTTATATACCAAAGAAAATACCCCTTTGTTTATGAAATGAGTCACAACCACCCTTTATCCCTTAAATTTATTCTAATGAAGCTTTTCCCCTTACACATTACTAAAATTTCCTTTGTGAAGGTCAGACATGACCTCTCTTTGGCTAATTGGCAACCAGTTCTTAGTTCTTGTCCTGTTTGATCTATTGGCAGCTTTTGATACAATTGATTACCCTCTTATCCTTAAAACATTTTTGTTACATGACTTCCTGGATGCCAAACACACACATCTTGTCATATGGTTGTACTTGTCCCTATATGTCACTAATGTCTGAATGTGAGGGAACATTCAGTCCTTGAGCCTCTATCTATACTCACCCCTTTGAGGATATTTCCATTTCCATGGTTTTAAATGCCATTTATATGCTGACAATTCTACAATTTATATCTCCAATTTGGAACTCGCCATTGAATGACAGTCTCATTTATTTAACTACCACATCTCCACTTGGATCCATGTAAACAAACCATGTCCTGCTCCCTTTTTTTCCCCCAAACTTACTCCTTTGATAGCCTACCCCATCTCAGTAAATGGCAATGCCATTGTTACAGTTCCTCAGAATCATCCTTGACTTTTTATTCTCTCATATCCCACAGCCAACCCATCAGCAAGACCTGCTAGTTCCACCTTCAACATGTATCTAAACTATACTTCTACGACCCTGTCCAAGACTCTACTGTTTCTCCCCAGTTAGCCTCCAGATATCCTTGCTTCAGCCCATGTACCTCTTCTATATATTCTCACCTTACTCATCACAGTAATCCTTCTAAAATATCAATCAGCTCATGTGATTCTCTGGGGGAAACCCTCCAATGACTTCCCATGTCACTCAGAATAGAAGACAAGTTCTTATAATCACTTACTAGGTTTTACAACATCTAGTCTCCGCACCCCTGTTATCACTCTAATCTCGTTTTTTTTTTTTTTTTCTTGTTGTTGTTCTATCCCTAACTTTCTTATTTTGCTCCTTGCTGTTACTCAAACATGTCCTCCACGTGCCTACTTCAGAGCCCTGCACTTGATGTTTGCTCTGTCATGAGGACCTCTCTCCAGGTATCCATATGGCTTTACAACTTCCTCCTTTGTCTCTTTGCTCATATTTTAGCCTTCACTGATCACTTCTTTAAAAGTGGACTTACCACCACCACCAAATTCCCTATCTTCCTTCCCCACTTTAATTTTGTCATGACAGTTATCATTTAATACACAATATATTTCATTATTTACTTATGGTTTCATTGTTTCTCTTACTACTCTAAGATGTGCACTCTGTGAGGATGCAGGTTTTTGTCTATTTTATTCATGCTGTATCTCATACATCACCTGGCTTGGAATATGTGGTCCATAAATATTTGCTAATAAAAAAGGCACATTCCCCCATAAAGTATACAGTTTAAAATAAGCTGACTCAAACAAATTTACTTTAAAACGAAAAGCTAAATTTTGATTGTTGTCTCCATAATAGTTGAAGGGCACTGGAGACACTGAGATAAACACGACATGATTTCACCCTTTAAAGAACTCAGAATATAGTAAGAAAGTTAGGCAATATTGAATTTATATTCAGATATGAGTACCAGAGGAATCCAAAGTAAAATAATTTCCAAAGTGTATGGTGAACAGCTACTGCTAAGATTCCTATTTCACTGATTTTGGAGCAGCGACCCAGAAAACTTAAATGTGTCATTAGCTTGCAACAGAGATGGATATTTACCTACCCAATATCCCTCCTCCTTAATAACACAATGCAAATTTTATTAATAGTGATAATGTTCCTAGCTAAAAGGCCCTATGTTGCCAAATTTTTTGCAGCTAGGACTGGGCATGTATTGAAGGTCATTCCCATGTGTTGTAAGAAGTGATATGTGGGACATGATGAGAACTCCTTAAAGGGAACTGCCTCAGCTGGAAGATGTGCCCTTCCTATCCTTTCCTCTTTTCTCCTTTCTGCTGACTGGAATGTAAACATCATGGCAGGAGCTCCAAAAGTCATATCTGACCATGAGGTGAACTTCAAGGTAGAAACCATGCTCTAGTGCAGAGGCTGTCAAACTTTCTGTAAAGGGCAAGATAATAAATATGTTGGGTTTTGTGGACCACATCTTTCCCTATTTTTCTATTTTTTTAACAATCTTTTAAAAGTGTAAAAACCTTGTTTGGCTTTTAAATGTACAAAATAAGCCCTGGGCTAGATATGCCTCTAGGTCATATCTGCTGACCACTGCTTTTCGATGGTAGAATAGATACAAGGGAAGGTCCCTCATGGTGGAGCTGCATTACTACATCAAGACTTCTTTTACATAAGAAAGCAATTAAAATTCATCTTGTTTAAGTCACCATTATTTTGAGTTTTCTGTTATATGCAGCCAAACTAATCCTAACTATTAAATGCCCCTGGAAGGAAATATCCACATGATCTTGTCCAGGAAATATTAGAAGACATTCATTTGAAGATGAATATCATAAATAAAAGCATGTAGATGGGAAAAAAATTGCAAGAACACATTTAAGAAAGCAGGATGAAGTGAAAAATTTGCTATGAAGGGCAGGAAAAGGTATGTTGATGAATATTATTTCATTGTTATGTCAAGCAGATCCAGTTGATTGCTGGCCTTGAAGTTAGGCTGAGCAGTTTGAACCTGATTCAATAGGTAATAAAGAACTATTCTTCCTAGAGAAGGCATAAGAAAGCCATGTTTAGGAGTCATTAGTTAGTGATGTATTCTGGACTGGGGGATGAAGGCTCCATGCTGATGATCCTGTGGGGCTGTACCTTGAAAGTTTGAAGTGAAAATAGAAAGATGAAGTTGGCTCTGGGAGATGTGACACAGGCAGGGGCAGAAAGAGCAGCCAGTTTTTGTTAAATAAATGTATGAAACATTAGGGGAGGAAGCAGGAGTCCAATACTCAGAGAATGCTCCAAATATTCCAATTAAAATGTAGAGATTGTCAGATTGTCTACACAAACACTTAATATATAAAGATATCATACAAAGTAGATTTCAGAGCAAAAACTATTATCATGATTAAACAATGTTATTTCACAGTGATTAAGGAGCCAATTAATCCAAGGGCCATAAAATCCTAGTTTATGTACCTAACAACGTATCTTTAAAGGGCTGAAAAATCCTGACAGAACTACAAGGAGAGAGAGAGAGACAAATCTTCAGTTATAGTTGGATATTTTAATACCTTTCACTCAACAATTGAAAGAACAACTAGAAAGCAAATCAGGAAGGATTTAGTTGACCTGACCAAAACTATCTATATATTCACTGGATTGGCATTTACAGAACACATGAGCAAACAATAGTAGAATAAACTTTTTTCAATTGCATTTGGACCATTTTCAAAGATAGACCATATTCTGGGTCGTACAACAACTTTCAATACATTTAAAAAGGAGTCTCTGACTACAAGGGAATCAAGCAGATATATTTCTAGAAAATCTCCAAATATTTGAAAACTAATAACCACTACTAAATTACCAATGGGGCAAATAGGAAATCAAAAGGGAGATTAAAAATTGTTCAATGAAAATAGAAATACCACACATCAAAATTTGCAGGATTTTGCTAATGCAGTATTTAATGGGAAATCTAAAGTACTAAACACCTATACAGAAATTCAATGACCTTACCTTCCACCTTAAAAAGGTAAAAAAAAGAAGAGAAAATCAAACTTAAAGTAAGCAAAAGGCAATACCGATTCATAGGACAAATCAATGAAACAGAAAAGAGATAACAATGGAGAAAATGAATGAAACCAGAAGCTTGCTCCTTTAGGAAAAAAATCAATAAAATCAATAATCAAGCTAATTGGTGTAAAAAAAGAAGAGACATAAATACCAATATCAGGAAAGAGAGTAGAGGCATAGCTACAATTCTACTAATATTAAAGAACACCAAAGTGATATTCTCAATATTTAAAAAAAAGACAACAAAGTGATATTATGAACAAAAATAAATTCAACAATTCAGAAGAAATGAATAATTTTCTTAAAAGACAGATTCTACCAAATATCCTGCAGGAAGAAAGAGATAACAGAATATATCTATTAAGACATTGAATTTGTAGTTAAAAACCTTACTACTAAGAAAAATCCAGGCCAAGATGATTTCGCTTGTGAATTCTACCAATATATAAAGAAGAAATAACACAGACTCTACATAAACTTTTTCACAAAAATAAAGATGAGAGGACTTCCCAACCCATTTTTTGAAGCCAGTATTAGACCAATATTACAATATTAGAACAAGATAAAGATATTACAAAAAAGAGAAAAATAGAGACCAGACCAATACCTGTAATTCACATAGATGTAAAACTTCTAAGCAAAGTGTTAGCAAATCAAATCAAATAATACGTAAAAATGATAATACATCATGATCAATTGGGTGTTTATCTCAGGAATGAAGGGATGGCTTAACATTAAAACTCAATCAATGTAATTCACCATATTAATAAATTTTAAAATGACTATCTAAATAGATGAAAAAAAATTTTGCAAAAATCAATATTCGACTTTTCTTAAAAATCCAAGCAGGAGAAACCAAGATGGCGGCTAGGTGAGACAGGGCTAAGGAACACCTCCGTGGAAAACACTAGATAAGGACAAGAGAGTGACCCAGAATACCGGTTACAGTGATGTGCCAGCTGAATGAGATCTGGTCATTCCCAGGGGCTGTATACTTGGTGAAACTGAGAGTCTGCATTCTGAAACGAGTGAGTAAGCCGGCTGGAAGTCCCACAGCCGTGTGGCGATCCAGGGAAGCCAGGGTTTGGAGTCTGGGGAAAAAAAAAAAAAAGAAAAAGGGAAAACCCAGGAGCGGCTGCAGGTGCCAGCGGCTGCAGGTGCGATCATGGGAAACACCCAGTAAAACACAGCAAGAGGGGGCTGGGCCGGCCTCTGGGTGACTGGCCTGGAAGATAGCCTGCTGCAGATATCCCTGGGGCCAGGGGAACGGAGCGGAGAGCCAGAAGCTGAAAGAATCCCCGCAGCTAGCAGCTCGCTCCCGGGAGGGCTGGACAAACTTCTGCCTGGGGCCGTGCCCACAGCCCAGAGCCCCGCCAGTTGTCCCGGAGCTGGGAAGGAGGAACTGTGCAAGGAGGGGGGTGTGGAGACGCCCCATTAGGCCATTTTTGCATAAGGCTGAAAGTGAGCCGGCTTGGCCCAGCGGCCCAGGGCTTCCCTTGAGGGACGGCGCGCGCTAATGACGTAGCACAGCATTCTCTCAGCAGCGGTCCTGGAGGAGCACGGCTGGGCAGGGGGACCTGCTCAGAGATCCAGAGACACTACGCCAAGTTTGTGGGACATCGAGAGAGGGGCAGGGGCTGGGGCTGAGATGAAATGAAGGCTTGGTCTCTTGCGGCGGCCTTGAATCTCCGGGAACTGGTGGGATTTGACCTGACCACCCGTACAAGCGCCCCGCATTCAGGGCGGACAGCTCCAGCCACACACCCAGGCTGAGTTCTCTGGCTGGACCCCACAAAAGGTGGAGAACTGACTTGAGAGGTATAGATGACTCACAGAGGCCATCTGCTGGTTAGTTAGAGAAAGTGTATGTCACCAAACTGTTTCTGAAAAATTAGATAGGTTTTTTTTTTTTTTTTTTACAAATTAAAAGAACCCTGTCAAGCAGAGCTAATGCCAAGAGGCCAAAAACAACAGAAAATCTCAATGCATATGATAAAACCAGATGATATGGAGAATCCAACTCCAAATACACAAATCAAGTTATCTGAAGAAACAAAGTTCCTCGCAGAATTAATTAAAGAAACACAATTGAGGAACGAAAGCATGGCAAAGGATTTAAAGGACATCAAGAAGACCATGGCCCAAGATATAAGCTACATAAAGAAGCCCCTAGAAGAGCATAAAGACGACATTGCAAGGCTAAATAAAAAAATAGAAGATCTTATGGAAATAATAGAAACCGTTGGCCAAATTAAAAAGACTCTGGATATTCACAATACAAGACTAGAGGATGCTGAACAACATCTCAGTGTCCTAGAAGTCCACAGAACAGAAAATGAAAGGACAAAAGAAAGAATGGAGAAAAAAAACAAAAAAATTGAAACAGATCTCAGGGAAACGATAGATAAAATAAAACGTCCAAACTTAAGACTCATTGGTGTCCCAGAAGGGGAAGAGAAGGGTAAAGGTCTAGAAAGAGTATTCAAAGAAATTGTTAGGGAAAACTTCCCCAAACTTCTACACAATATAAATACACAAAGCATAAATGCCCAGTGAACACCAAATAGAATGAATCCAAATAAACCCACTCCGAGACATATTCTGATCAGACTCTCAAATACTGAAGAGAAGGAGCAAGTTCTGAAAGCAGCAAGAGAAAAGCAATTCACCACATACAAAGGAAACAACATAAGACTAAGTTGTGACTACTCAGTGGCCACCATGGAGATGAGAAGGCAGTGGCATGACATATTTAAACTCCTGAGAGAGAAAAATTTCCAACCAAGAATACTTTATCCAGCAAAACTCTCCTTCAAATTTGACGGAGAGCTTAAATTTTTCACAGACAAACAAATCCTGAGAGACTTTGCTAATAAAAGACCTGCCCTACTTCAGATTCTAAAGGGAACCCTACCAACAGAAAAATAACAGCAAGAAGAAAGAGATACAGAGAATTTTAACAGAAATATATAGTACCTTACATCCCAAAGCACCAGGACACTCATTTTTCTCTAGCGATCACGGATCTTTCTCCAGAAGGGACCATAAGCTGGGACATAAAACAAGCCTCAAGAAATTAAAAAAAAAAAAAAAAATGAATATACTCAGGGCACGTTCTCCGGCCACAGTGGAATACAAATAGAAGTCAACAATTTTTGAACTATAACTCCACTATTTACTTCCTACATGATATAAATTACACAGACCCTAATGACAAATCAGTGGTTTTGAACTCAATGTAAAATATGTAATTTTAGACATCTATATAAAGGTAGGGGAATGGAGGAGTATAGGAACATAGTTTATGTGTACTATTGAAGTGGAGGTGGTATCAAAGAAAAACAAGATTGATATGGATTTAAGAGGTTAATTTTACCCCCCACAGCAAACACAAAGAAACTATCAGAGAATGTAACCATAGAGATGAATTGTAGAGTTCGGGTTAAGAGAAATGGAGGAAGGGGCAATGGGGAGTTAAGAAATGAGGGTGGAGTTGCTGTTTGAGGTGAAGGGAAATTTCTAGTAATGGATGGTGGGAAAGAGCATTACAACATTCTAAAGGTGATTAATCCCACTAATGAAAGACTAGGGAGGGGATGGAATGGGAAGATTTAGGCTGTATATATGTTCCCACAACCAAAAAAGAAAAAAAAAAAAAAAGACAGTCTAAATAGATGATTAAATGCCAAGGATGAACTTGGATGGAATTAGAGGATAGAGGACAGGTGGCTCAAAGGGACACAGTTGAGATATAAGGTAAAGGAAATACAGAATGTAATCTTGCACCATTGTTGAACCTGTTGTACTTCTTAGCTGCACTTAATGGGATTGCATAAAAGAATGTTCTTGTTCATGGGAAGTGTATAAATGAATTATAGTGTATGTTCAAGGATATGTGCAGCTAGCTCTCATATGTTCAGAAGACACAGCAATAGATGATGGATGATAGATAGGGAGGTAGGAAGGGAGGGAGGGAAAGAAATAGCGATGTGACAACATGTTAAGTTTGGTGGATTGAGCTATCGGGGGAGGGGGTCAGGGTATGATGGAATTCTTTGTATGGGGTTAGTATTGTTTTTGCAACTGTTCCTATAACTTTGAATTTATTTCAAAATAAAAAATAAATAAATAAATAAATAAATAAATAAATAAATAAAAATCAATATTCATTTTTGATAAAGACTCTCAGCAAACCAGGAATCAAAGGAAATATCATGAACCTAATAAAATGGTGAATTGCCAACAGTAGACAAAATGCTTAATGGTGAAGTTGAATGCTTTTACCTTAATATCAGAACAAGAAAAGGATTCCTGCTCCTACTTATTATATTCAATATTTTATTGGAGGGTTTAATCATTGCAATCAGACAAGGAAAAGAAATAAAATGTACCAGGATTGAAAACAAAGAATTAACACTGTTTTTATTTGGTAGTTAGATAACTGTATATGTAGAAGTCCTAATGACATCTGCATAAATATCTATTAGAAATAAGTGAATTTAGAGAGATTTTAGGATATAAGCTCATTAGAAAAATCACTTATATGTCTTTATACTGGTAATGAACAAGGAGGAATTGAAATAAAAAAAAATATATCTACAACAGCATCACAAATATTAGATATTTTGCAATAAATCTGACCAAAAATAAGCAAGACCTGTACACTGAATACAACAAAACATTGCTGAGAGAAATTAAAGACCTTTATTAATGGGGAGATATATCTTGTTCAATATGTTTAAGTGGTCAATTCTCCCCTATTGACTTATAGATGAAAAAACACTCTAAATCAAAATGCCAACAGGCAATTTTTATGGAAACCTACAAACTGATTCCAAGTTCATATAGAAATGCAAAGAATCTAAAACAGTTAAAAGAATTTAGAATTAAAGAGCAGAATTGGAAAAATATTTAGGACATTATAAATCTATAGTTATCAATCAACACAGTATAGCTTTGGCATAACAACAAGCCAAACAGATAAATGGAAAAGAATAGAACCCAGAAATAGACCCCCACATAAGTGGCAAACTATTAGATTTTTAACAACAATACAAAGTTAATGCAGCTGAGAAAATACAGTCTTTGCAACGCATGGTACAACAATAATGATATATTGTCTTAATTTCCAGGCAGTTAAAGTAAATACCATACAATGGATTGGTTTAAATAATGGAAATTTGTTGGTTCATGGTTTTGAGACTAGGAGACGTCCAAAAATGAGGCTTTAGCAAGGTGATCCTTTCTCCCTGAAGACTGTGGTGTTCCAGGGTTGACTGCCAGTGTTCCTTTAGTCTTGAGTTCTGTCCCGTGGCTATGCACATGGAAATGTCTTCTCCTTTCTATTCTGAGTTCCATTTTCTTCCAGCTTCTTGTTGCTCCATCTGGTGCCTTTCTCCCTATGGGCTTCTCTATTAGGCTTCCAGGAATAGGATTAAGACTCATCTTGATTCAGATGACCACAACTTAATTAACATCATCAGAATTTACTTTTTGCAATGGGTTCACGCCCACAGAAATGGATTAAGATTAAGACCTGTTTCTGGAGTACACAGTTCAACCTACAAGATATCCATATGCAAAAAAAAAGCTTCTTCCTCATGTCACATCACATAAAATTAATTAAAAATGTATCAGATCTAAAAGTAAAATTTAAATGCATAAGACTTCTTTAAGAAAATGTAGGAGGAAATCTTAGCAATCTTGGGTGAGGCAAAGATTTTCTTGATATGACACCAAAAGCATAACCCATAAAAGAAAAAACATGATAAATTTTACTGGCCCGAAATGAAAATGCCTGGACTTCAAAAGAGACAGATAGGTAGGAAATATTTTCAAAGCATATATAGGAAAAAGGACTTGTATCCAGAATATATAAAGAATCCTCAATATTCAATAATAAGAAAATAATGAACACAATTTTAAAATAAGCAAAAGATTTGAATGGACACTTCATTAAAGGAGATATATGGATGTCAAATAAGAGCAAGGAAAGATGCTTAATAACTTTAGTCATTAGGAAAATGTAAGTTCAAAATACAATGAAATACCAATAAACACCTATTAGAATGACTAAGACTAAAAATTCTCACCATTCCAAGTGTTGGTGAAGAGGTGGAGGAACTGAAACTCTCATTAGCTGCTGGTGGAAATGTAAAATTATACAACCATTTTGGAAAATAGTTCAGCTATTTCTTAAAAAGTCAGACATACACTTACTATGTAATGTATAGAATAGGAATCATCCTTTTCTTAGATATTTGTCCAAAAGAAAAGAGATCATACATCCTTATAAATGTTTGTACACAAATATTCATATAAGTGTTATTCATAATCACATTGTGGTGGGTTGAATAATGGCACCAAAAAGATGAAAGTCCGAATAGCACCCATTAACTTCAGGTTAACAAAGATGGCAGCATAAGACACTCCAGATTTGCAGTCTCTGACAATCTCTGAACAACTAGCAAAAACTAAGCAGAGCCATCCTTCTCAGAGCTCCAGAAAACAGATGGCTGCAGTAAAAAGACAAGCACTGAATCAAGAAAACACACCTTATAAATGATAGGAGAAGCTTGCGGCACCTTTGTTGGCCCTTCTCGCACCCTGTCCTAGAACAGTATGGCACCAGCCTGCATTCTGAGTGTGGGCCCCTGGTTATTTTCCAGAGGGAACAGTGTAACCCCTATGCGCATACTGCAGTGCCTGCATGTCAGTGCCAATCCTCTGGGTTGCAGCCTGGAGAACAAGGACACATGTCTCTGGCTTGCCTTCCCAGAACTTGCCCTGCAGGCAGAAGCAGCTTGAGTGCAGCTAAAACTGTGTAAAAAAATCAATACAATAAATGGTCTGGGACAAACGGTTATTAGCTTCAAGATATACAATACAATAGAGTACCCAGGAGGTGGGGGATGTCTATAACAAAAGGTATAGAGGGGACATAAAATTAATGTAAATTGGAGAATTCCTAAGGCCATGAACACATGTCCATGACAGGAAACATGCTCAGAAAAGAGAGAGGATGCTGTACTTTCACCTCAGGATGATCATCTTGGTAGGTAAGCTAAACTGTAAAGGAGAGCAAGTGAACATAGATCCAACCTGCAAAGACTGTGAGAGGTGTTTAGTTGCTGTTGTTGTTTTTTTTGATTTTTGCATTGGACTCTTTATTTTTATTAATTCTGGGCACTCAATGAAACCTCTGACACACCCATAGTTAGATAAAAAAATAAGAAATAGACAGCTCAAGGACTAAGTTCCAGAGTTAACATATTAAAATACCGAAATGTACAGTGTGCAACCAAAGGAAATGAGAGATGACAAAAAAAAAAAAAAAAATCAGGAAAGGACATGCCATCTAAAGAAGAGGACAAAACTTCAAAATCATAAATAAAGAAGATCAGACTTTGGACATAACAGAACAAGGACTTATAATAATGAGTGAACAAAATGAGAATATCAATAAAGAGATAAAAATTATAAAAAGGAGCATAATAGAAATATGGGAGTTGAAGACAACAATAACTGAAATTAAAAACTTCCTTAGAGTATTTTAACAGCAGATTGGAGCTTGAAGATTAAAAAAACTGAAATAATTCAAGCTAAGGAGCAGAAAGAAAAAAGAATGAAGAAAAGTGAATAGAGAATGTGAAAACTGTGGGACATCATCAAGAATATCAACATATGTATTATGGGAGTCCCAGAAAGACAAGAAAGAAAGGAGTAGAAGGAATATACAAAGGGATAATGGAAATATCTTTCCAAATTTAACAAAAGACATGAATATGCATATTTAAGAAGCCCAGTAAATCCCAAAAAGAATAAACTCAAAGAGAACCACAACGAGACACATTGTAGTTAAACTATCAAATGCCAAGGATGAGGAGAGAGTTCTGAAAACTGCAAGAGAAAAACAATATGCCATGTAAAAGGGAGCACCAATAAGATTAAGTGTTGATTTCTCATCAGAAAACATGGAGTGAAGAAGGCAGTGGATGAAATATATAAAGTGCCTAAAGAAAATAATTACCAACCAAGAATATTATATCTGGCAAGACTGTCTTTCAAAGATAAGGAGGAGATTTAAACACTGCCAGAAAAACAAAAGCTGAGGGAATTCAACACCATATACTTGCCCTAAAAGCAACGCTAAAAGAAGTTATTCAAACTGAAAGAAAACGATACTTGAGAGTAGGTCAATGCATAAAGAAATAAGGATGTTTGGTAAAGGTAACCATTTGGGTAATTATAAATGCCAGTACTGTTGTATTGTATTCTGATATGTAACTCTATTTTTTACTCCTAAGTTTCTAAAATGCAAATGCATAAAAAGTAATGATACCACAGGTTTTACCCTTGGGAAGATGGTTGCTGCAAAGGAGAGGCTAGGCCTCCCTATGGTTGTGCCTAAGAGCCTCCTCCCGAATGCCTCTTTGTTGCTCAGATGTGGCCCTGTCTCTCTAGCTAAGCCAACTTGAAAGGTGAAATCACTGCCCTCCCCCCTACGTGGGATCAGACACCCAGGGGAGTGAATCTCCCTGGCAACGTGGAATATGACTCCCGGGGAGGAATGTAGACCTGGCATCGTGGGACGGAGAACATCTTCTTGACCAAAAGGGGGATGTGAAACGAAATGAAATAAGCTTCAGAGGCAGAGAGAATCCAAAAGGAGCCGAGAGGTCACTCTGGTGGGCACTCTTACGCACACTTTAGACAACCCTTTTTAGGTTCTAAAGAATTGGGGTAGCTGGTGGTGGATACCTGAAACTATCAAACTACAACCCAGAACCCATGAATCTCGAAGACAGTTGTATAAAAATGTAGCTTATGAGGGGTGACAATGGGATTGGGAAAGCCATAAGGACCACACTTCACTTCGTCTAGTTTATGGATGGATGAGTAGAAAAATAGGGGAAGGAAACAAACAGACAAAGGTACCCAGTGTTCTTTTTTACTTCAATTGCTCTTTTTCACTCTAATTATTATTCTTGTTATTCTTGTGTGTGTGCTAATGAAGGTGTCAGGGATTGATTTGGGTGATGAATGTACAACTATCTAATGGTACTGTGAACAATCGAAAGTACGATTTGTTTTGTATGACTGCGTGGTATATGAATATATCTCAATAAAATGAAGATTAAAAAAAAAAAATAAAAAAGACATAATGCTGAGCAAAATAAGCCAGGCACAAAAAGAGAGATATTGTATGTTACCACTAATGTGAATTCTGTGAGAAATGTACAATGTTTTATACTGTAGAATGTAGGGAACCTAGAGATACCAATTAGTGGAGGGGGAATGATAATCTAATAAGAACAGATAAACTATGGAGGGTAATCTCAAGGTTATGGGAATGCTCAGGAATGATTATGGTTTGTAAACTTTCTTGGATATAGTAAGATCATGTTGGAAGCAATAGAGTTATTTTAGGGTTTTTTTTTTCTCTTATTCCATTGTTTTCTTAGGGGTTGTTAATTTTCTTGGGGTATGGTAGGAACATGTTGGAAGCAATGTAGTTATTTTAGATTATTTGTTTTTCTTACTCCTCTGTTTGGACATGGTTTATTAATTTTCTTGGGGTATGGTAGGAACATATTGGAAGCAAAGTAGTTATTTTAGGTTATTTGTTTTCCTTAATCCATTGCTTTGTTTGAAATGTTGTGGGGTTTTTTTGGTTGTTGTTTGCCTGTTTGTTTTTAATTTTTTGATAAACAAAGTTAAAAAATTGAAAAAAAATCAGTAGAAAAATGGGAGTAAAAACTAAATGACAAATAGGGTGGGATGGGGGGATGGTTTGGGTATTCTCTTTTCACTTTTATTTTTTATTCTTATTCTGATTCTTTCTGATGTAAGGAAAATGTTCAGAAATAGATTGTGGTGATGAACGCATAACTATATTATCATACTGTGAACAGTTGATTGTATACCATGGATGACTGTATGGTTTATGAATATATTTCAATAAAACTGAATTAAAAAAAAAAAGACATTAAAGCAAAAAAAAAAAAGTAATGATAACTCTAAGGTTTTGTAATACAATGTATAAAGATATAAATTGCAACAAAACATATTTGTATATTTATTTGTATTTGTTTCAAATACTACAAAAGTGTGTGGGGTTGGGATTTGGGAAGAAATTTCTGTATGCTACTGATATTAATCTAGTATCAAATGAAGCATGATTGTTATAAATTTAGGATGTTAAATTTAAGCCCCATGTTAACCATACATAAAATATCCAAAGAACTTAAATAGGAGTCAATGAGGGGACTCAAAATGGTTCACTACAAAATACATCAAAATATGATTGATGTATTGGGGGACAATTTGGATTTACAAAGACCAAGTAGCAAAATGGTAGAAGAAAGTCCTGCATTATCATAGTTACTTTAAATGTAAATGGATTAAATTCTCTGGTCAAAAGGCAGAGATTGGCAGAATGGATAAAAAAGCATGGCCTAATTAATATGCTGTTTACAAGAGAGTCACCTTAAATAGTGGACATAGGTTGTTTGAAAGTGTAAGGATGAAAAAAATATTCCATGCAAAGAGTAAGGAAAAGGGGACTTGGGTAGTTATACTAATGTCAGATAAAATAGACCTTAAGTCAAAAACTGTGAAAAGGGACAAAAAGGGACACTATATACTGATAGAGGGGTCAATTCAACAAAAACTGAGTAAATATATATGCACCGAGTGGCAGATCCCTGAAAATATATGAAATAAATTTTGACAGATTTTAATAGTAGGAGACCTCAATACACCACTTTCAATAATGGATAGAACATCTAGATGTAAGATCAATAAGTAAATAGGGGACTGGAATGATGCTATAACCTAACTAGCCCTAAGTGACGTATGTAGAACACTTCACCAAACAGCAACAGAACATATATTCTTCTCTAGTATACACGGGTCATTCTCCAGGGTAGAATGATGACGAATGAAGATAGAAATCAATAACAAACTACCTACACTGACTCAAGAACAGATCTCAACAGACCAAGAGGAAGCCTAGGGATTGAATAGGTAATCAGAAACCTTCCAACAAAGAAAAGCCTAGGATAAGATGTCTTCACCAGTGAATTTTACTAAACATTCCAAAAGAATTTACACCAATTCTACCAAAACTCTTTCAAAAAATTGCAGAGAAAAGACCACTTCCTAATTTATTCTGATTTATTAGATGCCAACCTTACCCTAATACAAAAGCCAAATAAAGATACCACATGAAAAGAAAATTACAAACGAATATCACTTATGAATATAGATGTATACATCTTCTACTAGCAAATTTAATTCAACAGCACATTAAAAGAATTATACACCACTATACACCATTATCAAGTGGAATTCATTCCACGTATGTAAGAGTGATTCAACATGAGAAAATCATCCCTTAGCTTTAGAGTTAGAGTGGTGGCAGGGAACCAAGAGTCCCGACATTAGCAGTCCTCCATGAAGAGTGCTTAGCTCCATCCAACACTTTCTGTACCTTGATTGTACAGTTGTCTCAGCCTCTAGTGCGCCTGAGCAAGTTGCCCATGTCTGGACAAGACTCTTTTAGGCAGAAGTGTGCAGGGTGTTTCTTTACCCATAGGTGAGGCAGGTATTGAAATGGATATGCAAATAAAGGAAAAGACAGATTTACAAAAAAGCGTCAGATTATTCTCCTATATCCAGAGGCCCACTGACTTAGGGAAGATGGAGGCTTAATTTCCAATATTCTCAGAAAATAACTCAACAATTATTAATCAATTAGGAAGATCATCAATACTTACTGAGTCCGCATTATATGCCTAACACAGTTAGGAATTTATATTTGTAAAGGGTGTTTTTCAAAACCACATTGTCCTGCACAAAACAAAAGGGCTCAAGATAAGAATTACCAAACAGCATAACTGCCTCTGCCCTTCCTGTCTCTTGTGAGATTTCTATCAACCTCATTGAAGTATGACTGTACTTGTGTTTTTGGGCATCCTCTGGAATGTTTCACATGCACTCATAAATATAATCCATTCGTGTACTAT
Source organism: Choloepus didactylus (assembly GCF_015220235.1). Classification (NCBI taxonomy): domain Eukaryota; kingdom Metazoa; phylum Chordata; class Mammalia; order Pilosa; family Megalonychidae; genus Choloepus; species Choloepus didactylus. The sequence goes on from NC_051309.1 coordinate 21,628,579, forward strand.
GAAGCATTGGCCAGTTTCTTTCTCTTTTCTCAAATTCCTTTTGATATGCGATTGCTATCAGGGTTGATGAGAGTTCTGAAAACACAGCTAAACCCTTTCATTCTGCCAATATGAACATAGATGTTGCAAACATAGATAAATTTACTGGGTGATACTATTCTTTTAAAAATTCTTCTTCATAATAAGTTAATATACATGTTTAAGTAAACTGTATCTATAGCTTTGAGCATCTATGGTAATCTAATCAGGAAGTGAAACTCCAGAGATGGATACTTAAGTACTTGAAAGGGTGTTCTCAAAATCTATACCAGAGGGATTTATGGCAAAATAGATACTAGAAGTGATTTTTTAATTGAAGACGTGGGTCCAGTGTTACCAAATTTGGTTGAGTCTTGGAATTTTTCTGTTTAATTCTTCTTGCATTTGTGTGTGTGTGTGGTGATTATGTTTTGTATTTTCTTATTTATTGTCCCGTTCCTTCTTGGGCATCTTACGTTGAAGGGCAACGGAATGGCTATCACCATGTGGTTCTCAAATACTTGCTCAGCCTCTGGCCCTGATTCTTTGTATTCAGCCACTTTTGTACATTATACTCTTTTTTTTTTTAACCTTAAAAGAGTTATTTTTTCAGAAGAACCCTCATTCTTTTAAGCTATTAGACATCTGTTAGGCCCATTCTGTAATTCCTGCAAACAGCTCCCCTGCATGCCATGGAAGAAAATCCCTACCTTGTTATCCTATCACTTTAGAGGAAAATGAAACTTCTATTTATTAAGAATCCAAGTGACCAGAAGTTAAAATAACTAAAATATGTTTGTCAGAAAAGAGGGACTCTTAAGATGAAAGTATCTTCAAAGGAATATAAAATTATTTTTAATAGAGTTTTGCTACTGAGATTTATTTTTGACAATTGCCAGATGCTCACCTAGATAAAGTGTTTCCCCATTCATGCAATTTTGAATAAGGATACTTAAAATCATAACTGAAATAGATCTTTCATTACTATCAATTTAACCGAAACCTTTTGGCAGGGTGGAGGGAAGAATTCTTATCTTAACATAACCATGATCATGTTATAGGATAGAATGCATAATTTGCATGGATTTCTTACAGAAGTTTTTTTTTTTTTTTTTTTTTTTTTAAACATCATTTTATTGAGATATATTCACATACCACGCAGTCATACAAAACAAATCATACTTTCGATTGTTTACAGTACCATTACATAGTGGTACATTCATCACCCAAATCAATCCCTGACACCTTCATTAGCACACACACAAAAATAACAAGAATAATAATTAGAGTGAAAAAGAGCAATTGAAGTAAAAAAGAACACTGGGTACCTTTGTCTGTTTGTTTCCTTCCCCTATTTTTCTACTCATCCATCCATAAACTAGACAAAGTGGAGTGTGGTCCTTATGGCTTTCCCAATCCCATTGTCACCCCTCATAAGCTACATTTTTATACAACTGTCTTCGAGATTCATGGGTTCTGGGTTGTAGTTTGATAGTTTCAGGTATCCACCACCAGCTACCCCAATTCTTTAGAACCTAAAAAGGGTTGTCTAAAGTGTGCATAAGAGTGCCCACCAGAGTGACCTCTCGGCTCCTTTTGGATTCTCTCTGCCACTGAAGCTTATTTCATTTCGTTTCACATCCCCCTTTTGGTCAAGAAGATGTTCTCCGTCCCACGATGCCAGGTCTACATTCCTCCCCGGGAGTCATATTCCACGTTGCCAGGGAGATTCACTCCCCTGGGTATCTGATCCCACGTAGGGGGGAGGGCAGTGATTTCACCTTTCAAGTTGGCTTAGCCAGAGAGAGAGGGCCACATCTGAGCAACAAAGAGGCATTCGGGAGGAGGATCTTAGGCACAACCATAGGGAGGCCTAGCCTCTCCTTTGCAGCAACCGTCTTCCCAAGGGTAAAACCTGTGGTAGAGGGCTCAACCCATCAAACCACCAGTCCCCTATGTCTGTGGTCATGTTAGCAACCATGGAGGTGGGGTAGGCTAATACCCCTGCATTCTCCACAGGCTTCTCAAGGGGGCACTACATCTTTTTTTTTTCCTTGTTTTTCTTTTTTTTTTTTTTTTTTTTAACTTTCCCTTCTTTTTTAAATCAACTGTATGAAAAAAAAGTTAAAAAGAAAACAAACATACAATAAAAGAACATTTCAAAGAGACCATAACAAGGGAGTAAGAAAAAGACAACTAACCTAAGATAACTGCTTAACTTCCAACATGTTCCTACTTTACCCCAAGAAAGTTACCTAATATAGCAACATTTCTGTGAACTTGTTCCTACTGTATCCATCAGAAATTAACAGACCATAGTCATTCCTGGGCATCCCCAGAACGTTAAATAGCTTATCTGTTCTTCTTGGATTATTGTTCCCCCTTCCTTAATTGCTCTCTATTGCTAGTTCCCGTACATTCTACATTATAAACCATTTGTTTTACATTTTTCAAAGTTCACATTAGTGGTAGCATATAATATTTCTCTTTTTGTGCCTGGCTTATTTCGCTCAGCATTATGTCTTCAAGGTTCATCCATGTTGTCATATGTTTCACGAGATCGTTCCATCTTACTGCCGTGTAGTATTCCATCGTGTGTATATACCACATTTTATTTATCCACTCATCTGTTGAAGGACATTTGGGTTGTTTCCATCTCTTGGCAATTGTGAATAATGCTGCTATGAACATTGGCGAGCAGATATCTGTTAGTGTCACTGCTTTCCGACCTTCCGGGTATATCCCGAGAAGTGCAATCGCTGGGTCGAATGGTAACTCTATATCTAGTTTTCTAAGGAACTGCCAGACTGACTTCCAGAGTGGCTGAACCATTATACAGTCCCACCAACAATGAATAAGAGTTCCAATTTCTCCACATCCCCTCCAGCATTTGCAGTTTCCTGTTTGTTTAATGGCAGCCATTCTAATCGGTGTTAGATGGTATCTCATTGTGGTCTTAATTTGCATTTCTCTAATAGCTAGTGAAGCTGAACATTTTTTCATGTGTTTCTTGGCCATTTGTATTTCCTCTTCAGAGAACTGTCTTTTCATATCTTTTGCCCATTTTATGATTGGGCTGTCTGTACTATTGTCATTGAGTTGTAGGATTTCTTTATATATGCAAGATATCAGTCTTTTGTCAGATACATGGTTTCCAAAAATTTTTTCCCATTGAGTTGGCTGCCTCTTTACCTTTTTGAGAAATTCCTTTGAGGTGCAGAAACTTTTAAGCTTGAGGAGTTCCCATTTATCTATTTTCTCTTTTGTTGCTTGTGCTTTGGGTGTAAAATCTAGGAAGTGGCCGCCTAATACAAGGTCTTGAAGATGTTTTCCTACATTATCTTCTAGGAGTTTTATGGTACTTTCTTTTATATTGAGATCTTTGGTCCATTTTGAGTTAATTTTTGTGTAGGGGGTGAGGTAGGGGTCCTCTTTCATTCTTTTGGATATGGATATCCAACTCTCCCAGCCCCATTTGTTGAAAAGACCATTATGACTCAGTTCAGTGACTTTGGGGGCCTTATCAAAGATCAGTCGGCCATAGATCTGAGGGTCTATCTCTGAATTCTCAATTCGATTCCATTGATCTATATGTCTATCTTTGTGCCAGTACCATGCTGTTTTGGCAACTGTGGCTTTATAATAAGCTTCAAGGTCAGGGAGTGTAAGTCCTCCCACTTCGTTTTTCTTTTTTAGAGTGTCTTTAGCAATTCGAGGCATCTTCCCTTTCCAAATAAATTTGATAACTAGCTTTTCCAAGTCTGCAAAGTAGGTTGTTGGAATTTTGATTGGGATTGCATTGAATCTGTAGATGAGTTTGGGTAGAATTGACATCTTAATGACATTTAGTCTTCCTATCGATGAACATGGAATATTTTTCCATCTTTTAAGGTCCCCTTCTATTTCTTTTAGTAGAGTTATGTAGTTTTCTTTGTATAGGTCTTTTACATCTTTGGTTAAGTTTATTCCTAGGTACTTGATTTTTTTAGTTGCTATTGAAAATGGTATCTTTTTCTTGAGTGTCTCTTCAGTTTGTTCATTTCTAGCATATAGAAACATTACTGACTTATGTGCATTAATCTTGTATCCCGCTACTTTGCTAAATTTGTTTATTAGCTCTAGTAGGTGTATCGTTGATTTCTCAGGGTTTTCTAGATATAAGATCATATCATCTGCAAACAATGACAGTTTTACTTCTTCTTTTCCAATTTGGATGCCTTTTATTTCTTTGTCTTGCCGGATTGCCCTGGCTAGCACTTCCAGCACAATGTTGAATAACAGTGGTGACAGCAGGCATCCTTGTCTTGTTCCTGATCTTAGGGGGAAGGCTTTCAGTCTCTCACCATTGAGTACTATGCTGGCTGTGGGTTTTTCATATATGCTCTTTATCATGTTGAGGAAGTTTCCTTCAATTCCTACCTTTTGAAGTGTTTTTATCAAAAACGGATGTTGGATTTTGTCAAATGCTTTTTCAGCATCTATTGAGATGATCAATTGATTTTTCCCTTTTGACTTGTTAATGTGTTGTAATACATTGATTGATTTTCTTATGTTGAACCATCCTTGCATGCCTGGAATAAACCCCACTTGGTCATGGTGTATGATTTTTTTAATGTGTCTTTGGATTCGATTTGCAAGTACTTTGTTGAGGATTTTTGCATCTATATTCATTAGGGAGATTGGCCGGTAGTTTTCCTTTTTTGTAGCATCTTTGCCTGGTTTTGGTATTAGATTGATGTTAGCTTCATAAAATGAGTTAGGTAGTGTTCCATTTTCTTCAATGTTCTGAAAGAGTTTGAGTAAGATTGGTGTCAGTTCTTTCTGGAAAGTTTGGTAGAATTCCCCTGTGAAGCCATCTGGCCCTGGGCATTTATTTGTGGGAAGATTTTTGATGACTGATTGGATCTCTTTGCTTGTGATGGGTTGATTGAGGTCTTCTATTTCTTCTCTGGTCAGTCTAGGTTGTTCATATGTTTCCAGGAAATTGTCCATTTCCTCTACATTATCCAGTTTGTTGCCATACAGTTGTTCATAGTATCCTCTTATAATTTTTTTAATTTCTTCAGGATCTGCAGTTATGTCACTTTTTTCATTCATTATTTTGTTTATATGGGTCTTCTCTCTTTTTGATTTTGTCAGTCTAGCTAGAGGCTTGTCAATCTTGTTGATCTTCTCAAAGAACCAACTTTTGGTGATATTTATCCTCTCTATTGTTTTTTTGTTCTCTATGTCATTTATTTCTGCTTTAATCCTTGTTATTTCTTTTCTTCTACTTGGTTTAGGATTGGTTTGCTGTTCATTTTCTAGCTTCTTCAGTTGATCCATTATTTCTTTGATTTTGGCTCTTTCTCCCTTTTTAATATATGCGTTTAGTGCTATAAATTTCCCCCTTAGCACTGCTTTTGCTGCATCCCATAGGTTTTGGTATGTTGTGTTCTCATTTTCATTCGTCTCTATATATTTAGCAATTTCTCTTGCTATTTCTTCTTTAACCCACTGATTGTTTAGGAGTGTGTTGTTTAACCTCCAGGTATTTGTGAATTTTCTAAGTCTCTGATGGTTATTGATTTCTAATTGTATTCCATTGTGGTCAGAGAATGTGGTTTGAATAATTTCAATCTTTTTAAATTTATTGAGGCTTGTTTTATGTCCCAGCATATGATCTATTCTGGAGAAAGTTCCATGAGCACTAGAAAAGTATGTGTATCCTGGTGATTTGGGATGTAATGTCCTGTATATGTCTGTTAAATCTAATTCATTTATCAGATTGTTTAGGTTTTCAATTTCCTTATTGGTCTTCTGTCTGGTTGATCTATCTATAGGAGAGAGTGATGTGCTGAAGTCTCCCACAATTATCGTGGAAACATCAATTGCTTCCTTTAGTTTTGCCAGTGTTTCTCTCATGTATTTTGTGGCACCTTGATTGGGTGCATAGACATTTACGATTGTTATTTCTTCTTGCTGAATTGCCCCTTTTATTAGTATGTAGTGGCCTTCTTTGTCTCTCAAAACATCCCTGCATTTGAAGTCTATTTTATCTGAGATTAATATTGCTACACCTGCTTTCTTTTGGCTGTAGCTTGCATGAAATATTTTTTTCCATCCTTTCACTTTCAGTTTCTTTGTGTCCCTGTGTCTAAGATGAGTCTCTTGCATGCAACATATTGATGGTTCATTTTTTTTGATCCCTTCTGCGAATCTATATCTTTTAATTGGGGAGTTTAATCCATTTACATTCAACGTTATAACTGTGAAGGCATTTCTTGAATCAGCCATCTTATCCTTTGGTTTATGTTTGTCATATTTTTCCCCTCTGTCTATTAATATCCTTTATTGTACCCATACCGAATCTCTTTAGTACTGAACCTTTCTCCATGTCTCTCTGTCCTTTCTTTGTTTCTCTGTCTGTAGTGCTCCCTTTAGTATCTCCAGTAGGGCAGGTCTCTTGTTAGCAAATTCTCTCAGCATTTGTTTGTCTGTGAAAAATTTAGGCTCTCCCTCAAATTTGAAGGAGAGCTTTGCTGGATAAAGTATTCTTGGCTGGAAATTTTTCTCACTCAGAATTTTAAATATATAGTGCCACTGCCTTCTTGCCTCCATGGTGGCTGCTGAATAGTCACTACTTAGTCTTATGCTGTTTCCTTTGTATGTGGTGAATTGCTTTTCTCTTGCTGCTTTCAGAACTTGCTCCTTCTCTTCTGTGTTTGACAGTGTGATCAGTATATGTCTTGGAGTGGGTTTATTTGGATTTATTCTATTTGGGGTTCGCTGAGCATTTATTATTTGTGTATTTATGTTGTTTAGAAGATTTGGGAAGTTTTCCCCAACAATTTCTTTGAATACTCTTCCTAGACCTTTACCCTTTTCTTCCCCTTCTGGGACACCAATGAGTCTTATATTTGGACGTTTCATATTATCTATCATATCCCTGAGGTCCATTTCAATTTTTTCAATTTTTTCCCCATTCTTTCTTTTATGCTTTCATTTTCCATTCTGTCATCTTCGAGGTCACTGATTCGTTGTTGAACTTCCTCTAGTCTTGTACTATGAGTGTCCAGAATCTTTTTAATTTAGTCAACAGTTTCTTTAATTTCCGTAAGATCATCCATTTTTTTATTTAGTCTTGCAATGTCTTCTTTATGCTCTTCTAGGGTCTTCTTGATTTCCTTTGTCTCCCGTACTATGGTCTCATTGTTCATCTTTAGTTCTTTGAGTAGCTGCTCTAGGTGCTGTGTCTCTTCTGGTCTTTTGATTTGGTTGCTTGGACTTGGGTTATCCATATCGTCTGGTTTTTTCATATGCTTTATAATTTTCTGTTGTTTTTGGCCTCGTGGCATTTGCTGAACTTGATAGGGTTCTTTTAGGATTTGTAGACCAATTGAAGTCCTTATCTCTAATTTATCAGATCTACAGCTTCATGGAGTACACTTTCTCTAACTAACCAGCAGGTGGCGTCCACGAGCCACCTGTTCTCCACAAGCCAGTTCTCCCCTGCTTAGCCTTTTTGGTGAGTGGGGGAGTGAGTCTTGTGGGGTTCAATTGGTGTACCAAGCTTGCGTGTGTAGTTGGTGTTGCCTGCCCTGTGTATGGGGTGTGTTTCTGGGCAGTCAGGGAGGGGAGAGTGGCTCTAACAATCAAATCTCCCTGGTGATCCTAGAGTTTTAAAGCTGCTGCAATAGTCTAATCCTTCAGTTCAGTCCTGCCACAGTTTGTCTCTGCCACTGACCCACAAGTCCTTGGTATTGGCGTATGGCTCCTGAGACTTGCAAGTGGGCCCCTCTTCCAGGCCGTGCACCCCGGGTCCTCTGTTGAAGGATGACTGTGCTATGTCACAGGTGAGTGCCGTCCTCCCAGGGCAGTTCTGGGCTGCTGGGCTGTGTAGGGAGGCTCCCAGTCTGCTGAAATGATGGCTGAATGGGGCTTTGTTAATTCACACTGCTCTACCTTCCCAACTCTGGGACAATCAGCTGAGGTTGCAGGGAAGGCTAATGTCCACGCCCAGTTTTGTGGTGTGTGCCTGTTATTTGAAGCACTTCCGTCACACTGGGTTGTCTGGGGCAGTTCTGGGCTACGGGGCTGGCGATGGGCAGGAGTGTTTCCTGTCCACCAGGATGATGGCTGTGAGTGGACACCCCCCTTTTCTTGGGAAGTTGTGGTGTTTAGTGAATTTTCTCAGCCACTGGATTATTGCGTTTTGTCTCAGAGCTCTCCTAGTTCTGCTCTTGACGTGACCTGCCCAAATTGCAAGTCTTTGAAGCTTTCTGTATTGGGCTTCTTAGAGTAATTGTTTTAGAAAAAGAAAAAAAGGATTAAAAAAAAAAAAAAAAAAAAAAGGGCCCTCCTCAGAGATCTAATGGGTTATTGAAATGCTAAGAGACAAAGCAACCAGGGCCATTAAGGAAAGGTCCACAGGGCAGAGAGATCAGCTTTTCTTTGGGATTTGCATATGTGCCTCAGGGCCTGAGCTCTGCCCTTCCCCTTTCTATGTTCACCAGAACTCCAAAAATCCTCCGCTTTTATTTTGGAGTTTTTCGTGTTGTTTTTTTTCTATGCCTGTCTCCTCTCTGCTGGGCTGGCTGCTCTCAGATTCTCTGGTGTCTGGTCTCAGTCTATCTATGGTTGGAGTTTGGATCAGTAGAATGAGTTTCCGATAAGGGCTGCCACTGCAGTTCTTCCTTCTCCTTCCCGGAGCTGACAGCCCCTCCTCCCATGGGACTGAGCCTGGCAGGGAGGGGCGCGGGTCCCCTGGCCGCAAAAACTTACAGATTTTGCTGATCTCAGCAGTTCCACGTTTTCATGAGTGTTGTATGAAGTATGCCCAAAGTCAGATTGCTCTGTGGTGTCCAGTCCACGCATTTCCTGGCTTTCTACCTACTTTCCTGGAGGAGTAACTAAAACATACAGCTCACCGGTCTGCCATCTTGCCCCGCCTCCTTCTTACAGAAGTTTTTAAAGAAATTTGCTCTTAAAGTCAGCTACTCTAGAGCAAACATCCAGACCTTTCTATGAATGGAAAATATAGAGAAGCACTAAAAAGTGAAAACTTCTTAAAACAATATCATCAACAAACATAATATCATTAGCTCTAAACATAAATCTCCTCTACTGTAATTTTTAATTACTAATCTCTGGAATTTGAGGCAATATAAAGGGAGGAAAAGGGAATATCATCAATTAAAAATAAGAAAGATGACAAGTACTATTGTAATAAATGCGGCCTGGGTGTCTAGTAAAAATCTGAATATAACCACATTATGATTACTAGGTATATATTGCAACCATCTGTGTTTTAATCTAATTGCTGGGATTTTATTTAACATAAAGAAAAAATACTGAAGATTTACTTAAAATATATTCATAATATTTATGATAATATGGCTGAAATTATGCAGTTTTAGTATGTAAAAGTTAAATTATTCCTTTTAGAGATATAGAAATTTTATTCAGCATTCTAATTCTTCTCTAACTCCCTGTGTCAGATTATTTCCTGTACCACCAGGTGCTGTACTTAATGAACTGTAGATCTAATTTTTAAGTTGAAAATGACCTATATACTAGGAACAAGCTTTTCCCTAATATCACAATTATTCTGCTTTCCTTAGCTTAAACTTGTGTTCTAAGGAATGGAAATATTTTTCAATTCAACTGTCCTCAACAGTTGAGGTATATACTGGTTCTGGTTTGAGTAACAAATAAATCTACATAAACACTGCAATTTTCTCTATTGATTATTTTCACAAACTTCTAATTATGCTTTCAATGGCCAAATCCAACTGTGTCTATGTCAAAGGAAGCTTTATCTAATTATCTTTTGGGGAAAGGAGAAAATGCATCCAACCAAGTAGGGAATTGGCAACAACACTTTCCTGAAACAGTGGTTAAGAAACTCCTGGTTCTTACCATTGACTTAGGTAGGCCCAATAAAAGCAGGTGCTACAAAATGAGATGGTTTTCCCAGGTTGACAGAGAGGATTTTGTTTCTTTGTTAGACATAGTTACAAACCCAAACCCAAGCTGAGCTGATCTTGGATAGTTATACCCAAACATGAATCCTATTTGTGAGCAGTTTCCACTCACTGTGCTTTCTGAAATAATTGCCACTTTCAAATACCCATAGACTAAATAAATTGTAAATGTGTTTTTAGAGGGGCTGAGGGGATCAAACATTATTCAGAATCACTAGGTTTGGAGTATCAGGATTCTCTCAAAGTCCTAGTATAGGGATTAACGACATGGATTTAGGATCAAAATACCTGGAGTCTAATGTGGGTCTTTTAAGTTCTAGCTGGGTGACCTTGCCAAGTTGCAGGAATTGCTTATTTGTAGAATAGGAATAGTCATTGGTACTTGCCATGTTTGCTGCAAAGAGTAAATGAGATAACGTGTATGCCAAGGGGACTTAGCATGAAATATGTGCTCAGTAAATGGTAAATTTCACCAATACCCAAGAAACAGAGAGCTCCCTGACATTTCTGATAGATTTTGTCTCAACTCTTTCGAGCAATTGGGAACTTGGATTCTGCCAACTCTGCTCAGTTAATCATAACTCCATTTGGCGCATTTATTTATCCTTTCGAAGAACCAACATCTATTGAGCAATTATTATGAACCAGGAATTATTGTGAATGTTTCCAGTGGATTAATTCATTTAATATTCGTATAAAGCACATGAGTTCCAGTGGATTAACTCATTTAATATTCATATAAAGCACATGAGGTAGACCTAATGTTGCCTCCATTTACAGAGAGGAATAAAAGCCAAGGGATAGGATTTCCTTCCCTTGTAAAATTAGAGGGAAGAAGAGATGAGATTGGAATGCAGATAATATAACACATGAACACATGAGCTCATACACTTAATCTCTATTCCACAATCTTGTAGGAATGAAGTTTAACATCCTTGAAGGAAAGATCATTAGGAAAGTTTCTTTGACAACCTTTGAGCACTCAACATATTGTCTTGGCACAGCAAGTATATCAGACTTCCAAGAAGTGTTCCGTTTATTTGAGGAAACTGAATGTGCAAAGATAGCAAGACATAATATATATATTATATATAAACATAAAGCTTTATATATATAAAGCTCTTACTCTATATCAGGCATTGGGCTCAGTACATTGTTAACCTCATTTACTTTTCAAACTAATTTAGAATGATAGGTACTGGGGATTGAATCATGTCCCCCATAAAGACATGGTCAAGTCCTAATCCTCTGTCATGGGTGGGAGCTCATTTATAAATAAGATCTTCAAAGATCTTCAAAGATGAGGCCAAATAGAATCAGGGTGAACCTTAATCCAAAATGACTGGAGTCCTAAGGAAACTTGGATATGGGAGGAGAAGTCACAGGAGGAGACAGAAAGAGTAAGGTCACCATGTGAGAAAGGCAGACATTGATTTCCAGCAAGCCACCACCAGTATCGTAACTATTAAAATTTTTTGTGTGCTGCCTTGACATCCATCTTATTTTGGCTATGCCACCTGCCTCAACATTAACCTTTGGCTTAGTTAATAAACAATTTTTCACCCCTGGGGCCTAGATTCCCCAGAGCTCACCGCATAGCTGAGGCTATCACATCACCCTCATGTCTCACCCAGAACCCACAGCTGCCCCCAAATGATAAGTTAACCATCCTCACCACCCTCAGACTCCCAATCCCTTTCCCTTTCCACAGGCGTTTGCTTTAAATTAGCAATACTTGACTCCCACGGGAAATCGACTAACTTCCACTCCTGGACCATAATAGAGGGAAAAGCCCAGGGATCCCTCTTGCTCTGTGTGCTCCTCACCTGCTATTTGAGCCATCAGAGTTGGCGGCACTTCCCATCAACTCCTCATGGCACCTCTCTCTTTCTCTGGGACCTGAGTAGCAAACTATCTTTACCCAAGCACTATGGCCTCAGTTTCCCATTGTATCACACCTGACTCCTTCCAGACCCAAATTTAAATCCAACTTAACTAATTCAAAACAATCAGGATGCCACAGACTTCACAGAAAGCAAGGCCTGCTGATACCTTGATTTTGAACTTCTATCCTACAAAACTGTGAGACAAATTCCAGTTGTTTAAGCCAACCAGTCTGTAGTATTTGTTATAGCAACCCCAACAAACTAAGACAAGTATGCGTATCCTTCTGTACAAGTCAGAGTTCCCAGTTGTAAACACAGAAGCCACTGTAGCAGATTTAAGCAGAAATAGAATTAATTAAAATATATTCAGGTAACTCTGAGAATTTCTGAGAGTGCTAGAGTTTCAGACTTATGTGATCCTCAGCCAAGACCAATGCCCATACCACACCCCAGAACTGCTATTTGGGAACAACACTCAGCTTGCACTGCTGACCCTGGAATTCAAAATCCCTGTCACTGCTTCCCTTGAAAGCCATGTGACTCAATCACCATCCTTGCCAGAAAATGGACTCAGCAGCTTCATTTCCTCATATTCAAATTGAGGTCTTGTGACAGTGCATCTGATTGGTGGAGGCTAGGTCAGAAGTTTGAGCCATAGCTGCAAGAGAGGCTGGGAGAGTGAGTTTCTGGCTTTAAATTTGGGGAGGCAAAACTGATAAGGTAAGAAATTCATCAATTACAGTAAAGGCTTAAATATGACTAGAATGGCTGCTGTGGTGGTTTGAAGCTGTATGTATCCCAAAAAACATGTTCTTAAATTTAATCCATTCTTGTGGGTGTGAACCTATTGTAGGTAGGACTTTTTTATGAGTTTACTTCAGTTAAGGTGTGTCCCACCTCCATGAAGATGGTTCTTAATCCTATTACTGGAGTCCTTTATAAGCAGAATGAAATTCAGACAAAGAAAAGCCACAGAGAGAGCAGACAGATGAAGGACAGAACCTGGAAGAGAAAGGAGAGACCAGGAGACACCACCATGTGCCTTGCCACGTGACAAGCTATGGACCAAGGATCACTGGCAGCCAGCCCCGGAATGCCACAGTCTTTGGAAAGAAAGCATCACCTTGATGATGTCTTGATTGGGACACTTTTTCTAACCTCAAAACCATTAGCTAATAAATTCCCATTGTTTAACCTAACCAATTTCATGGTATTTGCTTGATTGGCCTAGGATACTAAAACAATACCAAAAAGATTAGAAAGCAGGGACTTGAACAGATATTTGGGTACCAATGATCATAGCGGCCTTACTCATGATTGCCAAATATGAAGCAACGCAAGTGTCCATCAACTGATAAGTGGATAAATAAAATGTGATATACGTTTACAATGGCATATTATTCATCAATTTTGGTAATGTATGATGATGATGGCAGCACAACATTGTGAACATAACAGCACTGAATTATATATTTGAATGTGGTTAAAAGGGGAGATTTTAGGTTGTATACATGTTACGAGAATAAAGAAAAACAAACCTAGTACTACAACACAGTGAACCTTATTGTAAACCATGGACTATAGTTAATAGTACAATTATAAATATGTTTTTTCATGAATTGTAACAAATATACCACACTAATGCAAGGTGTTAATAATAGGGTATTATATGGGAATGCTGCATTTTATTCATGGTTTTTCTGTAAACCTGTAAGCTCTCTAATTTAAAAAAAGTGACGAGCAGCAAAGAAAACACACAAAAAATAAAATAACGCTTGACAAAATAACCCCTCTATTTTCCACATGAGACTGAGGCTCAGAGGTTAGATAATTTATTCCATATCACACAGGAAGTAAACAGCAGACTGAGCATATTTGTCATAGATACAGCAGATTTTTCTGTGTGGTGGCATCATTCCACCACACCAGGTTGCTTCCTACAAAAACAAAGAAGGTGGCATATATCAAAGTGGTCCCCACAATCAGTAGGATGGGGGTTCAAGGGAGGAAGGCTCCCTTCTGCCTGTGATGATCCCACAAGGCTTCTTGGAAAAAGCATCATTTGGATACCTCCCTAGGATCGTTATTGCAAGACTGTAAGAAATCAATTTTGGAATGATTTAATTCACATCCCTCAATTCATCGAGAAGGAAGCTGAGGCTCAAAGAAAAGAATTATACTATCTAAGGTCATAGTCTCTTGTGGAAAAGAGCCTAAAACCTAAGCCTGTGACAGTAGGTCCAATATTTGGCAGCTGCTGATTCCAGCTGGGTGAGTTTACCTCCTGAATCACATCTCCAGCAAGATTGTTGAATAGGCTTTCCTTGATAAACAGTGCAGGAGAGAAAGTCACATGCTACAATCTAAACAAGTTAGCAAAGCTTTTATTTTGTATGTGGCTTCTCATAAAATACTTCTTGCCAAGTTGTGCCTAAGAGGTAAAAGGCTCTTGCTTATTATGGAGAGCTTTTCTAGGCTCTGCACACTCCACTCCTTTCCTGCACAGAGACCAAGGAAAGAAAAGATCACTTGCCTCCCACCTAATGGGGCACTGAGCCTCTTAAGTGCTTACATGGCCTGTTCTAGAAAGTGTCAACTTGCACGGTTATAACTCCTAGCTGGCAGTTAGTTGAACAACTGCATTATCCAGTCCGTCAGTCAATGGATCCACTCAGTTTTTGCCTCTCATTTTAACAGCCACAGACAACAGAACTTGGGAAGAAATGCACTGAAAAGTTGACCCCTCAGTTTTCTGGACAATGTAAATACCCAGGTGTGTCTTCTCTGGCCTTTGGCCTGATCAAGCTTCTGAGCATAAGTGTGGTATTTTAGGAAAATCAAGGGCTTAGGGGTTGGTCAATCACAATTGTATCCTTGCAGGTGGACAAGGGATTTAACCCTTTCGAAACTATGCTTGTTTCTCTGTAAAATAAGAATAATAAAAAATTTGTACCCTTATTGTGGGAATTAGAACTAATGTTGGTACTTGGCATCAGTTTGGGATTTGTTATGCTTAAGAGATTAATAGCTTTATACTTTACTCCTTTTACTCTTAACTAAAGCTTGGTCTTATTCGAAGGGGTTTCATAGTCCCTCTGAAACTTGATATCTAATATTAACTATGCATAAAAATATATTGGTACTATGAATTCACATAACTTTCACAAATGTCCTTTAAGAGAAGATTTTGCTACCAATTAGATAAGAAAAAGGTAGGATTTGTGTTCAGATCATTTGTGCTCCTTGCGTGTGGACTGGAATTGGGATTTAAGACTGAAATTCTAGCCCAAATTCTTGTTCTAAGAAGGGCATTCTCCTAAATGAATCTATCTCAAATGGCCTTGGTTTTCTCTTCTGAAACTGCAGGAAGTTGGACTAGATTCCTGGCTTCAAAACTGGATTTGGCAGATCCCTCACATGCCTCAATGGAAAAAGGAAGAAGCAAGCCTAAGTGAGAGCCCCATGATCATCTACACTTAATCCATTCTATAAATAAAATACACTGGGGTCCTATGTTGACTTCATTTAAAAGGATTGGGGTGCTGAAAAAACCAGTTGAAAATCACTGCATTCTGACATTTGCAAGGGCTTTTTTTGTTTCTAACATTTTGAGGCTTTTCCCAAACCTTAAGCCCCCTCCCAAGGCATCAGAACAAATCCAGCACTTCTCTCCTTCCCTCAGGGCCTGCTTTCAAATATTTCAGCTATTTCATATATTAATTTAATACTGCTTATTTATAATGAGACATTCAGTGAGTAGATACTCTTCAGATAATATATATTTACATTTTAATAGGCTATATTTTGGAGATAATTTTAAAATCCAAATGACTCACTTCAGTGGTGGATATTCTAGACCCCTGGACCAAGCAATTGATTTAGCCATACAACAGTTATTAAGCATCTGCTGTATTCAGACTGGGGAAGGGGAGGTTCAGTGTAGAGTGAAAAAATGTGATTGTGCCTCATTGAGCATACAGTCTAGTGAAGATATTTGCTATACCAAGAGCTCCCAGAATTCTAACCTTAAACAAGTAGAACAGCTGGTTGAATTCTTTAGGGGTTCTAGTTTGATAAGAGTGTTTTAAGAACAAACTGGATACAAGGCATTTTATCAGACCATACTGTAGTGGAGAGCAGGTGATTATGTGATTCCCAAGGGTAGGGAAGATTATTTTAATCTTTAATCTCTTCTCTTTGATCTCTGACTTTGCCTATACTTTATACATAGTAGGGGTTAAAACATGGCTATTAAATGCCTGGATGAATACCTAAAAATTACTTCTTGCTTTAAAACTATAGCACATCTAAAAAGAAAACTTTTAAAAAAGGTTTCCATTAATTTCTTCCTCTCATTTCACAGGTTCTTATATTTTTCCAAATTAAATTCAGCATTTAACTGTTAACCTCGGCTTTGGCAAGATTTATCCATTAGCCTGCCTCAGGCAGGTTCATCAAAAACATCATTTCACTATTAAAGACACAACCTACTTCAACTACAAATCCCTGTGGACTTAGCATGAGACACTATCATTCCCATTTTCATTACAACATAGCTTAATCATCTGCTTTAGAAATAAGGTCCTATCACTTAATGAAAGTAGTGAGTCTGGGGGACTCCAAAGGGCATAAGGCAGTTTCCAGTTTCTGATTATATATGCAATTATAAGTTAGAAAATATGTTTGAAAATAAATGCCAAGTTTGTTCACTTGTCTCTCCACTTGAAAAATGTAAATATCGATTGAAATTGTAATTTCATTGTTGCCGTTTTCCTTCTTGTCTAGAGCTTTTTTTTTTGGGGGGGGGGAGTGTTTTATGGTATTAAATCAGTTCTTTTTTTCTTTCATAAATGGCATTACAATGTAAAAGACCATCCAAACTTACAAATTATTACATATTTCAAGGAAAGCATTCAGACATCATAAAATAAATTATAGACATTGAATATCTCAATATGCCAAATTCAAATTTACAACGAGAAAACTATCATGAAACCTTATTTTTGGACCATGTGGATACTGCCATAACACCTTTAAGACAGAACAGAATTCTTCATCCACAATCCAAAAAAAAAAAAAGTGGAGATAAACTGTAAGCATTTCTGCACACTGGTATCTTTGTTCTAATTTATGCAGAAATATCCCCACTAGAGACATAAAAACTTATTGGAAGTAAGAAGTGACAATTTGACAGTTGGTATCCTGTTCAACCTCTGCATAGAGGATTGTTTTTAAAATTTGAGGATGTGGTTCCAGAAATGTCATCTCCATTACTGCTACTGGAATTCACATGAGGGTAGTGGATTCAGAGATCTCGGTTCATGTCCAGGTATGGTAATCGAGGGTCCTCAATAGTTATTGAAGCTCTATGAGCCTCAGTTTCCTTATCTGCAGCCCTTTGTTTCAGAGGTGTTGAGAAAATTAACTATGATGATAAACTTAACAATTCCTGAGCCTTGTTCCCAGCATATTATTGATGCTTATTAGATGTTAGTATTTATATTACCTTCCTTACTTCTAAGTATCTTAAATTTCTTACATCTCAAGTCCTCCCCTATATTCCTAACCTCTCATTCTCAGATGAACATACTTCCTGAATCACAGAGACTAGGGTTCATCAGATAAGACACCCTCTAATTTTCTATCTTCCAAAGCCTATATGTATTTTTTGCTATCTTGTCCCCTACTTGCTATCTAAGAGAAAGTCGGATCTTTTTTAAGACTCATTTCTCAGTCTGGGCTTTTATCCATTTCATTTGGCCTTCCTCCAGACATTGCTCCCTTATTTACTCTCTTCTACTGGAGATTCAAACTTTCTGCTCACGCTTGCTCATTTCATGCAAACTCTAAAGCAAATTTTGCTATATTCAATAACAAATCATCCTTCCTTTTATTCTATACTAAGGAATAACAGAGATATTTCCAGATATTTTAGTTCAAGGATAGTCATTGTGAAAAATTAACAGCAAACACTGGAAAATGCCCAAAGAGTCAAGATTAGAGGTTGATTAAATAAGGTAGATTTATTATGATGGAATGTTTTGGAAAAATAAGAAATAATATGGGGAAATTTTTATTCAAGGGTAAAGAACAGGTTTGATCTCTGTGTGTGTCTGTGTGTGTGTAAATTCAGAAAAGATTAGAATGTTATTTCTGACTTATGAAATTAGGTGTGACTTTAATCTTCTTTTGGGGTTCTCTGAACTTTCTAAACTTCCTGTAATGAACTTATGCTGTTTTACGATAGATGAGAAAACAATGAATAATTTTTAAAACTCCTTCTTTTGTCCTGTGTCCTCTTCCACATTTATTTATTTCCTTCATCTATGCAGCTCTTTAAAATCAAGTCTGCAGCAGGTAACGCCACTTTGCTGCTCATTTACTCTTCAACCTAATGCAAGTTCATAGAGCCCACACTGTAAGTCAGGCACTATGTGTGTCACCTAGGAGTCACTGGCCATGGTGGCTGAGGAGACTGCACGGGCAATGGATTTTTCTGTTTTTCTTCTAGGGACTAGAGGTGGCTGCTAGCGAACCAAGTACTCTTTCCATTGCATCTAATTATTCAAGGGCTAAGTCCACAAAGATTCCAAATATACTGACATGACTATGATGATACTATTTTAATAAGTTACTAAACACATAATTACCCAAACTCTCATAACTGTGACAGCCACATCATTACAAAATCCATCAAGACACACTAAAATGCTCTTTCAATAATTTCAGATTAATTACAAGAACTGGCACTTCTTGTTGCCAAGTTTATGACTAGAATCCTAATAACACTTTTTCATTTATGTTGCTTACAAAATAAAAAAAATATTGATTTGTTGTAATAACAAATAGCTATAAATTTCTGTACATTGGGAGTTCTGTTTTAGAAGTATTAAAAATACTTTTTTCCAATGAAAAAGTAATATATACTTACAAAAACTCATAAAATACATAAAAATCTAATAAAACAAAACCAGCCCAATCATTCACTGTAATCAATTTTCCTTCAGCTATTGATATCATGGAATATAATATATGCATTTCTCTAGCTCTATAGCTCTCTATATTCCATATGCACACAAATAAAACATTTTGGAATGAACATCACAGATACTATTTTTACAAAAATATTCAAAGGGCATTTTTTACTGTTTTATTATTGGGTTTAATAAAAGGATAAAAATTAATGTTGGTAAGTTGGAATACCCTCTTTCTTTCACATTGCCTCCCCCTATTCTGAATACTTCTAGACAAATATATAAGGGAATGACTATGTTAATTTTTCACAAATTGTCCCTCCCAGTTAGAAAATGCAAATACATAATGAACATATGAAATATATATGAAATATCCTAATGTGGTCCATGCAACACTGACCATGAAATGATTATACTGCAACATCCTAATCTCCTGCTGACAGGGAGATATTTAAATTCTTATATTGAAAGAGAAGTATCTGTATTAATTTCAGACTACAGGCAGAAAGTGACTTTTCCTATTAAGAGAAAACATCCTTTCTACTTTTAGCATAGACTAATTTTCAAACACTGCCTTTATGGACACAGACTAGTGGGAAAATCTGATGAGGAAAGAAGCGTGTTCTAGTTTGCTAATGCTGCCGGAATGCAAAACACCAGAAATGGATTGGCTTTTATAAAAGGGGGTTTATTTGGTTATACAGTTACAGTCTTAAGGCCATTAAGTGTCCAAGGTAACACATCAGCAATCGGGTACCTTCACTGGAGTATGCCCAGTGGTGTCCGGAAAACCTCTGTTAGCTGGGAAGGCACGTGGCTGGCGTCTGCTCCAAAGTTCTGGTTTCAAAATGGCTTCCTCCCAGGACGTTCCTCTCTAGGCTGCAGTTCCTCAAAAATGTCACTCTTAGTTGCACTTGGGATATTTGTCCTCTCTCAGCTTCTCAGGAGCAAGAGTCTGCTTTCAACACCGTCTTCAAACTGTCTCTCATCTGCAGCTCCTGTGCTTTCTTCCAAGTGTCCCTCTTAGCTGTAGCTCCTCTTCAAAACATCACTCACAGCTGCACTGAGTTCCTTCTGTTGTGTCAGCTCATTTATATGGCTCCACTGATCAACTTAGACCCACCCCGAATGGGCGGAGCAACACCGCCATGGAAATTATCCAATCAGAGTCATCACCCATAGCTGGGTGGGGCACATTCCAAAGAAACACTCAAAGAATTACAATCTAATCAACACTGGTAAGGTCTACCCACACAAGATTACATCAAAGATAATGGCGTTTTGGGGACACAATATATTCAAACTGGCACAAAGCGATTATGATATATTAAAGTACAATAGTTGTACCTAGTGAGGGTATTTAAACTGTGTTGGGGATCAGAATACCTTTCTGAAAGAAGTGACACATAGGCATCTAAAGAGCTATAGATCTACTAAGAACTGTAGAGTTTGTCAGTGTACGAGGGGGTCAGGATAGGATGAGTCGATTTGTCCTCGATATCATTTGGTTAATTGTCCTTGAATTGCCTGTCTCCACACTAGGAACAGTAGAGTTAAAAACCAGGTATTGATTAGACAACAAAGCTGAAGATTCTCTTAAAATTGACACACAGTGGCACTTCAGTTCCTGATACACACAGTGACATTTCCGTTCCTGATCACGGTAACTCATCAGGTCATCACCAAGTTTCCCCTTATATGTGGGAGCCTCACCTAGACTGTACTGTGCACTCTGATTCTCATCCATATTTCCATCCATTCATCCATCCATTCATCCACCCATTCACTCATCCATTATCCATCCAAACTAACCATATGCACCTTATGAATTGTCAGGTATTCTGCTTGATGTTTTGTTAATAAAAAACCTGCAAACAACTTCCTTTAAAAAGCTTACAAACCAGTAAGTAGTCCTAAATCAAGCACATGTGGCAGGTACAAATAGAATGCTTTGGAAGTTCATGTATCTGAGGCAGCATGTGCCCTGTCTCCCCCTTGACAACTATCCAGCTTTTCTTCTGACTTCACTTTATTCATTACACATCATTACTTAAGATACTGTAATTCTTTCCTTTGGTCCTTTAATGTTTACTGCAGGGACATTATTCATCAAATAGTAAAATCTTGAAACTTAATAAAACAAGCAAAGAAGAAATTCATGGCTACCAGTGGTACAATAGCGCCCTTGGGTCAAGCATTTGCTTCACTAAATGCCAAACAGTCTCCAGTTTCTGGGCAATAAAACATGATTTCATTTGCTTTCAGCACTATTAGAATGCCTCCTCCGTAGCCCTTAGCCAGAGGAGATAGAGTTATGGCTGTACCTTCAATAATATTAGATGCTATAAGTGTACCTTTGGACCAATTAGAAAGAGGAATAGTTGGGAAAGAAAAGTTAACAGAAGGAAGGATGTGCTCCTTTAAATTAGAAGACCAACCAAGGACATCTCCTCAAGGTAGTATCCTTTTCTCCTCACTTCTTCCTTCCAGACCATCACTCTCTATTCCATTGTCATGTTTAACAGCACATAACTCTTTTGTAATTATTCTGTTTATTAGTATACTAATGTATTGTTGTCTGTTTTCTTTTTTATTGAGAAGCAGTAGGAAGCAGTAGTTACGAATAGATGCTGGAGTCTGCCTGGGTTTGACTCCCATCTCTACCATTTACTGGTTGGGTAATCATGGGCGAGTTCTGTAATTTCTCTGTGCTTCAATTTCTTCATTAGGAAAATTGGGATTAAAAATGGTATCTACTTCACAGGGTTCTTGTGAGGAACAGTCCAAATAAATCACTTACAATAGTGCCTGACACACAGTAATCACTAAATACATGTACATTAATATTACTGTTGCTTGTATCTTCCATTAAAATGATAAGACTAAGGATCTTAGCACTCTAGTTCAATGCTAAATCCACAGTATCTAGCATAGCTTTGGCATCAGTGGATATGCAAATCAGTATTGGTTGAAAGATGTTTTATAGGTGATTGCCTAGAGGAAGATAAGAAATGTGCCGGGGACTTAATCTGAAAAAACAATTTAAGGCAGTGATGAAGAGAAAGTCATTATTACATAACAAGGGGGAAGAGACTAGGAAGTGTTAACACAATTAGCTCTAACCTGATATTAAAGAGGCCAAGGTGATAGGTTTGACACCTTTACATGTCCCACTTAGGTTTCTTCTCTACAATGATCATTTACTCGGCCTTCCTACTGCTAGTCAGCTGTCTTATGCCTTAATGCCTAGAATGAGGGAGTGAGAGAATAAAGAAATAAACATCTTTCCATTACAGCTAAGGAAAATCCATCTGAAAGTACATTCCTTATAAAGAATGTGGTAATTCTTGGCACTGACAATATAACAAGAGACGTCATTGCCAGCTCTCCCCCCAAGTTTGAGTTCAAACAATCTTGCACACATGGTTCCACCCCAATAACATTTCTGGTGCTGAAGTCCCCATTCTGAAACTGAAGTTAGAATTTAAGAAATGAGGAATGCTTAGTCTTCTCCATTCCTGAAATATTTTTAGCTGCCACCAGGTGGTACTAGGTAAGCACATCCAAACAGGCAAATGCAGTTTTATTTTACACAAAATTGCCAAGAGTTGCAAAAATTGTATTTCTTTAGTATAACTTCTGAAAACATAAATATTGTGTAAGATAGAATCTACATCACTCTATGGTTCTTGGTTTGGACTTTTAAAAAATTGTTTGGTTTTTCTCTAAATTTGAATTATGCTCAGGTTTGGGAGAAAACTCCATCTTCTTGTAATTTGAAGGCTTTCATTTCAGGGCAGCTTTTGCCTTTCTCAGCAGGTCTTGACAATTTTCAGGACCCCAAGAAAGCATTTCCACTTTCCCTTATACATTTCCTTGACATTTTATCAGTAACTTTTAATCCTTCTTTTTCTTTAATTTTTCCTCCCTGGTTCATATCTATGTGTTTTCGCCTGCCTCAGTTTACTTATCTAGGAAATAGGGATAGTGATAGTTTACTCATCTATAAAATGGATTCTGCAAAAGTGAAAGTGTATCAAATCTCTCATAAGTGCTCAGTAAAAGGTAGCTAATCATTATCATCATCAAAATCCTTATGAAAATTTTCAACTAATCTATGGATCTGAATCCCACCAGTTCATTTTCTTTATCTGAGAGAAATTTACCCTTTTTTGACCTAATTACACAATGTGAAATTAGTCCACACTAATATCTACAGTGCCAGTACACAACTATGAGAAACGCTGTCATAAAGAAGAATTTCCACTGTTTGAGTATAATCTTTCTTCACTCTTCTCGTCATTTCTGACTCCTTCAGCTCATTCTCCCTTGTTGTTCAATGTAGAGTGCATCTTTTCAACTGAATCTGAAACATAGACTTTCTCCCTCTACTCCATTATTGGAAGTTCCTCCTTTCCTGTCTCAAGCTCAAATGGTCTAATCTTCACTTCCAGGTTTAATAGCCGTTCTACTCCATTGCCTTCCTGCTCATGTGTCTACTTTTTCATTTTATTTAAGTTTATATCCTCAATATCCTTTTAAAAAATTACTACCTTTTCTCTTTCTGTTACTCTCTTAACCTTTTAAGAATTTTCTGCCTCAAACTTTTATTATAGCCAAATTTTTATCAGGAGTCAGTGACTTCATGAGCAAAGTACATGCCTTTCTTGGCCCAGCTCTTTGCACTGTAACACCCATGGTGACACAAATATTTCCACCAAAAGTTCCCAGCTGAGGTCATAGGACTCCTGCATTATATCAGAGTTCTTTAAAGTCCTTAATGTTTCCTGTAGAAGGAGGGTAGGTGAAGGAAAGATAGTGCAGATAAAAAAAAAAAAAAAAATCTCCAGAAGAGTACGAATTTTCTTACCAATCATCTCTAAGAGAAATTGAGTCAAATCCCTCATCTTATTTAGAAACTCAGTAATTGAATGATCCAATAATATTCAAATCAGCATCATGTTATGCACTTAAATAAAACAAAATTTTCCTCTCCTTTCTCAACACATTTTTTTAATAGTCCAACTTAGTAAGTTTTGGAAAGTATGGCTACCAAACATCATATTATATTGTAGCACTGGCTTTCCTATTTTTTTATTAACTCGGAACTCCATATGTTTAACTTAAGGCAATGTGGATATTTTTCTCATTTCATTTTCTTCTGGGAAATATGGCAATAAGTAATTCCTTTATTTTGTTGAACCTCTAAGGGGCTCAGCTGAAGCCTATAAAAGTCAGGGTTGCTATTCACATGGCTATGCGTCTATTTCTGATAATCCTTAAAACCATAACATTAGATTTATTTTTTAAAACAGCTAATGTATATGTACACTGGAGTTTCACATTCCAATCTGAACAAACATGGAATTCCAAGGGAGCTAACCATGTGTGACTGCAGACAGTGTAATGAAAACAGATTTTCTCATAGCTGAGGTAATAAACATTTAATCAGATGGATCGTTGATATTTATATATTAAGGCAAAAGGTCATCTACGAGACTGTAGCAAGTTGCAAAGGGCCATATGGCTGTGAGCAAGACCTCCTCATTCACTCTCACTGAGATTTCTATCTAATATATTGAAATTCATTTTTGGTTATTTTAAATATGCCTAGTGACCCTCTGCTAGCTGCAGAGGAGACTGGGTGACAAGTTTAAAAGGGTTTTGATTACTTGGAACGACCAGAGGAAATTCATCTGTAGAGACATTACTCAGTGGTCGATCTGGTCACCAGCCAGCTGGCAGCCATGGCATGGCAGCAGTAAGTCCGTCCTTTCTCTTTTCCTAGCACCCTCCTTCCTTCTGCGAGTTTCTAGCTCGACCCACAGATTGTGCACTCTCCATGCTTGATAAATCCTGACAATATGAGATTCCTATTCTCACCGGCCTCAGATGAAATTGCAGCAAATGCAGAACCGCCTTCCACAGTAGGGTGAACCCAGTCCACTGGCTCCAGGACTGAAACCGGGCAGTGTCCTTTACCAGCCAGATGACTTTGAGAAATCCACTCAGTTTTTCTGATCCTCCATTTTCTCACCCATCATAGTTGTCACCAACTTCCAATTCATGGGGTTGATGTACAGTAAAATGAGGAAACCTTTATAAATCATGTAGCACCTAGCACATAGTTGGCAGGCAGGAAATTTTACTTCTTTAAGTGGAAGAAACTTTGCCATATTTAATAATTTTTTAGGTGTTTATGTTCACCTAGAGTTTTGATTGGTGACAACCTTGCTCCATGGAATTCCTGCTGTAATTGGCTTACAGTTGTTGTTTTCATTAAAAGGTAGAGTTTTCTGTTGAATTGAAGAAAAAACCAGCAGGGGAAAAGCAAATCTTCAAAGCAGAAACCTCTTGACTCGCTAAAACCACTAAATCCACAACAGCCGGCAGCCATAGGACAAAAGTTCCAAATAAATATTGACATGGAATCACAGCATTGTTATTCTCTCCCTCCTCAACCCGCATGAAAGAATGTTAAAGGTGATAATAATAGGATCTATTTCACATTTCTCATGTAATTTTGTTTCCAGAAAATATGACTTTATATTATCTATACATAACTTGCTAAGCAGTTCGATTCTGCCCTTTGCAAGCTAAAAATGAGTTGGGAAAAGAATAGTTTTAATTGATGAGTTTTGAAATCAAGTTAAAACAAATTCCTAAAGTGTGTAACCCCCTCCCCTCCATGCACATGTTAGGCCATCCTCTTATCTCCTTTAGACACCTCCCTACCCACAGTAACAACCTGGACTTCTTCATAGCATCAACCATCATCATAATGAATTAATTACTAATGTAGTTATTTAAGGCCTAACTCAGTAACTAGAAGGCAAGTTCTCTGAAGGAAGGTGTCATGTCTATCCAGTACTTCATCTCCAGAACCTAGAATGGAGCTGGGCACATACTACATCTTTGAGAAAAGTTTGTAGAACAGTTCATGGTAAGGAGCCAGTTTTAGTTAGCAAGAGCTGGATTTTAAGCTGGATAAAAACTTACTCTCTCTGTATACTTATACAGAATTGCTAAATCCCTAATCAGCTTCTTCTTTGATAAATTGAGAAGAATATTTATTTACATTATAGGAATATTGTAAACAGCCAAATAATAATGCACATAAATCATATAGATTTGTACCTGATGCATGCTAAAGGTTTCATAAATAGTCTCTATTTCATTATTATCATTATTCCATAGTGGATGAATGTTGAATTAATTAATTAATTAATCTGATGATGATAGCTAGGTCTTGGATGATTGAAATCTTTCAATGGCATCACCCCCCTTCACTGCACCAACCAGATGCCTTTTTGAAATCTACATCCAGCTTCCAGTTCCTTTTAAACTTCAAAACAAAGTACTTTATAGCATCAAAATATAAATTCAATGGAATGCAATATTTCTAAGTATATAGCTCTCTGTTATCAGTTAATATTTTGAAAACCAAATTATGTTGTTGCAAGCAGCAGTTTACGATCATCAGTAATGTAAGAACGCTTTTCATAAAATCAAGTGCAAAACTTACTTACGTTTTACAAAGCCCAATGATTGTTCAATAGAAAAGTGCTTTCCTTATTTCCTATATTTCCTATATTTGAAGAAGAAAAACATGCTCATCTTCAAGCCACTAATGTCCCTGGGTGTCCAATCCTTGGGCTTAACTGTTGATAAAGTCAATACAATCTTTGTGAGCAAACAGGATTATTAAGAAATATGAGAATAGAGTCCCAAAGAAGATTCCAAAATTACTGTGGAAGTGTTAATGGTTTTGACCAATTCACATTCCTGAATACTAATTTTACTCATCCTAAAACTGCAATTCGTGGAGTAAGAAGGCATGACAAGGGACAACCTTTTGGGTTCTTAGTACTTTTAATCAGACATATTGTTGCTGTTTCTTTTACTGAGCATTTTCTACAAAACAATCTTGGGGTATGCTGGCCACAGACTTCAAATCGTATATTATGAGTAAGCATAGATAACATGAAGCCTAATCTGTCTTCAGCCTTATGGGATAATATGATTTCAGGTATGTAGGAAGGCATTGTCCATTGCCCAATGGAAATGCAGTGGAACAACACTTCTCTTGCCATTTGGACTAAACTCAATTTCTTCTTGTCTCTTTTTGCTTTTGGGGGAAGATGGTAAAGGGGAGGGTGTCAATTCCTATGTGTCAGACATGGGATCAGGTGCAGGAGATTCAATGATAAACCAGGAAAAATGAACAGTAACCAAGAGAGAAAGGTTAGCAAACAGATATCAACCAACATTCTAAACTCCACAGGCTTTAGGTATAAACCTAGGGACACCTTACCTTATTTACCATTCCTTAAAAAAAGAAGGGAGGAAAAGAAAAAAAAGAAACCCTAATGGTCAATAAGAGATGAGTCTATTTACATATTCTTTCACCAACTAAGTCCCATGCAAATTCAATGTGTAATTACATTTTGATGGCACAGCTGCTCTGATACTCTTTCCTCACAGCATTTATTTGTGAGTTTCAAAGGTTTCACAAGGAAACCTTGAAAGAAGAAAGTAAATATTTTGAAAAGGAGCTACAATTTTTCAGCAGTAATCCTTCCCTCGATAGGGAACAAAAAGCAAATCTTGGTAGATCAAAGAATTGTGACTTTCAAAAATAATAGCATTAGCCTGAAATTCAGTCTGCTAGTATCACTTTTCTAAGCAATCTCTCTATGCATTCAATTTCTTTGTCATTTAGTACCATAAGAAGCAAAATGGTCCAGAAGAGAATTGTTTGCAGTAAGCACAGAGATATTCTGAACAAAGTAGAATTTGATAGCATGCACAAACATGGGGGAACAAACAACACATTAGTTATCCAGCATTCTGAGTCACCTTTGTGTATCTGATAGCAAACTTTTGGGAGGGAAAATAAATCATGTTTGTGGGCATGTTAAAATGTACAATGGTGTGAGCATGGGCCATGAGATGGGAATCTTGACGCTGTGACATATGGAGGCTGAAAACATGCATCAATGATTGACTATACCCAACTTAGCAAATGGAAGGTGGACATTGTGCTGTTCCGGGCACTGTCATGGATCCATTGCCTTACTGGCGCCATATAATCATCTCATCTCTTTCTGGACATGTCAGGACAGATGTTCCCTAGGGCTGAGAAATGGTGGTCACATATGCAACAACCAAATGCCAGTTAAACTGGAGATGAGAATCTAATGTCCCCATTTTCCATGGCCAATGCACCCATTGCTTATCCTTGGAAGATAAGCAATCCCACGCAGAGGACACAGGCTTTTCCAGAGATCAGTTTAGGTTCTTAAATGATGGATGAAACCAATTTAAGGGTGGCAGCGTTAGTCCCAAATAACATAGCTTTACTTAAAAGGAAGCAATATTTAAATTCTTGACTTGTCAGTTTCATTTTTCCATCCTCATAAACTACATGAACATATGTAGAGCAGAGAAGGCCTGGCACATAGTAGGCACAAAATTAAAGGTAGATATTAATAACATTATTTTTGTTTACTATTATGACCATTTTTCTTACTACAATGACATGACCTCAAAGGGCAATCCATTTTTATCCCTTCAAAGGATAAACTACCCTTAATATTCATCTGTTTCATATTGTTCCAAATTGTTCTTAAAGACACGAATTGATTTTGAGTCTTTTCTCTAGACTTATAACTTCTTGGGAGACACTTACAAGCAGACATCCAATTATACTGAGAGGGAAAATTTATTTCAGCTCTGGAGAGGAATTTAACTGTATGGTATTCTACTAGGAGGAAATGTCAGCATTTTCTTGCAGGTAAATTGTTTCGTCAAAATGCTATATTGCTTTAATTCTAATATGTCATCAAATTTTGGGTACATCATCAGTTTAACACAACTCTATTTTTTTTTCCTCCCGGGAAAAACACTCCATTAAATGTACACATCCATTAGAAATCATATCCTGACTTTAGAAACATTCTAAGATAACAAACTATATTTTTTAAAGTTGAGGAAGTTGATAGTAACCTGTGAGCACAAAGTGCTCAGAATCTTATCTTATTTTGTTAATGTTGACTAATATGAAGAGAAAAAATTATCATGGAACCTAATTACCCCCATTTTATTGATAACTCTTGTCTTCAATCCATCCTTAATTTACTTCTGGTTACTCTCTAGTTTGTTAGTAACCTCTAGCAGGCTACTAACCAACCAAGATACAATTTCATCATGTTTAGAAACAAGTTCCATAACAAAACTCTTCCAGAGGTTGCTTCCAGGGCTGTAGGAATAAATAAAAGTAATGCACTTAGCCTGGTGGCTGGCTACCTCAATTTATTATTGCCAATAGGTTGCTAGTAATAATTTTAAGGCTTTATAAATGCCAGCTTTTGTGAAATTTCACATGGACGACTTTGCACTGAAATGCAAAATTTAGCTTATTTCACCCCATGACCTAAGATTCACACTCTTGACATATTGGAGTATAGGCCATCACCATGGAGCAGAAGAAGAATCTAGTGGACAAAAACTTCAAAAGCAAAACCATATCCTTGGTCTCATGGTTCCAGCCACACAATCTGCTGAATAACCATGAATAATACTATTTATAACTTAAACATAACACGTTTTAATTTAGATTTTCAGAAGTATTTTCATATACTTTATATTTTCACATACATTAATTAACTAGATCCTCTCAACAAACCCAAGAACTAAGAAGTGCAGGGATTATAAACGTCATTTTGCCAATGAAGAAAGTCACATTAAATGAAGTTAAGTAACATGGCCATTATCATATAGCTAGTGGTATGGCTAAAACTGATCCTAGAATTTCTGACTGTTATTTTGTTGTTCTTTCCCCCTATGTTGTACCACTCATCATTATTACATTCCCTTTATAGATTCATTTGTTTCATAACAAATACCTAATGCCTGCCCATCATGTGAAAAGTCCTGTTCAAGGAGCTAGGCCTGCAGGCATGAACCAACGCTTCTGTCCCCATGGAGCTTGCATCCTAGTGGGGAGACCCAATGTTGAGCTTAAAATGATCTTCATCTGCATGCAGACATGCCATTTGTTTAAATTTATTGATGGCCCACATATCCCAATTCATTATAAAGCAAAGATAAAAGATTCTTTTATCAAAGTTTTGATTTAAGAAAATAGCCTTCAAGGACTTGGTGGAGAGTCAAAGCTTCTGATCACAGTGGCATTATAACACACAAGTCTCTGCAGTGCATGCAACTTGGGGACTGGGGGACAGAGAGAAAGTAGGGACAGAAGAGCAAAAGGAGGAGGAGAAGGAGCAAAGGGATGAGGAAGACAAAGTGGCCACCAATGCTGAACAAACTTTTCTTATACGGGTAATTAGATCAATTGACAAATATATATTGAAAGCTATTAAGTAAAATAAAATGGACACCTACACTGGTTGTTGCCGGGAAGGGACCCCTTTCTGAGAAGGGCTTTTCCAGAAGACAAAAACAATTGACTTGAAAGGCTTTTCTGAGAAAATGGAACATGACCTTCAGGGTTGCTCATAAGCAACACCTGGTGATAAAACTAGTTTCAGTCCAGTAGAGTTTATCTGATTGGACAAGCATCCTGTACTTTGTAAGTACCACTTTGTAAGACACCCCCCACCTGCCATGTTAAGTAGAAACTTAATGTCAGCCAATCAGAATCCTCACTCACTTTCCTCACTTGCTTCTGCATTTGCCCTATATTAATTCCCCCTTTCCATTCCATTGGTGGAGCTCCCTTCTACTTTCTGAATGGGATATTGCTTCATTCATGAATCACTTAATACAGCTGTGAGATCCTAAATTGCATGAAAAGTTTTTTCTTTTATCAGAGCTTACCTGGTCAAATTATTCTGCTAGGTTCAGTGAGCACAGATTCTGTTCACTGCTCTTGAGCATACTGACTTTGATATACTCTCTCTGTACTCAGGGAGCTGACAACACAGACCCTTAGACAAACAAACAAATAAAAGACAAATAATACTTTTAAAAATATAGAAAACTAGCAATACAGTCCCTGATTGAATTACAAAGTAATACAAGAGAAGGGTGCTCTCACTAACTCCTGCTACCTATTGGATACTTTACTTCAGGAATTATTTCATTACACCCTCCCTACACCCTATGGG
Organism: Choloepus didactylus; assembly: GCF_015220235.1. Classification (NCBI taxonomy): domain Eukaryota; kingdom Metazoa; phylum Chordata; class Mammalia; order Pilosa; family Megalonychidae; genus Choloepus; species Choloepus didactylus. Next base: position 21,659,556 of record NC_051309.1, read on the forward strand.
GTAAGTGCTGCTGATATGTAAGGTATGGAAAATGAAAGGCAGGTTTAGTGCTGCCCTTGAATTGCAGCTGGAAGGTAAACAGAAGTCTTTCCATATCCAAGGTCCATCTTAACATTCATGGTCCATCAGAAAGTCCTGGCTGCCCCTTGGAAGAGACACATTCCAATGGCCCTAACCACTTCCTAGGAATGCTGCATTTAAGTGTAGAGAATTGGCCATATTACAAGGTAGAACAGAGCTCAAGAAGTGCTTCTCAAACTTTGACGTGCACACAAATCACCTGGGGATCTTGATAAAAATGCAAATTATGATTCAGTAGGTATGAGTCTAGATTCTATACTTCTGGCAAGATCCCTTAGCATTCTGGTGCTGCCAGTCTGGGGATCACATTTGAGTGGCAAGAAGTTAAAGGAAACTATGCAAGACCTACTATTAATCTGGGGGTCTTTAATGGCAATGCCTTACACAAGCATTTCAGTACATTGAAACTTTTTGATGAAAGCTTTAAGACTGAGGTGAAGATATTTACCCTCAAAGTAATTCCATTGGCTCTGCAGAGCAAGTATCCAAAAAAACTCTGGGCTCTGTGTCTTTTGATGACTCCCATTGTCTCGGCATCTGCCATTGAATGTGATCTCTACTCTGTAAACTCTTGTCTCAGTCTTTGTCCCTTTCTTGTAATTGTGCATGGCTTTAGGAATACAGCAGAGTTTGGTTTCTTTCTCTGCTCTATTCTCTCTTCTTCTTTTAATGTATTTTCGATCTCCATATTTCTTGGTATTTTCACAGTTTTCTTTTTCTGTCTTGCTTTCTCCTTTTCATTGCTTCCCCAACCCTTGCTCTTTCTATCCCGAAATAATAGTTAAAGCATCTATTCAATTCATCATATTTATTGAACAGAGTGACACATCTCTGTTGTTCATTTAAAGGTTGATAAATGTGAGACTTCCTTGTTTAAATAGAAAATTAAATTTCTACTGGGCTGTCAGTTCACTTTTTTGTGGCTGTTTTGCTTTGTTTTGTTAATGCAGATGATCCCGAACTGATTTTATTCGACAGGTAATTTGTTTTTATATTCCCAAGTGGTATAGGCTCTATGGCAGCGATTGGCAAACTTTTACAGCAAAGAGCCAGATATTAAATAAGTTAGGCTTTGCAGGCCACATGGTCTTGCAACTAGTCAGCTCAGCCATTGTATCATAAAAGTAGCCATTGATAATATGGAAATGAATGAGTGTAGCTGTGTTCCAATAAATATTTTCCTACCAAAATAGGTGGCCTGTATTTGCCCCTTGGGCTGTATTTTGCAGATTTCATGCATTTGAGGCAGAAAATCATTTTTTACTCTTAGGTTCTTGCCAATAAACAAGATTAGGCAAGGAACTGTTTTTGAAATATTCATTTGTTTATTTGTTCATTTATTGAAACATTGTTTTGAGTGTTTATCATGTGTCAGGCATTTTGTTTGTTTGTTTTTTTTTTTTTCCTTCAGGGAATACAGTGGAGACCAAGAAAGACAAAGTTTCTGCCCTTATGGAGCTCGCATTCTAGAGGTGGGAGTCAAGAAATAGAAATCCAACATAAATAAATTCAAATAATTGGTGCAATGAAGAATATCAACTATGGCAATGGAAAAGTTGGGATCTATTAAGCTAGCAGTGACCATGGAAAACCTCTGTAAGGATCTAACATTTGAGCAAAGACCTAAATGATTGACAGAAAAGAGTCAAGTGGTTCTTTTGAGAAAGAGCAAAGCCAAGTGCAAAGGTTCTGAGACAGAGAGCACCATTGCATATTCTCTAAGGCAAGTATGGCTCCAGGATAGTTGGGGTGGGCAGGGGGGTACAAAATTGTAGAAGCAGAAGAAGCCAGATCACATAGTGTCTTGCAGATCACAATATTCAATCCTGCCATGACCAGGCAGGCACTTACTGCTGGGGGTAATTTGGAGAACATGTTAGACACAGTTCCTGCTTTCATGCAACTTTAACTTCAAGTGCAAAGACAGCAGTGATCGTAATATAGAGCCGTGACCCAGTCTGCTTCATGGGTGGGCGGTGCATGCACAGATTTTTGTAGCTGTTAACATGGGGCTACACGTTGTCATTTTTTCTCTGGGCTGGGCAAACTACTTGTCCTAGCTCTGCTATGGGAAGAATATGTGGGCTATGAAAACCCAGAGCATATAATCAGATTCTTTGAAAAGGAGAAGGGGATCAAGGGAATGTAAGGGAGGATTTCTCAGGGTGAAAAAAAAGAAAAAGGATAATAATTAGCAGACATGAGATGATGAAACAAGGGAAGGGACACACAGGTAAGGGAGAGTAACTGAAAGGAGTTTAAAAGTTTCAAATTATCAATGACAGTTCGTTGCCAACATTTTTCTGTTTATTTTACTAGAGTGACAATAACGGCACATGAATGATCACAGCCTTTGCTCTGCCCCCAAAAATGGTTGCAATTATGCTGTTGGTGTCTGGCCAAGCTATTTTTTTTTTTTTTTTTTTTTGGAATCAATTAGTCAATGGCTTGTTTTTTAAATTATTCAGACTCTTTGTAAAGCTTTCTTTCTGTGTTATAACTGAGCCCAGGAGAAAGTAAAGACTGCAGATAAATTCTTCAAATGTGGATGTAAAGTATACTAATGGTTTTATTTGTTGGTTGGCAGGGTGTTGAAATAGGGTCCGACTGGTGCTTAGAAAAATGTTTTTTAAGCCACCTACCGAACTCCAAATAGTCAAGAATCTGGAGAAAGCTCACCTCTCCTGCATGTGTAATTTCTAGGTCTGCAAATTTTCCTCTGGTACTCATTCAGTACTGATCATATTTTGCAATTTAAAAATTTATTTTAAAACTACAGGAGGGGAATGACACTCTTTACACGCTTCTTAACACCTTCCCTGGAAATCAGGAAAGCCTAAAACCTCTGAGCCTCTCCGTGTAAAAAGGGGGAGGTCTGTGCCTTGAAATTTCATCCCCATGCCTGGGAGCTCTAGAATCACAGAGCTTTTAGAAAGAACCTGAACAATAGAATAGTACTAAGGATGCTTTTACAAAGTTTACTTTATCAAGGGCTTTTCATTTTCTTTCAAGAAAATAATACACTCCCTACTTTCTGAATTTCTACCTAATTCTACCTGTTTAGGATTGATAAGAAATTAATTTCACCACCAATGGGAAATGGCATTTTTCTCCTTAAATGATTATTCAAAATGTGAAATGACAAGTTTCCCATGTCTCCTCCTGGCACTTACGGAAGCTTATAACCCATGACTCCTGAAAACCTTATCTATCAGTCCATATCAGAAAGTGAGGCTTATTGACATTTATCTTGATCCTGAGCCTGTTTCTAACTGGCACAGCACCATGTAGATACTTGATACATATTTGAAAAATAAATGGATGAAAGAATGAATAATTGAGTAAAGGGAAGAACCCATATCTCAAATCAGCCACAAGTGATAATTAATCTCTTATTCTAATGGTTTCAGTGATAACATATTAACGGTTTCAGGATTTTCAATTACATTTATAAAATCTTAACTCCTCCGTAGGAGTGGCCATGTTCTTAAGATAAGGAGACTAGAATATGAGCAAAGCAATGGATCCTTCTTCCAGACCTGGCTCATAAGAACATCCCACACACTCCTCCATGTTTTTTCTCTTTTCCCCTGCAGTTGGATTTTCAATGATCAATTTATATTGGAGGCCAAGCACTGAAGATGGTTGAACCTCAGCCAGCTGTGGTCCCCCCAGTGACTTTGTGGTACAACACCTCCTGCTATTATCTGGGCCTTATTGAAGCAAGGAATACACAAGGCGCTGTTCTAGATGCCATTTTTCTTTAACAAATTCAGCCTATCCTGGTCATGCTGCCTCCCACCAAAGGGCTTTCCTCATGCTATTCTGATGATGCTTTGTTAATTACCACCCTTCTTTTCGGTCTCAGACCAAGTGTCACTTCTTACAGGGAAACCTCTTCGTTCCCACTTGTCACATCTCTATCATGTTCTTTTTGGTAAAATACATCCCTCCTGTTAAGCACTTATCCAGAGAATCTCCACTGCTACAGTTATCAACTGCCACAAAGTCACTGATGGACCACTGAGGCCGAGGCAGAAGCACAGGTTTGCACATGTGAAAGACCCCTTAAGACAGCCAGAAAACAAATGAGGGAGGTGATTGTTAATGCAAAGTAGGTAGGGGATAAATGAAATTTGAGGGTTAATACAAGGAAAGCCTGATTTATATCACCAGGCATCTGAAGCCTTGGAAAGTTCATTTTACAAATTTTTGCTGAATTCAAAACTTACTTAAACTGTAGTCAACCATTAAAGAATTGCTAAACTTATACAAAAGTTCTCAAAAGCCCATGTTCATTGGGGAACCCAAGTAGCTCTGAGTCACAGCACATTAATTTTAACTGAGCACTTGCTCTCTGTCCTTGAATCTTCCAAAGGTCCTTATTGACTTGCTGAGTAGTGGAAAACACAGGCATTGATAAAAATGGGAACATTAGAGCTGCCATTCAAGAAATCAAAGAAAAGAACCAATAACAAATTGTTTTTGTTTTGTTTCGTTTTCTTTAGTTCCTCCAGGTTGAGAGTTATTCACCATCTACAAGGCAACGTCCTTCACTTTGATTCCAACAGAACAGCCAGTTCACAATGCCTCATTAAGCAAGTTGTGACTTCTTTCTGCTCAGGTAGATTTTCATTATCCTGCTTGCTGAAGCAGTACACTACTCCTAGGGTCCCATCTCTGAAAGGCAGGGAGCTGTCTGATCACTCCCCACACCAGCTGGCTCTCACTTTTGCCCACAAAGAGAATTTTTAGCACTGTATTTGAATTATTTTAATCACCAAGTATACTAAAATTCAAGAAATTTATGACTCTAGCATGAAAATATTGGCATAAGAGGTGAATAAGGTGAAGAGATCAGGAGAACAGTGCATGGGAATATTTGGAATTGAATCATGTACCCCACATAGACATGTACAAGTCTTAAGCTGCATTCTTGTGGGTGTGAACCCATTTGTACATAGGACCTTTATATGTACAAATATATGTATAATTAGTGTGTGGACTCACTTGTGAATAGGACCTTCGAAGTGTGGCCAAACTGAATCAGGGTCAACTTTATTTCATATAACCATGCTACACTGGCAATCAGTGTCTCAGCTTCCCTCTGTGTTTTCCTGTCTTAGTTTGCCAAAGCTGCTATGACAAACACCAACAGTGGGTTGGCTTAAACAATATGCATTTATTTTCTCATGGTTTTGAAGGTTAGAAGTCCAAAATCAAGGTTATCAACAAGGCCATCCTTTTTCCCAGGATCAATAGAGCTCTGGGGATGGCAGTCCTTGTCACATGGTGAGCTCTGTCCTTCATCTCTTCCTTTAGCTTTCTCTGACTGTTTCCAAATTTCCTCTTTTTATAAGAACTCCAGTAATATGAAATAAAGTCGACCCTGATTCAGTTTGGCCACACTTCGAAGGTCCTATTCACAAGTGAGTCCACACACTAATTATATATATATTTGTACATATAAAGGTCCTATGTACAAATGGGTTCACACCCACAAGAATGCAGCTTAAGACTTGTACATGTCTATGTGGGGTACATGATTCAATTCCAAATATTCCCATGCACTGTTCTCCTGATCCCTTCATCTTATTCACCTCTTATGCCAATGTTTTCATGCTGGAGTCATAAATTTCTTGAATTTTAGTATACTTGGTGATTAAAATAATTCAAAGACAGTGCTAAAAATTCTCAATCAGTGAAGCAAAAGACATCACCAGCACTCATACTATTTTAGCTCATTATCACTGTCCCATTTAAATGTTTGTTATCTAACACAAAGAACATTGCATGCTTCCTTTTAATAGGACACATGTTTTCTATTCATAAGCCTCATGTAATTTTTCATTCTTTAATTAAAACATGCTATCTAATCTTAGCTTTAGTATATTTTTCCCAAAAGTATTTATCTAGTTGCCTTTGCATTCAACACCTTAGTCATTCAGCTCCAGAAGATGTAACTCTTTAACTCAAACCTATGCCTGCTTGACAAAACCAAGAATTTTCTTCATATGACTTTACACCACGTAGATATCTGATCTTACCAAGACTGTTGAAGACAACTTCTGAGTTCTCTCTGTGCAGGGCCAGCTTCCTGAGCATAAAACGTGTAGTCACATGGGGCCCCATACTTAGAAGATCCCTGCATTTGGTTTAATGCTTTGTTGTTACAATCTCGCAATTCTTAATAATCTTTGAACAAGAGTCACTTCATTTTCATTTTGCACTAGGTCTTCCCTCTGAGCAAATACTCATACAGAGCAAAGATGCAGATCCAAATTTCACAAAATGCTCATAATTCAGAGAAAATAGGTGAAGCCTTAATTTCTTATTCAGTTTACTGTTGAGGTGGAAAATAATAAGGTGCACAAATCTTAGATGTATAATTTATGTGCACACACACACACACACACACATGCATGCATTTACACTCTTGTAACTACCACCCACACCAAGAGATGGTGCATTTCCAAACCACCAGATGGTTCCCTCATAACACTTCCCAGTCAATACTTGACCCTACCAGAGGTAGGCACTATGCTGGCATATCACCAAAGATCTGCTTTGTCTGCTTTTGAACTTTGTAGCATACAACCACATACATACTTAATTTTTTTTTTGTGCCTTACTTTTTTTCATTCATCATTATATCTGTGAGATTCTCCCTTGGTGTTGTCTACAGCAGCTGAGTATTCTTTTTTTTAATTGCTATATAGTGTTCCATTACATGACTATACCACAATATTTTTATTCATTCTACTCTTGTGGGCATTTGGTTTGTTTCCAATATTTGATTAGTATAAATAAAGCCATCATTAACATTCTTGTACATGTCTTTTAGTGGACATATGCACTCTTTTGGGGGGTCTATACCTAGAAGAGGAATTGCTTGTCCGTTGTGTAGTCTTATGTTTCGCTTTAGTGGATATTAGTATTGACTTTTGAATGTTCAGTGATAACTTTTTGTAGTGCTATCTCTGTGCCTTCATCATGAAGGCTAATTTTGATTCCAACAAAATATGTTGGATTGTTTCATCTATTTTAGTCCTTTTAAACCCTTTGAGATAGCAACATCCCTCAATTTTTATCGATCTTTTCCATGTTGAAATTTAGAGGGTGTGTAACTAGACCAAGGTCTCACAGTTAGTAAATGTCATTGAATCTAGTTTTGGTAATAGCCCAGTTTCCATTAGTGTGCAGTCTGGCTCTATTTATTGCATCCATACATTAAAGAGTAGTCAAAGATGGAATGTCATAAAAATGTCCTGTACAGCAGTTATCCAAATGTCTGGCATATATTAAATTCTCAATAAATATTCCACAAATATGTACTGAATTGAGACTATCCCACCAGTTAGAAGCAAAATCCTATATGTCATCTATATTTTTTATGAAATTTTTCCTTTAACATACTTATAGTTCACAGAATATCTTAAATCTGGGCTAGAGTAGAACTTGGGAGCACAAATACGCCAGAGACTAAATAGAAAGTAAGTGTATTGCCCCAAATAGGAACCACAATTTTAACAACTTCATTTAAGGAGTCAAGATATTTCATACGACATTTTTAAAAGAAGTGTTAGCAATGATTTATGGACCTATACCCAATATATCTGGGTAATTTTTAGGAAACTCAGGTAGGGATATTGAACCCAAATTACTGCATAAGGCAGTTTGGAATTCCAAGAGTAAAATATTCCATTCTTATTATTCCCATTCCTCATTATAATTCCAGGCTGATACGTTTCCTCAACTCCCCACAGAATCCTCCTTCATGTAGGAAGAAAGAACTCAATGCTGAGTATTTTTACCAAAAGAATAACTTCTATCATCAGTACTCCTCTCTGTCTACAACTGATAATGAGAAGAGAGACATAAATTAAACAGAGGATAAAGGAAAATGGAATCAGAGGATGATCAGGAAATATTTGAATACTTATCAGGGGTGAACATTACTGAGTGCTTTAACATGATGTCAGACATGGTGTTTAGCACTTCATAAGCAATGTTTCATTTAATCCTCAAAACACACCGATGAGATGTGAGATATGTGATGTATTTTACCCATTTTACAAAAGAGGAAACAGACATAGAGAAGTTCAATGACTTGTGCCAGGTCACCCAGCTACTGAGGGGTTGAAATGCAACAGGAACCCAGATCTTTCTCCTTTCAAATCTGGGCTTTTGCAATACTTTTCTCCTTAGAAATTTTTATTTTGTAACTTGTTGTTCCACTAGAGAAGGTATTTTGAGGATTTAGGAAAGATTGCCGATGCCTACGTAACAATCTGCGTGTGAGCCTCCTTCTAGCAGCATCTGTTATTGTCCCATATGCTTTTAAACCAAGGCGCTAAGTGGTAGAAAGCTAACTAAAATCTGTTTGTTGCCACAGTGCAGAGGTTAATGTGCTTTGAAAATATGCAAGTTTAGAGGACAATAGTTGAGAGACAGTAAAAAGGAAAGATAGGATAAAGGGATTGACAATATTAAATGTCAGGAAAGAATTCAGAATTCCCATGTGCTCACACACATTCATTAACTATACAGTTGTACAAAACTATGAATTGTGAGCATCTACATTTATTGTAGCCTTTTTTAAAAAGTAAAATCTTTTTTGCTTATATTAAGGAACTAGGCAAGTCAGTTTCCTCAAAACAGAAATAGCAGTTCTGCTGTTTGACATTCAGCAGACCTCACCTGCCTTCTAATTAATCTCGCCCTTTCTGAGGTCAGTAGTCCCTGCTTCATCCTTGGTCCCCCCTATGCTGTAAGATCTGCTTCCTTCTTTCTCTTCATGCCCATAAAATACCTAACTTTATAAAATACCTAACTTTACAAAATACCTACTGTGTATAAAGTATCCCAGCACATGATATTCACATCTGTACCCACCCACTAGTTCTATAATTATTTAAAATTTTAAGCCTTATTGTAGAGACAGAACTCAAAGAGATTAGATCATTGGCACAAGGTCCCAGACCTAAGAAGTGACAGGCCAGAGTCTGGTCTAAGATATCACTTTCACCATGTTCTTCCCAGTTGCTTACATGGGCTCTCCATCGTATTCATTCCTGCTCCCAGCATTTGACTTTCTAATGGATCACTATGCATCTACTCATAAATACTGTAATGGACCAGGTAGATACCCTGCTTAGATGGATATTATGGAAACCTCAGCTCTCGTGTCCAACCCCAGTCCACACCCTCCACTTGGCCACTCTTGTAGTCTTGACTGTATGGTGGACTTTTGTCCAGTCCACCATTCCGAAATTGAACTCAGGAAAGCAGCACATGCAGGTCCTGAAAGTAGGCTTCAGCCACATAAGCAAGAGATTCGAGGATTCTGTGTATTCAGAATGTGGAATAGAAGGTGGGTTGTGGGCTCCAGGAGGGCATGTCTCTTTGGCCCCATGGGGAGGGGTACGGCTGGAAGAGATTCACAGTGAATGCCTCAAAATCATGGTGTCCTTGGATCTTCAGAAGGTGTTTATTGGCTGACTGACTGGTAAGAAGGAGGGGTTGTGCAATAAATGGGATCATTCCAGGAATCAAAGAAAAGAGCTGAAATCATAGTTTTTATTTTATTCCTTGGAGTTGCTAATTATTCACCATCTACAAGACAACTTCAGCTTACTCTACTTTGATTCCAACTGAGAACACGCAGGTTGCAATGGCTCATTACAGATGCTGTGATTTCTTTCTGCTTGGGTAGACACACATCTCCAGCTTGCTGAATCCATTCGATACCCCAAGAGCTCCTGCCTCTGAGAAGCAGGGATCTGCCCTGCTCACACCCCTGCTGGGTCCCACTCTGTGGGGAGCAGGCACTACTCCTGCAGGGAAGCAAGGAAAGTAATCATACACACTTCTAAGAACCTTATGTCAGATATTATGCCCATGTGGCAAATGCATACATATTTCTTTTGAATTTCTCAAGGAACTTTAATATGTTCTAAAGATGATATAAGTAATATGAATATAGCAGAAAATGAGGGGTGGGAGGGCTGATATATATTTGCTAATTAAATGTATCTTAGTGTTATCTTTTTTTTTTTTGGTAAGAAAAATTATCCATAGTTCAACTCTCTGCAAGGGGCCTGGTTCTCTTTTTCCTCTTCTTCTTCCCAAGATGGCTCCTGGATAGAAGGAAATACTTATTGCTCTCATGGATTGAGTGATGGGAGAAACTTGCTTTGTGCTTATCCTTGGATTGGTTTCTATTGCGAGGCACAGTTGTTCTAATCCTTGGATGTGCCCTGTTGGTATTTGATGAAAGGTAGTGAGAAAGATCCCCTTTTGACTATGACTACCTCAACCTACTTTGAATATACCTTCACTTTGCATTTCCCACACTCTTCCCATTTTTCAGAATTCTCTGTTTTAAAAAAATAGATTCACTTAGTTTGGTCCAGTGGAAGGAAGAAGAGGGCTGAATCTGAATAACTGGGTCCCTTCCCAGTTGTTCTGCGTCCGTCCTGCCAAACCTCTTTGATACTTAGTTTCTTTCTCTATAATAAAGGAGTTTAATGCTTGTCCTTTCTACACCATAGATTCAAGGATCAAATGGCCATTGTCTTTTCTAGGTTAAAGGAGCTTTGTAAATTGTGAAGTGCTTGCGGAATTGTGAAGTAAAAAAATGTAGGATTAAGAGTCAGGTGAGTCAGTCTCAAGCTCAGGTTCTGCTAACACTTGATTTTGGATTCCCAATATGTAAAATGACTAGTCACTTTAAACTTTCCTTAAAGGTTTAATAATCCATGAAATTAAAATATCAAGTATTAAAAACAATTTAAATTCAGCTTTTGAGTCAGGAAACAAAAACTGTCTTTAGATTTCAAGACTTTAAATATGAAAAGGTACATATAAACAGTTGGAAATATTGGCTAAAGGAGATGTATTTCTTTAAATGAGCAATATTCTCAGACTGGGAAATATTATAAGAGATCACTAAACATTTCATTCATTTGTTCAACAATCATTTATTAAGCATCTATAAGGGACAGGAGAATATTCCAGATATTGTTGGAATATATAAATATGAGTAAGCTGGGATCTTCCATCCTTTATCTCAAGGTAGTTACCATTTAATAATGGGGATAGGCTCAAAGATAACTAAAATCAATGGGACTTTTTAAAAGTACACCCAAAGACAGCTATTTTTAAAAGTTCCACTGTAAAAGACTTAACTGTGCATTGCTGGAAGTCTCAAAAAGAAACTGGTAGCCATCACCAAGGAAGAAGGAGAAAGTATGTTACTATGTGGGGTGAATGCTGGATTAGATCTCATTGTCTTACAATTCTCTGAGTCTGATTTCATAAATATCTTCTATATTAGAGTGATCATCCATACAATTCTTTTCTAAGGGCAAGTTCTCAATCTGGGGATGAATGTGTCTGTGTTGTCATGTATATGGACTATTTTACCTGATTCTTTCTATCTTTTTGATCTTTTTACAAACATGAATATACAGAGAGCCCTGTGGTGGAGCTAAAGAAGAATACAGCAGAAGACCTCTCTTCAGAGAGCTTCAGGTCTAGCTGGCAAACTAAAAGCCAAGATATTAATTCTTTGGTTTATGCCAAGAACCTGTGCATGCATGATCCCATTTAACTTTCACAGCTGCAAAAACCAGGTACCATGATTCAGTGCATTTCCCAGATGAAGAGCCTGGGTTTTAAAAAGACCAACTCTTGCTAGAGTCTTAGTGATGGGTTCAGGACTTGGGACTATGTTTAGCACATACTTCTATAGAAATTACCTTGCATTTTATAAATAGCAGCTCATTTTTAATCTTTCCAAGCAAACTAAGGGACAGAGACTCTGAGACTTGCCCGAGGTCATGTAGTTAATAGCAGGGGATTAAAGCCAGGCACTCTGGCTCCTGAGTCTTCTCATAACCACTAGGTAGCCCCTTTTCAAATCCAGTGGATCTGACGTCATAACTCTCATGACTAACCTCAGTGCTATGCGGCCTCTGCTTCTATGTCCCTCCACACAAACAGCTGTAATACAACGTGAGTGGCACAGACTAATTCGCCTGTCTGCATACAGATTTTTGCCTCTGCTTGTGTTCAGCCAGCCTGCCTCCCTAAGGCCCCATTCTTCCCAACACTATGCACTTTGCCTTTTCTTTTCTATGGCTTTAATTAAATGTTAACATTCATTTGCCCTTTTCCATTGTGTTTTAGATAACCTTTGCTTCCTGTGGTGTCTAGATAAGCTTCACTCCATGACAGGTACCCAACAGGTTCATCTTGATATAGAGTAAAGGATGGGGACTCTTTGATCTGCTTGGCTGACATATTTTAAAATTCTGGTTTGAATATTTGTTTGTTCTCACTTCTTTTACCTAATGTCAGGATAATAAATTATTTCTGGATTCTGCAGTAGCTACAAGGGTTGAGTCCAAATATGTCATATTAAGTGGCTGTGACCCTTGCTAGGAATCAAATAGACTTTTGTCTGAGAGGTTTTTATTTTAAAATAGTTATAAATGCACTGCAGAGAGATGCACTGGTTGAGTTTTAGAATTCCACAATTAGCCAATTTTGGGGGGAAAGTGATTTCTGAATGCATATCTAATGCACTCTCTTCATCCATTGGGAATGGATTCTTGGAAGGAATATTAAACTGGGAATCTGGCTTGAAAATTTTTTCATTTTTACCACTGATATATTATGTGACTGTGGTGATTTGGAGCTGTATGTGCACCAGAAAATAATATTTCTTAAAGTTAATCCATTCCTGTGGATGTGAACCCATTGTAAGTAGAACTTTCTGATGAGGCTACTTCAGTTATGGTGTGACCCAACTTCATTCAGGATGGGTCTTTATCCTCTTACTGGAGTTCTTTATGAACAGAATGAATACAGAGAGACATAAAGAAAGCCACTGAAACAAGAAGCTAAAATCAACTGAAGAGAAGGGAGAGACAGGAGATGTCACCAATGCCTTGTCATGTGGCAGAGGAGCCAAGGATCGCCAGCAGCTGGTCTTCAGGAAGAAAACATTACCTTGATGATAGCTTTATTTGAACATTTTCTCGGCCTCAAACTGTAAGCTAATAAATTCCCATTGATCAAGCCAACCCATTTCACGGTGACTGCTTGGCACAGCCTAGGAAACTAAAACAGTGACCTTGAATGTCTCTTATTTTCTTGGAACCTCAGTTGCTTTAATGATGATATATTAAATATTGTGCATCATTATTCAGACATCATTGAAGGATGACTTTAGGGCAGACATTTAACTCTGATTTACTCTACAGAACCTATGAGATGAATATTTTCATTCACATCTACATAGGAGGAAACTGATACTTAGAGAGGTTAAATAGTATTCTCAATGCCAAAACACAGCTAGTAAGTGAAGTGGAGTCAGGATTCAAATCCAGGGCTGTCCAAAACAGTCCCCTTTCAATGCTGCTGAGCTCTATACTGTTATGACTGTGCTCATTGTCCATTTAGATTTAATGCATTTTGGTGTTGTGACTTTTTCCTACCTATCTCCTAAAAATGTCAGCTCTTCATTGCAACTCCAATGCTACTTCTCTGGCAGAACCTGCTTTGCCAGACTTTGGAAATAAGACATATTCCTGGCTATTCAGGTTTATCACTGGCTGCTCATATAATGGTCTCTTGAATTTTACAGAATGAAGGCATGTCCACAGTGCAGGACTAGGAGAAATTTTATGATTTTAATTTTACAGGTTACGGTAAATTAGAATAAGGATATCTGGGAAAGATGGGTGGAAGAGAGAGGACCCTTGTAAATGCTTCTTACAATAACTAAATATATACATAGAGGATTGATGAGAACAAAATTCTCCAAAACGTTAACAGTGTTTATCTGTGGGCAGTAGGACTGTGGGTGTTTTTCATTTTTCCACCCTTTTTTAAAAACTTTGTTGGACAATTTTTCTGTAGAGCAAGCAAATCATCAAGCAATCTTAGGCTAGCTAACATCTAAGACAACAATTAACTTTATGGCTAAATTCTAGACTAGGCTAAATTCCCAGGCAATGGTGGCATCAAAAAGCATACGTGTTTGTTAATATATCTGGTGTCAACCATTATTTCCGCCTCATTCCATATTAAATCATCAGTGTGACATTTTCCTAAAGTAATGTACTTCTTAAATAACTATATGAGAGGAAGTCTACAGTGGAAGGGCCTATTTCCATTAGTTAATTATTTCCATTTTGTGAAATTGTATGTACTTGCTATCAATTGAAGGAATTGCATTAAATAAAATGCATTTAATTTATGAAATGCACCTTCCTTTCCATGTTCTTACTTTGTTCTCCAATATGTATGCCCAGACCTCTTCCCATGCGTAGGCTGTTACACAGCTTCCTAATTGCCCTCCTTTCTCATGATTTTCAAGCATGGGCCAACGCCACCAGATTGCTCTCTCTAAGACATATCAGGTGGGTCACCCCTGCCTTTGAGAACATACAGTAGTTACCCCATTTCTTATAACAAAATAGTCTCTTCATAATCTGGTCCTCTAACTTTTCCATTAAACCACATTCCCTTAGGCTTTTAAAATGCATCAACCTACCTAGCCTTTTTGCCCCATGGTCACACCTTGCCCTGCTTCTGTTGTTGTGCTTTGACTCTTAATTTTTCTGGCCCTTAACAGTCTTTGTTCTCTCCTCTCTGCTTATCTTCTTTCTAGCGGTATCTCTTTCTAAAGCCTTCTGCAATTACCATGGATATTGAACTCATTCTTTCTAATCATCCTTTAGTAATTCAAGTCTTTACCAGTATTTTGTCATTAATAAGATTTATTTTATTATCCTCTAGATCACATGCATATGTGTTGACACCTCAACAAGGATGTAAGCTTTTGAAAGGCAAGGGAACAATCTGTATACTTTTTAAATATCCTCGTCAGCATCTTGTGCAGTGTTGAACCTATAGTAAAAGTTTCAATTAACTAAAATGAACCTGAATACAATTCAGTGCTTGATAAAACTTCACGGAATTTTATTTAGGTTCATCATAAATAATTGAATTTAATCCTTTCGCAAAGCAAATGTTATTGCACCATTTGTAAATCAACTTTTAACTATGAGGCTCTTCTAATTAAAAAAAAAACTTTAATATTTAACTTTTTATCTATATCTAAAGCTACTAAAGATAAAGAGAACATTGTTCATGCTCAAATAGTCAATGAATTGAAATAGACTCATCCTCTGACAACTTCCTGTCAAGTGGTTATTAAAACTCCCAGGTGTATTGCTTTAGGAAAATGACACAAAAGTGATTTAATATGAGATGGTGCCAAAATAATGGATGACAGGAAGGCTATTAATAGTAGAACCTATATTTTAGATCCCTCAAAGGTTCATGAATAATAGGAAAGTTATCTTAAGTCACCTAGCTGTCTGGTAAAGATTGTTGGCTCATTAAGAATTGTTGCCTCTTTTTTTGTTTGTTTTTTGTTTTTTGTTACTGCTTGGATATTTCTGATCTATATCTTGTACTTAGCTGCCACTTGTATTAAAATGCCAAATCTGATATGAAAGAGGGGTTTTACCTTTGAAATCTGGTATTCTGATCTGCATCCTCCCTTGGTGCGATTGCCACCATTAAATCAGTCTAGAGAACTAATTTACAGATTAAAAAATAAGCTTTAAGTTCCATTGAAAGCTAGAGGTCTATTAATTGCATAAATCAAGGTATAGAGATGAAGGCATCCTACATAAAATGATTGCCAGTTACATTCTGATAATTATTGCCCATTAAAAACAAATTATTTTTTAAAAAGGACATTTGCAGAAAATGGCTGGAGGTAGGATTTATCTAATAAGCATTAGGAGGATAAACAAAAAGATTCAATTTGATCGTTATTGCTCAATATTGCACCCTTTGTGCATAACTTCCTAAATTTTTTAAATAAATATTTCTTTTAGTTTTCCTTCCAAGTATCTGCTAAAATGGCTACATTTTTCAAACAGTCCATCTTATGTCCCAAGCAAACAGATTCTATGTTTTTCAAATCTCTTCTTACTGTTCCTTTAGTGAAGAACTAAACTGAATTTCAAACTTTATTCATAGCGCGACATATACCTCATTGACTGTTCAGGATGGTAATCGCCAATGTAAAATGCGCAATAATTTAACATTTATCTTAGTGAAGAATGACTAAAATTGAAATTGAGTGAAGCCTGCTTATAGATTTTTAAAGATTTTAAAAAACTCATTAGATTTTATGCTTGAAAAACCAGGATTTGTAAGCGATACTAAGGAACAGTGTGGTTCAGCTCTAAATTTAGAATCAGAGAAACTGGGTTTGAATTCCAGCTACACAATCTACTACTCAGTGACCTTGGCATGGCCACATGATCTCTGAGTTTTCTGACTTTTAAAATGGGGATAATAATGTCATTCTTACTTCACCAAATGGTTTTGCAGATGATAAATGTGAAAATATTTTATATTCATGATGTACTTTAGATATGTTATTATCCCCATAATTATTGCTATTCAGAGTGTGTGTTTTTAATCCTTTTGTGTACCTGGAATACTTTTACCCTATGGCATCCCAGAGAAAAAAGCTGCTTAGATTGGAAGAACAATAACTAACATTTGATGCTATGTGCTGGGCATTGTGCAGGCATCATATAATTGAATCCTCAAAATAACTCCCTGAGTTAGGTGCAAATTTTATACACAGTTTACAGATGAGGTTAAATACTCACCCAGGTCAAAGCATATATAGCAGAGTTAGCTTGACCTTAGATCGTCTCTGAATATTGTCCTCTCCACCACCATACTGCACTGGAGCTCCCTTTCACTGCAGGGAAGTGAGAGTCCACTGCAAGGAAGAACCAACCCATGATAAAGGTTTAGATAAACAACACAAGAGACTTCCTTCTTGGATGACCCTAGCAGTCTGCCTGCTACATCAGTTTCCCCAATGAGGCTTCTCTTACTTCTTGCCTGTAGAGGTCCTCCCTGTTATTATTCTGACTCCCTTGTTTCAGTGCTCTAGGACAAGAGCACAAAAGGGAAGATTTTAAAAACGCAGCATAGAGGATGAATTTTAAAGCAACTACATCATGGGAATAGGGGAAAGTAATATTTTCTAAATTCCTTTTGTGTCATTGCTTCTGGGTTATCTTATTTAACCTGTTAATAAAACATTCCTAGGTGCATATTATTGCCCTTTTTTTTTCACAGAAATTTGCACTCAAGCACATTAGGTAACTTGGCTTGGAACTGAGTTTGATCCCAAACTGATTCCACAGTACCCCTTTTCCTCTTTACAATAGAATGCAAAGCAAGGGACAAGGCATAGCATAAGGCATTCATTCTCATTAGGAGCCATATCACTCCCAAGGGGGCAAATATTGGTTCATGGTGGAAAAACTTATTTTGTTTATTTATAAAGCTGATATATACACAGTACATAAACAAATATACAGTATATCTGGGGAATTACAATTTCACAAGAGGGGCAATTAGAAAAAAATTATCTGAAAGTGTTCCCAGGGAGTTAATGAAAAAAGATGGAGAAATACTGGCATAAAGGGAGAAAAATAACTAAATAAATGAAATTTTCAAGGATTTCTGGTTCTTGTCAAGGTTATCTCCTATGTAGAATCAAGTAAAAGTGATGATTTCCCATCCCTTTCAGCCATGGAGCTGTCATCACATTGTCCTAATGTGATGCAGGGTGGAGGCATTTTTCAAAATCTGTTCTGGAGTGGTGTGGTGAAATTCCATCCAGTACAATGTAAGCATAGAAGAATTGGCAAGATTAAATCACTCTGACTCTGAACAACACATCAGGGAATCAGAGGGAACTAGCTTGGATCATGTGAGAGCAAATGTTGTCTTCTAAGAGCTCCCGTCTCCACACAGAATATCCTTCTACTTTGATTTGACTTTCTTACTTCTGTCCATCTCTAGGAGACAGTCGTAGCTCCACTCCTCCAAGAAACTTTGACTTCTCCAGCTTACTTTCTTCTTACTACTACTGGCCATCAAATATATCTGTACAGAGTACTTTATAGCCCAGACATTGCATTTACAAAGACTGGATTTGAATCCTTACACTGCATCTTACACCTGAATGATTTGACTTCTTCTTATGCTCTGTTTTTCATCTGTAAAATGTGAATTCCGACATCTAGTTCCCCAGTTATAAGAAAAGGATATGTAAACCATTTAACACAGTGCCGGACCCACAGTGCATGCTTGCTAAATGGAAACGTGATGATAATGTCCACAACTAAGCTATTCTTTGCTTCCATCTGGAACCGCAGATAGTATGTGCTTCTTGAAAATCATGAAACCCAGCTCAGATGTCACCTCCTGCAGGAAGTCACCGCTGCATCCCTTCCTATTCTAACTCTGTCCTGGAGCATGCTTCTTCTGTTGTACTATTTATAATGTGTGAACAATGAGTAGTTTACTTGTCTGTCTCTTTTACTAGAGTGACTTCCTTGTAGAAAAGCATTTTGCATTATGCCATTTTTTATTTCCAGTTTGTGGAATAAAGTTTTTTGATAAGTTTTTGTTAAATGATGAATGCTGACAGTTTCCACCAATTTGATTACTTGTGTTGCATGGATATATCCCATCTTTCTAACTGTACTGAAAAGAAGAAATAGCATTTTATCCCCAAAATCTTGAATCTGAGGTACAAATTCTTTCCATCATGTGCAATTTTATTTTTCCATTAATTTGAAACTTGACCATCCTGTAAACCTCTTGAAATGTATCAATGGATAAATAAAATCTATCTTAAAAACTAAAAACCTACTCTGCCTCCTATCTTCCCACAGTTTTCACTTACTTCTTATCTTTTATTGTTTTCTCATTTATTATCAACATTTTCCACATACCGAGGCCAAGCTCTGGGGACATAAAAGCAGAAGGTGATTCATTTACATTGTCTTTTCAGTGTTCCAGGGTAAGTTTTAGCAAATACCCTGGGTGGACTCTTGGAAGAGATTCATACTATTTGTCTTGTAACTTTCCATTACAAGTCCCTGAGCACAACCAAGTATCAGCAAAAAGAAAGTGCATTGACATCTGTGCACTGTGTACTAAGAATTGTAATAACACTTAATCCTATAGGTATATACTGACAGCTAATTTATCTAATTACTTACATTCAAAAGTTGAATGGAGTGATAACAGAATGCATTATCTTTATTCGATGTGTTTCAAAGGTTTTCAGTGACACCTATTTGATCATTCCAAGGATGAACTTGAAACAATGGAACATCTTGGGATATTATAAAGGATCTCATTTATAAAGCAAGGCTTGTAAAATATTTTCATTCCCTTTGTGTAAGTTTTTAAAATTAATGAACATAATTTAATGAACATTAATTTAATTAATGAACATACTCCGATTGGCAAGTTTTATAGTTTTGTTGTAATGAAAACATGAGCCTCTTTATGATCAAACTCAGTAGCCTAAGTTATTATGGTCTACCCTTCTTTGAAGTTTAGTAAAAGACACATTCATTGGTTCAACAAAATGAGTGCACTTTTCTTAGTAACACTTTCTTCTCCAATACCTTTTGAAACTCGGTGTACACATCACCTTCCTGGAGTCCTTTCACTTGTCATTAGTTTTGAGGGTCCTTCTCCACGTTCACCTGGAATGCTATGCATGCATTATAATATTTCATGGAAATCTTCTCTCTCTTCAGTTCCTAGGGGAACAATGCTGGTTGCCTGACAGATTCTGCAGAATAGGTGCTGTGTCAGGGATAAGGGCTGCAAAATGAATAAGACAGGTGCCTCTTCTTGAAGTGATCACAGATTACCAGGTATCTTAGTTTGCCTGAGCTGCTATCACAAATACCAAAAACTGGCTTTGGGTTAACCAACAGCATTTATTAGCTCATGGTTTTGAGACTCGAAGAAATCCAAAATCAAGATATCAGCAAGACTTGCTTTCTTCCTGGAGACTGTAGTGTTCTGGTGCCAATGGCCAGCAATTCTTGGATTCTTGACTTGTATTTCACATGGTGATATCCTCTCCTTCCCCTCTCTTGTAAGACTTCTTGGTTCTCTTTAATAGGCCTCCAGCATTCTGGATTAAGACCTGTCCTGGTTCAGTTGGCCACACCTTACCCAAAAATAACATCTTCAAAAGGTCTCATTTACAATAGGTTCACAACCACAGGGACAAAGATTAAGATTAAAAACATGTGTCTGTTGGGGTACATACTCCCATTTACCACAGTGGGATAAACAGAAATATAAACTAACAAGTATAATTCAAGAGTTAGAATCTATGACCAAGGTATCCACAAAGTGAATGAAGTCAATTACTTTGCATTCATGAGGATTTCACTAAGATCAGATTTCAGGCTATTGGTTTGTTTGAGATTAGAGATAATCCCATGTATAATTCTGATATCTAATTATTAGACAATGAAAAGGAGATAACATGGTAGCAACCATTTAATTACTTAGTATCTTTATATTGCAATGCATCTTCACTCTTTCTATTGCCGTTTGCTATCACTGGATGTAATACAATAATTTAGCTTAATTCAATAAATTCAGTATTTTCTAAGAATACAACTGTTTGTAAAATAGTGTGCTAATTGCCATGAAGAATATAAGGTTGGGTAAATTTGTTACCTGGGGGACAATGTGAAGGAGGAAATGTATATTGACCCAAACCCTCCCTCCACCCAGGCGGGCGCTATGCTGGGTGCCCATTCTAAGCCAGCATATTCAATTCTCATGAACACACTGGAAGGAAGTTGTTATTTTCCCTTTTAGAGATGAAGAAATTGATTATCAGAGAGATCAGGTGACTTGTAAAAGGTCAGAGATCTAAGAAATGGCAGAGCCAGAATTTAAAACCAGGTCCTTTTACCCTAATCTTGGCGTATTTCTACACCAGTATGTGATCTCTCAAAGGAGTTAGTATCTACATGGGGAAGGTCAGAAATGTACATAAATCCCCCTGTTATATGAAGACTATTCTAGATCAGGTATAAACAAAGAATAATATTTAAGGGAGTGCTATCAATAGAGCTTTATGGACAGGTTGTAAGGAAGCTGAATGCTAAAATGTGGATGAGAATATTAAAAGAATACATGGCATGTAGATGTATGGTAAGTTGCATACAGAAATAGGGATAATAATATCAACACACAGCTGATGGTTTCAAGCAGGCAGTTAGAAATGTGTGTGACTGTGTGGAGCCTCCCAGAGGAGAGGACAGGGTTAATTATGCAGATTTCAGAATATACTGGAGTGTGTTATATTAGGTCAGTGTTCCGGTTTGCCAATGCCTCTGGGATGCAAAGTACCAGAAATGGATTGGCTTTTATAAAAGGGGGTTTATTTGGTTACACAGTTACAGTCCGTAGGCCATAAAGTGTCCAAGGTAATGCACCAACAATTGGGTACCTTCACTGGAGGATGGCCAATGGCATCTGGAAAACCTCTGTTAGCTGGGAAGGCACATGGCTGGCATCTGCTCCAGAGTTCTGGTTTCAAAATGGCTTTCTCCCAGGACATTCCTCTCTAGGCTGCAGTTCCTCAAAAATGTCACTCTTAGTTGCTCCTTGGGGCATTTGTCCTCTTAGCTTCTCCAGAGCAAAAGTCTGGTTTCAAAGGCCGCCTCTAAAATGTCTCTGTAAGCTGAAGCTCCTCTCTCAGCTCCTGTGCGTTCTTCGAAGTGTCCCTCTTGGCTGTAGCCAGCTCGCTCCTTCTGTCTGAGCTTTTATAGTGCTCCAGTGAACCAAGGCCCACGCTGAATGGGCGGGGCCATGCCTCCATGGAAATTATCCAATTGGAGTTATCACCTACGATTAGGTGTGTCACATCTCCACGGAAACACTCAAAGAATTACAATGTAATCAACACCAATACCTCTGCCCACACAAGATTACATCAAAGATAATGGCGTTGCAGGGGACACAATACAGTCAAACTGGCACAGTTAATTAATCACTCACTGCATCCAAAGCAGATTCTGGGCACTCTCTATCTCTTTGTGTGATTTTATTCATTTAATTTTTCTGGTTTTGGTAGCACTTTCCAGACCAAATATTATGTATCCAGTAGATATCTAGCTTTTCTTTTTATTATTTCTACTTTCTGTGATTACATGGAATTCGTCCATCTTGTTTATCACTGTATTCCTAGGTCCCAAAAGAATGCTTGCATATAGGAAGCATTCAGTGCATATTGCTTGCATGAATAAATGAATGGGTCTTAGATTTTATAATGAATTACTTGGTCTATATTTCTTACAGGTCACTGATACTTCTAAAAGCATGAGGAGACCTATGAACTATCTGCTTAGAAAAAGGCACACACATTGCAATTTCTCATGCAATTACAGAGGATTCACAGATGCCCTGAGACCCAGGTATTAGTCTCCATCAAGTCCAGGATAAGAATCTGTGGACCCATCCAGTGTTTCTTTTACTGCAAACCTTGAGGAGGGTGTAAAACAAGGGTTTCTGTTATATTGTTGACAACTAATTTTTAAATATCCAAGTAAAAATAGTGTGATCTCTATGTATGATGGTTAACTCTAATCCATATCCTACAGAAAGATAATTAGTGTTAGAAGTCAGCAAATCAGGAACTCAAATTCTAGAGATGGCGTCTGCAAATTTTAACAACATATCTTTGTCTGCTTAAAATAATTTTCTTTTGCTAAAACGAGTTGTTTTTAAGAAATAAGTTTGGCTCAAAAGACCAAAAAGGCAACTACTGCCCTTGTGTGAGTGAAAAATACAACCCAACAAACCAGCAGCCTGTCAGCCCAGAGGAAAGCTCTATAGGTAAAATTCTACCTGGTCCATTTACAGAAGGTCCCTAAAATCTGACCTCTGGAAGTTTGGCTGAATGTGCTGTTAGTGTACTCTTCTGTCTGCTACAGGGTGAACTTTTCCCAAAGGTGCTTGTCAGAGTCTAAAATGACAGAAATTGGGGACCTCACTGAGCTCACAGGAAGTGACTGGCTTGACTTTTTTTTCTGAACCTATATTTGCTAATTAATGGGTGGTATTTCTGAGTCTGACATGTGCTTTCATTGTAAAATGAAACCTGACAGCAAGGTTGTGAGAGAGAAGACACAGCTGGCATCTCCTGCTAATGGTTAAAGGCTTCCCAACACCCAACAGTTATAAATGCCTAAATGAACTTAAGTCAGTTTGCAACTGGTTGAGAGAAGGATGGGAACAATTTAACTGTAAGTGGCATAAGACCTTAGAGCAGTGGAAAGAGACAAGAGGAGTTCTGGAAAATGAAGCGTCAGGGTTTCAAGGAGTGAAATGATCTTGAGAGTTGACAAATTCTGCAGCGTTTGAAAGTATGAGGACTAAGGAAAAACCTTCAGCTTTAAAATTAGAGAGAACATTGGCCACTTTTAAGAAAGAACTTTAATAGAGTAGTGGAATAGAAATTTGGGGAATAAGGAATTATTTAAAAGCTGATTCTGTGCAAAATACTGTATCAGGTGTGACTGGGAAAACACAATATATAAGGCAGATACTTCAAATTTAAGGAATTTTCGATGTGGGGAATCCTTCAACAGCATAGGGAGATGTGAAAAAAATATTTTCTAAAACGATGAAGTTTGAAATGTTATTATTTGTGTGTTTATCCAGCTAGCTTATTGAGCCTTCTTTTTTGGTAAATAGTGCTAAGTTCTTCTTTAGGTAAACACTCCCCCGATTTCCGCCATGCAGCTAATATATGACATAACCATCAACTCCAGGGATGGGCCCAAATTGGGTTAAGACAATTGCAATAATGTTCTAATGGCATTAATTTAATTGTGGATGGGGCAGTAGCTAATTTCAGGGCAATGAGAATAAGGTTCAGGAATTTTGTTAGTCTAGAATAGAAGTTCTCTTTTTTTGCAATTCGTAGGAGGATGTGAGATCTAGAGCTAAATCTTTTTGCTGCTACTTGAGGCTGAGCCTAGAATTGCCAGGGGTCCTCGGCCTCAAAGGCATAGAAAAGAAGAGAGAAACCAGGATTTGGGTAACAAAAGTTGCTGGATGGAGCCTTACCTGAAGTTTCATCAGAAGTAATTCTAAACTTTTCAGGTGTATAAGTTAACACATTCCCAATATTATTTAAGCCAATTTAATTTGAATTTTCTCTCACTTGCCCTTAGAAGAAGTCCTAACAGAGAAAAGTCTTTAGTAGCCAATGGAAAAGACAAGAACAGAGATGAAAAGTTTATGAAGGCAGAGAATGGGCTGAATCTAGAAGGATAGATTGGAAGGGCCCTCAGAGGTATTCCTATCAGCTGGGGCCTGGGCTTTTTAGATGATTCATTGTTCATTCCTCTGTGCTCTTAAAGCCTGCTCCTGAGATCTCCATTTGTCACTGATGTCATCTAGTATTAGAGCTCATTGTTCAAATGTTTCTTTTTTTCTACTAGGTAGTAAATGAAAACTCCTTGAGTTTTCTCGAGGGCAGAGGTGATTTCTTACTCATATTGGTCACCCCACATGCCTTAGGACAACGCCTGCCATCGAAGAGATGGGTGGAGCATTACCTTGACTGTATGAGCAGGGAGGGATGTGGCAAAAGCATCATTTTGCCAGAACACTCTGGCAGCAGTGGGTTGAAAGGCTGGGATGGGATAAGGACGAAAGGGGAGGAAAGCCCATTAGGTGTGCATTTTAGTAATCCAGGGCAGAATGGATAAGGGCTCAGAGAAGCAAATCAACAAAATGCTAAGATCTATATCTAGACAGCTACATAAATAAAATTGGCATGGCTGCACAGATAAATTTTCATGCAGTATTTCTTTTTCCTGTTCTCTTTCATTCACATGAAGTTCTTAAAACCGTTGCCCATGGTAGCATTCACTAGAAATCTAACCAGCATTTGGATGCGTCTATCAGATCAAGCATTGATGAAAAAGCCCTGTTTCTTTTCTTTTCCTGAGTCAATTGTTCTAAATATAGACTGGACAAGCTTCTCAGAGTAATAAAAGTGACCTTGCAACCAGCTGGCAAAAACAAATTCTAGAATTGGATTCTAGTACTGGTGATGTCCTTCTACTTATGTCCAAGTTTAAGCATCCCTCAGATTAAAAACAGTGTAAACTGAAAGAGGTAAATGTTCACGGCACCTTAGATATCTTCCAATTTTTGTTGAATTTTAGAAGTTTGACCACACACCTTCTCTTGTGGGAACATGATGTTGAGTATAAAGAGTACTGTACAATCTAAAGTAGCATTTGTCTTAGAGAAACCAATGCATTTGAAAGAAAGACTGCCTTCTAGAACAAACTTTGGAAACAGGTCTTTTCCTTTTTCACAGCTTTCTGAGATTTTCTACAGATTAAATCTTAAAGGGAAACATACTTCACTCCTTTTAAAAAATAAAATTTTTCCATTCCTCTAATTTTAAGGTAATATTTAATCACTTTAGAAAATTTGAAAAATACAGAGAAATAAATCAGAAAGAAAGGTGGAATTGCTCATGATTTTATCTCTTAATATAACTACTGCCAATATAGTTTTTTTAGTATTTCCTTCAAGTGTTATTTACATGAACACAACTATGTAAATTTTTTCATCCTTCAATTTCTTGCTCAAATGCTATTTCCTTGGAGAAGTCTACTTTGACCTCTAATTTGTAATTTTGTCCCTTCCCTGCCCCCACTATTCTTTCTTGTAGCACACTGTTCTTTGCTTTGTAGCACTTACAGTTTCACATACTGATTGTGTATTTCTTATGCCAGTATTCCACAGGAAGGCAGGATGGTGGTTCTGTTCAATTTCACATATCCAACATGAGGTAAGTGCTTAGCATATAACACACCCTGAAGATAAATTATTTATTGAAATATGTTTCAGAAACCAAAGTGCAGTGTTTTAAGGCAGCAGAATAGGCTTGAACCTTACTGTAGAAGGCAGAATCGGTCCTTCAAA
This sequence comes from Choloepus didactylus, assembly GCF_015220235.1. Classification (NCBI taxonomy): domain Eukaryota; kingdom Metazoa; phylum Chordata; class Mammalia; order Pilosa; family Megalonychidae; genus Choloepus; species Choloepus didactylus. The sequence continues at coordinate 21,685,548 of NC_051309.1, forward strand.
GATGTACATATCCTGATCTCTGGGAACTCTGGATGGGTTACCTTATACAGTAAAGGGGACTTTGCAGATGTAACTAAATTAAGCAGCTTGTGTCGGAGAGATTAGCCTGGATTATCTGGGTGGGCCCAATGTAAACACAAAGATCCTTACAAAAGGGAGGCAGGAGAGTAAGGGTCAGAAAAAGGCAATATGATGAAGAAGCAGAGAGTGACAGAGATGGAAAGATGCTCTGTTATAAGCTTTGAAGATGGAGGATAAGACCAAGAACCAAGGAATGCAGGGGGCTTCTAGTATCTAGAAAGGCAAAGAAACAGATTCTCCCCTAGAGCCTCCAGAAGGAAGCAGTCCTGCAGAACCATTTTAGACTCCTCACTTCCAGAAATGAAAAGAATAAATTTGTGTTGTTTTAAACCATTTGGTTGTGGCAATTTGTTACAGCAGCGATAGGAAACTAATACCCTGCTCTGCATAAGAGTGGTGTGAGGCAGGTTAGTCATCCTGTCTGTGCCTAAGTTTCTTTATCTGTAAAATGGAAAACAAAGCAGAATTTTCCTCACAGCATAGTTCAAATCTGCTAATAGGTGCAAAGCATGTAGAACAGTGTTCGGCATATCCTATGGTCTCAACAAATATTAACTGTTAAAAGTGGAATTTACCAAGCACATTTAACGATGGCCAATGATTGTTTTTTGATTCATCAATTTGCAAATTCAATCTATTGATGATGCATTTCCCAAACTGACTTAATGACCAAACCAAACCAAACAAAAAGTGTGTATGTGTGTCTTTCTTTGTAGAACAGTCTTCAGCTTCACTGTTTGGTTAGCTTACCTGCTGGGAGGAGGGATAGTCCCTAGTCATCCTTGTTCTGTGGTTTACCTCTAGCTATTCCCTCCTTGCCCACTTTGGCAGTCCTGGTTTATCCTATAAAATCTCCTTAGCCCAACTACTGATCAGCCTGGAAACCTTTTCCAAGTTCCTTCACTTTCCTTCCATTTGAGAGGAAACCAAAATAATTGATTTTATTGTTTACATCTGTGTTCTCTCTTTCTCTCCCTCTTTCACTGTCTTTCTCCTTCTCAGCTTTAAGGATCTGCCCAGCTCCTCAAGATGCTGCCTTATATCACCCTTTGACCAATTCCAGAGACTATAGTGATGCTCTGACTCCATATCCACTTCAAATTACCAGATTCTAATATCATATTTTACTTGTGCTGAGACAATAGCCCTCAGTCCAGGATAATAAAATGAGAACACAGAATATCTTTTCAACATAATTGTACTTAAAGCACAGTGTGTTAGAGACTGTCATGCATTTGAATCCTGGCTTGACAACACCTCTTTATCCACACGCAGAGTCACCATATGCCCCACATTGCCTGGGATGTTCCCAAATATAAATGTTAACCAGTATAATTATTAACAGTGACCTCTTTTACTCTCAAAAGCGTTGCAGTTTGTACAATGACAATGAATTATGTGATCTCTCAACTTCGGGGGTCTTGGGGTGAGGCACTTAGTATATCTGAGGGTTGAGTCCTCATCTGGAAAATGGGATGACAGTACTATCTCCACAGGATGCAGGGTGGAATAAGTTACAGGAGAGATGATCATTGTGCCGGTTCGAATGTATTATGTCCCCCAGAAAAAGCCATATTCTTTGATGCGGTCTTGTGGGGCAGACATAATAGTGGGGATTAACTTGGAACGTTTGGATTAGGTTGTTTGCATGGAGATGCACCCCACCCAACTGTAGATGATAACTGATGGGATATTTCCATGGAGGCGTGGCCTCACCCATTCAGGGTGGGCCTTGATCAGTGGAGCCATATAAACGTGCTGACTCAAGGAGAGGAAACTCAGTGCAGCTGTGAGTGATGTTTTGCAGAGGAGCAAGCTTGCTAGAGAGGAACGTCCTGGGAGAAAGCCATTTTGAAACCAGAACTTTGGAGCAGACGCCAGACACGTGCCTTCCCAGCTAACAGAGGTTTTCCGGACGCCATTGGCCATCCGCCAGTGAAGGTACCCGATTACTGATGTGTTACCTTGGACACTTTATGGCCTTAAGACTGTAACTGTGTAGCCAAATAAACCCCCTTTTTATAAAAGCCAATCCACCTCTGGTGTTTTGCATTCCGCAGCATTAGCAAACTAGAACAATCATGAAAACCATGGGTGATCACACTGGGTCAGTTTCCACCTTTTTAAGGACCGACTGAGCTCCCTAAACCCAAGGGAAGAAAGGCAGCTAGACTGGGGTCCAATGATTAATATGATTTTGAAGAATGCATTTAAAAGTAAGATTTCACTGAAGGCAGAGTCACATGCTTAGTCAATGTGCCAATAGCCTAAAACCAGGCACGATCACTAGAATCACAGAATCTCAGAAATAGGAAGGATCTTACTCATTATCAAGCCAATTTCTCCCTTGTGCAGGAGCCCCTCTGCAACATCGCTGAAAGGGCCATAAGCTAATTATTATTATCAATAGTTAACATTTATAGGGTGTTTATCACACCCAAAACACTTCTTCTAAGTGCTTTGTATTACCTCAAATAATCTTGCAAGAGTCTTATACAATAGGTACTATGACTATATTGATGCGAAATTAATGAAACTGATTTATGGTTAAATGGAGTTTTCAAATGCATGCAATCTGGAACCAGTCTCCTGCTTCCCAGTAAACTTCTGGTGGCCACACAGGATTTTAATAAAACAAGTAAAAATCTAAATTAGTATTTAAAGAGCAGAGAATTCAAAATGCCCTTAAAGCCTCTGAGTAATTTACAGGAATTTCTTTATTGAGAAGGTTGCCTTTTTTATGAATTTTATACTGCACATGTTGACGCCTATTTGTTAGTTTATTTCTTAAGTGCCATAGAATGCTACAACATCCTGAAACAGAGAAGTCCTCTGTCATTTGTGGACAGTGACAAAAATGACAACGTCAGAATTTTTTTTTACGACAGCCAACTGGTCAATGAGGCTTGGAGAAATTTCTGTCTGCAGATCAGCAAATTTGGGAGATTCCCAGTGCAGTGACTGGCTAGTTGATGGAGAAGCACTGAGGTACAGTGGAAAGTGGGTGGGATATGGCAGACAGGGAAACACCATTCTAGTTCTTCTGAAGGAGATATTTTGTGACCTTGAATTAGTTATTTTATTGCTCTGTGCCTCAGTTACTCCTTCTGCAAAATGAAATATTGATTAGCTGATCACTAACACCTGTTCAAGTTTGACCAGACTCTGATTCCCTGAAATACAATCTAGATTCCTTGCAACTTGTCACTGTAGCAATGTAACCTGGTGCTTAGACAGAGCTCAGGGCATTCAGGAGAATTCAATTTTATATTTCATAGATGGAAATTAATTTAAATTCTTTAGGTAGATCAAGTATAACAACCAAAGTTTGCACAAGCCTGTAGCAGACTCTTAGCTCAGAACAGCTTCAGTTTATCAACAGCATTGAGCACATTGCAGTGAAATCTGTAATCATCTGGCTTTCTTAGAGAAAGTCATTCTGGAGAGCAGAATTTCACTGGGTCAAGGACACCAAGCTGTTTGTTTTGAAAGGGCTCACACTTGGGACCTTGGAGGCTGGAAACACTTTTCTGTTTCTGTGATAATAAATGTTTAACTTGGTGCAGAGCCGAAGCCACAGTCCCAGAAGGGAATGACATACATCAGATGGTCCTCACTGTGCCCTACAATTTCAAAGACAGTTTCAAGTTAACCTCTACTCTATAACTGAATCTCAAATCTTTTTCTCTGAGGGCTTCTTTCTCAAAGTTCAAAGCTTGCAAGCAACCTGCCATAGATTGCTACCTTTCATTGCTCTTCTTTCTTTTTTGGAATCTAATGAGGTTGTCTCTTGCTTCCCTGCATTTATGCCTTTCTCCTAAGCTCCAGTATGGAACTTCTACCCCAGGTATTCAACTTGAAATTGCTCTCTCACCAGTAAAAAATGACCAACAAGTTATCAATGTCAATTCCATTCTAATGATTTATTGATTGCATGTAGTATGCTTGATACAGTTTTCTAAAGCTGCCAGAATGCAAAATACCAGAAATGGATTGGCTTTTACATTGGGGATTTATTAGTTCACATATTTTCAGTTCTAAGGTCATGAAAATGTCCCGATTAAGGCATCAGTATGACGATAACCTTCTCTGAAGAAAGGCCAGTGGCATCTGGGGTTCCTCTGTCACACGGGAAGGCACATGGCCAGGGTCTGCTAGACCTCACCTGGGGTTAACTTCTGGTTTCTGTTGCTTTCTCCAAAACATCTCTGGGCTTCTGTCTCTCAGCTTCTCTCTCTCAGCTCCTATGCATCCTTGCTTGTTTCTCCCAGGGCATTTCTCTCTAAGCATCTGGGACTCCACTCTTAATTTCTCCAGGGCAAACTCTAGATTTCATACCTTAGTTTCTCTCCTGGCTCTGGTTTTGAAGCTGTCTCCAAACGTCTCTGGGCATTTTCTTTCTAAGCATCTCTGAACTCCCTTCCTGAGCTCTCTTAAGGATTCCAGTAAACTAATTAAGCTCCACCTTGAATGGGTGGGGTTATATCTCCATGAAAATAATCTAATCAAAAGGTCCCACCCACAATTGGGTGGGTCATGTCTCCATGGAAACAACCTAATCAAAAGATCCCACCTACAATAGGTCTACCCCCTGCCCCCACAAGAGTGGATTAAAGGAACATAGTTTTATGGGCTACTTAACAGATTCAAACCAGCTCAGTGCTCTACCCTGCACTTGAAGATGGGGGCTCAGAAGAGATTCAGATACATCCCCGTGCACAGAACGCTGTCAAGGTATTAGAGGAGAAGGCAGATAAACTATCCTTTATTTTAGTGACACTGTGATTGATTCTACAGAATACTGCAAACTATCTGTGGTGAAGGATCAGCTCTTTTTTTTTCCCCAGTTCATTGCTGATTCCTCTGTAAAATACAAAATCACATATACAGATGTTATGACAGTATCAGACTGCTGCAATAGTTCCTAACTGCTTACACTCAATTTCTGTTCTTTGTCATTATGGACAGGTAACCAACAGTTTGAAAATCACAATTTGAGTAGTGTTCCATATGAAAAGCTTAAATAAAATGCAACTGGAATACAAAAGTGCAGAGTCCATCCTGCACAGTCTCACAGAGTAACTTCAGGGCCCACTTTGAAGTCCTCTTCCTCCATCTTTGCTTCAATGAAAGCCAATAAGTCCTTCCATCTGTGAGGCTGGTTTTCCTTTGCTTTCATTAAATTGCACTAGATCTGGTCATATCCTCCCTTCTAACTCACATCTAACTGTCCAGGATTTTTTTTTTTTTTTTTTCTTAACCCCTACACTGTGATCTAATCATGTTCACAGTGCTGAATTATTTATGATTTTCACATGGTTCCTGCAATTATACAGCTTCATGTTTTCAATGATGCTGTCCATCTACCTTAAAAGTTCCCCCCCACCTCACTATTCCTAGAGTCTCCATCCACGCCCCACCCACAGCCTGTCTCCACAATAATATCTATTCCTCAATGCACAGCTGCAATGCCATATCTGCCAGGAAATCTTCCCTAGACATCAGTACTCATTTGGAGCAATCACTCAATCACTTAATTTCCTATTCTATTTCATTTCACAACTCTAAGAACTATCTGTCCCCAAACCTAGTGATTTGTATGCATGTCACTTCTCATACATGCAAGCTCTCTGCAGGAAGGCCTTTTGCACTGTGCCTTGGTCAGATCTCTCATTCATTATGTAGGTATTTATTCAACTACACAGAGTCTTCTGGACCTACTATCTGTTGGACATAACTTCCCAGCCTGCCAAGAACTCACTGTCTTGGAAGCAAAAAGATACATAAAGAGGAAATTATCAAGCTGCTTAGAAGCATTTGCATAGAAGTATTAATTCTTGCAAATAAAATAGTTTTATAATCAATCATTAAGATCAACAATATTGAAAAGTAAATGTGAAATTGTATCTATTGCAATGATCATGGTGACTTATTGGCATTCTAAAGCTATCAGATTGCTTTTCCCAGTTGATTCTGCTCCCTGGCACTGTTTTTAGAAAGTCTAACTGTGATTTTCTTTCTGAGTCTTCTTTGCAAACATACCAGTAACTCTACTCTGCTTGTTGCTATATGGTTAAGTGACATCATTTAACCAACCACTATTTCAAATAAAGCAGTATAGCATCCCAAATAGATCCAGTCATATAGACTCATTCATAATTTGGCCTATCTTCTTAGAAAAGTCTTCACTTTTATTATTCTAGATGACTTAATTTCTACTGAATGTTCTGTTGAATTTCACAAATTTGATGCAAGGCCAGATTTTCTTAAGGGACTATGAATTAATTCTTGTTCTCTTAATGCCCTAATATTAGGTAAATGAATCTCATTTAAATTTAAATAAACTTGTTTCATCACACTTTCCAAGTATTAAACCTGTAAGTACTTTATATCTATGTATCTGCCCCACACAAAGTAGTTCCAGGTTCAGTGCATATTCGTCAAATTTGACCAAAGATGATCTCCCAAGGCACATTGTGTAACTGATCAAGAGCAAGTTACTTGTCTACGGAAAATACCCAAGTTTGTGAATTGGTATTGCTTATATTTTACTCAAGTACATTATTTGATAAAGATAAAGATTTCAGTGATCTAATATTTCTGGGAATTGTGCCTCAGTATTATACTGGCTTTTGCTGAAAAATAGATTATTAGCCCTCTTTCTGGTAATGGTAGACTGCCATGGAGTTCTGCTCAGCAGGTTCACCATGTGTATTTACAGGAAGATTTGAGGGAACTACACTTCTCTTTAGATCTTTCTGCCCATTCTCAAGGACACTATTTTATCATTCATTTAATTTGAAGAGATGGTGGCATGGTACTTGAAGACACAATAACATCAATAATTTGTAGAAGCTCAGGTCTATTGGTCTCTAATATTCAAGCAGTAGTGGCACGGATGCCTGACTTTCATAATCCATGGCCATTGTCAAGGCACAGATAAGCACCTGCACTCAATCAGAGGAAAAAAAGGAAACTGGCTGATAGACAAGGGCACACAGGAAGAATATGTGCAGGATAACAACGCTTTCCTCAATGAAGGGAAACTACCTGTTCTTTACTGCTCTGTCTGCATTTGACAGGGGCCTTGATTCACGCTCACTGATAAATTGCAGGGGGGAAAGAATGCCTCTGTGCTCAGACCCTGTAAACTATTGGATATATTGTTTTTCTTCTTTCTCCTGGTTAGCTCAGGTATGAAAACATTCCAGTAAGTTTACAATAGTGTAAAATGTCAGTGTCACTTTATATAAGATGTACACACAGAAAAGCAATGTAACTAATTTGTTAAATTTTAAAAATGGACATCATAGACAATGTTTTAATGAAGACATATTTTAATCTATCATAAGTGGTTCTTTATCAATAATTATATTACAGAAAAAGATGGAAAAAGTTAATAAAAGGGGTTGGATAAAAATTGCTTATAAAAATTGGCTACTGGGCTTGTGTCTAACAGAAAAATATATGTCCAGATTTAGGAATTATTTTTATATATCATTCAATAGTTTTTCTTTATTTGTATCTATTATTATGAATGAAATATAGTTCATTTAACAAATTATTATTGAGCGCCTGCGATGTGGAATCATTTTTCTAGACTTGGGGTTTAACTCATTGTTGGCTGAATTGTAGAGAAATCTTTTTCATTCATTCATTTGTTCAGCCATGTATTCAATCCAAAGCCTTCTTGGAGTACTTACCCTGTGCAATGCATTGTGTTAGCTTTCAAGGCACCTTCCTGGTCTAGTATTGGCGCTAGATAAGCAAACAAATGCTTAAAATGTAATATAATGTATCTCATACATGAGATGTGTTGATGCTGGGGCAGCAAAAAGAATTATTAACTGGTTGAATGTAGGAACAAGTCTAAGGGACAAGGAAATTGGCAAAGAGAGTTTGTTGAGGGGGCAATACTTATCTGGAATTTGAAGGATGATTAGAAGTTTGCTAAAAGAACGTTAGAGATGAAAACATTCCAGTAAGAAGGGAAAAACACGTGCAGTGAAACAGAAAAGAAACAGGAAATAAGGTAACAGTAGTTTGACCTCTCTGATAGTAAAGTACAACTGCGCAGATCTGGAAAATAAAAACAAATGATAGGTAAGGGTCAAGTAAGACTAAAATTGAAAATGTCCCTTAGGTCTTATGAAGTCACTGGCGAAAAGGTTATTTCAGTGGAATGGATGTGACCAAAGGCAGGGTCTAGTGAGTTGACAGTCCGTATGCCCCAGAAGTGCAGAGGTCTAGATTATAGTGTCTGAATATACTTGGTGCCCAGTAAATATTTGCTGACTAATAAATTGATTCTTTCGTAGAATTTTAATATAAATACAAGGGTATAGTCTACTCTTAAGATTTTTGGTTGTGAAAGAAAGGAGAAGTATACGGCTTCAGAAGGGTTGAGGGAGGGTATTCAGTGTTTCATTAATGAGAGATTCATATACATATGCATAGACTCCTCAGTGAAGAGATAGATGCTCAAGATGCAGAAAAGAGGGTGGTTGATACTGATGGAGAAAGAGCTCAGGGTATGTGCTTAAGAAGGGATCAAAACCAATGGTAGAGGTATGAGCTTTGAGACAGAAAGAACACATTTCTGCTTAAATCAGTTCATCAAGAACCAAGTTTGAAGCACCTTATTTGTTCTGGTGATTCTGTAAGATGCCTTAGAGAGATTCACAGTATATCCAGAATCATCCTACCCCTTTTCAATATCCCCACTGGTTCCACCTTAATCCATTGATGTTCAAACTTCTTGATTATGATCCGCAGTAAGAAACATATCTTACATCATGACCCAGAAAACACTCTCTCACACACACACAACTTACACAAACATCTCACAAAACAGTAATTCTATTTACCATGTGTCAATATCACTGTGATCATTTCTATTTTATTTCATCTCATTAAAACATGCTGGTTAAGACCTACAGCCCTTATATCACTACCGCAGGGTTTCTTAAACTTTTTTTTGGTAACACGGACACCTTTGACAGGCTGGTGAAGCCCATGGGCACCTTCTTACAATAATGTTATGAAACATATAACAGAAAAGACAGAGAAAACAAAGGAAACCAATTATGCTGCAATACAGTTATCAAAATATTAAAAAGACACATTAGCAACAGGCCTAGAAACTATCATAATTCCAAAGTAGTGAAGGGTATAAAGGAGATAGTTGCAACTGATATCAATGTGACATGAAAACATTTTAATGTCTATTGGTTGTACAGTGACAGGTGCTGGCTAATAGTACTTTGTTGCCCAAATTCATATTCAAGAGAAGTGCTAAATTGCAGTTAGGGTTAATGAGAATAACGATGGAACAGTTTTCCCATCCAGATTCATGGACCTCCTGAATGCCCTCCTCCACCAACCCAAGGTTAAGGGACTCTATGCTAAGAGCAGTTTGAGAAGATTGGCTCCTGGCTGTCTCTTAGCCTCATTTCTTCCCACTCTTATCCTCATGTAGCCTGTTCCGGTTTTATCAATGGTCTTGCCATTTCTCAAACACATGGAGCGTGCTTCTACCTTGCACCCATTGCCCTTGACATGCCCTCTTCTGTCTATTATGTCCTCTTCCCAAACATTCAAGACCTGCTTCTTCAGTATATTTAGGTCTTTGGTAAAATGTCCCTCCTTGGCCATGTCATGCCTGATATGCCTAGAATAGTACCCTCTCTCTCACTCTCCATTCTTTTTCTTGCTTTATTTCTCTTGGCAATGCTCATTTACTGACATTGCATCATCATCAATCTAACTGATTATTTGGTTAGTGACTCCCATGGTAGAACATAAAGCCTATGAGGCAGGAATTTCTCTGGTTTAACAACATCACAGGGACTGGCACATACCAAGTGCTCAGTTATTATCTGTTGAAAAGGATTGTTTCAATGGGCTAAGGTAAATGCTTAGATGTCGGCCGTATCCTATGTGCTGGAGGCTCAGAGAAGAGGGATGGCTCTCAGGAGGAGGAATTGTCTGGTATTATCTGAAACTGGAGGAAAGGAAAATTAAACACTTTAGCCAGAAATACGTTTAGGTGCCAATCTAGATAAGGTCTAAAGTCATGTTTAATGAGAATAAATGAATTTTCAGTCATATCTTAATGTTCATGATTTTTCATTTTCTCTCTACTCCATCCACACTTCAATAAATTAAGGATTTCCTAAGAAGCAACTCAGACCATGAATATATAAATAACACAGTTGGCAATATGAATTTCACATAAGGGTTTGGAAAGATGAGCTCCATTAACAAGGAAATTTCCAGGTGGGGTTTGTATAGCATTATACAAATATACTATTTTTCATAATGTAAATTTGATATATATTTTCCAGAAAAACAAATCTATCAAGACTGAAATTATAACATGGGAGTTTTAACCTCGAATCACTGGTTTCACTGATTTTTCCTCAGTCAGATGGTTTTTGAATTCTTGTGTTAGCCACACTTGAGATAGGCTTGGTTTTATGCTGATTTAGAGATTATTTCAAGATAAAATGTCAGCAAGCCTTATCTGGGGAAAAAAAAAAACAGATCTAATAAGCTATATCTAGTTCTAAAAACAAAATGTTAATTAGCCCTCCAGTTAGTCAACACGAAGTTAACAAACGGCCCCTTTAGTTTGCCCTTTAAGATGTACATTCAGTGGACATGTATTTTTCTTTATGTTCCTTTGTCCTTCAGGAGTGTCCCATAAAAGCACAGAGCTCAACATAAGCAGAAAACAATATCCAAAACAAACTATTAATCAGTGCATTATTTAGTTTATCCTGAAAATTTATACATTAAAGTGGTCAGAAAAAGAATCTTTTCATTCATTTATCCCACAGATAGTAGGGAGCTATAAAGTGGAACAAGATAGACAAGGTGCATGTCTCACGAAGCTTACCTTCTAACAAGGGAAATGGATAACGAACAAGCACATAAATAATTTCAGATCCTTACAATTGCTGTGAAAACAATAAAAGAGGTAATCAGGAGATCTCCAGAGACCCTTAGTGAAAAGGCAATCTTATTTAATTCCTGATCCTATTAAGCTCTAACACTTCTAAAGGAGCTGTCTGTAGAAGCAAGGATAATTCCTCCATTCCTTTACGCATTCACTCCATTTGCAACCAACAACAGATCCTACAATGCAAATTGATTACTCTTTGGAATCCAGTCTCTATCAGTAAGTTACTCATCCCAACAAAATTGTTCACCAGCAGAATTTCCTGTTGATACTGCTACTTCCCTTCTCCCAGCCTCAAGTCCCTGTTGATTTGTCTGAAGAAATCCCGAGTGAAGTACAATTAACTAAAGAAGGTATAGTGGTTCAGAGTTGTATGTACCCCAGGAAAAATATGTTCTTAAATTTAATCCATTCCTGTGGGTATACTACCATTGTAAGCAGGACCTTTTGGTTGATTTACTTCAGTTAAGGTGTGGCCCACCTCAATCAGGATGGGCCTTAATCCCATTACTGAAATCCTTTTCAAAAGAATGAAATTCAGTATGACAAAGAGAGAAAGCCACAGAGGAGAAGCCAGAAGCTGAATATCAACAGAAGCCAGAAAAGAAGCGAGAGGCCAGGAGATTCAACCATGTGCCTTGCCATGTGACAAGCTAAGGACCAAGGATCACCAGCAGTCAGCCCAGAATACCACAGTCTTTGGGAAGAAAGCATTGCCTTGATGATCCCTCAATTTGGAATTTCTTTTAGCCTCAAAACTGTGAGCTAATAAATTACCATTGTTAACCAACCCATTTCACAGCATTTGCTTGAGCAGCCTAGGACACTAATACAGAAGGCTTCCTTGCTTTCATATAACTTAAGTATGGAAGGGGATGGCAGGTGGCCTGGAGAATAGGTACAGTTGAATTGAAAGCAACTGAGGAATCAAAAGCAAGAGAGAACAACTCACTGTTCAATGGGGTAGCCACTGCCAAAATTCCCTCTCCACCATTCCTCACAGTGCAGGAAACACCGTTTTGTAGAGCTACATCCCTTTGAACATAGTTGAGAAATTTTTTTCCTTAAAAATGCACATTTGCTTCAGTGTGAGATTTTGCTTCTCAAAATCTACCCTAAGAAGGAGAAACTCAGCCAGATATTTATCCAGAAGGATGTTCATTTCATTGTTATTTACAAAATTGAAAAATCAAAAATAATTACCTAAATAATCCAAAAGAAGAAACAGGTTGAATTCATGAAAGTATATCCTGATATGCTTACATGTGTGGAATACTAGAAAACCATTACAAATGATTTTGCAGAAGAATATTTAATGACATAGGAATGTGATGATGGCATAGAGTTAGATGAAAACAACAAGAGAGTTTACATGCAATATGTGCTGTGCAATCCAAATTGTGTGTATGTTCACAGAAAAAATACTGAGCAGATTTATAACCAAAAACTAATAACAGTAAACTGGTAATTTGAAAAAAAAAAAAAAAACAAGCAAATTGTTTGCTTTTCTGAAGATTTTTCAGAATTTTCTGAAGTCAACATGGTTTACTTTTGTAATCAGGAAAAATGCTACTTTGTAAAATCTTCTCCTTTTAAGTGGTGAGCATCTTTTAAAGAGACAAAAAGCTCATTCTGAGACAGTTATATGGGGAGTTAGAATCACGTCAGAGGCTCAGAGCTAATCCACTAGAGGAGAATGTGCAGGCTAAAGCCGAAGCATAGAATGGAGTTAAATCCCCAACTCTGGGCTTTTTCAGGAGAATAAGCCAAGTAGAGTGTGAGGGGCTGTGTCCAGAATTCATGTGAATGAATCAGAGAGGCCTTGGGGAGTTCCATGTGTAGGATTTCACACTCTGAGAATGGGACATGGTCTTTTTTGGGGGGTGGGGGAGAAGGGGTATTTTTGGATGTTTTTTTTTTTTTAAACTCCTTGGGGAACTTGAATGTTCAGTCCAGGCTTGAGAATCACTGATTTGGTGACAAAAGGTACCAACTAGGAGCTCCAGGCCTTTCTCCATGGATTTGCTATAAAATACGGTACAGAGCATGTAACCTCTGTGGCCACAGGATGTGCATCTATAGTGTGAGGATGACAAAGTAGTTCTTACCTTCCTCTGCTCTCAGGGTTTTGGGGAGTGCCAAGTAAATGTGCAGCACTTTCCTAAATGTGTATTAGATGTTAATTATCCAAAACAAGCAACTGACTAAACGAAACTGTTAAAGAAAAAACTTTGCAATCTAACACCACAACTTAGGTGAGACCTGGAGGAAACACTGTTTCTGAGGCACTGTGACTCAGTGATGCCATCTGTAAAATGGGGAGAATAGTAGTAACCACTTCACAGGTGGTGATGACGACTGAGTATACACACTGAATGAATATTTAATATATATGTGCATGTATATTTGCATATGTATATCAAATCAGTACTATCACAAATTAGTGCTCAGTCATTAGTATTATTAATAATATTATTTTTGCCGACATCAACATCATAATCCTTACTCATGAAGAATTTATCATTTTTTTCAAGTAACTCATACAAATACTGTAGCGGCTATTTTCCTTAGTTGTGTTTATTCTCTGAACAAAAATAACCGCTTCATAATAGAGGCCTATCTTTATGATGTAAGGTATTTTCAATAATTTATGATGATATTAAAATTTACAGTAATGATTTTAAAATAGGGGCTACTTTAATTGTTATGGTACCTTACTGTTTAAAGATAGAAATGAGAAAACAAATTTATATTTTGTTGGAAATATCATGGTTTACTCATAATTACTAGGCAAATGGCATTGTGCATAAAGCCTGCAAACAAACCTGTTAAGAACACAGATTGACTTTCTTATAACTGGGCCTGTGTCGTACACTTGAGAGGATGGTTAGAACCTGGGACTCTCAGGGCTGGAGTGGGCTGTGGAGATCCTCTAGTTCACTTGAATCTGTTGTGTAAACCCATTTATAAGAGCCTTATATAGAATACATCTGGGAACTAGAAACTCACCATTTGTAAATATTGGTTGCCTTACCTACTTCCTCCAACAGTGCAGGACACAACACACAAAAACAATTAAATCCCTTACTTTTTAGGATCCTTTAGTAATTGGTCATATAAACACATTCATATCTTTTCATAGTCTTGGCATAATATTACTGATGATTTCAAAAGCAAAATCAAAACAAAAACCAAAGCCCTGTTCTTAAGCATACTTCTAGCAATAAATTGCTGGAGGCCTTATTGTTTGAAGAAAATCACCTTTCTGTGAAGCTGCCGAGCCCCATAGGCTGTGAGTGGAGACCTCATTGGAGGATTACTGAATTCACTGAGATATGAAGATGTTTAGCAAGTTGTAACAAACATGGATGAATTGTTAGTGAGGCAACAACTTGCTGAAATGGTTTTCTATGGAAAGAAGAAACTTCATATTGGTCCATTTAGTTAGCTTGATATTTTAATAAAAAGTGAGTTTTCACTCATCTTTTCCTGACTGTGGAAGATTCACAAATGCTGGGAAAGAAACAGTCTTCTTTCATCCCACTTTTCCATCAAAATCAGGCTATATAGGGTTAAAGGCTGTAGTCGTCCCTAAAATATCTTCTTTTTAAATCACTCAATAATCTGAATTCATTACTGTTGCTTTTTGGATAGACAAATGTTTACTAGTTACAATACTATAGCACAAAGACAGTGTACCTTTCCACTAGTAGGAAGAAGTAATTTTGGAAGAAGCTGTTTGCAATTGGCTATGGATCTTTTCTATTTATAATATTGAATATAAACATGCTAATCCCACTGAGAGGAAAATGTCTTTTCAGTTGAATTTTCTATCAAGCTGAGATGTAGAATGTTAATTCTGCATCAATGTTGATGAATTATGATTCTAAAAATATTCATTTTAATGCATCATGAAATACTCAAGTTTGAACTTAGTTGGAACTATCAGAATATGTTTCAACTTTTAGAACAAATGCTTTATTAAAATGCACATTTCAATGAGATGCATCTCTGAGTCCTGATACTTCAAGTTGCTAAGTTCTCAATAACAATAATTAAAGTTTACATCTCATTACTAATAAAAAGACAAATTGATTGTTGTTTATGCACTACTAAAATTCAAATGTATTTTAGGAAAAAAATATATTCTTGACTGTTCCTGAATCAGAAGTCAACATAGATTGATAATATGCATAAATCTATTATGGGAAGGCTATGCCAAATTATGAATAAAATAGAAAGAGAAACAATATCCTCTCTATTTTATATGAGTAACTACCTAGATCACTGGCATCATTGAGATGAAAATCTGGTCTCATATCTCTGCATTTCACTTACAAACTGTGATGGCTAATTTTATGTGCCAACGTGGCTAGTGTTTGACAATTGTTCAGTCAAACACTAGTCTAGATGTTGCTATGGAGGTATTTTGTAGATGAGAATTGCATCTACAGTCAGTTGAGGTTAAGTATCTAGAGAGTTTGCAAATACCCTGAGGAGTTTGCTTAATGAAGAGGAAGTGTTCCTGCACATGCCAGAAATTTCATAACCAGATGTAAGCATCCTAGAAAGAAAGCAGATGGGTTTATTCCAACTTACGTAGCTGTGCCTCTGTGGGACACCGTAGCCCATTCTGCTGTACATGAGGCAGAATGTGAGACCCAGTTCTCCCAGCCTAGGCATGGGGCACAGTCATCTTTGTAGGAGCACAGAATATGGGTCCAGAGAGTAACTTCCCTATACACAGTGGGAAAGATCTGTGGGCCTGGGGAGCTAGAAGTTTTCTTCTTTCAGGCAACTGAGCCCCCTCTCTTCTATAAAGCCCCTGAGAGAGGCTGGCTGGCAGCCTCATTCTCAGCTGCCACCACCTCAGTCCAGAGTGGAAGAGATTACCACATCCCTCCAAATTCTTTCAGGGCCCAAACTGATTTTGTTAATGAAAGCTTAGTTTTAGAGCATTGGTTATTTGGAGCCTCACTGGAAAATACTCATTAGCTTATTAGTGCTAAAACAAAACCTTCAATGAAACAGTGCCTAAAAATCACTGGAGATCCATCATCAGTTTAGGTCATACAATAACCATGAATTGTTTTCCATTGCTTCTATTTTTGCTTTTATTCTTGGTAGCTTGGTACACCTACCCTTTGCCAGACACTGCACTGGGCCTTTGGGAGACTGGGAGGGATAAGCATGTTGCAGAGTCTTTATTCTCATGAAATAAGAATGCTGAACCCAAAGATTGCCTGCAACATATCCACTCTTTTGTTGAAGTCTTTTACGGTAAAACATGACAAAATAATTTAAAAAGGAAAAGTAGTTCTTCAGAGAAAAAAGAATGTAATATTTGAACTAATATTTTCATCAGCACTAATAGCTGAAATTTTGTTCATAAGTGAAATGTAGACCAGCAACTCTTACCATTTAAAATACAATTATGAATATAGAGTAAGTAATTTCCCATTTCTTTTTGTCTTTCATCTAAGTTTCTCCACATTATTTATTAATTAGTTCCTGCAGGGATCTCAGGAGATAAGAATTATATTATTAATATTCTGGCAGTAGAAACTTTAGTAGCTCACCCTGAATCAGCCAAAATTGAGCTTAAAATAAGACACAAAAAATGAACAAGGAAAAGTTCAGGCATTTCATTGAATCAATTTATTTCATAATTGGAGGAGAGTCTCTAAATCACCTAATCCAATGTTTAACAGTATGTAAAATAAGACCAAGAAAGTGACTGCATGCTTAAAGTTCATAGAGCCAAGTGTAGACAGGTCAGATTTCAAAACCACCCCAATTTCTACTACATCTCTCATTCCTTCAGTTAGCCATCCCACAACAGTTATTGCCTCACTGTTTAGGACCAGGTATAGTGCTAGGCACTGGGAATACTGAATGAAATGTGATTTTTGTTCACTAAGACCCTTCAGTCCAGTAAAGGATGCAATAAAGGGTTAAAAATGTTGGAGAGGAAGTACAGGGAATAACAGGAACCACAAGAAGAGGTGTTTGTTCTGGAATTGGTCTCTTGAAAGCAGTCCCAACATGCATGGGGAAGGAAGCTGGGGCCAAAGGACATTTATAGCAATATGACAGATAAAAGCTCTAAGATGAGTCAGTCAAAGGCCTATTGGGGTTAGACAGCTCTTAAAAGGGCGAGTCCTTTTAGGATGAGCATGCATACAATTTTGTGAGTGGTGAGGACTGAGGTCAACTGGTGACCGCATGCCCCTTTTAAGCACGCCCCATTTAAAAGGGAGGCAACCACTCTCAGGTATGACTTCTTGTTGCCTTGGATGCACATGAGCCCAGGGTTCCCAGATGTTCCGATTTTTTTTTCTCTAAAGAAGCCAACAACATAGATTTTCTGAAATTCCCCACACCTCTTAACTTAGTTGTCAACCTCATGTAAGCAGAGTTAGAGTAAGTTAAGTCTGATCAATTAGCAGATACAACTTACAAAGATCCCCTTCACTTTAAAATTACTTGTGCTTCAATTCACTCTTTCTCTTTGGGAGTCTTTGCATGGACTTGCTCATTGTTTTTTTCTGAAAAGCCTGTGGTTTGTAAGTGATTGCCTAGTGTACCCAAAGCCTTGATAACTGGAGATTTCCCAAAGACGTGTCAGCCAGGCAAATTGCACAGGAATGGCGTATGTGAACATATATCCTTCCTTTTAGCAGTTGGGACTTATCTACGCTGGAAAAGGTGTTAACAAAGCCCAGTTATAGAAGTGATGTGTTCAGCAATTCTTGCTGCTGTGTACCATTTTGATGGCCCAAGTATGGGTCAGGCACAATGAGAGGGCTTTACATGCAGGGTAATAACTACTACTGCTCAAATTCAGTGAGAAAACCAAGGCTCAAAGAGGTTAATCGATTTTCCAAGGTCACACATCCATTTAATAGTAGAGTGAGATTGGACCTGAATATACCGATTTTAAAGCCAAAGCTTTTGCTATCATATCTTCCCAGGATGCCATCACACTGGTCAACTAATGAAAAATTTATTAAGTACCATATACTTTCTCTGTAAGACACTGAAATCTATTGGAAAAGTTTTCTTGTCAGTTTAGATTAGAAAATGGAATTTTCTTTTTAGTCTAGGCTAGAAATGATTTTTTTTTTTTTTTTTTTTTTTGACATCTTGTGCACAAAGGCCAACTCAGTAAGAGGTGAAAAGAGGCTGAAACTTTCAGTTCTTGGGGGCCAATTATATTATGTAACCCTTTATTTTGGTAATATGGTAGATAAAGATAGATGACTGAAAGGTTAAAGGTGGGGGGAGAAAGAGAGGAGGAAGGGAAGAAGGGAGAGAGAAAGAGAGAGAGAGAGAGAGAGACTCCAAAAGCAGGCTTGACTAGCAGAAAAGCGCAGAAAGTGAAGCCTATAATTTTAATGAAGGTATCATAGTTCAATTTTGCAGTCCTTCCCATTAGGCATTAGTGATGGTTTAGAGGATGGGGTTGGAGGGAGAGGATAAAGCCAATTGTACATGTAGGGATATCGAGGACATGTCCTTCCAAACTTAAAGCCACATTGACTAAGTTTCTAATACTTTCTCCATACCTTGCTAACTTCCTGAACTTCAGCAAGTAACAACCATTTTAAGTATTATTTTCTTTGACTCTGCAACATTGGTGAAGGATTAAATGAAATAATGTATACAAGTGCCTTGCAGAGTATAACACAGAGTAGATGCTCATAAATATCACTTCTTCCCTTTCCTCTCCCTCTAATGATTCTCTGTTCATAAAAAGGATTTTCAAAGCATGGGAGTTGGGAACAATTCTCTTGGGAAAAATTAACCAAAATGGTATCAGAAATGCATTCAATTGATGATGGGGATAGCTACCACTTACTGAACTCACACTATATATTAGACACTGTGCCAAGTACTTTGCTTGCCCAATAATAATTAACCCTCATAGCAAGCCTGTGAGAGAGTTACGCTAATTTTAGGCATTTCACAGATGAAGTGAAAGTACAGAGCCATTATGTGACTTGCCTAAGGTTGACTTATCTAATAAGTTGTGGAACTAAGACATGAATTTATGTCTGTGCTGAGAGAACTAAACTGGACACAGTAGTAGGAAAAAAAAAATAGTATCTGGCTTTTTAGCCTTAGTCAAGGTAACTACAGGTGCCCTGACATACTTGAATTTTTTGTCCTCTCTCTCCTGACAGTGAAATATGCAATAATTAAGGTTTCCTTCTCGAGTGATATTTATTTTCCCTTTGCCTCAATATCTCCCCAAACACTGGCTCACTTTCAGTTAAATTTATTAGTATGATTTAGCATTATTTGAAGGTGTTCCTTTAGAACATGCACAAATATTTTTATTTAAATTTGATCACTCTTCAAATATGTATGCTGTTCCTAAATGTAGTAACACTTTGGAAATGAAAAACAACACACCAGTGGCACAGGTTTTGCTAAGGCTTGTGCAATATTTTTCTATGAAGGAGGTTTTTTCTCTCAAAGCATTCAGTAAGCTCAAGGCTACTTGTTTAATTACTCTATCCAAGTGTAATAGCTTCCCAGTAACGGACAAGCACAGTCTTGTGACCAAGTTTATTTCTGTGTATTTTTTAATAAGGAAAGGTTCAGAGTGGTGATTTCATCATATCCCTTCAGGCTTTTCAGAAGCGATCTTATCCAAGCAATACATTTTCAAAAAGTGGAAAGAGAACGGTAAACTGTTCAGAAGGCTGAGGCATTTCATTTCTTTCTCACAAATTTTTTTCTAGGAAGAGTTCTCTGCAAGACCACAGATAGTCATAAAAGCATTCAGACAACCACACTCTGGCTCCAAATTTCGGAAACGTAAAGAAAAAATTAATATCTGCAAAGTTATTGATAATCATAATAAAAATAACAAGCAGAAATTGCACAGACTTGGAAAGTTCTATGCAGTATAAAATTTCTTTCCTATAGTTACACTGCATTTTTAAAAATTTCGGCTCTGAAACTTTCATCTGCAAAATGACAATGAGTACTCTGCTGTGGTGGAAATCTAATACTTTCAGTAAGTGCCAAGAATTAAAAAATGCCTATCGCATGAAGCAGAAACCCATTATTTTGCTGGTTTGCCTCTGGTTTCTAGGAAGAATGTGTAAAATACATAATCTGATACTGACTTCTATAATATTTCTAGAGTGATAGTTATATAAAAATAGATCTGGTATTTTAAAAAATTAAATTAGATTTTTACGTAGATTTTAGATTAGAAACAGACCTTTATGTTCTTGGTTGGCAATCCTATAGGATGGAGGATTTAACCCAGATGTGCTTCAGAATTAACTGACTGGCTTTTTAAAGAACACTGATGGTCAGCAACTACCCTGGGAGAGTCTGAGCTAATAGATACTTTAGGCTGCGGCTTCAGAGGCCATATTTTTTGTTTTAAATCCTCCCAGGAGAAAGTAGCAATATCTATCTATCATATGTTAAAATATGTGAATATATATTATAAATATATATTACATTTAAACGTTATAAATATTTAAATATATTTAAAAGATACATGTACAAATGCAGCTATACTTTACTCCAGAATTCCTCTTCTACAAAAATATTCTACATCTTGGCACATAAAATTACATACATTCATCACAGGCTTTAAAAAATATGTTGAAGAGCTAGAGACCACTTAACTATCCACCATCTGGAGTTTTGATTAAATAAATTTTGATGCGGCCATACAATAGAATGCCATGAAACAAAAAATGAGATATTAGATTCATATAGTTGAAATAAACTAAAGCAAAGCTATCTAGGATACATTTTAGAATATGGTATATATAGTGCCATCCAGAAAATTTTAGAAAAATTAGACAGGAAAGGAGGTATGTACTTTTCATCTTACATCCTTTTGATTTTATTCTTTACATTTTTAGTTTCATGCCATACTTTATAATTGAACAGATAAACAACAAAATACACTTGGCAATTCTGATGTTCAGTCAGTACTGATGATATTGGGGTGCTAGAATAATATTTAAAAATTAAAGAAACATTTAATCAAGCCAACAGTATGATTAAAGGTTTTGCCCAGGACAGAAAAAGTTTTTTTCTTGTACTCAAACCAAGTCCCACCTCAGTTATATTTTAATTAGGCTATATGCTTCTTGAAGTGGCTTTATAATATCCTTCATGTGACGAGGTGAAATGTGATGAGAAAGTGAACCACTCTACCACTAATAGGCAGCACCTTATGAAGAGCTGATGACATACTGACAGTGTTAACATAGCTCTTTTCTAACAAAAGCAATAATACACAATTATTGTGAAAAATTTCACCATGTTGTGAATCAACAATAATGGCATGACCCTGACAGAAAACCCAATTCAAGCAGTTGAAGGGACTAAATTGAAAATATCCATCTTTCAGTGTTGGCATATCCTTTTTTGTGTTTGTTTGTTTTGTTTTGTTTTGTTTTTTACAGTACCTGTTTTATGCCAACCCTATGATTAAAGGGCAGGGAGGCAACCAGGCCAACTGTGACAACTCTCTGGAAACTGGAAGACTTGGGACCCATCGTAAACTACTAAAAAATAAGCCTTGGGACCACCACTTAACCTCTCAGCGTTTCTACTTTCCTATCATCTGTGGAATGAGAAAAACATTTGCCATCCACCCCTCAAAAGTGTTGAAAGGACTATGAGAAAAGTCCATGGAAAGCACTTTGAACCCCTCAGAAGAAAGCTTTCACAGAAGTACAAAGCCACACGTCAAAGCACTCGTTCATACCTTCCTGAGACATCAATGAGCCATTTGTGGAGAGGGTAATGTATAGACCTGGCATTGAGTGTTCCTTTCCATTAAAATCATTGCCAGAGCAATTTATTTCCTTTTTACCTGGACATTATTCATGTGCAGCCTTGACAAATCCTGACATCTCTTCTCAGATCCCTGCAAGAGGTCTCTGAGATTCTTTTTTGGCTCATTCAGCTGCATTATTCAGCCAACAGCTATAAAATGTGTTACCCCCTACTTCTCTCTTTAGGCATTGCTAGAAAGAAGTCTTCTGGAAAGAGAAAAGTGTTCTATAGGCTATTTATGACTCCATTTGCTATGACCACATGGGGCAGGCCAGGCCCAGGGCTCCCACGTCAGTTGTTAACTCCAACCTGTTCTAGAATCATAGCTCTCTCTCCAGCTACTCATCCTGCATTACTGAGTAACATCTGTGCCATGAGCCCTGCAGAGGAATACTACACCCATCCTGAAAAGGAATTTTCCTGTTGAATAGTGCTAAAATTCTGTGGCAATTCAAAATCTTGGCATGTTTTCCCCTTGAGCAGGGGTTCTCAACCGAGACAAGTTGAATCAGAATCTCTGTGGCTAAAGCCTCCACACAGGGAGGTTTTAAGGGTTTACCAGGTGTTGTACTGAGTATGTTGAGAACCATGCTCTGGAGGGTCAACATGGCACATGTACAAGTACCAATGTAACTGTACAGTGCTGATTCCATACTGTCCAACTCTATCAGATCACACCATTTCTCAAGGCGTTTCTCAGCATAGTTCTTGGATTTCTTAGGATCATCTGGAGTGCTTGCTTGTTTCCATGTATATTCACAGGCTCCACTGCAGAACATCAGACTCAGACTCTTACAGAGGGAGGCAGGGCAGAGTTATGCATTTTCAATTATTTTACCAAGTGACTCTTCTCCATCAAGTTTAAAAATTCTAAGACGCTTACTGGGAACTTTTCTCACTCTGATCCTTCTTCCATTTTTTGAGCTTTTCTCATGAGGCAGCTCCTCTGCTAAGTGCTTAATATTCTTCTCTTTTAATCCCTACAACGTCAGCAATCTTCATTCACAGAAGAGGAAATTAAGGCGGAAGAGAAGGGAAATGACTCGCCCAAGATTACATACTTAGAAATAGACCAAACTGAGGTCTATTTAAAACTCTTATTTACCCCTAGACATTTACCTCCTCCAATTATCAGGATCTGGCCTGCCATTGCCCTACTGCCTCTGTCTTCTAATATGGTCCCAGGAATACTCTGTATTCTTATATCATGCTCACTTACCGGTTAGTAACTTTCACCTGTTCCCTTGACTCATCAACAAATCAACTACTGTTTTTAATCATCCTTTATTGAAATCCTGAGTCCTTTCTGACTTCAGATGTGTTTTCCATCACATCTTCCCTGAGATGGAGTCAGTCTTGGTTGAGCTCTGCCAAGATTTCCCTCTTCACTGCGTTATAATACTGTGCTTGCCCCTACCCATCTCTCCCAAATCTCCAGAAATTTCTTCTGACCCTGTCCCTTCTCACTACCTGAGGACCCTCACTCCTAAGCTCATGCCACCTCCTTGACTCTTTCCATCTCTACCAGCTCCAACTTACCTTTGTTTAAATATGCTTAAGTCCACTCCCAACCCCAAGTAGCAATATCTGACTTTTGAAAAGTTTTGTTTCTGTTTTCTTAAACAAATTATCCTATACTCATCCTCTTTATTTTCTCATTATCTCTTCCTTCCTAATTCCTCTCTCCTCTTGATGCTGTTCTCTTCAAAGTCATCAAAATCCATCTTTAAGCCAAATCCATTTGTCAATGTTCTCGTCAGCATCTGCTACATCTGGCATTTAATCTTCTTAAATTCTCTCCTCCTTCAGCCTCTGGGATGCTTGGCTTTTTTTGTTGTTGTTATTTATTATTTTTTTTTTCCTTGTTCTTTGCCTCTACTTGGGCAACTTCCTTAAACATCTTTACCTCTAAAATAGGAAAAATAGTAAACTAATTCATGCTATTGTTACAGTGGCACGACAACGTGGAATGTGTATTTATTTACTTGTTCAACAGACATTAGCTGAGCATCTATTGTGCCTGCAGCCCTGGACTAAGCACTGAGATGTAAAGATGAAATAGACATGGTCACTGACATGAAAGTCCTGGAGACTGATTTGAGCAGACATGTTAACAGTCAATCAGAGTGCATTTTATTCATTCATCTCATCCATAAACTTTAACTGAGTGCCTACAATATTCCCAGTACTTATCTGGGCACCGGAAAAATAACAATGGACAAGTTTGAATAAGTCCTTGCCCTCAAGTAGTTTTTATTTTAGTGATAATACAACCCTATTTTGTGGAATAAATTGGAGGCGTGCTAGAAGTTGGAACATAAGCTAATGCTCTGCAGACATGAGATTCCATCTGAGACCTAAATGATGAAAAAAAAAGACGTTAAAAAAAACTTTTAAAGAAAGATGGCATTTCAAGTGCAAAGGCCCTGAGGTTTGAATGAACTTAGCATTTCTAAGGGACAGAAAGAAGACCAAGAACACAGGAACTTTTGGAATGGTAAAGGGACAAGTAAGAGAGTTTGGAGACGTCTTGTCCACCATGCAAATTAAAACTAATGAAATGGAAAACTACCAGAAAGATTTAGGAAGGGGAATGCTGTGATCTGACAAACACTTTAAAGGATCACTTGAAAGCTGTGTGGGTAATTGTGTTTCGGGAAACAGTGGAAGCGGAGGGTATAGGTAAGAGTCCATCTCAGCAGTCCAGACGAGATGCTGGTGGCTGAGACTGGGGTGGCAGCAATGGAGGTGGTGAGAAATGGACATTATTTTGGTTATAGTCTATGCTATATAATATGGACTCATTTATTTACTTATGTTTTATAGTTTTAATACCAGAATTTAAATTCTTCTAACAGCAGGTCTTTTTTTTTTTTTATTGCTATTCTTTCTCTAATATCTAGAACAGTGCTTAGCATACAGTAGGTGCAAAACAAGTAAGTATTTATCGAATAGATAAATAAATGCCTTGGGTGTGGGTGCTGAGATCAATTCCTAAGTCTTTTGTTTGAGCACCTGTGTTGAGATGTGTCATTAATTGAGGCAGGGAAGACTGGAAGAGAAACAGTTTTATGGGTAGAAAGCAAGCGTTCATTTTGGATGTGTTAGATTTGAGATGCCTCTTAGAGGAGATGCAAAGTAGATACTTGTATATATGTGTCTGGAGCTCAGGATGGTGTTTTAGTTTGCTAGAGCTAACAAATGCAATTTACCAGAAACGGACTGGCTTTTAACAATGGGGATTGTTCCGGTTTGCTAAAGCTGCCGTTATGCACAATAACAGAAATGGATTAACTTTTAAAAGGGTGTTTATTTGGTTACAGAGTTAGAATTTTAAGGCCATAGAAGTGTCCAAGCTAGGCAATTGACAAGAGGATAACTTCACTGACAAACAGCCTATGGCGTACAGAACACCTGTCAGCTGGGAAGGCATGTGGCTTGCGTCTGCTGGTCCTTTGCTCCTGGGTTGTGTTTCAAAATGGCTTTCTCTGAAATATCTCTGGGCATCTGTCTTAGCTCCTCTCTGTCAACTCCTCTGTGTCCTTGCTTCTTTCTCCCAAGACACTTCTCTCTAAGCATTTGGGGATCCTCTTTTAGCTTACAAGTTCACAGTTCCAAGGCCATGAAAATATCCAAATTAAGGTATCAACAGGCTGGTACCTTTCCCTGAAGACTGGCTACCAGTGATCCTCATCTCCTCTGTCACGTGGGAAGGCACACAGCAGCATCTACTGGTCCTTTTCTCCCGGCTTTCATTGCTTCCAGCTTCTGGCTTTAGTGGCTTCCTCTCTGAGCTTCTGAGTGTGTCCTTGTCTCTCAGCTGTTTGTTCCTGTGTGCTTCTCCTGTCTACTTCTCTGAATTTCATCTCTTATAAAGGTCTCCGGTAAGAGGATTAAGACCCACCTGAATGAGATGGGTCACATCTTAAGTTAAGATCCTACTCACCAAAAGATCCTACTTACAATGGGTCCACACCAGCAGGAATGGATTAACTTTTTAAGAACATAATTTTCTGGGGTCCATAAAGCCTCCAAACCATCACAGGTGGGGTCTGAACTTGGCTGTGTCACCAATATTTCCATTCTGTGATCATGGTTCTAACAATGTTTTTCTGGCTCCTGGTCCCCAGTCTCCTTTCCATTACCCTTCATTCCCTGGATCTTTACAGGGTCGCCCTGCATCAAGTTGTTAAACTCACCCTCAAAGATAGCTTCATTTCCCTGTGCCTTATTTTTTTCAATCACTGAAACTTTGTTTAGGTGGGAGCCTCTCAAGTGGACGACACCAACTGAATCAGAAACTCCAACAAAGGATCCAGAACTCTGTTTTAACAATCCTTCCATGTGATTCCAATGCACACTAAAGTTTGAGAACCACTCACAGGTTTGGAACACTTAGTATAATGATAAAGAGGAGTGTAACAGTTAATGGATGGGTTAGGGCTACTGTTCGGTCTAACAAACTATTCCTATTTTTTTCTTACCTCTCATATTATCAGATCACCTTTGATGATCATTTAGTCTTTCTTAGTTGCTTTAATTAATTTTTCCACAGCATCAAATGTTTTCCTATTCTTTTAAATTACAAAGCAATGGTAACAACAGAACATTCCAAAAATAATTTTAGCCTTTCAAAACACTTTCTCATCTGTCATTTAATTTTAGCTTTGCAGTGCTAGGAGATAGTAGGGATGGGATTTCTAGCCCCACAGCAGACCTTAAAATATTTAGGAAAATCCTTTTTAACTGATTTCCTGGCAGTCACATTACAGGTTTTGGTAGACCCGAGACAAAAATTAATTGCTGATAAATATGGGATGAATAAGCCTCAACCTTAAGTTTTCCTCATCACACTCTGATATTATCTACTATATAAATAAGTATTCATTGATCGGTTCCTGAAACAGATGTGGCAGGTTCCAAGAAAATGCAGACTCACCTTAACCAGAAGAGAAAAAAATATATATACATATATATATATACACATACACATATATAGTAACCAGAATGATGTGATGACTCTGCTCACTCTTTTAATATACTAAACCAGCTCCTCACATATTATCCAACAACATGGGAGTTTTATTGGGAGGCATAAATTATAACCTGAAATTACTCACTACCAGTTTCTTCCTTCTCTCTTTAAGATGGTTATTGATATAGCATCCTGTAATTTTTTGATGCTTTTACTCTTCTCACACTGTCAATTCATTTTGTATTTGAAAGTGTTTCAATGCCCCTGTATTTTGACTTGTTTTTGAATTACCTGAGCAATGCAGAAAACTGACAGCATCTCCGTCACGCTGAGACTGCTTCTTGCCAATGTTATCTGCCTCTCTTTATTTTAAAACCTAAAACACTTCCCTACCCTTACTGGAATGCTTTTAGCCTACCAGACCTGCGATGATAATGAAACACTCTTACATTTGTATAAAGCCTTAGAATTTTCAGTGTACTTTCAAAATGCATTGTTTCATTTAGCTTAGTTTAGAAAGTCCTAGATACATGGTTTGTTTTTTTATCTTAACAGATATTTAAAACCTCAGGAGGGAGAATTACTTCATTCTGTAATTAGAGTACTGGAACATTGGTACTGATGATGATGATGATAATAGCAAAACTTTTTTGAGTCCTTCCTATGTTCCAGCCCCCTGGCTAAGTGTTTAACATGGGTAGTAACATTTAACCCTCATAGCCAACTTATGAGGGGCTATTATTTTTGTGCTACTTTACAGATGCTCAATCTACAACTCAGAGAGTTTAAGTAACCTTCTACATCACACTCATAGTTGGTAGTTAAGCTGAGATTTGAACCCAGAACTGCCAGACTCCAAAAATCTAGGACATTAACCGTTTTTCTACTCCTGCCTCATTCAAACAATTATCACCACTGCCTGTCTTCACAGTTAGTAGTTGAGGTACTGAGGAGAGCAGTTCCTATGATCAAATGCTACAGGCCTATTTTAAATTGTACTGATGCTCTGCTCCTTTGCACTGCATGGACATAAACTCATCTGGCTAGAAGTGCAAAATGCTCCCAATTACCTGGCTTAAAGGCTAGTCAGAGACATCCACCCTTTCTTCCAATTTTGGTTCCTCACAATCTCAAATTATCACACCGTTTAGTCTTAGCTCCAAACTTTCAGTCCTGGAACCCCCACACCCACCCATCCCACCCATTCATTTTCTGCCTCTGGCTACTGGTTTTGATGTTGAAACTCTCAGTCCTTAAACACACATGCGCACACAGACACACACATATGTTCAGTTTTATTACATGGCAGCGGGCCCCATTTGGGTTGTGATGGATATAGAAAAGCAATCCCTTCTAAAGGGCTTTACTGTCTGGGGGGAAGCAAGATGTGTAAATAAATAGGACATTTGTTCTTTCCATACTTTAACTTTGGACCTGTTTTGGCTGTCACTCTGGGTGGCTGCTCAGGTTCTTTCAGACATAAATGTCCTTCTACTTCTTCCATCCAAGGGAACATCATCCTGACCATTCGATATTTGGCAGAATGCCCCAGGAAGGACAAGCCTGTGTGTGTGTGTGTGGGTGTGTGTGTGTGTGTGTGTGGTGCGTCTAAGATACTTTGAACAGAACTACTTGAGTCTTATCAGACCTCAGTATAAGTGACCAATTTAAAGCTAAAGACGCATAAAAAATATTTGGGGTGATTATATATTTTTTAAATACCTAATTATATATCATTGGATTATATATAATTTAAACAACAAAGGATTGGTCAAGAATTTAGTTCTGAGAATTTTGACCTTGTTCTCAATATGGGGTTAGTCTGTATGGATCACTTCTCCATTTAAGCAGCTATGTCTTGCTGGGTTTTCTTAGAAGATCTATTTAAAACATTCTGGGGTTTTATATGCCACTGGATTACAGCCAAAAGTTCTTATCTGAAACTGAGATCAATTCTATTTTTATTTTTGGACAATCTGGAGAGGCAGGGTCTTCTACAGGGTATCACATATAGCTTTTAAGAAAATAAGGATTGTAGATTGCTTTATGCTAAATACCTTTAATTTAAGTAAGAGATTTTAGTTGATACATGCTTAAAGTTGTTTAGTTTTTTTAAAGACATGCACAAGATCCGATTTCCTGGACAAGACAAACTATCGAAAGTGGAGTTTGAAATGAGCCTCAGACTTTTCTAGCTGCCACATCCTCCTCTGATGCCCATGGTAGCAGAGCTTATTCAAGGGTACATTATTTTTGCTGAAGAATTCATTGGAAATGGATATGAATGAGCCCATGGGATTGAATTTATTTGTCATTCCTGCTATAGCCCAGACTAATTTACAGAGGATGCCACTGATGCTCAGAATGGGGTTGTGACCTAAACAAGGTTAAGCGAGTAAGTCACAGTAACCAAGGTTACTTGCTTCTTCTATTCCTTAGCACAACTGCCTGGTAAATTTTAGGCAAAAGTATAATTTTCGATTGCGTTCTCAGCTGTTCTTCTCACATCAACATTAATATTAATAGGTTTCCATTGGCAGAGTCCCTCCCCATCCCAAAGTAATACCCCCTCACCCCCACACACCCTATCACAATTCTAGAGGTAACGGCTAACCCTTGCTGGAGTTCCCTATGATTAACATTGTCTGCTCCTCTCTTTTTGCAGGGACTATTCTTTCTAGTTCCATATAAGACTTGATTATAATATCAAACACGAAAGAAAAGGGATATGTAAAAGAGCTTCAGTGAACCCACTGGAAGGACTCTGGCTTTGAGGTTTTGAATCAATTCTTAGCTTCAAATAGGGAAGCAAATGATACGTCGTAAAAAAGAAAACTGAAATACGACTCATTCTGGGAGAAATGGGAAAGATTTTTTCAGAAAGTATTGATTCAATAGGATGTCTTGTATAGATCTGCTTCTACATCATGTGGAGTATCAGAATGGTTTCATCTAATAAGTGCCCGATTAGAGTCAGCATCAAAAAGGCAGCCTACTGTGTTAAAGCCACTAACTTACACTGAACAAATTACACTCCTTTGTCATGAATACCAACAAAATCCTAGATTCAACCCATCTTTGGAAGATACCTTGAAGGTTATTTATTGACCTTAGCATTATCCCCATCTTTCTGGTTTTTGTTCTTTCCTGTCTCAGTAAATGGCCTTCCTATCCTCCTAGTTACTATGCACAGAAATTCAAGTATTGTGTTTAACTCCTTCCATTGTCTCATCCACACACCCAATTCACCTTCAAGTCCTACTGGCTCTACTTTTACAATATATGCTACTTCCATTCACCTCTCACCATGCCCACTATTCCCCACACCCTCACTAACACTGATGCCACCTCTCATCTAGAACTACAATGAATTAAAGAATAGTAGCTCTGCTTCTTCTCTCCCCTCCCTGCTCCAAGCTACCTTCCACATCACAGACAGATTTTCCTGCAACCTGAGTCCGATAATGTCACTCCAAGAATTGAAACCTTCAAATGGCAACTCCTTGAAGTCAGAATAAATCCTAACTCTTTTACATAACCTACAAAGTCATGCATTTCCTGGCCCTGTATACTTCTCCAGTATAACATTCTTCTCTCATTATGACCCTAGCTCACATATCCTTTCAATTCCTTAATGCTATTTTTTCTGCCATCTCAATGACTTTCCACAAACAGTTCCTTCCGGAAGACTCTTTTCTCTGTTTTCCACAAGGCTGGTTCCTTCTTATCTTTCAGATGTTGGTTTTATGGCATCTCATCAGATACCAAAACCCATAGAACATACTGTGAGTACTCTTCCCATATCATATTTGATTGCTCTCTGACTATTGTGAAAACGAACTCCCAGCATGCTTTCCCCTCAACTGTAAAATTGTCTGTATTGTTTGGTTGGAAGGCCACTTTCAGGCTGCCAGAATGTTTTTGCTTTTACTTGAGAGCTGAAAGTACCTGGGAGTTTGTATCCCTCCAATAAGGAGTGCAGTCCTTGCCTAATGGCTGATAGGTGAGGGGTATAAAAGCTCTAGTTCCCTCTCCAGGAGATGATTTCAACTCTGAAGTTGAACTGCACGGCCCTCACAGGTCCCCTGCAAGACTGAGCCATGTTGCCCTCTAGGTCCTTTGTTTGATACTGCACTCGCTTGGCCTCTTTCCCTCCCAACTCTATCCCTAGCATCCAGAAAACAGGTTCTGATTAGAAACTGGGTTTTCATGGAGCTTGTCTATAACGGGAGCATGCCCCACTCATGTCAATATAAGTATTCTATGTGAGAATTCTAGTTCTTACAACTTGCTAGCATTCTTTGAGAGTTTACTATGTGCCAAGAAGAAGTCAGAGATACAATTTTTTTAGAAGAAAAAACTGAGAATTGGAGAGTTAAAAACTTGCCCAAGGCCACCCAGCTCTAAGTGGTGGAAAGTCTGTTAGAAACCAAGTCTGACTGCAAAAGTCCAAGCTCTTAACTTTTCACAATGCTTCCTCTGTCCTATGTAGGGTTTGCTTAGCTTGAGCAGTCCATTTGGGGATTAATCAATTTTATGGGGATTAATTAAGGGAAAAGAGTGAGATACTGCACCTTCAGGTTAGAGGATCAAATCCCAGGAGACATGACCTATTTGAGCAACTACCCAGCTCCAGCTGGTCTTGTCATTCAAAGTGCCACCACCACTTCCTAGTCTTAACAGAGGCAGTATACCACAGGCCTGTGTAACTCTGCAATTGTAATCCACTCTCTGCTAAGGAAAAGGGATGCTAAGGATAAGGGAGCTTCTGTGCTTTTTTTTGGCCCAAGAACAGTGGTGAGGACTCTGAGATAAGAGAGGAGGAAGATGAGGTGTGTGTGGAGGGGTAGTACTGAGGAGAGCTATTCTTAGACCCAGCATTTCATAAAATAAAATTTGAGCTTGAGGTTGAAAGAAGCACAATTTAGAAGGCATAAAAAGCCAAGGGAATGATTTAGGGATAGTACTGAATATTTCAACTACTAATATTTGCCAACATCTGCATATGCTAAGTACGCATTTGATACGAGAAAGAGAAACAGATATAGTTCTTACAACACTAGGGTAGGAACAGACATGTTTGAAGACAGGGAGTTCACCAATGAAAGAAGTGAAGAGGGGGAGATAAGGCAGATGGTCAGCCCAGAAAAAAGCTGGGAGTCAGGGGAATTCCTTCCTATACACGTGAGTTTACAGGAGTTGAGAAAAGAGGGGAGTGGTGAGATAGAAGGCTATTGATTAGCAGGAGAGAGACAATAAAGGAACTGTGGGGTAAATGGACTTTTGACTTCTTGTTATAGATGCAGGACTATTAGAGAATTTTAAACAAGCAACATTTCATGATCAGATTTGCAATCTACAAAGAGCACTCTGACCACAATGTGGAGGATGGATTTCGTTGGGCCTAGAGCATGGAAAGCACTTATTAGGCTGTGGGAGTAAGCCAGACAAAAGTTGGCAAGAGCTTTAAATAAGTCACTATTATGAAAAGAGAGCTTTCTGGGAAATAATAGCAATAGACAAACCAACTTTGCTTACAATGGTCAAGTTTGCAGTAGCTTATTGCAGTAAAGGTATTGACTCTGAGGCAAAGAGATAGAAGTACAGTCAAAAATAGCTTTCACAATCAGAAGTTGGTGCTCCAAGCTGAAAGCTAGGCTTCACATGTCTGATGTCTGGAAGGGCGTTTAACTACACACTGTTTCTGGTTTTTCAATGCATGGAATAAATCATCAATTTTTTGTGTTACCTGGAACAGTGAAGAAATGATGATATATTTGACGGGGCCAAGGAACTTTGTAAAGTTACTATGAACAAAATAATTGTTGGGGAATGAATTCAGTAAGATTATTAACAATCACTGTTACCGTTTCTTGAGCACTTGCTCATTTCCACTGTGCTAAGCAATTTACATATACTGTCACCTTAAATCCTCACAGTAATCTAATAAGGTATGTATTATTATCCTACTTCATAGATGAAAAATCGAGGATTGAGATATAAATACTTTCTTAAGGTCACAGAGACATGGAGTGGTAGGGGAGAGAACTTAGCTCTTTCTGCCATGATGAAATCCACACTAATTACACTCATGGTGTCAGCTCTTGTCATGTATCTGTTTGAACTCTGGCATCCTTTGTAATGAAATGAAAATGCAACTTCTCAAAGCAGGCTGTGGAAAGTAGGGAGACTGTTCCCATTACAGTCTGTTTTTGCACAAATTATCCCTCAGTTTTCATATAATGATGTTTTCATTAAGACCCAGGATCTGTCTTAAACAAAAACTTATTTCTTAAAAATGACAAACAAACCAATATGAAAAAAATCATTGGTGATAATGCAACCTGACCATTTGATAGCAGTTATCTGTTGAAGGAAAGTGGAATAACACACAATTCCGGAAGGAATGAAATGTGAATGGATTCACCAGTTGGCGAGATCCTGGGTAAGTCACATGGTTTCTTTAAGCTTCAGTTTTCTTGTCTATGAAATGGGGATAATAGCTACTGTCATGCAGCCTACTTAAATGATTAAATGAGATGATACAGGCAAAGTGCCTATCTCAGCTATTCTTATTTTAGATACAATGATATGATGGCAAAAATGATGGCTACTGGCTTGAGTTTAGTTATATTTTTTTCCCAAATAAGACTGACTCTTAAAACTTCATGTTATTAAATTTGCTTAGCTAGGAGAATATTCAGATGGCAAGTCTCCTACTGTTTCATGTGTCCTTTTAACTGAATTTTGTTTTTAATGAAGAGGGCAAAATAAAGTTGCCTATTAATTCTCTGATGAGGATAATGTCATAGTGATAATGTTTGCCTAATCTCAGGCTAAAATGGAAAAAGTAGTATTTAAAATCTTTTCCGGAGTTATTCGTGTGCCATCTATCCTATGTACACCATAACAATCCCTCAGCTAAGTTTTACAACAAATCTTAAAAGGTCACTTTTAATGAATTTGGCTTTTCATGTATCAATCTTTGTACATTTGCATCTTCTGGAATTTCAACAGAAGAGTTTTCTTAAACTAAGTGAATAAATATTCAGCTCTCAGTGTGTGTATTTTAAAACAACTATTTGCATGATATGTTTTTTAAGATGAAAACGGAGTCTCTGGCTGCACATAAACAGGTTTTACTGATCTTTTATGAGACCAACTGAAGCACAGAGGCCTTCACCATCAAACAAGCACTCTCACTGTTTACGAATGTTTGCAAAGGGATGCCAATTCCCGTTCTAATATTTTGTTACTTTAACACCAATTACTACTACATTTTCTTTCACTAATTAGCTATTGATGTTCTGTAAAATTAATTTTGAAGACATAGGTCATTGATAGAGTTCTAAATTAATGAGCCTGACTTTGTCGTAAGGGAGGCCGGGGAAGGCAGGAAATTACAGACATGCATGGAGATAGCTTTAGCCTCTGTTTCAATCAGGGAGAGGAAGAACATTTCTTTTACATGTGGTCTTTGGGACTGTGGGATCTTTGAGCTAAGCAGCCACTCATTCAGTCTATATTTTTTGAACTCTTCCTCTATGTCATGTAGGGTTTTAGAAATGGACTGGGAATGGGCAGGCAGGAAATAAGAGAATGCATAACATAAAATAGTCCCTGCCCTCAGGGGTTTACAGTCTTGTTGGGGAGTTTGAATATAAACAGACATAGCTTTGGGTACCAAGAGTTACCTAGGCATTCTTGGGGATGGTGCTTAGGAAAGGCTTCCTGGGCAAAAGCCATGGCTACTGTTAAGATATAAAGAATGAGAAGAGTTGTTCTGGGCAAAGGGTAGGGTGGGGCATGTTTATCAGGGGGAAGGAATAGAATCTGCAAACACCCTGAGTTCAGATAGATCATGTCTTGATTGGGGACCTACAAGTAATTCAACGTGACTGAAAAATAGACTATACAAGATGGCCTGTCAAGACGTTAAATGAGAACAATGAGCAGGGGCCTTGGCAGCCCTGTAAAAGAGCCTTGCCCTGGTTAGAGGGGAGTTGATATAATCATATCTGGACTCATCCTGGCTGCGGAGAGGAAGGACTATTAAAAGGCTGCAGAAAGAAGGTAGGGAGACATCTTAGGAAGTTGCTCTCATCATTCAGATAAAACGTGCTGTTCTGGTGATAGAAGGGATAGAGAAGACGTATTGAACCAAAATTTAATTGGGATGTCAGACTAGGTTTGGTGATTGACTGGATAACAGAAGTAAGGACTGCAGCTGCCTGGTCAACCCCATGAAGTCTGTCTAAAAATGTCTCACTGCCTCCTTCATTCTCACTCTCTTTTTGGAGTGCCCTGGGTAAATACTGCGATGACTCACATCAGACAAATTGGAAATTTGCAAGAAGGAAAGAGGAAGTGCATGACTGAAAACTTGGGAGAGAAGAAAAGAGATGGAAGCTTCATGGAAAGAATGGGCTTTGTTGGTCAGAGCTCAAATTGGACACTAACCCCATCTGCTTCCTGGCTTTCAGAATTGTCCTGGGTCTTGGCTGTGAGCTAAAAAAAAATTGGAGTTTTAACAAAAGATTCTCAACTGAATGTACCTTAATTCTGCCCTGTTAGTTCTCTGTTTTAGAGCAAAGCTTATTTATGTTGATCGTATTGAGGACCTTAAATAATTAAGCCCTCCATATTTAAATTGAGGTAGGAGTGTAGTTGGAGAGCTTTTCATACTCTAGTAAAGCAGTTTAGCTACTAGGGAATATCATGGGCCCAAAGACTTTTCAAGTTCTCAGGAATTTTAAAGATCATCTAAGGCAGTGGTTCTCAAACTAACCTTGTGATGGACTCTCGTTCAAATGAGCTCTGACAAGGAAATCTAAATGACCAAATATGAAAAATATGAAAGTGCAGCTGCTCTGGTTGAAGGAGGCATGGAAGTCCAGCCAATATGCCTGCCCTTATCCCCCAAGGAATAGCAATTCTGCAAAACCCACAAAGGCTGCTGATGTGCACAGCTGCATACACAGGCCTAAAGGGTAACTGTTTGCTAGGCAGGGTCAATTCAAATGTGTTCAGATGGCAGAGTGTCTAGAAACCATGCTACTGGTGGTATAACAGTCAAAATATTCCTAAATTTAATTCTATCAAATAGACCAAGGTCAATTTTAATTACAGAAGACAAGTGTGTATACAGGAAGAAATCCAAAACCATCAAAATATGATCTGTCACCATTTCCAGGTTTCTCCCTTAATAGGTTTTTGCTACTTGCTCATTCAATTTATCCTCTTCTAGCACTTTTTAGCAGACACCATTAATTTAAGCATAGATTTCAGGAGAAAATTTAAAATTATGAAAGTTTTAGCCACCTGATTATTCCATGCAAAATGGGAAATGGTTGCATTATTAAACTTGGATTTAAGAGAAACATGTTGATTCTGCTTGAAGTACTGGTACTTCCCAGTAACATGGTTTGGGAACTGTGCTCTAGTCTAGCCATCTCATTTCAATATGTGAAATATGAGACATAAAGGGGGTCTTCCTAAAGGGTCATTAACCAAAGGCTTGTTTGTTTGTTTCCTACAAAAGTGTCAGACAGATGGTAGTTAGAGACTAAAGAGTCCACATTAATGGTGTGACACTTTATTCTTGCTTTGATAGAGCAGGTACATCTGAGACATTTTGATGAGCTTCTATTCTATTCTTGTCTTTTCAGGTTGCACAGAGAAAATCGGAAAGGAAAGAATTATTTCTCATCTCTAAGTATTGAGCCTGCAGTTGAGACAAAGCAAAAGCTGTTGGTAATCAGTCAAAATAACTGACTCATGCTTTTAGACATAGAATTTTAGGGCATTACTCATGCAATCTGTTTTCATCTGCTTCATTAAAATGTATTATTTATGATTCTGAGGGTGCCACTGTTTATAAATAGTTCTTGTAAAGGATCATACTAGTATCATCCATAGGACTGATGGACCCAAAAGGAAGGACCTAAAGGGAAACTTCCTTTCTGCAGTCATGGAGGTGGGTGTGGGTTTCCAGTGGGCGTGGTCTTGGCCTCACCATCACTGTGTTGTGTTTTGAGGGACATCTCTGGAAAACGGGATCAACAGAAGAGATAAAATCTTTCAGTAAATAAAGCAGAAGGTGGCTAAAAGGCTCAGGGCTAAAGGGAATAGGGCAGATACTATTTGCTGAAATTGGGAAAGGAAAAGAAATATAAAGTAGTTTGGCAGCAATTTATAGAGAATAGGAAAGCACATCATGAGCAATCAGAAGAAAGCTCTTAGGACTGGGTGAGGCAATGAAATAAAACTATTAGAAGCACTCACAAAGAGTGTTTATGCTCTTACTCACCAGCACTCCATACATTTTATTATAAAACTATTAGAAGCACTCACAAAGAGTGTTTATGCTCTTACTCACCAGCACTCCATACATTTTATTTATTGTAATAGTTTTCAAAGAATCATCGTCACCTAGAAACCGTAGACTATGAAGTATTTCTTCTTCTTAGTCAAATAACATTATTATTTTTTGTGACTTCATTGCTAGCAATTTATCTTGAGGCAGTTATCATTGAGTGGTCAAGAAAATGGATTCATAGCTACACTCCTGTGTTCCAATGACAACAAGGAATTTTTAGGACATTTTTCTTAATCTCTGTGTGCCTTTGTTTCATCACCTATAAATTAGGATAATAATATTACTCACTCCATAGACTTTTGGGGAAGTATGAATGAATTATTAGATGAAAAGCTCTGAGACCTGGAATATTATAAACACAATATTAGAGTTGGCTATCATTATTTATATGTAAGTAAAAGCAATACCAAAGGATAGCAATAGTTCACGTTTATTGTGGGATTGCTGTGAGAACAGATATTTCTTATGCAAGTATATATTTATACAAGTATATCTTTGGATCTTCATGGCAACCTATTGGACAGAATTACTATTATCCCCATTTTACAGATGAAGAAGGAAAGTGAGCAGCTAAACCCAGGCCTGGAATTCTTTATTACCACCTTTTACCATCAATGGAATATGAATTTTGAACTCCCTTTTCAAGTAGTTTTCTTTATCCTTTGGAGCAATTAATTAAATAAATGTACTTTATAGGCAAGGGCTAAACCAAGGAAAGAAAAACTAAGGCAAGCTATGCTTACTTAATTCAACTCAGCAATTCACACCTTTGTAAGCCATGGCACTATTTTCATTGTATTTTACTTTAATGACATCATTTTACTTGCTGATTTGTACATATAAATATTTTATACAGACTCGTCACTTTGTGCCATTAGGTGGATGAAGAGTTTATATGCTAATGGAGTTCTAAGGTCCTCTGATTTTCCTTTTAGTGCAAATGTCAATTATCTATAGCACCATTATTCTAAGATTGAGCAAATCTTCCTTTCTTATTTACCTGGCAGTAACACCGTTATTCAGATGAAGCATTTCAGCTCCAATGGCCTATAGGTAACATGGGTAGATTACAGTTTCTCATTCCAGGGTGTCATTGCCAAGGATGATGCAGGCAGCTTCTTTAGGTGCTGTGTTGTTGACAATAGTGTTGCCACTATTTGTTGTTATTCTTAATTACTGTTGATATTACATCAAAAATGAAAAAAAAAATGGACTATGGGTAATAGTGCAATTATAAAAATGTTCTTTCATGAATATTAACAAATGTACCACACTAATGCAAGGGGTTAATGATAGGGTGGCATATGGGGAAAAAAATACACCCTAATGTAAACTATGAACTGTAGTTAATAGTATAATTATAATATTCTTGTGTCAATTGTAACAAAGGTATTACACTACTGCCAAGTGTTTGTAATGGGGAGGGGTAATATGGGAATACTGTATTTTATGTATTTTATACATAATTTTTCTGTAAACTTACAACTTCTCTAATTAAAAAAAAAAATTTAAAACCTCAGTTAGCTAAATTAATGGGATCCCTCAATCTACAACAGCCAAAAGCCTTACCTATAATCTTATTAAACCTAAGATCCAATCCCTTTGGAAAATATCTGAAAATAATATATGAGCCCTGCCTCATAAAGGGAACTATGCTAACCTATTGCCAGGAACTAATCAAAACCTTAAAGAAAAATGAAGCCTTGGTAGAACAGTCCTTCCCAAGAGAGGAAGATATTCAAAACCATAATCTTCAGCCAGGCAACTTTGTATACTGGAAAAGCCGTCCCCATAAAGATGCTCTCCAACCTCACTGGAAAGGACCCTATCAGGTATTTTTACCTAAGCCATGTGCAAATAAATCAGAAAGTATTAATTCTGGGATTCATATTTCTCATTTAAAGAAAGCTCCCAGTTCTGTCTGGAAATCCATTTCTGCTGGAGACCTAAACCTCAATATTATATAGGATCAGAAGGAGATGGCATCTGAGGCAGACAGCTATCCCAAGACCCAGGACCAGGCCTGTATAATTAACACTTCTGGTGATCTTAGGCTTATGATTTTCATCAGATTGAAACGAACTCAATAACACTGCTATAATCTTTAATATTATCCTATTAGTTCTCTTAATTCCCATTTTTTCCTTCCTCACCCCTTCTTTATACCCCAGTCCATCTCTGCCTCTCCTGTAATGAATCCTACACCTTTTTAAACTCCACATTCTTGCCTTTACCCTCCCTTTCTGGTCTCTTGCCATTCACTATCCTTTTTCCCAGCCATACAAAAGACTGATGACCTAGGCAATCTATCAAATTGCTGGTTCCATGCAAATTTAGACTCCACAGAAGGATCACAGTTGGCTGCACCCATAGGCACTTCATTAGTTGACTAAATCTTAAATCTTGGAGGGACTAGATTTATAGCATATTTCAAATCTTGCCCTTGCTAATCCTTTTTTCTTATTATAGCCATTACAATATCTCTTATTTATTGTCTCTTCTTCAGATTAACAGCTGCAACTACCTCCCGAGTCTTGCTAATGCACCAAACCCTTGATCTTAAAGCTTGCATTTGTAAAACTTATTTCTATAAAATGATGAAACTAAGCCTAATTCTATTTAATAACTAAGAGTCACCCCATGCAAACCACTTTGGTGCTCAAATGTGGCCCCTCTCTAAGCCAAACTCTGCAAATAAACTCACTGCTTTACCCCCTATGTGGGACATGACTCCCAGGGATGAGATACAGGGGTTTATTACCAAATGTTAATTAGTGATGCTTTTCTGAGAAAGATCTTGAGCAAAGGGAGAAATGTTAAAAGAAATAAAACAAATAGAGTTATTATGGCTAACAGATATAAATGGAGTCAGGAAGTCATTTCAGAGGTTACTCTTATGCAGCTCTCAGCCGGATATCACAAACTGCCAAAATATTCAAAGCCTCAAGCAACAATTTTCTTCAAAACCCTAAGGACATCCGGACACCATAAACAAATCACAAGATTAAGAACTTAGTAAACTACTACCCTGAAGGACATTTGGAGTACTCCAAATGCCCACCACCTACAAACAACTTTAATCTAATCTTCTTCTTTTCCTTTAAAAACCCTTGCCTGGAAATACCAAGATGGCACATGATTTGGGTTACTATCTGAATCTGTTCTCCCAGAATTGCAATTCTAAGACCCCAAATAAATGCCTTTGTTACCTTACCAAAAAAAAAAAAAAAGAAAAGGAAAGAAAAGAAAGATAAAGGTAATATTTTCCTTATTAATTCTACTTCTTCTAAGAAGTATTTGATACCCTAACTCCATCAATGTAATGTGTCTGCCCCACTATACTCCAAATGCCTGCCTAATCAGTACATTATCTAACTAAACAATAGTCCATAACCTATAAAAAATGAAGAATTGTCTTCCTAATTGTGGATGGTTACTAATAGACATTATGTTGAGTAAAGGCAACATAGTATAATGGAGAAATTGCTGCTGAATTATCTCCTACAGAAAGCCTGACTTCCTTCCTGTATTACACTATCCCTATCTCAATGAAAGCTATATCCATCAAGTCATTCAAACCAGAAATCTGAGAATCTTCTTTCGACAGTGACAGTAAGAAAGGATACCTAGTAGGCGAATGGGGGATTGGGTTGACTCCTCCATAATCTCCATCATAACATTCTTTCCATATTTTGTGATATGGATAAGTGATATTTCCTCAATTTTATGCAGAATGCTAATTTAACATAAACAATGTAACATCCATTTCTATCCAAATCACAGAGCTCCAAGTTCCACATATACTGAAAATTTGAAGCTACTCTTGATTCACCAACTTTGTTCTCTTACTGTGCCCAAATCTCATGGACAGTTGGTTACTTGTTTCCATATGCAACAGCTATACCTTGTACGAATTTCTGTTGTTAAATTTTAATATTTTATTTATGCATGTAGGTATGTATGGTTGGATGGATGGATGGATGGATATGTATGTTTTTGTGTGTGTCTCTTCTGTTAAGCAGGAGCTTTCTGCAGACAAGCTCTTATTCATACCCATTGTGATGGTTTGGATGTATTATGTCCTCCACAAAGCCATGATCTTTTAATCCAATCTTGTTGGGTGGAATATTTTGATTGAGTGTTTCCATGGAGATGTGAATTACCCAACTGTAGGTAATAACTTTAATTAGATTATTTCCGTGGAGGTGTGACCCTCCCCATTCAGCATGGGTCTTGATTAGTTTACTGGAGCTCAGACAGAAGGAGCTCAGTGCTGCAGCTGAGAGAGACATTTTGGAGACAGCCGTTGAAAGCAGTCTTTGCTAGCCCAGAGTTTGCCTGGGAGAAACTAAGAGAACACTCCCAGATGCTTAGAGAGAAACATCCTGGG
Organism: Choloepus didactylus; assembly: GCF_015220235.1. Taxonomy (NCBI): domain Eukaryota; kingdom Metazoa; phylum Chordata; class Mammalia; order Pilosa; family Megalonychidae; genus Choloepus; species Choloepus didactylus. Next base: position 21,727,159 of record NC_051309.1, read on the forward strand.
AGAAACCCATTTTGAAACCAGAACCCTGGAGCAGACACCAGCCACATGCCTTCCCAGCTAACAGAGGTTTTCTGGATGCCATCGGCCATCCTCCAGTGAAGGTACCCGATTGTTGAGGCCTTACCTTGGACACTTTTATGGCCTTAAGACTGTAACTTTGTAACCAAATAACCCCCTTAATAAAAGTCAATCCATTTCTGGTATTTTACAAGAAGGTAGCATTAGCAAACTGGAACATTCATATAGTAAATATATAGCATAGTTCCTGATACATGGTAGGACAGGATGCATGCAATAAATCCTTACAGAATAAACAGATGATGAGCAAAATACTGAAGAGACCAAGGTTTTGCTTAAAAGCCTCACATAACCTTAGTGATATCACCTAACTTCTCTTAGCTTAAACTTACTCTTTCATTAAAAAGATCAATAATAATACAAAACCTATGATACAGATATTTTTGTGTGTGAAAATCAAAGGAGAGAATGCTTGTCAAAGCCTTACATATGCTATGAAGCACTATAACAATGTGCACGAGATTAAAGTATTGTGAACACCATCAGGGAGAAATGAGTACAGAAAAACAACCTTTGGATGATTTCCTCAAGATGTGTACTTTTCTGAATCCATGTTTCAGGTAACAATCAACAAATTTCAGGAAGAACCTCAGGAATATAATCACAAAGAATAGAATGTTTCTTTCTCCCTTTGGGATATGACATTTAACAAATTAATTTAGAATCCTTTAAGACCCACAGAACTAAGAGGAAATTCAGAACACTCATGCTAATCACGCCCAACTTCAATGTAGAAGGTCATACATCTAAAAGGTTACTACAAAGGAAAAATTCAATTACTATGAACTCCTAACGGGCTTTACTTAAAATAGCACAGGAAAAGTGCAATGTCTTCGATTCCAGTGAAAATAGCCTTATTTCCTCAAGTACTGTAAATCACTCAGTAAATGCATGTATTCTCTGTAAGCACAAATTCTCAACATTTGCAGAACTCGAGAGCCAAAAGTCCAAATATTCAAACATTGCAACAAGAGTTTTAATTGATCAATAAAGCCAGCAAGTTTACTCAGCTGAGCTTCCTGTACCAGCATGTCCCTTTTGTGTTTGACTTTTAAAAGGGGAGGAAGATCTTACTTCAAAATAATGATGGTGATTGTTAATTTCATTTTTCTCCTTCTTTTAACAAATGATTATTTTATGGACTTCTTTTTAAAAATAAATGGGATGATAGCAATCCAAAGAATTTAAAAATTTTAAAGAAATTGTTCACATAATCTCATTGCACTCAATGCTGGGGCAGTTAGTAAAAGATAGTTACTTCTGGTCCCTGAGGATAATATTTAGATTCTGTTGGTCAGAAGCAAGGCCCAGGATTCAGTCTGCTTAACAGGCTCCCCACCTGATTCAGATGTGCTGATTCATGGATCTGCATTTGCACCCAGGAATTTCTAATTTAGCCTTTTCACCTTATAGAGAAGAATATGGAAATCCTGAGAAGAAAACTGGTTTGCTCAGACTCTCACAGCTGGTTGGTGGCAAATCCTTGACCAGAACTCAGGTCTCCTGATTCCCATTTGAGAGCTCCTTTGTACTATGACACACTGCTTTCTAGAAGGGCACACACCTAGGCATCAGTGCTCAACATACACTTTCTGGAGCCACAGTGTGTGCCACAGACCACATTAGATCACTAGGGATAAATAGATAACAAAAAAAAAAAAGAACATGATCATGATGTCAGGGAATTTAGTAGAAGAAGGAACAAATGGGCACTCAAATTACACATGTGTTTACACTTTTAGTTGTGAACATTGTTAACACAGCTCCCATTTATTAACTCTTAGTATAGGCCAGGCCTAAATGAAACACCCAGGGTTTCATGTAAGCCTTTCAACAATCCTTTGAGGTGGGCATGGTTGTTATTCTCATTTTATAGATAAGAGGGTCTCAGGTAACTCTAATGCAACTTGATAAATAGTGCAGGTCCAGGGCAGGATTCAAACTCTGCTCTCTCTCTGATATTTCCACTACTCACCATGTCTTCTCCCTCCTGTTGTGAGGAACAAAAAATAATTCAGGGCTTGGTATTTTTCATGAATTCTGTGGAATGCCAGATGCTTAGCCCTCCCCTTCAAGCACAGACAGAAGAGATGGCATAACTTCATTACTGTAGACTCATCACTTGCAAATGGTACCACTATATACAACAAAACCAGGGCAACAAAATACCCTAGGAAAAAGATAATTAGTATTATTGATAACAGTTACGCACTATCATCACTTAGCCTCAGGGGTCAGATGAGGGGAGAAACAACTGCATCCCATCTGAGTGATGCCTGGGTCTGTGGTTTGGGGAGACTTGGCTTTTCTGTAGACCAACACTGAATAAAGGGGCAGGAGTGCACACTGACCCTGATATCCTACTGTGCCAGAGAAAGATTCTGTCCAAGTTGCAACCGTAAAACCTAAAATGAGCATGTCATTTACAAATGAACACATACAGGTAGGTCTTTATCCTATCCCAACAATCCCGTGAGTGAAAAAGATTCCTTTCCTATCCACGGAGCAAAAAGATATTTGTTTTCTCTCCAAACATGGGAGGAGCTCAAGGCTATCTCAAATATCAACAAATCAAATTTTAAGAGAGACCCAGAAGAAGCAAAGAACAGAGGTTGGGAAGCTGAGCTTGTTGTGGATGATGGCAAAGACTTGAATTTGAAGCTCTTGGGGAAGGTCTGAGGACCAGCAGCTTCTCTCATCTCTGCTCTCTTTTCAACACATGATCCTGGGAGATTTTATGGTCTGGAGCCTCGGGGACCTGGATTCCAGCCATTGACAGCTTGGGCAAGTCCCTAGAGCCTATATCAGAGTCTTGTAAAGATTAAGTGAAAAGTAAAGGGCTTGGTATGCAATTATTGCTCAAAAGTCAGTCGTATTTTTTTATTATAATTAATATGTATCAGAGGTCATCAGTCAATTAACTATAGCCTATGAAAATACTCCCTTTATATTAATATATGAAATAGGATTTTAACTATAAAATGTACAAAGTGGTTTTAAAAAAATTTTAAACAGGTCTTTCCTAAATAAATGAAGTTTATTGCATAAGTCAACTGGAACTTGGGTCATGAAAGAAATATATTTAAATATAAATAAATATAAAACCATATGTCAGGAAATATGAGTCTTTAATGCAATTAAATGATCCCTACTGTGCAACAGGCACAGCTTGCAGTATTTTATGCATATTGACTTAGTCCTCATAATAATCTTAAAAGGATGATTGCCATCCTGTTTGTACAGATGTGGAAACTGAGGAACAAAGGTGCTAAATAAACTTGCCCAAGGTCATGCAACTAGCAGATGCCAGAGACATGATTTGAAATGAGTTAGTTAGACTCCAGAGTCTAGGCTCACAGGCTCTGTTGAGCCGCCATTCTAAACAGCCATGCTGACCTTGGCTGCCCATTGCCATCAGACATGTTATGAACTAGGTGTTATAAATATCAGAATAAGTGGAAAAAACTTCAGGCATTTTAAAAAAGCTAAAAAACTCTGGCAACATTTTCTTAATTTTAAAATTGAGTTTAGACAAATAATTGGAAGTTAAATATTGTCAATGAATGCATTAATATCAATGGAAATCTTTTATTGAGGGGTTCCTGAGTGCCTGGCACTGCAGTGTGTGCCCATTTAATCCTCTCAGTTTCGGGGAGTAGATAACATTATTTCATATCTCACAAATGAGGAAATCAAGGGTTAGAGAAAGTACATGACTTATCCTTCAGCCAATTGGTAACCTAGAGTGAGCATGCTATTTACTAATGAACACATATAGATGAATCACTATCCTATCCCAACAATCCTGTGAGTGAAAAAGATTTGTTTTCTATCCAGGGAGCAAAATTTCTTTTGTTTTCTGTACTTTGGCCTAGGTTATCAGAGTCTAAGTTTTCAGAGTGTGGTGCCAAGAAATAACCAGAATCTTCATGTCTTGATCTGATGAGAGCAGAGCAGGGCCAGAACCTAACTTCTGTATGCTGGGTACCACATTTTTATTTATTCAGTTTAAGATCTCATTATATTGACAGTGAAATCACATCATTCATTCGTGACGAGCCCATCGTCAGTAAACATTCTTAACACTCACATAGCTGAGGGTCCTCTACTCTGTATTTTAGGGCCCTAAAGTTCTAAAAAGTCTCCGGATTTTAGCAACTGGTTTCAAATGCCAGATCTGCACTTATTAACTGTATGACTGTGAGAGAGTTATTTAACCTGACTTGGTCTCAGTTTCCTGATCTGTCAAGTGGGATTGCTAATAGTCACAAACTCATGGGGTTCTTGTGAGGGCTAACAGAGGGACACCAATCTGTCTCTCTCTCTTAATCCCTCACACACACAGACCTCAAAAATCACTGAATCCTTGTTACACAGTAAGTGCAAAATAAACTTTAGTTACTTCTTCATGCATCCATGTGAAATTGCATTATATTAAATTTCAAATTCAGTATTACATTCTCCCATTTTGCCTCTTGTGGATATATATATATATATATATATATATACTTTCTTTATGATTCTGCTATCCATTTTATTTCTTTCTTCTCTCTCATTCAGTTTCATAATCCTTACTACTCATTTATGAAGGTATCTTAGTTTCTAGAAGTCTTTTATTGATGGATTTGTGTATACAAATTTAGACCCAGTACCAAAAGAGAAGTAAATGTTTCTGCCTAATACAGGGGAGAAGAAATGGATATTTTGGGAAAAGTGGTGGAAATCTAGGGGTGAGAATAGACTAAAGTAGAAATCTTCCAGGGGAAAGGAGCTGAGGGGGACTTTCGGAGGCAGAATGTTCTAGTAAGGAGATCCTAAATGGTATCATGGGAGCCATATGGTGTATATTAAAAATTCTTCTTCCTCTCACAGAAGCTACAATAGAGTCAACATTGGTCACTAATGTCAATGTTTTTTGTGTGGGTGGATAATTTTGAAGACCATGTTGGCTTCACATCTGGGTCAGTGAGCTGCACTGGGGCGACCCACGAGGGCACAGTAGCTGGGGTCAGTGGGAGCCAGGAGAGCATAAGACACCAGAAATTCACAGGTATCTTTTGGAGGCCTAAGTCTACCACAGCTGTGAAAGCATTTCCAGCTATCTCTCAAAGTCCTCAGGTAACACTTGAGTTATGTGCAGATTTGGTAAATACATTAGCTGTGGCCTCATCTGAGTCATGCCTGAGGGAAGACACTAAGAATCTGGAACACAGCTGGCAATTCTAGAATTATCCTTCAAGCATAGTTACCTGCTTAATCCCTTATTAAGTAATCTCACTGCAATATTCATCTCATCCATAACATGTTTTAAATGGTTAACTTTTATCAAATGTATACTGACCTAAGATAGGTTATGAATATGGGATCATTTAATCCTTACACCAACCTTATGGGTCAGGCACTATTATTATCATCTTCATTTTACTGATGAGACGTGAACCAACTTGCCTAAGACCACAGAGCTAGGATGTAACACAACTGAGGTTGCACTGGGCATAGTGATATCAGAGCTGATGCACTCAGACACCACACTTTTCTGCCTTAGTAAGAGCTAATGCTATTCTTTCCCTGCATTTTCCTCAACTTCAAAGCTAATGGCCCTTAAACAAAAGGTAATAGGTATTTTAAAGTTTTATTTTAAAAATAAAAGCATGTTGCTTCTAGTGATAAATTTATTATATTTTTCTTAGCACTAAATGTAAAAAAACAAAACAACAACAAAAAGATAACCTAGGTCTGCAGTAAAAATAAATAGGCATTACCTATGTATACAGTGATGTCATATTTTGATGCATTCATTAAACAAATCCTTATTAAATACCTATCCTTTGCCGGGCAAAATATTACATACTAAATTTATGATGATGAATATGTTTCAGGTCCTAATTAAGCCTAATTGGGAGTTTGCTAACTCTAAGGAAAGCTGGGGAGCACAGTTTTTCCGGGGTAAGTGCTTCCTAAACTCACTCTTGCAGGATGCACATGATTCTATATTATTTGATACTAAGATAATATTAGTGCAGATAAGTATATTGGGTTTGAAGCTTTTTAACTTGGATAGAGTGCTTTAATTATTTTATTTAATGTATCAAACTGTTAATTTTCCTATTTAAAACTCACTCTCCTTTCTTCCTTTCTAACAGAAGTCTGATTTTGTTGGGGATGACAAGTAGCTCAGTTAAAAACCTCAGCTTCCCAGAGTCTCTTCAACTAGAACAGTTTTATGATATTCTTTTGGTCAATGAGATGTAAGCAGAATTCAGGGAATGTTTTTGTTGTTGTTCATTCATTCATTCATTTTAATATACATGCTACTCTTTCCTCTTTTATTATTTTTTCTTCTTCCTGTCTGGAACATGAACATGAGAGGTCGAAGTTGGAGCAGAAAACTTGAGATTATGGATGATAAATATGATAAGCTCATATGTTAAGCATGGTGAGGGATACAGTTACAATGAGCCTAAGACATTGATGACATCATGGAGGTACTTGATCAGCCCTTCAGCCTTTTTGTTGAGTGTGAGGAAAAAAAAATCTCATATGGATAAGCCACTAAAGTTAGATTTCTGTTTCATGCAGCCTAATCCAAATTTCAACTGATAAATGATAACAAATCAGCTCTAGCCCCAGAGAAAAGACCCACAGAGAGGGATATTTCAGGATATTCTCATGGAATGGCTGGATTTTAAACTTACCATCTTAAAGTTACAGTCACTAATAAATAAGATTAGCTCAGTCACTTATTGATGCAATCAGGAATTTATTATGAAAATACACATAAATAGTCAGGATGAAAAGGTAGAGACCAAATAAGCAATAAAAAGGAATTCAGAGAAAACAGATTCAGTGCAGGGAGGAAAACAAGTAAATTTTAAAAATGTAATTGATAGTCAGCTAAAATAAAAAGGCCAAAATATGGAAAAAAGAACAGTTAGTTATTGCAAAAGAGGAAAAAAGAAACAGGTTAAATTAAAAGAATGACAGCATGTTTTAAACAGGAACTGGATGCTTGAAAACCATAGAGTAAAACTTTAAAAATTCTGAGGAAACTGTTTTCCAACCTGATATTCCAATGTAAACTATCAATCACAGGCAATGGCAAAATTAAAACATCAACAAAAAATTGAGTGAAAAGTCTTTTTAAAAAAATTATCCCTCAAGAATCCTTTCTCAGGAAGTAATGGAAGACTTAGTCTATTAACTTAAGGGAGTAAACGATTAAAAGACCCCAGGATCCAACACACGAGAGAAGCAAAGGGAATTCCAGGCAATGAGTGTGATCCCAGGAAAAAGGCTATGCAGCAAACCTGGGGAACATCAGCTGCAGATGGGAATAAGAGGAGAAGTTTATGGAGGTATTTCCTGAAGAAAAATGGAATTAAGGGATTTTCAAATGTGCCTAGGAATACTGAAAGGAGAATTACAATTTGAGATTGGGAAGGACAAGTCATAGGTACATAGCAAAGTAGGCAAATTAAAAAAAAAGAACAAAAACTGACATTATTAACACTAGGGAAAACAAGGGAACAGATTCAATCATTGTGCACTATCTAGAAAAGCTTTGAATAATATTTACACGAATGTAGTAATGTAAGCCCTTGGATGCTGAGTTAAGAAAAATATCATAGAACAATATTGGGAGGAAGGAGGGAGGATGTATGTGTACAGAGAAAGGGAGCATTGTTTGAGAAATCCTTATTTTCTATACCAGGAAAGCTATTGGTAATATTTTACTTTGAAAAGTCAAGTAATAAGAGCAAGAAGATATTTGTTATAGAAGTCTCTGCCAGAAGAGATAGTCAAAAGCTTCAAAGTGATTGTATCTGGAGAGCAGAATTCAAAGGTAGGGCAGTGTGCAGCAAAGACTGCTTTTTTGGTTGTTCATCTTGTGTGTGTGTCTCTTTTAAAGGGTGGTACCATTTGATATTTTTTTAAAAGTTCATGTATTACTATGATGAAAGTGAATCTTAAATAAAAATATTTAACTTTGGATTTATTTTTAAAATCTGATTTTCGGTATTGGCCTATTGTCCCCCATACAGAACTTCCAATATAGCCTACATATTAGCTTTTTACCACTATGCATGTGTAGAGCATGCTTTTTACATCTTTATCAAGTTATTCCCTGTAATAGGTTGAATTACACACCCCAAAGCAAGGCATGTTCTTAACCTTAATCTGTATTCCTGTGGGTATGAATTCATGTATAAATAGAACCTTTTGAAGATGCTATTTTTAGTTAATACATGGCCAATGGAATCAGGGTGGGTATTAATCTATATTACTTGAGAGTAAATTGGGAGCCAGGACAACAGAAGGCCACGGAGAGAGGCCAGAAGTCAGCAGAAACCACAAGAGCAGACCCAGGAGAGGGAGATTGCCGTATGACAGGAAGCAGAGAGGCAAGACAGGGAACCCCAGGGAATGTGGGAAACCAACATCAGAATGCTACAAACTTTAGGAGAAAGCATTGCCTTGCTGATGCCTTGATTTTGGACTTCTAACCTTCCAAACCATGAGCCAATAAATTCTTGTGATTTAAGCCAAACAACTGTGTGGTATTGTGGTATTTGTGACAGAAGCTCTAACAAACTAAGGCCTTTCCTCCTCTGTTATGTTAAAATAGGTTTATGTCATAGTCCTGTCACTTTCATTTTTTTCACTCTTTCATTCATTAATTCTTCAAATATTTATTGACCCAAGTACTACTCCAGGAATTAGGGGTGCAACAGTGGACATAACAAACAAAATTATCTGCTTACTTGAAGCTTTCATTTTACATGTGTGCTGGTTTGGATCTGTTATGTACCCAGAAAGTGCCATGTTCTTTTAATCCATTCTTGTGGGTGCAGACCTATTGTTGAGTGGGATTATTCTGATTGTTTTGTTTTGGTTTTGATTTTGTTTTTTTGTTTTTTTATATGCAATTTTATTGAGATATATCACTGTTCTAGTTTGCTAATGCTGCAGAATGCAAAACAACAGAGATGGATTGGCTCTTATAAAAAGGGGGTTTATTTGGCTACACAGTTACAGTCTTAAGGCCATAAAGTGTCCAAAGTAATACATCAGTAATCGGGTACCTTCACTGGAGGATGGCCAATGGCATCCGGAAAACCTCTGTTAGCTGGGAAGGTATGTGGCTGGCATCTGCTCCAAAGTTCTGGTTTCAAAATGGCTTTCTCCCAGGATATTCCTCTCTAGCAAGCTTGCTCCTCTTCAAAACATCACTCACAGCTGCACTGAGTTTGTTCTCTTTGAGTCAGCACATTTATATGGCTCCACTGATCAAGGCCCACACTGAATGGGTGGGGCCACGACTCCATGGAACTATCCCATCAGTTATCATCTACAGTTAGGTGGGGTGCATCTCCATGCAAACAACCTAATCCAAATGTTCCAACTTAATCCCCACTATTATGTCTGCCCCACAAGATTGCATCAAAGAATATGACTTTTTCTGGGGGACATAATACATTCAAACTGGCACAATCACCCACCATATAATCCATCCAAAGTATACAATCAGTGGCACACACTATCATATAGCTGTGCATTTATTGCCATGATCAATTTTCAAGCATTTTCATTACTCCAAAATAAAGAAAAAAAAATTAAAAATTAAAAAAAAAGAAAAAAAAAAATAGAACACCCAGACTATCACATACCTCTTATCCCCCCTATTATGTATATATATTTTTGTCATTATACTCATTGGCCCATACACTAAAGAGAGTGTCAGTTACCAGGTTTTCACAATCACATGGTCACATGATAAAAGCTATATAGTTCTACAATTATCATCAAGAATCAAGTCTACTGGATTACAGTTTAACAGATTCAGGTATTTCCTTCTAGTTATTCTAATACACTAGAAACTACAAAGGAATATCCATATAATACATAAGAACAACCTCCAGATTGACCTCTCAACAATACTTGAGATCTCTTAGCCACTGAAACTTTATTTTGTTTCATTTCTATTCTCCCTTTTGGTCAAGATGGCATTCTCACTTCCACAATGCCAAGACCAGGCTCATCCCTGGGAGTCCTGGAAGTTGCCAGGGAGACTTACATCCCTAGGAGTTATGTTTCACATAGGGTGGAGGGTAGTGAGTTTATTTGCAGGGTTGGCTGATGGGTAGGACCTTTTGATAAAGTTGTTTCCATAGAGATGTGACCCAATCCATTCAGGATGGGTCTTAATCCTTTACTGGAGTCCTTTAAGAGAAGTTAAAGACGAAACACCCAAAGACATTTGGAAACAGTCATTGAAACCATAACCCAGGACAGAAGGACCAGCAGATGTTACCATGTGCCTTCCATGTGACAGAGGAACTCCAGATACCAGCAGCCTTTCCTCAGAGAAGCTGTCTTCCTCTTGAAGCATTAATTTGGACATTTTCATGGCCTTAGTACTGTAAATTTGCAAACTAATAAATTCTCATTGAAAAAGCCAACCCATTTCTGGTATATTGTATTCTGGAAGCTTTAGCAAACCGAAACAGGATGTAATGGATTTGTGTGACCTTGGTCAAGTCATATAATTTCAGCCTCAGTTTCCTCATCTATGGAATAAGCAAAATATTACCTGCCCTGCCTAATTAAAAAAAAAAAAATTGTAAGGATCTGTCCAGATATAAATTTTTTTTTTCTGTGTTAAAGCAAGCATCTCAAGAAACAAAGAGTTGACTTGTTTCTTAGAGTTTCACAATTATTTCTAGCACCCACCAACTGAATTATTAGGGATGAAGCCATCAGTATCACAAAACCCCTGCCACATTCCTCTTTGGTGTTATAAGGCAGTTTGCTGAATTCTGCTTCTAGCCACTCAACTTTGCCTAAATATTTCAGGGCTTGTTGATGTTGCTATTAGCAGGGTACACCATCCACACCCATTCAATTCTTTTCTCTGCCTATGAAAAAAATCAAATGAAATGACTCAAAATCAAAATGCACTCAACTGAGCATGATGCAAAGAAATGATTCCGCTGAACACAGCAACTATATAATGCACCCTATTCTCTGCCCGACAGCTTGGATACTGAGAGTATTTTGTAAACCTGCAGAGAAAATGCTTTTGTATATTTATTAGAAGGTCAAGAGTTTGGGAAGTAGGGAGGTATAAGGCAGAGAGGAATATGTTATCATATATTTATTAAACAATATATTGGAAACAGTCAGAACCTTACTAAGCACTTTGCAAAGTATAAAATAAGCCCTGTTATCTCAACCATATTGGTCCATACTACCATCATCCCTTCTCACCTCCGCAAATGCAGAAGCCTCCAAACTGGTTTTCCAGCTTCTGTCTTACCTGCACCCTCCCCTTAGTATATTCTGAACATATTAGCTATCCATTCAAAATATAAGCCATATCATAACACACGTGTGCCTGTTTGAATCTATTATGTCTCCAACAAAAGTAATATTTGTTGAATGAATGAATGAATTGATTGATTAATCATACATAAGTAAGAAATTGGGTCACACATGTGACACAATCCTTGCCATCAGAGACTTGTTGGATGTTAAAATTGACTATAAGAGCAATTTGAATAATGAAAAACAATCTACTATTGGGAGACAGGATATGTGGTGTGAATATGGACTCTTTGGAAAGTTAGAAGGAAAAGTTCATGTGGGCTATGATCATTTGGGGTCATTGTATAGAAGACAAGCATGGGGTGGAGGATGTAAATGCACTGACTGTTATGTGGCTGTCTAACTGCAGCAGAGAAAACACAGCACACATACCTGTAAATCCCAAAGCCATAACTAATGTTTCTTTGATTCTACAAGATACATTTTACTCTCATTAATAGCTTAAATTTTATATTTTAATGCAAAGCAGATATTTCTACTGATGCAGTAGCACTACCCTCATACAACTATGCATAGGAGACACAAATGAAACTGAACTAAGATACTTATTTGATGTGTCAAATTTAGAGAAGTGACAAGTCCATCTTCAAGGTGGTAGAAAAGCTTGCATTCAAGTAAACTCTATTATCTAAAAGTCTGAAAAACTGTGATCTGATTAAGTGGTAGTTTTGCATGTATATGGCACAAACCCAATTGGTATTCTTAGTAGTCTTTAAAACCCTGACTTCACATGTGATTCAACAAGGAGATGTTAAATTACACACAACATCAGGAAAGTGTTGATTCTATTTTATTGCAGTCTAATTATTTGAAAATTGGTACTTGGTACATATGGCAACTTTCCATTGATCTGAATATTGAATTAACTGGAATACTCTGGCATTGCCAACTAAGTGAATAGATTGCATCTAATGAGCTAGAGATGTGGAATCCCTAATGAGAGTCCATCACAGGCTGCAATTGTTCTGCAGATTCCCTGGCAAAGACAGAACAAACACAAACAGTAGAAGAGAATTTTTTCCAAGCTGCACTCCTCTCTGTCAAGTCTTTAGACTTGGCCGTTGACTATTTATTGTTTGAATATCTTCTAGAATAGGATGATTGGTTCCTGGGTAACAGGATTTCATCACCAAAGAGACATGGAGCAGTTCAATAAAAATAATTTAAAACATCAAGGAAGTTATCATAAGTAAAAGACATTTTCATTTTTTGGTAAAGATTTACTAGTTTTTCTCAAATATCAGCTATTTACAAAACCTATAATACTTCTACCAAATCCATATTCGTCTACACCATTATTTATTTTTTAAATTAATTCATTTAACTTATATCTAAACACATTATAATGAAAGGAAATATTGTATCATTATCAAATGGTAAATGAATATCATTTGTCATGAAGAAGAGGTCACCTGAAATATAAATACAATGAAACAACACTGTCTTCAAGTTCTAGTTCGGAGCTCAGAACTGCTATCTCTTGGCAAGGAAGAGAGAAAAGTGTTTGTGATGCATTACAGACTGGCAAAGAAAAAGGAGACTGTCTCATTTCTAAAATCAAAGGATTGAACTAGGATTAAAAAAGGTATAAATATCTCACTACTGATACAATGTTAGCAATGAATGTCCATGTACTACCTAAAACCACCTATCCCTTGTGCCATCATAATATTTTCCTCAGAGTTTTATTTAACTGTAACCCACTGTTCACACATTGGGATAAAACACATAAACACACACAACTGAAACAAAAGTTTCATGAAACAGTACTTGACAAAACGTGACACACTCTGAAATTTTTCTACTCTATTTTATTGTTTCTTTAAAAATGCTGACCAAGTCCCATGAAATAATTTTCCAATCCAATAATGGCATTTGACCACTTGTTTGTAAAACACTGACTTGGAGGAATGGGATAGAGTGGTGTTATCCCCATTTTATTTGGGATGTTAACATAAGGCAACTATCCCTAACAGAAGTAAGAATTACAGATTTGATGAGAAAACAAAGAGCTGCATTAATTTTAGAAATTTCCACATTATCTTTTTTCAGGATAGTTTCACATAATTCCTATCCTGGTTTTCAAATCAGAGACTGGTATGTATTTTATGTATCTATATATCTCTCTATATATATATTCATTAACCAAATTGTGCCCATAGAACTTCAGGTCAATGAAATGTTAATAATGTTACTGAATAAAACCAGACTCCACGGTTAGTTTGTTTTGTGTGAAATGTTGGGTTAAACAAAATTTAGATAAGCTTTTAAATATATTTTTTAATTGCATATCTTTACTTCAGGACTTTTCAGAACTTTTAAAATACTAATGAGCATTGCTATGTTCCCAGAAGAGTTTATGTTATGCAGTGTCTCACAAATTGTTTTGAATACGAAATCTTTTCTCTGTAGAAGATATTAGAAGATCTATATTTCTCCGAATGTAACAGTGGCAAACACTGTTGTTGTTTTTCATATTCCTCCTCGCCTCTACAATGTTCTCTGTTTCTGCTAAATGAGTTAGTTAATCTTTCTTAAACCCAATATAAACTTTTCATCTCTATTCTTTACTCACAGAATTTCTTTTACTGGAAATACCATGTTAGCTCATTTTTAGCTGCTAAAATCCATCTATCCTCCACATAAATGCTTGCACACAATATAGTAAAAAAAATGGAAATAACTCCAATGTCTATCAACTGGTGAATGGATAAACAAAATATGGTATATCCATACAACTGAATACTACTTAGCAATAAAAAAGAATGACTTATAATGTATACTACAATATAGAAAAATCTAAAAATATAGTACTTAAAAGAAGCCAGCACCGAAGATCACATATTGTATTGTCCAGAAAAGGAAAATCTATCAAAGAGGAGAGTAGACCAGTCACTACATTATCTGGTACTGGGGGTGGGAATTGAGATTGACTTCAAATGGACAGGATATGACGGAAATGTTCTAAAACTAGATAGATGTCATGGTTGCATGAATTGGTAAATTTACTAAAATTCACTGACTTGCATACTTAAAATGGGTGAGTTTTATGGAATGCTAATTATACCTGGATAAAGTTGTTTAAAAAAATCTATCCAGTCATCCAGCCCCAGCAATTCATCCATTTTTCCCTTCTTTAAATTAAGTAACAAAGGGTAAACTGCAAATTTCAGAGCAGCCAGTTTCTCTCATGCCTTAATCTGGATGTGACCTTCCCTTGTCTTGAACCAACACAACGTTTTGTCTTCATTTGACCCTTTTTATGTATTTTCAGACATTTCCTTGTATTACATTCATTTAAGTATTTGTCTAATATCGCTCTCTAATAGACTGTAAGTTCTTTGCAGCCATAAATCGTCTGGACCTAATGCTTGTAAAAATAAATATGTGTTGAATTTAAATATATGAAGCACATTCAATTTAGTGAGGTTTAAAGGCAATAAAAACCATGGAAAGTGCCCATTAGAGGGTCTTCTTAAAATTTTTTGGAAATCTGCAATTTAATAATTGTTATTTAACTTTAAAAAGTGGTTTAATGCCTCAGCACATCAGCTACTAATTCAAAGAATCATAATAACGGCAATAAATGGCAGTAACACCAGGAACAATATATATACTTTCTTTTGGTTGGTCATGGGGCTGGGAATTTCTCACTTTGTGGATTTTATTCCAGAAAATGAAAAATAGATCTGGTGAGTTTGAGTCACCTGCCTTAGGCCGAGTGCCCTGGATGCAGAGCCTGGGGCAGGAAGCATGTACACAGGACTTATGGAGAGTTTACTCTCAGGAGAAACCAGAAAAGAAGTGTAGGGAGCAGGGAAGGAAAGGGGAAAGAACTGGGATGCTTCAGTGGAAGTCTGGCTTCCATCTGATCCCATGGAAGTCCCTGGAGGATAAACAGAGGAGAGTCTACCCTACCTTGAGGAAGGGGTTTGGGGTTTGTGTATACGTGCTGCAGACTTGGGGTATATGTGAATGTAAGTATGTGACTCCCAGGCTGATCCTCCAGAGAAGGTAACAGGTATAAGCCCTTGGTAAGCACCTGCACCTGGGCACATCACCCAAGAAAGGGAGTCCCAAGGGGCCTGGGTGGGCACAAGCAGCACCTGCTAGAGCTCTTGGTGCCAGATCACAAATCTAGTAAGGGAAATACTTGGGATTCAAACCTCAATAGTTCTGATGCCTATATCAGTGTGTTTAATTCCTGCCTCCTTTTCTTCTATATCATGTATATGTTGTGTTCTTAAGTGCCTCCTCTCTCCCTGCCACACACAAATGCACAAACCCCTCTGTTATGGCCTAGGTCAGTCCATTATGATCTATTTTTAAATTAAATATTAATTCAAACAATGTCAAGCCTATTTGGCAATCTTCTTTAATCTCACTTTTAATGAATAGATAAAAATAATTTATAATTACATGCATTATTTAAATAGTCTGAGGAATTTAGAGGGTGCTTGAAAACAGTTGACTTCTCTCAGCATTTTAAATATTCCCAACTCCAAATCTTCTTTGACTAACACATTTACATTTTCTACGAGTAAAGATTGGCTCAGAACATCAGTTCAGATATTGTCCCAATCACCACATGTTACAAATGGGCCAGTCTGATTTTTCTGAGGAATGACTATGTATTCTTAATTTTCTTTTTATCTGAGGTAAACATCACAAAGGGAAGCAGAATTAGCCTTCCAAGGAAAACAATGCCAAGTAATCACAATCCTAAAAGCAAAACAGAACAAAAACAAAATAAAACAAAAAAGTGTACGCATGACATGATGCTACCCTTCCAGCATTGCACAAAAGTGCTAGCTCCTTTCAGTCAATGACATGACTTATTGCAAGAATGCGTTGATAAAGAATGACAGAAACTTTAAAACAAAAATTGCCTGCTAGAGCCTCTGGAGCCTGTGTTCATCCATTTCAATCCTTTCCCCAATTCAGCATCTTTCCATTTAAATGCAGATACACAAGAGAATTTCCAAGTCCTCCACTTATCTTGCACACCTCACTTTTCCCCTTATCTCTCTCTTTTATTTTGCCTATTTGAAAGCCAGCCTCACTGCTGTCAACTGTAGAATAAGCATCAAAGAGGTCACAATATTTGGAGTAGATGGAATATTTGATTGGATGGCATTGTGTGTGCATTTCACGTAGGAAGTAAAATGCTATTTTGGATGCCAGCATGTGATTAGGCTACGGTGCCCTGTAAAAATGGCACCATAAAATGGCTGAGCAAGTGAAAATTAACATGGCTTGTGCAAAATGTCCATGGGATAAATGCCACCCCCAAGCTGGCTGCATTTTAAGACCCAGGAGTGATAAAATTCAAAGATATAGTATTTTCTTTGAGGCAGAGACCAGGTCCCTGGAAGCATTTCCTCTGAAAAACAAATCTTCCATTTAATGAAGTCTCTTAGGTCTTATTTTAAAACACCGCCAGAAATACTTCCCCTCCATGAGAAATTGGCAAGACAATTCTCTAGGGATTCCTGATGTCCACAGGGAACCCTATCTGTAAATTTCTCTCTATCACCTGGAGAGAAGGAAAGGGAGGAAATATTTGGGACATATGCCAAAGCTTTTCATCTGTCATTTAATTTTCACAATGAATCTTTGAGGCATTAATTATTATCCCTATTTTAATGATAAGAGAACTGAGACATAAAAAAATTACAAATTAAAATTTTAAAAAAAGGGAAAAAATCATACACAATAATTAAGAAAGAGAGCTAGGATTCAAATCCAGACCTTTTTGACTCAGATGTTCAAGCTCTTTTGACTTTTTCATGCTCCTGATAGCTTCATACAGCATTCCCCAAATGTGTTCTGTAGGAGGTTAATAGGAGGTGAACCAAACACTGTTTGAGGTTAAACCAAAGCATGCTGATTTCCTTATGGCAAGACTTCTCATCACTTTTAAAATGTCCATGCATATTTTGAGGGTCCAAGAGGGTACCTTGTTTCCAAACTCTCCTGGTCATAGAGGTCTTTGCCCCAAACATCACCTAATCTTCAATTTCTACTGAAAACTCTTCAGACAATGTTGTTCCAGCAGTATTCTCCAACAGGAGAGAAGGGAACATAGAGAGCTAGAGGGCTTCATTTTTATTTCATCAATTTCTGCACTGTCTGAAACTTTCTGAGAGTGCAGTAATTTGAGAAATAAACAAAGTACCATCCATGTGAATCTTGAAAGTACCATGTACATTCCATTAGAATGTATTTATAAATATATGAAAATAAATATGTACTAAACAAAGTTCCCTATCTCTTATAATCAGGTGAAGACAAAAAAAAAAAAAAAAAAAGGAAGAAAATATATTCATTTAATGTCTGATGATTATTATAGTAACATAGCAAAACACAGAGTTATGTAAGGCCAGGCAGGCACTGTTCTAAGTGCATGGTATATGTTAGCTCATTTAATCTTTATAACGATCCCTTGAAACAGATATTGTTGTCTCCATGTGACAAACAGGGAGGCTGGGACACAGGTAGATTAATTTGCTTCTCCAAAGTCCCATTAGTGACTTGCCCAAGCAAGTATATGGGAGAATCTGGAACCAACTGGTTTTCTAAATTCCATCCTGCTTACAACACTCATTTAGCCCATTGTTGCAAAGGAGTACAGGTGCTTTTGGAGGTAGTCTATTAAAGACTGACAAAGAGCTCCTCCGATGTTGCTATTCCTTCTTTGACTTTCCATCTCCATCTTCTTCTCCTTTTGTGCTTTCGTTGTTAGGTAATTTGCAAATATACATATATATAAAATATAGTTAAATCATAAAGTGATTTTAGAAGGGAAAAAAGTATACAATTTGATTTAGCAATATAAAATGGATACTGATTCATAGTCATTTGTCTGATTCTCTTATCATTCATTCATAGCAATTTGCTGAGCATCTATAAGTACTGCTACAGTGTTAGAAGCATGAGTTAGAAACTCCTGTGGCCTGAAAGATGCTTGAGGTGTAGTAGAGAAGACAGATGTTTGCATACCAGAAGCTGGTTTGTTCCACCAGTGGCCGGGGAGGGTTTGTGTTGACTCCTACAGCGCCTTCTGCTACCAGAGGCACCCCCTTAAGATTACAATGACTAGCCCAGGAGGAGCCATGAACTCAGCACTGGATCACAGCATAGCTACCTTCCGAGCTGACAACGGGACCTGTAACCTGCCTGATTTTCTGCGACGCGTTCAACCATGCGCAGGTGGGTACTTGGACCATCCGTGGGCAAAATGCATGGAAAATTTAAGGTAAACCTAAAAGGGAATCAAGATAAATTAGAGGCCACTGTCACTAATACAAAAAAGAAATAAAGAAAAAGAATGTACTAACTGCTTAGACTAGACTGAAAAAGAATTGACAAGTATATTATTAAAAAAATAACAGCAAACACCTATACTGTATAGTGCATACCTTGGGCCGGGCACAGTAGGTACTTTATATATTTTAATTCACTTTAATCTCAGAATAACCCTATGAAATCAATGCCATTCTTATCTCCTTTTTTACTGATTAGGACACTGAGGCACAGAAAGGATAAGATCATGCCCCAAGATTACCAAATTGGTAAGTGCTGGAGCTGGAGCTCAAATTCAGGCAGTCAACTCTTGACCCCTGGCCTCCTTCCTCTCTGACATATGTCTAGCAAGTACTGACTGAGGGACTGGCCCTTCTCTACCATCTACTGCATTTGAGGTTGTGCATATATTAGCTCATTATCCTATTCAAGAATATTCGGAGTTTGGCCTTATCCCCACTTGCTGGAGAAGATAAGCATATATTGGCTGAGTCTGTGTAAAGAGCAAAGACTATTGGATCACAGTGCTGTGTTCTTTCCATGATGCAAACATTTTGGCAGAGTTGATTTTGGACTTGAGTTCTGTGAAAGCGCAGGTCATGTCTTACTGACTTTATATTCCCAGACCACAGCAAAAAGCCTGGGATGTAGTGCATGCTCAAAGTAGATTTTTTTGTGTGCCTATAATTGCATTAATATGAATCAAGGGCAGCCTAGTCTTCTTCCCATTCATTTTTCATTAAAGAGTTCTAATATTGAAAAAGGAAAATTATGTGGATCATCCCTATGGCCAAATTTTATAAAGTAATTTTAAATGAAAAAAAAATATATGAGAAGCACTTAGGAATCCTTGCTAGTTTTGCATTAGTCTTAAATGCTTCCATATATCTCTTAAAACCTTTTTCTATCACTCCTTTCCTTTTAATCTATTCTCCATATTAAATAATTCTTACCTAAGTTTTCGCATGAATGGCGCCCAGTCAGATAAAGGCAAGCTGCTGCATGGCAAGAAAATTACTGAAGCAGAGAAGGGTGGGAAGCTGAGAATTGCCAAGAAGCAGCTAATTTCCCCTCTGTGCTCTCCTTCTGTGCCCCACCCTTTCTTAGATTTCACACACCCAGTCCAATTTTCCCTGTCAGAGGAAATGAAGCAAATCACATCAATAGAGTGAAATGGTTTGTTTCTAAGAGTCGCAAAACTATAGCGCTTCGTAAAAGGTGCAGAAAATGAGCTCCTTTTTTTTGGTGAGGCTCTTAGGCCAAACATCAATATCCCAGGTCCTTGATAACTTCCTTGACATAGGAATATTTATAGAGACAGCTTTTTATTAACTCTTCTAGAAACTGTTTGACTTGAACTTGAAAAAATAACTTCAAGTCATAGAACCTTGTCATTAGTTTCAAGGAGTTTTCTCTGAATTCTCTTATACTTAAAGATACAAAAACAAACACACAACTTCTCAACTTTAATGTGCTGTTTTTCATTCATATTATGTTGATAAATAACTATGTTCTAAAGGGCACTGCTTTTCTCCTATTGGAAAAAAAAAATGTACCTTCCATATTGATATTGTTTTCCTTCTAAAATTAGCATGATAATATAAACACAGGCCAAAAAACAAACAACTCAAAGACGTTCTCACTTTTTTTAATCAGTCTGTATGTATTTATTTAGATGGGATCATTATTTTGCATACTGTTTTGAAACTGGCTCTTTTAACAAATTGCCTCTGAAAATCTTTTCATCCCAAAGTTATATCCAGTCTCCTGGGCCGATGGGAGAATTTATCAACATGCAGACAGAAACAGGGCTCTTGCCAAAACTGAGGGAATTCAGAATTGAGGCATGACCAAGTGTCACGGCGCTGATCAGGAGAAGGAGGAACACAAGCTTAGGAGGGACAGCAGGCTGGGACCTAGAAAAGGCAGCCAGGAAACCATATTTGTCAAGACAGGGCCTTTCCAAGCTGAAGAAGAGAAGTAAAGGACCTGGTGAGCAAGAAGCAGGCACTTTACCAGAATACTTCACTGGCCACCCAGAATACCTTACTGGGTGGGGGAATATTAATTTTAAGCACCTTATGTCTATTATATATGTGCTTTCCAGGCAATATCTCTGTGAGCTAGATCCAGTAGAGGATTTTACAGAAGAGGAAGTATCAGAAAGGATAAATAACCTGCCTGATGTCACATGGTCAGTTAGAGCGGAGATTGCTGTCAGGGTTTATTAGTGTGCATTCCACTTCAACCCATAGTCAAGCTTCATTCTCCAGCCAGTGTTCTTTTTCACTCTGGTCCCCGCACTTCTACACAGGCCTAACTATAAATCAATTTTCCAAAGAACCTTCAGAGATCCTGGAGTAAAAGAATTGGGGTTCTTCAATGAGCTCAAAACACAGTAACAGATGTATAGCATAACATGGCTTATGTTCTTGGAGCGTACTGTATAAGTGTGTTCACCCATGCGTCTAGTGTGTGTTTATATGAGTATATATATTTACACTCAAGTATATATGTGTACATGTGCATGTAAATCATATACCTCATTGATTTGCACAGCCATTCAACATACGGTTTTGAAGGCAGGGCATCAGAGAGGAGACAACAGATATCTAACTTCCTGCAGACACAAGAAAAATACAAATGTGTGGCAGTTAAAAAATATCTGATGAAGAAATATTCATGCTTGAAACTCAGAATTTAACCAGCAACTTTTATCAGAGTATTTGAATCTTTTACTCCATTATTCCACACACATTATATAGACAAGTTTCAAAACTGTGTGTGTTGCATGAAGAGTGATCCGAGAGTATTTTCTCAACCATTTCTGGTATGACAAATAAACTAGTATTTACATGTGACTGAACAACACTCTCTGAGAAATTTTTGTAGTTATTTTGATTTATAGTATACCACTGTGTCCACATGATTGCAAAATCCAATTTTAAAGTGTGGACCTCTCCTCCTCATCACACAACTGGACAACACAATTCCCTTCAGGTTCAATTCCAAGCTTCTGTGCTTGTACCACCATACTCTCAGCTGTTTGTATCTGTTTTGGATATTTGGAGGTTGTAATGAAACAGATTCCTTCTAATTCTTCCTTTTTTCCCCTCCCATTCATTACTCAATTCTGCCCTTCATTTTGAGCATGTCTGATAAGATATCTTGCGGTTCTGCACCCAAGAAAGTGCAAATTTTATCCTAGTCTTCCTTTAAAATTATTACCATGAATCTCAAAAAGGCATTCAGCACTTCCCAGAAATCTTCTCACATTTGCCTGGGAAATGCACTTCTCCATTGCTCCCCACTCCACAAATGCTTTCATCCTCCACAGCTAATAATCCCACTTCATATTGAGAAGAAAGCAATCAGGCACAAAGTCCCACAACTTTCCATTATGGATGTATTAGCAGATTCATGTCTACGCCCTTATTCTCTGCTTTCCCTCAGGTAAAATACAGGGAAGGAGGGTTCCTGCTGCAATCAAGACTAATTCCTATACAACAGCAGGGAGCAACTCAGTAAGTATAGAATGAATGAATGAATGAATGAATGGGTGAATAGCTATGGATATGAAAGGTTCCATCTGTCCTAATGAGGAGGAGAATTACCCACACAGACATGTCTAGGGCAGTGTCTTAGTTTCCTAGAGCTGCTGTAACAAAGTACCACAAACTAAGTGGCTTAAAACAAGAGAGATGTACTGTCTCATAGTTCTGGAGGCCAGAAGTCCAAAATCAAGGTGTCTGCAGGGTCATGTTCCCACTGAAACCTGTAGGACAAAATCCTTCCTGGCTTTTTCCTAGTTTTTGGTGGGTCACCAGCAGTCTTTGGTGTTCCTTGGTGTGCCAGTTTGGATGTATTATGTCCCCCAAAACACCACTATCTTTGATGAAATCTTGTGGGAGCAGATGTATTAGTGTTGATTAGATTAGAATTATTTGATTGTTTCCATGGAGATGTGACTCCATCAACTGTGAGCGAAATGTTTGGATAATTTCCATGGAGGTATTACCCCACCCACACAGGGTGGGTGTTAATTGGATTACTAGAGCCATATAAAGGAGTTCACAGACAGAAGGAGCTCAGAGCAGCTGTGAGTGACATTTTGGAGATCAACTGAGAGTGACATCTTGAAGTGGAGCTGCAGCTAAGAGGGCCCCAAGAGCAACATTTTGGAGAATACCATTTTGAAATGCAACCTGGGAGCAAGCAGATGCCAGCCACATGCCTTTCGTATTAACAGAGGTTTTCCGGACACCAATGGCCATCCTTCAGTGAAGGTACTCTATTGTTGAGGCCTTATATTGGACACTTTATGGTCTTAAGACTGTAACTTTGTAACCAAATAAACCCCCTTTATAAAAGCCAATCCATTTCTGGGATTTTGCGTAGTGGCAGCATTAGCAAACCAGAACATATGGCTTGCAGCTACTGCACTTCAATCTCTGCCTCTGTTATCACATGGCACTCCCCTATGTCTATGTGTCCCTGTGTCCAAATTTCCCTTTTAGAAGGATACCAGTCATATTGGATTAAGCCCACCCTAATTCATCTTGGCTTCATCTTAATTAATCACATCTTCAAAGAGCCTACTTCCAATAAGGTCACATTCACTGGAACAAGGATTAGAAATAGAACATGACTTTTGGGGGAAAACAATTCAACCCATAACAGGTGGTACTCCAAATCTGTAGCACTTGAGTCTGATCCTTTCTACATAACTATATATAAAACATATGATACATAAATAGCAGATGATTTCTGCCCTGGGCTTACTTCCTCAATCTTTGTCTTACCTGTCTTTTTACACTGTTTCTAACAATAAATGGTTGTATTTACAGAGCATATTTATGAAAGCAATCACTGTTCTTTCCTCTTTTTAGCCTTCACAACTGTGACCAACAGACATATGATGAAACTGAGGCCCAGAGAGGTCAAGTAACTTGCCCAAGGTCATCTTAAGTGAAGAAGGTAGGATTTAAATCCATGCCTGTCTGTTGCAAAATCCATGCCTGCTTTCTCCACTTAGCCATGCTACCAGTTTGCCCCTGGGACATTCTTACAGGCCCAAGCCCACCTGCGTCTCTGAGCCAATGCTGTGGGAAAATGTCATGACACCAAGTAATCTTGTCTTCACTGTGTTAGGCATGAAATCTGGGTGGGCATGCAGAGTGACAGAGACAAGGACACCTTAGTGGAAATTTTATATCCAAACTCCTATCCTGGAGGATTGTATCTTACTTTCTGTGCTACCATCCATGAACTTTTACCCTGCGAGAAAAGGCAAGATCTTCTAAGATCTTGGTTATTTGGGGCCTAAGCATATATAATCTTGGGAAAGGAGTCTATGTTAAAAGAGTGCAAAGTGGCACACCCCAAATTTGGTAGAGAAGTTAATATTTATTTAGAATGCAAATGGGAAGTGGCTAATGCACTTGAGGGACTCTGCAGTTTAAATTTCATTTGTGTCAAGGTGATCCTGTTTCCCACCATGATGACATAGTCCTAAGTAGGAGGTAGGTGCTCTGCAGGTAGACAGCCTGGAATTGAATCCTAGTTTGACCACTTGCAGGTGTGCAATCTTTGGCAAGTGATTGAAGCGTCCCAAATCTATGCTTTCTCATTTGTTAAATCTCCAATTGTAACTTGTTCATAAAACTGCTGTCAACGTAAATAATGCATATAAAGTGCTGACCATAGTACCTGGTACATGCTCAAATGAGCACACAATTAAGGTGTAATTAGCATTATTGGCATCTGATGCTCCCTTCTTGCTCACCAGTTCCAAAGTCGCACTTCTTATATCTGAGACCTGCCCAAATGCCTGAGCACCAGGCATTTGGGATTTTGTATCCATGTCTTCACCATTGTGCTCCCTGGCAAATGAGATCTGGATCCTAACTTCCCGCCCAATGAAAGCCTGCTTCCCGACCTCCCCTGGCCTATGCCATCACGTTCCAGCGTTCCTCACCAGTTTTATCAGAAGCCCTGTTTCTGCCTGTGCACTGGCAAGTCTCATCTTCCTGAACATATGCCAATACAACCAGAAAATAGCAATAGGAGGGAAAAATGTTCATAATATATTCATAAGTAAATAAAGAGCCAGAATTCCTGTAATTATGGCTAATAAAATTATCCTTATGAGATTCTGCAAAAATTAGACATGATAAATATGTAAAATACTTAAGTCCTTGCCCAGAAAATAGTTTATCACTCTATCACAGTTGATGGAATTTTTAAGGTGTCTGTGCTACCAGTTAATTTGGTGATCTCTAGCAAGTCAATTAACCTTTCGGAGCCTCAATATACTTATCCATAAAATGAGGGGGTTGGACAAAAGTCACTGAGATTCTCATTAGTTCCAAAAATGTATCTATTCATACAAATATTTGAGGTATAAGTGTATTATTCTCATCTAAATTTGGAAAATGCTTAATTTTAATGTTTATTTTGAAGCTAATATATGGCAGAGAAGAAACTATCAAAGGAAAAAAACATGACTTTCTTTTTTTGTAACGTTTGCCTTTTCAACTCTGCTGTCATAACACTCAATATCGCAGGTGCTCAAGTAACTGTATCTACTGACTTGTTAAAAATTCCTTTTCTAATAAAGTGTTATTAAGACAATTCACATTGTTCCTAAAGAGACAAGTAAGAGTGGGATTCATAACCCAGGCTCTTTGAACATTCTGGTAAGGAGAGTTGGAGACTCGATCTGCCCACTATGTGCAGCAGGCAGGAGGGCAGAGTTACAACAGGGAAGAGGGATGAATTTTCAGTCTGGGTTCCAGTCTGATCAGGTGTTCCAGATCAAGGAAGTCTGACAAAAGGTGTTGCCTTGATGTCATGGCAGCTGTCTGGGGCAAGATAAAGAAGTGTCTGGGAGTTGATCCCCATGCAGAGATGGACAGGCAGGGATGGTGTGGAACTGACATCAAGGCCTAAAAAAGAAGCCAGAGGTACAGACTCTGTAGAGACTTCCTATCCTAATCCTTGAGTGGCTTCCCGATAAACAAAGAATAACACCAAAGTCCTTGCAATGACTCTGCATGATGTGACCTTGGCTGTCCTTTCCTTTCTCCTTCCACTGCCCCTGCTTACTCTGCTCCAGCTACACCTTCTTGTGTTCCTTGGATACACAAAATACACTATTTCAAGACACTTGTACTTAGTAGTCCCTCTGCCTGGAATCCTAGTGCCCCAGCCTCTACTATGCCTCAGCCACTCATTTCTTCTCAGTATTTGTAGAAAAGTCAGTTCTTCAGGAAGACCTTCCCTGGCCACCCTATCCTTGTTTCTATCCCCTTACCATATTTTGCTTATCCTCGTTGTGCTTGGCTCTACCTACCATCAGGTATATTCTTTGTTTGTCTACCTTTGCCTCATTCCCCAAATAGCATATCAATTCCACAAGGACAGGGATTGTGTTTACTGCTGTATCCACAGGGCTTACTTAGAACAATGCAGGGAGCACAGTAGAGGCACACATTTTTAGCAAATGGATGAATGACTTCTACAGCAATTATTCTGTCTCCTGTAAATTTCTATAACATTTAGAGTTTGAATCTCAAAATTGAGCAGATAAGCTCTGAAAGAATAGAGGTTTTGTTTGCTTTGTTTACTGCTATATCCCCAGTGTTCAGAACTGTGTCTGACACATGAGAGTCACTCAATAAATGTTCTTAAATGTTTATCATGAAAAAAAAAAATAAAGTTCTAGTCTGATTTAAAAACGGAAATGACTGATTATTTTTTGATTATAGTAACAATTAACCACCAGAACCAGTTTTAAGTCCAACCCAATCCATCAATGACAACTTCATATTAGTAACCTGGCTTTGGAAAGCCAAAACCTATATAGCATCAGCAGTTAATTTCTGTTTTTAATGATCAGGGTGATAACCATTCAGGTAACTGCCCTTGTGATATGGACATGTATCTATTGGGTAACCTACAAGCCCAGACCTCACTTGCTTAGAGAGCAATGACTTCAGCTTTTGTTTTGGTGATTGAGTGTTGGCCTGTTTCCTCTGGAGGGGAAGATGATGGTGCCCAGTCAAAATAGCAAATCATGCAAACCATTTACTATGTTCTAGAAAGGGTTCTAACCATAACAATCCAGAAGACAAACAGGAGAGGGAGGTGCTATGATTATTCTGATTTAACTGCTAAAGAAACTGAGGTCTGAGAAGGTTGGGGTGCACACCCAAGGTCAAACAGCTAATATGTGTGACAGCTGGGATTCAATTATTATTGAATCCAATTATTTTGGCTTCAGAGTTTGTGCTCTTAGCACCCTAAGGCTTCCCTGAAAGAACTGAGACACACAATTAGAATAGTTTTATGAGCAAGCTTCATCTTGATGATGAGTCTACTGACCTGTTCAAATGGTCTTCAAAGAATTGCCTCCATCAGACTAGACAGTGGAGGTGAATTTCAAAGAGAGGGGTCAAGGTAGGCATCAATAAGATGACGACATTGGAGCAGAGTGAAGGAAGTGAAGGTTTTAGCTTTCTGCTTATAATAATCAGGGTGATTAGCAATTCAGATAACTGCCCTTGCAATATGTCTATGTATCTATTGGATATTGAACTTAGATCTTCTGGAAATTCATCCACTGGGTCACTGAGCGGCTGTCAGCCTGCAGTGACTCTCTACCACTGAACTTATTCAGACCAGTCATAAAGGTGAAAGACATCACACTTGATTGTCGGGTCTCTCAGCCCTTTTTAGTAGGATTCTTTTTAGTGGGACTGATCTCTAATAATAATGTTTTTCAAGAAAGCAACTTCATCAACAGCTAAGCCTTAGAATCCATGAACTTCGAAGTCATTAGTTCACCTGCAGAATAACTTAGAAGAGACGCAATTTGGACAAGTATTTTATGGAAGTTAGGTTATATCTGACATTTACTTTCTGAGTATCATCAATTAGCTTTTCTCTGCAGGAAACAGCTCTGTCAAGAACATGTCCTTTGGCAAGTCATTTCATCTCTCTGGCATTCGGTTTCCTCATTTATGAAACGAATGATTTGGAACTGGTAATTTCTGAAGGTGCTTCCATTCTATGAAGGTTTGATAAGTCTAAGTTTCAATTATGTAAATTATAGATGTATCTTTCCTTGTCTTTTCCTCTTCTTCATTATCATAGTTGTGCCTCTAGCAAATTCTTCTACATAGAGGTAGAAACAAAATCAGTCAACTTGAAGAAACAGATATTTTTATTTTTGTAGGCATATTCTGTAGGAAGCATTCATATTAGATATGGATTTTATTTATTTGTGAATGTTTTATCTTATATTTGAGTATTTATCTTCTGCCCCCATAGTGGGTAACATTTTTATCAGTTCTATTATAAAGATATTGGGACTAATCCAGATTTCTTCACTTATTCCCTGTGACCTTGAGCAATTATTAATCTCTCTGAAACTCCTGTTTATTCACATTAAACTATAGATAACTTCAATTTTGCATGATTGATTTGAGAATTTCAAGGCATGGTGTAGGTAACCTTCCTATCATCCTGATTGTTTTACAATAGGTTCTCAAGTAAGATAAGCATTTATCCCTCCTTTCCATTCTGTTCCCCATGACTGGAGGCAATCTGTGTTCCTTCTAACTTGATAACTGCAGATTAAGGCTAGAATCCGTGTTTTCTGTTGATGATCCTCCTGATCAAGCCTTAAAATTTCACTAAGGCTTCCATTATACTCTGTGCCAATTTTGGATGCTCTTCCTCCAAAATCCTACTCCAACATAAATCCTAGTACTATCTTTTGCTTTGCTCTTAGACCCTTTCATAGATAACCCCCTCCTGGATCAAGGCCTCATCTCCTCACAGTGGATTTGTGCTGTTTTCTTTCTTCTTTAAAATCATCGCCCCTTCCCTGTCCCATCTACTTCCAGCGATTCTACCTGTCACACAAAGCAAACCAGGTGGACACTGAGCTCATTCTGAGCATGGACAACTACCTTAACTTCTTCTCAATTCTCACCTCACAACCAACTAGAGACTGTGATTTGGCTGAAATTTAATGCAGTTTCATTTCTCTTCCATGATTTTGTCTAATATATAGGGTAGGGACTGTATAATGTCTTTTATGCCATATTTAAAAGAGTACAGTATGAAAAAATATGCTTTTTAAATGACTTTAGTCACATATAGTATGCATTCGAGAAAAACTTTTAGAAGGAATTAAAGGAAACCTGATCTAATGTTTTCTCCTCTTCACCAAATTATTGGTCAATGCCATCAGGCTGTAATGTCTGGGAAAAAAAGATTATAGAATAGGATATGGCATCTCATGGCCTGGGTTTGAATTCCAGCTTCATCACTTACTGTGTAATCTTGAGTCAAGCCACTAGTCTCTATAGGTCTTAGTTTTTATTATCTCTAAACTGGAAATTATAGTACCTATACCTCATAGGACTTTGGTGACAATTAAATGAGATATTACTATACTATACTGTACTATAATATACTATATGACATTATACTATATTCTACTACAGTATAATGCACTTGTCTGGGATATGGGTAATCCTCAATAAAGCCAGATATTAATACTGTTTAGCATTATTTCATTTTACAGATAAAAAATGAGGATTATGAGGTAAAACAATTGTCCAAAATTACATGGCTATTAATAAGTGAGACTGTAACCAGAATCCAGACAGAATTCTCCAGATCCTCTGAACATACTACTTCCTCTTCAGCCAATCCCTTTTAGGCATTAATGTTATTGAAATAGAGTAAATATTTATTATAAGAAACCTTAAATGTCAAATGGTATAGATACTCCCTTTATTCCACTTCTGGTTGATACAAAAAGACAGTAGGTTTGTTTTCTAATATCACTATAAATTATGTTTATCTTTCTTTTTTCAACAGCTTTATTGAGATATAATTCACATGTCATACAATTTGCCCATTTAAAATATATTTTTATCTTTTTTTTAAAATATCGCAGCTTAGAAAGACTGTTGTTATACTCCAAATACACATCACCATTGACATCCCATTTTATTTGGGAAAGCAGAATGTTGAGAGAATTTAAGAGTCTGCTATATAAATTTCAATTAAGCTACTTGAGATGGAAACATAGCCCCTTTCCAGTCATCTCCATCCTCTTGGCCCTCATTAAACATGATGATATGGACACACAATCTGTGTTGTTTTCCAGTTGTCCTAATCAATTGAAATAGCCAACATGTCTACACCTCAGTCAACAGCATAGAAGAGTTAAGAAGTTGGGTTATAAGAATCCAATTCTGTACATATGGTTAATAACTGTTTGGACCTCTTGAGAGGGCTTGGATTATAGTATTATGGATATCTGCTGAATAAATACAAAAGAAATTTAACGCTTATTATAAAAAGCACTTAGATTATCAGTTAATATTTTTGTCTTTTTATCGAAGACAATTACCAACAAAAGTGATTAGTTCCAAGTCCTGTTTGTTAACTGAATGCATTTTTGTGAAATTTTGACTTTTACTAAGGTTGGTGGTAGGGAGATAGATGGTTCTTTCCTAATTCAAGTAACTGCTTCAGCATGATTTAATACATATTTGGATGAAAAGTAGATATTTTCACAGCCTAGTGTTGCATATAGAGATAATGAAATAACTTTGCCGTTGAAATTTGGATTCAGTTTCTCTCTGGAATACGTTAGAAAACCATTTTCATTTTTATAGCTGGAAAAGGGGTAATTTACTGTTTTGAGGTTATAGGAATATTCCAAACCAGCAACGTCTTTACTAAGTAGAGAGATCCTGTGAACTGAAAACACTCACCACTGATATTGTGTGTTATACTCAAAACTTTGTTCAAGTTAGCACTATCACTTGCATATTGACCTGTTTTAAGATTATTTTTCTTAAAAAGAAAACCTTTTGAAGTTTAACTGAATTACAAATAAATAAATAAATAAAGATAGCAAAAAACTGAAGTTCTAAATGTTAATAAATTATAACATGATGTGCTTATTTGTTACTGGAACTCCATGTAAGTTTTAAGAAACTATCATAAGGATGCTAAAAATAGCAGCCCCAAATGTCAAATTCTACAGCTGCAGGGAAGGACATTTCTCTATTCTCTTGCAATACAATGAAACTCTTCCAGCGGTATGATGAATTATCCCCTTATTGAAGAGGAATAAAGATTAGCCTAACTAACAGCTGTCTGCATGTCCAAAGTAGGCCACTGATACCTATTTCATGAGAAAAGACATGTCATGAAATGACACATTTCTTGTGCCATGAAAATTGTCAAATTTTAATTACCTGATAGATTCATAGAATTTCTGAAATGGAAAGCTCCATGGAGATTATCAAGTTCAATTTCCTCATTTTTGATGAACTAAAGAGCTAAAGAGGTAAAGTGACTTATCCAAGGTTTGAAAGCAAGAGAATGGTATAGGAAGAGTAAGAATCTATACTCTCGCTGTTGTTTTGTTGTCTCATGTTAAAGAATGTCACTTGTGAAATGCAACTCTTTACTTTTAGTTTACAAATATATGGCATAGATCTCTGTATAGCATTATGTGTTTATGCACATCATACATAAACTGGAGCAGAAGACCTGGGACATCCAGGATCCAAAGCTGTCTTTTCCAAAGAATAAGAGCCGAAAGTACTCAAAGATAAGCAAATACAAGTATTTCAGACTTTAAGGTTACCAATTTATTTTTAACTACACCTATTTGATACATATTAAAAGCAAGATAATAACTACATTATGCAAACAGAGCATTTAAGTGTCCCTGAGCACTTAATGCATATTGCATACGACTATACAAAAAGAGTCACTACATTTTGAATGATGAATACACTGTAAAACAGTTATCAGGTTAGATGAAAAGGTGTAATTGGTTAGGAAAATATTTCAAAGTCATCCTTATAGTGCTTTAACCTAGGTTCAAATCTTTCTGTTTAATACTCAGATTTCTTTGATAGGACACACATAATTGAGAAAGGTGAAGGAAACCATTATCATTAACTTATATATGTAAAATGGAGGGGTGGAGGGGGGGAGCCTATGCGAAAAGAAACCTAAATAAAATGAGCATCAGTGTTTTTTTTTAAGAGGGTTGTAAAAAATCTATAAATATGCTACTTTGATATTAAATGTTGTTTATCATTAATGTCTTTTCATTAATTAAAACTAGGCTGTGACATTAGAGTGGGCACATTCTGATCTATAGATTTAAACTATATACAATGAGGTAAAACATATCAGTTTATTCATTTACTTTATCTCTCCAGTTGAGCAAAGTATGCAGCCAATTTATATCTTGTTTTATGACTCACTCTAGAGATTTCATTGCTTTCCATCTCTATTAACTTTTATGCATTAAATATAATTTGTCCATAATGTGATTATCAACATTTTACCATTCAAAAACCACTTTCTAAAAATCTGAAAGTCAGATATGGATTTATATTGAAGTTTATGAGAGCAGCTTCTTCCGTAATATTACTACAATGTTGGCCTAGAAAACGCTGATACTGTAAAATATGAGAAAGAAAATACTTATATGGATAAAAATCAGTGCAGTTTTAAAAATTAGTAATAAGGAAAAATGGAAAACAAAATACTTTCCAAAAGGTTAGCAGTCCTTAAAAGAAGGAAATTATGTTTTCATTTATGAGAATGAATGTTTGTGCCTCTGAAACAAACAAAACCAATACTAAAATAGGTTTCATCACAAATTTCTTTGTAAATGCACTCCAAATAAGAGTTTAAAGAAGGGCTACACATCGTACATGAAATAATGTAAAACAATACCTCAACAGAGCTAGTGATTACAAACTACTCCAAGTAATTGCTGCTCTCAGAGAGAATAAAAACCAGTGAACTAAAATGGGAGGTCCCAATCACATTCGTTAAGTAAAATAACACACATTAAAGAATAGAGAAACCAAATTAAATTATTGGTTTCCTGGCAATGCACAAAATCAAGTCAGTTTTAAAGAGCAGTCACCACTTCCAGGCTTTATAATTTATTATCTTTTTAGAACTACAAATGTTTCCAACAGAGAACTGCAAAAAGAATCCTAAAAACTTATTTTAAGATTACTTTGACAAACTCTGCTTTCTGACCTTTCCTACATACCCAGTGAGCTATAAATGTAGGTTTCTGGTAACCTACATCAGAGTGACACACTTAATTTTAATTTGATGTTTGCTTTTCGTAAGTCTTATTTATGTCACTTTTGGAAACCATTCTCTGGAGGACTGGGTTAGTTGTGGCTGTACATGCATTTTGCATTTCCACTCAAGTTTAAAATCTGAAGCAAGAAGAACATGAAAGCATAACTCCTTCAAACATCATTGAGGAATGCTTTAAAATTTTACTCCGACAACTTTAGAGAAACAATGACCAGCCATATGCAAACGTACTCTCAAGCATGTTCTGGGCAATGAAAGAATAATAATCTATATTTACTCAGATTCTCAATGAAAAAACTCAATTCAGGTCAAGATGCAAGCAAGTACACACCTTACAATTAAAGGACGAGGTTATTATTAAGGAGAATAGGAGAATGAGCTTCTGGTGAACGTATAGTAACACTTGGTAAACAGCAACACCGTGAAAAGCAATTGTCTATTTGCACTGTATGTTCAAGTCTGTCATATGCATGTGGGTTGGCAACTCTTCTTGCCCTTCTACTCTCGGTTGGTTTATAAAATAGGTAATATTATAAATCCTTCTCAAGATGAACTTATAAAAACATTATTATTCTTAGGCTCTGATCTTAAACCGAATCTATTTCAATGAATGCATTTGCATAGCAAGGAAAAAAGTGTACCTTACGACATACCCAAATAAAAATTGCTGATAACAACAAAAAAGGGAGATTAGATAAGACAATCAAACATCAATAGGGACTAAATGCTATCAGATTAAGCAGGCATATCCGTTATAAACCCTTTATTCCATCGGTTTTGGTTCTAACACTAGGAGTTAATGTACTTCTAGTTTTACCATTCTTTTGCTGTGAAAACCTCACTGCAACTTACAAAAAGTTTATTTGATTAATCTTTCATACCCTGAAAAGCCTGCCTCTTTTCAAGACCATCACAGAGCAATGTTAGTGTGATCTCATTCAGCTGCCTGTTACATTTGCTTAAGAAAATTTTTATTGCAAAACAGAGAATGATTAGAAGTCACTAAAAAGCACTCCCTTACCTTCTAAACCTGCTTCAATCAGCCCAAACTGTTCCAATAATTTAACAAAAAGCACAATGACGATCAGAACTGCTATCATTTCAAGCCCTTCCAAGTTCATGGTCAGCTAGTCATGGTCCGACTACAGCCACGGAGAAGTGTTCCTCGTCCTGGCTTTCTTTGTAAAGCCATTAAACTACATTAAGAAGGCTACTGCTGGAGAAGGGGAGGAGGAGAGGCGATGAGAGAGAGAGAGAGAGAGAGAGAGAGGAGAGGAGAGAGAGGGATGAGAGAGAGGGAGGGAGAGAGAGAGTGAGAGGGGGAGACGGGAGAGGGACAATAGAGATGATAGAGAGATAGAATAGAAGAGAGAGAGAGAGAGAGAGACAGGAGAGGGGAAGGGAGGGAGGACGGAGGAGGAGGGAAAAGAGGAGATGGAGAGGCTGGGAGAAAGGGCGTGAGGGAGAGAAGCAGCATTCATCCTGTCTACTGTAGCAGAGGCCAGCAGTGGCAGCCGGATCAAGTCGGGCCTGTCACAATTATCGGCTTCCACGTTATCGCTCTTGCACAGGGAGACAGCCACGCATGAAGTAACGCGCAGATCATCCGAGGGCCTAGGCGGTCACCAGGAAGGTCCCGAGGAAACATGATGCGCGGCAGCTCAGGCTCGGCGGCCCCGGGACCCCGCGCGCCCGCACCGCGCTGCCGGCGGCTTTGTTGGGCTGGTCGGTTGCCTTGGAAACGGAAGCTAACCAGGGCTGGGCGGCTGCTGCCAACAGGGGCCAGGGCGCCGGATGGTGAAACAAGAAGAAAAACCGGAAAATGCCCAGAGGCGGAGTGACTGCTGGGCTTCAGCTGCTTCAGAAACATTGTTTACTAATCAGGGAAAGCAAAGTGTGGATTTTTTTTTTTTTTTTTTTTTTTTTTTTTTTGTCGGAATTAGCAGGATGCAGAGAGAAATGAGTTTAAGGGACTATTCGTTGAATATTGAATTTCTTCTTTTCAATTAGTTGCATTATTGTAATGTTTAGTCTTAGTTATTGTGAACTAATATTCTGGTTTGAGTGGTCACTAACGTACAGTTTCAAAGCGTGGGCAAGATAAACTAATTAAGTACTCTACATTTGCATAATATTTCGGAGTTGACCAGCTACTTTTTTATGCATCGGCTCATTACCATTCGATGCACCATAATATGTACTTCCCAACGTGCACCTCTATGCATGTTTTAGTTTTGTTTTGTTTTGACTCATGTAAATTTGGAGCCATTAAGAGTTTGAGAAGAAAAAATAATCATTCTGAAGCAAAACTTGCTTGGAGTTTCTCTCTTCTACAACAGATCAGGCAAAGGCAGAGCAGTTTAGAAAGCAGACATCCCGTACTTTTGGTTGACTTTTGAGGCAGTAGGGTATAGTGGTTGAGAGTGTGAATTCTGGAGACAGACTGCCTAGATTCAGCTCTAGGACCTGTCAATTACTTGCTGTGTAACCTTGGGTAAGCTACTTAACATCTCTGTGCCTTCATTTCCTCACCTGTAAAAAGATGATGTTAGCACATAGCTCTCTTCTGATCGTTAAGGGAATTAATGAGGGGTGACACACTGTGTGTCCATCACTACCTAGTTTTTACTCTGTCACAAATCTCTCCATGCTTTACTCCATAACTCACAGGGTGGCCAGACTAATTACTCTGCAATGCAGCTCTGATCTTATCTTTGCCCTAATCAAAGACTTCCCAGGGTTCACTATTTGTCTGCTGTATAAGGTCCATGCTCCTTGGAAAGCATACTGGTGTCTCCATGATGTGGTACCAGACTGCAGATTTCACCAAATCGGTCCTATTTCTCTCTGTACATTCTACCTAACAGCTCCAAATTCATTCCAGGTTTCCTCATCTACAGGTCTTTGTTCAAACCACTCTACTTCCTCACCGTCTCTGCCTGTCAAGTTCCTTGAACACTTCCATGAAACTTCTCCATCAAGAATTGAATGACATCTTTCCCTCTTTACTGCTTTTGTAATATATTGTTTTATTATCGTGCAATGTATTATAGCCACTTTTGCACACATCTTTGGAACTATAAGCTTCTAGATGGCAGAAATCATGCCTTCCTTATCTTGATATCCCCATAATGCCTCCATGGAGAGCACTTTGTGCTTTATGGATGCATGGTATAGATATTTATTGGCTAGTAACAGTCAACACTAATTGGATAAATAACACATGCTAGATGCTTTACATACAGTGTTTTCTTGTTTGTTTGTTTTGTTTTGTTTTGTTTTTCTATTCAACCACTCTGAAAGTAGGTATAATTAGCCAGGAATTACAGAGGAAATGCTAAAACTCAGAGAGTTTAAGCAGCATGCCCAAGGTCACACCACCAGTGAGTAGTGAGGCCAGGATTCAAACCCCCATTTGTTCAACTCCAGCCCATTATTTCTTCCCGTTATTCTACCTGACTTTAAATGAATAAAAAATCCAAACACAGGCACAACTACTTATCAACACAGGAATGAAGATTACAACTCAAATGATGACCTTAAACTGTTTGGCAACATTCTAACTAATCCCTTAACCCCAGCAACCTTGGAACACAAAAAATTTTCAAACTAGTGTTTAATTGAATTCATAGATCTCCCTTCCTGCTGATACACAAGATTATTACTACTTAATCCAACATCACCTCTGTCTCCAAAGGGGATTTTTCTGATATTTACTGCAGACAATTCAGTAAAGCCCTTCCTCTTGCCCCATAGAGAATGTCAGTGCTCAGATCCTTCCTGTTTTCATTTAAAGTTGATGTCATTGGCTGAGAAACGGGTGTCTGCAGGTAACTCCCAAAAAGCACCACATAGGAGGCTTTCCACTTTGCCATCGATGTTAAAATTACAGGTTCCCCTAGGGCTGCACTGTTCACAGGGCTTGCAGGTTTTCCTTTCAGATTGTTTGTCTGCCTCATAAGCTCAGGTCTTTGCTCCCTGTGTTGGATTGTTTATCCCAGATCTCCCCATGAATAAGTGACTTCATTTAGGTTGTGGCAATATCCTTATCACAGACAGGCCCTTGCTAACTGTACTATCTAGAATAGCACACTTTTCCCTGACCCTGGAGACCCTATTCTCTAAATGGGCGTTATTTCCCCGCAAATCATTGTCACTGTCCTGCCTTGGTTATTTGCTTAACTAATATCTCTCCCTGCTAGGATATAAGCTCTCTGAGGGCAGAGATTTTTGTCCTTCTTGTTCACTGTGCCATACCCAAACTTAGAACAGTGCCTGGCACACAAAAAGCAGTGACTGGTTGTGGAATGAATAATCAGACTGATATTCTCGCCTTCCCTAAAATGCTACCTGCTCTCTCCCTGATCTGGCAGGACCCAAGTCCCTGGAATCTGAAGTGCCAGTGTCTGTGGACTCTGGTGAAGTTTATGCACACAGAGGAAGCCAGTGGCAGCAGGCTGTATTCTTGGAGCGTCTCTGGAAGTTAGGCCCTGTCCACTGCATGCTGGAACATCTTGGCTGTATTCTTGTCTCAGGGTTTAATTAAGTGGGATTTGTGCTTCCTGCTGATGTCATCAATGAAAGCCAAAAAGATCTTAAAACCATAGATATGTATGATGAGAAATACACTCCCATCCCTTGATTTTCTGCTGAGAGAACAATGAAGTCCAACACAGTGACTTAGCCAAAGTATTAGACTCTTAGATTCACAGCTTGGATTCAAACTAAAACATTAATTCAACACATTTTCTTCCTACAGGACTCAACATTTCCTTTGTAAGACAAACGCTAGAGTATGGTACAATAGAAAGAAGAGACCTGGGCACTGATGCCAGATCTTTGACCTCATTTAAATTACTTAACTCTTTTAACTTCTGTTTCCTAGTCTTCAAAATGAGGGCAGTAAAACCTCCGCCAGTGGGTGTAATAAGGATTAGGTGCAATAACACTTGTGATTGCACATACTTTGCCAAGCATCATACTAAGCACAGTGACTGTGACTCCTCACCATCATCCTTTGAGCATGGTAAGATTTTCTTTCTCATCTTACAGATAAGGAAACTGAGGCTTGGGAAGAGTTATTAAATTACTGAGTGTCTCAACACTTCAAATGACAGTCAGGCTGACAGCTGCACATTTGACTGTTAGATGATGACAATTCTCATGTGGAGTACTTAACAGTGGCCAATTATTTACCAAGCACTTGATAATGCAGTAGATTCTTATTACTTGCAGTAGTTATATTCTATAAAGTCACTGTGAACAATGAATTAGTGAATACTGAACCATTGCTTCCATGGGGGAGATGCAGGGCTAGGTGCCTGTAAGCTTCTAGTCACAATGTTTTCACCAACTGCTCAATGCATAAACTTGTTTTATGTGTGTTTCCTTTTAAAAATGCCTTATTTAATATCTATTGTTGATTCATTCACATTGAACTCATGGCCAGTGGCACCGTAACTCATGCTTGAAGGCATCATATCTAACAGTGTATTTTCTCTGTAAGGCACATCATAGCATTCTTGTGTTTAGGAACACTACACAGCACATCAACATTACCCTTGGGGACTACTTTAAATGGAAAAATTACCAACAAAAAGCACAAAAATGTGATAAACATGGCACTTTTTTTACAGCTATGAGAGCTGAAACAAGAAGGCAGTGTGTCTCCTCGTTTGACCTCAGCTGGGCATATGCATGTCAGGTAACTCAAATTTTTGCTGCTCCACATATGTGCACATATGAATGATCATCAGTGTACAATGAGTACTGATTTGGGAGTTACAAATAATTTGTATTGAATAGACAAATTCACAAATATGGAATCTGCAAATAACGAGGATCCACTGTACTTCCCAGCACTAACATATGATGCCACATGGATAAGTAACCAATACTTTTTTTGTGATTACAAAAAAAGATTGTTGGCTTCTTCTGGACTGAAGAGATTTCATACACAGGGAAGTTTTGTGACCTTACCTTTGGGAGGGGTAGAAGAGGGAAGGGATGGGTAGGAGGTTAGTGTGAAAAAAGAGAGGAAAGGGTTGCTGTTTTGTAATAGTTTGCCAAATTCTGCTGCATTATGTCCTCACAAGAAATTAATAAGGAGGGCTAAAGACAGGTTCAGGCCTCACCTTTTAAAAGAAGGTCTGGCAAAGCCACTTTGGGATTCCTTCCACTCTGGCACTGCAGCTACTTTACAATTATTCTTTGCTTGTCCCCAGAAAAAGGAATGCACATAATTAGGAACACTCTCTTGCACTTCAGAGCATATCCCCAAAGTGAAGTTTATTCAAAAGCACCGTTTACTGGCAGGAATTAACCCATTTCTGCTTTGTTATCAGTAACATAGATTTTGGAAGGAAAACAATGTTTTCTTCCAAATTGAGACATGATGCTGCCTTTTGATGAAACTTGGTCCCATGGACCTTAGTCTCAGTGCCTCAATCAGTTGGCTGGGTCAAAAACTAAACTTCACCCAGTTTGTTTCTGATTTTTCATTATTTATTTAGCTGCTAAATACTTACTGATGCATTAAAGGCCCACATAATATGGCTTTATGCAAGGTGGTGTGAGTAATAAAAAATCCTTTGCCAAGTCTTTGGATAGCTTGAAATCTATTAAAACAAAATTTAGATGCTAATAGCTGGTTTTTGTAGAATAATCACTATCGGACAGATAATGGCACTAAGCATTTTATGTGGAGTCTCTCAGTACATCCTCACAGAAACAGGGTGAGATAAGTGCCATTATTATCTCCATTTTACAGGAGAAACTGAGGAATGGAGAGCTTAATGGATTGAACCAAGAAATGTCCTACCCATGATTTAAACCCGTATTTGATGCCAGGGAATATGATCAGAGAGTGCTTTAGAAAGAATCACAAACAATTATAATACCAGGAAGTATGTGATAAAAGCCTTTAAAGAAATATGGAAAATAACACTGGAGCAGGAAGATCCCATTTATGCTTTAGTTGCAGTGGAAGATGGGAGAGTGAAATCAGGAGCAGATTTATAGTGAAGATAGCATTGGGCTTGCACCACACGGGTCTTAGGTGGTTATTATTAGTACATATTTTTTTTCCATAGGAAGTGGAGAATAATAGTAATCTTGCCATAAAATCACTCAGAGCCTGGAAACCAGTCAAAACCAGTCAAATGGCTTGCTAGGGTGCCCTGTGGAGCTTCTTTCTCTCATTTTTGGGCCATCTCCTTTTCTGACATACAAAATGAGCATCAGGGGCTTGTCTCTAACTCACTCTCTTCCTTTGGAAGTTGTATATAAGAGTTGCTTAATTCAATCTTCTGAATGAATAAATAGGGAAGATATTTGGTTCTTCAGCACACTCTGAAACTGCAACAATCAGGAAGACATCAATCAGAAATATATTTCAATAATAATGACCCATATTTATGGAAGGGCCAGTAGTATAATACGGTGGTTAAGAGCTCGGGCTCTAGAAGTAGACTTCTTGGGTTCAAATCCCAGCTCCTAGAACTGTATGACTTTGGGCAAGCTGCTAAGTCAAGTCATGCAAAGCATTTAGAACAGAGACTGTCACATTGTAAGTACTCAACAAATGGTAACTAATATTATTACTTATCAAGCCCTTGCTATACATCGAGTGCTGTTATAATTGCTCTACATGAATTATCTGAATAAATCCCAGAACAGCCAATGAAGGAAGTACTATTATTATTCCCAGCCATCATGTGGATAAGAACCAGTACACTATCTTCAACTGAATTTGGATTATAAAGAAAACAGATTGCTCACATCTACCCAAGGGGTTTACCCCATTGTTCAAATGCTATAGGAAAACTTGATACATTTATAATGACTTGGCTTTGAAATTGCCATTCTTACGAAAAATGAAATCTAAGAATCCATGTTGCAAAGAAAAAAAGTGTAAATAGCATTAAGATAACTGTTCTTGGCATTGGTTTATGAGAATATCTTAGTCATCATCCATTCTGGAAAAGCACACAGACTGAGTAGATGCAATGAGGTGTTAGCATGGCATTACACTCTAGACTCTTCTCAGGTTCAACTGGGTTTTCAAAGATTCTTGTCATCTGCTAAGAAAATCCACCTTCAAGAACATATTCCTTTGCTTCATCAGTCTCAGTGGTCTCATCCATGAGTCACACTCAATATTCCATGACTAGACAAGATTCTCAATGGTAAGGGAACATCACTGCACCCCAGTTTCATTCACCTAGGCTGTCCTAAGAAGGAATAACAAAGGCATTCTGTTCAGTGGGTGCACAATAAGCAGTGACTCAGAAACACTTTGAAACGGTATTTTTGTGCATCCTTACTGGATGGAAGATAAGTGATAAGTGGGAAGATTGTAAATTGTAGCAATAGTAACCAGCACTGAGAAGATAAACAAAACTGGCTAGTATACATATGTATGTATATAAACTGGTGGTGCTGAAACATCACTGTGCATCGGAATCACCTAGGGTTCTTCTTAAAAATGTGATCCTCAGAGACCTTCCCCCGAGATTCCAATTTCATAGGTCTTATGTAGAGCACAAGAACCTCCATTTTTTTTTAAGCATTCCAATGATTCAACACAGAAATTTTTTGGACCACACTGAGAGACACAGTCCATTAATCTACTCAAACACCCTCACTCATAAAATTAACTCACCCTCCAGGGAGACCTTCCCCTGCTTATCAAAAACTAGCCAGAGTCACACATTTTACCAATTTGATATGGTTAAGAATAGATGGGGACTCTATTAATTTCTCAAACTTCTCCAGAAAGCTTTTTTTCAAACAGTAGTAAAATTAAAACAAACAAAACTGTGAATAGATACAAGTTTCCATCCTGTGATTTCAAAACAATTTTGGTGATTCATTCCCTGAACTCAGTGAGCTTCAAATACAAACTTAAATGGAGACAGGGCTTTGAATCATTCCACACTTTTCTGCAAGACCATATATCCTATCTCCCATGCCAAATCCGATCTGTCCCCAGAGCATCCTTCTTTTAGCACCAAATGTAATCACTTAGAGCGACGGACAATACTGATATACAACCTTCATAATAACCAAGAAAAGTAAAATAAACTGCAATTGATGGATGCAAATGTTGGGAAGTATGAAGCTTATTTAGATAAAGTAGATATTTCAGTTTGAAATCTAATTAAGAAAACAAAACAACAGCTACATGGAACTCTTTCATACTACTCCACTGGGGCTAATCTTTATCTACATCAATACTATAAAAGTAACAAAAGATACAAAGTTATCTGATGCATAATTCATTCATTTTGAACTTGTATAGGACTCAAATAATTGAAACCGGATTATTTATGTGATCGTTAAACCCAGGGGCAATTTCTACAGATTTTAGCTCTGCTTAATGGAAATCTTAGTTGCAAATATATATTTAGCCAGATTTCATTCCAAAACATTGTTCCTTACAATAAATTATCCCTCATTAAAGTTGACATGTTGTGCTTCCTTACTGTAATAGAGTGAAAAATTGTTTATTCTCTTATTTTATTGCACAAGAGAAATACAAAATGTATGAAAAGTAATACATAAAAACCCCTTTTACAATTATTCATGCTACTCACATTTTGTAGTTTAATTACTAACAACTCTAACTTAATCACTTGTTAATAACTCTGATTTTCAACAGGAATATTTCAAATATAATAGCCATGATAATTATATCATTCTGGAGTCAAATTTTGAATAATAATTAAGCTTATGTTTTATTTAAACAATACATGCAAGACCTGCCATTAACAGGACCACAGTCAAAAAAAAAAAAAAAAATCACAATACAATGGAAATACATTTCATTGAATAACACACAGTGACCTCAAAGTGTTAGAGATGAACTTTTGTGGATAACCGAGAGCATGCTGAGTTAAACTTATTTATACTTAGAGCTAGGAATAGGCTAAAATTTTTTCATAAGGTTATCAAAACAATCCAGCCAGGCATGACCTGCTGGTTTGATAATTAAGGACTTCACCTTAGTAGGTATAGTAGTTTTCTACTGCTCTGTTACAACTCACAACTAATTTAGTGGCTTAAAACAACTCAGATTTATTTCAGTTTGCATGGATCAGGAGTCTGCATATGGGCTAGTTGTGTGCTCCACTCAGGGTCCCTCCGCTTCAGTGTCAACTGAAGCCATGATCTCACTGAAGGTTTGATTTTTCCTGGTTGCTCACAGAATTCATTTCCTTGTTATTTGACTGAGGTCCCTGTTATCTTGCTGGCTATTGGACAAGGACCACTCTCAGCAACTAGAAGCTGCTCTTGGGTCCTTGCCATGTGGTCACCCCCACAATGTGACAGTCTGATCTTTTAATACCAGAAGAAAATCTCTCTCAAGTTTCAGATTCCTCAAAACTCTTTTCAGGAGTCACCTGATTAGGTCAGACCCACCCAGGATAATCACTTTTTTATGAACTCAAGGTCAACTGATTAGGAAAATTTAAAACTCTTTTCAGGAGTCACCTGATTAGGTCAGACCCACCCAGGATAATCACTTTTTTATGAACTCAAGGTCAACTGATTAGGAAAATTTAATTACATCTGCAAAACCCCTTCTTCCATATAATGTAGCATAATCATGAAACTGATATCCCATAATATTCATAAGTCCCATTCACATTCAAGAGAAGGGGATTATACAGGGCATGAACACCAGTGGGTGGGAAACTTGGGGACCATCTTAGAATTCTGCCCACAACTGTTTGTTTCTGTGATAACCACTGAATAGCCTGGCAAATGTACTGTGGTCATGTGAGGGTGAAATAGAACTCAATTTTATGCCTTTTCCAAACTAAATCTGGGACTTGACCCAGCATAGAGCTATTGGGCATTTGGCTGCTGAATGCACAAGAGCAAACAGAAAGATGTCACCTCTCAAAGTGGAAGCTGTCTACAAGTCACTCATGATGGCAAGAGGAGGAGCATGGCTAGAAAAAGCCACAGCAGCATAGGGATGCTCTGGTTGCACATTCTGGCACTTGTCTGCATATTGACTGTCTAGTTTCAGCCACTGAAGTGTAAAAATCAGAGCGAACTATCTAGAAAGGGTGGGAATGATCTAGAAAAGTATTTTGGGGATGTAGCACCATAGTTGCCAGTTTCCATTAATTTCAGAGCCCAATCTTTCCTAGTTGTTTTTTTTTTTTTTTTTGTGGGGTGGGGTGGGGAGGATGCTGGAGTGGGTTGTATTTTTGTTTTGCCTGCTTCTTGTTGCAAGGGTAACTATGACCTAGCTCTATTCTCACCACAGTCAGGACTGATTTTATGAATATCTCTTTCATCTCCAATCCCATCACAGTAGTTTTGGTGAAGACACTGCCTGGATACAAATCCTAGCTTCATGACTTAGTGGATGGGCATCCTTGGGGACATACCGTCTCTCATACTTAGTTCCATAGCTACATCAC
Source organism: Choloepus didactylus (assembly GCF_015220235.1). Classification (NCBI taxonomy): domain Eukaryota; kingdom Metazoa; phylum Chordata; class Mammalia; order Pilosa; family Megalonychidae; genus Choloepus; species Choloepus didactylus. Next base: position 21,771,543 of record NC_051309.1, read on the forward strand.
CTACAAAATAAGGGTAGCAATGACATCAGATAGCATTGTTCTTTGGTTGGAAGACTCAAAATATGCCAAGACTCAATATGCCAGAGCAGTACTAAGTAAACAATAAATGTTACTACTGATATGTTGTAATTATTATAAGGTCATTATGGTTATTTTGCTCTCAAGTTGTACCCAGAATCTAGAGCCATGTCTGGCTCAGGACATCCTCAGCATGTGGTAAAGAGCGAAGCATCTCTTCCCCCTCTTACCTACCCTCAGTCTACATTGTTGCCAGAGTGATGGGAACATGCCTTTCTCAGCTTCAATTTTCCTGGTATCCTGTTGATTGCAGAAATTTATAAAATTAGAGCGCAGCAGGGAAAAAATAACTGGAAATCATACGTCTGATAAGGATTTATTCTCTGGAATATACAAAGAACTCCCACAACTCACAACAAAAAAACCTAATTACTCAGTTAAAAGATGGGCAAAGAATTGTAATAGACTTTTCTCCAAAGAAGATACACAAATGATCAATAATCATGTGAAAAGATGCTCAATATCATTATCCATTAGGGAAATGCAATTTGAAGCCACAATGAGACACACTTCACAAGAACTAGAATGGTTATTATTGATTAAACAAAAAATAACAAGTGTTGATGAGGAGGTAGAGAAATAAGTATTCTCATACATTTTTTGTGAGAATTTAAAATGATGCAGCTGTGCGGAAAACAATTTTGTGTGTCCTCAGAAAGTGAAACGTAAAAATACTGTATGACCCAACAATTTTACTTCTAGGTATCTATCTAAAAGAATTGAAAGTGGAGAATCAGGTAGATATTTGTACACCAATGTTCACAGCAGCATTATTCACAATAGCTAAAAGGTGGAAACAACCCAAGTGCCCATGAGCAGATGAAAGGATAAACAAAATGTGGCAAATTCATACAATGGAATGTTATTCAGCCACAAAAAGGAATGAAGTGGTGAATATGTACTACAAAACAGATGAATCTCGAAGATGTCCTATTGACTGACAAAAGCCAGACACAAAAGGACAAGTATTGAATGACCACTTATATGAAATACCGAGAATAACCAAATTCATAGAGACAGAAATATTACAGGTTACCAAAGGTGGTGGTTGGGTGTGTGTTGTGGAGAGGGGGTAGTTATTGCTGAATGGATACAGAGTTTCTGTTTGGAGTGATGAAAAGAGTTGTAGTAACAGGTCGTGAGAACAGTATCACAATATTGTGAACGCAATTAATGTCATTGAATTGCACACATGAAAGTGGTTAAAAATGGGAAAATTTGTGTGGCATGTAAGTCACCATTATAAAAGCTAAAAATACAAATCATAGCAAGATATATAGAGTCCTTTCCTGAAATACTGCTGTAGCTAAAGTGCCAGGTTGATTTTCCCAATGCTTCCTTTGCCTTCTGAGAAATTCTTATCCATCATTTATGAATCAGCTTAAATGCTTTCATCTTGGTGGAATCTTTCATGAGGCCCTCCCCTAACCAGATACGTTTTATCTCTTTCTTCTTTCTGTTTTAGACTTACGTCTCCTCTAGAGCCTTTCAAAATATATGAGAATTCACGGTTGATGTAACTATCTCGTCTACGAAACTGTGAGTCCTGCAGAGGAGGAACCATATCTTATCTTTCTTCCTCAATACTTATCCATGTGCTTAGAATATGTTAATTGTCCACTAAATGTTGAAATAAAGAAGGGAGGGAAGGGAAGGAAGAAGGAAAGAAGGAAGAAACTAATGGCAGGTTACCTGTAGGGCACAAGGAGGACTTAAACCAGATGTACCACCCTCCACTAAAGAATTACCATACCTAGAATCGTGCCATAAAGATTTAATTTTTCACATTAAGCATTACAGGTGTCCAGGAACCACCTTAAGTTGTAGAAAACATTAGTCACTAACACCTTGAGATGAAAGAGTTCTGCCCATCAATTTATTGCAAAGAGAGTGAGAAAAATTGGCAATTGGAGAATTTGATGCGTGATTGCACTATCACATGAAGAAGGAGATATGTTAAGAGCCCATCTCTAAGCAAGTTAAAGTAAGAGGAATCAACAGAATATCTAACTGAACTGGAAAATCCAGAGTGATTCTTAGACGATCTAGAGCATTCTAAGACAATTGCTAAAATGCAAAACTGTGCTTTCCCTCCCACTTTCTATTCAGTGTTTATTCAGTATTTTCTTGAAATAGTAGTTTACGGACCTCAGTGATTGATGCAGCCTCCAAAATTACGGAATCAATTCTACAGAAGTTGGCCTCTGTGCTGGGAACAACTAGTTCATGGTTTTACATATTGCCTTTCTTTGCGAATCCAAAATGCCTTACATGGCATTCTCTTAGGTAACATCAATTTGTTCTTATAACCTACTCAGAGCTCCTCACTCCATAGGTGGATATTCAAGAAATTTTAGGAAGGTTGTTCTATGTTCTTGTGGGATGGATATGCATCTTATTAGTAAGTGGAAAGCTTGGCATATAGTTTGGGGTATCAGATATCCAAACAGATTTTTCAATATCTTGTATTTGATCAAATTGTCAATTCACAGGCCAACTGTCCCTTTTTCCATAATTTTTAAACTCTTAATGATTTTTAGCATAAAGTTAATCAACACATTTTGAATAATCAACAGACAAGTAATTTTGATTAATTAACATGGAAATCATAAGACATATCTGCTTTTAAATGTTCAAAACACTTTTAATCATTTTTGAAGGTTTCTTTCATTGGAGTAAAAGGTAATAAAATTCACAGAGGGAAGTAAATGCAACAATATGTATTTACATCAAACCAGATTGCTTCTATTTGTTTGTTTTGTTTAAATAATTAAATAGTTTCAACAACCTGGTAAATAAACAAACTCTTATCCTCATATACACATAATGTGACAAGGTATGGCAAAAAGGAACAGAAAGAGCAAGCGTATATGTGTGTATGTTTACCGTAAGAACTTGTATAGTCAAATAGGTCTTCTATCATTCAGTGAGGCCAAGTTGGGACCATACACAATGGTTTTGATGAAGCTGTTTTTCTTCAAACATCTCTGGAACTCCCCCTTGGGAATTGCCAAGAAGACTATTTACAAATTATCCTTGCCTGCCTGCTCTAGCCCAGCCCAGCTGCCATCAGGCTCAAGCCTTCCAAACCTCTGCATCAGTTTTAAGAACTATCTTCTTGCTAGTAAGTTTATCTGAAAATGGTCAGTGGTACCGATGGCTGATGCTTTGTGTGCCCTGAGGATATACTGAGCTTCACATGGTAGTTTCCCCCTTGCAGCTCACCACGAGGGTCATATCTGTCTAACCAACACCACTCCCTCGGCCCCTGAAACTTGGAGTGATTGACCAAGTTTCACCTGCAGATTGTTTCCATGGATATGAAATAGATAGAGCCTGGTTTTAGCCTGTACCCCTCAGAAGATCCCGCCACCATAAGCCTGAAAAATAACCAAAGCTTTGTCAAACCCACAGGGAATGCATGGCCCCTTCTCATCACACTTGGACTATGTGTTACTTTTTGTAAATGGTTACAACAAAAAGGAAGACATGCCAGGGAAAGAGGTAAAATGATGCACCAGCAACTTGTCTATGTTTCACTGGCTTTTGTGTCAGTTTGCTAGTGAAGGAGGTTGAAATCTCTGGTTAGAATGGGCCTGTCGAAATCAATGAATTTCAATTACACATTATCCTTGCCTACATTAACAGGGATAATTGGAAGTTTACCACATCATTGTGAGTCAAAGCAATCCTAATAGTTAATTTCTAGCTACCTAGGGAAGAAGTGAGCTTCTAGAATTACATCCAGTTTGGAAAAGGCATCTTAGGTTCACCACTCACTTAAGCTTCTGACTCTGAAAGTTTAAAACGGGATTTTGAAAAGGTTATCTTTCTATATATTTTATCCATTATTTTCTTTCATATATTTGAGACTTATGCATTGTTTCTATAAGCACTTTGTCACCATTGAAACATCAGATAGTGGAAGAGAAAATCACACGCAACTCTAGTTTTTTTTTTTTCCTAAAATTCTATTGCTTGCGTAGCGTTCCTTGATATGTATCCTTAGTAACTAAGTTTATAAATGAGCACATTAAGTCAGGGTTCATTTTGTAAAGAGCCTGGCATTAGGGAGAAGCTTAATTTTCTTCATGGGCTTAAGAAGTTTAGTAAAAACCCTCTCAAACATACAGTTTTCCTGGCTATCAAAGACATGAAGGGCTATTCAATCAGAAACTGTTTGAAAAGGAATTATATTTAAACCATAAATAAACTATGCCAGTTTGGATATATTATGGCCCTCAGAAAAGCCATGTTCTTTAAGGCAATCTTGTGGGGGCAGACTTATTAGTCTTTTGATTAGGGTGGAAACTCTTGATTGAGTGTTTCCATGGAGATGTTATTCACCCAACTGTAGGTGATACCTTTGATTAAATTATTTCCATGGAGGTGTGGACCCTGCCCACCCAGGGTGGGTCTTGATTAGTTCACTAGATTACTTAAGAGAACCCAAGAGCCAACACAGATGCTTGCTGACACTTGGAGACAGTGGGAGATGCAGACAGAAGGACCTTTGGAGATACTAAGCTAAGAGATGAAGCCCAGAGTTTGCCCTGGAGAAGCTGAGAGAGGACTCCCAGATGCTTAGAGAGAAACACTCTAGGAGAAAGGAGCAAGAATGCACAGGGAGCTGAGAGAGAGGAGCTAAGAGAAACACAGAGACATTTTGGAGAAAAACATTTTGAAACTCAGCCTGGGAGCAAGGACAAGCAAATGCCAGCCACATGCCTTCCTAGCTCACAGAGGTGTTCCAGATGTCATTGGTCTTTTTTTAGTGAAGGTATCCTCTTATTGATGCCTTAGTGTGGACATTTTTATGGCCTTAGAACTGTAAATTTGTAACCTAATAAATCCCCTTTATAAAAGCCAATCCATTTCTGGTATTTTGCATAATGGCAGCTGTAGCCAACTGGAACAGATTTTTGTACCAGAGAAGTGGGGTGCATCTAAGCTTGCAAATATCGAACATGTTGGAATGGCTTTTTAAATTGATAAGGGGAAGATTCTGGAAGAAATGTGAGGAACTTGATAGAACAGGCCTAGATTGCTTTGAAGAGACTATTGGTAGAAATATGGACTCTAAAGATACTTCTGATGAGACCTTGAACAGGAATGATGGATGTGTCATTGCCAACTGGAAGAAAGGCAATCCTTGTTTTACAGTGGCAGAGAATTTGACAAAATTGAGTCCTTGTGTTGGATGGAAAGCAGAATTTGAAAGCATCAAGCTGGGATACTTAGCTGAGGAGATCTCCAGACTACATCTGGAGGATGCAACCTGGCTTCTCCTTGCAGCTTATAGTAAAATGTGAGCAGAGAGAGATAAACTTAGAACTGAACTCTTGGGTACAAAGAAACCAGAAATTGATGACCTGGAAAACTCTGGGCTTCCAGAAAGTGAAAGCCCAGAGATTATAGCCCCGTATGAGGATTTAATGAAACCTGGAACCAGCCAGTCATTTCAGTACAAGCCAGGATTGGAGATGGAGTTATCCAGAAAGGACTTGTGGAAAGTCCTATTGTCTGATGGTTTTAGCCAGTGTATGCTGCATGCCAAGCCAACAAATCTTTTTGTGAGATCTGTGTAAATGGAGCTACTGCCAGTCTTGACTAAAAAGGACAGAAAAGGGATAGATTGAAGAAAAAATTTCTTCAGAGAAGGCAGAACCATGGAAGCCAAAGTCTGAAGCCGAGAAATCTCAGGCAAGGAGAGCAGAACAACCCATGAACAAAAAAGTGTGAGTTTGCCCCAGAGACAGAGGGCAGGCCTTCCACCTAGATGCTCAGGAAGAGTGCTGCCACCCCAGGCCCCAGAGAGGGTAGAACACATTCCCCAGGGACTGGGGAGAGCCTGGCCATCACCCCACAGTTATGAAGGGGTTCAGCGTGTGTCTGGAGATAGAAGAGAATCCAGCTGCCACTCCGATGTTTGAGGAGAGTGGGGCCAAGAAGAGGATGGTCTCCCCAGTGCATGGATATGTTGGAGCACTCACCCCAGAATTTGGAGAGAAGAAGACTGCTAGGCAGGCTCTTGGAAAGGGTTTTCCTAATCCCCAAGGATAAAACATCATTCCATAAATGACTCTCAGTCTTGGAAATCTAAAGAAGTATGCCCTGTGGGTTTTAGGAATTGTTTTAGTCCCATGAACCCTGTTTTCCTTTCAACTTCTCCCTATGGCAAAGGGACTGTTTATCCTATGACTGTTCCTCCTTTGTATATTGGCAGCAGATAACTTGTTCTGAGTTTCACAGGCCCTATTGCCAGAGGAGAATATTAGGACGTTGTACTTATCTGTATTGTGATGGAATGGATGTACTGTTGCATTTGGAAAGAACATATCTTTTTGGGGTCTAGGGGGTGGAATGTGCCGGTTTGGATATATTATGCAATCTTCTGAGGGCAGACTTATTACTCTTTTGATTAGGGTGGAAACTCTTGATAGCTTCCATGGAGATGTGATTCATCCAACTGTGGGTGATACCTTTGATTAAATTATTTCCAAGCAAGTGTGGGCCCCACCCACTCAGGGTGGGTCTTGATTGGTTCACTGAATTACTTAAGAGAACTCTAGAGCCAATACAGAGGCTTCCTGACTCTTGGAGATGCTGGGAGATGCAGACAGAAGGAACTTTGGAGATGCGAAGCTAAGAGATGAAGCTAAGAGAGTAACCCCAAATGCTTAGAGAGAAACACCCTGGGAAAAAGAAGCAAGGACATACAGGAGCTGAGAGAGATGAGTGAAGACAGAAGCCCAGAGACGTTTTGGAGAAAGCCATTCTGAAATACATGAGAGCAAAGGACCTGCAGATGCCAGCCATGTCCCTTCTCAGCTGACAGAGGTGTTCTGGACATTACCAGTGTATCTTTAGTGAAGGCATCCTCTTATTGATGCCTCAGTTTGAACACTTTCATGACCTTAGAACTGTAAATTTGCAACCTAACAAATCCTCTTTACAAAAGCCAATCATTTCTGGTATTTTGCATAATGGCAGTTGTAGCAAACTGGAAGACAAACTATAATTCCTCCTGTTTTAAAAAATGAACTCCAGGATTTCCTAAATTGATAACAGCTGCATTCAACAGGGAAGAAAAAGGAACAACTCTAAGCAGATGAAACACCAGGACAATAAGAAAAGGGAACTTACCGAAATGTTGGGAAAAAAAAATAAAGCACATTCAGGGAGGTGCAGATTCTAATGTGGTATTCAGGGAATACCACAGGGAACAAAGAGGAAAGTGCCAGAGATAATTCTAAAGAGGATCAAGACCCCACTGCTTCACAAGATCTACTCATTCGGGCTGGTTTTGCTCTGGCAGTATTTAGACCAATCTTAAATGGAGTCAGAAGGGACTTAAGTTGCAACAAATCAATAGCCACATGATATAGCATGGAGTGAAACTTGCCCACAGCCTTGTTGTGATCTTATATTCCAGTTCTTGTAATGAGTTTTTCTCTTATATCTAAATCTGCAGCTTACCCGTAGTACCTGCCTCTCGATTACCAGGATTCTTCTTTTTGCTTAAGAAATCCCCAAATGCCACTGCATCCCTGGATCTGAAGAATGCCTTCTCCTGGATGTCCCATTGTGGTGACCCAGCTATTTGCCAAATATGAGCCCCATTTACTTCTTGCTGAATCCTCCCAATCCTTGAATTACTTGGGAACCTATTAACCATCAATCCACACTGGAAAATTTTGTCTCTGTCGGTGAATTTCCTCTGACCTGCAGTCAAATAAGTCCCACACTGTCTTCTGACCATCCCACACAGACTCACATGGACACCCATGCACAAACACACACAAATCTCAATAAAATTCAGATCCACCTCAATCAGTTCAGTTCCACTAAAAAACAATCTATCAGAGTGTCTTTTGAAAAATGATTGTGTCATGTTAATGGATTACAAATTCAACTTAATGGGTTCCTAGTCAGCAATATTAAAATAGAATAGCATAGAATTGAGTACATTGGAAAAGAATGGGGTACAATGGAATGGAATGGAATGGAATAGCATAGCATAGCATAGTATAGAATATGCAAGTGCTTTGAAAGTTGAAAGAGTAAATATTCTTTTGTGAAATTCCTTTTCTAGTATGTGTATGTGTGTTTTTGTGCATATTCTGGGTTATGATAAAAAATGTATTGCTTACTATAGTAGTTCATGGCCAAAAAAAGTTTTATAAGCCCTCTATTAGAGCACCTGGAGAGTAAGGCATCATGCCTACAGACTACCTCAACAAAATTGCAATTTTATGACCTGAAACATATAACCTATTAAGCCAGTATTTCCTCGTAGACACAGAAACAAATACAATTTCATCTGATAAACTTGCTATCATCAAGAAATCAGATAAACAGAACTATAAGGGAATTGGATATTATATGAATGTATTTTGATAGCAGGACAAAAAAAATAATGAGGTCTGTGTCTAAGTGGTATAGTGATGTTTTGCTATGGTTGGTAGGCAGGGGCTAGCACCATCAGGACACTGGGGAACTCAGAAGAGGGAGACTAGAAGACTTGAGAGCAGGATTTGGCAAAGAGGAGTGCCACATGCATAATAATTTCACAGTTAATAAATTGTGTTGAATTTAATTGGGGAAGAATGATGATGGCAATATCTTATATTTGTCCATGTCTTCACATATTTCAAAACATTTTCACGCCTATTATATTATGTTATCTTCATGAAAAAGGCTGGAATTTGGGTGATGCAAATGAGGTGACTGCAATGCAAAATCTAAAGGGACACTCACTTTTGAGGTCAGCCAAGACTCCTTGGCATCTTACTAGCTTTGTCTTACTCTAGGTCCTGCTCATAAGATTAGACATTATTAATCCTGTGTTAGATATGAGGAAAGTGAGTCACACAGAATTTAACTGTCACAAACAGTGGTGAAACTGGGTTTAAACACTGGGCCCCTGACTCCCAGAAAATGCATTTTTCATCTATGTGATATGCCGCCTTAATGTTTTAGAAAATCTCAGTTAGGACTTGTTCTGAATGAACTTGCAAAGCATTAGAATGGCAAAATAATGAATCATACTACAATTATTTTTTATGAAATGTTTGTTTGAAAGGAAACAATGGTAAAATGCAGCCAGCAAGATTTCAGACTGTGATTCCTGCATTTAGTTTGAGGTAATTCCCTTCCAGATAGACAAAGAGAAATTAGAAATTATTTGTGGGAGGATGAAAAAATGATTAGGGAAAAGAAGGGTTTGATTTATGAGGCCAGATTAAAGGAGATAAATGCCTATTTCTTGGCTAAGTAACATCCAATGAATATGATAAGAATCTACAAATATTAGGAGAATGTAAATATAAGTAATAGAGAGAATTTCAAAGTGTACTACAAGGTACGACTAGCAGGAATGCAATGGAATAAAAAATAGAAGTGTAGGCTAAAAAAGGAAGGCTTTTTTTGTAGGGAGATTATTAAATTGGATAATCCCTATAGAAGAAAGAGAGGAGGAGGAAGAGAAGAGAAGGAAGAGAAAAGGGGGAAAGAGAAGCAAAAGACCAAGAGGAGGAGTAGGAGGAAGAAGAAAGAGAGGGAAGGAAAGAAAGAAAATCTCATTTTGTCTTTCTTGCATATATTTCTCTATAAAACACACCATCAAGATTGATATTGTTTTTGACTTGAATTTTTCCTTGAAAACACAAAAGACATAAATTATTATAGATTTTTGATCAATGAATGTCCACTGGTGACTTGTTAAAAATAGAATTCCAAGTGTGTAAGCAATGTTTCCCTAAAGCAGCTCTGTTGGTGAGGGAGACAGATATTACCTATAAATATATATTTACATATATTTATATATACATATTTATATATATTTATATACATATACCAATATATATACCTATATATATTACATATATATATATATATAACAAATAGGGAACTGTGTCTTGTTTCACTGTACTTCATAACAGGGAACATAAGAAATAGATTTCTGCCAGTTCTCAGGCAAACGAGCAAGTCTGCGGAAACCTGAGCCACTCAAGGAGATGGCATCGACACCCTACCTCAGGGGAGAAGGCTGCCACTAAATCAGAAACAGACAGTAATAGGGAGCTAAAGCGGCCATGCTAAACAATTACTGCTATTAAATTCAGGGCCTGGGCACAGAGAATTTGCTAATCTTTGGCTAGCCTGCTGCATATAACAGTTACTGTAATTGAAACTGAATTATAACACTATCCTGGCACACATCCTCCTTTTAAAACGTCCAACACATAATAATTCTATTAAAATAAGGACATCTGGAAAGCAGTCTATAGTCCCATTCTCTCTTTGTAGCTGGCACCTTTCTTCTTAAGGAATCTTTCATGTTTCCTTCATCTACTATGAAAATGGTGAAGTGGTGAAAAAATGGTGCTTTTTATTTTAGGTGAATTGCAGTGTTAACGTTTGTTGAGCACTAACTAGATGCCAAATACTGTGCCATGAGGTTGAGATTCATGTTCTCCATTTCAAAGATTAAATTAACTGAGGTCAGAGAAGTTAAGTAACTTACCCTAAATCACTCCCATAATTAGAGAAAGAGCCAGAATTAGAAGTCCAGTCTGCTTGTCTTCAAAGTATTTTCATCATACTCAACACTTGGCAACTTGCTCAAACACACAACAGATAGTAAACACTCAATTAATATGTGTTGAATTGAATTGAAGAGAATCAATGGTCTAAATGAGATCTGGAAATAATAATCAATGACTTTAAGCCATGATTTGATGAAGACCTTTATAAAGTTTCACCAACTGTTGAATTGGTGATCCAGTTATGGTCTCAAATCTATGAAATGGCATCTCTCAAGGAGAAAGTCTCCTTGCCTTCTGTGGTACTTTCATCGCCACAACCACATGCTATATTCCCTCAGTCTCATATAAACAGAAAATGAACTCATCGGCTGGAGTATTTTAACAAAGGCTAAATTGTGTAAAACTTATATAAGCACTTCATTTCTTAAATGATGCTTTGCTGACTGATTAAATAAGACTGACAATCAATATCCAGTATTTGATTAACTGCACTATAGAAAATAAAACTCTGTGTGCTCTCAAGGGGATAGAGAGAAACAGGAGACAGAGTCCCTGTATTTTGGGAGCTTATATTTCCATTGGGAGACAAGACATAAATGTGTGAGTAGGGAAATAATTCAAAGTTTAAATAGCCATTTGAGATTTTTTCCCAACAATTTTAATTCAATTAATAGTTATGGAATGCCTACTATGTACCAGAAATTGTGTTAGGCATTGCCATACAAAAAATGAATAAATTAAAAAAAATAATAAAATGGGATCACCTCTCTCAAGTATCTGTAGAAGCCACAGTCTATCTATGGGGGAGAAAAACTTACACACTCACAGCTCCAAATAATGTTATATGCACTTTAGAGAAAGGTATATGATGCTATGGAATGCAGATGAGGGAAAGTTTAATTCTGCTGACAGTGGGTTTTAATGTTTATCATGGAAGACTTCACAAAGGAGGTGAAGCCTGAGCTGGGTTTTGAAAAGTGAGCAGGAGTTTCCCAGGCTGACAAAGAACTCTTCCAGAAGAGATAACAGAATATGCAAAGGCAGGGAGATATAAAAAATTGTGAAGACACTGACAAACTGTGGTAAGTATAATTAGTAAAATTACTAATAGTTGGTGGGATAATAGTATAAATACAACCTAAGAAATTGCAATTTCAGATTTTTTGAGGTCCACTAGAATATCAACAAATACTGGATAAGTTCAAGATCTCCTTAAGTGGCGTCTTAATATCCCAACCAACATACAGGCAAGTTTCCCTTATTCATTGTAGGAGAACTCATTAAAAGCAATATATTCAGAATACATATTCTACAGCATGCCTGCCTTCTTAACCCAGTATATCTAATTATATGAGGACCATTATTAGCATCTTATAAATTTCTACTAGATAATTTAAATGCTCAATAAAGTTTTCAAGGGTCCATACACTTTTTGGAAACTAATCTTAACTGCAGCAAATGCATCAGAGTGTATTTGATTAATTCAAATCTAAGGAGTAAGAATCATTTATTTTAAATGTACAATTATAGAAATGTGTAAATTGATCAGTATGGTTAAGTTGCAAAGATTTGTGAATCTTAATATCTCTTAGAATCCCAGGAATACAAGAAGTAAAGACAGCAACATTTATGACTGTAGTATTCCTGATCATATGAATTCCATAAATTAAACAGTTGCGTTTTCTACTTTGTACAAAAATACAATTGAAAACTGAGTACTACATTCATGTTGCCAGTTTATAAGGTTAGGAAAAGCTTCATGTATTAATTTTCTTAAAGTGAAATAAGGAATAGTTTCACATTTAATCCTGAACAGATTTAATCGAAACCTCGTAAGACGTTCCCCACATGAATGGTTCTCTCCAAACAGGTAATGTCCTTAAAGAATAAAGACCTCGACTTCTTGACTTCTTCCTCCTCAAACATAATCAGCATTGTCATTGAACCTGATCATTCATTCCTACCTTAAAGTGAATGGTCACCTTTTGCAAATTAATTTTAGAAGAATCTCCCCTCTGCAGCCATAGCTGTGTCTATACTTCTCCCCATTTCTTTTGAAAAGAGCTCACTTTTCCCTGAGCTATGCTTTTTTTCAGAAATTTACTGTCTCACAGTTCTGGAGACTAAAAGTCCAAGATCAAGATGTCATCAAAGCCATGTACTCTCTGAAATCTGTAGAAGAGGATCTTTCCTTGTCTCTTCCTAGCTTCTGGTAGTTTGCCAGCAATCCTGGCATTCCTTGACTTGCAGCCATAGCACCTCAATCTCTGCCTCCATTGTCACATGACCATCTTCTCTCCTGTGTCTCTTTTTTTAAAATGCAATTTTATTGAGATATATTCACACACCATAAAAACCTTCTGAAGTATACAATCACTGCGAGCCACACATTTGACCATCGCTTCTGGCAGAGCTCAATCACTGGTTCAGAAAGCAAAGACCTGACCCTTCAAAGCCAAAGTTGAATCCAGTACTGTAGTTAAAGTGGGTTAACTCTTGATTTGCTCCTGTGCTCATTCTCCTAGTGACTTCTCTGTTTTCCCAGTTCCTCATCATTTGTCCTGTTTCATTTATAAAACTCTGTATCTCCTTTTTCAATGGTGTTCTTGTTTGCTAATGCTGCCAGGATGCAAAACACCAGAAATGGATTGGCTTTTATAAAGGGGGTTTATTTGGTTACACAGTTACAGTCTTAAGGCCATAAAGTGTCCAAGGTAATGCATCAACAATTGGGTACCTTCACTGGGGGATGGCCAATGGTGTCCAGGAAACCTCTGTTAGCTGGGAAGTCACGTGGTTGGTGTCTGCTCCAAGTTCTTGTTTCAAAATGGCTTTCTCCCAGGATGTTCCTCTCTAGGCTGCAGCTCCTCTTCAAAATGTCACTCTCAGTTGCTCTTGGGGCATTTGTCCTCTCTTAGCTTCTCCGGAGCAAGAGTCTGCTTCCAACAGCCATCTTCAAACTGTCTCTCATCAGCAGCTACTCTCTCAGCTCCTGTGCTTTCTTCAAAGTGTCCCTCTTGGCTGTAGCAAGCTCCCTCCTTCTGTCTGAGCTTATATAGTGCTCCAGTAATTTAATTCAGACCCACCCTGAATGGGTGGGGCCCCACCTCCATGGAAATTATTCAACCAAAGGTCTTGTCCACAGTTGATTGAATCACATCTCCATGGAAACACCCAAAGGATTCCAAAATCTAATCAACACTAATATGTCTGCCCACATAAGATTACATCAAAGATAATGGTGTTTTGGGGGACATAATTCAAACCAACACAGATGGTTTACTGAGTTGGTCATTTTGACTTTTTATCATGCACTTTGACTTCAGTCTTTGACTATTTCTTGCCCCCTTGGCTAAAATCAGGTACTGTTTCTCCTTTCTAAGCTCAATTGCTTACGGTTTCTGTTTTCCAGGTTATTCCCTGTGCACCTTGGAGACATTTCCTTTAATGCTCATGTCCCCCAAGATGCTTTATTATTATTATCTTTTGTCCTCCCTTTTTCCTTCTTGCTCTCCTTCCTTACCTTATCTCTCTCCAAGCACAAAAGCACACACACTTTACCACACTATCAAATGCCTGTTTATATTGCCTCTAGGAATTTCATATACAAATGCACATTTCATATCTCCTACTGATATGTAAATTCTATGCACAAGGAGCTTGACTATTTTTTCCCAAATTGGAGCCCAATCAAATGTTTTGAGTAAGCAAAATTGTTCAACTCATTTATTAAATGATTCATTTAACAGTTATTGAGTGCTTGCTATGTGTTAGGGCTTACACTAAATGCTACACTCACAACTCGATTTTGCCATATGAGATTTCTCATGCCATTTCACCTTCTCTGCCTTGTATTGTAGTTCCTTTATGGAGTGCTCTCTTTTACCTTGTCTTCCTAGCAAATCTCTGCTCATCCTTCATGATTCAACATTAATATCAGGTTTCTCATGAAATAGTATTTACCTTTGGAGGTTTATTAGTCCCTCCTTCTTAAGATCACCTTAGAATATGACATTTACCACACTTCATAGAAATTACTGTTCACATGTATCTCCACCCAGTTAGACTCACTCTGTGAGAAGAAATTCACTCTGTCTCCCCAATACTTGAAACAATGCAGGACCCATAGTAGGTCTTCAATCAATTTTAAATAGTAAATACCATAGTAAGAGCATCAGTACACTCAGGATTTAGTGTAAAATCATCACCCTGCAACTCAATAGTATTATCCATAAACAAGCCCAAATCAAGTGATTCTAGAAAATGTTATCATTTTAAAAGCAATATAAAGTCAATCCCTATCAGCTTTATTTAAAGAAAAATGGAATCAAAAACAAGATACAATATATTTTGAAATCTTTGAGAATTTTTATTAACTCTTGTGGACATAGGAGATATTATATGTTAATTAATATAGGATCTTATAAGGAACTGAATCTAAAGATTCTGATTGCTTATTATTAGGGGAGTGGAACTTCCTCACCATTTTCCTACAGTACATTCAACATTACAACCAGATTTACATCTCCAGCTTAGAAGATCCAAGCTCCAAATTTCTTTTCCATCTCAGCATCCATCACCTCCACTGGACTATCTCAGAGACATCTCAAATGTGTTGTGCCCAAAACAGAACTCCCAATTCTACCCTGAAACCCTTCTTCCATCTGTCCCATCTCTGTAAACAGCACCATCCAATATCTCAAGTGATCTTGGCAGGGTCTTGTTTCTGTCTTTTTTCTCTCTACTCTGATCCAACCCTTAGCAAGCCTTGCTGGGTCTTCATCCAAAATAAATCAAATACTTCTTTCCATTTCCAATGCTGTCATCTTAGAAAGACCACCATTACTCCTGCCTTTAGTACTGAAACAACTTCCTTTCTGTTCCCCTTATTTCTACTCCTGTTTCTTCCAATCCAAAAGAACTTCTTTAAAAATATGTTGAATTCTTTCACCTCATTTCTTAAAGCCATTCAGTGGCTGCCCATTTTACGTAAAATAAAATTCCAAATCTTTCTATGTCTTATCAAGTATTTCTCTCCTCTCTAATAATTCTTCCAATGTCTCGGTGTCGTTGACCTTCTTTTAGTTCCTGAAACAGACCAGATTTGTTACCTGCTCAGAGCCTTTGCAATGCTCTTCTTTTTCTGAACTGTTCTTCCACCTCACTCTTTTCATTGTTGATTTCTTTTCAACATTCAGATCTTTATTCAAAATGTTATCTCCTCAGAAAGGTCTTCCTGGACCACACCATTTGAAAAGCTATCCCCTCACCGCTCCACCCACTGCATCTACGCTATAATTCATCTTTTTCTCATCACCTATTTTGATTGTCTAACTCAACACAATTGATATTTTTTCTTTAATAATGCTTTTCTTTATTTTCTTTCTCATTTGTATTCCCCACTAGAATATAAACCCTTAATTCTGCCTCTCTTAAACAACATTTTATCCCCATGGATCAGCATAGAGCAAAGCATTTTAACAAAATATGTGTTGACCAAAAAATACAATAAAATAATAATTAAAGATAAATGAATTTAGGCATTTATTGAACACCTACTCTATGCATATAGGTATTTCCATACATTCATACACATTGAATCTTCACAATAGCACTTTGAAGTACATAATCATATCCCTATTTAATTAATGAGGAAAGTGTCTCATAGAGTTCTATCATTTGCAGATTTCAACCTCAGTTCTGAATCTATTCCAAGTGTTTTCTTTTCTCATTCTACACTATTAAACCCATTGTTTAATCCAAAATATTTTCTCTCTCTTGCTGACAGTTTAAAATGAAATTTGTTCCAATGGGTAAATAAGAAAAAAAAAAAAAATCAAGGGGAAAAAATTACAACACACAGAGTCATTCTTTCTGTGAAAACAACAACAAAAAAGCCCTCATCAGCAAAAATCTACTACATAAACCTGCCACCATAAGTTAAAGACGCCTTAAAGAGAGAGAATGGATACTTCTGGTGGTAAGGCTCATGGCTGGTGACCCAAAGGCAATGGTCTGCTTGTTCTTTGATAACTCAGTCCAAAAAACTTGGGGATTTTTGCACCCCTGTTTTATCATATCACTTTAGAGATAAATGACAGGGTATAACGAAGATATTATTTTTGTACATGAACTAAAATCATGACAGAATGAGTTCTGAATCCAAGTGCCCCCTGTCTGTTGCAAAGCCAGTTTAGGAAGGCAGTCACAAAAACTCGTCTTTCTTCCATCCAACAAACATTCGTAGAGTAACTAATAGGCAAACAGTGGCATCATGGTAAAGAATTTGGGCTCTGGAGATCAAGCTTTCAAATCTCTTCTCAGATCCTTACAGGCTATGTGATCTTGAACACATTATTCCATTTGCTTACCATTAAAATAAGGTTAATAATAATGTCTATATCATAGGTTTGTGCTGAGGAATAAAATGGTAAAATAAGTAAAATGTTTACCATGTGGTAAGATCTCAAAAAAATTTAATTTTTGCTACAGAATAACATTTTCTGAGAATCATAAGTTGAATATACTGTGGGCCTCGAGAATAGAAGTATTAGGAAAAAGGTAAAAGTGAAGTGGATGGAGTTAAATAACCTCGGGTCTTTCAAGAAAAAATGGTGCCCTGTCACTATTTTTTTTTTAAATACTTTCAGTCAGGTGTAATTTACATAGCATAAATTTACCTTTTTTAAGAAAACAATTCAATGACTTTTAGAAAATTTACAGAATTGTGCAACCATCACCAAAACTAACTTTAGACCATTTTTATTACCCCAGAAAGATCCTTCATGCTCATATTGCAGTCCCTGTCCATTTGCATTGTTTGATCTTTGCAATCACTAATCTACTTTCTGTCTCTATAATTTGCTTTTTCTGTACAGTTCGTAGAAATGGAGTCATATAATATGTAGTCTTTTGTGTCTGGCTTCTTTCACATTGCATAATGTTTTAGAGGTTCATCCATGTTGTAGTATGCAACAGTCCTTAGTTCCTTTTTCTTGCTGTATAGAGATTTATTAACTGTATTGATAGACCACTTTTTGCTGATCCATTCACTAGTTGATGAACCTTTTGAGTTGATTCTAGTTTGAGGTTCTTAATAATGCTACTATAAAGATTTGTGTCCAAGTCCTTTTGCAGACATATGTTTTCATTTCTCTTGAGTAAACTCTTAGGAGTGTCCCCTTCTGCACTGTAAGTGATGGATCTTCCCCTGAAAATGCCCCAGTGGGACTGGCTAAGGGAGGGGGAGTAGTGTTCTAATTGCAGATCATCAGTAATGAAATGGGAAAAGCAAGTTGATCCTAGTTGCTGCCTCTTTCCACCAAATCCCCATGTGACCTTGGGAAAACACTGTACTTTTCAGCATGAGGTATCTCCACTTAAGAACCAAAGGCAAGAACTAGATGTTCCCCGAACTGTCTTCTACTTTAAAATGCTTATAATTCTTTTAGTTACTAAAGAATTTAAAAACAAAACAAAAATCCCACAATCCATGAATCATCTCCTTTGCCTCTGGCATTTTCTGGGCATGGCACTAAGCAGGAGGCCAGCACTAGTTGCAAAAAGAATGATACAGAAAGGATTGGTACCTTTCCTACTCCATGCAGAATCCAGGATTTAAAAGTTGGCACTCTAAATATGTCTCTTTTGCTTTTGGGGTTCTTCTTGTGTATCACTTTATTCCCCCAAACACATTTTGTTAATGTAGTCATTTCATTCAAAGTTAACTGTGCATAAAACAAACACTGCAACAGAATGGAGTGGACTATTTTATCAAACATTTTAGAAGGTTTAAATTCAAGTATCTTCACCTTCAAAACAGTTATCTCACTGGGCAAAAGATATAAAGAATAATGAAAATGAACATGCATGTACCAATCACAGAGCTCTAAAAGAAATTGATTACCAATCCTCTGGAGCTTATTTGTACACTCCTTTATTACATCTCCCTTCTGCCAACTTATTTTGCCCTTGACCACAATACTCTATATGGTGATTACTATTCCTATGCAGGTCTTTATACATATGCAATATATGGTATTGTTTTTGTAGGTTTAAATCTTTACATAAATGGTATCATGCTGTATGTATCATTTAGCAATTTTCTATTTTCATCCTATATTATATTTGGTAGTTTTATCCACAGTGACATGTGAGTTCTACTTAATTAATATTCACATTGTAAAATATTACTTTTTTGTGTTAATAACAATCATTTTTCTTATTTCCTATTGACATATATTTAGGTAAATCCAATAGCTTGCTATTGCAAACACTTCAGTTCTGAACCTATTTCATGTACACATAAATATTGAAGGGTTTCTTTAGGGTTTTTACCTAGGAATGGAATTTCCATATTGTTATAAATGGAAATCTTCAACTTTACTATTAATAAATTTCCTCCAAAGTTTGGGCACCAATTTTCTTTCCATCCATTAGAGTTTAAAATTTTGGTTTCACCACAGACTCTACCCCTGAGACATGTATTATTGTAATTCTAATTTTTTCTAGTTATTAATTTGATTTTTACAAATCAAATTTAGCAGTCATTGAATATCTACTCCAGACAAACCTCTGTGCTTGGTTTTGTATGGAATGAAAAGTGAGATGTAGTAGAATTACACTGGAATCAGAATAATCTAACATTGAGCCCTCAGTACTTTTTAAAATTTTTTGTGTGTATGTATGTATATATTTTCCATCTGTGGAAACCTCTTTGAGTCTCAGTTTCTTCATCTGTAATATGATGGGCTGCACAAGAATATGTCTTAGTCACCTTTAACCTATGATCTTATTGGATTCTATGACAGTTGTATAGTAGCTTACAATCTGGTAGAAAAAGCAGAACATACATAAGTAACTTTAAAACCAGGGGAAAATATACAAATAAGGTATTTGTATATTTACAAATATAAGAGGTTTGGGTGAGCTGCACTGAAGATGGCATGGAGGACACTTCCGGGATTTAATGCAGGACAGGAAGAGCCAAGAGCCTGGAGAAAGTCTTAAAGGTGGAGAGTGAAGGCAGTGAAGGTAGAGAGGTGGGTGTGGCTAAAGCATAATGTGTTAAGGTAAATGCCGGAGAATGAAGCCAGGTATATTGTGTTTTTCATCACGTCAAAGTGTAATGAATTATCATTTTGTTGACAATTTGATTTTTAAAACCTCCAAAACCAACTTGGAATCAATATCTGTACATAAGGCAGATGGTCATTTCATTTCCACTTTAAAGTGAGGCCAAGAAACCAATTTCTTATGAGGCTCTTAAACTGATTCCACAAGCAGTTCTCAAACAGAATTGTCCAGAGTTTTTAAGAAATGGAAGGAAGCATTGCTGAAAGAATAATGTAGCCTCCTAAGGTGACTACTTTGAATGAATACACTCCTTTGGATTTTTGAATGCTGGTGGTTGGTTTAAAAGAGTTCATTATTTAAAGTTCTGTCTGGTATAGAAAATACTCAGAAACTGATGGAATCTTAGTATTCCCACTCAGAAGCTTTCTTTGAAATGTTAAAAAAAATCACTGAAGATTTGAAAAGCAATTTCTAAAAGATCAACTCTTCTAGAAAACCGTAGCTACACAATACATTGCATCTGTCGAGTTAAAACGTGTATTAGACACAAATACAAAAACCATGAAATGAGCCACCATTCTTCAACAATCTGAGCAAGGATAAAGTGTCTGAAACAACATGGATGATTCGCAAAGGATGGGCTCTTTACTTCAATCACCATAAAAAAATAAGAGCACAAATGCATGAGCGTGTCCAGTTACATACTCTGAATTGAACCTTTGACACTAGGAATCAGAGAATGTTGTCATATGACATTAACACATATTATAAAGGCATGCAGTGTCAAAGGAATAGAACCATCAACATTCCAAAGCAGTATTGTTAACTCGGCAATAAAACATTCTACGGCATGTCTCTCAGTTGCCCATTACCGAATACACTTGCAGCAATCTTGAAATGAGAAAATTAAAAAAAAAAAAAAAGCAGAAAAAAACAGAGGTGCATAACCCCTTATATTTTCTCTGTTTAAAATTAAACAGAAAAAAAAATATATCAATTATGTTATTTGCTAACATTTTCTAAGTACATTACACATACAAGAGAAGGACTTGGAACACAGATGTGTTAACAGGGATGTAGTCATAAGTGAGTGTCAAGAGTCGCACGCAGCTTTCTCAGGGTTCCCAGGAGGAGCCACTTGATAGTCACAGGCAGAATTCTTTGCCAGGTGTTTTAGAAAATCACAAAGATAGTTCAGTAATAAAGCAAGGCTATTCTCATCCAGAGATCTATAGGCAATATTACTCCAATTTGTACAAATAGCCTCAAGTACGGTGCTCCTTGTACCTGGGACATGGGTGCATCAGGGTCACCTGTACGGATTTCAGCACACCAAGGTAGTGTAGTTGAGTACCCATCATGATATCAAAGTATTCTTTTATCCCTGCCACAACTTCATTAACAGCATAGTCCTTATTATTTGTGTTTCCTTGAGGTTTCCTAGAATTGTGTTTTGGCAGGAAGATGAAAGAGTTGTTTTTGCCTGGTAATTAAGGCCCAGTCTTCAACAAGCAATGGTTTTAGTTCTTCAGGAATCTTTAACTTCACTTGTGTTATGAATGTTTCTTCATTTCACGAGTAGGATCTACTCAGGCCCTTTTCTTCCAAGGCAGCTGAGAGGTCCCCTGGTACTGCCACCGTGTCTCTCCAGTTCCAGATGTTCTGTTTGTTCTTTTTTGTTTTGACTTCAACATTTTTCTGCTGCAGACCAGATGTCTTCTTTCCTGGAGCAGCCTCTCTCATCTTCCCCGGTGCCTATTGTTCCTGATCTGCTTTTTGAAGTTCTCTCTGTTTCTGCAGTTTGGTGTCCATGAATCTGAGTGTCCTGCTTTCTGTAACTCATTCATCCCACTTTTTATTCCAACCACTGCAATATATAAAGTATTTCACTTGTTTGTCCTTTATGGCAACCTTGGCACATTTTGCTTTGTAAAACGGAGGCCCCTGAAAGCATAACACTTGCTCACCCTCTTGGAATTTAGGCTTCAGGTCTTGCTTTGGTGCCATTTATAAGTGATTCATTCCTACTTACTACCACAACTCCTGCTCTCTATCCCACCTACTCTCTACTCTCTATCCCATCCAACTCGGCATCAGATGCACTGCCAGGCACTGCTAGCTCTATACCCTACAACTGAAACTTTTTGAAACTACAAAAATATTGTTATTCCTGAGAGGAAAAATGCCTTCTGAGAAGCTCCAACTTTTTATGCTAACATGGCTGAGAATCTCACTTTGAAAAATTCTTTCAAAATTTTATTTTTTATTCAGGAAGGCCCATCCAAGCAAGGGACTTTCATCTTAGTCTTATTAGCCAAAACTAAGAAGCATGGCTGCACCTTGCTTCATGGGAGACTCAAAGACCAAATATTTTTCCTGAATATATCGCTACTCCAAACAAAATCAGTGTTCTCTTGGTAAGGAAGATGTTGAAATGAAAATTTGATAGCTAACAATGTCTGCCATATCTCTTCATTAAGTTAAAAAAATAAATGAAAGTCTTAGATATAATAATCATTCACTAACTCTTAGACAAAATGAATTATTTTAATGTACAATTAATAAGGTTTTATCTATTCCTCCAAGAACATGTTCATAGCCCAGATCAAAGACCACACTTTCTAAGATCCTCCTCTGAGTCTGCTTATCAGATATTTTCATTAACACTTAACAGGTTATACCTGATCAACATAAACTAATCTGACAAGCAAAGAGAAAAGAATTGCATTGGAAGGATATAGAATTATCGAATTGAGAGGAAAGCCAGAGAGAGAGTCTTAGCAAAGGGCTGGAACCGAGGGAGAACAGCACCAAAGAAAGGCCACAGAAGGCATCTGGATTGGACACTATCCCAGGTCCCACAATCACTGCAGTTATGATAGTAAATTAAGATTCAGTTTTTGTTATCGCCATAATTTAAATTCCTATGCAGTATCATAGGAATGACCTATGTCATGTGTATAACTGCTAACTTCTAAGGGGAAAGAAGAGGACATTTCAGACCCCTTGAGCTACTGTAGGAGGGAGCAGGTCCCTACTTCCCACAAGATCTGCACAATGGAATTGCCCCTAAATAGTTGAATCATTTTATGGCTAGCTGGGAAGATAAAACATGATAGTTGCGTACTATAGAGTAACATACACATAATAGTATAATAGGTCACTATTATCCAATTGCAGAAAAGGCTGTTTACCTTAATACTGCTGAGTATCTACAATAAGAATGAAAGGAAGGTCATTTCAGAGGAAATGGTGTGAACCAATGTAGAAGCAGCAGCATATAGTTCTAATTTGTAAAATGACAGATAGAATGCTTTTGCTTGAATATAGGTTATGAAAAGGCAATTATCTGCAACTTATGAAGTAGGAAACTACACAATGTTATCAAGAAATGGAATATTTTTGAAAGTAGTTGCATGACAAAGTTAGGACCATGCTTTAGGAGGCTCCACCTGGTCTATTGGATGGATATAAAAACAGAAACAATGATTTCTTCAGTATGAGTAATAGATCAAAATATGGGTTCTGAAATGGGAATGGATAGAAGGAGAATGGAAGAGAGAATTAGAGAGGCATAGTAGAGAGGAAAGGACAAAGATTACTTACAGAAAGCAATGATGGGAGTTTTGGAGATCCCCTAAGATTTCAAGATTGGTTACAGCTGGAACCATGCTATGATTAAAAAGGCAAAAAAAGCAAGGGAAGGAAGATAATTTAGATTTTGTATATGTTGAGTTTGATATGCCAGTAGGACATCATTAAAGAGATAAGCAGAATTCAAAATTGCACAACTGCTTTTCATGAGAAGACAGGGTTGATGGTATAGAATGTCCTTTGCCATTTCTCATAATATTCTACCTTTTCCTCTATCCTTACATTTTCTTCTTCATCAATCTCTCAGTTACTTTATATATGTCTAATTCTGTGCAGTTTGTATGTCCTTCCATACAATGTAATGTCACACGGCACCCTCCAACAAATTACCAATGAGGTATACACTGCAGACATTATTATTTCCATCTTATAAATAATAAATGGAGGCTCAGAGAGAGCTTACATCCTTTCCTAAATTTGTTTACTTTTTTCTTTACTGATGTATCAAAAGGAAATGCTCGGAGAGGCGGGGCAAGATGGCAGACTGGTGAGCTGTATGTTTTAGTTACTCCTCCAGGAAAGTAAGTAGAAAGCCAGGAACTGCGTGGACTGGACACCACAGAGCAATCTGTCTTTGGGCATACTTCATACAACACTCATGAAAACGTGGAACTGCTGAGATCAGCGAAATCTGTAAGTTTTTGTGGCCAGGGGACCCGCGCCCCTCCCTGCCAGGCTCAGTCCCGTGGGAGGAGGGGCTGTCAGCTCCGGGAAGGAGAAGGGAGAACTGCAGTGGTAGCCCTTCTCAGAAACTCATTCTACTGATTCATACTTCAACCATAGATAGACTGAGACCAGACACCAGAGAATCTGAGAGCAGCCAGCCCAGCAGAGAGGAGACAGGCATAGAAAAAAAAAAAACAACACAAAAAACTCCAAAATAAAAGCATAGGATTTTTGGAGTTCTGGTGAACACAGAAAGGGGAGGGCGGAGCTCAGGCCCTAAGGCGCATATGCAAATCCCGAAGAAAAGCCGATCTCTCTGCCCTGTGGACCTTTCCCTAATGGCCCTGGTTGCTTTGTCTCTTAGCATTTCAATAACCCATTAGATCTCTGAGGAGGGCCCTTTTTTTTTTTTTTTTTTTTTAATCCTTTTTTCTTTTTCTAAAACAATTACTCTAAGAAGCCCAATACAGAAAGCTTCAAAGACTTTCAATTTGGGCACATCAAGTCAAGAGCAGAACTAAGAGAGCTCTGAGACAAAAGGCAACAATTCAGTGGCTGAGAAAATTCACTAAACACCACAACTTCCCAAGAAAAGGGGGGTGTCCGCTCACAGCCACCATCCTGGTGGACAGGAAACACTCCTGCCCATCGCCAGCCCCATAGCCCAGAGCTGCCCCAGACAACCCAGTGTGACGGAAGTGCTTCAAATAACAGGCACACACCACAAAACTGGGCGTGGACATTAGCCTTCCCTGCAACCTCAGCTGATTGTCCCAGAGTTGGGAAGGTGGAGCAGTGTGAATTAACAAAGCCCCATTCAGCCATCATTTGAGCAGACTGGGAGCCTCCCCACACAGCCCAGCAGCCCAGAACTGCCCTGGGGGGACGGCACTCACCTGTGACATAGCACAGTCATCCCTCAACAGAGGACCCAGGGTGCACAGCCTGGAAGAGGGGCCCACTTGCAAGTCTCAGGAGCCATACGCCAATACCAAGGACTTGTGGGTCAGTGGCAGAGACAAACTGTGGCAGGACTGAACTGAAGGATTAGACTATTGCAGCAGCTTTAAAACTCTAGGATCACCAGGGAGATTTGATAGTTAGGGCCACCCACCCTCCCCGACTGCCCAGAAACACGCCCCACATACAGGGCAGGCAACACCAGCTACCCACGCAAGCTTGGTACACCAATTGGGCCCCACAAGACTCACTCCCCCACTCACCAAAAAGGCTAAGCAGGGGAGAACTGGCTTGTGGAGAACAGGTGGCTCGTGGACACCACCCGCTGGTTAGTTAGAGAAAGTGTACTCCACAAAGCTGTAGATCTGATAAATTAGAGATAAGGACTTCAATAGGTCTACAAACCCTAAAAGAACCCTATCAAGTTCAGCAAATGCCACGAGGCCAAAAACAACAGAAAATTATAAAGCATATGAAAAAACCAGACGATATGGATAACCCAAGCCCAAGCACCCAAATCAAAAAACCAGAAGAGACACAGCACCTAGAGCAGCTACTCAAAGAACTAAAGATGAACAATGAGACCATAGTACGGGATATAAAGGAAATCAAGAAGACTCTAGAAGAGCATAAAGAAGACATTGCAAGACTAAATAAAAAAATGGATGATCTTATGGAAATTAAAGAAACTGTTGACCAAATTAAAAAGATTCTGGACACTCATAGTACAAGACTAGAGGAAGTTGAACAACGAATCAGTGACCTGGAAGATGACAGAATGGAAAATGAAAGCATAAAAGAAAGAATGGGGAAAAAAATTGAAAAAATCGAAATGGACCTCAGGGATATGATAGATAATATGAAACGTCCAAATATAAGACTCATTGGTGTCCCAGAAGGGGAAGAAAAGGGTAAAGGTCTAGGAAGAGTATTCAAAGAAATTGTTGGGGAAAACTTCCCAAATCTTCTAAACAACATAAATACACAAATAATAAATGCTCAGCGAACCCCAAATAGAATAAATCCAAATAAACCCACTCCGAGACATATACTGATCACACTGTCAAACACAGAAGAGAAGGAGCAAGTTCTGAAAGCAGCAAGAGAAAAGCAATTCACCACATACAAAGGAAACAGCATAAGACTAAGTAGTGACTACTCAGCAGCCACCATGGAGGCGAGAAGGCAGTGGCACGATATATTTAAAATTCTGAGTGAGAAAAATTTCCAGCCAAGAATACTTTATCCAGCAAAGCTCTCCTTCAAATTTGAGGGAGAGCCTAAATTTTTCACAGACAAACAAATGCTGAGAGAATTTGCTAACAAGAGACCTGCCCTACTGGAGATACTAAAGGGAGCCCTACAGACAGAGAAACAAAGACAGGACAGAGAGACTTGGAGAAAGGTTCAGTACTAAAGAGGTTCGGTATGGGTACAATAAAGGATATTAATAGAGAGAGGGGAAAAATATGGCAAACATAAACCAAAGGATAAGATGGCCGATTCAAGAAATGCCTTCACGGTTATAATGTTGAATGTAAATGGATTAAACTCCCCAATTAAAAGATATAGATTCGCAGAATGGATCAAAAAAAATGAACCATCAATATGTTGCATACAAGAGACTCATCTTAGACACAGGGAAACAAAGAAACTGAAAGTGAAAGGATGGAAAAAAATATTTCATGCAAGCTACAGCCAAAAGAAAGCAGGTGTAGCAATATTAATCTCAGATAAAATAGACTTCAAATGCAGGGATATTTTGAGAGACAAAGAAGGCCACTACATACTAATAAAAGGGGCAATTCAGCAAGAAGAAATAACAATCGTAAATGTCTATGCACCCAATCAAGGTGCCACAAAATACATGAGAGAAACACTGGCAAAACTAAAGGAAGCAATTGACGTTTCCACAATAATTGTGGGAGACTTCAACATATCACTCTCTCCTATAGATAGATCAACCAGACAGAAGACCAATAAGGAAATTGAAAACCTAAACAATCTGATAAATGAATTAGATTTAACAGTCATATACAGAACATTACATCCCAAATCACCAGGATACACATAGTTTTCTAGTGCTCACGGAACTTTCTCCAGAATAGATCATATGTTGGGACATAAAACAAGCCTCAATAAATTTAAAAAGATCGAAATTATTCAAAGCACATTCTCTGACCACAATGCAATACAATTAGAAGTCAATAACCATCAGAGACTTAGAAAATTCACAAATACCTGGAGGTTAAACAACACACTCCTAAACAATCAGTGGGTTAAAGAAAAAATAGCAAGAGAAATTGCTAAATATATAGAGACGAATGAAAATGAGAACACAGCATACCAAAACCTATGGGATGCAGCAAAAGCAGTACTAAAGGGGAAATTTATAGCACTAAACGCATATATTAAAAAGGAAGAAAGAGCCAAAATCAAAGAACTAATGGATCAACTGAAGAAGCTAGAAAATGAACAGCAAACCAATCCTAAACCAAGTAGAAGAAAAGAAATAACAAGGATTAAAGCAGAAATAAATGACATAGAGAACAAAAAAACAATAGAGAGGATAAATATCACCAAAAGTTGGTTCTTTGAGAAGATCAACAAGATTGACAAGCCCCTAGCTAGACTGACAAAATCAAAAAGAGAGAAGACCCATATAAACAAAATAATGAATGAAAAAGGTGACATAACTGCAGATCCAGAAGAAATTAAAAAAATTATAAGAGGATATTATGAACAACTGTATGGCAACAAACTGGACAATGTAGAAGAAATGGACAATTTCCTGGAAACATATGAACAACCTAGACTGACCAGAGAAGAAATAGAAGACCTCAACCAACCCATCACAAGCAAAGAGATCCAATCAGTCATCAAAAATCTTCCCACAAATAAATGCCCAGGGCCAGATGGCTTCACAGGGGAATTCTACCAAACTTTCCAGAAAGAACTGACACCAATCTTACTCAAACTCTTTCAAAACATTGAAGAAAAGGGAACACTACCTAACTCATTTTATGAAGCTAACATCAATCTAATACCAAAACCAGGCAAAGATGCTACAAAAAAGGAAAACTACCGGCCGATCTCCCTAATGAATATAGATGCAAAAATCCTCAACAAAATACTTGCAAATCGAATCCAAAGACACATTAAAAAAATCATACACCATGACCAGGTGGGGTTCATTCCAGGCATGCAAGGATGGTTCAACATCAGAAAAACAATCAATGTATTACAACACATTAAAACCTCGAAAGGGAAAAATCAATTGATCATCTCAATAGATGCTGAAAAAGCATTTGACAAAATCCAACATCCCTTTTTGATAAAAACACTTCAAAAGGTAGGAATTGAAGGAAACTTCCTCAACATGATAAAGAGCATATATGAAAAACCCACAGCCAGCATAGTACTCAATGGTGAGAGACTGAAAGCCTTCCCTCTAAGATCAGGAACAAGACAAGGATGCCCGCTGTCACCACTGTTATTCAACATTGTGCTGCAAGTGCTAGCCAGGGCAATCCGGCAAGACAAAGAAATAAAAGGCATCCAAATTGGAAAAGAAGAAGTAAAACTGTCATTGTTTGCAGACGATATGATCTTATATCTAGAAAACCCTGAGAAATCGACGATACAGCTACTAGAGCTAATAAACAAATTTAGCAAAGTAGCGGGATACAAGGTTAATGCACATAAGTCAGTAATGTTTCTATATGCTAGAAATGAACAAACTGAAGAGACACTCAAGAAAAAGATACCATTTTCAATAGCAACTAAAAAAATCAAGTACATAGGGATAAACTTAACCAAAGATGTAAAAGACCTATACAAAGAAAACTACATAACTCTACTAAAAGAAATAGAAGGGGACCTTAAAAGATGGAAAAATATTCCATGTTCATCGATAGGAAGACTAAATGTCATTAAGATGTCAATTCTACCCAAACTCATCTACAGATTCAATGCAATCCCAATCAAAATTCCAACAACCTACTTTGCAGACTTGGAAAAGCTAGTTATCAAATTTATTTGGAAAGGGAAGATGCCTCGAATTGCTAAAGACACTCTAAAAAAGAAAAACGAAGCGGGAGGACTTACACTCCCTGACTTTGAAGCTTATTATAAAGCCACAGTTGCCAAAACAGCATGGTACTGGCACAAAGATAGACATATAGATCAATGGAATCGAATTGAGAATTCAGAGATAGACCCTCAGATCTATGGCCGACTGATCTTTGATAAGGCCCTCAAAGTCACTGAACTGAGTCATAATGGTCTTTTCAACAAATGGGGCTGGGAGAGTTGGATATCCATATCCAAAAGAATGAAAGAGGACCCCTACCTCACACCCTACACAAAAATTAACTCAAAATGGACCAAAGATCTCAATATAAAAGAAAGTACCATTAAACTCCTAGAAGATAATGTAGGAAAACATCTTCAAGACCTTGTATTAGGCGGCCACTTCCTAGACTTTACACCCAAAGCACAAGCAACAAAAGAGAAAATAGATAAATGGGAACTCCTCAAGCTTAGAAGTTTCTGCACCTCAAAGGAATTTCTCAAAAACGTAAAGAGGCAGCCAACTCAATGGGAAAAAATTTTTGGAAACCATGTGTCTGACAAAAGACTGATATCTTGCATATACAAAGAAATCCTACAACTCAATGACAATAGTACAGCCAGCCCAATTATAAAATGGGCAAAAGATATGAAAAGACAGTTCTCTGAAGAGGAAATACAAATGGCCAAGAAACACATGAAAAAATGTTCAGCTTCACTAGCTATTAGAGAGATGCAAACTAAAACCACAATGAGATACCATCTAACACCGGTTAGAATGGCTGCCATTAAACAAACAGGAAACTACAAATGCTGGAGGGGATGTGGAGAAATTGGAACTCTTATTCATTGTTGGTGGGACTGTATAATGGTTCAGCCACTCTGGAAGTCAGTCTGGCAGTTCCTTAGAAAACTAGATATAGAGCTACCATTCGATCCAGCAATTGCACTTCTCAGTATATACCTGGAAGGTCGGAAAGCAGTGACACGAACAGATATCTGCACGCCAGTGTTCATAGCAGCATTATTCACAATTGCCAAGAGATGGAAACAACCCAAATGTCCTTCAACAGATGAGTGGATAAATAAAATGTGGTATATACCCACAATGGAATACTACGCGGCAGTAAGAAGGAATGATGTCGTGAAACATATGACAACATGGATGAACCTTGAAGACATAATGCTGAGTGAAATAAGCCAGGCACAAAAAGAGAAATATTATATGCTACCACTAATGTGAACTTTGAAAAATGTAAAACAAATGGTTTATAATGTAGAATGTAGGGGAACTAGCAGTAGAGAGCAATTAAGGAAGGGGGAACAATAATCCAAGAAGAACAGATAAGCTATTTAACGTTCTGGGGATGCCCAGAAATGACTATGGTCTGTTAATTTCTGATGGATATAGTAGGAACAAGTTCACAGAAAGGTTGCTATATTATGTAACTTTCTTGGGGTAAAGTAGGAACATGGTGGATGTTAAGCAGTTATCTTAGGTTAGTTGTCTTTTTCTTACTCCCTTGTTATGGTCTCTTTGAAATGTTCTTTTATTGTATGTTTGTTTTCTTTTTAACTTTTTTTTTCATACAGTTGATTTAAAAAAGAAGGGAAATTTAAAAAAAAAAAAAAGAAAGAAAGAAAAACAAGGAAAAAAAAAGATGTAGTGCCCCCTTGAGGAGCCTGTGGAGAATGCAGGGGTATTCGCCTACCCCACCTGCATGGTTGCTAACATGACCACAGATATAGGGGACTGGTGGTTTGATGGGTTGAGCCCTCTACCATAAGTTTTACCCTTGGGAAGACGGTTGCTGCAAAGGAGAGGCTAGGCCTCCCTATATTTGTGCCTAAGAGTCTCCTCCTGAATGCCTCTTTGTTGCTCAGATGTGGCCCTCTCTCTCTGGCTAAGCCAACTTGAAAGGTGAAATCACTGCCCTCCCCCCTACGTGGGATCAGACACCCAGGGGAGTGAATCTCCCTGGCAACGTGGAATATGAATCCCGGGGAGGAATGTAGACCCAGCATCGTGGGACGGAGAACATCTTCTTGACCAAAAGGGGGATGTGAAAGGAAATGAAATAAGCTTCAGTGGCAGAGAGATTCCAAAAGGAGCCGAGAGGTCACTCTGGTGGGCACTCTTACGCACACTTTAGACAACCCTTTTTAGGTTCTAAAGAATTGGGGTAGCTGGTGGTGGATACCTGAAACTATCAAACTACAACCCAGAACCCATGAATCTCGAAGACAGTTGTATGAAAATGTAGCTTATGAGGGGTGTCAATGGGATTGAGAAAGCCATAAGGACCACACTCCACTTTGTCTAGTTTATGGATGGATGAGTAGAAAAATAGGGGAAGGAAACAAACAGACAAAGGTACCCAGTGTTCTTTTTTACTTCAATTGCTCCTTTTCACTCTAATTATTATTCTTGTTATTCTTGTGTGTGTGCTAATGAAGGTGTCAGGGATTGAGTTAGGTGATGAATGTACAACTATGTAATGGTACTGTAAACAATCGAAAGTACGATTTGTTTTGTAAGACTGCGTGGTATGTGAATATATCTCAATAAAATGATAAAAAAAAAAAAAAGGAAATGCTCATTGCCCTTTCTTTCTCTCTATTCAGTGAACTATGCATACAATTTTGTGTCCATCCAAAACCATTAAAATATTTTAACTGTAACTCTTCATTACAGATTTATGACCTGCTGAAACTTTTCAAAATCCATCATATTACCTTTTGGCATATTTTTAAAGAATTAATTCCTTCTCATTTAAAAACAGTACATTTACATTTCAAAAATCTTATCAGTATTAACCAGATTATTTCTTCTAATTACTCTTGTAGGGCTGATCTCAGAAAACTATTTGAAGCCTTCTGTTATTTAAATTTAAATTTGTCCCACCTGAAAGAACAGAACCTGATTTATATTATCCTTGGTTATTCTGGTATGTATAGAATAATAACTTGGCAGAATCTTGTAAGCGGCAGCTGAAGTATGATACAAGACTGCAGTGTTACAGCCAATGAGATTCATTATCACACACATCTTCCAAGGGTATCTAAAGGGCATAAGCATTTCAGAATTCTATCCATAATCAGTACACACCCTGCTGATACAGAACCAAAAACAATCTATTCTTAGAAAAAATGTGTCTCTTTGTTCCTCATACAATGTTTCAGATCCATGATAAGGTTCCAGTCCAGTGTGAGACTTCCTGGCCAAGTTTGTCTGTGGGAACTGAAGCTTCAGTAGAAAGAAGCATTTAAGTGGATTCATCAGATTTGCCTCAACATGGGCAGCTCCATAGCTCCACTGTCTACCTTCCAAACAGATAAGGCAGATAAAGGGCTCTAAATGACAAAGTCACAACATTAACTTTATTTGCTCCCCTTAAATAAGCAGAGAATCACTTAAGGTGACGCCACCTCAACACGGACCCCCTTCCCCAACACACATATCTAATAGGTAATTGGGCAAACACACAGAAAAGCACATGCATTTTGATATCTTTAGGCAAAAGTGTTCTACAAATCAGAAATACCTAAAGTGAAATGCTAATCTAGTTTAAAAAATGTTCTTTTAAATAGTTTCCTTCAATTAACAATTCGTATTGCATCCTTAGATGAGCAAAGTACACAAGGGTCCTGTAAGAAGAGTAAGACCCAGTGACAACATTTCCTTTCTTGCAATACGCAATTTATTTATAATAACCTGGATCTTTTGCTGTTTTCTGGTCGCTCCTCTACCTCAGTGATTCTTGGTCCTGTTGTCCAAGGAGCATGAACTTCCCCTTGATTCATTTCTTGGCCCTCAGCTGTTCAGTCCTTCCTTAATGAGCAACTCCTCCTGCCTGGTTTCATCTATCCCCGAAGTTCTCACGACACCAAATCTATAATCTTGTTGACCTGTTCGTAGCATCATATCTTCACCTGCTTTCAGTAGTTGACTAACTTTTCACTTCCAACTTAGCACTGTGCAGCATGCAATATCTGCACTCAACAAGGAAGTATCTGGTAGTGTCAATCAAGTTGTCTCTGTGTTTCTGTCATTTTTTTCTGTCTAATATTCAAGGGGTATTTTTCTTCCCAGTTCCACACCATTCAGAAAAAAGTATTCAGAGACCTAACTGGAGACTTGGAGGCATGCCTCCAAAGCTTATTTTTCTCCTTGAGGAAACCGTCTAAGATTGGGGATGCAGTGGGCAGGTGGGAGGGAAGGGGAAAGAGTGGTAACTCCAAAGGGTACAGGAAGGATCCACCAGAGGAACAGACTTAAAAGGCAGGGACCTCGGTATGGTAGGAAAAGAAGTTCCATCTCAAGGATGAGGGATGGGGATGGAAGAGACCCAGAGAACTGAGTCATCTCCTATGGATAAACGAATTGAATGCTTTGCAGTTTTTTTTAATATACAGGGAAAAATAACATTACAGTTTACAAAGTTGTAGTCACGTTATTTCATTTAACCCTCAAAACAATTTCATGAATTAATCATTGTCACTATTCCTCACTTGAGGAAATTGAAATCTTAACTTGCCCAAGGACACAGAATTAGTAACAGCTAAAGTAAAAACTAGTATATACTCATCGTCCTCTTTCAGTTTACTTTTGCATATGACCCTTGATTTATCTGTTGTTTTTCCTGCACTCTGTACACTTGATACATAAAATTACAAATGCTTTATCCATCCACACAAGGATCTTTAAAATATGACCTAAAATATCGATTCTCCCCTTATTTCCTAGGATTTCATATATGAAACATCTAATCAGGATGATTTACTCACAAGTTGCTATGTTCCCTGAAGAAAAAAATTTCTTTGCTCACTCATGCATCTGAATTTTTGTCCTTCACTCTGGAATGTTCTTTTACTGATACAAGTCATCCCTAAACTTCAAAATTCAAACATGTTTTTATCTGTTCATCTTCTCAGCAGAGAGATAGGGTAGTTTAGATGGTGCATTAAGCCCAGTGCCAAGAAACTTTGGTACGTAGCATGAAAACTTCTGAGTAAAAACTGTTCATCCTTTTGAGCTTTGAGTTTCCCTCCGAAGTCTACTTTCTGTTACTCAAGCATGCTTGGAACCCACAGTATGTGAATAGAGAAAGGAAGACTGTGAAAGATGGACCCAATTATAGCAGTCTGCATTTTCTTAGAATACTAGTGACAGCAGGCAAGTTGAGAAGCAGCTTTTAAGTCTATGATAAATGTACTTAAAAAAAAGAGTTCTGCAGGTCCAAAGTCAATAAAAATGTAGATAATGTATTTGGAGTTAAGGTGGTAAATGAGGGCACAAATGCACTGAAAGTTGAAGAAGCATTGAAAAGCCAAGTGTACATTTAAGTAGATACTCCTAAATTAAAAAAAAAAAAAAAAAAAAAAAAAGTGGGAAGAGAGGCCAAAGGAAATTCAGAAAGGAAAAAAGAAAAAATCCATGTGTGAATAAACCTGTACCTCTCAGGGAAGACAGCTCTTTACGGAGTTATATATCCCTTTCATCCAAGTATATCATCTCTCCTCACTCAGTAAAATGCTTTGTATCATGATGATCCCATTCTTTATTGTCCTTGGAGCAATTCAACCAATAGAATAAAAAAGATAGTTGACTATGAATCTCTTTAACAGGACCCATGAGCCCAGGGCATTTCCCTAGGAGTAGTAATTCTCAAACTTTATTGTCCATGGAATCACCCAGGTTGCTTATCAACAAAGCACCTTGTCTAACTCCAACTCCAGAGATTCTCTTAGGTGGAACTTCAGGAATCTGCCTGTTAAAATCCCACCTGCTAATTCTGATGCAGACCAGTCCTTCTTGTCACACTTGAAACTTATGAGGAAGAAACTAGCAAGCCAGAGCCTTTGATATATGACAGGTACTGTTCCAAGGGCATTCCCTTCCTCCCTGTTGTTTTAACTTATTAAATATTTTCACAACAACCCTCAGAAATAGATGCCATCAATCTGATTTTGTTGATGAGAAAACAGGTGAAAGTCATGGTTAGTGAATGATCACATCTCTGGTCTATTTTACATCGCCACATCCCTTCTACTTTATGACATAGGATTATGGTCACCTAGGATAATAGAGTAGAAGAGGAGGCAAAGAAGTTAAGACACACAATTATTTGAAGAGGAACTGCATGAAAAAGGACTAAAAGTGCAGACAACCAGAAAAAGGGAAAGATTTGCCTGTGATGCCAGAATCTGGCAAGTCAGAAGGATTAGCCTACAAAGGAAGATGGGTGTAGGGTGAGGGGCCTAATGATTGGAATCCATCTAATATGGACTATGAGAGGAATATTAAGTTGATGAAAAGAATAAGAGCTTGGTGTGGCTTGTTCAGTATGGTCAATGAAAGGTCAAAGGAGCTGTGGGACTTCAAAGGGTAAGGAGAAAAATAAGCCCTGAGGCCATGTGTGAATCTGGCATTAGATCCACAAGTGCATTCTTTAATAGGACTTTAAGTGGCCAAAGATCTTGGAGAACAAATTGTGGAGATTAGAAGAAAGTTGTACTCATTGAACGCGGCGCTAGCTTTCGGTTACTGTGTTTTATTTTACGAGGCAGGCCAACGATAAGCAACCATGTCTAAGGGACCTGCGGTTGGCATTGATCTTGGCACCACCTACTCGTGTGTGGGCGTTTTCCAGCATGGAAAAGTGGAGATAATTGCCAACGATCAGGGGAACCGAACAACTCCAAGCTATGTCGCCTTTACTGATACCGAACGTTTGATCGGTGATGCCGCGAAGAACCAAGTTGCAATGAATCCCACCAACACGGTTTTTGATGCCAAGTGTCTGATTGGACGTAGATTTGATGATGCCATTGTTCAGTCTGATATGAAGCATTGGCCCTTCGTGGTGGTGAATGATGCGGGGAGGCCCAAGGTCCAAGTAGAATACAAGGGAGAGACCAAGAGTTTTTATCCAGAGGAGGTATCCTCTATGGTTCTGACGAAAATGAAGGAAATTGCAGAAGCCTACCTTGGGAAGACTGTTACCAATGCTGTTGTCACAGTACCAGCTTATTTCAATGACTCTCAACGTCAGGCCACCAAAGATGCTGGTACCATTGCTGGCCTCAACGTACTCAGAATCATCAATGAGCCAACTGCTGCTGCTATTGCTTATGGCTTAGATAAAAAGGTTGGTGCTGAAAGAAATGTGCTGATCTTTGACTTAGGAGGTGGCACTTTCGATGTGTCAATCCTCACTATTGAAGATGGAATCTTTGAGGTCAAATCGACAGCTGGAGACACCCACTTAGGTGGAGAAGACTTTGACAACCGAATGGTGAACCATTTTATTGCTGAGTTCAAGCGCAAGCATAAGAAGGACATCAGTGAGAACAAGAGAGCTGTCCGCCGTCTCCGTACTGCTTGTGAACGAGCTAAGCGCACTCTCTCTTCCAGCACCCAGGCCAGTATTGAGATTGATTCTCTCTATGAAGGAATCGACTTCTATACCTCCATTACCCGTGCCCGGTTTGAAGAACTGAATGCTGACCTGTTCCGTGGCACTTTGGACCCTGTGGAGAAAGCCCTCAGGGATGCCAAGCTGGACAAGTCACAGATCCATGATATTGTCCTGGTGGGTGGTTCTACACGTATCCCCAAGATTCAAAAACTCCTCCAGGACTTCTTCAATGGAAAAGAACTGAACAAAAGCATCAACCCTGATGAGGCTGTTGCTTATGGTGCAGCTGTCCAGGCAGCCATCCTGTCTGGAGACAAATCTGAAAATGTTCAAGATTTGCTGCTCTTAGATGTCACTCCTCTTTCCCTTGGTATTGAAACTGCTGGTGGAGTCATGACTGTCCTCATTAAGCGCAATACCACAATTCCCACCAAGCAGACACAGACCTTCACTACCTACTCTGACAACCAGCCGGGTGTGCTCATTCAGGTTTATGAAGGTGAGCGTGCTATGACCAAGGATAACAACCTGCTTGGCAAGTTTGAACTCACT
This sequence comes from Choloepus didactylus, assembly GCF_015220235.1. Lineage (NCBI taxonomy): Eukaryota > Metazoa > Chordata > Mammalia > Pilosa > Megalonychidae > Choloepus > Choloepus didactylus. The sequence goes on from NC_051309.1 coordinate 21,808,570, forward strand.
GGGATACCTCCTGCCCCCCGTGGTGTTCCTCAGATCGAAGTCACTTTTGACATTGATGCCAATGGCATCCTCAACGTTTCTGCTGTGGATAAGAGCACAGGAAAAGAGAACAAGATCACCATCACTAATGACAAGGGTCGTTTGAGCAAAGAAGACATTGAGCGCATGGTCCAGGAAGCTGAGAAGTACAAAGCTGAAGATGAGAAGCAGAGGGACAAGGTATCCTCCAAGAATTCACTTGAATCCTATGCATTTAACATGAAAGCAACAGTTGAAGATGAGAAACTTCAAGGCAAGATCAATGATGAGGACAAGCAGAAGATTCTTGACAAATGCAATGAAATCATCAACTGGCTGGATAAGAATCAGACTGCAGAAAAGGAAGAATTTGAGCATCAGCAGAAGGAGCTGGAGAAAGTCTGCAACCCCATCATTACTAAGCTGTACCAGAGTGCAGGAGGCATGCCGGGAGGGATGCCAGGAGGAATGCCTGGGGGCTTCCCTGGTGGTGGAGCACCTCCTTCTGGCGGTGCCTCTTCTGGACCCACTATTGAAGAGGTTGATTAAATCCATCAGCATACATACCTTAGCATTGTTCCACGGTAAAAAATTGAAGGACCCTAAATTTGTAGCACATTCTGTGGCAGTTCAGCTGCTATTCAAAATTCCTGGGCATTCTCAATACTTGACTATGGAATATGTGCACAGGGAAAGGACATAACATTGCACTTTATATTAGCACTGTATTGTAAGTGGAAAATGCAATGTCTTAAATAAAGCTATTTAAAATTGGCATCAAAAAAAAAAAAAAAAAAAAAAAAAAAAAAGAAGAAAGTTGTAAAGAGCAATGGGTCAGAGAAATCTTATTTTTTGAACCTAAAAGAAGTAGCCACTAATCTAAATGAGAAAACAGGGAGTTGACAAGTCCCTCAAATCCCAAGATGGGTAGTTATGATGCACAGTGGAGAAGAGATGGAATAAGCCAACTGCAGCAGTGATGCTAGCCTAACATATTCCAAAGTATTTTCAAATCCATTATCTCATCAGAGCATCATAAGGTTCTGAGATATGCGTAGAGTAGGCATTAATATTCCCAACTTCCAAAAAAGGAAATAAAAGATACTCCCCATCTCTCACTGAAAATTAAAATAAAAGATTAGGTAATTCTTAATTAATTTCTAGCAAATGTAGGTTCTGGGAGTACAAGAAGGTCTTCTGACTGCTACATTGGGGCTCTCCTCAAATATTGACACACACAAAGGCATGAACTCTAAAGAATTCAAATCTGAGAGAAAGTTCTGGTATTCACCACACCTACTTACTAAGTAGGTGTGGTAGTTTTAAAGCTTTTTCTACAAATTCTTTGTACTTTCCCTTCAAGAGGTGGAGCTTATCCTCCCCTTGAATATGGGCCGTACCTTCTAGCAAGTATAGTACTGCACAACTGATGGGATGTCAATTCTGAGATTGGGTCATCAAAAGACTCTAAGTCCCATTTTGGGGGCATTCTCTCACATTCTTTCTTTCTGGGGTCTTTGTTCTGAGGAAACCAGCTGTCATGTTATGTGGCAGCCTCGGGGGGAAGGAAGCCAGCTACCGCATCTGAGGACACTCATGCCACACGGGGAGATCCATGTGGCATGGAACAGAGGCATGGAATGATGACATAAGTGAACTTGACAGTGGATCCTCCCTCAGTTGAGCCTTGAGATGACTTTGAGTCTGGCTGACAACTTGACTGCTTTCTCATAACATATGCTGAGCCAGAACCTCTTGGCTAAGATACCTCTGGAGTCCTAATCACCATCCTCACCCCACTAAAAAAGTGAGATAAACATTTGTTTAAGTCACCAAGTAGGGATAGTTTTTTACTTAACAATGGATAACTAATATAGTAGGGAATCAAATAATTAGTACGTTATGGGTAATCCCGATGTATAAGCAAACCACATATGCAAACAAGAAATCTTTGTCCAGCCCCAGTAGAACTATTGTTAAAAGAAAAAAAAATGTAATAGAGAAATTAGAGTTGCTAGAGGGAAACAGCTGTGATGATGAAAGAAGGGGAACTGATCACAAAGAGTGTGCTCCGGAGGAAAACTGGCGTCTTCTCTATGTTCCTTCCACATTGTTGAACTCCTTCACCATTCATTCCCTTTATCATACTAGGTGAAATTCCACAAATTAAAGATGTATTTGTGCTAACAACGATCCCATTATACATATGAAAATTCCTCTGAGGGTGTTTAAATGACTAATTATTCGCTCATTAGTTTGAATTAAAGTCCATTACTTTCCTAATAACTCTGATCTAAAATGACCTGGCTAACAAATGGAGGATTTGATTAAGGCAGCATGGCACTGGCTCATTTTAGAACTCTTTAGGGACATGGTGGGCCTGGGTAAGGCAGTGGGCTGACACTTGGAAAAAACTCTAAGATTGGAGAGAGGTACCCTGGGTAGACTGGCATGATGCCAAGTCAAACTTTGTATATGTTAAAAAAAAAAAAATGACTAGAATAAACCTTGTATCCAAGAAAAGAGAAAAGAGATTTTTCTCCCCTGAAATTAACCTGGTAGCCATTAGATCATGATTTAAACTAAGTTCCAACGGGATGGCCTGTAAACCTATCCAAGATTCATAACACAGCTTTTACGAGGAAATGAATTCCAAAATTATATTAACAAATAGAATTTTGAACACAACTCATTTGTAAGCTGAGGTGTCAATACTGAAAACACAGTAAATGTTAAATTTGGGAAAACATAGACATTTAAACAACTTCTTTTATGATTTTACCTTTCAAATTTCAAGTATGCTTTCACTTTCTGCTTCACACAAATCACATTCCTTAGTATAGTGCTTCTCAGAATTTACTGTGTATACAAAACACCTGGAGATCTTGTTAAAGCATAGATTCTGATTACAGACAGAATCATCCATTTCTCCAAAGCTGTCAAGTGAGGCTGATGCTCCTGGAACTCAGACCACACTTTGAATAGCAAAATTTTAACCCACACAAATTAGAAAAGGAACTATGACTTTCCATGATGCAGAATATTGTTCAGCATGGCAATGCACAATTTTAGTTTTAGCTACAATTAAATTTTACCCAATCAATATGATAATTAATTATAAAATTCAGACATATAGACATAAAATTTTATTTTCACTGTTTTTAAATTTAAGTCCCAGGATATAAGTATTGTGGTTAAGAACATAAGTTTGAAGTCAGATACACATAGATTAGAATTCTGGTTTTACCACCTTCTAGCTGTATGACCTGGAACAAGTGAATCAGACAGGGCCCAGACGCAAAACAGAAACCACTTTAGTTATTTCAAACAGAAGAGATTTCATACAGGGAATTTATTACACAGCTAATGTTAATGCACAGATCCAAAAAGTGGATGATGAGGCCACCGAATGGTTAGTAGCAGCTAGGTAGAGGAAGCAGGCATTGCCCAATGGCTAGAGGGACAAAAGGAGAAGGTGGTATTATAGAAGCCCAAGATCCAGGGCTACCTAGTAGAAGCTGGCCCTGGAAATGGAGGACACCTGCACCCCTGCCCCCCAAACCCAATGGAAGCTGGAGCCACAGAGAGATGCCAGTGCCAGACTCACTGCTGAGGGGTGATGTGCCAGTTTGAATGTATTGTGTCGCCCAAATGCCATTATCTTTGTGGTTTTGTGGTGCAGACATTTTGGTGATGGTTGGATTTGCTTGGAATGTGCCCCACCCGGCTGTGGGTAATGATTTTGATGAGATGTTCCCATGGAGGCATGGCCCCACATTTAATAATTAGTACGTTATGGGTAATCCCGATGTATAAGCAAACCACATATGCAAACAAGAAATCTTTGTCCAGCCCCAGTAGAACTATTGTTAAAAGAAAAAAAAATGTAATAGAGAAATTAGAGTTGCTAGAGGGAAACAGCTGTGATGATGAAAGAAGGGGAACTGATCACAAAGAGTTCACAATGAGATCACAATGAGATCACTCAGGGGGAGGAAACTGAGTGCAGCTGGGAGTGATGTTTTGAAGAGGAGCAAGCTTGCTAGAGAGGAACGTCCTGGGAGAAAGCCATTTTGAGGCCGGAGCTTTGGAGCAGATGCCGGCTGCCTTCCCATCTAACAGAGGTTTTCTGGATGCCATTGGCCATTCTCCGGTGAAGGTAACCGATTGGTGAGGTGTTACCTTGGATGCTTTGTGGCCTTAAGACTGTAACTGTGTAGCGAAATAAACCCCCGTTTTATAAAAGCCTGTCCATCTCTGGTGTTTTGCATTCTGCAGCATTAGCAAACTAGGACAGATTTTGGTACCGAGAGAAGTGGGGTGCTTTTGCTGCTGAGTTTGCAAATACCAAACATGATGGAATGGCTTTTTAAATGGATAATGGGGAGTTTCTGGAAGAGTTGTGAGGAGCTTGATAGAAAAGGCCAAAACTGCTTTAAAGAGAATGTTTGTGGAAATATGGACTCTAAAGATACTTCTGATGAGGCCTTGAACAGAGATGATCAATGTGTTGTTGCAAACTGGAAGAAAGGCGATCCTTGTTTTAAAGTGGCACAGAATCTGGCAAAATTGAATCCTCGTGTCAGATGGAAGGAAGAATTTGAAAGTGACAACCTGGAATACTTAGCTGTGGAGATCTCCAGACTACATGTGGAGGAGATACCCTGGAGTCTTCTTGCAGCTTATAGTAAAATGCGAGCAGAGAGAGATAAACTTAGAACTGAACTTCTGGGTTCAAAGAAACCAGAAGCTGATGGCTTGGAAAATTATGAGCTTCCAGGGGGTGGAATCCCAGAAGCTACAGCCCAATGTGAAGATGTTACCAAACATGGAACCCAGCCACAATTTCAGTACAAGCCAAGATTGGAGATGGAATTATCCAGAAAGGATTTGTGGAAAGTCCTATTGTCTGATGGCTTTGACCCCTGTATGCTTCATGCAAAGCCAACAGAATTTTTGCGAGATCTTTATAGACAGAGCCATTGCTGGTCTGGACTGGAGGAGACAGACAAGGAACAAATTGAAGGAAAAATTTCTTCAAAGACAGAGCCATGGAGGTTGAGGTCTGGAGTCAAGAGGTCTCGGGCTGGGAGAGTGGAGCAGCCCACATGCATGGAAAGGGTGAGTTTGTCCCGGAGGTCGAGGGTGGGCTTTCCGCCTTGATGCTCTGGAAGAGTTTTGCCACCTGAGGTCCCAAAGAGGGTGGAGCACATTCCCAGGGAGTTGAGGAGAGCCTGGCTGCCACCCCACTGTTCTGAAGGGGTTGAGCGTGTGTCCCGGAGATGGAAGGGAATCCGGGAGCTGCCCCGAGGTTTGAGGAGGGTGGGGCCGAGAAGGTGGTCTCCCCAGTGTGTGGATATGTTGGAGCACTCACCCAAGCATTTGGAGAGAAAAGGGCTGCCACAAAGGCACTTAGGGAGCGTTAGTCTCCCGCTCTCTCAAGCCCCAAGGATGCAACATTGTTCTGTAAATGACTCTCAGACTTTGAAATCTACTGGAGTTTGTCCTGCGGATTTTAGGAACTGTTTTGCTCCTGTTAACCCTGCTTTCCTTACTGTTTCTCCTTATGGCAATGGAAATGTTTACCCTCTGAATGTCCCTCCTTTGTATGTTGGAAGCATATAACTTGTTCTAACTCCACAGAGCCAAAGCTAGAGGGGAATTGTGCCTTAGGACTGACCATGCCTAAATTGATTATGATGGGATTTTGTATTTGACTATTGTTACTGAGATGATGTAAGTTTCTGTGATGTTGTTGTGGGATGGATGTATTTTGTATTTGGAAAGATGATGTCATTTTGGGGTCCAGGGAGTGGAATGTGCCAGTTTGAATGTATTGTGTCCCCCAAATGCCATTATCTTTGTGGTTTTGTGGTGCAGACTTTTTGGTGCTGGTTGGATTTGCTTGGAATGTGCCCCACCCAGCTGTGGGCGATGATTCTGATGAGCTGTTCTCATGGAGGCGTGGCCCCACCCATTCAGGGTGGGCCTTGATCAGTGGAGCTATATAAATGAGCTGACTCAGGGGGAGGAAACTGAGTGCAGCTGGGAGTGATGTTTTGAAGAGGAGCAAGCTTGCTAGAGAGGAACGTCCTGGGAGAAAGCCGTTTTGAGGCCAGAGCTTTGGAGCAGATGCTGGCTGCCTTCCCATCTAACAGAGGTTTTCCAGATGCCATTGGCCATCCTCCGGTGAAGGTAACCAATTGCTGAGGTGTTACCTTGGATGCTTTGTGGCCTTAAGACTGTAACTGTGTAGCAAAATAAACCCCCGTTTTATAAAAGCCTATCCATCTCTGGTGTTTTGCATTCTGCAGCATTAGCAAACTAGGACAGGTGACTACTCCTTTCCTCCCACAAACTAATCACTACCCAGTATGTTCTTCAGGCTGAACTTAGCCTGAACAATGTTAGCAAGAAGACTGAGAAATGCAGTTCTTTGTGAAAGGCAATAGAGGAAAAGAAGGCCAGGAAATAGATATGAGAACAAATTGGCAAAGAACCAGCCCAGCAAGTTACTGGCACTCTCTAATACTTGGTCTAATATGGGTGTAAAATATGGTATTGTGTTATTTAAATGAGATGAGACATATAAGGCACTTAGTATAGGTCTTGCCACATTATTGTTATCATCATCATCATCATCATCATCGTCACCATCCTTTTGCAGTATGACAGCATCTTCTTTTCTCCGCATCCCTTTCTCTCTTTCCATCCATTCTCCAGTTGTTTGGAGGGTGAGAGTATGTGGAGTCATAGGAAAATTAGAAACAAAAATATTATTAATATAATAATACATCATAGTTATTGCTGTGAGAAATTGTATTAATGGGGAAAATATCTGCTTGTTTCATCTATACTAGAGAAACAGAAAAGCTTAAAGTCTACCAGGCATAGTAAGAAGCCACAATTTCTCAATGAGGTGGACTCAGGAGCTATACTTAGAACTTGGAGGTCTTCTGAGGATGAGCTCTTGGATCATGCTCCAGATGTAGAGGTAGCGGTGGGGTTGAAAAAAAAAATAAAGCCCAGGGGGCTAAAAGAAGATGAAAGAAGACAAAGAGAGATGAAAGAGAAGAGGGATTCTAATCCATCCACTGGAGGCTGATTGCATGGACAGAGAGGTGACCCAGTGGAAATATACAGATATTTACGTTATTTGGACTTGTTTGAGATTGACGAGTAATTTGATTATTTTCTTTATTGTCTAGGACCATACCTGCCTTCCTTTCCAGATGCTGTGGTCATAACAGAGAAGTTACATTGCTGTCAAGGCACTAACAATTCTCAGTGATGAAAACAACAGTTTTCCTCAGTAGACTTGTTCCCCAAGTTATCTAAAGCTTACAAAATAGACACAGCTGTCTCTGCTCTGCTATATTGCAAAGAAATCAGAGCGCTGGCATATAGCTTCTCTGTGGAAGAAAACATAACCAAACCCATTTATATTCTGGACTGTGTTCTTATAGCCTATAAAATCCAGCATTCTGTCTAGTGGTTCCATTCTGGTTCATCTTGTTGGGAGTCAGCAAGCAAAGCCCATTCTGAGCGTAACAGCCTCTCCCTACCAACTGCCATCACAGGCTCAGCTAGCTTATTTCAACCTTAAAGCAATTCATCCTGATAGAGTTCTGAATAATACAGGATATGGAGAGGGCATTAAATCATTGGTAAACAAGGAGCCAAATGCAGAGTTCTGGGATATTTCAGGGATGCATTATAATGTTTTATTTATTCATCACATATTTATTGAGTTAAAAACAATATAAAGCAACAGTCCTTGAGATTTTACCATCTGGCATGCGCTGGCAGACAAAAGAATCGGTGCAGACAATGAGCGCCGTGATTTCTGGGAAAAGAGTTAGCTGCATGTTGGAGGATTCGGAAGTCTCAAAGGTGAGTGGGGATGGAATTGAATTTTGATTGACTGGTTGGAGATGGCCAGGTGGAATGAATGGGAAAGATATTTCTGGCTGGGGAAGTGACTTCAACAAAGGCTTCCTGTTGGAGGTGAGAGCCTCGGCTGATTCCCCAGAGAGTAAGTATAAGACAGATCTCAACAGCCTGAATTTCAGAGCTAGTCCAGCCACGTCAGAACCTTGGCTTTGCCACTTAGTAATTCAATGAATATGCCGGTGAAGTCACTTAACCTCAGTTTCTTCAAGTGTAAAATAGGAATAATACTAGTACCTGCCTCCTAGAGTTTCTGCAAATATCAGAGAAACAAATGCAGAGAAGCTGCTCAACATATTGTAAGCATGCAATCAATATTTCACTACTATCATTTTATCACTGAAGGACAGAAGGCATTTATTTTTCAACAAATATTTGTTGAGTACCTGTTATATGCAAGACAGAAAAGTAAATTAGGTCAGAATATGAAATGCTCTGACCACTCGACAAAGGAGAGTCACTGGAGTCACTGGGGTTGGGCAGGGACACAGGTTATTTTTAAGGATTAATCTAGCAATATAGTGCATGCAACATATTATTCAACAACTTCTTTTATGTAAACAACAGATAAAATTGAGACTTAGAATCTCTTGGGACCAGGAAATGCATTTAATTACCCAGCAATAAATCTGGGAATCTGGGGGCTCTTATAAGTAATTGAGAGTCTCACCAGTGACCAACTGCCCCTCATAGAATGCAGGGACTACTCTCATGGCCAGCTGCCAGGGCTCTGGGTACTTCTGAGTTCTTAACAGCAGAAAGCATGGAAGGAAAATGATCCCCTCTTCTCCACTGACTCACACTGGCAGGGGGAGAGGGGACGGGATGCATTGCAACAACAGCAGCCATTATTATAAGGAACGTTTCTATCAGCTCTCCGGGGTCATATAGCATGAAGAAACAAACACAGGGGGATAAGATTCTCAGGAATACTAACTTTGATCTAAAGAGCTAGAGCAGCCATCCTCAACCTTATGTTTCTGGGGTGATTTACATAAGGAAAGAGTTTCTGGTCTAGGAAACACTCCCAAGGGTATACCAGCGTTATGTGAAATCCCAACCCAGATGCCTTTAACTCCACATCCTTCTTTCCCTCTCAGTAATATTTAGCAAATGAAAGTGAGTTGTTATTGCGGAAATAATTACTACTGTAATTCACTTATTAATAAAATATTCTTCAATTACTAATGTATCATTGGCAATAAATTATTTGGGAAACTCCAGAGGACTGATACGGACATACTAGGTTATCATGGATATTTTAGCTGAGAATTTGACGTAAAAAGACTACTCGAGTCATCTCTTCCTCTTTTCTCTCACTTACTATCAATTCTGTTCCTTTTGGGCTCGCTCACCTCAGGTTCCCAATCAGCTGTTTATCTGGTAAGTACAAGTATTGGAAAAGTTGTCTTATAATCTGCCCTCCTCAAACAGTAAAAACATGAATGGTGAATGGAATTTAAATTGCCAGGGAAATTCACAGTTGTAGAACTGAGCTACAACCAGCAGAGAGGAGAGAGCTCTAACCCATGGCAGAGGTGGGCCATCCCCATTGGCCAACATGTTCCTTGGTTTGTCCATTACTTTCCCTGGATCAAGGTCCTTTCATCTGCAAAATGAAATCTTCAAACCCTTCAGCCCAGTCAATGCCATCCACCTTTCCAGTGGGTTAGTGCATGACCCTAAGTACGTGTGACATGGGGGAAGTGAATTTGCTGTCTCCCCCCATCAATCTCAGTTCCCCTGTGCGTTTTACGGTGACAGCATATTACCATATTGCCTATGTGTCTAGTGTTGAGTGATATACATTTTTATATACAGTGTTACCCCAATGAAGAAACAGTGATCTCTTTTCTAATTGAGGAAAAGTATGGCTGTGGGGGCATTACTGAGAAATCACTATGCTGTATGGGTGATTTAAAGGTTTTCAAAGGTTATTTTGACTACAGGTAAAGTGGCCATATCATTTCTTATACAAATGTGAAAATTTTCCAGTAAAACAAGGCACTGAGATAATTACACTGAGACAACGAGTATAAACTGAGGCTGTCCTGGCAAATCAAGATGTATTGTTATCCTAACTAAAACAATTTCCATCTTAAACACCTGCCTTGAGCTTAATCCCCTCCTATGATGTCGCTTTGCTGTAAAATTGGTAAGACAAGAGGCTGCGTGGTTGAAGAGTTGACAGATTGCTTGAAGCTCTGTTCTGCAATAGCCTTACTTGTCTCCCACAAGACATATATTTATTTTTCCCTTTGGTTCTCCAACAGCAACTGATAGAAAGATCCCCAAGCAAAGTGTAAAGACTGGTTCAGGTCCTGTCTCTGTCCCTTGTTAGTTGAGCACATGCTTAGTTGTGCTTAATCAAATAAATCCTTTGAGCCTCATTTTACTCATTAGAACAATGCAGCAATACTTTCCCTGCCTCATTCAGAGTTATTGTGTAATTCAAACAAGATCAAAACCGGGAGATGCAAATTGCAAAGCTCTCTATGCACATTCATTATTATTTTCCTAAAAAGGAGCATTTTATTGGGAGTTATTCTATTGACCATATTTCTAAAAAATGTGTAGGAGCAAAAGTAACATCAGACATGACACTCTCTGGTATCATCAAGAAAAGTACTGTCCTCATGTTGATTCATTCATTCCTTCTAAACTCCATTAGTCCTAGAAAGTATTTCTACAGCCATATGCATAACCTTTATATCAACAGCTCTTTTATTCAACCATTTCTCTTACAATTTCTCTATTATGTGTTGACTGGAGTTTTCTCTTTTATTCTTTTTTATTTAGTTTTGCTTTTTTGACTTGGGTTTTTATAATTTCTCTTCAAAGTGTTGACTTGGATGTTTTTAACATGATTAATATATTTTAATTCTAATATTATTAAAATGGAGCTCAGATTAGAAAACATTTCATTCTTTTTATAGTTACAGCAATTGCAACCTTCTTCATGGTGAGCCTGACCTTACTTTTCTTTCTTATTTTTTTTCCCCTCGTCCACTCATCACTTGACAGGGAAATTATTCCAGTAAAATAAAGAGTAAGCACTTAACGTTGGTTCTTTAATTCCAGGTAATATTCCTGCCTGTGGTTCACAAGATTTCTGAAATAGCACAGCCATTGAAGCCATACGTTTTCTGGCTATATTTTTTATAGCATGGGGGCCACTTATCTGATGAAGGCTATATTCCCATCACAAGTGTTGAGTGTATGTATATTTTAAAATATAATGTGTGGTATGCACTTTATCTGGTAAGAGCTAGTGATTGAAAGTCTTACAGCAAACAAAGCAGGTCCTCCACATCTCAAACTGACTGATAATGGTATAAGATGACATTTTTCATTTTATGGGAAGGCCACATGCTAGACATTTTTCCATTAATATTCAAGCATCAGAACACACACTTTCCTTACAACTTACAATGAAACCAACTACTTTTGAATATCCAAACAATTGATTTTCTTTCTTTGTTTATTCAGCCAATATTTATTGAGTATGTGCTATCTGCCAGGCACTGGTTTAGGTACTGGAGCTAGAATAGTGAATAAACACAAGAAAAGTCCTGCCCACATGGAGCTCTATTCTTTCAAGGCAGGGTGGAGTGAAAGCACAGAGATTCTCAGATCAGGCCTAGATTTGAATCTTGATTCCATTAAGGAATACTGTGTGCCCTTGCCCTAATTACTTGACCTCTCTGAACTCCACATTCCTTATTTGCTAAAATGGAGATGACATCCATCTCACTGGATTGTCAAAAAGACTGAATAAGATAGTCTGATATATGCACAGTACATGGCAAGCACTGTTCTTCTCATATTCTCTGTGAAGCTGATGTCACCTTCAAGAGTGAGTTTGAACAGTATTTTTTATCCTATTTTCTTAAGGATGAGCACTTGACTTCTTTCTTAATCACTATAGACACCATCATGTAAATAAGGGTCAGAAAGGCCATAAGTATTTATAAAATAAACTTCACAGGATAATAATCACTCTGCTAAGCACTGTGCCATGCTACTACTGTCTTTGGATATTAAAAAAGAAACAGAAAAACATATTAAAAATAGCACTGTAAATAATCAAGACCTTTTAAAGTGGCTCCATTGTCTTGAAAGAGACTGACCTTTGAAACAAAACTTTAAGGACTCTTTCCCATGGTGTGAATTTCTTGTTGTGACCTTTAGCCTGTTCATCAGCTGATTACACAACTGTAATCACACTATGCAGTAAAATTGTTCCTGGGTGTCTAAACAGTTTTCGAAGGGTATCATGAAGAAATCAGATGAACGAATCACTTCTATTCCACATTTATAACAATTTACATGAGATGAGGGGATAATAATTGGAAAACTGCATTCTGCTCAGCCAGCAACAATGAATTATTAAGGAAATGCAATTTAAATCTCAGAACAAGACAAAATGAATTTATGTTACCAATTCTTTCATTCACTTATTCATTCATCCATGAATTCATTCAAATAATATTTATTGAGCACCAACTATGAGGTGCTGCCTCAAAATTTAAACTTGTTTTTGAGAATTTAAAATTGAAATAATATCTAATATCTTAGTGATTGATAAAAATGACTATCTCAGTCTGCCAGAAAAATATTAATGAAGATATTCAAGAGTCATTATAAATCACTCCCAAAATACTTTTCATCTAAGGTGTTATCCATATGTCGATAACATGGGCCAAAAAGGGACATAATCCTCTATTCTTACCAATATCTACAACATTCTTGTTCTTGACAAGACTGGAAGTAAATAATGTCATGTGTACCTGAGTCTTAAAAGAACTTGGTGTCAGCTCTATTAGATCTATTCAGCTAAAATTCTTTCAGAGCTCTTATAAAGAATGTTGATTTTTGGTTTTAGGTTTATTGACGCTTTCTTTTCGCAGAACTGATATTCTCTACAGAAACCTTTTTACATTTAATTGTGTTTTGTCGAGAAAGTATTCCTACACAGTGCATCATCATCTTTTAAATTATCTGAGTACAATGTAAATTAATGGATTTCCTTAGACTAAAAATGAACAATATTTATTTACTTCATTATATTTTCCATAAGAGCTTCTAATGGAAAGAAAGTATTGTGTTTCTAAAAATTCCACATAGTGTATCATCACTTCTTTTATATTTTTAAAAACATATACCAAATAATGTTATTATTTACATAAGTGTTGGCGAACCAATATAATAATGAATCACACATCAAAGATCATGGTCTTTGTTGTCATGATCATCTTCCTCATTTTTTGTTATTATCTTAATCATCTTTATTTATTTATACACTTTAGGCAAGCATCTACTCCCCAGTTTCCATTTCCCAAACTCATTACTGTCTTGTTCCTAGACACTTTAGACATTTAGGGGTGAATAAAGCAAAATGTTTTAATCAAGTACTCTGAATTCAGATGCCTTGGTTTGTGATCTTGCTCTACCACTTTTTAGCTGTTTGACTTACTTCACAATGTCTTAGTTTCCACATCCATAAAATGAGGATAATAATAATTCCCACTTCAATGTCATACAGTGAGGACAAAATACAATACTACTTGTAAGAGCCTCCAACATTATCTGGAACATACAAAATGCCCAAGAAAGTTTGCCATTGTGGTGTTCTGGTCACTGAAGGTATTTGCATTTGCAACTTCTGCTACAGTGGACTCTACCTTAAAAGGACATTATCTGATAACCCTTGTTAGGTTTTAATGCATTGGAATAGCTAGAAGTAAATACCTGAAACTATCAAACTATTACCCAGTAGCCTTGACTCTTGAAGACGATTGTATAACAATGTAGATTACAAGGGGTGAGGGTATGGTTGTGAAAAACTTGTGGATCGTACTCCCTTTATCCAGTGTATGGATGGATGAGCAGAAAAATGGGGACAAAAACTAAATGAAAAATAGGGTGGGATGGGGGGATGATTTGCGTGTTCTTTTTTATTTTTATTTTTTATTCTTAATTCTGACTCTTTCTGGTATAAGGAAAATGTTCAAAAAATAGATTGGGGTGTCAAATGCACAACTATATGATGGTACTGTGAAAAACTGATTGTACACTCTGGATGACTGTATGGTATGTGAATATATCTCAATAAAATTGAATTTTTTAAAAAAAGGACATTATCTGATAAATAGTTAATTTTCAAAAAATTTTAACTGCTATATTGGTCTGTCCTATAAAAATATTTGAGTTGCAATCCATGCTAAAGTTTTCTTTGTCTAGAGAACTAGGTACAACTTTGAAACAGTCCAGGAACTCAAATACTGATACCCTTCAATTTTTGGTTTAATTTTTTTCTCTTCCTTTCTCTTTTACTTTTTCATTTGCAATTGAACTATGCTCCAAAAATCATTAAAGGAATAAAGAATGAAGTACCTGAAAACTGAATGTTATAATTACATAAAATGTATAAACTTAAATTTTAATAATATGCCTACACATTATGTGTAGCACTTGCCATACTTATAAAGAGCCCATATTTATAACTAAAGGCAGTATTATTTCACTGTCTCCCTCCAGAAGTAAAGGCAGCTGTGAGGCATGAACTCTCCCTTTGAATTCCAATATTTTTCTCCCATCGCTCCCACCTACCTCTGGGGGCTAACCTTATATAGCAAAGCCCAAGAGAGATGTTTGCCTGATGATTTGGGGGTGGGAGAGTAGGGGTGGGGTTGTATGAAAGAGAGTACAATAGGGAGAGTAAAGAAGAAGAAGAAGTAAGGCCAGAATATAAGCTAACATCTGTATTTCAGAAGAAACACCCAGACAGCACATTCAATAACTGTTTGTCTTGGGAAGAAAACTGAGCATGTGAAATTCAACCTAAGCCATCATAAGCTCCACTTTATCACTTTATAAACAGTTTTTTAATGGAGCTATATCAGTTCTCAGGAAATTATGCAGATGAGCCACCACATAATAATAGAGGAAGCCACAGCAGAGCCAAGGGGTGATGGCATTGGATGGAGATGGACCTCAAGGTCAAGAAATAAATGAGCCTTGTCTCTGACCCCAAACTTGCAACTCCAGCACTGTTGTTGATAAAGATTGAAGACAAGATGAGAGAGCCACTAAAAATCATAAATTTTGCAGAACTAATAGTATTAGAAAAAGCATAGGCTTTGGAGTCTGTATTAGTCAGAATTTTCCATGGAAATACAACCAACATGCTGTATGTATGTAAATATTATGAGATTTATTATAGGAATTGCTCACACAACAATGGGGATTGATAAGTCCAAATTCCACAGGGCAGGCTGCACATCGGGAGCCCAAACAAAGTTTCAATGAATCCCCCAGGAAAAGCAGGCTGGATGAAGTACAAATAGAAATTCTTCCTTCTGACAGTTGAAATCCACAGTCTCCTTTTAAAGCTTTCCACTGATTGGAGGAGACTTCTCTCATTGCTGAAGGCACTCTCCTTTGTTGATTGTAGATGTAATCAGCCATAGACGCAATCAACTGACTAATGATTTAAATCCACAAAATATCCTCACAACAACAATCAGACCAGTACTTGCTTGACCAAACAACTGAACCCCATAACCTTGCCAAGTTGAACTTAACCAGTCTAACAGACCTGATTCGAATTCTGAATCTGGCAGTCAATGAGTAGGTTATCTTGAGTAGATAACTTTATATTCAAGCCTCAGTTTTGTTATCTGGAAAATGAGATTAACACCTACCTCTTAGGATTGACATAAAGATTAGATCAAAAACTCTCAACAGAAAGAAATATGCATTCATTGAGTGTCCTCATCTACAGCCACCATGAACTCCCCTGAAAAAAGTGAGCCCAATGCCTCAGGAGTAAAACCAGATAGAAACTTGCCTCTCTCTACTGAAAAAATGCAGATGATCCCACTGTATGTAAACAGGCAGAAATGCTCCTTCAGACTGTTTTACTGATGGGAGAAATTGAACTTAAAAACCATATGAGGGCATTGCCCGGGGACGTGCGGCCTCCTGCAGATGAGGCCAGGAAGATGGTGGAGGCATGGAATATGGAC
Organism: Choloepus didactylus; assembly: GCF_015220235.1. NCBI lineage: Eukaryota > Metazoa > Chordata > Mammalia > Pilosa > Megalonychidae > Choloepus > Choloepus didactylus. Next base: position 21,824,568 of record NC_051309.1, read on the forward strand.
AAGACCCTTAAGGACCAAGGAAGCCTCAGCCACCCTGTCCACCTGGAGCTGCTGCACCAACTCAGGGTCTTTTACTGGAAACTGGATGCTGGCAAATATGAGAATGATCCAGAATTAGAAAAGATCCAAAAAGAGAGAAACTATTCCTTACTAGTAGGACATAACCATATGCAAAGATAAACTACCAAATGATGAAGAAACAATTAAAATGTTTCATGAAGAACATTTACACTTGGATGATGAAATTTGATATATCTTGGATGGAAGTGGATATTTCATTGTGAGGGATAAGGAGGACAGGTGGATCCAGATTTTCATGGAGAAGGAAGACGTGATAGCACTTCCTGTGGGAATTTTTCAACGCTTCACACTGGATGAAAAGAACTCTGTAAAGGCAATGCAGCTTTTGTTGGAGAACAAGTGTGGCCAGCCTAAAGCCAGCCAGCTGACCATTTTGATGCTCGAGGACAGTAAGTGAAGTTTTTGACACAGACAAAATAGTGATGCTTGCTGGAAACCACCACATTACCTATAACAGTACTAAATATGACAGTTGAACAGAAAATCAGTCATTTTCTTTTTGCCTTTATAGTGTAGACTTGAGGCTAGGTTGTCTTTCCTATGCACGCTTATTTGGTCAGAATATTTTTAAATAAAAGTAACAGTAAAACTTATTTTTAAATTCATTTTCACATTCAACTTTAACCCAAACAAAAGTTCAATTTCTCAAAATGTAACTACTTAGCATATTCTATCTGGATTTGATTCTTAGATTTTAAGCCAGATATCAGTCAGTGTCTTGCCTGCTTTATTAGAAGCTATAATAATAGATAATAGAACTAATCAAATATAAAATACTTTTTTCTCCTCAAATTTATACGTGGGTCAGGCAGTGGAGTAGGGAAGAGCCTGTCCTATTATGGCTACATTCTCAGTAGCTTACACCACTTCCTTGATCAAAATAAGGTAATTGTCTTAATTGAATGCTTTTGGCTAGCAGTTACCTAATATTCAGGTATATACGGTATTTTTGCCTGGTTTGTTAAAATCACTCTTGTTTAGCTTCTTCATATGATAGTGTGTGTGTGTATAAAGATATAAGTGATTTATATAGTTTATATAATAAATATACATTACTTTTATGTATGTATAACATACATAATATAAATGTATGTATAACATTTGTAACATATGCAAATATTAGTATTTTTCCAGGTTGGAAAATTTCTAGGCTAAACCTGCCTTACTATATATCTCTTTCACAATCAAGCCTTTGAATTTTAACAAGAAAACTAGTGCATTGTTTTTCTACTTAACGACTCTGTGATACAATTATGCCTAATTTATTATAATCATAGGAAAAAACACAAATCAGCCTAATGTTTTAGAAGGGCACATGGTTTCTAAATATTTTTTAAAATTGGTTTAAAAGTCTTCATTTATAAATTAATCTTTTGTTATCTCCATGTTGATCTTGGCAATTTGTTTCCCAAAGAACAGAGAAAACTCAAGTTTCAGACATTGAAGTAACCTTTTCTGAATATTAGGAATAAAATGTTCTTAAGCAGTATGATAATTACATAAATATCCCAGGACTTTCTTCTGACAAATATTACTTTATCTCAATAATTAAATTAAGTGCATATCTAATGATTTTTGTTTATTTATGGCTTCATTTATAAATGGTTATTCTAAATGGAACTTGTTCGTTTTTAAGAATTAAACATTAAAAAGAAAAAAAAATATGAGTCCACCTGCCCATGCAGCACAGCTCAGGAAACAAATCAAAGACTTACAATGGGGTGATAAGAAAGAATTCTCATTTTTTTAATATCTATTATTCAACCAGATCTCCAGCTCATTATTTCATTATAATTAATGATGACGCTAATGACAGCTAACATTTATTAAGCTAAATTGCTAAACACTTTATCCATCTCACTGAATCCTCACAGTTGTACTTTGAGGTTGATTCTCTTTCCACCTCCTTTTTGCAAATGAAGCTCACAGAAGTTACGTAACTTGCTGTAGCTAGTGAGTGGTGAATCCTGGATCCAGATGCTGGCCTCTCTGATTCTAAATTCTCTCCTCTTTTACTCATCTTTCCAGTCCCTCTGATCATTGGCTATGCACGCTAGTGGCTGTCACACCCTTGCAGCCCTCCTTGATCCAACAACCCACTTGGATATGCTTCTCAGGTTGTATTTCTAAGTCCTTTTGGACATTATTTTAGGCTTGTTTTGTGGTTCCAAATCCCCATGACTGTGGTTAAGAACATTCTCAAGACCTTGCCCCAGCACTGAAGACCTGTTCTCCCAGGATAGATTTATCTACATGAGGCAGTAAACCAGGAGCATCTATAGCCCTGTTTTGTCACTAACTGCAAACCAGCTTTAGAGAAATCTCCAAATGCCTCCGTTTTTCCATTAGTAAAATAAGAATTTGCAGTATGCTTACTAGTTACACAGCATTTCCTGAAATGGGCAAATTGAATCTTTCAAAATCTAGGTTGCAAGCTGTGCTGTAAAACATCATTACTGATTTTTATCTGTACTTGCTGACCTTTGCAATTCAAAAGTGATGGTTTTGACAACCAGTGTGAGCAGTGGGAGCTCAAGGAGAGAGACCAAAGCTTGATAAAGCTCTTCACTCACCTGAAGGCTGAGGTAAAATGTCTTTGGGGTTTGAAAAGTGTACCTAGGAATTACCCCCAACCCCTTAAGATAGCACTTAGGAAAGTGTAAAGATCTGGCCACAGAACCCTAAATGCTGATTCAGGAATTTCCCAAATTGGAAAATAAATACTCAGGGTTCAGAATAAGCCCTACTCTGTTGGGTTCCGCTGTGAGTCCCCAGCCTGGACTCCTGATAAAATGTGAGTGATTTTGGTTGTGGTGGCTCAGACGATGAGGTGGCTTTATGCTCATAAGGCAGGAGTTACTCACGTTTAGACCAAAAAAGTGTGAGACTCATTGGATTTCTAAACCTTAACAATCCTTTACAATTTCCACTGTTAACACTCAACCAATGTACCCATTATCTTACGAGGATTATCTCCTCAATTGGGCTCTTTACCTCCAAACACATTATGCCCACAGCAACCATATTAGTTTTCCTTTTAAAAAATACTAAATTCATTCATTCATTTATTTTTCCACCCAAACATATATGTTTATTAAACAGACATCTATTGAGAGGCTATTAGGTGCTAGATGCTGGGAGTTTAAAAGTTAATGGAATGATTTCTGCCAAGAGAGATTACACTAAGAATTTATAGGAGGCATAAAACTATTACATCATGTGATAAAAGTGATAATAATAGTTAGTTTGCAGGAATTGTTTTGAGAGCACAGAGTTAGGCAGAATATCTCATGCATAGGAGAAGTCAATAAATATGTATTGGGTTAAAGATCATGCAATACACAGGTTGTGGATGGAAAGATCTTAATTAAGATAGATCCTCAATATAAACCCTAAATTTTTTAAAATGTGACATGAATTTTATATGATATGAATGTACAAATAAATAAATGGTAAGCGAATACATCTACATTATGGCAGGGCAGATATCAGAGGATGCTAAAGAGAATTTCAAGAACCACATAATCAAGTAGATCATGATGAGACATGAACCCAAATTAACTTTAATGCAACATAACATGAAACAAGAACAATGAGAAACATAAATAAAGGGCTCTGTGATTTCAGAGTATAGTGAGTACTGTTGACCAAGGGCATCCATCCTAGAAGAAAAACTACATGAGCTTGACCTTGAAGGGGTGGGGGGCTTTGCAAGACACAAAGTCAAGCAAGGACATTGCAAGTGAATGTAAAATAGGAGAGCAGAGGCAAGAAGGTGGGGAATTATGATATCTGTTGAATTTGGAAGAAGCACCAGGATAGAAGAGAAAGCCAGGAAGGTAGGTTGTACCAAAGAAGAAAGGGGTGTTCTCCTAAGGAGTTTGGACTTTATGGTGGGCATCATGGAGATGTTAAAATGTTTGAGGACAAGGACTACCGTAATTATCTCTAAAGTCCAAATATGGAATTATGTGTTAAATAGTGTGTTATTTTTTGTATTGTAAAAAGAAGAAAATCAAATGTTTTCCATACCTGACACAGTTAAATTTTCCATCATATTCAAGTGTAATTGATTTAAAATCATCTGCAATTTGTTTCTTATTCTATTTTATTTTCTCACCCAATAGCTATATATTCTGCTCCTGTTGTTGTTATTAACCTTGGCAGTGAGCATTTTTAAAAAAAATTCAGCTTCAGAATAGAAATGGTTCAGATTGGCAATAATTTGAAGCCTGAGACGTGGATGATGCATTTGTAACCATTAAGAAAACATTTGTACATAAATTTTAGCCAACTCTTGTCTGTCTACCAATCCCAAGAATACTCACATTTTGAACTATCTGAAATTACTAGTGTTCCTCTTTATGCAGATGGTTCTTTCTTTATTTTTCTCACACTGACCACTTTGGCTCTGCCCTAGACTATGGTCTAGGTGCAAAATATCTGGCCATATTTTTGCTTGTAAAGGTTTGTTTAGCCATTCTATCATAAATAGAGAGTCATATGATCTAAGCATTAGATTCCAGGTCTAGGAATTGCATTTTACTTACATTTCTTTAAATATAGCCACTATTATTCCCAATGGTAAAAAAGCATCCTCTTTTTAAAAGACTTGAATGCAGTCGGTGAGTATGTTAAGCTCAGCCAGCTGTCCCAGGTGTGCCAAAGAATTGACTATTACGTGGTTGGTTTGTCAGACAAGCAGTCACCCTCTAAAATATTTTTAAAATATGCTGGCTCATCTCCTGCATGGGATGTTGCATTGTAATGCATCTATAATGAATCCCACCAAAATTTCAGCCATTCAAGCAATACTGTCTTTCTCATATACAAATCTCCCTTGGATCTTTCTTTTCAGAAGATAAAACAAAGCCAGGAGGAAAACAAGGAGGAAATTCCTGAGGTTTAAGAGCCCATGATTCTTGCTTTGGCACTTAGAAGAACAAAGATAGTCACTGCTAAGGTAGAAGAGGCAGAAAATAAAGGATGAAAATGCAAAAAGATACACTGGCTAGCTCAAGAAAGTGAAAAGCAGGTTACATCAGTTAACTTCTGAGCTGGGAAAAATAGCTTTTATTCTGAGGTTGAGGAGAATCCCCCTTCATACCTCCAATACCCCTAGCTTTATAGCAAAAGAAGAAAAAAAAATAAAACTGTCCCCATGGTTCCCAGTTTTTACCCAGTAAGAAAAGAACAAAAAGATGGCATCCAGTTTATTGTATGTCAATCATTCTTACACAAAACAAAACAAAACAAAAACAATGGGCTTACCTTTGATGAAGTCACTTTAAAACAGACTGAGAAAGTAGTATCACCGTTGGCTTCTTGTACCTATTCTTTCCAGTCCTATCCTACCCCACACTATCCTATTATATCTTATTTAACTTATTTGTCTATCTTTATTTTATTCTCTTCATTGGAATCTGAGTTAAACACTGTTCTGTGGGCTGGAGACACCACAAAATTGGATATGCTTATTGCTTTTCATGAGTTTGAAAGATGGTGGTGATTAAAACCGAGACTGGGCCAGCATATTCATTCTTGGCAAAGTCAGACATCTTGTATAAAAGTCAGACATCTTATATTCAGCAACATTTTACAACTTATAAAATATTCATCCAGCAGAGTGTTGATAAGAATTTCACCCAACCAGTGGAGCTCTATCAAACACTAGACACCTGATGGAAAACCATGGCTCCATGCAGAGCTTGCTCTCGTGGACATGCATCTGTGTAGGCATCCCTATGAAAAGAAGATTCATAGCTACACTTTATCTGTCAGGGTTTTTTAAAGTCTACATATGCAAACTGAAGGCTGGTGCTAGCTTATAAACACAGAGTCCCCTGGGAACACTCACAATCTGACATCCTTCTATGTTTTCTGCATTTGATTCAAGACAGCAGAAAAACAAGTGATTCCCCAAAGGTTACCCATACAAGCAAACTCAGAGCTATTGTTTGTAGCTGGAGGAGATTCTGAAACAAAGCACATGTATTTTTAATTCTCAATACCTTCTGTCACACTAGGATAAAATGGTATTTCAAACTGGTCAGCCTGGGATTGTGGAAACAGGGCCAGATTTGGATTCACAAAGATGTATGTTTCAAGCCAGCATCCATCACTGTCAATATGGGAATCTCAAAAATACACTTGGGTTAGGGATGTGATACCTGCTGGGTTTGGTGTGATGACTGAAAACAATGTATGTGATAGCCTTAGGTATTACTGGAGTGATAGAGTTCAGGAAATATTCATCACAGAAAAGATATGGTTAATTATAATGACAATAATATTAGCTGTACTATACACAGGAATAAAACTCAAAGGTATGGTTTAAGCTTGCTCTCCTAGTGGCATTTAAGATCATTCTTGATTAAGTAAAACATGTCTAATATATGCACAAAACAGAAAAAAATACCCAAAGGAAAAATAGCAAAAGGCATTGTACACACATTGTGTACTGGGTCTTCTTCTAAACACTTTACATGCATTAAGTCAGCCATTTACACTAAGTCCAATTATTATTCAAATATTATCTCCACTCTGCAGCTGGAGTAACTAAGGTTCAGTGAGGTTAACTAATTTGCCCAAGGATACACAGGCAGTAAGCAATGAAACTAAGTGGGCTATGTCATTCTATTTCTAAAACCTGTGTGCTTACTTATTGAACAATACTGCCTGTACCTTCCCTAAATGGTCAATAATCTTTGTTAGAACAGAGAGGAGTCCATAAAGTGTCAATTTAAGTAAGAGACATGATCCTTGTCCTAATGAGTTTTAAAGTGTAGTTGAAAAGAAAGAAAGGAAAAGCAAAACAAAATACCGATATATAATAATTTCAGTCATTGTGTGGTTAATTGCTAAAATGTCATAGCACAGCCTACATGTGTTTAAAAATTGTATATGTGAGAGAATAAGAGAGAATAAGGGTTGGGGTGGCCACAAACAGTCTTCATTCATCCATCCACCCACCCACCCATCCTTCCATCCATCCACCAATCCATCCATCCATCCATCCACCCACCCACCCACCCACCCAAACACACATCTATCCCCACATCTATCCATCCATCCATCTTTTCTGGTTGCAGCAATGTGATTCAGAGCAAAACTTTACAGGAAGACTTTAATTCTAGTTCCAGTTTTATCACTTACTCATTGTGTGATCTTGATGAAGTAAGTTAACCTGATTGAGTCTGCAGAAGTGCAAAATTAAAAATAAATGGTATTACTTAATAGGTGTGTTATAAGAGTTAAATGAGATCATGCTTATAGACTTCTAAGCACACTACCTTGTACAAAACTAACACTCAGTAAATGATGGTTCTCAATATAGCATTCAGGTTTTTATGTCCCAGGCATTGCATTGTTCTTGAAGAAATAAAAATCAAAAAGCACAGTCTTTGCCATGTAGGAGATCCCAGTATTCTAGTAGCATATGTAGTGTAAGTGTAATGTGTAATAGGTTGGTAATGGTTAATTCTATCAGAGTTTGGAAATAGATCAATCAGGAATGGATTAATAATAATAAAGATTTATTGAGATTTTCTAATGTGTCATGTGCTGAGGTGAGCACTTCAGCTCCTTACTTGACATCTCATTTAATACTCACGACAACCATAAGAAGTAATAACTAATATAACCCCCATTTTTCCAATGCAAAAAGCGAGGTTTAGAGAAATGAAGTTACTCATCCAGAGTCATTTCCTTAGGATGGGAGGAGCTGAGACCTTAAACCATGTAGCATTCAAGCAGAGTCTTAAAAGATGGTAAAGCATTTTGGAAAAGGCAGGTAGTGAAGGGTAAGCAGTACATAGGAAGCAGTAAGAAAAATGACAAAAAGAAATCAAATCAGGCAGTGCATTTAAGGTACTTTCAATGATTCACTGTTCATTCAATGACTGCTAATTGAGGATCAATTATGTGCCAGGTAGGTGCTTTTCTAGACACTGGATGTACGGTGCTAAAAAAAATGACTGAAATCTCTGCCCGCTAGACCATTCTGTTGGAGGGAGAAACCAAAGTAAAAATAAATCGCACAAGTAAAATATGAGGCCCTTTATAAAGTAAAATATAAAGACACACAGGTAAATAAAAATCCCGAGTTCTAAGTGCTATTGAAATGAAGCAAGGAAAGGATCAGAATATGTTGCTAGAAGGGAAACTTTCTGATTGTAAATAGGTCGTCAGATTTAACCAGCAGATAATATCTGAGTCAAGACCTGAAGGAGGTGGGAGTGAGCATTAGGGCTCTCTAGGGGAAGAATTTTCCAGATAGAGGAAATAGCATCTGCAAAGGCCCAAGAAGGGAAATCTGACCACCATGAGGAACAGCCAGAAGGCCATTGAATTTGGTGATGTGGTCCCTGGTGACCTTGACAAGGTCATTTTGAGAAGACTGGTCTGAGTAAAGAGGGAGGAGAAAAACTCGAGACTATGCATGTAGATAAGTCTTTGGCAGAAGGAAAGAAATGGGGCAGTGATTGGAAGGTGAAGTAAGGATAAAAATAGCTTTTTCAGCAGAAGATATATACTGAGTGGAATGTTCAATAGGAAGAGAAAAACACCTGGAAATAAAAGAGAGAAAGAAGAAAATTCTAGAGAAAAACTTTAAATAGTAAGAGGGGCAGGGATCTAGTTTACAAACATGGCTAGAATATAAAATGTGCACAAGTGTATTGGTGTAGAAAGGGTGAAGTGGGGCAGTTAAGTCAGAGATTAGATTAGAGAGTTTTATAGGGACCAAATTATGAAGGAACATCCATGCCAGGCTCAGATGTTTGGAATTTATACTTTTGGAGATGGGCATCTTTAAAGAATTTTAAGCATGTTCCAGTAAGCTTCTTGAGGAAGGTGAGAGTTGAGATAAGCCTTGAGAGATTTGAATAAGTGAAAGGGTGGATGAAAGAACATACTGGCAAGAAAGTCAACAATAGTGATAACAGGAGTGGGAATGACTTTGGCTTATGGGAAACCAGTAGGAAATGAGTTCTCTGCCAAAGAGGATGCCTCCAGGGAAATAAAGGAAAATGAAAATTCTTTCTGAAAGGCTCTGGAATGAGTCTACTTTCAAGGCCCTGATTCCACCACACACTTTTTCTATGACCTTGGGTATACTGTCTATTTCTCCTAACCTTAATTTCCCCACATAAAAAAACATATATAAATAATAATAGTACCTTCCTCATAAAGGCGTTGTGAAGACTAAATTAAGTAATCCAGATAAAGCATTACTGTGTGCCTGGTACACAGTAAATTCTCGCTAAATGATGGCTGTGACTATATGTATCTTTGGAGCCAGGAGAGTATATGAGAGATTGGCCCTAGGTTGATGGAATGTAATAGAAGGAAGCATGATTGAAAGCACTGTGATTTCAGGAGGTTGAATACATTATGTAAATCTAAATATTGATCCTAATATACAAATTCATCATTTAAAAGGCCAAGGCTTATAACAGGATTCATTTAGATAAAACAAAGGTCAGAAGAGCTCTTAAAATTTAAAAAATTAGGAAGTTTAAGTTCTGGAAATGGAAGAATATTTATGAGGAGCCTTCAAACATAAAAAAAAAAAAATGCATCACATTTTAAATAAACAAAATGTGCATCTTTATACTGCTGCCATATTTTCATATTTTATAAACTGAAATGGGCTTGAAATGAAATTCGGTGCCTCAGGAAAATGTTTGATTGATAGTCATTTCTCCATAATGAGGATTATTTCAATGTGAAGGCCAGCATTAACATATTGAAGAATTCAGAAAGAAGAACATAGCATTGTAGTTTAGCCCACTTCTTTATATTTACCAGAAGCCCAAAATATAAACAGAATCTATATCATCAATTTCAGGAACAGACTGCTGCCTATTTGTTTCTTAACTTCATCTTAAAATTCTCTTTCCTTAAAGTTAATACATGTTTGATGAATCAAACTGGATAGAGTTCTTTCTCAAGTTTTCCAATTCCTAGCAATATATATATATGCTTTTCTCTGAGCTTCAGTCACCATTCAAATTGGTTTATGCATTAAAGATTATAGTGGGTAGAGTTTTAAAATTAATCAGAAGATTCTACTGTTTTGAGACTACTCAGCTAATATTTTCAGCTAAAGTAGAAGCGAGAAAAGTCACTGATTTTGTTTTTTAATAACAAATTTAATTTTCAGCTTTAAGAAATTTCATCAAAGGGATGTTAAATGATAACTAGTGAATTCATGAAATGCCATCCTTTGATCAAAAGGAATTACAAGGAATATGAACAAAAATAGTCATAAGGGGCTATCATATGAACAACCAGATATTAGTCACCAGGCAGAATCTTTGTGTTCAGTTCTCAAAACTAGATCTACCAAAATGTTGAGGACCGAGATTTTCACAGAATACAACAGTGTTAATCAAGTTAAAAGACAAATTTCCTTCCCAGGTTGGCAGGTTCCAGGGTAAAAAGGAAAAGGAAACTTGTTTTTTGAAAATGGATTCGATTTAAGACAATGCAAGCCTACCTGGTTATTGATCAAAAAACATAATTTCTCCATTAACTGATCTTAATGGAGTAGATAAAATGGCTTATTGCCCAGATGATTTTGAAGAACAAGTTCTCTAATAGCATAGTCTTTGATCCTATCCTTAAAATACAGAGATATCATGTAAAAAAAAAAAAAAAAAAAATAGTGAGATTTTAGAAAACAGATGGAGAAAGAGTAGCCAGTTGAACAGAACTTGCAATTGGAATGATCTAGTGGACCTAAGGAGATCTGGGTTATGGACATCTAATGTTTAGTTCTTCTCAGCATCTATTTCCTTTTCTTTTGAAAACAAAAGCTGGATTTTCTTTGGGAAGCCACCTTCCCAAATTGTGCATTGTCTTGGTATCAGTGTGACGTAACGGAAGGACCCAGGGATTCGAGGCTGGAAGACTGAGGTTCATGGCTAGTTCTGGCCCAGTGTGATCTGGGACAAATCACATAACCTTTGTGAGGTTTTAGGTTCTCAGTTTTAGAATAAAATCAAGACTAATACTAATGCTAATGAAAAACTAATGCAAATATCTTGCAGGGTTGTTGTGAAGATTACATGAGATGGTGCATGATAAAGGGTTGTTATGCAGATAAGAAGAATACCTAAGGGGGCACTTGCTAACGCAGATCAAGGTAACCAACCATCATGAGTTAGCTTAATTAAATTAAAAAAGATGAAGGCAACAATGAGTGAATTTTATGGCATGTGATTTATACCTTAATAAACTTCATTAAAAATGATGGTAGTTTATCCTTACCAGTGGGTCGTCTTTTCATTACTGACATGAGTATAACAAATGTATCTTACAGAAAATGAGAGATGAGATTAATGCCCATTTGACATCCCCCATGAACTTCACTGACTGACATTAGGGAGACATCCCACATCCCCACGTGCATCGACCTTGGCTGTCTAGAAATGGAGTGTAGCCTAAGGAAGGTCCTGATCAGAGAGCCCAGATGTGCTTACCGTTTATGTCTCATGGGCACTGTCACTGAATGTTTTCTTGGAGTTATTTATGCCACTAAAATTTATTTTGATTTCCTTTTATGCATGAGATAAAACAACTTGCCCAAAGCACATTTACCTCAGTCTGTGTGGTGCCCTAATGACAGAGAAATATAGCTTATTTCACATTCATGCTTTTTTAAAGTAACTTTAAAAATCATACACACTACAGAAATGGAATAGAATTTGGACATAATGGGGGAACAAAAAGCACTTAATGAGTTAACTGAAGGAGCCATGCATAAACTTCATGCATGTTTCAATTCCTAACAGCTTGAGAATGGGTTACTCAAGTATTCAAACTCAGATGTTTCTGGAGGTGCATTATCATAAAGACAAAAGAATGTAGCTATTTATGTTGATTGTTTTCTTTAACATTCCATCCAACCCTAGCAGGGTGGTACATGTGTGCATGTGCTCAACTATATCCAAGAATGGCTGTGGAAGTCAAGTGCCTTCACAGTAGAATAAGAAGGGCTTTGCAGTAAAGACAACCTGGATTCAAATACCAGGTTCATTTCTTCTCAGCAAGGGCAGTCCATTGATCTGGGACCAGTTACATCTATTTTCTGACTCAGTTTCTTCATCTTCAAAATGAAGATCTAACAATTCCCTCACAGTGTGGTTGTAAAGACAAAATGGAAAATTTATCTTAAATGCTTACGTCCAGGAGTGATGCCTTTTAATAAAAAAGTGTAATAAATCATAATAATTATAAATATTAACCTTTTCCTTAGAGGAGAGGTGAAAAAATAGGGTATGAAAAAGATTTGCATCTAGCAAAGACACCTGCTAAGTCTCAGAATTCCAGGAGGGCAGTGAGTCCATTTAAATGACAATGGTAACATTCTGGTATTTAGCGTGGGAATAGTGAGAACATGTACATTCAGGTACTTTGAATACCCAGATACTTTGAATCCCATAGTCAAGTCCATCTGACTTAAAAACCCAAGGTGTATCCAAAACATTAAGATAATCTCAACTTTATTTAATAGATGTTGGCCCAAAGGAAGAGAAAACTATCACCTAGGTCTTTAAAATAGGAAAGTGCTATGTTTAAAGGCTTAATAAGCAAAAGGAAGAATTCCCGAGACAAACAAATAAGCACTCCTGAAGCGTATCTACCCTTCTGGAAATCAAGGTCTAATCCTTTGGCTTCTAACTTCTACCCAGGAATGTCTTAAGTCTTGGGAAATATCTTTGTCTTCCCACGATAAGAAAAGTACAAAAATATCATCTGCCTAAATTAGTATTACACAAACTATTAACATTTCTTTCTTTTGAAACATTGGATGCAGATAAAAATTTTAAATTAAAAGAGTTTAAAATAATAACATTTGCAAAATTTTACCATCTCCAAAATTTTGCTTAATATAATATGCTCTCCTCTACTTTGCAACTCTCCTCTACTTTGCTTTTCCTTAAAAATAGAAATGTTCTCATTCACTGCCTTTAAAATAAAACTCATTCTTAGGATGGTATGCAAATTCTTTCATGATGTGGATACCAGCTTCAGGTGCTAGCATTATCCTACAAGGCATTTTTCCAAACATGCCAGACAATTTGCAGTTTCTTAAGTATATCCTAGTCTTTCAGTAAACCATGCCTTTTCGTATACCTTTTCTTCCATTTTTTTGCCCTTTCCCCACCCTATCTAGCTAGCCAGCCATCACCGATCCTTCATAATTCTTTTCAAGCATACTGTCCTCCAGAACGTATGTCCTCAGTGTCACCAACCCCCATGTGTTGCCAAGTTTGGGGCCCTTCCTCTGCTCAGTTAAAGCACCCCCTGCAGATTGGTACCATGGAGTCTATTACTCTGTGTTAGACTTGTCTGTTTGCTTGTCTGTCTCCCCAATTCATTATCTCATGCTTTGCAGACAAGGTGTGTCTTTATCTCTCTGTAGCCTAGTGCCTAACACAGAGCCAGGGACATAGCAGGGACTCAATTATTGCTTCCATTTTTGCCCTTGAATTGTGCCCAACATGAAGCTGTTTTAGTCAGGGTTAATTCTAAGACAATGCCAGGTAGTAGCTGAAGAAATGCCTATTGCAGATTATTACATCCACAGCAAAGGAGGTTATTTTAAGAACTACTGTTTTGTTTTGTGTCTGGGTAAATGCAGAATACCAAACACAATTTCTTTACAATCAAACAAAACTTACTTATGAGAAAGGAGAATTTTCTTTTTCTTTTCTTCTTTTTTTTAAAGGAATTCAATTAGAAGAAGCATTTGCATTTTCACATTAGTCTTCTCTGAATATGCATGGCTGGTTGAATTCTGTCTGACACCTTCACAGAACTGGCTCAAGTAAGCTTCCCATTACTAAATAAGTGGTATCCATTCTAATTAAAGATACACAGAGAATACCCGTGCAGAAGGAGCAAGGTGTAATGAGTAGCTGGAGCTTCCATGGTAACACTGCCAGGGACGATGTAATTGATTCATATGGGCCCATATTGATTCCGTGCCAGCAAGCCTTGAAAACTGTCCATCATTTCACAGAGCTATTTATAGACCAAGTCCAGCTGTGACAAACGGTGATAGGGCACACCAAGACAATTACTAAAAAGAATCATAAAAGAGACTCCTTCTACAGAAACAAAAATTCCTGCTTTCTAGCTCATTTGTGATTGATTGATAACAAGGTTTGAGTTGTTATGATGTAAATACATGGGTAATTTAAAGAAAAAAAAACCTAAATATTTGAATCAGATCTCTCTGAATAGAGGATCTGCAGAGGGAGAAAAATTTAAAAACCGGAGCCCAATGTTTTAGGTATTGCATCATTGCACAATATTGGAGCATCATTCTGCCCTGTTGCTGGTTGTTAGCATCCAATTTTATCAGGTAATTTGTCAGAATAATAAGTACACATAAAAGGAAGTAATAAATTAATGCCACATGGAAATAAAGATTCAGAAACTGAGACAATGCTTGGGCACCACAATCATTTTTCATGCCCCATAGAGCATATACAAATCCTCAGAATGGGATGTGGGTGAGCTAGATAAGTGAGTTGCACAACCATCCATTGGTTTCTGTAAACCAAACTTCTAAATTACAGCGACTCATATTACTGACAATCAGTTTGGCTGTTGAATTGGCCAGAAGCTTCCAAGGTTGAAAACTTGGTGTTTGACTGGGAGACAAAAGGCTGTGTATGTTGGGGGTAGGGGTGGGGGAATGCTTGTCATCTAGACTTGAGGACATTTGCACTAGAGTGACTGCATTCATATCCTGCTTTCACTAGCTAGATCAAGCATTCATTTCTCTCCAGATTTTTCACATTCTTCAAACTTGCTCCTGAATTGCTGCCTAGGTTACACCTAATAGCCTGCTGATTTTGAAGTCAGTCCAGCAGGTAACTGTAAAGTTATCAGGCAATTCTTTTAGATTAAACCTAGTGAAATACCCAGATTAAACTCAGCTCATTTTTGGTTTTGAAAATCTGTTTAAGATTTCAAACTTTCATATATTCTACTCCCCGATTAATCAAAAATAAGCACTCTCTATTTTAAATGTCCTTTCCCAACTTCTTTGGTATCTGAAGTCATAATAAATTCTGTTAATAAAAAGCCCCAAGAGAAGCATTGTTTTCTTTTTTGCTGCACAATATTATCACATATGGCATGATGGAGATCTGCCCCCTCTTTGTTTGAAGGTAGGATAGGGGTGGGGATACCTCATCAATTGGATCTAAATTCTATAAGGTGGAAATCAAGACTCTTCCCAGGAGCTGCCTTTGCTCTTGTTTTTTTTTTTTTTTCTGACAATATTGCTCTTTTCCATTTTTACTTGTTGCAATATTACCAAATATTTATTAACTAGATGAAGCCCTCCATCCTTTTCTCACATTTGACTAGGCCATCTTCTTAATCCTCATAATACATTGTAGTTTTCAGATGTCTCTTAAAACAAACTGCCTTGTGTTTATATTCTTCCTGATTACAGGAATCTGGCCTTATTTAGCTCTATATTCTTTTGTATTTCTGTTTAAATTAAAATCTAGACATGGACTATAGCAAGCCACCTGTATACATATCACGCAGCTGTCTCCATATTTATTAACAATTTTTTTAAAATCTTTTTTTATAAGAAATAGACCTCAACATAGTGTTGGGATCACATTTTTTCCTCCTCTCCAGTCTAATTTTGTCCACTTTTCTCTGCTTATTGGTAAAAAAAATGCATGCATTTATTGGATGTTTTTTCTATCCATTTTTAACCTTTTATACTGGACACATACCAATTCATGAGCAATATTTAGTGCCAAATTATTTTTGTTTTTTCTAATTCACACAAACTCTATCATAATAAACTATTGTTGGGTTTCTTATTTTTGGTGATCAAAATTATTTTTGAGATTTCTATGTTTTTTCTATTATTGACTTAGTTCATTCTTTTTAACAGATAAACAGTATGTCATCATATGCATTTTCCACAATATAGAGAATTGTTGGCTTTACCCTCAAAATATATCCAGAATGCAACTTCTTCTCCCCACTTCCACTGCTACCACCCTGAAACAAGCTGCCTCAAGTCTTGACTGGATTACTGAACAGTCGCTCTTCTTTGGAGGAAATCCAAAATCTTTGGAGGAAAATTCCAAATCTATTTTCAAAGCAACCCAAATCTATTTTCAAAGCAGCAGACAGATTGCTCCTTTAAAAATGTAACTCAGACCGTTCCACTCACCTTTATAAAATCTTCAAGTGGTTTTGACTCACACAGCAATTCAAACAATCTTGCATGAGCCTCCTTTTACTTTTAGGTGGGAAGATTTTTTCCAGAGTAAACCCTATAAAGGAAATTCTGTCTCTTAGGCAGAATGTGACTCACACATTTTTCAATTTTATTTGAACTCTTCCATATTACTTTTCCAAATTTTTATATGAATTTTTTTATAATATGAGTATTGTATAAACCATTTTATATCCTTCATAGCACCCTAGATTATAGCTCTCTAGATAATAGATGGTAAATCATTATTTATTTAAGTCCTTTGTCCTTCAAGGAACAAGTCTTAATTCATTCACTCACTTTATTTCTTCTTCTACATTCCATCCACAGAGACTTATTCTTGCCCTTCTTCTGTGGAAGGAAGTTTCACAAAGTTACTGTGGAAACTTTGAGCATGCTTTCCTTATCACACCTGCATTTCATATTATTGTATATATGTG
Source organism: Choloepus didactylus (assembly GCF_015220235.1). Taxonomy (NCBI): domain Eukaryota; kingdom Metazoa; phylum Chordata; class Mammalia; order Pilosa; family Megalonychidae; genus Choloepus; species Choloepus didactylus. The sequence goes on from NC_051309.1 coordinate 21,841,359, forward strand.
TTTCTGCATTTTTTCCTTTGCAGAACCGCTTCACTTAAGGGACTGGGTCCTCATTGCATCCCCTATATCTAAGAAGGGAAAATGAATATTTACCAAGTGTGGATCATGTACCATCAGTCACAGGGCAAATTCTCTTGTGCATATACACCATTTCTCATACTTACACTTACTATTGGTGATTAGTATTGCTATTATTTCCATTTCACAGAAAAATCAAGGATTATAATCAGCCCACTGCTATGGATCTGGTAAAAGGTAGAAGCCTACATTGTAAAAAATGCCAGACTCTAAGACCTCTTTTCATACCATACTGTATGTTTCCTATATCTCTGTGTCTGCCTCATGGAGGTGGAGAGGTGGGGAAGGATTTTCATAAACAGTTCCCAAATAAGACTATGTAAATATTGAAATCATCTGTTCTGTTTATTGAATATCAAATTTTGTTAATGCTTTATTTTTTTTTTGATCAGATACTTAAGTAGAAATGGCCTAAAGAATTAGGGGAGAATACAGTTCACCTGCCCCCTCCCACCTTTAGGTTGTGTTTGTATGTATGTGTGTGTGTGGGGGGGGTTGTTTGCTGCGATATTGAGCCCCCAATTCCAAGGTAAAATACAGACCACTTTTAATTTGGAGGATTTAACAGTTATTGATTGTGTAGCTTCCTGGAATGAGTCAATAATATTGAAAAAGAGGGAGGACCTTAAAACTCAGACATTCTCAACATTAATCCACAATCGTATTCTCAGATAGAGCTTAATTACTTATTATTCACAATATTGGGAGGATCTATTTCATTCATACGTAATCCTCCAAACTCGTTTTCCTCTGTGGTTCATTAGCTTTCCCCACCACTCAACATATACACTCCATTTCTACCAGATTTCTTGACATATGGATGCCTTGATTGACATGTGTAATAGCTCATTGTTTTTCACAACGCAGGAAGAGATACTTGCTAAGCTTTAGTGAAAGGTACATTTCTCAGTTCAGCACTGTTATCCGGAGGATGCATGCCCAAGTGTGTTTGCTTTTTTGCTTTTTCAAATCTGAAGGGTCAAAGCTCTTGTTTACTTGCTGGTGAAAGGCAGCTGTTTGGTGTGATATGCAGTGTCATGACTTTGGCAGTGAAATCAGTAAACAACTAAGAGGTGTTCTGAACTGTCATTAATAACTAAATGTCAGCCTGAGGGAAGGTACGAGATGTCATTTCTTCCAATTCTCCCACTGGCTTTACTGAAAACTCAGCTTTAAAAAAATCCTCTGCTTTTTCACTGTCACCCAATTAAGCATGAAGCTTTATTTTACTTTTTTAAGATCTCTGTATCTCTCCAGAAGGAAAGTAGCACACAATGGGGAGTTTTCACAGCATTGCAGGCAGGTAGTAAATTTGTAATGATTAGCAATGACACATGCTATTTTGGGGCTAGATTTATCATTCATCTAAACTCCAAGTAGCATTTTTACTTAGCATTTTAAAGTACTTAGAATTCTTGACTGATTTATATACACAGAAAAGATATTTAGCATTATTTCCACCAAAATCCTTTTACATTATATTAAGTGTTGTCACTGAAACCACTGAGACTGAGAATTCTAATTCCATTAATTTGGGGAAGTTTTTCACACAAACTGTGAACTTTGCAGAGAATCAAATGAGTAATAGAGCTCTCCTGCTGAGTTGATGATTAGGACAGGTGAGCTAAAACTTGAATTCACGACGGTTGATTTACTCTTAGTTTTAAGATCCATGTGGGCTTTATTTTCTCCCAAGGATTATCTATTTATAACCATGTCAGTGGGTGCAGTGGAACCGGGAGCTTGAAGTTTCAATCTTCTCACCTGGCTTCAAATTATCCATGAGTAAGTTAATGCTTCCTTGATTCTCATCTTTACTTTCTGTCAACATCTATTTGCTGAATACCAACTAAGTGACAAATAGCATGGTAGGCCCTGGAGATACAGCAATGGGTAAAAGAGACCCAGTGAGTCTCACATGGCACTTGTAGTCTGGCATTGAGACATGCCTTAATCAAACACATTCATGTTCAAGGCAATAATTCAAAGTGTCAAAGTACTGTGAAGGAGAAGTGACAGGAGCTCAGGGAGTTTAGACCAAGTGGAATATATCTACTGGTTTTAGGGAAGGGGAGACATCTCAAAGTTTTCCTGAAGAAATGTGGTTGTCTTAGTTTGCTAATGCTGCTGGAATGCAAAACACCAGAAATGGATCGGCTTTTATAAAAGGGGTTTATTTGGCTACAAAGTTACAGTCTTAAGGCCATAAAGTGTCCAAGGTAAGTCATCAACAATCGGGTACCTTCACTGGAGGATGGCCAATGGTGTCCAGAAAACCTCTGTTAGCCGGGAAGACACGTGACTGGCATCTGCTCCAAAGTTCTGGTTTCAAAATGGTTTTCTCCTAGGATGTTCCTCTCAAGGCTGCAGTTCCTTAAAAATGTCACTCTTAGTTGCTCTTGGGGCATTTTTCCTCTCTTAGCTTCTCTGGAGCAAAAGTCTGCTTTCAATGGCCGTCTTCAAACTGTCTTTCATCTGCAGCTCCTCTCTCAGCTTCTGTACATTCTTCAAAGTGTCCCTCTTGGCTGTAGCTCCTCTTCAAAATGTCATGCTCAGCTGCACTGAGTTCCTTCTGTTTGTCAGCTCATTTATATGGCTCCAGTGATTTAATTTAGACCCACCCTGAATGGGTGGGGTAACACCTCCATGGAAATTATCCAATCAAAGTGATCACCTACAGTTGGGTGGGTCGCATCTCCGTGGAAACACTCAAAGAATTACAATCTAATCACACTGATATGTCTGCCCACACAAGATTACATCAAAGATAATGGCATTTTGGGGGATGTAATACATTCAGACTAGCACAGTGATATAACCTTAGATGGATGTAGAATGAGAAAGGATTGCAGGACAGAGTTTTGACCAAGGTAACAGCACATGGTAAAGCCTGTGATTCTTGGAATGATCAAGGGACTGAGAAAAGTCTGTCATAGCCAGATATTAGACAAAGAGGGAGCACGGCAGGCTATGAGCCCAGCAAGGCAAATAGGAGATTCAGGGCATTGTGGGTGCCTTAATTTGCCAGTACTGCTATGACAAATACCACAGACCGGTTGACTTAAACCACAGGAATGTATTGTTTCACAGCTTTGAAGACTAGACATTCAAAATCAAGGTCTTCCTAGGCTATGTAAGCTCTTGGGGTCTGTAGTGTTCTGGTGATGGCCTGCCAGCAATCGTTGCCATTGCTTGGCTTGTAGATGACTCTTTGCCTCTGTCACAGGCACTCTCTCTCTCTTGTTCTCTACATCTCCTGATTGGCTACATCCAAATTTCCTCTCCTTATGAGGACTTCAGTCATACTGGAATAAGGCGCACCCTCATTCAACTTGGCCTCACCTTAACTTATAAAATCTTCAGAAGTCCTATTTACAAATGGGTTCACACCCACCCAACTGGGTGTTAGGAACAGAACATATATTTTGAGGGGACATGATTCATCCCCAAAAGTAGGCCATGATGAAGATTATGGGTTTCATTCTAAGGGCATTGATGGGTTCTAAGCAAGGCAGAGGTATGATTGGTTTTATGTTAAGAGATCATTCAACTGAAAATTGAGGACAATTGTAACATCTTAGAAACTGCACAGAATTGCTATAATGATCAAAGAGGGTAATATGAATTTACATTCAAAATAAAAAGTTAACACTACTAAGCATCCAGTAGAGTTAATGAATGTACTCTCAGGATGTATCTTTAACTATGAGAGAATCTGGTTTAATCCATTATCCAAAACATACACACCAATGCTCAACTTAGAATTCTGCTCTAAAAATTGGGGCATTAAAGGATGACCCATGATTGAGCAACATTTTTACCTGCAGTAATCTTTGAAGCTTGGTAGTAAAGAAGCCTATGGATACTTTTATGTATGTATGTATGTATATATGCATGTATTTATGAAAAGCAAGTTAAACTCATGGCTCAAACTCTGGAATATCCTGGAATCAAAATACTTAGAATTATACACGGGTCATCAATGTACACCCTTTGTTATTATTATTATAAGCTTATAGATAAAATCTATCAATACATATTTATTGAATCTACAATGTTCCTGATACTGAGTATACAATAGTGACAAAGCTGCAGGCCTTTTGTCAAGCAGTTTAAAGTATGGTGGGGAATAGGGATAAGCAAAGATATAAAAAGAGAAAGAATAAGACCTATGATAAGGACAATTTAGGGAGCCATGAGTTTGACTAACCTTGTCTTGTGAATTTACCTGGAGAAACTGGTATCTTGGTGCAAGGCTAAGTAGGAGTAGCAAGGCAAAGAAGGAAGTGGAAGGCTGTTGCAGGAGGGAAAGAAACAGCTATAGATCTGTGTGCAAAGAGCCAGAGGAGAAACAGATATAGATCTGTGTGAACCTGAACACCTTGCACAGATGAGGCATTCGATGTGTATTTGCATAGGTATAGACCTACCTATTTCGCTGTGCTTAAGACCCCTCGCATTTCACCTGGATTAACACACACTGCCCACTGTCTGGTCTCTCTGCCTCTATTCTTTTCCTCTGAAGCCCTGTGTCAACACAACAGCAAGAAGTGTATTTTAAAAACCTGAATTACTTCAGTTCACTGCCTTTCTTAGAGAGCCTCAGATACTTCCTACAGCACTTACAAATAATAAATACTTACATAATACATACATACATACATACATATGCCTTTGTCTGTGAAACTCCACGTGATGTGGCCCCTGCCTACCTCTCATAGCTCCTTTAATTCTACCCTCCATCCCATGCCACCCAGCCACCTCCCCTGCCACATTAAATCACAGCCTCATTGACTTCTTGCCTTCTGCAATAGCAGGCCAGGCTCACTGCTGTCTTGGAGGCTTTGCACTTGCTCTTCCCTCTTCCTATGATGCTCTTTCACCAGTTTATCACATGTCCATCTCCATCTTACCTTTCAGGTCTCAAATGAAGTATGACCTCTTCAGACAGTGCCCTCCTGGCTCTTCAGTCTAAAGACACTGCCTTCCTACTCTTCCATGCATTCTCCATCATATCACTTCTGTTCATGTTTTCCACAGCATTTAATATGTGAAATCACACTGATTTATGTTTTTTTTTTTTTCCTGTCATCTCTTTTTCTATGCATTCTAAAATGTAAGCTGCATGGAAGTAGAAGCCTCCTCTCTTGTCCACTGCTTTCCCCAGCACACTAACTAACTGGCACACAGTAGGCATTAAATTAACACGTATTGAATGGATAATATTAAGTCATCCAAGCTGACTTTGGTTGTATATTCACATCATCCATCTTTAACAGGAAACAATGAGCAGTGGGGAGGTTTTGAACCACTCCTAGAGAGTAGAGACAATTTTGACCCCATGATGCAAGAAGGTATAAGCAGCAGTAAAACTGTATCCCAAATTGGCATGAAATAACATGTGGCACAACATTGAGCCTGTGCCTATTAGGATGCATTGAACATTTCCGATGTGCTCACAGGTCACAGTGAATCAAAAAGGATAGAATTGATCCATGGCATTTGCCAACCTGTGTTGTCATTTGACTCTGAGTATATTACTTAACCGTATAAAGTGTTCTGTGAATTATGGATGACAGAGCTGGCCACATCTTTGTCACATAGAGGTGGTTGGGATGTAATGGGATTTTTGTTTTAAGTAGCTTAACTCCCTGGGGAGAAGGTTAGGAAGGGAGATAAAATAGATTGCAGCCAAATATAATTAACTCTGTATATTTGCAACATAATTTACACTGATTTACTGAGTTATTCCTGGCACTAAGGAGGGGTATTTTGGCTCTTTCCTGAAGATGATCTCCCTTAATATATAATCTGTGTTGCAATGAAGCAGTGCTTGCTGGGACTTCATCAATACAGACTTCCAGGGTTGAAAGATAGTACTGGAGCAAGTGGACAGAGATTAGGCACAGTGTCATCCCAAAGTTCCAAAGGCACAGCTCTGCCAAAGGGTAGCAAGTTTTAATGTCATTTAGGGAATCTGGATGCACAGTACAAGATGGGTCTCTTGGCTGGAAATACTGGGGGGAGGTGAGGGAATTAGGGTGACCAATGTTGTTTTGGGCAATAGGCATTCAGGGCTGCATCCCATAAAGGGACATACGGGAGCAAGGGCTACTACGGCTTAAGCCAGAGGCAAGACAGATCAGCAGAGCACTGGACTCAGACAAGTGTCTGAAGCTCCAGGAAGTGTTCTGACACTAGCAGGAAATCAGTGTCGGGACAAAGAACATACAATGTAGCAGTGAGGAGTGTGGACTCCGATCCCAGAACACCTGCCTTTGAATCCCATCTCTTACATTTCCTGGTTGAGTGACATCAGGCAATCGACTTTACTTCTTTGAGACTCATTTCTGTATCTCCATAAGGAGGCTGGGCTAGAACGTGTGGGATTGCTGTGAAGATTAAAGGGATGGATATATTTAAAGCATCTAGACCAATTTTAGGTATATAGTAAGTGCTCAGAAAATGTTGTTTGTCATCATCACCATCATCATCACCATCATCATCATCATCATCATCATCATCATCACCACCACCACTGACATAAGGTACTGGGTCAACATTGTGAGACTTAAAAAGGGTGGGTAGATGAGGCATATGCTGGAGGTTGCAAATAAGATGCCACAACATTTATCTGTTGAATGATGAATACAAAATCTTTTGGACAAATGCCTTAATACCAGATACCACTAAATAAATGAACCTAGTTTCCTGCTAATTTTACTGACCTGGTCAAAACTGGCCCAAACAAGAGATTGAGGAGACACAACTTTGGGAGAACTGGGACAGAACATGCCATGGGAACTTGATGATCTAACACTCATCAATCAAGGAAAAAAATATTATTCATCTATTTCTAGGACTATTTTTTAGACAGTAATGGGAAATATAAATTCTGGGGAATGACTTTTTAATAGTAGACATTCCATAAACAGTAAAAAAGGTGGACTATTATTTTTCAGAACCTGGTGGTTTGTATGTATATTGCATTTTTCATTATGTCTTGAATCATTGCTCTTCCTTGAACTAGAAATAGCTCCCGTCTTAGACAATAACAAGAAATTGAACAGCTGGTGAGACAATGACTTTCCCCCAATAAAATGTCATGAAGTTCCTCAGACAGTTCAAGAGAGAGATGCTCTCTCTTCCACTGTATATGCTCTTAGTCATCTGGCCCCTAATATGAACCGCAATGAAAACCTACAATATGACTGCTATTTACAGTCCAATCAGACATGGGTAGATTTATGAGAGAACGTCATACAAAAATAAGAGAAATTACACTCCGTATTCTCTATACATCTTGTTGGCAAACCACAAAATGAATCCCCCCTAGTGAGATACACCTTGACAAAGAACTTATTAATTCATTCCTCAATTTGCAATGTATTTTTGAGCATTTACAAGTTTCCATGCACTGCTAGACATGCATAGGCTGTAGTACGCAAGGCCACATTTTGTCCCTGCCTTTTCAAATCCTACTTTCTAACAGTTTCAATATAAATGGAGAACTGAGTTCCATGTACACTGATTTTCAACCATTAGGTGAGGGAGAGGAAAAAATGAATGTTTCTCAAATGCCTGTTATGTCAAGCACCATGCAAGACACCCTGCAAATCTATGGAGGGGGAACTTGCCTTCTGACAGGTACAACAAGCAACTAGCACAGGACTGTAGCTACCTATCAGTCTCATTTATTGTCAAGGAAAGAATTTCTACAAACTTGGATAGAATATTTGGAATGCTCATTCCCTGTACATTGCCCCTCCTGCAGGGCCTAAATTTTGGAACTTAGCTTAGTGGATAACCTCAAAGCAAGATAACTTCCTTTGGTATGAGATGTAGGAAGTAAGGATAGAGACTACCCTTTGGAAGCAAGAGACAAGACAGATTAATTTCCTACTAAGACACAGACCATACTATCTTTAAATATTGCAGGCAGGAAAGGAAGGGAATAAATATCAATTGATTCCATCACTTTCACATGTCCTTTATGGACAGCTCAGTAGGAACCAGATAATTAGTAATAGCTATTGTGTTTTTCTGTATCACTAAACTAGAAATGAGTGTTCATGGAAATGTCACTCTATAGCCAAGAGAAAAATAAGGAACAATGATCAGCTTGACATTTTAAATGGGAGACTTTTTTTTTTTGGTTCAATATAAAGGTTTATGTGCAGCACGTAATTATATTTTACACCAGATTTCAGATGTGCTTAATTACTGCATTATCTCTTTTGTTGATGTTTCCTAAAATACACTTGGCTGCTATTTTAAGAGTGCCTTTAGCCGTTCTTCAAGAAGCTCAGTGATCCAATCAACAAATGTTATGTCATCAAAAATAACTTGTAAAAGGGCATAAGAATTAGAAATTGCACCTTGAAAATATTCCCCATTTTTTAAAAGAAGAACAATGCACACTGTCAAATTCTTGGGTCAGAAAATGAGTCAATATGAATCCTCTCTAGGGTGATGAACTGTTTTGGATTGTCTGGGACTGAGGGGGCTCTGGGGACATGGGATTTTCAGTGCTAACATGAGGAAAGACATAGCAATTTGGGAAGAGTTTGTCACCCTACCTCTCGTCCCTCCTTGCTTGTCCCCATCATCTCATACCTATCCTTGCAGAAAAGGACAGACAGTCTGTTTTATACACCTGAAATTGGTCCAGACAGCTATAGTGGCTGAGAGACTGGCCTGGAGGGTGATGACACTGGGTTTGAATTCTGGATCCCCACCATATAAGCTGTATTACCTTGAGCATGTTATTTAACATTCAAAGTTGCTGGGTTTTTTCATTTGCAAAATGACTTGTGGTGATGATTCAATAAGATACTGCTTATTTAAGCATATCATAAGGGTAGTTGGTACTTACAAGCATTCAAAAACGCTGGCTATTACGGAAGTGCTTACTAGGGGCAGGTGTGCTAAGCAGTTATTTTGCGTGGGCCCTCTCAGCTCCTGAATATCTCAGTTTACATAACTGATTTCAGAAGGTAGCGAAAAAGGAACCGTGGGTAGACAATTAGGTATATCCCTTTATTTGTAAGTTTTTTGGAGGGAGGGTATACATACTAGATGACAATAGTGGGGAGAGCTGCAGAGGGTCACTTGAAGCCTGAGAACCGAATGTAGGAAGCTGAACAAGAATAAAGGAATCAGAGTGAATTAGCTTCAAGGAAGTAAGCTGTACTGATTATTATTATTAAAATATAATTATATTTTATAGTATAATATACAGTGTATATTATAATAAAACAAAATATAATTGGTGAGAGCCGAAACTCTCCCACTCATTAACGATACCTCTAAGTTTCAGTGTTCTTGCATATAAAAGAGTGTTAAAAATGGCCCTCTTCATAGGAAAGGTTGCTTTAATGAGTAAACAAGATAATTTATGTATATCACTTTTCATATAGGAAAATAGATGAATTTTTCCTATTACGTATATATACTATCTACTAAATATATGTATCAATTATTATTTTTTGTAACAGCTTTATTAAGATATAATTTACATACCATACCATGCCTCCTTTGAAAGTGCATAATCCAATGGTTTTACAATATTTGAAGAACCAGGCACCCATCATGATAATCAATTTTAGAACATTTACTCTGTCTGAAAGAAACTCTATACCCTTTAAAAATCACCCTCCATCCCCACTGCCAGCCCCACTAGCCCCGGGAAACCATTAATCTACTTTTTGTCTGTACAGGTTTCCCTATTCTACACACTTCATATAAATGGAATCGTATAAAATGTGGCCCTTGTCTCTGGCTTCTTTCATGTACCATAATGTTTTCAAGGTTCATCCATGTTGTAGAAAACATCAGTATTTCAGTCCTTTTTATTGGCAAATAGTATTCCATTCTATGCATGTCCCACGTTTTATTGATCCATTCATCAACTGATGGACATTTAGGTTATTCCTACTTTGGGCTTTTATGAATAATGCTGTTATGAACATTCCTGTACAAGATGTGGACATATGTTTTCATTTTTCCTGTGTCTATACCTAGGAGTAGAATTGCTCGGTTATATGGTAACTCTATGTTTAACCTTTTGAGGAATGGCCGACTGTTTTTCAAAGTGGCTGCACCATTTTAAATTCTCACCAGCAGTGTATGAGCATTACAATTTTTCCACATCCTTGCCAACACTCATCACTCTCTGCATTTTTTACTATAGCCATTCTAGTGGGTGGGAAATAGGTTATCCTTGTGGGTTTGATTTGCATTTCCCTAGTAGCTAATGATGTTGAGCCTCTGTGGCAGCTTGGAGCTATGTATACCAGAAACAAAACAAAACAAAACAAAACATGTTCTTAAATTTAATACATACCTGTGGGTGTGAACACTTGTAAATAGGACCTTTTGATGAGGTTACTTCAGTTAGGAGGTGGCCCACCTAACCCAGGATGGGTCTTAATCTTATTACCAAAGGCCTTATAGGGAGGACCACAGACAGAGAGAAAGCCAGAGACAGCAGCCAGAAGCTGAACATCAAGGGAACCCAGAAAATAAGGGAGTGGCCATAGAGGCTGCCATGTGCATTGCCGTGTGACAGAAAAGCAAAGGACCAAGAATTGCCAGCAGCCAGCCCCAGAAAACTAGTCTTCTGGGAAAAAGCATCACCCTGATGATACCCTGATTTTGGACTTCTCCTAGCCTCAAAACCATGAGCCAATAAATTCTTATTGTTTAAGCCAACCCTTTGCATGGTATTTGCTTTAACAATGAGGAAACTAAAACAGCATTTCTTCATGTGCTTTTTGGCCATGTGTATGTATATGTTCTTTGGAGAAATGTCCCCTCAAATCCCTTGTTGATTTTAAATTGAGTTATTTGAGCATCAATTATTATTATTAATGATATATCAATATAAAGATACAACATTGTTTATTAATAAGTATTATCTTTCATTTAATAATAAGTCATTTCTACTGCCTTCTGGTCATCTAAAGAGTATTTCATATTTATAGTTTCTAATATTTATAAAGCAGTCTTTCAAATTAGCATGATAATCCCCACTTTGTAGATTGGGAAACTCAAGATCAGAGAAATGGAGAATTTAATCTGGCTAAAAAAAGAAAGTGGCTGGCCTGGGAGTAACTAACACAGAAGTCAGCATCATAATTTTTCTCATGCTAGGTAGCCATCTTAGCATATTAGGGTACATGAACTTGTCCTCTATCCTGCTACCTTCTCTGATACACCCTCCAACTTCTATCAGGAATGTCCCCTGAAAGGACAATTTTGATGGCTCCTTCAATTAAAAAAAAAAGAGAAAAATGCCTCTCAAATCCTTCTGATTCTTGACCAACCATCCCAGACTCACTTTATGCCATGCTCTAATCCTATACCTCACACAGTTGGAAAGCTATAGGTTTCCCAGTCTTCTAAATAAAATTTGCCCTCTTCTTGCTCTAGCCAGATCCTATTAATTTGGGGTGCCTTAGCTCGAATGTCGTTGCCTCTGCTAAATCCACCTTTACCCCTGCAGTCACATCTTTCCTTCCTTTGAGCACATACCTATTCTTAATTCAGCCACTATTGCTTTTGTAATATTTGTGTTCCTGATGTATACAAGGCAGTGGAGATGTAAGCTGGGTCTGTTCTATTTCCTGACCCTAGAAAGCTTAAAGTCTAGTCTGTGTCTGTTTTCACCACTAGCTTATAAATTATCTGATATCTGAGATCATATCATCAACTTTTCTAACCTTACCACCAAAGATAGTCCCTGGAAATCTAGATTATAATTAAAGTAACTGTGATATTTTACTGGGACTTCCAATCCTCATACAGTCTGTATTATTTTGCTAATAATAAATGAGAAGAGACTCTGACAATAGGCTGCTAAGAATTGCATGGCAGCATTTCCAAGCTACCTGCCATATGATTTTTAGAACAAAACCATATAACAAAAATGTGAAGATGTAAGTTCACAATGAATATGCAATGCTGTACACTAAGTGATAATTTTTTTCTTGATTGTGTGAGTTAACTATTAAGAAGAGTGTAATTAAAGGTGCATTTCTTTTGGTACCAACAAGCATTTTAATCAACCTCTTTAGCATTATCTCCAATTACCATTAGTGAACTACAAGGATTCTGTTTTAGAATTGGGATGAGTCAATAAATTCAGGATGGCATTTGGGGGTAAATGTTAATGGCACCTTATCATTTTCGTGAACAGTTCATTTAAGATACGGATGGGGGATTGCCCTGAGGGAGAAACAATATGAGATATATAAGGACTTACTCTACTTCGCAAATGGTATTTGTACTCTAGTGTGAAATACAAAATTATCTTTGAGAAAGTTTAGCAATTTTTGGATTGATTAATTTTGTCCTTATGACTTTAGAGTCAAAGCTTTCCTTAGCTGAACAAACTAATAAAATAACAAGCTCAAAATAAAGGCTGATAAACAGGGTCCTTTGAAACTATTGAATTAACTTACAATATTTGCATAAATTTGAACAAAGATAGATGACTTTAAATGACTGTCACTAATTAAGAGACTGAAACAAACAAAAGACTAATAAAACATTATGTACAAAGACAGGCATATTAGTATATTTTATCCCATATCTCCGTTGCACTGACACGAAGACAAATATTCCTGATTACACCTGAAGCAATAATGTAACTAAGGCAATCAATCATTTGAAGACGCCTAAGGGGCTTCTTTTTAAACACATTGATTTAGGTATTAGGCCTGTCATTGAAATATAAACATAAAATGGAATCAAATTTGTTGTAATGATGTGTTATTCAAAGATTTGCCTCTCTTCCTTGGAAAAGTTTAATCAGTAGGTGGACATATCAGTGTATCCGAGATGTATTTTTTTTTTTTAAATAAAACTGTCAGATTGTTTTTTGAAATCTCTCTTTCAAATGTTCACCAGAATAGATATTTACCCTTGGGGTGGGACATATAAGATCTAGAATGAAGACGAAAGTTGCTTAAATCTTGCGGGTCGCTTTCTTTCTTCTTTTCTTCCTTCCTTCCTTCCTTCCTTTCTTCCTGTCTTTCTTTCTGTCTTTCTTTCTTTCTGTCTTTCTTTCCCTCCTTCCTTCCCTCTCTCTCTTTCTTTCTTTCTTTCTTCTCTCTCTCTCTCTTTCCTTTTTTACCCAATTGTATATATGTTGCAAGAATAAAAATAAACAAAAAATCCGTGGGATGGTACAACACAGTGAATCCTAAGGTGAACCATGGAACATTGTTAATAGAACAATTATAAAATAGGTGCTGTCATCAATTGGAACAAATATGCTACATTAATGCAAGGTTTTGGTAATAGAGTAGTACATGGGAACCATGTATTTTATGCATGTTTTTTTTCTGTAAACCCACAACTTCCTTAATTAAAAATAAACAAGATCTAGAAGACACATTTTTTTGATTAATGTAACTCAAGTTTTATCTTCCAGATGTGTAACAAAATTCCACATTATGGAGAAAAACAACTATGATGAAGCAGAAGAAGGAAAGGACAGCTACAACTGACATGCCACAACTAGATGCGGCGAGACAATCCATTTTTACAAAGGCTAGCACAGACAGAGAGCTACCGAAGAAGGTACTTTGTGATGCAACGTGTTCAGTTTCCCAGGCCTTATATTCATTAATTTTTTGGTATACAAAATAAAGTTATCTAATAGACAATGATTTGAACCCTAAGAATTTCAAGTTATTGTGAATTGATTTTTGATCAAAATCTTGTTTATTTAATCATGTTGTGATGCAATAATGAAGTGATTTTTTTTAGACTATTTCATAATTTTCTTCTCTAATTGTGATTACCAGGTTCACCACTGCTGAAAATCATATTCTCCAATGTACTTATGCATAAAACAGCTTACACTTAGGTAAATTTAAAGACACCTTAGTAAGGTATTGATTAACAGTCTAGTAATTAATCATATAAATATCCAGAGTCTATATGAAGAATTTATGGTCAGAAGTCCACTGAGCAAAACATCTGCATAATCCACTTATTTACTAAGCATTGACTGAATTCCTACCTGTCTACTGTGTGAAGTGCCCTCTATTTTGCATGCTATCAATTAGCTATATGACCTTATACACGTTATTTCCCTCAAAATATTTTTTTACTTTTCATTTATATATGGTCCTGCCTTAAGAGGCAGAATTAAGAACCATTAGAAAGTCATAGATTCTTTGAACAAATTTAGGAAAAGAAAAAAAAAATCCATAGTTCCATATAACACTGAATTATTTCAGTGCTACCATAATTTGCATAAAGTGATGGGTCTTTTACTGTACAAAGAGGAAAATATATATTTTGTACATTTGATATTCCTTATCTCTTATAGTAGAACATGGTACCCAATATACTGGAATCTTTTCCATTTCCCCTTTTCTTCTTGGGGCAGTCCTACCCCTTTTTCCTCAAATCTCCTTACCCCTGACACATATAGCCACAAAATTAAAGTCATGTGACCTAGGACTGACCAATGAGAATGCTTCCTCTCCCTGGTGCCTGTGATTAATCCAAAAAATGAACATATTTAAAAATCATGTCTAATCAGTGGTCTTCTCTGCAATTACTAATATGGATACTGGGATAAATATTCATACGCATTCTGCAAAGTTGTTAATAAGGGGCTGTGGGGCTATTGTGTACCAAGCTAAATGAACAAGTCTAATTGTAATAGGCTAGAAAGAGGAGCCCACATCTAATGGCAAGCAGAAACAGTCAGAGTGAAGAGATTGCTAGAGAGTCTTGGTATCACTGGTTTCTAATTCTAGTCTCCAGATCCCTGGTCTCTGTAGATCTTACTTTCATTTGAACTAGCCACAGCATGCTTCCTAGTAATATAAGCTAATAAATTACATTTTTGGAGAGGATTATGGGAAGATGGTAGAGTAGGAAGCTCCAGGAATCAGTCCTTCCACCAGAACAAGTATTGAACTGGCAGGAATGGTCTGAATAAACTACTTTGAAACTCTGGAGTCTGGTAGAATACTGCGCAGCAAATAGGTAAGAGTGGGAGGAAAAGATGGATAAGTTGCAGTAAATACTGGCTGTACCAGTTTGTACATACTGTGTCCCCCAGAAAAAGCCATGATTTTTGATGCAATCTTGTGGCAACAGATGTATCGGTGTTGATTAAGTTGGAACCTTTGGATTAGGCTGTTTCCATGGAGATGTGACCCACCCAATTGTAGGTTAGATCATTTCCATGGAGGCGTGGCCCAACGCATTCAGCATGGGCCTTAATTAGTTCACTGGAGCCCTATATAAGCTCAGACAGAAGGAGCTCACTGCTAGCTGCAGCTGAGGGACACATTTTGAAGATGGCCATTGGAAGCTGACACTTTGGAGAACACCATTTTGAAATGCAACCTGGAAGCAAGCATTCACCAGCCACGTGCCTTCCCAGCCCACAGAGGTTTTCCAGATGCCAATGGTTTTTCTCCAGTGAAGGTACTCTATTATTTATGCCTTACCTTGGACACTTTATGGCCTTAAGACTGTAACTTTGTAACCCAATAACTCCCCTTTATAAAAGCCAATTCATTTCTGGTATTTTGCAAAAAGGCAGCATTAGCAAACCAGAACACTGGTGGTCAGGAGAGTGAGGGAGTTTTAGCTCAGGTCCATCTCACAGTGGGTGGACTGGGTCCCAGGACCCATTCTGTGGTTGTTTCCTCAGTTCCAGAATGGATAATTGGAATAGACATTCTCAGCAACTGGCAGAATCCTCACAGTGGTTCCCTGACTCATGGAGTGAGGGCTATTCTGGTGGGAAAGGCCAAGTGGAAGCAGCTAGAACTGCCCCTGCCTAGCAGAATAGTAAACCAGAAGCAATACTGGATTCTTGGAGGGATTTCTACTCTTAAGGACTTGAAGGATGCAGGGTTGGTGATTCCCACCACATCCCCATTCAACTCTCCTATTTGGTCTGTGCAGAAAACAGATGGGTCTTGAAGGATGACAGTGGATTATCATAAGCTTAACAAGATGATGAATCTAACTGCAACTGCTGTTCTAAATGTGGTATCATTGCTTGAGCAAATCAACACATCCCCTGGTACCTGGTATGCAGCTATTGATCTGGCAAATGCTTTTTCTCAATAGCTATTAGTAAGGACCACCAGAAACAGTTTGCATTCAGCTGGCAAGGCCAGCAGTTTACATTCACTGTGCTACCTCAGGGTTATATCAACTCTCTAGCCCTATGTCATAATATTGTCCACAGGGATCTTGATCATTTCTCCCTCCCACAAGATATCATGCTGGTCCATTATATTGATGATATCATGTTGATTGGACCTAGTTTGCAAGAAGTAGCAACTACTCTAAATTTGTTGGTAAGGTATTTGCGTGGCAGAGGATGAGAGATAAATCCAACACAAATACAGGGGCCTTCTACCTCAGTAAAATTTCTAGGTGTCCAGTGGTGTGGAGCATGTCAAGATATCCCTTCTAAGGTGAAGGATAAGGTGAAGGATAAGCTGTTACATCTGGCCCCTCGTATGACCAAAAAAGAGGCACAACGCTTAGTTGGCATGTTTGGATTTTGGAGCCAACATATTCCTCATTTGGGTGTGCTACTCTGGCCCATTTACCTAGTGACCAGAAAAGCTTTTAGTTTTGAGTGGGGACTGAAACAAGAAGAGGCTCTGTGACAGGTCCAGGCTGCTGTGCAAGCTGCTCTGCCACTTGGATCATATGATCCAGCTGGTCCAATGGTGCTGGAAGCGTCAATGGCAAATAGAGACGCTGTTTGGAGCCTTTGGCAGGCTCCTATAGGAGACTCACAATGCAGGCCCTTAGGATTTTGGAGTAAAGCTTTACCATCCTCTGCAGATAACTACTCTCCTTTTGAGAAACAGCTGTTGGCCTGCTATTGGGGCTTAGTAGAGACAGAATGCTTAACCATGGGCCACCAAGTTACCATGAGACCTGAGTTACCTACCATGAGCTGCGTGTTGTCTGACCAGACAAGCCATAAAGTTGGGCATGCACAGCAGCACTCCATCGTGGAACAATGGGGGTGAAAAAAGGCATAAGACTTATAAAGACCAAGTGGCAAAATGGTAGAAGAAAGTCCTACATTGTCAGTGGTTACTCTATTACTAAAACCTTGCATTAGTGGCACATTTGTTAAAACTGATGACAGTACCCAGTTTAAATTTAATTGGATTAAACTCTCCAGACAAAAGGCAGACTTTGTCAGAATGGATTAAAAAAAAAAAAATGACCCAAATCTATGCTGCTTACAAGTGACTCACCTTACATTCAAAGACAGATACAGATAGACTGAAAGTGAAAGGCTGGAAAAACTATATACATTGCAGATAGTAACCAAAAGAGAGCTGGCATAGCTTTACTAACACTGGATAAAATTGACTTTTATGAGGGACAAAGAAGGTCATAATATACTGCTAAAGGGGTCAATTCTAAAAGAAGACACAAGTACAAATACATATGCACCTAATGGCAGAGCCCCAAAATATATGAAGCAAATATTGACAGATTTGAAGGGAGAAATACATAGTTCTATATTAATAATGGAAATTCAACACACCATTTTCAATAATGCATAGAACAAATTAGATAACTTTTATGAAATAGACAACTTCCTATAAACACACAAATTACTGACTCAAGAAGAAATAGAAGATCTCCACAGTCCATTAACAAATAAAGAGATTGAGTTAGTAATCAAAATTTCCCAACAATAACAATAAAAAAAAGTTCAGGATCAGATGACTTCACTGATGAATTTACCAAACATTCTAAGAATTAACAACACTGTTCAAACTCTTCCAAAACATTGAAGAGGGGATTCTTCCAACTTATTCTATAAGGACATCATCACCCACTACCAAAGCCAGATAAAATATCTCAAGAAAATAAAATTTCACACCAATATATCTTATGAATTCAGATGTAAAAATACTAGCAAACTGAATTCAACAGCACATTAAAAGAAAAATAAGAAAATCAATTAATGTAATGCACTACATTAACACAATGAAGGAAAAAATCACACAATCATCAGAATTGATGCAGAAAAGCCATTTGACAAAATCCAGCATCTTTCTTGAGAGAAACACTTAGAAAAATATAAAGAGACATAAACTTCCTCAACATAATAAAGATCAGATATGGAAAACACACACTAACATCTTACTCAATGGAGAAATATTGAGTTTTTTCCCTCTAAGATCTTGAACAAGACAGTGATGCCAGTATCATCACTGTTATTCAACTTTTACTGAAAGCATTAGGTGGAGCAGCTATGCAAGAAAAAGAAATAAAAGGCATCCAAAATCAAGAGGAAAAAGCAAATCATTCCCTATTTGCAGATAACATTATCCTTTGAATAGAAAATCTCAAAACTCTACAACAAAGCTAGCTAGTAGAGCTAATACATGAATTCAGCAATGTGGCATAGTACAAGATCAACACACAAAAATCAGTAGTGTTTCTATACACTAATAATGAACAATCTGAAGAGGAAATTTTTTAAAAAAATCTATTTACAATAGCAAATAAAATAATCAAATATATAGGAATAAATTTAACCAAGGATGTAAAGGAATTGTACACAGAAAATTACAATACATTGCTAAAAGAAATCAAAGAAGTCCTAAATAAATTGAAGGACATACTATGTTCACTAAACGGAAGATCAAATATTGTTAAGATAACAATTCTACCCAAAGCAATTTACAGATTCAATGCAATCTCAATCAAAATTCTAACAGCTTTTTTTTTCTTTAGTAAAGGAAAAGCCAATCAACAAATTTATATGGAAGAGTAAGGTGCCTTGAATAGTCAAAACCATTTTTTAAAAAAAAAATTAAGTTGGATGCCTTACATTTCCCTATTTGAAAATTTCATACAAAACTACAGTGGTGAAAACAATGTGGTATTGGCATAAGGGTAGGCTTGCAGACCAATGGAATTGAATTGAGAGTTCAGAAATAGACCCTCACAACTATGGCCAATTTATATTTGACAAGGCTGCCAAGTCCATTCAATGGAGACAGAATAGTCTCTTCAACAAATGGTGCTGGAAGAACCGGATATCCACACGCAAAAGAATGCAAGTGGACCACTACCTCACACCATATACAAAAATTAACTCAAAATGGATCAAAGACCTAAATATAAAAACCAGGATTATAAAACTCCTAGAAGAAAATGTGAAGCATCTTCAGCACCCTTTGTTAGCAATGGTTTCTTAGACTTTACGTTGAAGCATGAGCAACAAAAGAAAATAAAATAGAACAATGAGACTTCAAAGCAAACAAACAAACAAACTTTTGTGCATCAAAGTACTGCATCATAAAAGAAAACACTCAAACTATAGAATGGGAGAAAATATTTGGAAACCACATATCTGATAAGGGTTTAATATCCAGAATTTCTCAAGAAATCCTACAACTCAACAACACAATACAACCAAACAACAAGAACAAAAATGATTTAAAAAATCAACAAAAGACTTGAATAGACATTTCTCCAAAAAAGATATACACATGACCAAAAAGCACATGAAAAGATGCTCAACATCATTAGCCATTAGGGAAATGCAAATCTAATCCACAATAAAATGTCATTTCACACCATCTAGAATGGCTATTATTTTAAAAAATGAATAAAAATAAATGTTAGAGAGGATATGGAGAAATAGGAACATTCATTCCTTGTTGGTGAGAATATAAAATGGAAAAGCTGCTGTGGAAAACAGTTTGGTGGTCCCTCAGAAAATTAAACATAGAATTACCATAAGACACAGCAATTCCATTACTAGGTATATATTCCAGATAAATGAAAGCAGGGACTCCAGCGGATATTTGCACCCTGATGTTTATAGTGGCATTATTTACAACTACCAAAAGATGGAATCTACCCAAGTGTCCATCAAATGATGAATAGATAAACAAAATGTGGCCTATACATACAATGGCATATTATTCATCTGTGAAAAGAAAAAAAGTTCTGTTTCAGGTGACAAAATGGATGAACCTTGAAGACATCATGTTGAGTGAAATAATAAGCCAGACACAAAAGGACAAATATTGTATGATCTCACCTATATGAAATGATTAGAATAAGCAAATTCATAGATTCAGAAACTAGAATACACGTTAACAGTGGCTGGAGTGGAGGTAGAGAATGTGGAGTTCATTCTCAATTGATGCAGAACTTCTGTTTGGTGTGATGGAAATGTTTTGGTAATGTCTAGTGGTGATGTTTCAATTTTGTTAATGTAATTATCACTGAATTATATATAAGAATGTGGTTAAAGGGGGCATTTTATGTGGTATATTTGTGGCTAGAATAAAAATTAAAAAAAAAAACACAAAGGGACTGTACAAAAAAACCAGTGAAATCTACGTAATGTAATGTTAATTGGACAATTATGGTAATATCCTTTCATCAATTGTAACAAAGGCAAAACTGGGGGCAGGAATAGAAAATATTTTCTGCCTGATCTTTCTCTAAATCTACAACTTCTCTAACAAAAACAAAATTAAGGGAAAAATTACTTCTTGATTCGGCTACTTTTTCCCTATAACTGAAAAAATCTTGGCTGATATTTCCCCCTAATGTTGTTGAATAAAGTGGTTCATCTGTTTGTGTGTTCACTTATTAAATGCATATTTATTGGTAATTTAGTATACACCAAGCAGCTGGCTCACAATGAATAAGCCCCACTCTTGCCTTTAGGAAGATCTTAATCTATGGAAAACTTAACACATAAACCATTAAATGTAGTAAAACACATGTATGCTCTATTAAAATATGCATAATGTATGCTCTATGAACATGGAGAAATCTTAGTATATATAGTCGGTGAATATGAGGGTTAGAAACTGTCTAGAGAGAACATGTCTATAGAGACAGTCCCATACACATACACAATCATCATCATCATCATCATCATCGTCATCGTCATCACATCATCATCATCAAAGCACTTCCTTGTAAATGTACTTGGGTAAGTGATCTTCAGATAAACTATAATGAACCTTAATTTGGCACTTCAAAATAATTCAAAGTTCTAAACCAT
Source organism: Choloepus didactylus (assembly GCF_015220235.1). Classification (NCBI taxonomy): domain Eukaryota; kingdom Metazoa; phylum Chordata; class Mammalia; order Pilosa; family Megalonychidae; genus Choloepus; species Choloepus didactylus. The sequence continues at coordinate 21,862,504 of NC_051309.1, forward strand.
CTATTCAGACTCAATGAGTTTTATTATCCACAAACTCTCACTTCTGTCACATCATTTTTTTTTCTATACTCCCTTTATGAAAGGGACTGTGCTAAGGACTTTATATACATGATCTCATTTATTCTTCTCCAAACCATTCTTTTTAACCCTGTCTTAAAAACAAGGACTCTGACACCTACAGTGGTTAGGCAAACTATCAAAAATTACATAGATGGTAAAGGACGAAGTTGGATCTTGCCCAAGTCACCAATGACCCCATGTTGTCAAGTCTGCTGGGAAGTTCACAGTCATCTTCATAATGGATCCATCAGAAATATTTGCTGAGTTCGCAACAAGCTCATCAGATCACATGAATTCTAGAAAAAGTACTAATGTAATCTCTGATTTAATTAAGGGAAACTAGTCATTTTCCTCTCCACTGACCACACCACAACTGGAGTGCCACATTTGACCTCCAGTATTATACTGTTACACCTATACATAGGAAGATCTATACACAATACATTATTGGGAAACATGGAGGGAATGAGCAAGTTTAACCTGGAGAGAAAATGCTTTGATATGGAGTGGGGGCAGATGTGGAATGGAATATCTAGTTTCAAATATCTATAAGCCTGTCAACTGGATAAGAAATTACATTTACCCTGGACAGCTCTAAATAGCCACATCCAGGGTCAATGGAAAAAAAAAAAGTTAAAAAGAATTGGATTATTGGCACTATTTTTAAATAATTCATAATCTTCAAAATGTCACAAGATAAATAATTTGGTAGACCATAAGTTCCTTGTCCTTAAGATTGTTCTACATCTTACCAGGTAAAAATTCTAATAGTTTTCCAGAAAGTGAATCTTGCATTAAATGGTAAATTGAACTCTATTGCCTCTAGATCCTCTTGTGCTATAAAATGTTATAAAATTGACAAATTAAAGTTATGGAGCAGATTTGTTTTGAACTCATCAAAGAGTGTGGCTGACTGGGCTGAAAAACCAGTATCACTTCCAACAGCTCTGGTTCTGACAGCCATTCTCATTCGTGACATGGTGTCTATGTTAGGGAGAAAAATTGCTCTCCACATATATCCACATCCTAATCCCTGGAACTCATCACTATGTAATTTAGCATGGCAAAAACAAAACAAAACAAAACAAAAACAAAAAACAAACAAAAAACACTATTAAATGTGATTAAATTAAGGATTTTAAGATGGGAAGATTACCCTGGATTATCTAGGTGGGCCCAAGGTAATCAAAGAGTCTTTATAGGAGAGACACAGGAAGGTCAGAATCAATGAGAGGTGACAATGGAAGCAGAGCCATGAGCCAATGAAGGCAGGCCATCCCTCAAAGCTGGAAAAAGACAAGGCAATGGATTATCCCTCAGAGCTTCCAGAAGGAACTCAACCCTGATGACACCCTGATTTTCAGCCCAGGGAAACTGATTTTAGATCTCTGGTGTCCAGAACTATAAAATAATAAATTTGTGTTATTTTTAAGCCACCAAATTTGTGGTAATTTATTATAATCACAATAGGAAACTAATAGTTTCCCTTAGCTTTGCCCAATGAGGGAAATAAGAATCCATGTTTACATGACTTCTGCCTCCGAATTTAAGGCTGTTCCTTTAGACCATTTGGCTAAGGCAAAAAAAAAAAAAAAAAAAAAAAAAAAAAAATACAGAAGAAAAGGTATTAAGGACCCAGAACCTCATGCTCAGGCCTCATTAAAAAATAAAGCTAAAACAGAACCCTTTATGCTTGATTCTCTAAGTGTCATATCCTAACAGCTAGGTAAAAAATTTTGGCAAATCATCAGCCACTGTGGCCCTGTGCTGCCTCTTTCACACCTTTCCTTGGCATTTCAACCATTTCGTATTTCAAACCATCATGAGAGCATCTAGAATAAGAGAACGATGAGGTTCATATTTTTAACCATGAAATAAAGTCATCATACTTATGAATAACTTCCCAAATCCCTGAGTTTTTTCTACATTATTCCTGAAAACAAGATATTAAATTGATTTAATAATGTGTTAACAAATTATTCTAAATATTTATTTATTAAAATACAGCACTGCCACTGCCTTATCCAGTGATCTAGAGTTAATTTAATAAATTAGAATATCCTGTCAAAAAACTAAATATGGCAATAATCAGCCCTTCAAGAATGGTGGATATAATCAAGATAAAGGCATGAGCTCCAGTTTTCAATAGCTCTCTGCCTTGGGCCTGCCATTTTTCCCTAAATGGGGCTTTGCTTCACACCTATAAATTGAAGGGTGGTGATAGATTACATGATTAAAGGTCATAAAAATGACATGTTATTCCAAGATGGCTAGGTGCAGAAAGCTCCAAGTCAGCTCTTACTTAAACTATTTTCCAAAAATTAGAAGCAAATACAATCACACACCCCATGGGGTCACTCCCTGCAGGGATGATTTGAGGAGTTAAGCTAAATAAGGCTGAAAAGCCAGTCCTCGCAAGTTTATCACGGGCAGCGTCAATTTTAACCAAGACCCAGTCCTGTCGGACACAATTCTTTTTGTCAAGGTTACGTCTGGCCAAGTTTATTCAGCTCTGTTTTCCCTGAGTCTAAGCCAAAATGATGAAAACTGCCTTTGAACTTGAAGGCCCTGTGGTAAGTGAGCAAATTAAAAGACATCTGAAGGAAGAAAGACGGGGGATTGACTTTCTTCTTCATTTGAATGTTCAGAAAACCTAGTAATTAAATTTGTTATTTTATAATCTAACTTAATTCCTTTAATCTGAAATTTTCAAAGGGCTTTCAAAGGCTCACAAATTACTATTAAACTATGGCACAGAGATAATGCATTTCCTTTTAATGGTATGTTATGTTGAGAATTTTATCATTCCTCTGAGATTTCAGTTCTTTCTCCTCTCCAGTAAATTAATTTGGGGAGAATAAACAACTTTGTGTCAGTGATTGAACAATAATTTTAATACAGATACATATACACTTGCCTATACAGAGTTACATTTATTTGTTTAAAATAGCCACAGGGAAACCTACAGAGGCCAAGAAAAAAACTCATATTCCATTTATACTAAGACTATCCTTCGAGTGCCAACATTCTGATCCAAATTATATTAAATTCATCGGTATTCTTCTTTCTCTATTTCTCTCATAATCTCCTTCTTGCTACCATTCACCGTTCTGTAGAATGTTAGACTAGAAAGGACTTTGGAAATCATCTATTTCTCAGGTTCTCCTTCTAGACTGTGGAAACGACACAAAAAGTGAAAACAACTTGATCTATTAGTAGGGAAAGCAGGATTGATACCCAGAGATTCTGCTGCCACTTTTTCTTCAAAATCTCTTCAAAAAGCAAATATTATGTTTAGGAACCTATAGCAAATGTGCTGAATGTTTTTCTTTTTTCCCCTTTCTTTTTACTTATGTCATCAGCATCCATTTTCCTTCTGAAAACAGCACCCCAATTTAATTTGTAAGAACAACTCCTCTCCAACCATCAGTCCATAAACCCCCAGTGGGGCTCTAGGTTGGGACATATGGGTCAGTCTGACCAATCAACGATTGACCTTGCCCTGGTCATGCTGTCGGCTCAGGTTGGGGGCAAATGGACAAGCAAGAGCCAATGTGGCACGAGGAAGTGTCTGCTGGGACTGCTGGGCAAGCGGCAGCTACTTTTGCTCACTGCACGTGGCCCAAGCAAGATGTGAGACTGGCCAGATTTGCAACCACCTGTCACCAGGTGAAGCCTTTAAAAATAAGCCATTAGAGTATTAGAGTAGGAGCCAGAACTGAGAAAATAAATGGATTTCTAATGACTTATTAAACAAAGTCCCACCTGAAGTCCAGAATTGCCACCTGGATCTTCAGTTATGTGGGCCAATCAATTCTTGTCATGTTCATTCTTGTTGAAGCCAATTTGAGCTGGGTTTCATACTCATTGAGTCCTAACTAGAGTTGCCAGATAAAATATAGGATGCTGGTTAAATTGGAATTTCAGATAAATGAAATGACGAATAGTCATTTTCTTAGTGTATGTCCTATGCAACATTTGGGAAATTTGACAACCCTAATTTGACACAAAGTACTATGCCTAGATGCAGATTAGGGCCAGTAGAAAAAGCAAAGAGACATGTGACAATAGGCACAGGGACAAGTAATATCCAGGGACATGTTGAGGGACTTTGTACACTGAGGCTGGCATTACTCAGACAGTTGGGCAGGACATGTGGGGAGTAGGAAAGTTCCCAATTCCTACATTCTGGAAGCTTCACAATCTTTCCAGAGAAATGAATACAGTAAAAAAACAACAAAGGAATTGCAATGCCTGTTGCATTGGTAGGGAGAGGGGAACAAAAGGGCCAACACTGGAGGAGGAAAGATTTAAATTGGACCTTGGTGGGGTGGGTATGATGTGTATGGGTAGGAGGAAGTGGACATCCCAAACAAATGCTTTCTTATGGGTTTTACTTCTGTCCTTCTCCTTCTCCTCCCTTTTCCACCTTTCCCTACCCCTCTTCCCTCTTTCCTCCTGCTTTTATAATAATAACGATGTTGTTTCATAAGCTAGAGCTTTCAAGGGCAAAGCTAATAACAAGGGCAGAAGGAGTAGAAGTGGGACTACCCCTGTTAGGACTCATGGCTATAGATTTCAAACTCTATTAGAGCTGTGGTCAGCAAATGTGTAGAATTTTTGTCCTGGAAGAGACCTTTAACAAGTCCCTGATTATAGAGGTGAAAGAACAAATGGGAGATCATGTAACTGGTGACAACTGCAGATCTTGGACTAAAACCCAGTGAGTTTGAGTCCAGAATCCAAGCTGCTCTGCTTTACTTGAGGGCATTTAACCAGCAGCCTCTTTAAGTTCTGATTCAGTTCTCTTTTAAAGGTTACCAGGTGAACAGACATAGCTGACTTGTGTTTTTATTTTATTCCCCATCAGCCCAGGATGATCATATTTGAATCTTTCTCTCATTTGGAAAAAAAAAAAAAAAAAAAAGATAGTCTTTCTCTTTAAGGAAAGAAGCTGTGTGAGGACTGTCCCACTTTAGAAACTTCTTATGCCCATGCTCCAAGAGAAACCCAAGGGGCCCCCCAAACACTTACATTTGTCTTTATCTAGGGCAGACCTATTAAGGTGCCACGGTTCAGAAAACTCAGCAGCAAGTGAACTTGTCCACATCAGATGTGGGTCTGTAGAACTTGGGGTAAATGGACATTTCCAGTTTCAGATATGAATGTAGCAAGAAAATTAGTCAATTTCAACTTCTTAAAAAAAGTAATAATTTGCTGAAGAGAGGCTGGCAACAGAGTACTAAGGAGTCCAGTATCCTGTCTGCTTTTACTTATGGCAATGAGATGTGCAATGTAAAATCAGGTTACCAGTGAAAATGAGTCTAATGTGCTAATTCATAGCTCATTCTCTATACTTATGCCATGGACCTGTTATATAAATTAGCAAGATTCTGGGGCCTTTCTCTAAGGAGGGCGAGCTCTAGAAAAGCAGAGGTACTGGATGAACACAAGGGAAGACCTTTGATAAGGGAGAATTCAGTTCCATGTTTTTCAGAAACCCATACTATTTATATCTCTAGCCCCTGATATTCAGTAATGAAATAAAGGTGCTGATTTTCACTTTCCTCTGAAGTACACACATCCACATGCACGGGAAGGATCCTTTAGCACGTCATGGATGAAAAAGCAAGCAATGGCCTATTCATTTAAAATGAGGCATGAAAGATCTTTGATGTAATTCATTTTTAAAAGTATATACTTTATTCTCCAGGTTACTTACAGTGGACACATTCTTGACTGCTTTGAAATTCAAAGTCAGAAAAAAAATGATTTGTCATCTTCAGATTCACTGGCTAGATGGATTCTCTGGATTTACTTCAATTTCCCTAAATCTGAGTGCTATACTTTTTAAGAAAGTGAAGTTATGCAAGAACAATAGCTTCTTCATGGCTGCAAATTCAAATTTCTTCATAGGAAGCATAAATGTCTATTTCTTTCTTGAAGAGTAAATGAATCATGGGAAGTTTCCCAGCTACCGCTTTGTCTCTTCACTTGACCACAATCAGGGATTAAATACCCAAATGGTAGCACTGGATAGGAATACCTCCTCAGAGAATTATGTTAACAGAGAAAGATGAAGAGTTAAGCCACTAATAAGCTTTGTCAATATGCCAGTGCTTTCTGTTACTGGATGACACCATTCTTTCTTTCCCATATTTCCTACCAAGGATAGTTGCAGGCATAGGCAAAACTCTTTCCCTCTTTCCCTCACCCTTTTCTACTGTTTCCCATAGTCTCCAGCCCTACAATGAAATCTTCAGAAGAGAACATCCATACTTCCCAACACCAAATCTCTCACTTGTAACTACTTGCACATACACACACACACATAAATTCTAGTTTACATAAATACATACATTTATGCATTCACACACACATAAATATAATAGTAACATTTTCCAAATGATATAACTAAGATCTAACATGAAAAAGTTGCTTTTTTTACAGTGTTAAGAGATACACTCTAAAATGTCAAGAAATTTCTAGTTATTGTGCTATAAGCCAAACATATATGAATTATGTACATTGTTTTCATTAAAAAACAGTTCTAGATTAATGGTAAAATATTATGTTGGGGACAAATGCAGTTGATTTGTTACATATCAAAAAGTTAACTGATAACTGTGATGGTTTGAAGCTGTACTTACGCCAGAAAATATCATGTTCTTTTAATCCATTCCTTTGGATAAGACCTATTGTGGGTGAGACCTTTTGATTAGGTTATTTCAATTGAGATGTGGGTCTCATTCCCATTCAATGTGGGTCTTAATCCTCTTACTGGAGTCCTTTATAAGAGGATAAAAGACAGGAAAAAGCCTCAGAGAAACTAAGGGAGACAGAAACTGAAAGAGAGAAACATGCAGAAGGTCAGAGAGGAAGCCACTGAATCCAGAAACTAGAAGCAACAGAACCTCGGAGAGAAGGACCAGCAGACGTTGCTATGTGTCTTTCGAGCCCAAATTTGCCAGTAGTAATCAGTTTTCAGAATCCAAGCATCATCCTAATGATGCCTTGATTTGGACATTTTTCATGGCCTCAGAACTGTAAACTTGTAAGTTAATGAATCCCCATTGTAAAACCCAACCCATTTCTGGTATACTGCATTTCGTCAGCTTTAGCAGACTAAAACTAAATTATGATATCACTTTGGAGTATCTAAATCCTTTTAATAGTTTCATAACTAAAAATAAAACTTCTGATATTCAAACCTTTAATATAGAAACTTTCACTGATACATGTTAACAGGTTATTTCTTTTATATTATTGGAGCCTAATTAATTAGGCAAGAAGGTTAAGAGTGGTGACGATGAAGAGGTCAGTCTCTGAAAATGCACGGATGTGAATTTCAGTCTTCACTTTTCCACTCACCAGCTCAGCAACTTTCTTATTCTCTCTGTGCTTAGAGAGAATTAAAAGAAATAATGCCTGTAAACCACTAAGCCTGAAACTGTTCCATCTCATCTACAAGAAAGCCTAGCACAGCTAGAGGCCTGGCACCTTTTAAGCCTTCAAGACAGAAGTCCTTTTCCTCCAGCTAAAAGGCAATGTTTTTCAGCCTCTCTGTAGCTGGGTGCTAGTTGGCAAAGGTCTGGTCAAGGAAATAGAAACTGAACGGACTTGGCGAATATATTTTTTAGAAAGTGAAACTCATTAAAAGGGGGCCTTACCTTCCTTTCCATTGTCTGGACACAATCTAAGAATGCAGAAGAGATAAATAGTAACATTAACAAGACGGACAAAAAGTTTCCATAATGCTATTAATGTTATTTGCCTATTTTCTGGGTTAATATTTGCACTAACGGTACAAAAACAGAGGTGGGCAAAACTGTTAGCATAAAGGCAGTGGCATAAAACTGTACTAGTAATCATTGTATTGTTCACTACCACATACTAGCAACACAATAAAAAATAAAGTTGGTTTTAATTAATAATATACTCAATGAATAAAAAACATTACTTTTATTAAATCTAAACTCTTGAATATATGTCTTTTTAGTTTCCTTTGTGATGAAATGGGAGGTGCTCATGAAGTACTTCTGCTGTCCCCAGAAGTACGAGAGTTCTCTCAGAGAAAAGCCTGTGTGTGATTGTGTGAGCTGTATTAGCTGCCTTTTGTGAGGGACAATATTTATACTGGAAAGAAAAATTGATTATGGTTATTCAAACTTGGGTATCTGGCAGATATTTCCTTGAAAATGAATAGTGAGCCAGCTCCTTCAAGGAAAAAACAAAAACTGTCAGTATTTGTGGTTAATGATAATGTCTGAGCTTTCAAACAAAAAATAGAAATCTGGAAAACTCATAGGTGCCACCATGAGCTTGTCAGTTTTGCAATACCTAAAGTCTTTTCTGATGAGATTGGTGGTGATATTAATGAATGTGATTTTTTGACATTGTACCATAATACATGACAATATTTGGAAGAGGTGCATAACTCAGTGAATCAATGTTTTCCAAATGACCAGTATATCATGTTACAACATCATACATAGGTAAAAGATCCATTCAAAGTACAAGATAAAACCAATAGATGTTAAGTAGCAAGTACAAAAAGTTTATGAGTATGGCTTTAGATTCTACATTGCAACTAACCTTTAGGAAACTACCACTTGTCAAATTCAAAGTACTGTATTAAAGAAGGACATCCACAATTATCTTAGAAGTCTATTAATATATTCCTCCCTTTTCCAATTACATATCTGTATGAGGCCAGATTTCTTTGTATGCTTCAACCGAAGCAAATATTGCACCAGGGTGCATGCAGAAACAGATAACAAGAATTCAGCAGTCTTCTATTAAGCCAGACAAAATGGCACTCTTCTCTCAGATTGCTTTTGTTTAGGAAAAGAGTTATGTTTTATTAAAATATCACTTATATAGTCATGTAACGGGTTTGTTATTTTTTTTCAATATATTAATAAATAAATATTTACTTCTAATATAGTAAATAGTAATAGATATGACTCTCATAAAATAAAGTTCTTTGGGGTCATCAATAATTTTTTAAAGTATAAAGGGGTACCGAGACCAAAATGTTTGAGAACCACTGCTCTTTACATAAAGCCCAGCCATGTAGGATGCACAGGGAGCGAAACCATGTAAAGAGTTAGGATTTTCTGCAACCCTTGTGTAGCCTCAAGCCTAAAATGCCCAATTTTCTTGATAAACCAGAAAACTACTGATGGGTTCTTTACCTGAAGGCTCTTTTCCAGACTTGCTTACACTTTAGACCCTTCATTCTCCAGAATTGGCAACTGTTTACTTATCTTGGCCTCACCACTGACAACTTCTAAGAGGCAGGCCAACGCCACTTTCGTACTAACCCTTCACCCTTTGTTTGCAAGAGTAAATAAAGCTTTCTCTTTTCTCACCAGTTTTCTGGTGTCCTGATCTAAAACACCCAAAGATCAGGCACTTAGTCATCAAAATCATTATCACCATCATGACCATCATCACAGCTAGCACTTATGTAGCACTGATGGTATGCCAGGCACTGTTCTTTGCAATTCTATACAGCTATTGTAAGTGTCTCCTCTTACCTTCCCCTTTGTTCGTTGCCTTCCAACAAGACGGAACTCCTTTCTGTTTTTCTTTCCTTTGTTTTGTTTTGTTTTTTAAAACATGTCTCTGAGCTCTGCTCAAGCTATTTTCTCTGCCTAGAGAACTTGTCCCCCTAGAGAGTTATATGGCCAGCTCCTAACTTCACTCAAATCCTTCAACAAATCACTCCACAGAAGGACCTTCCCTGACAGTTCTCTCCAAAGCAGATTCCCTCCATATCTTTATTTTTCTTCATTTGACTTATGAGTGCCTGACATTACCTACATTTTGTAAATTTTTGCCAGTTTTTCAAAAGAAATCTCAGCTCCGTGAAGCAGGGAATTGGTTTATGTTGTCTCTTTTGTTCCCTGATACCTGCTAGGTCCTTGAATAATGCCTGGGATATAGCATGTGCTCAATAAATATTTGTTGAATGAATCAATTAATGAATAAACACTTTAAAGCCTAGCATGCTCATGAAGGGCTAAATATCTTGAACAATATCTTGAACAAACATACAGCTCTTTGGTGGCAGAGCTAGGGTTAATATCAGTTTAGTGTCAGAACCCAAACTCTAGTTATATATTTCAAATGTCCTAAAAAATATATAAGTACTGATTTCTCTCCTTCTCTTGCCAGCTTTTAGATTATTCCAAATAACATAACTTAATTGAGACATGCCTGTTTTTTTTGTTTGTTTGTTTGTTTTGTTTGGTAGATGAGCTGTTTGAGCTGTCCCTCTTCCACTCTACATACGTTAACTAAGGAGGGAAGCAGTAGATGTTATAGCCAGCTGTGAGGAGAATTCAAAGAACAAATATAGGGCATTATGAATGCTGAAATAAACTTGCTTAAAGATGCAAAACTGGTCAATATTTACAGCACAAAAACCAACTGAATCTTCCCAAGACACAATTTTGAATTTTTATAGATAATTTACAGAGCCGTAAAATAGCTCAAAACAATGAAATGTCATAATCAATAGAAGCAGATAATTCAAACAAAACCTGTATTCATTAACGACACCCCATAATATTTTTCATCCATTTCAAAATCTTGTATTTTTTCCACAGAATTGTTAACCAAAGGCCAAAGATTGTCTTTCAGACCTAAAAACAATACAAGTTAGGATTTATCTTATATATGAATATGATAGGCTAAAAACATTCATATTTAGAGCCTTCCCAAATCCATTACTTGATTTTCTGCCTTCCAAGGAGAATTCAGTGTTGACTTATCCAGGTTTGGGCGGACAGCTTGTTATGCTAATCATCAGAATGTGTGAAGAGACAAATTGCAAGAATAAAAATTTAGACTGACCTACATTATAAAGCGTCTAGAAGGGGGCAGAGGAGAGATGGAGGAGTCAGAATGGCATAAAATAAGGGTTTTGAGGGAGAATTTGAGCAGAGGAAGAGAAGACACCTTAGGTGTGGCTCTTATGGTATAAGGATTTAGGGGGATATGAGAGTACGGAGGAGTTGTTTTGCTTTGTTTCAATAAAATTGTTTCAATTCAATTATTTCAGTACAACACAATGCAATTAATCCTTTAGACCCTTTTTGAGAAATGCTGTCAAAGCCAAATTACTTTTCTAAGTTATGTTTGCACATAGAATTGTATTTCTTTTAGTTATAGCAACCAATGTGTGGATCCTGGTCATAAGGAGGCCCAGTACACAGTTAAAAGTTGGGGGATATAGTATACAAGAGGAAAGAAAGGCCTTGAAGAGCTAATTAGAAAATTTAGGAGGAAATACACAGGACAATCCAAACTGAAGAATGACTCCAACTTTGAATAATGATATATCAGGATATATCAATATATCAATGTCTATCTATATCTATATAATCAAACCCACCTCTCTGATATGAGCTTTATTTCTTTCCACTTTTGCATTTGAAGCATAGCTTTTAATAAAGGTCAATTTGCAACCCAGTGATATCCCACATTTGTTCCTTTCTTCTAAGGTTTGAAAGCTATGCTGTCCAATGTGATAACAACAGCCAATGTGGTAACATAAGGCTATTGAGCACTTTACATGTGACCTGCTGGGAGTGAGAAACTTATTTTCTCATTTAACTTAATTTTAGCTTTAATTTAAAAGAATGGATACTCAATTCAGTTACTAAAAAAAAATGTAAGTATTTTTGAGTAATTTTGTGAGTGTGATAAGGGTTGAATTGCATCACCGAAAAGATATGTTTTCATCCTAACCCGAAGAACCCCAGAAGGTGACTTTATTTGACAAGTAGGTTGTTGCAGAGGTAACTAGTTAAGTAGGGTTGAGGTCATCAAGGAGTAAGATGGGCCAATATGTCTAGTGTCCACATAAGAAAAGAAGAGATGCAATGACAGAGACCCAGGGGAGGGGACCATGAGAAGATGGAAGGAGGGACTGGAGTTACGCAACCGTGAGTCATGGAGCACCAGGGAATGTGGAAATGCAGAAACAAGCTGAAAAGGATTCCTCCTGGAGAGCCACTGGAGAGATCCTGGCCCCACTGACACCTTGATTTCAGAACTGTGTGACAATAATTTCTGTTGTTTTAAGCCACCTAAGTTGTCATGCTTTGTGATGCCAGCCCTAGGAAACTAATACCATGTTAATCTACTTTTTAAACTATAAACTTTATGAAATCTAAATACAGATCAAGATATGCCTGATGAAAATTTAGTGCATGAATTGATGTATATAAAGGATACCCTCGATTTTGAAAACATTTCAAAATATATAAAATATTTTATTAACAATTTTTATATTGATTATATGTTGAGATCATAATATTTGGAATAATCACATTAAATAAAATTCTTGTAGTCTAACATGCATTCACTAATTCAACAAATATTTAATGAGCTCTTGTTACTCACAGGCATCATTGGAAAAACAGGAGTGAATAAAATTATACTGAACTGAACACAATCAGATGAAAAACTGTACATGTGTGTATGAGTGGTCAGAACTGAAGGGACCAAGTGTGACTGAGATATCAGTCAACTGTTATGGAAAAGGTGAGACTTGAGTTTGCCTGTCGTAAATGCCAGGGGCTTAGACCGGCAGATCAAAGGAAAGAGCAATGGTCTCAGTAAAGCCAGGGAGGCAGCAATGAAAAACAACAAGCAGTGGGAAGACTGAGAACCTCAGCCTGGTTGAACTGGAATGTTCATTGGAAAAGTGGAAGGAGAAGAAAACAAGCATAGTTTGTGATAAATGCAATTGATGGGACTCCTATAGAAGTACAATAAAGACACTACACGGCATTCAAAAAGTCTGGCAAGCAAAGGAAAATAGTATACTTATTGTACTTTGTTCAGATTAACCATTGGACCCATTGCTTTAAATTCAGAAGCTCTTCACTTAAAGAGGTGTTGGAGAATGAGGAAAATTATATTAAGAATATTACTGGAAAATATAATTAAGGTTTTATTAGTTTTAATATATGTCTGTAAATTCTTTGACAGCCTCTCTTCCAAAGATGGTACTTAATTCTCCTCCCCTAGAATGTATAGGCTGGAGTTAATCATTCCTCTCTAACCGCAGAAGATGGCAAAGTGAAGCTCTGTGACTTCCAAGGCTAGGTCATCAAGAGGCTTTCTCTCTAGTTTCACTGTCTCTGGGGGAAACTATCTTCCACGCGACAAGAAACTTAAGCAGCCCTATGGAGAAGCCCACATGGAGAGGAACTGAGGCTTCCTGACAAAAGCCAACACCGTCCTGTCAGCCAGGCAAGTGAACCATCTTGGAAGTGGATCCTCCAGCTGCAGTTAAGCCTTTAGATGGCAGAAGCTTTGGCCAACATCTTGACTGAAACCTCAGGAAAAACCACAAACCAGAACCACCCAACAAAGCTGCTCCCAAATTCCTGAGCTGCCACAAGTTGTGAATTACAATTAATGTTCCTGTTTTAAACCAACACATTTTGTGGTAATTATTTATATAGAAATAAAGAATTAATAAAAACATACGGCTTAAAACAAATGCATACTATATTCTGGATCTTTTAGACATTTTGTAGGTACCTGAAGTGGGGAATTGCATGGTGCTATCTTGGCAATAATAGTCTGGCAACATTGACAAAGGGATCAGATGGCAGAGACAGACAACACAGAAAGAGGGTGGGTCTATTTTTAGTCTCCCAGAGTAGAGTTGACCTAGAGAAAGACAATGGCAGGGGACATGGAGAAATAAAAATGATGAATCCTACAAATATCAGGAATTATTCATTCCAATATGACACTTTTGAACTAGAGCACCTTAGTGATTGATGCTGCCTTTGATAAAAATCCTTACATGTGTAGGAAGAGGAGTTCAGTTTTACACAGAGTAGACTCTAGGATAACAGATGCTTGAGGTTTACATACAGATGCCTTGAGTCTGGAAAAGGGGTATAGAGTCTGGGTTAGTGTGATGCAAACTTTGATGTGACTGTCAAGAGGTATGTTTGTTGCTGTTGTTTTGTTTTTTGTTTGATTTCTTAAACTAAGAATATCAGGAAGCTTAACTTTTGGATAGTGGGGAGAAATTACCACTACTTGGCCAATGATTTCGTTCTCTTATTTAGGATAAATAGTGATTGAAACATCTATTAATAAACCTTCAGTCAATCAATCTTAATGACGTTACATATGGTAAATGAAGATCCACACCACCAGAACGCTATCAAAAATACAGCAGAGGAGAAGGAAAATGTTTTTTCTCAGTTCTTGATTTTAAGGAGTGGGAATTAACCTCACAGCTTAAACTTTTACTGTTTTGCTCTTATTGAGTGGATAAATCTGGCCTTCTCTTCATGCATCATCATGATGAAGCCCCTCCTCCTCCTTATTATCATCATGCTCATCATCAGAGGAAAAAGAGGAGCTAAAACATATTAATCGCACACTATATCCATGTACCTGGGCCTTTACATGCTGACTTCTCTAAAGTCTTAAGCACTCTCCTGGTTGAGAAACGGATGCTTATCCTCATTTAAATATGAGAAAATTGAGTGTAAAAGAAATACCTAATTGCCCAGCGTCTGGACTTAAGACACTAATGCCTTTAATCTTAAACCTTTTGCAGTTCTTTGATGACTGCTCATTACATACACAACCAAAAACCATAATCCTCTTGGTTTCTGTTCATAACATGCCCTTAACTAGCTGTCTGCCTGAACATATGTTGAGCCACTCCTATGAAGCATGAGCTCTGCTCTTTTCCACTTATTCCGTATGGAGTCATCTTCAAATCTTCTCCAACTCCTTGCCTCTTCCCTGAAGCCTTCCTCTACATACCAGTGCTCACAGAACTTTATCTGATCCCTAAATTAGAGTTGGCAACACATGGCTTGACAATGAAGCACTCTGGATGGGTCATTTTTTGCTCTTTTATTTAACCAATTTGACTGTGTCTACAGCTTTTAGAAAACAGAGACCATAACTTCTGCTCTCATGACTTCCTCCATTCTTGACTGACTGTTGGAAATCAGTGATTGTTTTTGTTTGTTTGTTTGATTGAAAAATATCCAAAACTTTATATTTTTCTCAGAATTATCCAAGTTCTTTTCACAATATATAGAAATTATTCCATTCTGTCTAGAATCTTATTTTGGGTTTCCTCTCCAGACAGTCCATTAGCCCCCATGTCCCACACCTCTTTTCCCTCAATAGTGCATGCCATTTTTTACCTCCATGTTTTTTTCACATGGTGTTCCTGCTACCCTCAATGCTATTCTACTCCATCATCTCCATGAAAATCTCTTACTTGTCCTTTGAGATTATAGGACATATTGAAGTTGCTACCCTAGCATTCCTGGGTCCTTGTCCCATTTGTGTACCTGCTCTGTGGTTGAGGAGACATGACCACACCACAGTGTGTCAGGGTTGGACTTGCACTACTAAAGCCAGAGAATAAAATTCCATCTCCCTTACTCCAGTAGTAGGTGCAGAACTGGGATAGAAACCCAGATATATGTCAATTAGCTCTCGGCATTTCCTGGCCACAGTAACCACTTAAGGAGTGAGCAGTGACCTTAGGTTTTCCAGGCATATAAACCATTAACTTTTCTTTCAGTAGTTGGGAGGTACATAACTCTTGGTGTGGATGGTGTGGCTGTAGGGAAGGCAGATATGAGATGTGAGACCACTGGAGCGATTTCCAAGTTATGAGAGAAGCTAGTCTGAGAATGAAGGTGCTACCTGGAAGGGGTCAGAACTGAGAAACTTGCAGATAGGTGATCACAGAGCTTTGATCCCTAGGCATGAAGTATAATCTACCTCTGGGTGTTTTTAACTACGTGATCCAATAAATCCCCTTAATAGCTGAAGCCTAAATGGGTTGAGTTTTCCATGTCTTATAAATGAAAGCATCTTTAACAAAACTACAAATAAAATTTAACCTCCTTTGTAAAGCCTTCCCAGATCATTATAGGCTGGTCAACTTATTGACCCTTCTTTTCTCTCTCAGAACTTTGCTCATGGAATGTATTGAATTGTAATGAGCTGTTTTATTATCTGTTTCCACCGTAAACTATTAGCTCAGTTATGACAGAGATTAGATCCCATTCATCATTATATCCCTAGTCTCTTGCACACTACCCAGATCTCATAGGAGGCATCAATAAATGAATGAATTAATCTTTGATTCCTTGTTCCTCATTTCAGCCTGTGACAAGAACCAATATGTTCAATAAGTAAGGAAAGTTCAAGTTTAAGTAAAATGTCTGGATTGGTGTAATGCAGTCTTCAGGGATTCAAACCTATTTATCACAGGGTTATTAGTCTCTGCCCCAAGCAACCTTTATACCAATTCCATTACACTCAATTTCCTTTTGAAATAACTTACAGTTTCTGCAGAGCTGCCTTTCCTCCTCATTCATTCATTTATTCAGCAAATATTTATTGCATGCCTATGTTGTGTTGGTCACTGCTCTGGGGATACAACAGTAAACAATATTCTTGCCCTTACATTCCAGCAGGAGGAGATCAACTATAAACAAAATAGGTAAATAAGATACTCAGTATGTTAGATGGTGATAAGTTCTACAGAGAAAAGAGAGCGGGAAAGTGGGGCCAGGAGTGCTGGGGGTGGGAAGATTGCAATTTTAAGTAGGATGGTCTGGGATGCCTCACTTAGAGGGGGTGAGCAAGGTGTGTGCATATTTTAGGGAAAAGTGTTTCAGGGAGAGAAAATGCAAACACACTGATATGGGAGCCTCTGGAGTGTGAGAGGAACAACCAGGTGGCCAGAGAGACTGGAGCAGAGTGAGCAATATGGAGATCAGTGAGAAAAGTAGGGAGATAGAAGGTCAGAAAATTCTTACAGGTCTGTGGACCGTTGAACTATTCTGCTTTTTAATCAGAATAAAATGAGAAGCTAACGGTAGGATTTAAACAGACAAAACAGGATGACTGTTTTACCATCAGAAGGCTGGAAGGCACAGCCAGGTGCAATATTTTGGGGCTAAGAAAAGCAGCTGTTTAGCTGTATATAGGAAGGCTTTATTTAATTCGTATTTGAATTTCATATCAGTTTACTCTCTTTCCTTCTAACTGAGCCCATACTTATTAAATTAAATACTTATTAAATATTTCAGCTAACATGCCAGTCACACACTTCTTAATTTAAGGTGGTGGCATATAAGTGGAAATGGAATACATAAAGTCAAATTATGTGTAACATGGTAGAGGCCTTTTGTAAAGATACAGAATGTGTGATGTTTCACAGTCTTTTTTTTGTTATTTTTTTCCTGGGAGAAGACTGTGTGATAGCAGCACCTTTTTGTTTTCTCCTCCTGCAGGCCTTCTGTCTGTGATTGATAGCTATTAAATTAGGTTTTACCTCCCAAGTTTGGTCCAAATTAAATACATTTGTAGCACAGCAAGCCACTGAGAGACAAAGGAACAAATGGTAATTGCTTTGTCTATTTTAGTCTCCTTCATAGTTAACCATCATTTAAATATTCAAAGGGAAATGGTTTGAAGACAGGGAAAAAAGGACCAAGAATTAACCACATTCAAAGCTTCCCAAATTGAAAAACATAAGCACATGCACACATTTCTCAAGAGAGCTGATTGCAAATGCAGACACAAGAGAAGTATCCTATGGAATATATAAGTTCATTCAGAGTGATTTTGGTAGAGTCTGCTTTCCCAACCAATAAGGGGAATATATGTCAGTCATATTTGGGAGAACCAATTTGGGAAACATTATAGTTGCCAAGAAGACAGAATTATATGTTCTTTAAACAGAGATGCCAAAGTGATTATTTTGAAATGAGTGGGGTCAAAGTCAGGCTAATAGTTTCCCCGTGTGAAACTGTGTTGCCGTTAGATAAAACAAATTATGCTTGCCGTGGCAAAGTGTGTTTGCATTTGGTGTTTTATATGGAAACTGATTACAGTCCCCACTCTTGGCAAGTCTGAGTGGAAACTGTAGCACCCATCATGGTTGTCTCCCTTAAGACATCAGGGGTGCCCACTCCCTCTTACCTGTGGAGCCAGCAAAGACACACAGGGAAGCCACGTTTAATACCCTGCTTGGACTTGCAAAATACAAAAATGCTGAGAGTCTGAAGGCCTGTATTTCCATCCCATGCAGGAATTTTAGAGTTTCTTGATGGAGTGCACCAGAAAAGGGACTTGAAAAGAGATTGTGGGAAGGTTATAGAAAAGCAGGAAATATGAAACTCTATATGGGATTGTCTCTGAGGGTCTAAAATATGTGGCCTTCCTCTCCTTTATGTGGCTCTAAGGAATAGCTGAGTTAACTATTGTCATATTACCCAGTCCTTCTCCTCCATTCTGATTGGAAAAGAGGACAGAAAGGAACTTATCTCCTGGAGGGGCTCAATCTGAGGTGGATATGGTTGGGAGTTTGCACCAGCTCCCAGGTGGCCTACCAGTGGGAGAGAACATTCCAGAGCAGCAAAGGAATTCCCTGGCATGAGCTATTATGAAACACTTTTCTTACTTCTCCTTATTCCTGTGGTAGAAAGTAGAGCCTCATCACAGGGCTATATGTGGCAATAATGAATTCCACTTTTACAGTACATTCTAGGCCATTGGTTTTAGAGTGGGAGCTATTGGTCCAGGGTATATCAGCTGAATGGAAGTGGGTGTTGAAAGGGAAGGTAGAGCCAAGGACAGATATTTTTAATGGTAGAGACACCCATGCCTTTTGGGCCTCCACACAGAAGCTCAATGAATAGTAGAATAAAGAAACTGCTTTAGAAAGCAGGGGTAGAACTTGTTTCTAGTCTTGGTTTCTTTATCTGGGGAACTGTCATGTCTGAAACTGTGAAGGGTTTGAGATGTTACCCAATTTGCACAGTAGACACACACACATACACACACACACACACAGAGGAATGCAAGACCTTGGGATCAGGGATCAGACTATTTATTTACTCACAGAGCAGTTTGCAATCAGTTCCTCACGCCCACATTTCCCATAAGGCAATGTGGTGGGAGTCAGATGTGCCCAGTGCACACAGTAGGGTTTGTACCACAGGAAAGGACCCACAACCATAAAACTTGGAGGTCATAGAGGGTGGCTGTTCTGTCTGTTCCTCTGCAGAGAACAAGAGAAGCTTTGCTCTGCAATGTAAACAATTCATACCTGGAGGAGAGACAAGAAAGTCTCCACTTCTACACGCTGGAAAGTAAAACAAATGTCTCCAGGGGAGACATAAGACTTTGCATCTCTCTGGAGGTCACTATCTTCAGTAATGCTATTCACTCATTGTCTAACCCAGAGCTAGTGCTCTTTGCCTAGAAGATCATGGAGAAACATGATTCATGGGGAGTTGGTTCCCCACAAGAACAGGGATAATAATTCTTTACTTCATAGGGATGTTGAGAAGCTGGGATGAGAGATAGAGGTGAGAAGGAATGGAAAACAAAGGCAAATCACCAAAGAAAGCAATTCAGTGGGCATCTACTTTAGCCATCAAGGGAGAAGCAGTGTCCATACGGGGCCTTCCCTAGGAAGTTTCCTCCTGCACCTCATAACACATTTTACCTGGGACTTCGAACAATCACTGAAGGAGATGAGCACTCATCCTTCTGTTGATGTTGCCATTCAGCAATATCAGTTTTCCTATTTTCCACACTATAATGAGATAGAGATGTCTTACTCACAATCACATGCCTGGCTCCAGTACCAAGCGCAATGTCTGGAATGTGAAATGTCTTTAAAAAATATCTGCTAAATGAATTAATAACCTAGAGTATTATTCCTTTCTATCCCAAGCAATAGCTTCCTGATAGTTTTTCAGATACTATTCCTGATTTCTAGGGAATGATATATACACCAGGGTGGTGGTGGTGGTGGTGGTGGTGATGATAATGATGATGATTTTTGTGGTGGAGGATGGAAAGTATAGCTGAACAACCAGGTGGTTATATTGAGTCAGAGAGTTCTGAGATTAATGCCAGCTCCATTATTAAGCAATTTAATTCTCAAAGCCTTTTGTTCCATATCTGTATAATAGATATAATAGAAATGGAGTAGACATAATAATGTAATATAGCTACTAAAATAATACCTACCTTGGAATCACTAAATAAAAGGATGTAGGTATATTATATAGCATAGTACCTAGCATCTAAAAATGTCAATTAAGGTTAGTGATTGTTATTTATCATTATTCATTTTTTTTTTTAAAGAAGAAGAGAAGCAAGGAGAAGGAAGGAAAAGGTTGGGTTTTTGCTTTGATTCAATTTGGCTCTGTTCCCTGCCAAGTCATTGTTACAGCCAATCCAAGTAGAGATGGGATGTGATGAAGAGATCTAGGAAAATCTTATGGGGAACAAATCTTTCAAATCAATCTCAGTATATGCAGAAATTGCACTGACTACTGCTGTTAGATTGGGGCAGAAAAGTGTGAATAATTATAAAAGGGCTATAACTTTGACTTTCCTTCTGAATTTGCACAGGGGTAATTCTGCTGTAAAAAAAATAATTATAAGCAACGAGATTTCAATTGTAGCTTTCGCATTTCATGGGAGCTGGATCAGACCTCTAACAAACCCTCCTGCCTCACC
Organism: Choloepus didactylus; assembly: GCF_015220235.1. NCBI lineage: Eukaryota > Metazoa > Chordata > Mammalia > Pilosa > Megalonychidae > Choloepus > Choloepus didactylus. The sequence goes on from NC_051309.1 coordinate 21,883,135, forward strand.
TTTCTCTATGTGTGAAAGTTGCCCCGTGTGACAGTCACTGTATACCTAATCACCAATGTTGGTGAAGTGCCCCAAGTTCCGCTATAATAAACGTAGCAGAATATTAGTATGATTGAAGACATCTGGGGAGTGACTATTTTTCAACTCAACTGTAATAAAAAATTAAAAGATCAAAATATATCTCATTGAAATATCTCTTGTAACCCCACATATCTCTCCCTTCCCACTGCAACCACTACATTTCAGTCTGATTTAGGCTACCAGCATCTTGTTTCTGAACTGTTGTAAAAGCTGCTTTGAGCTTTCCTTTCTCCTATCTTATTCTACCCAATGGTCTCAGTCAATCTATTCTCTACAGCAGTCAGTGTGATATATATAAATCAGATAAAGTCAATATCCTGCTGAAAAACCTTCAATAGCCTCACATTAGGGAGGTTCAAAATCGTTAACATCGCTTAGGAGGGCTTCCTGTTCCCAATCTGATTTCTCTCCAGGGTCCTTGATTGTTCCCTGGTATTCTATCTCTAACTATCCCACGCTATCTTCATTTTTCATTTTCCTCGCTCTAGAGTATGCAACTCCCTCTATGTGGAATGACTGCTATCAACTTTTAAGAACTTGGCTTAAAGCTTAGTTAAGCTTAGTTATGTCTTTCTCTTAGAACCCATCCTTGATTCTATACTAATTTAGGACCTGTCCAACTGCCATTTCCTCCCTTGGAATCTTATCTTTCCTGTATCAGGTCACTCTTCACACTGCATTATTTATCTAGTGTCTGTACTCTCTGATCCACTATGTAAGAGTTTCAATCCTTTGCACCTAATCTTCTCCTGATTCAACGGGAGGTATCCCTTTGCTACAAAGAAGATTCAAAGGAATAAAAAGACAGATAAACTATTTCAGCTTTTAACTTCAGAAATACTAACTTGAAGCTCATAGCATGAGTACAATCTTGAAAGTCAAAATATTGAAGTTATAAAAAACTAGGTTTTAAATTCTAAATTTCTCTTTATTCTCATGAGTCTACCTTGATAATAATGTTTTATTATAAGCCATAGGGTGTATAGAAAGGACAGGATTGATTTAAGTGAAGTCTTATAAAAACAAAAGAGCAATTAGACACACTTCTAATTAAAAACAAAGAAACAAGTAGAAGGGAGGTAGGAAGTCAGATGTAAATGTTTACCAGCCCCTCTCGGGGGTACGCTCAAGGTGAAAGAAAGAAAGGGTAATATCAACATTCAGATAATAGGGGGTGATGTGCTTGCTTCTTGTTTCTCATGTAATCAACTGGAAAAATTGCAAGCCCAGCACAGAAACCGCTATATTCATTATGATGCAATGTAGTGATATCTAGGTGGAAATTTAAAAATCAATGAGGATCTCTTAGAGAAGTATGAAGTGGGGAAAGGTTCCCAAGAAAGTTATGGAAATATAATGACAATTGGTTGACTAGAAGATACTTGGAGTTGGGATGAAGAAGCCACAGAATGTAGAAACTTAGGACCATGGATAGGACCTTAGCTTCAGCAATTAGTGCCAGCATGTACCCAGAAGAACAGATTAGGGTCAACTTCATCTCAGTAGGCACTAGGTCAAGACAACCAGGGACCACATGGGACCAATCATACCTCATCTGATATTCCTGGAAGTCAAGAAGATGACATGTGGACCAGAGGATCCTCTTCCAATGCCACAGTAACCCGTAATATTTCCCCTCCACTCATATACTATCTTAGAAAACAGGGCAAGCAGTGAAGGTGTCTTGATATATGTGATAAGACATAGCCTCAATTGTGGGTTTCAGCTTAGGATTGATGGAATGGTCATGCCAAACCCACTGAGCTGATTCCTCCCACCACCACCACCCCCCCCCCAAAAAAAAATTCTAAAACAAAAAGATACAAAAAAGTTTGTTTTTTCTTATTATTGTCATAAGTGAGATCAAGATGAGTTCACTTATTTGAGATGTAACTTCCAAATTTTCACTTCGTCATACTTATAGAAGGTGCTCTGTGGCTCACTGCTGTATATGTAACACACCACCCGACACAAAGAAGATGTCTTGTAAACATTTGTTGAATGACAAAATAAATGAATAACTAACACTAAATCTAGAAAGAGAATTTAGAAATCAATTAATTTTAAACATATTTCTTAAATTTTCCCTCAACTCACTGTTCCCATACCTACTCCATAACTTCACTTCAGTCTTTATGTCTATGGCACAGAGTTCAACCTCATTGATTTGTTTTCTTAATTTAATAGAAGTGAAGTGTTTTCACTAAAATCCACAGAAGCAAATCCATGCCAGTAACATACAAGCTTGGTTCAAATGTACAGAGTCCTGTATTTGAATGCTATGTTTTATGGGATTTATTTTTCCTTCAGTGATTCCACACTTTACAAAGGCTGAATGGAATACAGCTAAAGGGATGCATAAAAGCATATTTGCCTTTAGTATTGGCAAAAGGGCAGTGTCTTAACATTTGGACTATCTATTCTAATGCATATTTAGTAACAAAAAAAGAGAGAGAAATGAAGGACGTTTCCTTTCTTTCTTTAGGGCCATCATGCAATACTCTTACTAAATATTTGCCTAAGATTTTTGAAATCTAAGAGAGTCGAGAGGACAACTCAAGCATCGAAAAATGGAACTTTGGGATATTATACAAAGTTCTCATTTCTCCATTATTGTATAACGGTGAAGTTTAATTAGCAAACATTAATAAAATATCTTCTACATATAATATTCACAGCACTAGTTGCTGGAAGATACAGAAACTGAGTAGGACAGATTCTGCCTCAAATGTGCATAGGCTATTTATTTTATTTTAATTTATTTTTTATTTCCCAACCACTTTTCATAAATTTCCTGCTTTCCACAGCAAAGTTGTGTTCTTTTTATACAACACGAAGAAATAACTTGTCCAGGAATGACAAGAGGCAAAGGCAAAATAAGAAGAGGAGGAAAGAGATATTAGAGAAGAGAAGAATGAAAACTCAGGAGATGTGAACGAAATAGATGGATCCCCAACAATCTTTTTTTTGCTTGACCTTTGAAGGACTCAGATCTTTTAATCCTTTTAAATTATTTATGAAATAAAATGAATAGCCATAAAATGTTATCTTTTAAACACAACTTCAAATTCAATATTATAGGATTATCAAATTGCTAATTTTCCTAAGTAACCTTATCTCATTTAAGCAATTTTTATTAAACATTATGATTTTCCAGGAGACAACTAAAACAGCCTGTAATAATAACACTACAGCCTTTTATTTTTCTTGATATGAATCAGTAAAACATTAAAACTTAACTCTCCCTCTTTTTTCTACACTTTTTATTTGAAGTGAAATATGTTTTATGTATGCATATTAAATGGTAAGAAGAATATGTTCAGGTATATTTAATGTTTTAAAGAATGAATTATGAATGAAGACAACTTTTGGATGATTATTTGTATATTTGGATTTGGGCATTATATGCATGTATATATCTATGAATACATATGTGTGTGGTTATATATGTGTTTATACATACATCACATGCATACATATATACATACATGCAAGTATATGAAAATATTTTTATCAGCAAAAATAAACTTTCACATGATCATACTCTTGTATAGTATTGAAAGAGTCCTTTCATTCTAATAAGTGCCAACATCATTGTAATATCAACTATGTGCATCAGGTCATCCTTAGCTAGGAGAAATAAAGCAACACTCGTATATTTACTACATTTCTTCCAGAAATTATGGTGACATATTACTTAAAAAAAAAAAAACATAAAAAAGAAAGTCTACAAAGTTTCAAATACATTTGCATCCATTGCATTATCACATGCTAACATTTACTAAAAGCGACACATAGGGATATTATTTAGCAATAAAAAGGAACAAAGTATATGCTACAATGTGGATGAACCTCAAAAACATTATGTTAGGTGAACTAAGTCAGCACAAAAGACCACATACTGTATAGTTGCATGCATATGAAAGGTCCGCACAAGGCAAAGTCATAAAGGCAAGAAGTAGATTAGGGGTTCGAGAGGCTGGGGTGAAAACAGCGAGTGATGGCAAATAGGCACTAGAGATCTTTTGGTTTGATAATTGGATGGTGGTAGTGGTTGCACAACTGTAAATTTACTAAAAATCACCAAATTGTATACTTAAAATAAATGACTTTTATATGTAAATTATACCTCAATAAAGCTGTTAAGAATCTGTGCATTCATTCTTGAATGAAGCAGTCAAATGTTTTAGACTACACAGAAAGGAGAAACACATCTAACAACAGATTTTGGAAGTCTGGAAACACTCATTTTTGTGGTGTGATTCCTTTATTATACACACTTCTTTGCTTATTGATCAGAACTTCTTAGGAATATTTAAACATGCAGACCTTCTTGGTTAATGTGTTTGAAAACATGGTAAGAGAAGAAATCAATCAACATTAAACACGCTTTAAGGCATGAGTTGGATTTATATTCTGCAAAATCCAAACTAATTTTTCAAGACCTTTAGAGAAATATTCCAATTAAACTCATCTCATGTATTTTTCTTTTTTTCTCAAGATTCTTTATACAAAATTACCTCCTCAATACCTTTCCCACTATCACTACCTTCCTGTCTTCACAGATGCACTCTACCTTCATCTGTTCTTTTGGTTCAGGGGTAGAGTTTTCCTAACCTGGAGTTGGAATTCTTAATACATGCCTAAGAAAATATTTGCTCACTGGGAGCCTGAAAAAGAAAATTAGGCCTTAATATGGGAAAGTTAAGCTAGAAAATGGTTTTTCCCATCAGGAAATTGTAGGGAAAGTTACAATTATTTTTTCCTGGAAATAGTCACACTTAGTATTGATTTACTTCACAAATAAGTAAAGGGTATATGGAAAATCTACCTGTTGCATACTACGGACTTTAATTAATAGGAATACCATACTAGTACTAAACAAATACTAGGGACAAATGATTTTAAAAAAATCAAATATTAATTGAGCATCTATCATGAGGCAGACAATGTTTTAGGCACTGGGGATAAAGCTATGAAAGAAGCATCCCATTTTAAGACTTTAATTTCTCTCATTATTTCTAAGCTTTCAGTAAGGTCATGTTTTCATGGTGTTGTGGGTAATTTTAAAAGGGACCATATACATGCTTGGGAAGGGATAGTGAAACAAACATTTTCCCTATGCTGTCCCCACTCTATGATCAGTTTGGAGGTACAGTAGCTTGTTGAGTGAGCACAGTTGTATGGGTCTTCTGGGGGATGATCTTGAAGTGGGCATCTGAGTCTTGAGCAGAGGTCCAATCTTTCAGTAAGCATGACTTGGAGAGAACTGGCTCAGGCACAATGGTTTTCAGATTTGGGGTTCATATGAATCACGGGCTCATGAAAATAAAAGATTCTCAGACCCAGTCCCAGAAATGCCAAGGAATGTTGTTGAGGAAATGTTTCTTTTTGATTAACACTGAACTAGAGGAAGGTGAATATACTAGAAGGAGAGGGCTGGGAGCTAGATCTTGTCGTTATATGGACACGAATTACCCAGGTAGGGCAGAAAGAGGAGAGGATTTTCAATGAAGAGTTAGCCTGTCCTCTTTTTCAAGGTTCTCAAGAAAGCTTACTGCCAGACAGGATCCATATGCAATAAGAATTCTCCTTCTCATATGCGCAAAAAAAAAAAAGAAGGTATGGAAAAGGAGGAGTGTTGTCTTCAAATTTGGGAAAACTGGAAAACGTGCTTGAGTGGTAACTGATACCGTAACCTAGAGGGAGCTGCACTGTGTCTGTTCAGGCTTTTATATGGGTAGGACTCAGATAAATGGATGTCAAATCGAAAAGGAATGAACATCACGGGCATAGGGCTGTTCTATCATATTCTCATGCTGTTACTTACGAATCAGAGAAGTGCGCTATCTGGCCATTTTTTAAATAGACACACTGAAGAGTTCCTATTTTATTTGTATGCATTCCTTGATAAATGCAATATCCTGTTTTGCCAGCAACACAATTGCCCAGCAGGGACATTAGATCACTGTGACACTGATAGGAGACCACAGTAAAAGAAGGCAAAATGGTCACCCCAAATAAAAGAAAAGTTTGCTTAGTTGATATATTTTTTTCCATAAGTAGATTTCATATGACTTATGCTTATTTTGGTCAGCATTAAAATCAGCTTGCAGTCTCAAAATCCACTACAGCTGACAGGTTGAGACCACAATTATGCTTAGTGGTAGAAAGAAGCTATCTGGAAACAGTCATATCTGTAAACAATTTATAAACAGGATATCCCCATAGAAATAATTCAAATTGACAGCCTCCAGATATTATTTGAAGGTAGTATGCTTGCTGGCAAATTGGCCAAGATGAAAGATGAAGTCCTACAGTAAAAACTGTGGGAATTTAGGTGCACACTTTTTTAGTATGAATTTAAACTCAGATTAGCCTCTAAAACAAAGTGTGTAGGTAGGAAAAACCTTTAAGATCCAATTTTATACTGATAATTTATAATTCTGTATGTTTATTTGCTTAGCCCTCAAACTGGAAAGAAAAATATTTTTAAAACCCATATCTCTATTATTTGACCAGCCATGCATAATAAATCAATGCCCCTAACTTCTCTTCCAATCAAACTACTTCCAAAGAAACATTAATTAAACCTTTTCAATCTGCTCTTTCCCTTCATTCATTCCAATATGCAAATCTAGATGGGCCTAAAACACTTTGTACCATTGATCAACCAAACACAGTCTCTTGCACGCATGTTCTCTCTCTCTCTCTCTCTTGCTCTCTCTCTCTCTCTCTGTATATATATATATGTATGTATGTATATATCAGCCTTAGCAGAATTGTGTTCTCCTCTGCACTTCCATCAGGCTTTTTATCTAGTATACTTGATTTCTCTATTGACATATGTTTTAATCTAATGAAGTAAAATAAAAATGATTCAATATAACTAGTAGTCTAATCTTGCATCATGTTATACACTTTTACTAGCATATGTTTTCATGATTTGCACAGATATTTCAAAGTAGTAAGTACTTCTATAAATAATTTTTCTTAAAAGGGAAGGTATACAGAAGCGCTTGATAGAGGAGAGGTTATCAGCAATATTCTATTAGTAAAATGGAAGAGATCAGCACAATATGAGAGAGTTCATGCAATTACCTTCAGGGAAGCACGCCATATATCCATTATGAACACAGTGCAGTGATGACAATGAGAGTGAAAAAAGCCTCGATTAAATCTACCTATACCAGATTAATTCTATGGGTAATGATTCAAAAATAATTTTCTGAATCTATCTGAAGTAGAAGTCAGCATCACTTAGCCATCATTTTTGAAGAGTGTACTGTGTGTCAGGTATTTTTCTTTTTCTATCTTTAACCCTCACAATGGTCTGTAAGGAATAAAGTCACCACAGATGAGAATAGAAGATACAGAGGTGAGAAATCTGAGGCTCAGGGAGGTTTAGCAACTTACCCAAGCTCATTTAGGTAGTTAGCTGGCTGACCCAGGAATCAAAACCCAGTTAGATGGTGTATGATCCAGCTCTTTTCCACCCTGCTATGCTACTTCTAAATTGGTTCATGAAATATTAGTGTGGAGCCAAAGATAAAAATAGTCACACTATCCCAAATAGATTAAATGATCTTCAAAGAAAGGCAATGATTTAAGATGTTATTTACAGAAGAAATTCAAACAAAGCATCAAAGAAATTTAAAAGTTGCAGTGGCATGTGTTTTTGTGTACAATTCTTAAAAGAAGAACCTCATTAGATAATAAGGAAATACAGGGGAAGAGGCAGATGGCTGTCAACTTGGCATGACCATTTCTTCAGTAAAATATATTTTATTAAAGAAAAACTGAGGGTAAGGACTGGGACACCAAATGATTCAAATCTGTTTAAGATTCAGAAGGTTATCAAAGAGGACCATGAAAAATTAGGAAAAAGCTAAGAGTCTGAAGAACCAAAAGAAGTTCAAAATAAATTCAAAAAGTGAAATTAGGAACAAATAAATTGGAAAAGAACTTGGACAAACGAATGAACTTTATAATCCCAAAGTACCATCCTCATAGTTCTTTTGTTTGCTTCGATGCTTCCCATACTGAATGTTATGAATGACAGATATCATACAAAAATAAGATAATGCATGCACAAAACATCAATAAATGACCTTCATGCATGTATAAATTCAGAATTCATCCCCAAAGTTAATTTGGCTGTAGAATGTGTGCTGTATACATCTCAGATACCATTCAGATAAGAGTGATATTTTACCAGAGAGGTACAGAACAAAAATTAGCATCAAGACAATGCAGAATGGAAATAGTCAAGAAAATATCGGGATATGTCAATCAGGGACCAAATCTCAAGATGGATTAATACGTTGCATGGGCATTGTGATGGTTTGGAGGCTTTATGGGCCCCAGAAGATTATGTTCTTAGAGTTAATCCACTCCTGTGGGTGTGACCCATTATAAGTAGGATCTTTTGTTGAGAAGGATCTTACGTTAACATGTGACCTACCTCATGCAGGGTGGGTCTTAATCCTCTTGCTGAAGTCCTTTATAAGAGCAAGAAATTCAGAGAAAGACATAGGTAGATAGACACAAAAGCTGAGAGAGAAAGCCACGGAGACAGTGAGGAAGCCACTGAAACCAGAAGCTGGAAGCAATGAAACTCAGAAGAGAAGGGAGAGACCTGCAGTTGCTGCCATGAGCCTTGCCATGAGACAGGGGAATCCAGGATCACCAGCAGCCATCTTCAGGAAGAAGGTGTAGTCTTGATGATGCCTTGATTTGGATATTTTCATGGTCTCAGAACTGTAAGCTTGTAAACTAATAAATTCCCATTGTTAAAGGCCAGCCCATTGCTGGAATATTGCACTGTGGAAGCCTAGTAGACTAAAGACAATTATAAACTGTTAGGACAGATTAGTGCCCAGGAGCCACCATATTTAAGACATAACGAGAAACCCTGATAGGAAAAATTACAGAGAAAAAAATGTGCCTGAGTTTGAAGCCTTGACCATAATGTTTGGTATAATGAATCCAAAACCACAATGATTAATAATTAAATAAAATGTTATTGATAAACCATGTGTCAGGTACAGAGTGCATACATGAATAAATATCCTATTCCTGCCATATTGCATTCATAATCTCATTAGGAAACAAAAATAAAATAACACTCATAATACATTCCAAGTACTACAGAAGAAGTTTATATATATAATCATGTTTTAGTTTGCTAAAGCCGACGAAATGCCATATATCAGAAATGGGTTGGCTTTTACAATGCGGATTTATCAACTTACAAGTTGACAGTTCTGAGGCCACGAAAAGCATCTCAAACCAAAGCATCAATAGGTGATGCTTTCTCCCTGAAGACTGGCTAATGGGGAGCTTCAGCTACTCTGTCAGGTAGCAAGGCACATGATGGCATCTGCTGGTCCTTGTCTCCTGGATTTCTTTGCTTCCAGCCTCTGGCTTCAGTGGCTCCCTCTCAGAGCTTCTGCATGTTTTTCTCTTTTAGCCTCTATCTCTCTTACCTTCTCTGTGTCTTTTATCTTCTTATAAAGGACTCCAGTAAGAGGATTAAGACCCACCTGGGCTACACCTCAACTGATATAACCCAATCGAAATAGGTCTACACTCACAGAAATGGATTTAAAGAACATGATCTTTTCTGGGGTACATATAGCTTCAAACCACCACAGATCTTATGGGAGCACACAAACCTGAAGACCAGAAAGAAAACCATATTAATAAAGGCCTTATGCCCGGTGAGACTGCATAATTCAAAGCAAGTTGGGAAAAGTCTGGACTAAGCTCAGGCTGCTCCATCGATAATCTCATAGCCATGTTGCTTCTCATTCTTTGACCATAAGAAAGCACTCAATTCAGCAGAGCATAATGTTAACTACAAAGCATTTTAAAAAAGTGGAATTGATTCCACTTATATTAATTTAGGGGAGATATATGCTGCAAATTTGTAACAGAAGTTATGATGTCCCAGAACACTAATAAATATATCTATTCATAGGCATAAAACAAGAAGATACATTCTTACTGAAACTTCATCATCATATAGAAGCATCATTGTCACCTGGGAGAAAAACAAAAACAAAACAGTACTAATGTTGAAGCAACTGATTTTTATGCATTGTGTCTACAGTTGGTTCTCAAGAAACTGAAAGTAAAAAGCTAGACCGGAAGTTCCTGGAGGAAAAGTTTAGCAAATGAATGTGTAATCAACAATCCTCAAAATAGCCCTTCTCCAATTTAGTACCACCAGTGTGCATCAACAACCTTAATAAAAGCAAACAAATAAAACTCCAAAGCAAAGCATTTAAGGGTGGCATGCCACAAATAGAAAGTTACATGGACCAGGTCAGAGAAATTGAACCATAGTTATAATCAAGCTGATTTGGTCTTTTCTTAGTACAATCATCCTATTCCCAGAACTGATGTCTCTCAACCCTGAACTAAACTCCAGGTCTAAATTCTGGAACATGTGTGGCCTCTCTGCAAAGAAGGCACAATGATCTCTAGATCTATAGCTCAAAGTTTCGGCAATCTCTAAATCTCCCTCCACCCCAATTTAACCATGTGTGGCAGATTAAAATACTGTTCCCATTTTTTTGTATTCCCTGTAATAAAGTTACATATCCATATCTTAGCCAAACCTCAAAGTAGGTGGAATATAATTCATTGTAGGAAGCCATGTGACTTGCTTTGGTCAACAGGATATTAGAAGACTTGGTTCAAGCAGAAGTTGGAAATGTGTGTATGTAATTGGGATTTCTCTGTTATAATCTAGTGATCTTCCAGGAGATGAGCACACCCAAAAAACTGTTGCCTCTTCAGCCTGGACCCCAGAACAAAAATATATTGAGCAGACCTAAACTGAACCTCCAGTCTAGTGCCAAAGCTAGCTGACCCATGCTGAAGCCGAGCTATGCAGCTGAGCCCATCCTAGATCAGATAAATTGAGCACAATAAATCTCTTGTAAGCATTGTGTCTTGGAGTCGTTTATAAGTATTATTGTGGCAATAGCTGACTGATACAGTGTGCATATGAGCATTAGAAACTGTGATCTTAATTATCTGGCTCTTTATACTCAAGCCCTAGCTTTGCATTCTGTCTCCAATAACTAAATCCAGGCTTTACTGTACCCAATTTCCTTCCTAATCAGAGTCCCCCTGGTTGGTTATTTGTATCTGCTGTCACACTGTCTCGTGTTCTGCCTGTTTGAAGCCTATCATCTGCCTACCTCCGTACTTAGACATGATCAACTGTTATACACATGATGCAAAATAAATAGATAAATAACAACAGTTAATACTATCATTTATTAATACACAGTTATATATCAGGTATACACACACACACACACATATATACACATATCTTAATTATTCCTCACAACAGTACTGCAAGGCAGTTTTTATTATTGTCATTTTCTGGGTTCAGTTCATTCATTATTGATTACCCTTTATATTCCCGGACCTAAGCTCAGAAAAGGAAAGCAACTTTCCTAAGATATTCCAGACAGTAAATGCTAGAGCTAGAATTCAAACTCAGCTGTTGCTTTATGCTTTTTTATATCACATCTTTAAAATGGAGAGATCACAAAATTTTAAAGTAATAGGACAGATATTCATATTACAACTGGGTTCCAAATTAATGGGTTCCAAAGGATGAAAATTATCTACTGTATAGACCTAGGAATATTGATAAAATTTCTTGGCTTACATAAAAGAAAGTATAGTGTGTACCTTGTTATTTGGGAAGCATGATCGGAAAAGTGAAGATGGACTGGATAAGGTGATAAAATACTCACAAAAGAGGGATATTATTAATTGCAGTCAGTTCAAGAAAGACTAACAGTGAAGTTTTAGTGTCTGGATGTTTTCTTACCTGGGAGACTATCTTGAGTCTGCTCCTAAGTGAAAGAGCAGCAGCACATAAGTTAAGTGCTTTGGGTTTCGGGACCAAATAGACCTGAGTTCAAACCCTGGGTTTAACTTTTTCCCTGCTGTGTGATCTTGATAAAGTTACTCACATACTAGTAACCCTGGTTTTCTCATCTGTGAAATGGGGCACATTGAAGTAAACATTTCACAGAGTTGTCAAGGGAAATAAATGAAAAGCATCTTATAAAATAATTTAGCACTAAATCCAGTAGAAACATACTGTGGTTGTATGAAACTATATGCATTGAACTTCTATAGCTTCACTGAGAATGGGAATCCCTCTTTTCTAAAAGAGACAGGGACTTTCTAAGGGAGAGAAAGGCAGGAAAACAAGCACATAGAAAGGGAGGCAGAAAAGGGAAATGAGAGAAATTTCAGTTGTTTTGGTGGCTGATGTAGAAAAATGTAAACTAGGGCATGCAGGAGAAGAGTATATAGACGAGTAAATATATTTATGAGGGAACATAGGGGGAAGGTCTCTGAAAAGTGTGACCATGGTTTATGTTTCACACAACGGCAACCAGATGCCATTGTAGTATATGGGACCAGAGAATGCCAATGTTAAAAGGTGAATGGGAGAAATTTAAAATGCAGCTACTTCCACTTTGTGCTTGTGAGATTAATCCATGTTTTGAGCTGCTGTTTTCACCTCTGCATTGTTTATCAGGTTTGAGTCTAATCAAGCTTGATTGGAATCGTGGGAAGCCACTAATTAAAATGATTAACAGTATCAATAACAGAAAAGGGAATAGAAAAGGAAGCCTCTTATTTTTAATGGGCTGAACACAGATTCTTGCTGGCTGAATGAATAGAAGTTAATTGAGAAGTGACACTGGATAGCAAATTTCTGCTGCAATGTCTATTTTCGCGCTCTTGATAAAAGGATACATTTTCTAGAAGCTAGGAACTATACCCAAATCACAAAAGTAGATAAGATTTTTTTTTTTTTTGCCTCCTCCACTCATTAGTTGAATTAAAACCAATGCCTAACCTCAAAATGTTTGCAAACACTTTTGTTATCAAGGATGTCTTCTGCTGAATGCTGTGCTTAACTCAGATTATATTTCAGCTTTGCCATTGACCTTTAGATTACCCTAATCTGCCTCTATTTACAAACGTCGTTTCTGAAAACAACCTTTGAACAGAACAGATGTTAGATACAATAGCAGAATACAGTCCAGGCACGAAGGGACAAATGGATGCATACTGCTTGAGCACCTCCCGCTAATATTTCTTGACAATGTCAAGGGAGCTTATTTCTGGAAAACAAATCAATCTGTTTGGATTATATTCCTCCAATTAAAATGTTCACCCTCCAGCTCAAAAGGGGTTCACCATTGCATTCCAGATGCCCAACCCAAGTTTTTCCTTGGGGTAAATAAGCTCAATGTTATGAAAGTCACATTTGGAATAGCTTGCTGGCTACTGAGGCTGAGACATACACATTCAGAGTCTGCGGAACATCAGGCCCTTCCTTTCCTTCCTACTAACATTTCATACAGAAGGGACTCTAAATGAAGACCCAAAAATCCAATCTAAGGTGGTCGTTGTTAACAACTCCATAATTTGCTTTCATCTTTACATTTTGGCATTTATTTTCATATGCCATTTACTTAACTTTTGAATTTATCTTTCCTTGGTGTAACTATAACTAACACTTACATAGAACACCACTGTTTCCAAAGTGCATTCACAAGACTGCTACGTATTTCCTTCTCTTCATTTCTCCTCCATTCGGGAAGACAACAGTGTGGAACTGTTCAGGCCACAGGCTCTAAAACTTTCTGAGGCCTAAGCTTAGAAGCCATCTCTGTATTTGCCAGCTGTGCAACCTTGGGCAAGAGCTAATTTCCCTACCTAATATATTTTTGCCTAATTCGCTACCTATGAAAAGGCAATAAATACACTATGTACCTAACAGAATTGCCGTGAAGATTCAGAAAATAATTATTATAAGTGCTTAAAACATTGCCCAGCCCAGGACAATTACCAAATACGTGTTAGCTGGTGTACTATTCAGATTACTAGCACAGTTCTGCAACTTTTTTCAGGACAGGGGAGTAGGTCACATTTATATCTTTGGATCCCCAGTGCCTAGCAGAGCACCTGGCACATAGTAGGTGTGTAACCAAGACCTCACCATTTTACAGACTTGACAAGTCAGTTCTTAGAGAAGGGACTGTGGCCTTCAATCCTTCAGGTGGAGTCAAAACAGGAGACCAAATTTCCTAATTCAAGCCCAGTTTGGTAAGTTATATACCTATATATTTTTTTTTCCATCATCTCCTGGCCATATCATAGCGCTCAGCAACACTTGCTGAGCTGAATGTTCTCTTTCGGATGCTGTCTTCTTGTGCTGCACAAAAAGGCACAGGGATAATAGGCTGTTTTGCTTTGTCTCACACATATTCCTGCTTTTCAGATTTTTTTCCTTTTGTTTTTTTCATATACCTGTGTTCTCTTAGCAGTTATTATTTTTAAATGAATGAATGAATAAATAAATAAGATTTTTCTTCCAGCAAAATCTTATACAGGAGCCAAATTGTATAACAAATAATAATGATAATAGTAATAATAATAATAATAATAATAATAATAATAATAATAAAAAGCAGTTCTGGAATATCATCAGGGATTTATCCCCCTCCAGCTATCCCAGCCCTTGCCCTAAGCCCCTCAGGCAGTTTTGTTGACTCTTTAGGATTCAGGAGCATACCATGTTAAATTCATTATCTTGCACACCCAGCAATTATGGGTGTTCCAACTTCCATTCATCTAACTTCCTTCAGTGTGTTAGCGGAACTGATTTTAGTTTGCAGAGAAGGTGAATTTAAATGCTACTATGGATATAAATATAAACATATTTATATAAATATGGTACTATGGATCTTTCAAAGTGGGTTAACTAAACACTCAGCAATAGGGTTGCTCAGCCAGATAGCAAAGAAACCTTAACTCTGTTACAAAAACAGCTGATAAAGCTGCTCTTGCTTAATCTTCCTTTAATTAAAGCTGTTGCGGTTAAAGTGATTAGTCAACAGAAGTCAATGAAACTTAAGTGTTTTAAGTCTTTTTTTATTTTAAAAGTGGATTTGGGTATGTGAGTGCCTATTGATCTGAAGGAGAATGTTGATTTAGCCCTTGATTTTTTCCCTCTTATTTAGTTCATACATGTTAACTCAGTTCTCCAGGGATTTTCTGAGTCTTATTAGGATGATGAAACATTTTGCTTTTGGAATTACTAGACAGAGCTCCCTGCCAGATATTTTCAAAGCATGTATTTACCTAAGAGAAAAGTTTCTCAATGTTACACACCTGTTTAGTTCTCGAATTCAAAACAACTTGTCTATAGCAGGTTACGTTCGACCTCCAAGTTCAGATGAATGCAGGAAGGATATGTGTTAAGGCGATTTTGGTGAGGATGAAGGTAGTAGTATTTTCTAGAGCTAACATTCTCTGATGATTCTGACAACAATTTTATGCAATTTGCTGCTGCTTAATAAATGTATCTAGAGCTAGACAGCTTTATGCAATAAGTATTTTTAGCATGCAAGCAGACATATTTTAATAAGATTTTTGTTGAAAATATATTGCAGATCTCAAAATTTGTCAAGTTCAAAATTTGTATTTTTTTTACATTTAAATGCACATATTGAACATTTTTCAACAAAAATAAATAAATAAGTAATTAAAAGAAACGAAAGTCAAAAACAAGTAAAACCTTAAAACCTGGAGAGAAAACCATCAGCAAGGAACCAAAGGCTTTCTTTTTCAACCTCTTTTTTTCCCTTTTCCTCCCTAATAACTTGACAGAAAGTACAGTGAAAATAAAAATAATTTCATTTTAAATTAATACATAAACGCAATTTCTTTCTGATGGGTCTAAGGGACCTGCCTGTTTTAATGTATTGTAATATGTTTTATGTAGAGATATAGGGTCCCTTTTAAACAAGTTGAGACAGTGAAATTTTGCCATTTCTGTAAAATGTTTGGAATGAGATATATATATTACTATAATAATATTTTTGTTTTCCTGTTGGGAAAAGAAAACAGAAATATGTCTTATTTTAGGGCTCATTTTCCATGATGGCTATGTGCTTGTAAGTGTGAGCAAGCTAGTCTGTGCACAATTGTATCACCAATGTTGTACACTGAAAATATCAGAAGGGGAATTTTCATAAGGAAGCTAGACGGTTATGTGGAAACAAATGAGAAAGATAATCATAAACTATTAAAGAAATATCAGAAAACATATTTAAACTAATGTAACAGGAATTCAAATAGAAGCTCATTTACATAGTAATGTATTAACTATAGTTGTCAATTAGCATACAATTATGCTAATTTAAATATACATTTGAAGCTCTAAATTAGGAAACATTGCTTTATTTTTTAACATGATTTCAAGAGAATTTCAGGGATACAACCAACTTATGTTAAGGAATACTAAAAAACACTCAGCAGAGAAAAGCAGCAGTAAGAGGGAAGTCTGTATTTTTAACTGACCTCTACCTGCTGGGATCTCGGGTACTTTATAGGAATAAAGGTGATTCTTTCAAGGACAGAGTCAGCATATCATCATTAACTGTCATTCCTGTATAACTGCATTAGTAAATCCTTAGACTTCTAGAGGAATCTTAAACTAAGTGAAACCGTAGCTAAACAAATGAAACCGGGGGTAAGGGAACTCTTCCCCAATTCATTGATCATGGCACATATGGCTGACTGACTAATCAATTCAACACCAACTCCCAACCTCTCTTCCTTGCCTGCCTCCACTAGTAAAAACTACACACTCATCTTCCCAGCTTCCTTTCCAATTTGGGATGGACATGTGACACAGTCCTGGCCAACAGGATGTAAGCAGAAGTCTGACAGCTTACCGATCGCTATTTCTTTTCTAATAAATGAATACCACTGCTATGGTTGGAGCTGACACTTCCCTTCTGACTTCTTGCCTTGAGTGTGGTGTTATGCCTGGAATTGTGGCAGCCACCTTGTAAGTATGAATAAAAGATGCTCACAAGTGATGCCAAACCATAGCTGAGATGTGGCTGATCCAGAAAACCCAACTAAGCAATCGTTTATTTCCAAATTTCTTGGTATGTGAGGAATTTAAGCTGTATTGGTTGAAGGCAGTGCCAGTTTGATTTTTTTAGAGTAGAACACTCATCTAATATGCCATCTGGCAGAGCAAGATTCGAAACATTTCACTTTATAAGCAAACCTCCCGTATTCCAACTCTAGCAAGCCAGGCTTAGAAATTACAATCAAGCTCAGATTTCTCAGTCAGGTTTAAAAACCCAGTGAACTTTCTTACTCTCTGCCTCAATTACAAGGAAAAATGAATTATATAAATTCAGAACCCTAGCCAATGCAATTAGAGTAGAAGAAAATGAAGCTTCCAAATTCACTAGCATTTAGCATAATTTTGTTGCAATATTGTTAACTGTACAAGCAATACAAGTTCATATATAGATAACCCATTTGAGCCATAAATTTAAAATTGTCATATATGTATATCTGTAAATATAGCATTTGCATGTGTTCACTATAATGAGAATAACCTTCTTTCAGGTAACCTACTGACTAGAAGTGCAGATCAATCCTCCTAAAGCAGAAACCATTTCAGGAAATATCAGAAGCTATCAATCATCAACTAATTGGGAGATTATTTTCCTAAGCAAACAGCTATAAAACTCTGACTGCTCAAATCACTATAATCATTTTGTTTGTCCTATTCTCTAGAGGAAATTTAAACAAAGCCTACAGTGATTGCTTTGTTATTTCAAATCTGCCTAGTAATTTTCCAGTGTATTAAAATACATACAGTGTTGACACTAGTGGGGAAAAAACTGAGCATTTGCCTGATGGAACTACTCATTTTCAGTCAACATAATTACTCTGTATTAACACCTCTATTTAAACAAATCACACTTTCATTTTTTTGCTAATAATTAACGTGACGGGATCATACATCTCTGTTCAAATTGAATAGATATCAGAATAATTTCTATATTGTGACATTTGTGGTAAGCCAAATGAAATGATTGGGTTTGAGCTATTTAGTTTCAGTTCCATAACTCAATGGCTTGGCTTCCTGAAACAAAGCAAAATAAATCAAAACAAAAAGCCTAGTTCCTAGAATGTATAGCAACTTGCATAATATTGGAAAAATATGTGCAAAAAATCAATGGATATAAATTTTTTTTCATGATCCCAAACACTGTTTTATACTATGCAATGTCCAATAAGTACCAAAGGTTGTTAAAATAATATTCCTTGTCCACAGTTTTGATCACACTTCTCCATTTTTCCATACCTCCAGAGCTACCTGTCATCTTCTGTATCAAATTTAAATTATTCTCAGTGCTTCAGGGGCTTCCATCTGTCTTTGCTTACAAGCCTTTCTCAATTTCCTTTTCCCCATTGACCATTTGCTAGAGTCCATCTAATTCACAGGAATTTTCATAATGCAATACAATTGATTGTAAGAATGATGCATTGAGAGTCAGAAAATACAGAATTGGGCAAATTATATAATGTCCCTGAATCTTTGGTTTTTTTTTCCCCCTTCTATAGAAAAAGATCAAGGGCTGCTAAGAGACTTTTCCTTACAGTATCTTTCTGTTATAACTACTCATCTTTCTATAATTACTTTCAAATCTATTGAACATTCCTTCATTTCAAATACTTTGTCATATATACAAAGGAATCTGAGGGAAAATCAGAGTAGGCTTGAAGTCCTGGAGAAATATTTAATATTTATTGAACATTTAATCTGCTGACAACTTTGTATCATTCCTTCTGTTAAAAAGTACCTATAAGTACTTTGATGCACAAAAATTTTTAATTTTGAGGAGGTCCCATTGATCTTTTTTTATTTCATTGCTTGTACTTTACTCAATGGGAAAAATATTTGGAAACCACATATCCGATAAAAGTTTAATATCCAGAATATATAAAGAAATCTTACAACTCAGCAATAAAAAGACAAACAACCTAATTTAAAAAGTGGGCATAAGACTTGAATAGACATTTCTCCAAAGAGGACGGACAAATGACTCATAAACACATGAAAAATGATCAACATCAACAGCTATTAGAGAAATGCAAATCAAAACTACAATGAGATGCCATTTCACACCCACTAGAATGGCTAGTATTAAAAAACAGAAAATTACAAGTGCTGGAGAGGATGTGGAGATTTAGGAATAGTAACTCATTGATAGTGGGAATGTAAAATGGTGCAGCTACTGTGGAAGACAGCTTGGCAGAGTCCTTCCTCAGGAAACTAAACATAGATCTACTATCCCACTGCTAGGTATATATCCAGAAGAACTGAAAGCAGGGACTCAAACAGATATTTGCACACTGATGTACATTGTGGCATTATTCACATTCGCAGAAAGATGGAAGCAACCCAAGTGTCCATCAACTGATGAATGGGTAAACAAAATGTTAATATGCAAGGAATATTATTCAGATGTAAAAAGGAATGAAGTCCTGATGCATGCAACAACATGGAAGAATCTTTAGGACATTATGCTGAGTGAAATAAGCCAGTCAGAAAAGGACAAATATGTATGATCTCACTGACTTCGACTAATTATAATGAGCAAACTCATAGAGTTAGAATCTAGAATATAGGTTACCAGGGGATAGATTAGGGTTAGAGAATGGGTAGATGATGCTTAATTTGTACAGAATTTCTATTTAGGTTGATTGTAAAGGTTTGGAAATGGATGGTGATGATGATTATTGTGAGTGCAATTAACAGTGCTGAATTATGTATGTGAATATGGTTAAAAGGGGATATTTTGGGTCATGTATGTTACTAGAATGAAAGAAGATAAAACATGGGACTTTATAACACAGTGAACCCTGTTGTGCATGTTGGACTGAGGTAAACAGTACAAGTATAACAATGTTCTTTCAGGAACTATAACAAATGCACAACACTAATACAAGGTGTTAATAATGGGATGCTATATGGGAAATAAATACCTAATGTAAACTATGGACTATATTTAATAATACAATTTTGATATTCTTTCTCCAATGTAACAAAGGTACCACACATACAAAATGTCAGCAAATGTACATGGGAGCACTGTATTTTTTACATGGTTTATTTATAAACCTACAACTTTTCTAATTAAAAAATAATAGTAATAATGATAATAGGACATATTTCACAGGCCTGTGTATTAGGCATTTTAAGTGAGATGATCAATATAAATTGCTTCACACAGTACCTAGAACATAGAGTCGCTCAGTAAATGTTTGTTACTACTGTTTTTGGTAGTAACAAGCATTTTTTGGTTTTTGTTTTCTGTTTTGTTTTTTTAATATCTTATACTGGAAAAGGTAACCTGGCCAAGATTTGTCCTCCTTTCTCTTCGCATCAATTTTTTTTTTTGTATTGTATTATATTGCATTGTATAGTTTCTTAATTTTTATTGTTTAGATTTTATCATTTTTCCTTTTTTTTTTTCCTTAATTGCTAAGACCAGAAAATTGCTCTCTGTAACGCTTTCTTCAACTCCAGGCCATGCTAAGGAGGGAATATAACTGACTAGTTGAGTTTAAGGGTTTTATCAGGAGGAAAGGGAGTGAATCCTTAATTCTCCCCTCCTGGCACTTGTAGTTCATAACTCACTATCAACACCAACAGCTCTGGATGATTTTACCCATTAGGGATATCAGAATTAGTTATTCTTCAAATTAAGAGTCAGAATCCTTAGTCTATACCCTGTGTTTGCCCACAGAATGGTTTATATTTGTTGTGTTCATTTCCTCTCCTTCCATTCTTTCTTGAATTTATTCCAATCAGAAACGACTCTTATCAAAGTCACTAATGACTTCCATATTGCTCAATCTGGGAAGTAATTTTAAATACTCAACTTACTTTGTTTATCAGGGATGTTTGACACAGTTAACCACTCCCTTATAATTCTATGTTTACTTATCATGAACATAATTTCCTAAATTTATTCCTTTCCCACTAGTTTGCTTAGTTTGCTTAGGCTGACAAAATGCAATATACCAGAAATGGGTTGGTTTTTACAATGGGGATTTATTAGCTTACAGGTTTACAGTTCTGAGACTATGAAAATGTCCAAATCAAGGCATTAAAAGGACTATACCTTCTCCCTGAAGACCAGCTACCAGTGAGCCTCAATTCCTTTGTCCCATGGTCAGGCACAAGGCCATGTCTGCTGATCTCTCCCTTCTCTCCCTGGTTTCATTGCTTCCAAGTTCTGGCTTCAGTGGCTTCCTCTCTGAGTGTCTCTGGGGCTTTTTTTCTGTGTCTTTTCTCTGTCTTTTATCCTCTTAAAAAGGATTTTAGTAAGAGGATTAAGACCCACCCTGAATGAGGTGGATCACATCTAAATTTACGATCCCACTCATCAAAAGATCATACTTACAATGGGTTCCTGCCCACAAGAATAGATTAACTTTAAGAACATGATATTTTCTGGGGTACATACAGGTCCACCATCATAGTTTCTTTTATTTTACTCTTCTGTTTCTTTCTCATCTTCCCCATGTATGAAAGCATTGTGATGCCTTGGGGATCAATTCATGTACTCTATTCACTTTCTATCTTTACTCACTCTCTTGACTTCATAGCCTTAAACACCATCAATATGCTAACAACTCCCTAATTCATCTCCCCAGTCTGGACATGTCTTATGAACTCAAGATTCATATTAAACTCCTCTTGCAAATCCAGCAGTCACCTTAAACTTAACATAACCCCAAGAAAATTCTTGTTTTTTCCCTATAAATCAGTTTCCACTTGCTCTTCCCATTCTCAGTTAATGAGAATCTGTCAGTTGTTTTCCTGTTGCTCAGGCCAAATACTTTGTAGTGATCCTTGCCATTTTTTTTTCCTTCACAACCAATATCCAGTTTTTCAAAGAAGTATCCTACCTCTATATCAAAATGTATCCAAATATGAACATTTGTCATCTTTTCCACCATTATCTCCCTGATCCAAAGTCCCATCACTGGATCACTGTAATAATGTGCCAACTGATCTGTTCCCAGCAAGAACAAGGCTGTTAATGAGTTAGGTCATGCTTTTCTTCTGTACAGAGCCTCCACTGTTTTCCCTTCACCCTCAGAATACAAGCCAAAGATTTTACATGGATGGCAAGGCCTGATGCCTCCTACACCTCTGTATTAGCATTCTCCAGAGAAACAGAACTGACAATATTAATATCGTAAATACTGGTAATGTCAATATTAAGAGATTTATTATAGGAATTGACTCACATGACCATAGGACTTGGCAAGTTCTATAGGGAAGGATGCAAGTTGGGAAGTCTGATGAAGGTGACAATGAATTCCCCAGGGGAAGCTGGATGGTTAAAGTCAAGATAGAAATTCTTCTTTTCTGACTGCTGAAATCCTCAGTTCTCCTTTTTAGGCCTCCTACTGACTGGATGAGGAGACTCCTCTCATTGCTGAGGGCAATCTTCTTTGTTGACTGTAGGTGTAACAAGCCATAGAGGCAATCAATGGGCTAATGATTTAAATTCATGAAATACCCCCACAGTAGCAAATCAGGCCAGGAAAACTGGACACTATAACCTAGCCATCTTGACACATACAATAAACCATCACATCTTCCCTCTGTCTATAATGCTTTTTTTCCCCCAGAAAATGTCAAGGCTTGCACCCTCACCCCAAATATCAGTGAGTGACTCAGGCTGAAACATGGTACCCCCAAACACATCAAAACCGTAATCCCTGAAACTTGTAAATTTAGGTTATAGGGCAATGAAAGAGTCTTTGCAGATACCATTAAGTTAAGGATCTCCAGGTAAGAAGATTGTAATCTGGGTGAACTCTAAATGCAGTAACAAGTGCACTTATAAGAGAGAGATGGAGGGAGATTAGACACACACATAGGAGAAAATGATGTAGGGATGGAGCGGAAGGAGATTTTAGGATGCTGGTCTTGATGGAGAGATGTCATCACAGGCCACAGAAGGACACAGCCACCAGCAACCACCAGAAGCTGGAAGTGGCAAGGACCTGATCCTACCCTACAGTCTCTGGAGAGCATCCCTGCTGACACCTAGATTTGGGCACAGTGATACTAATTTGGGGGACTTTTGGCCTCCAGAATTATGAGATAACAAATTTTTGTGGTTTTAAACTCCAATTTTTGGTAATTTGTCACAGCAGCCATAGGAAACTAAGACAGATTTTGATAACTGGAAGTGGGGTACTGCTGTGACAAATGCCTGAAAATGGGTAACTAACAAAATAAGTAACTAAAATATGTATATTGCTTTTGATTTATATATCATTTATCTTTTACCATGAGAATGTAATTTCCATGAAGGCAGTGATTTTGTCTGTCTTGTTTTGTTTTCACTGTTGTATTTCTAGTGTCTTGAACACTGGTACTGGTAAGTAGCAAGTGCTCAAAAATATTTTTGAATGAATAGATAGATATTTTCCTTTTCCACATCCTCATTGTCTATCCATCCTTCCATCCATCCATCCATCCATCCATGCATCCACATATTAATTCATCTAACTATGTATTAATTCAGCAAACATTTTGTTAACTCACAGGTCCTGTGAAGGGGATTTAATGTTAAGCACGACTTGGTCCAAACCTACAGAGCATTTTTACCATGATTAGGAAAAAGCAGTAGGTGAACTATTAAAATCTATGTCATAATTATTATTACTAGGAAAACAAAGGATGCGTATAGGAGCAAATTAAAATGTCTAATCTAGACAAAAAGTGTTCAGGGAACATTTCCTCATTACATAAACCTAGGATATCATCTTTCTTACAGTCAACAAATAATAGAAATTCCTATAAAGCATTCTCAACCTCATTTCTGGCTACATTAGAGTGAAGACAAGTAAGGGAATGAGAATTTGCCTTTAAATTCATTTCAGCTTAAAGCATGCCAATATCTATGTAAGTAGACACAGGAAGTCTGATTATTCACTCAAATCTCCATTCTAATTCCCCAGAATAAGTGGCCATCCCAAAGTACAATATTAAAGATAATAAGGAATATTTCTGAATTTCTGAAGGTATTATCCTGAGATAAGAAGGAAGGTATGTATCTTTTCCTAGTGTTCCACATTTTGATGACCATGAAAAATAGATGATGATGATAATGAAAAAGAAGGGGTTTATTGAAAGGCAGGTAGCTCACAGTATATTTGACTTGAGAAGTCTGGGTTAATGTACTGAGTCTTATGCCTGAAAATTCAATGGATTTGTATAAGTTGTTTTCCATATCTGTTAGTTAGTTTGTCATCTACAAAATGAGTTTCATAACATTTCCTTTGCCTACTCATAGACGTATTACAAGAGTCAAATGAAAGCATGAGAAGATAATTTCAAACTTTTAGTTGTTTTACAAATGTTAAGTTATTGTTCATGAAGATATTTTATTGGAATTCTACAATGTTCCAAGTACTATTTATGACTATTTCAAAAATCGCAAAATAACCTGGGATTTGCAATAGTGACAATTCAGGCCATTAAACGTAAGATATTCTGTTTGGAGATATGAGAGGAAATGGGTGGCTTAAACATAGAGCACAAATGACAATGGTGAGTATACAAGGACATAAGAAAGAGGTGCTTCCTACTTTTAAAATAGTATTCAAAAAAATCATTGGATAATAGAAATTCAATGTCCTAGTCAAACTTAATGTCCTGGTGGAAATTTCTGTGACAATAGCAAGTGGTTCTTTGGAATCAAGATAATTTTCATTCTGTAGCTATTGCTCTTCCTGAGTGATGAGTAATAAGATCACTTTCCCATCTGGCATTTTGTGGCTGAGAATAGGAGTAGCATAAAGTGAAATGTCAGTGGTAAGAAACTGTTTTATGCCATTTGTAAAATACGATCACAAACTCAAATGTTCACAGCAGCATAATAATCCAGAAATGTTTTAATGCAAATAAGTCCAATCTGATGGTGTAGTAAAAAAAGATTTAGAGCCAGAAAAACTGAATTTGGATCCTGATTCCACTGACTAATTGTCTATGTCACTTAACCACTTGGTTTCTGATTTTCTTATTCATAAAATAGAAACAATAAATAATTTTGGAAGGTTGTCTGAAGGATCAAAGGGAACGTGAGTGTCTTTTAAGTTTCAACATGCTATACAGTTGTTGTTCTGGCTGTTTTTGTAGCAGGGAAGATAACTCAAAAATGGTTGTCCCCCCCCCCCCCGCCCCCAGGGTACAAAGGGAAAATTCCCTAATGAAGCAGCATTGCACAATCACAAGCATTGCCAAAGGTATCAGTGGTGTTGTGACAGCAATCAAAACTACCTTAAGGTAGTCTCAATAATTTTCATAACAGAACATGTGAGGAAACACTGTGGAAGCATCCTTGCTGGTAACAATGCAACAAATGGGCTTTCAGTGCATTTTCAGGCCCCATGTTAAGTGAGAACTGCAGGAAATGGAAACTGCAAGAGAACAAGTCTCAGGGCATCTGAACATTCAGATTGGTTGGGGATGCTTGCTCATTTGAAAGAAAGAATAATTTTCTTTTCAGAGACTAAGCTAATGGAAATATGAGTTTAAAATCCTGACAGCTATATCTAAGGGAAACCAGGATCTTCTTTCTTTAACCACCTAGAAGTTAGCAAGGAGAATTTGCCTCCCTAAGTGCCTGACTTAAACCACTGAAGATATAGGCACTGAGGTGGTCTGGGATCATTAACCAGGAAAGAAGCCAGGTCATTCTAAAATTTAACATTTTAAAACAAAAATAAGGCAGTTCTACCAAATGATGTCAGTGCATTGAAAAGTCCACATTTTATATCCCGCTGACATTTTCTGGTAAGCAATTAAGAGTCCTTAAATCCAAGACCCAGCCTAGGTGGAAGTAGGAGAAAGTCAGAAACTGCCAAGAGAGGAGGGACATGGGGAGGAGTAGAGGGTAGAAGTTTCTGGAAAGGGTTGAATCTTTCTTACCTGCCATTAGCACTCAGTGGCTGGGCTCTGGCATCTACTCTCTGAATTCCCGCACTGGCTTCTACATTTACCAAGCATGTCAGCATGGATTAGTTACTTAGCCTGAATGGGAATTGTCCTAGCTCCTAGCTAGTTTCCTAGCTGCTAAAACAAACACTAATCACTGGGTTTGCTTAAAAACAGGGATTTATTGGCTCATGGTTTCAGAAGCTAGAAGGCTTGCTTCCTCCCAGGATCAGCATCTTCTGGCTAGTCAAGAATCTTTGGAGTTTCTTGGCTCTCCATCACACGACAATGCACATGGCGGCACCCCTTTCTTTCTCTTCTGGGTTCCGTTGACTTCCAGCTTCCTGCTGCTCTCCATGGTTTCTCCTTCTGCATCCAATCTCCTTTGCTCAGAAGGACTTCAGCCATCCTGGATTAAGACCCACTGTCATTCATTTTGGGTACAATTTAACCAATAACATCTTCAAAGTTCCCATTTCCAAATGGGTTCACACTCACAGGACCAGGGGTTGGAACCTGAACATACCTTTTATGGGGGATGTGATTCAATCCCCAACAGGTATAATAAAAATAACACCTATTACATAGGGTGGTTTTGACAAATACATGAGGCAATTAAGTACTTAAAACAGCACTTCACACAAAATAAGCAAATGATAAATATTGGTTACCACTGTTGTGCCAACTACCATGATGGCAACTGCTATAATTATTATCATCATTGTTTATTAGTAGTATTATTTGTCCTGCATGGGGAATTCTGTCTCTGCAGAGGAGCCAGAGCATGCAAAGAAAGTCAAAGCTGTCTGTGAAAAAATAAATCCTTTGTACAAAGCCTTTCAAAATAGTTAATACTATGAAAATTCCCAGTGTTAAAAAATGTTATATTTCTTAATGAAGGGAATACTTAATTTCATTGTTATTTTAATTAATGACAGTAAACCTGTTTCCTTCTAAAGATGCACTTATTCCAGAGGGAAAATAATTTCAGTTGATGTGACAGTTGGGGCTACCCTTAGTTTAGGTAACTTTCAGCCATTCAGAGAATTATCTTCTACTGCCTCATGGCAATCATTTAAAACTACAAACTCAAGAAAAAGTCCTCTTGTTTAGGAAGGAGAAGTTCACCTTGTCCTGTGGGTGGGTCAGCTGTCCAGAAACAAAGTACAGGTTTGAGAGTGGGGGAAGTGGGAATAAGATTTAAAGCCTCTAAGATCATTGCCAGTATTGCAATGTCATGATTATTTGGAAGAGAATAACAGCTTATAATTTGGAGTAATACTAATTATGATAGAAAAAGTATCCAATGACCATTAAACTGTTTATATGGAACAGGTAAATGGTATAGGTACCTAATGAACATAACCTCATTTAATCCCTCCAGCAACACTAGAATTTTTTTTAAACCTCATATTACAGGGGAGGAAATGGAGGTACAGTTTTGGGACATATTTTCAGAGGACCAAATAATTAGAACTGAGAGCCCCATTCAGGCTTCTCAAACTCCAAAGCCCTCACTCTTTCCACAGTGTGAAACTTTCTCAAGTCCCTCCCCTATGCTAGCCCTGTGCTCGGATATTTGGCACAGGAACCCCATTCAAGCTTCACAACTGCGCCACGAGATGAGGTGGGATCATCCACTTGTCGCAAGTGAGAGAACTGAGGCTATACGGAATCCTCAGAAAGCGTATTTGGCAGTTATTATAGCCAACACAATAAAAGATGCCATATAGTTTTTGATATTCAGGCTGCAAAGAATGTCTTCCCTAAATTGCTGATAGAAATGTGGTCCCCATCTCTTTTCAGCTGGCAAAACTTCTGTTAGCCAAGGATATAGGAATGTGTGATAGCCAAGTGCTCAAGCTCTCAAGTCAAACCACTTGCATTTGAAACAAGATCCTACCACTTACCCACCCACAGATGTGGGCAATTACTTCATTGCCGGGACCAAGTGGAAAAAATGACGCACTAGGGTCAATATGTGGATTACCTGTTGTAAACCACGTGAAAGTTTTAGAATAGTGACTGGGACATCATAAGCACCAATAAACATAATGGTTGTTGCTGCTGCTACTGACTCAGAAGACGCTAGAATATATTTTCCCATAGTGTGGTCCTAGTTCAATGCTTCAGAATCCCTTATGGCACAGCTCAAACATGCTAAAAAGCACATTCAGATTCAGTAGGTCTAGGCTGGGGCCAGAGATGTTGCATTTCCCACAGATTTCAGGTGATGCTGAGGCTGCTGGAGCAGCAAGGAGCCAGGGTGCTTTATTAACAGTGCAGATTCACGGGCCCTGCCTCACACCTAGGAATCAGAAATTCTGAAAATGAGGCCCAGGAGACTGCATGTTTAACTCACTTTTGAAGAGATTTTGAGGCACACTAAAACTTGAGAGGGCCGTGAGAGAGGCTTCGTTGGTTCTATTAACATTATTTGACAGTGCAATTCACAGGAGATACAGCCTGATCGAATTCCTGATTCATCATGACTTCAGGGTAAAATGCTCCTAATGCGAAGACACCCTCATCCCTTTCTGTAATAGAGGTAATGAGTCAATTTTCCAAAAAGGGTAAGTAGATGATCCTTCTCAATTTACTAACAAAATTCATCCAATATTAAGGAGTATTAGAAAAGGCTGCCATTTTTCAAGCTTACCTAGGCAGTCATTTCTAGCACAAGTGTTATGGACAATAACAATTTTTGTTCAAGATTGACAGCTTTAGTGAATGGTTTCTATTTGATATTGATGTTTTCTTTTTTTCCTTGTTCTTCAGTGTTTTCTGGATCTAGCACTGATTTTATGGTTCTTTTGTTTCAATACTGGAGAGTTAAAGTTTAAAAAGGCAGTTTATTGGAAGGATTTACAAGAGTAGGAATCCAAGGAAAATGTAAACAACTAAGCTTTGTGTAGGGCAGTGACCAGGGAAGTTTGTAAGGTGACCAATCATTCCAGTTTGCCTGGGACTGGCCCACTTTTGTCACTGAGAGTCCCACGCCTGGGAAACCCCTCAGACCCAGACAAACCATGACAATTGTTCCCCCAGAACACAGCTTGCTGTATAGGCTTTCTGTCTAGTAATTAATGCAAGTCAGATTCAATTGCTCCTATTCTCTTTCTCCTAATTCTAAATTCACAGGCAAGATCATTTTCTTGGCTTGGCTTCAGTCCAGTGACTACTCCTGACCCAGTTAGTTATGGGCAGGGGACAAATTGCACCTTCCTCACCATCCCTGCGGGCCCTCCCCAAAGCGTGTTCATTACAATCATTCAGAAAGTGTCTCTGATTAGCTTGTAAATTCATCTTTCCTCTGCTTTGCTGTTCTGATTGTATCACGAATTCACATTCCACTAAAATGAACTATGCCTTGCCAGATCACAGCAGAGAGCTTGGTTGTGAGAGAAAATAACTAAAATGTGACTGGCATTATTCTATCCTTATTCTACAAAAGTAATGATGATATATATATATATACATATATATATACACACACGCATATACACGTATATATACCTAAATTATATTTTCTTTTTAATCAACTCATTACTTAAAATAGATCTAGTCTTAAATAATAATAACCATGAAATTATATTATATATATAATGTTATATATGTGTATATATATACACACACACGCACAATATACAGATATATGGTTTACTCAGAGAAACTCAGAGAAACCCCAGTGATGTAGGTTCTATTGCATCCATTTTCCAATTTACAGATAAGGAAACTAAATCTCAAAGATATAGCCAGGAATTGAATCAAGATTTTCTGACTACGCGTGGTCTTTCCACAATACCATTTCCTCCTTCCCTCTCTTTCTCTCTCATGCTCTCTGCCCCCTTCTCTCTCTGTCTATGGTTATGTATATTGTCGTAAATATAATTGTATGTTCTTAACAGTTTGGATATTCCTTATTAGTCTCTGAGTAATAAATAACTTCTCTAAGATTGCACATTAAGTAAATGAAAAACCTTTGATGCTTCAGTTCAAACACAAACCTTCTGATTTTATACCTTGTCCTCTTTCCTTCATTTCACTCTGTCAGATTTTTGAATGCCTCATTGTCTGTTGGCTAACAGTGAGAGAAGAAAATTGATCCTGTTTTATATCTGCAGTAATGATGATGGAATTTCTTCTATGTCTTCTCTGGGTAAAGCATTTGCTAAGCACTTTCAGTAGCATTACCTTCAAATAAAGAAACAACTGAATCCCAGGGATTATAAGGAGTTTGACCAAACTCGTGCACCAAACGGGGTGGGTGGGGGGAGAGCCAACATTTAAATCCATCTGTTCTGAAAATCTTGGTTCTTTCCAGTTCAACAAACTGCATCCTTATAGTCAGGTCAGAATTTGATTAAATATCATACTTAAACAAGAAGTTTTTGAAAGATTGAAAGATGGTCCATTCTCTTTCCATATTGAGGCAACTTTTCTCTGCCAAGCTGTTACTTACATTTATGAATATAATTATATTATATACTTTGGTCCAGTTTTTTGTCTTATCAATCTACCATCTACTTCAATTATATTTTCTTTTTAATCAACTAATTCCTTAAAATAGATCTTGTCTTAAATAATAATATCCATGAAATCATGGCTGTGACATGCTTATACAATTTCTAATACATATTAAAAAGACCTATATACTAAAATTCATTTACTACCTGTGGCAAGGCTCAGACATCTAAAATTCATTTACATGAAATAATATTTTTCTCTCAGTTTGTGTTCTCAACTTCGCTAATAAAATTCTTTGATTATTTTTTATATAATGTCAATTTGTAAATCCAAATAATATAAAGAAGGACCTTTGTGTCTGTCTCAGGCAACTTCACATTTGCAGCTTTTATTTTAGGTCATTCTTCAGATCCAACTGAATCAAGTTCTAGGAGAAGCTGGCTTGTCCACCAATTTATTTATCTGAGGGGTAAGCTAGTCTGATTTAACTTCTATAGCTCCATGTGATTTTGCCGTTCTTTAACTATTTCTGGTTAATCCTCATTATGCCCATGTAGCTGGGGTAGCTGTTCCATTGTAAAGTTATACTTAATTCATTCTATAGGAGGAATTTATAAGTTCTGGTGCTATTCATGAATTTGGAGATTCCCAAATATCTCAAGATGTATTGTTTAAGAATTCCAAGTATTACCTCTTCATATCCACCCCTTGCTCATTGAGCTCATTCTGGCTCTTCTGAGCTTCCTCCATGCCTTCTGCTTATAGAAAATTTCAGATGAGTCAAATTCTGTATCTGGTGATCTTTTGTGGCCTTCTCATACATCCTCATCCATTGCATGAAAAACCAACATATTTATTGTACCTAACTTTTCCATTCTCACTCTCCTTCTATTTTAATAAGTCTGCTTTTTAAAAAGAAACCTTTCATTTGGTGGAGTCTAGGCTTCCTCCTTTGTCCCATCTTTCTTTCCACTGAATGAATCCGGTCTCAGAGTATTAGCATTTGTCATCTGCTGCCGATTCTCCTGGACTGCCCTAGCAGCCTGACAGAGCTCTGGGCAGTATTCTATGATCTCTTTTAGTTCCTTGTTGGCAGCTCACTAGCCCTGTCTCTTTGCCTCCCTGCCAGGTTTAATGCTTTTTAGCATACCAGCTATGTTTTTCAAAATTTTTCTAAAACAAGATGAAAAATCAAATCTCCAGCTCCCAACTCTCAGTAAGAAATATTTCCCAATAATCCTTTACCATCATTCACAATCCCAATTCCTCATGCTCTGAGTCTCTCCCTCCATAAAAAAGGAATTCTATAAAATCAGAAACGACTTCACCTTAATAAGAAAGCTTTTATGGTAATGGGGAGTGATGATGCTAGAAAACAGTGGAAGCGTAAGCAATGCAAGATTAGTTCATTCATGCAAATAAAAATCACACTACCTGGCTAGCAGCCCTCTTTGCTGTAGACCCGTCCTTTCTAGAGAGTAAGGGCAGATGGGAGACGCTGGGGTATTCAGAGTTGGCATATGGCAGACCCAGACCAAGTTTAACATCAAAAGCAAATGCCAAATCATCTGACATAGAGATTATGGTGGGATGTATTCCATTGCTTTATGGGAAAAGGGAATACCTTCTCAAACATGACATTCTCTGAACCACAGGATAGTCAAACACATGAAAAGTAAAATAATCTCTCCTCGTGCCCATCAATTCTTGCCTGACTGTCTCAGTTGCCTTTTACCCAAGTTTCTGACCTCCATCTTATTTCCCATGTATCCATCTACATAATGATTCCACAATGACCCTCTCCAGATACAAATTTGACCACATCAGTGTTCTGCTTAAAACCTTCCACTCAGAGCACTAAGTACTTCATAGTTTTGGCAGGTTGGTAAGAGGTTCCATGAAAAACTGCCACGTGCTTAAATAACATACCCATGCTGACACGTCTCCCTTTAAGTTCATGATAATCTGCCCTAAGAGAGCCCTCAGTGCCACCTAGCCATCAGATATATTGCCCTAGATCATCCACTCCCCCACTCTCCTAGACAACTGATTCATGTCTTCTTTCTTGGATTTCTTATACCTTCCCCATCCTCATTCTCAGTTTAGGACTTCCTGAAAAAATAGAAACAATCAGAAGAGAAATTCCTCTGGTTCCTACCACCACAGCTACTCACTTACCTGCTTCTATGCTCATCTATCTCCCTCCTTTCTGTTTTATAGACCATTGGAACCTGGTCTTGGGCAAGACTGGTTTCTCCACCTGTGCACAAGAACCCATTCTCTCTTATCTGCTTAAAGACATGGATCCAGATCTTTTCCCTTATTTTCCTTGCATTGTCATTTTGTTCATCAACATACAACATGCTGTTATTCTCTCTTCTTAATGACTACAGCAATAATAACCTCACTTAATATCATCTCCCCTCCAGCTATAGCTCCATATCTCTCCTTCCCATTATAGTGAAACATCAAAAAAGGATTTTCATGGTATCCGTCTTTAGTTTCTTTACTCCAGATCTCTCCTGAACATAGCTCAATCAGGCTTTTATCTCCATAGTCACCAAAACTGCTCTCTTTAAAGTCATCCACAGTGTCCACTTTGTTAGATCCTCTGGGTGATTCCCAGTCTTAGTCTTACCCGACTACCCACAACCTTTGATATGGTTGATAACTACCTCCTTCTGGAAACACATTCATTGCTTGTTTCCCATGACATCAAACAAAATTCGTATTCCTACTTCTTCCCTGACTGTTCTTCCTGTCCCTTTGCTTTTCCTTTTTACCCCAACAAGCTCTTCATAAGGTAAAGCCTCAAGAATTAGACCTTGGATTTCTCTGTTCTCTCTACAATCACACCCTTTCTGGTATTATCAGGCTCATGCTTTTAAATACCCTGCACAATACTGGTAACTCCCTAAAGAATATGCCTAGTTGGGATCTCTCCTTGAGCTCCAGATTCACATGTCCAACTGCCTACTCAGCCTCTCCACCTGAATGGTTAATCCTCACCTCAAATGTATCATGTTCAAAACCATGCTCCTGATCTTCTCCTCTCCCAAGTATCTTCCTTTGTCTTTCTTCTCTGTCTCAGAGCATGTCAAATTTGTCCAGTTAGTCAGGTCTACTACCTTGGAATCATTGTCTTTTCTCTTCTTACACACCATTTTCAATCTATGAGCAAGTCCTGTTAGAACTACTTTAAAATATGTATTCAGAATCCAACCACTTTTTTCCTCCTCCATAGCTTCTTCTCTGCTCTGAGCCTCGTTTCATCTCAAGCCTGTATTATGGCAATGACCTCCCACCAGGTTCCCTGCTTCTACCCTTGTTTCCTTTAATCTCTCTGTACACAAGAGCCAGAGTGGTCCTTTATAAACACAAATTGGATGATATCCCTCCTCTGGTTTAATCCTCCAATGACTTGCAATCTCACTCAGAGTAAAAGCAAAATCTTACAAGGCTTACAAGGCCCTGCATGATCCAGCCCCTCGCACCCTCTGACCTTGTTTCCTACTTCTCTTCCCTCCATTCATTCTGATTTAGTTCATCCTTGATTTCCAGGCATCCTTCTGCCTCAGGGCATGTGCACATATTGTCTTCCCTGCCTAGTCACTCTCCCCTTCCCAACCACACCTCCCCAAATTTTCATGCTTTGCTTTTCCATTTTCAGCTTTTACCCAAATGTCACCTTTTCACTGGAAATATATTTAATTGTAACACCCCTCTTGGCCTCTTCTCTGACATGTTTGTCTCCAAAGCACATAACACTACTTAGTTCCCTCTATATCTTCCTTATATTGTAGAGCTCCTGCACTGGGATATAAGCTTTGTGGGAGCAGGGACTTTGATCATATCCTCTGTGCTTGGAATGCTGCTGAGCACTCAGCAAATGTTTTATTAATGAAGGAATAGATGAACGACTTCATTAATAAATAAAAGAAAGGATAAATTTGTAAATGCCAATTCAAACAAAATTAAGCCAGTGTATTTACTGTAAGATTTCCTATGGTCTTTAATTTGATAAATACCCAGTGTATTCCATATACATTTGACCACTGGCTTGCCAGCCCATCTGTTGGGAAGTGTTCCTTAAACCTGTGCTACTCAAAATTGTGGTCCTTTGACCAGTGCCAGTTCACAAATTCGTATAACTTATGTGCAACGAGAAAAATACAGAAATTAAAAGTAAATATTTAGAAGAATTTATAGTAATTGGCATTGCTTCCAAAAGCATTGCCAGCAGACTTGAGTTTGTTTTGTTTTACTTATTTCATTTTTCTTATTTTTCATCATTAGTGTGTTTTACAAAAGTATCAAAGTATCATTTAATGATAGATTGGCAATAGTAATGACAAAATAAAAAAAATTTGGTCCTTATCTCAAATTATCTCAGATAATTGGAGAAGCAACTTCTTAAAGCACACTTTGGGAAAACACACATTAGAGTCCAAAGTTGCAAAAAGCACTTTAAGGTTCAGCCACTAGTTTTATATCTAGAAATTCCTTTCCTGTCATTTCCCCAGATGCACTCTGTATGCCAATGGGTCAACTTGCTCTTCTGTGTCTGCATTTATCTTGGCTATTCATGAACTCTCCATGCCTTTCCCACCTCACCCACCTGCTCCACTTCTATTGATCCTTCAAAAGTCAGTTAAAAGGTTATTCCTCTAGGAAGAACCCCAGATTACTCTGTAGACCGATCACCTCTCTGTGCTTCCATAGATCTCTGGTAATCTTATCCTAAAATTGATGTTTCAATAATTTCGTCTTCTCCAATTTGTATGGAGAACCAGGTACCAGGATCTGTGGACTCCCTGTGGATATAAATATGTCCAGTTCCTGCCTTTGGGAGTTCACACTGTAACAAACACAGTATCACCTATTCAGAAACTTTTGTTTGTTTGTTTTGTTTTTGTTTCTTTTTTACATTTTTTTTTTATGATTGTTTACATACTATACAATCATTCAGAGTTCCAAAGTGTACAGTCAGTTGCCCCTGGAACCATCGTACAGCTGTGCATCCATCACCACAATTAATTTTTTTCCAATTTTTAGAACATTTTTATTACTCCAGAAAAGAAATAAAGACATAAAAAAGGAAACTCAAATCCTCCCATACCCCTAACCATTCCCCCTCCATTGTTGACTCATAGTATTGGTATAGTACATTTGTTACTATTGATGAAAGAACGTTAAAATACTACTAACTGTAGTATATAGTTTGCAATAGGGATATTTTTCCCTTATATACCCCTCTGTTATTAACTTCTAGTTATAGTGTCATACATTTGTTCTGGTTCATGAAAGAGATTTCTAATATTTATACAGTTAATCATGGACATTGCCCACCACAAGGTTCACTGTTTTATACATCCCCATCTTTTATCCTCCAACTTTCCTTCTGGTGACATATGTGACTCTGAGCTTCTCCTTTTCAACACATTCACACACCATTCAGCACTGTTAGTTATTCTCACAATGTGTGACTGTCATCTCTGTCAATTTCTAAACATTTAAGTTAAACCTAGTTGAAAATTCTGCTCATAATAAGCAACCACTCCCCATTCTTTAGCCATGTTCTATATCCTGGTAACTTATATTTCATGTCTATGAGTTTACATATTATAATTAGTTCATATCAATGAGACCATGCAATATTTGTCCTTGTGTGTCTGACTTATTTCTCTCAATATAGTGCCCTCAAGGTTTCTTCATCAACCCACTTTTTAAAGACAGTTTTGTTCACATACCATATATTCCTTCCTAAGTAAACAATTGATGATTCCCTGTATAGTCACGTATTTATGTATTCACCACCATCACCACCATCTATATAAAGACATCTCCATTTCTTCCACAAAGCAGGAGGAAGAGTCAAAGAAGGCAGAGAGACAAAAGAAAAAGATAAAAGAAAGAGAAAACAAACTAACAAACAAACCATGACAGCTGGGAAGCAACAAAAGGAAAGATAGCATTAAACTAAAGTTGAATAAAGAATCAGACAACATCACCAATGCCAAGAGTCCCATACCCCTCCCTTATGTCCCCCTCTTATATGCACTTAGCTTTGGTATATTGCCTTTGTTACATTAAAGGAAGCATAGCAGAGACTGTTAATTATAGTCTCTGGTTTGCATTGATTATTTTTCCCCTATTTTTAACACCTTGCAAGGTTGACATTCATTTGTTCTCCCTCATGAAAAAAAAAATTGTACATTTTATCACAGTTGTTGAGCATTCTAGGTTTCACTGAGTTATACAGTCCCAGTCTTTATCTTTCCTCTTTCCTTCTGGTGTCCCACATGCTCCTAACCTTCCTCTTTTTCATACTCACAGTCGTCTTGTTCAGTATACTTACATTGCAGTGCTACCATCACCCAAGATTGTGTTCCAACCTTCTCATTACTGTCTTTTCCTTTGTGTCTGTAGTGCTCCCTTTAGTATTTTCTGTAGAGCAGGAATCTTGTTCATAAACTCTGTCATTGTTTGTCAGAGAATATTTTAAACTCTCCGTCCTATCTGAAAGACAGTTTTATAGGATTCTTGGTTGGTGGTTTTTCTCTTTCAGTATCTTAAATATATCACACCACTTCCTTCTTGTCTCCATGGTTTCTCCTGAGAAATCTGCACATAGTCTTATCAAGCTTCCTTTGTACATG
Source organism: Choloepus didactylus (assembly GCF_015220235.1). Classification (NCBI taxonomy): domain Eukaryota; kingdom Metazoa; phylum Chordata; class Mammalia; order Pilosa; family Megalonychidae; genus Choloepus; species Choloepus didactylus. The sequence goes on from NC_051309.1 coordinate 21,920,248, forward strand.
ATGGATCGCTTTTCTCTTGCTGTTTTCAGGATTCTCTCTTTGTCTTTGATGTTTGATAATCTGGTTATTAAGTGTTTTGGCATAGGCCTATTCAGATCTATTCTGTTTGGGTATGCTGTGCTTCTTGGATCTGTAATTTTATGTCTTTCATAAGAGATGGGAAATTTTCATTGATTATTTCCTCTATTATTGTTTCCGTCCCCTTTCCCTTCTCTTCTCCTTCTGAGACACCCATGACACATACATTCATGCATTTCATGTTGTCATTCAATTCCCTAAGATGTTGCTTATATTTTTCCGTTCTTTTCCTTATCTTTTCTTTTGTGTATAGGATTTCAGGTGTCTTGTTCTCCATCCTGAGTGTTTGCTTCTGCCCCTTGAGAGCTGATATTTTATGTCTCCATTGTGTCTTTCATCTCTTGTGTTGTGCCTTTCATTTCCATAGATTCTGCCAGTTGTTTTATGAACTTTTGATTTCTACCTTATGTACGCCCAGTGTTTTCATTATACACATCATTTCTTTTGCTGTATCTTCCCTAAACTTTTTGAATTGATCTAGCATTAGCTGTTTCAATTCCTGTATCTCAGTTGAAGTGTAAGTCTGTTCCTTTGACTGGGACATACCTTTGTTTTTCTTAGTGTAGGTTGTAGTTTTTTGTTTTCTAGGCATCTGGTTTCCTTGGTTACTCTAATCAGGTTTCCCAAGACCAGAACTGGCTTAGGTCCCCAAAGGAAGAAATATTCAGCACCAGGTTTCCCTGAGGGTGTGTCGTAGAAGACTGACACACCCTGTGAAGCCTCGAGCTGCTGTGCTTTTCTTAACGTGTCCAGCAGGTGGTGCCTGTCAGCCTGTTGCTCCCAACTGGTGTAAGGAGGTGTGGCCCCTTTAATTCTCAGCTTAAGCTGTTTCTGGTTTGATTGTTTTCCCCCAGGCCCTGGGATCTGGTTCTGAATGGAAGGCTGGTAATCAAGCTTGGCACCACCTCTTTTCTCTTAGGCAAATATACCCCCCAGGGAGTTTTCATTTGCATTTAAATAGGTTCTTTGTCTCTCTGACTGCGATCTCCACCCTTGTCTTGGTTTGAGTGCTGTGAACTGAAAACGGCTGAGGCCTTCTCCACTGAGCTGCTCAGGTTGAGAGAGGAAAAGGGACAGGAAGTGCCCTTTGAGGGTCAGTCCATGGCCTCCAGTTTCACCCATCAGCCAGAGATAGCACCCAGTCCTCTGGGCTCCCCCTCCTGGGAAAGAGAATCCCTTGGCTCTTCAAGGTCAGTCATCACTAAAAGCCTTTGTTTGCTTGTTGGAGATTTGCAGCTTGCATTGATCAGTCCACGTTTGCCAATTAAAACCCCAGTTGGAGCTGGACCGAGGTATATTCGCTTGTTTAGAGAGTGCTGCTCTCTATCACAGTGAGGCTTTGCAGTTTGGGCTGCCTTGCAGGAGGGGGCTCCTGGCTCAGGTCTGCAGTTTCTACTCACAGATTCCAGGCTGTGATCTCAGCCATTCCTCCCTATCCAGGTTGGTGCACAATGTGTGGACAGTCATGGTTGTCCCCCAGCAGTTATTCCAGATCATTTACTAGTTGTTCCTGGTTGTTTATTAGTTGCTCCGGGGGAACTAACTATCTTCCTCCATCTCTCTATTCAGAAGTTTTTAACAGCTTTATTGAGATATTTCACATAGTATATGATTCACCTTTACCCATCCAGTATTATTTAGTGTTTTCACAGAGTCTTTCAACCATCACCACAATCAAGTTTATAGCATTTTCATCATGCCATAAAACTTTGTATCTGTTAGCAGTCACTCCTATTTCCTCAGTACCTGCCTACACTACACCCTAGTCCCAGGCAACCACTAATCCACTTTCTGCCTCTAGAGATTTGCCTGTTCTGAACATTCCATACAAATCAAATCATACAGTTTGCCTTGCCTTTCCTTTCTTTTTTGTTACTGGCTTCTTTTCATTATTGGCTTCTTTCACTTACCATATGGTTTCAAATCTGTATGTACTTTATTCCTTTTTTGTTTCCAAATAATATTCCATTTTATGGATATGCTATATTTTATTTATCCATTCATCAGTTGATGGATTTTTGGATTATTCCCACTTGGGGCTATTATAAGTAGTATTGCTATGGACATTCATATACAAACTTTTGCATAGAATGATGTTTTCATTTTTCCTGGGTCTATACATAGGAATAGAATTTCTGGGTTATATTGTGTAGTGAGTTGAATTGTGGCTCCCTGAAAGATAAATCTATATCCTAACTCTCTGAACCTCTGAATAGGGCCTCATTTGGGAAAAGGTCTTTTCAGATGTAATTAAGTTAACAATCTGGAGATGAGATGATCCAGGATTATCCAGAGGGCCAATGACAAGCATCCTTATAGAGACAGAAGAGAAGAACATACAGTCACAGAGGGGAAGGCCATGTGAAGATGGAAGCAGAGAATGGACAATGCAGCCACAAGCCAAGGAAGAATTTTCACTGAGAGCCTTCCAAGAGACTGTGACCCTGCTGAAACCTTTATTTCAGTCTCCTAGCTTCCAGAAATGTAAAAGAATAAATTTCTCTTGCTTTAAGCCACGAAGTCTGTGGTCGTTTGTAGTGAAGGTGCTAGGAAACTAATACATATGTTAATGCCATGTTTAACCATTTGAGGAACTGTCAGACTGTTTTTCAAAGCAGCTGCACTATATATATCCCCACCAGGAATGTGTGAGAGTTCCAATTGCTCCACATCCTCTCCAACCTTCCTTATTATGTCTTTTTTATTTATAGCCATGTTAGTGGATATGAAGTGTTTCCTTAATTCTGTGTTTTTTACTGTTCATTGCAAGTGCATAGAAACACAGTTGATTTTTTAACTGATCTCATATACTGCATCTTTGAACTTAATTATTAGCTTTAATCATTTTGTATGTGTCTATTTTCTATATATAAAACCATGTCATCTGCAAATAGAGATGGTTATACTTCTTCCTTTCTAATATAGATGTCTTTTATTTCTTTTTCTTGCCTAATTGCTCTGGGTAGAATCTCCAATAAAGTGTCACATACAAGCAATATTGGCAGGCATCCTTGTCTTGTTACTGATCTAAGAGGGAATATATTCAGTTTTCTAATATTATATATGAAGCTAGGCGTGGCTGCCCTTTATCAGGTTGAAGAAGTTCCCTTCTGTTCCTAGTTTGTTGAGGGTTTTATTATAAAAGAGTGTTGAATTTTGTTGAATTATTGTTCTGCATTTATTGCAATGATCATATGTTTTTTTTATCCTTTATTCCATTAACATTTTGTATCGTATTAACCGATTTTTGGATGTTAAACTAACTGTATTCCTTGGAAAAATCCAACTTATTCATGGTATAGAATCCTTGTTATATGTTGCTGCTTTCACTTTGCTAGTGTTTTGTTGATTATTTTTGTATTTATATTAATAATAAATATTGATCTGCAGTTTTCTTTTATTGTGATGTCCTTACCTGGTTTTGGTAACAGGGTAATACTGGCCTCCTAGAATGAGTTGGGATGTATTCCCTCATCCTTCATCTCTTGGAAGAATTTGCAAAGAATTAATATTAATTCTTCCTTATATGTTTGGTAGAATTCACAGGTGTAAGTGTCTGGGCTTGGGCTTTGCTTCTTGGGAATAGTTCTAATTACCAATTCAATATCTTTAATTGTTATAGGTCTATTCAGATTTTTTATTTCACTTTGAGTCAGTATTTGTAGTTTGTGTCTTTCTAGAAATTTGTTATGCCATGTAAGTTACCTAATTTGTTGGCATACAGATTTTCATACCATTCTCTGATGTATTCTTTTAGTTTGTAAAAATCAGTAGGCTGTTTCCTCTTGTGTTCCTGATTTTATTAATTTGATTCCTTTGTTGTTTTTTTCCTTTTCTTTCTTGGTCTGTCTACCTAAAAGCTTGTAACAGATTTTTTTTGTTTTTTTTTTTCCTGATTATTTCAAGGAACCAACCAGGTTCTGATGATTTTTCTCTATCATTCATCTATTCTATATTTCATTCATTTATGTTCTAATGTTCATTATTTTCTTCTGTTTGCTTTGCGTTTTGTTTGCTCCCATTTTTTTTTATAGTTTCTTGAGTTGGCAAGTTAGGTTATTGATTTGAGATATTTCTTCTTTCAATCATTTACGGTTATTAACTTTCCTGTAAGCACTGCTCTGGCTGTATTCCATACATTTTGGTATATTGCAACTTCATTTTCATTTCTCTCAAAGTATTTTCTAATTTCCCTTGTGATTTCTACTTTGACCCATTGATTGTTTAACAGTGTGCTGTTTAATTTCCACATATTTGTGAATTTAATTATTTCTTTCTGTTATTGATTTCTAATTTCATTCCATTGTGGTCATAGAACACACTTTTTTGTGAGTCCAATTCTTTTAAATTCATTAAGTATTGTTCAATGGCCTAGAATATAGTCTTTCCTGGTGAAGGTTCCATGTTCACAATGAGAAGAATGTGTAGCCGTTTTGGGGTGGAGTGTGATATAGATGTCTATTAGGTCTAGTTGGTTTATAGTTTTATTCAAGTCATTCAAGTCTTCTAGTTCCTTGTTAATATTCTGGCAAATTTTCAGAATTTATTTTTAATTTGAAAAAAATGTCTTATTGAATGCATTCATCCAATTTTTCCATTTTTCATAAGGGTAGCATGAACAACATCCCTCTCTCACAAGGAAAAAAAAGTGGCTATTTGGTATTCCTATAATTCAACATTTTATATAGAAAGTGAAATCACCAAACTCCTTCATTGAAGAACTCTCCAAAGACTCACTTTGGCAGTATTGGGTAAGTGGGTGGGAGGTGTTTGATGCCATGGTGTAGATGGTGTAGACAGCCAGACACTTTCTCCTGCTTTAATTCGAGTCATCCTTGGTAATACATCGAAAGAGAGTACCACTGATTTCTGTTATTTTGGGAAATAAAGCACCCATTTATTTACTCATTCATCAGAAATGAAACAAATGTTTACTGTGGGGTAAGCAATCAGTGTACTTACAGTATGTTTTACATTTGATTTTGTATGCCAGTCCTGCCAATGACAGCTAAGTGTAATAATGTGGCATGTTCAGCAGGTCCATGAGTTTCCCCTTTCCACATGAAGCTGGGGTCATGGGTGCTTTCTGCCCACAGGATTTTCCACATCGCTCTTTCCCTACCTCAGTGAATTCTTGCTCTAGTCAACAAGGAACATTTTACTGGATACCCCAGTCTATGACCTGGGGGGAGTTAGAATCAGGTTTTCTCAACTCTCCTCTGTGTTTCTAGGATAATACCCCATGTCCTGGTGGCCCATCACTGCAAAGTTTCCCTCACCCCATTACATTGCTTGCTCTCTTGAAGTAGAAAAGATCCCAGGTTTGAGATAGATCTGAGTATAAAACTGGACTCTAGGATTTTTATGAGCTATGTGACATTGAACAATGTCCTTAACTTCTCTTCTCAGTCTTGTTTCTGCAAATCAGGCATGGCAACATCCATTTCACAGGATTTTAGTGAGTTTTAACTATCATGAGGTCATTATAGTGTCTACACATAGTAGGCACTCTTTACAGATGGTAGCTTAAAAACTTAAAAATAACAACACTTGGCTTCTCATTCTGTTTTCAGACCTCACATTCAAGCTCTCAGCTAGTTGAGTTTCAATCTGAAACCAATCCTGCTCACCTGTCCACTCATCCTGTTCAGAGCCTGCAAATACCTGACATCCTACTTTGGGGCAAAGATGGGTAGCACTGTCCTGCTCCCTGCTCCTAGCCTCCTGCCTCTTGGCTGGAGTCCTGCTATGAATGAATTGACCTCCTGGTCAGCACACACATACTCCTACGACACTCAGGTTTGCCTCCCACTTTTACATGATCCCCACTGTCATGGGAAGTATTCCTCCATGATGTTAGTGTCCCTTTCCTTGGAACCAGTTCTGCTGCATTTTGCCTCCTCCTTTTCCTGTTTCTTCAGGTTACTGAAGTCCAAAAATCCTTCAGGACTGAGTCCAGTGAAATTGTTAACAGTAAACACAGAAGTCTGGCATCTTAGCCACACTGTTTATCTTATGTAATCGATCTGTATTAAAAACTTCAAGAAACTTTCAGTGACTCAACACTGACCCAGACAGTCTTCTCATTTAGACCAGATGGCAAATTGATCATTAACCTTATTCTGATGGGCTTGTTTTCCCCCAAAGTGACCCATTATAATTAATTGTCTGCTATCTGGCATTTTATCAACAAACACCATCCATTACCTAACATTTTCACTGCCAGTTCAATGATAATTAATTTTCACAGTGATAAACCCATGGCACTAAAAGATTCTGAAATCACTTCAGAATACAGAGAGTGCATGAAAGTGAAAGTTAAAAGAGGGAGCAATTGAGCTAGGTTAAATCATGCTCCACAGTTCTAATATTAAAAATAAAAACACCGTTTCTTTGGTGTCCTGGAAACCCCATCCCACCTCAGAAATGTCCCAGGTAACACCTCTTCATGAGGCTCTCATATTTTAGACTTGGATGAATCCTTACAAGGAGGCATGCTCCCAGCTCCACTCTATAGTCCTCTCAGACGGTTTAAGAAGCTCATAAAGTGTCCCACCCAATCCACTGGTCTGCAGAGGTGAGGTGAACCTGTCTAATCCTGTAGCGAGAGCACATCAGTCAATATCGTTACGTGTTCTAGTCTACACTTTAAAAAGATAAACAGCCTCCCTTTCTCTGACCATAACCCTAAGGCTTTTTAGAATAATTAAAGTTCTTTCCTGAAATATAGCATGGTAAGGACCTGAATGCAAAATGAAGTTAAACAAACAAACCTGATGCAATAATTTTCCTTCTGGTTTTTGTCATACTTTTATTAATTGCTTAAAATTTGTTAACTTCAGCAACAGGATCAGTGCCCTATCAGGTACTTGGTAGGCATTCAAGGGACTTTGGTTTGGTCATTTAAAAAGGCTAAAAGAAGGAAGGCAGGTTTCTTACAGCCAACTTCCAAAAATGTGATGCAAGCCTGAATGAAATGCCTTTCCAATTTGAAACCATTCTCTGTCCTTCCCTGAATTTGGATTTTCTGAGGATGCTTTTTACAACCTACTTTTTTGCTCATAGACAACATGCAACAATGTGTACAGCTGTCCCTGGAGACTGGAACACCTTCTCTGAGATAACCGAGCAACTTGAAAATTACTGAGAAAGACAGGGTAGATAGATTGACCACAAAACTGAGGCCACCTCCTTCCCCAAAACATTAAAGGAAAAGGAGCAACAAAAAGTTGAGTATCTGCATGAACTCATGATTTGATAGAGCATCCCATAGAATTCACAGGATACCTCCCAAGGACAACAAATGGTGAGACCCTTGGAATTGGGATTTTGAGAATCCTGGAGTCCTGCTGTGCCACACTCCTGTCATACTGACACTGTTACTTTTGAATAAAGGGAGACTGGCATTTCCAGAAAGTTTGAAGGCCACCGTGACTTGTTTATGAGTTTCTGGGGCTCCTTTCTTGCTATAGGTGCATCACATGGGCATGCTGTGTTGGTCAGTTTAAATTCTTAAACCTGAATAGCTCAGGATGTGGTAATACTGACAAAACAGAACCACAAAGCTTTAAGAAACCTCATGATATCTCATTAGTGTTGTCAGGAAGGCTTGGACAGAGCACGCACACCCTGAAAGCATTTGCTTCACAGAAAGCTGCCATCGATGGGAATAACCTTTGCCCTGGAAGATCTTCTCTGAGAATTATGTGGCCAGGACAAACTCACGACCCTCTTATAGGGTTGGGGGAGAAAATATAGGTGTAGGTCATCCCAAGTCTGACTTCTTACAAGCCAGGTTCTAAGAGGTTGAGAAGATATATCCTGTGATGAAAAGTCAAAAGAGAGAAATCCAGAAGACTAAATTGAAGGGAAATGACCAGGCAGTTACTTAACAGAAGTGAAATATACCATGAAAGACTGTAAATGTCATAAAAGAAGAGGATGGGTCCAAGTTATGTGATGGAGACCTGAGCTCATGCTCTTACTTATCAAATGAAAAGAATCTGGACAAAGGAAGCAAGGTAGCTTCTGATGCAAGGTGCTTCAGCTCTGGGCAACACCCACTGTCTCCAGTGCAGAGCAGACAAGAAAGACCCAATCCCAAAGGGAAACATAACAGACCAAGAGAAAGTTGGGGAGATTCCGCTTTGATTGTTTGTATTATGCAGTGCATGTTGCTCACTCACATTGCAGACTATGAATGATTCATAAATAGAAGAGTTTTGGTTGTGGTGGTGGCTCTTCAGACATGATAGGTTCCTGCTCCCCCGAGTCAAAAATGGCAGCTGCATGTCCTAAGGGATTTGGGGTCACCCCGAGAACAAGAGGAAATCCAGGATGAACCTTTCTCATTGTATCCTTTAGTAAGAGCTTGGAAGCTATTTTTTAAATCTTTTGGTCTTAAACTATATGATAGCTAAATTTGGATATCTGACAAAATCTACTTTAGTTGAGTGAACTCTAGTCACCCATAAAAGCCCACTCTCACTTTTGTGTTTATATGTCTTTAAATTCTTAAAGTGAAACAGCTTCCTCATTACCTGTGAAATGTTTACCTCAAATTGCTCAACATCATCTATTAACTGTTTACACAGTCACAATTCTCCAAAACTATTTTTTCCCTTCTAAGTATGTATTGTGAAACACATACAGAGAATAAACATTATTAAAATAAAATCTTCATTATTTTATTACAGCGAATTATCACATTTCATAATTTCTTCCGGATTTCTTCATTTGCTAATACTAACTTTACAACGTATGTTTTCTTACAGGGAAAAATACGTCCTTCATATACAAAATATATAGGGGTAATGCCTTCATTAAAAATAAAAGAAGGGTATTACAAGCAAATTTAGAAAAAATAATCCTTTGCATCCCTTCCAAAGAAAAAACTTTGTAAGGATAACTTGGGAAAAAAAAGTTCCTTGTCAACTATGAATTTTTCAGACAACTCCTCTACTGCCATCTAAAGTTCAAGAACAGCATAACAGCTGTCATTTGTAGACAGTAACTTCAACTGAAATAACAATTGCCAGATTAGTCTTAGATGCAGTGTGGCCAAGGCATGTCTCTTTACATGCAAAGTCTACATGTGACAAGACCTGATGCACAATAGACAGCTTAAAGGGTAGATGTTGGTCTTATTCAGTGCTATTAAGTGGCATTAAGTGGGTCCCTATTATTGTATAAGACATAACCACTCAAGTAGCCTGACTTTTGAGTTTTGAAAACAGCCAATCATTTTGGAATTTTCATAAATCATATTTTTGTGTTTTTATGTTACCTATGCCATAAATATGACAGAGAGAATTTTATTACAAGGAAAAAATGGGGAGCAGTACAGATAATATTGGGATTGTCTACTAAAAAATATGATTCAGAAAATGTTGTACACTGCAGAGTGAGCTCATTCTAATAATGTACATTGGAACAGAGTGAGATCTGGGGGTTCACATTCAGACTGATTCTTAGAACCAGAAGGTAGTGCTGTTTTCGAAAAGAAAATCAAAATTTGGGCAAAAAGAGACCTTGTGGAAGTATTAGGTGGGGGGGGGGGTGGAGAATGGGGCAGAGATTATCTCCTATCTGTTCTTTACATTGGGAGCTAGAAGGTAGGTAAGGGAAAAAGAAAGGGAAACAGGAAGGCAGGGAGGGAGGTCAATATAGAATATTTATTGAGCCCCTACTCTGCACTAGGCACTTTCACTTGTTCACAGTAAATACGTAAGATATTATTATCTCTATTTTACAGATGAGAAAATGCAACTTCTAGAAAAGATAATTTTGTCTAGTTATGCACATTTTAAGTCATAGAGCCAAGAAGAGAAAGGAAAGACAAATGCACCGGACATTGCTTATCTTCTACCACTCAACACTTTGGCCAAATAATCTCCTGGGTCCCAGTTAGGGAGCTAGTGGGGAAGACAAAGGAGCAAATAAGGGATAAAGAGGGACAAACAATCATAGATCATAAAGAGGAATTAAGGGTAATTACAATCTCAAAGAGCCTTCGGTGGCATGCTGAAGAGCTGCAAGGAAGGCATCTTGTTTGTTTATAAGAGAATTCTTGGCCTAATTCCTGATTCAAGGCTCTGGTTCAGGTGTTAGTAAAAAACCATTCCCATATGGAAGACTATAGTTTTTAGGACAGTGCTTTCAACTCAAGCTGTGTATCAGCATTTGATTCTTATGGGCAACCGAAGGCTGAGCATCATGCTTCAGGCACTGTGGCTCTCAAAGAGTGGTCCCTAGATCAGCAACATCAGCATCAGGTGGGCATTATTATAAATGCAAATTCTCAGTCCGCACCTCAAAAAATAAGAAGCTCTGGGCGTGGGGGTTAGGAAGCTGGGTTTTAACAAGCCCTCGAGGGGATTCCAATGCCACGCTCAAGTTCAAAGAGTATGGTTGGGTGAGTCCTTTAATTGGTTCATTTAGCACGTGTTCCAGGTTATTCTTATTGTCAGGCAAGTTTGAGAAGCCTTGTTTCAGGAATTAAGATGTAGCTTATACCATAGATAGAACCAATAAAAAATACTCCCTTCTTCTGGAGCAAGCTGCAGTAATTCAAATACTCTCCCCTCATTTTAGGTGTGGATTGATTGAAACTAGGATAGTTGAGTACTCATTCCCAGAATCTTGTAGGCTTGATTTCCTAATGCTAGGTGAAGTAAGGGAGTTGGGAGAATCAGAGAAATTAAGGAATAGAGGAGGAATAATAAGGAAATTACTGAATTACCCTTTTCTCTACATTTCAATTCTAGAAGTTGAGCATTTTATATGGTACTTTTTCTGGATTATATAAATGGAATAAAAAGTTTCTTTAAATTTGCATTCTGTACTCAGCAATCAGGCTCTTCCAATATTTGTATGTGCTACTTCCTATGATTTATGGGAAGGGGGAGTAAGACAGTAAACACTCAGCCAACTGAATTTCCTTTTTCACAAGGCTTTTATAATAACTCGCTAATTTTAACCTCCACAAAAATTCTGTAATTCCCATTTCACAGGGATTCCTTTAGTTCCTTCAGCTATTTGCTAAGCTGTGGATGAGTTTCAAACAGAAGTTCTTCCATTTCTGGATTTTATATTTTAATAGAAAAAGCCTATGATATCTCATCGAAGGCAGAAATTACATCATAATTGAATTTATATCCCTAACAATATATGGTAAAACATCTGGAAAGATATTCAATAGACTTCTTTGCAAACACTTATTATATTTAATTGCATTGGTTTAATTTGAAGAAGGGAAACCAGAAACAAATGTCCCCTGGGCTGATAAGCATTTGCATCTGTCCTTGGTACTTACCTACTTTCTACTTTTATCATCATGAAAATGGCCACATACATAGTCAGAAGTGTAAAATGATATGTACATGTGTCAGAGGTTAACCTTGAAGTTAACCAAAAATCTTTGAACCCTTGTGATGGTTTGGAGCTGTAAGTACTCCAGAAAAATATGTTCCTAAACTTAATCCATTCCTGTGAGTGTGAACCCATTTTAAGTAGGAATTTTTAATGAGGTTACTTCAGTTAAGATATGGCCCACCTCAATTAGGATGGGTCTTAATCATTTTAATGGAGTCCTTTATAAGTGGAATGAAATTCACACAGATAGAGAGAAAGCTACAGGAAGCCGGAAGCTGAAATTCAACAGAACCCAGAAAAGAAGAGAGAGGCTGCCATTTGCATTGCCATGTGACAGAGGATCCCAGGACCAAGGATTGCTGGCAGCCAGCCCCAGAATGCCAGTCTTTGGGAAGAAAGCTTCACCTTAATGATGCCTTGATTTGGACTTTATCCTGGCCTCAAAATTGTGAGCCATTAAATACCCATTGTTTAAGCCATCCCTTTGCATGGTGTTTGCTTGAGCAGCCTGGGAAACTAAAATAACTCTCTTCTGTAATATATAGCTGTTGCTGGAAAGTGAATTTCCAGTCAGAGACTATATTTCCTAGACATTTTTTGCATCTAAATAAGGGCATGTGACTAGTCCTGCTCACGAGATGTGAGGAGAAATAAAATGCGTTACATTGGGCAATGGAGATGAGAAGCAAGTGTAATCTCTTCACCTTTTCTTTCTTTATGCCCTGAACTCAGAGTATCCTGAGGTTCTAGAAGATGGTGGAGAAGCAAATTGGATGCAACCTGGTTTCCTGAACTACAAGGTACAGAAAAGTCTCCACTCCACCAAGAATGTTCACAATGAACAGTTTCAAATGGGATAACCAATTTCATTTTATTAGTCTGGTGAAACAAAGGGGTTTGCTTATTACAACAACCATGAATAATGTATTTCACTTATTCTCTTAGATGATAAATTTATTGAGGAGAGGTTCCATGTTTGAGAGTATAAGGACTATATAGAGGTTCATGAACTGGGTCCTATGCCTATGGATTTTTGAGGAGTTTGCTGGTTCCCCCATGTCTTCTTCTACTTCAAGGAGAATACTAATTATAGTGAATGCACCATTTGAGATACAGATCATATTATTGATAAAAAACAAACAAACAAACAAAAAGCAAAAATGGGTTATTTGGTCAGATCTGCATCCAATCCCTGGCTCTCTTCCTTTTCAAGAAAAGTGAGTGAAGGCAAACTGCTGATATTTCTTCCTCCTCTGTAAAAATTTAAAAAGCCCTATACTCTAAGATTATAATGAAGATTAGAATTAATATTTGTAAATATCTAGTATAGTTCCTGGCATTAGGTAGCATTAGCAGCTGGTGGTAGACTTTCAAAAATATTTCTGCGCCTCCCCAGGGGAGAATTATACTTTACTGACCCACTGTCATCAGACTTGGCCATGTGATTTGCTTTGGCCAATGAAGTGTAAGTCGGAAAGATTTGTCATTTACAAATTGAAGCTTGGGCTCTTTTCTTTCTGACAATGATGACTGTAATATACTAGCTAGAAACTGCTCCATTTTTCTGGGTTCTAAAGCGAAGATGACATGGAGCAAAGCCACAGTTGCCCCACAATGGGACAAACAATGAACTTTTGTTAACGTAAGATCAATGTTTGAGTCATCTGTTACTGCTGTATAAACCAGCCTATTCTGTGGAAAGCCGCCTCCCGAATCGGGCCTAGCGTATGCGCTGCAGCCTGCTCTAGAGTTACCCCCGCCCATCGAGTGAGCCAAGATGGCGCCTGCATCCTGTTTCCGCATAGTGACGCATGTATCCGCCACCCGCTCCTACCAATCGAAATCCTGTATACGCGATACTAGCCTAGAAGCTTATTGGTTGTTAATTGTGTATAAAAGGTCTTACCCGGACGGGGTAGGGTGAGACAGCCCACAAGGAGCCGTGCCTGACGGCCACATCGAGGCTGCTCTCCCACGAGGCGCCGTGCCCCGTGTGGGAACCAGTAACACAGAATGTTCATCTAGCTGTAGTAAAGGGCTTGCTTTCACAACTGCCGTGTGGTTCGAGTCGTGATTCATGACCAGGTTAGTTCGCGCAGTCTGCATCTCTCTCTCTCCTTCCCTGTTTCCCCTCGCCGGCCGGGAACCGGGGACCGAGCGGGGCAGCGCCGGACAAGTGGTGGCCCGTACGGGGAAGCTCCTCCTCCTGCCTCGCTCTCGACGGTCCCTCTGTGAGGAGAGCAGCGCTGCGCGTCGAGCTTACGGCGGACTTCCCGCGCCTGATCAACGCGAGAAGGTGAGTGCGTCTTATTACATGATAGTTAGGGCCCGTGGGTTTTCAGGTGACCCCGGGGGACTCGGAAGAGCTCTCCGAGTGACTGAAGTATAGTGCCGACTGCAATCATGGGGCAGTCCGGAAGTTCACCTCTCTTAGCTCCCTTAAAGAACCTTTTGAAACAACGGGGTATCTCGGTCAGGAAAAGCTCCCTTCAGCGTTTTCTTGATGATGTTGATACTTTTGCCCCTTGGTTTGCCTGCACCGGCAGCCTTAGCCTACCCTCTTGGATGAAGCTCGGTCGCGACATAGACCGAGCGCGCCAGACGGGCGTGTGTATGGACCCGATTCTAGTACCCATATGGGAGACCGTCCGTGCGGTCCTTGAACTAGAATCGGCTACCGGCCTAAGCCCGTCCTCTGTCTTGCAAGAAGCACGGTGCGCGCTCCAAGAAACCCAGTCAGTTTCGTCAGCGGACGGCTCCTGTAAGGGCAAACCGCCGGAGTCCAGTGACTCTGACTCAGAGTCAGATAGCGATACTGACGAGAAGGCGGAAGCATCCCCGCTAATTGAGTGGGAGGAGCCTCCCGCCACACCCGTGCGGCCTTCCGCCCCGCCAATGTCTACCGCTGCACCCCCAGGGACACCCCAGCTCCCAACTGACGCCTTGGGCGGTCCCACCAAAGGACCTTGCCGAGAGCTCCCTCTAGTGGCCATGCCCAGTAAATGTAATTATCCTTTGCTGCCAGACCCGGAAACCCCGATGGGTCGGTCAGGGGAGGGGCAACCTTTGCCGTACCCCCCGCCCGAGTATACAGGCCCTCAGGACCCTTTGCCATTAGGTAGTGGTGGGAGACATTTCTGGAGATGGAACCCTTTCACAACATTTAGACCTTTTGGCATGCTGGGTGGCTACCAGCCACTTGAGCCGCAGCCAGTCTCAGAAATGTACCCGGTTATTATCAATCCCCAAGGTGGCAATCGGCACGAATCATATGATTACAAACTATTGAGGGAATTGAGGCAGGCCGTCCATCAGTATGGCCCCAATGCCCCTTATACCTTGAACATGATCGAGAACCTCTCTGCTCTAAATCATACACCCGCAGATATTTTTCAGCTAGCCCGTGCTTGCTTGCCGTCAGGCCGATTCATAGATTGGAAAGCATGGTTTGAGGAGTTAGCTGAAGAGCAGGCCGCAAGGAATGCGGCGGGGAGACGTGGCGGGTGGAATGCTGACATGCTGTTGGGGAGAGGCGCCCATGCCCAGAACCAAACGGGTTTCCCACAAGAGGTCTATGCCCAGATCTTCCGCTGTTTTGTGGGTGCCTGGAAAAAGCTAACAGGTGAGGGAGAGGCTCAGGCCTCACTCAGCAATATACACCAAGGCCCCACAGAACCATTTGCGGATTTTGTAGCCAGGATGCAAACCGCAGCTGAGAGAATCTTCTCAGATCCAGGAGTAGCAGAGACTGTGGTTAAGCAAATGATTTTTGAGCAGTGCAACAAGGAGTGCAAAGTTATCCTGGCACAAAACAGAGCAAAAAATTTGACAGAGTGGGTCAGGCTCTGTAGAGATGCTGGCAGCCCTTTAACTAATGCAGGTCTAGCTGCCATGCTAGCCAGCTCCCTACAGGTGGCTACAAAAAGCCCGAGAACCTTAGGGGCAAAGTCTAACGGGTGCTATGGCTGTGGCCAATCAGGGCACTTTAAGAGAGATTGTCCCAATAGACGTCAACCCCCTGCCACTCAACGGTTTGGCGAACCAGGTGCAGCAACCAGGCCGTGTGGCCGTTGCCACAAAGGCCCCCACCGCGCAGAAGACTGTAAATCGGTTTTCGATGCGCAGGGTAGACGCCTCTCTGGCCGCCCCGAGCAGATTCCAAAAAACGGGAAGAGGGGGTCCGCCCTTTCGACGGACCCCCTTGCATGCCATTCGACAACACAGGATCCGATCAAATTCGTGCGTCCCCCGGCTCAGCAGGACTGGACCTCTGTGCCACCTCCAGACTCGTACTAACCCCCTCCATGGGTGTCCAGTTAGTAGGGACCCTCCTTCAAGGGGCCCTTACCGGCTGGTACTGTAGGGCTCATATTGGGAAGAGCATCCACGGCCCTGAAAGGATTAACAGTTATACCAGGACTTGTAGATTCAGATTTCACAGGCCGTGCCCAAGTTATGGTTCAATCTCAGCGGGGCACCTTAGTCATTGCAGAAGGTGATAAGCTGGCGCAGCTCCTGCTCTTACCCAGCTTACATGCAGTCTTTCCAAGCAGAATCAGACAGAGAGGGGAAAAAGGGTTCGGATCCAGTGGAGCGATTTTTGAGGGACTCCATATGTCCCTGGAGTCTCGACCTATGCTAACCATTAAGGTGCAAGGCAGATCTTTCTTGGGCCTGCTCGATACAGGGGCCGATCGGTCTATCATAAGACAACAAGAATGGCCCCCCACCTGGCCAACGAGCAGGGCGGAAGAGCCCATTAGAGGAATAGGCCAAATTTCAGCGCCCATGCTCAGTGCAGCTGCCCTTCATTGGGCCGATGAAGAAGGACACCAAGGCAGTTTCCAGCCTTATGTATTAGCCCTGCCTGTGTCTTTGTGGGGAAGAGACATTCTGACCCAAATGGACGTTACTTTAATTAGCGGCTACTCCCCAACCTCTAAGCGACTGCTAAAAGAAATGGGGTATACCCCCGGCAAGGGTTTAGGAGCTTCACTGCACGGACGTGCGGAGCCTATACAAGCTGCCCCCAAGTCTGACAGACGAGGCTTGGGTTTTTCATAGGGGCCACTGAGGAGAGATTCCCACCCACACCTATAAAACTAAAATGGAAAACCGAGGCTCCGGTGTGGGTGCCTCAGTGGCCCTTGCCACAGGAAAAACTTGCAGCGTTGCACGCCCTAGTATCAGAACAACTAGAAAAGGGCCATATCGCCCCTTCCACGTCACCGTGGAACACCCCTATATTCGTAATAAAAAGAAATCTGGTAAATGGAGACTGCTACATGATCTAAGAGCTATTAACGATTGCATGGAGCCTTTAGGGCCCGTTCAGATGGGACTGCCCCTCCTCTCGGCATTACCGGAGCACTGGTCGATTTTCATCATAGATCTGAAAGATTGCTTCTTTTCTATTCCGCTCCACCCTGAAGACACCCCTAAGTTTGCCTTTACTGTGCCCTCTAGTAATCAAGAGGAGCCCTGTCAACGCTTTGAATGGACAGTCCTGCCCCAAGGCATGGCTAATAGTCCTACCATGTGCCAGCTGTATGTCGCTGCGAAGCTAGCTAGCACTCGGCAGCAGTTCCCTCAAGTGAAAATCATCCATTATATGGATGACATTCTCTTAGCCCATAGAGACACAGATCTTCTTAAAACAGTTTTGTCACATTTAGTCCTTAGTCTTAGAGAAGCTAACCTAGAGATTGCCCCTGAAAAAATCCAAATGACTGACATTACCACTTTCCTGGGGGCGAAAGTCGCACCCACTCATGTTTCCCCCCAAAAGGTGTCTCTCAGGCTAGACAATATACACACTCTCAATGATCTACAAAAACTCATGGGGGATATCAATTGGATCCGTCCATACCTAAAAATACCCAATGTCAAACTAACACCTTTGTTCGACCTGTTGAAGGGGGATTCTAATATAAACTCACCTCGAAGCTTCACTCCAGAGGCAAGGCGAGCACTATGCCAGGTGGAACAGGCGCTCAGTGGCGCTGCATTGAAGAGAATAGACCCTGATGAGCCTTTTGAAGCCTGCGTGCTGCCGACAGAATTACAGCCCACTGCGGTACTGTGGCAGCGGGGGCCGCTGCTCTGGGTCCACCCTGGAGTTTCCCCCAAAAAAGTCCTAGAGCACTATCCTACAGCGGTTGCAGACTTGGCCCTAGAATGCATTAAAAGGGCTGTGCAGCATTTCGGTCAGCAGCCCAAAAATCTCAGGGTGCCTTATTCTTCCCAGCAGCTTGAGATACTCACCGGATGCATAGATCAATGGGCCATTCTCCGGTGTACATTTCTTGGTCCCATTAACAATCAGTTCCCTAAGGCTCCTCTCTTGCAGTTTGTCACCCGGCACCCAGTGATTTTTCCCAAAGTAACCTCTCCTAGGCCACTAGCAGGCGCCCCCACCGTATACACGGACGGCTCCAGCTCTGGAACAGGGGCGTATTGTGTGGAGGGGGACACTCCTAAAACAGTGCTCTTCCAACCACAAAAGCCTCAATGGGTAGAACTGCAGGTTATCATTGCAGTCCTGGAAAGCCTTTCCGAGCCCTTAAATGTCGTCTCGGATTCTGCTTATGTTGTGAACTCTGTACAAATTTTAGAAACGGTGGGCATTGTTAAACATTCCTCTACAGTAAGGACGTTCTTTGCCAAACTACAGGAGGTTATATGGACCAGGCAACACCCTTTTTACATAACCCATATTAGAGCCCACACAGGTTTGCCTGGCCCTATGGCCCAGGGGAACCATAGCGCAGATGTAGCCACTCGACAGCTGCACATCTTTCCGACGCTGGTACCGTATCAACAAGCCCGAGAATTCCATGCCAAGTTTCACATCAATGCAGGTACCCTAGCTAAGCGGTTCAGCATACCACGTGCAGCTGCTCGAGATATTGTCCGAGCCTGCAACAATTGTGCAGAGCAGAGAGCAGTCCCCTCGGTTGGGGTCAACCCTAGGGGTCTCACCCCAGGGGATACTTGGCAGATGGATGTCACTCATCATTCAGAGTATGGTAAGATCAAGTACTTACATGTGTCGGTGGACACATGCTCCCAAGTTTTATTTGCCTCTGCTGAACCAGGAGAAAGAGTCTCCCACGTCATTGCACACTGCCTTGCTGCATGGGCAGCTTGGGGTAAGCCAAAGACGTTAAAGACGGATAACGGGCCTGCCTACACTAGTAAATCCTTCCAAAAATTTTGTGACAACATGGATGTCCAATTAAAACATGGCATCCCCTATAACCCTCAGGGGCAAGGAATCATTGAAAGAGCGCACAGATCTCTCAAAGACTTGCTTAAAAAACAGAAAGAGGGTATAGGCCACGGCCTGTCCCCAAAAGCTCGACTGTCTGTAGCCTTGCTCACATATAATTTTTTAAACGAAAATTCACAAGGAATGACACCTGCCCTGCAACACACCACCCCGAGTCCTCCGCATAGAGGTCTAGTCCGTTGGAAGGATGTCCTGTCGGGGCAGTGGAAAGGCCCTGACCCGGTGCTCAGCTGGGCCAGAGGCTCTGTTTGTGTTTTTCCCCAGGAACCAGGACGTCAACCAGTGTGGGTTCCGGAAAGACTGGTGAGAACCGTGACATCACCTGAAGAAGCCAAGGAACAGCTGTCAGAAACGCCAACGAATATACAACCTGAACCATTAGACCAAGCCTCCGACCCTGCTGATGATGGCGACGACCGACAAGACGATAATAGTAGGACTGACCACCCCGCGGTTGCCCAAAAAGAGGATCGGTAACTCTGTTCTTTGCTCTCCTATAGCAATCCTTCTAATCTGCCTTTTTCTTTTTAGTGGAACTATATTTCCTCCACAAGCTTCAACGAGTCCTTCCCCCTCACCAATGACACACTGATCCTCTCTTTTGCTAACCTCTCTGTCAAGGTTGTCAACACCACAGTTGCGGCGAATGCTACTTGTGAAACTGGTAATGGCGAGTTAAGTAAGGGAGTCTTGCTTGAATTTCTTAACGTTACAAGGAAGAGCCGCCAGTCTTGTGAAGGGATCTTGAGTAAAAAGGAGACTCAAAGGTGCCTTTTCCTTCCAGGGCTTGCTCCTACAGTCTGCAACCGTTCCAAAGACCCGGATGCCTCGCCGCCCCGCTATCCTAGTGTATCGCCCAAGTTATGTCTGGCTCCCCGTCAAGGCAACCGACTGGGTTGGCCCTGTTTCTCAAGTTGTTTCACTTAACAATATCCCCTTCTCTAAGTCTAGGCGTCCAAGAGGCATAAAAGAATGGCTATCGAATGCTGCCAGTGTAGCTTCCTCTTTGTTTGTCCCAACGATCGGGCAGGCTGTGCTACAAGCATGGACAGATCGGCAGCTCGCCATAACGATGGAAACGGTAAATGGCTTGGTCAACCTTACCCGAGACGTGCTACGCCGCCACAATCAGATGCTGAACTTAAATTTCCAGGCCATTCAGAAACTCCAAGCGGAGATAGATGAACTTGGACTGGAAATAGATGGACTCTGGAGAGTGCTTCAGGAAACATGTGACACCCGGTGGCTTACGGTTAAACTCTGTGTCACTCCTGTCAGGGCCAACGTGACCGGAAGCATTTCCAGAGTCTCTGATTGGCTGAAAAGGTCATATTTTCCTGAATTTGTTAATCTCTCCCAACAGGTGGAATCTAGTTTAGACACAATTGGGGGGATCAAGTTAAAACCCGTTAAAGTCGATCTCTCCGGGTTAGGCGAGGTTCTACAGAAACTATTGCACAGTGTTTCTTCCTGGTTCTCTTGGCCCAATTTAACTAATTGGATCCTCATTGCAGTGGGATTATTGGTGGGATTAGTCGTTGTTAAATGTTTGCTAGAACGCCTGTTTCAAGCGCAGCAGCAATTGCGTGTTACCACTATGATGGCTATGACTCCCACCTCTGTTACCCCCGATAGTGACCGATTTATTAACCATACCCCTTCCTGGTCGCCTCAGGTGGGGCGCTTTGGAGCAAAATTTGTAGCGAATCGCATGGCTGTTTCTCGGGTGTAAAAGGCGACACCAGTAGTCATAATTTTGTCTCAGGTGGGTCTCTAGGGCAGAGTCCTAGTTGTGGCCAGACTGGACCCTAGCCATTGCACAGAGACACCTAGTGACACCCCCGACTCTGGTTACTGCTGTTCCTGCCCCCGTCGTTGTTCCCCAGTTGCCAGGCAAAGCACTGCAGGGAGAGTCACGTTGCTTCCAGCTTACGGACTCTCCGGTCTCCATATGATGTGAGCATTCTGGTTGGTGCTAGAGGCTCCGCCGCTGGATGGCTGAGGCCTAGTCCAGACTCCCCAAAGCACCAAAGAGGTTGTGAACCATTTGGGTTCACGGGAGCACGCTCATCACTGGAGACACTGGGTCAAAAATAAATAAGAAAGGGGGAGATGTGGAAAGCCGCCTCCCGAATCGGGCCTAGCGTATGCGCTGCAGCCTGCTCTAGAGTTACCCCCGCCCATCGAGTGAGCCAAGATGGCGCCTGCATCCTGTTTCCGCATAGTGACGCATGTATCCGCCACCCGCTCCTACCAATCGAAATCCTGTATACGCGATACTAGCCTAGAAGCTTATTGGTTGTTAATTGTGTATAAAAGGTCTTACCCGGACGGGGTAGGGTGAGACAGCCCACAAGGAGCCGTGCCTGACGGCCACATCGAGGCTGCTCTCCCACGAGGCGCCGTGCCCCGTGTGGGAACCAGTAACACAGAATGTTCATCTAGCTGTAGTAAAGGGCTTGCTTTCACAACTGCCGTGTGGTTCGAGTCGTGATTCATGACCAGGTTAGTTCGCGCAGTCTGCATCTCTCTCTCTCCTTCCCTGTTTCCCCTCGCCGGCCGGGAACCGGGGACCGAGCGGGGCAGCACCGGACACTATTCTGACAAATAGAACATCAAATATATGTTTCCCAGGGAATATGGGAAAATCCTTACAACTGTCTAACTCTCTACTAGGAACTGGGATGCTAGGATTTCTAGCCCTTTCCCTGTCCCTCCATCCTTGCTTTCTATGAGTGACCACTGACAGAAACAAAGGAGGCTCTGTCCTTGCTGCACTGTCAGGAGAGGCTGTAAGATTCACAGAGAATGAAGTATTTTCTCGTGGCAATTGAGATGAGAGAGAGAGAGTGGGGGGGGGGAGAGACTGAAAATAATATCTGATTTCCATGTCATCCTTTGAAAATTCAGATTTAAAAAGCAGAAATTAGGGGTTTATGGAAATTCAATTTACACCATTTTATTAGGCTATATAAATTCAGTGAGCACAAAATGAAAGCTTGGATGAGAGCTTCATATTTTACAGTGAAGCAAAGTCAGTATGTGGAAAAGTCAAGTAGGGGCACAGAAGACTCAGAATTCTTAAAGGGGTGTAGGCGTAACAGAACATGATAGAGAATTTACAGCTCTGTAGAGTAATTTTACATTTTTCAGACAAATGGCAGAAGTCTGGGGAAAACCACCACCTTTAATGACCTTCTCTCATGAATTATATCAGTGGGAAATATTTAGCTTCATTTCTACTTAAGGGCAGGCAAAATGAAAAAAAAAATGAATGCCATTGAGAGTTCTGTCAATTAATCTTTCTTTTATTTCTCTATAAGCTCTGGTACACCTAGCAATTTCCTGCTCCGCAGCCCTATTAACCCAGCATCTGCAAATGGAAAATGCAATGTTTTCATGCTAATTACTATAATCACAGCAAAACACAGAAGGTAAATTCACTGAACTCCAAGAATGCAGGCAATGCAAGCTACAGGTGACATTCATATTCTAGAATTCTTTAAAAAACCAAATGTTGCTTCAAAATGTTAAGTTATGGCAGTCTACCCACCTGCTCTCCAACAGTTGCCAAGATCCCTAAAAAGAACTCCCTTTCCAAACAGCATCATCTTTAACATTGCATACCTTTATAAGAGGCTGACAGGGGTCTGGTAAAGGTTGAGGATGGGGGCAGGGCCCGGGATGAGGCAGAACCATTATATGAGGAAGTGAGCACATTTTTAAAAAGCCCTGTCCTTCACTGCCTTCCTTATGTTGTCACAATTTTCTTTTCATGGTATTTCTCCTAACATCTTAACAGCCAGCATGCCAGTCTACTCTCAAAGTGAAAAGCACACATTGGAGAATATGCACTTCTCTAGTTTTATGGAAGCATGCTTTATAATGTGGTAAGTGTTTACACATTAGAATTTCACTTTAGCTTCCAAAGCAACAGTGAATTGTATTCAGGTGGATGCTTGTCTTCACCTTTCAGATGAAACTGAAGCTGAAGGACAACATGCTAGAAGCAACCATGGAAGGCAGGCCACCACACTTATAGACCATCTCACATGTGGATGTCATGACCTACCTGTGGAACCAATACTGAGGGTCTGGCAATGAGTTTCAACACTCCAGTAGCTGAAATCAAGTTATGGGTTAAAATGGTTTCACTTAACACAAGTCATTTGTGGTAGGCTGAAAAATGACCTCACAAAAAGGAGATCAATGACTTAATCCCTAGAAACTGTGAGGGTTACCTTATAGGGCAAAAATAGGGGGCATGTGCAGATGTGATTAAGGTAAGGATTTTGAGAGGTGGAGAATTTTGTGGGTTATCTGTGTGAGCCCTCAATTCCAGCAAATGTATTTTCTTAAAAGGGAGACAGAGGGAAATTTGACACACACGGAGAAGGCTATGTGAAGACACAGCAGAGAGAGATTTGAAGAGGCTGGCCTTGAAGATGAGTGATGTGGCTAAAAGCCAAGGAGTGCTGGCAGCCACCAGAAGCTGCAGGAGGTGAGGAGCAAGTTCTCCCTCACCTACAGCCTCCAGAGGGACCACTGCCCTGTGTTCACCTTAATTCCAGTCACTGATGCTCATTTTGCACTTCTGGATTCTAGAACTGTGAGAGAACAAATTTCCATTGTTTTATGTCACCAATTTTGTGGTAATTTGCTACAGCTGCCAGAGAAAACTAAAACACCATTTTTTAACTAATTTTCTAACAATCAAGAAACAGAGCATACATTTAACATTGATCACCCTTGGTAGACTTTTTAAAGACTCTTTTCAGATTTTGAAAACAAGTTCTCAGTTCCAGGCCTTACAAAACTTTATTTCTCAACATTCCTTGAAATACAAATTCAGCTATATTGTAGCTATGTAGAGAAAAGCTTTGGGAAATTCTAGTTATTATAGCTAAAAAAATTAATTCCCATTGCAATGATGATTTCTGATTTTTACATGAAAAATTATGTCCATATTTTTACCAAGTCTTAGAAGATTAACAATATACATGGTATAGCCATTTTAATTAAATTTTAATTTCTACCACACTCACACTAAAATGCATAAAACATTTTATCATGAAGAGCACCTTTCTTTTCAATGCCATGTTGTTAAATTCCTTTTCCCGCAGTGCCTTCTCATAGACTAGTTAGTTCCCTAGAAAAGAAAAGAAAATTTCATTGCTTTTCATCCAAAGAACCAGGGTCTTGCCTTCTCGATTGATCGAGTTTGGTTCAAATCTGACAATTTATCAAAAAACACCTACATCACAGAAGTAAAAGGAAAGGTTCACTGTAGGTGCTTATATCTTCACTTTAGAGTCAATTACATTCTGTATTTTTACAAAGGCAAAACAAGAAGAAAAAATCCATATCTATTTTTCTATCATTTTTATAGCATCTGTATTAATCATTTATTTAACATATTTATCTATCATCTACATCTATCATCTAGCTCTGGTTCTCTATCTTCCATGTTTCTCACAACACTGTTAAAACCTGATGTTATTATTTCTATTTTAAATACTAAGACTGAAATTCTGATATGAGTTTGCATAAGTTTAAATGCTGTCACCTGGAAAAACTAAAGTTCAAAATAGAGTTATTTATCTCTGAAACTTTGCTATTTATGTGTTTTCCTTTAAATGCCTGCACCTTCCTTTGCAAATGAAAATAATTATGTGTTCCTGTCCCTGAGTAGAATCTGTCCCTAGCATGTAGGGCACTGTGTTACTCTCCTTTGAGTTCCTGGCCTTTCCTCCTTTCAGCCTTCCTGCCTTCCTTCCTTTTCTCCCGGCTTCCTTCCTGAACAGAACCAGGCAGGCCTCTCACCAGGCACTGCTCCAGATGCTGAGGCTGCATCGGTGGCATGAACAATGAGTCCTTAACGTCCAGGGATGCTGAGTACACTACTTGTCACCAATGTTTTCTTGCTTAAGAATGTATGTTAAATGTATTTTTTAAAAAAAAATCAATGTGTGTTTTTAAAAGCACAGTGTTCCAGCTCTGATCCATGGCATGCATATAAGGAATTAGAGTCCACTAATTTATTTTGCCCATATTCCTAAAGCCAATTATTCTTCAGTTTGTCTATTCAGGTATTTTTTTCTTCCACGACTATTTTTAACTACACTTTATGCAGCTTCCCAGGGCTGCTTTGTATCACCAAGTTATTTTTCAGGATTGTGCGTTTCACTCCTAGTTTACTGTCTGAAGCAAACTTAAAAATCTCATTTTATAGTCTGTCCTCTAGGTCTTGATGAAAATATTAAACCTAGGGACCAAGACTGAATCCCATTGAATGCCTTTGGATTTTCTTGGGTTCCATAGTTAAAAATAGCCACTCTCTGGGTAGAACATTCAGGTCAACGGAATATCAACTAATCCATGTATTATTCAGACCATAATTCCACAGTTAACTGATAAGCATGTGATAGAGGGGAAAGACAGAAGCCTTTCTGTGAACAAAGTTAAGCATGGATCCCTCTTAGGATAAGAATGCCCAACAGAAAGCAAGACAGTGAATGCAATCACTATAAGCAATATTTCTTTCAGTATAGGTTCTTGGCCTTTCTAGCGTCATCGTAGGGTACATAGATTCCATCTGAATCCTTTACACATTTATAAAGGAGAATTTGTGAGTATGTTCAGCAGAATTAGAATATCTGGATGGGGCAGAGAAAGAATGAGAAGTTTTCTGAGAAAGTGATGTCAGTTTAGTCTTAGAGGATGAATATGAATCAACTCAAGAAATCCAGTTGAAATAGCACGTGCAAATGTCTGGTGTCCACCCCTGCCTTTCCAGCTTAAAATCATCTGTAGGGTAAATAGTTTCATTTGTGCAAACCTTGACTCCCTTGCTTGTTATGACTTACCTCCCCTTCGTTCCCAGATGAAGGATCAATCTTCTATGAACAGGGGTTATTGGGTGCATAGAGCATGACCGGTACAAAGGGCCAATTCAGAAAGAAATGGGTGTGGGGCAAAGACATAAATTAGATATGGAAACCCAGTCTTGTGATCACAAAGACCATGGGAAAGAACATTAAGAAAGGCTCTGCTCATTTCACTGAATATCTCCCAAGTCCTGTGATTTATTATGCCCCTAGCATTGTACCTTCTTTGTTCTTTTCCCATATATACTGCTGCATATCCCCACTTGAAGAGCAGAGTACTACTTGGGGTCCAGCTTCTGCCCTGGAACACATCTCCTGTATGTAAACTTCCCTAAATAAGCATTTGTACAATTTGTCCCTGTCTTCTCCAGGTGTTCTTTGGGCTCCAGAGAAAGAGCAGTAACACCTGGGACCAGAATCTGTGTTTCTACCGCAGCACATCATCCAATGGCTTCCCTTACCTATTAGTAAAATCTGAACTCACTAGCAGGATCTGGCCCCAATATATAAAGACCACTGAGACACATGGGGCCAGATCCTGCTAGTGAGTTCACTGGTCTTGACTTTTGCCACCTGAGTTCTTATCCCTTGATTCAGCCACACTAAACTGATAGACAGGACTGCTATGTAAAGTTGTATAGGTTGTGCACTGCATAGTTCCCTCTGTGTATGTGTGTGTGTGGAGGGGCGGGGATAGTATACAAGCTGCTCAAGGGCAGGCACTGTTCTGATTCATCTTTGAACAAATGGTTTCTGGCATAGGGTCTGTTTCATAGTAAGGTTTAATAAATATTTGTTGAATAAATAAATAACAAGTTCTGAGGAGTTATTTTGTTGGATGGCAATCTGCAACTTATCAGTTTTCTTTGTTCCCATTTGGTGATTTTATAAAACATTTACCATGGGCATAGAAAGATAGAAAACACTCGTAGTTGTTTCATCACACATTAATTAGCAAGGAGGCAGTTCTCAGCTATAAAATCATTACAGTTTGCAAAACACTCCTATCAGCGCTTACTATTAAACGTTATAGATAAATACTGCAAAATTAAGTTTTGTGGCAGTGCAAATAAAAGTGTTAGCAAGTAATATAATTATCTCACTGTGTTTTTATAAATTATTAAATGCTAACACTCCATTTATAGCCATTCGATTACTCCTCACTTTCTAATGTCAAAATTCTTAATATAGCCTAGAATGCTCTTTATAATCCAGCTCTTGTCTTCTCTCCAATTTTATCCCCTGCCAGATCCTCCTACTTCCTTGCCCCCATCCATCTTGCACCAAACACGTGCCCTACATTCAGACAACACAATTACCCTAGCAATTGCCCTAATGCCATCTCACTTCCTTAAATCATCACTCAACTTTGGCATATTCTGTCTCTTCAGCCCAAAATGTCCTTCCTACTTCTGTAGGACTTCAAGCTGTCACTCATAATTCAAGCCTCAGCTAAAAAGCCACATCACATTCTCTGTGAAACATCCTCTCCTGGCCCCAGAAAATTCATGGGTTCCTTGCTTTCAACTTATATGGCCCTAGGTGCAAAACTTTATTCATCGTGCTTATTACAATACTCATAACTGCTTGTCACATTTCTCATTTATCTCACACCTCCTTGAAAGCAAGGATTGGGCCTTGCTCATTCCTAAATTCCCAGTAGCCAAGACAAATAACAAAGGCAATGATGTAAAAGATGACTCAACCAATGAGCGATGAAGGAGCAAAGAGGAAAGTCTGATTTAGACCCATCTCCAATTTTAAGTTCAGTGAAAAGTTTCACTTATGCCTTCCACAGCTGGTCTAGGCCTGGGGTTTAGTTTTCACCCCTTTATTTTGCCCTTGTGGCATAAGGAAGGAAGTTCACAGGAAGATTCTGGCAAAATCAACTTCTCTCTATTTTCTCCATGGCTGTACCTTACAGAGTCAACCATCTCCAGGGCAGGTTTCCTGGAAAGATAGCAGCAAAAATGAACGGCTTCCATTTACTTTTTTTTCCTTCCCATGCTTTCTGACCATTGCAAGAATCTAATGCATGGTACAGCAGTGTAACGACCAGTTACATGTCTCTTTCCCTATTTTACAATGAATTATTCAGTTCTTCTAGCAATGCTCTGGGTGGAAGCTGTAGGCAGTGCAGAGGCTCAGATGTATGATTTTGGCATGGATTAGGATGCAGACAAAAATTCCACAACTCAAAAGCAACTCCCAAGATCAAAGCTGAATTTATAAATATGATTGATGCTCTGAACATAGGAGATAAGAAATAAATAATGTGTTTTAGTGTGTTTCAGTGTTTTATCTCTCTGTCTCCCAGGATCAAAAGAAGTGGAAGATTTCATCTCAAGAACCATCAGTGGAACTGTGAGTTTTGTTCATATCTGTATTTTATGTAACTGTAGCTATAACTAATTTATTGACTGAGTAGTGAAAAACATCAAGAGAAAATGGAAAAGTTTTTTTTTCTTTATTTTTTTCTGAAAACTCTACTTAGTTAAAGACAATGCTTCTCAATTGTGCCAGCCAAATTCTCATTCTAAATAATTTCCCCAAATTTTATCCTCCTCCCATTAAGTCATTTCCTGTCAACTCTATGTTTATTTTCAAAATAAAATATTGTAGAACAGATTTAGATTTACATAAAATTCAAGAAGAAAGTATGGAGTTCTGATATATGCCACACCCGGTTTCTCCCATTGTTAACATCTTACATTAGTATGCTGTGTTTGACACAATGTTGATACATATTTATTAACCAAATTTCATACTTTACTCAGATTTCCCTAGTTTGTCCCTAAAGTGCTTCTTCTTTTCCAGGATCCCATCCATGAACCTATATTACATTTACTCATCATGTCTTAGACTCTTCTCATCTGTGGTCTGTGAAAATCTCTTAAGACTTTTCTTGTTTTGGAATACTGTGGTAGGTTGAATTATGTACCCTGTTTTAGTTTGCTGAAGCTGACGGAATGCAATATACCAGAAATGGACTGGCTTTTAACAATGGGGATTTATTAGCTTACAAGTTTACAGTTCTAAGGCAGTGAAAATGTCCCAATTAAGGCATCAACAGGATGACACCTTCTCTGAAGATGAGTTACCATGAGCTTGGGCTCCTCTATCAGATAGCAGGGCACATGGTCACATCTGCAGGTCCTTCTCTCCTGGGTTCCATTGCTTCCAGCTTCTGGCTTCAGTGGCTTCTTGGAATTTTTTTTTTTTTTTTTTCTGTGTACTTCTTGGAATTTCATCTCTTAGCTTCTGTTTATAAAAGTGTTATTCTTTTATAAGGTATTTCACCATGAGGCTCAAGACCCAGCCTGAATGAGGGGAGATACATCTGAACTGAAATAACCTAATCAAAAGGTCCCACCCACAATAGGTCTATACCCATAGGAATAGATTAAAAGAACATGGCCTTTACTGGGGTCCATGACAGCTCCAAACTAGCAGATACCCCAACAAGCACATGCTTGTAATCCAGGTGCCTGTGAGTGTGAATATTTTCAAAATAAAATATTGTAGAACATCTTTGGAAGATGTTATTTTTAGTTAAGTGCGGCAAACTGAAGCAGGTGGGCCCTCATCTGGATTGCTAAAGGCCTTATAAAGAGAACCTGGAGGTCACAGAAGCAAGAGAGGAGAGGTCTTTGCCATTGATGGGAGGCCAAGACACAAGCCAAGGAACCTCAAAGATTGCCAGCCGCCAGCACCAGAATACTACAGTCTTCTGGGAGAAAGCAAGCTCTGCTGATATCTTGATTTTGGACTTTTATCCTCAAAACTGTGAGCCAATAAATTCCCATTGTTTAACCTAACTTGTTATGTGATATTTGCAATAGCAGCTCTGGCAAGCTAAGACAAATACTTTGGCAGTTTTGAGGAGTACTGGTGAAGTATTTCATAGAATGTTCCTCAACTGTGATTTTTCAGAAAATTTTCTCATAATTAGACTGTGCCTATCTAATTTTGGCTGGAACACCACAGAGGTAAAGTGCCATTTCATCACATCATATCAAGGGAACAGACTATTAACATGGCTTATCACTGTTAATGTTAACCTTCATCACTGGCTGAAGTAATGTCATTTTTGAAAGTAAGTCACTATGCACAACTAAAACTTCAGTAATTGGGAGTTATATTCCACCTCCTTGAGAGCAGAGTGTCTACATAAATTATTTGGAATTTTTCTGTGTGGAAAATTTGTCCCTTCTCCCCCATATATTTATGTATTCAATCCTTTCTTTATATAAATGTGGACTCATGAATATTTATTTTATATTTGGGGTTGTAACCCAATAAAACTTTATTTATTTTGTTGCTCCAATTATCCCAGCTTTGGCTATTAGGAGCTATTTCATTTGGCTCTTGTTTTCCTTTGACATACCCCATCACAGTGAGTACATTAAGGAAAAAAAATTAATACATCCTTACTTTCTGGCACTACAAGGAACCTCAGGCTTATTTTATATTTCCTGCCCCAATGCTAGAATCACCTATTTCTCCAAGGATACTTTATTCCTTTTATGGAGAATTACATTTGAAACCAAAATCTGGGCACTAGGTGTTCTCATAGGTACTTGGGTTCCATTGCTTCTAGGCCCTCCCAGCTGACAGAGCAAAGAATTATATGTCTGTAAACTAACCCCTTTATATATACATGTCTATATGTATTTTATACGTAGCTATCTGTATCTATAAAATGCCAAACATGAATTCATACTGATATGTATAACTCTAATCCATTACCATATGGAGCAGTCCAGCCCCCTCCCTTCCCTTGTCTTTAACCTCCCATGACAACAGCAAGAAACCTGGCCCCCACCATCTGTCATCCATTTATTTAGTTGCTCAATTCCAATATATTTGTGTAACAGCATTAGAATCGTTAACACATTTCCCCATGAGAATCAATTCATTTATTTTTCAAACAAAATTTCTTTTCTATCTTCTGATTTTCTTGAACCTATAAAAGATTTTGTGAGAAAAAGGGCAGAGATGGTTTCAAGACAAGTTAAACGAGGCAAAACCAAAGGAAACAGATAAGGTAGAGAAGCTATGCATTAAGGCAGGTATAGAGCCATGAAACTTGGTAAGGCACATTGAAGGGGTAGTCAAATTAAGGCTATTTTGATCAAGTAAAATATCATAGTGAAATAAAACCAATTAATCACAGCCATATGGGAAGTAAGAATTAGGACATATACAAGGAGCATAAGTAGTGGCAGTGGACAAATGAACCCAAACCAAGAGAACACAGATTCCTGGAAGTGCAGAAAAATAAAACTCCTAATGATCATCTAAATCAGAGATCAGGAGATCTGATGAATGTAGAGAACTGGGGTCAAAGGCTCGGATTCAGAATCCAG
This sequence comes from Choloepus didactylus, assembly GCF_015220235.1. Taxonomy (NCBI): domain Eukaryota; kingdom Metazoa; phylum Chordata; class Mammalia; order Pilosa; family Megalonychidae; genus Choloepus; species Choloepus didactylus. The sequence continues at coordinate 21,951,246 of NC_051309.1, forward strand.
ATATCCATGACAAAGGATTAATGATAACTGGGCACAGGGTCTTGTCAGTACTTTCTCTCAGGGAGTTTACATGTGCCCTATGAAGAAATAACTAGGTATGGATGGATTAAGGCTTATAAGAAAAGAAATTAGGAGCATTTGGCTAAACTTAAATACTGAAGAATGTCCTTCAGGACTGAACACAAAGTGCTTTCAAAGAACCCTTTGGCGGCTCCTAGAGAGAGCTGCCTCATCTGTGTCTCACCACAGAATGTTCCTATTCCATTGCTGAGATGTTTATGAGCTAGACTGTGAGGTCTATAGGGGCAAGGACCATACTAAAGTATGGTTAATTTTGGTCACCAGCACTTAGCACTGTGTTTACTTCAATACACGCATGTTGAATAAACAGAAGAAGAAAAAAAAGAGTGCCAGTCACTGAGAGTTTATGAATAGAGTTAAAGAATAATAGCCGTCCAGCACTAAATCAATGTACTATCAACTGATTAAGAAGTTGAGCCTTTGACATGTTGATTTTTCTAGTGACTTTTGTTTAAAGCATTATTGCTGCAATCATAGGTAATTCAGTGCTCTATCTGTAATGACTAAAATCTATGATGAAAATAGATTACATTAGCACTTTTCAGTAAACCTATTATTTTGCAGTTCCATTAATGAGAAACTCATTAGCACCTTACATCTTTATTTTTTAAGGCAGTATAGCTAAGAAATTATATTATTAAGCATTTAGTTGTACTCTGATTTCTGCATGATACATCAAGAATACATTTAATTGCATTATTCTTTTCTGCAAACAATTGTATAATTGGAAATTGCTTGCTGTTGCAAAGGACTGGAAGGTAGATAGTCTAATTTTGTCCTCTAGTTAAAAGATGTCACTATTTTTTTTTTTTTTCTGTTCACTAAGAACACAGACAGTTTTTATCATTGGGTGTCTTGATTCCTGAACTATTCATAGAATAACCTGAACTATACAAACATTGAGTTTTTTTTGACACATCCTGCCAAACTGAATAAAGAAAAATATGACATCCTGAAGTCCTTTAATTAGGGAAAAACAGTGAACTTTGATAAGTTTAGTAGACTTTCAACCTCTTGGCTGACTACAGTTTATTTCTGAACAGTTAACTTCTGAATAATCTTATATGACATTTTCAGGGGTGTACAATACATGAAAAAATGATCTTTTTTGTTTGAAATATATTTTTTAATTTTATGTAAGTAGCCAATGTATTTAAAATATAACTTTTGAAGTACATTCATTCTCATAACATTACAGGTTTGGGTTAGTAACACTGGGAAAACCCTTTCACTCCCTTGGCTTCTGCTAGCTAAACTGTAAAAAGGGCATAAAAATTCAATTCTCTTCCCTATTTGAAAAAGATAGATCTGACTAAGATCTGAGATATCTTCTAGCACTGAAATTTTATAAGACAGACTTCAGCTTATGCAGTTCATTTGCTTACTTCAATAGAGCACAGAAATTGTTGCTTACTTCTCACAATCCCATTCCATCTTTACCGCCAAACACACACATACATAAAGACTTTTCTCTCTTAACAAGAGACTTAAAAATACTTCCAAGGCAATAAGACTCCAAAAAAGAAAAAAAAAAATGTTGTCTTTGAGTCATTAGGAACTTGAATCAGCTAATACTCAATCTGATACCTCATTTAGGAATCAGAATTCCTAACAACTAAATTAATTCATTTGAACAGTCATTCTGAAAAACTATAAAAAGTCAGTAAGTGCATATATAAGTTTCCAGGCTGCTTAGATAAATATCATACAACAGGTTGTCTTAACAACATGAATTTATTGGCTCATGATTTCAGAGGCTGGAAAGCTTGCTTCCTCCTGGGTTGACAGCATTCTGGCTGCCTGGCAATTATTGGGCTCTTGGCTTTCCTATCACAAGGGAGTGACCTCTCCTTCCTTTTCCATGTTTCCACTTCCTTCCCATGCTTTCTCCCTGTATGGCCTCTAATAATAGGATTAAGAACCATCCTGATTCAGTTGGCCACAACTTAACTAAAAACAATATTGTATAACATCTTCAAAATATCCTATATGCAATGGGTTCACACCCAGAAGTACAGTATTAAGATTAAGAACATGGGGGTACATAGTTCAACCTACCACAGTGCCACCCTCCATTTAATGTCTGAAATGCTTTTATTTTTTAGAAAATATGTTTACTTAACTTAAAACATACATATTTTCAGATTAGTCCAGAAATAAATGCTTGGTTTACAAGTTGAGGCAAATGGAAAGAAACTAGCGTTTATTATGGGCCCTACATGATTTAAGCATTCATTTAGGAAGAAGGAAAAGTAAGGTTTGTGTTAGTATGTGCCTGTGTGGATGAGAGGCGCTCTTAACTTAGAATTGTATGAAAAAGGCCCCTTTGATGAGGCGACAACTGAGCTAAGACCTGAGGTTTTACAGTAAGATTATTCAAAGCAAAAGAACAGGTGTAAAGAAGCAATGGAAAACAAAATCTCTCCATTCTTCCCCAATTTAAAGTAAGGTGAGACTTATAAAATAAAAAAGTATGATGGTAGGAAGAGCAATAGAATGTTAATAGAATATGCCAGCTGGCAGAGATTGGCTATTGACCAATCTCATTTCTTCTTCCACCTGGACACTTGTCAAGACAATGTGTCACAGACAACCTTGTGTTAAGGTGTGGCCTTGTGAATGGATGATGACTCATGTACTCTGATGGAAGTGATATTAGCCACATCCATAAAAACTTCCCAGCATGATCCTCCATGCATTTTTCCTTTAGACAACAAATATGGAAGTCATGTTTGAAGACTGGAGCAACAAGATGAAAGGAAAGCTGGGTCCCTGAAATGGCATTTGGGATAGAGCCCTCTGTTGATCAGAAACACCCACTGGGACTTTATAAATGCTAGAAAATTGTTTTGTTTTGTTTTCTCTAAAAAGCCATCTAAATTTTGAGATTTGCCTGTTATATCAGCTAGTAAGTGATAGCAACTTGTTATATCAGTTATATCAGTATTGCCTAAGATTCTGTTAAGACTCATTTTGTCATAGGTTTGGATGATATTTTAATAACATACTTATTGTAAAATTGTCAGTAGTTGAAAAATTAAAACCCCAGGGTGAAATATTAGATGTAGAATAATAACAAATTAAATGAAAAGTGTCAGAATGATATACCTTGGGCTAATCTGAGAATCATAGACTCACTGGATAACAATTCATTGATTCCAACTCCCTAACATATAATATTAGAAGTGGCCATTTCACTTCCAAAGTCGGATTGCCTACTATACACATAGGCAACTAATTGGAATTTTGAACAAGGTATCTGATAGAAAGTTTGCTGGACAGTGGAAATTGCCTCCAATGCAAACTTCTTCCCTGGAGCCCCCACCCAAGCCTCAGGTCAGGCTTATTCCAGCCTTGAGAACCTGAAGTATGGTGAGATCATTCTTTTTTCTCCCTCTTCTCTTCCTTTCATCTCTTCATCCTCACTCTGCTGCTTCTGATTCCTTCAGAATTTGTGCAGAAGAGTTCGTGATAAGAAAACAAAGAGGCAGCAAGTGTTTTAGTTATCTGGTGCTGCCTACCATTGCCCCTTGGCTTTGGATTTCCCCTTTGGGGCAGGATTCCAAATGCTGGCTCTTTATTAGAACATAAATGGCGTAACCACCTGATCATCTGCAGTGTACTCCTCTCTGATATGGGTGGCACAGTTACCAGCTGACATCCAGTGACAATGTCTTCACCTCCTGCCTATTCAAGTCTACCCCACAACCCCAAAACACTGGGATCCCTTTGCCTGGTTGGCAACCCTCTTGGTTGGGGTTGAGATTATCTTTTAAGGCATCCACTAGGACAATGAGAAATCAATATATCCTTGCTTGACCAAATGCAGGGAGCCTCGGCTACTATACTACCTCTTTATGTTGCTCTCCCTTCACAAGATCTAGACAGCCATCCACCTTCAGAATTCTCCAAGAAGACAGCAGGCACCAGTCTATGCTCACAGCATGCCATGAAGTCCTGAGGACACTTTTAAAGCTCTCCTAAGAACTGTCCCCTTACACTTTATTCTAGTACATTAGATTGGCTTTTAAGTTTCTGAAAACCAGGTGTCTTCATGGAAACAAGAAGCTTGTCTGCTCATCTAGCAGACACCCTGGTATTTTGAGGTAATCTCTTATAGACCCAGTCTTTGACTAAATGGAGCACACCTTTCCCATCTTCAGTGGGGAGGAGAAAAGCCAAATATCTTCCTCAGTAGACCCAAGACTCTCTACCATATTAACAAATTCCACTGCCTAAAGACGTTTTGGCTTCATTTAAATAGAGTAGATCGTGGAGTGAGTGTGGTGTTTTAGTTTCCTAGACTGCTCAAAACAGATACCATGAAATGGTTTTGGTTTAAACAATAGGAATTTATTCACTTACAGTTTTGAGACTGGGAAAATGTCCAAATCAAGGCATGATCAGGACAATGCTTTCTACCCAAAAACCAGTTGCCAGCGATCCTTGGCTCCTTTGCCACATGGCAAGGCACATGGTGGCATCTGTTGGTCTCTCACTTCTTTACATTGCTTTCAGCTTCTTGCTTCCATGGCTTTCTCTCTTGTTTCTAAATTTCATAAAGGACCTCAGTAAGAGGATTAAGACTCATCCTGAAAGAGGTGGGTCACAACTTAACTGAAGTAGCCTCATCAAAGGATCGTTCTTACAGTGGGTTCACACCCACAGGAATAAATTAGATTTAAGAACATGTTTTTCTGGAGTATATACAGCTTCAAACCACCACAGGTGGGACTGCAAATGATCTCTTAGGCAACCTAATAGCAAGCCCTAAATGTGTTGTCTGGAAGCCCCAGCTCTGTTCTCTGGGGCTAGAATCCAAATATCTGTCATTCAACATCCTATTGCACATTTAAAGAGAAAATTTATTATGAGCTCTGGATGAAGCATTTTACATTGATTATCTCCTTTAATCCTCATAACAATTTTATGAAGTGGGAAGGATTATTATCCTATTCCAGAGATGATCATCAGAAGGCAACTCAGGGTGATTAAGTAAATTGGTCCAGGTCACCACACCCCATTAAGTGGCTGAGCTGGGTAATGAGCAAACCCAATCTCTTAACTGCCTCAATGTCATAATGCTCATGAGAAGACAAATAGGAGACAAAATTACTTTTAAATAATATGAGCATTGGTTTTGAAAAACCAAGAGAATAAACTCAAAATCTATCATAAGTTATAGAAGAGTGACTTTAAAAATCAATAATCTTCTTAAATACCAATGACAACAATATGGAAAATGCAATGGACAAAAAAAGACAAAATGCAAAACAGCACCCCCAACAACAATAACCAAAATTAAAATATTTAGAAATTGCCCTAATGAGAAATATGGAGGCCTAATATAAAAATGCTCTATAAATGCTTAGTAAGACATAAAAAAATGAATAAAGAGGTATATTATATATGTACTTGTGCAGTCTAACATAGCAAAGTGAAAAATATTTTGAAGTTTATTTATAGGCTTAATTCAATTACAAATTAAAATATCCCAATGGAATATGAATTTGAACCTGACACACTACTGTATTCTGGAAGAACAGGTGAACAAATGAGTGGGGGGCTGATAAAAGGGAATAACTGGAGAGACATTAAAAAAAGATTCTAGATCAAGTTATAAATCTTTAATAAATAAATAAATAAATAAATAAATATATATATATATAGTGCATATGCTGGTTATCAATTTATTGCTTCTCAGCTAAAGAGCCACCCTTATTTACTGCTCTGTGAAAATGGAGCTGTACCCTTTAAATACTGTACCAGCTAGCACATCATCAAACTTTGCCAGTAGATGGCACTAGGTAGGCACTGCAAGAGGAAGGATTTTTCTTTCTGGCTCCCACAAGATGTGTCGTTTCTTCAGCTCCGGATTCCACAGCCTGAATGGCTTCTCCAATGTCCAGCTCCTGCAGTGCACAGCAGCCAGCAGCAGCCCCTGGCCAACAGCTCCCCCCAGCACTCCTCTTAGGCCTCTGGTGAGAAATGCCTTCATGAACAGTTTTGTTACACACCCTAGATTCACCGCTTGCCCTCTCCAGCAAGTTCTGGACTTCAGCACTTGGGGGATACAGGAAGCCCTATATTAACAAGTGTCCCAAAGCAGCTGGAGTTTTAGAGGGAGGAGAGAGGAGAAATAGCTTGCAAGATGGAAGCTATTTACAATATGGAAGACATTTACAGTATGGGCATGAGTGGGTGGGTGGGAGGTGGGGATGGCACCATTTGAAAAGCCTTAAGGGGAAACTATAAGCCAAAAGGCATGAAGAGGTTGTGGACTTAAAAGTTTTCTCAAAGACAGACCCGCCATCTAGTGGAAACAGTAGAAATCATTGTGAGGTTAGAGGATTGTAGGAAATTGGATCAAATCAGAGTATGGAAACAGCATAGAGGAAATAAGACTGAGGATGATGACAGGTTCTGGGAGAGGTTTAGGAATTTATGTTGAGGATTATCTGCATAGACTGTGTAACACTAACTTTTTTTGAGGTACAGATTGGGTCCCTACACAATCCCAAACCAAATACAACCTTTGCACTTTCCCCCGTACAGAAATCTCGTTCTTCATCAGTTCTGTTTTGTTTAACTTAGGAACCTTTCATTGTAGTAAAAGAAAGAGAAATAATGATTACATCAAAGTATTATTTCTTTAATACTAGGTTCTAGATTAGTATTTCTCAAAGTACGGTCTGTTAATTATCAACATCAGAAATAACTGTGGGGGGCAGTTAAATACTAGGTTCTAGCTCAAGTTCTCAGATTCTTATTCCAGATGTCTGTGGGTGGGGCCCAATGATCACCTATGTTTAGCCCCTCTGATGATTCTGATGCAGATAGTACAAAGACTACCCTTTGAGAAGTACTTCTGAGATAAATGCATGTTTTCATGCGTCACAAGCTAAGGTAAAAGATTAAGCAGATTATAAAGACATAACTAAAAAATAAGCAAGCAGAATACATGACTTTTATACACTGGGCCACTCATTATCTTCGGCTCCCATTTTAAGTGGAAATTTACACCTGTGGAAGTTGATCAAGGAATTGGAAGTCAGTGTACACATAATCAGAGAAAGAGAGCAGGGATTTCTCACGCTGGTGGTGGACAGACCTATGTTACTGAGAATCCACCAAGAAAAACCATGAGACCTAAGCAGCGGCCGTGACAAGAGTGAATGAATAGCTTCCTCTCCTGGACACAGGGAACCAGTGGGGCAGCTCTGCCTGGGCACACAGAATCATTCTGGCTTCTCATGCCCTGATTGGCTGAGACCGTGACAGGGCAGACAGATATTCAACACTCTCCAAATCAGTGCTGCCATCTTGATCTGTGTTCAACTTCTTCAGATGTTGACTGATCCAACACGACTGGTCTCCATGCCTCTAGGCTCACTGTGATCCAACCTTTCCAACACACTATATCTGTATCCAGAGTGGGTTTCTATACACCTCTCTGACATTTATAGCCCTCTCTCATAATATTTCTGTAGCTTCCCATTGCCCACAGGAATAAGTCCAGGCTCCCTTGAAAGGGGGCATAGAGCCAGGTATCTCTGCTTTATCTGAAGTGTACTAGTTGGATTTAAATCCAGCCTTGCTACTCACAGCTGTGTGATCCTGAGCAAATTATGGACCCTCTCTGTGCTTAATTTTCTCATCTGTAGCACCATGCAGATGAGCTACAAGGTAAATAACACTCCCTGGAGCTGGGCAATGCGGCAGCCTGAAAGTATGTACCTCACATGGTTCTTGGTGAGAGTAAATGGATAATGCAGAGAAATTAGGTAGAATAGTGCTTAGTACCTACTAAGCCCTCAGGAAGGGTCCACTCTGATCAGTTTTTTGCCTCTGTCTTTCACCTACATGACTCTTTTCCATCCTTGCCAAATTATTTGCAGAATTTTTGTTTTGTTTTAAATGAGGCTGTTTTATACTTCAAGGCTTTAACTCCACTGTTCTTAAGCCAAAAGGCCCTTGCCTCCCCATATGTTGAACACTTACATATCCCTTAAGACCTAACTCAGAGTATCTTCTCTGTGGCCTGCTCTGACTCTGCCCTAAACAGTTTACTCCCACTTTTGCATTAACGCTATATCAAGTCCACATATCTGATATTAATATATTTATACATATATATATATATATATGTATCTCATCTGTACTGTAATTAATCTTTCATGTCCATGGTCTACTACAAAAGTGTGTTCCAGTCTATACAATTAGATGTACCATCTTCAAAACTGATGCCAAATCTTCCCACAATCTTTCATTTAACTTATTTAATACTTTTCTGTAAATTAATTCACAACTTCATTTAAATTTACTTTAAAGGAGACTTTATGTATCTGTCTTAAATGGAATACACATGTGACTCTAAAAGCAAATAATAATTATGATAAAATTTTAAAGAACATGTGTGTCTGTCTACCACCTAACTCATCTTATACCAGAACTATGGTGAGAAATTCTGTACTGAAACCTAAACTTTTTGAGAGCTGCAATATTTATCTTTAAATCCCCAGTACCTATTACAATATGGAACCATAGCAATATCAATATAAATGATTCTTGAGCTGCCACAATCTTTCGGAAAGCCCGGACTTCCAATCTTGATTTTAAAAAGGGGAGAAGGGATTACAGATCCTTGTAAATGTAAAAGTTTGCCAGTAGAGTGAGATTTTGCGGGTGAAAATTTTGCTTATATTTGGAAGCAGGATTTTCAAATTTACATTTGAGAATTTGTGCTGCTTATATGAAAGTGCATCCATGTCTTAGTTTCCCAAGCCTGCTATGACAAATACCAAGCTCTGGTTGTCTTAAAAAACAGGAATTTATTGGCTCACAATTTGGAGACTAGAAGTTCAGTCCCAAGGTGTCAATGAGGCCATGCTTTCTCCAACGTCTGTCGCATTTCAGCCATCCTTCATCATACCGCCATCTCTCTTCTGTGAACTCCTCTGTTTCCTCCGACTTCTGGCTACTATCGACTGGTTGTAGTCAAATTTCTTTTGCTTAGAAGGACTCCAGTTATATGGATTAAGTCCAACCCTGGTAAAATTTGGTCACATCTAAATAGGATCTTCAAAAGTCCTATCCACAAAATGAGTCCACACTTTAGCTTCCAATAACAGTTTCCAAGGTCCTGTTTACAAATGGATTCATACCCACAGAAACACAGATTCAGACTTGAACATGTCTTCTTAGGGGGTAAGATTCAATCCCCAATAGTGTGAGAAGTGACTCTGAAATAACTATCAGCAAAATTTCTAGTTACTTCCAAGGAACTGCTACCTTTTTTTCCATGCTTTTAGACATCACAAACTATTAAACTGTATTTGGCCACTAGATATAAATGAGCCAAATTTGTGTCTTATTTAGCCCTAAGACCAGAGCAATGTCTTCTGCCATGATACCTGTATACTCTTTTTCCACTAGTGTTGACGTTCATATTTGAATTTCCTCCTGTTCTTTAAATGTATTGTGTTTTACTATTTTAACTTATGGTTTTTATGGTTTATCAAATATTTTTATTAAGCTAGGTATAAAAGTTAAGTCCACTAATTCAAAAAACAAGCAAATAAATCAATGCATGGATGGATTGACAGATGAATAAACTCATGAAGAGTCATTAAATATGTCAATACATTTAATCAATTCAGCCTGGGGAGACTTAGTAGATCAGATTGAAACTTTGGCAACATGTAAATTTAAAAAGCCTCTAATGGAGGTATTTGTTTTCACATCTTAATTTCTTGTTATAACAATATGAAGGTGAACCTAAATGATACCAAAACTAGTTTGGTTTAACGGCTTGGGATTTAGCTTGTCAGGGATCGCTATGCAGATGTTAGAGACTAGAAATGGGTGGCGTGTGTGCCCAGAAAGTGAATCACATATCTCTGTCTCACAAAGAAGTGCAAAACTTATTAAGTTACAAAAAGAAAACACAGTGACTCTGCTTCACAAGCAGATACCAAAACCTATCTGGGAAGCTCACAACCAGGAAAGCGGCAATCAATTTTCATTGCAACTTACTCAATAAAATCACAGTTCCCACTAAGAATTGGATTACTTACAAGGATAAACAATATTATAATTTTCTTTATTAAATTCTCTTCAATATATATAAATTAAAAGTCTTGGAAAATACTAGATATTTTGATAACTATTCCAAACCAATGGAACTATTTGAGGGCATAAACAGTATGCTTTAAAGATCCAATAAATCTTTGGAAAAAACAACCCCCAAGTGAAGCATTTTCTTTTCTTCTCACACAAAATTCTTAAGATTATATCTATTAGAAAAACACCTTAAATATAAATTTATATAAAATGGGAAATAATTTGAATAAAATTTAAAGAATCTTTTATCTGCGAGTATACAGATAAATTCTGATCACAAATGTACAGTCAGATGGAGCTACTGCATTTTCATAAGGCTTAATAAAACTGACAATTATGCAATCATTTTGAAATAAAGCATTATAAAATATACATTACAATTTGATTTCACAGTTGATAAATGTAACCATTACTTTAAAATGGTGATTTATCAACCAAGTAATATATTAGGCAGTTTTTATTACCATTACACACACACACACACACAGACACTCACACACACACACACACACACATGACTGAATATTCACAAGGCAGATTTTATCTTCATAAGGTGATATCCAGGAACACAGACAATGAACTCTGCAGGTAGAATTTACAACTCCCTAAAATTTAGTTGAGAACACCAGAAATTCAGGTTCATATACAAAGTCAATAATATTATGATTCCTTCATAAACCCCAACAGATAGCAAGCAAATTAGAAGGGCTACAACAAAAACGGCAAGTAAAACCATCTAAAAGGTATTTAAGTGTTTAATCTCTATATTACCAATGTTTCTTAAATATGTTGTTTTTGTGTTTATCTTGGAAACGTGCTTCTAGGAAACCATAATGGAAACTACTAAAAGATTTTCACTTAACTTTTCACTATTATCATCTTAAAATGTATTGTGTAAGGATGAGAGAACTGGTTTGGGAGGTAAATGGCCTGGGTTTGAGTTTTTGAAATCCACCACACACTCATCAGCTTATTTGACCTTCAGCAAATTCAACTTAATGGACTTAGCCCTAAGCCTTAGTTACATTTTCTATAAAACATGAACAATGACCTTTGTCCCAGAAAGATTAAATTGGACAATGGTCCTAGAATTCAATCATTACTTTTTGATTACTAAAAAGCACATGCAAATACAAAGGCTTTTTCTCATTAGAAATTTATACATTTATCACAGTATTAAAACCTGATAATAATGTGTGGTAAATAAATCTAGACAGTGAAGGGTATAGTGGGTATTGTGAGTTTTATTTCAAACTCAAAATAAAATTACTATAATGAATCCCATGTAAAATGCCTGTAAAGCATCATCTGAGCAAGTATGTGGGCTTAAAATTTCACTTGAGAGCTTGTCAAATTAAAACCTGCTAAATTCATGGTACCTGGATTAAAACTATTAAATGTGCAGAGTTGAAAAATGGTAACACCACTCCCAAATGCGAGTGACACTGATTACATCTTGTCTTGATCCCTTCTCAGAGTGCACAATGATAGACATCTTTTCCTAGTTTCATCTTTTTATGTCTTGGGTTCAAAGCTTTGTTAATACAGAGCAGAATAAGGAAAAGTCTTTAAGGCATGAGTATAGGAATACTAGTATAAAATTTAGATAAGACCTCACAATCTCTAACTTCAGGAGTTCTTATAATTTGATGTATTTTTGCATTATTTACATTCTCGCCACACACCCTCATTTTCTCTTGCCTTCCCAAGCTGTTAGAGTTTTATAGTTAGTCATGAAATTTCTGCTTGAATCAGTGATGATATGTAAGTACAAAAAATGTTAGTTTGAGGACTGTCTTATATCAGTATCACTGGAGTAATTACATAATCTCTTCTTAGATCCCTCTTGCTGTAGCTCTCAGATACACACACACACACACACACACACACACACACACCCATGCACACACACACACACCTTGCCCTAACTTGAACAAATGACAGATTAAAGACTCGATAAATAACTGTTCATGGCTTTGAACACATAGAAACAAAGTTTCAGAAAGGACATTTGGAAAGGGGCACAATACTACACTCCTACCTTTAATCTTTCTCCTTGGTTTTGACTGAAAACAGTCAGCAGTAAATCCATCATTTTCTTATTCATGTCTCAGATGTCTCGATTTCTTCTCTGAACCTGGTAAATTAACTTACAATTTCACTTCCATTGGAAAAAAAATAAAGAAAAAAAGGGGAAAAAAAAAGTTTGGCAAAAGAAACCCAGAAAGGCTTTGCCTCTCTCAAGGGTCTCCATCAGTCCTTTGGTGCTGGACGCCAATGGTCTTCATCTCTGGTGCAGTTAAGTGCTGTGCTCTTCAAGTGTCACATTCCGGAAATGCAGATTTTTGCTTTTCTGGGGGAGGCGGTCTACAGAAAATACCATGTAAACCTATTATCCGTGAACATCTAGATTAAATATGCTTTAATACAGCCCTCAGCACTGCTTGCATCTCCTATCTTTCATATCAGGTTCATTTCACTTGCTGAAAATTTTAAAAATGTAATAAGCCTGTGTGTGTGTCTTTCTTCCTTCTATCTAAATCTATATCTACATCATTTATCTGTGTATGCATGTATCTATTTATATATCTATCACACACACACACACACACACACACACACACACACACAGACACACACACCAGCCTAAGGTAAAGAGCTTGCTGAACAATACAACTCTAAGAAGCAATATGGGATTTACCCAATTCTCCCAGTAGTCCCCAAACTAAGGGTTAAAATTATGACAGCAGTACAAAGAAACATTGTGTGTGTGTGTATGTGTGTGTGTGTGTGAGAAAATGATAACATTGTGTAGCCCAGGCCATTTGTGGCAATAATTTATTGGAAAACAGGACACAGCCATCTCTATTTCAAGGTCTGGTGAATGCTCAAAATGGAAACAGAGAAACGGAAATTAGTCTTTTCCCCTAATTAACAGCCTGGTCTAGAATGAGAAAATTAGAGGGGATGGGGAGAGAGTCTTCTTTTTATGAAAGAATTAATAACCAGGCAGATCTTGCCTAAATGAATTGAAACTGCAGTTGTCACAAAGGAGAAATTATCAAGTGATCCTTTGCCAGACATATTTTTGCCCTAAGAATATACAAATATCTGTGTAATGGTTAATTTCATGTGTTAACTTGGCTAGGTTATGATACCCAGTTGTTTGGTCAAGCACTGGCTTGCTTGTTACTAAGAGGAAATTTCATAGATGGGATTTGTTATCTATAATCAATTGATTGCATCTATAATCAACAAAGGAGACTTCCCTTATCAATGTGCATAATTTCCCCATCCAATCAATCCATGGTCTTACAAGTAAAAACTGAGGTTGTCAGAGGTAAGAAGAATTTCAACCTCAAGTTAGCCTTGGTTCTCGCTAGAATTCCAGCCAGCCAGCTTCCCCTGGAGAAATTCAAACTAAGAACTGCAGTATCCTCTAATCAGAGTCTCCAGCTTGCAGCCTGCCCCACTGAGTTAGGACTTGTCAACCACCATGGTCACATGAGCCAATTCCCTATAGTAAAACTCTTTATATATTGTATTGATTCTGTTTCTCTGGAAAACCTAACACAGCCAAGATCTGTTTTTTAAATGAGTAGTGGGCAGAGAATTTTTCCCCAATATTTCTGCTTTTACTCAGATCTTCTGATTTAACCAAACTTGCCTCTTCAATGCTCCCTCAATACACAAAACTTTTTTCCTCCCCTGAAGCTTTGCCTAAGTTCTATTTTTCTAGTACTGCTCCTTTCAGGAATAAATTATGAAATCAGAAATGAGAGATTCACCTTTAAGAAGAGAATCCGTTTTCATTTTAATTTATAAAACCTGAAAGCTGTAATTTTAGACCAAGGTTCAAATCAGATTAAATGTTGCCACATAATGCAGGGTTCACTATAACTCTTAGCTTGTCCTAAAAGGTTCTCAGGGTTGCCACATAAAATCCCATAGTTGCTAATGCATTCTAATTTTTTGCAAGAAATTTATACCCATAGACATGCAATCTAGATTTACCAGTTATTGTTGATCAACACTTTTTCTTAATTGCAATCACATTTACCAGTTGTCTCATCATATAATGCAGACGTGAAATTATTTGTAGTCTGGATACCCGGGACTTATTTAATGCACTGAAATGTCAGCTCAGTGCCTTAAATTGACATTTAAAAAAGAACTCAATTCTATATTTCATTTCTTTGAAGATTATTAATTTTGATGGGGAAGAAAATAAGGAAAAATGTAAACCAAACTATAACTTTACACCCATCATCTTGCTCAAAAAGTAGTTTTGGTCTGTATTTTCTTGCCTTGAACAATGCTTTTTTAGAGAAAGTATCCTAAATATATATTTCTCAGTATTTGGAGCAACCATGCCAATTAGCTCCAGGGGTGGTTTGAGGTGGGGAGAGGGGTTCAAAACAAATACCTTACACAACCTGCAGTTCCTTGAGGTAAGTATGCAAACATACTGTAATCATATACCCTAATAATACTAATAAGTCAACTATGTGATAGCAATTATTCTTATATTATGAAATATGATCTGTTACACTTTACACTGAAAATATCAGGCATGCAAAATGGATCCATATACTTATCGGTCAAAGCAGAAACTTTTCCATAGATGAACTGTTCATTCCAAATCACATTTTGAAATCATTGGTTTTTTTTCAGAGTAAGTACTGATCCACTGGTGTTTCTCCATGGAAGAAGAGGAAAGCCATTTGTTTTTGTTTTTTGCTTTTATGGCTGGAAAGAGACTGAAGGAAGTATTTTCCAGAATGGCCTCAGAGCAAGTCAGTGGGGAGATGGTTTAACTTTAATTCCCTAGAATGCTGAGGCCAGATAAAAGCAGAGCACTGGCCAATGTATGCTGCAAAGTTCATGACATCAGTCTCAACATTGGTGTTTACTGAGGGAGAAGCCATATTAGAAAGAAGTCTGGAAACTTAGTTAGCAAGAATCCCCAAAGTCTGAAATTCAAGTACACAAACTATCTCAAAACATAATCTGATCCTGAGGTTTTCAAACTTTGGAATGCATTAAATCATCTGGCATATCTGATTAATATCTCCATCCTGATCCCCCAGAGACTCTGACTCAGTGGCTTTTTAGGGCTCAACCAGCACCATTTTAAACATTGGCAGGTGATTTAATCACTCATCTATTTGTACTGAGTCCTGGGTCAGTGCTGTCGTGATGACACACAGATAGAATTGGAGACCTGTCTCTGTGTTACTGGTCTACATAAGGGGCCTTTCTTTAAGAAGTCTTATTTATTATCCAGCTCATGGAAAGCCTATGTTGAGTCTTTCTAATTCCTTGAGATGATAATAGAATGATTTGAAGAATCTCACATAGGATATGGTCAGAGCACACTTATTGAGGTCCTTTTTAAAAAGTCATCATCAGTGAAAATGGATATTAAGGGTGTGGGATAATGGTGGAAGGAATATAAAGTTGGATCAGGCTGAATTTATTGATATGGACCCACTAAGCAGAGATTCTGCATTCAATATTGTAGCTCAAGGGGTAAGAAAGTGTATTAACAGTTTGTTTGGGTGGTTGGCTGAAACATAGATCAAAAGGTAGCTGACATTATTGAGGTTGAAATGCCAGAACTGCCCTGGTATAATGTAGAGGAGGGGATTCAAAGACTTAGAGATATTGGAATGTTAAGAGTGGATTTATCATGGAAGACCTCACACACCCTTGGAAATATCCAGAAGACAGGACTGTGGGGAATAAATTTGTGAGAAATAGCTCCATCATCCCTGAAGAGCTCTGTAGTCACGCTTCTTTATAGGTCAGATATTACTGTGGGAACTGCTGACATTGAGCTGGAATCCTTAAACACAATGGGGATAATTAGATCCTGAGCTGGCAGAAGCTATGTGGCAGCAGTTAATCACCAAAGGCAAGGTGGGCGTGGCCACCATAATGTACAGCAGGCAAAAAGCAGCAGTCTGGCTCTCAGAGACTTATGGCATTGGCTAGTAGATCATGGAGCACCCAGCAATAAAATAGAAGGGCAGTCTACTAAATTCTTGTTTGATCTGCAGAAGCAGAAGAATTCTAGGTCAAGTGAACAAAAGTCTAACTTGAATTACGAAAACAGAGAGTCACAGCCTCTTAATCAGTTCCCAGACTTGAGACTGTTTACAGACCCAGAGCCCCTTGAATGAGGGGAAGGCAGTGTACCCTTGGGGAAAGACCCTGTTACACTGCCCAAAATTTATACTGTTCATCTTCCTCCCAGTCTTCCACAGGGAGACCAACTGCCTTTTGCCAGGGTAACTATGCATTGGGGAAAGGGAAATGATCAAATATTTTGGGGATCAGTAAACACTGACTCAGAAGTGACACTCATTCCAGGAGACCCAAAACATAACTCTGGTCCACCACTCAGAGTAGGGGCTTATGTAGGTCAGGAGAGCAAAGGAGTTTTAGCTCAGGTATGTCTCACAGTGGGTCCAGTTGGTCCCTGGACCCACTCTGTGGTTACTTCCCCAGTTCTAGAATGCATAATTGGAATAGACATACTCAGCAACTGGCAGAATCCTCACAATGGTTCCCTGACTCATGGAGTGAGGGTCATTATGGTAGGAAAGGCCAAGTGGAAGCCATTAGAACTGCTCCTGACTAGCAAAATGGTAAACCAGAAAGCAATACTGGATTCCTGGAGGGATTGCAGAGATTAATGTCATGCTTAAGGACTTAAAGGATGCAGGGATGGTGATGCCTACCACATCCCCATTCAACTCTCCTATTTGGCCTGTGCAGAAAACAGATAGATCTTGGAGGATTACAGTGGATTATCAGAAGCTTAACAAGGTGGTGACTCCAATTGCACCTGCTGTTCCTGATGTGGTATCATTGCTTGAGCAAATTAACACATTCCCTGGCACCTGGTATGCAGCTATTGATCTGGCAAATGCTTTTTTCTCAATAGCTATTAGTAAGGACCACCAGAAACAGTCTGCATTCAGCTGGCAAGGCCAGAAGTATATCTTCACTGTCCTATCTCAGGGGTATATCAACCCTCCAGCCCTGTGTCATAATATTGTCTGCAGGGATCTTGATCATTTCTCCCTTTCACCAAACATCACACTGGTGATATACTGATGATATCATGTTGATTGGATCTAGTGAGCAAGAAGCAGCAGCTACTCTAGATTTGTTGATAAGGCATTTGTGTGTCAGACAATGGGAGATAAATCCAACAAAAATTCAGGGGCTTTCCACCTCAGTAAAATTTCTAGGTGTCCAGTGGTATGAGATATCCCTTCTAAGGTGAAGGATAAGCTGTTGCATCTGGCCCCTCCTATGACCAAAAAAAAGAGGCACAATGCCTAGTTAGCCTCTTTGATTTTGGAGACAACATATTCCTCATTGGAGTGTGATACTCCAGCCCATTTACCAAGTGACTAGAAAAGCCTCTAATTTTGAGTGGGGGCCAGAATAAGATGAGGCTCTGTGACAGGTCCAGGCTGCTGTGCAAGCTGCTCTGCCACTTGGACCATATGATCCAGCTGATCCAATAGTGCTGGAAGGGTCAGTGGCAAACAGAGATGCTGTTTGGAGCCTCTGGCAGGCTCCTATAGGAGAATCATAATGCAGGCCCTTAGGATTTTGGAGTAAAGCCTTACCATCCTCTGCAGATAACGACTCTCCTTTTGAGAAACAGCTTTTGGCTTGCTATTGGGCCTTAGTAGAGACAGAACACTTAACCATGGGCGACAAAGTTACCATGAGACTTGAGTTACCTATAATGAGCTGGGTGTTGTCTGACCAACCAAGCCATAAAGTTGGGCATGCACAGCAGCACTCCATCATAAAATGGAAATGGTATATGTGAGATAGGGCTTGAGTGGGTCCTAAAGGCACAAGTTACATGAGGAAGTGGCCCAAATGCCCATGGCCCCACTCCTCCCACCTTACCTTCTTTTTCCCAGCCCACAGCTATGGCCTTTTGGGGAGTTCTTTACAATCAGTTGACTGAAGAAGAGAAAACGGGCCTGATTTATAGATGGTTCTGCACAATAGGCAGGCACTTCCTGAAAGTGAACAGCTACAGCACTGCAGCCCCTTTCTGGGATGTCCCTAAAGGACAGTGGTGAGGGGAGGTCTGCCCAGTGGGCAGAACTTCAAGAAGTGCACCTGATTATTCATTTTGTTTGGAAGGAGAACTGGCCAGAGGTGCATTTGTATACTGAATCATGAGCTGTTGCTAGTGGTTTGGCTGGATGGTCAGGGACTTGGAAGGAACATGATTGGAAAACTGGTGACAAAGAAGTCTGGGGAAGGGGTATGTGGATAGACCTTTCTGAGTGGGCAAAAAACATGAAGATATTTGTATCCCACATGAATGCTCACCAGTGGGTGACTTCAGCAGAGGAAAGTTTTAATAATCAAGTGGATAAGATGACCTGTTTGGTGGATACCAGCCAGCATCTTTCCCCAGCCACTCTTGTCATTGCCCAATGGGCTCATGAACAAAGTTGTCATGGTGGTAGGGATGGAGGTTATGCATGGGCTAAGCAACATGGACTTCCACTCAACAAGGCTGACCTGGTCACAGTCACTGCTGAGTATCCAATCTGCCAGCAGCAGAGACCCACACTCTCCCCATTCCCCAAGGTGATCAGCCTGCTACATGGTAGTGGGTTGATTACATTGGATCTCTTATATCATGGAAGGGGCATTGATCTTTTTCTCACTGTAATAGACACATAGTCCAGATATGGGTTTGCCTTCCCTGCATGCAATGCTTCTGCCAAAACTACCATCCATGGACTTACAGATTGCCTTATCAAGCATCATGGTATTCCACACAGCATTGCTTCTGACCAAGGAACCTACTTCATGGCAAATGAAGTGAGAGAATGGGCTCATGCTCATGGAATTCTCTGGTTTTACCATGCTCCCCATCATCCAGAGACAGCTTGGGTTGATAGAATGGTGTATTGGCCTTTTGAAGACTCAATTATGGAGACAACTAGGTGGTAATGCCTTGCAGGGCTGAGACAGTGTTTTCCAGGAGGCTGTGTATGCTCTGAATCAGTGTTCATTCTCTGGGGCTGTTTCTCCCAAAACCAGGCTTCACAGGTCCAGGAATCAAGGGTTGGAGAGTGGCACCACTCACTATCACTCCTAATGATCCACTAGGAAAAATTTTGCTTCCTGTCCCTGCAAGCTTAAGCTCTGCTGGTCTACAAGTCTTAGTTCCAAAAGGAGGAGTGCTCCCACCAGGAGACACAACAATAATTCCATTGAACTGGAAGTTAAGACTGCCACCTTGCAGCTTTGAGTATCTCATGCCTCTGAATCAACAGGCAAGGAAGGGGATTAATGTACTGGCCGGGGTGATTGATCCTGACTATCAGGGGGAACCAGCACTACCACTACACAATGGAGGTGAAGAAGAATTTTCCTGGAATACAGGAGATCCCCTAGGGTATCTGTTCGTACTACCATGCCCTGTGATTAAAATCAATGGAAAACTGCAACAACCCAATCCAGGCAGGACTACCAATGGCCAAGAAACTTCAGGAATGAAGGTTTGGGTCACCCCATCAGGCTAAGAACCACGGCCAACTGAAGTGCTTGCTGAGGGTAAAGGGAACATGGAATGGGTAGTGGAAGAAGGTAGTGATAAATATGAACTACAACCATGTGACCAGTTATAGAAATGAGGACTATACTGGCATGAATATTTCCTCTTTGTTTTGTCATGAGTTTGTTTGCATTTGCCCATAAAGCAAATGTCTTTGTTTTCTTCTCTATATTATCCCCTTATCATATGACATAAGCTGTATTGCTCACTTCACAGTATTTAAGTCAAAGGAAATCAAGTTTAAGTATCAATGTCACTCAAGAAATTGCACCCTATTCTGGAGAGATTTAGTGTGTTTCCGGTTGTATGCAGGACAGCTGAGTATTGTTAGGCAAAACGTATGTCTGTTATTGTGCTCTACTTAAAGATAAAGTATGGTTTAAGGTGATGCATATAACTGCCAGGTTGACATGGGGAGGACTGTGATGGTTAGGTTCATGTGTCAACTTGGCCAGGTGATGGTACCCAGGTGTCTGGTCAAACAAGCACTGACCTAACTGTTAATGCAAGGGCATTTGACAGAAGGCTGGTTTATTAAATCATCAGTAAATTGACTGCACCTGTGACTAATTACATCAGCAAAGGCCGTGTCTTCTGCAATGAGAGAATTCAATCAGCTGGATTTAATCCAATCAGTTGAAGACTTTCAAGAGAAAAGAGAGAGGACCTTCACTTCCTCTTTGGCTAGCCAGCGTTTCCTGAGGAGTTGATCAAACACTTTCATTGGGGTTGCCAGTTCGCTACCTGCCCTATGGAATTTGGACTCGTGCCTCCTTCCCTGTGGAATTTGGACTTGTGCATCTCCACAGTTGTGTCAGAAACTTTTATAAAATCTTATATTTACAGATATCTCTTGTTGGTTCTGTTTCCTTAGAGAACCCTAGCTAATACAAGAGAGAACAAAAATTATTTTTTACTGAGCCCCAGTCTGCCTTGATATATATGCATGTTGACCATTTTATCAAATATGTTGTTCATTTTAGTCAAAGTCAATGAACTGATTTATTTGATGTCAAAAATCCTCAAAAAATCTATCACCCTTGTAGTGATGTAGCCAGTAAATGTTTCTTTAACATCCAGTGTTATAACAACTAATAAAAAGGGTACCCAACATTTTTATTTTAAAAATAACTTTGCTCCAGACTTTTAATTGGCCTGATTCATTTGGCTCCAAGGTGATACTAATCAGAATGCCCACATCTGCATGGGGCTGGGCCATTTTCAAAGCGTGTCATACACATGAAATCATTTGATCTTCATGAGGCCCACAGAGAGAGTTTAGAGAGACAAGTTATTGAACTCGTTCTGTGAATTGGAGTTTCACAGATTTTTCTTCCCATGAGATTTAACTCATCACATAAAATTACAATATTAAAGCAAAGAAAAAATCAAATGAAATCCAGAGCTTATCTCTCATATGAAGTCATTTCTTCGTACTCTGATACGCTGTCAGTGCCTGGTTTCTGAGTTCAGTCTGCTTCCATAAAAGACCTTTATGATTGCCCCATTAGGCTAACACCCTAACATCTCCCCACAGCTTTCAACTCGAGCAATATCAAACTGTTGCAGATAACATGATGTTTCATGATTATATCACTATTCTCCCTGACAAAGTCTATCTGTCCTCCCAAACTCTGCCTAAATGTCATCACTTCTGGGGGCCTTCCTCCTCTGTAGTTCATCTCCATTACTTACTGCTGGATCTATTTTCCCTGTTGAACTCTGAGCATCTGGAAGGCAAACCATGTGTCTTACTCATCTTAGTATCCTCATAGTGTCTCCTAATTGAGGTGGATGCTTCATAATCAATGGCTACCCTGAAGCATTTTATTAAAAATGACTACCTAACTTATTAAACCCACTTGAACAATATTAGTAAGAATTAAATGACTACTAATAAGTTATCAACAATTTGTGACTTCTTTCTAACTTTTGGGTGGACATATGTTTAAAGCAGTTTTCCATTGACCAATATGGTTTGTATTTTTCACCCACATTTTCTCTTCATCATAAGCAAGAGTGAAGAGCAGGTGGAGATGTGGACTCCAGAGCCCGACAGTCTTCCTTAAAATCCTAACTCTGCCATTTCATTGCCACATCACCTTGGACAAGGTACTCAAGCTTTCGGGACCTCACTGCGTTTCATTTAAAATTAAGATAATAACAGTATTTGCTTCAGAGGATTTCTGTGTGGATTAAGTGGGTAAATGCCTGCTGATTTCTTAAAGCTGTGGCTTGTACTTAGTGAATATTCAATAAAGGTACTTTAATACTTAATCTATTAACAATATTAATTCCCTGTGATCAGAAGTATGCATACGAAGGAGACCTGCCTATAGGTATTTCTGTCATCTCTACTCATGATCCGGAATGTTCTTTTGAACAAATTCATATATCAGTTTCTTTGGCATTATACTTTTACCAAATGAGCTACCTGGACAAGACCAAAAAATAAAGTCTCTAAGTTAACTTGTCTCATAGAAATATAATGCAAGTCACACAAATAATTTTAAATTTTTTAATATCTACATTAAAATATTAAAAGAAACAGGGACACTACATTTTAATAAATTCTCTGCAACCAAATATATCCAAGTATTATCATTTTAACATGCAATAATATAAAATTATATTGTGTATGTGTATACGTATACACATTCACAGCACATCTCAATTAGGACAAGCCCCATTTCAAGTGCCCAACAGCTGTATATGGCCAGTGGCCTGGGTGTGGGACAACAAAGTCCTTAGTCTAAGATGTGATCCCCATTCAATCACATGCAATTTTTAGATCTGTCACTGGGTGGTGCTGAAGCCAAATACTATTCCTTGAACAAAATAAAAGTTCTTAAAATGATGCCGCTGTGTTTTACAGTACACTGTCCCATTGACCACACTGATTCTAAATTCTACAAAGATAGTTTTGATGAACTTATGGAATAAAAATCAAAAACCAAAAATCCAAATTCTCCTCTAACAAATGCTACAAAGTTTGGTGTTTAGTGGGTCCATATCATATGCAAGTTCATGAGGTTTTTACATTTCTGAGGAACTGCTTTGTATACTGTGTTTAATTTCACCAGACTGGATGTATGTAATGAAATCTATTTTCATCCCTAAAAGCTCATTATTTAGAGCTGCAGTTTCTTTAGCCAATTTGTTGTTCAGTTACAATTTTGAAAACCACTTAACAGCATTTGAACACTACAGCATCAATCTGAAGGTTAGAGTAGATCACAATTTTTTTTGCCTGAAAAAAAAACTTAGATTAGGAAAAATGGGTTCTTTCAATAGGAGCAGTATGGCTAGTGCCATCCTTCTCTCTTTCATCCTGCCTTGAACACAGGTAATGGAGCTGATACAGCTGTCTACTGCCAGGAGGAAACAACCGTAAGAATGACAACCAACCTCACATGAATGGCAGAGCACGGTACAGAGATCTTGGGTGTTACAAAGCATTTTGTGAGCAGATCCAACACTACAAAGCCATCTTCCTCCAGACTTCTGATTATGTAAGAAATCATTAGCTCATCCATTTAAGCCACTGTTAATAAAGCATTATGTGACTTGTAGCCAGATAAATTTCTATGCATTTACCTTCCCTGCTTCTGGTCCCTAGTCCTCATTTTCCTTCTCACTAAGAGGAATCTTATGTCCTTACCCTACAGCTCTGAGATACCACCTGCTAATCTGAAAGGATTTTTATCCTTGAAGGTAAGCTAGAAAAGCTAATCTCAGATAATAACTATATTTTATGTTATTGCTATATGATTAAGATTATTATCATTGATCTAAGTCACAAGTGAATTTAAAGGTAAGACTTCCATGAAAACTAGGAAGTAATAGAAATAGACAATGATGAGAACCAGCATTGGCATAGCTCTTTATATTTTGCAAAGGCCTTTCACAAACACTCCTTCATTTGACCATTTGACCCCTTAACAGCCTTGCCCCATAACAGCCTTTTTTACAGGTGTGTAAATTGAGCCTTAGAAATTTAAGTTACCCTTCAAGGTCATGCACCTATTAAGATACAGACCTGCTCCTGAAAACCTACTAGGACCATACCATAGCTTGTCCGTTTCTACTTAATTCCAGTGCCGACAGGCATGATAATAAAAGTTAACATTTATCAAAGAGATACTATGTTCCAAAGTCATCCCTGAGTCAAGAGTTTTACATGCATCACTTCATTTAATCCTCATAATAATCCTATAGCCTGGGTACCATTATCATCCCTAATGTAGCTGAGGAAAGTGAAGCAGCAGCCTAGGAAGAGTTCACCAGCCTCATCCTCTCACCAGGCTGTTCCTGTGCAGCAACTGCACAATTTATTCCTGCACTTGACTCCTAAGATGCTGGAATTTGTTTTTGAACCAATAAATAAATAAATGACAAAAACAAAAAACAAAAAAACAAAACAGGCTGCTAAACTAGTCTCCCCCAGCTCCCAGCTCCTTTTGTTTCAGTCACCACTGGTCTATAAATATCACTTGCATTTGAAGAATGACAACAACCTGCTTCCCTTCATGAAGATTCCATATTAAACTATTTGACTCTATTTTTCTGTTGAATTGATGTTAATGAATTTTTATTCTGAAAACCTGTACTTTAAAAAAATTCAGTGGATTCCTGAATTTTAAACTAGCTGACAGTTTTCTTTCACCTCTAAGAAGAAGGCTTAATTTAAAATGTACTTAATAAGAAAGTGTGAACTTCAAAGATAAGCAAATACATCCTCATATGGTTTAAAACAAGTCCCTTGTGCTTACCCTATTGATTCCATATTACTCTTTGATACCATATTATTCTCAAAAATAAAATGAACTCAGGCAGATTTTGATAACAAGCAATTTCACTTTGATGTAGGTATTTAAATGCTTCCTTTTTGTTTTTATAATCGTACAAACTGCATGGATTCCTGTTTTATCCAAGTTCTACCATTTACTAGTTACAAGACTGAACAAGTTGCTTTAAACTTCCTAAACCTCAGTTTCCTTGTCTCTAAAATGCAAAGAATGTTGGCCTCCCATTTGCAACTGAAGGGTTTAAATACCCTAATGACATAAACTGTCTGTCACATGTTTGAGAAACTATGTGCTTAAGAAATATCAATTCATACTATTCCCTCCCTTTATTTCCCAAACTAACTTGGATGTTTTAATTTTGTTTTATAGGTTCGTTAAGCCTTGAAGCTGATATAGATATTTCTAGGTATGTGATGCTAGAAAACAGTACATTAACAAAGTTTCATGGCCAAAGGAATAGTAGAGGACAGATGTTATGATGCCATT
Organism: Choloepus didactylus; assembly: GCF_015220235.1. NCBI lineage: Eukaryota > Metazoa > Chordata > Mammalia > Pilosa > Megalonychidae > Choloepus > Choloepus didactylus. The sequence goes on from NC_051309.1 coordinate 21,976,359, forward strand.
TTCATGCTCTTACAAGCAAAATTTTTGTTATTTAATCAATAAAATTACATTTTTATGTGAGGAATGTCCTCATTTTCAGATGGTGCTTCCTAGATATGCTTGAAATAGAGAAATACTAATACTGCATAATACTGATGAGAGAATCTATGTACAAAAAGGAGTATATTTCCAATTTTCCAAAAGAATTTGGAAAGGTCTCCATCTTTCTATCTAAAGTTCTTTCATTTATTTTGAAATCACACTTATTAAACTATAGAGGAAAGGCTGCTATTTGATAACCTCCTTTAAGCCCTGTAACTTCCAATTGCCTTAAACCAAAGATGGTTTCTGAGAATTCTCACTGTGAGGATGGCAGGGCTTGTGGCAATACAGACAATAGCCACCACTGTCATTGGAAGGTGACATTAGGTACTCGACACTCAGTAAAGAGACTGTCAGTATTCACTGCAAATAACTGAAACTGGGGCTCTGTGAGCTGCTCATTTAGGGTCCCATGATATCCAGTGCATAACTCCCTCAGGCCCCTTTTACACTCTGAACGTTATGTAACATACCTTTCTTTATCACTGGGCACTGTCTTTATTGAAATTCAGGGACATATTACATTTGATTTTGATTCATTATATCTAGCATAATGCTGGCACAGGGTAGTACGTATTCAATAAATTTTAGTGGAAGGGGAAGAGAAAAAAAAAAAAGGGAGAAAAGAAAGAAGGAAAGGAAGGAAGGCAGTATCCTTTACATAATCAGAAGAATTGAAAGCTCATATTTGTTTCACTATATCTGACTGCCTCTTCAAATGACCACATTTTGACTTGAGCTCATTATCCAAGCAGTCAATAAAGCAACTCTATTAATAATAGTACCACTGCTACTTCAATTTGTAAAGACCTCACTTACCATAATCCTTTGTCTTAAAGCTTTTTATTTTAATGATTTTTTACTGAATTTAAGGCATTGTAAATGACAATTGCTCCTTAGTAAAATGAAGACAAAGATATCCAAATAGCTGATGTTTTATTTCACATTTCCCCACAATGTGGCAGCAGAGATTTAAAAAGTGGGAAAAGCCACAGGTGGGAAAATTTCATCCAAAAGTGATGAAGGACACCCAGGCCACAGAGATGCTCTCTGAAGGAATATTCAGAGGGATCAAATGGCAATAACTGTTCTTTTTAAACCTCCCCAGAATAAAAATATATCTAGGTATATATAGATTTACAAGTTTCTTATGTTTGTTGGAAGATACCTATTGACTTCACTGAAGGCTAAAGTTCCCTTTTGGATTTTAATAAGCAAAATCTTTTGTTAACTTCAATGTTTGTGTAGAAGAAGACATAGTACACCGATTCGTATGATATAAATCTACTGAAATAATGTTCAAGAAATTGTAACAAACCTTTATTAAGCACTGAAGATAATCAATCTCTATTCCACATCTATGAAAAGAAAGTAGAATCAAACTCTTATGGCTGTTATGATGAATAGAAGTGATAATGCCCCTTGTGGTTCATAGTAGGGTATCTGGGGAGTGAGCAGTAGATAGCAGCTAGTACATTATTACCAGTTTTTCCATTACTACCATCACCATCCCACCTCCACTACTATGACATGCATTTGTGTCGGATGCACAGAGAAGCACAAATGACTTAGGAAACAACTTGGCTATGGAAGAGTTCATTCTGGGGCATGTAATTAAATAGCAACATTTTGATGCGGAATGAGAGCAAAACTATCTACCTCACATGTGGCTTAGACGCTGAGGACTGCAACTCCCTACCCCACCTCCAATGGCTGTCTATACGTGCATGACTTTATTCTGTTGTCTTCACTAGCATAACTTTACTGTTCCAGGAGACTCTTTCCCAGACAAATAAACTTGACAGTTCATTATAGGAACTTCCTGAAAGATCAATCAACCCTTCACTAGGAAGAATCAACAGAGAGTTTACACTGTAGGACTAGTCAAACCTCTCACCTCAAAATCTGTGCTTTATAGTTTCCATCAATGCTGGGTTCTTAGATTATGAAGCTTACACGGTCCTCATTGCAAGAACTGCCTTAAACCAAACTTGAAATTCTCAATAAAATCCAGCCTTTCCACCTTTTATGACACTGTCAAAGCTCTCCCAAGGTGGTATACCACAGTAAACAGCAAACTCATCTTGGCCTTATCAACAGTTTATGCTGGGGAGCTGACATTTTACAGATAAACATTACAAAACAACATCTACAAATGAGGGAGGATATTAATTTCTCTTGGAATGTCCATATTTTCAGATAGAGGGGGGCATTTTTATATTTTGTGTTTTCCTTGTTGGAATAGATATCTCATACCCAAAACTTGTAATAAGATAAATGAAAATACATCAGAGACAGCATTATGAACACAATTCTGTATTTACTTCATAATTATGAAATAGTAATCAATCTCATACAGATGAAATAAATTGTATAAATAGATGTACTAGTTGTATAACAGTAAAAATGGAGGCATTTCTTGAAATAAGAAAAACTATTTCATCTTTATACCAATGATGAGGTTTTTCAATAAACTGGTTATATTATTACTTAACACTGATTTTTATCTTGCTTGATGGGTTTCTGCATTTCTACCCCCTTCAGGATCAAGGATCTTATCTTACTAATTTCTGTATATTACTCTGCCCAGTTGTTGCCATACTGATACATATTTAGCAAGTACTTGTTAAAAGAAGGACAGTGTGCAAATTAATTTAAATCTCAAAAAATCGAAACAGACTTCAGCACTATGATAGATAATATAAAACATTAATATAAGACTCATTGGTGTTCCAGAAGGGGAAGAGAAGGGTAAAGGTCTAGTCGAAGAAATTCTTGGGGAAAACTTCCCAAATCTACTAAACACCATAAATACACAAATCATAAATGCCCAGCGAACTCCAAATAAACCTACTCCGAGACATATTCTGATCACACTGTCAAATACAGAGGAGAAGGAGCAAGTTCTGAAAGCAGCAAGAGAAAAGCAATTTACCACATACAAAGGAAACAACATAAGACTAAGTAGTGACTACTCAGCGGCCACCATGGAGGTGAGAAGGCAGTGCATGACATATTTAAAATTCTGAGAGAGAAAAATTTCCAACCAAGAATTCTTTATCCAGCAGGCTCTCCTTCAAATTTGAGGGAGAGCTTAAATTTTTCACAGACAAACAAATGCTGAGAGAATTTGCTAACAAGAGACCTGCCCTACTTGAGATACTAAAGGGAACCTTACCGACAGAGAAACAAAGAAAGGAGAGAGAGATATGGAGAAAGGTTCAGTACTAACGGGATTCAGTATGGGTACATTAAAGGGCATTAAGAGAGAGAGGGAAGAAATATATATGACAAACATAAACCAAAGATTGAGATGGCTGATTCAACAAATGCCTGCACAGTAATAACATTGAATGTAAATGGATTAAACTCCCCAATTAAAAGTTATAGGCTGGCAGAAAGGATAAAAAAAAAAAAATGAACCATCAATAACGTTGCATACAAGAGACTCATGTTAAACACAGGGACACAAAGAAATTGAAAGTGAAAGGATGGAAAAAATATTTCATGCAAGCTACAGCCAAAAGAAAGCAGGTGTAGCAATATTAATCTCAGATAAAATAGACTTTAAATGCAGGGATGTTATGAAAGACAAAGAAGGGCACTATATACTAATGAAAGGGGCAATTCAACAAGAAGAAATAACTATCATAAATGTTTATGCATCCAATCAAGGTGCCAAAAAATACATGAGACAAACACTGGCAAAACTAAAGGAAGCAATTGATGTTTTCACAATAATTGTGGGAGACTTCAACACATCACTGTCTCCTATAGATGAATCAACCAGACAGAAGACCAATAAGGAAATCGAAAACCTAAACAATCTGATAAATGAATTGGATTTAACAGACATATATAGAACATTACATCCCAAATCACCAGGATACACATACTTCTCTGGTGCTCACAGAATTTTCTCCAGGATAGATCATATGCTGGGACATAAAACAAGCCTCAATAAATTAAAAAAAACTAAACTTATCCAAAGCACGTTCTCTGACCACAATGGAATACAATTAGAAGTCAATAATCATCAGAGACTTAGAAAATTCACAAATACCTGGAGGTTAAACAACACGCTCCTAAATAATCAGTGTGTTAAAGAAGAAATACCAGGAGAAATTTCTAAATATATAGAGACAAATGAAAATGAAAACACAACATACTAAAACCTATGGGATGCAGCAAAAGTGGTACTGAGGGGGAAATTTATAGCACTAAACACATATATTGCAAAGGAAGAAAGAGCCAAAATCAAAGAACTAATGGATCAACTGAAAAAGCTAGAAAATGAACAGCAAACCAATCCTAAACCAAGTAGAAGAAAAGAAATAATAAGGATTAAAGCAGAAATAAATGGCATAGAGAACAATAAAAAATAGAGAGGATAAACAACAGAAGTTGGTTCTTTGAGAGGATCAACAAGATTGACAAGCACCTAGCTAGACTGACAAAATCAAAAAGAGAGAAGACCCATATATACAAAATAATGAATGAGAAAGGTGACATTACTGTGGATCCCAAAGAAATTTTAAAAATTATAAGAGGATACTATGAACAACTGTATGGCAACAAACTGGATAATGTAGAGGAAATGAACAATTTCCTGGAAACATATGAAAAACCTAGAATGACCAGACAAGAAATAGAAAGACATCAACCAACCAATAACAAGCAAAGGGATCCAATCAGTCATCAAAAAGCTTCCCACATATGAATGCCCAGGGCCAGATGGCTTCACAGGGGAATTCTACCAAAACTTTCCAAAAAGAACTGACACCAATCTTACTTAAACTCCTTCAAAACATCAAAGAAAATGGAACACTACCTAACTCATTTTATGAAGCTAACATCAATCTAATACCAAAACCAGGCAAAGATGCTACAAAAAAGGAGAATTACAGGCCTATCTCCCTAATGAATATAGATGCAAAAAATTCTCAATAAAATACTTACAATTCAAATCCAAAGATACATTAAAAAAATCATACACCATGACCAAGTGGGGTTCATTCCAGGCATGCAAGGATGGTTCAACATAAGAAAATCAATCAATGTATTACAAAACATAAATAAATCAAAAGAGAAAAATCAAATGATCAACTCAATAGATGCTGAAAAGCATTCGACAAAATCCAACATCCCTTTTTGATAAAAACACTTCAAAAGGTAGGAATTGAAGGAAACTTCCTCAATATGATAAAGAGCATATATGAAAAACCCACAGCCAGCATGGTACTCAATGGTGAGAGACTGAAAGCCTTCCCCCTAAGATCAGGAACAAGACAAGGATGTCTGCTGTTACCACTGTTATTCAACATTGTGCTGGAAATGCTAGCCAGGGCAGTCCGGCAAGACAAAGAAATAAAAGGCATCCAAATTGGAAGGAAAGAAGTAAAACTGTCATTGTTTGCAGATGATATGATCTCATATCTGGAAAACCCTGAGAAATCGATGATACAGCTACTAGAGCTAATAAACAAATTTAGCAAAGTAGCAGGATACAAGATTAATGCACATATGTCAGTAATGTTTCTATATGCTAGAAATGAACAAACTGAAGAGACACTCAAGAAAAAGATACCATTTTCAATAGCAACTAAAAAAATCTAGTACCTAGGAATAAACTTAACCAAAGATGTAAAAGACCTATACAAAGAAAACTATATAACTCTACTAAAAGAAATAGAAGGGGACCTTAAAAGATGGAAAAATATTCCATGTTCATGGATAGGAAAGCTAAATGTCATTAAGATGTCAATTCTACCCAAACTCATCTACAGATTCAATGCAATCCCAATCAAAATTCCAACAACCTACTTTGCAGACTTGGAAAAGCTAGTTATCAAATTTATTCGGAAAGGGAAGATGCCTTGAATTGCTAAAGACACTCTAAAAAAGAAAAACCAAGTGGGAGGACTTACACTCCCTGACTTTGAAGCTTATTATAAAGCCACAGTTGTCAAAACAGCATGGTACTGGCACAAAGATAGACATATTGATCAATGGAATAAAATTGAGAATTCAGCGATAGCCCCCTAGACCTATGGCTGATGGATCTTTGACAAGGCCCCCAAAGCCACTGAACTGGGACGTAACAGTCTTTTCAAGAAATGGGGCTGGCAGAGTTGGATATCCATATCCAAAAGCATGAAAGAGAACCCCACATCACACCCTACACAAAAATTAACTCAAAGTGGATCAAAGCTCTCAAAATTAAAGACAGTACCATAAAAGAAGATAATGTAGGGAAACATCTTCAAGACCTTGTATTAGGCGGCCACTTCCTAGACTTTACACCCAAAGCCCAAGCAACAAAAGAAAAAACAGATAAATGGGAACTCCTCAAGCTTAGAAGTTTCTGTACCTCAAAGGAATTTGTCAAAAAGGTGAAGAGGCATCAACTCAACGGGAAAAAATTTTTGGAAACCATGTATCTGACAAAAGACTGATATCTTGCATATATAAAGAAATCCTACAACTCAATGACAAGAGTACATTATAAAATGGGCAAAAGATATGAAAAGACAGTTCTCTGAAGAGGAAATACAAATGGCCAAGAAACACATGAAAAGAGATGCAAATTAAGACCACAATGAGATACCATCTCACACCAATTAGAATGGCAGCCATTAACAAATGCTGGAGAGGATGTGGACAAATTGGAACTCTTATTCATTGTTGGTGGGACTTTATAATGGTTCAGCCAGTCTAGAAGTTAGTCTGGCAGTTCCTTAGAAAACTAGATATAGAGTTATGCTTCGATCCAGCGATTGCACTTCTTGGTATATACCCAGATCTGAAAGCAGTGACACAAACAGATATCTGCACACCAATGTTCATAGCAGCATTATTCACAATTTTCAAGAGATGGAAACAACCCAAATGTCCTTCAACAGATGAGTGGATAAATAAAATGTGGTACATACACATGATGGAAAACTACGTGGCTGTTAAGAAGGAACGATGTCTTGAAACATATGACAACATAGATGAACCTTGAAGACATAATGCTGAGTGAAATAAGCCAGGCACAAAAAGAGAAATATTATATGCTACCACTAATGTGAACATTGAAAAATGTAAAACAATGGTTTATAATGTAGAATGTAGGGGAACTAGTGATAACAATTAAGGGGGGATGGTAAACCAATAAGAACAGATAAGCTATCAAGGGTAAATTTAACGTTCTGGGAATGCCCAGGAATGACTATGGTCTGTTAATTTCTGATGGGTATGGTAGGAACAAGTTCACAGAAATGTTGCTATATTAGGTTATTTTCTTGGGGTAGAGTAGGAACATGTTGGAAATAAAGTAATTGTCTTAGATTAGTTGTCTCTTTTCTTACTCCCTTGTTAGGGTTTGTTTGAAATGTTTTTTTATTGTACGTTTGTTTTTCAATTTTTTTTTGATATAGTTGATTAAAAAAAAAGAGTTAGAAAAAAAGAAAAAAACAATGAAAAAATATGCAGAGCCCCTTTGAGGAGCTGGTAGAAAATGCAGGGGTATTGGGCTTCCCCACCTCGATGGATGCTGATGTGGTCACAAACATAGGGGACTGGTGGTTTGATGGGCTGAGCCCTCTACCACAGGACTTGCCCTTGGGAAGACTGTTGCTGCAAAGGAGAGGCTAGGCCTGCCTATAATTGTGCCTAAGAGCCTCCTCCCAAATGCCTCTTTGTTGCTCAGATGTGGCCCTCTCTCTCTCTAGCTAAGCCAACTTGGCAGGTGAAATCACTGCCCTCCCCACTACATGGGATCAGACACCCAGGGGAGTGAATCTCCCTGGCAATGTGGAATATGACTCCCGGGGAGGAATCTAGACCCGGTATTGTGAGATGGAGAACATCTTGACCAAAAGGGGGATGTGAAAGGAAATGAAATAAGCTACAGTGGCAGAGAGATTCCAAAAAGGAGCTGAGAGGTCACTCTGGTGGGCACTCTTACACACAATATAGACAACCCTTTTTAGGTTCTAGTGAATTGGAGTAGCTGGCAGTGAATACCTGAAACTATCAAACTACAACCCAGAACCCATTAATCTTGAAGAGGATTGTATAAAAATGTAGCATATGAGGGGTGACAATGTGATTGGGAAAGCCATATGGACCACACTCCCCTTTGTCTAGTTTATGGATGGATGAGTAGAAAAATGGGGGAAGGAAAACAAACAAACAAGCAAACAATTACTTTAATTGCTCTTTTTCACATTAATTTTTATTCTTGTTATTTTTGTGTGTGTGGTAATGAAGGTGTCAGGGATTGATTTTGGTGATGAATGCACAACTATGTAATGGTACTGTGAACAACTGAATGTATGCTTTGTTTTGTATGACTGCATGGTATGCGAATGTATCTCAATAAAATGAATTAAAAAAAAAAAACTAAAAAAAAAAAAAATTTAAATCTCCGTTAAGGGACGGTTGAAGAAGACTGAAGAAATGCCCAGTCAAGCTAACACAAAATGCCACCACCTGTGGATCTTCACCTTATGATTACTCTTTCTCTACCCACAGTCTTCTGTAATCCATGCTAGAAGACTCAAATTATGAGACTTCTAGTAACAACTACTACCATTGTGGGGATATGCTATGTGCTCAATACAGTGCATTATCCCATTTGTTCCACATGAAAACCCATGACTGCACATTACTATTCCCATCTCAGACGTAAAAAAAATTGAGAAGATAAGAGCCTGCCCCAAGGTCGTATAGCTGGTAAGATTTCCTACCCCAGGTCTTTTTTCTTCCAAGCACCATGTCTGTTCCACTGTCTCATATGAGTCACAAAGTGCCTCTTCCCTGAGTTTTGAATAAGAACAAACCTTTATGGCATGCCCTCACTGCAACAAACATTCACCTTCCATGAAATGAATCAATCAGGCTTGGGCAGAAAAGTGTTACTACTTCTGACTCACCTTCATTCCTCTGAGGAGATAAGGAGAAATGCTACTCCCCAGTATTCTTTCCTTTTTACAGAAGCTCAGTTTTCAGACCCCTGAGATAAACCACATACATTTATTTTACAGCAACCTGCAAGTCCCTAACCTTACCTAATCATCAAGGAAACACATGTAGGCTTCAGCAACCCTTCAATGGGAGATAGAGCAGAGGGAGGGGCAGCAGGTGAGGGTAAGAAGAGAGGAGGGGAGCAGAGATATCAGTCCTTTGAAACCTTCAGCTCAGTTCGTCCTGTTCATCTCTCAATCCTTTCACTCAGTGAGACCCCAGGATCTAGAAGGGACCTGAAAATGTAAAGACCTCACTACAGAGGGGGAAAATATCACCTGAATATAAGGAGATTCATCATGAAAGGAAACTGGAAGTAGAACAGCACTTCCAGTGGGCCGAACAGCTCTGCATGTGACCAGGTTGCTTTACTGCTTCAGGAATGGCCCTATTCCTTAGATACAGACACAGTTTGCCTTCCTAGAGAATAGGTCCTTAGGAGCTAAGGTTTGTGAGGTACCAGACTGTGCCAGCTAAAAACAGCATTCCTCTAGCTCCAAGAAGATTTTTAGAATCCTTGTATGGGGCTGCAAAGATGTTGTAATGCAGAAAGGGTATTGGTATTTTATTATTTTTTAAATCAGAGAAGAGGTTCTATTAAACTTGCATCTGAATCTATGCAAAAGAATCCCCATTTGCTCTGAGCAGTTGTGCTAATTCCAAATGTGGAGTACATAGGATAAGACCCAACTACTAGGGAATATTTGGGGATAATGAGACAGATACCCAGAAATACCGTGATTTGCCTGGAGCCCAAGAAGAGAGAATCTGGGCCCTGCTCAAAATGTGGTTTGGATCTAAAAGCAGCTAAGAGCTACCAGGTGCCTCTTAAGGACTAGCCCCTGTTTTAAGTGTTTTGTATATTTATTAATCCTCAGAGCCCCCCTGTGATGAAGTATCATTATTAGTTCAATTTAACATGAGCAAACAAACTGAAGAACAATGCAACAAGTTACTTGCCCAAGGTCACACAACTAGGCTTGGTATTTGAACACAGGCTCCCTGAGCCCTAATTCCTAACCACTACATATACTAAAGAGAATTACATCTGGCTCTACAGGTCCTACTTGGGATTATAGAGTCTCAATCTTCTATGAAGGGGTTGTTCCTTAAGGGGGGTAGTATCTATTAAGAGATGAGGTCAGTACTTGGCTTGGTGTCTTGGCACAATGCTTGAGTACTCAGTAAATAATGTGTTATGAAGAAGTCAACAGAGGACAATTTTCAAGACAATTTAATCCTGTTTTTGTCTTTAACTCAATTCATTTGCAAATGAGAAAATTCTGTATGTGTACCTGAGAAAATCATTTAGGCAAACATTTCAACCAGTTTTATTTCAATATACTTTATACTAAATGTGTGACATTTGTAGACTGTTTCATTTTGGTTAAGAAAGCTCTCTGGGCTGACTTTTATGAGGTGAAAATTTATGCTCTTGAGGCATTCAAAAATACTGGAGCATTCTTAATTTATTCCATTATCTTTTAATTAAATTGCCCTCATTATCATTTCGTGAAGTGGAATTGTGAACTTTTTGGAGCATTGAATTCGGCATTCAGTACTTTTATCATCATCATTGCATCTCCATCAATTCATTTGCCCTTCTATTTTATACCTCTATTTATCTATTTTATACCCTTAAATCCTTTCTACAGCTGTACCTAGGTCTGTAACACGGTGCTTTATCAACCATCAACCCAACAGGGGCACCCAACAGCATACAAAATATCACCAGTGATAGTCTAAGCAAAAAATATGACAGACTTTTCTGATTATTTCCCAATTGCTAAGCACTATGCTGTGCATTTCTACATATAGTATCACATTATATTGTATGTACAATGGCCTTCTATAAAATGGGGATAGCAATAGTCCCTTTAACTGCCACATATGGTTGTTGGGAGGATTAAATTAACCCATAATGTAAATTCTATGAACAGAACTGTGACATAGGAAGAGTTAGCTATGGAAGCGAAAGCTCCTGTCATCTTTTTTCTTTGACTTATTTTATTGGAGGGCCACAGGATCTGAAAATCAACATGTATAAAACTGACTTTGTTCCATCCCCCAAGAATATGTTAGCATGTTCTCCATTGCCTTCTCCTCTAGCTCAGGAGTGGGGTTATCATCATTATCTACCTCCTGTCAGAAACCTGGGTGGAGGGTCCTCAAAAAGTTAAGTATAGAATTACCATATGACCTGGCAATTCCACTTCTAGGTATTTGCCCAAGGAAACTGAAAACAGGGACTCACAAATGCCTGTAAACCAAAGTTCGTAGCAACGTTATTCACAATAAGTGAAAACTATTGTGAATAAAATAAAAAGGTGGAAACAACCTAGATATTCATCAACAGATGAATGAAAACACAAAATGTAGTCCATACATACAAAGTGTACCTGTTTGAATGTGTTGTGTCCCCCAAATGCCATTGTCTTTGTAGTCCTGTGGGGTAGATGTTTTTGCTGTTGGTTGGATTTGCTTGGAATGTGCCCAACCCAGCTGTGGGAGATGATTCTGATGAGATGTTCCCATGGAGGTGTGGCCCCGCCCATTTAGGGTGGGCCTTGATCAGTGGAGCTATATAAATGAGCTGACTCAAAGAGAGGAAAGTGAGTGCAGCTGTGAGTGGTGTTTTGAGGAGGAGCAAGCTTGCTGGAGAGGAATGTCCTGGGAGAAAGCCGTTTTGAGGCCGGAGCTTTGGAGCAGACACCAGCTGCCTTCCTAGCTAGCAGAGGTTTTCCGGATGCCATTGGCCATCCTCCGGTGAAGGTACCCAATTGTTGAGGTGTTACCTTGGATGTTTTGTGGCCTTAAGACTGTAACTGTGTAGCAAAATAAACCCCTGTTTTTATAAAAGCCTATCTATCTCTGGTGTTTTGCATTCTGCAGCATTAGCAAACTAGGACAGATTTTGGTACCGGAGAAGTGGGGTGTTTTTGCTGCTGAGTTTGCAGATACCAAACATGTTGGAACGGCTTTTTAAATGGATAAGGGGAAGTTTCTGGAAGAATTGTGAGGAGCTTGACAGAAAAGGCCAAAACTGCTTTAAAGAGACTGTTTGTGGAAATACGGACTCTAAAGACACTTCTGATGAGGACTTGAGCAGAAATGATGAATGTGTTGTTGCAAACTGGAAGAAAGGCGATCCTTGTTTTAAAGTGGTAGAGAATTTGGCAAAATTGAGCCCTGCTGTCAGATGGAAGGAAGAATTTGAAAGTGACAACCTGGAATACTTAGCTGAGGAGATCTCCAGACTACGTGCGGAGGATATACCCTGGCTTCTCCTTGCAGCTTATAGTAAAATGCGAGCGGAGAGAGATAAACTTAGAACTGAACTCTTGGGTTCAAAGAAACCAGAGTCTGATGACTTGGAAAATTACGAGCTTACAGGGGGTGGAATCCCAGAAGCTACAGCCCAACGTGAGAATGTTACCAAACATGGAATCCAGCAGCAATTTCAGTACAAGCCAAGATTGGAGGTGGAATTATCCAGAAAGGATTTGTGGAAACTCTTATTGTCTGATGGCTTTGACCCCTGCATGCTTCATGCAAAGCCAACAGAATTTTTGCGAGATCTTTATAGACAGAGCCATTGCTGGTCTGGACTGGAGGAGACAGACAAGGAAAAAATTAAAGGAAAAATTTCTTCAAAGACAGAGCCATGGAAGTTGAGGTCTGGAGTCAAGAGGTTTAGGGCTGGGAGAGTGGAGCAGCCCACATGCATGGAAAGGGTGAGTTTGCCCTGGAGGTCGAGGGCGGGCTTTCCGCCTCGATGCTCTGGAAGAGTTTTGCCACCCGAGGTCCCAAAGAGGGTGGAGCACATTCCCAGGGACTTGAGGAGAGCCTGGCTGCCACCACACTGTTCTGAAGGGGTTGAGCGTGTGCCCCAGAGATGGAAAGGAATCCGGGAGCTGCCCCAATGTTTGAGGAGGGTGGGGCCAAGAAGGTGGTCTCCCCAGTGTGTGGATATGTTGGAGCACTCACCCAAGCATTTGGAGAGAAAAGGGCTGCCACAAAGGCACTTAGGAAGCGTTAGATGCCCGCTCTCTCAAGCCCCAAGGATGCAACATTGTTCTGTAAATGACTCTCAGACTTTGAAATCTAATGGAGTTTGTCCTGCGGGTTTTAGGAACTGTTTTGCTCCTGTTAACCCTGTTTTCCTTACTGTTTCTCCTTATGGCAATGGAAATGTTTATCCTATGAATGTCTGTCCTTTGTGTATTGGGAGCACATAACTTGTTCTAAGTTCACAGATCCAAAGCTAGAGGGGAATTGTGCCTTAGGACTGACCATGCCTAAATTGATTTTGATGGGATTTTGTACTTGATTATTGTTACTGAGATGATGTAAGTTTCTGTGATGTTGTTGTGGGATGGATGTATTTTGTATTTGGAAAGATAATGTCATTTTGCGGTCCAGGGGGTGGAATGTGCTGGTTTGAATGTGTTGTGTCCCCCAAATGCCATTGTCTTTGTAGTCCTGTGGGGTAGACGTTTTTGGTGCTGGTTGGATTTGCTTGGAATGTGCCCAACACAGCTGTGGGAGATGATTCTGATGAGATGTTCCCATGGAGGTCTGGCCCCGCCCATTCAGGGTGGGCCTTGATCGGTGGAGCTATATAAATGAGCTGACTCAAAGAGAGGAAAGTGAGTGCAGCTGTGAGTGGCGTTTTGAGGAGGAGCAAGCTTGCTGGAGAGGAATGTCCTGGGAGAAAGCCGTTTTGAGGCCGGAGCTTTGGAGCAGATGCCAGCTGCCTTCCTAGCTAGCAGAGGTTTTCCGGATGCCATTGGCCATCCTCTGGTGAAGGTACCCGATTGTTGAGGTGTTACCTTGGACGTTTTGTGGCCTTAAGACTGTAACTGTGTAGCAAAATAAACCCCTGTTTTATAAAAGCCTATCCATTTCTGGTGTTCTGCATTCTGCAGCATTACCATAGCTCAAGAGTGGGGTTATCATCATTATCTACCTCCTGTCAGAAACCTGGGTGGAGGGTCCTCAAAAAGTTAAGTATAGAGTTACCATATGACCTGGCAATTCCACTTCTAGGTATTTGCCCAAGGAAACTGAAAACAGGGACTCACAAATGCCTGTAAACCAAAGTTCATAGCAACATTATTCACAATAAGTGAAAACTATTGTGAATAAAATAAAAAGGTGGAAACAACCTAGATATTCATCAACAGATGAATGAAAACACAAAATGTAGTCCATACATACAAAGGAATATTATTCAGCCATAAAAAAGGAATTATGCTCTGATACATGGATAAACCTTGAGAACATTATACTGAGTAAAATATGCAAAGCATATGAGGACAAATACTGTCTGATTTCACTTACATGAAGTATCTAGAATTAGCAAGTTCATAGATTCAGAAAGGAGATTAGAGGTTACCAGGGGATATGAGAAAGAGGATAGGAGGAGTTGTTGTTTGGTGGGTACAAGAGTGTTTGTAAATTTTGGAAATTTTGAAATAATTTTTTAAATGGAAAAAAAGAAACCTGTGTGGAGGGATGTCATCTATTCCTTCATTTCTTGCATTCCCCAATCTGTCAACAAGTCTCAAAGCTCCTATCTCAAAAATATACCTTGACTTGATTCATTTTGATTGCCACTACCTTATCCCAAGACACCATCATCTCTACTGAAATAGTCCCCTAAGTGCTCATTCTCAACTACCTTCTATCCTTTACTTCATAGCAGCCAGAGTACTCTTTTACAAAAGAAGTGGATGGAAAGTTGTCTTTTTCAGAACAATCTGAAGAACATGTGTGAATTGCAAAAATCTACATTCACTTGTGGTGCACAATGCAATGAAAAATGGCAGGCCATTTAGATAGCTCTCAAACGGCTGCTGTCTCTCAAGGTACTGTACCCATACAGCTGTCTGCCTAAGGGAATGATGGGGAAATATAGCACAATTTTGAGAAATTTTAAACACTAATTACTTTAACCTGTGTCTGTCATCATTAACGCTGCATTAATAGAGGCAAACAAATTGACAGGAGATTGCAAAATAAAAGACTATTTTAATATAATATGCATTTGTGTATTTGACTTCAGTCTACACAGTATCACATTCCAAGTCAATTGACTAAGGAGTTGCACTTAACCCTTCAGAAACTACAGGAAAGAAAAGATAGTAGGTATTGCATTTTTTAAACTTCTTCATGAATACTTTCTAAATGAAAAAAGCATTTTGTACAGTATGTCTTTAAGCAAAGATGCATAAAGAAAAAATATATTTTCAGCTGACACAGTATATTCTTTTGTGATTCTTTCTAACTAAAGTGGTGAAATAAAAGGAAAATGCAAAATTCCCCACCCATCCACCCTTAGCAGAGTGGTTATAACTATGGGTTCTGGGGTCAAATTCTACCTCTACCTGTTTGAGTTTAGGCTAAATTCTCAACTCTTCTGATATTCAAGGTCTTTATCTATAAAGTCAGGTTGAAAAATCATGATTTTTACTTCATTAGGTTATTAAGTAGACTAAGTGAATTTTTATTTGTAGTGCACTTTTAACATAGGCTAAAATATAGTAAAAGATTTGAGTGTTTGGTTTTTATTTTTATTCTTGGGGTCTTTTTTTAGTGTGTCAGAGCCCCTGTCCTAGAGGTGATTAATTCTATAAGGCTTTTTTTTTAAATTCTTTTAACCATCAAATAACATATTAAATATGAAATGCATGGGTAATGGTGATTTGATATAGTACTAGAGAATATTCATTGATGTCAAGTTAAATATGAACATGCATTGATGATGAAAATTTTAAATGACTTAGTCATAAATAATATTCACAGATCTTTTTTTCTTTATTAGAGAAGTTGCAAGTTTACAGAACAATCATGCATAAAATACAGGAGTCCCATGTACCACCTGTGTCAGTTTGGCTATACTATGTCCCCCAGAAAAAGCCATGTTCTTTGATGCAATTTTGTGGGGGCAGATGTATTAGTGTTGATTAGGTTGGAACCTTTGGATTAGTTTCTTTCCATGGAGATGTGACACATCCAACTGTAGGTGATAACTCTGATTAGACCATTTCCATGGAAGTGTGGCCCTGCACATTCAGCATAGGCCTTGATTAGTTTTCTAGAGCCCTATATAAGAGCTCAGACAGAAAGAGCTAGCTGCAACTGTGAGACACAATTTGAAGATGGCTGTTGGAAGCTGACACTGACATTTTGGAGAAAGCCAGTTTTGAAACCAGAATTCCAGAGCAGATGCCAGCCACTTGCCTTCCCAGCCAACAGAGGTTTTCCAGACACCATTGGCCATTCTCTAGTGAAGGTACCTAATTGTTGATGCCTTACCTTGGACACTTTATGGCCTTAAGACTGTAACTGTGTAACCAAATAAACCTCCTTTATAAAAGGCAATCCATTTCTGGTATTTTGCATAATGGCAGCATTAGCAAACTAGAACACCACTGTATTATTAATACTTTTCATTGGTTGAGAACATTTGTTTAAAGTGATGAAAGTACATTTTTATAATTGTACTATTAACTATAGAGCATAGTTTATCTTAGGGTTCATTGTTTATGTAGTACAATTCCATGGATTTTAAAAAAATTTTTGTTCTATTACCATATATAAAACCTAACATTTACCCTTTAAACCACATTCAGATATATATATTTCAGGGCTGTTAATTATGTTCACAATATTGTGATAGACATCTCTCCAAAGAAGATATACAAATGGGCAGAAAGCCCACGGAAAGATGCCCAACATCATTAGCAAATAGGGAAATGCAATCAAAACCACAATGAGATACCATTTCACATCCATTAGAATGGCTTCTATTAAAAAAAAAAAAGGAAAATACAAGTGTTGGAGAGGATGCAGAGAAATGGGAACACTCATTCATTTTTGGTGGGAATGTAAAATGATGCAGCCACTATAGAAGACAGTTGGCAGCTCCTCAGAACGTTAAGTATAGAATTACCATATGACAGGGCAATCCCACTACTAGGTATATACACCCCAAAAATTGAACATATATTTGCACATCAATGTTCACAGTGACATTATTCACAATAGCCAGAAGATAGAAGCAACCCAAGTGTCCATCCACCAATGAATGGATAAACAAAATGTGGTATACACTTACAAAGGGATATTGCTCAGTCACAAAAAGGAATGGAGTACTGATACATGAAACAACATGCATGAATGTTGAAGATCTTTCTTTTTTTATGCCTTTATATCAAGATACTGAAAAACACTTTCAGTAACCTATGCTGGATCATGTACCCTCCTTAAAATCTGAAAGTGGATTTAAAATAAGATCCAAATTGCATAATATTCCCATAATGATCTTGGCCAATATGATGCTTCCTTCCTGTAAAGGGAGATAAGATTTTGTGAGACTATGAGACTTCCATACTCCTTTATTCACTCCACCCTTGAGAAGCCGGAGAATCATATCTGAGTGGAAAGTGTGGGAAGAATAACTTGGCGTGCTCTACTGCACTCTGTTTGTCATCTGCTTCTGCAGGTCTGCTGGGAGCAGCCCTGACTCGATCCATCCCTTATGAATGGGCTGGTACTCTATTATTCTTGGATTTGCAACGTGGGCCCACTTGACTCTCAGTCTTAGCAAATTTTTTTACTTTAAGACTTCTGTGTTTATCCTAATATTTCCAGAACCAGATACGGATGAAGTGCTGTTTATTGGGTGGCCCTTGGGAGGTCCAGAAAATGTCACATGCTATAAAATACAGAATCTTGCATCTATTTTGTCCTTACACCCTGCTACTTTCTGACTCATTATGCTTTAGTTCATAGGACCTTTTTAACACCTTCATTTCTGTGAACAAATGAAGTTCTTTTCAAGTCATGGCCTTTATGCTTGTTATTCCTCAGTCTTTCTTTCATCCTTTAAGTTTAATTTTAAATACCAACTAAATATTTTATTAAGTAGGCTCCCATTATTCACTCTCACAGTATTTCATCTTTTCCTTCCTATCACTTATTTTTTTAATCTTCATTTTATTGAGATACATTCACATACCACGCAGTCATACAAAACAAATCGTACATTCGATTGTTCACAGTACCATTACATAGTTGTACATTCATCACCTTAATCAATCCCTGACACCTTCATTAGCACACACCCAAAAATAACAAGAATAATAATTAAAGTGAAAAAGAGCAATTGAAGTAAAAAAGAACACTGGGTACCTTTGTCTGCTTGTTTGTCTGTTTCCTTCCCCTATTTTTCTATTCATCCATCCATAAACTAGATAAAGTGGAGTATGGTCCTTATGGCTTTCCCAATCCCATTGTCACCCCTCATAAGCTACATTTTTATACAATTGTCTTCGAGATTCATGGGTTCTGCGTTGTAGTTTGATAGTTTCAGGTATCCACCACCAGCTACCCCAATTCTTTAGAACCTAAAAAGGGTTGTCTATATTGTACATAAGAGTGCCCACCAGAGTGACCTCTCAGCTCCTTTTGGAATCTCTCTGCCCCTGAAGCTTATTTTATTTCCTTTCACATCCCCCTTTTGGTGAAGAAGATGTTCTCCGTCCCACAATGCCAGGTCTACATTCCTCCCCGGGAGTCATATTCCACGTTGCCAGGGAGATTCACTCCCCTGGGTGTCTGATCCCACATAGGGGGGAGGGCAGTGATTTCACCTTTCAAGTTGGCTTAGCTAGAGAGAGAGGGCCACATCTGAGCAACAAAGAGGCATTCGGGAGGAGGCTCTTAGGCACAATTATAGGGAGGCCTAGCCTCTCCTTTGCAGCAACCATCTTCCCAAGGGTAAATCCTATGGTAGGTAGAGGGCTCAACTCATCAAACCACCAGTCCCCTATGTCTGTGGTCATGTTAGCAACCATCGAGGTGGGTAGGCCAATACCCCTGCATTCTCCACAGTCTCCTCAAGAGGGCTCTACATATTTTTTTACTTGTTTTTTTTTTTAAACTTGTTTTTTTAAAAATCAAATGTACGAAAAAAAATTAAAAAAAAAAATTAAAAAAAAAACATACAATAAAAGAACATTTCAAAGAGACCATAACAAGGGAGTAAGAAAAAGACAACTAACCTAAGCTAACTGCTTTACTTCCAACATGTTCCTACTTTACCCCAAGAAAGTTACCTAATATAGCAACATTTCTGTGAACTTGTTCCTACTATATCCATCAGAAATTAACAGGCCATAGTCATTCCTGGGCATCCCCAGAACGTTAAATAGCTTATCTGTTCTTCTTGGATTATTGTTCCCCCTTCCTTAATTGCTCTCTATTGCTAGTTCCCCTACATTCTACATTATAAACCATCTGTTTTACATTTTTCAAAGTTCATATTAGTGGTAGCATATAATATTTCTCTTTTTGTGCCTGGCTTATTTTGCTCAGCATTATGTCTTCAGGGTTCATCCATGTTGTCATATGTTTCACGACATCGTTCCTTCTTACTGCCGCATAGTATTCCATCGTGGGTATATACCACATTTTATTTATCCACTCATCTGTTGAAGGACATTTGGGTTGTTTCCATCTCTTGGCAATTGTGAATAATGCTGCTATGAACATTGGCATGCAGATATCTGTTTGTGTCACTGCTTTCCGATCTTCTGGGTATATACCGAGAAGTGCAATCGCTGGATTGAATGGTAACTCTATATCTAGTTTTCTAAGGAACTGCCAGACTGACTTCCAGAGTGGATGAACCATTATACAGTCCCACCAACAATGAATAAGCGTTCCAATTTCTCCACATCCCCTCCAGCATTTGTAGTTTCCTGTTTGTTTAATGGCAGCCATTCTAATCGGTGTTAGATGGTATCTCATTGTGGTCTTAATTTGCATCTCTCTAATAGCTAGTGAAGCTGAACATTTTTTCATGTGTTTCTTGGCCATTTGTATTTCCTCTTCAGAGAACTGTCTTTTCATATCCTTTGCCCATTTTATAATTGGGCTATCTGTACTATTGTCATTGAGTTGTAGGATTTCTTTATATATGCAAGATACCAGTCTTTTGTCAGATACATGGTTTCCAAAAAATTTTTCCCATTGAGTTGGCTGCCTCTTTACCTTTTTGAGAAATTCCTTTGAGGTGCAGAAACTTCTAAGCTTCAGGAGTTCCCATTTATCTATTTTTTCTTTTGTTGCTTCTGCTTCAGGTCTAAAGTCTGGGAAGTGGCCGCCTAATACAAGGTTTTGAAGATGTTTTCCTACATTATCTTATAGGAGTTTTATGGTTACTTTCTTTTATATTGAGATCTTTCATCCATTTTGAGTTAATTTTTGTGTAGGGTGTGAGGTAGGGGTCTTCTTTCATTCTTTTGGATATGGATAGCCAACTCTTCCAGCCCCATTTGTTGAAAAGACCATTATGACTCAGTTCAGTGACTTTGGGGGCCTTATCAAAGATCAGTCAGCCATAGATCTGGGGGTCTATCTCCGAATTCTCAATTCAATTCCATTGATTAATATGTCTATCTTTGTGCCAGTACCATGCTGTTTTGACAACTGTGGCTTTATAATAAGCTTCAAAGTCAGAGAGTGTAAGTCCTCCCACTTGGTTTGTCTTTTTTAGAGTGTCTTTAGCAATTCAAGGCATCTTCCCTTTCCAAATAAATTTGATTACTAGCTTTTCCAAGTCTGTGAAGTAGGTTGTTGGAATTTTGATTGGGATTGCATTGAATCTGTAGATGAGTTTGGGTAGGATTGACATCTTAATGACATTTAGCCTTCCTATCCATGAACATGGAATATTTTTCCATCTTTTAAGGTCCCCTTCTATTTCTTTTAGTAGAGTTATATAGTTTTCTTTGTATAGGTCTTTTACATCTTTGGTTAAGTTTATTCCTAGGTACTTGATTTTTTTAGTTGCTATTGAAAATGGTATCTTTTTCTTGAGTGTCTCTTCAGTTTGTTCATTTCTAGCATATAGAAACATTACTGACATATGTGCATTAATCTTGTATCCCGCTACTTTGCTAAATTTATGAGCTCTAGTAGCTGTATCGTCAATTTCTCAGGGTTTTCCAGATATGAGATCATATCATCTGCAAACAATGACAGTTTTACTTCTTTCCTTCCAATTTGGATGCCTTTTATTTCTTTGTCTTGCCAGATTGCCCTGGCTAGCACTTCCAGCACAATGTTGAATAACAGTGGTAACAGCAGACATCCTTGTTTTGTTCCTGATCTTAGGGGGAAAGCTTTCAGTCTCTCACCATTGAGTATCATGCTGGCTGTGGGTTTTTCATATATGCTCTTTATCATATTGAGGAAGTTTCCTTCAATTCCTACCTTTTGAAGTGTTTTTATCAAAAAGGGATGTTGGATTTTGTCAAATGCTTTTCAGCATCTATTGAGTTGATCATTTGATTTTTCTCTTTTGATTTATTTATGTTTTGTAATACATTGATTGATTTTCTTATGTTGAACCATCCTTGCATGCCTGGAATGAACCCCACTTGGTCATGATGTATGATTTTTTTAATGTATCTTTTGATTTGATTTGCAAGTATTTTGTTGAGAATTTTTTGCGTCTATATTCATTAGGGAGATAGGCCTGTAATTCTCCTTTTATGTAGCATCTTTGCCTGGTTTTGGTATTACATTGATGTTAGCTTCATAAAATGAGTTAGGTAGTATTCCATTTTCTTCAATGTTTTGAAAGAGTTTGAGTAAGATTGGTGTCAGTTCTTTCTGGAAAGTTTGGTACAATTCCCCTGTGAAGCCATCTGGCCCTGGGCATTTATTTGTGGGAAGATTTTTTGATGACTGATTGGATCTCTTTGCTTGTGATGGGTTGATTGAGGTCTTCTGTTTCTTCTCTGGTCAGTCTAGGTTGTTCATATGTTTCCAGGAAATTGTCCATTTCCTCTACATTATCCAGTTTGTTACCATACAGTTGTTCATAGTATCCTCTTATAATTTTTTAAATTTCTTCAGGATCTGCAGTTATGTCACCTTTTTCATTAATTATTTTGTTTATATGGGTCTTCTCTCTTTGTGATTATGTCAGTGTAGCTAGGGGCTTGTCAATCTTGTTGATCTTCTCAAAGAATCAACTTTTGGTGATATTTATCCTCTCTATTGTTTTTTTGTTCTCTATGTCATTTATTTCTGTTTTAATCTTTGTTATTTCTTTTCTTCTACTTGGTTTAGGATTGGTTTGCTGTTCATTTTCTAGCTTCTTCAGTTGATCCATTAGTTCTTTGATTTTCGCTCTTTCTTCTTTTTTAATACATGCGTTTAGTGCTATAAATTTCCCCCTCAGTACTGCTTTTGCTGCATTCCATAGGTTTTGGTATGTTGTGCTCTCATTTTCATTCGTCTCTATGTATTTAGCAATGTCTCTTGCTATTTCTTCTTTAACCCACTGATTGTTTAGGAGTGTGTTGTTGAACCTCCAGGTATTTGTGAATTTTCTAAGTCTCTGATGGTTATTGACTTCTAATTGCATTCCATTGTGGTCAGAGAATCTGCTTTGAATAATTTTAATCTTTTTAAATTTATTGAGGCTTGTTTTATGTTCTAGCATATGATCTATTCTGGAGAAAGTTCTGTGAGCACTAGAAAAGTATGCGTATCCTGGTGATTTGGGATGTAATGTTCTGTATATGTCTGTTAAATCTAATTCATTTATCAGATTGTTTAGATTTTCAATTTCTTTATTGGTCTTCTGTCTGGTTGATCTACCTATAGGAGAGAGTGATGTGTTGAAGTCTCCCACAATTATTGTGGAAACATCAATTGCCTCCTTTAGTTTTGCCAGTGTTTCTCTCATGTATTTTGTGGCACCTTGATTGGGTGCATAGACATTTATGATTGTTATTTCTTGTTGAATTGCCCCTTTTATTAGTACATAGTGGCCTTCTTTGTCTTTCAAAACATCCCTGCATTTAAAGTCTATTTTATCTGAGATTAATATTGCTACACCTGCTTTCTTTTGGCTGTAGCTTGCATGAAATACTTTTTTCCATCATTTCACTTTCAATTTCTTTGTGTCCCTGTGTCTAAGATGAGTCTCTTGTATGCAACATATTGACGGTTCATTTTTTTTGATCCATTCTGCAAATCTATATCTTTTAATTGGGGAGTTTAATCCATTTACGTTCAACATTATAACCATGAAGGCATTTCTTGAATCAGCCGTCTTATCCTTTGGTTTATGTTTGTCATATATATTTTCTCCCTCTCTCTATTAATATCCTTTATTGTACCCATACCGAATCTCTTTAGTACTGAACCTTTCTCCAAGTCTCTCCGTCCTTTCTTTGTTTCTCTGTCTGTAGGGCTCCCTTTAGTATCTCCAGTTGGGCAGGTCTCTTGTTAGCAAATTCTCTCAGCATTTGTTTGTCTGTGAAAAATTTGAGCTCTCCCTCAAATTTGAAGGAGAGCTTTGCTCGATAAAGTATTCTTGGTTGGAAATTTTTCTCACTCAGAATTTTAAATATATCGTGCCACTGCCTTCTCGCCTCCATGGTGGCTGCTGAGTAGTCACTACTTAGTCTTATGCTGTTTCCTTTGTATGTGGTGAATTGCTTTTCTCTTGCTTTCAGAACTTGCTCCTTCTCTTCTGTGTTTGACAGTGTGATCAGAATATGTCTCAGAGTGGGTTTATTTGGATTTATTCTATTTGGAGTTTGCTGGGCATTTATGATTTGTGTATTTATGTTGTTTAGAAGGTTTGGGAAGTTTTCCCCAACAATTTCTTTGAATACTCTTCCTAAACCTTTACCCTTTTCTTCCCCTTCTGGAACACCAATGAGTCTTATATTCGGATGTTTAATATTATCTATCATATCCCTGAGGTCCATTTTGATTTTTTCAATTTTTTTCCCCATTCTTTCTTTTATGCTTTCATTTTCCATTCTGTCGTCTTCCAGGTCACTGATTCGTTGTTCAACTTCCTCTAGTCTTGCACTATGAGTGTTCAGAATCTTTTTAATTTGGTCAACAGTTCCTTTAATTTCCATAAGATCATCTATTTTTTTTATTTGGTCTTGCAATGTCTTCTTCATGCTCTTCTAGGGTCTTCTTGATATCCTTTGTATCCCGTACTATGGTCTCATTGTTCCTCTTTAGTTCTTTGAGTAGCTGCTCTAGGTGCTGTGTCTCTTCTGATCTTTTGATTTGGGTGCTTGGGCTTGGGTTATCCATATCGTCTGGTTTTTTCATATGCTTTATAATTTTCTGTTGTTTTTGGCCTCTTGGCATTTGCTTAACTTGGTAGGGTTCTTTTAGGATTTGTAGACCAATTGAAGTCCTTATCTCTCATTTATCAGATATACAGCTTCATGTAGTACACTTTCTCTAACTAACCAGCAGGTGGCATCCATGAGCCACCTTTTCCCCTCAAGCCAGTTCTCCCCTGCTTTCAGTTTGTGGTGAGTGGGGGAGTGAGTCTTGTGGGGTCCAATTGGTGTACCAAGCTTGCGTGTGTAGTTGGTGTTGCCCGCTCTGTATATGGGGTGTGTTTCTGGGCGGTCAGGGAGGGGGAGTGGGTCTAACAATCAAATCTCCCTGGTGATCATGGAGTTTTAAAGCTGCTGCAATAGTCTAATCCTTCAGTTCAGTCCTGCCACAGTTTGTCTCTGCCACTGACCCACAAGCCCTTGGTATTGGCGTATGGCTCCTGAGAGTTGCGAGTGGGTCCCTCTTCCAGGCCGTGCACCCCCTTGTCCTCTGTTGAGGGATGACTGTGCTATGTCACAGGTGAGTGCCGTCCCCCCAGGGCAGTTCTGGGATGCTGGGCTGTGTAGGGAGGCTCCCAGTCTGCTCAAATGATGGCTGAATTGGGCTTTGTTAATTCACACTGCTCCACCTTCCCAACTCTGGGACAATCAGCTGAGGTTGCAGGGAAGGCTAATGTCCACGCCCAGTTTTGTGGTGTGTGCCTGTTATTTGAAGCACTTCTGTCACACTGGGTTGTCTGGGGCAGCTCTGGGCTATGGGGCTGGCAATGGGCAGGAGTGTTTCCTGTCCACCAGGATGATGGCTGTGAGAGGACACCCCCCGTTTCTTGGGAAGTTGTGGTGTTTAGTGAATTTTCTCAGCCACTGGATTATTGCCTTTTGTCTCAGAGCTCTCTTAGTTCTGCTCTTGTCTTGACCTGCCCAAATTGCAAGTCTTTGAGGCTTTCTGTATTGGGCTTCTTAGAGTAATTGTTTTAGAAAAAGAAAAAAGGATTAAAAAAAAGAAAAAAGAAAAAAAAAAGGGCCCTCCTCACAGATCTAATGGGTTATTGAAATGCTAAGAGACAAAGCAATTAGGGCCATTAAGAAAAGGTCTACAGGGCAGAGAGATCAGCTTTTCTTAGGGATTTGCACAGGAGCCTGAGGGCCTGAGCTCTGCCCTTCCCCTTTCTGTGTTCACCAGAACTCCAAAAATCCTCTGCATTTATTTTGGAGTTTTTCATGCTGTTTTTTTTCTATGCATGTCTCCTCTCTGCTGGGCTGGCTGCTCTCAGATTCTCTGGTGTCTGGTCTCAGTCTATCTATGGTTGGAGTTTGGATCAGTAGAATGAGTTTCTGATAAGAGCTGCCACTGCAGTTCTCCCTTCTCCTTCCCGGAGGTGACAGCCCCTCCTCCCACGGGACTGAGCCTGGCAGGGAGGGGTGCGGGTCCCCTGGCCACAAAAACTTACAGATTTCGCTGATCTCAGCAGTTCCACGTTTTCATGAGTGTTGTATGAAGTATGCCCAAAGTCAGATTGCTCTGTGGTGTCCAGTCCACACAGTTCCTGGCTTTCTACCTACTTTCCTGGAGGAGTAACTAAAACATACAGCTCACCGGTCCGCCATCTTACCCCGCCTCTCCCCACTTATTTTTTTAACTATTTGCTGTCTGCCTCCATCACTGGATTGTAACCTCTAAGAAAGCAAGCATGTTGTTGGTTTGCTTGACCACTGATAATTCCAAACCATGTACAATGCACAATTTCTGGTGTATAGCAGAAAGCCAAGAAATACTTGTTGAATTCGTGAATGACTTCTGTCTTAACTGAATTATATAAGCATGAATTCAAAATGTGCTATGTGAAAATAAGGCACTTTGCTCTGTTAGTTAGGTGCACCGGCCCTCTGAAAGGCTGTGCCAAATATAAGGCAGTCGCAGTCTAGCTTGAAGCTTTCAAGAGCTATCTTCTCCTTCTACAGCTTTGGGATTTCCCATACCCCATTTGACAAATAGCAGTCACCAAAGAGAACTTCAATAACGAACCACATAATAGAAGAAGCAGTAATTTAACCCAACAATATCTTGAAAGGAGACTTCAATACCGGATTTTATAACCATATGTAAATCACACATAAAAGATAGAGAAACACTAATGCTATTATATTCACTTGTTTTCTGCATCTTCTTTTCAAAGATAAGGGAAGTATGTGTAAGGCAGAAGTCCTATCTCCATCTCTGTATTCCTCATGGTGACCAGTAATTGTTGGACATTGCATAGGTATTCCATAATTACATGTTGAATTGATCCTTGAGCTCTGAAATTGTGTGTAACAATATCTCAGATACTGGGTATAATATAAATGAAGTAAAATAAGTCTGTTCTACTACTTCAGAATTGAAATGTGAAAAAGGAGTAGAGGGTCTGACATTTCTATCTTTGGGAAAAATAACCAACCACCTGCTTTCCCCCCAAAAAAGGAAAAAAGAAAGATGCCTCACCAAATAACCAGTATCCTAGATAGCAACCTAGTGGTATAGAGACACCTCATTTATCAGAACCTGGAAGGTCACTTTTTTTCTTTAAATAATGATAATAAAACCCTGTTCAATTTCTCTCTGAGGTAATAATTATTGTTGTGAAAAGCATGCTCCTATGCTTATGTTTGTTCTAAATTAGGGATTTAGAGATATAGGAAAGACTATGATTCTTTGCTTCTTAAGTGATGGAAGATTTCTATACAATTGAATTGATTAACAGCAATTAATCTTCAAGTGATTGTGATATGTTTTAGTAAATCAGCAGTAATTATTTCCCATCTACTACTTACAATCATTAGTAATCAAATAAGCATTCTTGTTTTGAAAATTTAATTTTATTAAGCTCATAAATTATATTGCTATAAAGAAAAATGAAACCATTTTCATATTACTAAATCAGCAAATTAGCAAGTTTTTTTTTTAAACTGTTAGCTTTCTTGTGTATGTGAATATATAGATAGAAGAATTGGATGAGTGATGGAAGGATGGATGCATAGATAAATCTATAAATAAGCACAAAACAACTCTTACATATTCCACCCAGTATGTAAGAAAATTGAAGTTATGTGACTTTTTTGATTCAACATATAATTTCAGTTCATTTTAACAACCATATATTACCTATTATCTTAGGGATTTTGCCAAATGGAACAGTTATGAATAAGACTTCTGTAAGATCTGGGGGCTCATATTCTAGTAAAATGGAGGAAATATTTATAATGGAGGAAATATTTATAGAGACTAAACTTACAGCCTGATTTTCAAATCTCTGGATTTTTCACAAAATAGGAACATTAACAATTTTCAAGGAAATTTTACTAAAGGATGCACGTAAGACTTCAATCTGCCTACAAAATGTTACCAACACACTTTTCCACAGTCAAATGAAATTTCAGTGAGATGACTGAGAAATTTGAAAAGAAGCTTTTGCTTAATTTGCTATAATCTACAACAAATCACAATGGGGCTCTTTTTAATAGTGTTTTCAGAAGATAGGGTTACCCCAACACTTAGATTGATGATGTTTTATTTTCCTAAATGTATCTGTGTACTAAAGAAATGCTTGGGTCTACAACATTTTGAACCTCATTAATTAGGATTCCACCTTTTTAGGAGTGTGGCATTTAGATAATGCCTGGGCTGCAGTTTCTTTCCAAGTGATGTTCCATTCAATGGGAATAAATGAATACACACTTCTCAAATAATAATGAACATGTTTAAATTGGTATGTTGAGCATGCTAAAAATAAGTACAGAACTGAACAGGACTTCCTAAGACAGCCCCTCAGTTATTCTCATAGTTTTCTGCCCTAATTTCCTCACTTCTCTAACATTTTTGAAAACCATCAATAAATGGAAGACAAAAGGATAAAAATCAAAAGGACAAAAGGATGAACACTGAGCCATGACATCCTTGGCACATATTGCAGCTAGGCTCAAGGAAGATGGTGCAGCAGAAAAACTTGTTTCAAACCCTGACATTTCTAGTAGTTTTACTCCTATAATATTCAGGGTTTTTTTTTTTAATCTGTAAAATTGTGATAATACCTGTCTCTCAGATTATAGTGAACATGAAATATGTGATATATGTAAAGAGCCTACCACAATAGTTGGCACATAGTAGGTTATCAAAAAATGTTAACTTGCTCTACAGGATTTCACTTTTAACAAGAAAAGGAAAACAACATAAAAAGGAAACATTCATATTGCTTTGAAGAAATGTATCATGTTGGATTTTAAAACCCAATTTTATAACTATAAAATGTAGAAGTAGGGCAATTGTATTGAATATTTATAATTATACTCTCAAATTCAAACTGCACTTTTCCCTATTTAGTCAAAATTACTGAGGTTATCTTGTATGTCTTAACCTCAGTACCACAGGGTCCAATCATCATCTGCTTTTATTTATGTTTGTTGGTCCATGAAGTTCCCTTTACAGATACAAGTCCCATCAATAGGGCCAAAACATCATGAAAATACTTTTTTTTTTAACTTCCTAAGGAAACTTCCAAGGGCTCAGCCCTAATCAGCACTTCATTTTAAAACTTTATCATCATGCACCAAGGATTCATTTTATAAATGACTGATGAAAGCAAATAATTGTTGCCTCCAGCTACTACAGGTCATTGCTCCTACTAACCCCAGATCAATGCTTCTTTTTAAACACTCAGCTGTACATCATTTTAATTCAATCTTCATTTAGAGACTCACCAGTGGCTCAGATGAAATCATTTGGGATTTTTTTTTCTAATTTTTTTTTGCTTTTTTTTTGGGGGGGGGGGGGGTGATTATATAGTACTTCCTAAGTATCCAGCGTCCCTTCTTGCTTTCCTCCACAGAACTTAAAGCTATATTTGGGGACTCTGGCAAAGATGCCAGCTACACTACATTTTCCAGATGTCTCTGTTATGCCATCATGTGACACAACTCTGGCCAATGAGAAATAGGTAGAAATGTATCTAGGGTTTCTGGGAAAGTTGTGTCGCCCTTTAATAGGCTTTGCCTCTTCCTCTATGTTACTTTTGTTACTTCCTCCTTCTCAGAACACAGAAAGAAGGGCAAAGATTGGTAAAGAGGTGACCATTGTCATACTTTGATGACCTTCTGCTCTAGACAAATGGACGAGGTTCAAATGAAAATCAGCACTGAAATGGGAAGAGAAATGATCATCAAAACCTGTGTAAATGCAGTGGAGGAGAAAAAGGTATGAAATAGGATTAAGTTTCTTAGAATTCTGTTGTCTACAACTCACACAGAAAATGAACATGGCATAGCAATAATTTTGACACAGTGTTTGAAGACACTTCCTCTGGTTAAGACATGCTCAGAAACTGTGGAAGTCCATACCACAGCTCAGAGCACTGTTTTGAAAGGGAAAAGCCAAAGCTGGGATTAATGGAATGTGCTGTATTTTTATAGGAATCAATCTTCCTAGTCTTTTCATCTCCTTATCTTCCTTGAAGGGGGGTTACTATAGTGAAATATGCTCAGACCTCCTTCCAGGCCTTTTATACTTTTTAATGTCACTCGGGGCAGTGGTAAATTCTTACATTCCTTTTCAGGGAGCTAAGTGGCAAGAGTTGGGAACAACTGCCAAGAGAGGCATTATCATCAAAATTATGGCCCCTCACACATGGTCCCAGGTGTTAAAATATAAAATACATGGGTCTTATTGCTCTGTGAATTTGAGGATAGTTGGTATTTCTAAACATTGGATACATCATGACATGTCCTGGAAACTTAAGATTTGATCATATTCAGGGACCAGAGATGATTTAACTTTTGATCAATCTAATCAGCTACAATCTACACTTAGCAGGAAACAGATTTTTCATTTACTAGCAATGCCACTATGCAAGAATTAGTAGTACTACATATCAGTCACTTACTAGATGTCACTCATTATCCAATACACTGTTTACAGGTGAGCTCATTTAATTTCTGAACTCCAAAATGGTGTGTTATTATTATATTCATTTTTAGATAATCTAAACAGAGTCTTATGTGGCAATGGATAATAAGCTCCTTAACTTCTCTAAGAATCAGTTTGTGTGAAGCACTGATATATCTCAAAGAATATTCTGGAGTCAGTATTTTTCTCACTGAAACTTTTTGGTGAAAAAAAAAATCTGTTGGCAAAAGCATAATGTACCTTGGGCTCTGAGGTCATGCAGGTCCTGCCTCTGGGTCTGAGCCTGATACAAACCTGAAATGTCCCAAAATGATTACATGATTTTTAAAATATTTTTCTCTCCAATTCAGTTTTGTTAATAATTATTTTAAAGTGTTTTTTCTTTACATATTTGTCATACATACTATGACATACCAAACTAGGCTTAGGTTAATTACTGTCAATGAATATAGTATGACTTATCACAATGATAATGTAAGATACCAGGAAAAAAAACTTGGTGACAAGTTGGTAAAACAATTGTTGCCATAATAATAAGTACATGCATAGAGAAGGAAGTACATTAACCATGAAATACCTCCTCTCCTTGTAAATGCTTTAAAGCTACACAGGACCCATTGTGCAGGATAAATCAAGATCATTGAAGAAATGGTTCTCAAAAGTATTTAAGGTTAGAAAAATTGCACAATAAAATGAGTAGACTAATCAGTTTATTCATTCAGTAAATATTTATTGGTCATTTCTTGCTAAAAAGCCATGAAAAGATTTTCATCTTAATCATCTGTTAGGGAAATGCAAATCAAAACCACAATGAGATATAATCTCACATCTGTCAGAATGGCTGCTATTAAATAAACAGGAAACTACAAATGTTGGAGAGGATGTGGAAAAATAAGGACACTCGTTCACTTCTGGTGGGAAGATAAAATGGTATACCTGCTGTGGAAGACAGTTGGGTCGTTCCTCAGAAAACTAAATATTGAGTTGCCCTACGAGCTGGCAATTCCACTACTTGGTACATACAAAAAAGATCTGAAAGCAGAGACACGAACAGACATTTGCACATATGATGTTCATAGCAGCATTATTCACAGTTGCCAAAAGATGGAAACAATCCTAGTGTTCATCAACAGACGAGTGGATAAACAAAATGTGGTATACACACACAATGGAAGATTATGCAGCAGTAAGAAGGAATGAGGACATGAGGCATGCAAAAACATGGATGAACTTTGAGGACATAATGCTGAGTGAAATGAGTCAGACACAAAAGGACAGATATTGTATGATTTCACTAATATGAACTAACTAGAATATGTAAACTCAGAGTCTTAAAATACAGATTAAAGGGTACCTAGAGATAGACAGAAGCTAGAGAAGGGGGAGTGGTTACCTAATATGTACAGAATTGTTAACAAGGCTGAACTTGAATGTTTGGGAATGGATAGAGGTGATGGTAGCTCGTTATTGGGGTTATAAGTAACAGTGCCATATTATAGATGAATTTGGTTGAAAGGGGTTGTTTAGAGTCATGTATGTCACCCATTAACACTACAAATATAAATAAGTTTTTGCATGAACTACTACAGATGTACAACTCTTATACAAAGTATTAATAATGGAGGGGTAAATGCATAAAAATTACCTACTGCACACTATGGACTACAGTTAACAGTAATACCTTCGTATTCTTTCATTAGCAATAACAGGTGTACCACACCAATACTAGGGGTCAATAACAAGGGATATGGAGTGCTTTGGATTTTCTTTTTTTATATCTATCTGATATTTTTTTTCTTTTGGGAGAATGAAAATGGTCTACTATTGAGTGTGATGATAATGATGACGGCACAACTAGGTGATGATACTGTGGGACACTGTATACTTTGGATGGAATATATGGTATGTGAATATATCTCAATAACTTCTGCAGTTTAAAAAAAAACAAAAATAAAACAAAAAACAAAGAATGAAGGAGGACCCCTATCTCACATCATGCACAAAAATTAACTCAAAATGGATCAAAGATCTATGTATAATATTCTATCATTAATTATAATAAATGTACCACACTAATGAAAGGTGTTAAAATGGGGGAGGGGAGACTTATGGAAACTGTATTTTCAGCATGATTTTTCTGTAAACCTAAACTTCTCTAATAAACAAATAAAAATAAGTTTAAATTTAAAAAAAAGCAAACACAAAAAAGATATTTATTGGTCATTTCTCGGGACCAGGCTAAACATGACAGAGCCAACTCCCTGCTTTCTTGTCTCTTTCCTATCAGAAGATAGTTGTGTCCATGGATAGTAAGTTGAAGATGGCAGTGCAGATCACCAGAGGTAAGCCAACTCATGATCTACACTCACTGCTGACAAATTGGGCTATTTGGGCTGGGTATAAGCAAAGGCGGTATCTTAGAGGTGAACAGCTGAGTCCAAAGTTCACAGTGTCAGAGTGGAGCCTTTTAAAGCTGTGAATCAAAGATTCTGGGCACCACATGACACTTGGATCCACAATAAGAACCAGGCTA
This sequence comes from Choloepus didactylus, assembly GCF_015220235.1. Taxonomy (NCBI): domain Eukaryota; kingdom Metazoa; phylum Chordata; class Mammalia; order Pilosa; family Megalonychidae; genus Choloepus; species Choloepus didactylus. Next base: position 22,009,102 of record NC_051309.1, read on the forward strand.
GCAGAAGTAAAAGGCTGGTAATTTGGTTTGATAGAGTATGCAAGTGTAACCTGCTTTTTCAGTCTGTTGTACTAGGCTACTAAGTAATTACCAACCTGCTTATCTTGCCTCAACTAGAATTAGAGGGAAAAGATAATGGCTGGGCAGAAAGAGGCTAAATTGGAAAGTGGTTTGAAAACTGCAGTTTCCTTAACTTGCTATTACGTAAGATCGGGAGAGGGCTACAATCTCTTATCTGAAAAATAAACGATGGCAATGAGGTTAAAAAAGAAAAAAGACAGTTATTGTGTGGGGTGGGATTACTGTCTGTCTCTTCCCTTTATTTTCTAAATATTATATTTAAAATAAACTCTTTTAAATAGGTTATTTTATTCTAATCTAGATGTTAAACACATGAAGTAGTTAATGATCAGCAATAAACTAATGTAGAAGTCATAGTATAAGAAATTCCTATTCTTTGAAGACTTGACCTGGAAAATGATCATCAGAGGTAAGTTAGGAAAGATGTGGGCAGGAAATTGAGGGTATGTGCCTATTTTCAGCAACCTTCATGGGACTTAATACCTGGTAATCATTTTCTGAATATTTTCAAAAAAATATTTCCAATATGTTGATACATTTTTAGTCTTGACACATTCAACTATGATATGAACTCACTGCGATATAGCAATAGGAATATATGTATATGCATATGCAAACATCTAGAGAGATGTATAATTATATAGAGGCAGATGCAAATTTACAGAGAAAAATAGCAGGATTTCCCCCACTGCAGCAATTATCATTAGACTTTTTTTTCTTTTTTTTTTTGAGGATAGAATGGTGACATCAACCAATGACAAAAATATTTCTTTGTTGTGAGCATCAAGGTACTATACATATTTTTTTACAACTGCCCTTTAAAAACAGACCCATTTATGCAATCATCTCATTTTGTTTTAATGTTCACAGACATTAAATACACAAATCTGCTATAATCAAATACTATTTAATAAAAAGCATTAAATTGTTTAAAACTGCAAGGGGAGATTTTCAATCCATTTTTATTCATGATAAAAGATTAGAGTAGGATGAACATGGGGTAGAGAGAAATATTAGATATATAAACTGTGAGATCACATATGTCAGCAAAATGCTATTCTCACCATTCAGTAGCTACCTTCCCTGCTGAAAATTTATTTCAATATTTAATATAACTTTCTTTCCTGGAAAATCTCTAAATCTAAGGAAGTTAAAAAGAATCCATGAATATGAAATTGCTAATGTGTTAAATTAGTGATTTGTCTTCAAATTTTTCCTTTCTTTTATTTATTTTTTTACAGGTACTGATGCGCAACCAGCAATTTAAAACTGCTGACTAATTGAAACATTTTCTAAATTATATGAGTCTCTGGATAAGATGCATTCTATTTAACCTTGCCATTAGCTTTAAATTACAGGACTCTACCACATCATATTATCTAAGATATGAAAATCAACTTTCACTACTTTTTTAATTGTCTCTCAAGGTAGCTAGAATTCCCATTGCAAACTAATAGCTTAAAGAAAATATATTCTCTACATATGCCAACCAGAATCAACAATTGTTTCCAATTATATAGTACCTTCTTTGAAAGGAGCCTGAAATCCCCTTTAGACAATCATTGACATTTAAAATATCTGTAAATCAGGGAAGTGGCAAGATTCCTAAGTACTGAAACTGAAGCCATGAAGTGGTGGTGTATTAGGAACTTGACTCCCATATTTAAGCTGACTGCTAGACTTCTCTTTAGGAAAGAATGTTCCACCCAAATCCCCTTTAAAAATAGGGACACACAGCTTCCAGTGCTCTCTGGGTGTATGCATGTGTGTGTGTTGGCTGTTAACAGTGCACAGCTGTGCCCACTCCTAAGAATTGCCCTTAGGGGTGACCTACAGTCATTGGCTGTATTAATTAATATGGGGTACAATGACTGTTCTCTTTGTCCCACAGTGGGGCAACACTGCAGTACTATTCACATTCCAGAATTCCCAGTAGGATTAGGCTGAGACTCAACTTCAGCTGAACCAACGACATCTGTGCCTAGCCCTCTCCTAGCCTGCTTCCGGTGCTTTCTTATGTGTTCACCTGAGCACACTCACTTTAAACCACTCACACAATAATACCCATCTGAGTTCTGATTTGATGCAACCTAAACAAAGACAGAAGGCTTCCATGCAACATACTTAAATTTAAACTAAAATCAATAATACAATACTTAAATTGCTTAAAAGCTCTGTTTATGGACACGTCACATTATCATCTCCTTAAATCACCACAACAGTCTTGCCAATAGATATTCATCCCATGGTGACCAACCATCCCACTTTGCCTAGAACTGAGGGGTGTCTCTGGATGTGGGACTTACAGTGTGGAAAGTCCTGAGGAAATCAGAACAAACTGGTCACTCTATCTTATTCCCCACTTACTGATGAAGAAAGTGAGGCCAATGAAGGTGAATAACTTGTGCAAAGTTTCAGAGCACAGTAGAGACCTGGGATCTACATGTGAATGAATCTGACTCCAAAGTTTATGCTTGTCCCACAGCACCTGGTTGCTGTACAACGTTCACACAATTGTTGATTCCTGCCCTGTTTGCTGTTCAGAGTTTTCTTCTTTTCGTAAAGTATTACTACTTGGACTAAATGCAAATTGCTTGTTCGATTAATTGATTTTTAAAGAATAACAAAGGCAAATAGAGTATGACACCAAATTGTGGGCTAGCTTGTCCAGTGTGCTGACTGGCTTAATTATCCTACTGCAGTTTAGACCATTTTTATCTGTTATGTCCAAGTATAATTTTAATATCCAAAGGGAAGACATCATGACCTGGAATAAGTTTCTAGAGAACAGCCATGTTGATTTTAAATTTACTGTAATTGACTTGAGGGCTTAGCAGGGGTGGATAAAAAGTAGAAGGCAGAAAAAGATTGAACATTTTATTATAGGGATTGTGTTATCTAGGTATTTTATTTACTCCTCAGCAAATCCTATAAAACCCACCATGAAGGAAAAACCACTTATTATAAAGCAAGTGCTCTGGATGTCCATTGAGCATTAGAAAGTCACCGAAGACGATATACCAAACACAGAATGGATGACTCCTATAGAAAGCTCTGTAGAAAATGAAAAATCCTAAAGCTCCTTAAATGATGGTAACAGTAGGGCAGAATTGTGGATACCAGTATAGTCTTTGAATCTAGACCTCCTGTGTTCAAATTGTGGCTCTGCTACAACTAGATATTTGACTCTTGGTAAGTTATTTAACATTTCTGTGCTGCAGTATCCTCATATGTAAAATGAGGATAGGACCTATTGCATAAAATCTGTGATAATTTAATGATTTAATGTATATGAAACACTTAGCACATTATTGTACACACTAAGCACTTAAAGAATGCTAGTTCTAACTATTTCTGTGAAGACAAACATCGCTTATGGTTTTGTGGTGGGAAGACATACGGGTAGCTCTGCGATGGATTTGGGAACACCAAAGTGCATTGGAATGTCATGTAAATAACATCTTGACCTTTCAATAATTACCAACATTAATAAATAGTCTACCACATAACAGACTATATGCTAAGGGTTGTACATGGATTTTTTCACATAAATTTAACACATTTTGATGTAGGTATTGATATGCCCATTTTGCAGCTAAGAAAATACAGGCAAGGTGAATTTTAATAACTTGCCTGCATTCACAGCTAAGGTAGTAGAACCTAAATTGAAAACCATATTTTCTGACATAATCTATACTCCTGACAACTATATTATGGGACCTTTTAACAAAAAGCGTGAGACCTACAGAGTGATGACAATTCTAACTGCATCTCTTACAGTGCTTCATAAAGCACCCTGAGAATTAAAAAGCAACGGCTAAATGGATGTCTCCAGGGCACATGGTCCCAGGCATGGCCTGAGACAGAGAACAGCACAGAAGAATCTTGGGGCCAACTGAGGGATTCCTAGCTGAAGTCTCAGTAGTAATATGCCCCCTCATTTCTGATTTTATTTATTTGCACCCTCTCTTCTTTTTAATTGTCAGTCAAGCTAAGGATTTTCAGTTTTATTGATCTTTTCAAAAACCTAAGTTTTGCTTTTGTTATATGCTTTCCATTATTCTTTTATTCTCTATTTCAGTTATTTCAGCTCTAATCTTTGTTATTTCTTTCCGCTGCTTGTTTGAGTTTAGTTTGCTGTTCTTTTTCCAGTTCCTCCAGGTGTGCAGTTGGGTCTTTGATTTTAGCTCTTTCTTCTTTTTTAATGTAAGCATTTAGGGCTATATATTTCCCTCTGAGCACTGCCTTCAGCATCACAAAGTTTTGATATGCCGTGTTCTTGTTCTCATTCATCTCAAGATATTTACTGATTTCCTTTATGATTTCTTCTTTGACCCACTAAGTCTTTAAGAATGTGTTAACTAACTAGTTTATATTTATGGATTTTCCAATTCTCTGCCTACTATGATTTCCAACTTCACTCCATTTTGGTCAGAGAAGATTGTATAATTTCAATCTTTTAAAATGTATTGATACTTGCTTTGTGACCCAACATGTGGTCTATCCTGGAGAATGAGCCATGTGCACTTGAGAAGAATGTGTATCACACTGTTTTAGGGTGCAATGTTTCTGTATATGTCTGTTATGTCTAGTTCATTTATCATATTATTCAACATCTCAGTTTACTTACTGATCTTCTTGTAGTTGTTCTACCTCTTGATGAGAGTGGTGTATCAAGATGTCCAATTATTATTGTATAGGAGTCTATTTCTCCAGTTTTGCCAGTATTTGCCTCATGTATTTTGGGGAACCATGGCTATGTCCACAAATATTTATGATTGTTATTTCGCCTTGGTAGATCTATCCATTTATTAATATAGAGTACATTTTTCTGTCTCTTGTAACAGCTTTTGACTTAAAGTGTATTCTGCCTGATATCAGTATAGCTACTCCAGCTTGCTTTTGATTACTATTTGCATGGATTATTTATTACCATTCTTTCACACTCAACCTATTTGTATTTTTGGGTCTAAGGTGGGTCTCTTTTAAATAACAAATAGCTGGATTGTGCTTTTTTTAATCCCTTCTGCCAATCTTTGTCTTTTGATATGGGAGTTTAATCCATTAACATTCAGTGTTACTACTGTAAAGGCAGCACTTCAGCCGTTTTGTTCTTTGGTTTTTATATATCTTCTATAATTTTTGCCTCTATTTTCCTTTACTGCAGCCTCATTTTCTGTATAGTTGATCTTTTTTGATTACCTGACTATCTCCTTTCTCATTTATTTTCCCATATATTTTTAAAATACTTTCTTTGTGGGGAACTTGGGGCTTTTATTACACAACCTATGACTATAACCTAATAATTTGAAAAGGTACCAACTTAAATTCAATAACAACCACAGTTTCTGTTCCCATATACCTCCATTTTCCCCATTATATTGTTTTTGTCTTACATTAACTCATTATATTTTGCATGTTAATTATCAGGTATTGTGACAATTTCTTATTCAATTGTATCCTAACTCTTATAGGAATTAAATACGAGGGTTATATATTGAGGATACAGTACTATTCGGTTTTTCATTTACCCTTTTAGTTACCCTTACTGAAGATCTTCATTTCTTCACATTGCTCCAAGCCACTCTCTTTTGACTTTTTCTTTCAAACTGAAGGACTCCCCTTAGCAATTCTTATAGGGCAGGACTTTTGTTGATGCACTCTCTCAGATTCTGTTTATCTGTGTATGTTTTAAACTCTCCCTCATTTTTGAAGGACAGTTTTGCTGGATAAAGAATCTTTGGCTGGCAGTTTTTCCTCTTTCAGTACCTTAAATATATCACATCACTGCTTTCTTGCCTCCATGGTTTCTGATGAGGAATAGGAGCTTAGTCTTATGAAGATCCCTGTGTGTGATGAATCAGTTTTCTCTTGCTGCTTTCAGTATTCTCTCTCTGTCTGGCATTTGACACTCTGATTAATATATGTCTCAGAATAAGTCTATTAGGGTTTACTCTGGTGTACACTGCACCTCTTGGACACACGTATTTATGTCTTTCATAAGAGCTGGGAAATTTACAGCCATTATTTCCTCAAATATTCTTTCTGCCCTTTTTCTCTCATCTCCTTCTGAGACTTTCATGATGCGTATGTGGGCATGCTTCATGCTGCCACTCAAGTCCCCTCAACACTGTTCAGTTTTTTCAATTCTTTTCTATACTTGTTCTTCTGACTGTATGCATTTGATTGTCCTGTCTCCTAGTTCACTGATTCTTCTGCTGACTCAAATCTTCTGTTTTATTCATCAAATGTATTTTTAATCTACATTATTGTGCCTTTCAGTCCCATAATTTATGTTGTTTCTTTATAAACGTTCTAATTCTTCTTTTCCTCACACATTACCTTCTTAATAACCTTTAGCTCTATATCCACCATTAGTTTATTTCTTTGTCTCTTGAATTGATTTAGATGTGCCTGAGTTCTGTGATTAGTTGTTCCAAATTCTATTTCTCCTCTTGAAGTTTTAATTTGTTTCCTTGACTGAGCCATATCTTCCTGTTTCTTACTATGGCTTGTAATTTTTCACTGAAGTCTGAGCATTTTATTTTGATGTGTTCACTCTGAAGTCAATTTCTCCCTCTTCCCTAGGGTTTTATTTTAGATTCGACATGTGTTAAGGCTGTTCTTTGACTCTTGGTCTAACTTAGACTGGAGCTTTGGAGCAACCTTGTTTAATGGTTCAGAATTTCTTAGGTCTTCTGCACCTGATTCTTGCCCTGGATATGCAGTACTACTTTTAAGATTTCCCTTTTATGTACAATTGTTTTACCTCCAAGGGAAATCTTCCTTTCCTTCGTTCCTTCTCTGGGAATCCTGATCTGTTCTGTTTGTTTTTGTGCAGAATTTTCTCCTGAATTCCTATGATTTGTTTAACTTCTCTCCCTAACTCAGTGTCCCATTTTCATTATGCATTTCAGTTCTGGGACTCATCTTGCCTTACAACAGTTCAGTTCCCCCATTTTTTTTCCATGAGAATTACCTGCCTCTGGTTACTTCCTTGATAGGGTATCCTACCCTGGGGAACCATATGGGTCATCCAAAAAAGGTCTAGTTTTTTGTTTAGGTGATTCAGAAACCAGAGACTGGGCTGAGTGTATGCACTTCTTGCCGACAGTTCAGCCATAGTCTCTTTTTTCCCTGGGGCACTTTTGTAGGGAACTCCTTAGCTGCTTCTGATCTGCACTGGGTCTCTGTGGACTCGGGTCCCATGCCTGTATATGTGTGCAGTTCTAACTAGCTGCTGTGAGTACTCTATGTTCAGTGCCCCTGGCAAGAGGTACCCAGGCTGTGCTGCCTCTGTGTGACTCTTAATCTGTATGGGGCTGAGTGTGTGTTGGGTGGGGGGAGAGTGTCCAGACTGGTGGGTCCAGATTGTATATTTCCTACCTTTTTTGGTGTTTTTTTTTTCCTTTTCTTTTATTCAGCATTTGTGAAGTCCTTCTCCAGTCTCCATCTTCCTCCAGTGTTCCAGGAAAGTGCAGTTTGTCCTTTTATCAGTTGTTTCTTGTCACAGGATTCTTTCTGATAGAAGGTAAGCCCACTCAGAAAACTTCACTCTTGGGGTCTTGGTGAGGGTAAAATCAGATATTGTTAAGGTATGTTTCCAACCGACTATGAAACGTAGAACAAAGTGCTTTCTATGCTAGTGATACTTCTAATCAAGACCCAGTGTCTAAATTATCAAGTATGAATTCCTTTTCCACCTGAACATGTTAAACCATCACTGCCAGATTTTTCCAGCTCATGCTTTTCTTTAATTTTTGCTAGTTTCTCAGTTCTGTAAAGTATCACGACCTCAGCTAGCTAGGACAAAGGGAGACCAGACACCATTATTTTATTTATAGATTATGGACTCAATTGTTTCCCTGAAATATCCTATTTTATTTCAGCAGAGTTTTAAGAGCCACCTGGTTTCATTAATCCTACATTTAAAAACCATATTTCCAGATGAATTGACTGGTAAAACAAAATGTATTCCACGTTTACCAGTGTTTCTTACTTTGGGGGATGTATTCTAATGTGGGGTCCCTAGATGCCCTAACTACAAATTATACTTTCTTCTAAAAGAGTTTCTTAAAGATTGAGGACTATCTAAATTTGTAATCCCTGGGATGCTTTTTTCTTGTTTATTCCTGGATCCTTCCCCATTCCCAAGGATCTGAATCTCTGGAACAGGGACCAGAGGATCTCCTAACAATCTCCCTCAGAAAATCTTACCTCTAATTCCTTGTAATGCACTGAAGTAATGACCAAGTCTAGGGTTGGTGCTACAGGCTGTCCTTCACCTGTCCTACAGTGGTCCTGAGCATTCTCACCCAAATAACTTCTCACACAAGTTAGGCACTGTGAGACCAAGGAAGGCACAGTTGTTGAGGTTTTACTAGCTCGTGAATGCCTCCTTTTCTTCCAGAAAATCAGTAAGAGAAAACTGCCTCACTGGAGCACAGTGCTCACACTTGTGAAGGTTTGCACCAGGGGGCCCAGTAGGCACCCTGTTGGGGCTGAGCATGTGAGATTTTGAGGACATGCAAAGTCAACGTGCTGCAGAGATTTTGATATCAAAAAGGGAAATTGTCCTCTGGGTTGAATAGCCACATTTGCTCACAATCACACTGTATATTAATTCAGTGAACATCACAGGCTTCTCTGTGCATTACTCATTGAGGATTAAACTGGCACAGATGTTTTGGGTAATCATTTATGTGCCAAATTCTATGGCGAACCAAGGTTTTGATTAAGGTAAAACAACTCAAAACTTTTCTCATCATTTTCAATCTTATATTTTGTAGTCAAGGTTTATTGCAAAGTGTACTGGTTAAGGTTATTTTAATGTGGTGCTTAGCAGCAGCTTACGTATAATGGTGATGGGTAATGATGCCACACCAAATTACTATATGCCATTAAGTATTATGTATACATTAAGTTCATTATAACAAATGAAGAGTAGGATATGTTTTAAGCTTTATATCCTAAAGTACTGGAGTTTATCAATTTATGTGTATTTGGTATAGCTCTTGGCACAGACACCAAGTAAACCAAAGAAAATGTTAATATCCATCAATTTCAGCTGACATGAAAGGTGCCATGCTCAGTATTGAGATTATGGAACAGTGTAGAATAAGATGGGCACTTAGAGGAAGGTAAAAGAGCGTTCAACTCCATTTTAGCCCTAGCTTATTTCTTCACTTCCAAGTAGCCACAAAACACCCTTTCTTCTCCTCCTCTTCCTCATTATTCCCTGGCTCACAAACTGCAGCATACATAGTGGGCTTCCTAATATTCCCTTCTCTCCTGAATATCTTATGCCTTATACTTATGTTTTCCCTGAGTTATAAGAAAATGGCACAGGGTATAAACACACACTAAAAACAGAGAACTATTACTTCCATTGTGAAATACACAGCTCTTAAAATTCAGAGTTGCATAAAAACAGCACTTGAACTGCCACAGTTGCAGGGGAGCCTCTCATGTTTTTCATTTTCTTTCCTTCCATCATGTCGGCTAAATTATCATTTCCTCCAAACTCTGGGAGCTTTTGTAAACAGCCAGATCTGGTACCAGCTACCAACTACTAAATTCAAAGAACTACCAGAAAGTGCCCTATTTAGAGAAAGGATGAAGGAAGGAAAAAAGAAAGAAGGGAAGGAAGGAAAGAAAGAAGGAAGGAAGGAAGGAAGGGAGGGAGGAAGAAAGGGAGGGAGGGAGGAAGGAAAGAAGGGAAGGGAAGGTGAGGGAGGGAGGAAAGGAAGAAAAGAAAAAAAGAAAAGAGAAAAATAATTACTGAGTTTCAGGGATTCTTCCAATTCTTAATAGGCTTACCTTCCTTGGTGTTGTAAATTAAGGAAAATTTTTAATATTCCAGAATACCCAATGACTTTGCTTATATATTGTTATCAGACCTTACAGAAACTGAAAAGGTCACTGAAATATTCATATCCAGATTCAGCTGGCATATCGTCACTGAGAGCCTACTTCATGCCAGGCCTTGTGCCAGGTCCCTTCCATTGCTTTGTAAGAATCCTTTTGGGTTGAGATTATTTTTCCCATTTACAATAATCAAATTAAGTTGAACAAAGTTTCAATAACTTGTGTATGGCATCACAGTATTATAGTAAGTAGAGATACTGGGCCTTGAACTTAAATAGGTATTAAGATTTGAAAATCAAAATGCTCTTTGCACTAAACCATGTGGCCTCCCCAAATATATTTCTGTATGAATCAGAGGACACATGTTATCACGGGGAGGAATCTTTTTTTACCTTTTCAAAACAGGCACATGGCCAAACAATTAAGAAGAGTCTTACATTTTATAGTATAAAATCACACAGCCACATGACAACTTTTAATAACAAAAATAGACAACCTCACACATATACAGCATTTAAGCGGCAATTTTCCAACAAAGAGTCACGGCTAAAATTGTGAGCATCGATAATTCAATGTTAAGTCTCACATCAAGTGAGTATCTCCAGAAAAGAGGCTGTTTTTCCTCATATGGGATAATCAGAAATCAAAGATTGTGGAAAGAAACTATAGTACAAATCAGAGACTCCTCTAGAAATCAAGGCCCTTCTGATGTAAATGCAATGTAATCCAAGGCATTAAACATAGAAGAAGTGCTTGGAACACCAGAAAAGGAAAACCTGAAGCCTCCAGAGGTAGTGTGTTCCAGAACAGGATGTACAAGAGGCATCCAACTCTGAGAGGATGGTAGTCACAAAGGGTGCTCCAAGGAAATCTTGGGTATTTAAGTGTTAAGGAGGTGGTTTTGCATCTCCCACCACTCAAAAGGTTACTGTGGTCAACTGAATTTCAGAAATTGCATTCTCTATCCTTCACAGCAAATTCAAACTGTGCTTTAGCATTTTAAAGTCTCTGAAAAGCCCTGCATTAAAGGAAACTATTTAACACATACAAACCTGTTTTGTTTTTTAAATTGAACAGTGATTAACATCTCTGGTAGAAAGAGACACATTATAGGTAATGCATCTAATAGGTAAAAGCATCTAATAATGAAGCATATTGGATGGTTCTGCCCAGCAGGGCAAACTTGGCTCTAAGGAATCATTTTCCATTTTTATCAAGGAAAATGTCCTAATATCCCAGAACCACCTATCTTCCAAGTACAAAATTACTTCATATGGGTTCAAAATGTGGTCTGTCAAGACAACAGGGGAAGATCTTAAGTAAGTAATGTTGCCTCTAATCTGTCTTAAATTGTCAGCTTCACAAAAAGAAGGATGATGTTTCTTTCTTAACCATTGAGTCCCACGACCTATAATTTCCTGATGCCTGAAAGACACACAGTATGTGGCCATGCGGTGGTTGAATGAATGAACACGTGAATACATAAAACTTTGCAGCAAAGTTATTCTTTGTTCTACTCTTAGACATTTACACATCTCAGTAATAACTTATTAAAGGTTCAAGGTATGTATAACCTTTAGTAAGAAAAACTAGTTTAACCTTATTTAATTCATTTTCCATTTTTGTCAACAATGGATCTAACTTATAAGAAATACATGTTATCACCTCACAGGAGATGTGTTCAATGGTTCAATGATTTGGAAGGCTCTGCTGTAGGTTTTAGGAGGTCTTTGCAGGGCTTCTGTTGAGACCACTTGACCATCTAGAGTATATTAAAGCATCACTCATGACCACAGACAAAAGAGATTAAAGGATTCCCATCCAATACTCTAAGACATTTCAAATCCACTTGACTGTCCATACCAACGTGTGCCCCAAGTCTGACCAAATTCGTACCCTGTGCTGTTTGATAAGTTGTGCTTTAGCCTTAGTGCAATTTATTGGAGTTCCTGTGCTGAAAATTTTCCTATTTCCCTTTTCTTTTCTAGACTTTCCTTCTCCAAAGGAATGTCTGTTCCACTCCTGAACTTCAGCCTGGCACTCAGGCTCTGCCTGTGACCTGATTTTATGGGGCATGTGATGGTAGTGGATTCACTGTAAAAGAAATACCAAAAGGTGTCATTTAACAAATCCTATACACACTTGCAAAACGAGATTTACAATGGAACTAATGAAACCTAAGCCTCAGGCTCCACCTTTGCACAGTCCACCACTCCCACCCAAGGGTCTGGCAGCATGTTCACATAGTCATATAATTCTTACAAAAGTAAAAGAGTTTAGCTTTGATTGGGAAAGTGCTGTCCCTTTCCTCTCCAACTTTCTTCTGGTTCACTTTCTCTCATGGCCCTCAGACTTGGAGGTGACTGTGAACATTTTCAGGATCCAGCTAAGGGAAAGTTTAGGGTTATTAATGTGATTTGTAATCACATTTTTGTGTATAGTCAATTCTGCCTCCATAAGGTAGTGAGATTAGATGAATTAAATAAACTCCAGAGCAATTTAGAAATAGTGATCTAACAAAGATTCTGTAAGTTGACTTGCCAGAGTTAATGTGTCAGCCTGGACATACAAAGATGGTACCACTGACCTAGAGTAGTTTGAATTATTTCCCTCCTGTTGGTGATATACATGTTCATCCATCTACATGCTGAGTTTGCCTTATTAAAAATACATATGCATGAGCAGATACACATGTATGAAACTCTGAAGACAGTGAATTTGTTTCATATTGCTATGTAACAGATTACCACAAAGTTCTACCTTACAGTGACATCTATTTATTATCTCACAGTTCTGTATGTCAGGAGTCCAAGCAGGCTTGACTGGGTTGTCTGCTCAGGTTCTCCAAAAGCCAAAATCAGAGCGTCAACTGGCTGAGCTCTTATCTGGAAGCTCTGGGGACAGATCCACTTCAAGTTCATTCAGGTCATTGGCAGAATCCAGTTATTTGTGGTTGCAAGACTAAGGTTGCCATTTAGTCTGCATACATTCCTTCTCATAGTGCCCCCTCCATCTTCAAACCATCAACAGGGCTCAAGTCCTTTTCACACTTTGAATCTCTCTGGCCTGTTCTTCTGCCATAGGAGGAAGCTCCATGGTTTTCAGAGTTAGTATGATTAGATTAGACCTACCCTATCTCCTATCTGAGGATAATCTCCCTATCTTAAAGTCAGCTGTGACACATAAAATAACATAATGTAATCATAGGAATATTATCTCAGTATAGTCACAGGTTCCGCCTACACTTAAAGGAAAGGGGAATGAATATACAAGGGTGAGGGATTATTGGGGGCCATTCTCAGAATTTGGCCAACTGTAGACATTCCACTGGAATTACGTTATTGAATACAACATGTGTAGTCTATGGTCACGGAAGAGCAAAGTTCACTGTTTCCCAGGGAGTTTTAACCCTGGTCCATAGGAATCTAAGGAAATAAATCAGAGCAAGCAAGAGACAAAGAAAGATATAATCCCATAGGCTGAAAGAGAGAGATAAACAGATTTGTCATGACACCAAATACTGTGAATATTCATTTTCCTCTCTGATTTACTAATGTATGTTTTCTAGAAAAAGACATAAAACATTCTAAAGTGTTTGTTTTTCTTTAAAGATATTTGCATCTCCTAATTAGTATGTTATATCATAATTACACTGTGGTATAGATCTGAACATTGGAGCCATTCTTGAGTCTTCTTTCCCAAAGTTGTTTATGCTGTGGAATGTCTGAGTCTATAATTAAATTATTGTCTCAAACAAATTAACCATATTTATGCATACATTAGCATATTATTATAAACGTGGGCACGCATAGATGTGTGCCATAGAATGTCAAACTGAATGGTGCCTTACAGATCTGGGCTTGTTTTTCTGGTAACTCATTTCAATTCTGGGGGTGGGAAGAGGCAGAGCGAATGCCAAGGGAAAATTTACACTTACCTAAAATAAGGGGAAGTTGTGACAGTTTTAAATATTATTTATCAAATTTTTACTCCAACCCCCTGCCTCTTACACTGTGGGAAAAATGTGTTTCCCATTGGTATTGGGCTTTACCATGTGACTTACTTTGGCCAAAAGAATGTTGGTGAATATGATGAGGAAAGGGGCCTGTTTGTGAGGTTTGGCTTCTCTTGTGCTGGGGTGATCCATTATGAGAGAATCATGCCCCTGCAGAATGGGCATGAGGACAGATACATGAGGAGCAGACCCGTAAAATCCTGAAGCCCAGCTGAGTTTCTCAGTCAAACACAGTGTAGAACAGCTGTACCAGATTTGCCTACAGACTTGCGATTGTGAGGATAAATACTTGTTGTAAGCCCACTAAGGTTTGGGATAGTTTGCTATGCAGCACTGTTGCAGAATAGCTAGTACAAAAGAGAAAGGAAGGAAAAAAATGTTGAGATACAAAATTAGAATTAAATCTAATTCAGCTAAATGTATGCATAGTTATATCTATATATTTATAGATCGTATCTCTCTGTATATGTGTGCATGTGTGTCATGTGTATATGTGTGTGAATATTTTCACAATAGCGTATCACACTTTTAAAATCACCCCCTTTGGCAGATAGTTTCCAGCTAAAATTCAAATAGGAAGAGGTCCTACATGGTAATATTGCTGACAATGAAATGTAACAACAGTGAAACTGGAAGCATTATTTCTCTTTGTCTTGCTATCAACCACTGTAGTCTCCTTGGTATTCAGAATTTCAAAGGTATCTTATAACTCTTTAAGCATAGGCATAAACAGAAAACTCCTCTTTGAGAAGGCTATTCAACCTTCTAATGATCATATGTGTGTGTGTGTGTTTTATATGTAAAATTCTATCAGAGTTTAGTTTTCCTTTTTATAAAAGGAAAACACAGATAATATCAAGTTCACAATTGGCTCCTCACATCAATATGGCTTTGAAAGCAAAAAAAGTAATACTATGGTAGGGAGAACACTCAAAATGCACTAGTGAAATAAATTCAAATGGGTGGAAGGCTGGAGGAAAAGCCTTCTGTTTCAACTGTGGTAAAAGCACATCACTGTCTATAAAATACTTCGGACCATAAATCTATTTTCCTCCTCACTATAAAATAAGTAATAATAAAAAACATTTAACAGCAACTCTATATAATCCAACTTAAAGCTCAATACAAAAAGTGCTAAAAAAATGCAATACCATGCAGTTGAAAATGAGCAAACCTCTCCCACTTATAAAACTATTATTTAAGCATCTTCATTTTTCTTTTTAAAATAAGTTTTAATTTATATACCCTAGATTCAAATTATTATTATTTTTTTCAATCTAGAGCAGTGTTCTCAAGCTTGGCACTGTTGGCATTTTGGGCCGGATAATTCTTTGTGAGGGGGCTGTCCTGTGGCTTTGTAGGAGCTTTAGCAGCATCCTTGACCTCTGCCCACTAGATCCCAGAAGCACAACCCTCTTTCCCAACTGGGGACAACCAAAAATGTCTCCAGACATTACCAAATGTCCCCTGGGGGGAGGGGGTGTTGGCAAAATCACCCCTGGTTGAGAACCAATGAACTAGAGGAATATAATGGATGAACTCATTCTTTTAATTCTAGATGCTAATTGCAAACACAAAGACAGCAAAAAAGTATATGTTTACTATTTGCCAGACGGGCAGAAACTCATTTTAATCCTCAGTTTAATCCTATAATTAACAAAAGACATATATTATTATTACACCCATATATTATAGATGAGGAAACTGAATCAGAAAATTGAAGTGATTTTCCTTTTCAGCTAGTAAATGAAGCCTGGATTTGAATAAAGGTCACAGAGCTCATTGGGAAAAACAGCCTAAACTAAATGGATTTCAGAACATCAGAATTTTGTGGGACCTTGAGCACATGGGCAGGGGCTCCTAAAGAACCCTCTTTGCTCATCTGTTAAATTTGGGAGCTGAGCTAAGATGACCTCAGTGGTCCACTCCATGGCTAACAGTCTCTAAATTATACAATCTCTAAATTATAGGCAAATCTATTTGGATGGATTTATTTCAGTAAAAGCAAACTGACATCCCATCAGATAATGCTCAGCGTCAGCAGCCCACTTTCTAATAGCATCCATCCATCTTCATTGATTAAATCCACTGCGTTTTAGTGCAAATCTTCAGTTAGGCCTGTCTGCTATGACAGAATTCTCCAGGGAGGAGAGGCTACTCACAAAACAGTTTTGCAGATTTCTCCACGGACTTCATCACAAGGTCTTCAAGGTCATGGTCAATCATAGACATAGTTGGAGAACATCCATAAATTCTCCCTTCACCCATAGCCAGTGGGAACAAAGAGCTAACTGCTGGCCAGAAGACCATGAAAATTATCATTTGAAGTAAGTGCCGGAAAACTTGATCAGTACAAGAAAGCTAATTAAATTAGTAATGTACATAGAAAGGAGGAGCCAGTTTCCTCACTTAAAGACAACTGCTCTAACCTCTATGCTTACAACAAATTAGAAGATTAGAGTACATGAGAATATACTAAATTCCATCCAAAACCTTACTAAATACTTCCCTTCATTAGTTCATCTTTCTTTAGCTTCCCTCCTCTTTCAACCCTTCATCTCAGCTGCTGCTAAAACCACCTTTTTATTACAGCTAATACTTGTTGCACACAATTCCTTAAAACCCTTCGCCACATCTGTCTCTGATGGGTCAACATTCCTGATTGCTAGACCTCCTTTCACATAGCCATAATCACAGATATGTCCTCATAAATTCCAAAGCTGCATATTGTTACCTATGCAGTAGGTTACCTTCTACATAAACAGGAGATTCTAGAAGAACAATTCCTGACATTTATTGATTTTTATTTTTAAAAGAAGAAAATTTTGCAAAATTACACCTTGAATGGGGATAAAATTAATGCAGTTCTCAAACTTTCTCAGCCTGCCACAAGCAGGAACCACACACTACTATGTTTATTACCAAAGATCCCCTGTTCTGTCCCCTGCCACACCCAGGAACACAACAGCATACTGCACTTTGAAATGTTTTAGAGAGTCACTTACTGTTATTCACTGCATATTCAGAGAAGTTTTGCAACCCAAATACATTCTTGAAGATTCCCCAAACCAAAACAAAACAAAAATCATATAAAGATGGACCATATAAAGTTTTTATTAACTGTTTTTTAATTGATTTTGGAATAAATTGTTGTATATAAATATTTAAAAAAAAAAGGCCTTTAATTGATTTACAAAATGGAAAGTAAATACTTTTTCCACTTCATTTCAAACTGAAAATGTTCTTATAAGGTTAAGATTACATTTGTAAAAATACAAGAATACACTTAGACTATTAAGAAGAGTGCAGCGAGGCAAATAATAAAAGTTGATGGAAGATATCTAATTGGAGCTCTGGTTCTTCCAGTTTTCAATGATGAATATTCCCATATTAAATAATTATCATTTCTATCTGTACCAAATCCATAGCCAGTCTCATTTCCCCCTGCCATTAAGATACTAGAAACTTTCCCTACTGGATTATCAAATGATCTTTGAAGTTGGCTGCAGTTCATAGAAATGGCAGTTTGATGTGTCTTAGTGCTGTGAACTGTTACAAAAGACTAAACATCCTTGACAGCCTGATAAAAAATTAATTATTATTCTTTCAATGGAAAGGATACAACTCTGCCAAAACCTGTTAAATGTGGAGATTTTAGAGTTCTCCATTTCTTCTCTCTTGGAGCAAGCACACTAGCATTTTTCATGAGGAGTAAATAGCATATACAAAATACCTAGCCACACCTGGCACACACTGGGCTCCTTGTAGCTTGGTTCCTTTCACTGACCCTAGACTTTTTATTTGCCTCACCTGGCCCCAAATGGCAATGTATCTTTAAGAACAGAAGAAAGAGTGAAAAATGGAAGAAGTGCTGAATTGCAGGGAAGGACACCAGTTAAGAGATATTTATTTCAGGTGCAGAAACATCATGCAAATTCTTTCTGTAGCTGAGCTTGTTTCCTCACATGACCAATTCTATTTACTCATTAAGTTATGAGGACCAAAATAGAGAATTTTTTAAAAAAGATTGTATGTTACAAATTATAGGTATTCTTATACTTAACAGTTAGCAGTTATAGAATTGATGCAGTAAAATGTTATTAATGAATATCATAATTAGACAAACTCAAATATTTGCTTCCCCAAATTCCATTCATTAGAATGAAAACAAGCTGCTTCTCTTAACATCTGGTAGTGGTTCCTCCTTTAAATCACCAACACAAGATCCTAGAGTCTGGGAGAAAGGGGTACTGATTAATTAATTCAATAAGGATGCTACGCGATACAACAAAAATGCAATTAAAAGACTAATTTTCAAAGAAAAAATAATTATGCAAGACAATCTTTTTCCTTTAAAATTAATTTAGTGGAATGAGGTAGCTCACCAGCTTTGCATCAGAGGAAACATTTTCAGCATCTAAAAATTAATCATCCTGAGACAGAGTAAACAGAGGGTGTGCAGAGAGCACTTTACCATTTTCTCCTGTTATCAGAAAGCATAAGAAATCCTTTCCTGGAATATTCCTTGCTGGGAACCTAATCAGATATATCTGCGGAGTTTGAAAGTATTTAGGACTGCAAATACATTTAGTTTTAAAGTGGGGTGGAGGTTGCAGATGAAGTGGAAAATAGACTGTTATCTGTAAAGCCACAGCAGGTATTTTTTTAAAGCCTAGTTTTTTTAGGCTTCTATTGGCACAATGACCTTTCCTTAGACTAGCTTATCTGGCTGTGGAGCACTATTCCTAGACCCCCTGGGGTTCACAAAGCCATGAAGAAGAAGGAGAGTCAGGAAATAGAGGATGAGGGAGCAACCATGCAAGCAAAATAACATTTCTTCCAAGTTAGAGTATGATTTAGAAGAATCATTTATACTCTAAAGACATTTTTTACAACTTCCTAGTCTTATCCTACCTAGCTGCCTTGAGAAAAGAAAGCAGCCTCCTGGGAAACAAGCACTCAATAGTGACTGAAGGTAAAAATAAAATAAAAGCTCTCATAAAGAGGGAGAAAGCACTGATGAAAAAAGACAATCCATGCAGTGTAGTTGCAGAAGGAAATAGCATATGAGAATTCAAAATGGGGCAAGAAAAAAAAAAAGAGTTGGCATGCCAACTGTTTATGAGTGCAGATGTGGGTGGTGTGAATGAACATTGTATATTGTGAAAATATCGTGAACTTTGGAGTCAACCACAGCAAGCTTCAAACTGTGCATGCATTTCTCTCCAGCTCTGTGAGTGTGAAGGCTTTCACCCTTTCTAAATCTCGATCTTCTTATCTGTCAGTTGAATAAAATAACAGCTGCCTCACAAAGGCATTGAGAAGATTGAATGAGATAACGTGTATGAAAATATCTATTACAATACTTGCATATATTACACTCCCAGTGAAGGTTTCTCTCTTTTCCCTACTGCTAATGCAAATCTAGAAGATGCTTCTATAAGGAGCATGGAGACTGTGAGCTGGGCCTTAAAAGTCTGGAAGCTTTCAGAGAGGTACATGTCCCATCCGAGACCCTCTATTCTGCTTGACGAGGCACCTCAATAGTTATGTGCTCTTAGGGCACATCACTGAGATTTTTCTGAGCTTCCATTTAGTCAGTTGCAAAATGGAATCATATCAACAGCTCCTTGGGATGTTAGGAGGGTTAAAGAAGAAATGAAAACAAATTTCTTTGAACATTAATGTTAACTATCATTATTATCAGCTTCATCACTATGAAAGGCAAAAAAGCCCGGAGCTACAGACCAGAGTAATGGGTGGCTGAACATCTTACAATTTCAGCATATTTTCAACCCTGATTTTTTGGTTTACCAGCTACCCCTTAGTTCTGTTCCTCTAAGGTTTAACAATAAAATTCTTACAGGTAAAAGGGCTAGATAAATATCTTCGGGATGGCAAAAACATTAAGAAACGGAGAGACTATGCCTTATTTCACAGCAGACTGGGGGAAGAAAAACACTTGAGAGATGGATGGGATGGTCACCAAATAGGGAAGGCCCAAGTTTGGGGGTGAGGGGAGTGCTGGGGGGAGCTGTACACAGAGCAACTCTATGGGAGGGACGTTTCTGAGAATTGACAGATAGGTGGTACAATCGGAATTTAGAAAATCAGGCCCAGAAAAGAAAATGAAAACCCACTTACTCTGCTTTGAAGTTGAAGCAAACAATATTGAGTTCAGAGCAGTGCTACTCAAAATGTGTTCCAAGGGCCCTCTCAGGTCTGCAAATTGTCACCCACCCACAGCAATGTAAGAAATTGAGAGTAAGTACTTAGAAAGTTTTATAATCGGCTGACAGAGTCATTTTATATCTGTTGATAAAAAAAGTTTTATTATTTTTACTAACAAAAATAATTTGGAGCTTATACTTTAGTTATATTATTTCATTTTACTGGTAATTAATTTTTATTTTATGTCAGAAAACTTGAGACTGTGATGATTTAATCCTTCACCACAGACATTTTAGAAGACTATTTTAGAATGGAAATTAGTGTCACTCTTTGTAGACAAGGCCCAGGGACTGACAATTATACATTAGAAACATCTGTAGAACCAACCCACAATTCTCACAGATGGTAGACTATAAAGCTGTATGTACACATTTCTAATGTATATAATTTCCCACACAAGAAGTATTTAAGCTTTCAAAGATTAAACTTTAGTTCACATTCACTCACAAATGTATTCCAGAAAATATTTGTGTCTAAAATTCCCAGACTATTTGAGGTGTTGCAATTTAGCAGCCAAAAAAGCAAATCAGCCACCTTCGTGGAACTTACATTCTAATAGGGGAGTTAGATCTTAAGCATATAAATCAATGCACAATGCATGCCAAGTAGTGGGGAGTGTTCTAAAGAAAATCTATCTAACAGAATAAGGACAAATGGAGGATGTTCTTTGGAAAGAACAGTCAAAAAAAGCCAAGACCCAAATGAGTGAGATATGCAAAGAAATGGGGGAAGTGTGTTCAGACATAAGAAGCAGCAAATGCAAAAGACCTGAGACAGGAAAATCAAGAAAAACAGAGTGGCCAAAAGCAGGGAAATTGATCAGGGGTTTTTTACAGAGCATAGGGAGGTTTTTGCACTTTATTGCAAGTTCAATGGGGATCCAAGATTCCAGATGGCATTGATCTTTAAGGCAGACATTCTGTTGTCAAGTAAACTCCAGAAGCAGACCTAAAGACTTAAATTGTATTATAATGTCCTCAAACATAATTAGCTCTAATTACGAGATAAAACTTCAACTGCAATTCTTTGCCAATATTAGAACTAACATCCCTTTTCATCACCTTGTGCTTAACAGAACATGTCATGAGTTTCTGTAGACGAATCGGTCTACCTGTTTGCCCCTTTCCTCGATGCCTCTTCCCTCTGTTGACATTTGACCCCAGTTTGTCCCACCTCAGCAGATAAGGTCAACCCATCCCTTCCTCCATGCACTTACTTCTCTGTTCTGTCACCGTCGCTTGACAAGGCAGTCTGTTTACAAGGCTGCCTCCCCCACCAGACTGTACAGTCCTGTGTGGTCAGATCTGTGTCTTGCTTAGTTTTGTCATCCCAGAAACCAGCTCATGGCACAGTAGGTACTGAATTAGCGGTTGTTGATGGTGTGAGTTAATCTTGATCTTATTCGATTTGATTTTGCCTGATTTTTTTTTTTTATTCTCCATCCCACTATTAAATTAAGTATAGACTTTCTTCTATTATTTAATGAATTGTCTGTAAAAGATTAGTGTCTGGACACAGTGACTATCTAAACATGTTTCTAAGTACAATTGCACTCAAGTATTGAGCAGTTGTCCTTGGTTGGCATATTCTTGAAGCAGCAGCTGTGTGCTAGTTGTTTCCCTATGTTAAGTTTGGTTTAACACATCAGAGTGAGTTGCACTAACCTGTTCAAGCAACCCACCAAATCAATGCAAAGGATGCAAATCTGCAATTCAGGGAGAGGCTTCCTTCCACCACTGTCATGTACTAAGTTGACTGAGTCATGCCATATTTGTCATGCATATGAGACATATCAATATCATATCAGGAATATTGATAAAAAAATCAATAATATCTGCAAACCCTAATACAAGAAGTGAAAAAGAGAAAAACAGTGAAAAGACTTTGCTGTCATCAATTATTCAAGCATGAATGGGCCCAACATCTGTGGCCTATGCTTCCAGGGCAACAGAGCCTTTGGAAATACTCATTTTCTTGATACATCAAAATACTCCTGATTGGGCTTTCCATAATATAAGCTCCAAAGTTGAGTTCATTAAGCTGTGCTAAAGCGTAGCAGTCCTGGCAGCATGAAAAAGCATGAAACAAAAATGACTGCCTTCCGCAACAGGAAAAAGATACCTGAACCAACGTAGACAACGTATATTCTCAAATACCACTGGAAATAAGAAACACTTCAGTGAAGACTCAAATGAACTTTGCCATCCTTGTGAAACATCTCCCTTCAAATAAAAATTTGACATATCCAGTTAGCCAGACCATCTAAACAGAGTCCTTCCACTCTACATCTAAACCAAAAAAGGATCATGGTGAACAAGTTCCCCAGGTTTTCCTCATGGTTGTCAGTGTTCATATCTCAACTCCAGGTCCTGGTCCAATCAGCTGGTCTACCAGAATCTGGGAAGCATACTGTGCCAGACATGTCTGTGCACACAGCTGTGTGCTGTAAAATGTGTGCTTTGTTATGCCCTGGAATAATATCAGGTCCCAAATAGAGGGAGGAAAAGAGTATCTTTTGGTTCAATACCTCTCAATATAACATTCAGGTCAATGAACTTTGCTTGGTGAATGTGTCAAGACAGCAGATATTTGGTGAGAAAGATATGGGAGTGTTTTGTAATGAGTAAAAATGGATTTTGAAGACAATGGGAAATGTTCATAGATCATTGACTTTCTAAGTAGAAGAGCCTTCAAAAATAATTATGATGATTATGATGATACGATGACAATTCTTATTTTTACATAGCACTTTTAATTTTCATTAGAAACTACTTTAACAATGCTTACAGGTTGAATTGCATTCCCCCACAATTTATGTTCAAGTCCTGAGAACGAGATTTCATTTGGAAATAGGGTCATTTCAATGGAATTAATTAAGGTGATGCCCACCCTAATCCAAAATGATTGGTGTCCTTATAAGAGAATGAAAATGTGGAGACAGACACAGAGGAAAAGCCCATATGAAGACAGAGGCACATTCATCTACCAGTCAAGGAATAATACCAAGGATTGCCAGTAAACACCAGAAGCTAGAAAAGGCAAGGAAAGAGCTCCCCTACAGGTCTCAGAGAGAGCATAGCCCTGCAGACACCTTGATTTCAAACTTCTGTCCACCAGAACTGCGAGACAATAAATGGGTTCACACCCACAGGAATGGATTAAGTTTAAGAACTTGCCTTTCTGGGGTACGCACAGCTTCAAACCACCACAACATCCAATTTAGAGGTTAGGACAATCCATCTGAGAATAGTAAAATGATGCTCCAATTGCTATAGTTGATATATGTCAGAGATGGGACGTGAACTCAAGTCTTCTGTTTTCTGCTTTACTTAGGAAACAAAAGTCAAGCATCCTGAGATTGATTAGCTTCCTCAAGGATGAGATGCTGCGTTTTCTTTTTGACTGCCTCCCAGGTAATTTCAGACATGGTTGACCATGATTGCTTTCTCAAAACTTTTCACTTACCTTGAGATAACTATACAGGGAAATTTATTGCAAAGGGTCTTCTATGGAACACTACCTTGAAAATATGTTAGTAGATGTTGCTCAGAAATGTGAAAAGCTGCCACAGAAAATGTTGAGTTTAGCTACATTAAACACATATCTTAACTGCAGGATTTAAATATAACTAAAAATGTGTGCAGTACATATCTTTGAGTAGTAGGTAGAATAAGCAGCACTCCCTAAATATATTTGATCATGGGACTATTTTCATTTTATTTTTCCAATATAAACATCTAGGAATGTTTTGCCCATGGACATCTGAAAAATAGTGCTCTTTGGAAATAGAACTTCCTAGAGTTAATACACTACTAGTGAAATACTGTCCAATGTGGATGCAATTACTTTGGTTATTTTCACCATGGATTTTTATTACCAGAACCATTATTTCACAATGGTTATTAGGATGACCAGAAGGATCAGAAGAGCAAAATTCCATACTTGGAAAAATAGAAAGAAAAATGAAAAATTCCATCATATGTACTTCTTGTTAATATGGTTATAGAAAAATGATTATCCAGTACACAGAAGAGCCTAATCCAGCAATTTTTCAAATCCAGTAATTTTTCAGTCATGATTTGATGAAAAATTTACCTCCTCCAAGCTTCCTGATAATCAATATTTTGCAGCTCAATATCAGAAAACTAGAGTGAGCAATGTGTCTTGGGGTCATCAAAAGGAGAGGAGGAAACCAGTCCAAAGTAGATTCAAATCCACTACTTGTCTTCCATTAGCACCACTTTCTGCTTTGTGCCATAATACTCCTCGGTAATGCTCTGAGGACATCTTTGCATGTTGGAGCATCGTAATTATCTTTCTTCTGTTTTCCAATTTTGAATTCAAAATCAAACCAAATAACTTAAATTGACACACTCGGAACATGGTAAGTTCAGTTTCCTTCCTGGATTTTGTAATGATGGAAAAATGAGGTACAAAAGAAGGAGTGGGGATTACTCTAACACAGATGGTCAGGTGGAGAAGTGAATATAAGATGTAAGGATGAAGGGATTTAGGAGTGATGCCTGTGTTAGTCCTGAAGTTTCTGGTTGGGAATCTGAATAGAAGCTACTTGGGATGAGACGGTGGTTCTGATGCTTTGATTTAAGAAGGAAGGTGTACTCATTAGAAACTTTAAACAACCAGCAAGAACTGGCAGAAACATCTTTCTCAAAGCTCTAGAAAACAGTTAAATGACTGTGGTAACAGGGTGAGTAATGAATCAAGAAAAAATTGCTTAAAAGCCATAAGCTATTGTGGCACCCTGACTGGCTCCTCCTCCATCCTCATCAGACTGGGTGCGGTTCTCAAGGGAGCAGAGTAACCCTCATGCACATTCTGGGAGCGTGTTATGTCAGCCCAGTCTGTCCGGTGTGAACTGAGGGACTCGCTGTCCCAGAATTTGCCCTGCACGTGGAAGGCACTTCACTGAGCTCTCCCACAGAACTCTGTGGGCGAACAACCAAGTCGTGCTGCCTGAGGCAAGGGATTGCTGGCTGTAGGATATACAGAGCAGTGCCCAGGACCATGAGGAAACTGTTTCCTAGGGAAGAGGGGACATTCAGAACCATGTTAAAGAGCAATTCCTAAGACCAAACAGGCCTGCCCAAGGCCTGGCACATGCCAAAAAGGATCAGGGAGGCCCTGAGGCTATGGCCTGGAGCGATTCTCTAAACCTGTGGTACAGATGATCCCTGAAGGAGAGCACTTGCACAAGTCAATCTGCAAAGACCTGGAAAGTTGTTTTCTTTTCCTCCTCCTTCTCCTCTTCACCCTCCTCCTCCTCCTCCTTCTGTTAAAATTGGTGGATTGGGGATCTGGGAAGGTAAGAGTATGTTGGTATTCTCTGTATGGAATTTGAATTGTTTTTGTAACAGTCCTGTAAGTTTGAAAGTATTTCAAAATAAAATGTTAAAAAACAAAAAAAAGGTTGGAAACTCTTCAAGGGTCTTGGCCAGAAAGCTCCCTCAAACTGGAGTCAAACGCATGCAAGCACTAAGCTACAAATCAACTTTGGCTTGAACTTTGAACAATTATAGGCATTGTACTAATACCTTAAATGAGATTCAGTTTGTGTTTTCAGGATTTAAATTTACCAAAGTAATATAAACCATACATTGCTAGCCTCATTAAGTGAAATTAACAGGAAAAAAATATCTAGGAGCAAAGGCGAAGAACATCAAGGCAATTAGATAACACAACCAAAGGTGATGATGAAAGGAAAGCAATTATCTCTTGTCTGTTTAGAGCCAGGCCATTATAATAAATTAATTGAAACAAATATTGTACAGATTATGCTTTACTGGGTCTTGTAACGTTAAGCGTGGTGATCAAAAAAAGGCAAGTAACTTGTGAGTGGTGTAAAGTTGTTCTTACTTTATTGGCAATTTATTCTCTGATGATGTGACTACCTAAACCTTTATCATTCTAATTGTATTTCACTGAGTCAATACATTTAGTTTTGAACAAACAAAGGAGGCTCTTTCTCTGTACTTTTTAAATAGAGGACATGGGCTTTTGAATTGGGGAACTTAATTTCAAATATAAGTTCAATTTGAACAAGACAATCAATTTTTCTAAGTCTGTTTTCTCATTTGTAAAAGCGGAATAATAAAACTACCTCAATAGGTGTCTTTTATTGCTAAATGGAATGCATATAAAACTTTAGAACAGTATGTAGCACACAATCATCAGCAAATAAATGGTGAACATAACTATAATAACTCTGACCTATTTTTAAGGCTAGAAGTGCCTCAGAGTTCTCTCAATTCAATTCCTTCACAATTTGAATGAGGAAACTGAGTCACTGTGTTTGAAACAATTTCAAATCACTTTTATTCATTCAACAATATATTGTAGACCTACCATTGCCAAACGTTATGGTAGACCCTGGCAACTCAAAGACAAAGATACACATTGCCCATAAATCCATATATATCCTGTTGTAGGCTGAGTTGTCTCCGCCAAATAGATACATTCAAATTCTAATCCCTAGGACAAAGGAGGCAGATCTTGGAATGATGCAGCTGTAAGCCAAGGAGCGCCAACATTGCCAGCAACCCACCACAGCTAGGAAGAGGCAAGGAAGGATTCTCCACTATAGGTTTCAGAGGGAGAGGCCTTGCCAACACCTCGATTTTGGGCTTCCAGGTTCTGGAAATGTGAGACAATAGGTTCCTTTCGTTTTAAGCCACCTACTCAGTGATGCCTTGTTACAGCAGCCCTGAGAAACCCATACAACTAATTTTTCACACCTGTATTGATTCGAGAAAGAATTGCTGACATCTGTCCCTTGAGGATTTCCTAGTAATCAGTGGGACAATGACACTCACAATGCATTGTGTGCTGCAGTGGGTCTGAACGGAGTGTTGATGGAAGGACAGAAGAAACAATGACTCTTCCATGAAAGTCACGTCACAGGAAAGGTGGTGATTTACTGGGTTTTGAAGGAAGAGAAGAATAAACGTCTACCACATCCATGAAGAGTAGGAAGAGCAAGTATCAACTGCACTGTACTAATGAGGAAACCAAACTTTAAAAAGAAACAAAAAAATCAATTATGCATTGTCCTATGACAGATTAGTGGCAGATCTGAGACTAAAACTGAGGTGCTATGACCCGTATCTCCCCAACTTTCATTCTCTAAATTTCACTTTCTCCAATTCTTCCAAACAAGTACTAAGTTTTCAGAAAGAAGTAAGTTCAGCTACACTGGAGACAACTTTTGCATAGTTTACTTGTGTTTCATGGAATTATTTCCTTTACTTGATTTATGCCCTTGCTTGCTTTTGTTTACTTTGACTTTTTTCCTTCTTAATCAGGTGATACTCCTTTGAGAATATTTCATTTGCTCTTTGTATAGTAATTCTTTTTTTCCTTCCTGAGAGACTAATTTATGTATATCTGAAAAATAAGCAAATAAAGAAAGTGCAAGTAGATTTCCAGTGATACTCCACCAGGGTCTAAATTGAACATCATTTCACTTGGTGTAGCCTGATGTACAATGTCTTGACCTTAAGATCATGTCCCAGTGGCTGTTCTAATTAGAACAATGAGCTGTGCATCTGATTTTCAGATTATTGGATCCACATGTTTACCATAACTCTGATTAAAGACCCTTGCAGCAAATGGACCATAACTGTTTTGGCAATTGAGCCTTATTAAAACTTAAAGTATACCCATAAATACATAAGTGACTACTATAGATCAAAGTGCTGAAAATTAAATATTCACAAATGCAGCTCTCTTTGCAAAACCACAGACTCAAAATTACCTAGAGCCAAATAATCTTAGTACAGTTATTTCTGCAGTGAGTAGAGTATATTGTATTCACGTTCAGCAATTTTGTAGCTTGAGAAACCATTTTGTTTTATTTGGGAAACAACATATACAGCTTTCATTCATGTGACTCTGTTGTACTGTCAATTTCTAAACAATGCTAAGATACCACCTAATATTATAATATTTGATGCATGAGCAAGGATACCATTTGGGGTTATTCTATTCACTGATTGACTTGATTCTTGCCCTTTGAAGAGACTAACCAGTTGGGGTATATTTTGTTTTATGATTATCCAAAGAGGATAGCAAGCTTTAATTTCTGTTACCTTCTAGGAACTTTTGACCAACAAGTACAATACTGTGTGTTGCTGTGGAATGTTTAGATCAGGGTGTCCAAAAATGAACAAGAAAGGCCTTGTTTGTATTGATACACCATAGACTATACTACATAAATAAGAGAGAAAAATCAATGCTGGAAAAAGGAAACAAGCAATACAATTAGGACCACATTTTGCTTTGTCTTGGAAACTTTTTTTTTGTATTAAAGTTACTGGTCTATTAAATTGCATTGGGAAAAATAATAGAGCTCATTACATGGAGTGTTCTACTTTGCCACAGCTGGAGTCAGGATTACATACTTATTAGTTACATGCACTGGAGCAAGTTCAGGAGACAGAAATTAGTAAGAAAATAGCCTTTCCCACTGGGGGAGCTTTGACATTCTCGGGACGTTTTCAGGATATTAGTGGGTGTATAAAGAAGGGTGAAGTGTCTGTTTACCACCCATTGGCCAATGGGTATTATTACACACTAGTTTACGATTTCTTTTTCATCATCATTCCATGACAAGAAGGTAGAAGGAGAGGATCAAAGGGAGAATCCATTAAGGGCTGAAAATAGAGGGGAAAGAACCACAATTTTCTTAGACAACATTGAGACAGGAAACTCTGATCATCTTCTAAGATCAAAGAGTAAATTAAACTTCAGAAATTTGCTTAATATTTCCCTGTCCCTCAACAATAATCTCAAAAATAACTCATAGGACTTGCCCTTTTAATATTGATCACTTACACACTGACCAACAATGATTCCATGGTTCTACCTCATTTTGTGGATCAGTGAGCAAATTTGATACACACTATATTTTCCACCAGAAAATTCAGGCCAAAGTTAACAAAGTAAATCTTGAGGTGATTTTATTATTTACTTCCATTGCTAAAGATATGATGCAGATAGGTGCCATTAGTGAGCACCTGCTGTTTGCCAGGAATGGTATTAAGTGTTTCACACATACTGCATCATTTAATCCTTTATGTCAGGCTGTCCTAAGTCATTTTTTATGATAAAAGAATCCATTCAGGCTGTTTGGAATGTGACACTTCTTTCTTCATTATTCATTTCTCAGGAAGATCCTATCCATTGGCTTGGGGGAGGGGTAAACATGCGACCAGGTCTGGTTATTGAGGACACGATATCCCGACGGCACAATTAGTTTGGGAGTAGATATGTGATTTAAGCCTAGTCAATGCAATGGAATTCTGGGACTTTTCGTGAAGCTATCCAATTTTGAGAAAAATCCTCCAGTCATCTGCTGTGGATCTACAGAATAGTGAACTTTCTCCCTTCCTTTATGTCCCCCCTCCCCATATGTCTCTTCTGAACTTAGTCATACTAGTAGCTAGCTTAATCACTATAAAAACAAACGTGGAGGAGCCATTTTTGTATGAAAAATAAGTAAATTGAGTCTTTAGTATACTTATTTTCAAAAGTTGCCAAACCCTGAGATATATCTTTCAATTTATTATTGAAGCATATAGGCAATTCTAAAAGAATCAGAATGAATTATAAGAGTTTAAGTGGCTATCATTAACATTTAATTTACAGAGGTGGAGAAGCCATTCACCACTGACATTAAAAAGCCATTACCAATAATGCACATATGTACACTTTATAGCTAAAAGACTCCTCCACATCTTTTTGGATAACTTATAGGAATCACTCCTACCTAAAATAGTGTTACTTGTTTACTCCCAATAAATATTCAGGCTTAAATGGCTCCAATGAAATGGCATATAATATAATACTTGGAGGTTTAATGATGATGATGATTTTTAATATCAGAACCACATACAAAATCAGATATTTATTGTGTATCAAATAGAAATGAGAAAACATTTCCTAACCAACACAAATAGAAAGTAAAAAAAAAAAAAAATCATGTCGTGGACTGTATATTTTATATAAGGTGAACAACAGCAACAACAAGAAAACCCTCTTTAATCAGTATTTCAGGTTTTAAAATTTGAGAATATGTGCACATGCAGTGATGTTAGACTGTGCCAATTTGAATGTATTAGGTCCCCCAAATCACCATTATTTTTGATGCAATCAGTGTTGATTCAATTGTAATTCTTTGAGTGTTTCCATGGAGATGTGACCCACCCAACTGTAGGTGATAACCTGGTTGGATAGTTTCCATGGAGGTGTGGCCATGCCCATTCAGGGTGGGTGTTAATTAGATCACTGGAGTTGTATAAAGGAGTTCCCAGACAGAAGGAACTCTGAGCAACTGAGAGTGACATTTTGAAGAGGAGCTGCAGCTAAGAGAGGAACATCTGGGAGAAAGCCATTTTGAAACCAGAACTCTGGAAAAGACACCAGCCACGTGCCTTACCAGCTAACAGAGGTTTTCCAGACACCATTGGCCATCCTCCAGTGAAGGTACCTGATTGTTGATGACTTTCCTTGGACACTTTATGGCCTTAAGACTGTAACTGTGTAACCAAATAAACCCCCTTTATAAAAGCTGATCCATCTCTGGTATTAATTTTTTTTACATATTGTGAAAATATTTATTAAATTTGAGAGACGGTAATATGGGTGTTTTTTTTTAAATTAAATTCAGTTTTACTGAGTTATGTTCAAATACCATACAGTCGTCCATGGTGTATAATCAACTGTTCACAGTACTATCATATAGTTATGCATTCGTCATCACAATCTATTTCTGAACATTTTCCTTACATCAGAAAGAATCAGAATAAGAATAAAAAATAAAAGTAAAAAACAACACCCAAATCAACCCCCTCATCCCACCCTATTTTTCATTTAGTTTTTGTCCCCATTTTTCTACTCATCCATCCATACACTAGATAAAGGGAGTGTGATCCACAAGGTTTTCACAATCACAGTCACCCCTTGTAATCTACATTGTTGTACAGTTGTCTATACAAGTCCAGACTACTGGGTTGGAGTTTGATAGTTTCAGGTATTTACTTCTAGCTATTCCAATACATTAAAACCTAAGAGGTGTTATCTATATAGCACATAACAATGCCCACCAGAGTGACCTCTCGACTCCACTTGAAATCTCTCAGCTACTGAAACTTTATTTCATTTCACTTTGCATCCCCCTTTTGGTCAAGAAGATATTCTCAGTCCCACAATTTCAGGTCCAGATTCATCCCTGGGAGTCATATCCTGCATTGCCAGGGAGATTTACACCCCTGGGAGTCGGGTCTCACATAGTGGGGAGGGCAGTGAGTTCACCTGCTGAGGTGGCTCAGTCAAACAGCATCTCTGGTATTTTGCATTCTAGAAGCATTAGCAAACCAGAACAGATTTTAGTACCAGAGAATGGGGTGCTGGTGTTGCTGAGTTTGCAAATACCAAACATGTTGGAACAGCTTTTTAAATGGATAAGGGGAAGCTTCCGGAAGAATTGTGAGAAGCTTAATAGAAAAGGCGTAGATTGCTTTGAAGAGACTGTTTGTGGAAATATGGACTCTAAATACTTCTGATGAGATCTCCAAGCTAAATATAGAAGAAGTAGCCTGGCTTCTCCTTGCAGCTTATAGTAAAATGCGAGACGAAAGGGATAAACTGAGAAATGAACTCTTGGGTATGAAGAAAACAGAAACTGATAGTTTGGAAAATTCCAGGCTTCCAGAAAGCAAGACCCCAGAGGCTATAGCCCCATGTGAGGATTTAACCAAACATGGAACCCAGCCGCATTTCAGTATAAGCCAGGATTGGAGACAGAATTATCCAGAAACGATTTGTTGAATGTCCTATTGTCTGACGGCTTTGACCCCTGTGTGCTTCATGTGAAACCAACAGAATTTTTGTGAGATCTTTATAGACGGAGCCACTGCTGCTCTGGACTGGAGGAGAAAGACAAGGAACAAATTGAAGGAAAAATTTCTTCAAAGACAGAGCCATGGAGGTTGAGGTCTGGAGTCAAGAGATCTCAGGCTGGGAGAGCAGAGTGGCCCACACGCATGGAAAGGGTGAGGCAGAGGGCACGTCTTCCACCTGGATGTTTAGGAAGAGTGCTGCCGCCCCAGGCCTCAGAGAGGGTGGAGCACATTCCCCAGGGATTGGGGAGAGCCTGACTGCCACCCCACTGTTCAGAGAGGGGAAAGCCTTTGCCCAGGAGAGGCTGAGTCCAGGTGGCAGCCTGATGTTTGAGGAGGGTGGGGCCAAGAAGGTGGTCTCCCCAATGTGTGGATTTGCTGGAGCACTCACCCTGGCATTTGGAGAGAAAAGGGCTTCCGTGTAGGCCCTTTGAAAGGGTTTAACTCCCGCTCTCTCAAGCCCCAAGGATAAAACGACATTCTCTAAATGACTCTCAGACTTTGAAATTTAATGGAGTTTGCCCTGCGGGTTTTAGGAATTGTTTTGTTCCCTTAAACCCTGTTTTCCTTTCAGTTTCTCCTTATGGCAATGGGAATGTTTATCCTATGACTGTCCCTCCTTTGTCTATTGGAAGCAGATAACTTGCTTTAAGTTTCAGAGGTCCACAGCTATAAGGGTTATGCCTTAGGACGGACCACGCCTGTAACTGATTTTGATGGGATCTTGTACTTAACTATTTTTACTGAAATGATTTAAGATTCTGTGGTACCGTGATGGGATGAATGTATTTTGCATATGGAAAGAGCATGTCATTTTGGGGTCCAGGGGGTGGAATGTGCCAGTTTGAATGTGTTGCCCCCCAAAACACCATTATCTTTGATGCAATCTTGTGTGGGCGGACGTATTAATGTTGACTCGATTGTAATTTTTTGAGTGTTTCAATGGAGATGCCATCCACCCAACTGTAGGTGATAGCTCTAATTGGATAATTTCCATGGAGGTGTGGCCTCGCCCATTCAGGATGGGCCCTGATAGAGCACTATATAAGCTCAGACAGAAGGAGTGAGCTTGCTACAGCCAAGAGGGACACTTTGAAGAATGCACAGGAGCTGAGAGAGGAACGTCTGGGAGAAAGCCATTTTGAAACCAGAACTTTGGAACAGATGCCAGCCACATGCCTTCCCAGCTAACAGAGGTTTTCCAGATGCCATTGGCCATCCTCCAGTGAAGGTACCCAATGGTTGATGACTTAACCTTGGACACTTTATGGCCTTAAGACTGTAACTTTGTAACCAAATAAACCCCCTTTATAAAAGCTGATCCACCTCTGGTATTTTGCATTCCAGCAGTATTAGCAAACCAGAACAGACTGTTACCAACAAATTTCAGATTTTAACTCAGTATTAAACAGTGTCATGGTCTAAAAATTACTTCAGGTTCAAGATATGAAAGTGAACAAAAATACTTTCACATTTATATTCCACCTCTCAACACTTGCACAAATACACAGAACCTAAAATAACTTTTGCAATTATCTTAATTACTGTTACCTTTAATTTATCTACAAGGGTAATGCATTTGAAATTGTAATTTCTCATTAATGTCAGCTAGATTTTACTGGATTTTCAAAACATTACTTCTTTGTTGTTTGGTCTAATATTTTAAACATGTTTGATTCAATGAATAATCCAGCTGTCATAGTAACTAGTTTTTACCTCAAAGAAGCAGTTTCTGTAGGTTCATGATTTTGAAATGCTAGTAATTTTAGATTCTTTTAAAGAGAGATGCATTTTACTGCAAGCATATTGGTATATATTGGTAGAAGGAAAAGATATATTAAAAATTGATCCAACACAAAATGGCTTCCTCCAAATTGATGATTTGTCCTTTCTGTGCATTTGAAGTTTCTCTCCATGATAACAGGATAATAGAAGGTGCATTGGAAAGAGAATCTGGAAAATCAAATTTTTATCTAAGGTCTTAACTACCTTTCTGGGTGTATTTTAGTACATCCATTTAATCTCTGTTCCTTACTGTCTCCAAACTGGGAAGGCTATTAGTCACAGTATTGATCTCTCCATATGGGATAATGAATATGAAAGACCATGAAACTGCAAAATGACATGGCTGGCTCTTTCCATCATTCAACAATCAAATATTTAATGAGCAACTACTCTATGTAAAGATGCTTCAGAAAAACAGTAATCAAGTTTGACAAGCAAATAGATGAGATAACATAAATTATGCTAAGTGCTATAAGAAAGGTTTAATTCAAATGCTATGGGAGTTCCCAGGAAGGAAATGATGATTTTGATTAGTAGAAAGAGATAAAAAAAAAAAAAAAAGAATGTGGAATTGACACTATTTAACTGGGTCTTGGAAGATGTTAGGACCTGGATCTTACAAGAGAAGAAATGTAGCATGTGGCACAAAAGGTCATGGGGTTGAAGGCAAAGGATTATCTACTGCCTGTTTGGACCATACCATATGCATTTCAACTATATTTTCAACTGAGAGGATCACCTAAAGTTTTCAGAAGAAGGGGAAGAAGGGAAGTAGGAGGAGAAGAAAAAGAATATTCAGATATTGTTTACTGAGCAATTAATGTATCTAAGACATTACATGTTTTCTTATCTATTATCTCAATTTTGTGATATAAGTATTAATTTTATTACATCCAAGGACAGATTAAAAATTGAAAGTACATCAAGAATTACCTGACTCCAAAATGACAGCCCTCCACCACATCCTGTCCCATTATGATCTTTTGCAAGATAACTAGTGGTTCATTTCATATTCATAAATTGAAACATCTTTACAGCAATGTTTCATCCCTGAGGCCTCATAATGAATGCAAAGATGGGGTGACTGTTCCCATATGAGAAGCAGCAAGTTGAGCAGAGTGGCCCTTCTACAGTGAACTTAACCAAGAATCAGGGTTCAGAATTCAGCACTTAGGTGCATCTGCCCAACCTTTCTCTCCCTTCCTCCTCAAAGGACTTATGCATTTGACTCTGAGGGAAAAGCACTCCTAGCCTTGGAGAAGGACTAGCTTATGACTACCATTTCATGTACCCCCAGGATCATAGGTATTTTGAGAGCCCTCTGTTTGTGCTTCTCACACTCAGCCTCCTGCTCATTCTCACACCTGCCCATGATTTTATAAGTAAGGGATGGAATGTATTAGTTAAGACCAGAAGTTTAATTCAGACAAATATGAAGGAAAGTCATAATTCCACTTACTAGTTGTATGACCTGAAGAAAGTTGCATAACTTCTCTGATCCTTATCTATAAAATAGAGACTAAAAATAAATAGGATGATTTCAAGTTTCGTCAACATGAATATGTGAATGGTTTAGCACAGAACCTGACATTTAAATACTCCAAAATAGAAACTATTTGCATTATATGGCTATTCACATTTTATATCCATGTCAGTATCATCTCATCACCGGCACCCAAAGCAACTAATCTGTATATCAATGACATTGATTACGATTTCACAGCTATTCAGTAATCATTTACAGATTACCCTACGGGCCAGGCACTGTGTTGGGTGCTCTAGAGAAAAACAGATCTAAAAATATGAGTAAGATAAAATCCCTGTCCTTGAGATGCTCACAGTGCAGTAAGGCGTAGACAGAACTCTAAAGAGATTATTGAAAGATAAAATGGGACAAGAACATGAGGGAAACTTGTGACTAATTCTGCCTGAGCAAATCAAGGAAAGGTTCAAAGAAGAGTGCCATTTGAGGTGAATCTGGATACTCATGTAAAATTTCTCGATCAGGTAGGGCAAAGTGGGAAGACTGTTCAAAGGCCCCTGAGAGGGCCTGGACCCGCCAGATGGACAGGGCCGGGTAAGAGAGGGATTCTGGTGCAGGCAGCTGGTTCTCTTGCTGCCTTGGGTGGAGTGAAACCAGGGCTGGCATCAACAGAGGTTGGAAATTAGAGCCATAGTTGTTGGCCTATAATGGAAAGAGGGCAACCCAAGCTGGAAGCAAGAAAAGAGTCCTTTCTCCCAACCTTCTGCCTTCCAGTCTCCTGCCAGTGTCTCCCACTAGCCAAACCTAACCAGAAATCAGCTGGCAAAGGAGCCTGGGAAATGCAGTTTGTGGAATCTCAATCCTAGCATCTCAGAAAAGAATAGATAAGGGTGGGCTTGGCGTTAAGTGACAAGGTAAAGCAGACCGAGATGTAAAGGTTTTGATTAAAAGAAATAGGGTAAAAGGGGTATTTCAAGTACCTGTGAGGGCCTGGGCACAGGCAAAGGGTCACAAGTGTATGGGAAAGTCAATCAACAATGTTGACTCCCGAATGGGTCAAAGTGCTGGGGATCATAAGGTGAACAAAATAGACATTAGTTACTTGTGAATGGATATGTGGTTCAATTTGGCTTGTGCATCAAGTGATTGTTAGGGAACAGAGGGAAATAAGCCTAGAAAGGGAGGCCTAGAATTATATGCTTGGGGCACTGCTAAGAAGGGAATGCATACAAATCAATAAACAGTGGTTACTCTCTGGTGGTTTTTGAAAATGGGTCTGTGAGTCAGTGAGGAGCATTAATTCAGAAAACTTCATAGAACAGATTCACTTTTCCTAATGGTAAAAATTATTATTATTTATCATCATTATGATCATACATCACAATCTTCATCATACAGTTTGTTGAGCACTTACTACATAGCAGGAATTGAGTACTTTTTGTACATCACAGCAAACTCTCCAAACAACACTGTGGTGTAGGTATTACTATCCCTATTTCATAGATAAGGAATCTAAAGATCATAAATGATAAATTATTTGACAAAATTCACCCTGGTGATAAGTGGCAGAACCTGGAATCAAACCCATGTCTGACTCCAAACTCGTTTCTCATTAAATTTAATACATCTCAGAAAATCCATTCAGACTCACAAATTCTGTCACAATATTCTAGTCAGCAAGGTCATTTCAAGATTCAACAACCACGTGGCAGCTTGAGCCACCTTTCCAGCTCAGCTCATTTATAATCCCCTCTGAGTATTATTTCTCCACCTTCTCACTTTCTATAGGATTGTCACAGTGTTCTGAAATGACAGCCTAAATGATGGTGATGAGAATGGTGATTATAATATAAAGTCCATAAATGGGATAGGCTGCAGAGAGTGGGCATGAAGGGGTTCACAGAGACACAAGTGAAGGGAGAGCAGACCAGCTGTTCAAACGTATGTGCAAAACATTGGTGTGCCACACACATATGCAAACCTCATTGCGGTCATTTAGAAGAAGGGACAGTTAAACTCACCAAAATGCAAACTTATGGGCTGTACATGGCTCTATTTCAAAAGCTCTTAATCTTACATACATAAGTTAAAAGTTTGGCTCTTTATCTTATATACGTAAGTGCACCAGACGATACCCTTATACAAATAAGCAGGAGGTGCAATGGTATTTTCTTGCCAAGATATTATGCAAGTGTTAAGCAGAGCTGATCACTAGATGCATAAATCCATCCGTTTCACCACAGAATGTCAGAGGAGGAAAGGAAAGTTGAGCAGGTGGGTTAAATAAAACTCCTCTGGTTTGCAGAAGGGCCACTGTCCAGAGTTGGAAGGTACCCAGGGGCATAGGAAGTGTGACTGCACTGAAAGAAAATTCAGAACCTTCAAAACTCTTGGATGTCTAAGATTTAGTGGGGATTGTCTGCACAAACGTGAAATGATTTAGAAAAATGCAAGCAGTTGTAATAACAATAATAACATCTATCCAGCACTGGGGAGAGTGCTTTGCTTATATTAATGACTTATTGCATCAAACTCATGGGATTAGTATCGCTAGGCTATGATACAGAAACTGCAACTTGGAACCCTAGCTTTCCTAAAATATTACACATGTTTTATGTATAGATAGATATTAAAAAATTAAATATGGCAAAAAACAAAATTTTAATCAAAAACTGCCTAGGCTAGTTATTTTAGCAAGCTGCTATAACTCATATCTCAATTGCAGGGGATTCTTCTCTTTGATATTTACAAGATATTTACAAGCACATACTTTTCCACGAAAGCATCTTTATCAATTTCTATAAAACCCTGCTACTTGTCAAAAATTCTGTCCAACATGTTTTGGCTGCATGATGTGAAATGACTGGTTTGAATCTTTTATTTTGACAAGATTCACTACTTATTTTTTGTCCTAGTTTAGATACATCAGCAAAACTCAGTTTGTTCAGCATAGAGAGTTTAAAGTATATATAATATGGCCTCTTGTATTTATCCTTTAACATATTCAAACTCCTTGGCAAAAGAAACTTAAAACATAGATCCAGAGCATATAGTTTTAAATTTTATGTAGATAAGCCAATTAAAAAAAAATAGCAGCAATTGTCAAAATGAGGCTGATGTCTTAATAGACGCATGTGCTCCCTTGCTTTCTCATCAACTATCTTGTAAACTTCACCCTCTGCATGTTGCATAAAACAGCAGTACCGAAAAATGTATGGATTCATAGTGCTGTCTCATCTTTCTGTCTTTGTGCATTTTGTTCTCTCATTACCTCTTTCTTTGCATGCCCATGACTATTTTCCAGTTGTATTCAAGATGCAGCTTGATGCTAATCTCATCAGCAAACCGTCCCTGAGCTCTGCAGCTGGGTTAGGTGTCCATCTCAGATGTTCCAAGAGCCTCTGGGATGAGTTAGCATCATCACTGTTTAATAATAGTAGGACTGGTGGCAGTGGTTAAAGGAGTAGTGCCAGTAGTAGCAGAAGCAGAAATACTAACCCCTACACTAGCATTACCAGTGACAGCTGCAATTGTCATGCACTGTGCATCTCCTAGATGCCAGGCATGGGGCTAGGAGATTTACATATATTCACTCTAATCCACTATAGACCCAGGAATTACCATAGAGTTATTATCCCCATTTCATAACAGAGAGAAACTGAGGTTCTTTTCATTTCTCCTTTAACAGTGTATATTTCTCCTTTATCATTTCTTAGTTTCTGTTGAAACCATGGGCAAGACAGTCGGGAGTCCTGAATTATTGTCATAACTAAAAATCAGGATTCAGACCAAAAGCTGCTTATCAGGATTTCTTCCCCTCCAATAACTAAAATTCTTCCCTGAGCTTGTTTTACAGGCAAACTTAACTGCAGGCAAACTTAACTGCAGGTAAACCAGAGCATGCAAGAAACATAAAAATCCTGAGACACTGGGAACAAAAATCACTCTCCTCTGACCAAAATTATGGGAAGCAAATGAAACATGAGGGGTCCCTCAACAAAGAAGATAAGACCCATACCACCGCATATTTCTACCATATATAAAACAGTTCTATAAACAACCAATCAAAATATGCCATCCTGAATCCCCATCACTGTCCCCACCTCCCTTTTTTCCCCATCCATTAAATCTTCGTTGTTTCTTAGATGGGGGAATGCAGATTTGAGCTTGCCTCCTGTCTCCTTGTTGGTTGACCTCACAATAAATTATTCTTTTCTCAAAATCCTGGTGTCAAAATATTGGCTTCTG
Source organism: Choloepus didactylus (assembly GCF_015220235.1). Taxonomy (NCBI): domain Eukaryota; kingdom Metazoa; phylum Chordata; class Mammalia; order Pilosa; family Megalonychidae; genus Choloepus; species Choloepus didactylus. Next base: position 22,048,727 of record NC_051309.1, read on the forward strand.
TGCACATTGGGCAGTGAACTCATTGCTTGGTAATACTGTCTTCATGACCCCCTGCTTCACACCCCAACTATCTCCCTTGAGTAGTTTAGCTATATATTTATTTTTTTCCCCCCAAAGAACTGTCTTTGGATTTATATTAGTTCTGCTGGATTTTTTTCAGCTTTCTAAATCATTGATTTCTTGGTTTTGTGTTTATTAATTTTATCCTGCTTTCCTTAGGTTTATTTTATTGCTTCTTTTCTAACAGTTTGAACCTAGATGCTTAATTCATTTAATATTTTTCCATCTTATTATTGCAAGTACTTAAGCCTATAAATTTCTGTGAGTAGTGCTTTAGCTGTGTTCCATAGTATCTAAATCCATATTTCATCATTTTTTTCCATGCATGTCCACCCAGGATAAAGAGGGGTGTCAATAAGGATCTTACAATCACATGGTCATAAGATAAAAGATACATAGTAATAGAAACATTATCAAAGATCAAGGCTACTGGGTTACAGTTCAACAATTTCAGGTATTTCCTTCTGGTTCTTCTCATGCACTAGAAACTAAAAAGAAATGTATAATGATTCAGTAGACATAGTCATTTGTTAAATCCTAACTTCTTATTTACAACTCCTCCCTCTCATTTGATCACTCTCTCGATGGTCAAGGATAGCTGGAAAATCAATGACCATTCTAACTTCTTCATTCTGAAAAGGGATCTCAACATTATGGGATAGAGGAATTAAACTGGTTGATTTTCTTGGAGACACTGGTACCTCTGGGTTTCAGGGCTCATCTGGCATAGGAACAATCTGGAGGCTTTAAGTTTCTGGAAAAATAAACTTAGTAAGTAAAACTTCTGTAGAGTCTTAGCTAGAACCCAGGATATTCTTTAGGATTTTCAGGAATTCTGTTGGTTGGGGCTTGGCATACTTTGGCAATCTGCAATAACTGGCTGTAGCTTGCATAAAAGTAACCTCCAAAATGACCTCTTGACTCTATTTGAAATCTCTTAGCCACTGAAACTTTGTTTTGTCTCATTTCCTTTCCCCCTTTTGGGCAACAAGGCATTGTCAATCCCATGATGCCAAGGCTAGGCTTATTTATCCCTGAGAGTCATATCCCATGCTGCCAGGGAGACTTACACCACTGGAAGTCATGTCTCATATATGGAAGAAGACAGCAAGTTTATTTGCTGAGAGAGGCCACAACTCAGAGGAATATTCTCAGTTTGTCAATTAAAATACTGAAGCTTGACTAGGTTAATCAATACATTCAGACAGCTAGTAAACAACATAACTGGGTTTGCAGTTGGGACCGTTGAGCTGTAAAGCCCATGCTGTTACTAGACAGCAAGACAATAGAATCTGATGGATTTCAAATTGGATTCCGGGTTGCAAATGTTGAAATAAATGCTGCCAAACAGTTTCCTGAGCTGTTGCCTACATTGCAAGTATGTAGCAAAGATCAAATGAAGTCATTTGAGAGAATTTGCCCAGTGCCTCACCTAGTAGATGGTAGGACCCATGTACTTGATTTCCTTTAAAGCCTCAAAATGGGCAGCTTACACTGGCAAGCTCTTCACCAGTCCTGCCTTTTATTCCTTCTGTGCACACAGATAGAGGACTCTGACCATGTTTTAGAAGAGGCCATTTGACTGAATTCTGGCCAAGGAAATATGAGTAGAGGTGATGTATACCACTTTCAAAACAGGCTCATAAAAATCTCCTGCATGTAATCTATTAATATAGGCGCTTTCCCCACCACAAACAATGTGACAACCACTTACTGAAATGGTGGAGCCACAAGATGGAAGGAGCCTGGGTTCCTGAGTCACCACCAATTGAAATTGTTCAATTGCAGACTCCTTTTGGACTACAGAAGGGCAAGAAATAAACTTTTATTTGGCTAAATCACTGAGGTATTTGAGTTTGTTTTTCAAGGTAGTTGGCCTATCATAGTAGGAAATAGATGACTTCTTCCTGAAAAACAATTTGAAATCTTTGGGAAGTTTGGTTATCAATGTGGAAACATCAGATATGGCTCACACACTGACTGAAAACCTAAGACCTAAAATAGGTTAGTGCACCCAGATGTATTCAAAATTCTATCAAAATCTATTTCTAGAATATATTGCAGAGGTGAGTTGTAAGTTCCTGATTAGTAATTTATCAAAATTTTAAAATGTTTAGAAGACATTTATTTCATTTAGATTATTCATTTTATTTAATTATTACTTTAATAATACATTTTAATCACTAAGCCCTGAACTCATAACATTTGAAGTGTCAAGATTATAATTATCGTACATTAATATGCTAATTTCTTCAAAGATTATACTCAATTGAAACACTTAGGGTTTTAACCACTGTAGACTTAATTAGGTTAATTAAAATACTGTGATATTTTATTTTTACTTTAAGATTGCTCCATTATTGTATAATGATTTTGACAATAGTAAAAAAAAAATATTATTGCAAACACTTTTTCCCTAAAACATATGCTTTATAGTTAACTTCATTTAAAAAACAAAATTAATCAGCTGTGCACCCATTGCAGGATTGCCTATTTTTTCTTTCATTTAATAGATTCTACCCTACAAATTGATGCAAACCTATCAATTCAATAGTAACCCACATTATGCACAGACATGAATGCTACTCTTTTGCAAAGTGGTTTACTTGATGTCCTTTAAATGTGCTAGGCTGGATGCTACCTGGGACATCAGTCCAAACAATGTGGCTGTTTCTGAAAAATCCTTGACTCTAATGAGAAGGGCAACAGTGCTCTCTCTCATTTGTCAATTTCTAAACAATGTGTGGATTGTAAGATCCCTCATGACCTAGCCTGGCTCTGCTCCCGTGTTACTTTTAGAAATTCAATTCCATAAATGCACTGCTCCCTCTGCCACGGATGCCATTCCTTGCTGTGACCACCCAGTTAGCTCCCTTCCATCTTTGGAAACTCTGTTCAGAAGATACCTTCCCTGAAAGAATCTGTCACCCTTTCTGTGGTAATATCTCTTTTGTTTGTGCCTGCTTTGATCACCAGGTACTGTATACTTTGTACCACTACTTACTAGTGAGTACTCAATGCCAGACCCTAGAGGTTTATGAATGTTCATATTCCTGAGAATTTTTCCAGCAAGCCCATGAATTTAACATTGTTATCCACATTTTAGAGGTGAGAAAAGTTAATCTACTTGTTCACAATTAGCCAATATCTAGCTTCTTAGAGATCACTGTAGCTAAACATGAAATCTCCTGGATTCAACCCATTTTTGCTTCTAAATCCCAGTGTCTCTATGTGATCCGGTAAGTAAGTGAAAGAGTAAATATCTGTTTGCTTCCATGTATATACGATGGCAGGATGGAGAGACTTAAGGAGGGAGACAAAGAAGGGACAGGGAGAAACAGAAAGACAATGAGAAAGAGAGAAGAAATGATATAAATATGGTAGATTCTTCGACCCACCATTCTACTCAATAGGTGAGTGACCAAGATGGAGCACGAGAGGGAGGTGAATCTGCTGTTCATTCATTGTCATCTCAGATTTTGGCTCCTCACAGAATATAAGCATCTTCCTGTCCTGAGTATAATTCTACTCTTTAATCATAACGTATTGTTTCTAATTCTTGGTACCTGAGTGCAAGCCAATCAACTCAACTCGTACTTAACCAAATAAATGGTCATTCGTAGTCTGGAGGTGATACATCCCAGGCTGGACTAATTCAGACCCACACCATCCCTCTGGAATGTCGCACCATATTAAAGAATGTTTGCCTTGCACACTGACTTTAGAACCCTGCTGCTTTGCATATTGCAGGTAATCAACAAATATCTGCAGAATGGCTGAGTAAGTCAATAAACAGATGTTACTACACCTCGACAACTGTTTCTGCTTTTTGCTCCTAGGAGACTACATTTTACAGCATTTCTTTCTTCTCCAACTTAAACAGTCCTACATCTGAGATGCTAAGGGATCAACTGACATAACACTGTTTCATATAGCTCATCTATGATGAGGTGGAAACCCAAGAAGCATTGAAACCCAGTACTTTCTCTCGATGCTTATGACAGCTTCCCTAGGTATACGATCGCCAAGGTCACATCGGCACTTCACCAGAACACGTGGTCTCACTGGTGTTCCTTGATAATTCAGGAAAACACTTAAAGCCATAGTTCTATATGAACACAACACAAGTAAAAGATAAGGCTGCACGTTTGTCCAAAAGGCAGAAAACTACTTCTGAAAAAAGGTAACACATTTAATTTCTTTCATCCCAAAGAATATATTAAGAATATTAGTAGCATCCTTTGCATGCCTTGCTTCCACTCATATTGCTTTGTGTCACACTAAATAGATTTGATCTTTTAAATTTTGTCATATTTATAAACTTCTATGCAGCCTATTAATTGTTGCTTTAATTGAGTAACATATATTTATTCATGTATTTGTCCATTCTCCAATGGATTATTTTTTAACATAACCCCATATTAAGAATTCTGGATGCAGTCTTTCCTAGGACTCACTTCTCCAAACTGTCTTGCTTTTCATTGTCACAAAACCTTGCATTATATTGAGAGCAAATTCTACTGATGCTCTGTATTCTCAGAATCACTTTATAATTCAATACATGTTGAATTCAATGACATTCTAGTTATTAGTCTCCATAAACTGCCTTGAGCATAGAGATAAAAACCTAATTTAACTGAATGTTTCCATCTATCTTGACTCATGTAGCAGAACACGAATATAAAACACAGTGAAAATTAGTTTTGAAGAATATTTTTTTAGCAAACTTGAGCACTGTCTAATAAAACCCATAGTTTTGATAGCAAAACTCTTAGATAAGTTGATATCAATTGTTTTATAACAAAAGTTATCAACTGCCCCCCACCTACAAGTAAATGCCTCACTGCAGATTGTAATAATAACTGTCAGAACCTATGTTGTAATAAAATATCTTTACTTGTGTGGTAAAGTGGCAATATCTATTTACATTGAATTTTATCTAGATAACCAGAATAATAAGAGTTCTCAATATATAAGTTCACATGTTTGGAAAGAGAAGGGAATGCATATTTATTCAGCCATGACCTCGAGCTAAGGACTCCTTTCTGCCTTATATAAATCATTTACTATCTACAATGTTGCCATCAAGTAATACTGCCCTAAAGTGTACATAAAGACACTTCAGCTTAGAAAGTGTAAACGCCTTGCCCAAGTTACACCATTAATTGGTGACAGAAATTACCTTCAATTCTAGAAATGTCTTGTTCTATATCCATTCTTTTTGTATAAGAATGTTTTGTTCAAGATGTTAAAAAATAGTCCCTTGTGAAATTATGCATTTGGCATTGATAGGACTGTTTAATATTAACTAGAAATTATTTTTTGAAAAAGGTAAACTAATAAATATTGTTGAATCAAAGCTATACTTACCCCAGGGTGGCATGGAATAGGCACTCCTTTATGCAATTATATAAAATGTTTTATGAAAAGTAAACAAATGATTAATTGTGATCATTCTCAGTGATCTCCCAAACTCCTCATTTTACAATTGCCAGGTACACATTTAAAGCACACTGCTACTTTAAAGATGGTGAACTCCCAATGTAACTTCTCTCTCCTCTAGAAAATCAACTAGGCCACTGTATTAACAAGTACCTTAAACCCTGTCAGAAAGAGCCATCAAAGGTATGACACTGAAATTTGATGTCTCTGCCCGAGCCTCCCAGTGAAGAAAGGAGAGAAAAGGCAGGGCTGTAAATATTCGCACTTTTGTAAAGTTATGTCACCCCATTCAGAGAATGAATGACCCAGTTCAACGAATAGGGCAAGGGTTTATCCACAAGAGCTGGCTTTCGACTTCAGCTAAATTTATAAACTGCAGCGCATGTTCAATTTATTTTATCTTCTGCACTTCACTCTGCCATCCCTCATGATGACATTAAGTATAGACCTGCAGAGAAAATAATATCTGTTTTTCAAATGTTTAAGTGAAACACCATTAAACTTATATACAAAATGAAAACAAGCACCTTGGTAGAGAAATAGCATAATAGGAAACCCGCAGGAGGTTTCTTTTGTGACTATCAAGGGAATTGACAACTTGAGTAATTCACAACTCTACATTAGAAAGATTCTATATTGCCAGGGTAATTCCATGGCTTTCTCTCTAAAATCTGAAAGAGACTTCAGACACTTCTTTGAATGCAAGTTATTGATTCATAATAAAATGTACTGATCCTTGAGCAATAAAAGAAACAATATTTTTCAGGGAAAGGAGTTAGGAACACAATGGATGACAGCTTGGGTTCTAGACATGTAACTCTGGGTTCAAGTTCTGGCTTTGGTAGTAACAAACAACATAAAGTTGGGACAAGTTTTTTTCAAAGCCTCAGCTCTTACGTATATAAAATGGGAATAATACGTAGTAAATACTACATATAATTAATTATTGAGGCTTAAATGATAGAATGTACTCAATACACGCCACAAAGAAAGTTTTTAATAAATATTGAGTATCATTATTATTTATATTATTACGTCTTGGTTCAGGACGTCATCATCTCACACTTTGTGAATTATCTCCCACAGTATGTTCAACTTGTTCAAACTTATGTGATCAAGTCATTCTGTTTATTAACCTCTTACAATTATCCACTGTTTATATGTGTTTTTTTTTAACTCCATAACATAATCCATTAAGGGATGATGAAGTCAATTTAATGGGTCAGGACTAGACTTCAAATAAAAACAATAAAAGAACAGAATAGAACAGAACAGAATAGAATAGAATAGAATAGAATAGAATTGAACCTGTAAGAGCCCATCACACAGTAAGGGTAAAAGATTATTTTTGAAACCACTTGTTTCAGTTAGAGTACGTGTGTGTGTAATGGATTGTAATGTAAAATACATTTTCTTACTAGGTAACAATAAACAATATCTGTAAAGCATTGGACAGGGCAATGCCTAAATTTTGTAGCTTTACTACCCATGTGGCTACTAGTCCTGATCAATCTATGTTCAAGACCTGGTGAATGGGAAGTGGACAACATGCATTTACCGCTCCTTTGTTTTGAGGTAGAGTAAATAGTTGTGTATGATGGGAAATGGAGTAGAATAGGGCTCTAATTTTATGTTAGTTGCTTTTATTAGAGATGTATATAAAATAGACTTCAAATGGTAAAAGTACCATAGCATTATCTTTCCTTCCATCTCAACAGAAAAATGAATATGATCTAATCATTGCTGAATTATTATGCAATAAGAACAGGACGAAAAGAGGAGTTTAAAAATCCCATTGCCTGAAATTTTTGTGCAAATATTAGAATAATGATTTTTTTTCCATTTATTGAACAAAGATATTTCTCTGTAGTGAAGCATTTTTAGAGACACTTTTCAAACAAAAATCCCTGCACCCAACTTGTAAATAAACCACAGACACTTGAAACATAGCATGTGAAAAAGAAATCTGGAAAAAAATATATCCCCCCTGAGAAAACGGAGAAGTCTCTGTTTCACATGTAGATAGTCACACAAACATGATGAGAGTAATCTTTGGGGAGGGATGAGAAGAAAGAGGATCAAATACACTAAAGTCAGTGTGTGCATTCCTCACTCGAACCTAGTATTATTGGTTACAAAGATCTACATTGTCTTGCTCTGTAATTTCAGAGAAATCAGGATAACTGAGGATTACCCAGAAGTCTAAGAGTAATCTTAAATCAGAGTTGGTTCTTAACTAAAAATCCGAAACTGCCCTACTTTCAACGGGTAAGTTAGAACTCAAATGCAAAAGCATACTATTGAGAATGCTTAAGGAGTCTTCTTTTTCCTTTGGAGATATTCCCCCTTGAAGATATCGCCCTTGGTACAACTGAAAGTGAATTGTAATGCAGAGTCATCAACTATTAAAAACTGATTTTACAAACCAAGCACTGTGAACAATTTGTAAGCACATCATAAGCTTGCACAGCAGGGCTAAGAGCAAGAATTTTAGAATCTGATATATCTGTACTTAAATGGTCTGAGTTCGAAAGCCAACTCAACTTTTTTCTAGCCTTATGATATTGAGAAACTATTACTAAGATTTTCTGTTTCTCAGTATCTTCATCGGTAAAATTGGGATGATAGTATCTAGTTTACAGAGCGGAAGTGATGTGTAAATATGACAATATACAGGCAGCATTTAGCCCAGGCCCTTCATATAATAAGTGTTCAATAAATGGCAACTATTAAAGGTGGGAATAGTCATAAACCAGACCTAGAAACTGACTACATAGTGCAATGCCAGCACCACATACTCTGCTTTATACAAAATAATGACAGTAAGGTAAACATTTTAGCACCAGCATTTAAAATTATGATAAATTATCTGTATTAAATATAAACTTATGTTTAAGTGATCAATTTTGATGGCTGAAATATTGACCAGAGCCCAATATAAAAATCATTTGATTTTACCCATTCCTTCCGAGTTTAAAGCAAACAAGTAATGTGGAGGAAACACAGACAATCTGGGTAAAGGACTTGAACGAAATGGAATCGTGCTATCATTACGCACAGAAAAATTTATTACACATAAAAATTCAAAACCAGTTTGTGCAATAAGCACTCAGTGTGACTATTCCATTGCAAGATCATTTTTTGTGTGGTTAAGCCACTTTTCTTTCCTCACAAGTCTCCATTTACAAATAGAAAACATGCCTCGCTTATCTTCATAACACCATGGTCTCCATGATGCCTGCCAGATAGCTGGCACTCATTGCACTCATAATGATTGTTATTAAAATTTGAGTTTAAGGAAACAAAGGTTTATTGTTCAGCAATCTGCCTTGCCTGTCAGCTATGGGCAAATCTTCAAGGCAGCCTGCTTTTCTTCACACGGGGTTTGGGGGAAGTCATTACACTCATTTTTTCCATCTACACTACTACTTCCGTGGCAATAAAGTTAAACGGGTGTGTTTTTCCTCGTCAGAGTGTTTGCATTTTTAGGCCTAGATCTCATAGTATAATGAATGGTTTGTATTCCTTTAAAAATAAAATCAGTTTTGAAAGACATAATTGGTTTATTTTTTAATTCATAGAAGGCACTGCTGTCACCCTGAATTGCTCCACGTAACTATCCCACATCATGCTAATTGTGATAGAAGAATAATTCACATAGCATAACAGACTCTGCCTTCCAGAAACTTAAATCAAACGCTGAATCCATATACACATGTAAAAGAGGCTAATAGAATCTAAGGCAGGGTGCAATTAAGTGACAATTGGATAGTTCAGACAGCAAGTTAATAATAATTAATAATAAATACTCTTAATTAATAATAAATCCTGTTTATTGAGCACCTATCATTGCTACTAATCCTCAACATAACCAATAAGCATGTATTATTCCCAATTCACAGAGGGCGAGACTAAGGTTCAGAGACTGTGACTTACCCAAAGCCACACAGCTAATGTGGGGCAAATCTTACAACCTTTCCTAGGTCTGCCAGCCCTCAAAGCCTGATTTCTTTCCACTACACTTCACTGCAGGAATAGAAAGTCAGAAGGAGCAAAGTGAAAAAGGAAAGATACAACCAAAAGATTGATTGTGATGAGAGAGAGAGATTGGTACAAATTTGAAGGAAAGATGGAAGTAAAGAATTGGAGAGGTTTGCATTTTTGTAGAGGAGCAAGACGTATCATCTTCTCAGAGTAAGCGTGACCATTTCCTCAGATTGACTGAGTCTTATTTTCCTTCATCTTTAAGAAGAAAACAAACATGCCCAGAGAAGGCAAGGGGCCGAGGGGCAGAAGTAGGAGCCATACAAAAGGTTAACATAGTGAATCCTTCACTTAGCACAAGGCTTGGCAAATTTGGTGCTTACTAAATATTTGTAGACTACAGAACCATGGTATTGTGCATTTACAATGTGGCAAGCATCGGGCTAAGTATTTTGTATTGAAAGTCTGAATATACAAATGGTCAATGGCCAGACTACATAGAAAAAAAGGAATTCTGACCCACTATCTACAACAACCAGTCCAGGAAACTAAATCACAATCCCTGTTTCAAAAAGCGACTTAGACAGGATTTGATCAATAATTGACAGCTTCCCTAATTTTGTCCCTATTTCCAATTTAGAGCCAGCTAGAGAAAGCCAAACATGCTTCCCTAACCAATTACATAAGATGACCTGTCTCTAGGTAGCCCACCTCCAGTTTCCCCATGCCAACTCTCTCCAATCAGAGCATACCTCAAGTCTTCCCTTTTTCCTACTATCAATCTCCGATCCTCTGCCTGTCTTTGAGTCAGCAAGGGCACACTCTCTTGCTAAAGCAAGTTCTGAATATAGCCTTTGCTTATTCTCACTTGGGTGTTCTTTATTTCCACACCATATATTAAGAATATCTTCATCTCAACAATGCCAGGATTCTCCGCGTGAGCCTTCTGCAGTCAGTGGCAACCCTGCCTGACCCAGGTGGCCTCTCTTCATATCTTCGCATCCTACACACTGGGCTTCACCAAATGAATGGAATAACCAGGGTTTTCACAGCTCATTCCAATTACTAATAAGAGATAATTTTCATAGCAAATGTTTTCTATCAAGCTCTGAATTGCTTTTATAAAATGACAAAGTACCACGCATACCACAGAAATGAAGTTGAAACAAAGGATGGGAATTTGAATATATTTTCACTGGATCATTAGGAATGAGGACCACTGATCCTAGCAGATCTGAAGCTTCTTCCCTATTCTTTAAATCTCAGGGTGACAGGTTGTCAGAAAGAGTGGAAAATATGCTTAATTAGTAAAAAGAAAACATCACACACATCTTACGGGAAGCATTTTCAATTAAAAACAATTGTCTTCAATGTGTAATAAAAGTACTAGTGTATCAAGTCCATTATGCCATAAATTGCAAAAGGAACTTCCAAGAAGCTTAATTTATCGATTGTCATTTTCATGAAATGGGGATGTTGGAGGGAAAACAAAACCTTAAGGTAATGGAATAGAGAAACAAAGGGAAAGAAATACGGGTAAATGAGAGTTTGAAAAACTGCAATGGACCATGATTATGATTAAATTGAACAACAGCCAATAAGCAGTCATTTATAAAGTTAACATGTGCCAGCTTTTCAGTGAAGAGAAACTACTTTTTTAATTATGAATAATAACAGCATTGATTAAGGATAATGTTCATGTTTGACACTATACCAAACATTCACCTACATTATGTCATCTACGTGTTTCATTTTCTCCATTGTGTAAACTATGGAACTAGGAAGAGGTGATTAAAACCAGCACAATTCTTGCATCATCCCTTCGTTTATATATGTAGCACTTATTCAATTGTATATACTTACCGAAATAATTATTTGTTTAATATCTTCATTCACTTACAGTCTACATGTTCCGTGAGAAGAGGGATTGTGTCTTTTATTTATCTCTAGACATTCAGTGTCTGGCTTATTTTAGGTGCTCAGAAAATATGTGTTAGTTAAATTAATGAATAGAAGAGGTGAAGTGGAAGTTACAAAATCCATACTCATAATCATTCCACTCTACTGCCTCTCCCAGAATTTCACCGTGGGCGAGTGTGAAGGGCACTGAGATCCCAGAATCGATGTGGACAGATGAAAAAAATCTAACAATGTGGCAGTAACTGTTTTATGCAATCACCAAAATTAAAAATAAATTAACAATTCAAGCTCTCCCCTTTGATACTAACCCCTTTGGCGAGTTGATAAAAGAACATAAAAAAGAGAGAACAAAACTGATAAGATGGAACCTAAAGCATTAGTCATTTTTGAAAAATTTGTTTATGGTTGAAAAGAAAACATAATTAACTTATAAATCCATTTAGAAAAATATGGTTCTCCTGATCTTAAAATAACCCTTGAATTCTGCTTCAATATGGGGGTGGAGGGATGAACCACTGTTGATGTGTACAACATTTAGAACTCAAGCTCTTTTTAAATTGGTATAAGCAATCAAGTCTCCACCTCATTATTTTGTTTTTATTGTGAATTCTAACATATGTATGTAACAGTGATAACTTTTCAAAGTACAATTTTACAAGCTGTTAGAGAGCAAATTTCAAAGAATGTCATGGGTCACAGTTCCACAACTTCAGCCATTTCCATTATTAAAAAATATGCATACAGAAAGGTGTCTACTCTTGGTGTACAGCTCAACAATCAGTTTTATAGGTGATTTCAAAAATTGTTATGTGTTACAGTTCCACAGTCTCAGTCCCTTCCCTATTATGCAATAAAAGATATATGAAGAAAGGTAAAGACCTTAAAGGCACAATTCAATGAGCAGCTATAAAGCAAATCCCAAAGGATGCCGTAGGCTACAGTTCCACCATGTCATTTACCTCCTTCCATCCATTCCAATCCCCCAGCATCCAAAACATATCTATAATTATATAAGACCTTTGTTAAATTGAATCTTGTTTGTTGCCACCCCTTCCTCTCACTTAATCTCTTTCTCCATCTTCAGGGATGTCTAGGCAGTAAGCACCTTAACCTGTTCAAATTGAAAGGGGGTGTAGACAATATGAGGAAGGGACTGCATCTGATTGTTGATCTTTAAGAGGCTGTTGCCTCTGGGTTTTAGGACTTGTCTGGGATAGGAACACTCTGGTGGGTTTAAATTTTCGAAAAACAAAAATTAGTGAGTGACTCTTTTATAGACTCTCAGGTAGGGGCCTAGGTATTTGAGAACTACTTTTGGTAAGGGCATGGCATACTGTGGCCATTTGGGATGTTTAGCTGGAGCTTGCCCAAGAGAAACCTTTAGGGTAGCCTCTTGACTCTATTTGGGATCTCCTAGCTCCTATTACTTCAACTTGTTACCTTTCTTTTTTTCACCCTTTTGGTCAAGTAGGCATTCTCAAGCTGTTGCTCCCAGGGCCAGGCTCACTCCTGGGAGCTATGTCTCATGTTGCCAGGGAGATTCATATCCCTCATCAGAGGGAGGTTATTTACTGAGTTGGGCTTAGAGAGAGAAAGTCCACATCCAAGTAACAAAAGAGGTTCCCTGGAGGAGCCCCCTAGGTATAACTATAGGAGGGTTCAGCCTCCTATTTACAACCTTAAATTTCACAAGAGCAAGACTCAAGCTGAGGGCTTGATTTATTAAGTAGTGGGTTCCTAACTTCACTTAATCTGTATTCTATCCTAAGAAAAATGGTCAGTTCTTGCATTATCATCAGTTTGTTGTTCAATCATCGTCACTGTCAACTTTAAACAATTATCATAACATAATACATTCCAGAGCTCTTATAAGCTTACAATTATTCATCCCTAGTATGAGTGCCAAGTTGGTAAGATATTCCTATTAAATATCCACCTCTTTATTTTAAGCCCATACTTCCCAGAATATTTGTTTAGCATTATTATTTACAACACAAAGAAAAAGCTTTACTGTAGTCTTATTCTCACTAACCAGGAGTCAAATGGTTTTCCCTTTTTAACAAAACTATCCTTATTCTCAGAAAGTTAAAACTATTACCCAAAATAACCACTTTGCATCTACATTGAGGAATTAAGGCATCTATTCCTTGATTTGTCTACAAGCTATACAGGCAGTTAAATTTTAGAACAAGCCCTAGACTTACCATCTAAGTACAGATGGATTTAAAACCTTGTGTAATGATCATTAGTGATCGTGGGGATGCCACATAACCATTTGACCCTCAGTTTTTTCATGTCATAAATGGAGATGATCATTCTTGGCCTATTTCATGAGATTACTTGAAGGAATAAAATAAGATTAACCAATATGAGGTCAGTACATAAACCATGAAGTGCAATACCACAGAGAGGCACTTTTATTTTAACATCAACCAACCACTCATTCTTTGCATCATCCCTTCTCATCCTGCATCCAGGTATCAATTTTAAAAACAGAAAGACATTGACTCGTCCTCAGTGCTGTTAGCAGAGCCAGCTGAGGTACTGGAGAATTAGAGCTGTGGGAATCACTACCTTCCCTACAAATAATAACTAATGACCACAACAGCAGTGATGACTAACACGTATTGAGTGCTTACTCTAAGTCAGGCCGCTTTCTAAACTCTTTATGTATAACCTGCTCTATGACAGCCCTATCCTGATGTTGTTCCAAGTCCAAGGCTAACTTACACAGGAATGGTCAAGGGAACCATTGTACTTGGTGTGTTCACAGCAGTTAGGAACTGGATCCCCAGGTTTCTCAATTTGGTGAAACTATACAGAAGCCTTAGGTATCAAGGTGGGAAAGAGTGTTCATCTAACACACTAAGTGCTATTCTAAGCAGTATCTGAATACCTCCAACTACAGGGTACTTACTTTGAGATTTAGTGCATTCCATTTTTGTGTGTTTGACTATTAAAAAGTCCTTCCTTGTATTATCTTGAAATCTAGCTTCTGCTGCTTCTATCCATTGATTTTAGCTTTCCCTTTTGAGGTCAAATTTTACAACTCAAATAACTATTCCACCTGTCAGTCCTACAATATTTGAAGTTATCTATTACATCTTACCTAGGAATTATTTTCCTTATTAAAACAAAACAACAAACTATCAACATAATTTCTCTTTTCAGATATACATGCATGCAAAATAAAGTTTTGTAGGTAATTATCAGACTGTAGCAATGAAATAAGATTTACTTATTGTATGTCTATTTAATTTTAGGAGAACCCAGAGCCCTCTCTATACACTGCCTTCCCAGTATTAACTGTGTATCTACTGTGCTATGGTTGGCAGGCAAGTACCACATCAAAGGCTGCTATGAGAAGGGAAAGTCTCAAATTTAATGTTTGAAGTCCCTGTAACTTGTCCCTGAACTGTCCTTCTCTCCTCATCACAGAAATTATCAAACCAAAGGAGAAAGAGAAAAGATTCTGATGCTTACCATGCAAGGCAATTTGCCTCCTCCTCCTGATATACCATGGTTTATGAGGCCATCCCTGATGGGACATGGTTGGCCCCCTAAGTATCCCAAATTCTACATTAGGCACTGAGTTATGTAGTATATAAATAGTGTATGTTTCAACTTTATATTTATTCATAGGGAGCTGTGATTCTTTAAACCTAACCAAAGGGCAAAGTTCCTTGTTAAAAAATAGTAATAATTTCAAGATGGTGACAGCAGAGTACTAAAACAAGTACAGATCCCTTTGCAGCATGGGGCTTTGTACAAGTGCATAGGCTGCACACCCCTGAAACTCTGTTGGCAAACATTCCATATTAAGGAAGAAAGGAAAAAAGGAAAAGAAGAAGGAAGGAAAGGAGGAAGGGAAGCGAAAAGAAACTGGTTAGGGATTTTGTTAGAACGGATACTCATATTGTGTGACACAGTTACCCATAAATTTAAAAAATCCTAAGTTTTATGGTCTGTCAGGCCACACATTTTCCATTAATATATAATCACCATAGGTTATTATTGTTTTCAATGTGTACTAGATGTCATGAGCTTATTCTTCTGTAGGAAGGAAACTTCACAGATATCTTTGTACTAGTGCATCAGTGAGGCTACACTGATACAGAAATATGGCCTCCATCTTTCCCTCACAATCAGCTCATAAAATATTAAGCTATATAAATAGAAGAGATGCCCAATAAAGGAAAGTAAGTATCTGACTATCCCATTGAACATTACTCAACTCAAAACCACTTACGGCCATGTGCTGAGTAAAAAGACCAAGCAGGGCAAATAATCACTGCCTTTATTTAAGAATTTCTCAAAGGATCATTAATATATTGATCTATCCTAAGAGATATCATGGAGAACAAAGAGAGATGTTTTAGGAAAGAAAATTTTACCTTTGCGTTGAGAAAAGCTTTACATCAATATGAAGTCGAGAAAGCAAACGGCCTACTCAGAGAGTAGAGAAAAATTGTGAAAAACTTTGAAATAGTCCAAAAAGTTAATCTGTCTAGTAACTCTTTACGATTATCTCAACTTTTCATTGTTGAGTTATTTTTTTAGCTCTGTAAGTTGAAGAAAACTGAAAATAATGCAATGGACTTGGTCCATGGAAAGGCAACTTAGTTGTGCCCAATTGATTATTGCCATGTGACTCCTTTTGCACCTATTTGTAAATTCTTTTCTGAATACTTTATTTGCCTATATATGTGGTTCTTCAAATTTTCTTTTGAATGAATTGTAAGATCTTACAGATCCTGGAGGACTTTCAGGGAAGATGGCAGAGTAGGGAGCTCCAGGACTCAGTCCTTCCACCTAAACAACTATTAAATAGGCAGAAAATATCTGAAACAATGATATTTAAACTGTGGAGGATAGAAGAATACTGTACAGTATCCAGGGAAGAGCAGGAGGAAGAGGCTGGTAAATTATGGTAAAGAACAGTAAATTGCTCTCTCCGCAAGGTGGCTACTGGCACCCATCCTCCACTTCCGTGGCAGGTCTCTGTGGGGTCCAGTGCCTGGCTAGCTCGCCAGTGACAGAAAGGGAGAAGAATATCCTCTACTCCAAGATCAGGGTGGGCACAGGTGATCACTGATCACATCTTTTGGTTAGCAAATTTGGATTGCTGGAAGCCTGGCTCTGAGGGCATCTACTCTTTCAAACCACCCTGAACAAGGGGATGGCAGCCATTTTTTCAACCTTCCCTTCAAGGGAGTGAGAGCCATTGTTTCAATCCCTCCAGAAAAAGGCAGTGGTGTGGAGACTTAAAGATACAGCACTTCTTCAGGGATATGGGAAACAGTTAGCTGAAGGGCTACATTTGCTGGGAAGGCAAGGAAACCTCAGCTATGGGGAACCATCAGAGAAGCTCTTGGTACCCTTCCTGATCCCTTCCCAGGGCACTTTGGAGGTGGTATGAACCCTTCCTGGGTCCCTGACCCTGTTTTGACCAGCTTTGGAAAGTCCTCTCCAGGGAAACTCATTCCAGAATTTGTCACCAGGCAAAAGGAACTTGAGACAACAAAAGGAGTATAAAAATCTGTAGAGGTTGACAGTCTGGGACTAAGGCCTGCCAGCTTCAAAAACCCAGAGGGTGACGTGCCTATTGCCTGGGAAATAGAGGGGTCATCCAAACTCCTATAAACAGGGAAACATCAAAACTATTAACACGCAAAGCCTAGGAAAAGACAGAGGCTCAGAAAGACAGGGGAAAACCGACACACTGCATTTGCCTTGGGGTAATCTTTCTCATAGGAGGGCTGAAGATCAAGAAAATCTCTGTCTTATCACCAGGTGGTTACAAACTAAGAAAGACATCTCAGGGAACAAATCCAAGAGATAATTTTAATTTTTTATATTTTAATATTTTAAAATGTACAGTGTGCAACAGAAGAGTACAAGACAAATGAAGAAAAAAGGAAACAATGGGTCATCCAAAGGAAAAGGACAAAAATACAGAAAATACCAACAAAGAAGACAAGAATGTGGACATACTGAACAAAGCCTTAAAAAAATGATATTAAAAGTGCTCAAAGAGGTGAAAGAAATTACAGAGAAAAAACTAAAGGATACTGGGAAAATAATAAATAAGCAATATGAGAGTCTATGTAAAGAGATAAACATTTAAAAAGAAACCAAACAGAACTACTGGAGTTGAATACCACAAGAACTGAAATGAAAAATGTCTGGGGGTGTTTCAAGAGCAATTGGGGCTGGAGGGGAAAGAATCAATGAACTTGAAGACAAGACACTTGAGTCAGAATGAGGAGCAGAAAGAAAAAAGAAATATTAAAAGATAAAAAGCTAAAGCCACCTCTTGGACATCATCTAGCACACCAACATATGCATTATGGAAGTCCCAGAAGGAGAAGAAAGAGAAAGAGGCAGAAGGATAGTCAAAGAAATGATGATAGAGAATTTCCCAAACTTAGGAAATGACATGAATATGTACATCAAAGAAGATCAGAGAACTCCAAACAGGGTAAATATGAAGAAAAATACACCCTGTCATATACTGATCACACTATTGAATGCAAAGGACTAGGAGAGAGTTCTAAAATCTTCAAGAGAAAAGTAATGTGTTACATATATGGGTGTTCCAATTAGATTAAGTGCTGATTTCACACCAGAAACCATAGAGGCAAGAAGGCAATGGGTTGAAATACCGCCAGCTAAGTATTTTATATCCAGCAAGACTCTTTTTGAAAGACGAGGGCGAGATTAATACATTCTCAGATTAAAAAAAAGCTGAGGGAGTTCTTTGACCAGTAGACTGTTTAAAGGAGTTCTTCAGACTGACAGGAAAGGACACTAGACAGTGGTTCAAAGCAGCATAAAGAAATAGAAACCTGTGGTAAATGTCTACATTTGGGTAAGTATAAACGTATTATTGTATTATATTGTTTGGCATGTAAACCCACTTTTTACTTCCTACAGGTGCGAAAATGCAAATTCATGAAGGGCAATGATAAATCTATGTTTTTGAACATTCAATACACAAATTATATTTTAACAAGTACCAAAAAAATGGGGTCAGAGGGGCATAGAGAAAGTATATATGCATGATATTGAAGTTAAGTTGTTATCTAACCAAATATGATTGTTATATATTTAGGATGTTAAATTTTAGCCCCATGGTAACTACAAGGAAAATAGATGAAAAATATATCCAGATAGAAATGAGAAGGCAGTCAATATGGGACCACAGAGAAAAGCAAATAAATATAAAATTAAGTTTTAAAGGAAGTAAGGGACTAAAAAGGTCTGAGACTTACAAAGGTTAAATAGAAAAATCTCAGGATAAAGTCCTGTGTTATCAGTAGTGACTTTAAATGTAAGTAGATTAAACTCTCCAGTCAAAAGTCAGAGATTGGCAGACTGGATAAAAAAGCATGACCCAGCTATATGCTTTTTGCCAGAGACACACGTTAAATTCAAAGATACAAGTAGGTTGACAGTGCAAGACTGGAAAGAAATATACCAAGAGAGTAGTAACAAAAAGAGAGCTGGGGTATATTTATTTCAGGTAAAATAGATTTAAAATCAAAAACAGTTATGAGGGACAAAGATGTCACTATATACTGATAAAGGGGACAATTCAACGGGAAGATACAATAATTACAAATACATACACACCTACCAGCAGAGTTGCAAAATACATGAAGCAAATATTGACATATTTGGAGGGAGAAACTGATGGTTCTACATTAATAATAGGATACTTTAATATAACATGTGTGCTCAATAATGGAAAAACATCTAGTCAGAAGTTAAATAAGAAGTACAGGACTTGAATGATACGTTAAACCAACTTTGACTTAACAGACATATATAGAACACTGCACCCAACAAAAACAGAATACCCATTCTTCTCTTGAGTGCCTATGAATCATTCACCAGGATAGAACATATGTTGGGTCACAAAATCAGTCTCAATAAATTAAAAAATACTGAAATCACACAATGTATATTCTCAGACCACAATGGAATGAAGCTAGAAATCAATAACCGAGGAAGAAATGGAAAATCCACAAATATGTTACTTTTAAACAACCAATGGTTTAAAGAAGAAATCAAAAGCTAAATTAGGAAATATTTTGAGGCAAATGAAAATAATACAACATAAAAACATTGTGAGACGCAGCTAAGTCAGTACTGAGAAGAATTTATAGCTCTAAATGCATATATTAAAAAAGATGAAAGATTTTAAATCAGTGACCCAACCTCAAAACTGGAAGAAATAGAAAAAGAAGGGCAAACTAAACCCAAATTGTGCAGAATGAAGGAAATAACAAAGCTTAGAGTGGAGATAAATGAAATAGAAAACAATTGACAACAACAAAAAACAATAGAATCAACAAAGCCAAAAGTTGGTTCTTTGAAACAATAAATAAAATTGACCAAATTTGACAAAGAAGAAAGGAGAAAGGATACAAATAACAAAAATCAGAAATGAAAATGGGGACATTCCCACCAACCACACTGAAATTAAAAGGACTACAGGAGGATATTCTAAATAGCTGTATGCCAAAGAATTAGATAACCTAGATGAAATGGACACACATTCTTAGAAACACAAAAACAACCTTCATTAACTCAAGAAGAAATAGAAAATCTCAACAAACCAATTACTAATAAAGAGATTAAATAGTCACTAAAAACCTCCCAAGAAAGAACAGCCTAGGACCATAAGACTTACAATTTTAATCAAACTCTTCCAAAAAATTGTAGAGGAGAGATCTCTCCCTAACTCATTCTACAAGGCCAACATCATCCTCTGACCAAAGCCAGATAAAGATACCACAAGAAAAGAAAAGTACAGACCAATGTTTCTTATGAATATAAATGCAAAAATCCTCAACAAAATACTAGCAAACTGAGTTCAACAGTGTATTCAAAGAATTATACACCATGATCAAATGGGCTTTATCACAAGTATGCAAGGTTGGTTCAACATAAGAAAACTGATTAATGTAATACACATTAGCAGAAGGAAGGAAAAAAAAAAATACACAATCATCTCAATTAATGCAAAAAAGGCATCTGATAAAATCCAGAATATTTTCTTGACAAAAACACCTGGAGCACTAGGCATAGAAGATGACTTCCTCAAAAAGTTAAGGGCATATATGAAATGCTAAGGCTAACATCCTACTTAATGGTGAAAGACTGAAAGCTTTCCATAAGATCATGAACAAGACAGGGATCCCCACTGTCACCACTGTTATTCAACATTGTACTGGAAATTCTTTCAAAAGCAGTTAGGCCCGAAAAAGAAATTAAAAAAAAAAAAATCCAAATTGGGAAAGAAATAAAACTTTCCCTATTTGCAGATGATATGATCTAACATACAGAAAATCCTGAAAAATCCACAAAGCTCCTAGAGCTATTAAATGAATTCAACAAAGTGGCAGGGTACAAGATCAATTCCCCCAAATCAGTAATGTTTCTACACACAAGCAATGAATAATCAAAAGAAAAAATCAAGAAAAAAATTCCATTCACAATAGCAACTAAAAGAATGAGATATCTAGGAATAAATCTAACCATGGATGTAAAGGACTTATACACAAAATATTACAAAACATTGCTAAAAGAAATCAAAGAAGATCTAAATAAATGGAAGAACATTTCATGTTCCTGGATTAGAAGACTAAATAGTATTAAGATATCAATTCTACCCAAAATAATTTAGTTTCAATGCATTCTCAATCAACATTCCAACAGTCTACTTTGCAGAAATGGAAAACCCAAACATCAAGTTTATATGAAAGGGTAAGGATCCCCAAAAAGGCTAAAGACATCTTGAAACAGAAGAATGAAGTTGGAGGACTCATATTTCGTGATCTTAAAACTTATTACAAAGCCACAGAAATCAAAACAGCATGGCACTGGCACAAGTACACACACATAGACCAATGGAATTGAATTGAGAATTCAGAAGTCAACTCTCACATTTATGGCCAACTGATTTTTGACAAGATGGCAAAGACCACTCAATTGAGAAAGAATAGTCTTTTCAACAAATGGCACTAGGAAGACTGGATGTTCATTTGGAAAAATAAAGATGGAGTCCCCTACCTTATAACATATACAAAAATCAACTCAAAATTGATTAAGACCCTTTTGTAAGTGCTAGAACTTACTCCTAGAAGAAACTGTAGGGAAGCATCTTCAGAATCTTGCATTAGCCATGGTTTCTTAGACTATATACCCAAAGCACAAGCAACATAGAAAAAATAGATAAATGAGACCTCATCAAAATTAAAAGCTTCTGCACCTGAAAGGACTTTATCATGAAAGTAAAACAACCATCTATGCAATGGGAGAAACTATTTGGAAACTGCATATCCAAAAAGGTTTAATATCCAGAATTGAATATATACAAAATCCTTCAATTTAACAACATAAAGACAAACAACACAATTAAAAAGTGGGCAAAAGACTTACACAGACATTTCTCCAAGGAAGATATACAAATGGTCAGAAAGGACATGAAAACACGTTCAACATCATTAGCCATCAGGGTAATGCAAATCAAAACCATAATGAGATACCATTAGAATAGCTGCTATTAAAAAAAATAATAGTAATACCTGTTGGAGAGGATGTGGAGAAATAGGAACACCCATTCATTGCTGGTGGCAATGTAATATGGGGCAGCCACTGTGGAAGGCAGTTTTTCAGTTCCTCGGAGAGCTAAGTATAAGACTTCTATATGAACCAGCAAACCTACTACTAGGCATTTACCCAAAAGAATTGAAAGCAGGGGCACAAACAGATATTTGCACACTGGTGTTCACGGTGGCATTATTCACAATTGCCAAAAGATGGAAGCAACCTAAATGGCTATCAACTGATGAATGGATAAATAAAATGTGGTATATACACATAATGGAATGTTATTTTTAGCCGTAAAATGGAATGAAGTCCTGAGACACACAAAACAGATGAGCCTTGAAGAGATTATGTTGAGTGAAATAATCCAGACACAAAAGGACAGATATTGTATGATCACAATGATTTAAAACAATTAGAATAAGCAAACTTATAGGTCAGAATCTACAATATGCTTACCAAGTGGCAGGTGGAGATAGGGAATGGGAAATTAAAGCTTAAAATGTACAGGGTTCCTATTTTGAATGATGGAAATGTTTTAGTAATGGATGGTGGTGATGATAGCACAACACTGTGAACACAGCACTGAAATATATATCTGAATAATTAAAGGGGAATTTTACATTGTTTTTATGGTAACAAAAAATTAAAAATCCATGGAATTACACTACGCAAATAGTGAATACTAACTTAATCCATGCACTTGTAACAAATGTTCCACACCAATGCAAGGTGGTGGTGGTGGGGTGGTGTGTGAGAATCCTGTCTTTTAATCATGATTGTTCAGTAAACACACAGCTTTTCTAATAAAGGAAAATAAATTTGCAAAAAGATCTTACATGTCCCCTCTTTAATTATAGAGTTAAATAAAATCTTCTGAATGTGCATTCATTTTATATTTGTATTAGAGCCATGACTGTAAAATTTTTTTAAAAATGTATCCTTTAACACCTGGAAGTATGTGATTCAAGTCAATCGCCTATCAAACATTCTAAAAGAGTCATAAATTTGCAGCAGATCAGACTAGAATATCCTGAAAGTTACCTTCCAACTCTGATAACTTCTAAACTATGAAGAAAAGTAATTGGTAAGAAGAATGTGTTGCTGTAAGCTGAGTGACTTGGAAGATGAGATACCGCCGAAAACCAACACAAGCAGGAAAGCCTATGGTGCTGCTTTCAAAGTTATCTAATGGAATCAACCTTACTGTGAGGTGATAAAGGCACAACCACTCAAACATATGGAGAAGTAACATGTTTGGGATTGAATTCTGGGTGAGGAAATAAGACCAGAGATCTGATTTAGGAGTCACTGATGTATAGGGAAGAATTGAACTATGATAATGAAGAACATGCTAAGAAAAGTCAGAAAAAAATAGGAAAGAGATAAAATCTGAATTTTTGATATTTTTGAAGCTGGAGGGTAGAAGAAAGAATATGATCAATGGAAAGGAATGGAATGGAATATAGGGAAAGAGGCACTATTGATTAATTTAAATCAGCGGAGCTTACTTGTTACTATCAAGGATGGGGCCACCTCTAGAGAAAAGAAGAAAAAAAAAACACTTGCTTTTTTATATGATTTTCCATCTTTATAACTGTGGACCATATACATCTTTATTTTTTCTCTTTAATAATGCAGGAGAACAAAAAATATGTATACAACATGTTATTTGGTTATTTTAAGCACTCCACCATAAAACAAGTTGTCTGAGCAATTGTCACATCTGTTTAAATTTCTCATTTTATTCTCATTAGTTTTCCTTAGACCAAAGGGAGAGAATGATTGATTGACTGGTGGTTTAGAAAGTATAGATAATTTTGGAGAAGTCAATAATCACTATAAGTCATAAAGAACTTAAAAAGTTCTTCTGGCTTCTTTTGAATGGAGCTCTCAATAATCTTGATCACGTGTGTTTTTAATCTAGGAATCCCTGAATCCAACTTCACCTCTGAGTTCAACTACATTATACTGCACATGCCTATAACAAAGCTGAATCTTCAATCTCCTATCCCTGTGAAAAAAGTATAGTTATTATTCTTCTAGTAAAGTGAACATGAAGGTACAATTAATAATACCCATTTATGAATAGGCTTTCAGCAAGAGTTAAGGCATCATAGAAATAAATTACTTACAGAGTTAGGTAACCACATAACTAGGGAGAAATTTTAGGTGTTTGGAGTGGGGAAGGAAGAAATGATAGCCTATGATTAGGGCACATCTTAGCTTCTCTCCAAAGAGACAAATCCATGGTTACACTGGACATCCACTGAAATGAGATGAAAAAGAAGGAAAAACTCAAAAGTTTGTTGAAATTGCTACATTAAAATCTGCCAAGAGTTCTGATCAGGGATGTCTAATTGCTTTCAAACTCTGTTTTATGCCTTCTAGAATGCTGCATTGTACATATTCATCTTGCATTTAAATGATTTTCATTTGTTTTAGAAAGTGGAAAAAAAAAAAAAAAAAGTCAGGCTACTCCATAAACACCGGAGCAAAGAATGCAGTGTGTGTTTGTTTAAACACACAGGGACAGTAAAACCAAGAATGGAGTTCCTGACTTATGGCTGCTGCTTCTGGGCTGAATGCAGATGCTGGTTAACTTTACCCTCAAATCGTAGGAATTTAAAATGTGATCCATTTATTATCTATCAAAGAGCAAAGACAGTGTGGGTGCCTCCAGGTGGTTTTGTGGCTTTAGCACTCAACTCTTGTGCTGACAACCTGTCAGGGTCCCTTTCCTTTCTTGCCCTTAATTAGAATTCTCAGATTCAGAGGTTGCTTTCTGTACTGCTCTTGCAGTCGTGGTCTCCAGGCCTGGCACATTCACGGCTAACCTCGTCCTCATTAAATGATCCACTACATTTCCAGCTGTTATCTATTACCACTGAGGCTGTGCCTCAATCTTTGGGCCAGCTCATATATCCCACCCTCCCCATGACCCCAAAACAAACATGGTGATAGTTTCCAAACCTCGCTGAAGAGGACAGTTTCTTAACACATCACGGCAGACACATGCTGTTTTAATGAGATTATGCCAAGACCCGAATTAGTCAATTTACACAATTCCCTGGTCATAGAGATGTTGAAATATCTAGTTCCATTACAGCACTAATGACAGGTGAATAAAATGAAAAATAATACAAGAAATTGTCACTAAGTGAACCATTACTGAGGTCATTTACTCTAACCAAAGAATCTTTGTTTCTAGCGGTCCAAAGGTAAAAGAAGCATTTGTGTACAAAGTAACTTTTAAAACCTACCAGGCAACAGCAGCAATGATGACAGTAACAAATACCAACTTTATTCAGTTTCTTAGAAGCTTGACACTGGATGATGATAATAAATAACCACAGTGCTTACTGCTAATATTCATGATAAATGACAACACAAGGTTGGTCAATGACAACAATAAAAGAACAAACTAAAACAAACATACAAACAAACAAATAAACAAAAACCCTACCAGGCAATAATTTGCTTATTTAGGATGTATTTGGGGCCTGTAAAGGTCTGCTCTGCTTGGGAATAGGAATGGAGGCCTGTGGGTCAGGTGAAAGAAAAAACACAGGTAATGAAAGACATGCTATCAAGTTTCTTGCAATCTAAAGTGACTCGTCTTCAACAAGAACCATGTGAAAAAAGAAGTTATATTTCTTCTGTGCATGAAACTGAGCTCTGTGCTATATATTGCCTCCTGGTTTCCTCAGAGTTACACTACATGTTGGGATATTATTATTATTATTTTAGAGCGGTAGAAACAGACATTTTAATATTTAAAAACGAGCTATCAGCCAAAGTTGGATCACATTTCAATCAAACAAAACCCAAACCAAACAAACCCAAGGAAGGAAAGCATAGTGGTTCTGAGTAAAGGCTTTGGGTCTGCTTAATTATTTCATGACCTTGAGCAAGTTTTAGCCTTTATGAGAACAATAATAGAACAAATTTGTAGGGCTGATGTATAGATTAAGTAAGTGAGATGCAAAGTCTTAGCCCAATGCTTGGCACAGACTGAAGCTTCAGGAAATGCAAACCAGCATTAGAAATTTTAAGAAAGGAGAATGTAAAAAGAAGGAAAAGGAGATAGAGTAAAATTAAATAAATAGATAAACAAACAAACTAAAAAAAAACTAGAACAAAATATGGGTGAATACTTAATTTGATTTGGGAAGAAAAAATGCTACCTACACATAAAAGAATAGAAGAAATCCCAAGAGATGGGAAAAACAATTATGTGTATATGCAAAAAATTTAAAATTTCTGTACATCAGATCAAACCATAAACAGAATGAAAAGGCAACTCAGTAGCATTCATTAAAATCAAGTATTTGGAGAATTAGAAGGAAGAGTAATCAGAGCAACAGAGAGACTGATTTCTCTTCTCATTATACTTAGTATTTAATTGGAAACTGGGATCACATTCACATAAAAAGAATGTGTAAATACAGAACATCATAAATATGAAAACATTAGAGGGAATTGACTACGTACGTAAGGTCTGGCCAGCTAGTTGTGAAGAAAAAGCAAGCCATTGCCAGTGGGATCAGTGCTGGGTAATTTCCTGGAGTTAAGTGCACCCCATTGGGGTGTCTGGTTATGACAAGGAACACTGTAGCTTCCTTGAGCTGATCCATGTATTTGTTCCCCAGAATTCTTTGTTTGTTCCACATGGTTGGGCTTTGTGAGGTCCCAGCAAGGTCTTATCTTTGGAGTTGTTCTTTCTCCTCTCTCCTACTCAGTGTTTGGTCTGCTACTTCTCAGGAATGTTAAGAAAGACCTCCCCACATTGGATGAAGAGTTGGACTTAATGCCCAAGGTCATTGCCACCTAACAGACATTAGATCCATGATTATACCTGGTCTCTTTTTATTTCACTTAAAGGTCATAGTGCATTAGAATACAAATGAACCTTTTCAAATATGTCCACTGTAAGACAATATTTACACCAAGCAGCCTGCTTTCACTAGTACACTTTAACAATTATTCAATGCAGTTTTACCTACACTACAATTGTGCTTCATAAACTCAGTTTCTACATTTACAGTTTGATATACCTGACATTTCCCCCCAAATAATTTAACAATTTATAGTCTTCTGTTTCCTTGCTTGAATGATGTTCATATCCAAGTCTTCATTACTTTACCATTTGCAAATTTGTTTTTGCTCCCCTAGCTCCGACTTATGAAATAAGCTCTCATGTCTTGACAGGTTTACTATTTTTAAAATAAATACGCTGATGCCTCAGCGTAATGAAGAGAATTTTGCTACAAGTAGCATTCAGACTTAAGAATTCTGCAGACTGTGATCTATAAAGCTTCCATAGCAGCACATTTCACAGTGTATATATTACAGGTGTAGTTCCAGGATAAAGATGCAGATGGTCATGAACCTGCCATACAATTGATGCTTTCTTTCACTCAAACATTGAGTGGTAAGACATTACCTGGACCTCTAATTGAAACATAAATTATAGTTGTAAGAAGTCATCCATAACATAACACACTCACTGATAACCCTGAAAATCAATTGGTAAAAACTAATAGTGAATGTTCAAAAATCTGAGGTGGACAGCCTATAGATTAGTGGTACTCAATATTGGATGTTACCATCATTACCCAGGGGAGCTTTTAAAACAATTACTGATGTGTTGGTTACAGACCCGATTCTAATGTGCAGCCAGTGTTGAGATTCATTACCCTGGAATATGAAAGGAAAAGGGTTAATATGAGGAGCTAAATGCCATGTATCCTTAACACTCTGACTTAATCACCACTGAC
Organism: Choloepus didactylus; assembly: GCF_015220235.1. Lineage (NCBI taxonomy): Eukaryota > Metazoa > Chordata > Mammalia > Pilosa > Megalonychidae > Choloepus > Choloepus didactylus. Next base: position 22,076,530 of record NC_051309.1, read on the forward strand.
AAATGGCTTTGGCAAAAGCCATAAAATTTTCTTTGACTGAGAGGAAGCTGCAACAGAAATGGCTATTGTGTCCTCAAAACAGAGAATTCTTAGTGCAAATGAACATATGAGGATATCCTTTAGTAGCCATCATCACTCTGTCAATAACTTCCATCCCTGATGAGGATCCCACATACCTGCTGCACTCTTCACTCTTAAGAAAGAAGAGGCTCTCTCTCCTCTTTCTTTCAAGTTACATGGCAGGGGAATATGGAACCTTTGGGGGATTCAGACACTGTACAGGTTGAATGTGGGGGAAGATGATGGATGCCTCTTGGCTTGCTTCTTCTTCAGTGAAACAACAAATGCTGGCATCGAGAAGTCCTTTCCCTAGTCCCAATTTCCCCCTGGAGTACCTTGTCACTGGAGCCTCAATGACTCAGAATTATTTGATATGCCCTGTTCTGTAATAAGTTGGCTGCTACCATGATAGCCATTGCTTAATACCTAATGAAATGAAAACTGTCTGTCTCCTCCACCCAGCCAGGAGTGTTGCCTCCCAGCCAAAATAATATCTTGGAGGAAACTGCCCAGACTGAGTGTCTTCTTCAATAGATGAAGTTAATAAAGATGCAAACTAATGACATTTTTTCACAAACGGGCTCAAGAGCCATGGCATTTGCAGGGCTGCTTGCCTTTGTCTAGTATTGGACTAATGAAAGATCCATTAGCTCTCTCCTCCAGGGCTTATCACTTTTAAAACTACCTTAATAATTGGGCAACTGGAATAAAATCAGATTGAGCTAAGTGCAGGAAAAAAAAATCTCCATTTCTAGTAGAACAGAATTTGGAGTCCATCTTTTCTCCTTATGAGACTTTCCATATAGAGTATTTTTTGATTCAGCAAGTGGTACATCTCCCAAGTTTCTTCTAAGAAACTAGCTATGCTCTAAAATCAAGACAACTTGAAATGCAATATTTCACACTTGCTTTCAGACAGCATCTTTGGTTGCATGCAGAAGAAACAGACTGGTTTCCTCAAGTGGAAAAGAAATCGATTAGGTAGATTTTGTATAGCACACTGGCTTGATTGGAAGATGGGTTATAAACAAAGGGCAGGAATCCGGACAGTTCTAAGAGTCTAAGTATCAAAAAAACACTCAATAAAGTTGTCAGAATGCCACAGCTGAAATAAATGATCTCCAAATACATTTTCCCTCTTGCCTCTTGGTGGCAAGTTGACTGCAGAAGCGCTAACCTTACATTTTCCCAGGTGCAAATTCAGCAGGAATGACAGCCTGTTGTTTGGGGGAAAGCTGCACCATGTATCATTGGCTCCAGGAGCCAATGAGGTTAGGTACCTGTCCCAAAGGCAATCACTGTGACCCGACAACAATCCTCTGATTGGCCAGGTCTCAGTTCTTTTCTCACTCCTGAAATAAGGCACAAGGAACAGACTCAACTTCACTGGAAATTCAGAGTCTGAGAGTTGAGAAGGGATGGTTTCCTGACAAAGTTTATGCAACAGCTTTATTCCTGAGTCAAGTATGTAAATGTTGGTTAACCACATTCACTTGCTGAATTTTCTGTTTAGGTAAGGTGAAACCATTTTAAAAGAAGAGCAAATAGATGCCATGTAACCAAAACCTAATGTACACTGGTCCACAAAGATGGTCTCCATAAAGGTTTACAAGTAGGAATGAGAAGAAATGAAGGTTCCAAAAGCCCAGCACTCCGTACATTTCCTCACTTCCTTCTTGGCCTGATTAGCACCAAGGCCCCTGGCCGAATCTTTGGCGTTAATGCTGAGTTTTGATTCTGCCAGGTGTAGTATTTTAGCTGTATGACCTTAAGCAAAATGCCCAACCTCCAAATCCAGGATAAATGAGGTAACCTGAGCAAACCACAGTTAAGCATCCAGTAATCAAATACTTTTTGAGCACTTACTATGGGCCAGACCCTGAAATAAGCACTTTATTAACTCATTTATACCTTGCTCAACACTTTGGTGTAGGTACTAGTGTTATCTCCATTTTACAGAAAAACAAAATGGTTTTCTGCCATTTTAAGCAATTTGCACAAGGCTAATGAGCACCAATGTGAGATTATGAACCCAACTAGTCCAGATATAGGAGCTTTGCTTTTACAATATGCTACATACCTTTAGTTACCATATTCCTTCAGAGTAGGACTTTAAAAATGTTAACTTCCTGAGCTCCTACTCCATCACTCTCATTGTATCACTTGAATAACATGAATAACAGGTGTTCCACCAAAGATGTGGTATTTTTTTTGAGCTTCTAAATAATTAAGTGGGGATTCCAAAAGACAAGCGCGTTCTAAATAACTTTTTTGTTGACTGGGTTATAAACTGGGATGAATATTGTTTTCTGAGTAAGGAAACATGTAATTTAGCTAATATATCTGAGATTGATATTTGACCAGTATTTTGATTCCTACTTAATTCTTTCTGTCTCTACATTTCTGTATCTGCCTTCCCTCTCAATATCAAGGAGGGAAGAATAAAAATTATGTCTAATTCAGGCTTTTGGTATTAGTCAATTTTAGGCTTTGAAAAGTAATCCATTTATGGAACAAAAGTGTTAAGTGAAACTGAACAATAAGAGAACAAAAGAGTAAAAAACACTTAACACTAATCTGTAGGTAATGAATATTCAGAGGAAGAACTTTAGCTTCAATTATAGAAAAAAAAATACCATTGCTCCCTTTTTCTCTTCATAGATGCATCTTAGTTTATGCAACAGCTTTATTCCTGAGTCAAGTATGTAAATGTTGGTTAACCATATTCACTTGCTGAATTTTCTGTTTAGGTAAGGTAAAACCATTTTAAAAGCAGATATTTTTTTGTAATGTTCAGAGTTGTTTTTGTTTGTTTAGTTTAGATAAGTTTTGTTTTTAAAGATTTCTGGCTTTTTCATATACTTTCCTTCAACTGCTGAGTTTTCAAAGATAGAGCAGGCCCCTTCCTCTCTCCCTAGTACCCTCCCTTCCTTCTTTTTTTTGCAAATATTTATTGAGCACTATGCTGCTTTGGATGTATTATCCCCCAAAATGCCATGTTCTTTGATGCAATCTTGTGTGGGCAGATGTATTAGTGTTGATTAGGTTAGAATCTTTGGATTAGGTTGTTTCCACGGAGATGTGACCCACCCAACTGTGGGTAATGCCTTTGATTAGATTATTTCCATGGAGGTGTGGCCCCATCCATTCAGGGTGGGCCTTGATTGATTTGCTGGAGCCCTTTAAAAGAGCCATGCAGGCCCAGAAGCTTGCTGCATCTTAGAGAGACATTTTGGAGATGACCATTGAAGGCAGACTTTTGCTGACACTTTGCTCCGGAGAAGCTAAGAGAGGACAAAATGCCCCAACAGCAACATTTTGAAGAAAGCACAGGAGCTGAGAGAGGAGCTGGAACACAATCTGGGATCAGCAGAGTCCAGCCAAGTGCCTTACCAGCTAACAGATGTTTTCCAGATGCCATCGGTGTTCTTCAGTGAAGGTGCCCTGTGGTTGATGCCTTTGTTTAGACATTTGCATGGCCATAAGACTGTAACTTTGTAACCAAATAAACCCCCTTTATAGAAGCCAATACATAGCTGCTGCATAATGGCAGCATTAGCAAACCAGAACAAGCACCTATGGTGAATAGTACATAGGCCTTAGGGGAGATCCTTAAAAGATCAGAAATAGACCTAACACAATTAAAAGGATGGAGTTTATTCCCTTGAGGAAGGACTTTGCTCTCTGAATATTCATAAGCTCCCCCCACCTCTCATTTCCCAGCCCCTTTACAGCTAGGCAGGAAGGCGGGACCCAACAACTAACTGGGCAGCAAGCTGTGAGTGGAACACAGGGCTGTTATTATATTTAATTGCTGGTGCAAGACCTCCAGTGGACTTTTTCTCATCTGGGTGATTGAGAGAGCCATGTTCTCCAGTGTGCTGTTCCAAAAAGAGGGAGCTGTCATCAGCCTGGGCTGCTGGGTGATTGTGTGGAGCCCAGCAACCCACCAATCAGTACTGGATAGGGGCCATCAATGAGAAATGAACCTTTGTCACTTTAAGGAACCGAATTGAGGATTAATTCTGTGGTACAGCATGGCCTATTCTATTCTGATGAATATATTCACAACAGGAACTGAGGAACACAGGAAATCATGGCAAACATTTATATAGATCTTACTATCAGCCCAGAACTGTTTTCAACAACCCAACAAAGTAGGTACTATTATCCCCATTTTACGGATGAGTAAACTGAGGCAAAGGTAGGCAGGCAGCTTACCCAAGGTTACCTAAGTAATGCTGGAGATGGGAATTGAACCTAAGCTCTCTGGCTTTAGTATTTATGACCTTACCCACAAAGAAAACAGAAACAAAAACAGTGTGTGATTGAAAAATGTTTCAGTTGGGAATATTGGAATTAATAGTTCCCTCAAAAATATTTATTGAGAACCTACTGTATGTTGGCTACCATCCCAGATGGTAAAGAACTAAGAATCTTTCGGAACCTGTGGGACATGAGGCAGAGCAGCTGCAAGGGTCACTTTAAATCTCCTGCTCTGCAGAGCAACTAGTGCAAAACACAGGGGAAGTCCTCCAGCTTGCTGGCTTAATAAATCCCCAAATATAACTTCTTCATTAGAAGATAGGCAGAGTTTGTCTTTTGGCAAAACTGACAGGTTGTACAAAATGTCAAATGTCCAGCTCCCGTTCTCCACTCACTGTTAAACACTATGGTCTACCTTATAGAGTTCCAAACAAGTATAGACTAGTTTTGTCATAATGTAAATTGGATTACAATTTTACTAATTCAATTTTATTTAAACATTTCCATTTTACACTAAAACTTTCCTAAATGTTTAGATTAATTCTAATGGGCAAATATTTAAGTAAACCATAATTGTCTTTCAAAGTAATCCAATTATAAAACAAGACCTATATATAAAAAACCTCTATTGACTCAGGAAATGGTGAAACTGTTAAAAATGCATTATTGTTTCTGTTATTCCTTTGAAGAATTGCCTTGATCATCCTGGGAAAAGAATTATCTCTCGAACTTGGAGTGTTGCTAAGTTCAGGGTCATAGCAAATTAAAATAAATAAATGTGCAGTGTTTTGAATTCTGCTGGGCCCCACACACCACCCTGGGAAGGAAAAAAAAAAGGAAAAAAGGAGGAGGAGGAGGAGGAGGAGGAAGAAGGGGAGGGGGAGGGGAAGGGGAGGAAGGAAGAAGAGGGGAAGGGGAAGAGGAAGGAAGGAAGTTTCCTAAAAAAATACTCCTCCATCACTTCTACTGCGTCAACAGCAAAGCAACCAGACATCAAAGACTTTTATGATATTGTGTATTTCAGGAAAAAAGAAATGAATGATTCTCCATAGCACACTTTTTTAAGACTACTCATTTGATTTACAGGAAAATAGAAAAAACAATTAAAAAGATAGAAGATAAGAGAAAAGATAAGAAAAGAAAAAGTGCATCTTGACTCAGAACAGTCATAAATAACCACGCAGGAGAAGAAACTTGCCTCCACCTGGCTTGAAGTCTGGAAAGAACAAAGTTGTTTTGTTTTGTTCTGTTTTTAAATTGCTACTATTTACATCCTTGAATTAGTCTGCTGGGATAATGGGACTTGATCAGGGATGATCTTTTGTTTGTTCAGCATGAAAAACAGCTTCCCCCTCAGTAGAACCTTGGCTTTAGTACTAAATAGTACTAAAAAGTGACCAGAAGCACCAGTGTAAAGCTAGAAGCTGGAAAAGGACTAAGACATTCTACAGAAGAAATGAGAGAAATTGAGGGCCCAGACAGAAGATTTGGGAGTAGGAAACAGCAGCCCAGAGGATGAGAGAAAGGTGGCAGAAGGGTTATTAGAGACCAGGAGCAACCTAACCAGTTCTGAGGAGTCTGAAGAGAAAAGAAGTTTCTGAAGGGTTTTGACAAATGAAGTTGATTGGGGAGCAAATGTAAAGCCATCCTACCTACTACATCTTTGGTAAATTATTATTCACTAACACCATAGTGCCACTTTTCAGAAAGAAGTGCCTGCCTCAAGATTAGCACAGGATAACAACAAGGCTCCCTTCAGAAAGCAGGGATGTGGGCATGTCAACAAATCTACCAAAGGGCACAACTCTTGAGCCCATAGGCTTTTATCAAAGTATAAAAATGATTTTTCTTTTGATTCATACTTCATTATCCTCACCTCATATGAGGCTCTGTCTGGGTCTACTTTATTCATCCAATTAGAGTTTACTTTCTCCTGGTAGGTTGGGGGCAACTTAAAAAAATACAGAGGAAGTTTCCTAAAAAAATTACTCCTGTACCACTTCTACTGTGTCAACAGCAAAGCAACCAGACATCAAAGACTTTTATGATACTGTGTATTTCAGGAAAAAAGAAATGAATCTGATTCCCCATAGCACTCTTTTTTAAGAGGATTCATTTGATTTATAGGAAAATAGAAAAAAAAAAGCCTAAAAAATAGAAGATAAGAGAAAAGAAAAGAAAAAATGCATCTTGACTCAGAGCAGTCATAAATAACTATAAGCCACTGGAAAGTAAATTATTTCTCTAGATCCAAAAATTTAGAAAGCCATGAAATTACCAGTTAATGTACTATTCTGGATTAAATCAGCACCTGGTAACCTTAAGCAAAGGAAGAGGAGGTGGAAGAAATACTGTCTTATACATGAACCATATTCCAAGTACATGCAAAGATTTTGAGAGATTTGTGTCATTATACCCATTTTAACGTTAAGGAAAATTGAGTCTCAGGGAGGTTAATCAGCCTCCCCAAGACGTATAGCTAGTGTACATTCAAGTCCATTAAAGAGTTATTGAACTTTTACTCTATGTCAGGCTGTATACAAAGTTAGGGTGAGCAAAGTTATTCTGTAATGGGCCAAACAGTAAATACTTTAGTCTTTCAAGTTATACTATCTCTATGGAAACTGCTCAACTCTGTTGTTGCAATGCAAAAGCTGCCATAGACAACATGTAAAAGAATGGGTGGCCATGTTCCCATAGAACTTTATTTACAAACCAAATGACAGGCCAGAAAGGGCCCACAAGCTATAGTTTGTCATCCCTGTACTAGATGATGGGGACATGATGGTGAGTATGGACTTTAATCCAACCCTCATTAATGGGTTGCAGACCTTCTCTGATTCCAATGGCACGTTTTCTTTTATCTGGCTTATTAGACAGTGCCCCCTGCCCCCAAAGCAACAGATCTGAAATTTTTTGGTTAAAAATATTTAACTGAGCAAACAAAATATTGTTGAGATTCACACATCTGCACCTTGGTTCTTTGTCACTCGTGCACCAAGGAGACTCTGTAACATATCCAAGTTATGATTTTTCCTCTGTCTTCATTTTTTCCTACAGTTTCCAACTCCAAGTGCAAATATCCTCTTAGCTGATTTCCTGTTAAACAGTGCCACATTATGACTCCTGGAAGGTGCATTAGGTTGAGTTTATTAGATTTCCATTTAGAGAACAGCGATTTCAGAACATATAAGAATTTACGAAGTTTATGCAATTGGTTAACTGTGTCATCTCCTTAGCCTTGTGCCCAGATTTTCTTTTCAATGTCAACATTCTTTAAATCTTGGTTTCAGCATCCTTGTAACATGACTGCTTCTTCTGTTCACTCGGCTCCTACACGGGGTTAGACCCTTTCGGGAATGTTCAGGTACCTCCTAAGTCCTGTTTTGACACTCATCCATTGATCTCATGTTTAAAGCAAATAATACATTCTGAAATCAATGCATATTTTTGAAAAATATTTTTAAGTTCTGTAGAGCTTTATGATTATCTACGCCTTACTGTCTTAGAAGAGGAGTTCATTATAGAGTTTTTAAACATAGTTTAAATTATAATAATTTATTATTTTATAATACTTTAATTCAGAGATTTATTTAAAAATATATTCCAGTTTTCTCAACTTTCCATGAGAAAAATAAAATATGAACATATATAATAAGAAATAAATAATAGCTATCATGTATTGAATGTTTAAAAGGTGCCACAAACCATATTGAGTATCATCAATATATTTATATTTTTATATGCAAAAATAATATCAGAAGAAACTCAAGAGGTAAGTGAATCACAGTGAGCAGACAAAGCTAAGAAGGAGGCAGAGGATTTAATTTTTTAAGAGTTGCCCTCAGTTGCTTCTTCTATAAAATAATATCTAGATTTTGGCTTTTACTAGTGGATTTTTTTGCTTTCGTTTTGCTCTGAGTTCAGAGGCAGCCTTCCTAAGGCTAAGCTGACTGCTTTCTTAACTTACCTTGTTTACCTACTGAAAATAAATTGTTTCAGGTGCCAGGACACAATTTTAAGAAGTCAGGATTTTGACTAACCCATAAATATCAAGGCAGGCTAAAAGGAGGGGTAGGGACTACTAAATATATTAGTTATTACAGAGGACACACGATCAGATTCCCAGAGATTTTGAATCAGTAGATTTGGGTAGGAACCAGGAATATACATATATAGAAATTCTTGGTGATTTTGTTGTAGGTGGTCCTTAGATCAGTTGATCTAAAAAGAAGTATATCAAATTGTCTTTTTCCATTTATGTACTCCCTCTGCTAACCAGATCATACCACTTATCCTACTGGAAAGGACTGGAATGCCATGTTGAGGTATTGCTTTTGTCCTAAAGCAGGAAAAAGACACTAAAGCTTTGAGCTGAGCCAAGGTATCAATTCAGCATCAACATATGACAGATTTTTGTGCAGTGTACCTGGATACTTACTTGATCATGGACAATCTAAGTTTTGACCAGTGCTGCCCCAACTTTCTCTCTATGAGGCACCCCGAATGATTTGATAAAACTCAAATTGATGATGCTATGCTCTTTTCTCCTTAAAACATTTCAATGTTTTCATATTGCCAAAAGAATCAAGTTCAATATCCATATAATTAAAAAATGTGTTTTAAGACCTGGACTCTGCCACTTTATCTAAAGTAATCTCCATCTTGCTCCCTAAATATATGTAATTTATAAAAACCAAACCAGAATAAATACACACCATGCCCATACGGGCCTTTACCACTCCAAATCAACAATCCTATTTTTCCTGGGCAAGAGGCAAGAGCCTCTTCTTTCTTTCTTCCCAACCTCTAATGATGTTCTCTACCCAATACACAAAGTAAATTCTAAAGTCATTATCAGAAACTTCCATCCTCACTTGGCTACCCAGTAGTTTCACGCTGCACTTGGATTAAAGCCCATACTCCATTCCTTGGTCTATAAGGCTGTATATCATCTGACTCCTGCCTACTCTCCACCCTCATCTCTGACCATTCTCCCACCCTTCAAATCACTCCAACCAAACTGGTTCTTCTGATCCTCACATGAGTTAAACTCATTCCCACTTTAGAGATTTAGCCCTTGAAACTCACCTGTAACATTCCACCCTTACCTCAGCATGGCTGGTTCTCACTTCCTTTTCAGAACACAAATGTCACCTCATCAGAGAAGCTCTTCTGGAATACACTTTCAAATGCTAGCTGACTTCCCAGTAACTTTCTCTTATATTACTCCTTTATATACATGTTATGCCCCTCCACTCCACTCAAATATAAGCTCACCTTTTCCTGGCACAAATACTAGGTCAATAAGCATTTGTTGACTATCTTAATGGCTTTATACATTTGTTCCTTCCCCTTGGGATATGGTTCTCTAACTCTGTTCACTCACTGCTTGCTGGGCTCTTGGTTCAAACAGCTCTTTTGCTGGGAAGACTTCTCTTTGTCCCAAACAGTACTGATCACACCCAGCTTGATACTGCTATATAAGGGCCATGCACCTGTTAAAGCATAAAATTCCCTGGGGTCAAGATTTAGCCTATTCATCTCAGTATCTTTGGCACATAGTACAGTTTCTTGGACACAGTAGATGCTCAATAAATGAAGCCTGAATGAATTTGCTGTTGCCTATGCCACATTGTAAACAAGATGGGAGACTGTTGAAGTCAAGTAGTCCTAAGACTTAATAATAAATAAGGTGGATGAAAGTCTTTCTCAGTATCTATGTGTATGTGTGTGTTGACATGTGTGTCTACTTTTCATATAAGGAGATACTCACATTTATACAAAATAAGGGGCAATCTTCAAGTACAACCATTCAAAGAGATACTGTATATTAGAACCTCATTATATTATTCAAAGCATATTTTTAAAAATATTTGATTATTTGCTGTTAATACACTTGATTGTAGCATTAGATACTCATCTTGTTTATTGCATATGAAAATACTTTCTAAGTGGGTAGGTTTAGGATGAAAATGAAGGAGTAAGAAGCAAGTACAGTATAATGCTTGGTCCATAGGAGGTGCTTCAAAATGCTTCTTAATTGAAAAAATAAATTAAGATTCTGTGGGAAGCTAATCATTGAATTCGCATTTTAGCATTTAAAATTTGTGAAAGCCATTAATGCATAAGAAATAATGTCCATGTTTATGTACATTCCAATTAATGTTAACTGTATGCTTATATATATATATCTATTCTGTTTCAATTATTTTTTTTTCTTTTTGGCAGCTGTATTCAATATATTTATTTTAGGGAAAAACAACTTTAACAATCATTAAGAGATTCATAATCATTTCCCTCCTCTGTTGGTACTGCCAAAGAACTTTGAAACACCCATTATCACCCCTTCATTAAATGGATGAATAAGTTTATCTGGGCATTTATTTACTAACTTTGCAGTTTCTCTAGTTTTCTAAATACGTGCTTTGAATTAGGGTACTTTGTCAGCAAAATTGGATTTGGACCTGCAAGTCAGATAAAGCTATAAGGGATAAAACTGCATTTTATCCATATATTTTGAATAGCTGAAATGCATGACCTACCTAAAAAAAAAAAAAAAAAAAAAAAAATTGAAAAGAAAAATGCAAATCTCATATGCAAAGAAAGAAATGCAAAATCTCATTGAGAGATTTACATGGTGGGAGCTAAGAGCAGACAGGCCAACTCCATTTTAAGTTTTGAAGCCCAGAATATCTGCAGCTCCAGGTTCCCTGCCAGCTGAATCTGATTCTAACCTTGGTTAATAGGGAAGGTGATTGCTTCCCTGAGTGGCCTGGCATCTTGCAGTCTTAGGAAAGTTATAGTTAATTATCAATGCTTGCAAATAACCTTTCTCATCAAGATTGGTAATGATCTTCCTGACTAGGAGATGTATCCTTCAGTCCAAAAAAAGATATAAACTCAAGAATAAAAAGATTTAAGAACTTTAAAATTATAGTTTTTAAAATTATAGACGTTGATATTTCATGTCTAACGATTTTCCCATTTAGGTAATTTGTGTCCCTGAATTATTTAAAATTATTTAGTCTTTTGGAATGATAATCTTTGCATTACAATTTGAAATGTGAAATTAAATAACTGATATAAATTTGTGATTTCAAGTTGCAATTTCAGTAGATTTATGTGCAGTAATGGAAAATCTAAGGGAGAGTTTGGTTCATTGGTTATAAATGCTTAGTTTATTTATTTTAAAAGAACTATTTAGTGCACAGGAATTTGGTTAAGTCAGACAGTGTAAGAAAGGGATAAGTTTAGCTTTCACGCAGAGACAGCATGGAATAAGGGAAATGGAGGCAAAACCAGTTTAAACAAGCTCTGTGGTAAAGAGAAGAAAGAGAGAATCTGCCAGCTCCTTATATGGAAAAGTAACCATGGTTACTGGAATGTAAAGAGATATGAGGTAAAATCAGAGGCGGGAACTCACAGCAAAAAAAAAAAAAAAAAAAAAATTTTTAACCCAAATGAACTCTCTCGGATAGGCTGATCAGTTCAAAATCTCAATAATGAGCTAGTTGGCTCTCTTGGATAGGCTGTACAAATTAAAATCTCAAAAGATTAATTAGTTAGTGTTCTCGGATAGGCTGTAACCTCTGTAGTAACCAGTCAATGGGGAAACGGGAGGGACTCGCGCATTAGGAGTAGGAGATTTAAAGATCGCCATTCTCTTCCTCTGGCACGGCAGCCTACCACGTGTCTGACTGTGTGCCCTTTCTTGCAAGATCGTAAATAAATTCTTTTCTCCTCCAGAACCGAGTGAGTGTTTATTCCCTTACAGGTACCGCTTTATTTCCGACAGACAGTAACCTAAAAATGGAGTAAGTCATCTTAGTTGTATGGATATAAATCTCCTATTATTGCACTTAATTGAGACTAATGAAATAGTATATATCCCTGTGGTTTAGAAACAGAATATTTCACTGCCTCAAGCCAAGTAACTGTCCGGTACTTTGTTAAGAGTATCAGGTGAATATCTTCTCTTTGTTATTTTATAATAAATAATAATTACACTGAAGATAGCTGATATTTATTAAACCCTTACTGTATGCCTCATGGTGAGCCACATCTTATATGACAGCTGCTCCAACCCAGCTTAGCCCTAAAACAGAAGAACACATCAGGCATGGAAGTGGATGTGGGTTAAATTGGTACTTACTGACAGTAGATGACAGTCCCACAGTTGCTGTCAGTTGTGCAAAGTGAACCATGTGAAAAAGAGAGAGAGGAATGCCAAAGGAGGGGCCTATAAAGATTTATGACAATGCAGTCTCTCCAAGAGTTGGCTACAACAAGATCTCGGGAGCTTTGCTTAAAACAAGGTCTCACAAGATTTGGTTCCTAACAGTGATTAAGGGCGGGAAGTTTTAATGCCTTCCCGCTCGTGGGGGTGGGGGACCTGTTGCCTATCACATAGATGGCTGCCTGTATCTCATAATGGAGGAGGGGGCAGGCCCCGGGCCCTCACAAAACCTGCTCTTATTCTCCCTATTTATAGATGAAGAAACTGGGGGAAAGGGAGTTTAACCTACTCACGATCACACCTCTAATAATTTGAGAAACTAGAATTTGTACTCAGGGCTATGCAATTTTCAAAGCAAAACTCTTACACATAGCAGTCCAGTGATATACGGCAACACTATAGATTTTGTTCCTCAAGTATCAGGTACAAATGGACTTTTATCAAACAAATTAAATCGTAGTCTGTTAGAGGTGTTTGTATTTGAGAGGTTTTTTTCTTTTTTTTTAACAGTGAATAGTGGCCTTCATCAATCTTTTATTTCAGATTTTCATATACAGGCTATATTTAAAGTAAACTTTCACATGGATCTCTGAGAAATATAAATTGTATGCTATTTTGTTTCAAGAAATTAAGATGTCTCTTGACAACCCTTTTTATCACATTAAACAAATTCAAGCACTTCCTTTGAAAGTCACCATGGGACAAAGATTGAAAGGCAAACTCAGAAAAATAAGGAACTGAGTGGAAAGAGCTTTCACTTTGATCAATTACTTCAAAAGCCTCAAAAGGGTCAAATTACTTCACTCTGGATGTCTAATTGTGTTAGTACATTTCCAGGGTGAATGAAAATTGTAATTCAGTTAGCTTAGTCTAAGTGTTGTGCCTTTAGCAATTTCTGAATTCTAAAGGACACCGGGGTGTTACAAGAGGACAGACTAGCACGCCTTCTTGGGTGGGCTGATAACTGGAAGACAAACACTGTCCTGACAGAAATGAAGAAAAACTGTCTGTCTAGGACTTGGAAGCTAAGAGACCAAGCACGTCACAGACATGAATGCCATCCCCTCTCAGGGACAAGGCCATCTGGTTCACTGTAGAAACTTGTCAGAAATAGCAAAATCCTGAGATACTCATTTGCTCTCTTGGTCTGAGCTGTGTTTAGAATCACATGTTGGAAAAGGTTAACAATGTGACTCAGAGATAAGTAAGTTTTCCTTGGAGGTATTGGCTCCTTCCCAGAGTAAAGGAGGCAAGTGAGTTTTGAAAAGTGTTGTAAGGATACAGTTGTCATTGGGTATCCTTGGAAAATTCATCCTGTGCTTTGCAATATTGTGGATCAGGGCCAAAACTTCCAGGATGAGATCAATACACTTGGTCTCAAAACATTCTATTTTTAATATTTCCTTTTAAAATGCTTTGTTTTATTGACTTTAAAAACAAATACAGCTAAGTTTTCACATAAGCATAAAGATAGTTATTATCCCCAACCTAAAGAGTGACACATTTGTATTCACATGGAAACAAACGATAGTCATCCAACTCCCAATACCAAAAGAAAAATGGGTGGAAGTCAAATGAGTCTTCTCCCAGCCAGAGAAGCCTCTGCTGTCTTACAAATGCAGCTGTTTTTGCTTTAGGCAGTGAATACATGGAAAGGATGAGAAATGCCTTAAACATTAATTCCAGTGTCCAGTGCTTTGGACATGTTTATGGGGAAGTTAAAACCATGTTTGAATATCCAAAGAAAGTATTATTTGGAGGGTGGGGTGGAGTAAGGGTGGTCATCCAGATGTAGAAACTGATCTAAAGGATATCCCGGGACTGTGGCAGTTTCATAACTTCTAAAAAGTGGTAATTTGATTGCGGAGCAGGAGGTGGGGGGGGGGGGTAGGTTGCAATGGTGGTGGCCAGTGGGTCATGAATCTTGAGACTCCTTATGTATGGCAAGCATGATGCGTTTAACTTAGCCTTGAGGATGGTTGGGGCTTAGAGGGGTTGTCCTCCTGAGAAACACTTAAGTTTCATGAGAACAGTAGTTAGCAAATATTTTAGTTTTCTATTGCTGCTGTAACAAATTACCACCAATTTAATGTCTTAAAACTACCCAAATTTATCTTACAGTTCTATGGGTCAGATGTCTGATGCAGGTCTTACTGGGCTAAAATCAAGGTGAGGGCAGGACTGCATTCCTTTCTGGAAGCCCTAGAAGAGAATCCATTTCCTTGCCTTTTCCAGCTTCTCAAGTTGACATTCATTCCTTGGCTGGTGGTCCCTTCCATTTTCAAAACCAGCACAAGCAAGTTGAAACTTTTTCACATCACATCACTCCAACCTTGGCTTCTCCCCTCTCTTCCTCATATTTACATTGGGCCCACCCAGATAACCCAGGATAATCTTCCTCTCCTAAGGCAACTGATTAGCAACCATGAAACATAACATTCATAGGTTCTGGGTATTAGCATGTGGACATCTTGGGGGCCATTATTTTGCCTGCCATCACAGCTGGGAGAAACATGATCTCTTGAGCCACAATGTAAAGATTCAACCCCAACTCCATGACAGATTAGCCCTGCAACTGGGGGTTAGCAATACTTTCTCTCCATACTTTAGTTTCCTCATTTGTAAAATGCAACTAGTAAAAGTGCCTACCTCAGAAGGTGTTTTGAGGTTTGAGTTAATTTATCTAATATGCTTTGAACAGCACAAAATATGTGCTCAAAGTTAACTAGTCTGCTGTTCAACTATTTTTCCAGGACAGAGGTGAAACTATTAAATGCATGGTGAATGTTAAAAGGCTTCAGCCCTAGAAAGGGAGATTCGGTTGCAGGGGTTGGCAACACACATTTACAGTGCTGCCTCACATCTCATCTACTTAAAATATGGACACTGACTAGTTAGGTATAAGAAGAACAGAAAAGTATCTGTGAGTTATACTTGACTACAAACTGAAGTAAATGGGAGAAGACAATTTAGTGAATATTCTAGTATGTGTTGATACCGTGCTAACTTAAGTTATTTTGTGGTGATCATATTCAATACTCATAAAGTGTCTCTAAGGTAGATTATATTATGTCTATTGAATATATGGGGAACCTGGGACTGAATGGAGTTAGGTAAATGTCTTAGTGCTGCTGGAAGCTGACTTTGAATTCAATACT
This sequence comes from Choloepus didactylus, assembly GCF_015220235.1. Taxonomy (NCBI): domain Eukaryota; kingdom Metazoa; phylum Chordata; class Mammalia; order Pilosa; family Megalonychidae; genus Choloepus; species Choloepus didactylus. Next base: position 22,092,253 of record NC_051309.1, read on the forward strand.
CTCTGAATTGAAAGATAATCTCATTTTCATTATTCCTCATGCCATGCCAAGAATATTGGCATGTACAGGGTATAAGCAGGGAAAAGGCAGAAACTGTTACACCCTGCAGATAAAATATATTCCAGTATATACCACTGAGGTTATCCTATGGATCTTCTTTAGATTGTAAAATTTCATTGACTATAAATACTTTTTAGTTGGAGGTTATTACAGATCATGTCCTTACGGCAATTTGTAAGTGTGTTGGAGAATGGAATTCCCTGTCTTAATACTGCAAACTCAAGGATTAGTCAGGGTTCCTGTCTGTTCTGTTTCTCTGGGAACTCTGACTAATGCAGATGGTGAAAGTGTTTGAGAAGACTAATAAAGGATATTGTGGCAACCCGTGGCCTGAGCAAAACAGGCCTGCAGATCTTTGGTGTACAGCAGTCTGCATGACCTAGGCAGCTAAATGTTTAACCTATTGTCTTTCTAAGCCAATAAAAAGAAAAAGGGTAAATTGACCTTAAAATTTAACTTTATGCAAGCAGGCAGGAAGTGAGAGGCTCTTAGTCTCACAAAAAGAGCAAAATGCAATTGTTCAAGTGTTATTCTAGTCCTTCCTGCACCACCCCCCAGGTCAGAATGACCTGTTCCTGCATAGATGCTTTTTCTTAGGAAGGCCTTTGTCTTAAACCCTTATAAAAGGCTTTCTGTCCTTTTTGCATAGCTCAGTTGTCTTCCTGTGAACGCGATGCCTGCCCGGCCTGAGAGAGCCGTCGTGATCTCTCCACGACTTCTTACCCTGTTAAGTAAGCCCTGAATAAAAGTCCAAACGTCAGAAAATGCTCATTGTCTTCTTTGGCCTTTGGACTGGCATGGCCCTCTTGGGCTGCAACAATATTCACATAAGGAGGGAAAAGAATTTTAAGGATATTTTAAATGTACTGGGGAAGGTTTTGTATGAGAGAATACATAGATGGAAAAGCAGAGGAAAAAGCAATCAAAAGTCACATTAAGGATTTAATCTCTATGAAATCAAATATATATATTTGAATGGATATATCTTTATTTATGTACATTAGAATGGATAAAATGCCCATAGGAATACTAAACCACTTATTTAAATTAGCAATAAAGGGATTAACAGGGTTCTTTCATGGGCTATTGACATTGTTGATGAAGACAAATACATAGCCACTGATATCAGCTCTATCTCTCCACTTGGTTTAAGCTTTGTTTTGGGTTTTTGTTTTTTGTTTTTTTTTTGTTTTTCATTATTTAGATCAAGATTTATTTTAGCTTTGCATCCTATAACCCCAAGAACAGCTCTATTGAAGTACCATACATTTTTCTTGGGAAATATTCTTCACTATTATTCAGCTTTTGTTGGGTCAATTTCATGCTTAGCTATATTTAGGTAGGCAAGGGTGGGAGTCAAGAAAGAAAGAATCTAATTCTAACGCCTCCAAGAATTACATGTAAGACAAAGATCAGAACCACTGTTTGCTTTAATAAAATAAACTTATAAAACTACATGTTTTGTCTTTTCCCAATGCTTTAACCTTTCCTTAATCATTAGATACACTTTAGAACAACCAAACGTGTTACGGTAGAGACACTATTACCTTTTTTAATAACTTCAAAATTTAGGATACAGACCTGCCAACTCAGAGATAGAAGCAAACATTCTGCTTTCATTCTATTTATCTTGGGAGGAAAAGGATCATTTAAAAAAAAACTAGCAGGTTTTTCTGTTTTGTTTTGTTTTGTTTTAGGCTGAAATTGGTTGTCAGGATTGAGCTTGGTTGAAATATGTGCACTGAATGAATGGAACTGGGTTATATTCCATAGTATGTCTAAAAGTGAAAAATAAATAATAACATTTTTATACAGAAATCTAGCATATTGATATGATGACAAAGATTTGGGTTAAAACTTTGTGCTGGTTTGAAGCTGTTATATATCCCAGAAAAGGTCATGTTCTTTTAATCCATTCTTGTGGTGGATGGGGACTTTTGGTTAGGTTATTTCAATTGAGATGTGATCCATCCCATTCAAGGTGGGTCTTAATCCTTTTACTGGCATCCTTTATGAGAGGATAAAGGACACAGACAAAGCCCAGAGAGATTACACAGAAACACACAGAGAAGTTTGGAGAGGTCTTAGAGATAAAGCCCCAGAGATGCTGAGAGAAGACCCATAGAAGCTCAGAGAGGAGGCCACTGGAACCAGGGGCTGAAAGCAATGAAACCTGGGAGCAAAGGACAAGCAGACACTGACCACATGCCTTGCTATCCAACAGAGGAAACTCGGATGCCAGCAGCCTCTCTTCAGAGAAAGTATTATCCTGTTGATGCCTTTAACTGGGACATTTTCATGGCCTTAGAGCTGTAAATTTGTAAACTAATAATTCCCCATTATAAAAGCCAACCCATTTCTGATATATTGCATTCTGGCAGCTTTAGCAAACTGAAACAACCTTTAAGTCACTGAACTATAGAATTTCAAAGTTGGAGGTTAACTTTCTGGATTGTCTGTAGTAGACTCTAAATTCATTTAAAGAGATGGAATGTATTTTATGGCAACAATTATGCCATATCAGCATATTTCACATTAGCATCTAATATGTAGAGCTATTTAATAAAAAGCTTAGCATTATGTTTGACAAATCAATTAATCATCATATAGATGAAGCAGAAATGGACATCTGACATTGAAAGTGATTAATTCAGCAAATTTTCTAGCAAAGCCAATGACTTCAAGCACAGCAGCATGGTAGAGAGAAAAATGGGCATAATACAATGTGATAAAGGCAAGTCATAAAAAACGCTATGTAGAGAGTATGATGGAGAAACAGAAGAGGTGTATCTTGGGGATATCAGAAAAGTCTTTCTCCTGGTAGAGGTAATACTATTCTCAGTTTTAATAAATGCCAGGCAATTAATACATAAGTAGACTATTTTAAGACCTTTAGTGTCCTTAGCCCCAATTTTCATCAGTCTAATCTTGAGTGTCTACTGGTTCAAAGATCACTCTGCCAAGTTGTAAAATGAGGGAGAGTTAACATTTCTTCCTCAATATAGTGTGTCCATTATGGGAGACTACTCTAGTCACAGCCCCCAGTGAATCAGCCTCCCTATCCCCATACCCCTATGCTCCTCCCACATTGAATAGAACTGGCTTGTGTTGACCAATAGGATGTAATAGAGATAAGAGTGTGTAACACTTGAGGTTAGGGCACAAAAGACATTGTAGCTGCTGTCTTGCCTTTTCTCTTGGATCATTCTCCGTGGATGAAGCCAGCAACCATGCCCTATGGAGATGGCCACATGGTGAGGAACTGAGGCCTCCTGCCAATAGCCAGCACCAATTGCTGACCATCTGAGTGGGCTACCTGTTAGCAGATGCTCCAGACCCTGACAAGCCTTCAAATGACTGCAGCTCTGGCTGACATCTTGAGTGCAACCTTATGAGAGAACCTGGGACAGAAGAATGCAGCTTAGCTAATGACTCACAGAAGCTGTGAGATATCAAATACTTCTTGTTGTTTTAAGGGTTAAGATCATTTATTATGCAGTCACAGATACCTAATATCTCAAATAATCTAACTCTGAAATAAAGTCTTGATATTGCCCAAGTACTACCATTGAAAACCACCTGGATGTTTTCATAAATGTATGTAGTAAGGAATATTACATGTATATGTTTAAATTTTTCTCTGGAAAAATATTCTACAAGTAACAATCCTTAGACTCCCCAATGGATCCAGGTAAGGCCCCATCAACCCTTACATCTCTCCTGCTGTTCAGAGAAAATTAATTCAATCTTGAGTTGGATAGAATAAATACAAGCTAAAAAGATTACTAGAGTGTGACAATGTATTCACAGAAGATGGTCTCCTTGACAGGGAGGATGCAAGAGTACAACACTGGACCTGAAGACATATTCTGGCCAAACAAGCTCAAAAGCTTAATAGAAGCTTTTCTACGGCTGGTAGAAAATGGATGCCTTCCCATTGTTTCCAGAGACTATTTTCCTCCTCCCAGCTGGAGAGATAAAAGAACACACACACACACACCCACACACACACACACACATGAATATGAAGCAATGCATGCAAAATTTAAATCTCTTACAGACATGCATTATTAAAATCCATCAGAAAAACTAACAGGTCAGAATCGATTTTAAGACCCCTACATGTATATTCCGGGAAAAAGTCTTGGTTATTGTGAAGCAAACTCCATGGAGCTGACTAGTCTTAACAGAACTCAGCCACTGGTCTTAACTATTCATGAGGCAAGCTCGAAAGCCACCCATATCTCTCACAGGAGTTCATCTGCTCTGAGGTAGAGCACACTTTCATGGTTCCTGGACATAGAGGATAGGCTGTCTTTTTCTGAGTGCGGCTATGTCCATGAGATGGTTAGTTGGCCACATAAAGAGACTCTCGGGAGCAGAGCTAAAAGAAGGCATGTCATGAGTGAAGATGACTGAGGCCTCAGCACCTCAGTCACAGGGAGCGTGAAGAAATAACTCTGGGTGAAAGGGATAAATCATTATGTAGCCTGAAAGAGAGGGAAGCCCCGATGTAAGAAAACTCCCCTTCAGCCAGTCCTCCAAGGACCTTTGACAGGAACCTGGGGGTGAGACTCTATAAGGAGTCAGCTGTAATTATGGCCTGAGATCGTGAATGTTGATTAAAGCAAACTTTGAGGTGACTGAAATACTTCTCAAGCCTCTTCAGAATAAAGCCCTACTCTTTGAAAACACTGGCAAAGACTGAACAAAGCCAGTCTTGGTCACTATTCTCTACCCTGGAGACACTCTCTTGAGAAGGGGCTCTTTCAGGAGGTGATGTTCATACTCCCTTCTCCTTAGACCCCAGCATTTTAAGTGAAATCTGAACAGAAACAACTTACACTAACAGAAAACATCCTATTTGGTATAATCCCTGTGCTGACGAGCTCCTTCTCCATCTTCATAATAAGGAAAGGAAGGATGGGAAAACTTACAGCAGGAAGTTAATCCAGTGACCCTTAAAGAAGGAAAGAAACTCAAATGGAAATAAGCATATTGGAAGCAGGCTAGAGTGTATGTGTAAGGAAGCCTGACTAGAGACTTTGTAGCTTGCTACCTCCTAATAACTCCTCCTAATAACTTCTGATAATTATTGGGTAATTCTTACTACTTCTGTGGATTTTAGCCAGACATCTTAGTTTGCCAGTGCTGCTTTGAAGAATACCCCACAACACCTTAACATGGTAGCTTAAATATGTCAGTTAAACAACAGGAATTTTTGTCTCACAGTTTTGGAGATTAGATAGTACAACATCAGGTATCAACAAGTCATGTTTTCTCTTGACTGTGGCGTTATGGTGGTAGCTCAATCTCTGCCTCCCTCACATGGGGATCTGTCTCTTTCTGTCTCCTCCTCTGATTTTCTACTTCTATATACAATTTCCTTTGCTCATAAGGACTTCAGCCATATTGGATTAAGACTCACCCTCATTAAGTGCAATCACATCTTAACTAATAACATGTTCAAAGACCCTATTTACAAATGGGTTCACAGGACTGGAGTCAGAATTTGAACGTCTTTGTCGGGGATATGATGAAATCTCCAACACCAGAATTGCCTCCAAATCAGAAGTTATGTTAGTAAGTATGGATTTAATAGATACAGATTAGATGATATGGGCCATGAAGAAATAAATATAGTCCACCCTTATGCCCAAAGAAAGTTATTCCCTGGGTAGCATCACCTTGTGGTTCAACTCATATGCACGAAGAGAACAATCATTACCCTGGGAGCTTCATCCTATGGTTTCAGATGTTATCTGCCAATGGGAGTTGCACCAGAGGCAGCTAGAGGAGCTGCTGCCAGGACAGCAGAGGGGATGAAGAGCTCATCCTTCTCCTGGTTGCAGTGTGGGTTCTCTCCACTTGCTGATACCCTATGCCTGGCCTCTTAGATGCCAACACATAAAAGTAATGAGGCAAAGAAAAACAAAGGAAAGGAAGAATGAGAAAAAAGGTAGGCTTACTAAGACATTAAAAACAAAAAATTCAAAAACTTAAAAACAAGGTTTCAAATGAAAGGGGACCTAAAGCTTGCCAAATATATGTGAATTACATGAAAAGTGAAGGAATAAGGAATTATGAACAATAGTTAAGAACTAAATATTTAGGAGTAACATAGGTAGAAATAAGTAAAGAAGGAAAGAGGAGACAATTTTTGGAAATCAAAGTTATGAAAAGAAAAGAGAAATAAAAGGAAAGGAGAAAATCTTAATGCTTAATACAGTAAAAATAATATATTTTACAACTGATATCATATGAAAACAACAAACCTAGGTATTGAACGATGAAAATAGATTATATCCATAATAAGAAAAAAAAAACAGAAAAAAATAAGGAATGAGAATTGAGAAAGGAAGTAGATAAATCTAAGCCAACTTAACATCCAAAAAACTGAAGATATCCCTGCCCACCACCCCTCAATCTCATGCCATATCTCATATGATAACAATTCTGTTCTTCAAATGGACAAAACATTCGAAGTCATCCCTTACTTCTCTCTTTCAAAACTCACATCCAATTTGCCACAAAATCTTGCTGCCTTTCTCTTATGTGATTGGCTCTATCATGGATCCAATCTTTCTTTGCCCCTTCACTGCCACCACCTTGGTCCAGGTAACCAGCTTGCCCAGTTGTTACAATAGCCTAGCAGTTGGTCTTCTCAGTTCTGTCCTTTCCCTGAACAGTCTATTCTAAAAATAGAAATAAGAGCAATTCTTTAAAAACTCAGGTCATACTATGCCTAGCCTCTGTTTTGGCACTCCAAAGACTCCTCATTTCATTTAGCTTCCAACTCTGCAAGCCCCTGCAAGATCTGGGTTCCCTGTTACCACCTTAACTTCAGTTCCTTCTACTCTCCATCTCGTGCATTCCAACCATAGCGATTTCTGCCTGCTCCTCCAATAGATGGGCATGTTCCAGTCATAAGGCTTTACCCTTGGGGCTTTCTGCTCCCTGGAATGCTCTTGCCCTCAGTGTTTGGACAAGGTTACACCTCCACCTTCTTCAAAGCTTTGCTCAAATATTTCCTTTCCCTAACTACTCTTTTCATTACTGCAATCTTTGCACCTTCCCTTCCCACACCTCTACTTTGCACTGACTGTACCCTTTATCACCATATAGCACACTAATTTATGTTTACTGCTTTCCTCCCATCTATAGAATGCAAACTCCATAAGTGCAGAAATCTTCATCTGTATTGTTTACTGATGTATTGCAAGTGTCTATAACTGTTCCTGAGCACATCACTGGTGCCCTAAAAGTATTTTTGAATGAATCAACTAAGATATGAAAATGATACAGGTTCCTAGATATTTTCTTTGGTTGAGGATGATGTGGGAGAAGGATGATGTAGGATATCCCTTACTCTGGTTTAAGTATTTCTGAATGGACAGATCCATCGAAAAGGCAAACATGGCTGCTCTGGCAGCTACTTTTATGTTACAAAATTTTTTATAAGTTTATAAGTTTTAAATTATTTTACCCTGTGCCCATTTTTGATAAGCCTAAAATGGTTTTGCACTGTGCCTTCTTTTAATATAATTCTTTATTACAAAATAGAAAGAGTGATTTTTAAATGTAAATTCCTATTGTAATTTGAATATGCTTTTGTAAAACACACCTACCCCTGTCCCCACTTCCTCTGCTTTGGAAGTCACCATCAAGTGGGCCATGATTTCAGAAAATAAGATAGCAGTGTGTTTAAACAAGTTAATGAGGGAAAACATCAACATGTTATTACAAAATGACAATTGCTGCTATATTTTTCGTTGGCAGAAAAATATGTTCCTTTAATTTTTCTAATGTACTAAATCTTCATTTCTAAATGACATGCCACCATAATATCTTTTCCGGAATTGTAAATAAAAAAATCATAAATGCATCATAAATAAACAAATTATGCAATAATTATTTTGCTCCAAAGCTCACAATGATTAACCTACCTTTCAGTGTCCCCTATTCCTACTTAATTCAATATTTATATTTACGAAAGTCACCGGTTTTCAGTCAAGAGCAGCTACTGTGAAGTTAGTAACATTAGAGAGAAACAAATGGCTCTTAAAGCCTGTGATTTCACAGATCCTACTGCTGAGAATAATATTATGTTTAATAAAGAAATCAATGGCATTAAAATCCATTTAAAGGGTTAAAATAGTATGAAGGTGTAATTAGATCTGGCCAAAATATGAAGTTGGTACCAAAAAATGCTAAGGAAACATTGATCTACCAGGTAAGCAGACTAGAAAAGGAGGTAAAGTGACTTCCCAGCTCAAGATTTCCTCTCCGGTTGGAGTGTCAGTCACTGTTTCTTGGTTTTTCAAATTCTTTCTCGCTCATGCAGATGTATGCTCACTTTCTCTTTCTCTCTGTATATATGTATTTATATATTTTTATGAGTTATTTTATGACCTCAGAATCTCACTTTAGCTATCTTGGTGTAATCACTAAATAGGATGCTCAGCACATAGTAGGAACGCACACTATGTTTGTTGAATGACTAAGGAACATCCGAGATGGGACACAGTTCTCAGAACTCTGACCTCACTTCCTCACCCCCTTGCCTCACTCTCACCCAGTCCAAAACTATTTCCATTTCACACACATTCTATATTTTAGTGCTTGGATACCCATTTCCAGAGTTAGAAATTAAAAATAAAAAGGAATGTTATCTGCATTTGAAAAACAAGAGGGAAATGCAAATGATAACCCAACTAAAATATTTTAATATATGAATAGCTATTTTAAAAATTAGTGCTTGCTTAAGAAAATATTAAATATGTCATTAATATTGACTGGGAGCAGAGTAGGAAAAAGTATAATCAGCATTTATTATTTACGTATGCTTTGATCATATCCCAGTTACTACCTGTATTGCATACTTTGTGAGTCATGTAATCAAACACTCCAAATTCTAATTGCAGATTTACTTATTGCTTCTGTCTGGAATTGTTCAAATGATTAACACTTTTTCCTTTAGTTGCTATTGTTAATTTCCTCCTCAGAATGCTCATTATTAGGGCACAGAGCACTGCTGATTTTTGTGTGTTGATCTCGTACCCCATTACCTTGCTGAATTTATTAGATATAGTAGCTTTGTTGTAGATTTTGGGGGACTTTCTATTTGTAGGATCATGTCTGCAAATAGTGAAAGTTTTACCTCTTCCTTTCCATTTTGGATGCCTTTGAATCCTTTTACTTGACTAACTGCTCAGGCTAGAAATTCCAGTACAATGTTGAAACAGTGGGCATCCTTGTCTTGTTCCAGATCTTAGAGGGAAAGTTTTTCAGTCTTTTACCATCAAGTATGATGTTAGCTGTGGTGTTTTCATATATGCCCCTTATCAGGTTGAGGAAGATTCCTTCTATTCTTATATTTCTAAGTGTTTTTATCAAGAAAGGATGCTGGATTTTCTCAAATGCCTTTCTGCATCAAATGAGATGATCATGTATTTCGTTCCCCTTCATTTTGTTAATATGTTGCCTTGCATTAATTGATTTTCTTGTGTTGAATCAACTTTACTTAACTAGGATAAAACCCACTTGATCATGGGGCATAATAATTTTAATGTTCTGTTGAATTCAATTTGGTAATATATAGTTGAGAATTTTTTCATCAATATTCATAAGAGAAATTGGCCTGTAATTTTCTTATAGTCTCTTTATCTGATTTTGGTATTAGGGTAATACTTCATAGAATGACTTGGGTAGTGCTCCCTTGTGTTCAATTTTTTGGAAGAGTTTGAGCAGGACTGGTTAAACTCTACCAATTAATTCTTCTTGGGATGACTGATAGAATTCACCTGTGAAGCCATCTTGTCCTGAGATTTTCTTTGTTGGTAGGTTTCTGGTGAATATTCAACCTCTTTACTTGTATTTGGTCTATTGAGATCTTCTATTTCTTCTCACGTTAGTGTAGTTTGTTTGTATGTTTCTGGGAATTTGTCCATTTCATCCAGGTTTTCTAATTTGTTGGCATACAGTTCATAGTATTCTCTTCTGATCCTTTTTATTTCTGAGGGGTCAGTAGTAATGCCCCTCCCCCCTTTTCTGATTTTTTTTTTTTTTTTTTGCATCTTCTCTCTTTTTTTCTTTTTCAGTTAGCTAAGGGTTTGTCAATTTTATTGATCTTTCAAAGAACCAACTTTTGGTTTTGTTAATTCTCTTTGTTGTTTTTCTATTCTCAATTTCATTTATTTCTGCTCTGATTTTTGTTATTTTGTTCCTTCTGCTTTTAGTGGGTTTAGTTTGCTATTCTTCTAGTTACTCCAGGTGTGCAGTTACTCTTTGATTTTAGCTTTTTCTTCTTTTCTAATATAAATGTTTAAGGCTATAAATTTCCCTCTGAGCACTTAGTTTGCTGTTTCCCGTAAGTTTTGGTATGTTGTTTTCTTGTTTTCATTTATCTCAAGATATTGATTGATTTTCCTTGAAATTTCTTCTTTGACCCAGAGATTGTTTAAGAGGGTGTTGTTTAACTTCCGTATGTTTGTGGATTTTCCAGTTCTCTGTCTGTTATTGATTTCCAACTTCATTCCATCAGAGAAGATGCTCTGTAAAATTTCAATTTTTTAAATTTATTGAGACTTGTTTTGTGATCCAACATATGGTCTCTCCTGCAGAATGTACCCATGTACACTTGAGAAAAATATGTATCCTGCTGGTTTGGGGTGCAACACTCTGTATGTATCTGTTAGGTCTGTTTCATTTCTCATATTATTCAAGTTCTCTGTTTCCTTCCTGATCTTCCATCTAGATGTTCTATCTATTGATGAGAGTGGTGTATCAAAGTCTCCAACTGTTATTGTAGGGGTGTCTGTTTCTCTCTTCAGTTTTGCCAGTGTTTGCCTCATGTATTTTGGGTCACCCTGATTAGGTGCATAAATATTTATGGTTGTTCTCTCTTCTTGGTGGATTGCCCCTTTTATTAAGATATAGTGTCCTTTGTCTCATGACAGCTTTTGACTTAAAGTCTATTTTGTGTGATATTAATATAGCTACCACAGCCTTTTTTTTTTTTTTTGGTTACTGTTTGCATGGAATATCTTTTTCCATCTTTCACTTTCATCCCATTTTTATTTGGATCTAAACTGAGTCTCTTAAAACACCCTATAGTTGGATTGTGCTCTTTTATCCATTCAGTCAATCTGTGTCTTTTGATTGGGGGAGTATAATCCATTAACATTCCATGTTATTACTGTAAAAGCAGTACATACTTCAGCCATTTTGTCCTTTGGTTTTATATGCCATTCTTTTTTTTGTCTCTCTTTCCCTTTATTGCAACCTCCTTTTCTGTATGGTTGATCTTTTGTGATGCATCTCATTAATTCATTTCTCATCTCTGTACATTTTTAAAATACTTTTCCTTTTGGTTACCTTGGGGTTTATATTATGTAACCTATATGCGTAACTATCAACTTAACTTCAATAGCAAACACATTATCTGCTTCCACATCCTTCTGTTTTCCTTCTTTACGCTGTTTTTGTTCCATTTAACCCCTTTATATTTTGCATGTCCATTATCAGGAAATATTCCTTTCTCTTCTTCAGTTGCATTCTGATTCTTATAGGAATTCAATAGTAGAGCTGTATATTAAGGATACTGTACTATTGGGTTTTGCATTTACCCTTTTAGTTACCTCTACTGAAGATCTTCAATTCTTCACACTACTCCAAGCCACTCTCTCCTGTTTCTTCCTTTCAATTTGCAGAACTACCTTTAGTAATTCTTGTAGGGCAGGTCTTTTGTTGATGAACTCTCTCAATTTCTGTTTATCTGTGAATATTTTAAATTCTCCCTCATTTTTGAAGGACAGTTTTGCTGGATGAAGAATTTTTTGGCCAGCAGTTTTACTTTTTCTGTACTTTAAATATATCCTACCACTGCTTTCTTACCTCCATGGTTTGTGATGAGAAATTGGCACTTAGTCTTATTGAGGATACCCTGTATGTGATGAATTTCATTACTCTTGCTGCTTTCAGAATTCTCTATCTTAGGCATCTGACAGTCTGCTTAAAATGTGTCTTGGGGTAGGACTATTAGGATTTATTCTGTCTGGGGTATGTTGCACTTCTTGGACATGTATATATACATATGTCTTTTAGAAGAAATTGGGAATTTTTTGTCCATTATTTCCTCAAATAGTCTTTCTGTCTCTTTTCCTTTCTGTTCTCCTTCTGGGATACTTATATTGCATGTGTTTCCATGCTTCATGCTGTCATTCAAATCCCTGAGACACTCCTCATTTTTTTTCTATTCTTCTCTGTTCTTGTATCTGTGTGGTTTCCATTGTCCTGTCTTCTAGTTCACTGATTCTTTCTTCTGCTTGTTCAAATCTGCTTTATATGCCTCTAGTGTAATTTTAATCTATATTACTGTCTTTAAAACCCATAATTTCTGTTATGTTTCTTTTTAAACTTTTACATTCTTCTTTATGCTCACACACTGTCTTCTTAATATCCTTTAGTTCTGTATCCATATTTTCCATCATCTCCTTGGATTGCTTTAGGAGACTTGTTTAAACTTCCTTGATAAGTTGCTCAAAACTCTGTGTTTCCTCTGAAGTTTTTATTTGTTCCCTTGGCTGAGCCATATTTTCCTGTTTCTTAGTATGGCTTGTAAGTTTTGCTAATGTCTGGGCATCTAATTATCTTCATGAGCTAACACTGAAAGACTGTTTCTTCTTCTCTGGGGTTTTATTGTTAATTGACTTTGTATTAAAGCTCTTTTTTCATACTTGGTCCAACTAATTCTGGACATTTAGAGTAGCCCATGTTTAATTGTTCAGATTTCCTCAGCTCATGTTTAATTGTTCAGATTTCCTCAGCTCTTTGTTCATTTTGTGCCCTGGATAAGTGATGCAAATTTTAAGATAGCACTTTTTGCACAATTGTTTCTCCTCCAGCCAATAGCTTCTTTTCCTCCATTCCTTCTCCAGGAAACCTGATCTGCCTGTTTATTTCTGAGTGAAATTTTCTCTCAGCTCCTAAGATTTGTTTAAATTCTCTCTTTCACTTAGCACCTTCTTTTCCTTATACTTTTCAGTTCTGTGACCTATCTTGTCTTACAGTGGTTCAGTCTGTCCCCACAATTTTTTTTGGTGAGGGTTTTCTGCCTCTGTAGGCAGAAAAAGGTTTTATTCCCCAGTAGGGTATCACATCCCAGGGAGCCAGAAGGCGTCAATTTGGAAAGGTGGGTCAATCCAGTTAAGTCTATTTTGCATTTAGGTGATCCAGTCAATAGAGAGTGAATTAAGCGTGCACACTTCTTTCCAACAGTTCTGCCACAGTCTCTCTCCTCTCTCTTTCTCTCTATTTTTTTTCCCTCCCTGGGAGCTCTTTTGTATACAGTACAATTCAGCAGTTTGTGTTCCACCTGGGTCTCTGCAAACTAGGGCCCCTGTGCCTGGATATGTGTGGGGTTCTAACCCGCTGCTGTGAGTGGCTTTATAGTCTGTATCTGTGGTGGGAGGACTTGGGCTTGCTGCCTCTGCATGACTCCCATGCTGTGTGGGACCAAATGAGGGGGAGGGGTCCAGTCTGGTGGGTCCAGAAAGGAAATTTCCTACCTCATCTTGGAATATTTTTTCTTTTTTCCTTTGTTTCAGTGTTTGTGGAGCCCTTCTCCAGTCTTCCCAAAGTTCTAAGCAAGTGGTTTTTGTCCTTTTATTAGCTGATTCTGAGATACTTTTCCAGGGGTTGTCTTGTGTCACCCTGTTGATGACATCACAAACTGTGTTTCTTACACTAGGAGTGATGTCATGATGACTCTAGCACAAAACCTTCTAAAGGATTTTAAAATGTATGGCCATGCAGACCTCTGCTCTCAGGGCTTGGCAGGTCAGAGGTGTGGCACAAAGCCCCTGCTGCAGATTGGCCAAGCTCCCAGAGGATATTAAAATGACTAAATCCTAACACTTGTCCTCAATATCTCACGGTCTAAGAAATGACGCAGCATGCAGTAAATCAGAGATATTACAAAATGGTAACTGCTATAATAGATACAATACTTTAGGAGTTCGGAATGAGTGCTTATGCTTAATTTGGTCTTGAAGAATCTGCATAAAATTCTGTGTGGCATCCAAATTAGGAGAGAGCAAAAAAGAATGATTACAGTTTTGGGGCCAGAAGATGAGTGTTCAAATTAGAAAGTTTGTAAATTTGGCTTATAATTTCAGCACTCTGAGATTCAGTTTTGTCATCTCTAAAAAGAGTGTAATAATATCTACTTTATGACACTGGTGCTATTAAAATGAAGTGAGATAAAGAGTGTAGTACTCACTGTTTTACTGAGGAAATTAAGGTAGACAAAATGCACCAGGCATTGCAGGTTGAAGGAGCAGTGTGGCTGAGAACATTAACAATAAATTCTGTGCCTAGTAGTAACAGGAAAGCACTTGTTAAAAGTGCTAAAAAGAGAGAAAATAAAAAAAGTAGAAATCACAAATAAAAACAGGAGAGGTAAATGCAAAACATTTCTGTAGAAAAAGCTATTAGAAATTTCAGCCTTCTATCAAAGGCTATCATCAAATTCTGTTATGTGAATAGAAAACATAGAAAAAAATATATAGAAAAAATAGTGTTGATGACTAATAATTTCAAGGATTTGCCTGGTCAACTAGCTCTAAACAGGTGTTCCAGCAACCCCTCACCTATGTTAAGATGAGTTATCAATCTGAGAAAGGAATAAAGGAGAAGCCCCTAGTTGAGTAACTACTGGTTTAGCACCAAAGCTATTCTTGCTTTAATTCCTACACTTGTTACCCATGCACTTGGCCAAAGTTTTGAGCTCTATCATCCAGACCATAGGACCCAGATTCATAGCTTGTATTTCTTGTCTTTCAGGGATGGTTTCTGACTACTGCCATTTATATTCTCTACACCTGCCTTTGTGTTCCTCCAATTCTGGGCCTGGTTGCTGATTGCTGCTATATTCCTGAGACTCTGACTCCAGTAGTTTAACTAGTAGCCTTCCTGCTTTTCTTAGCTCTGGACTGGAAACCTCTCACCAAGGCTCCCACTAAAAGCTGGAGATGATATGAAATGGGTCAAGGGAAGAGCAATACATGGGAAACTCTGAGAATTGTGACAAACTGTAGAGTGATATTCCAACCAAAGATTTTAAAATTCAATTAGAACAAGGCAGAACATCATGTCAGCCAAGCAATATACATCCACAGGCCCAGCTGGCTCTCAATTTACAACCCCTCGATGGACCATTAATGCTGCCCAAGTTTCTCCAATTGGATCTGCAACCACCTCTGACCCTGGAAGGTGCTTTTCATATGAAAGCCTGCCATAATTTTGCCTTCTTGCTGTTTGCTATTTTTTTTTTAACAGAATGCTAGGCCTAAACTGGTTTTCACAAGAGACTATCAAGTCTAAGCTGTTTTTCACAATAGACTACAAAGCCAAAGTTGATATTCTTAGAACTCAAAGACTAAACACAAATAGGCCTGAAGTTGATCCACTAGGGTTTACATTATGCAAAGGAAATTAATGTTTGATTCACCAAGAGTGGTTGTAAATATCCAGGAATGTTCTGGGGCTGGGGCTAGTAACTTCCACCAATTGGGCAGGGAGTCAGAAAAATTGGAATGACTTAGAAGGACATTCCCATAGAGATGGCAAAAGGCAGACATCTAAGAAGTAGATGAAGGGGTCCTTACCCTAAGTAAGGACTGTCACTGACAACTGAGCACCCCAGGACTTGGAGGCCAGGAAACCTTGCCTCTCCAACTATGAACACTGGTGCATTCCTTGCTCTTTGTAGCTGCCTTTATACAGGTGAATTTTTTATATCCTTTATTCACATCAGAAGATGTGTCCTTTGCCTGGAACCATTGATAGTGTTCTGTCAGTCACTGTCACCCTGATAGCAACTGTCAGGTAATTATTCACAGAGATACAAATGACATATAATTAAAACCTGATTACTAATCATCTCTTATGACTTTACCAAAACTGCTTCTCATTTTATCATTGGGATAAGAAAAAAAAAAAGTCTTATGAATATGTTAATTGACACCATAAGTTGCTGATATTTATAGTCAGTACTTCCATATGTTTTTCAATATTTTGTCCACCTACCTTGCAACTCCACCCCAAGTAAAACACAAGATTATTACATATTATGGTTCTTTTTCCTACCAAAATCTGTGACTCTCCAGAATACTATAAAAAGGGCAACACATTCCTGTTTCCAAGATATCAGTGAAAAGAGCTATGCCTTCAAGTCATTATCCAAAGCTTTTTATGAGATCAAAAATGTATTCCTATCACAGGATTGTGACTACTGCATTTAAATGAAGACCATTTTTTTAATAGTGAAAAAGTAGATAAGAAAGTCATTAAGTTGGTATCAAAGTGAACAAGATTGATATCTGTGCCAGTTTGAATGTATTATGTCCTTCAAAACACCATTATCTTTGATGTAATCTTGTGTGGGCAGACGTATCACTGTTGATTAAATTGTAATTCTTTGAGTATTTCCATGGAGATGCACCCCACCCAACTGTGGGTGATGACTCTGATTGGATAATTTCCAGAGGTGTTGCCCCACCCATTCAGGGTGGGTCTAAATTAAATCACTGGAGCCATATAAATGAACTGACAAACAGAAGGAACTCAGTGCAGCTGAGAGTGACATTTTGAAGAGGAGCTACAGCCAGAGGGACACTTTGAAGAAAGCACAGGAGCTGAGAGAGTAGCTACAGATGACAGATAGTTTGAAGATGGCTGTTGAAAGTACACCTTTGCTCTGGAGAAGTTAAGAAAGGAAAAACACTCCAAGAGTAACTAAGAGAGACATTTCTGAGGAACTGCAGCCTAGAGAGGAATGTCCCAGGAGAAACCCATTTTGAAACCAGAACTCTGGAGCAGACGCCAGTCACGTGCCTTCCCAGTAACATAGGTTTTCTGGACACCATTGGCCATCCTCCAGTGAAGGTACCTGATTGTTCATGACTTACTTTGGACATTTTATGGCCTTAAGACTGTAACTTTGTAACCAAATAAACCCCTTTTCTAAAAGCCAATCCATTTCTGGTGTTTTGTGAAAAGGCAGCACCAGCAAACTAGAACAATATTGATTTAGGATGTTAAATTTAAGATCCACAGTAACCACAAAGAAAATATCAGAGAATGTGCAAATGAATAGAGACAGAAAGTAGAGTGCAGGTTTCAAGGGGTGGGAGGCCACTAGGGAATTGATACAAAATATGTGTAGGGGGTTATTTATTTTTTGTTTGTTTCTGGAGTGAAGGGAAGGTTGTAGTAATTGATGATGGCGAGGGTACTACAACATCGTGAGTGTGATTAATCCCACCAAATGGTAACTTGGTAGGGATTGAAATGGAAAGATTTGTGTTGTATATATTTTTACACAATTTTTTAAAAAAAGAGAAACTAAAGAAATAATGACAATTAAATTCAATATCCGATATTGGATGGGATCTAAAATAGGGGAGAACAGGCTCAAAAGGACATTATTGGTAAATAAGAAAAATTGAAATGCAGAAAGTAAGCTTTATATCATCATTAAATTTCTTGAACTTGATAAATACGCTTAAGGTGATTACATAAGTTATTATTCTTGTTCATAAGAAAACGATATTGTTAGATCCCAGAAGAAGAAACTAACATGTAGAAGGAGTTTCTAACTCAGGGGCCCCACAGCTTATCTCACAAGAAAACAGGTGCCCCATAAACTAAAGAATGAAGGCTGTTCAAGGCTGTTCAAGGCTGTTCCAGTGGCCCCTCAAACGCGGGTAAGGCAAGGTCAGATATACCCATAAAACAAACAACCAAAAAGGCCTGCTCTCCCTAGCTAGATAACGCAGCTGCTTTCCTAAAAAGAATATTGTCTCAGAATTCTAGCAACCAATCAGCCCAAAACTAGATAGGCAGTCATCCAATCTGCTCTCAGATAGAAAGCGAGAGCCATTATCTTTTTCTTCTTTTCTGCTGGCTCCCACCTGCTTTCTTCCTCTAATAAATCTTAAACTTTATACTTAAACTTTGACTCGCTGTGTTGTGTGGATTCTTGAATGGCTCCGGGCCTAACAGATATGAGCAATTTTCTCTCAGATGTTCAGAAAATAGATGGATGGATAATAGATCGAGATATTGATAAATAGATTGATAGATGGTGGACAGAATGATACAGTAAAGGTGTCAAAATGTTAAAATTGGTGGACCAGGTGGGTTGGAGTTCTTTGAATGGTGTTTTTATTATATTTGCAACTGTCCTGTAAGTTTGAAATTATTTAATAAAAAATTAAAAAACAGATGAAAGGCTATTTATGAAACTATATAATTTTCCATTTTTATAACTTTTAAGGTGTCAGCCAAAGCCAAATAGGAGGCATGATTTTAAAAAAGTGATTTGAAAATAATTTGTTCCAAGGAAGGGGTGACTTGAATGTCCTGAATGGAGACCCACTGGGTTAAACCTGAGTTGTCAGGGCAGGTTCTACTCAGAAAGACCAAACCAATGTGTGAGTGTGACTTGTATTTAACAATGCTGTTATACCCATTTAGAATTTAATTACTAAGAAAACTTTCAAACACAACAGGTGAAAATATTTAATAATACATATTTCATGTAAATATTTAACATTCACAATGTTAGATCTTACAACATAATTTAATGGAGACTAAAGAAATTTGAGTTTAATCAAATTCAAGGCTAGTGGCAAATAATTTCTTATATTCTATTCAATACTATAGTTCCCAATATATTTTAAGCTAAATTATTCCATTGACTTAATTTAAATATCACAAAACTATAAATGTTCCAAATATTTTAAAGATTAGGAAAATCTATTTAGAAATTTTGAGTGGATCATAGATGGTGAACTTCATCATACACTGAGTCAAATCTGACGACTGAACTAGTTGAATTAACCAAATAATGAATGGCATCATTCTACTAAAGGGAGAAGGTATTAAACATGCATTATCTGAAAGGAGATTATATTTTTGAGGGCAGGGGAAATGCCTCACTCATCTTGGCATTCATCTTTGCATCCTACAAAGCCCACTCAATATTTTACAAATGGTAAGACCTCAACAAATAGGAGGTCTTACCATTTGTAAACGGTAATGACATTTAAATTTCTACTCTAATATAATTTGTGCCCCCTTTTCAATTTTCACACCCTAAGTAAAGAAACAAGATACTGTTAATAATACATTAACCATATATATTTGTTTACTAGGTGAAAGGCTGTGGCTGCAAAAAGATGTGGATATGGAATAGATGATATTTACCTTCCACTCAACTTGAGATTTGATGATTTTGTGATTCACATTGATTTATTGACCAATAATTTGCTAAAGGATTTTGCTAAATATTGCCAGTTAGAAGATCATCTGGCATGGCCAAAGAGATATCATATTTCATATTTTAATAGACATAAAATTTAAGTCTTAAAATATCAGTACCAAAACTTTGGAAATAATATCTATCTTTCACTAGAATGTTAGAAAATATTGAATAGCTCTGTCACACAGAAAAAAGGATAGTATAAGTATAAAGTCTGAAAATGGGCATTATAGCTCAACAATTGAGGAGAAATGCTGAAGAAGATGATTCTTTGACACTGTATACTGTCAACTTTCTTTTTCATCTCATACTTTTCCTACTTAATATGCAGTATTCTCTTAAAGGCTCCTAGTGACACCAACTTGTCAATGTCTTAATAAAAACTGGAAGATACCTAAATTGGCAGAGATAGAATTTCCCCTCAGCTTGTTCCAACATCACCTAATTTCATGATAAACCAACTGGAAGAAGGTGGCAATTAAGCCATGTTCACATTAGAATGGGCTTAGTATTTTCTTTAACCAAAGTAATGTGTGGTTCCAAATTATTAGGCGGCAAACCAGCAGTACTTTCAGGGAAAAATTAATTTTTTAATGATTTTTGCTTTGTTGGTTCTCTTTGGCAAGCACTGAAATAATTACTTAATTACTAATATAGAGTAAACAAACTCTGTACTTTCAGTATTACTTACCTGCTCTATGCCTCAGTTTTCACATCTGGAGAAGTTGAGGAAGTTAAAGCCCAGGAAGGTTAATAATTTCCAAATCCATTCAAGAAATCATCAATGGAATCTGAATTTAATTCCCATTCCTCTGACTCCATGGGCTGTTCCCCTAACCCTGGGCCGTCTCATCTGGAAATGAAGGAAGCTGATAGCACCCCACCTGCAGTGTACACTATCAGTGAATGACATCATCAGAACAGGGCATGGAGCAAAGGTTGGGACTTGGGGACTTTTCTCCAGAAAAGTCAATTTAAGTATAGGACAGAGAAGTGATTTTGACACAACTTGCAGTTAAATGTGCTTCAAGCAAAACCCTCAAGCTTTCCGAAGATTAAATGATAGAGGCAATAATGGGCATTGTTAACATCTGAAATAGAAAAATTACTCTCTTGACACAGCAAATCATTATAATATTCAAATACTGATTTACAAAGCTGGAGTGATCTTAGCTGTCAGGTCTTGTCCATCTTAGCCCTCCCTCTGTTTGGAATGAATATTTGGTTGTTTAGGCTAACAGAAACCTTTGGCCCAAGAATGAGATGGAAGATTGCCAAATTTAGCAAATACAGGCTGCCCAGTTAAATTTGAATTGGAAATAATAAAAAAAAATTTTAAGTCATAATTATATCTCAAATGTTGTATGGGACATATTTATACTAAAACATTTTTACTTCTCCGATATTCAAATTTAACTGGTATCCCGTATTTTACCTGGGAACCTTACCATGGGTTTACTTGGGAAAGTTCTTGTCCATGGCTGAATACCTACAGAAGAAAGTACTTTGGGTTGGGAGAGCAGCAGCTACGCCACACTCTAAGCCTTCACCCACTGATGGTGGCACTAAGCTGTGCAGCTAACCCATCTGCCTGAATTTCGTGAGTCACCATGATGTCCAACCCCCAAAGGAGCTAGTATCTGGGTAAAGGGGAAGGTGGATGTCATATATGCTCTCTTTCTCTGCCTGCCCTCAAATGAGGACTCTCCAGATCACTGGGTTCACTCAGCTTCCAACTTGTTGCTATGGATTTCTAAAACTGTATTCTAAAGTTGTCTTACTATGCAATCTTAATTGTTAAATCCCATCCATAATGGATTAAATGTACAAAGCCTGTATCTATCCACTATCACCCCCTTTCTGTGTCACTCTTTGGATGTTGTTACCTGACAGTGGGCTATAGTGGATTCAGGCAAGACTCAATGCAAATATCCTAGGATTGGGACTGAAGGCTGAATGGTGAATTCCAATTTTCTTTTCTACTTCAAAAAGGTCTGCTATAGAACTGCTGGAAAACTCAGCTTAGATTTCCAAATTTTCTGACAAATTTTGTGTGCAGCCTCTACAATCACCATCTTGTTAAAAAAAGAAACACAACTTTTCCAATTACTTCAGCACAAACATATTAATATAGACCTTACTGAATTTCTATAGCATAACAATCTCCACTAGGTAGTTTAGCTCTTAACTACAAACTAAGATTATTGTTATTCTCTCACGCCCGACTCCCTTTTCCCCAAACCCAAGTACACATACACACACACACACACAAATACACACACACACACACACACAGGCAGACACACACACACAAATGGCTATTAACTCAGTTAATTTTCATTCATCTTTAAATATAATTAGGTCAGTGCTAAACATGTAACAGTTGCTTAATACATCAGTTGTGTTTTTTCTTTACCAACATTTACCTCAGTCGCGCTCAATTATTCCTGTTTTTTGAAATTATTAATGAGTTTTTGTTCTTATTAATTTCAGAGGGAAAAAAAGAGAAAGATTTGGCCTTGAACAAATACAATTACTCTCAAGGAATTTCCAATAAAAATCTTGCAAACACATAATATAAAAAGAATTGTGGTTTGTGAAATTTACTTTAGGCTTTCTCTATGTTGATCTTTTCACTCCAAAGCTGATCTCATTTTGGTCCTGAGCTTGTAATTTGCTTGCCTGAGTTCTCATTGAGTCTAATAAGTGTTGGCCATTAATAAAACCTTTATATAACATAGTAATGACTTGGGAAAGGCACATTTATATGGTGAAAAATGGAGGAAAATGGTTCTTGGGAGAGAAATGTTTCAGAATTATGCAAAGAATGAAATTTACTCAACTTTTAAAGATCCGATGGGGAAGAATATGTACGCAGTAATGCTTATTTAACTGACTTGGGCTGAGCTATTTCCACCCAAAATAGCTATATTTTACATATGAATGCTATATATTGGTTTACTGTAAGTTACATGAGCCTGCTGTCCTCTGTAAGTATTGCTCACTTTACTTCATTTCAAATTCATTATTGAATTCATGGTTCCTTTGCACTTTTTCAAAAAAGATATTTTTCCAATGGATGCATTTTACTTCCTTTCAGCCTGCTCCATCACCTCCTCCAAAATTCTAAATTCTGACTATCAAGTGTGTTTTAATGAGC
Source organism: Choloepus didactylus (assembly GCF_015220235.1). NCBI lineage: Eukaryota > Metazoa > Chordata > Mammalia > Pilosa > Megalonychidae > Choloepus > Choloepus didactylus. The sequence goes on from NC_051309.1 coordinate 22,114,800, forward strand.
TGAGAGCGGGCGTGTTTGTCAGTGATTATCTAGTACCCACTGCATACCTCTACCTGCTGGGTTGCAATCACTGTTTTGCTTGACTGTAACCCTGCTAAACCAGGAGATCCTCAAAAGCAAGATCTGCATTCCTCATTGTGCAGAAACCTTGCGCATGGCTGCTATTTTATGCAAGTCATATTTGCTGACCAAAAAAAATCAAATAAATAAATAAATAAATAGTGGCTTTAAAATGAGCAATGTTGATTCCATGCACTCAAAATACTAAAGGCTAATATAGTAAAGAGGTTGAGAGCAAAAAGCTTCACAGGCAGACTTCCTGGCCTTAATTTCTCAGGGAATACATTTTATTTCATCTAAACTATTGTCAACTCGAAAAGTTCTGGCATTTTTCTGGAATTTTGATACCTTTTTTAGGTTAACCATAGTTATATTCATTTTTTATACTCATTCACTGTGGTCCTATGTTTAAGGTACTTTCTACGATACGCTAACAGAAACACTCAGCTCCCTACCAATATGAGCCACACAAGTAAAACATACTGAGGTAAATAGAAAATCCTGCCATATTTGACAAATCATCATTGAACTTGATAACATCATTGAACTTGATAACATAATAACTATATCCACTTACATTTGATTAAAACTTGAAAGTTTTCAGTGCTTTTTCACATAAACTTTTTCACATTAATTTTTTAAAATGACCATTCTATTTTTAAATATACAAGCATTGCATGAATATGTGGTTTGGGAGAAAATAATAAGTATAGGTATTAGAGAGATTTATCAGGAGGATCACCCCCAGTGCGGTGCAGAAAAGAAGGCTGATCTGGAAAGGGAGAATCTATTTTAAAGGAAAACATATTGTGCCAATAGTTATCACAATGAGACTTTGGAGTTTAAGTGCCACAAAAGTATAATAAATCAATGATCAGCTCCATCAGATGTAACCAATTGTATTGCATCACTGAGGCTAATGTACAAGAAAATTATCTGGGGGAATTAACTAACATAGTTTCATGGCTCCTTAAGGAAGCAATAATACTAACTATTCTCAAAGCAACAAGAAGGCTGTCAGCTGTAAGAACTTTAATGTGAAATGTCCTTATTTCATGTCCTGCTAGAGTCCAATTCACTGTTAGCGTTCTTAGCCTAAATATACCTCAGCCCACTAAAGGGTTTTTGCAATGATACCTTGATTAGCAGAAAATGGTAAGATGTCCCTTTATGAGACAATAAAACTGCAGATGAAAGGTGACAAAATGAAAAAAACATATATTTTAAATCCTTTACAAATTTGGAATCAACCGAGTACCTATAGAGAATTTAGATTCTTGGAACTGAAAACACTGAAAGAACAAACATTTCTGTTTGGGGCTGCAGCTAACACAAGGCAACTATACTTCTGGGTAATGTTTACGTGGAAGTCACAAACCTTTCATGTCAGCAAGACATATTCACTCTTAAATACCCTTCAAACTCACTTTCTCTTCTCTGTCATCACCATCTTCATCTTCATATCATCCTAATTATCATAACCAACATTAATTGCTTATTCTGTGCAAAGCACTAGGCCTACTTTTCTTTCCCCTCTCCTCATGATTTAGTTTCAAATCATCCTGCATCCAGTTTACTGTAAGCATTTCCTTACCGCTGTCTCTCAAGCCTTCCTCTTCCTTGAAAACATACAGATGTTTAAAATAACAAACAAACCAAATCTGACTCTAAGCCTTTCCCATATAAAATCCTTCTGCTATTTTCTGTTCATTCACGCAATAAGGATTTACTTCCTGACTAGACTCCACACACCTGCAAGAAAGATGTCTCTGGTTTATGCCTAATGTATTGAATGTCATCTTTTGCCATTCTCCTTGAACCTACCTTTCAGAAGTAATAAATCCCCTGCAGTGCCCTGGCTCACACGCCCATGCTTTCACATGCAGACTGCTCATTCTGAGATGTCTTCTTCTGTCTACAGTTCACCTAGCTACTTTATACTCAGCCTTCAAAGCAAATATTCATGTTACTCTGTGAAGCTTTCCCTGCTATCCACAGCAAGGTAAATGCACTATTCTGCATCTTATTCCTTCTGCCCTTATTGCTCACATCACAATTTACATATTCATTTGTTACATGTCCCCACCCAACACATGAGATCCTCAAAGGCATGAACTTGGTTATTCCTGTAATCTAGTATCAAATCTGCTGCATAGTAAATACTCAATAAGTATTTGCTGATTAAATAAATGCCTTTAAGGGAAAAGAGAAACAAGTCAAATATGAGCCAGTTTTTATTTGAATTACTGATTCAGGAAAAACAAAAAAAATCTCTCAAACATGTCTGATATTGCCAGATCGATAGGTTGTTGTAATACACTTCAATTTTATAAAATAGAATCCTCCAGTTCATTATCACTTGACCTCTGAGAGCATTATCTACTTAATTCCCTACATAAGTAACAAAAATTTTACTAAAAAATGATAAAGTAGTTATACAAACATTAGCTAAAGATCACCTATTGAACAAGCACTTTGCAAATAAGTGAGTTCCTTCTTAGATTTAAATGACTAGTCCACGGTAGCCTAGCATTGGACATTCGAGCATGGGCATTTACCACACCATCATAAAAAGTACTCCGCTTGGAAAACTGGACGTGGTTAATCCATATGTACTTCACAAAATGACTTTTTCTACTCCCCTAATATTAATGTCTTTTTAAACAGTTGTCCACAGTCCACTCTATTCAAAATTCCTTGCTATTTGCCCTCATATCACCTCAAATCATGTCAGCCCTGCCTCACTTCAATCCAACTCCATCTCTCTGTGCCCATCTTCTGGAAGAGGTGCCGTGGCATTCATACTTGATTTCAAATATATCTCTCTGAAGTTTCTGATTTGTGTGCAGGTATTCCTTCCATCTGCTCACCTTAAGTGAAAATTGATTTTCTCCTGGCACCATTTGCCTGGAGGGTCATGAAAGTTGTTATTCCATCATTTATAAATCTATCCACCATCTGTTCATTCAACAAATATTTGAGTTGCCAGTTTTAAACTAATATTCCATCAACATTCCTCAATAACTTTCCATTCCTTAAGAATGATGTCATCTTATATTAGCTGTCTTAAATTTTGTACTGTCATGAAGGAGGCTGCCTCAATTTTAATGACTTCGGGACGTGGATCACTTTATCTCTCTTTTCCCATCCTTTCTTCTATCTTTGGTTGGTTATACCAACTTTCTCAATGAAGACTCTTCTAAGAAACTGGAATCAATGTTTCTTCATATCCTGCATTATTGCCACACTTTTGTTACCTACCAACCTACACACTTGAACTTCACAAATGCTTTTATCAAGATTCCAAACTCTTAACTTCCACCTTTGGAATGACCGCCTCTTTGCCTTCCATGCAATTGCTCTTGTTGAAATTAAATTTGATTCACTCAACAAATATCTACCCAATGACCTACAATAAATCAGGCACCATGCTAGGTGTGGGAAATACAAAGTAGAATAAGGTAGAAACTGGTTCCTGTTCTCATGGAGCTAATAGGAGTTAATAGCTAATTAGGGAGGCAGAGAAGAAAATTCCTGACTATGAAAGTCAGGTAAGTCCCACAAGAGGGGTGTCCAGAGAGGGTAACAGAGGCCCAGAGCAAAGAAATTTTAGAGATTTGTAAATATCCTTCACAAAGTTCCAAGTAAAGTGTTTCCATGAACACACTACTAAAAACTGTCCCATCCTTCTAAATGTTCCCAGTTTACAGAACCATTATTGCCCATAGCACTCATGACCTTACGTTGTAGTTATTTTTATTACAAGTTGTATCTCTATTTCTAAATGTTAAATTCCTCTAGGAGACTGATATAACATTCTTTGGGTCTCAGTCCCTTTTAAAATTCTTACACATAATTTAATAAATTTATATCTATCAATTTTTAAACACTTTTGTGCCAGCTCCTTCACAAAACATTTCTAAATTTGGAAGTTTATCATGCCTTTGTTACATATGAGGAAACTATAAATTAGTAGTTGAGCAAATTTGCCTGTTTACCAGTCAGAGACTGTTAGCTGGTCCGGAAGATTATGTTTCCTTTCTTCCTGGGTGCATAGCTGGCCCACATTTCTTAGCCTTCAATGTACTTGACTGTGGCCATGAACTGAGTTTTAGCCAATGGAATGTGAGTGAAAGTGGGGATCTAGCTGGTAACGATGTCCCACTTATGCTTCTATATGTTCATTTCCCTTTCCAAATGACTGGGATGTCAGTGTCTTCCAGGATAAATTTGGAAAGCATGTTTTAAAGATGGCAAAACCGCACCATTCATCTAGATCCCTAAATTACCACATGCTAGGGGTTTATCCTAATAACCTGAGCACTCACCTGCACAATTAGGTGAGCAAGAAATAAATCTCTTCGTGTAAAGTTAGTAACAAGGCAAACTCTGCTTACTACTACAAGTTAACCTACCTTAATGAATGCACCAGCTCAGCATTTCTCAAACATCTTAATCTCAGGACCCCTTGACACTCTTAAAATTTATTAAGGACCCAAAAGAGCTTTTGTCCATACAGATTTTATCTCTTGATATTTAGTGATTCATTTTAAAATAACAAACTTATTACATATTTATATAAATATGGGGGGGTGAAATAACGTTTTCTAAGAAAGTGAGAACAGCATTGTTTTACTTTTTTTTTTGCAAATATCTTTAATGACTGGTTTATCAGAAGATAGTTGGATTCCAATAATTGTTTCTGCATTTAATCTGTTCTAAGATCATACACTATGTAGTCTCTGGAAAACTCCATTGCATATCCACGAGTAAATGGAAATGAAAAGAAAAATTATCATCTTAATGTTACTAACATAATAGTTGTCACTTGATGGACCACCTGAAACGGTCTCAGGAAATCCCTCACTTATACTTGGAGAGACACTTCACTATGTTTCTGACAAGGGAGACTCCAATTTTATTTATTATGTAGTACTGGCAATTCTTATGAAAGATACGATTTTTTTTCCTCCAAGAAATGAATATTGAACATATAGTTTCAGGAGTTCCGTGGATCGCGTGAATCTCATTCAGTGGAAGTTTAAATCTCTCTCTAGGCAAATACAACATCGTTTTCACCTTGTATCTCCTACTGTACTGAGAACTGCACACCTTACATCTTAAAGGATTTAAATAACCATACATTAGAAATAGAATACATTATAGCTGGAAAGTTCCCTAGAGATCAACTTGCTCAAATTTCTCACTTTCACATTTTGATTGCACAAATCTGAATAATGTTAGCTATTCTCCCAGGGCCACAATGAATCTGCCAAAGAAATAATGTAGAATTGAAAATACAATTGTGTAAGCTAATTCTACATGTCAACTTGGCTAAGTTATGGCATCCAATTGTTTGGTAAAACACTAGTCTAGTTGTTATCGAGTTATTTTGTAGATGTGATTAGCATTTACAATCAGTTAACTTTAAATAAAGGAAACTACCTGCAGTGGTTAGGTAGACTGCATCCAATCAGTTGATGGCCTTAAGAGCAAATAACTGAGCTTTTCAAGAAAAGAAAAAAAATTTCTGCCTGGAGACTATACTCTCTATTCCTTTCTGAATTTCCAACTTGCTGGCTTCTCCTACAGATTTAGGACTTAACATTTCCATATCACTCCTACTGGAATTTCCAGCCTGCCAGCCTGTCCGATCACATACACCAATTCCATAAACAAATCTCTATATCTATCTATCTGTCTATCTATCTATCTATCCTTCCAAACACACACACATATATCCTGTTGGTTCTGTTTCTCTGGAGGAGACCAATATAATAGCCTTCAAAGTTATCATATATTATTCACTGACAGGAGAATTAACTTTAAGTAATATAAAGCTGGACTTCCAAAAGGACAAAAAAGACAAATAGACATTTAGAATTTTACAACTCAAGAGGTCCTAGAGGTCATCTACCTAAATTATCTGATTCATAAGATAAAGCTACAAGGTGTCAAAGGGATTAAAACCCTTCTCTAAATTCACAAAATGGAAAAATCCTTCATAGTGGTTTGGAACTATGTATCTCAGAAAAACATGTTCTTAAACTTACTCCACTCCTGTGGATTAATCCATTCCTTGTAAAAAGGACCTTTTGATGAGGTTACTTCAGTTAAGGTGTGACCCAGCTGATTCAGCATGGGTCTTATTCCTATAACTGAAGATGATATAGGAAGGGTCACAGAGAAAGAGAAAACCATGGGAGGAGGCTGGAAGTCAACAGAACCCAGGGTGACCAGAGAGCTGCCATGTGCCTTGCCATGTGACAAAGAAGCCAAGGACCAAGGATCACTGGCAGCCAGTCCCAGAGTGCCAGTTTTGAGAAAGAAAGCATTGCCTTACTGATACTTCAATTTTGAACTGAACCAAGTGTTATTCTGAACACTGAGTCAAGTGTTATTTCCAGTATATTACATTGCCTTTGAAATCACTCACATTTTTTGAGGTAAATTAATAATTCCTATTTGATGCAAATAAACAATAACTACTGGTATACTATATACAAAATTCAAAATAAAGACTTTGCAATGCCCCACAAAAATCCAAGTTACAAATTTTTATTCACACTGGCAGCTTTTATAAACCTGAAACCTAAGAGTGCTGATGCTATGAAAATTAGTAATCTAAAACTACATCTTGTTTGGTCAAAACAATGTAGCATACATATAGCTATTTTGAAGTAAATTGTTCTGGAGAATTGATACTTTGACCCAAGGAAGAAGCTAGGAATTACCCTGTCTATCCATAATTTAGTAAAACTTATTCAAATTGCTGCAATAGATTTTCTGCTCTTGGGAAATGTGCACAAATAAATGGCAGCATCCTTTGTAATAGCAATTTCCAACATTCTGATTAAAGTTTTGTGTTAAGTGCACAGACATATTAAATCAATCCATTGTTTTCCATTTTCACAGACAGCCCAGAGTCCTGGAGAGGAATGGAGGCTGCAAAGAAATCAATCACTGGAATGTGCTTCTTTTCACACATTATTCCGTCAGTTAATTGGGTTTTAAAATAATCTGATATAAATTTGGACTGAATTCAAAGTCCTTGATGGAACTACTGCCGAAAAATGAGGAAGTAATAGTTTCCTAAAACCATTACTTGAAATTCTTAAAATAAATGTCTTAGCCATAATGATTTTTTTTTTCCTAGTTGAAAATCTGCAAGGATTCAGGTAGCACTAGAAAATGAAACCCTTTATGTTGTTTGTTCTTAGACACCTGGTGTGAGGTCCACATTTTTTATTGCTCTGTGGCAGGCAATGAGATGTAATAAGGACATTCTTTCTGAAACCCTCCAGGATCTACTAAGGAATTCCTTCTGTAGAATTATAAAGTTCACCTAAGAACTCTGAAAAGGCACATAACTTTAGTCGTCTTCCAACCAGTTCTTACTTTTTCGTCTAGCAAAATCTGGATAACAAAAGGAAAATAACTGATATCTTTGTGATAAGAAAATAAGAAATATTATAATGGAAACCATTATACATGAGTCCAAGGCAAAAGCTGAGTTGTTACAAATTATTAAACACAGAGCACTAGCAAAACAGCAATTTCACAGGATTTTGACTCTGTATCATTGATTTATAGCATTGTTTTACTAAAAACATAATAGTGGATGGCTTTATTTAGAATATATAATGACTAACATTTGGGAAGCATTTAATACTTGTTGCTATTTTTGTTTTGCTGTCATTATTTGGAGTGACCATTAAGAGTGGAATATAAGATTATATTTTGGGTGACTACTAAATGTCAAACACTTGTCACTTTAACTCTATAGGTTTAATTCTCAGAATAGTTCTCCAGGTTGGGTATCATTACTTTCATTTTAAAGATGAGGAAACAGGACTGAAAGATTAAATACTTTAGGCAAGGTCACACAGCAAGTAATTGCCAGAACTGGGATTACCGTAGCATAAATAATGGCTCACATGCATTTATTACATGTCAAGCACTGAGGTAAGAAACTTATAAGGATTGTCCAATTAAATCTTCCACATAACTCTATGAAGTAGTACGTGATATTTTACCCGTTTAAAATTTTTACTCATGAGAAAGCAAAAATTTGGAGTTGTTAGGAAACTTGCATAATCACAGAGAGTAGTGGCTGAACTGTGATTCAAATCCAGACTGGTTGATTCCAGAACCCAAGTTTTTAACTACCATTCCATAGTCCTGCTAATTTCAACACCTTTTTTTTTTAACTCTTCACAAATTGGGAGAGGGGAAGAGAGCACCAATAAACAACATTTTTCATTTTCTTTTCTTCCTCTCATTCAATTCCCCGATCAGTAAGACAATATAACACCCCAATGACTTTTGAGGTTCAAAAGATGCTAATAATAAAGGTCCATTTCAGTTGCCAAAGGAGATGCTTTCTAGCAGAATAAAAGAGTTTAGTAGAGAGAAGACCTATATCCATCTTCGTGGTTACACACGTAATAAATTCCCCGATCAGAAGCAAATCAAGACCAATGATAATTCATTAGCAATGCAAGAAGCAGTCAGCATGGAGTCAAAGACAATTTAAAAGCAGCTCCACATGTCCTCTAGAGTCAAGATTGTTTCCGGTGGCATTCAATACACAGTCCAGATTCAAAGACTTTCTCTGCTTCCATTTGGCATGGGCTGGCTGGTCTATATTTAGGCATTCTTTGGAAATACAACTTAAACTTGTGTAGCCATGAAAAAGAGAGTCCAGTAACATTCTGCCATTTTAAACATTTCCGTGCTTTATCACAGTAGCAGGAGCTCTACCTTGACAAGGCAGTCTGCAGCATGATCTTGGAAAACTCTCCTGTAAATACAAATACAGTCCCAGACAACAGACGTTCCTTGGGTTTGAGAGATTTCAATTTCTGCACACTAGTTTCCAGAAACCTGCCCTGGCTTGTTGTAATTGAGCCTTTGACAGCCAAACAAACCTGCTGCAAGGAATGCTGCACATTCTATGAAAATGCTCCATCTAAATACCTACTCTCTCTCAGTTATTGCCAGGGACTGTGTGAACACATGGGGCACAGACAGAAATCCACTGGCCTTGAAGGGAGGATCCTCAAGCGAGACTCTTTTTGGTGCAAGGAAAAAAGCTAGAGCTTATGAAGCATTCCGGGTGTGTTCTGATGACAAGCTTTAAAAATTTTGTAATTACCTAAATTCAGTAGATGTACCAGTCAATTGTGAGTGAAGGACACCTTAAAAAAAGGGAGAGGGGATATCACATGAGAATGTGTCAGGCCACTAATATACATTATGCTGATGATTAATTCATTTTTCAGAAAGAATCTGATATAAATTTGGACCTGAATTCAACATTCTTGACAGAACTACTGCCAAGAACTGAGAAAGTAAGAAGAGTTAGATGTTCAAAGATTTTCCAGGACATGAAACGATGGTTTAGATTTTTTCATGAACTTCATTTGGCTCAATTTCCCTACACTGGCAACCAAATGAAAGCAAGAGGGAACACAATCCATTAGATTAAATCATATAAAGTTCAAATCATATTTAACTGTTCAACTGAAGAAAAATACCAACAAAACTAATTACAGAGCTGCAAAATAGCAATGATAAAATTGAGGCACATCAATAGGATAGGAAATTCCTAAGAAATTGAGAATCAACAAACATATATAATTGCCAATGAAAACAGGCAATCTGTGTCATTATAAAATTTTGAGTGGAATAAATTACCATTCTAGCAAATGTTTTTTAAATTGTATCACAATTAAAAACTCATGTGTTCTCCTTCATTAAATAATAAAACCTTAAATGATGACACTTCAATCTGTCAAGAATATTAATAAATTACAAATAAATTCCCCACTTGTTTAAAAGATAATATGACCAAACTTCTATAAAAATTTATTGAAAAATTTGATTATCAGAAATATTTTAAAATATGAGAAAATGCCTGTCTCCTTCTTTAATCTATGGATTCTTTGAGGATTAAAAAGAGTATCTTATGCAAATTTGTAACCCCAATGCTTTACTCATTATGTGTTCAATAAATTTTCTTTCCCTAAATTTATATATTAGAAAAGACTTCAAAACTATGTATGGGTCTCCATAGAATTATGTCCTGATTTTTAAGACCCATGCAAAACCTCAGAAGAACTGTAATTTTTCTTTCTCCACCATCCCTGCAAATTGAACATATGTAATGCAGTTGCCATCTAAAGGGATCCAGGGTTACTTCGGGGACTAGAATAATAAAAAAAAAAAAAAAAACATAAACAGAATGAACTTACAAATGATAAATCAAAAATCAAATCCCATAGTACATGTGGAGACGCAGGGCTGGAGAAATGCTAGTAGGATAAGCTTACAGTAACTCTTATCCAAACTGTGCTAGAGAATAGTATTATGGAATAAACTCTTAAAGAACTAGATTGATAAGAGGCCACAGCGTGGTTTAGTGGGATGCAAAGTGTATTGGAAGGAGTCCTCATTTGCAGATAAATTATATGACCTTAGGAATTATCATTCCTAAACCTTGATTTTTGTCACCTGAAAATTGATAGAGTCAGAGCAGATCATGAAGGAGTATATCCTTATTCAAGACTACCATGATACCCACAGGGTTTTCTGCTTTGTGATTACTGTAGCCATAACTGAGGGTAGGAGAAGTTAATGAAGCAACTGAAAAAACAAGCAAACAAACAAACAAAAAAAACGATGATGCCACCACTTGAAAAAGGAGAATATCTAATATCTGAGATGTTATTGCAACAAGCACTTTTTATAGAATGCTGATGTGTGCACAAGAAAGCAAATTTGAATCAAGTTAGATCTAAGATATCCCAGGTTGGATTAGCAGAGCTATTGTGGCTGTGCTCTTATTAGTCCAAGACTTCATCTCTGCCTTTCACTCTGCTGTTCTTGATTCCTGACCAAAGGCCCAAGCCTACTCTACTACTTCACTTCTGCCTGGGATCACTAACTCAGTTTGGATTTATGATTGCCAACTTCTCTCCAACACAGAGACTGACTCCTCCTGCCATGTATAGCTAAGCTCACAACTGTTGAATCAATTGGCACTGAATGCTAAAACAACAGCAGAAGACTCTGTGATCAGGTAGTTAATCAAACAATATGATCACACACTTTGTACTGGAACACTTGTGTGGCTTTGCTCTCAATGTCCACACACACACTACTTTAAATGCCCCTTTCTTATTTCCATCTGTGGCAACGCCATCCAATCTCCAGGAATATGTCCAAATCATACCTACTCCAAGAAGCCTTTCCAGATTCCTACAGCTCTAAAAATCATCTTTCATGTGCATCTGAATAAGTAGTTTTTATGTCACTAACTTTACTCAACCTTATTCTGTCTGTTTGCTTTAATTTTTCCATCAAGAAGATCATTTCTTCAAGTGTAAAAACTACATGTGCCTTATGAATAGTAGACCCTAAATACATATATGCCATAATGAATTGAACTCCAAATTTTGTTGAATTGCCAGGCTAGTTCCTACCACCAATAATAGCATCGTATCCAATTAGATTTCTTTCTTGCTCTCCTACTAAACATGATCTTCTACTCCAGCTAAACTCATCTACCTAATAGTTCCTTGTAACGTACAATTAATGTCTGAATGCTGTGGCCCTGGTTGGATTAAGTAAGTATAAGTAAAAAGAACCTAAGTATATTAAAAGAATTACTAGAGTAGATATACTGAATTCTTGTATTGAATTACTATAGGAATAACCTTCAACCAGAAATTTGAAAAAAAAAAAAAAAAAAGAATTCAATAGATTCCTACAGCTCTAAAAGTAATCTTTCATGTGTATCTGAATTCTACCACTTTACAGGAGTTGAATGGAATAGTCCAAACACATTTTTATATTAACATTTTCAATTCAACAACCACTGAGGAACCCGGGTGTATAATGCTGTGTCCAGCAACATGATAAAATCAGAGCACAGGACGGTATCCCTGTGTTCTAGTTTGCTAATACCACCAGAATGCAAAACATCAGAAATGGATTGGCTTTTTAAACAGGGGTTTATTTGGTTTCACACTTACAGTCTTAAGGCTATAAAGCATCAAGGTAATGCAACAACAATCAGGTACCTTCACTGGAGGATGGCCAATGGCGTCCAGAAAAACCTCCGTTAGCTGGTCTGTCTGCTTCAAGTTCGGTTTCAACATGGCTTTCTCCCAGGATGTTCCTCTCTAGGCTTCAGCTCCTCAAAAATGTCACTCCCACTTGCTCTTGGGGCATTTGTCCTCTCTTAGCTCCTCCGGAGCAAAAGTCTGCTTTCAAAGGCGGTCTCCAAAATGTCTCTGTAAGCTGAAGCTCCTCTCTCAGTTCCAGTGCATTCTTCAAAGTGTCCCTCTTGGCTGTCCCAAGCTTGCTCCTTCTGTCTGAGCTTATATAGTGCTCCAGTAATTTAATTCAGACCCACCCTGAATGGGTGGGGCAACACCTCCATGGAAATTATCCAATTAGAGTCATCACCCACAGTTGGGTGGGGCACATCTCCATGGAAACACTCAAAGAATCACAATCTAATCAAAACTGATACATCTGCCCACACAAAATTACATCATAGATAATGGCGTTTTGGGGGACATAATACATTCAAACCAGCACACCCTGTCATAGTAATATGATATGCCATGTGCTCTCTGTCATGCCTCTGTGGTACCTCCATTTTCTCCTCATATGGTACTTCCTTTTGTACTATATATGAAGAGTTTCATAATACACGACACTGTTTATAACAATGACAAATCAATCACCATTCCATTCCCCATCATATTAAACATGACAACTTATTCTCTCATTGAATAGCAAATTAGGGGATCATTCTTTAGAAAACAAAGACTCAAATGAAAAGTCAAAGATTAGATTTACAATTTTATTCTTTCCCCAAGTTCTTCTTCCAATGCTTATTTGTTTAGAAGAAGAAGAGCTAGAAACTTTTGAAGAAAAAACTTCTTCATTAAAAGTGCAATTATAATGGAGATTTGAGGATGCAACAGAATCCCCAAGTTTATTCTGAAACAGAGATTAAATTTTGCTTTTTAAAATATGCATTTAATATTAATCTTTCATTTTCATTCTGTTTAAATTTCTACTCATTTTGTATCTTAATTATATTTTAATTAGCCATTATACCATATTTATTAATCTTACTGAGAAACACACATACACACAAACACCTCTTTTTTAGAATAATCATAACACCTATAAGTGTTTCCAGAATTCTCTAGGGAAACTGCTTCCCATATATATCTTTCTAATAATAAAATTCTCATGACTATTTTTAATTTCAATCTGTTTCTCATATCCTGATCTAAATATGAGAGCAATATGTAAGCCTAATGGGGGGAAGTACTTTTCATGGACCTTCAACCTATGACTACCTGCATTTTATTCCATTTCCCTAAACAGATCTAACCCTACAGCATATTAATAAGATATGGACAATTGACTGAAAAGTTCATTAAGGGACTAAAACTGAACTCATTTCACATATCACACTTACTCAAATTCCTCTTTGAACTCTCTATTCCAGAGCTCAGTGCCCCTCATCCTCCACTAACTCTCCAAGTCTCCTCCTATCTTCTCCATTGCAGCATAAAGACTAAAAATCTCTCTCCTGTTTTTAACACATGGGCTCCGGCCCTCGACTTGTGTACTCGACTCAGCCATACCAAGATTGACAAAACAAAACCATCTTTAGTTCCTCAGGCCAGCCCCTTGCGTACTGTCTGGCCACACTTATAAATATCTTCAATGCAAGGATAGATATATTGGTCTCCTCACTTCCCCATGCCCGAAAAAAAATACTCCAAATAATTCATTCTTTAAGCAGTTTCTACTTTAAATCCATTAGGCTGAAGTGCCATATATTTTGCATACATTATGTCAGAATTTATTATTGAAATGAGAATTTAAATATGCAAGGAAGTAGTAAGATCTTGCATGAATACACTACTTACACAGAATCAGAGGCTTTGAAACTTTATGTGGGGACTTCTTAGAAACGGTTTAGTAATTCCTCTACCTTTGTACATTATGGGGAAAATGCAGTTTACAGACATGGTTGCAATTTGCCCAAAGGGGAAAGGACTGTCACACATACCTCCCATATTCCCAGACCACTGAAACATAAATATGTTTAGCCAGTAAATCACATCAATTGTAAACATGAAGGGCAGTGATTTGGGCCAAATTCAATAGAAAGTAAAAAAGTTGAATAATTGGTTGTCAGCATTGTGGTTTAAATATAGATCACTTCAAAAGGAAATAATGGGAATCATGCATTACCCTAACTCTGTAGTGGCAAAGTTAGGTTGTCTAAAGAGGGGAAAGCTTGTCATATTTATCACATTATTTTTCTGTCTACATTAATCTGTACAGGTCTTGTACATCATTGGAAGTCAAATATTTACTCATTCTATTGTGATTTAATTTTATATTCCCTTGTGTTTATTTAATGACATATACTTCCTTCTGATTAAACATCTCATGTTATGTTACTTTATTAGTATACTCTAGTTTTGCATTCAATATTGAATAGATAACGGTTTAACATCCTCAGCCAATTTAAATAGGTGATAAAGGATAGGAAGTTGAAGTACTACTTGACTTGATGACTTTCACGTAATGCTGAACCACTTCTGCTTCTAGGATATCTTGTCACATATATTTCTAATTGGTTTTTAGATATATCGGAGAAATAATTGTCAATATTGCATTGTAATGGCTTGGAGGAAAATCATCATTAGAAGAGAATTAGTACCTAAGTCAGGTAATACATGGGTAACTTTTTACTATTATTCTTGCAGTCATATGAGTGATAAGGAGTAGGGTGTATCTATAATTCTCATCACTGGAGCTAGGATTTCATTGAAAGTTACATTCAACCAATATGTGCAAAGGGCCAACTAACCTTCAATACATGATGCTATATACTGAGGATCCAAAGATGAGATGAAAATGAGAAGTAAGTAGAACACAGTATGAAAACTACAAAATAATATAATTGTGTTCACAGTAAGCACCTTTCCCTTAAGGAAAGAATGCGATGTGTTGTGGGCATTTGGTTCCCTGATATCCAGGAGTTTTCCAGCATACACCATAGGACTGTTTCCTCACCAATGGTGTGAAAGTGAGTTCCTGTATTGTGTAGGCCTTGGAAGGTCCCTCCTAAGCTAAGAATTTATGATTATTTATTGGCTATTTATACCTTGTTCCTTTGATTTTTTACACAGCCCTTTTTGCAAATACCTGTGTTTCTCTGTAGGAAAGACGAAGCCATAGCACTTTCTTCTTTGTACCCTTTCTATGAGACATTTTTCTCCAACTGCGCTTTGTGAATTTTTTTATATCACTCTGAACTATAGAGTTGAATCAATTGTGAAGAATAGGCTGAATGTCCATCCATAAAAGAAAGCGAGATTAATGACCTCTAAATGTGAATGGGCAAAAGCAATTTGCAAGAGTGAGTGAGGGTCATATTTTATCACAGGCAGGTGGCTTATTCCAACCTTGCAAACAGTTCCCAAAAATGCATGTGACCACAAATCTTCAGCCTTTCCTGTCCCCATGTGGAACAATTGTATGTTCAGGACAAATGATGCCTCCTATATTTCAACCCTGAACTCAATCTTCACATGTTAATAAAGACTAAAATAGATTGCTAGAGTATTCCTTGAAGCAGAAACCTACAGAAAAAGCATTTTCCTTCCTAATCCACTCCACAGGAGCTGTACTTCACCCAGCAAGATAAGGAGCATCAAATTCTGTTTCTCACTATGTGGAAACCCTTAGCACATGGTCTACTAATTTTGCATTTTTTAAATCTTCTTTCACCTTGGACTTTGTCCTTATTCTATTGAACTGTGACTTGTAATCAGTGTCTCATATTGTGTCTGTTTTTTCTTTTTGATGGTTGTGGTGGTGAGAGCTAGAAAGTATGGTAAGGCTGGTCAAATATTTCTAGTACAAATCATAAAATAACAAAACCAAACACACACCCATCCTTATGCTATTGGGTCCTCATTCCTCTCTCTGACATTTATGCCTCTAGTACAGTCAACTCAAGTGCCCACTAAATAACCTAGGTGAGTTATGGTACCTCCACACATTTGTAGTGAGGGCACAAGAGCCCTGCATTTTGAACTAAAATTAAAGTGTATTAGCTATCAGTTGTTGCTTAACAAATTATCTAAGACACTTCTGCTGAAGACAACATGGATTTATTATCTCACAGTATCCATGGGTCTGTAGTCCAGGAATGGAATAGATGGGTTCTTTGCTTAGGATCTCACAAGTCCAATATGGAGGCGTTGGCCAGGCTGCCTTTTTAGCTGGAGCTCAAGGTCAGCTTCCAAGCTCAGATGGCTGTGGCAGAATTCAGTTCCATGCAGCTGCTGGCTGTCTGCCAGGGGCTGCTTCAGCTGCTATAGCCCACCCATAGTTCCTTGCCGTGGGAACCCCTTCATCTTCAAAGCCAATCATGAGACCCTCCCTTGTGTCAAATCCCTCTCAAATTTTGATTCTCTCTCTATAAGCAGAGTCCTGTTATTTTAAAGGCTAGCTTGATAAGGTCAAATCCACTGAAGATCATCTCTTTTCTTAAAATCAATTGTGCCAAATACAATAACCTTAATTAAGGGAATAAAATTCTGATTTCACCTCATAATCACAGGTCTCTCTCACAGCCAAGACGGAGAGACTCTATGAGGGTGTGGGATTGCATCATCTTAGAATTCTGTCTACCACAGTGGTTTTGAAGGGAGGGCCATGAATCCAACACTGGAGCCCCAGCAAATAAGCTATTACCTGCGGGAGGAAGAGCTGACTAGATAAGGCAGGGAGAGAGACATGCCGGAAAAATGGACATTCACATGAATGATAACTAGACTCTAGTTAGGATTAAGGATAACACAGGATAATTTGCCCAAGGAATGAAATACTTAAATGTATTCCATTTCACAAGAGCTGGAGAAATGTACATGTTTCCTATCTAAAATAATTCTAGCACAACGTCTTTCTGTGCAATTTGGTGACCAAGCCAAAGCCTGTAAATCCTGGATAAGGCCAATTTATGAAATGTGATGGATGCTGTTTGAGGCAAAAGGGGTCTACACCAGTGGTAACATTCAAAGAAACATCTAGCTTTTTTGTAAAAGCAAAACAAAACAACAGTAATAAAAATCCCACCACCACCATCAATAAAAAGAAGCAGAGCTTCATCAGTATCCTAAGTATAGGATGGAAATTAAGAGGGTTCTAGAAGCCGACTGTTGAGGTTTGAGTCCTGGGTTCACAATTTACCAGCATTTTGACCTTAAATAAGGCCACATATTGGCCCCATATTCATTTGGTCCCATATTGCTCAGCTGTAAAAGGGGGATAAAAAGAGAATCCACTGCATGAGTTTGATGTGAGTAATAAATAAGTGTGTGTGAGTGTGTGTATGTATATATATGGCATATCATATGCAAAATATGACACTAAATTAAAACATCTCACTGTTGCCCAGGCTGGATGGCTGCTGCTTGCAATTATGCTTCAGCATATCCTTAGGCATACATATATATAACAATGTCTGACACTCAGTTATTGTGCAATAAAAACCAGTCATCATTACCATTATAATTAGCTACTCATGTTCCTCTTAATATTATCAGAACTAAAGTCTTTGTATTTTTACCCTACCATCGATATCTCAAAGCCCCCACTAGTTTGTCTCCATTATAGCACTTTGTAGTTATCTGGCCACATGTCTAATCTTCTGGATGATAAACTTAAGGGAAGAAAATATTGCTCCTCATGTATCTATACCTCTAAGCCCATAGTAGACCTATATAAATTCAAGTTGGTTGAATGTCACATCTGCCTAGCAGTATAAGTTTTTAGTTGTGGCAGACAAAACCAGCTGATTACCTAATTTACTTTTTCATATTTTACACAGACCCTGGATTTTGTTTGGGGCAATGAAGTGTCATCCTACAAATACTCACTCACCCAGCATCCCTTGTGTTGAGGTTTTGAGCAAAGAGATGTAGAGAGAAAGATGTCCAGTTTTTCTGGAATGGAGATATGAGGTAGGGGGTGGAATAGACATGTGATCTTGAGACATAAACTGTAAGAGGAAGGACATCAGCGAAGGATGATGGGGTGGAAAGACACAAGGAGCCTGGGGCATTGAGGACAGAGATCTGCTACACCAAATGCTAAGCAGGCTATCTCTAATACATCCTGATATGTGAGGAAAATAAATCCCTATTTGGTTAAGCTACTATAGTCAGGTTTCTGTTAAATGCAGACAGGCACAATTCTCAGCTGATGCATCATTTGATTCAGCATTGAAGGCCAAAGATCAGCAAAGTGCTTGTGGAATACAGTTAATCCATATTAATGCCACCCTTCTGTGACTCGATGATATATAATTGGATATAGAGCCACTGTACAAGCAACTAAAGTGGGGATAAGAGGAAGCAAACCAGAAGAATAATGCCTAAGGATGTGTTTAAGCATAACTTCAAGCAATGTGGAACAATCATCCATTGCTGGGCAACAGAGAAAGATTTCAATTTAGCATCTCGTTTTGCATATGATGTACCATATTATTCAATCAGCCTGCTAGGGAAAAGGGAAACACAAATAGAAAAGTGTAAGTATGACTAAAGACCTCAAGAGCACAAAAGAGGAAGAGGTATTCTACATAGTCATCATGCATTGGCTTTTTCAGGCAAGTGGTGAAAGCAGTATTTGCTATAACCTTTTCTCCAAATATGAGAGCACATGTGGTACTTCTATTTATAAATTGCATATATAAACACACACGGTATAAGCACTATGCATACTATATGTGTATAAGTTATAATGTGTATATGAGTGTGTTTGTTCATACAGATAAATCTAAGTGTTCAGAATATAAATTCAGAAATTCAGAATACCAATGTTAAGAACGCAGATCTATTGGCAGATTTCCTAGTTAAAATTGTATCTCTGCAACTTAGTAGCTGTGTCTCCTCATCTTTGTGCCTCAATTTTCTTGACTGCAAAATGGGTATAATAGAACCTACCTCAAGGGATTGTTATATGGATGCAATGAGTTAATTAATGCGATGTCCTTAGAACAGGGCCTGGTACTCAGTGATATATGTGTTTAGCTAACATTATAGTGCAGTAGCAGTATATATGCTCCCAAGAGTGCACACATACAATAGAGGGTATATACACACATATCTAAATATTGGTGTATTTATTCATCTATACATTCAATTTTCTCTGTGTGTGTCTCTCTCTCTTTTTGTAATAGGTGGATATTGTTCTGGTTTGCTAATGTTGCCATTATGCAAAATACCAGAAATGGATTGGTGTGCCGGTTTGAGTGTACTGTATCCCCCAAATGCCATTATCTTTGTGGTCTTGTGTGGGGCAGAAGTTTTGGTGCTGGTTGGATTTGCTTGGAGTGTGCCCCATCCAGCTGTTGGTGATGATTTTGATGAGATGTTCCCACGGAGGTGTGGCCCTGCCCATTCAGGGTGGGCCTTGATCAGTGGAGCTATATAAATGAGCTGACTCAAAGAGAGAAAACTGAGTGCAGCTGGGAGCGATGTTTTGAAGAGAAGCAAGCTTGCTGGAAAGGAACATCCTGGGAGAAAGCCATTTTGAGGCCGGAGCTTTGGAGCAGACACCAGCTGCCTTCCCAGCTGGCAGAGGTTTTCCGGACGCCATTGGCCATCCTCCGGTGAAGCTACCCAATTGCTGAGGTGTTACCTTGGATGCTTTGTGGCCTTAAGACTGTAACTGTGTAGCGAAATAAACCCCCGTTTTATAAGAGCCTATCCATCTCTGGTGTTCTGCATTCTGCAGCATTAGCAAACTAGGACAGATTTTGGTACCAGAGAAGTGGGGTGCTTTTGCTGCTGAGTTTGCAAATACCAGACATGTTGGAACGGCTTTTTAAATGGATAAGGGGAAGTTTCTGGAAGAATTGTGAGGAGCTTGATAGAAAAGGCCAAAACTGCTTTAAAGAGACTGTTTGTGGAAATATGGACTGTAAAGATACTTCTGATGAGGCCTTGAACAGAAATGATGAATATGTTGTAAACTGGAAGAAAGGTGATCCTTGTTTTAAAGTGGCACAGAATTTGGCAAAATTAGTCCTGGTGTCAGATGGAAGGAAGAATTTGAAAGCAACAACCTGGAATACTCAGCTGAGGAGATCTCCAGACTACATGTGGAGGAGGTAACCTGGCTTCTCCTTGCAGCTTATAGTAAAATGAGAGCGGAAAGAGATAAACTTAGAACTGAACTCTTGGGTTCAAAGAGACCAGAAGCTGATCACTTGGAAAATTACAAGCTTCCAGGGGGTGGAATCCCTGAAGCTACAGCCCAACATGAGGATGTAACCAAACACAGAACGCAGCCACCATTTCAGTACAAGCCAAGACTGGAGATGGAATTATCCAGAAAGGATTTGTGGAAAGTCCTATTGTCTAATGGCTTTGACCCCTGTGTGCTTCATGCAAAGCCAACAGAATTTTTGTGAGATCTTTATAGACAGAGCCATTGCTGGTCTGGACTGGAGGAGACAGACAAGGGAAAAATTAAAGGAAAAATTCCTTCAAAGACAGAGCCATGGAGGTTGAGGTCTGGAGTCAAGAGATCTTGGGCTGGGAGAGCGGAGCAGCCCACATGCATGGAAAGGGTGAGTTTGCCCTGGAGGTCGAGGGCGGGCTTTCCACCTCGATGCTCTGGAAGAGTTTTGCCACTTCAGGTCCCAAAGAGGGTGGAGCACATTTCCAGGGAATTGGGGAGAGCCTGGCTGCCACCCCACTCTTCTGAAGGGGTTGAGTGTGTGCCCCGGAGATGGAAAGGAATCTGGGAGCTGCCCCAATGTTTGAGGAGGGTGGGGCCAAGAAGGTGGTCTCCCCAATGTGTGGATATGTTGGAGCACTCACCCAAGCATTTGGAGAGGAAACAGCTGCCAAAAAGACCCTTGGGAAGGGTTAGACTCCCGCTCTCTCAAGCCCCAAGGATGCAATGTTGTTCTGTTAATGACTCTCAGACTTTGAAATCTAATGGAGTTTGTCCTGCGGGTTTTAGGAACTGTTTTGCTCCTGTTAACCCTGTTTTCCTTACTGTTTCTCCTTATGGCAATGGAAATGTTTATGCTATGAATGTCTGTCCTTTGTATATTGGGAGCACATAACTTGTTCTAAGTTCACAGATCCACAGCTAAAGAAAAATTATGCCTTAGGACTGACCACACCTAAATTGATTTTGATGGGATTTTGTACTTAACTTTTATTACTGAAATGATTTAAGTTTTTGTGATATTGTGATGAAATGAATGTATTTTGTATTTGGAAAGATAGTGTCATTTTGGGGTCCAGGGGGTGGAATGTGCCGGTTTGAGTGTATTGTGTCCCCCAAATGCCATTATCTTTGTGGTCTTGTGTGGGGCAGAAGTTTTGGTGCTGGTTGGATTTGCTTGGAATGTGCCCCACCCAGCTGTCGGTGATGATTTTGATGAGAAGTTCCCACGGAGGTGTGGCCCTGCCCATTCAGGGTGGGCCTTGATCAGTGGAGCTATATAAATGAGCTGACTCAAAGAGAGAAAACTGAGTGCAGCTGGGAGTGATGTTTTAAAGAGAAGCAAGCTTGCTGGAAAGGAACGTCCTGGGAGAAAGCCATTTTGAGG
This sequence comes from Choloepus didactylus, assembly GCF_015220235.1. Classification (NCBI taxonomy): domain Eukaryota; kingdom Metazoa; phylum Chordata; class Mammalia; order Pilosa; family Megalonychidae; genus Choloepus; species Choloepus didactylus. The sequence continues at coordinate 22,136,551 of NC_051309.1, forward strand.
CCGGAGCTTTGGAGCAGAAGCCAGCTGCCTTCCTAGCTGGTAGAGGTTTTCTGGACGCCATCGGCCATCCTCCGGTGAAGCTACCCGATTGCTGAGGTGTTACCTTGGATGCTTTGTGGCCTTAAGACTGTAACTGTGTAGCAAAATAAACCCCCGTTTTATAAGAGCCTATCCATCTCTGGTGTTTTGCATTCTGCAGCATTAGCAAACTAGGACAATTGGCTTTTATTAAGGGGGTTTATTTGGTTACAAATTTACAGTCTGAAATTTACAGCCATGAAAATGTCCAAATTAAGATATCAACACTAGTATACCTTCACTGAAGGAAGGCCAATGGTGTCCGGAAAACTTTTGTTAGCCAGGAAGGCACATGGCTGGCATCTGCTGATCTTGGGTTGTGTTCCAGCTCCTCTCTCAGCTCCTGGGCATAATTCAAAATGTTGCTCTTGCGGTGTTTTGTCCTCTCTTAGTTTCTCTGGGGCAAACACTGGGCTAGCCTCTCCAAAGTGTGGACAAAAGTTGACTTTCAGCAGCTGTCTCCAAAATGCCCCTCTCAGCTGCCCTGAGCACCTTCTGTTTGTGAGCTCTTTTATAGGACTCCAGTGATTAAACCACTATCCATCCTGAATGGGTGGGGTCCATATCTCCATGGAAATAATTTAATCAAACATTTCATCCACAGTTGATTGAGTCACATCTCCATGAAAACAATCAAAGGATTCCAACCTAATCAACACTAATACATCTGCCTCCCCAAGACTGCATTAAAGAATATGGCTTTTGGTGGGACACAATATATCCAAACTAAATATAAATCAATGGGTATATACACGGAAAACCCATTGTCCTAACATATGTAATTCTAGTTTATATGATACAGATCCTTCTCAATTAAAAAATTAATAAATAAATAAAGTACCAGCAGCATCAACTACAATATCTACCATTTGTTAAATATTTATTAGGTGCTGGGGGCTGTGCTTGATAATTTACTTGCATTATCTTGTTTAATCTTCACAACATCCAAAGGATATAGAAAGTAGTGTTATGAGCCAGGTATAGTATTAGTAACTTGCCTATGGTAACAAAACAAGTATGTGGATGGAAGTGAAATCCAAATCCAAACCCAAGTCTCTCAGTCACCAGAGCCTGAAATGTTTGTGCTTGTGGCTGTTATTTTTGTTCTGTGCACTATTTATTAACTCAGATGACATGTCACACCTAAAAAGATGAAAAGTCCTCATTTAGGAGACTCAAATAAGCTTCTATTAATATTGGAAAATACTCGAGCAAATTTCTAAAAGCTAAGCTCTTATTTGCCGTTAACCTCTTCTGATATTTATATCCTGGAATGTTAGAGGTTAGAAAAGTCTTAAAACACAGAAGAGCTAATTCTATAATGTAAAATCCAAAGTACTTGCTCAACCATATGCTGGATAAACCAATACTTTCTGTCCATTCATATAAGGAACAGTTAATTTGTAGCTATAAGTTGCAGAACAAAATTTAATAAATTTCTCTAGAATACACACACATTAAATCCAAGTAGTCCCTGGAGCATCATATAGTTTCCTTGTCATCCTGCTGAGTGTGCCCTTTTATAATTGTCTATTTAACTATCTTAATCATGTGCCTTGCTTAGCCCAGAGGATGCAACGTGAAATCCATTCTACACTCCAGTCACTGTGTCAGGTGCCCTGGGACAGAACTGTATCAACCCAGAGAAGGGGGTGCCTTTTTACCAATTAGCACTAAGGGGGGATCTCTGATAACAAATACGTTGAGTCCAGGGCTGTGCCACCGTCTTCACCATTACCCAATACCTGTGGAAATACCTAGTGCGTTGTAGGTGCTGAATAAATAAATGATTATATTTAATATTTTTAATCAAATATTTTTAATCAAATGACTGGTGCTATGGATTGAATTGTGTCCCCCAAGAGGACATGTTCAAGCCCTAACTTCCAGTTCCATGAATGTGACTTTTGAAGATATTATTAGTTAAGATGCTATTAGTTAAGATGAAGGCAAACAGTATTAGGAGTGAGCCCTAGTCCAATATGACTGGTATCTTTATAAGAAGAGGAGAATTAGACACAGACAGACAGACAGACAAAGAAGAGAATGCCATATGACTACTGAGGCAGAGAACACCAGGGATTGCCGACAAGCCACCGACAGAAGCCAGGAGAGAACCATGAAACAGATTAGAGGAATTAATTAGAGATTACAGACCTACCAGGAAGCCTGACCCTGCTGACACCTTGATTTCAGACTGCCAGCCCCTAGAAATAAGAGACAATCCATTTCTGTTGTTTTCAGCCACCCAAATGTGGTACTTGGTTACAGCAGCTGGAGGAAATTAAGGCAACCAGTCTGCTAAGGAAAGGAATGGAAAAGTTCCCTTCTCACTCTGCTTTCCTGCATCTTGCACAGTGAAGTGTGATGCTACTTCCTAAAGTGTCCATACCCAGAATATCTATATATTGTCAAAAGAATGGAAGGTCCAGATTCCAAAGTACTATTCCATCCAGAAGCCACGGGCAGATGTGTGTGACATAACAAATAACAGGCTTAGAGCCCATGTGAGTTCTCTTTTGCATAATAATATCCCGCATATTAAAATGCAGATTTATTTTAAGCCCTGGAAGAGCTGGCCATATGCCTCAGTGGCTATGGAGATGGCTACTTAATAGATCATCTGCAATGCAAGCCAAAGAAGTAATCATGATCATCTGATCATCATGCCCCATCAAAAGCCAGAAATGAGGAGCCAGGGAACAGAGCCAGAAACTGCCAACAAATCTCCCAGTATGGGAGAGGCCAGGAGCCTAAAGGAACAGGGTTGATAAAATATAAAATGAGCATCTCCCTGGCCTAACAAAAATAACAAAATAGTAACCAAAACAATAATGCAGCTGCTTGATATTGTGTTTGCTATGCAACATGTTACTACTGCAATCTCAATTAATCCTTTCTTATTGGAGAAGTTACTAACGATATTGATAACACAAAAGGATAGATTATTTCTAAACTGGCAACCTAAAACGTGAGGTTCCTGCTCCTAGTTCTGTCCACAGAGCCCAAGCTTTTGACCATTATCCTGCAGAAACATGGCACACCATGGGTGCTAACTAAACGTTTGTTTATTGAATACATAAGACTTAGAAATGAATTGTTAGTAAGTGAAATTAACAGCTCATGATGCATAACTTTTAGCCTTACAATGTGTTTAGTAATGTTTGGATCATTATGAATGGAATAGCTCGAAAAAGTCATCTTGGACATTTCTCTGCCATCTACCTAGCTGGTAGTGGACACAGTTTGCTTTTTATTGATGATTGGGAGTCATGAGCCCAAATAAAAATCTTTAAACTCCTTGATCTCTTTCATTTGTGCCTTTGCACAAGCTTTTCTCCACACCTAGGACATTGGCCCACAATTAGCACCATCCTCCCTTCAACTGACTTCTTAATCTCTCCGGCCACTGCTACTATTTCCATGTCTTCAAGAAGCCTTCCTTGACCCAACTCAAAAAAGACAGCTAATTTTTACAGCTTTATCTATTTTTTTAAATTAAAGAAAATTAAGGCCGTTCATGAGCATTAGGTGGTTACCTCTGTTGGCTTGTTTTCTTGTCCACATCTTGTAATGATAAACATGCAGATCTGGTGTTAGATAGACTCTCCCTTTCCACATTGTATGCTCTGTGACAGATCTTGGGCAAGTTATAACATTGTGAAACCTCAGTTTCCTCATTTCTAAATTTGAGACACAATTCTAAAGTTGCAGAGTTGATGTGTGGATTAGAAATGCACCTGGGATTGTGCTTGACTCATGATAGGTGCTCAGAGACTTGTTATTTGATAATTATTAGCATTGGGATTGTCATTACTGTATAAAATTTGTATTATTAATATTTATTTTAATCTACAATGTTTCAAATTAGAAGAGCATACCTATTGGACCTATTGGTAGAATGTGAATAACTAAGTTCTGAATGAGGCTCTTTCTATGAGTAAATACGTGAGGTTTCACGCACAGGCCTATGAAATATCCTGGGATCCCTTGGAGACCATTTGGGCTTATAAACTCCCCTTTGACATAATTTGATGTTTGATGAAACTGTGGCAACGTGTTATTTACATGAGAACTGTGTGACATAGAACACTCAGTAAAGGCCAATTATTCTTTACCGTTGTTTTCCTGCTGAAATCACATGGTACAAAGAATATAATTACTATAACCATAAGTAAACATGGTTTCAAATCCTAAATGTTAACTTGCTAGCTCTTTGTTTGGGGGTAAGTTAATTAATCTCCCTGGGGTCTGGTTTCCTTATTTGTAAAGTGGTTGTAATAGATGATTGACAGATAAGAGGGTGGAATTAGATTGATTTAAGTAATTGATGGGAGGAGTAAATGAGATAATCTAGTTAAAAGCACCAAGAAGAGTTTGTTTCCTTTCCCTTCCTCCTTTCACATACTCTATACTCTAGCTACAGACTAATCACTATTTGCTTCCCTTGTCTGTTCTTTCCTACCACCAAAATTTTTCTCAGTTTCATCTCTCAATCTGGAATGCACTCCTGTATCTATCAATATCTATCAATATTTTACCCATTACAGGATTTTTCCAGTAAGAAATAATGCTCGCTAACCCCTATATCCTCCAGTAGTTCACCAAGTATTACACTTGTATATATCCTCCTTAATTATATTGTCTCTTACTTCCCTTTTCTAGACTGTAAACTATGTAAAGCAGAGATGGATAGCCTATTCTCCTTCCCAGTGCCTTATATTACCCTCCTAGTGCCTTGCAGATATGATCAGTCAATAAACTTTTATTAGATAACTACATTGTGATGTTCTGTATAATTTGGACTGTAACATATTCTATAACTCCTTACTAATTATATTTCATGTATTTTATAACTCTAAACTGATGCCTACATTTTAGGAGTATTTTACATTAAGCAGAATATATAACAGATCTTATTTTCTATGATCTACTCAAGATCTATTGATCTTCTCAACTTTTCCTTGAAGATGTGGGTCATGAGAACAGCCACAGAAAATTAGAGTGAGTGTAGCTCAGGGAGATGTCAATAGTGGACTAAGGTGCCTATGTCTGTCCTTTGAAAAAGAAATCAGCAGAAGGAAGGAGAAAGATATCATTGTCAATTGGGCACAGACATCAGAATCAGTCCATGGGGTTGACGCTCCCGATCCACTACTCTAGCTTGTTAAAGCTGTCCCTAAACAGAGGCCCAACAAAGTCTATGGTTGAGACTCAGTTCCCTTTTCTACTGGTGGTTGTAGTGACAAAAACATAACGAGGATACTTGTTATCATTCTCACTTAGGTAGCATTCTCATTTTCATATGTTTCAACCCAATTCTGCAAGACGGCTGTTATTAATCCCTTATCTATGAGGACCCTGTGGCTCAGAGTGACAAACTGTATCAGCTCAAGCAACCAACACAACTACACCATAGAAGATTCCAGACAAGAACTCTTCTCTTTACCCCAACTGCCCCCTCCTTCCAGTCCGCTAACTCAGTGGGCTCTTTCTGTCCTTGACTTGCCAACTGACATTCTTAAAATGTTGACAGAGAAATAACAAAACAACAACAAAAATAACAGATTACCAATAACCTTAAACCATTGCTAAAAGGCAAAGGGAAACTTCCATATGTATTCTGTGTAAGAAATAACTAAAAACTTTTATTTCTCAAGGGAAAAAGAAGAGCTTGAATGTGAACTAAGAAGAATAGTTTCTAGACATGAGAGACAATTCTCAGTTCCTGGCAAAGAGGGATGTAATAAAACCCAGGCAATCCGCAGTCCCTTCAAAAGCAGGGCTGAGTCTAGAGCCCCTTTTCAGAAGGGTCTTGGGGCTTCCTTACACCCCTTGGACCAATGGACATTAACCCATGCGTGGCTGCTTCTGGTCTTCAAACACCCTGTCACCTTCATCCTGAAGCTTAAAGGAATAGAAAGCAGAGGTGGGGCTGCCCTGAGATATTTCTGACTTCACAATCCTGTCAAGCTTGGAAGCTTGGATTTGGCATTTGTTTTATTTTTGTAATACCTTTCCCAGCAATACAAAGTGCATGCTCTCTTCATTTCAACCCAGTCATTTTTTATTTTTGTCTATGAAAAATTTCCAAAGTCACACAGCTAGAAAATATGAATGCATGTTTCTCTTGCCACAATTCACAACAGTTAATCCCCCCTATCCACAACCACCAAGGAATAAAATAAAAGTTGCCCACCAGCCTGAAAGACGTGCGATAAATCTGCCTCCAAATTGATTTGCTAAACAGCACTGGGAACGTGTCTCCTGCTATAAATGTAGCATTATGCAATCCACCCAGAATAATGATGATAGCACAAAAGCAGCATTAATTAGGAACCTACTTCTTGCTACTTAGGACTCCTACGTAACATTATCTTAGTGCATTTTTGGTTTGCGGTCTAAAATAACTGTTTCTATATAAAAACAATTGTAACAGCTTTGCAGTTGTGTGTTCACTCTTAAAAACCACAGATCCCAGAACTAACAGAAGGGCTAAAATATTAACCAACAAAAAGATTCAGGCTCAAATTGCACAGATAAATGTTTGTGACATCTGCAAAAAAGGAAGGGGGATCAGAGAAAAGTTATACCAAAAAATCCTCCATTTTTTAAATAAGAAACATAAACAGCAGTTCTCATAACTTGAGCCAATAGCTACTCCACAAAGAAAATAAAATACACAACGGATGTAATTTACATTGCTATATGAGCCTATATGTAAAAGAAGAAACCCTGACTTTTTTTAACAATGTTGCCACAATAGCTATTTACCCAGCAAAAGTTTTAAAACAGTGTTATTTGGGCAGGCAAGGGGGAGAAGGTTCAAACCTTGGAGTAAGGGCTGTATTAGAAATATCGATTGTGGGAACAAATACTCTAAAACAGACTTTTAAAATCAGTTTTTAAACTGTTGATTTGGCCCTTGTCAATAGCGGCTTCTAACTTTCTTTCTTTCTTGATCCTTTTGAGAAAAGAAAGTATACATAGATGGCATTAAAATGGTATCAGGAGCTACCCTCTTTTTTTAAAACCCAATTCCCAAAGTGAATAGTTAGTGTTTTGATGATGATGTTTTGACTATGAAAGGCTGTTTCTGCCACATATTTGGGGGTAAGAATTTGAGAGTATGGTGCTGGTGGCTGCTTGCTGTCTGTTCAGAGGCCAGCCAGAACTAAGCAAAAACAACTTTATTACCTGCTTTGCCTTCAATGGCAAAGGATCAATTAAGGTTAATCCTTAATTAAGTTATTAATCCTTAATAATTAGCCTCTCAGTTTTAGTTGATCCCTATTGACCTTGAACCTGTGACCCTGACCTTGCTCGTGCTAAGGCCTAAAACATTTGAGTTGAGTATAACATGACTTAATTTCCATAAGGTTCTTTAGAACCCACTAATCTCCCTTCAAGCAATTCTGCATAAATCTTGAGACTTCCTCTGGAAGAATCTACTCAAGATTAGCTTGTTGTCTAATGAACTACAAGAACTATAATAATTTAACATCTAACATACCAAAGTCTTGGTTAGATACATTTACATAGCTTCTGAAATCTCATTCTCACAGCAACCTTATTTTTTTTTTTTTTTTAGGTAAGAAATTGGAGGCTCAGAACGATTTTGAAAATTTCTCTGTCACAGTCCTAGAGGCAAGATTCAAATCCGGGTCCTCTGACTTCATATCCATTGCTAGTGCTCTGAAATTGCATCTGCTTTGGTTACACTGGTAACATTTAAACCAACCTACGGAAGCTCTTTAGTAGGTATTTGTCAAGGAAAAAACAGAGGCAACTAAAACACCCAGAGTAACCTAGTACTTAGTGCAAAAAGACGGTAGGAAACTGGGAAGAATTTATTCCCTTAATATATTTAAGTCAAATAAATAGGTCTACTTACCTCCCTGTGATTTCAAAGTTGGAAATGGTTTATGATGAGAAAAAAAAGCCCAGAATATGGACCTAGCTAAGGAAATAGCATGGAAAAGTGGTTAAAAGCACAGATTCTGGAGTCAGATGCCTCAATTCATCTTTCAGCTTTGTTCCTTACTATCTATGTGGCTGTGGGCAGGTTACGTCATCCCCTGGGTCTCAGATGCCTTCCAGATATACACTCAAAGGACTGAAAAAGGACATTCATAATATAAATTTAAGTTCTGTTCTTTTATCTGACTATGCAATCTACAGTGCACTATGATTAACATTTTTAGATACATACTCTAAAGAGTTTATGCATTACAAAATTTTATTTAATTGTTTTTGTGTTAACATTTTTATTTTGTTATAAATATAGCTTTTAAATTATCACAAAATTTAAAATTTATCTAATTTGTAATATGGCAAAATCCTGAAACAAATGGACATGACAGTCTTTCTATAGCTTGGACGGTCCTGATTTAAACTCACTTATGCTTAATTTCTTCTTCTGTAGGATGGACTATTAATGACTACCATATAGAATTTTTGGTGACGGTGAAATAAAATCATAACTATAAAGGTCCATTACAGTGCCTGCCATATAGTGGGCTCTCAATAACCACCTGTGATGGTTAGGTTCATGTGTCGACTTGGCCAGGTGATGGTACCCAGGTGTCTGGGGTGTCTGTTCAAGCAAGCACTGGCCTAACCATTGCTGTGAGGACGTTTGTGACTGCTTAATAAACCAGAAGGCCATTTTTTAAAATCATTAGTCGATTGACTGCAGCTGTGACTGATGACTTCAGTGAAGGGCATGTCTTCCACAATGAGAGAATGCAGTTCTTTTGCAGAAAGCAATGATTGCAATTTCTTATTTCCCCCATTCACAACACAACTCTGGGTAAGATGGAGGGGAATTTGCTCTCATTAGATCTCTTTTCTCCTCAGTAGTTAGGGATGGTGGGCAGAGAGATGTCATAAAAGTCAGAAATAGAGTTTTAAGGACTAAATGACAAGGACCAGAAATACTGTAGTGAGTGGTACACACCAAAACAAAAAACACACAGCGTGACCAAACCTGATTTTTAAATACAATTTCAAACTCAGAAAGAAGTCTGGTACTTCTGCCTTTTCCATCAGAGTCCCCATCCTTTTTTATACAAATCCACACATGTCCTTTGCAGAACACCAAAAACTTAAGTCATGGCTCCAAGAAGAATTGCAGAAAAGAAAATTTAAAACTGATTATCCTCAGAACAAGTAGGCATATAACCAGATGGCCCATCATACAATGGGATTTCTTTCAGGGCAGAGTATGGCTCCGTCTACAATGGGCAACAAGGTAAATCCTGAATAGTAGCCATTTAGCAAAAACGCTGGTCTGGGCTCCAAACTATGCTGGATGCTGAAGACCATCAGCCATCCAGGTCTTTGTTGCCCACCTGCAGGCTCAGCTCAGACAATTCAAGTCCCTTGAAGGCTTCATCCTTCCCCTGAAGATATACAAGGAGTCCCATTGGCCTTTTCTTGTTTTCAGTTATTTGTGATATTGTGATGGAACGAATGTATTTTGTATATGGAAGGATCATGTCACTTCGGGGTCCAGGGGGTGGAATGTGCCCATTTGGATGTATTATGTTCCCCCAAAAGCCATGTTCTTTGATGCAAACTTGTGGGGGTAGATGTATTAGTGTTGATTAGGCTGGAATCTTTGGATTAGGTTGTTCTCCATGGAGATGTGACCCACCCAACTGTGGGCAATATCTTTGATTAGCTTATCTCCCTGGAGGGGTGGCCCTGCCCATTCAACTTGGGTCTTGATTTAATCACTGGAGTTCTTTAAAAGAGAGCCACACAGGCCCAGATGCTTGCTGACTCTGATGCTTAGACATGCTTGGAGTTGCGGACCCCTGATGTTAGCTGCAGCCAAGAGAGACATTTTGAAGATGGCCATTGAAAGTAGACTTTTGCTACTCCAGAGTTTGCCTGCGAGAAACTAAGAGAACACCCTCAGACACCTAGGGAGAAACATCCTAGGAGAAAGCCATTTTGCAACAAACCTAGGGGCAAGCAGACACCAGCCATGTGCCTTCCCAGCTAACAGAAGTTTCCCAGACACCATTGGTATTCTTCAGTGAAGGGGTACCTACTGTTGATTGCCTTTGTTTGGAACATTCTCATGACCTTCAGACTGTAAACTTTGAACCAAATAACCTGCTTATAAAAGCCCAATCCATTTCTAGTATTTTGCAAAAACAGCAGCATCAGCAAACCAGGAACAGAGGGTAAAAACTAATTAGAATATCACCTACCTGTAGTGAACTGTAGCAACAAAAAAAAAAGATTAATTTATTAATGTCAAAACTGTCATCAACTAAAGCCCAATTATTTTCTTTGGCTGCCATTTTGCTTCAGGATTTTCTCTGTGAATACACTCTTGTGCTCCTGCCTGTAGAAGAGTTTTACATTCCTTTCCTGTATTTTATTGGTACCAAAATAAGATATTATCTTTGAAAGGGAATGCATAAAATTAAATTGGAATGCCTCAGCTTTGTTATGTTTTTAAGATGAGAATAGAATGCACTCATTGCTTTTCTCTGATTCAAAAGGAACATCTTGATGACAAGATAAACTGTATTTTGTCCATAATAACCTTTGGTTTCTTTATATCATCAATTTAGCTGGGTCGTTACCTCATTAGAGCCTTCCCAAATCCATCACTGTAACAGATCATCTCTCCACATCAATGTGTCCATTATCTATGGAGCAAGTTCATTTAATTTCCCCAACAGTTTGCTAGAAAAAACAAAAAGGTCTACTGTCCCATATATCAGTATGATTTATGCCCATGTTAGAGCTCACAGTATTTGTATTTTCTCTAGTCCTCTTATTTGCTCAATATATGATGTAGGAAAGTTAATATTCCTCTGAAAAACTCAACTCTGGTCTCTACTGATTTGAACATAAAGTTCAAAAGGCGATGGTATCTTATAAAGACTCTAAGCTTACTGCATTTAATTAACAATACTAATCTCTGTGTTTCACACGGTGCTTACTCAGAGAAGATTTATAGACATTAACTGAAAATGCCAAAGCTGTCTTTTAGATAAAAAGCAATAATGGAAACTCCTTAACACATTCCTTCAGGTCTTTTTAAAGGATATAATTCAGCTAGTCATAGCAAATAAGAGAGAGGAAAAAAGCCACACTGAATGGATTTTCCTTCTCTTTACCTTTCCTCAACTCCAGATCTTTCTAGAGCCCACTAATTTGGGGAAAGGCAAGACAAAGGAGGAGAAATAGATACCCACTCAAAGAAGTAAATCATTGTCCTCATCATCACCTCAGGAATTCTGGGAAGGAAACAAAACAACATCTTTAGAGAACCCAGTTTTACTCTCCTTGCCTTACTTGCCTCCAAGGAAACAACGGAAGAGGAAAGGCACAAAGCCAGCCATAGCCCCAAGCAATTGTGTACACGGGATGAAGAGATGGTAGAGCATGGAAGGGAAAAGCTGCAGAAAATTGCCAAGATTTATAGAGCTTAATAGAATTCCTGCCCATTGCATCGTAACTATCCAATTCTCCTTTCTCACTCATCTATGGAAACAGTATACATTTCCCCCCAACCCCAACCACCTCCATTCTTTGTTTCACGTGTTCATTAATTAATATATATATATATATATGTGTATATATATATGTATATATATGCATATATATATATATATATACGCATATATATATATATATAAATCCACTATATGCTGTGCTAGGACTGAAGACATAAAGATAAACGATGCAATCTCTAATCTTATGAGGTTCACAGTCTTGGGTTTGGGGGTGTGAGGGAGAATGCTGGAGACAGAGGTTGGGAAAGGAAGCCACAAAAGTGCTATATTAGGAGTTAGCACAAAGCTCTCTGGGACTCCACTCAATAACAATTTGCCCCGATGTGATTTTGTTGTTTTTGGATAAGTCTCTCTCCATAAGAGAGTGAGTAAACAATGATTGCTTCCTCATTCCATAGATCAGTGGTCTCTACAATTTGGTGTGGGACAAGGGGTAGGAAGAAAATATCATCAAAGATTATATATTGTGCATGGTGCTTCTACTTATTGTTTTAAGACAGAAATTAAGTTTCACTAATTCTCAGTGAGCAGACTGATCCCACGTCACAAAAAGCATAGAGGTAGAAGGTGGAAGGACAGGGAGTTCTATGGTGGTGCAGGGTATGCAGTGGGCACATTAAAGAGTAGTCACCTTCAGCATACTGCAGTGTTTCTAGTTCACATGTGCATGGTTAAGTAGGTTTACAGATCACATGATTCAATGTTATCTCCTTCCAACTAACGCCTCAAAAAGAGACCACAGACGTAAATAATTCATATAAAGAAACCGGAATTGTAGACAATGATACTAACACATGCCCAGAACATCAAGAAATGCCAGAGTGACCCTTCTCCTCCCCAAATGACTTCAGTTTCATATGGTAGTAAAGGAAATGATGATGTACTCAGACCAGACATGAGGGGGCCCCAAATAGTGAAATCATCAAGCAGTTATCTGATATCAGATTTACATCCCTACTTAAAAGTGAACTTCACCTTAAATGTATACTATATGTGCATGAGTGAGAGATAAAATGCATATCATGATTTGATAAGTACAACTCTTGATGTGCTTCCTCCATTCGGATGTACATATCTATGTATTAACTTTTTCAAACATTAGAATCAAGTATAGCAATAAACTGAACTTAGAACCAAGTTCTGAATTGAAGTATAGAGATAAACCAAACCAAATTAATGTCAAGATTAAAAAAAAAAAAAAGATTAAGCATATATCATCACTTTCCTGTCACTAAAATTATTATAAATATTCTATCACATATAATAAGATAATATAACATAATGCAATATATATATATTATGCTAGCATTTGAATGAGAGTAAAAATATTTTTTGTTTTGTTAATAAATATTTAAATATTTATTTTATATCTATATCAACATTTTGCATTTCAATTTTTGTATGATATGCATGATATTTCAGTAGTTATATGCATAATTTATAAATAAATATATAAGTAAGAAGGGATATGTGCTATCTATTCTCTCTCTCTCTCTCTCTGTCTCTCTCTCTCTGTCTCTCTTAAACTTTTAGGACAGATAATCAAAAACATATGAAGACCACTGTCATTGATCACATAGATGACAATGGTGAACCACTTCAGAGAGAAATCCATGTCTGTTCTATTAATTCCATATGTGAATGAAAAGTAGGCCTAGAAAAAATTAATCATAAACAATCTTCTTGTGAAAGGCTATAGTCACTGTCAAAACCCATCAAAACTTGTAAGGAAAATGTTCAAAGATAGTTTGTGGTGATGAACACATAACTATGTTATCATATTGTGGACAGTGGATTGTATACCATGGATGATTGTATGGTGTGTGAATGTATTTCAATAAAACTGAATTTAATAAAAAAAAAATGAAAACTTAATCAAAGGCTAAGGCAACTAAAGAAGATATTCTATTTCAATCTAAGCAATGCTAATTCTAAATACTAAGCAGAAGCATGGTCTAATTAGCATTAGTCTTTTCCGGGGAATCTGCCTTAGTCAACTATCCCCTGACAGCTGAAGAAACGTGTTTCTTTGACAAATACTGTGATCCTAGCAAAAGGTTGATGACTGGGATCATTAATAAGGTCTGATAATCTGGCTTGACTTGAGAATTAATGTTAATCTAGAACTACTGTGCTATTTTTTTTCATACAAACATACATATATGTATGCACAGACACAAATACTTTTTTTCTTTTTTAGAGGAACCCATATTTATTAAGTACCTGAAATGTCAGGATGTGTCCCCAATTTTTTTCTTTATGTCATTGTCTCAATGTGAACCCCTTAACACACTCTCATTTGGCACTTACCAGGACATATGTATAGTCTGTAGCATTGTTTAATCACTCATTTGATTGTCTCAATAGCTCTATGAGATAGAGGCTACTATCATCCCATTTTACAGACTAGGAAACTGAGACATGGCACAATTAAATGCAAAAAGTTACATAGCTATTGGTGGAAAACCGGAATTCATGCTCAGGCAGTCTGGTCTAAAGTCCATGTGCCTGCCCATTATGCTATATGCAAGGGCAAAAATGAGGTTCAGAGAAGTCAAATTTCGTATGTATTTTATACCACTTTACTTTTACTCCATTACATAATCTCACCACTGCTCTTTTCCCAAACACGGAACTTTTCATGAACATAAGTCCTAAGGTTGAGAAGTCTTTAAGGTGAAATCTCTTAGCCCTTCTCTGTTCTATGTTATTGAAAAGGAATCTGCCTGGGAAAGGATAAGGATTTTCAAAGTGAATAATGTGTGAGCTATTAGCCTTGTAAAAGTTGAGCCTATCCCTTTAAAGATACTAAATTTTTCATGAAAATCATATTTTAAAGTGTCTTAAATGCAACTATTCTAAATTTCATAACAATATTTATGCTGAAATATTTGCTAGTTTTCTGTATAAAATATCCATCATTGATTAAAATTCCAGTTTTTTTCCCTTTGGTAGAAAAATAAATTATCATCCTTTTAACATGTGCTACCAAGTCAAATGAGGCACACACCTGAAATGTCTGAAATGGGATGAGAAAGCAAAACATGAAACTTACGTTTCTTAATGCAGAAATGTAACATTTCCATTAAATTTAGAGAACAAAATAATCAATTACATTTATCTTTTATATTTAAATTTCCTACCTCAATGCCATCTGGAAAAATGATAATTAGGCAAATCCAAAAAAAATATATTATTTTTTTTAAATTTTAGTGGCACATTATTTTTCTTTACTGGTTTAATCATTCTTTCTATCATAAGAAGAATAAAATAAAAATGTGTTACTTGTCATTTTCTTTCTACTCAGCTTCTGACAAGTCATATTCAGAGTTGACTGACCACCATAAGCGCTCAGAAGACTTTGATTTCATTTTTATCATGTGCCTCATAAAACTGATTTAGAAACGTAAAAATGTGTCACTAAAATATTGAATTATGAACAAAGTTCATTGAATTTCTAAAATCTAATTGGAATGGTCAGTTATGAAAGCAAACAAATATTCTTCAAACATAACTAGCCATATTTAAGAAATTCTTGCAGGGATGTAGAAGATTCTGAGTTGCCATGATTGATGTCATGCCTATTTTTCAGAAGTCAATAGTCTGCTTTTGGAATACTCCTCTTTCTGTATGGATGCTCAATGTAATTCCCATCACAAAGGGATTGGCTCTACTTTAGAATTATTCTGGAGGCTGAATAAATTTGGAGAAAATTCCATGTTCAGGGTTATTTTCTACAAAGATATCCTTCCTGCATTATCTCTGCTTCACAGATTTTTCATTACATTTCACCCATCATCAGAATTCAGTTTTTCTCTTGCCTCTACTTTGCCATTTTTCTCTTGCTATTAATGTATCTATATGGTTTATGGAGGCCTTACTGCTAGCCTTACTCAGAAGCAGGAGTGTATGATACTTTGAGGTCTATGCCAAAGTACCAGCCTGAAATGTGTACTGCACACATTGGGGGGAAATGAAACTAAACAGCTTGCAAGAGTAAGTATTTATTTTAAAGGGCTAATGATTTCCAGGAAGACATTAGATACCCACAAAGTTGGATTATAACACAATAATGCTCTTCTTACTCAAAGGTCAGACTTCAAGTACACACATCCTCCTGGCTCCCGATCTTGAACCTTGAAATAAATGAAATAAATTCTCTCGGATGTACTAAGGCCCCTGAAGTAACACCATACACTTCATAGACCCCCTTCTTAGAGTCTGATTTTTGTTTATTTAACATACAGAGGAGGGATTTTATAATAAGACAGGTCTGACTTAATTTACTCATTTGACAACATGTCTGCAATGAGGTCAGGGAAAATGTCCTTGACCTCTCTCAATCCTGGCTTCCTCCTCTGTAAAAGTGGATGATACAGCCATTTCTAGGGTTGTTGGAGGGTTTAAATGAGGTAATAATCTACTGGCAATTTACTCATCATGAAACAGTAATCAAAGGTTCAGTGTATATTAAATATGTGTTTTAGTTTCATTAGCCTAGCATATTTGTTGGTAGGTGTGTTTGCTTTTAATCTGCATCTGTCTAGTTCAGATACCACCAAAGAATCATAATGATCCTTTTAAGAGATAAGGGGGTGACTTTTGGGAAAATAATTATCCATTGCTATGCAACAACTTATCCATAAATTTAGTGGAGTAAAGCAACAAGTATTGATTGTATCATAGTTTCTGTGGGTCAGAAATTCAACAGCAGCCTAGCTGGGTGGTAGTGGTTCAGGTGCAGTCAAGATGATGGGTCAGGGTTGCAGTGATGTGAAGGCTTCATGGGAGCTGGAGGATCTGCTTCCAAGATGGCTCCCTCATGACCATTGGTAGGAGGCTCTAGTTCCTAGCCACAGTTTCTCCATTGACTTTCCTGATGACATGATAACTCTTTTCCCCAGAGTGAGTGAAACAACACAGAGAGAGAGAATGACCAAGAAGGAAGCCACCATTCTTTTATTACCTAACCTTGGAAGTAACATGCCATCACACCTGCCAAATTCTACTGGTCACACAGATCAACCTTGGCATACGGTGGGACAGAACTACATGAAAATGTGAATACCAGGAGGTAGACATTATCAGGACCGTTAGCGTCTTCATAGCTTCTCTCAAGTTATAAAGAGCTTGTCACAAATCAAAAGACTCTATAAAGCAATATACCAGAGAGTTTAATGATTAGTCAGTGCTTCAGTTCAAAATGACCAAAAAAATGCATGTAATTTCACGTTGTTTTCTTTACATCTTCTTGGTTCTCTTTGTTGATCAAGATATACTGACTTCTATTCTGACACCAGCTAGTTTAATGTTGATTAAAGTATTATAATAATTACAAAATAGATTTTAATGACAAAACATAAATAGAAGACATTCTTAATCATGTTGACATAAAGTTAAATCAAATAGATTCTAACAATAAGAATGAGAAATTTTATGGAAAATTGAAAAATAATCCACCATTTAGCATAATATTATTGGGCCTTATTCCAAATCCCACTTACTTAAAAATTTAATTTACACCTCTGGTAAATTTTAAAAATAAATATAAAACCAAATGGGAGAGAAGCATCATTCAATTCACTGCCTGAAAGGATAGCATTCTAATCTTGAGCAAGCTAAACTAATGCACCATACATTGCTAGTGATAGTGGGTAATGAAAGATGTGTTATTCCATGTATATAGCCAGTTATTTTAAACAGCTGGCATTCCCCATAAAAATTAAAGCTACTTGATCATTACTTGGTCCATCATTTCTACTTGAGCGAACTGTAGTCAGTGTTACTGAAGAACTATAGTAGTTAAAGTTTGCATGGCCATTAACTGACAAATCATTGTATACACACTTCTAGACAGGATTTTTTAAATCTCAAGGAATTTTAAGACGCAAGGAACCCAGCACATATTCTCATGCCTTGCCAAGAGTGTCTGAAAAGAGAAATGTGGATAAGACTGCCTCTTATCAGCAGACTCAATCCTTTAAACTTTTAACTTTAGAATTGGAAATTCTAACAACAAATTGGATTTAGAATGGAGAGTATTAATGACTTGTCAGCAGAGTTCAAGTAATTCTTACAACTTTTGGCCATATTTATTGAGTTAGATCATAATGTAAATCTTTTCTTAGAGTTAATAACTAGAATCCTGATCTGCTGGACATGGAAGATCACAGAATCAGGCAAGAATTATTGTGTGTGTTTATGTGTGAGTACACACGTGCATGGGTATGTGTACCTTTCTACTTCATTCCAGGATTGGGGTGTGGGCCTTCTGTACATGTAATTCAAGTGACTACTCTGGAGGGCCACATTAATCCATATATTTCTTGGTGAAAGTATCTTTTAAAAAGACTCTGGTCCACTAGAGACTTAGGTTTTTGAATGGTGGTACAGCTATGTTTTTAGTAACTTGAGGCTGTCCACTGATCTTATCAAATGACTGAAAGAAAACTTGAACTGAACTACTTCCTTATTGTATGTCCCAACTGCTATTTAACACCTCGTCCAAGGATTGCATATAATCAGCTTACTTCCACCAATGTACATACACTATGAGGGCCTGTGGTCTAGACGAGCAGAAAGAGAAAGGGATTCCAGACCAAGACTGGAGTTCTACCCCAGGCGTGGTCACTGAACTCTTAGGTAAATTCAGCCCATCAGCAAAGATGCACTGAGAAGTGACCATACTGAGCTCCATGGCACTCAATGCACTTGCCTCCTGGGGCCCCACACTCCTGTTCCTCTAAAAAATCTCCAGAATGGCTTGGTGCATCCGTATCCTATTACTAGACAGTGACCATCTTCACTAAGTTGTTTCACTAACAACTTTTGTGACACTTTTGTATTTTACTTCAGAGAGTTAGGGATGCATTCTTGAAGCACAAAAACAGAACACTCCCCACCTCTTTTTTAACAAAGATAGTTCAAAAAATATGAAATGAACTTTATCATCTTCCTGACTTGATTACCTCATTATGAACTTGAGTGATATTTCCAAAGTCAAGCAATAATCCACATAACTCATCCTCAAATCTTTTCCAGAGATGACTCTTCCCTCGGAAAACCTTACTGAAGAGAACCAACTCTTTTTTCTTGGTAAAGAATGGTTATTTTTAGATGAACAGGAGGTCCCACACTCTTCTCATCTCAGCAGAGATATTTCACACTGCTTTTTAACTAGTCCAAATTCAGGAATATAGTTATTTCTAAAAAATTCTGTCCACAGAAATATATTCATTCAAGGAAATTTGAACTTCACATATAAATACATCAGCTGTGGGTATAAGCTCTATTTTATGCTATGTAACCCTTTCTTAAAGCAGTTTCATAGGATCTTAGCCCACTCTATTCTTCCTTTAGTTGGAATGTTTTCATGTTTTAGCTTTACTTATCATAGTTTTCATTTGGAAAGATGGGATTAAATAAATTTGGAAAACATGTATCATGAAACAAATCTGTATAACTGGGCACAATCTTTGAAATACTATTTCTCTAAATTTGTCAGATAAGATTATATATATAATATTGCAAACACTTTATAACCATAAAGTTTTGTTTTGTTTTGTTTTATGGAGAACCAAGTCCTCTGTGAAATATAAGATTGTGATTACTTAAGGTACACATAAAAATTAGTTAAATGTCTTTTTACTCATCAATCTTCCAAAGCACATATTCCAGGAAAACAAAACAAAACAAAACATGGTTCTATATCTTAGGAAAGAGAATGGATTTCCAGAGAAGTACTTTTAAACTAAGATTAAAGATAGAGATTATGAAAGTAGTCCATAGAACAAAACAGAAATACCAAGTTAAACAATTTGGCTTTTAACAAATAAATGCCAATTAAATAAGTTGGAAACCCAGAATGGAATTCCAGGATATTTATATAGATCACTGTTGGTCTCCTTCTGAGTTCGTACCTTCAATATTACATATCCAAAATTGTAAAAGGTATCCGGCCTGATTCACTTGAAGAAGTCTATTTTAACTCAAGTGTATATAATTAGAATACTAGTATTCTAGCACTTCAAGATATTTTTAAACTTGTTTGAAAACTGCTATATTATCACAGAAGTTTCCTCACTGGCACAGAAAATGAAAAAGCTGCTCAATGTATTCAGAATGCTCTTGAATCTTCCCTTTTGTCATCCTCTCCTCTCCATTTCCAGGCCATCAGTACCTCTTGTCTGTGGTAACAGTGGCTGCCAACTTGGCTTCCTAAAGCGTTGCAACAGTGGTGCCACACCCCTGCTCAAAAACCTGTGGTGCCTCCTGTTCCAAAGCAGTGCACTCAAACCCCACAACCTCTCCCAGTCCACATTTCCAATCATTTCTTCCAGATGCTCTTCTCCTCTGGCAATGCTGTCAAACTTCCATTACAGCCTCCACTGCTACTACTCTGTCCGAGCTTCTACTCTTTCCACCTGTTTCTATCCTTGATCCTCCGGAGTAAAGGGTCAGATGATAAATACTGTAGGCTTTGCAGGCCAAACAGACTCTATTATAGCCACTCTACTCTGCCATTGTGATGAAAAAGTAGCCATATCCAATATGTAAATGAATGGCCATGGTGGTATCCATTAAAACTTCTTTATGAATACTTAAATGCAAATGTCATATGATTTTCATGCATCCTGAAGTATTATTCTTTTATGATACATTTTTTTTCAATCATTTAACAAAGTAAAAATCATTCTTAGTTCAGGGGTCATACAAACATAAGCAATGGGCTTCATTTGGCCCTTGGCTGTAGTTTGTCTACTTCTGTACCATATCATTTTCAGAAGATCAGTGAGTGGTCAGAGTGATTTAATTCAAACTCCTCTGTTCAGAATCCTGCAGTGGCTCCTTTTTCACTCAGAGTAAATGCTCAGGTACTCATTATGGCTTTGAAGAATCCAAATCTTCTTTCCTTGTCTGCCCTCATCTCCAATTACTCTGGTTTTCCTCTGTTCCACCAACACTGACCCTCTTCCTGTCCCCTGAACAAGCCTGCCTTGGGGCCTTTGTCTTGTCTGGTGTCTGCCTGGAATTGGTTTCCCCATCTATTCCCATGCCTCTTTCAATTGCTCCAAGATTTTGATCAAATGTCATTTTCTCAAAGAGGTCTATCCTGACCACTGTACTTAAATTATAACCACCCCACCCTCCACAATGCTCCCAATCCTGCTTTCTCTGCTACAGTTTTACCCAGTATTTATCACCCACTAACCTACCATTTAATTTACTAATTTAGTATGTTAATTACCAGTCTCCCTGCTACAGGAAGACAATGATCTTTTGTTCACTGATGTATATCCCAAGTTCCCAGAACAGTGCCTAGCAGAGCTGAAGCACTTGACAAATATCTGCTGGGTGAGTGAAATTTAACAAGGCATTTTTCTCCATAGATCCCCTGACTCTATTTCTTTGTTCTTCCTAGAAGCTCCAATTTCCAACTCAGCAATTCCAAATCCATGGCCGGTAAAACCTAGCACAAATGTTACCACTGCTAAGAACCCCTCCCTTACCAAAAGTCCACAGTCCAAAGTGGTGTCCCTGTTTGAATTCTGCGAATACTGTACTAAGGTTTTTATGTATATGTATTAATTCCTGTAGAAAATTTTAAACTTCTTTATGGTACGGTTGGTACCTCATTCATTTTCAAATATTTCATTATTCTTTCTTAGTATGTCACATATACTAGAGGCAAAAGGAAGCCTTGCTTAGTTTATGAACATTATTTTTATAAAACACCTTTTACTTCTTGAACAGTTCATTGTATCAGGCACTCTCTTACATATTTTTATCATTTGCACGATTAGCAAGAACCTTGTAAAGGTGGTCTATTATTATCCCCATTTTACAGATGAGGTCACTGAGACTAAGAGAGGTAAAGCAACTTGCCCAAAGTCATACAAGCTAATGATTGGTGCAGTCAGATTTCAAACACAGGTCCATCATTCTACAGAGGTCAGGATCTGTAATATACTGTTTCACCCAAAAAAAGGAAAAAACAAAAAAACAAAAAAACACTTACTTTGTAATAGAGATATATCATGCTAAAGGGAACAAAAAGAAGTATTATGCACTTAAAGTCTCACTATCTATTTTATAGACTTGAATAGAGTGACTTCACACTTGCAATGTGTGCTTTTCTTCTGAGTGCTGAGTGTGTAGCCTTTGCACGTTCTTCAAAAGTATATAGTGACTCTGAAATTTTAAAAACTCATGTTTCATAAAAAAATACTTCTCTAGATTTATCTTATTTATTGGTAAAAACTAGTCTTAAAACATAAAACAATGGAACCTATTAAATAAGTTTGGCTTTCTTAAAGATAGGGTTATAAGATCTGTGTATGCCTCCCATCTCTATATACTATTTCCAAGAGATATTTCATCATCAGAAGCATAAATAATTTAAAGAATCAGGACATTTTAATCTTGATTTCTGAAGTAACTAATTTCTACTTCTCATTGTTACTTTTTTAAAAAATCTATTACTTTATATCCTTGGGAAAGCCAAGTTTAATAGTCACTGATTTTATCTTTTTGTGAAAAAAACCCTTTTCAATTACCAATTAAAAGAAAACAATTTACGGACTTAAGACACAAAATCTTAGCAAAAATATCTGTTGCACATATTGGAGTAATATACAATTATCAGGCATTTTTCAATAAGTATTAAACTATAATCCTCTAAGTAGGCAAATTTTGTTTCACCATTTAGATATATCAATTTAAAATTTTATGATTTTTACAGGGAGCCTTTGAGTCATATGTTCTGCCTACTTTTGAAATTTAAAATTAATATAAAGTGAATACATGACCTTTTCTTGAGGACTCAAAAATTTGGATGATGTTACTGTACTTTACATTGATTTAACAATATCCAAACCAGAGTTTAGGACTCCTTGAGTAAGTACTGAACCCAGCTACTGCCCTT
Source organism: Choloepus didactylus (assembly GCF_015220235.1). Classification (NCBI taxonomy): domain Eukaryota; kingdom Metazoa; phylum Chordata; class Mammalia; order Pilosa; family Megalonychidae; genus Choloepus; species Choloepus didactylus. The sequence continues at coordinate 22,159,096 of NC_051309.1, forward strand.
TTAAAAGCAGGTTTGAAAAAGTACATAGTGGTGGCCTGAATTGGAATCACTTTGCTTTGCTGATGAGAAAACTGTTGTCATGGGAAGAATGTCAAGTTGCACAAGGTCACTTGCCAAGACACCAGTGTGCTAAGATTTAAGCTCAGGTCTTCTTGGCTCCCAAGACCAGGTGGTTCTCTTGAGATCAAGCTGCTTCCTTGGGCATTTGTCACAACGTAGGGCTATGAGAACAATGTGCTTCTGGAATGGCAAGGTAACAGACTAGTAATTGGACTAACTAGCTGTTATGATCTTGGTAAAATCACTTAAGTACCTCAGGCCTCAATAGCCTCCTCTGAAAATAAAAAAGTCTGACCAAATGATTTATAAGGTTCATCTGAGAGTGGATTTGTTTATGATCTAATAATATATTCCTACACAGTTATGTATATGAGTGCAAGTGCATGGTATACATATTTATTGGCCTTATCGTGTTATTGTGCTGAGCCCTTTCATTACATTGATTTTTAACAAGCTGCTTAACCTTCAGAGTTCTGAAATGGTGCTTTTACTTGGAGGTGGCCGTCATTGGAAGGTATATTTGCATGTATTTGGTATACATCCTGCAGTCAGCTAACTAGTTTCCCTTGGGGAACTTTAGTAGACACAGCATAAAACTGAGCTTTAAAGTTCTGAAAGCCCTATATAGAGCTGACTGCATAGCTTCTTGAAGACTTTTGACTTTTGTCAGGGAAATAAAGGATGGTTAAGAAGATCTTTTATGTAACTCCCATAATAAAACAACCTAAACATTGAACAGGCGAGGAACACGACTGATTTGGCAGACTTTAAGTCTCTTATCCTAACCTGGTAACCTTACAATATGGGAATTCTCTATTGTCGAGGTGATAATACTGAGACAGGGGAAATTCACTACTTTTCCAGGTTTAAGCAAGTTGGAGAAAAAAACAGATAGAAAACAGGCCAATTCCATGCCTGGAAATAGAGAATTGTATATTTTTTTTTGTAAAATCTCTGAAATTACCATATACCTAATGTGATATCTTTCTGTTTCCAGCAGGTTTACCATAGCAGATGTGAGGAAGAACCTACAAACATCTGACCTTAATTTATTAATTTGTATTACACAGATAGAGACATAAATATATATTTTATTAATTTAAACATGAAAATGCATTCATTATACATATACTATATTGGTTGTAGAAAAATGAGAAAATGCAAATATATATACATTTATATGTGTTACCCCTATGATATATGGCTTTGAAACCAATGAACAAGGATACAGCACCTCAGCCACTTAAAAATGTATAGTTACATCTCCTCTGTACAGTTAGAGGGAATTTAAACTTCAGGAGTCCTGGATTTTCTATTAAAGGTTTCTATATAGGGAAAGGAACTAGACAATGATAAGAAAACAGCCAAAACATCTCAGGGAGTAGAATGAGCAGCTGAAGTGGCCAAGATTAGAAGAGGTGACAGAGGCAAATAGTCACAATCGTACCAAACTTGGGGGAGAAATGGAAAGAAATGGAAGTAGAAAATGGTGTAGCTTTGTACCCTGAAAAGCACTGGTGGTATGCAATTTAGTCAGACATGACTATTTATTGACCATCTACTATGCACTTGCATGGTATAAGCACTGGATTACAACAATGAACAAAACACACATGATCCTTGAAAAGGAGTTTAAAATCTAGTTTTGAGGACAATTCCAGGTAATCTAAATTATTTCAGAGAGCAGTTAATTTCTAGGGAAAACATGACCAAATACACCAATTTGTCTGGGACAATCCTAATGTAAGCCTGTATTCCTACCAAGATTATTAAAATTATCTCCTACTCACAAAAGGGTCTCAGTTTTTGTCACCCTATCTGTAAAATAAATCTGATAAGGTGATATGAAAGAAAGTGATGGTGGGACATACTATTTTGGATTGGGTGGTCAAGAAATGGCTCATTAGGAGATGTTATTTGAGCTGAGAAATAAAGTATTTACACAGCTCTGCAGGGTGGGCTTGAGTTTGAGGAGGAAGGACTATGAAGTGAAACAAAGATGTAGTTTAGAGTCTCACAAATCTAGTTTCCTACCTTAGCCTCAGCACACCCTGGATTTGGCACCTTGAGCTGGGTGTCCTGTGGGATGCTCCAGTAGTATAGCTTATGCTCAATAATATGATTCAGAAAGGAACACATTAAATTGTATTGAGAAGGAACTGACATTTACATATGAAATCCTCCCGACTATGCACTAAACACGGCATTAGAGTAGAGCTGAATTATTAAATATTATTTCTAACTTTTAGAAGAGTCTGTTCTACTTGAGATATGATTCCAAACACTGAATCTGTTAAATAATACAGGGTTAATAAGTAATTAAATGCTGAACACTATTGGATAGACAGTATGCACTATGAAAGCTCAAAAAGGAGAATGAAATCAATGCACATTAGAGAAGCAGGCAGGGTCCAAAGGAGGAAGAAATTGGATCTGATCAGGTGCCTAGATGACGAAATGTGACATTCACTACCTGACTGCTCTGTGAGCCACAGAAGTATTTCTCTGGACTGCAAATAGGACCCTTCTGTGAGCTTTGCTGGTAGTTTCTGCAGCAGTCTGGTAGTGTAGGCAATTTTGCTTTTTAGCAAAACTTCCTCTGCCCACAGATAATCCCAATGATCCTCTCTCTACCAAGCTGCTTGTTTAGCTCCCCTCTGATCAACCTCGTCCCTCTATTTTTTTTTTTTTTTTTTCAGAAGCATGCATTTTAAAGGCTCATTGCCTCACTTAGGTTGCCCATTGCCCTTGCCTCTCCTTGGCTAAAAACAAAAGAAATTGACACCTTCTGCTTTTTGAAACCTTAGCATACATTTGCTTCTTGAGTTAACTGCCCATGCATTTATATGCTGTGGAGTAATGTGGGGCAGGCAGGCATGATAAAGAAATAGCTTTCAAAATTACAAGATTCAGCTTTTAATAGGCATTAATAAATGTTGGTTGAATGAATAAATGGCCTCTATAGTTAATGAAAAACTAATAAAGATAAAAGGCATAAGAGTTTAAAAATTGCAAGCATTTACATAGGTTACTTTCTATTTATTCCTAATTAGCAGGCAGCATAATAATGATTAAGTATCTAATTACCTTAGTTGTGAACTTAATTTGAACACAGCTACAACAACAACAAAAAGCAGGGCATCCTATTTGCTGTCAGGTCAGAAATAACGTTCTAGTTTGCCAGAGCTGCTATAGCAAATACCACAGGCCAGTTGGCTTAAACTACAGGAATTTATTTTCTCACCATTTTGGAGGCTACACGTCCAAAATCAAGGTATTGGCAGGCCATGCTTTCTCCAAAGTTCATAGCATTCAGGTGGTGGTTTGCCAACAGCCCATAATTCAATCTCTGCCTCCATCCCATGGTGATCTGTCTCCTTCTTTCTTATTTTCACCCCTCCTACTGTGTCCTTGGCTTATAGGGACACCAGGCATACTGGATTAAGGTCTGCCTGATACAGTTTGACCTCATCTTAATAGGATCTTCAAAGATTCTATTTACAAATGAGTTCATACCCCAGGGCTAAGGGTTAGGACTGGAACATTTGTTTTGTTTTGTTTTGTTCTGTTTTTGTGAGGAGCATGATTCTATTCATAAAAAAGTCATGACAAGAGTTATCATTTGTTGAATGCCACCAGCAACAGGCATGTGTGTAAGTATATCTGTTTTAAAGATGAACTGACCCACCTCAGAACAGCTGGGTGACTGTCACGTGTCACACAGTTAGCGTTAGAGCTGGAATTCCAATGCAAGGCTGCTAAGCCTTTCTCAGAGCATGATGTTGCCTTCCAGAAGAATAGCTGAGGGCGAGCAGAGGGAGCAGCTTTCCTGGAACAAGTTCTCAGAAAAAAATGGATTTTTTCCTATTTATTGTTTTCCTATTTCTATTTTAATAATAATATATATTATAGTCAATAAGAATCATGTCTGATGAAAAGGCATTAGAGGAAAGAAAACAGACCCAGACAGTAGAACAGACATGAGACACATAAATAAGAGTGTAGAATGATGGAACGCTTTTTATGAGTTTACTCCTCCATCCCAAACTTGTCATGGCCCCTTGCTCCCTCAATCCAGCTCTTCTCTTAATTCACTGTCCCTGAAGTTGGAAAATAATGATTAGTTGCCCACCCTCAGTTATTATTATATGTTGATCTACTGCAGAATCTATGCATCCACCTTTAAAAAAGTAAAATGAATACTGGTCCTAATAAAGGATATTTTGATATTAACATTACTGTAATGTTTCTATCAGGCAGGGGAAATGGATAAAGATAGTTATAGAGCCATACCTTGCGTTGGCTTGTTGAAAAGTGTTTTTTTTTTTGTTTTTTTGTTTTGTTTTGTTTTTTGTTTTGTCAAATTGGTTAGTGTACGCTACAAAAAAGTATATCAATATTGATTTCTATCATAGCCTGTGGACTTTGGTTTCTTCCACGTGGACCTTAGCCCTCCAACTCAAAAATGTATCCCAATGATGGACAACCTTGTAAAGAACATATACTTTATCAAAGAAGATTAATCAACATACCTAGCAAATGCAAAGCATAACTGCATCTTACTGGGTTGTAATATCATATTACTATACAGCAGAAAGTGCATTTTTTCATGTAATATTTAACTTGGTAGATTACAGTGATTTCTTGGAAAAATAGTCATCTTGTTTGAAGGTATTGTTTAATTTTACTTCTGAAGTTTAAGAAAATATGCAAAGAGTCTGTATGTCCAAAGTAAAAGATAAACAAAGAAAGTAACACGCTTGGTAGAATGATAAGAAACTTACTAGTTGCCCAGGGATATGACTAGCTAGCTCATGACACTTCGGATATCTTTTGAAGGGGCACAATGTGACCACAGCTAATATTTTTTTTTTTAAAGGCCTGATAAGTGATGGGTAAATGGTGGGCAAATCTGATGGAATCAACATGGCCACGAGCATATTTCTTCTGCTTAGAGTAGCTTTCCTGCTGGCTTCTGGAATGGGGGCAGCCGATGGAAAGGATCAGCAGACAATCTGAAGGAAGGAGGAAAGAGTCTCCAACATTTTTTTTTTTTTTAACCTGAGCTTTCTTCCTATCAGGTCCCCGTGGGTTGGCTGTGCCCTTTTATGAAAGGTCACCGCCCCTGTCAAGCAGCCCTCTCCATGTGGTTTCCCCCTCCAAGCTTCAGAAATGGTTGCCTCCCACTGCCCCTTCAGTAGTCCGTTGTTTCTAATTTCAAAGTACACATCATCCCTTGTTGAGTTCCTTACACCCTGCTCATATACATAGTCCCTTTACTAAACTCTTTTCCTGAGTATGAGCTCTCTTTCCTGCCACGGCCATAAATGATACACATCACAAACAATGTACAATATCCTCAATTGTCTTTATCCTGTCTTGTAAAACTTGAATGTTTCATCAATTACTTAAATAAAGCATCAATGTATAATTCTTGAAATTGCTGGTAAGAAAGCTTTGATTACCTTAACCAGCAGGAGTAAATAAAAGCAGCTCTTCCCTTTAGACTGCATGTACATTGTTAACGTATTGATTATTCAGTCAACACATGGGTTTTAAATTTACCTTGTCTAAGTCTCTGAAGTCAGACCACTTCATACTTTAAAGTTCTCACAAATACAAACAAGCCCTCACAAATACAAATAAGTTGTTTCCTTTGTTGGAAAAATAGAGACTTTAAGCCCTACAAGCTTGCCTAATATACTAATAGCATGGTGAATAACAAAAAATACAATGTAGTAAAACATCAAAATGCACATTTCCTTCTGAAACTAAAGGGACAACTGAGTGCCTATGTAGGAGTTTTGGCCATTGAACTCAGAGAATTTCAAACTGTATTTGTCAGCAATGGCAGAATTTGGGAGATTAAGCAGAATGTTGAATCCCTCCCACATATCCTTTAACTCCTGATTGAAAATATAAATTCTTTAATAAAGGGCAATATGATTTCAATAAAGTCCAATATTCATTTGCAGTCAAGTATAAACAATTTATTGTTTTTTGCTTTCTTGTTATATGAGAGCGGATTTTGATGGAAGAGTACAAGAAAGCTGAGTACAGCATGGTGGCATTTTATGTGTATATGAATGCAAATTTTATATAGTGCAATAAGAAATATTATTATAATCACATTTTGTCAGCAGAGTTTGAAAGATTGAATTAAAAATTTAAAAAATTAATCAAGAATACCATAACTTTGAAGCTGGCAGGCTAGATGACTATTAACTATGTTTACTGAATTGACACATGACATGGCTACAGGGGCTAGGACATAGAAACATTTGTCAATTTTTGCCAGAATCATTCCTGAATTTTGTGAATTTTGAATTATATGAGGTCTTCCAGAACACATCCTCTGTAGGAAACGTAGCTGCCTTGTGTTCATATATGTCAGAGATGGAGAATGGGTGAGGAAGTCAAAGTGGTTTGGCAATGTACCCTGAAATCTGTCCTCAGGTGGAGGAAAAGAGGAGATAGGAAAATGAAGTGCATAGGACCAGAGACATGCTTTCATAATTCTCTGATTTTGCTCAAGGTCACCCCTTATTTTCTCTTCACACTTTAAAAATGCAGCGTAAGGATATTCACATCTTTACCTGTGAATAACTTGACCCACAATAACTTCAGTGATGTCAATTTAAGGTTGAAAACAACCAATTCAAACTTGTATAAAAAAGGCACTTGTTTTTGTTTGTTTTCCAATCTAAATTTCTCTATTTGATGGCATGATTAATGCTTATCTCATGCTTTATATAAGATAATTTCACTAAAGTTGAAATACTCTAGCCCATTAAATAATAATTCAATGCTTAACAGGACACGTTCATTCAAATTGCTTTTGCTTCCCTTAATTGGAGAGATGAACTTCACCCCACCTATAGCTTGCAATCTTGAAGCCTGAAACAGAGCTCCAGGCAATATCTACCTCAGACAAATGTTTAGGAAAATGTGTTGGGTTTTGATTTTTCAGTAACACTATGTACTGAGATTTGATAAATGTCAAAAATTGATAAATGTCAAGACAACCTTCAAATAAGTACCATAAAACATTCCAATACTAAATATGTAAAGAAGAAACAGTATGAAACTTGATGTCTACAATTTCATTCATTCTTTCTTAATGACCCAACATTCATATGATAGGGTGTTCCATGGATTACTAAAGCACCCAAATTGCCTATCGATAGAGTAAGTGTCATATTACTAGAACAATCCTCATAACCAATTCCAGTCTATTTAGACATACAAGAATATATTGGGTAGCACGAGCGCCATCTAGAATTGAACATAATATTGTGCATCTAGAGAAAGATCTCAAATTGAGATTGAATAAGGATAATTGATCCTCTACTGAACACAGTAGCCATTGGCATGTAATATTTGCAGTATGGATTTCTGAGATTTGTTATATGTAACAAAGGATCTTTCAAATGCTTATGCTTCCATGACAAATAAGGACAATATATGTGTTTGTAAAATCCATTTCTTGAGAAATGACTTGCTATGATAAAAAGAGTTTGAAAAATGTTTCTGGAAAATGAATGTCTCTTATTTTAGCTGTACAAACTTTACTGTTAATTTTTACTAACAAAGAGGTGTATTTTCAAAAAATCACTAATTACATGATTTATTGATAAGCGAGCCTAGGCATTGCCAAACTTATATGAAAAGCTTTTAGAAAAGGAGATAGCTTTTCTTTGATTTGTGATAACACTAATAAGACACATCAAAGTGGAGTTTATGTCTGTGGAAATTTCTTTGCACTTCGTATTTTCTGTTTGCATAAAAACATGGGCCATCTTGGATCAAATGAGAGCCAATTGCCAAAAGTATAAACTATGTATTTCAGAATTAGTCTGTTTTCAAATGAAAAACAAAGTCATTATTTCCTAAGATAATACCATTAATCCCAAAACTGGGGTAAAAGGCTTGTTGGTAAAAATACAAAATCATCTAAAGCATTTTTTTATTGTTTTAAATTTTTGATAACTACACAGTCATATGCTAATTGTTCAGGATACAAATAGCAACTGCTTGCGTACCCTACCTTAGAGCAAATTTTTAAAACTAATTCAACTCTGCTTCCTACTTCTTCATTAATTAGTAGTTAAGGGAGTTGAAAGTGCCCTAATGAATTTTACATTAGATTATGAGATATGAACAGTGTATAATATCACAGCATCTGGTAATGCATAAATTAGCTATTCCAAGTAGCAGTTCGAACAATTGTAAAGATTTCACTTGGATTTCACAACATTTAGAATTAGAGATTGAGCTGAAAAGAATTTTTACAAGAAAAAGTTGATATAATCACATTTTGCAGGTAATAAATCTTAGTTACTACTTTACAATAATCTATCAGTCTTAGTTCTCAGAGTTCAAAGGCACTATGCTTATTTCTGTTTCTCCTGTGACTCAAAAAGAAAAGTGATCCCATCTACATTGATTTCTAAAGATGCATTGAGTAATTTTAAAAATACTGCTGCTACACTTGCTTTCCATAAATTTCATATTATAAATTACCACACAGTCTTTGGATGGTATTTTGGATTTAATACTTAAAGTTTAGGACTTAAGAAACATTAATCATTTTCATAAATTTTTTTTGAAATCAGAAGTTTATGAAAACTCTATGCAAGCAGAATGAGCAAAAAAGACTGAGTATTGCACCTAATTCCAGTAAGAAACAGGTAGGATCTTAAAATTGCCTTATCAAAGAGGAAAATACAGACCACTATGGAAATCACAGGGAAACCTTTCTTTTATAAAACATTTCTCTAATTTCATTTCAAGATCTAAAAAATCACAGTAACAAGCATTGCCAAATGAAATATGGTATCACAAATGGCATGTCGTCCTTAATTGAAGTTTACAGTAATTATGCTGGCAACATTAGCAGAGTAAAATTGAGGGAACCAAGCAGGTATTGCTAATAGAAGTGTAAAGACTGAGTGTAAAACACAACAGTGCACCAAGTTAGCAAAAGTCAGGTCAGACTCTCAACGATTAGTCTTAAAACTATCAAAATCACCACAACCTGCACTGTTCATGAATTAGCAACTAATAACAATCCTTTTGATATCCATTAATATTAAATAATGCTCTGGTATCAGATATCATTTGACTGTCACGGTAATTCTCTTACAATTGCTTTTCCTTATAAGGTTGTCAACAAAATTGTATATGCAGTTCTGTTAGTAACTACAAAGAGCTTACTTCTCTTAAAGAAAATGTTGCTCTAATTTCTCTCTCAATATAGCATTATACTGTGTAGATTTCTTTGCAAACTGGTCTTTATTATTATTTCTTTTAAAGAACACAAGAAAAATTCATTATTTGTAAAAATAAAGCTAACACTTCTTCATGGCCAGAATCAAAGAGTACTATTACATTAAACCAAGCTTTGTCTCTTGGAAGTTTGACGGTACACTAAAAATATTTATTATAAGAGTTAAGTAATTCTGGTCCCATCTGTCACCTAACTTAGTGACTGCATAGCCTAGGAATTTCATGGGCAGAAAAACTGCTTGTTTAGCCTAATAATTTCAGAACATCTTATAAATATTTTCTTGCCATCAACACTTGGATTTAAATAGAGTTTCTATTTCAATTGTGTAAAATTTCAAACATTGATATCCAGTACAATGAAACAAATATCAAACCTCTTATGGACATTTTACTGTTGAGCTCTTTTCACATTTTGTTCACATTTTGTCAGGACTTCAGAAATCCAAAAGAAATGTCTTAACTCTTTCACTACCAAGTTCTATGATCAAATAGTAGAAATAATCTATGGATTATAACAATCAAGGAGTTCTAGAGAATTTCCAAATGCCTGCAGGAAGGATAGCTATGTGCTTTTCCAGCAAATTGCAGCAAACAGGAGAGAGGGGAAAATCCCTCGCACAAGTCAGGCATTTTAAAAATCTTTCTACTCTGCAGACACTGCTTTTGTAGATTGAGGCACATTTAATAGCAACACTGCCACGAAGACATAAAAGATACATCCGTAGAATCAAGTTCTACCCCCAAATTAGAGCTTCACTGCACAGTCTGTAGGAACATGAATCTTAGCAAACACTCACAATTGCATTTTATTGACAACATTAAAAATAATCACAACACTGAATCAGTGAGCCTTTCCTATTCCGTTTCAACTTCGTCACCATACCCTACCAGCCTCTATTAAACAAAAACAAAAACAAAAACATTACCTGTATGAAGAGAACCTGTTAATAGTCTGAGAAGGTACTGGGCAAATTTCAATATTTCACGTTTACATCGTTTTCTACAGCCACTCATCTTAAGCAAAAGATATTCCTCTGAGGAGAGCCAGAAGTCTTTTCCAATAATAATAATAAAAAAGACAGTCTCTGAGGGGAAACTTCTGTCTCAGTTTATGTTACAGGCTGCCTTACAACTCCTGTGGAATTAGCTGTTTGTGCCCGAATCAGAAATTCTTTTTAAAAGCCAGAGGAGCCAGATACAGATACAACAATAACAGGGTGGTGAGGAAAAAAACAGCTTCTTGGTCACCAAGTTCTTCTGTGGCAACAGATAGGCTGTCGGTCCACACTTGTAGTAACCCAGCTATGGTTCAGCTCAGCATCCCCCCTCCATGAGCAATCGCAACCTCACAGACCATTGAGAGGGAGGCGGGGCCTGTGATGCCAGCTCATCAATGAATCAGCATGTTAGCAGGTGAGGCGACAGATGACAGGTCACTGGGTCTAAAACCCTCTGGGCATCAATTAAGATGACCCTCCTAATGCAGAAACTGAGCCTGCTAAGGAGGAATCTCAGGGTCCACGGTGGTACAAAGTAATTCCCAAGAAAGGGGAACTAGGAAAGCATGTTGTTCAAGGTCAGACATCAGACAATTCCCTGATTCAGGGTTAATCAGATTCGGAGAGCCTAAATGGTGAAAAGCCTCATTCAAGAAGCTGACCCTGATTCTAAATAAACAGACTCCAAGATTTACCACCAAACGGAGGCAATGCTGTTTTGTCACAGATAAATATATTCCACTTCATGGGCTCAGAGGTGGAAAATAGACTGTTACCTAAAATTGGCTGTGTTTTTTGGCATTGTCTAGGCTCTGGTATTTGGAAATTAGGAGAAATCATTGTTGCCTTTAAAATACAATAGCCTGGAAACTACAACTCTTAAGCCTTATACTTTGCTTCCAGGCAACTGAGCTCCAAAACTAATTTGCTGCATTATTCTGAGGGGGGAAAAAAAATCTGGCTCAGTTTCTTCCTATTTCTAAAAGGCAAAATGCAACTTACTAGTTCCCTACCAATTGATTTATTTTGGGTTAATAGAACAATTGCAAGCGTTTGAGATTTTTACTCTAACAAAGACAGTGTTACAGAGACAGTTGCTATGAAAGTCTGAAAACTGCAGCTTACCTTCTCTGAAGGTGTGGTTTATTTTCTGAATTCTTAAGTGCCTTGGGTATTTTCTAGGATTTGTCGATGTTCTAATTTATATTCCCAGGGTTTTTTATTTGTGTGCTTGTTTTGTATAAATATAAACATTATTTCTGTGAGATCTAGGCATATTTGTGATATGCATTTTCCATATTTAAAATGCCTAGACTTGTCTTTTTTTGGTTTGTTTTCTGTCAGTTGTAACAATTCTAGTTGGAACTCTCATTTCCCAGCAATAATATGATTGAAATGATGTTCTTGCACAATAAAGAAAGAAGCACTCTTTGGTGTCATAGATTAAACAGATTTAGTGTAACTCACTTTCTTCTCCTATAACTTTCCCTTTCCCATAGTCTCTGGGGTATAATCATTTAAATGGGAAAATGAAACATGCTTTCCAGGAATTTTCAGAACCTTGATTGACAGTGTTTGAAATAAAGATGAATGCACATGCCAAGTTGAGCAATTTGATCTTATGAAGTTCTTGCACCCACAAATTTGCCATGAGTTACGGTGTCCTGCCTGTTTGAAGTAGGTAGGAGAACGGTACTATTAGAGTTCCCAGGTAGTACTCTACAGTTAGGCTAATTATTTTAAAGCCTTATTTCCTTATCTATAAAATGGGGATTGGGCTACATGTTTGATTTGATTGTTAGCGAGTGAAATGAGATAAGGCATGGCCAACATTAACCATGGAGCTCTTATTCATTTATCCAGCAATTATACCCAGACATGGTTTTATGTGCCAGAGATAAAGCAATGACCAAGAGAGGCAAAGCTTCTGCTCTCATGGCACTTACTCCTCAGTATAGAAAATAAAAAAATAAACAAAGAAATAAATAAGAAAACACTACATAAAATAAGTGGAGAAACTGAAACTAGGTAGTTATACTAGAAAGTGAATAGGTTGAGGGGTCAGAGGAGATGTCTTTAAGTAAAGACAGTTAGGTTGGGATACAAATTACAAAAGCCAACCATGAGATATTTAGGGGAAAAAGTTTCCAGAAAGAGAAAAGAGCTAGTGTAAAGACCCCAAGCTGGGAATGAGCTTGGCATCCTCAAGAACAGAAAGAAGAATCCAGTTGCTGAAGTATACTGGGCCAGGGGAGACTTAGAGATGATTTCTTAAAGGAAGACGTGCTACAGCAAGTAGAGCCTTATATCCAGGGTAAGGAATTTGGATTTTAGTCTACGTGGGTTGGAAAGCAACTCTAGGAAATAGGGAAGTTATATGATCTGCCTGCCATGCAAAGGATGGACTGTAGAGGAGCAAGAGTGAGAGAAGAAAAACCTGTAAGGGGGCCTTCACAGTGGCCCAGGTGAGCAATGATGACAACATGATCTGGAGTGACAATGAGAAGGGATTAGTTTCTGGATATATTTTGAAATGGAATCCATGGAATTTGGTACCCTGAATGGGAAGATAAGAGAAAGAGAATAACTTAGGTTGGGGCTTGGACAATTGGGTAGATAAACTTGAAGAGTTGGTGAAATGCAAATGACAAAGCAGGCTGTGCGGGTTAAGAAAATCAAAAGTTTTATTTTGGAGATATTATAATTGACATTTCAATTACTATACTCAAATCTTATGATGGATTTTTTTAATTCATTCATTCATGTAAGGATACTTTTTGAAAGAGTTATCACTATAGAACCTGCAGACATCAAAAGGATAATAGGAAAATATTATGAACAACTCTACAGACATAAATTTGACAACTTAGATGAAATGGGCCAATTTCATGAAAAACAAACACTACTTCAAGTCACCAAATAAGAAATAGATAATATGAAAAACTGTTTTAAATGTTTAGGAAGAGTGAGTCACCTGGAGATCTCGGTTAAACACATGGGCACTCTCTCTGTATAGGCATTTTTCTGTAGCCTCTCAACAGTCAGCCAACTGTCCTTACAAATCATTCTGTTTTGGAAATTTCTTCTGTTTCTGAAATCAGCCCTCTGTAAAGGCTCTTTTTCTTAAATGTCAAATCTCAGAACACCGATATGGTCAACTTTCTAGGTTCTAGAGAATGCAATTACCAATTGCTAAATGTTTTGATGTTTCCAAGGGATTTTACATGTTCTGGACCCTTTTCCTACATCTATTTATTGTTGGATAGAGTGTAGGGAAAATAATATCATTTAGTGCTATCCTCAAGAAAACACAAAACATAGTAGGGTACCTAAATACAAAATAACACAGTGTGTTAAAAATTTAGAAAAAAGAAAATGTTCTTTCCATTATGAGTTCATTTGGATTAAACATAACCAGTGTCTTCCATAATGTCACTAATCAAGGGTTGCTTGCTCAATAATAATAGATGCCCTTAATATTTCAGAGATGCTAGAGCAAGCGACTATTTTCACAGAGAAACAGCTTTCAAGGACTCAGTGACCCAAAGATTTTCTAGAGGAACAAACCAGTTAGCATCTTTAGCACATAGGATCGAGGCCACTAATGTTTACTGCAGTAAAGTTACAGCTAAATTTAATTTAAATGGCAAACTGGCTCATCATGGAATCAGAAGAACCAAAAGGACACCTCAGAACTAGAAGCCCTACTCTAAGGGATGATTCCATAAACCACCACTGTTTTCATTAAGTAAGATTCAGTGGGATTTAAATGTACATGCTCATTTCAAAATGCATTTTCTCTACTTGTATTTTGGAGAAAATGTTTTTGTTTGTTTGTTTGTTTCTGCCCAGCTCTTATGGAGAAGGCCAAATCTGAGTAAAGCAAATCTTGAAGTGCACTTGGGTCACCCACATGGCTCCTTAGAATGCACCGCACATATAAAAAGCCTTAGTCCCTAGCAAAAATAAATATGATTGATGGAGTAAGTGAAGAAGTTTGGCTTCCCTTCATGAAAGAAAGAGCCCGAGTTTCCAGAGAGGACATTTGCCACAGTGGAGTTTTACCCCCAAACACTGCTCCTGTTAATACATCCTAATTTATTCTGAGTTTGTTAGTGGGAATAGGCATTGTTATACTTTTCAAATTGTCACAAGTTGCAAAATTAAACATGTGCAGCATAAAAATAGCACACCATGGGGCTGCAGAGGGAAACAGCGTGGAGCCTTGCGGCAAAGTCACAGGTTTTGAAAGTGGGTCTTGCTAAAATATCAGAGGAGCTAGTGTCCATTAGAGAGGAATGCTCCAATGCTGGTCCATTATTATTCCAGAAACATCAATATTCACCTACTTCAATGACTAAAGATCATGCCAATGCGCCATTAACATTTGCATCAACTTAGCTGACAGGTTTTTGAATAAAAATGCAAGTCCAAATTAAATGTATTGGCACAAGAAGTCACCCTTTACTATTCCTACATTGAAATCTACCAAAACACCTAGATTCTGCCTAGATAATGTAATTATTCCAGTTTTCTACCATAATTTAATGCAATTCAGTGAAGACTAAAACCAGCAGTGGATATGCAGAATCTGTGGTAATAAGGAGGTGACATAATACAAATATTTACATGCAAATAGATCCATATAAGTATCTATTGAATACAGATTATGGGATTAAAAAGAAAACAAAACTGGAGGGCTGGGGAACTGAAATGCTTTCCAGAAGATGAGGTTCCCATTGTTTTCATTTTGTTTTTGAGATGAGACTCACAGTTTGTCTTGCATGAGTATTTAGAGGTATGTAAAAGGTGTATATGCTGCAAGTGTATATGTTGGGGAAACAGCCCCTCTGGAGTTGTGGGGCCACTGGAGCCCCTTGTAAAGAAGTTCTTATTATTGTTATGGGAGAAAAGAGCAGATGCATCTAGCTGAAAGAGAGCTCTGATTCTGATGCTGGTGTCCTACTTAAAAGAAAATAAAAAGATAACAGAGAGTTAGTCCTGAGAAGAAGTGATATTGCTGAGACTGTGGGCCTGGAAACAAGTTTCTCTGTCAGTGTGCAGGACTTCAAGGAAGGGAGGCCGAGGAGACAGCAGAGAGAGAACTGGGGCAAAGTTCTCAGTCACAGATTGACGCCCGGAAAAACGAAAAAAAGAGGGTTGAAAGTGCCCAGGGTTCAAACTTTTGCAAAATTGGCTTGAAAACAATGTCTTGAAGAAGATATATGTATCAGCTTATTTTCTTTTAGGTAGATATTTTCCACTCTCTAGGGAATCAAATAGAATAAGGAACTGGGTTTCCAAATTAGCATGATAAATAAAAAGCAAATTATTTACCTTTGCTTGGAACTCATTTTACTCAACTACTAAGCAATCATGTAGTCTCTTTCCTGACAAAACACGTGTTCACTGGGAGTAAAAAGCAAAATTCTATAATAGTAAAGCAATTTTAAAGTGCTCTTACAACTTTTTTTTCTTTCTCGATATTATTGGAGTTTATCCATTTCAATTTTATCAATATTCTTAGCCAGTTTTTCTCAAAATATGATCTTTGCTTGATAAGCATCAAACCACCTGGAACACCTTTTTATTAAGGCCAATTTCTTGGACTCTACCTTAGATATGCAGACTCAGAATCCCTGAGTCTAGGGCAGAGAACCTTGAAAATGTAGTAAGTATCCCTTGTACAAGTTCCCATAAACACGGAATTTTGATAATCAAAGCAACCTAAACCAACTACTCTCATGGAAAGAAAAGTCAAAGAAAAGCCAAATAGAAAACTGAATAGAATGAAATGATTGCTGTATAAAATTCCCATCAATCCTGGTTGTTTTCTATAGATACAGGGAAGATAGCGTTAGTATAAGCAACAGCCTAAATCCACCTGCAGATTACTGAGAGGCTGGGATGTGGTCTTGGTAATACATTCCCAGTCTTCCATTTTAAAACAAATCAGAAGTGAGTAAAGAAAGCCTCATCTTCAGTTATATCAAAAGAAGTCATCAACTGCAAACAGTCCTGTGGGGTCTATTTGAATCTAATGGACATTGACAGGCTTGAAGACATTGGCTTTCTATAACATTTTATTAGAATGGCCAATGTGTTTAAAAACAATTAGCCCACATATATGATTTAAACTTTAGGATCCAAGCATGCTAGTCTGGAGATTAGTCTTTCTTTTTTTTTTTTTCCATTATTATGCTGTATATGTTGTTTGGTTAATATTAACATGACTTAGCTGAACTCCAACAAATAGACTTTTAGGGGGCTCGTTTTGTTCCGTGTTTTGTGTTAGTTTTGTGATAGTTTTTTTTAGGAGAGAGGCACAGAACTTTATTCTTCATTCTCTTGTGAGGTGAGATCTTAAAAAAAGATGATTTTGAGTTTGAAGTAACTGAGTGAAAGGCAGTAATCTAAAAAAGAAAAGAATTAAAAAGTCATAACCCATTTGTTGATCTCTTTCTACCCCCAATCCCTACCCAAGGTAGAAATAGTTATGAACCCAGGCAGAGGTCAGGAACTAAGTTTCAGATGATAAGACACACAGTGAAAATTTAGAAATGCTGAAGTAACATTCAGAAGAAAGGTCAAAGCTGAAGGTCAGTAGAAGTAGAAGCCATCTATGTAGGAGTAGCAATTAAAGCTGAATACAGATGGAATCCATGAAGGAGAAAAGGGTGATCTACAAGGCTATTGTCAAATTGTCCCTGTTATAAATGGCATTACTCTGTTTTCAATTTATTTATTCATTTGCACTATTTATTCACCATAAAGAGATACCAGTTTTAAACAAAGAGAAGACAGATTATAAAACAACAACAAAAAGAGTTAAATTAAAAACAAAAAAGCAAGGAACAAAGTCTAAAGATTATGAGAAATAAGAAGATGGTATTAAAAATGATATATTTTTGAGGTGTTCAATAAAAAAGACTTTTTCACTTATGCAAACATTTAGAAATGTTAGATGCTGTGGCATTAGATGATCATGGAAAAAAATGTTTACTCTGTAATATATCTGTATGAGGTTATAATTCTTCTTAGTGTGAATGATCCCTTTTGTTAGGTTTCCACTGAAGCCCTTCCATAACTACACAAATGCCACAAACTGAAGGACAGAAAGAAAGCACCTATCCCAGTCCAGTGGCTAAAAATCACCTGTATCACATTATGGTAACCACAGTGCTCCAGAACATGCAATTTTCAGATTAAATTGGATAGGAATGCACATATAGGCACACTGTTATGAAAAATGAAGCAATTCAACAACAAAATACCATTGCTTCTGTTCTCCCAGAACTGTATATTCCTGTTTAGACTTACAGTACATGAAATATTAGATTATAC
Source organism: Choloepus didactylus (assembly GCF_015220235.1). Taxonomy (NCBI): domain Eukaryota; kingdom Metazoa; phylum Chordata; class Mammalia; order Pilosa; family Megalonychidae; genus Choloepus; species Choloepus didactylus. The sequence continues at coordinate 22,176,786 of NC_051309.1, forward strand.
TGAAAATAAAGACCTCTTTTGGACTTCATCTCACAAGTCTAAATTTGATTTTGACTAGCAGCAGGAAAAGAATGACTTGGAATCCTCTGTGCCTTTTGAATGTCCTTGGGTGTGTCCTGAGGATTCATTTCCAAACAGCAGTCTAAGGACGATCACACGGCACACGCCGCCCTGGAACTTGCTGCCGTACCCCCTTCTCATCAGAGAAGCATGATGAAATATTCAGGACCCAGCCTTGATGGTGCACAGCAAAGTAATGCAGGGCTCTGACCTTCCCTAGGAAAAATCAGTCAGGGAACAAATGCATGACAACGGGTGACACTAGCCATGTGCTGTAACTGAAAACCACTTAATGCAATTTTCATGTTACACACTCTTCTCATGGAAAATGCACTGTTGAGCTCTCACTGCAGAAGATGTTATATTAAAAGCCTTTTTAATGTATGCTACAAATTCATATGCAGATCCATTCATGGCTGACCCTCTTGCTCCAGAGTGCACTTTGTAGGGGGGATGTGCCAGAAGTGGGACACAGTGGAGCAGGCACTGGACAGAGAGCCTTGAGTCTTGGCTCTCTCAAGGACTGAAGGTGGGCAAGGTGCTTAAGGTCAACATCCTGATCTATAATATGAGGGCAGTAGGTTAAATAACCCATGATTCCTTTCCATGTCTATAGATGTAGCTCTAAATACATTTTTAATTAGTCTTATAATGCTCCATAATATGGAAATACTTGACTGTATTCACTCATGCCCCTATAGATAGACATTCAGGATATTTTCAGTTGCCCTGCTCCCACAAACAATACTGTAGTAAGTAGCCTTGTATATTTATCCTTATGATATGGAGCTTTTATTTCTTTATGTTACTGTCATTAATTCAGAGTCATGACTACTACATATTGTTAAGTGATAAAGCAAGTAACAAAGATATGTATATAATAAGATCCTATTTTTGTGACGCAAACTGCATTCTCTACATGTGTGTATTTTATTTGTAAAGAATTACAATCTACTTCACTGGGGAGAGAGGACAGATGATATAAGAAAAAGATGACTGTCGTAAAATGGAAAGCACTCATGATATAGTGTTAATGTTCAGAATATAAGATTATAAAATTTCTGAAAATATGGAAAACCTTTATATACATCTAAAGAAAGAAGTATGCACTAATGGGAAAACATTGATTTCATTAAGTGATGGGAAATATAGGCCATTCTTTCACTTGGATTCCTTCTGTTGTTTTCATTTCTATTCGTTTATTTTATATATATATATATATATATATATATATATATTTTTTTTTTTTTTTGGCAGAAAAGTGACATACAGATAAAAGGGAAAATAATGAATCTGTGACATGAACATGCCTGAGAGCCTCTATAGCCACAAAACACCAATGATATCAATTTATTAAGCATTCTCTGTGGGCAGGATGAGAAATTTTCCTGAATTATTTAAATTAATCTTCAAAAGAAACTTAATTATCCCCCAGAAAGAATGGGCGAACTGGGACTATGAAGGATGGCATAGCTCACTTAAGTTCATTGCAGTATTAAGTATCACATCTTGAAATGTGCTCCCCTCCCTCTCTGCCCCAAAGCCCATGCTCTGAAGCACTGTGTACATCAGAGCCCACCTCTTTGCCTTCTGTAGAGACTGAAAAAACCACATTAGCCACTTATTAGGCTAAAGCATTGAATCCTCCTCCATTTCTACTTTTAGGAGCCATTAAAGCTACAACAGATATACCTATATTTGAAAAGAATTCAAAGCAAAAGTTAATACTATCGCTAAGCAACAATAACAATTATTATTGAATAATTCCACTTGAAACATTTTTAATGATCGGATTATTTTATATCAGACCCTAGATACCATAGTTTATATTTCCTGAAGAAGAGAAGTTGGTAAGACAGAGCTTAGCAAACTGAACAGGATGTCTTATAAATTGGGTTAAATCTACTCTTAATATCCCTATGGAATAACTCCCTGTGTGAAACAGGACTGGGGGGGATCCTTAGCGCCTCCAATTTTTCATCAGCCTGAGAAGTATGCTTTCCATATTTTATAGTTTGGCCTTTATCAGAGGGCTTCTTATCTCATGGGCGCGTGGCCACATTTGGAAGATTGCCCACTGCCTATCGGCACACACAGATTATTTTTATGATGTGGTTGCTGACCCTGCTCTCATGCATCCTTCTTCCTAGATAAGCTCTCCCCATGGCTCCCTCCTGAGATGGCCTAGAATCTCCATTTCTATGCAGCTGCAACACAGATTCATTCCCACAAATATTTACAACGGCACTCATGGCATAGAACAATGCCATGGACAGTTTGCTGCTGTGTGAGATTTAAGGGCAATTTTTCCCTTTAGAAACCTGGAAAATTCTGGCTACAGCAGCAATTAACCAACTTAGCCTTTGTCCTCCCCCACCTTTTATAAGGGTGTGTGGGCATTCGTTCTATCCCTGGGTGCTGGGGGCATCTTCCTACGGACTTGGCTCATCTGAGCTTCTGTGCCAGCTCTTCCCCTTATTGTCTGTGATTTCAGCCAAGTCATTTAAAAATGTCTAGGCCTCAATATCCTCAAAGGTATAGGGAATTAATAATATCCACCTAGAAAACCTAACAATAAAATTCTAGGGAGAATTAAATGAGATAATTTATATAAAATACAGTAAAGAGTGGGTGGTATACTGGAGATATTTCGTCAACGGAAGTTGCAGCCTTTGCTCTTGTCACTAGATCCAAAATCGATAAGGAAACCTTTCAAAAGCAAATATCAAATAGAGGCAGGTGAAAGCTTCTCCAAGTAACCAGGAGAATCTTCTTGAATACTGCTGTGATTATTATTTGGATAGCAGAAGTTAGTGCCACTTTCATCAACCATTTTATAGACAATAACAATATATCTGTATCCCATCTTTTATCACGTAACCACTGACTGTGTAGTCCATGGAAAAAAATACCAAAAAAAAAAAAAACATATTTCACAATATAACATCATGGACATACCCATAGATGGATGGATTTAACTCCAAAACATTATAATTGTATGAAAATGGTATGAGTATGTACATCCATTTTCTGGCAAAAGGGTCCAGACCTTTCATTTAATCTTGAAAACATCCCAGTATTGTAGAAATAACATGTGGTTCTACACTAGAAATTTGGAAGAAAATAATTCACATCATCAACTTTTTTTTTCTAGAAGTCTGAGGAATAATTCTAACTTCTGTCCTAAGAATACAGCTTAGTACTGTGTTTTTCGTTTGATAATCAGATGAAAATTATAAAGTTTTCTCATGAATCTATGCACAGTATCATGGATTGCATGATTGACCGTCTTGGAGTTCAAGTGAAGAACTTGTGAGCAATTACCTGAGAAGTTCAGACAGCTTTGTAAATAATGTCTCATATGTAGCAGGTCTATTTTTTAAGTTTCCACTAATTGGAGCTACTCAAGAGACAGCACTAAAGTACAGAATGAACAAAATATATAAAGCCTCGTTTCTTTGATCATGAGATCGCTACATGGCCCAGCGTGGCCAAAATGCCCAGGAAAGGACAGATGGACTCTTAACAGCCTATTTAATGAGGGATTACCACCAGGAACCACTGAAGGTACCAAGCAAGTTCATCAAAAGAACGTGCTTGCTTCTTGAGAGGTAGCATCTCTATAATATTGAGAGTAACTCAAACCCAAATTATATTTGATCAAAGGCACTTCTGCATGGGCACCACCTTCCTAAAGAACCTTTAGATAAACATTATTGATTATACAATCTCACTTCACATTTCTCTGCCCTCCACGCACCACCCCCCACACCTTTTCCCCTTGTGATTGGTAAGAAGTTCCCCACATGAGCACTTCTTTACTACTGGAAGTCTAGGACATTGGCAAGGAAAGAAAGCAAGGACGAAAGGGAGGTAGAGGGAAGGTGAGAGAGTGACAGAGTCAGACACGGGGAAAGAAAGGGGGAGAAGGAGGAGGGGAAGGGAAGAAGGAAGGGAAGAAAGAAAGGAGAGAGGAAACAAGGGGGAAAGGAAAAAGGAGGAAGGGGGAGAGGAAGTGAAAGGAAACTATGACTTGGAAGTTTCTGTAAATAGGTTTCCAAGAGGGATCTCTCCCCCATTCCTCAACCTACCCAGACACTTAGCCCATTTGCTCTGGGATTAAGAAGTATTTGAGGACAGCCAGATCTCAGTGTCTCAAGTCCCAACAGAGCTTTTAAAGATACCTGCAAATAGATATCATATAGCCTCTTTTAACCTGCAATTTTACAGGGTAGTACTATATTTTATAGTGCCAACTTACTATGCACCAATGTGTGCTTCTTCTCCATCTATTGCCAAAGTAGTTTTTGAGGATGAATTGAGGGGATAGGTTGCTTCTTAGTGAACTGGAACAAAACCTCTTCTATTCCATTTTAGCTCTTCTGTCTGGACACAACCTTAAAATTGTATGTCTTTGACATTTCTTCTACGAAATAAAAAATTTTCAATTCAGTTTAACAAATGTGGATTGGGTTTTGTATGGATTTCCATATATCACACTACAAGAAGTAGAAGGATTATATCAGCTCTAAAAATTGTATAGGTCTGCAAATGACAGGGGTGAGCTGCATCAGTCAAAAAAGTACTTATTGGAAAAAGTTATTTTATAAAAATTAATTTGTTTTCTTTTTAAAGAGACCTACAGTTTTCATAATATGTTTTCCAAGTTTTTCTTTGTGCTTCTGGGACCATAATTGGCACAATATTTCACTTGACTCACACATTATTCTTTCACCCATTCATTCAAATATTTATTAGAGGAAGGAACTGTAAAATCAGGGTACTTTGATACAAATTCTTCAATTTCTTTAGGATCAGCGTTAAAGTGGAGACACCTGAGTTATCTCTAACTGGAGGGACTTAGTCTGCAAAACATATTAATGTAGCTGTATAAAAAACCTCTCCTATAATGATCTCAACTTTGTGGGGAACTGATAAGTCCAAGAAATTAGACAAATTGGTCTTGGTCAGTTTCGGTAGTCAGATAGTTGTCTAGTCTGTTAATCAAGTGGTTTTATCCATTTACAGGGCAATACAGAACAGTTTCAGTCTCTGACACAATGCAGAATCTTCTGGTCCTTTGGTGCTCTATAATAAGGAGTCATTATTAGATAAAAGTTGTGGAACTTAATTAGAAGGTTGTCTGATGGGCATGTTTATCCCAACAAAGCAGTCAATTGGGATCACATCTTTTCCCACCCAAACTCATTAACACACTTAAATTTCCTCACTTCTAGCATTGGTTTTGACTCATACCTGACATCCTAAAATAGCTCCTTTAATTGGAAACAAAAACCTGTGAGCAGCCATTGCTGTCCCTTAGTTGCTACACTCCTCCTTCTTAGGTGACTGACTGTTAAGAGCTCAGTCTAAGTAAATTGAGAAATAGCTTCTAAAAGCCACTTCCCACCACACGCAGGCAGAGTTGATGAAGGAAGGTCTTGTGCTGGGTCATTCTGCCCACTGCCATTCCAAAGGTGACACCACCCCACTGGAATTTCGTAGTTCATATCCCTATGTGGCCTGACAAAATCTGACAATATTCAGGGAAGCTTGCAAATCTCAATTTCCTCTTTTATGTAGCAGTTACCCTAAGCCAGCATTTCTCAACATTGGCACTATTTTGGGCACATCATTCTTTGTTATGAGAGACTGTCCCATGCATTAAATGATGCATTAAAGGATTTTTAGCAGCATCCCTGGTCTCTAGCTCCCAGATGTCAGAAGCATTCCCCTAGTTGTGACAACCAAAAATGTCTAATAGGCATTTCCTAAGTGCCCTGGGAGGCAAAATCATCCCCAGTTGATAACCACTGTTCTCAGCCCAGGAGCATGACTTATCACAGTTCCTCAGTTTCTTGCTCCGAGTCCTAGTGACTTGGATTTAACAAACATTCTAACACTATTAACTCAATAATTCTGTATGTACTAATGATATAGCCCCCTGAAACCAGTAGATTGGAAAGAGCATAATCAAATGCCCTCAAGACTTGATGTTGGACTTTACAACCCACTAGGAAAGCTGAGCCTTCTACCTTTGCAAGATTAGCCTATACCAGAACTAATGGGACTATTGTTATCAAAAAGAAAACTCACCTTGGGAGTTCTTGCTCACCTACACTCAACTGAAAGCTCAAGACTGAGACAAAGAGAAAATAAGAAGCAGCACCTAATTTTACTCTTGCTTGCTTTGTTAATTTTCTTTACTGGATTGAACTGATTAGACTTTGCACATATTAACCCAGGTAACTTGATTCTTTTCTTCCTATATTTTCTGACTTCAAGGCCCTTGTTTGCTACCCAGTTATACCAACACTTTTCCAGCTTATGTTCCTTGTTCCATATTGTCCCTTACTATAGTTACCACTTCAAGTTCTGCTTTAAATCCTGAATCCTTGAAATCAGTTTGCTCCTTCCTTTGTTTTTTGTTGCATTACCAGTTCAGACCAATGGCATCTACTTGGCCTTAGTTTATTGATCTAGTCCTTACATCTTCTTGTCTCCTCTGTCCCCAATTGTTCATATGGTGACTTGATGGGGATACAGAACAGAAAAAAGTAAGAGATGGCAGCTTTACAGTGGGACAGGAGAGAGAAAGCCTATGAAAGCCAGGCACATGTACTCAGAAATACCCCTACAGTCTTCATTACTTCTGAGAACACCAGTCTCTCACACTATCACAGTCATCAAATGGATCAAAACAACTGGTTTTTGTAGTAATAACTTTGAGGCTTCAATAAAGGGATAAGTATCCTCTACATGAGAAGAGAGGGAAGTAAGTGCCGTGTTTCAAAATGAATTCCAGCCCATCTGGCTAATACAGAAATTATAAACCTTGAAAGGCTAAGCTTTAATCATCTGCAAAATACACTTATTTTAGAATAACATTTTACCTAAAAAGAATATTTATTTACTTACCTATTAGGTTGAATCATATTAATCTACATCAGTTTTATAGGCAAATATCAAAAATTACTCAGAAGCTCTGAAACACATGAAAACACTTAATCCATACTAACAGTACCTCCTTCAAAAGCAAGTGTATTTAAACTTTCATAAAACCAGCTCATTTATATTTTACTAATATTTCATGTATACTTTCTTCTTACATGACAGTCCTTATGATCACATGAATTCAAGAACAGTAACACTAAATAATAAACTGAAACAGTAAGAGGAAGCATTTCACAAGAATAAGATCATATAATCAAAGAAGGAAGAAGGGAAGCGTTTATTTTTAACGAGAAATCTCTTTGCAAAGGACGCCTCCAGGTTCCTCAAATTTCTGTTTTGCCAAGGTTACTGCATTTAAATTTTAGAAGTCAAAAACTGTATTTTTTCAGTTTCTAATCTCTTGCAGCATAATCAATAATGTGCATTGCAATTGTCATTGTTAACATGACAGCAATTGATGTGCAATTTACCAACAGCACTCAGCTTCAGGAACCTAACAAACAAAATAAGCCAAAGACTCATTAAGTTTCAGGACACAACTGCTACACTAATAAGTGATAGTAAAGGAGAAGTTATCTTTTCTTCAGTGAAGCCCCCATAGTTGCTAACCACTGATGCTAGCTGATGTTGTTGGAAATCAATGAGAGAGCCACATCTTCAAGTCATGAGCTGGGAATATAAGAAAGAAAGACATAGAGGAAAAGAAAAGAGAGACAGAGGGGAACCTAATTATATTAAACACCCTGGAACTCTGAAATGAACTCATTTCATCTCAGAGGAACATAAAGAAACGTAAAGGAGTCAATTTAAATTTACATTCTGCCTACTGCTGCTTCAGCTGCTGTGAACCAAAGCTCCTTAGAGTACCTACAGAGAGAAATGTATTCTTATATTTTCTTCTCAAAACTTTGTGCATGGTGTTGAGTATGAACATACATGTGGAAATATGGTGTTTCCTCAGGGTCAAGTTTTGCGTTGCCAGTTCAATGGAGCAGGGCAAGCAAAAAGTTCAATAAATATTTGTCCAATAGATAAATGAATGAGACTATTCCTAAACCATCCAGAAATGTGTGGTGTGGTGCACCAGAGGCTACCCTTGGACCATAACCCCTCAAAAGCAATGGAGACAAAAAATTTTTGTATCAGGTAAAACAAGAAATAACAGTGGTGGGTCTGACCAGTTCATCCACTAAGTCGTGGTGAAAGGTCCTTCATAGTCTTCGGGGCTCCAATTATACAATTAAACAAAGCCCTTCCTCTCTTTTATTATGCCCAAGAAATGTGCATTAGCTGCATTTAACATCATATAATGGATTTTCCATAGTAAACATAGTACATGAGTCTCCAGTTTCCTCATGTGGAATTTAAGTAGAAAAAAGAGGGGAAAAAAAGGATTAAGAAAACTAAAGAAAATAGGGAATCTTTCAAAGACAAATGGAGCTGAATGTCAAAGAAATTCAAGATAGATTCTAACCTTCTTGATTTTCTTAATCAAATGCTGGTCAGTTTCTTTCTTGTTGCTTTTTAGCCTGTAGAATTTATCCATGATAACCAAGCTGCCATCACAGATTTAAATGACCATCCTTCACAGTAAAAGGGAATGATTCAAAGGTATTTTGTAATACTAGAGCCTTAATTCAAAGTTTGGCTAAAATTTTCAGTCAGCTACCACCAATGTTTACGTAGAAAGTTGTTTTGTAGTGGTGGCAGTATAGTGTAATAATTTCAAGTATAGACTTCGGAGCCAGATTGCCTGGGTTTGCTTCCCAGCTCTGTCTTTACTTGGTGTTTGACATTAGCCAAGTTACTTAACTTCTCAGCTCCAAAAGATTAATTATGAATATTTCTGCACGACCATACTTTGAGAATCTATGGTAATTCATAATTTCTTCTTTGTATTTTTGTTTGTATTTTCTTGTTTCCATGATTCCAGCTATAAGCAAGTTAAAAAGAAAACAAACTCTAAGCAGTGACAAAGCATCAAGTGAAAAAGAGGTATTAGACACCAGCTTTAGTGCTGTATTTTACAAAATCCAATGTCAGTTATAATCAACATACTTTCCAATTTTCAGTCAGTTTGTGGACAGCATAACTTATCAAGTCATTTTTGCAAATAAGTAATTTCTGGAGGGGCAAGAACACATCAGAGTTGAAATTCTTGATCATATGGACTAAAAATATGGTCTAAAACTTAGCCTATATCCTCATTAGCAAACATTTTTCTTTTCATCACTATAGTGTTGCTCTCTAGCTTACAGATAACACTCTAAAAATCTCAAATAACATTTTTACTGCCATACTAATAAAGCATCATTTTAAGTACAGTACTTACTAGTCCCATAGTCTATACAAGTCTTTCCTACTTCCATAATAATAAACCAACATAAAGGCATCCTCATAACCATATTAAAATTAATTTCCTCCAAATTATGTCATATTTCTAAGACATGACTATGCATTTAGACAGTACTTATCTTTTAAGGTGCTCTTAAGTCCTGCCTATGTGTTTTACTTTTGTGTAAAACTTCATCGGTGTAAAGAAAGACAGATTATTTTATTTTGAAGGGATCCATCTTCCGATTTACACTAAAAACTTGAGTGCTTAAGATTATAAATGTCACATTCAGTCAAATTACACCAGTAAAAACAGTTATTTTATGGAAAGCCATTCATTGTTCAATATACTTCTATGGGTTGAGGAAAACTGTAAAAACTAGCACAAGCCAGCCCTGCATTTTAGGCTCTTATAGCCCATTTGGGAAGAAACAGATAAAAACAATCCCAGTGTTTCACAGGGCTGTTAGATCCAAGCTTTGGGGATGTTGGGGGCGGGGAGTGGAGGCAGAGGTGGAGGAGGGAAACATGTTCAGGGTACACATTACTAAAAAGAACTTGCCATGAGTTTAGGAAATGAGTAGGAGTTTTGCAAGTAGATATAACAGAAAAAAAAGGAAGTTCTGTGTTATGGGTGAAACTGTGTTCCCCTGAATGATATTTTCAAGTCCTAAACTCTCATCCCATGGATGTGACCCTATTTGGAAGTAGGGTCTTTGAAGATGTGACTAATTAAAATGAGGCCACACTGGATTAGGGTGGGCTTGATCCAATAAGTCTGGCATCCTTATTAGAAGAGCAAATTTGGAGACAGACAACTCAGAGAGACACAGGAGGCAAGGCCAGCGAATGCACTGGAGGCAGAGACTGGAGCCTTGCATCTGCAAGCCAAGGAGCATCAAGGATTGCTGGGAAACAACAGAAGCTAGATGAGGGCAAGGAAGAAGTCTCCCCTACAGGTTTCAGATGGTGCACGGCCCTACTGAAACCTTGATTCCAGACCTCTAGACTCCGTGAGATAATAAATAAATGCTGTTTAAGCCGCCCAGTGCATAGTACTTTGCTACAGAAGCCTTATCCCACCTTCCAAAGAGCAGTACTGAACAGTGTTGAGGCCAAAAAGAGTCCAGAGAGGGAAAGAAACTGTAAGACAAGTGCTCCTTTCCAAGCTGAAAGTTTTCTTATTTTTAGTTAGCGTATGCAGATTTAATTCCATTTGGGCAACCACCAGAATTTTCAGCTGAGAATAGGGAAATTGCAAGTCAACTCAAATTGTAAAAGCAAATTTGGCAAGATGGCATGGTTGCTGCCTGCTGTTTCCCTGACTCTAGAGAGAAAGGATGGACAGCTGGTCCTCTTGCCAGCTGCTCCCCATGCAGCCTGTTATATTTGTGTGAAATATTGCTAAAATGTGTTCTTGTTGCCTTTTTACTGTACATATTACATTTTGCTATTTCCACACCGTATGGTAATATTTTTGTGCCACTCTATAATTAAATATAATTTAATTTATTGTGACTGTATATACATTGGCACACAGTATGGATAATGTTCAAGAAAGTAGATCATGAAAGGATCCCCAATGTTAGTAACATAGTAAAGAGGGTAGTGTCTTCAGACAAAAAGACAGATGCTTCAGATAAGGGTTGTTTCTTTCTATCTATCTATCTATCTATCTATCTATCTATCTATCTACCTACCTACCTACCTACCTATCTATCTACTTACCTAGATATTTATTTTACCTATGTTTCTATATAATAAACATAGAAGACATAGAATATTTGGTGGGTCATCTGTTGCCTTAATCCCCAAATCCCATTTATTTTCCATAAGGCATGATTTTATATGGATAGTGTAAGTTCCTCAAACATGTACTTATTAAAAAACAAAACAACAACAATAAAAGAAGTCTTTTGGTGCCACTATAATTCATCTTCTTCTCAAATCTGAGGACCCTTCTCTGAGTTGACAGGGTCCCCAACTCCAAATTAGGGAACAAGAGCTGCTAGGGAGGATTGTGCTGATATGCACTGCTGCTTCTCCTTTTCCATGTAATTACTCCACTTCCTGATGAATTTTTAAATCCATGGCTAATTAAATGAGATGATAGGCTTTTACTGGGCCTAGTAATAATGTGGACTTCTTAAACAAGACTTACATCCTCTAAATATGGGCCTCATGTTTATTTGCCAGCTCTGTCCACTAATGTATAACCTGCCTGGAATGCTGCAAAGAAGAAATTTTGAGCTTCCCATGGCTAAAGAAATTGTATGTTAGAAAAGCACAAAGAACTCACAACACATGGCTCAGGAAAAGAAATTTGGTGCCATATCCAAGCTCAGTCAACAGGATCAGAGAATTTATACATGCGAAGTATTGTCCACATGCACAACTACCTTCAAAGATAAGCATAATGCTTCCCTTCTAAGCCTTACATTAACTCAAAAAGAAGAAACTCTAATATAATGGACTTCTCTGGGCAATTATTTGCCTGTGGTTCTTCTGGCATACACAAGTCTGGATTATAAGAAACACATTTGTTTTCCTTGTTCTTGTTTTTTTTTTTTTTTTTTTTTTTTTTTTTTTTAAGATCTTTGCCTTCGGTAATTGTATTAAGGCCAAACTGGACCACCATCATGTTACGATCTTTTACAAATGAGCCAAGACCACTGTTCAGCCTATTTTTATACCCAAGTCTTATATCAGAGGAGCAGAAGCAGAGCTGAAACTCATACAAGACCTGGGGTAGATCAGCAAGGCAGGAAAACACATACTGGATTGGAGAGAAGGCTCTAAGGGCATCCTGAATCAGGGTAGAACCTACATGAGAGATGGAAAATGCACAAAGATTTGATGATTTTGGGTCTGGGTATCACCATCTTTTTTTCAGACAAAACTGAATGGTATGGAGGAGGAGGGCAAGATGGCTGCATAGAGAGAAGTGGAAGCTAAGTAGTCCCCCTGGAACAACTACAAAAACCAGAAACAACTAATAAATAATCCAGAATAACTGTGGGGGGACAAACGAGACCATCCACTCATCATACACCAACCTGAATTGGGAGCAATGCCTGAGAACACAGCATAAAATCTATAAGTAAAACCTGCGGAACCAAGTCGTGAGACCCCTTCCCCCATAGCCCGAGCTGCAAAGCCTCGTGGTGCCAGAGAGAAACTCTCTCCCAGCAAGAGAATATAGCTCAGCTGAGCTCCATCTGGGGTTTTAAGTAGTGAGTGTGAACTGCTCACTACAGGTACGCATCCCCAAAAAACAGACAGAGGCTTTGGGTGACGACTGACCTGGGAGAGCCGGAGGGTCGCCTTGGACTGGGTCTGAAGGGGACTATCTGTTTCTTTTTTGGCTCAGTGGAGAAAGCCCCAGTCATTTTCAGTTTCCAGGGCTGTGACTCTGGGAAGGGTGGAGACAGCACAAGCAGAGAGAGAAACCATTGAAATGCTAATGACCTCCACCTGAGGGCTCTGTCTTCTCTAGGAGGACAGGGGTGGGGCCCTTTCCATTCAGAACCAGACCCCAGAGCCTGGGGACACACGGCCATACCTCCTCACACCAGTCAAGAATTATAAGCTAACAGGCATCACCTGCTGGGCAGAAAAGCACAGTGACCTGAGGCATCAAAGGGTGGAGCAATTTTCTAAGACACACCCTCAGGGAAACCAGATACTGAATATTTCTTCCCTCTGGGACCTGAGCCTGTTCTGGTCTGGGAAAACCTGAATTGGATAACCAAGGAAACCATGCCTAGACAACAGAAAATTACAACCTACACTAAGAAAAACAAAGTTATGGCCCAGTCAAAGGAACAAACGTACACTTCAACTGAGATACAGGAATTTAAACAACTAATGCTAAATAAATTCGAAAAGTTTAGAAAAGATATTGCAAAAGAGATAGAGGCTGTAAAGGAAGCACTGGGCATGTATACGGCAGAAATCAAAAGTTCAAAAAAACAACTAGTAGAATCTATGGAAATGAAAGGCACAACACAAGAGATGAAAGACACAATGGAAACACACAACAGCAGATCTCAAGAGGCAGAAGAAAACACTCAGGAACTGGAGAACAAAACACCTGAAAGCCTACATGCAAAGGAGCAGATGGAGAAAAGAATGAAAAAATATGAGCAACGTCTCCGGGAACTCAAGGATGAAACAAAGTACAATAATGTACGTATCACTGGTGTCCCAGAAGAAGAGAAGGGAAAGGGGGCAGAAGCAATAATAGAGGAAATAATTAATGAAAATTTCCCATGTCTTATGAAAGAAATAAAATTACAGATCCAAGAAGTGCAGCGTACTCCAAACAGAAGAGATATGAATAGGCCTATGCCAAGACACTTACTAATCAGATTATCAAACATCAAAGACAAAGAGAGAATCCTGAAAGCAGCAAGAGAAAAGCGATCCATTACATACAAAGGAAGCTTAATAAGACTATGTGTGGATCTCTCAGCAGAAACCATGGAGGCAAGAAGGAAGTGGTGTGATATATTTAAGATACTGAAAGAGAAAAACCGCCAACCAAGAATCCTGTATCCAGCAAAGCTGTCCTTCAAATATGAGGGAGAGCTCAAAATATTTTCTGACAAACAGACAATGAGAGACTTTGTGAACAAGACACCTGTCCTACAGGAAATACTAAAGGGAGCACTACAGGGTGATAGAAGACAGGAGTGCGTGGTTTGGAACACAACTTTGGGAGATGGTAGCACAACAATGTAAGTACACTGAACAAAGGTAACTATGAATACAGTTGAGAGAGGAAGGTGGGGAGCATGTGAGACACCAGAAGAAAGGAGGAAAGATAAATACTGGGACTGTGTAACTTGGTGAAATCTAGAGTATTCAACAATTGTGATAAAATGTACAAATACGGTCTTTTACGAGGGAGAACAAGCAAATGTCAACCTTGCAAGGTGTTAAAAATGGGGAGGCACTGGGGGAGGGATGCAATCAGCATAAACTAGAGACTATAACTAATAGAATCATTGTACTATGCTTCCTTTAATGTAACAAAGGTGATATACCAAGGAGAATGCAGATAAGAGGGGGGGATAGGGGAGGCATGTTAGACACTTGACATTGGTGGTATTGTCTGATTCTTTATTCTACTTTGATTTAAGGTTATTTTTCCTTTTGCTCCTTCCTAGCTGTCTTTGTTTTTTCCTCTTTCTTTTGCCTCTCTACCTTCTTTGACCCTCCCTCCTGCCTTGTGGAAGAAATGTAGATGCTCTTATATAGATAGTGGTGAAGGTGGTGAACACATAAATGTATGACCATGCAGAGAACCATCGATTATTTACTTGGGATGGAATGTATGGTGAGTGAACAAAACCATATAAAAAAAAAAAAAAAATGGGTTGATGACAAAACCTTGAGGGCAATATACTGAGTGAAATAAGCCAGACACATTAGGACAATTATTGCAGGGTCTCACTGATAGGAACTAATTATAATATGTAAACTCATAGACATGAAATATAAGGTACCAAGATATAGGACGAGGCTTAAGAATGGGGAGTGTTTGCTTAGTATGAACAGAATGTTCAATTAGGATGAACTTAAATGTTTGGAAATGAACAGGGGTGTTGGTAGCAAGATGTGAGAATAACTAACAGTGCCGAATGGTGTGTGAATGAGGTGGAAAGGGGAAGCTCAGAGTCATATATGTCACCAGAAGGAAAGTTGGAGGTCAAAAGATGGGAATGTATAAAAGTGAATCCTATGGTGGGCAATGTCCATGATCAACTGTACAAATACTAGAAATCACTTCCATGAACCAGAACAAATGTATGACAATACAATTAGAAGTTAATAATAGAGGGGCATATAGGGAAGAACTATATACCTATTACAAACTATATACTACAGTTAGTAGTATTTCAACATTTTTTCATAAACAGTAACAAATGTACTATATCAATACTAGGAGTCAACAACTGAGGGGGGTTGGTTAAGGATAGGGGAGGATTAGAGTTTCCTTTTCTTTTTTTCTTTTTTCATCTTTCACTTTATTTCTTGTCTGGAGTAATGAAAAGTTTCTAAAAATTGAATAAAAATGAAGTGTGATGGATGCACAGCTGTATGAGGGTACCCAGGGGCAAGTGATTGAACACTTTGGATCTTTGGATAATTTTATGGTATCTGAACAATCTCAATAAAAATGGAAAAAAAAACAAAAAAAAACTGAATGGTATGGCCACAGGACCTAGGCAGTGAGACATCCAATAAGTGGTTTCTGAGAGCCAATGAAGCATAGAAATAAGAGAATGAATTTTGTAATCATATAAGCCAGAGTTTGAATTCCAGATTCCCTATTTACTAGGTGTATAACTCACCCTCAGTACATTTTTCTTTTGGCCTTTCTTAGTTGCAGATTCATCTATATAACCCTGAAGTGTTATGAAAAGAGATAAAATGATGCCTGTGAGATATTTGGCACGTTTGACATTCAACATAGATGAATTATTATTACTTTATACAGCATCTAAGAGTTTAGGTGAATTGTGACTATAAAAAAAAGCACTGCATTTCCACCTGTCGCTTGTGGAGCAACTCATTGCTTTATAGTCCCTCCTCTACATAAACTCTGTGAGAGATCTTTTATGTTTTCAGACTTTTCAAACCTTTAGAGTTCTGAGAATGAATACACTCTTCTGTTGGTCCAAGAACTGCTATTAAATTCTTGTATTTAGCATGTGAGTTTCTGTTCATCTTAGGCATATCTTTGTGGAACACTGCCACACCAAAATGAAAAGATGATAGAAATTGAGAGGTATCCATTAAAAATCCGCTACTCATCGAAGAATAAAAGAGTATGTAAGCCTTGTTTAAGAAATCCACAGAAGGGTGTGACAAACTCTGCTATATGACAGGTCTCAAGGGATAGTTGTTAAGTGTTGATGCCATCGTACTTCAGAACCAGAAGCCGGCAGAAGGTCTTTGGATTTCTGGCCTGATGTTCTTTTTTCTACGTAATCTTTTGAGCGTCCTCTACTCAGTCCACACTCTGTCCTTTTCGGAGTTGCCATGTAAACATTTAGCTTCTTAGAAGTTCCTATGAGATGTCAAAATATTCCTCCTTTCTGTTTACTCAGCCTGATTCAACATCTAAATCTGGTAAATCTTGGGTATTGTTTGTTTGACACTTCCGCTTTCGCTGTCCTGTAATTCCTAATATTACTGTTAACGCATTGCAGGTTTCTTTAAAACCAGTAATTCTTCATCAAAACACAAAACCAGAAAATCTGAATTCTTAGTAAATATTTAAGAAACTCCCCGTATAAAAAAAATCCCCAGCTCCTTTTTCTTCATAGACTTTCTGTCACAACATTCACACCATTTATGAATAATAGTCTAGAGCTTGTGTTTTGGAGACAGCTGAAAAATTGGATACCTCAGATTCACACTTACAAGTCATCCATAAAATACTCAACGTAAAAAGGCAAAAGGAAAACACATCATTTACAAAGCCGGCAAAATGAAGCCAAGCAACTACCAGCATATCACTTGAAGAGACAGAACATTCAAAAACACACTGCTGTCTCTGAAATGTCTCATCATGGCAAAGTGAAAGACTAAAGCTTCAACCAATTGACGGAGATGCGGAGTATTGCCACTTTGGAACAAGGCCCAATAATCTCTGCATTATTAGAAGTAAATGGATTGCATGTATATCTGACACAAACAACCTTATCATTTTCATATTTTATCTCATCTTCTCTGTAAGTGGAAATAAAGGATACCAAAACAACTTTCTTTTGCAATGTTTTTCTCCTTCATAAGGGTCTATTTCCTCTTAAAAACTGTTCAATATCAATCATTAAATTCTGACAAAGACCATTTTTAGTAACCTGATTTCTATTTACCAACAAAGCACCTGGCACGGAGCAACTACATAATAAATGATATGAAATTAATTTACTAATTTGATAATTTACCAGGGATCTTTTGTACTAAAAGGGAGATTGTATTTCAAAGGGAATAAATTCTAATTGCACATAATTGCACATTTCTGGAAAGAATAAAATGAAAAGAAATCTATCACTGACTTGTACCACTCTGATAACATGTTTTCTGAACCTATAGCAAAAACTTCTCAATATGTGTTAAAAGCATACATATGGAAATATCTTGGTTCCTACTAAGCTTATTTGCATAAATTCTGTTAATCACACAGTAAGAAGTCTATGAATACCAATGTCATGGCTCATAACTTTATTAATTTTGATGCTTAATTCCAAAGCAGCTAGGACTTCAGGGTACTATTGGCCTGGAGATGTTTACTTCTCCCTTCAGACTCCTCGTGGATAAATACCAGGTGGGTACCACTGAAACCACTTGCTTCTGGGGCAAGCAATGAAGCAGTTGTTCCCTCAATAACCAGCTTCGACAGCCTTTACATTCTTCCAAAGAAGCATGTCTCATGCTTATGAATAAACTGAATTTTAAGTAGTTTTACAAAGCAGCATATGAAACACTAAAAAGTGGGTGTCTAAGCATAGAGATGAGTCTCATGTGCACAGGAGGGTGAGTAACATTTTTGCCAAATAATTTAGAGCACAAGTTAGGGAAGTCATCGACAGACAGGAATTCAGAAACCAGGAAATGTGTCCAAATGATCCTCGGGAATTTTGACACATAATGCAAGTGTTTGAGTGCTGCTTCTGGAAAGTGTTTGCCGAATCGTAAAGATTAGATTCTGTTCCCTGACATGAGCACCCGTAGCCCCTACGCTTTTGCAGCTTTTGCAAATGAATCGCTGCTCACAGTGCACTGTGGTTGTTTATTTAACTGTCTGCCCCCTCCCTGGATTGCTTGCTCACTGAGCAATAATTCTGTTCATCACCATTGACACAGGGCTTATCAGAGTTCCTGGCATAACACAAATAATCAATATGTATTTATTCCATCAGTGAGAGACTCAGTCCTGATTCATGTCAATCATACATTAGAATACTGCTATTAAATTCTAAGATCTCTCTATATAAGTTTGAGGAAAGTCCATTCTTTGACTATGTGTAAATAAAATCAAATTCTGCCTAGCAACAGTCTCAATTTATCTAGGGAAGGGAAACTATATTTTTGGTGCTATGCAGCACAAAAAAAATATGGTTGATTGATAACAGTTACTTCCCAAATTTGTTGTTGTCTGATGCCTTCTAATACTGCAACACATACAATGTGTCACATACTATATTTAAAGTTGGTAATTTGCTTTTGCTCAGCTTACTTTGCAAAACGGCAGCCTACACACAAGCCACATCCTAGAATGTAAGGAAGAGCTCGGGTGTTTCCCTCATACTTATTTCAAGTGGCCTCTGGCATACTCCACTCTCCTGGTTTTGTCCCTACTCAATGGCTCCATCTTCTCAATCTCCTGGATTTCTGTCTTTCAAGTATCAGTATTCAGAGCTCCTCTCTTCTCCATCTATATTCACTTTCCAGGTAATTTTATCCCAGAAAACAGTGACAACTTCCAAATATTTATCTCCAACTGAGTCTTTTCCTTGAACTCAAAACTTGTGTATCAACTTAGTCAATTTAATATCTAATGGGCAATTCACACTTAACCAAAACCAAATCCCAAGTCTCTCCTTGCTCTAAATTGGTGCCTCTCAGAGTTTTTCCCATGGCTGTAAATGGTAATATCCTTCTTCCAGGTGCTCAAATTAAAGACACACATACATATACACACATACACACCTTACCCCTGCAACTCCACATCTAATCCACCAGCAAATGATGTTGACTAAATGTTCAAAACTGGAGGATATCCTATTAATGCCACCCCTACCACTTTGGTCCAAGTTGCCATCAACCGTCATTTAGTGCCTATTTATGGCAATCAAGTCTCTTAATTTATGTCTCCTCATTGGCCCTTTCCTCCTAGACTTTTCTTAACCCACCAGCTAAAGTGATCCTTTAAAAACAAAATTCAGATCAAGTCATAATTCTGTTCAAGACTTTCCAGTGACGACTATCCCAATCAGAGTACAAGCCATAACCTTAAATCACCCCCATCATTAGTCTCCGTTTCCTCTCTGACCTCATCTTACTCATGATACCCTTTGGAAAGACCTCGTATGCCTGGCCCTGAGGACTTTGCCCTCAACAGTCTCTCTGCCTGGAATTCCTTCTAAAGGACATCTCATTGTCTTCCCTTCCTCAGAGCACTACTCAAGTCAGCTCTTCAGTGAGGCTTGCCAAGTCATCTACTTAAAAAAAGAAATTCCTCTCTGCAGTGCTCCCTATCTCTCTTCCTTGCTTTAATTTACTTGATAGTGTTTGCAATCTGATGCCATATAAACACACAAGGACTAGATTTTAACATTTGATTGTGCTTTATCTGTCTTTCTCCTCTAGAATGTAAGTTCTGGGAGTACTCAGACTTTTATTTTTCTTCTTGAAGCTACATACCCATTACCTTGAATACTGCCTGGCCCATATGCGGCCCTCAACAAACACTTTTTAAATACACAAGTCATTGTAGATCTATATCTGAATAAGAATCATTTAGGGTCTTGGTTGCCTTTTGCTTAGCCTCATGTTATCAACTGATGACTTTCTAATATTTTTTGTTACTAATAATGTAACTAATTATGTAACTAATAATAACTAACCACTAATAATGTAACTAATAATACAACTAATTATATGACTAATAATGTAACTAACTAATAATGTACTAATAAAGTAACTAATATGTAATTAATAATGTTACTAATTCTCTGACAATGAGAATTTTTTTTGCATCTAATTTGCCAGGCTTAATATAAATTAAAAAGGAACAAGGAATACACCAGTGACTACTTAAAGGAGATACTGCTATAAATCGTTTGATCCCAGTAATCACTTGGGAATGTAATTTGTTAGAAGCATGTTATTATTCCACACACAAGTCTTAAAGGCAAAATGCAAGGCTTCTGTGACAAGAATTTCACTATGCCTGTTCACATTAATGCAGAATGAAGATTTTTATGCTCTATATTAACCACAATATAGTCTATAGAAGTTAATTAAGTAATGAAACATTAATACTTCTGTGAATGAAGAGACTTAATATTAAAGCAAAGGCATATCTATGGCTCATTTCACTGAAAGTTGCCTGCAAGTATAGAGAAAAGAGAAGATGTTTTAGTTTCCCAGCTGCTAAAATGAACACCATGTGTTTGCGTAAATAAAGAGAATTTATTGGGTCATGGTTTTGAGGCTAGGAGAAGTCACGTCTAGGCATGAGCAAGGACACGCTTTCTTGCCCAAACCATGGCATTCTGGGATGGCTGCTGGCGATCTTTAGTCCTTGGCTCTTATGTGATCTAGCAATGCACATAGCAGCATCTTTTCCTTTCTTTTTTTGGGTTCCATTGACTTTTGGCTTCTGGTTGCTCCCCATGGCTTTTTACCCCATAGCTTGCCCTAAATCAGGCCTTCTCTAAATCAGTTGGGCCACACTTTAACCTAAGTAACCTCACCCAAAAGTCCTATTCCTATTTACAATGAGTTCACACCCACAGGAAAGGTTAAGATTAAAAATATGTTTTTCTGGGGTACATAACTTCAAGCCACCACAGAAGATTTTGCAAACTTTGATCTGAACCAAGAAACTATATAGAATGACAGTGGTTTTACTTATAAAATGGTTATTTCATATACTAATAATTTTATACTTTCATTTGAATCTTTTATAGAACACTTAAATAGATAAACACACATACATACTATATGGCACATTAACTAATTAAGTAGTGTTTGAAAAATATTTACTGTATTAATTTTAATAAATCATAAACCAAATATAATTTAAGGCTCATTGATGATATTTGTTTTAGGAACTCTCCTTGAAGCAGACATTGCTAGACTAGCTTCCTTTCTCTGAGGGTACATTACCCCTCACTGCATAATGCCCAGTGTTTTAAAAAATGTAATTTTAATAATTTTTGTTTGTAGCTTTTCAGGTGGAAGGTATATCCAGTCCCTGTTACTCCGTCTTGTCTGAAAGCAGATCTAAAAAATGTTCAAGCTTATAAGATGGAAATACGACTATTTAGAAAATGGATATAAGAAAATAAGTGTGTTTCTCAGAATTGCACAGCTATTAAATTGAAAAAGGATTCAAACCCAAGTACCAGATCTTAACATTGTAATATTCTGCCTTTCTTAACGCTTCATTCAACATTTGCCACTTAGTATTACAATTTGTAAATTAACACCTGAATTTTCTCTAGATTGTGAATTCCTTGAGGGAAAGAATCCCAGGCTGTGTTTAACTTTATGTCAATGTAGCACAGTGCTGACATCTGTGGGTTGTTCATGCAAGCTTAGGAATGAAGAATACATGTGAGAAGATCATTGGGCTGGTTTTGGTAGGAGCTAAGTCACATTTGCGGCAGAAAGAAGGAATATTTGTCAGTGCCTGAGATCTTTGCAAGGAAGGCTGTTACATACTGAATTGTTTTCCCCAGAAAAGATATGTTCAAGTCCTAAGCCCAGTTTCCATGAATGCCACCTTATCTGGAAACAGGATTTTTGAAGATGTGAGTAGTCATTAGAGTTGGTTTTAATCCAATATGGCTGGGTCCTTATAAGAGGGGAAGAGGAGATAGAAGAAAGACACAGATGAGAAAGTCAAGGGATAACTTGC
The DNA here is from genome assembly GCF_015220235.1 of Choloepus didactylus. NCBI lineage: Eukaryota > Metazoa > Chordata > Mammalia > Pilosa > Megalonychidae > Choloepus > Choloepus didactylus. The sequence continues at coordinate 22,198,798 of NC_051309.1, forward strand.
AGAGACTGAAGTCCAAGGGTTGCCAGCAAACCATCAGAAGCTAGGAAGAGCAAGGAAGGATCCTCCCCTACAGAATTCAGACCTTTAGCCTCCCAGACTGTGAGACAATAAATCTCTATTTTTTTTAAGTCACCCGGTTTGTGGTACTTTACTAGAGCAGCCCTAGGAAACTAAGCCACAGGCTATCAGGCTTGATGTTGTTAAGAAACCTCAATGAAAAATGAGTTTATGAGGGAAAATAAAACAAAAATAAATAAATAAACAACAAGCATACTCTGATAACCCTATGTAAGAAAGGCATCGAAGTACTAGAGAACTTTTTCTAGCTACCTCCCCAGCTGAAATTTTATTTTGGCTCTGATTAGCTATGAAAGGGGCATCTGTTTGGAATCACAAACTTGTAAGGAGGAAGGCACCAAAGAGGTCACTGGTCCTTGCTCACACCCAGTTTCCTAATCCATTCTGGCAGACAGAGGTAAACCTTCCGTTGGAATCCCCCAAAGTGACAAGGGCCTGTTATTGGTGCAAAAGACTGTCCCATTGCTAGATAATACAGATTGTTAGAAATTTGTTTCTAAAATAACTCACCTTCTTCACAAGTTAGGAGAAGTTATTTACACAGAGAGAGAGCTACATACAAGAGACACAGCTGAGTTTTCATAATTCTTAGAAGTATAGAAATAGATTCTCAACATGGTAGCAAATGGGGGAAGAGGTTGAGGAAGGAAGGGGTGAAATGAATTGAAAGTAAATTTTTATGTGAAGAATAGTTTATTGTTAACTCCCCTGTATTTCAGATGGACTGAACAGTTCTAAGAATATATGTACACAAGTAATGTTCCACAAATGCTACGAATGCTATGGTAATCCCCATCTCCATGGTATTACTGAATGAAGACATCTCTGATCTCATCCCTGACATCCTAAATACTTAAAAATTATAACCTAGGATAGTACTCAAATCTTCAAAATGTGTTTTTAATTTTACTGACTTTCAAAATCCAAAGAAGTTCACTGTTTGGCCTTTATGGGGGCAAGTCCCTAAATAGTAACATGTTTGCATAGTTCTCTGATATCCAAGACATAAATTATGGTTAATTTAGTTAGATTATCTATACAATATTATCACCTACTCCATTAACATGCTGTCTTTTTTTCACACTCTAAAAATGTTCACTTGACCAGAAAATATTTTTGGACACATATGAAAGTCCATAGGACCTGCACCAGCACACTTACAAGACAGGGCAGACTGAGTGTTCCTTATACCTTATAGATATTCAAATATTCCAACTATTACACACACACACACACACACACACATATATGCACACACATAAGAAACTTTAGTTAAATAAACTTGATTGTATAATTTTGACTTAATTCTTGCTTACACCACAAATTGGTCATGCACTTCTTTGCTTTACCATTTTTTAAAATATGGAAAGTGGGTATAACATAACAGAAAATGAGACTTCTTTGAAAATTTATTAGCAAAAGTAATTATTCCACCTTGACTCACTTCCATTATAAACTATACTAACTATGGTTGAAAACATTTCCAGTGACACTTTCTATGATTAAATGATGTCTAAAAACTATATAAAACATACCATAAAATATAACAAAACAACAGACCCAAATCTGAAATATGAGATTTTCAAAGTATACTAAAGTTAGTTCAAGAGAAGTGAAAAAACAGAAAATGATTATCGACTGAGACCTACTGTGTTTCTTCTGGCTACTGTGAACCTTGAATTTATTTAACCCTCATAAGCATCCTAAGATACTTAATCTCTCACAAAGTCAAGCAGCAAGGCAAGATTCTAACCCAGAGCTGCATCCAGAACAGAGCTCAGTAGGGCCCCATCATTCACCGAGGCTTGCAAGGCTCATTCCTAAAGAAGAGCCTCTGTCTCTACTTCTGTTTCCCACTCCAGCACGGCTCTGGGGCCTTGCGTTCTTGCCTCTGCTCTTACAGCATCAATGCATTCTGCTTTCAAGGTGGAGTCAGGGGAAGGAGGACGCTAGTGCTGAAAAGTGACAGCCTGGCCATTGGCTTCAGCTCAGCCTCTCAAATGCTCTCAGGGCCCAGGACACAGGAATGAAATGGAAACAAAAAGGAACGGAATGGAAACAAAAAGGCTTAAACCTACTCCTGTCTCAAATTATTGCTCCTCCATTTCTGTTCTATTTCTAAACATTTTTGCCTAATACACACTAATTAAAAGGTATATTCATATTATAATTAATCTGTTTTCATTGGAAATGGTTGGTTTTTCAATAACTGGGCTTTCTCCAATGAGGTCTGGATCTCCTAACCCTGGAGAGGAGTGGCTTTTTGTGTACTCTCAACCCCAGGGGCAATGGCTGCTCCTTGTCTATGCTATGCCTATATATTTTTTGTAGTTTTATTATTTTTTACTAGTAAATTTCTTATTAGTTACTTTAATAGCCTATTATAATTAGCAATATTTTATATTAAATTTCCTCCATTCGAGCTATTTCATAGTTTGCCTCCTGACTAGGCTCTCATAGACACAGTGAAATGAATTTGGGAAATAGTAGATGGAATAAAGAAAGAGATCCTTTTTTTTTCTATTGGAGCAATTCTCAGAAGCTCTACAGTGTATTAATATGTGATACAAATGTGAATGAATGATACATGATCTACAAAATTTCACAGCATATTAAAATAAAGTCTCCCCACCACACACCCCACAGTCGTGCAAAGTTAGTGTGCTGTGGGGTGTCTGTGGAGATGTATTTTAACCCATAGGACAGCTGAATTCTACTAGTGGGCATCTGAAGACAATGCCTGCTCATGCGGAATATCAAACATTGCCTCTGCAAATCAATGATTTTTCCTTTTATTCTTTAGATAGAGGGAGCTATGGAATAATGTTTTCCAACAATCTTCTGTCCTTATGTACCTGAGTGAGACCCTGCTCATGAACAACCATGGCCGGCGATAGGAGAGAACGCAGCAATCCTCGGTGGGGAAAGGAGAGGCAGGACATCTCCCCCCAGGCTGAACCAGTATCTTGAGAGAAGCAGGAGTCGGGAAAAGATCTCCCTCCTTCTAGAGATTGCATTTCATATCCCCAAATTGATAATTCCAGATTCAGAAATTCAGGGTGCTTTCCCATAAATGTGTATGACATCCATGGAAAGTTACAGCCATAATCAGATTTTTGACTCTTTGCAGCTTGAGATAGAATCATTTGGGAAAAGACCTCGAAGCAGCCTCTGCTTTTAGAAATATATGACTTAAGTAATAAGTGTCAGACTTTATCAGAATTTGGGTCTGTGACATGCTGCAGGATGGGGTGCTGGTGGAAACTATTTTTATGTATATTCACCAAAATGTTGTTAGGAAAATATAATTACTAATGGGGAGGCTCATTTATCTAAATTATTCTAGGCTTCCAAGGAAACCTGACATGTAAACAATTTAGATAAGGATTCTAATAATCTAGCCATACCGAGGGTCTGTAATTTGTCAAGCTGTGCATGCTTATTCTTGGGTGGAACAGTCTGTTGCCCTTGAACTGTTATTTCTGCTGAGTGAACATTAAGAAGAAAACAAGTCAGTGTCAAGATATTGAGCTTTAATCAAGCTATAAAGGCGCAATAAAATCAGATTTTCATATACTAATTTCAAAATGGAATGCAGTGGCATTCCTATAATAAAGATCAAGCTAACTCATTAAAATGGAAAATACAGAAGATCTATAGGCAGCTTCAGAAAATGATCTTGGATTGATCATACCTGGTATTTGAGAGTAAGCAAAATAGTCAAAAAATCAAACTTTAAAATGCTTTTGAGTCATGATGATATGATCAAAGCTGTGTTACATGAAGGGGATACGGATATAGCATAAGATACGATTTTTGTCTCTAATAACTTATGTCAACTGGAAGGTAAACAAATTTTTGAGATGGTTATATTTGAATTATTTACCACCAATAAATATATAATAAAGTTCCAAAGGTACCACAGAATTTTCAAATGTAAAGACCAGTTCTTTAACGGCCATTTAACTTGAGGTGTTGTCTAGAGAAATTGGCATTCATCAAGAGAAGTAAAACCAGCCTCCAAGACTTCCTCTCTTTTTTTTTTAACAACTCAGTATTTACAGGTAAGGTGAGATTCACATAAGAGCATCTGTCTGGAGTGGCTCTCTCTTTATGAAATAGAATGGCTTAGACTTTCCAAATAAGGATCTTTGGAAAGAAAAACCACTAACATGCTTATTTCCCTAAAAAATATGTATGTTTTCATTCATTCATTACTTCCACTTCTATTTGCTGAGTTTCTGCTGTGTTCCAAGGATGATGTTAAGCACTGAAGAATTCAACAGTGAGACAATGCTCTTTTCCTTGTGGAAGGAGCTCATTGCCCAGCAGAGAAAACAGACGAGTAAATGAATAATTAAAATAAAATTTGATAAGAGCCATAATAGGAACAAGTCCAGAGTGTTGTGAGAGTGCAGACAAAAGGCAGAACTAATCGCTCGCTGCAGCCAGCAGGTTATCCACTCGTGAAAGTCAATTGTTAAATTTTCAGGAATTTCGTAAGCCAGTTGTTGAACAGAGCTAGTGTCCAAAGCCAAATCAGAAGAAGTTAAAACTAAATAAATTAGATTTAAAACAAAGGTTACAAATACTAGAGGCCTCACAACTTTTTAATTTGTTTACTACTATCTATGCACTTGAGGTTTTTAGTACTAATTTATCCGTAGGGTGGAAATACAATATAATGGTTTGTTACTGTGCATCTGTTACCAACCCTTTGTTCAATGGTGTCACGTTGAGGATGACCATGGTGGGAGTATGACACCAGCAAAACAGCAAAGGCTATAAAACATGTTGTTCCCCCCTACCACCCCCCCCCCCCCCCCACCTAGAGAGCTGGTTGCTAACCATGTATCAGCATATCGCTGAGAACGTCAAACCTAAGTCTCTACCTAGTCATGGTCGGGGGTGGCTTCCTGGAAGAAGAGAAAGTAAAGATATGTAAAATTAGCCTGAAAAAGAATGATGGCTAGTCTTCATAAATGAAAGTCTAAGCTAGAAATATCTTTGACATTATCCTGGCTTCTCTCATCCTCTTAGCTCCTCCAAATATAAATATTTACTATTGTAGTCATTAGAACACTTCACCTTTATACTAGTGTTCATTTTCAGAACTCTTAAAAGATTGCATTTTTTCAGGCCCCATGAAGTTGGACATGGCCATGTGATTTGTTTTTTTGCTGATGAAATGTGAGCAGAAGTTAAATGGGTCATTTCCGGCAAAAGCTTTTAGTGTCAGTGCCAGGTTCATTTAATGCTGATGTGGCGACTGTGGGCACAGCCTTAATGAGTTCTGAATCACTATGATGAGCAGTCTCCCCCTCACTTCTTACTTGGATTGAGTAATTATATTGATTAAGAAACAAACTGCTTGTTTCAAACCACTGAGGTCTAGGGGTCATTCATTACTGCGGCATACCCCAACCCATCCTGACTAATACAATTGACAAATAGTATTGGTTCTGTCTTTGACAAAGTTCCTGATCCCATTCTTCTGCAGCTTTTGTCCAAGCTCAGGCCACAATTAACTGCTCAGCTGGACTCCTTCAATAGCCTCCTAACTTCTTTTCCTGCCACCAATCTCAGCATCCTTCAACCTGTCCTCTGAAGACAGAGTTAGGTTTCTCTAATACTCACCTACTTCAACATCTTTAAAACATCCCCAGTACATACAGGATAAATCTAACTAATTTAGTTTGGTATACAATTTTAAAACACCTTTATTATCAGACCCCTAATATTTGTGTTCCAGTAGCATGGAACCCTCATATTCGGGACCAGATCATGAAGGGGTTTTGGAAGCAGGCTTCCTGGCATGAGAACATTCAGGACCTCAGGCTTTCTACTATCATCTCATTTCTCCTTTTGACAAACTCAAGTTTACATGTCAACTACCAGTGTTTATGTAATACTCCATACATGAACCCTCAAGCAAAACTGGTTCCTTCTTTCTCTGAATTTTCAATGGCACTTTTTCAGATTTCTATTAGAGTAATGATCATATGACTTTCTAAACAATTCTGTGTATTTCTTTATCCAGAATTAGATTTCTGGAATCCGTGTTTTTCAATAGCCAGGGCTTAACACATAGTTGATGCTCATTAAAAATTTGCACTCAACATATACTAGTAATTAATCTTTGACTTACTAAGCATAGCTAGCTAGAGCAGAACTTTTTCTCTGGTTTTCCTGAGTCTGACTTTAATTAAGATTGAATCTCAGACTTCTGCTGGAGCCAGAAAAAAGGTTATAATCATGTTCTCCAACCTCTTCATTTAAGAGATAGAAACCAAGGACTGTAGATGTTCAGTGATTTGCTGTCTATTCAGCACCAGACTCGGAAATAAAAGCCAATGTCTTCTCTCCTCAGGCCGGATCTTTCAACTATCTTAACTGTCATGGTATAGTGATAATGTTATTTGAATGTGCTCAAATCAAAAGTGACATTCACACCAAACTGTGCCCCAGAAACATAGCCAGTTCCTTCTGATAGTTTTCTATTTATTTTCATAGGCCATTTTTAAAGACATTAGTCTTACCTTTCATACACTGCTTCCATTTATTGATTCCCCAACGTATTTCTTGAATTGGTCACCCAATAAAATAACAAGGTAAGTATTAGAACTTCAGAACTGGATGAGACCATAAAAATCAACCAATGAAATACTTCCATTTGAAAGATTAAAAATATACATATTAGGTCCTAAAATATAACATGATTGGGCAAAGGTCACACAGCTACATAGTATCCAAAGCAAGAATAAACCCAGATTCCTCAACTTCCAGGGAAGGGCTCTTTTACCTGCAGGATTTCATTCTGCTATTAACCTTGGCCACTGTTGCCTCATAGCTCATGGCTTCATTTCTGTTGCTTAAATTAAATAATACAAGTAACATAAGTAAATGTTCTCATATGTTCTTTATTTAAAAACAAATAGAAAGGAAGAAAATGAAGGAAAAATGCTCTGTAATAACTGTCTAAATGTTTAGTTAAGTAACCGTTAATGTTAACTAAATATTTAACAAAAAGTTAAAAAGGTTTAAAATTCAAATCAAGCAAAGCTATTAATATTTTAAAGGCACAAGAAAGGATATTAATAAAAAGCAGTTAAAGGAATAAAATGAGAGGAGAGAAGGAAAACATGTTATGTTACTAGAAATACATTTGTGTTTTTATTTCTCCTTCTATAACTTAACTTGAAACAGAGAAAACCTCACATTATTAAAATGCTGGCTTCAGACAAAGCGTGAAAGAAAAATAAATTCATGCTGTCTAAATGAAATGGAACCACCTGATTATAAACTCAAGGCATCTTGAGGAAGGGTTACAGTAAAATTCTGTATTTACTTACATGTTTAAGACAAAAAAACCAAACTTAAGTCTTCTAAAAAGAGTCCCTTAAACAAAATCTTTAATTTTTCAAAAGCATCACTTTATGAATTTAAAATCATTGTTCTGACTTTGTATCACATTAAAGTTTGGGCAATTAAGAATGCATTGTGGAGGGTGACATCATCAGTGGCAATGTAAACAGCTACTGAAGACTTCTCTCCAGAGATTCAGTGGGAAAAAAAGGACAATTCTGAATTGTTTGAAACTCTGGAGGAAGATACAGACTGGGGAAGGACCCTACAAATATCGAATTGAAGAAAGAGAAGAAATAACATGTAGGAATCTTCTGTCCTGGACTGACTGGTCGTCTTCCCTCACCCTCACTTGGCTTTGGTGTAGGGAAGGCACAGAGACAGCAGACGGGACCCCTCTAACCAGAAACTATAAAATCTCTCACAGCAGTGAGACATATGCCCACTGTTTGAAGACCCAGGGGACAGGGGAGGACATTTCAAGGCCCAGATTGGTGGGAGACAAAGAATGGGGGAAAACGTGGTTGAGATTATGTTTCCAGCCCTGGGTCCAAAAGCCCTTCCCCAACCCTTGAGGGAAGCAGCAGTGGGAGGCCTTTTCCTTGCCTGGTGGATGGTCAGAGTCCTGGGTCAGCTGGGGGAGTCCTCTGCTATGTGTGTAGCCTTACGTTAAGCCAGAATTTGTTGGGCACAGTGAGGCCATGGAAGTCCCGCAGTCTCAGCTCACCCGTGCAGACAGTGCCTATGCTCAGAAGCAAAGCAGCTTCTGAGGATGATTAAGTTACTGAACACTTCCATCTGCTGGAGAGACCAGAAGGTGCAAGAGAATTGAAACACTTTTAAAAAGATGCTCGAGAACATTTCTTAGGACCACAGGGACTGTTTCACATGCCCTGCACAGAAATCTGGCCCAGTTTTGGCTGAGAAGTATGGACGATCCAACTGTTAAAGCAGGGCTCTAAAACAAACCCAGGTCTTGCTGGTTGGTGAAAAACAGAGCACCACTGGAAGCCAGGAGATTTGTTTTACCACACAGAGTAAATATGCTGAGGTGCCCAGTGCCTACCTCCCATTCCCAAGGCAGGCAGCTGTGGGCACCCAATTTGGAGGGAAAGACCGAGGGGTAGAGCCAATCTAACAACTGGCCAGTGAGGAAAACAAAGAACAGATAGAGATCAAAGACAAATAACTAGAAAATCCTAGGCTAAAGGGAGAAAATGACCTCCAGAATAAACAAAGCAAGAAAATCAGATGGCTAGACAACAAAAAATCGTGAGACACTCCAGGAAACACAAAGATATGGCCCAGTTAAAGGAAAAAACTAACATCTCAACTGAGATTCAGAAATTGAAGCAACCATTTAAAGATGTTCAAACAAATCTAAATCAAATCAATGAGCTGAAAGAAAACATGGCAAAAGAGATGAAGGATATAAAGGAGACACTGGGTGACCATAAGGAAGAATTTGTAAGCTTGAAAAAAACAAATGGCAGAACTTATGGAAATGAAAATCACAATGGAAGGGATGAAAAGCACAAGGGAGACAAACAACAGAAGACTTGGAGATGCAGAAGAAAAGATTACTAAACTATAGGACAGGATATCTGAAATCCTACACACAAAAGAACAGATAGGGAAAAGGATGAAAAATTATGAGCACAGTCTCAGGGAACTGAATAACAATATGAAGCTCATGAAAATATGTGTTATGGATGTCCCAGAAGGAGAAGAGAAGGGAAAGGGGGCAGAAAAATAATAGAGGAAATAATCAATGAAAATTTCCCAACTCTACAAAAGACATAAAATTACAGGTATAAGAAGTGCAGTGTATCCCAAACAGAGTTAATCCAAATAGACCTACTACTAATCAGATTGTCAAAAGTCAAAGACAAAGAGAGAATTTTGAAAGCAGCAAGAGAAAAGTGATCCATCACATACAAGGGAAGCTCGATAAGACTAAGTGCGAACCTCTCCAGCAGAAACCATGAAGGTGAGAAGGCAATGGTATGATATATTGAAGATACTGAAAGAAGAAAGCTGCCAACCAAGAATTCTATATCTGGCAACTCTGTCCTTCAAAAATGAGGGAGAGTTCAAAATATTTACAGTTAATCACACACTGAGAGAGTTTATGAACAGGAGACCTGGTCTACAAGATATATTAAAGGGAGTGCTGCAGACAGATAGAAAAAATAAAAACAGAAGCTAGAGGTTTGGAGAAGGGCATAGAAATGAAGATTAGCAGTAAGAGTAATAACAGGGGAAAAAGAAAGAAGAAAATAAGATATGAAATATAAAATCCAAAAGGAAAAAATGGTTGAAGAAAGTAATGCCTTTACAGTAAACATTTTAAATGTTAATGGATTAAATTCCCCAATCAAAAGACATATGTTGATCTAATAGATTGATCTACATACATTGATCTGTAGATAGCATTATAAGCTCTCTATAAGAGACTCATTTAAGACAAAAGGACAAAAACAGGTTAAAAGTGAAAGGTTGAAAAAAGATATTTCATGCAAACAGCAAGCAGAACAGAGCGAGGTTGCTATACTAATATCAAATAAAGTACACTTCAAATGTAAAACAATTAAAAGGGACAAAGAAGGATACCATGCACTAATAAAAGGGAAAATCCATCAAGAAGACATAACAATCATAAATATCTATGCACCAAGTCAGAGTGCCCCAAAATACATGAGGCAAATACTGGCAAAACTGAATGGAGAGATAGAAACTTCTACAATAGTAGTTGTAGACTTCAATACACCACTTTCATTATGGATAGAATATCTAGAAGGAAGATCAATAAGGAAACAGAGATTTTGAATAAAATGATAATTGAACTAAACTTAACAGACATTTATAGAATATTGCAGCCAACAACGGCAGGATATACATTTTTCTCAACTGCTCATGGATCATTCTCCAGGATAGACCATGTGTTGAGTCACAAAGCAAGTCTCAATAAATTTAAAAAGATCAAAATTATACAAAACACTTTCTCAGAACATAATGGAATGAAGTTAGGAATCAATAACAGGTGGAAGGCAGGAACATTCACAAATAAATGGAAGTTAAACAACCCCTGGATCAAGGAAGAAATTACAAGGGAAACCAGTAAATATCTTGAGGTACATGAAAATGGGAACACAACATATCAAAACTTATGGGATGCAACAAAGGCAGTGCTGAGAGAGAAATTTATCACCCTAAATACCCATATTAAAAAAGATGAAAGAGTAAAAATCAAGGACTTAACTGCTTACCAGGAGGAACTTGAGAAAGAGCAGCAAACTAACCCCAAAACAAACAGAAGGAAAGACATCACAAAAATTAGAGCAGAAATAAATGAAATTGAGAACATGAAAACAATAGTGAGAATCAACAAAACAAGGAGTTGATTATTTGAGAAAATCAATGAAATAGATTGACCCTTATCCAGGCTGACAAAGAAAAAAAGAGAGAGAGTGCAGATAAATAAAATCAGAAATGGGAGGGGGGGCATAGCTACTCACATCACAGAAATAAAGGAAATAATGAGAAGATACTATGAACAACTATAAGCTAACAAACTAGACAATTTAGACAAAATGGACAACTTCCTAGAAAAGCATAAACAACCAACATTGACTCAAGAAGAAACAGAGGACCTCAATCACAAGTAAAGAGATTGAATCAGTCATCAAAAAACTCCTAAAAAAAAAAAAAAAAAAGTTCAGGACCAGATGGCTTCACATGTGAATTCTACCAAGCATTCAAGAAAGAATTAGTACCAATCCTGCTGAAACACTTCAAAAAAATTCAGCAGGAGGGAAAGTTACCTAACTCATTCTATGAAGCCAACATCACTCCAATACCAAAGCCGGACAAAGATACTACAAGAAAAGAAAATTACAGACCACTTTCTTGAATCTTTTGAATGAATACAGATGTGAAAATCCTGAACAAAATACTTGCAAATCAAATCCAGCAGCATCTTAAAAGAATTATACACCATGACCAAGTGAGTTTTATTCCAGGTATGCAAGGCTGGTTCAACAGAAGAAAATCAATTAACCACATCAATAAATTAAAGAGGAAAAACCACATAATCATCTCAATTGATGCAGAAAAGGCATGTGACAAAATTTGGTATCCTTTCTTGATAAAAACTTCAAAGGATAGGAATAGTAGGAGACTTTCTCAACATGAAAAAGGGAATATATGAAAAACCCACATCTAACATCATACTCAATGGGGAAAGACTGAAAGCTTTCCCTCTAAGATCAGGAACTACACAAAGATGCCCACTGTCACCACTGTTATTCAATATTGTACTGAAAGTTCTAGTTAGAGTAATTAGGAAAGAACAAGACATAACAGGCATCCAAACTGGAAAGGAAGAAGTAAAACTTTCACTGTTTACAAATGACATGATCGCATATGTAGAAAATCCTGAACAATCTACAACTACAAGAGCTAACAAATGAGTACAGCAAAGTGGCAAGATACGAGATCAGCACACAGAAATCAGTAGTGTTTCTATACACTAGTAAGGAGCAATCTGAGGAGGAAATCAAGAAAAAAAATCCGTTTACTATCGCAAGCAAAAGAATCATATATTTAGGAATAAATTTAATGAAGGACATAAAAGACCTATACACAGAAAATTATAAAACATTACTAAAAGAAAATCAGGGAAGACCCAAATAAATGGAAGGACATAAGACTAAATATAGTTAAAATGTAAATTCTTCAAACTGGTTTATAGATTCAATGCAATACCAATTAAAATCCCAACAGTTTACTTTGCAGAAATAAAAATTAAAAACAATAATCAAATTTATTTGGAAGGGCAGTATTTCCTGAATAGCTAAAAATATCTTGAGAGAGAAAAATGAAGTGGGAGTTCTCACATTACCTGACTTTAAAGCATATTACAAAGCTACAGTGGCCAAAACAGCATGGTACTAGCTTAAAGATAGGTGTATTGACCAACAGAATCAAATTGAGTGTTTAGAAATAGACCTTCTCATTTATGGACAAATGATCTTTGATAAGGGGGTCAAATCAACTTAACTGGGACAGAGCAGCCTCTTCAACAAATGGTGCTTGAAGAACTAGATATTCACATCCAAAAGAAAGAAAGAGGACCCCATCTCCCACCTTGTACAAAAATTAACTCAAAATGGATCAAAGACCTAAACATTAGAGCTAAGACCATGAAACTTTTAGAAGAAAATGTACAAAATATCTTAAAGATCTTGTGTAGGAGGTGGTTTCCTCGACCTTATACCCAAAGAACAAGAAATGCAATAAGAAATAGATAAATGGGCCTCCTCAAAATTGAAAACTTTTGTGCATCACAGGACTTCATCTGGAAAGTCAAATGCAGCCTACACAATGGGAGATAATATTTGGAAACCAAGTATCAGATAAGGGTTTAATATCAAGAATATATAAAGAGATCCTACAACACAGCAACAAAAGATAAACAACCCAATTAAAAAATGGACAAAAGACATAACAGACAGTTTCTAAAGAGGAAGTAGAAATGGCTCAAAAACATGAAAAGATGCTCAACTCCACTGGCTATTAGGGAAATACAAATAAAAACCACAATGATATACCATCTCACACATACTAGAATCGTCATTACAGAACAACAACAACAGAAAATTACAAGTGTTAGTGAAAAACTGCTCTGGAAGGCAGTTTGGCAGTTCCTCAGGAAGCTAAATAAAGAATTGCTGTATGATTCAGCAATCACATTACTAGGTATATAGTAGGAGGAACTGAAGGTTAGGACATGAACAGACATTTGTAAACTGATGTTTACAGCAGCATTAGTCATGATTGCCAATATAAGGGAACAGCCCAAATGTCCATCAACAGACAAGTGTGGATAAACAAACTGTAGTATATACATACGATGGAATATTGCACAGCTGTTAAGACAAAATAAAGTCATGATGCATATAATGATGTGGATGAATCATGAGGACATTATGTTGAGTAAAATTAGCCAGGAACAAAAGGACAAATACTGTATAGTCTCATTAGTATGAACTAATTATGAGGATACTCTGAAAGTTCAAATTAAGAACACAGATTATCAGGAGGTAGAAAGAAGGTAGAAATTGGGTATTTGATTCTGAAGTAGTACAAAATTCTCAACATGATTGATTGTAAAGATCCAGAAATGGATAGCACAATACTATGCAATAGTAGCACAATACTGTAAGTATAATGGACAAAACTGAGTGTGAATATGGTTGAAAGGGGAAGGCTAGGGACATGTATGACACCAGAAGGAAAAACAGAGGCTAAAACTGGGACTATATAACTTAGCAAAAACTAGAGTGGACAATGATAGCGATTAAACATAGAAATGTAAGAAATTTCATTGAGGGAAAACAAGTGAATGTCAATGTTGCAAGGTATTGAAAATAGAGTGGTATATGGTAAAAAAAAATATACTCAATGAAAACTAGGGTCTATAGTAAAAAATAATATTGTAATATTTTACCATTAATTGTAACAAAGACAGTTCATCAAAGCTAATGTCAACAGAGGCAATATATTAAAAAATAATATTTTAATATTTTACCATTAATTATAACAAAGGCAGTTCATCAAAGCTAATGTCAACAGAGGCAGTATAAGGGTATGGGATGTTTGTTGTTGGTGTTGTTGTTCTCCTTATTTTATTTTATTTTATTCTTTATTCTTTTATCTATTATCTTTTTTTTTTCCCCTCTTCTTTTTTGGTGGACAAAATGGTATTGTTCTCAGATAGATTGCAGTGGTGAAAGCATGATTATGTGATTATACTGGGCACTATTGATTGGTCACTCAGGGTGGATGCACGGTGTGCAAATAAAACTGTTTAAAAAATAAACAGGAAAGATACACATGTTGGAGAAGATGTGGAGAGAGAGATATACTTATTCACTGTTGGTAGGGAAGTAGACTGGTGCAGCTCCTCTGGAGGGCAGTGTGATGGTTCCACAAGAGACTAAGATTAGGGTTGCCATATGATCCTCCCACCCCATTATTTGGTTTATGCTTGGATGAACTGAAAGCAGGGACATGAATAGGCATTTGCACACTGGTGTTTATAGTGGTAGTATTCACAATTTGCAATGGATGGAGATGGCCTATGGGTATATCAAATCAAAGGGTGAACTGTGATGTATACATACAATGGAAAATTGAATGGCTGCAGGAAAGAATGGAGTTGTGAGGCATGAAACTAGGTGAATGAACCTTGAGGACTTCATGTTGAGTGAAATAAGACAGAAGCAAAAGGACAAATATTGTAGGGCCTCACTAATATAAACTAACTATAATGAGCAAATTCTAAGAGTGAAATTTGAAAGCATAGGTATCGGGGGATAGAATGTGGGCAGAGATTGGGTAATCAGTGATGCAGGAGTGCAGAATAAGGCTTGTTGTAAAGGTTTGTAGATTGTAAGCTCTTACAGCAAACACATCTATTCCTGAATTTTGACTATTATTTAAGAGATGTTTATTTGGTAAACAAACAAAAAAAAAATCATATTCTCTGCAGCATGCTTTCTAATATAACCTGTGTGGTCAGTTTATTTAAATAACATGGCTGCATGGAACCTAGAATGTGGAATGAGATCTTGTTATTCTGAACAGGTTCATATGACACCCTGATGAATCCCAGAGTACTTTGGGAAGAAAATTTAAAAAATTTGCAAGGTCCCCTTGAGGGACCAGGGAAAAATGTGGAAATACTAAATTTCTTCACCTGGAGAATTCTTGATATTCCTGCAAGCATGTGGAAATCCCAATTTAATAAGTCAAGCCCTTGATCTTGGGGCTTGCCCTTATGAAACTTATTCCTGCAAAGGAGAAGCTAATTCTACTAATAATTGTGCCTGAGAATCACCCACAGAGAACATCTTTTGTTGCTCAGATGTGGCCTCTTTCTCTCAGCCAGCTCGGCAAATAAACTCACTGCTCTCCCCCTACATGAGACATGACTCCCAGGGGTGTATGTCTCCCTGGCAATGAGGGGCAGAATTCCCAAAGATGAGCCTGGCCCTGACATCATGGGATTGAGAAAGTCTTCTTGGACCAAAAGGGAGGAGGGGTGGGGAGAGAAATGAAACAAAATAAAGTTTCAGTGGCTGAGAGATCTCAAATAGAGTTGAGGGGTCAATCTGGAAGTTATTCTTATGTACTATATAGATATTCCTTTTAAGTTTCTAATGTGTTAGAATAGCTAGAAGGAAATACCTGAATGTATATTGAATGGTAATCCAGTAGAATTGATTCTTGATGATTCTATAACTATATAGCTTTTATCATCTGACTGTGATAGTGAAAGCCTGGTGACTGACACTCCCTTTAACCAGTGTATGGGCAGGTGACTAATAAAATAATGACAACAATATATAAATAATAGGTGGGGATAAGTGGTATGGGATGGTTTGGATGTTCTTTTTTATTTATTTATTTTATTTTTTAAAATTATTTTCTTTATTTTGGAGTAATGAAATGTTTGAAAATTGGTTGTGGTGATTAATGTACACATATATGATGATACCATAAGCCATCAATTTTATACTTTGGGTGGATTATATGGTGTGTGAGTATTTTGCAATAAAATTGCATTAAAAAAAGAATGCATTGTAGGATACAGGAGAAAATGGTGGCATAGAGAGGAATGGAAGTTAGTTCCCCCAGAGCAACCAATAAAAAACCAGGAACAACTAGTAAAAGATCTGGAATAACTGCTGGGAGATGACTTTTACTGTCCATATATCGTGCAACAATATGGATTGGGAGGAATGCCTGAGATCACAGCATAAAATCTGTAAGTAAAAACTGTGGACCGGAGCCAAGAGCCCCCTCCCTCATGGCAGCCTGAACTGTAAAGCCTCACGGTGCTAGAAAGCAGCACTCTCTAAACAAGCAAATATATTTCAGCCCAGCTCCAACTGGGGTTTTAATGTTAACTGTTCAATACAAACTATGACTCCCCAACAAGCAGACAGAGGCTTTTGGTAACAACTGACCTTAGAGAGTCAGGGGACGTATCTCTCTCAGGTCGGAGAGTCCAAAGGATTGGGTGCTATCTCTGGCTGACAGGTGAATCTTGGGACCGTAGACTGACCCTGAAAGGGGGCTTTCTATCCCTTTCTCTCTCTCTCAACCTGGGTGGCTCAGTGGAGAAAGCCTCAACCATTTTCAGTTCACAGTGCTCTGCGGTAGAGAAAGCCTCAGCCATTTTAAACTTGCAGCACTCTGACCCAGACAAGGGTGGAGATAGCAGAGTCAGAGAAACAAAGAATCTATGTATATGCAAATGACCTCCCTCTAGTGGGCATATCTTCTTTAAGAGAAAAAAGGTGGGACCCAGCTCTACTACTAGCCTTCCATTCAGAACCAGACCCCAGATCCTGGGGGAAAACAGCCACAGGCCACACCACCTTACAACAGTCTGGAATGACAGGCTGACAGGTGTCACCTGCTGGGCAGAAAAGCACAGGGTGTGTCAATCCTCTAAGACATACCATCAGGGAAACCAGACACTGAATATTTCTTCATTCTGGGACCTGAGCCTATTTTTGTCTGGGGAAAGCTGATTGGGGTGGCCTAGGAGGTCAGATGCCTAGACAACAAAAAACTACAACCTACACTAAGAAAAACGAAGTTATGGCCCAGTCAAAGGAACAAACGTACACTTCACCTGAGATACAGGAATTCAAACAACTAATGCTAAATCAATTCAAGAAGTGTAGAGAAGATATGGCAAAAGAGATAGAGGCTATAAAGAAGACACTGGGTGTACACAAGGCAGAAATTGAAGGTTTGAGAAAACAACTGGTAGAGTCTAAGGAAATGAAAGGCACAACACAAGAGGTGAAGGACACAGTGGAAACACACAACACCAGATCTCAAGAGGCAGAAGAAGACACTCAGGAACTGGAGAATAAGGCACCTGAAAGCCTACACACAAAAGAACAGATAGAGAAAAGAACAGAAAAATATGAGCAACATCTCCGGGAACTTAAGGACAAAATGAAATACTGGAATGTATGTATCATTGGTGTCCCAGAAGGAGAAGAGAAGAGAAAAGGCGCAGAAGCAATAATAGAGGAAATAATCAATGAAAATTTCCCCTCTTATGAAAGATATAAAATTACAGATCCAAGAAGCACAGCATATTCCAAACAGAATAGATCTGAATAGGCCCACACCAAGACACTTAATAATCAGATTATCAAACATCAAAGACAAAGAGAGAATCCTGAAAGCAGCAAGAGAAAAGCAATCCATCACATACAAAGGAAGCTTAGTAAGACTATGTGCAGATTTCTCAGCAGAAACCATGGAGGCAGGAAGGAAGTGGGGTGATATATTTAAGATACTGAAAGAGAAAAACTGCCAACCAAGAATCCTATATCTGTCAAAACTGTCCTTCAAATATGAGGGAGAGTTCAAAATATTCTCTTACAAACAGATGATGAGAGAGTTTGCAAACAAGATACCTGCTCTATAGGAAATACTAAACGGAGTACTACAGACTGATAGGAAAAGACAGGAGTGAGAGGTTTGGAACACAATTTTGGGTGATGGTAGCACAGCAATGTCAGTACGCTGAACAAAGGTAACTACGAATATGGTTGAAAGAGGAAGGTTAGGAGCAGGTGGGACAACAGAAGAAAAGAGGAAAGATAAAGACTGGGACACCATGACTCAGTGAAGCCCAGAGAGTTCAACAATTGTGATAAAATGTACAAATATGTTTTTTCATGAGGGAGAACAAATGAATGTCAACCTTGCAAGGTGTTAAAAATAGGGAGGTATTGGGGGGAAAATACAATCAACATAAACTAGAGACTATAAAAAAAAAAGAATGCATAGTATCCTTATACATATTCCACTTTTCAAAGCATCTATGGCCAAATTAATGTAATATTTTACCAAAGTTTTCTCTAATTTTTCATTTCACTGACTCCAATTATTCTATACAGCCAGTTAAACCCAATACATAAGTCAAGACATGTCTCTAAACACCAGAGCCCACCTTCTAGTCTGGTTACTTATCTCTTTATCTATCTATCTATCTATCTATCTATCTATCTATCTATCTATCTATCTCTATCTCTATCTCTATCTCTATCTCTATCTCTATCTCTATCCCCATGCCAGAAAGAAATATCGCAATTTCTGGTAGCATATATTGCCTACATTACTTATTTCAAGAATTAAGCATATATTGCTGTAATCAATAGCTTTAAATATGTAGGCTTAAATAATGATATGTCACTAAATAAAAATGAAAATACTATATTACATTAACTTGGGGTTATTGAATAATATTATTGAAATGCTCTATATTATTGAAATTGTTGGCCACAAAGTTTCATGAGAATCAAAGAGTAAAAGATTGTTGAGCCAAGTATTTTACACAGAGCACTAGATAAGCTATTAGCCCAGAAAGGGAAGGAAATGAATAAATATGTACCGACAGTTATCATAAAATTTAAGTTAAACCTATTAATAAAGAAGTTAAATGACTAGGTCTTTTTTTTAAATGGGAAAAGAGATTTCCTGCGATACTTAGAAGTTTGTTGTAATAGTTATCTTCCAAGAAGACGTAAAACTCTATGCCTCTCTGTGATTGGAAAATACAGTAAAATGAATGTTTATTGTAAAGAATTGTATCCATTCCCTTTAAATTACATATTGTGTTTATTGTAGGAGAATCAAAATGCTCACCAACTAGTGATAATTATCTTTTCATTATGATCTTGTTCATCACAATCTGATTAACATTTAGTACTTGCAAAATGTACATTTTCTTAGTATTTTAGGAGCTTAATGGAATTAAGAAATAAAAGGACTTTAACTTGCTAAAGATAGCAATGCTAGGAAGTGGTAGAGCAAGGATTTGATGCCACGTCTGTCTGGATCCAAAATGGGGTTTTGATTCAAAATGCTACTTCTCTCTTGGATTTGCAGTATATTTTTTTCAAATGCCACTGACCCCCAAATTTAATTTGCTCTAAATTTTATTTAAAATAATTATTATAAGAAAAAAGTATGCAATTGCCTTTGAAGAAAAATACAAATCTAAAACTACTTTCAAAGCTTGAAACTTGAATCAATGCTTGAAAAAAAGATAATACTTCAATTTTTCAGTTCTTCACTTAGATCATTTTATTTCTATTTTATTCAAAGTAGTTTAGGAAGAATTATTTACTGCATATTTGCAACATGACTTTCTCAAATACGTATCAAGAAAACTTACACGGGAAAATTTGCTTGCCAAAAATACAGATGATAGCTTGTTATTGTTTCAAATGAATTTCTATGTCAGAGAAGAACTATTATTTCCAGGAAATAAATGAATGTACACCTGCATAGAAAACTTCTTATGCTACACAAAATATTATAGTCTGGGGAGAAAATTAAACTTGTGAAAACACAATTATGTCCAAAAATATTTTGCTGGTTGTCTTCAATAGCTTCTTTGAAGTAGATCCTTTATGTCACAGCCAATTTTGTTTCTCTCATTAAAATCTAACTACCATTTTGAGAAAGGAGAAAAATGAATCAATAATATGCTCAAGCAGAAGTAACCAATGGCTGATTCACTGCAAAAACAAAAATGATATCTACATGGAAGCAGGAATTTCCAATTTAATTTGCTTTCATATTTATTCAATCATTAAAGCAAGTGGTTTTAATTTCTGCCTATGGGCTCAGCTCAAAAATGTTTCAAAAATATGCATGGTATTGCATGCACATGAATAACTACTGTCAAAGAAATTTATAAATTCTCAAGGTATTATTCATACACACATGAAAACATGAATATATAGCAATGCCTTTATTGTACATATAAGCAGGTATACAAGTTTTATGTATATATAGAAGTGATGTTTGAGCTACCTAAGGAAAAAGCAGTATTTTCATAGACTTTTTCTTTCCTTCCTTCCTCCCTCCTTCCCTTCCATCTTTCCTTCCTTTTCTCCTTCTTCCCTCCCTCTCTCCCTTTCTTCTTTCCTTCCTCTTTCCCTTCCTCTTTACCTACCTATCTTCCTTCTTTCCTGTCTTCCTTCCTTTCTTCCCCACCACCCTTCTTCCCTTTATCTTTCTAGCTATTTCTTCATTTTTCCTTTCCACAATTAATTATTGATCATACCATACATGCTAGGAACCGGTATATATGGAAAGTAAAACTGTGAATAATTTGAGAAAAACCCTACCTTCATGAACGTGGACCTTTTGAAAGCTGCTGAAGAATTGAAATCAGATAGACTATATTCAAATCACCATCTATTAGCTATGTTTCCTCGGGAAATTACTTAAGCTTGCTGTTTCCATTTCCTCAAAAGGAAAATGGCACCTAATCTTAATCTCATCATATATCCTGAGGATTAAATAAAATAATGAATGAAAGGATACTGGTGGAGAGCCTGGTATATAGTAGGTGCTTAGTAAATGCTCAATCTCTGCTCTTCCCATACTCATGGTTAAACAGCAAGTTGCTCTTAGGCCACAGCTTCACTTTTCCAGGTTTAGAGATAGTCAAGAAAAGTCAATACGCCCAGTGGTTTATACTCCCCTCAAACAAATGTTTCAGACAGAAGAGGGGCTTAATAAACACTGGTTGACAATATGTTGACTATTATCAGAAGATGGAAGGAAGAAAAATTGAGAGATAATGACACAGAGACCCTGAGAGACAGTGTGAGCAACTAAATAAGACAATGGTTGGTGTTAAAATGCAGGGTAAAAGATGACTGGGGAAATCATGTCACATCCACATAAATGGCACTGTTTTGTAATGTTGACTTGCAGCACTTCCAATCCTAATCTTCTCCATTTCTATGTAAGAGGTATTTTAATTCACTGCATAAACAGGTTGAGTAAGTAAGCCTCCAGATATGGTATGCAATATGCAATATGCTATGTTTCCTTGAAATAAGTTGCTACTGAAGGGACAAATGAGGTGGAGAGGAAAGTATGTCTGCTGGATGCAGAAATAGTGGTAGAAACGATGAACAGAGTAGAAGTTCTCATCAGGAAAACTTAGCCCCTAGGATCCTTCAACACTGGGATGAGTAGATGATTTTAAAGCGGTTTTGCAAACTTAATGATCTCCAGTGGAATCTTACATTTTCTGGACCTTAAGCCTCACCAGAGCTTGCTGCGGAATTCCAGAAACTCTGTCACCCAATAATCCCAGGTTTAAAAAAGCAGTTTTAAGAAAACAATAAAGTTTTAAGAAAACAATATCTATTGCATAGATAAATATCTAGAGATGCAGATTTATGGTTAGAGAAGTAAAGCACTTTCAACACTCTGGGAGTTAAAACGTAAGATCTGCTCCTAGCTGTTGAGACTGATGTAATAGGAAGTAACCTTAGAGAACATAAACGTCTCTTCTCCATAAATAAGGAACTCAAGAGCCATACTGAAAAGGCATTACTATACCTAATGAAAAAAGTGTTGAATAAAAGCACTTTTTTTTAGCAGGATTTGCAAAATGACAGTCTAAAGTGTTTTTGTTGTGCAATGAAGCATTGCACAGAGAAGGGGTGTCCAAGTCAAAAGACATGGACCCACGCCCCATGTCTGGGACAGAACTCTGTTGCAGATGGATATTCTTAATCCTCAGGGCTTACTGCCCCCAAGCATTCAACACAAACAATTAATTCCATTCAGAATTCTTCTACGTTTTCCAAACAACTTTATTGATTATAACTTGGCTCCATATGTGGATTTTTCACAGTGAGTAAAGGAAGCAGGCTGATGGGAACCTCTGATTCACTTGGAAATTCTACTTCTCATCACAAAGTAGGAAGCTGGCATTCTACTTTATCTCCCTCAGTCTATTGTGAGTTTCCTAAATGTGAATCAGCACATCCAAGACCAATTACCCATAACACTGAAAAGGTGGAATTACTAAGACATGGCAAGAGTTAGGGCCAGCCCCCAGAGTGGTAAAGTTGACAAGTTAATGGTATCCTTGTGCAAATCAGTCAAGGAATTGGAGTAGACAAAATTTACAAGTTTTTCGCTCCCTTCAAGGAGTTTTCAGACCAGATAAGGAGACAAGTTATGTACATGTGGGGAGATAGAGAAAAACTGAAAACTATTTGAGGCCCAACAGAATAGAGAAATTTATAAGATATATATATTATGTTAAGAATTTAAACATACACCCATAGTAGAAAGACTAGAAGGATATCTCTGGGTATTGGGCTATACAAATGTGCTTTTAGCCTATTCATATTTTCTATAATAAACATGCATTTGATTTTATAATATAAACATTTAAAACATTTAGTGTAAAGAGTAAAATGGAAAGGAAGATCTACATTAAGATTTACTTCAGGCTTTTGGAGACATAATTAGTAATTACCAAGTAATACCCAAAGTACTTGTATTAGTTTCCTATTTTGTTGTAATAAATTACACAAAATTGGTGGCTTAAAACACCACAAATGTATTACTTCACAATTCTGGAGGGCACAAATCCAAAATGTGTCTCCTTGGGCTAAAATCAAGATGTCATTAGGACTATGTTCCTTCTGAAGGTTTGCCCTGGTTTGAATCAGTTATGTACCCCAGGAAAGGCCATGTTCTTTTCATCCAGGCTTGTGGATGTGGACTGATTATGGATGGGATCTTTTAATTAGGCTGTTTCCATGGAGGTGTGACCCACCCAACTGTGGGTGAGACCTTTTGAATAGATTATTTCCCTAGAGGTGTGACCCCCACACATTCAAGTTGGTCTTAACTAGTTTACAGGAGTCCTTATGAGAGCTCAGGGACCAACATAGACCCAGACATTTGGAGATGCAGACAGAAAGACATTTCCTGATGCTTAGCTAAGAATTGAAGCCCAAAGTTTGCCCCAGAGAAGCTAAGAGGGGGCCCCCAGATGCTTAGATACACAGAAGCTGAAGAAGCTAAGAGAGACAGAAGCCCAGAGACATTTTGGAGAAAGCCATTTTGAAACCAGAACCTGGGAGTGAAGAACCAGCAGGCACCAGCCATGTGCCTTCCCAGCTGACAGAGGTGTTTCGGACACCATCTGCATTCTTCAGTGAAGGTATCTTCTTGTTGATGCCTTAGTGTGGACATTTTTATGGCCTTAGGACTGTAAATTTGTAACCTAATAAACCCCCTTGATAAAAGTCAATCCATTTCTGGTATTTTGTATAACGGCAGCATTAGCTAACCAGAACAAGGCTCTAGGAGAGAATTCATGCCCTTGTCTTTTCCAGCTTCAAGAGAGTGCCTGCATTCCTTGGTACATGCCCCCTTGCAATCCTTGAAACCAAAACTGGTCAGTTAAATCTCTCTCAAGCTGCATCACTATGTCACTGATTATCCTACCTCTGTCTTTCACTTACGAGGATGTTTATAATTATATTAGGCCACCTGGATAATTGACAATAGTCTTCCAACTTCAAGATTCTTAACTTAATCACATCTGCAAGTCCCTATGACATGTAAGGGAACGTATTTACAAGTTCTTGGGATTAGGGCATAGACATTTTTGGTCACCGCGTTATTCTGTCTACCACAGTAATATTAATAAATGATCTCCTTCTTTGGCCCATGTCCTTTTTTGAGGGATGCATGCTTTCTCTTTTTCCATCCCATCTTGCTTTAAAAAATTTCTAATTTGGTTTGAGTGTTCTAAGGAAATCAGCAATATCAAATTTATATTTCACCAACAAAATGACAAGAGAGCAGGCACAGAGGTTATTCTGTATGAAAAGTGCAGCTTTCTTCTTGGCTACAGCAACATTGTAGATGGGAAATTATGCCCTTCGTCCATAGCTAATGGATGCTGAAAGTGTGCAGGGGCACAGCCATGGGAATTGGTCTTACAAATTTATGTTTTGCCTGATTACCCCAGGGGTTAGTCCTGACTAAAGCTATGCTAGAAATAAATCCAGGGGGAAAATAAATCTAGATCATAATCTTCTTGGTAATCAGATATTGGAGAAGAATTCTATTAGTCAGCACTCATCCTCAACCTCTGTTTCAGACACTACCGAAACCTCAAATAGCATGAAGTTAGGAGATTACATTGACAATAAACATTTTCATGTTAAAGTTGATGACTTCACCTGTTAAATCTAACAGATGCTATAGCCCACAACATTAGAGCTCAGTTTTTGCTCGTGATTCACCTCTGTTTACAGTGCCACTGATGATGAACACCTGCTCATCTCTCAAAGCTCGGTAAGTGTGCCTCTCCTATGAAGCCTTTTCTCACTGTGCTCCTCACCATCATTTTCAAAAATGGCCCTTGCTTTCTCTAGGACTCACTGTACATACTGCTGTCGTTGCATTGTGACTTCCTTCATTGCATGTCTGCTTTCCTACACTTACCCATTAATATCCAAAGGTATAGGAGCTGCAAAATTAATGAACGATAACCAGGAGACTGGGCATAAATTTACAGTCCTTCTAACCAGGGCTGCTATGGTCATACCACTTGCTAAAATATTGAAACACTTTAATGAATAGCTGCTTCTCTGAGCCTTCCCCGGGGACTCTCAGTCTAACAACTCAAGGGACAATTCCTGGCCCAGCAGGAAGCCAGTGAGATGCTGTTCCAGAGCAAACAGCCATGGCCCATTCTGATTAATCAATGTCCATGCCCTGCAAGCTCTGCCTGTATTCTCAAAATGAGCTTGTATTCATTAAAAATTCCTTGAATAAATGACTGTCAACATACATTATATATCAATAAACTTTACTAAAAAAAAGTTATAGAAGTAAAATCATTCAGACTTCTATTTAACATAGTTTGTGAATTATATTTTCTATTAGTTAAGACTGAAGTAAGGTAGTTCAGCTCAAGAGAAATTCCAGAATGGTCCAATAATTTTTATGCCACAAATGAAGGCAATTTTATATTTTGAAACAAATACCAGCAACAAAGAAATGGCAGATGGTATCTTTTAGAGATGGCCTTTTTGGTTGACCTGGGAATGAAACTAAATGAAATAAACATAGGGCTGTAGAAAAGAAAGACATTTCTAAATAAATTCTAGAAAAATTTTCAAAGGAAAAAAATGGAAACTTTGGATAACATGATACAAAAAGAAGACTTTACATATTTTCTTAGCACAAGAATCACAAGTGAAAACAAGGAAAAGCAGAGGGAATATTTCTTTCATCTTGCAAGATAACACGTCTTTCACTTTAAAAATGATTCCAGCAGAATTTCAAAGACATTTAACAGATTTCAGTAAGCTGTAGCTATTTTCTAACATAGTCTTTGACTTTATAACCCTTGATTTTAATGAAATTAAAGATTTAGATAATTAGGCTATTGTTCCATTTTGACAATGTAGGTTTTTGAAATAAAGTAATAGCCAATGAAAATAACTATTATTGTAAATGGGTCACTACAAATAAAGATGATTGGGTATTGATCAGGGAATAAAAATCTTAAATTAAAGAAAGCTTTACTCTATAAATTTGATATTCAACTACTTTTTGTGTCCTCTCAAACATGGAAAGTGGTTATATTAAAATATAGGTCAGCACCCAACCACAGGAAAACTAACAAAAATAGATCTGACAATGTATCAAATCTCTTGGGGAAGAAGAACTTTCAGGGCTTTGAAGTACTATGAAGAAGCACAGAGGAGAAGATGAAAATTGTGGCAGCGTAAATATACACATGCTATAAGCTAAAAATAAGAATATGAAAAAGGCAAGTAATCATTTTGCAACAAATGATTGTAAGAAGTAAGCAATAAGTATCTTTAACATATAGAGAGCTTGTACAAATTACTAAGAAAAGCTCAAACAACTCTAATAATTAAATTGGCAAAGGACACAACTCAAAAAGTAGAAAATATAATTTAAAACACGTGCAAAAATGTTTACCTTTACTAGTAAGAAAATGAAGATAAATTAAATGTAAAATACAATTCTATTTTTCACTTATCAATCCAGCAGTGATTTGAAAAACTTTAGCACTTTAATGAAGAAAAGTATGCATGCCAATGGAGTCTTTCAATGATACTGATAGAAGCATAAACTGGCAAAGCATTTGGGAAAGCAAACTTTCAATATAGATCAGGGTTATTAAAAATTTATGAAAATATATTATATATATATGCCTTTTTAACTCAGTATTTTACTTCTGGGGAGAAATCTTTACTGCAAAGTTATCTACCTAAGTATTATTTATAATAACAAAATTATCTAAAAACAACATTAATGCCCGCACTGATAAGTTCAAGTACACTCTATACTCCATGAGCTTTTTATGCAGCTGCTAAAATGATGTTTATAAACATAAAACATACACAATTTAATTTTAAATAAATAAAATGGGTTAAAAAGCTAGATATTAAAGATATGTATAGAATAAAAGGAGAAAGGAAATATGGCTGTTGTCATTACTTTAAGATAATAAAATTGACTGATTTTTTTTATTACTGGTGTTCATATTTTCAAATTTTCAAAAAGGAGCACATATTCATTTTTATAATTTAAAATAATCATTTCAACTTAAGTAAATTAGGATTGAATTTGCAAAAGTTTAGTTTCAATCGTATTAAGCATACATTGGCACATCAGCTACTTAATTAAATGCCTTGCTTTCACCCTACACACACTTTTTAATGACCTGTTATATAATACATATAAGGCCTCAAATTATGTTATAACAATGCCTCCACTCAATACTCATTGCAAACCCCATTTACTTTCAGTCCAAGTCACTGGAGACTTAATAAAAGTGAAAAGAGATCATCACTCTAAGGAAAAAGTTGGGGACTCCTATTATAAGGATTTGGGGATCACTAGTCGATCAAGGTCACCTTTGGGGGATCCCTACTCAATCTGTCAACCTGAGGATATCCATTATATAGGCCTGGGGGTCAAAACCATGTGCCACAATTTCTGTATCCACCTTCAGTAATGAGACATTAGATATCTGTTGTCTTTCTCTATGATTGCTAGTGAAATATACAACAAGGTGTGGCAAGTTCCAACACATGGGCACAAACTGTTAGTAAGTGCAGGGTTTAGAGGTTACTGCACCATCAGCACTAGTAAAATGGTGTATCTTACTGTCTGGTAAAATACATAAATTCAAAGTACACGCGATCATGGCGTTCATGAATAGCCACAAATTGTAAACTGTGGGCAATCAAGTGCCCATCAAAAATACCAGGACTCAAACCATGCTTACCAAGTTGATGGTGATAATAAACAGCATTCTAATTTCTCTACCAGCACAGAAATCAGAAATGTGGTCTAAAGAGAGAATAATGCCACATTTTACAACGACTGTCCCTTTAATAGGCAGAATGATGTGCTGGAAAGAGCACAAAAAGAGCTGGAGTCAAAGGGCTCTGCTCCTTTCCATTTGGACAAACCAGTTAAGCTCTCCAAATATCCACTTAACCATCTGCAGAAAATAGAGATGATTTTAATACCAATCACATAGGATTGTTGACAACATTAAATGAGACAATGCATGTAATAAGCTACTTGATAAGCTATAAAGTGGATAGAGAAACTGACTTTCAATTTTGTACCAGTATCTATTTATTTGAAATAAATTTACACAAGCACATTTTTGGTTTGCCTTCCAGTTCTTTCTGTACCTAGCTGTATTACAAAATCCTTTTCTTGCTTAAAGGGTAGATTTGTAACTTGAAGACTGACGTTGGACCCTGATATGAACCATTTATCACACAGAATTACTGGGGATGTTTCAAAAGAGGAATAATCTGGGGCTCAGTTATTTTAAGGATTGTTGTGCTGTCATTAATAATCATTTGTTGTACTTTTAGTCATCTGAACTTGGATAAGAAAATAGTTAACCCTGAACATGGATGACAGTTTTAATGCTGTTGAATAAAAAAAAAAAAAACAGGACCATAGAATCCAGATCCTGAGGTCCCACAGCATCTTCCATCAAAGGCAAGACTGTTGCTATTTAAGTAATAACTGGAGTTCAGTCCCACTTAAAGAAAATCAACACTGTAATAACTACTAGAATAAATTACCCAGTTCTTGAAGTAATGGCTATTTGTATCATTCAGAAGATTAAATTTATAACTCTTGATTGTGAATCTCTTTATGCAATAAAACATTATTTAGAAAAATATTTTAACCACCATATCTCAGAATTAATTATTCAGTTTTCAAAATTAAATGAAAGATGTGATCAAGGCTTCTTGTGTTCATACTTTCTTCCCTATGGGACCAGCAGTTAAGTTTCATTCCTTTGTGGTCATTGTCATTGGGAAATCAATGGTGAATCTAAGGTGTTTACATTAAACAAAAGGACATCAAACTAACTTCCCAAAGCCTGTGTCCTCAAAGAGATTTTGTCAGGTCCTTAGCTCTTTTGGTCATTACCATCTTTCATAGAAGTTTCCCTTGATGACTAGCTTGTTCTCCAATTCTCTTTGATGTTCAAATATGGTAGATGTTAATTCCTCATTGCTCTGTCCTAACTGCCCTCTCCCCAGTTGACATCATTACCCGTCATGCAAGTGGTGGTAATGGTAGAAAAGAACTTGTCCACTCCCATTTCTCGACTCTGTCCCTTCCTCTCCAATCCCATCTCACTCCGTCTTAGCTGGATCTAATAACACGTCTTGTCATTTGACCTCTGTTTACCTCTGCACCTGCATCTCCTACCACTGCCCTCCACACATGCTTTGCTGGATTCACACTGAGGTCCTGACCCTCTCACCTTTCAGGGCCTTTGGGTAGAGAAAACAGCTGGGATGCCTGCTTGGAGCACACGTGCCCTAGATCCTTGGCCGAGCATCCCGTCTTGCTAAGATCCCTGCTCTTCTCTTTTGCCACCTTTGACTATAGTTCTCATGGATTCATATATCATACTTAGAGCTTAAGTTTTCTGGGGGCTAGGACTGTATAGTTCACTCCAATTTCCACTTACAAGCATAAAACCGGAAAGTGTTTGAGAATTGTCTGAAACAATTTCTTAATAAACCAATGAACTGAAATCCTGAGTTTATTTCCTATTCCATAGCCTTCAACCATTTGTTTGAATTCTCTATGCTTCACTGTACATTGGATATAAAATTGTTGTTTAAAACAGAGTTGTTTAAGGGTTAAATGATATGGTGTTGATGAATGCATTTCATAAACTTTAAAGTACCTTGTAAATAAAATAATCATTTTCATTTAAAGAAGTTCTGTTGACTCACCGAGCACACCTAATTTGTTGATACAATATGGATTCTCAAAAACTACCTGCCAGGATATTTTCCAATGAATTTTGAGGACTCATATGCAGTCTGGGGATGTTTCATCCAATTTGACCAACTAAACAAAGATGATACTCAGGCAAAGGGAAATAGAATAGTCATAATGATTTCAGAGCCTAAGGACTTCCCTTACTATGCTCAGGTCTGCCATCAGCCTTTCCAGTGTCTCTCAGATATTTCTCCTTCCCTCTTGGTCTGAAGCTTTGGTTGAGCTCTGGTTGAGCTTCATGATGATTTGACTACCAATAAGTGAGGCACAGATATCCTGTGAGCAAACTGGCTACTTAGAAATACATTTTCAAATTAAATGCTATCATTTACCAAGCATTTACTAGGACTGAGTATTAAGCTATATGTTTTATGTACATTTTCTCATCTAATCTTAATAACAACCCTATGAAGTGCAACATGAGACTGAAACATGAAGTTGTCCTGAGAAAGCCAATAATTTACTGCCCTTTCAAACTACCGATTTTAAAGGCCCACCACTGATTTGGAGAGACCATGGGCTGTTCAGTCAAGGAGAGAGAAAGGAGACTGCTAATGTGAACACCCCCGTTTCTCCTATGTGGACTCAAACAATTAACCCCTGCACCCAAACTTAGAACTCTGTTAAGTAAAATAAAAGCCTGAGAGTTCAGTGGACTGTCCCTCTTCCTCATTAGACAAGAACACTATCATCTATTGTTACTTAAGACTGCCTCATTGTAGAGGGTAAGGATTCCTGCTCTGTTTTGCAGCTGTTATGCAACCCAGAAAACACCATGTTCCTTTAACCCATCCCTGTGGGGGGCAGACCTGTTATGGGTGGGACCCTTTGATTAGGTTGTTTTAATTGAGATGTGACCCAGCCCATTCAAGATGGGTCTTGGGCCTTTGCTGGAGTCCTTTATGACAGGATAAAAGGCAGAGACATTTGGAGAGAGCTTAGAGAGAGAAAAATGCCCAGAGACATTGAGAGAGCCACTGAAACCAGAATCCGGAAGAGAAGGAACAACGGAATTCACCACATAACTTCCCATGTGACAGAGGAACCCCAGATGCCAGCAGCCTTTCCTCAGAGAAGTTATCTTCCTCTTGATGCCTTAATTTGGACATTTTCATGGCCTTAGAACTGTAAATTTGTAAACTGATAGACCCCCATTGAGAGAGCCAGCCCATTTCTTGCATATTGCATTCCATTAGCTTTAGCAAACTGAAACAATTCCTATGCTCCACCCCAAAGTACTCTTTCAAATCACAGAGAACACTTCCCTGGATGTAGTTCTGGGGCACACAATGCCTTTCATTTTCTTCACTTCTTCACTACTGCCTGGTTGATGACCCAAGCTATAACGCTGAATAAATTTGATCTAATTGAGCCTCTACAGGGGCAGACAGGGAGAGGGTATGTGGGTAGAGACACGAACAAAAAAAAAACAAAAAAACACCATGAGGAAGCCCTTAGCCAAATCTAGAGTGCGGAGTGCGGGATATTATATGGAGCAAACGTCCCATTTCTCAAACAAATCAATGTCTTGACCATAAGAGACGAGAGAGCAAATATTATAGGATAAAAGGAACTTGAAAAACAGAACAGCCTCTTAAAATATAAAGACTTTGTATGTATCCTGATGCAAACAAACACATGATGAAAAGAATTCTTAAGGCAATTGTTGAAATTTACATATGGAAATATTGACTGACCATTAAATATTATCAAATAATTATTATGAATTGTGTTAGATGTGACAATGGCATGGAGATTATGTACAAACTTATTCTTACCAGTTGACAATGCATACTGGACATTCACAGAAGATAATCATTATTAGGTTGAGTGTTTTAAAATACCCACCTCCAAATAATATTAATAGATGAAACAGGAATAGCAAATTAATGATAATTGTACATGAGGTTTATTATGCTATACACTTTCTTTTAATTATGTTTTAAATTTTCATAACAAAAAGCTTTAAGATCTTTAAGGAAAGTAAATGAATTTGGTTGATTCTTTTTTATCTCCAAAGGGTACATTTTTGCTTGCCAGGTAATGTGTCCAAGTTTTATAAGTGTAACTGGAATACCCAGATCCATTTAAATTCGTATGGAATTACACACTAGCTCAACATATGGGAAGAAAAAAGCAAGGAGAGTAAAGAGGATAAGCAACCTTAGTGAAGATGAGTATTAACATAAAACCAAATAATCAATAATTACATGCATAGTCATAATATGAAAGGTATTAATGAACTCAAATAAGAGATGTTCAAGGGAAAAGTGGCAAAACTACCAATAGAAAATAACTTGTTTCTACTGTTCAGCAGGTGGCACAATCCCCCAATTCCTTCAAGATCCACTTCATAAGTTATCGATCTGTGCTGCCAAAGCCAGCTTCCCAAGGCTATTAGCTGCTCCATTCTTGTCCTCTGTGATTTCACGATGCTTTATTCATATGTCTCTGTTTTTCTCCCCTTTACAAAGGAAATAGTATTGACTAGCACAAACCCTGGAATGTGGTACATGAATATGCCTAAGAAACATTAGTTGAAGGATGAACGGATAGACGGGTGGATGGATGGATGGAAAAGGAAGAAAAGAAAGAAAAGCAAGGGAGGGGGGAAAGAAAGAAAGGACTATTTCCTCATGACAAGAAAAATCACTGGGGTCGGAGTGTAGAGACCCATATTTAAGAGAAGACTTCATTTAAACAACCCAAACTGATTAGAATGGATGCATAGATTTCCATAATAACCCACTCCCAGGAATTTCTTTGTTTTGTTTGTTTTAGCTAGACAAAATCCACACATCCTTTTTGTGCAAGCAATTCATCAAATACGCCAGGCTGGAAACAGTTGAGATTTTTCATCTCTTGCTGAGAAAAAAAAACTTTTCACTGAGTTATCACATGAACAGTTATTTTTATTTGAGTCTCATTTGAAATACCCCTGCTGCATAGCATATTGAATACTTTTGACCATAAAATGTGTTGCTGCAATTAGAGGTTTTATTTTTTCTAAGCATTTTGCCTTTTTGGGAGCATTTGGAGGCTCATTCTTGTTTATCAGTTTTTCAAGGCTGTTTGCATTTTAGCAAAACTGAATCTGAAATTTAGTTAAATATCTGGCATCTCTGAGTGAGCGTTCCAAGATCTGCAATTAAGCACGGCAGGGTAAAATGCAGTGAGATTCCTAATACTTACATAATCTACAAAGGCTTTTCACACTAACTGAGATCTTAGAAAAAAGAGTTCAGTAAATAAATCAGAAGCAAATTCACTTAAGACACTTCCTTACAAATCATTTAGTTTTGTCAGTCAGTCTCTGGGAGGCAAATCTTCCTATAATCAAATAAAACAGCCTAGCTGTCATGGCAGCCACCATATTTAGATAGCACAAGATCTCAGATCTCATGATTGAGGCGTTGAGTTTGGAGTTGAGAACTGAGGACATAAAAGAACTTCAGAGGCTTAGTAGGGGAGCCTGGACTTGTCTTCAGGTCCCAGGATCTTAACCTGTGCTGTTCTCTGTGCATTACACAGCCACTATCAAGAAACGTTTTGTTGGATCATCACGTCTCTTTGGAACCAGATTTAAACCCATGCCCCAAAGCCCTTTAGGTCCAGACCTCTGATGGCATTCTGATGAGGTGGGGCAGGTCCACTGCTACCACAGAGCTTCTAATCCATCCTCAGCCTCTCTCTGACACCCTCACCTCGCCAGCCCATCAGGAATTATGCAGAGGTTTGAAGAGCTGCATCTGAGTTGTACTGAGACTCCATATGTGTCACATGGTACCAGCTAGGGATTCAGCAATGAGCAAAAGAACAGCATCTTACACTCTCAGGAAGCTTGCATCCTAGTGATTTAAAATGAGCATGCAGTAAGGGCTCCCATCTTCCAGCAGCAACTAATGCACAAAGCACTCTGCATGCAGTTTTGTTTTGTTTTGTTTTTTAACTTAATCCTCTCAACAGCCACATTTCTTTCGGGTCTCTGCTCAACTGTCACTTGAAAGGGAAGCTTCCCCTCATCTAATCTTTCACACTCTCTTCTATTCCTCCAACCTCAAACCACCTATCACTTTTATTCTTGCTTTATCTTTCTAAAGAGCACTTACCACCTGATGTAAATTTATTTGCTTATTAGTTTATTATTTGCCTTCCCTCCCAGAACACAGTTTCAGTGAATTGGCTAATTCACTATTGAAAACCTGACACATTATAAGGTCTCATTAAATAACTGTGCAGTCAATGAATGTCTGAATACCCATGAGCAGAAGGTATGGCTGCTATTCCAATTTAACAGGTAGGGGAATTGTCACTCATGGTGGATAAGAAGTTGCCCAAGGTTGCCCAGCTGTTAAGTAGCAGAGCCACGGCTCACCCCAGGTCCTTCAAGATAGAAAGTCTCTCCTCTTGCTCATTACTCTAAATCATTCCAATTAGTATAACCATTTCATTAACATGTGTAATAATCAAAGCCTCCCCAAGTCCTATGCTTCTGAGGATGGGATGAAGACACTCAAGAGAAGAAAGGTCACTCAACAATTTAGAGGGAAAGATAACAACAAAACTGCCAATGTAATCTCGAAGAACTTCTGAATAATATTTAAGAGAATATCTCTTTGTATAGAATTAACATAAATGTGTCAAAGGACGTGAGGTCATGTGGAAAGAAGACAGATTTTAATCTTTTCGCCACCTGTAATGATTTTTCCACTTTTCTGAATCTCAGTTTTCACATTGTAAAGTTGGGATGATACTTATATCCAGAAGCTGTCATCAGGAGGAAATGAGATAATGAATGTAAAGTCTCTGGCACAAATTTAAGTAGAATGAGTGATTCATTTAGTGATATTAGTGTAATAGGTCCAAAGCAAATAGACTGAAATAAAATAAGTTTTTAAATTCATCTGTAAAAAAACAAACAAATAAAAACAAAGGACAAAAGGCTGAGGAGAAGGGTTCTGAATATCTCAAAGGAATAGACAACCTTTCTTCCTTTCTCCAGAGAAGCTAAAACTGAAGGGACAAGGGGCTTTTGCAATCAGGAGAAATGGTCTCTAATCCCCAGAAAGATGCTTCAAATTTCAGTGGTTTATTTGCTATTGTTAAGTCTGATTGGTCGATCAGCTGGGGGAGGGGAGGGTATAGCATCAACCAAGTATTTATTTAGACATAGCTAACAAAAGTATTGTTAATGAAACCACCTAATAGTCAAATATTATCCGGTTGAAAAAATTTGGAGTTACTGAAATATCTTAGTAAAAGTCTTGGTAACATTCACTATACATTTACCAAAAACTTCAAATTTGGATATGCATTAATATAATTCAAAGGTAAAAAATATTTATGTTCTAGCTCTGGTGTGATCTTAGAAATGAAGTTTTTAAACAATTTCTATAGTTGCTGATAGCACAGTAGTAATGATCCTTTGTTACGTTATGGTTGAATTGATACAATAAATTGCATTTTTCCTGAGACTTTATTAGAAGCTATAAATGGCTCTATCACTTCTAAAACAGCCTGGGGGGGGGGTGCAACACATTTTAAATTTTATAGGCTTGTCTTCCTCTTTGGAATCATAGTATTTGTCTGGCAATCTAAAAATTCTAGTTTACCTTAAAGGAATAGCAACTGATGTACTGTAGCTGAAAATATGAATTTTTATTTTTCCACTTCTTTCTCAGTTCTTACAGACATGCAGAAACACTCCTGCTTGTACCATTTGATCAATTTGGAATCTTTAGTTTGTTGATTTTAGTTTTTGTTTGTTTGCTGATTAATGCTGCTGGGAAGGTAATGTTTAAAATAGTTTAGCTAAGTATTATAAAGAATATACTTTAATTACAGGCTCTATTTCTTGTATTGAAGAAGTCCAAATGCATTTTTATGAGTTTAGCAAATATCTGACCACTTTAAGAGGGATGTAGATCGGCTTTCATTATTTCTGAACTAACTCTTGAAGTTACTCTTTATCCTGAAAGTCAATGAATGAAAACTCCAGAAATGTAATGTATGAACTGCTATTAAGGGATACCAAAAAGCAAATGTAAAAGTCACTTGGGGAGAAAGGTAATTACAATAAAAACTGCCAGGATTTCTCTTTGTATGGGTTAAGACTTCTCTTTCTGTGGGCTAAATCTCTGCCAAAATATATATACATAAATTCAAGCATAGGTTTGGACTAAACAATTTAAAAGAATGTATACTCAAATATTATCTGTCACAAGAGCTCCCATTAGAATGGAATCACAATATTTGCCATTATATAACTCTTCTTCTCTTGATGAAGTTTGAAGATGATGGCTAGGAAATGTATACAGAGACTTAGCTATTTTATAATAGAATGATCAGGAGACTTGGAATCAAAAGTCCTGTGTTTGAATTTAGCTTCCCCATTTTCCAGGAGAACAAATATCACTTATCTGGACTTCCCTTCTTTCCTTTGGAAAGTGGAGTTATGATGCCTGGCACACAATTTATGGCTGTATTCAGTAAATGTTAGCTTAACCCAAACCTCATCCACAACATTAGTAATAAAACAACATAAATGATTCTTGGGAAAGTCAAGCTTAGGAGTAGATCAAACCATGGTAGGTGACGGTCCGAGTGTTGGCCGCCACCTTTCCCTGTGACCCATAAAGAAACCGTGAGCTCAGGACAAAGTGTGTCAGCCTGGTTCCTAGTACAGGATGACAAAACTGGGCTAACTCCCTTCTTGGGAGTGCCTTGAGGTAAAACTCATGTCCTAGCAGAGAGGCCTGCTGGCATATTCCTTCCCCTTTTGCCCTGAGCATATATGAACATTCACTGAAGACTGTTTGCTAAAAGCACTTGGCCTAACCCTGTTGCTCTGTCTGTCCCTGGTGAGGAGAAATGGGGTCCTTCACCCATGGAATACAAAAGAGGGGTGCGTGTAGGCCATCTCCCTGCATCTGCTGTGAAGTGATGGTCATGGGGATCGATGCCCACTACTGGAGCTGACCTTGCTCTGTCTCCTGTCTACGTTCCATCCAATGCCTGGGAATCATGCTTTTGTTGGCAAATCTGACACCTATAAACTGGAGTGGGTGGAGACCCTGTGACTGCTGTTCCTGGTGCCAGGCATTGTTAGGCCCTTTGCTACCCACCATGCAGTGAGACTACTTCTTTGGAGGTAGTAATAGTTGTCTTTCTCTTCTGAATTACACAGATTTTGCAGGACTTCATGTAGTCAGAGGTGATGCCAGTACTGTAGCAAAGGATATGGTCTCTACCAGTCAAGAAGCATGGGTTGTCTCCACTTCAAAGGATGCCTTTTCCGTCAAAAAAACTTAAAGCCTCCAGATTGTTCCTTTGCCAGATAAGCCCTGAAACCCAGAGGTAACAATCTCTCCAAGAACATCTACCCCATAATGTTGACACCCCTTTTCAGCATGAAGAAGTTAAAATGGTCATTGCCAAGATATCCCTGAAGATTAGAGAATGATCAAATGAGAAGGAGGAATTGTAACTGAGAAGTTAGGATTCAACAAATGACTGTGACTACTGATTCATTACACAGATACTTCTTTTTAGTTTCTAGTATATTAAAACAGCCAGAAGGAAATACCTGAAAATGTTGACTGAACTGTAATCCAGTAGCCTTGATCTATGATAGTATAACTATATAGCTTTCATCTTGTGACCCTGTGATTTTAAAAACCTTGGGATTGACACCCCCTTTATCCCGTGTATGGGTAGATGAATAATATAACAAAGACTTGCATGAAAAAAAATAAGTAAATAATAGGTTGGGAATGTGGGAAAAAGTACCCGTATATAAACTATAGACAATAATAGTACTACTTTAAAAATCTTTCTTCTATTATAACAAATGTAACTACTGTTAAAAAATAGTAGAATTACAAAAAAGGCCTTCATCAATTGTAACAAATTTTCCACACCAATGCAAGTGTTGGTGGTGGGGTGGTATATGGGAATCCTGTATTTTATGCATGATTGTTCTGTCAACACACAACTTCTCTAACAAAGAAAATGTAGTTTAGCTTTAAAAAAAAAAAAGGCATGAGTTGGCTTGTGGCTATTATAACTATGAGACGTGTCCTTAGGCAAGTAATTTGACCTCAGGATGCCTTATTTTCTTTGTCTACAAGGTGGGTATGACAATAGGACCAACTCCCTACACAATCAGAAAGTGTGTCTTAACATAAAGCCTGGAACACAGGGAATTAGTAATAACTTGCTGCTACTGATATTTTAGTAATAATAATAATAATTCATTCATTCTATGAACTTTTCGAGCCTACTTTATGTCCTAGATGCCCTTCTGGGAACTGGAAATAGAGTAGTAAATAATTCCAGTAAACTCTCTGCTTTCTTAAAACTATTACCTAGTAAGTTACGAGACAATGCCAATAGTGATAAATACTCTGACGACAATAAAGTGGAGTAATGTAAATAGCGAGAGAGGATGTGTGTGTGGTTAGATGTTGGTGTATATGTTTGGGTTGTAATTAAAAATTGTACAAAGTTACTCTGAGAAGTAATGTTTGAGATTTGACTTAAATGATGACAAAGAGCCAGCTGTATACCATGTAGCCTGTCTGTGGGAAATTGGGACATCCTTATTCAAGATTCATTCTCAGACTTTCTCCAATCTGTCATTTATGTAAACCCATAGTATTAAATGGGATCAAACTTTAAAAAAAAATATGTGTACTTAATTCATTTCGCTTTTACAAAGAGATAACTACAGATGCGTAACAGTATACAGAATAAAGGACTTTCACATGGTTAACCTCACATTCTTTGGGATTAGGTGTCCCCAGCTATGCAACTTCTTAGCTGTGTGACAGTTGTGGTCTAGGGCCATACCAGCCTGAATGCACCCAGTCTCGTCTGATCTCGGAAGCTAAGCAGGGTCGGGCCAGGTTAGTACTTGGATGGGAGACCACCTGGGAATACTGGGTGCTGTAGGCTTTGTGTGTTGTGAGAGCATGTGAAATAGAGAACCCCACCCCACCCCAGCCTCCTCCCTGCCCCTGGTGCCCACTCACACTACGCTCTCTCCCCATGTCCCCTGCCCCACCTCCCCACAGTGAAACTGGACCTGGGGGATGGGGGTGCTGGGAGAGGAGGACCCTTTCCCATGGCATTAGAAGGGTGAGGGACAGCTGGGGGGTCCCTCACCCCCCACCCACCCATGACCTGCCCTCGAATCAGTTACCTCATCTTTAAAACACAGTTCAAACAAGGTCATTTATGGAGAGCTTCTTGGAAGATCCCCAATGTGACCCTCGGGTAAGTTGTGTAATTATTTTGTGCATAAGTTTCCTCATCTCTAATAATAATTTCTACTTAATAGGCTTATAAGAGAAATTAAATGAGTTACATAAAGCCCTTTGAGACCTGGCACAAAGCAAAGTTCAGTAAGTTCTTACAAATTGCATTTTCCATGACATTGACATCTATCATAAAATATAATCATAGACTAGTATGAAAAAAGAACCAATATGGTGTCATAAGTTATTCTCACATAAAATTTCCATAATATTAAGAGCAGTCACTTGTACCATGCTTCCATCTTACTTTGGAAGATTTTAAAATATTATTTAAAGCTCTCAATGTGATGATGTGGTCAGTGAGTAATCCTTCACATTGGCTAATTTTGTCCCTTTTTATGGATCTTCTAGTTCACACACTTCCCTAAGATTGAGTCCTATTATCACTGTGCAGCTCTTCAATCAACACTGGCTGTATTTCATGCCATTGACAAAATACAAAATTACTTTTGATGCATTGACAATTGGAAGAAACCACAAAATGTTCAGCTAAGTATTCTTAGTCTCACCCTACCTGGGCAAACCAATGTTTTGCAAAGAATCACAGAATATTTAATTTAAAAGTTCCTCTGAGATGGTCTTGTCCAAGGATAATATCCATGTCATTTCCAATGTCATGGGCATGAGAGGTACTGCTAATTGATCAAGGCACTTTTTATCCTTGAGCCAAACCTGAATATGTCTTCAACAAGTTCTAGGCCATCATTCCTAAGCAATCATGTTGATGCAGAAGAGGAGACATATTCACCTGCACTGATTGGTCTCAGCCTCTCACTTTAGAGTTGACTCTTGAGGAGACAGAGGGTCCCATGCATGAATTTACTTCCCTGAGGTCACATAATAGTAGATGTGCGATGACAACTTCAGTTTCCAGAACCTTCAAGTCTATGTTCTAGCCAACATATCATGTGGCTGCAATGAAATGCCCACATGGCAGATGCAGGAGGAATGGAATTATAGCATAGGTTAAAAGACTCATCCCTCATCTCTGCTTGAGTTTAACACACTGCTCCTCAGGTTTCTTGCTCTTGATTTCTTTGAGTCTCCTTTCATTTCCTTTCTAACTGTTCTCACCGATATCAACACCTGTTACATCTATATTGAAAAAGAAAGCCCTACAGACTTTAATTAATCTATTAAGCTTCATCCCTACTCAAGAACAGCATCCTATTAGTATGAATGATGCTCTCACTCCTAATGTTGCACTTCATCTCACCTACTCATGGTTTTCCATGCTGAAATCTTAAGTTACTTCTTCTCCAAGCTTCCTTTCTTAATGCTTAACTTCCACAGCCGCAACTTAACCAAAGTCAGTGACTAGAATCGAGTGGTTCAGTAAATGATTATGAAGCTCTTCAATGCTCTGCTGATGCTAATAATAAAGCATGCCAGCATTAGATATGAAATCACTACCATACCAACACACTAACACTACATATCATTAACAATGGGGAAGTTGGTTTAAGTTCTATTTTCAATATGATATGTGTCTTCATTAAAGTGACATTCTAAACTTGTTCAATAAAATGGGAAAATGGGAAGATTGATAGAGTGATACATTTTTATTCTGCTGGTCACATGGCAAAGTGAAATATAGGAAAACAAAGAGGTATGGGAACTTAAATCTGGGAACTGTTTGTATCAAACTGGGCATGTAACTTCTCTACTCTATAATTCTGTTTCCTCAATGATAAACTGAGTAGCTTGAACTTGAATGATCTGTAAGTTTCTTCCAAGTTCTTAAAGGTAATTTGAAAATCTTCCTAATATGTATTGACTTGTAAAATCAACAAGCTGTCTACAAAATGGTCATGGGGCCCATTGCCACTGGTTCCCAAATCTCTCAACAAATCTTGTAACAAGACCAACATGATATGACCAAAAGATAACTTGATAACCTAAGAGATTATTCATTTATTCATTCAACAATTATTCATTGATCAACTACTAAATGGCAGGCACTATTCAAAGTACTAATGATTAGAATTATTTTTTGCTCTTACAAGAAAGGAATTATAAATTCATAAAATTGGATAACTCTTTGCACTTGAACTAATTTGCTATAAGACTAGAGAGTGCACCTCCACACTGATGTACCTTGCTAAAGGCATTCTAAAACCTTTACAACTCTAAATTGAAGCATGGTAGTTACTAGGAGTGACACACAGTCCCTCTCAGTGTGTTTTTTCTTAAATGCCTATTTGAGGCTTGTACAGTGAAAATAATCTAAAATTTGATGGGGAGGGTGAGTGGGGAGAAGATTCATTATTTGTAAATTGTTCAAATCTGGATTCAACTTATAAAACCAATAGCAGAAAAAAATGATATATTCACTCATAAAACACAGTACAGCCATTATAATGATCCTTTTATTAAACAATAAGCTTCTAATAAAATGGAAAACATGAAATTCTTTTACTCAAGAAAAGAATGAAAATCCAATGCACAATACTAACATCAATTTGTAAAGCAATAACCAAAAAGCTGCAAAATAAAAAAAAAATGAAAAAATATATGCTATAACATTAGAAGCCAGTATTTTATATGACAAGACTATGTAATTTTTCATTATTTCTACTACCTTTGTCTTTTACAAATTTACTCCAATGGAAGAAAAAGATGCTATTGGTTAAAAAGGAGTCCATTTGTTGTTTCAAATTCCTTATTTTGAAAACTGGAAAAAACCTGAATGTCTAAATAGGAGCAAAGCAGGAAGCTGTAGTTATACACACAATTGTTCATCAATTTGATGGATAACTATAAAGCTATTCAAGATTCATAGCTTGGTAAAAATATTTAATGATACAATCTTAAATACATAAATATCTATAGATAATATTATCCCTAAAATGACAGGTGTAAATACCCTAGAGCTATACTGTCCAAAAGAAATATGTGTTACATATGTAACTTTAGTTTTTCTATGTCATATTTTTGAAAGTATAAACAGCTGAAATTAATTCTAATAATATAAAACATATTTAACCCAATGTACCCAAAATATTATTTTACCATGTGTTAGGGATTGAATCATGGACCCGACTAAGGGCATGTTTAAGTCTTAATCCATGTATCTGTGCAAGTGAACCTATTTGTAAACAGGACCTCTGAAGATATTAATATTAGTTAAGGTGTGTACTCATTTGTGAATTTCTTTGAAGATACTATTTAATTGATGCCAAATTGAATCAAGATGGGCCTTAATCAGTATGACTGGTTTCTTATAAGAAAAGGAAATTCAGATGTAGTCAGTCAGTAGAAGCCAGAGGTCAGAAGGAGTCAGAGAACAAAAGTATATCGCCATGTGATGGAGACAGAAATGCAAGCCAAGGAACCCCAAGCAATGCAGCAAGCCAGCACCAAAATGCTACAGATTCTGGAAAAAAGGATGGTCTGTCAAGACCGTGATTTCAGACTTCTAGCCTCGAAAATTGTGATACAATAAATTCCTATTGCTGTAGCCAACCAGTGTGTGGTATTTGTCATAGCAGCTGTGTCAAACTAAGACACCATGAGATCCATATGAAAAAAATCGTTAAAGAGATATTTTACATTTGTTTCATACTAAGTCTTTGAAATCTGGCCTGTATTTTCTGCTTACAACACATCTCAATTTGGAATAGATTCATTTCAAGTGCTCATTAGTCACTAGTGGCTACCGTATTAGACAGCACTGTGTTAAAGTGAAGCAGGAGATATTAAAGATCAATTTCTTTTCTTATCATACTATGTTTTTTTCAAAACTCTCTTATCCACTTTTTCAGTAAGCAGGATTTAAAAATAAACAAACAGATAGCAATATTTGTATTATACATTATATGTTAGCATACTGCCATCACAATTAGTCGCCCACTTTATATGCACTGTTGCACTGTTTTCTTCATCTTCTGTCTCTGCAGTGCCTAGCACAGCACTATGCTCAGTAACTGTGGACTGGCCTGAACTTTTCAAATTTGAACTCAAACTAATTTTAAACAGTATTGGTTGTTCTCAGTTAAGTGAAAAAAAGCCAAGTATATTGGCTTTCCACTACAAACAAACAAGAAACAACCAAAGATATCATTCATATTTTATTCTGAAATACTAAAGTCAACTGTATTAGTTAGGGTTCTCTAGGGAAACAGAATCAATAAAAGATATCTATAAATATAAGATTTTATAAAAGTGTCTCACGTAACTAAGGGTATGCACAAGTCCAAATTCCATAGGGCAGGCAGCAAACTGGCAACTCTAATGAAGATGTTTGATGAACTCCTCAGGAAATGAACTGGCAACTTTGATAAACTCCTCAGGAAAGAGGTCGTTGGTTAGCCGAAGAAGTGAAGGTCCTCTATCTGTCTCACTTAAAAGTCTTCAACTGATTGGATTAAATCCAGCTGATTGCATTCTCTCATTGTGGAAGACACGCCCTTTGTTGATATAATCAGTCACAGCTGCAGCCAATTGACTGATGATTTAATAAACCAGCCTTCTGGTTTATTAACCAGCCACAAATGTCCTTGCTGAAACGGTTAGGCCAGGGCTTGCTTGACCAGACACCTGGGTACCATCACCTGGCCAAGTTAACACATGAACCTAACCATCACATCAACCATACTAAACAGTTTACTATAATTAAAGATGTTTACCACTGGTCAACATTTCAACATTTTATCATTGTTACCAATGGG
This sequence comes from Choloepus didactylus, assembly GCF_015220235.1. Lineage (NCBI taxonomy): Eukaryota > Metazoa > Chordata > Mammalia > Pilosa > Megalonychidae > Choloepus > Choloepus didactylus. Next base: position 22,242,491 of record NC_051309.1, read on the forward strand.
CAGGGGCAATGAGATTCCTCTACCAATCATCAAAATTTTTTCCAAATCATGATTCTTTGTTCTCTGAATGAATGCTTGTCAAGAATCTATAAGAGAACAGGATTGGAGGGAGAATCCCAGAAGGTTGAATGGGGAGGTAGAAGGAGATAGAATTGAAGGGGAGGATTCACAGGATGATTGGAAATGAGCTCCCATGTTCAAAGTCTATCATCTGTGACCACTGGGTATATGTCGATTGGTCTAGGACAGTGCTTGGTATATACTGAATGTTCACTAATCACTTCTAGAATGAATGAACAAATGCACAATTTATATGATTCCCTTACTGGTCAGGATCCCCAGGAATGCATCTGTAATAAGCAAAGTTTCACCAGATAACAAGTCCTGAATCATGGTTGAACTTCCACAATTGAAATGAGAAGAACATTGCCCAAATTATCTGTCTACTTCTGTTATCAATTTTAACCATCATTGTTGACTATGTGTCATCTGTGTATTGCTCTAACACAACAGCCCATGCCATCTGGAGCTCATTATATACAAGGTGCCGGTACTATCGTCACATACAGTAACAAAATGGACCACTGGGTCAGGCTGGTTTTAACTAACACACTTGGATTTGCTCTCTTCCCAAAATGAAGGTGTATAATTCTTTTCTTTTCCTTTTACTGGAGAAAAAGAGCTGGTTTAAATTTCAATCTCCAGCCATTGAACCTTATTTCATTAGCTACTAAAAAACAGCAATCCTTTCAGGAGCATGTAGCAAAAGTTTTAGATAGTGTTAAGGAGTAAATTCACCATCTTTGAAGGCATTCGGGATCCAGAGCATTATTTGGCAAGGAAAGTATAGAAGGGGCAGGTTGTGTACCCTAGTTAGTTAATATTGGGAAAGCTATATATTTTCTTTGAACCTCAATTTTTCTCAAAAAAAAAAAAAAAAAGGAATAATAACAAACTAAGCTTGAACAGTTGTTTATTCTTTTATTCTGGGGCTTAAAGAGCATAGGTTGAGTGTTGCATTCAAGTGCAGGCTAAATTTTTCATTTTGGAATTGGAGCATGCAGCCTTTTTTTGTTGTTGTTAAAAAATTAAGGTGGTAAAAGATAAAAAAAGCAATCTCTGATTTATCTCAAATTGTAAAACTCTTCATGGCTTGATAAAGGAGCCTGGAGCCAACACATAGAATTTGGAAACAGTCCATGAGTTATAATAGGTTTGCTAGGAAATGGCTCAAGGGTCAGGAACTCCAGATCAGAAGAAAATTTATGCAATTAGACCATTTGGTCTAAATGTGATTTTGCATTTTAGTAACACACAGTGGGATTCTGTAGATAAAGCCAGGATAACCAGGAGAAAACAGTAAAGAGAGATTTGATTTATTATAGATGCTTCAAAGATCCACAGAAATGAAAATCATATATGCATGATAAGAAGGCATTTTTCTTAATGGCTGTAGATAACAAGCAAATCATTCCAGACAACCATGTGGAGGATAGAGAGTGTACAAAATGGCAAGTCTAGGAAAAGTAGCTATAGGAGCAGCTAGGAAGATAAACTTTGAAGTTTGCAAGAAGAAAAAGGTATAGATGAAAAAGGTGACAATATGGAATGAGGGCCAATCAGTGTGTAAGTCTGCAACTCACAGGAGAAATAAGAAAAGTCACTGAAAAAGTTGATATGAGCTAGTCTGATTTGGAAAGAAAATGGAAGAAATATGAGCCTTGGGCTATATCACGACACTAGGATATTTGTCTTCAGTGATTTATTTATATAAAAATGAAATAAAGTGCATCACATTTGTGTCCCTAGTTTGTGATTAATTACAACAGGCCAAGATCAGAACCCAGAATACATAAAACCACTGCCAGCTAACACCCTGGCTCCCAGGAGACGCTCAAGGATAGTGAATCTGCTCTTTAATACAAGCTAAGGCTGGGGCTCCACACTCCTTAATGGACTGAGTCATAGGAGCCTTAGAAACCAGCTCTGTGCTCTCCACAGAAGGCTCAGGTGAGAGCGAGACTAAGACACTTGCCTCCTGTCTCCTTTTGCATTATCTGCCATGCTTTCTGCTTCTTAAGTCTAGGAAGTACCCAGGCCTCCTCTAACCACCCAGCAAAGCTGGAAGGGAAAGTGCAGAGAGCACAGGCAATGAAGTGGGGCATTTGAGAGAGCATGGGGAAGAAGAGCATTTTCCCTGACAGTTCATTTCAAAACTCCTTTGCTCCTCTCCTTAAGAGCTTCATATTGAAGCAGCAACTCTATGAAAGCAGTATCACATCTGTGACTCCTTGTGACAGAGCTTCGCGTTCCACTAAACTTAACTGGAGCTACTATAAGAAGGCATGGGCTCTGACTACAACAGTCACAAAAATCACAACATTAATAGGAATTTAGGATCGGGCATGTTATTGTTGTTTTATCCTTTAGATCTAGGGAACATATTATTTTTGTCTTATAAAATCACTTGAGTGGCCTTATTAATTGTGCAAATGGATACCCATTGCTCTAGGAAACGGCTCTAAAATACATGCATGTGTGAGTGTGTGTGTGTACAAGACAGTGTGCATGTGTGTGTGACTCTGTGTGATGGGGGGGCACATGCATGAGTAGGTATGTGCACATGTATGTTGCTTAGCAAAGCCATTACACCCATATACAGAACTGGAGCCCGTGGAGAAAGTGGGCAATTCCTCAGCGAGAGACTGCCTGACAGAGAGGAAGTGCTCTGGGGGGAAGGTGATTCAGGACTGGGAGCCCAAGTTCACAGATGGCCTCAGAGGTCACGCAGGAGGCTCATTCTGCAGCACAGCCTGGGGTCCATGTGGGAAGTCCCTCAAGACCCAGATACCTTAACACTGGGGTGTGGGAAGAGCAGCTGAACAGGCAGGTGGGTGTGAACAGAGAGAGCAGGAACCTCAGAGCCTACCCACCGAGGCAGAACTTCAAGGTTAGGAAAAGGCACAAAGTAAACCCCTTGGCCCAAGGGGGCTGTTTGCCCTAGTGACACTATGTGGCAATGAGGAATAATAGCAGCAGTGGACTGGGATCATAGTTTTTCCTCTCCTTGGCTTTTCCCATGAGACTCTGAGGAGTGAGGGGTTCTTGGATTATACGAGAGTGAGGTGAGGAGGTGGAGGGACGACTTCTTGCTACCAGGGCAAGTGGCTGCCTGAACAATACCTCGAAATAAATGAGAAAATGTGACCACAGGATCATAGGAAACTCCATCATTTATACCTGGCCTTGAAACTTAAGGTAACAAACCACTGTGCCTGATGCACATCAATCATGACTAATAGCTCCATAATAACCCTTGAAGCAATTTCTGTTATACCATTTTACACAAGGGAACTGAGCCCCCAGAGATCAATTAACTTGATCAGAGGTCACTTAGGGGAAGCTGAGATGCGTGAGACTCACATGCAAGTTCATTTGTCTTCAAAGGGCTGAGCCCTCAATCCCTGTTCTCCTTGCCCTACCTAGGATCTGAAAATAAATATTCACCTGCTTTCCTTCACTGCCACTGCTGCTAGTATAAAGTAAATTTGTGCAAATGGTGACCCTAAAATTCCTTAATAACAATTATCACATTGCACAATTTCTCAGAATTTAGCAAGTTCTTATTTAAAAAAAAACTTAAGGCAGATACAGTAAAGATGGTGGTTTAGCTCACTAATGCTGCCAAAATGCAATATACCAGAAATGGACTGGCTTTTAACAATGGGGATTTATTAGCTTACAAACTTACAGTTCTGAGCCCATGAAAATATCCAAATCAAAGCATCATCAGATGATACCTGGAATCTTCTGTCACACAGCCAGGCACATGGTGGCATCAGCTGGTCCTTCTCTCCCAGGTTTGGTTGCTTTTAGCTTCTGGCTGCTCCATCTGTGGGTTTCTTTCTGAGCTTCTGTGCATGTCCTCCTCTCTCAGCTTCAGTGTCCTCTCTGTCTTTTCTGTGTATCTCTCTTTCTCATCCTCTTATAAAGGACTCTAGTAAGAGGATTAAGACTCATCTGGGACATGCATCAACTAAAATAACCTAATCAAAATGTCCTGCAAACACCAGGTCTACACCCACAGGAATGGATTAGCTTTAAGAGCATGATCTTTTTTCCAAACCGTCACATGGTTACAATCCCATTTTACAAGTAAGGAACTGAGGGAGAGTAAGGCAACCTGACTTGCCCTAAGGCAAACATCTAGCAAGAGGCACTGCTGAACCTACTCATCCCAAAATCTGAAATCCTAAATTTACCCATGGAGTAGTGTACTGGGGGTCATAAAAGTGTGGGTTTCATTTATTCATTCATTGACTTCTACATATAAAATTCCACTGAGTGTCTATCACCTCTGGGGCACTGATCTAGGTACTCAGATTCATGGTGTCCAAAACTGAGACTCTGTCCTCCTGCCGGGACTGTGTTCTGTAAACAAGCAATGTATTTGGGATCAAATGTCAGGCAGTGATCACTGCAATGGTGAAAAAATGAAGCAGGGTAAATTGACAGTGAGCATGGGGAAGGGGGTCAGGGAATCTCTTCTGCAGACTGATCCTGAAAAGAGTGAGGCAGAGGACCTGGGGAGCAGACATCATTGTCCATGTTCTAGAAGGGAGTGCATGGATGAACGAGCAAGGAAGCAGGTGTGACTGGAGCCTAGCGAGCAAGGGCAGGAGCCCGAAGGGATAACCCTGGAGGAGGACAGAGCCAGATCATGTAGGACTTTGTACACCTGGTGAGAATGTTGGGAAGCCATAAGAGTCACTCCATGGCTGTGTAGGGACTGGACTGAGGGCTGTGGTGTGGGAAGGGAGTGTGAGAAAAAAGGCAAGGAGATGAGTGAGAAAGCGATACTATGGTTCAGAATGGTGAGAAGGGATGATGACTTGGCATGAAGTGTAACTGCAGCAGACTTTATTTCCATCTCAGCAGTACTTACAGTTTCTATGAATGACCCCAAGTTAAATTAGCCCTCTGGGCCTCAGCTTTTTTTTTTATTTCAAAATTCATTTATTGAAGTTTTCAGAAGTCTGTAATGTGAGCAACCATAAAACAAAATGATGTATACTTAACTATAGGAAGTATTGAAAAAATATTTTCTCTGCCATAAAGAAAATGTATTTAAACACAGAATTTGATTCAGAAATTGATTCAAAATACACTCATGATTTAGTGAAAGCAAATGCCAACTTGTTGCAAGAACCAAAGCAACCAAATTTATCATGGGCTTATCTATTTTAGTATTTTTAGTATGTATAGAGTCCTCAGTTCAGGTCAAGGAAATTAAAAGTGGAAGAAAGGATAAGATGTCAATTAAAGAAAAAAAAAACCAAATGAAAGAAGAAGAGCTATTCTCCTTGCTGTCAAAGTGACCACTGGATAAGACAAAACAGTATTCTTTGACTAAGGAGCTATATTTCCAGCAATCTTTTCTTATAAAACATTAGAACTGAACCCAAAGTTTTGTACCAATAGATAGCATAAATAAAGACAACAGAAAAAATCTTCTATTATATGCATCCTTCCTCAGAGGGAAATTAAGTGATACGGCATCATACAGGAAATCAATTTCAGTTACATACTTAATTTACCATCTACAATCTTCCAAGCCAGAGAACAGAACTTTGGATGCCCTAATCATATGACCATTGACTGAATTAGAACTGGAGCATAATACAAAAGTAATTCTATAATAGGGGTGTGTAAAAAGTGTTTGTGAGTGTTTTATAGTATTCCCTAAAAGCCTGGGGTTTTAAGAAATCAATTTTTATGATCTCCCAAATTTTATGAATTGAGATGAAAAAGAATACTTACATACAATAATTAGACTGAGTAGGAGGCCTATTAGGTTGCTTTTCAGCTCCACGATTTTGAATTGGGTTTGTATTTGCAATACAAAACATCTGATTCTATCTTGATGGATAATAATAATAAAATAATCATGAAAGCATGTAAAATATAGATTCTGCTTTCCCGCTGAAAACTATCAAAGGGTGTTTGGTTCTTTTGGTCTGAGTATATTTATATGTACAGATAAAGAATGATTTAAGGATGAGAATGATTATAAATCAGTGTATCACCTGGTGTTGTGGCTGCAACTGTATTCTAGGAAAAAGAAAAAATACTTCATCCCTAAGTCTTGCACCTCATTTCTAAGACACTGCTTGTTTGGTATTGCCACCTGCTGGTGAGCACCAAAATTTATTTTTATAAATGAGAAATCAATGCATCCCTTTTCTTCTGCTTCATTTACTTTATACTCCCATAATTTTGCAGGTTTTAGGAAAGTTTACTACAAATTTGAAATTCTTAAGTAACGTTAATTCTCATTATAAAATGTGTATATAGTCATTATAATATAAAAAAGCACAGATAAGCAAATAATACCATAATCCCACTACCCAGAGAAAATCTCTAGTGCCTTCAAAAACATGCAACCTTGTAATTTGATGTTTTTCACCTAAAATATATTATCAAAATTGTTTATATCACTTAGTGCTCTTTTACTGGCTTTTGGTGGCTACATTACATTTAATTATATATCAATTTATTTTTAAACATTTAGATATTTTTCAGTTGTTGTTATTTATGTTTTTTTGGTACAGTATGTTGGACTCAGCTCTAATGTTTTATAAGGAAGGATTACTAGAAATATAGCTGTTTAGCCAAAGGTTATCAAAATGTTAAGTCTTTTTATATATGCAGCCAAGCTCACCTCCAGAAAATTCACATTCCTGTAAAGGGGCTAGTTTCTTTATACCTGTATCTACATTTCCTTTTATATACTTTTAAAAACTATTCTAATAGTATTATGAAGGTAAATAGAATGCTATTATTTACATTGATTTTATTAATAGTGAACCTTGTCTTTTCAAATGTCTATTGTCCATTTCTATTCATTTCTGAATTGCCTTAAACTCGTTTGTCAGATTTTCTATTTTACTGTTTTTCTCTTCAAATTAGCACCTTTACACATATGTCCCAAATAATTTCCCATCATTTATCTTTTCATTTTGTTTGTGGTATTTTTAAACATGTAGACATTTTATATTTTGATCTAGTTAAATAAATCAGTCTTTTCCTCACAGTTTTTTTTTTGGCCTGTGTTGTTTTGCTTAAAAATTACTTCCCAATCTCACACTTACCCATTATTTTAGTTTGAAGTACACTTTCAAATCTCCTTTCCTATGCAAAAGGATAGTATCTAGATATTTTTCCTGTGGAAATCTATTGTTACCTGTCATGAGAAGGAAAGTTGGTATATCACATAATGCTACTTGTCTTTTCTTCACCTATAGGAATATATGACAGCTAGTGTACAAAATATTTTGAGGACATTATAAGGAACCCTTATTACATCTATTAATGGGCTAATAGACCCTGATGATACACTCAGACTCATAAACTTGCTTGGTTATCAACATAAAATTTTTAAAATACACTTTATATAAAATAAAATCTGACTGTAAAAATCAATCACAAGCAAATACAGAGCTGTGTTATTGTAAAGTTAATGAAATGAGAATGGGTACATCCATGAAATGGTAGCGTGCCATCTGCCAATCACTTCACATTTGAATTTGCTTTAGCTTGGGTCATGTATTGTGAGATGTTGTTGCATTTAAGATATGGTGAAGTTGAAAGTGTGGATATCGTCAAGTGAAACTCTAGCCAGCACTGTGACTTAATGAGAATATCTCATTTATCCTTGCCTGAGTCTCATGTTCTTTTGATATAAAAAGAGGAAATTTAAGTTAATTATCTTAACACTGCCCTCAGTCTCTAACTTGCTATGGATTTGCATTTTTCTGACACGCATGGATGATATTTCACCCAGCTCAGTACCAGAAATAGTAATCAATCATCACTATAACAATATAAAATTATCACTAAAGTACTCATACTCCAAGATGCACACCACTTTAAGGCAATAAAAAAGGGAAAAAAAATTATGTTAGATGTAATATGACCTAATGAATAAATTGTACTATTTCAACAGTAGGAAGTAATGTTGGAAAACTTAAACCACTAAATACACTAATGAATAAGACTCAAATATCTTTCATTTCTGATCACATTTACAAGTCTATATATGCACACAATCTTACATATTTAAAGTTCTTATTGTAAACTCTGCTACTAGTAAATGACTGACAGATAAGGAAATAATACCCTGTCACTCAGCTAACTCAGCCCATTACAAACATAGAACGAACATTGCCTGTATGTTTAAACATTTTGGTTCTATGCTTCTTGAACAAGTTATCAAAAATTCATGTTTTTAACGATTTCCTCTTTGATATGCCCATTAACAAAAATCATAAATACGCTTTAAATGCCCAAATCTGGGTAAGATATGCCAATAAAATCTATAATAACCGGCATGATCACACCATGAAATCTCATTCAGGGGAGATAAATGGTGGTTTGAGTATCATGAATCACTAAGTAAGGGGTTAGTCCTAAAATACAGGACAATTTCACTGGATTTACCAGTTAGAGTTGTGTGTTTTTCCTCTAAGAATAAGTTTCAGGGCAGAAAAAATAAGAAAGCATAATTTTCATGACTGTCATGATCAGAAAGAACACACGGCAATTCCTTGAAGGAAGATATATTTATATGTTTTCATTATAGTTTTTGTTTTCCTTGAATCTAAAGTCTAAAAGCATTCTCTGTGTTGCTTTACAGAGAGGACACTGTATACTGCAACAGAAAATATTAGAAACAGCATTTTTCTAGAGAAAATGCAGAAGCACATTTCACATAACTCTAGGAGAATCCTTTGATAAAAATTAAAATGCTGTATTAGTTTTCTAGGATTGTCGTAACAGAATGCCACAAATTTAGTAGCTTAAAACAACAGAAATGAATTCTGATACAGTTTCAAAAACCAGAAGTCCAAAATCAAGGTGTCAACAGGGCTACTACTGAAAGATCTAGGAAAGAACACTTCCTTGCCCCTTCTGGATTCTGGAGGTGTTTCATGGCCTGTGCAGTATCTCTAAAACTCTGCATCTGTCCCCACATAGTCTTCTCCTTTCCCCGCTGTGTGTCTCCTTTTATAAGGACACTTGTCATTGGATTTAGGGCCCACTTGGATTATCCAGAACAATCTCATCTTGATAGCTCGAGTTAAATTACATCTGCAAAGACACTTTTTCCAAAAAAGATCACATTCACAAATTAGGGCTTAGGACCAGGATTAGGACATGGACATAACTTTTGGGAGGTTACCATTCAACCCCTAAATTATACACCACAAATGTAATTATTTTTTTTTTTTAAATAAGATTCTTGGAGAATCTAATTTAATCTAATTTAAATAATAATAATAACAAATAATTAGTTGAACTCTAACTGTGGGCCAGCTGCTTTGATGTCCGGCTGCCTGTTTGCAAATTCTAGCTCAGTCACTTATTGCCTATGAGAACTTGGGTCAATTCCTTATGTCTTTGTGACCTGGTTTTGTTGTTTATAAAATAGAGAAGGTACCAATAGCACCTACCTCAAAGGGTTTTTGTGGAGATTGAAAACATTTCTGTTTGTGTGTGACATGTTTTTGTATGTGACTGTGCATATGTGTCAGAGACAAGAACCTGCTGTTATTACACAATTGACTTTTGTCTCTTCTACTTCATATCCTATAATTTCTCCACAGTAAGCGGCTTCATCATGATACAAAAGAAACATGCCCCCCCACCCCAACTCTGGAAAGATATTTAGATTTACACTAAATAATACTAATATTCTGTTTATATTGTTATATTTCTGATAATTTCAAAGATATGATAAACATACAGTGGCATTGCAGGAGCATAATAATATCTATGATTACAAACCACAAGCAAAAGTGGATAGTAGCTCTATTGGCATTTAAGAAGTATAAAAATACTATTAAGCACAAATGGTCTTGCTAGAATAACCACAAAGCCTGAAGTTAAGAATGAATATAAAAAGTGGAAGAGCGTTATTGAAAAGCAAAGTGAGGTCTTCAAGAAAGGGCATGCCACAATTGCTAGAGGGCATAGCAATTTAAGAAAGAACTCAGAAGTTTAAAACATACTAAGAAAAACAATTTTGAGGTGCCAGTTGAATATAGTAGACTGAATACACATGTTCCCTCAAACAACCAACTAAAAATGAGAGTACAGAAGTGTTTTTAAAGGCATGGACAGAGAATAACAAAGTGAAAAGAAGAGAACAAAATTTTGGAAACTGGAGAGTGTGATACAGTGTGGAGACTGACTGGTCTCATCAGATGAAACAAAATCTTAAGCAGGCAGCACAAAACTGAGAAACAACATGATTTGCCCGTCCAACTCCCAAAGGTTCAAGAATTTCCCAACTCACCTGAAAATGTTGGTGAAAAGGGTCAAAAATAATCAGATTGTTTGAAAACTTAGTAAAGATTCAGCTAACCTCCCTAGGTTCCATTCCCACCCTTAACAGCTAGGCAAATGACCAACTCTACTACCTTCATCTGCCAAAGGGTAATTTGTTTTTTGAAGAGGGTAAAACTGAGTTTCAGAGCTAGAAGAAAACACATGCATTTGGGTTGAGGTATCATGCTAAATAGTGGGGGAATTCAGAAGAAGTGATTATACTAAATACTGGGACTTTCCCAGACCTCTCCATGCACTCATCTGAGCTTCAGTTCACAAATGGCTGGCAGGCAAACTGATAATTTACAGGCATAAAACTGGAAAATGCTTCACTCAGAAATATACCACCTCCAAGAGAGAAGACCAAAGAGTAGAGCTACTGGCATTTCCCCCAATAAAATAGCACAACCAGATTTCCCTACAGTGAAAACCAGTCATTAATTTCCTCCCATCCCTCCCTGGACTTACAGCTTCCAATTTATTATTTAATGACACATTCTTAAATAGGAGCAGACAGACAAGTTATATTAGTTTACTGAGGAAAGTCTCTAGCATAAAATTTGAGATCAAAACAAGAACAAAAAAATCAACTTTGGAAAACAATAGACATTAAGAGGGGGGATTAAATCTTCAAAAGTAGTCATGAAATACAAGAAAATATTACATCCATGAAACAAGAACAGAATAAAGACAGACATTCAGAAGATAAAATTAAATTAAAATTAATACTATGACAACATTTTAAAAAAGTCAAAGAAGTTTTGGAAGACAGAGTTGAAGAAATCTTTTAAGGAGTAAACAAAGCACAAAGACCCTCTCCCCACAGGTATAAACAGAGGCTAAATGTAAATCTGGGTGTGTGGTCTACAGCTGTATGTATGCCAGAAAAACAACTTGATCCATTCCTGTGGGTGTGAACCCATTATAGGTAAGACATTTTGATGAGGTTACATCAGTTCAGCTGTGGCCCAGTAATCCTATTACTGGAGTCCTTTATAAGAAGAATGAAATTCAAACAGACAGAGAGAGAGAAAATCACAGAGGAAGCAGCCAGAAGCCGAACATCAATGGCCTCCAGAAGAGAAGGCAGAGGCCATGAGAGGTTGCCATGTGCATTGCCATGTAACAAAGGAGCCCAGGACCAAGGATTGCCAGCAACAAGCCGTAGAACACCACAGCCTTTGGGATAGAAGGCATCACCTCAATGATGCCATGATTTGAACTTTTTCCTAACCTTAAACCCATGAGCCATTAAATTCCATTGTTTAGGCCAGCCCATTTGCTTGAGTATTTGCTTGAGTAGCCAAGGAAATCAAAACAGATTTTGCTACCAGAAGTGGGGTGCTCTTAGTGCAAATGCCAAAAGTGTGGTAACAGCTTTGGAACTGGGTGATGGGTAGAAACTGGAAGAATTGTGAAGTGCTTGATAGAAAAGGCCTAGATTGCTTTGAGACACTGTTGGTAGAACTATGAATGCTAAAGGTACTTTTAATGAGGCCTTAGGAAACTGGAGGAAAGGTGATCCTTGTTTTAAAGTGGCAGAGAACTTGGAAAAGTTGAGTTTTGATGTCAAATGGAAGACAGAACTTAAAAGAGATGAACTTGACTATTTAGCTGAGGATATTTCCAAGCTAAATATGGAAATGCAGCCTGATTTCTCCTTGTAGGTAATAATAAAATGTGAGACAAAAGGGATAAGCTAAAAACTGAACTTTTGAGCACAAAGAAACCAGAAATTGAGGAATTAGATGAGCTTTTTCTTTTCTTTTCTTTTCCTAAAATTTGTATGAACAGTACCACTGCCAGCCTGAACAAAAAGAGAAAGCACAGGGACAAATTGAATGAAGAGTCACTTCAAGGGCAGCACTTTGGAAGCAAGGTCTGGACTGAAGAGATTTCCTTGGACCAAGACAGCAAGTCCACCCCTATGTGTGGAAAGGGTCAGTCTATCCCAGCACTTGGAGAGGGAGGGCCTCTCACCCAGTTGTTCAGAAAGAGAGCTATAACTCCAGCATTCTCAGAGGTTGGAGCATACACCCTAGAGATTGCAAAGTATCTGGTCACCACCCTAGTTTTCCCAGAGGGTTAAGCCTATTCTCCAGTAATTGTGAAAAGTCTGCTTGCCACTTCAAGGTTTGATAAGTGTGAAACCTGTGCTCTGGCAATCCAAGAGAGCCTGGCCACCATACCAATGCTTGAAGAGGGTGGACTCTCACCCCACTGGTTGAGGAGAGCATGGCTACCGTGCAAGTATTTGGAAGGGCTGGGGCTGCTGCTCTATGACCAGGAGAACAAAACATTGATTGATAGATGACTCTCAGACCTTCAAATCTAATGGAATTTGCCCTGCTGGATTTTGGAATTGTTTGGGACATGTAAACTCTATTTTCCTTCCAATTTCTCCCTATAAGAATGAGAATGTCTATCCTATGACTGTCCCCCCATTGTATATTGTTTTTTAGATTTCACAGGTCCATAGACAGAAGGGAATTGTGCCCCAGGACAGACCACACTCATAACTGATTTTGACGATACTCTGTACTTAGCATTGTTTCCAAAATGGCTTAATGTTTTTGGAAAGTTGTGAAGGAATGAATTTATTTTGCATGTAGAAAGAACATGTCTTTTTGGGTCCAGAGGGTGGAGTATGGTGGTTTGGAAGAAAGCATGTTCTTAAACTTAATCCATTCCTGAGGCTATGAAACCATCATAAGTAGGACCTTTGGTGAGGTTACTTCAGTTAAGGTGTGACACAGGATGGTTCTTAATCCTAATACTGGAGTTCTTTATAAGCAAAATGAAATTCAGACAGACAGAGAGAGAAAACTGCAGAGGGTGCATTCAGAAGCTGAACATCAATGGAAAAGAGGAAAAATCAAGATATTCTCAGATGAAGGAAAAGTAAGAGAATTTGTTAACAGCAGAATTAACCTAAAAGATTGGCCAAAGGAAATGACCTAAACAGAAAGAAAATTATAAATAAATAAATCCTAGGACATCAGAAAGTAAGAAAAAAACATCAAAATGAGTAAAAATATGGGTAAGTACAGATTTCCCTTCTCCTCTTGAATTTTTTATTATGTTTATGGTTGAGGCAAAAATATAGCATTGCCTGCTATGTTTCTTAATGATGAAATATTTAAGACAAGTATATTACAATGGGGGAGAGAAAAGGCACTTAAAGGGAAGCAAAGTTTCTATTCTTTAATTCATAAAATAGTTGACTATTTTAAGTTATGTGTGAGTATGTGTATACATGTAAGAGAGAGAGATACAGAGAGAGAGAGAACATCAGCAGGATCCAGAAGAGAAGAGAGTAGCCATGAGAGGCCTCCATGTGCGATGTCATGTGACAGAGGAGCCCGAGACTGAGGATTTCCAGCAACCAGCCCTAGAACACCTGAAGGATATTTACCCTGGATATAAAATTCTGGATTCACAGTTCTTTTCTTTCAACACTTGAAAAATATGTGTCAGTTGCTTCCGGCCTCCATGGATTCTGATGAGAAATCTGTTGTCGTTTGAATTGTTTCTCCCCACTACAAAAAGTGAATGGTTAAACAAACCATGGTACATCCATACCATGGAATACAACCTGTTAGTAAAAAATAATGAACTATTGATTCATGAAGCAATTTATGATTTATGATTCCATGTATACAGTGTTCTCTGTATGGTAATTGTAGAGATGGACAACAGATTAGTGGTTGCCAGGGGTTAGGAATGTTTGAAGGGAGGGGGGTAGTTATGACAATAAAAGGGTAGCACAAGGGATATCTTTGTGGATATAGAACAGTTCTGTATCTTGATTACAAGGTGGTTACACAAATCTACAAATGTGATAAAATTACATAGAACTATGTACACACATTATATCCATTTCAATTTACTGATTTTTATACTGGACTATAGTTTCATAAGATGTACACAGCACCTCTCTGTACTATATTTTCAACTTCCTGCTAATTTATAATTATTTCAAAATAAAAAATTAAAGCAAACAAATTTAGCTTGCCAGAGCTGTTAAGACAATTACCACACAATGAATTGCTTAAGCAATAAAAATATATTGGATCACAGATTTTGAGGCTGGGGGTCCCATGTTAAGGTATCAGCAGGGCTTGCTTTCTCCCAGAGTCTGTAGTTCTAAGGATGGATTGCCACAATCCTTGGGGTTCCTTGGCTTTCATCTCTACCTCTGGTACTTGCCAATCTACCTCATTCTCTGGCTTCTTTTGACTTCTTCTATCTCCTTTACTCATAAGGACTTTTGCCATGTTGGATTAAGGTCTATCCTTATTCAGTTGGCCACACCTTAATTAATAATAGCATCTTCAAAGGTCCTATTTGCAAATCGATCATACCCACAGGACCAGGAGTTAGGACGTGAACAGGTCTTTTGTGGGGGGCATGATTCAATCCTCAGCACAAACAAAAAAATAATAAAAGACCGACCTTTAAAAAGAAGAAGAAAAGGTATTCTAGAAATAGGGAACTCAACATAAGAGAGAACTGAAGGAAGGTTCCAGGATAAACCTTTTCAGCTGACCTAAATAGGAACCAATGCAGATTGGGGTAGGGAAAAAAAGCCCCAAAAGAAATGTTTCCAAAAACATGAAGTTGATAAAATATCTGAAGTGTTTGGTCACATTGTTGGGATTGTTAGGAAGTTGGGGGAAAATTTAGTGAAGAATTAGTAATAAATATATATAAAACCAAAGGAAACCAAAATAAGACAATTTTTATGTCCTGGGAAGGGAAAATGATGTGAAGAAGGAAATGTAAGCATAATTACATGCATCTGCTGGCAATGGTGTTTACAGCCATAATAATATAAACATTGAAGATTTATTTACCCTGAAATGACCATATAATTATAATAGAGAGCTTTATAAAGTGCATGTGGAAGAGACAGGGAAAGAGAGCTGAATTCTCATTTTCGTAAATCAACAGATAATGCTCAAAACTGAAAAAATAAAGAATTAGTGACATAATTAATTCATAAATAATAATATATTATTTGGCCAAAGAAACAGTAAATAGAGTTGAAAAATTGGGGAGGCAGATGCTGTTTCTCCTAATAAGCTTTGTAGAAATATTTATTTACTCAAAACTATAACAAAGCCTGAACCAAGTGTAAACAATAGAACTTTTTACAGAAGACAATAAAAAAACTACATATACATATATACATATATAAAACATAAGCATACTATGACTTAGAAAAACTTCATGCCCTACTGTTGTATATATAGTACAACTTAGGAAACTTCCAAATGATCACATAAAATCTCAATGCACAAGAAAAATATTCTCAAACCTAGAGGAAACATTTTCTGATTTGGAAAAAAACAATGTTTCTATTTTAAACAAAATCTGGAAGTTTTCGAAAAAAAAAATCCTATGGAAGCCAGTGGTTTTATTTTGCTTCTTAATATTCTAAGATGGCATCCTGCCAAGCAGAAAAAATCTGCAAAAGTGTTTTTCTGAAACTAGACAAAGTGACATGTTTTGGATGTTAATATATCCAAATAGAAGAGTATAACCCAAACATTTTGAAACCTCAAGAGTACAACCTAAATATTTTATCCTTAAACATATATTTTCATTTGGAACAATCTGATGAAAATTCAACTTTGTCAAGTAGAAATGCAAAATCTATCATCAATGTGTACAGCTCCTGGCACCTTCATACATCCTTTTCATCTATCTTACCATGATCATGTCCTAAATTTAATTTCTTTCTACCATCAGAGTAAATTTGATCACACTGTCTTCGAATCAATGGTGAGCTGACATTAATATTTCCCAAACCTTCATGAACAATTGCCACTTCTTGCATTCAAATTTTCTCTCAAGCTAAATTAGCTGATTTAAAGCAGTAATGAAATTGTTCTTAAACTATGAAGATATGCTTTGGACTACTCTCACTCTCACCCCACACTTCCTGGACAACAGACAGTTGAAACCGTATGCATGACAATGGTGACGGATCAGTTCAGTCCATCTAGACTAGTAGTGCTCATCCTTTATTGGGCATCAGAATCACCTAAGGAGTTTTTAAAAAAATACAGATGCTCAGGCCCTTTTCCCAGTGATTCTTTTTTTCTCAATTTCTTTAACATCTTTATTGAGATATAATGTACATGTCATACAACTCACCCATTGGAAGTGTTAAATCCAGTGGTTTTTAGTATATTCAATGGTTTTTACTGTATTCATAGATCTTTGAAACCATCACCACAATCAAGTTTAGAAAATTTACTTCACTTCAAAGTGAATCTCATCCCCTGTAGCTATTACTCAGCAATCCATTCCCCATCCCATCTCCAAAGTAATCAACCACCAGCTTACTTCCTGTCTCTACGGAGTTGCTTTTTGGACATCTCACACAAATGAAATCATACAAAGTTGGACCTTTTTTATTCAGCTTCTTTCACTTAGCACAATGTTTTCAAGGTTCAGCCGTGTTTTAGCATGAATCACTACTTCATTTCTTTTTGTTGCCAAATTATATTCCATTTTATGAATATACCAGATTTATATATATAATCCATTCATCAGTTGATGGACATTGGAGTTGAGTCTACTTTCTGGCAATTATGAATAATGCTACTATGAATATTCATGCACAAGTTTTGCATAGACATAAGTTTTTATTTTTCTTTGGTATAGACCTACAAGTGAAATTGATGGACCATATGCTAACTCTATATTTAACCTAATGGGGGAACTGCTAGAGTGTTTCCAAAGGAGCTGCACTATTTTACATTCCCACTAGCAGTGTATAAGCGTTCTGATTTCCTTGAATCTCTCCCACACTTGCTGTATGTCTTTTGTATTACAGCCCTCCAAGTGGATTCCCCCAGAAAGTCCAATCCAATTAGTCTAGGTGTTGTGCCACGGCATTATATTTATTAACTTTGTTTCTCTGCACTTCCAGAGTGGGATATTTAAACCAGGGTTGAAAGCCATTCTTTCAGTCCCTATCAGGGAGAGTCTCATTTGACAAAGGCTGTCTGTTTTAGTTTCCTAGGCTGTTCAAATAAATACCATAAACTGATTCAGCTTAACCAATGGGAATTTATTTGCTCACAATTTTAAGGCTGGAATAATGTCCAAATCAAGGCATCATCAAGAAAATGCTTTCTCCCCAAAGACTATGGCCTTCTGGGGCTGGCTGCCACATGGCAAGGCACATTATGGTGCCTCTGATCATCAGGATTAAGACCTATTCTACTTGAGGTGGACCACACATTAACTGAAGTAACTTCAAGGAAAGGTCCTACTTACATTTAGTTCACACCCACAGGAATGGATTAAATTTAAGAGCATGTTTTCCTGGGACACCTACAGCTTCGAACCACTACACTGTCTAAGAATATGGGCTATGTCTCTAACCTTGGAACTTGGAAAACCAAACCTGCCAAGTGGAGATAAATCTAACAAGCCAGAAGCCAGCTGATACTTATACACAGATAAGTCCTCAATCTTTCGCTTGCATAAAAGACTTCAGCCTCATCTTTCACCGTCACCAACTCATCTCCAGAGCTCCCAATCTCACCGAATTACTAAACATACCCCAACCAGGAAATGCTTGGTGCCAACTTATATGTGTATAAATCAGTCATTCTCCTTGTGCTATGTTCCCATCTACCACTTCCACTCATCTGTTAAACACACTCAAACTGAAACAGCTTCTGCATAAAGATTGGCCTCTCTGATTAGAATCAGATGCTTTCTCCTTTATGCCATCACAAGGGAACTAAGTATGCTCTATGTACTATACCAAGTGCTCTGCATTTTCTTGTCATTTAAGTCTTACAACTTAATGCTCTGAAGAAGGTGTTATTATCCCAACTTTACAGATGAGAAGTTGAGGCTCTAAATGGTTAACATGTACATAGTCCTTTCACATGGCAAAACCAACGTTTGTACCCAAGACTGACTCCCAAGCTACTGATCTTCCTGTAAAATACTTACCTTCCCATTATTAACACTTCACACAGAGCTGAAATTATATGATGCAGATCCTATACTTTAACTGCCCCACCCACACACAAAATAACTGCTTCTTTTTTCCTTCCAAACATTTGCTGTTCACTTCTGGATTTATGTGTTCATTCTTTCAACATAGGCCATTGATTTTGCTCCTAGTTTTAGGCTGAGTGCTAGGCATATAATTGTATCCCTGCTCTTGTGGAGGTGATATTCTGGTGGGGAAGGCAGATGTTAATCATTAATCTCAAGTATAAATGTATAATTAAAGCTCTGATAAAGGAGAGATGCTCAGTGCTAATCAGAGTATGCAGGACTTCTAATTTGGTGGGCATCTGCATGTACACCATCATTTCCATTGGGAACTGTCCCTTCCCTACTTGTGAAGTTCTGAGAAGGGCATGCCAATCACAGCAACCCAAATCTGGCCAGAAGGATGGTAAGATGACTCAGCCTGGTCACCCAGAGTATACTACCTTTCTGGCCATAGTGAATTAACCAAGAACGGACATAACACTGGAGCCATACATCTCAGTATCTTTCCCTGGTCTACTAGTCAGGACAGGGCAGGTTATGCTGTGGTAATAAGCAACCAGCAAATCTCTGCAGATTAGAAGTACCAAGCATAGTTCTACCTCATACAATACTTCCATCACAACCAGGCTGACAGAGGTTCCAGCTGGCATCCACTTCCACGCTCACAGATGCAGGGAGAAAAAGAGCATGGCTGAACCTCTGATTCTTCAAGCTGCTTCCCAGAGGGAACATGCTTTACTTCTTTGGCCAAAGCAAGTCACATGGCAATACCTCAAAAGGGAAGCTATATAAGAAGAGGCAGCAGATTTTTCTTGGTCGTTCATTTTCTTTTCTGTTGAGATGATATAAGCCTAGAGCTGTCTACAGCCACGCTCTTCATTTCCTTATCACCTGGGGGAAACCCTCTGTAGAAGGAGCAGATGAGGCCAAAACAAAACTAAGGTTGAGAGATTGAGTTCAGGGAAGCCACAGAAGCCCCTGGGGCTGGCTCTATCCTTGGATTCTTTGTTGTAAGAGACAATAAAGTCTCTCTCTCTTTTTTTTTTCCTTAAACCAGTTTGGATTTCTTTAACCACCAGTGCCCAGACTAAAATTATCTGGAAGGTCATGGCAGGCTTCTCTGAGGAAGTAACATTGTGAGTTGAGATGTCAAAGATGGCAGTGAATAATCAAGTGACTCTATGAGTCTCAAAGTGATAATTACAATTTCTACGTCTAAACTAAGGGATTATAATACCTACCTCATAAATTCTTATGAGGATAAAAATATCTCATGGATTACGCAATCCAGCTCACCATTTATCAGGTGTTCATTGAACATCACTTCACATGGATGTAATCTTGTTTAAATGAAGCAAATCATTTAGTATGTGCACAGCACAGTATAAACACATTATAAATGAGAATTATCACTATCTAACACATATAAGCAATGTTTCTCTAGTCTGTGCTCTCACCTGCAATTATAGGACCTCTAATCTTAGGCAAAGTCAGCCTTTGATGGTTTCTTGGAATTCCCAAGAATTCCTAGCAATCCTACGGCATCTACCACAGAAATTTTCTTGGTTACAGAAGGAGCTCAGTCCTACAGCCTTCTTAGGGATTCAAAGAATCATCTTAGTGGTCACTCACTGTGGGTCAAACCAACCATAAAACTCCAAAGAAGGAAGGAAGCCCTGATCATCACCACTTAGGCTGATGCTAATGCTAACATTAACACTAATATACAGGACACTATGTAACACATATTGAATGCCTACTAAGTTCCAAGTTCTTTTCTAAGGGAATAAAAACTCCAGAATACAGGCATTATTCTCATTCCCATGAAATGAGGTGTTGAGTGGTTAAGTCGCTGTGGTAGATTGAATTATGCACTGCAATTTAGATATGTTCTTAATCTTAATCTGCATCCCTGTGCGTGTGAACACATTGTAAACAGAACCTCTTGAAGACGTTATTTTTAGTTAAGGTATATTCCAAACTGAATAAGGGTGAGTCTTAATATGCATTACTGGAGGCCTTATAAAGAGCCTGAAGACAGAAGTTAGAGGAAAACCAGAAAGCAGAAGAAAAGACAGGACATCACCATTTGATGAAAAGCCAAGGAACTCCAAGGACTGCCAGCGGCTGACACCAGAATGCTACAGTCCTAAGGAGAAAGCAAGCCTTGCCGATATCTTGACGTTGGACTTCTGGCCTTGGAAACTGTGAGGCAATAAATGCTTATTATTTAAGCCAACCCACTGTGTGGTATTTATGATAGCAGCTCAGGCAAACTATGACTGTTTTGGTGTTTAGAGTTGGATGATAAATCATGATCATCAAGAGAAAACTGGATTGCTATTACAGAAAGGAGATGTTCTGGTTTGCTAATGCTGCCGTTATGCAAAATACCAGAAATGGATTGGCTTTTATAAAGGGGGATTTATTTGGTTACAGGGCTGTAGTCCTAAGGCCATACAAGTGTCCAAATTAAGGCATCAACAATAGGGTGCCTTCACTGAACAACAGCCAGTGGAACACCTCTGTCGACTGGGAGGGCATGTGGCTGGTGTCTTCTCCTTTTGCTCCCAGGTTGTGTTTCAAAATGGCATTCTCCAAAATGTTGCTTTCAGGGCATTTTGTCATCTCTTAGCTTCTCTGGAGCAATCTCTGGGCTAGCATCTCCAAAGCGTCAGCAAAAGTCTGTTTTCAATGGCCATCTCCAATATAATCTCTCTCAGCTGCAGCACTGAGCTCCTTCTGTCTGAGCTCTTATAGGGCTCCAGTGATTTAACTAAGACCAACACTGAATGGGTGGGGTTATAGCTCCATGGAAATAATCTAATTAAAAGTATTACCCATAGTTGGGTGAGTCACATCTCCAGGGAAACACTGAATCAAGAGGTCACACCCTCATCAGAAAGATTAATAAATCTTCCCCCACAAGATTTCATTAAAGAATATGGCTTTTTCTGGCAGACATAATATATACAAACTGGCACAGGAGGTAAAGAAGCATATGCCTAAATTTCAGACCATTCTAGTAGTTTCTTAGTACTACCATGCCCTGGGTTTAAAGCCAATGGAAAACTGCAACAACACAATATAGGCAAGACCACTAATGAGCCAAACCCTTCCGGAATGAAGGTTTGGGTCACCCTACAAGGCAAGGAACTTATCCCCTTATTATATAGCATAAGTTGTATGAACCTTTTGTCATGGTATTTAAGTTACAGGATATCAAGGATAAGAGTGAATACCACCTAAGAACTTGTATCCTCTTCTGGGGAAAAGGTTAGTTTGTTTTAGGTTGTATGCAGGACAGTTGCATTATGTTAGGCAAAAGTCTGACAATGTTACTGTCTTTATTTGGAGATTAAGTACGGTTTAAGGAGATGTGTATCAGTGCCAAGTTGACAAGAGGTGAACCATGACGGTTAAGTTCATGTGTCAATTTGTCTAGGTTATGGTGTCCAGTTATTTGGTCAAGCAAGCCCTGGCCAGGTTGTTACTGTGGGAGTATTTCATAGATGGATTTGGATGTATACTCAGCTGATCATATCGATGGCTGATAGCATCTATAATCAACTAAGGAGATTACCCTCAGCAATGAAGGGAGTCTCCCCATCCAGTTAGTTGGAGGCCTTAAAGCCAGAACTGAGGAGTTCAGAACAGAAAGAATAATTTATATTTCTTCTTTGGCCAGATGGCTTCTGGAGAATCCAACCTCATCATCATTGGAGTTTGCAACTTGTGGCCTGCCCTATGGAATTTGGACTTGTTCATTCTCACGGTCATGTGAGCCAGTTCCAAACTATAATAAATATTTATTATTATAATCTCCTGTTTATTCTGTTTATTATTATAGTCTCCTGTTGGTTCTGTTTCTCTGGAGAACCCTAATACAGAAGCTTTCCTAAGCTGACAAATAGCAGTGTCGGAGTTTGAATGTAGAAAACTCAATCCCAGAACCTGCAAACATAATTATTAGCTTCAATTCCTGTACTACAGTGAAAGCTTGGATTCTTGAATTCTTTGCAAGAACTGTATCTGTCTACAAGTACCATGAAACCTCAGAAAATTAGATTCCAAATGCTGTGTTTTGGTGAGGTGATTTATTCTTAAGTGTCAGAAACTTAAGCCACTGGTATCCTGTATCTTTGCAGTGTCTGATATTACAAAGCATTTAAAAAAGAAGCAGAAGTCAAAAATATCAAAGACAGGACTTCCAGAGTTTATAACATCCATCTCCACAGAATCCATAAATAACCAGAGGTAAACCTGAGGAGCCCTAGGAAACTCGGAAAGATACGTCCTCTAAAATGACACAGAAGGAATGAGTAATGGCAAGGTTTCTCTGTGGAACAGGATCACAGCTGTCAAACAAAACACGCAGACTGTCAGGAGGGAGCTCCTCTGCAGCTGGCAATCCCCTGAGCGGGGCAACAGATTTCAACACAACTCTCCAAAGGATGTGTTTTTATATTTAATTTTAGAAGAAATGAGCCACTGCAAAAGATAAGGAGGCACTCACCCATGAACTGGACCATGGAAACTTCCTTCAGGTCATCTGATTCCTGCTACAGGTGGGACAGCAAATGAACATGAAAGAAAGATCTAGGGATTTGAAGGCAGGCCACTTGATAGACTTCTCCAAAGAAAATAGTGTCAAATCCCAGAAGTCAACAGTAGGCCTTGTCAATTCTATTTCAGTTGAGATGACATTTGCCCTTTTGCAAGTAAGCTACATTGGATATTTCAAAATTTGTGAGCTAAAGAAGAAAATAGCAGCCTTTTAATTTCACAGAAAAATTTCCAATCAATCTGAAACCAATGCTACTAGTAATGATTAAGCAATCAACAATATAGACAGGAGCTAAATTTTTTATGGGAAATGGAAAATGAAGAATGTCGAGAGTAAGGACGTCCTCTTTCCAAGGGTGTATAATACACTTAGCTGAATGACAAAGTGGATGTTGCACAATATTCAGTATATCAACCAAAGATTCATCATTAACGTGCCAACCAACTCTTCCAAGCTCTGTGCTAGGAATCAGGAGGCATACAAAGAGGTGTTGTCTTCACCTCCTAACTTCATGAAGATACAGCCTAGCTTGCAAGATGGAAAGAGTTGCACACAGTCTACAAACATTCACTCTGCGCGGGGGAAAGACACCTGACACACAGGAATACAAAGGGGCTAAAGCAGCTTCTGCCTGCAAGGAATTCACAGTTAATTTGGAGATAAATCGCTACAAATGCAGATGCTTTCGTTTTTTAACAAGCGTTAAATGCTAGCTACAAAATAGTTACCATTCACTGTGTCCCTCCTAGGTTCCACATGAGCCCTGCCATGTTCACAACATCATACTAAAGTGGATATGATTATCATCTTTGTAAAAACAGAGTAACTGGGGTTCAGGGAGATTATGCACCTCGCCTTGCCTACCGTCACACAGGTAGAGTAGGTATTACAGCTCAGACTAGTCTGTTTCCAAAAAGTTCAGAGTTTCTTCTACAGCTTGCAAAGTCACATACAGCCAAGAGTAGGAAATAACTAACTCTGCTGGGGGAAAATGAGAGAAGGTATCCTAGAGAAAGGAACACAAGGAGAAAAGTAATAGTAAAATAATAAAATATAATAGCAAGAAATTTTAATAAATCCATTTTCACCTCTATACATTTCCATTTACTTTGGGAAGGGCAGTTTCTTTCAAACTTTAGATGGAAAAAAATTAAATAAATTATTGTTGCAATATTTCATCTCAGCTGATGATTTTTATTAGGAAATCATGGAAGAGCTACCTCTAATTGGACAATGGAAACTTGATTCCGTTGCTGTCTCCCTGATCATCTACCACTAGATGGCGGTAGCTGTACGTTCATTCTAAGGCGCCATTCACAGAAACATTTCAGTATTTTGCTTTACAAAAAGCACTTCCAAAAAAAAAAAAAAAAGACATCTAAATTGACATATTATTATTGTTGCAGCAAGTGGGTCACAAAGGGGTGGGATGTTTACGATATGTAATTTATGTAATATCTTTGCTACACTCGGGATGTGCCCTTCATAGCTCACGTCATGACTTTTAAAAAGTTTCATATACAGTTTCCTTAAGAACAGCATAAATGAAAACATTTGATTTCTCTCTGTGAAGATCACTGCTTTTATGCTCAAAAGAATGCATTATATTTGTGCTTGCTTTTTAAAAAAATCATGGGTGAGACAGAATCACGTTATGGGAACCTTATGTTATTCCTTCTACTTAAGTAAATATGGCTTCTAAGACAATCTGCCCAAATTCCAATTTTCAACAATTACTGGTGAAAATCAACATCAAATTAAGTTTGCATCGGTTTAAAGGAAATTGATTTGAATGTGAGCCCAGAACTGAAATTTGGTTTCTTCACATTTTCAGTCTCGACATCCATTTCAGACACTAGGAAAAGCATGGAAATGCTATTTTGGTTATGAAACTGCCATGGAAAGTCAGCTCAGCATGTCATTTAACGGAAAGACCTCCAGGCAAAACCATTATGCTCTGGGCAAATGGAAGGAGCCCGGCAAGAAACTGCAACACCCTGTGTGTGTATAAAGTTTAAGCTATGGGAAGAGAGAGTGAGAGGCTGGAGCGAAGAAATTAAAATAATCCAAAGTAAGTACCATGCTCATTTCATGGTAAATAATATCAGATTGTTGATCCACAATTTCTTGGTAAACATGTACAATCCTTAAAACATTATCAAAGCTACTTACAGATTAAAAACCTACTTTGTCAATGCTGGAAATATTTATAAGCAACCAATTTAATAATATGACATTCTACATGCACACTCAATTTATCCTAATTTCAGAGAAGTTTACAAAGTACACTCAAATTTCAAATTTGCAAGAAGTTTAGCGAAGAAGTTTATCTTATCAAAACCTCACATTGTGGTAATTTTATGTTCCCTGGCTCAACTCAAAATTAAAAAAAAAAAAAGAGATTTCCAGGACAAGTTTTGTCTTATCCTTCCATTTTAATGGAGTAGAAGACACATTAAGGGGAGGGGAGGGGAGTATTTTTAGTCACCAGAAGAGGGCTCTATCCTCAAACATAAAAATCCCATGCACCACTGATAAAGTACCTTTTTATCCTGAATGATGCTTCAGCATAATCCAGTTTTATTACTGCATTATAATCTAAAAAAGGGCCCTGACCGTATCTTTAAAGAAGCGAATCACTGCTTTCTAGGGTGCTATCATTTACAGTTCTAAGACTGGCCATTATTTACCTAAATTAACAACAAGAGAGACTAAAATGCCATTTTGTAGCATCAGAATCATCATAGTTTATAATGTAAATCTTAGTTCTCATGTGATTTGACTGAAAGATGTGATTTATTTGGCCGCATATCCCAGAAAAAATCTCTGCATTTGACGAGAACTGCTATTTTCCTGCTTAACTGGAAAATAAATCATCTATGTGATAGATGGAAAAAGAAGAAAAGGCAAAAGGATGTAAAGGGTTTTAAGTACTTCTTTTAGTAACTTCTGCTTATTCCAGAAAACAAGACAAGAGCAATAAATTATTTGGACAAAAGTGATGAGTACAAATGTTGGGATTGCCTCGGGTGAATGTGACGCCCACGTCGGTAACACAGGGCACTTCAGGGTCACCCCGAGCTGGTTGGAGGGAGCCGGGCTTGATTGCTGATTAGTTGTGTGACTTTTGGCAGCTCACATAATAAACATAATCTTTACTTTTCCTCAACTGGAGAAAGCAAATAACAATGGTACTGACCTTGGAGGCACTCTTTACCAGCACATCCTTTTTTTTTTTTTTTTTTTTTTCACTTCTTACTTCTAATTTATGTATTTATGTATTTACTTATTTATTTATTTTTGCCACTCAATTATTTATCTATTTTGTTCTCTCCCTCAATAGACCATAATCTCCACAAGCACAAAGATATTTTCTGTCCTGTCCTCCACATTATTCCCAGTCTCTGGAACATGACAGTCCCTCAAAAAATGTTAAAGAAAGAATCAGTAAGGACATGTTGTAAAGATTTACCAGGATACTACCCTCAGGGGCTTAAACCAGAGCTTGGCATTTGGTGGGCCCTGAGATTTTCTATAATATTTTGCTCCCATTATATTAATTTTTATATTTACCTTTTGCTAATCAGCAAATTTTATAGGTTCTTAAATTTATGCTAATGACATAAGGTAACCTTCACAAATTGATTTAAAGAAGACTATTAAGTAGATAATAGTATAGAGGTATGCAGAAATGACGATGTTTGTGACAGTGCTCACTGATAGCTGAAGCCTGGGAAATCCTTTGGATGGAGAACAAGCATGCCTGGAGGTCTGTTTTACAGCTGGGTTGTTCAGAGCAGGTTGACGTCAGCAGACAGAAGATAAAGGACTTTCCACCTGGGGAAAGTTGTGACTGAGGAGAACTGTGCCCAAAGGCTCAAAGTCCATTCTAAGTTCATGGAGGAAAATCACTGATTGTGGAGGACAATATAAAATTATCCATTGGACTCCATTCTGTGACATTGAGAAGCATCCATCGTTTCTGATTTCTTTACAGAAACCTAGAAAACTGGACATAACAGTCAAGGGCATTATTCTAAATGCAGAACATCTATCAGAGAAATCTGGAAAGAATTCTTTGGCTCAGAGTTAACAGATGAAGGAAGGAATGCTACTCCCTTAGGTATCTGGGGATAGAAAATATTTCCTTCTGAGAAGAAAAGGGAAGTAAGGAAGCAAATGAAGCTAACAATTGTGCATTCCTAGTTTTTGCTGTACCTTTAAAGGTAACAAAGCATAAAATGGGTTTCCAAATAAAAATCTACACCAAAAATAAATGTAAATTTGTAAATCCAATCCATATAAAATATTATCAGTTCTTCTGCAGGAAGTGTTATGAAAGTTACCCATTGATTTTCTGGTTTCTTTAAAATTACAAATAGTTATCCAATAACAGAAACTAAACTAAACTAAACTAAAATTCATATTTTATTATTCACAAGGCAGAAGTCAGGAGAAGAATGAAACAAATGTCACCTGAATCCTTCCCTTAAGTAGAAATATTTAATTCCATTTAATTATCCAATATCTCCCCCTATAAACTG
This sequence comes from Choloepus didactylus, assembly GCF_015220235.1. Classification (NCBI taxonomy): domain Eukaryota; kingdom Metazoa; phylum Chordata; class Mammalia; order Pilosa; family Megalonychidae; genus Choloepus; species Choloepus didactylus. The sequence goes on from NC_051309.1 coordinate 22,270,025, forward strand.
TCACCCAGGCTTGGGACCAATCTAAATTTAATAAAAGAAAAAAAAGCAAAAAACATGAAAATATTCAGGATGAGAAAAGAGCATTTATTGCTTCACCTAATTTTAATCTATATCAAGAGCCATGACACAATAATTGCTTGACTGAAAGGTTCACTTTTCCATCCGTTGTTTTGTGTCATGAAAGTAGATACTTGGTGGACAGAATGAGTGCTGATAGCTTACTCAAGGTGCCTGAGTAACTAGAGCACTTGTTACAGCACAAGGATACTTGAAAAAGGGGGTCTTGACCGCTAGGGAGGCTTCAGCATTAAACTCTGGAATAGTTCATAGAGTGTAAGACAATGGATTAAAAAATTCCTGAGACCCAAAGTTTCCATTCTCTCTCCAGTCACACTGGACTACCTCCAGATACTCGAAGCCAATGTGGCTTTGGTTTTCAGAGTGAAGATTTCCTGAGGACCTACTGCATCCATGAAGTAAAATGATGCTAATCTAGAAACTCAGTCCCCAGGCATGGAAAAAAAAAATCTTAAAACAAATGAATTACTTAGGATTTATCAAAGTAAGTGAAAATTCCAGGGCATCTTAGATATACTCCCCATTGAATAGATGAAGGTTGTTTTTGGAGGCCATTTATAAGTGTATAAATGTTTTCTGTTTTCTGTTGCTTTCTACCTCAACTTCCCTTAAAAATAGTGTGCCAGTTTGAATGTATTATGTCCCCCCAAATGCCATTATCTTTGATGTAATCTCGTGTGGGCAGACCTATCAGTGTTAATTAGAATGTAATTCTTTGAGTGTTTCCATGGAGAGTGCCCCATCCAACTATGGGTGATGACTCTGATTAGATAATTTCCATGGAGGTGTTGGCCCGCCCATTCAAGGTGGATCTGAATTAAATCACTGGAGCACTATGTAAGATCAGACAGAAGGAGCAAGCTGCTACAGCCAAGGACACTTTGAAGAAAGCACAGGAGCTGCAGATGAGACATTTTGAAGACGGCCATTGAAAGCAGACTCTTGCTCCGGAAAAGCTAAGAGAGAACAAATACCCCAAGTGCAACTATGAGTGACATTTTTGAGGAACTGCAGCCTAGAGAGGAACAGCCTGGGAGAAAGCCATTTTGAAACCAGAACTTTGGAGCAGACACCAGCCACGTGCCTTCCCAGCTAACAGAGGTTTTCCGGACACCATTGGCCATCCTCCAGTGAAGGTATCCGATTACTGATGTGTTGCCTTGGACATTTTATGGCCTTAAGACTGTAACTGTGTAACCAAATAAACCCCCTTTTATAAAACCAATCCATCTCTGGTGTTTTGCATTCCGGCAGCATTAGCAAACTAGAATAAATAGATTAGTTAAAACTGAAACTATGGTACTATAACTCATAACAACTTCAGAAATTTCCCATATAACTACTTGTTAAGTCATATTTTGAAAGATATTACCTTTTTGTATATATGTAATATTTCACAATAAGGAAATAACTGAAACTGTGGAACATTAACCCATAACATTCTTTGAAATTTGCTCTCTAACTACTTGTTAAATTGCACCTGGGAAGTTATTACTTCTATGTATGTAGGTTCTATTCTACAATAAAAAATATGATTTAAAAAAAATAAAAGTGATGCAAGCAAAACAGTCTTTTCTTTAAAAAAAATGAAACTCATAAACCTGGAGATCTCTGTGATTTAGTTAGTTTTTATGTGATATAACATTAAAATATTTTAAATCAACTTTTATTCTCTACTCCTATTTCTCACGGTCTAAGGGATTTGGTTCATATCCCCTTGATCATGTTCCTTACCCACTTGTTTCTCTTTTTCCCAATTACCTGATAATACAAGTTCTCTGGAGCCTTCCGAACTACTTCCCCAAACTAGCTTTCTCCACTCCCTGTAAGCCAATGTCCTCTCCTTCTCCTCCAGCTCTTTATGCATTTTATGGACACACCCTCTCCCACTCAGGACTTGACTACTCCGTATTGATCCTTCTCTGTCTATTCTCTTATTGGGTATCAAAAAATCTCGATCTCTCTTGAGCAGAAGCATATTATTCATGTAGAATGTGAGGGGAAGCTGTGTGAAATAAACCAGGTAAAGTATGTGCCTGAGGAATGCACTTTTCAAGATGATGAGCCATTTTTTAAAATGTTCCTTCCCTATTTTACAAAAGGAAGTAATTATTGCTAAGCAATCAACTATATGTTTGTGCTACTCATATTTTAAATAATACACCCACATTATTTGATGACGATGAATAGATATTGTGAATTGGAAAGTTTATTTTTTTACAACTGAATAATAAACATGTAGAGTGTGAATATGAGACTGATGTATTTATCAATGACTTAATTCTGTAGCTTTCAAGTGGCAAGATTACATATTCCAGAAAAGTATATAGTTTGTGAGCATCTTGCCCGAGATTGGGACCTATGCATTCCGTTATAAAATGATAGATGTATCAAGAAAAAAGCTTTTATCAATAGTTGATGGCCATCACACTTTCTGTAGATTTTAATTCTTTTGATATTGGCAAGGCTTGCTTGCCCATATTCTGAGCAAGGTGCCCCATTTTTATTTTGCATGACTGTATTGTTGAGTTTTCTACCATCAGTGGTCACAGAGGCTGCTGTCTTCCCATCTTCTCGAGCCTCCTTTTATCAATGCTGCTAAGAACTATAGTACTGCCCCACCTTCACCTGCCTGCCTCCCTCATTTTCTTGAAAATACATTTTTTTTTCCTTTTTACTTTGTTTGTGTTTCTTATGCAATATTTATGATCTATGTTTTTGTATTTTCAACAATGTAGTCTTCTTCTCCCTAGAGTTTACCAGGCTTGAATGCTTACAACTACCATTTTCTTCATGACCCTTAGATCAGGGTTTCACCGTTATATTTGGTTTTAATTTAATTTAGTTTTTTTAAGTCACCACCTTTGATTCAGTTTTTGAGTTATCTTCATATGATCTATTTATCCAAGGCATACTGAATTTCACCTGGCCTTCAAATGTCATACCAATAGATATACACAACATTAAAAAAAGATATGTATTGATTTCTTATTCTTAGAGACTGAACTCTGAAGGAACTAGTTAACAGTAATTGGTTTAGTAGGGCAAGGGCTACTTTTACACGATAAATTCCCAGGTGATTTCTTATGTGCATACCTATTATTGTCACAATATAAGTGTACAAGAGCAAAGAAGATGAAGGAATAGACAGATAATTGGAAAGCCAGCCCCAAGATATAAAGAACAGTTTTATGTTGTGAAGATATAAAGCTAATTGTTCGATGGATATTTATAGAATTCCCTCCACCTCAAGCCTACCTTTGCAATTCTTGTTTCCTTCTTTCTCTCCCTTTAAGATTTTGAATTTGAATATACAAAATATGAAAACACACACATATACACACATTAACTTCTCACTCTAGGAGACTATACATATGTGACTATATATATATGGATGTAGAAATGTGTCTATACATTGGAGAGTAGACAAAAATTGAAAGGGCCATTCTTTTAAGATACTATCCTAACAGTGAGCAAAAAAAAAAATTCTTAGCCTTTTTATAGGCATTGTTGTTTAAAAGTGAAGAAAATCTACTTTTGATGGTTGCTGAACTTTTATAAGCTTACCCAAAATTTCAGTTCAATGTTTGTAGGGTCTTCAGAAACTAATGGAATGTCTTAGTATCACTGCAAGCTTAGAATGGGTATGAAATAAATAAGGAGGGACAAAATCTACCCTGCTTCAAAATAATCAGTTAAGTAGATTAAACACTACTAATGTAATTGACTTAAGAGTTATTAGGCCTTTCAGTATTTTTCACCCATACATAATAATATTATGTCCTAAACTTTGCCAATGCTATGAAAAAATTTTAATGAATTGACTCTGTACTGACATTTTGCTGGAAGAGATTGATTTCATATAACAATCCATCCAGAAAAACGAAAATAGCTCTACAATTTCAAACTATTATATTCTTGAAAGCATGAATATACCAAGAATAGCACATTTGTCACTCTAATGATGACACCATTGGTGATGACAATAGGTGACATTTACTGAGTTTTTGCTTCCAGAAGGCACTTTGCTAAATGAATGAATTTCCTGAGTTTTCACAACAATCTAATGAAGAAGACACCATTATTATTCCTATTTTACAGACAGGATAACTGAAATTTAGAGAGGATAAGTAGTTTTTCAAGGCCATTTTTCTATTTAGTGGCAAAGTAAGGAATTGGATCCACATGTGGGGTGACGCCAAATACCCCACGCTTAAACTTTTTTCTATATTACTAAAATTGCAAAGGACTGGTCCAATTGTTAATCAGGGATTACTTTATTTGTTGTGATAATTTTGGACATAAATTTTGGAAAAGAGTTAAAAAGTAGTTGAAACTAGATTATGGGAAGAAAGTAGAAGGAACAGGTAACAAAGCAGCACAAAAACTTCCACTTAAATCTTAATGTATATTCATTCTCAAATTGCTTAGATATCATCTGGCAAAGAGGTGGACCTTAGCCTTAACATGTTAGAAAATAGTACAGTAAATGTTTATTGGATAGGCTTAGTGAAAAAGAGGTAAAGGATTGGATAGAACATAAGGCACAACTCAGAGATGCTATGTCAGATGAATGACGTAATGATGGTACCAGTCCCTTAGAAGAGGACAAAGAAAGACAACAGACTCTGGGATTTTGACTTTGATTTATATGTCATATGTCAACCAAATTGCAGAAGTTAGTGGGGTCTCTCCTTCTTGGTTTTCCTCTCTCTATAATACGGGTCGGCAAAATATGATCCATGAGGCAAAATTTGGCCCGCTGTCTCTTTTGGTAAATAAAGTTGTATTGTAAAACTGCCACACCCACTTGCGTACATACTTTCTATGGTTGCTTTTACTCTACCGTGGCAGAGTTGAGTAGTTGAAGCAGGGTTCATATGACTACATAGCCTAAAATATTTACTACTGAGCCCTTTACAGAAAAAAATTTGCTTACTCTTTGCTTATAAGGAGCATGAATATATCTCTACCACAGTAAGTGAGCATATATATAGGTCATATACTTAGAGAAACAGGGCTTCTACAAAGACACAATCCTATTTTTTCCCTTATTTCTTTCTTACAATCCTTCTTTATTAGCTTCTTTATTAAAACACACTTGCTTGTACACACACATACTCAAGTTATGAGCATAGGACCTGAACACACAAAGAATAAGACAGAGAACATGTCATCAATGAGCTTTCTGGGAGGGAAGATAAATGTTTTAGCAATTAGTTCAAATGCAATAATAAGATGCAATAGACATAAGAGCACATTGCGAGGGGAACTTGTGCCAAGCTTCCTTCACTAATGGGAAAAAAAAATGGCGATCTTGATAAACTGTCAATTTGAGAGTCAGGTATCAAAAGGCTTAGACCATGTCATTGCAAGATAGTAGCTGTCTAAGTTACAAGGGGAAGAAACCTCAGAATGAGAGATTCACAAGTCTTTATACCTTACTTTATGTCATGGAAATTTTTGCCTGTTTGCTACTTGGGAATATTTATACAAGTGATCAGAAAAAGCCTTTTCTCAGTGCTCCAAATGACAAAGGAGAAGTTGTAATTGCATATTAATTCCATCACTCATCTAGGTATAGGATACATGAAAGAAGTAGTTCATCTCATACCAGGGAAACAGTGAGCCAGTCATGTCTGAAGCTGGACCCTGTGGACAAACCTCTCTCTGACTTCACCTCCTAAATCCAGGGTCTGCAGACAACAGTGCATAGACCCAATCAGGTCCATGGCCTGTTTTTGTATGGACCATGAGCCAAGAATCATTTTGACATTTGACAGGGTTGGAAGGAAAAACAAAAAGAATATGTGATGGAGACTGTATGTCTAAACCTAAAGTATTTACTATATGCTTTACTATATGGTCCTTTAATGAAAAGTCTCCAGGATTTGCCTAAGTTGTGTAGATCCAGACTATTTAGACTTTTGAATAATTTAGAGGAAAAAAAAACTATAAAAGAATGACTCTGAATCCAATTTAGGTAGCAGCTAATACCATTTGTTAAGTAGGAAACAAAAGTAGTTTTTAAAAAATACCTCTTGATTTACATCTATCTCTTGCAATTCAGAATCTTCTATTTGCTGCTTCATAGAAAGAACCAATTATTTAATGTTAGATTTAGCAAGGAAGGGAAAATCACATGATTTCTTCAAATATTAATTCTCTATATTTAAACAGACATGTTAGGCCACCTTACTTTATTCTTCATATCTCTTTACCACTCTTTCCTATTTTCCATTCTGCTGTCCCTCTGTGCTATAGCCTAGATAATTTCCTCAGTTTTTATGATCGAATTTGTTAATATTCTCTTTACCTGCATCTAATCCACAGTTTTAATCCACCTTTACATTTTAAAATTCAATTATTATAAATTTTATTTCTAAAAATTCTACTTTTTCATGCATATGTAATATTAGTACTTTATATATATATATGTTAAATTGAACACCACCTTTTCACCAGGTACTCTTCTAAGCACTAGAGTTAAAGTGCTGAAGGAAAGACAAAATGCACTGCCCTCATGAAGCTTAAATTCCAATGGGGTAATACAGAAATACATAAGTAAAAATATACATTTATGTATCAGCTGGTGGAAAATGCTATGAAGAAACATAAAGCAGAGGTGGAGCGGGAGGAGAGACTGCTACAGAGGAGAACCTCAGTCTCATAAAGCCAAATATGGACAAGTAATGACCCAGGACACCTGCATTGCTTTGGAACTGGACTAAACAGGGATGAAGCACATCCCTGGACAAATGTGATGGTCACAAGGCAGATAGTGGTGAGGGGGAGCAATGGTGGGAATCTTGCCAGGACACAAAAAGATCTTGGGCCTCCTCATCACTCTTGCCAGTGGCAATACAGAGACTGGGAAAGGGTGGTCTTATCTGGAACATATGAGGGTCCTGGACTCCTCCTTGCCTTATGATGGTTCTGCTTCTGTAAGCATTTGGGGAGCACCTTTAAAATAAATTATAGGAATGAGTTTTGGGGCAGCCTTATAGTTGGTATAAATTTAAGCTAACTCACAGGAGGGCTAGATTATGGTTACAAAATCCAGAGAAAATTTTACTTTTTATCTCCATCCACGGCCAGGTTTTGAGATAGACAAATCCTTGCTGCAGAGCTTCATGTGGGGTGGGGGTGGAGGTGCTATTATCATCTTCCCCACCCAGAATAGGCCCTAAGTTTTATTTCCTTTCCTTCATTCCTGTGTTGCTTCAAAGCAGGAGTTTGCAGATACCAGTGCTCAGAAGCTATCCCAGGCAGCCAGCACTACACGTCTCTGGATTTCTTCTTCCTTTTCATTTTTGGCTTCTGAGGATCTCTCTTGCATTCTGGCCAGCTGGGCAATGCATTTGAAAAGATGCTTTGCATATGTTATTCAATATTTTAATTGTCTTATGGTGGAATGTTCTTTGTAGAATACAGTCAACCATGCACTTTTCTCCACTCAATTTGGACAGGAATTCTCCTTAGATATTATCTCTACATAGTGCACAAATTTTTGACAGCTATGCTTCTGGAAAGGTCCTGAACTTCTTCCAGCCTCCTGCCTAGAAACAAGTTCTTTTCTCCTAAGCTTTTTAACAAAAATAAGTCATCAATAGACAAATTATTTGAACCAGGTAGTTACAGGGTATTTGAATTCCAGACCACTAGGAATTTTGGCTATGCTCTAAACCTTATAACTGGCAGTTTTCACTGTTGCTACTTTTGTTTTCAACTTAAATATTGAAATACACTGAAGACTCATGGCAATGTAGCTTCTTTTCTATTTATCTTCAATTTATGATTATTAGCCTTGATTTAATAATGCTGAGCAAAAGGGCCTTTACTACCATTTTCTTTACTTTTCTGGCCAATGCAGGACTACAAAAATGAACCAGCAGAGCAGATCAGTTCACATTGCAAAGTTATCATCATTTTTTCCAACAAACAAACAAACAAAAAAGACAAAAATTAAACAGTAATTCCCAAAGCAAAATACCTTCAAATAAAATTGACATTTTCAATCAAAAGAAGTAAATGAATAATTTGCCTTGAGACAACAACCCACTCCCAAAACGTCGGCATCCTTTGTGTTCAACAGTTTTTGCTGTCATCATTGTCACATGATGATCTGAAAAGAAATGCGTTAGCTGATAATAAATTTGGGCCTACAGGAGTTGAAGGAAAACTTCAATACTACTTACTTTAACATAGAACTCTTCATTCAAACTTTTTCCCCAAGTAAATTACAGATATAACAGAATACAATATACTGGCAAACAATAACATGTGAGATTGTGATGGAGGAACACATATGTTCCCTAATGCCTCAGGTAAACAAGCACACTACAGCTTCTAAAAGGGATTCTAGTAATAACAGTCACCAACACTTCTCATAAGAAATCTCTCCTGTTTTATGTAGTAAAAGCTGGGCAAACATTTTCATTGAATTGGCCTTCAATGTAAGCCACTTTGCCAGAAACTTCTTTGGGGATATCTTCTCACTGATTTCTAACAAAGATCCTGTTAGGTGCTAAGTCCATTTTACAGTTGGGGAAGCTGAGGTTCAGAGAATTTTTAAGTATTTTTCTCATATGATTATCTAGTAAGTGGAAGAAGCTGTATAACAACAAGTTTTGACAGCTTCATGCCCAAGGCACTTTTTTACCATTATACCATCAATAGAAAGAATTGTGATGTATAAATATGGTTTTTATTTACTTACAAGAAAATGAATAGTAGTAATCAAGAGAAAAAAGGGAACCTTTTAAAACAGGTAAATAAATGTGAAATAGGCAAGTCTGAATTGAACTTAAAAATCACCGGTCATGTAGGACCAGTGACCACCTAAATTTCCCAAGAAGAGGTGGTTTTTACTTCTCACCTGGGATAAGAGAGGGGAGGCACAGGATCTTAAATGGGTGGTTGTGGAAATTATCTGGTGGGCTGGTTTAGGTGCCAAAACAGTAGTAGGTTGGGAATTAAGTGGTAAAGAACACTGCAAAGATGGAGGAGGAGGACATTACTCCTCACATCTGCCCAAACCACTTCTTGGAAAGCAGTACTAATTGGTAATTGAAGGACCTTAACAAGTGACAGACTCTAGGACATTGCTGCTTGGCTGGAAAGCAGTGCTCTCTTGGAGACAGAATTGATGAGACACCATTCTTGAGAGTTTTAAGGACAGGAGCCATCAATACAGATGTAAGAGGACAAAGATATAGAACATAAACAGAATCCAAGACATTAAAAAAGTAAGCTACATAAGAATTCTTTTAGGTAGGAGTAGAAAGGGTGAGAAAGAGTGAGAAGGGGCAGAGGTCCTCAAGTTTTCCTGGGATAGAGAACATTTATTAAAGTGGGAATTAATATTAATGTAATCTTTCTTAATCCCAAGCTACAAAGCCCATGGGCATCTGTCTTACAAATCAAAACTATAGTATTTGTCCACCAAGTCATAAATGATGAAATCCATGATTTTCTTCAATTATTAATGAATATTTTACTTTTCAGTGTTTTAATGTTTAGTATGACGAGTATTTATTATTTTTAGGGTGTTAAGTATTTATTAAAGTTTTATGTATCTTATCTGATGTATTCAGATAGGCAGCCAATAATATTATCTCTGTTTTATAAGAATTTGAAGCTCAGAGTTTAGGAACTTGTCTGACGTCTCAGTGAGTATCTGCTCTTCTGTCCCCTTCATGTCACCTATCAGTTTAGGAACTCTTTTTTTATTTTTTTCCCCCAAAATAAAAATTGGCACCTATGTAATAATCATGATATGTATCTTTTTATCTCCATATTGCAGCTAAAGTAAAAAATGGAAAGAAAGACTAAATTATTTAAAGAAATGTACATAAAAATAGAAATAGAACTGGCACTAGAACCAGGTTTCCTGACCCCCAGATCAGTGCCCTCTACATTATATCACAATTACTCTTCGTTACTTTTTTTCAGCCTTTAACAGAGAACATGTCAAATAATCATTCTCTAAAAATGTTCCTGAATGGAAATAATGTTGAGTAGATGGATGACCTATTAATGGAAGAAAAAAAAGAACACCACCAAGAGACATGGATCTAATGAAATTTAAGAGGGAGACTTTACATCCATCTGATCACATTTCCACAGCCATTTTCTCCTCTGTCCACCCTCCTATCCCCACCTACACTACCAGAAAACATCCTTCTTGCTCATGACAGTCTGGGTCAGGTTTAAAATGATTGATCTTAGAATTAGAAAATAGCTTTAAAAATGACTGATTATTACAATAACATTGTGCTATATTTCAAGAAAAGGGTTTTTGCTTTCTACACCCCAATTGCTGAATATATTCTTCTGAAATTCTCCCAACTCCATGTCTTCCCTCCTATCTTATTTTATAACACAAATAAAGGATGAATGTAAAAGAAAGAGAGGCTTGTTCCAGAAGATGGAAAATGTGAGTTTTATGTCCAATATTTACTCCTTTTTGTGACATTATTCAATGTAGCATTTGTCAAGCAATGAATGACATTATCATCTATTTGATTTCCCCAAGGTAGAATACCTCCTTCTCTCTCACATTGCTCTGCATTATCCATAATATATCCATAAACATGCCCTATTTATTTTAACAATATAATATATCCTAAACCAGTCTACATTTCTTCATGTTTACATAATCCAAATGTTCATTGTGTCTTAACTGAATAAATGCAATAGCCTCCTAACTAGTCTCCCTATATCCACTGTGCATCCTTGCAACATGTTCTGCACACAACATTCAAAAATCTTTGTACAATGCATGGTAATCTGATAGCAACATCCCCTCCATAAAACCCTTCAGTGGTTTTCATCTGCTCTTTGAACAAAAGAACAAAACTTTCATCATACTGAGCCTCTAAAATCCTACCTCATCTTCTCCTCCCTGTCCTCGAACTCCAGTGGTCTTCTCTCAGTTTCTACAATGTACCACATTTTCTCCAGCTTCAGGTAGTTTCTCTTGGACCTTTCCACCCTTCTGTAGGTTTATCCTTCTCATTCCTCAATTTTCAGCTTAAGACAATCCCCCAGTGAAGTTTCCAGATTTCTGTTTGATGCCCTCACACAACCAAATTCCTTTCTTCAGAGTACTGATTTCATTGGCAATTGCCTATTAATGAATGAATAATTTTTTTAATGTCTTTCTCGCTCATCAGACTGAAAGCTCTATGAGGGCTGAGGCAGTATAATAACTCCAGTACTAGTGTCACTGCCCTCCAGCACACCATCAGGAATAGATCAGTAGTCAAACAAAGTTGTGTTGACTGACTCATTGCAACAAGGGAGAAAACAACCATATGGAACTGTGGTGGTCTCAGTAAGAGGGTATTAAGAAGAGCTTGTTAAAGCTTGTGTTAGGTTATTTGGGAAAAGGTTTAAGGAAAGGGTTTTGCTCTGTTAGAAAGTGAAAGCAATTCTATGATTGGGTATCGCAACATTTTTTATCTAGGAAGTAAGAACAATGCTATGTTAGAGCCATTATTGATAAAGAAGCAATGGTTACTCTTGTTAGCTGGGAGGAGCTTATCTGTTCATTTTTTGTCTCTAGGACTATGATTTTTGTTTTGTCTCTGATAAGCCATGATTTGGGAACAGTCTTGTTTTCCTCTCACATCATGACAACCCAGCGACCTTGTGTGATATAGGAATCCTATGAAATTACTTATGGCCCATGAGCAAACACCATGAGTAAGCTGATAAATTCAGCTCAGCTCAGCCAATAGCAGTCAGGGCTGCATTTTTATGTTTCCTTTGTTTGTCTTTTCTGCTAATAACTAAGCCTGTGACTTGGATTTGTCACACAACAAATAATTGATGAAAACGTGAATGAATAAATTTAGCAACTTGGAGCATCAGCTGCCTTATGTTTCATGGAAATGATATTTCACCTCTCCTAAAACAGGCCAGAAATTAAATCAGACCCCTGTCACTTAAAAACCTATGATTCTAAAAACTTTAAACTCATTTTCAAATCAATAAGACAACATAGATATAGAATCACCCAAATTTTATTTTAAAAAAGGAAACTAAATTATAGTTTTGTGGCTTGATAAAGACTTTGTGTCTCACAACATAGGCATTTGCTTTCCTAAACATATACTTTCATTATTTTCAATTCTACCCCACATTCCACACACAAAGAAACAATATACTGAAAACTGAAATGTAGAATGATAAGAATAGATTTAGGAATCTTACCTGACAACAGAGCCACAAATAAAATTTAACGTGGAAGGGGGAAAGAAACACATAAATAAAAATATCCTTTAACTAGTCAGGATTTCCCTGACCCTAGTTCAATGAAGAAGGAGAAGGGATGCAGTCTTTGAACATCCACACAGCTCCTTTCTTGGTTCTCTACTTTCAAGACATTTTTCAAATGGTTTTACCAGCAGCTGCTTCGGGCATTACAGATACAGAAGTATAGAATGGGTGTGTGGCCACGTGTCTCAACATCTGGAGGTAAGAACACAGAATCTTTCCTGGTTATATAGTTAGATAAGTGTTAATTTAGTCACTGAGGCTGGCAAGCTTGTAATAAGGAGAAGACCTCTCCAGAGACAGGTAAGGGAAAGTGTGGTCAGATTGTGGAGACCTCAGCAATGAGCCCCTGGAAGTGGCTTTTTTGATGGTGGAAAGAGGTGTGCCTGTGGGCCAGAGAGTCCAGAAGAGGAGCGTAAAATTAGCCTTGATTTCTATTTTTGTTTCTTTTTTTGTTTTTACTTCAACTCTCCATGACATGTCAGTACCTTTTATAGAAGCCAGGCTTAAAATAGTAGATCCTTTTCATTTTCCCCCAGTTGGTCTTTAAGTACTTAAAGACCAAGTTGGTAATGTGGAGGCAAAGCACAGGGAATAACAAAGTGAAGCAAGGTAGAAAGGGAGATGATTTTCAGTGGGTACAAGGGAAAGGCATTCTATGATATTGAATTGCATTGTGAGAAAGTCACTTCCTTCTCCACTTTTCTTTCAAGACTGCACATTTGACCAAAGAGAAATCTCAGTTTGGTGCTCAGATATCTTGAAAAGCTCCCTAACTCTTGTAAATCTTCCTCTGAAACTAAAAGACTGAGCTTTAGGGCTGCATTGGACCTAGAAGTGAACTAAAAGGTAATAATAAAATTGCAAGCAGTTATGAGGTTCTTACTACGTGACATATCCTGTTCGAAACACTTTATTTGTATCATTTCACTTAAATCCTTGTAATCACTACATGAGAGACTATTACTATCCCAATTTCAAATAAAGCAAGTGAACAGATTAATTAGTTAACTTGTGGAAGGTCACACAGCTAAAAATAATAATAAATAATGGTGAAATAGCTAGATCTGAGGTTGTCTAACCAGACCTCAGGGTTTTTTTTTAACCCTACACCCTGCAAAGCTGGAATATGAACCCAAAAAAAACTAGCCCCAGCAGCTGTTTTCTTAGTCACTATATCATGAAGCCTCTCTCATTGCCCTTGTTTTATTTTCATTGCATTTATTTTAAGTAAACTGGTTTTGAATTCATTATGATATTACACAATGTTCTTTTAAAAAAATGTGTTTAAGGTTTTAAAAATGAGTTGATTTTGAGAATGTGACCAAAACTGGAAATGATAAAGAGACAACTGAAGTTGAGAAACTCTGAAATCATCCAAACTCTTCATTAAACTGATAGAGTCCCTAAGCCCCAGAGACTTTAAGTAACTTGATCATAATCATATAAAAATAAGTGCCAAAGGAAACTCTACAGAGACAGAAAATACATCAGTGCTTGCTTTGGGCTGGGGGTGGGAGCAAGGAGAGGTTGCAAACAGGAGTCTTTTGGGGGGTGATAGAAATGTTCTAAAACTGGATTATGGTAATGATTGCATAACTCCATAAATCTGCTAAAATCATTGAATAGTAAACTTACAATGGATGAATTTTATCGTGTGTAAATTATACCTCCATAAAGCTGTCAAAAAAAACAAACAACAACAAATGTTGGAAGAACTACAACTAGATCTGAGGTTACCCAACTGGGATACAGAATTGTTTATCCTATACCCTGCAGTTTCACTATTAAAAACAACCGTCATCTATGACATCTCTAAAGTATCTCCCACCATGAAGCTTTCTCCTCTATGTAGGACTTTTCAAGGAATGGGAAGCAGGAAAAACGTCCTTCCTGCCACACATACCTCAGGGCCTGGCTGGGCCAGCAAGTACATCCATCCCACCCCCAATCACCAAACTACGGGCTTGGTGTCTGATGGACCCGGGCTTGAATTCAAACTCTGACATTTACTATCTGAGCTAATGACTCACCTAACATCCATCTCCTAGGGATGTTTTGAGCATGATACATGTAAGGAGCATAACTCACAGTAAGGAACATGCTAAGCATTCAAAAACTGGTAGCAGTAGTAGTATTAAGAATGAAACATGAAGAAATGAATATGTTAAAGAGAATGCAGAATAATAAATGAGTAGCTTATTCTTCTAGGAGTTTTCCTTTTTGATGTGTAACTAGGTTTTTTTCTGATATATAGACTAGGAGACAAGTGAGTGGCCACGAAAAGAGCCTGGCCAATGAGCTTTTTCCTTGCTTTTCTTATCCTTAAAGGTTACCAAAGAATTATACTCTGGACCTATTCCAAATGAAGCTGCAGATGAGACTGCAGGTGAATGTTTTCTAAGGAAGGGAACCACGAAAGTCAAGGTGGCAAAACAGAACACACATTTCACATCGTGAAACATTACAGAGTGAAAAGTGGAACTTTTTCACATTTATTCAGTACAGTTCTATGGCTCATTCAGTACTTTATTTACTACACTCCTTAAAACATATCCTGTGTCCCTATAGTTTGCCTAGTTACAGTTATATTTATCTGAATTCTTTCAATAGTGACTTACAGCTACTATATTGATGTAACTTACGTGCTCAGAAGTAGAAACGACTGAGAAAATAGTAATTAAATTTTGTCCCCATGATCAGCATCAATGATTTTATGTAGAAGAATCTATATTCAACATCACAAATGATGAAGTTGATCCATTAATCTTTAATTTTGTTATATTCATTCAATAAATATGTATAGACTACCCTCAGTATCTCAGGCACTGTACTCAGCCCTGGAGATACAATAGTAAATAAGTACACAGTGGTACCCACCTTATTGAAATTCATGATCATTTTGGTTAGACAAACTTTAAATAGGTAATTGATTTTTTAAAAGTGGAAGCTGAAAGGGAAAATACATGAACAGCATCAAATATACATGACTAAAGCATTTTTCTATAGAGAGGAATAGAGATCTATGGACATTAAATGTCCAACTCTGTCCTGGGACTGATAACCTACTTGTGTCCATGAAGGTTAGAGCCACCTGATGGCATGCATATTGGCATGTGGTCATCTGACCTGTCAGTTCACAGGAGAGATGAGGGGCCCATAGTTCAATCATAAGGCAGCTGGCCATGCACATTAATCAATCATGTTAATCATCTATATACTTAATATGAGTTGATGGATACTAATCAATTCATTAACAACTTATTCCTTCATACTCTAAGGACTACATGGGAGGTCTCCAGAAAACATTAATAAACCGTGGCTCCAGGTTGACAATAACATTAAATCATATGTCATATCATAATTATGTTAGGGCCAATGTTCCTCCATTGGCCAACTGGGGTTAAAATTCTCCATTATTTAGTGGTCCAATTAATGGAAAAAAAAAAAATGCTGACCTTTCTAATCCTCATTATGCATAAAATAAATTGAATCTGCCCATTGAAATGAAAATTGGCTTCCAGACCACCCTCAATCAAGAGCAAGTACAGCAAATTAGAGCCTTGCCTCAACATTGCTTCTGTAATTAAGCTATTTGTATGCAGAATATTCCATATAATTTAGGAAGAAAACATTATATTGCCCTGAAAGCTAGGTTGAGATTTAATATTATTGCCCAAATTTTTCCGAAAAGATAAAAAATAAAATAAAATGAAATTGTAATAAATTCCATGTGTACGTGTCTGTGTGTTTAAATACAATAAAAATTATTCCACCTAGAATGTCTATTTGGAGCATATATACATCATAGTTTAGTCGAAGGAGGTAAAAATAGAGGTTTCCAGGATCTATGATGTAGTTTTGGCATTGCCACACCCAACATGTAATAGGACTTCTCCTTAGTCATTCATCTTCCTTGGGTCATTGATCGTTAATATATGAAATGGATGGACTACATTAAGTTGATCATTTCTCTTTCATGCTATGGTTCCATTAGCTACAAATCTGTCGTTTCAGGGCTGATTCCATAATCTAATCTGTGTCCTGTCCTGGAAGCACAGAGGAACCCCAAAAGCCCTGCTAGAGCTCCTAAAGGCCAAAGATGCTCTAAGAATCTCCCTCCAAGACAGAGAATTTCTGACACACAATCTGAGCTTCACACCTCCAGGATTTTGAGAAATACATGCTTCTTCAATGTTTCATGGAACAATAAATTCCACAATCCAGACCTCTGGATTTGAAAGGATGGTGTTCTAGTTTGCTAATGCTGCTGGAATGCAAAACACCAGGAATGGATTGGCTTTTATAAAGGGAGTTTATTTGGTTACACAGTTACAGTCTTAAGGCCATAAAGTGTCCAAGGTAAGGCATCAACATTTGGGTACCTTCACTGGAGGATGGCCAATGGCATCCGGAAAACCTCTGTTAGCTGGGAAGGCACGTGGCTGGCATCTGCTACAAAGTTCTGGTTTCAAAATGGCTTTCTCCCAGGACATTCCTCTCTAGGCCGCAGCTCCTTTTCAAAATGTCACTCTCAGTTGCTCTTGGGGTGTTTGTCCTCTCTTAGCTTCTCCGGAGCAAGAGTCTGCTTTCAACAGCTATCTTCTAACTGTCTCTCATCAGCTCCTGTGCGTTCTTCAAAGTGTTCCTCTTGGCTGTAGCAAGCTCACTCCTTCTGTCTGAGCTTATATAGTGCTCCAGTAAACTAATCAAGGCCCATGCTGAATGGGTGAGGCCACACCTCCATGGAAATCATCCAATCAGAGTTGTCACCCACAGTTGGGTGGGTCACATCTCCATGGAAACACTCAAAGATTAAAATCTAATCATCACTAATAACATCTTTCCCCACAAAACTACATCAAAGAACATGGCATTTTGGGGGACATAATACATCCAAACCAGCACAGACGGGTTCACCTAATTTAGGCACCTATCTTGTATATCACAAGATACAAAAAATTCAGGTCGATATTTTGTATATCCCTGTTAGGTTTATAGTGTGTATAGTTTACTTACTTATTTGAACCTCAGGAAGTTTAATTCCAGTTAGTTTTTTTAACACTAAGTATTACTCCAAATGCTACTTTAATGATCTTCACCTTCAGTCATGAATTTGTTTAATTTGATGAGCACCTCTGATGGGTCAGGCACTGTGTTAGGCTTTTAAAATTTAAAAGGGAATTCAACCGACCCAGCCTCTGCCCATTTAGAGTTTACAGTCCAGAGGAAAGTGGAATCAAATCACACATACCATGCAATTGCCTGTTGTGATTAGAACATGTGTCATTTTTTAAAAAGTAATATAGAGCAATATTTTACAGTTGAATAGAACACTGGAGCCTCCACTTACACAGCAATCTGAGGAGAACCAGGGTTGGAGGACTGAGTGGACAGAGAGAGCCTTCATGAAGGGAGGCAGCACCAGTGAAGACAGTCTAGCATAGCCAAAACATATGGGCATGGAGGGTGAAGGTGGAAAGAGAAATAATAATAATAATAATGATAATAATAATACCACTTATTTAGCACCAAATGTGCAACACATATCTTACCTGCATGATCTCATGTCATCTTGTATGGTACACAGAACAAAGAAAGCTCAATTTTATAAAAGAAGAAACTGTGATGCAGAAAGATTAAGTTGCACAAAATTACAAAACTATTAAGTGATGCAGAAGGTATTAGAACCATAAGGAGCGTGCTCTGTCCTCTAAATCTTTATCTGCCACCCCCCTTCTCTCCCCCCCACCTTCTGTTCATTCAAACCTCATAAAAAATCGGACAATTATTTGATAATAAAGAAGGAATATTACTGAAGACAGTTGGCCAAGAGCTAGGCCAGTGGTTTCCCAAAAGAATGGGAATGGAATTCATTGCACTTCAAATACCAAGCAATGAGAATCCCTTGAGTGACTGGGAATCATTTGAATGAAGTGAACAAATTGACAGCATTGTGATCATGGCAAAAAGGGGAAGAGAAATGAAGGATTTGCCATCTTCCAATGCCAACATTAAATTATGTTTTTGTAGCCCCAAAGTATAACATTCCCACTTTGCTCTTAACATATGGGACAGAGTAGGGGACTAGGCGGGAGGCAGTATGATCACCATTTGCATTAGACAAAGCAAGATATTTATTACATACTTAACCTGATCCTCTGGTGCAAGAACATGTGGATAAAAGTAACAGATAAGGGGAGAATTTGGGATTCCTAAAAGAATAGCAACAAATTTCAGATCGATCATATTTAAAAAACCTGAGCTCATCTGAAGAGCACCAGAATGCCATTCATTTCTATTTGAATCACCTCCTTCAGTTGCCAAAGTTAGAAAAAGACACATGAGAGCAGAGCCAAGCACTGGGTCATTAGATGAATACTGTCATCCACCATTCATCACGGGATAAATGGTAAGGATTTGGGTGGGGCAGTGAAGGAATTTTTTAGATTATAAATAAGCCACAGTGTATGTCTTAAAGAGAGCTTCTAACCTAATGAAATGGACAGGAATATAATGCTACCTAGGTATTTTCAATAAAACCTTTCCTCCCATGACCCCACTTGGGGTCTCATAGAAGTAAATCTGTGCAGCAAAATTCTGGAAGTGGGCAGGATTCATTGGTCCTTTCACTAACATGGTGTTAGGAACCACTAGTACCTGGCCACGGGATTCCAAGAAGAAGAGGTGCAGTGGCAGTGACAAATGAAAAAAAAAGATAAAAAATGACCTCAAGGATGGATCTGAGTGGTATTTTTCCCTCCTCTAAAACTGAATAAATGTAATATGCATGATTTGACCCCCAAAAAATGAGTGTGTGACATGGCTATTTAAGAATACAAAAAGTGTGATGCTTGGAGGAGTTTGAAATAGACACATTTAGCAATGTTCCAAGAAAACTAGCAACTGTGGTTTCAATCAACATGGGCAAGACCTCAGGATGGGCCTTTGCCATGGTTGCAAAGGAGCAAAATGGCAATTAACAGTGGAGATTTTCTAGAAATTCTTAACACTCACAAACATTTTTCCTTCTTGATATAAGTTATATAAATGCTTCAGTTAAGTAACCATCATAGATTAAGGTTAGGTTGGAATGCTAGCAAGCAGTAGTGTTCCGGATAAATGTAACTGTTTGGTTCAATAAAATAAATAGCCCCAGGAGTGCCATATATGAGACAACTTGGTATATTCCTAATAACAAAATATGGGCCTTCTCAGTGGCCACACTTAGCATAAGTGTTATGCTGATATAACTGATCCAAAATCAATCCTGTTCCTTCCTCCTTTCCTTGGGAAAATCAAACAAATGCATCTAGGACTAGAGAAAGAACCTACTACATTTCAGTTCTCCCCATCATTTTATTGCTCAATTTTCCCCCTCAAGATGAGTGCTATTATCTGACTAGGAAGATAAACATGGTAACAATAATAAATATTGTTTTTTGTTTAAAACTGTATTCTCTAGAACAGATATAATGGTGGGAATGCAGCCACAGATATCTAGTGTGATACACCAGGTACTGTAGAGAATGCAAAGAAATATATTCAAGTTCTCTATACTCAAGGGACTCACATCCTGGCTCAGAAAACAAGACAACAATGAAAAATTAAACAACTCTCTAAGAAAACACCATGAGCTGTCAAACAGGCCACTAATTAAATATCAGAATCCGTAAGCATTGTCTAGGCAAACACTATGGTAGTCCATACAAGAAAATATATGAATCTAAATTCACAAACCCAGATTGTACAAAATGTTGATTTATTTTCTCAGATCAATTCATATACCACTCTGCGTTTATGTCACATGCTAAAGAAAGAAAGGCAATTGGTCTGTGGAGGCACGGAAGTTTCCCTGGCTTGGCAAGTTAGTCAGTGAGGCCACTCCCTAAACATTGGATGCCTGAAGGCAGGCACCAGGTTAGGAGAAGGCCAAAGCATTGTGTGCCTGAAGGCAGGCACCAAGGCATTGTGGGCCTGGGGGCAGGTGCCAAGGCACTGTGTGCCTGAAGGCAGGCACCGAGGCGTTGTGCACCCGACAGCAGGAGTTAAGTTAGAGAAGATGCTGGGCTCCTTCCGTGCCCCTGCTTTCCCACCTGGTTCAGAAGAGATCTTTCCCTGAGATTACTATTGTTCTCAAGCTTGCACCCGAAGATTGTAAACATGCTAGTCTTGTGATTTTAGAACAAACGCGGTTGCCTGGGGAAACGGGAAAAACAATTACATAGCCCAAAGAATGCTTATGCTATATAATCGTGTGCCAAAAAGTGAATAAAGCACTTGCAGGAACAGAGTGACGGGGTCGGCTCCCTTCTTTCACAATTGGTGCTCAGTGTGAGGCATTCCAATCCTGAATACAACATTTGGAAGCTGCACAGTAAGTACAAGCGATTTAGTTCACGGTGGTTCAGTAGTTTCAGCCACTCAACAACTATGGATCAGTCTCTCACCATTCCCCAGCGCCGGTATGTGTTAACCCTACAACGGCTGCTGCAGGCTAGCGGAGCTTCTGTCTCCGAGGACACTTTGCATTCTGTTACATGATGTTGTTCAGCATAACCCTTGGTTTCCTGATGAGGGCACATTAGATCTAGGTGTCTGGGAACGAATTGGAAGGAATTTAAAACGTGATTTTGAGCAAGGACAGAAAATTTCCTCTAAGACATTTACTACATGGGCTTTTGTTCGTACTGCCCTGGCTCCTCTTCATATTGCTGGAATTGAGCTCTCTGAAACTGAGGTACGTAAAAGGGAGAAAACAGCTGTCTCTGATGAGTGTCTTCCACTTCCCAAGCCCTAGGCTCCTCTGCCAACAGCTGATAAGGGTGGAGGGGATCTAGCAAAAACGGGTTGGCCCCCACCACCACCGCCACCAGCACCACTGCCACCTCTTCTCCCTGGAGGTGCCACACCAGTTTTACAATGCTGTTTGCGTGAAGTGGCATTGGCTGGTGATCTTGTTTGCCCTGTTATGCTTAACCAGCAGAACCAAAGAGTGTTTGAGCCATTAACTTGTCAGACTTACAAACAACTCAAAAAAGGCATTCAGGAGAATGGTGCTGCAAGTCTGTTTACTAAAGGGCTATTAAAAGCTTTGTGTGAAGGTTTTGTTTTAACCCCCCTGGGAATGGGGATATGCCTGTGTTTCCACCTCAGCAGGCCCTGAAGAAAACTACTCAAAAGGCTGAAGTGGTGCTGCAAAAAACCAGCACCCCTGTGACTCCAGAAACACTGTTTCTGGCAATGGTTTCTACTATCCATTTTCTTCCTTTTCTTGTTCTCCTTTCCTCTACAAATATTACTTTCACTCTTAACTGTACTCTTGATGTCCTAGTCTGCACTACACATCCTTACGTATTCCTAATCAGTGATTCCCTCAATATTACCTATTCTGATCATTACAACATTACCTTCTCAAACAACTCATATTTTACTTCTTGTATTTAAAACACTCACATAACTGAGAGGAATATAACAAGTATATTAGTCTTAAAGAAACAAGCTGAAATATTTCTACCAGTGAATTTAACTCGAGAATGGCAATCTTCCTCCTCTCTTGCTGTTCTTGAACAGGATTTGCAAAGAATTCATGTCCTCCATTTCATATTTACTCTAATTGCAGCTCTTATATCTGCTGTTGTAATTTTAGTCTCCATTACTGTGTCTATTGTAGCTATCACCCAAACTGTACAAACAGCTCACTTTGTAAATTCTGCTATTGAAAATGTTAGCCAACAATTTATTACTCAACAAAGCATTGATCAAAAAATCCTAACCCGACTCCAAGCCCTAGAAGCTGCAGTTGAATTTGTAGGTGAACGGCAAGATGCCCTTGCCTGGCACCTTACCTTAAAATGTAACTGGCAGATGATGTCCATCTGCGTAACTCCTTTGCAATGGAATCATACACATCACACTTGAAATGATATTAAAAAACAATTGTGGGGAGCGTTTCATGATAATTTAACTAGTGATGTGGATAATCTAAAAGCACAAATTTTAGAAATGCTCCATGCCACCCGAATCAATGAAGAGCCAACCAATGCTATCAATATTCTACAAAATCATTTGCAATGGCTAGACCCAAGCTCCTGGAGTCACATATTTTCTCTACCTTCTATAGCTAAATGGCTCTTACTTAGTGCTATATCTTGTGCTTTCCTTTTAAGACTCCAGTGCGGGTGGACCAGCCTAAGAAGACATTGTGCCCGTTCCCAGAACCCCCCTGATACCCCTATGAATGAGCTTTATGTTATTACACAAAATTGTAATCATAATCAAAAGGGGGAGATGTGGAGGCACAGAAGGTTCCCTGGCTTGGCAAGTTAGTCAGGGAGGCCGCTCCCTAAGCATCGGATGCCTGAAGGCAGGCACCAGGCTTGGAGAAGGCCAAAGCATTGCATGCCTGAAGGCAGGCACTGAGGCATTGTGCACCTGACGGCAGGCAGTTAAGTTAGAGAATGACGCTGGGCTCCTTCCGTGCCCCTGCTTTCCCACTTGGTTCAGAGGAGATCGTTCCCTGAGATTACTATTGTCCTCAAGCTTGCACCCGAAGATTGTAAACATGCTAGTCTTGTGATTTTAGAACAAACGTGGCTGCCTGGGGAAACGGGAAAAACAATTACGTAGCCCAAAGAATACTTATGATATATAATCCTGTGCTAAAAAGCGAATAAAGAACTTCTTGCAGGAACAGAGTGACAGGGTCAGCTCCCTTCTTTCACATTGGTCCAAATACTTGGTTCACCCATCATCACTGCCGGAAAAATCCCTTCCTAGCCAGAAACTTGTGGAATTAGGATTCCGGTGCCAGCGTCCGACTCTATCCTTTGTTGTCTACTACCTCCTCAGATGCTACCATCATCTCCCAAATGCCTGAATTCTCCCAATATGGAAGGAAAAAAAAAGCAAAACAAAACAAAAAAACTCTCTTTCACTTCTCTCCTTTCCCCTTTCAGTTCAACTCATCATCTCTGCAACAAATTCAAGTGGTTACAGAAAACAGCAAGAGTTTCTAGCCTCAAGTGGCTTTATTTTCTGCTCTGTAAAATCCACAAGGTAAGAGCCTAACTACCTGACTGAAATGTGGAAAACATACACTGTAAGGGGAAAAAGCAAATTAAAAATTACTAGAGATTTTCCTGCCACACACACACATACACACACACACATGCATATAATTTAAAATTTTTAACAAGGCCTAGATACATATATGGGAAAGGTATGATCACTCCTCTCTCAGCAAGAAGTTGCTACTGTCCAAGAGAAAATTTTGGGTCACAATCTTTGAAGCATAACACAAGTATAACAATCCAAAGACACAGTACAAATCCGTAAGCAAGTGTAAGTATTAGAGAGTACAGATGAGAAAAGCAGGCAGATTAATGCAAATGTATTATTACTGTTGCACATGAAAACCTTTACAATGAATGAGAGCTACATGTTGAAAATGTCAGAAATATCACTACAGCATACATTTTCTTGTATCAAGTGTAGTAAAGTGTAATTGAAGGAGGGAAGTCTCCCCTTCAAACTTTTGAGGTTTAGCTTTCACTTGACAAGCAATTTTTGCAGAAACAGGAGAACATCCTGAAACAGTTTCATGAATAGTTTTGCCAGTTTCTGTATATTGGTAGAATCATTCTTGTCCTAAGTCTGAGCCACCGCTGAATTAAATATAATGCCAAAAATAGTTATAAAAAGGTATTGGGCACCTACCATGTGTCAGGCAGCAAGCCACATGGTTTGCATATATCATGTCATTTAATTCCAAAGGAAATTCTGCTATGCCAGTATTTTTATCACCATTTATCAGGTGAGGAAACTGAGGCTCCGAGGACATAGGCCATGTTTTCAAGGTCACACTGCTAAGGACTGGAAATCATAGAATTATAATTCACCTGTTGCTAACCCAATCCTTTCTAATATTAAGTCCCTACAAAATGCCATGGGTCATTAATAAAAAAATATATTTAACTTATTGTTTAGTAAATCTGATGCATTCTCTAGGCCTCAAAGGACTGGAGTGGGCCCCAAGAAGAACAAATGACCAAGGAGAGGACTTTTCACTCCCGGAGCTCACACATCTCAATGTAAAGGAGAGAACGGCGGCTCTGTTTACCCCAAAATTCAAAAATCCCATGACCCACTCTCAAACTAAGAGCACATGCCATGTTTCCTCCAGGTGCAGGGTGTCCATAATGGCTGCCTCAGTGTTCAGTCCCCAGGATGTGATGTCCTGCCACAAGAGAGACAGCTGAAGTTGACACGGAACCTGGAACCACGAAACTGAAGAGTGAGTCTCAGCTCTACTACCTCTCACCTGGGCCATTTTGGCCAGGTTACATGTTTTTACCTAAGTCCTTTTATCAAGCAACTTTATAGTTGTTGGAAGTCAGACTAAGCAGAAGTATTATAAAAAATAAAAATCTATACATTATACAAATTGCACCTATTATTAATTCATTTAATCATTCATAAGAAAGGCTAGAATCATAGTGTAGCATGAATTTAGAATGTGGGCTCTACACCCATTTGGCTTGACTGAATCTCGTCTCAACCACTTACCAGCTATATAATCCTGGGCAAGTGGCTTAGCATCTTTGTACACCAATCTCCTTACCTGTAAACTGTGGGCAGTAATAGATTTTTGTGAGAATTAAATGTGTTCATGTAAAATGGGAGTAATAATGTAATATGGGGATGGAATTAAGAATTGTTGCAAAGAATAACTGTTAATATTTGTAAAAACTCTAGCAATGGTAAAAGAAGCCTGGTCATACTGTTATATAACACCACCACCATTACCACCAGCATCATCGCCATCACCAGCACCTTACTGATAAAAATTTAATAGTCTTTTAAGTGACAAATCCCCAGAGATTTCAAAGAACATAAAAGGGCAATGAACGAACAAAGCAAAACACACCAAATACTTCATAGCATAATTGTTTTCTTTGGGTGTATAGACCAACACACTGGGTCTGAATAAAATGCTGTGGTTTGTTATCCTTGGAGAAAAACTGGATGCAAATTATTATGTTTTATGCAGCTCATTTCCTTTCTTATGAAAGTACCATTTGTGAAAATATTATTATAGAATATTTTTAAATGAAAAACAGAATTCATGGAGACTCTCATTCAGATCTCTCCAAGCCAACACATTATCTTCCCCCCATTAAAGAGCTTTGGGCCATCTGTCCCATCTAGACTACCAGCTGGTATGGTCTCCAGAAATATCTCCCCAATTTTAAATACTAATTAGGTTTTTCTATATGATTACATTGTATATTAGCTCTATTTACAAATAAAATATTTAAAATTGAGTTGTTTTTTTTGTGACAGGTGACTCGATTTCAGTAATGAGGATGAATCTCAGAGCTAGGCTCTCTGGGAGGTTGAAATGTTCTATTATAGCTATTGTTGGTGGCCACAATGAGATATTTTCTCTCTTGTCCAGAATCAAACCCAGAATTATGTTCTCATTTGAATCAATTATAACAGAACCAATTGTGGGTTCAGAAGACGTACAATGAAACTGCCAGATGAATGGACACTGCAAAAATGCATCCTGAGAGAGAAAGTCACAGGGAGAAGTCAAAAGTGAATGGAACCCAGAGAAGTTAGGCTGCCATGTGCATTGCCATGTGACAGAACAGCCAAGGACCAAGGATCAGTGGCAGCCAGCCCCAGGATGCCACAGTCTTCTGGGAGAAAGCATAGCCTTGATGATGCCCTGATTTTGGATTTCACTAGCCTCAAAACCATGGGGAAACCAGAAAAGTTAAATGACCATCTCTAGGACATGCAACTAGCAAAGGCAAAAGATTCTGAACCCATTAACTTCTCACTTTGAAAATGCTCAACAGTGGCAAACCTTGAGCCTTTGATGGTTAATTTGGCTATACTTCATTTCAACAAAGTCTGGCAAACAATAGATGTCTCCACTATCATGGAAGGTACTTCTTGAGTCATCAAAAGGCATTTTCCAGATTCACATCATCTTCATTGGCTGTAAGATACAGCTGTTTCTATCTTGGAGTCACTGAAAATGTTCTTCTAAGTCATGGAATTTTTTTTTTCATTCATTGTGTAGTCGCGACAAAATAAATCATTTCTGCCCCAAAATAAAGCTGAAGATGATAATAGTGCTAGCCTTTGTTTCTTCAGGGCTGACATCATCACAGATTGTTCCAGATGTCCAGGCATCAAAATTAAATCTATTAAAGGTGGTCTACAACCTCCAGAAGCCCTGATGCTACTTCTCAGGATGAGCATATTAGAGATGGAATGGGGGTCTCTCCACATCTATTAGTATTTGATCATCTGCATTCCTCCAGCCAAGAAGAAACTGAGAACGCCCTCAGGGTCTTCTGAGCAGTTGTCCATAATAAATTGGATGGAGATCACCTCCTCTGGGTTCCTGACAACTGGGAGTAAATCCAGGCTGCTGACCCAGGCTGGCAGTCATCATTGTTTTCTTGCCCTACATTTTCAAGAAGATCCACTACCTCTAGCTGCCTA
This sequence comes from Choloepus didactylus, assembly GCF_015220235.1. NCBI lineage: Eukaryota > Metazoa > Chordata > Mammalia > Pilosa > Megalonychidae > Choloepus > Choloepus didactylus. Next base: position 22,296,908 of record NC_051309.1, read on the forward strand.
GCACCACTGGAGAAATGCTTGCTCAGGTGCTTCCCCAGTGTCCTATTTGGTCTAAACCGGCTCTGCAACCAATGCAACAAATGGAGAGTATTTGTTGCAGGGTACAAATACAACAATGAAAGGTCTTTTGCGGGGAGTGATTTCATTAGAATAAGGAAGGGGATGAGTAGGAGGAGGGAGAAGAAGAAAACCCTGGACACTGATTAATTCTATGATCTTTTTTTTTTTTTTTTTTGAGAAAGAACTCATTGTATTTATAAGCTTGCGTTTACTAAAGCAGAAATTGTGATAATATACTTTAGAAAGCTATTAAACCACAGATCTTTCATCATAATTTAAATCATCAGTTTTGAGCAGGTTCTGATAGCAAAGCTCTATGATTGACACTAACCATAATATTCCAATCCCTGAACATTACTGCTAATTATTGTACTTTGAGAAATATATTAACTATCTTTCAGCCTATTGTATGTGTATGATTATTTCTTATTTTATTTTTATTAGAGAAGTTGTGAGTTTACAGAACAGTCATGCATAAAATAGAGAATTCCCATACACCACCCCACTACCAACACCTTCCATTAGCGTGGAATTGATGATAGCACATTTTTATAATTGTACTAATAATTAAAGTCCGTGGTTTAACTTAGGGTTCAATGTTTGTGTAGTGAAGAAGGAAGGAGAGGAGGAGGAGGTAGAAGAAGAAAACCCTGGACATGTGTGTGCATGCATTTCTGGTTTCAGATTTCTGTATCAATCAATTCCCAATGAACCATTATATAATGAAATTCCAAAACATAAATGCTCTATCTTGAGTGAAAGCAAATAAAATATGTTTATTGCCCTACTTAAAAAAGTGCATCCTAACATACTTTGCATGATGATGTTACACAAAGCGTGTTGCCTCTCCAAGACATAATTAAATATTTCTAGCTAATACTGAACATAACTCAGGATACTTATGGAGGTTTGACTAAATTTCAACCTTATGAATTCAATAGCTAAGCTACAATACAACTTCTCTTTGTAAGGGAAACAGAGTCTAAGAGAAAAACAAGGCATTGGGAATCTGGAAATGTTCAAGAGTCCTCGAATCAAATAAAATGTCTATAAGAAGAGAACAGTCAGGATGAAGCTGAGTCAAAGAACCTTAGGCATGTAGGTGTCCCTTGAATTAGCTGGTCACATCTCCTCCATGACACTCTCTCCTACCCTATATCCCGGTATACAGTACCCTCTTTGTTCTCCCCTTAACCCGTGACTGGAGAAGTCCCTTACTGTTTCCTCATCCTTCTTCCATTTTCTTGGTGTAGGGTTTCCTGGTGAGGCCTAGTTTGCTCTTCATCTCTCCACATCCTATCCCCTCAAAAATCACTTGATCTCAAAGCTTCCAATATGACCACTCTGTTCATGACTCTCAAACCAGGGGATAATATACTGCAGATTAATGTGTTAAAGCTGCCTAATTGGGAATCATATTCCCTGGGTTCAGATTTTGGCCCTGTTATTACTATTAACTTGACCTGGGCAATTTGCTTGACCTTGCTGCTGTAAATTGGGGATGATATTAATAGCACTTAATCTTAGAAAGCTGTTGTAAGAAATAATTGATACATGTAAAGCTCTTAGAAAAGTGTCTCATTGTAAGCACTTGATAAAGACCAGTTGTTGTTGTTGTTATTATCATAACCTGTCTCTAACACTGATCTCTTGTTTCTCTCTCTTATTGGTACTTTTGCTTTTAATATCCTTAATTCCAATTCGACCTGTTAATAATCTGGCCCATCCTTCAAGGCCAAGGACCACTTCTTCCACTCTCTGCCCTTCAGTTCCTCACTCAAAAAGCATCAGTTGCTCTTCTGAAATCTCTAGCAGTTAATCCAAAAGTATGCCACATGCTTCCCACTTTCTACCTTATATTCGAGGGATTTACATGCATATCTCATTATGTTTATATTTCTGTAAGCTCCTTGAAGGCAGGTTCTATGCATGTATTTCCCACTGGCCTGGCCTATTTGGTAACCCATGGTAAGTATCCATTAGATCTGAGCTGTTCAACAGCCACTAGCCACATGTGACTATTTAAATTTAAATTAATAAAAATGAAATAATTACTCCATCATGGTAGCCAAATTTTAAATACTCAATAGCCATATGCGAGTAATGATTGTATTGGATAGCACAGATACAGAACATTTTCATCGCATAAATTACTATTGGACAGTGATACATAATACTTGAATAAATGAATGTTTAATGATTTTCTAAAGCCTCTCTTTATTTTAGAAATATTATTCCCTTGGAAATTTTCTATCTCACAATAAGCTTCTATCAAACAAATGTTCAAAATAAAAACAAGAATTGCATCATCAAGATAATTTATTCTGTAAGACCAGTGAAAAAATAATTTTTTGTATAGTAGCACTGAGAACAACAGCAGTTTTATTGTAGCCAATCAATTAGTGTTTCAACACATGAAAGACATCTCACCCTGGACAATGATGGAAAACACACCCACTCTGTGGTTCTAGTATGACCAGATTTCAAACCATAGTTAACCCACAAAAATTTAATATGCAGATTCTGAAATGTATTCTTCACAAAGTTGCACATAAAGATTTTCCAGGAAATGAGAGAGAGCTATTTAGTTTTCTTGGCAATAATATTAGGTAAGAAAGAAACCCTGCCATGGCTTCCTGTTGCACTTATAATAAAATCTAAGCCTCTTTGAGTGTTCTCTAAGTTCCCATTCACTTCAACTTCATCTGTCATCCCTCTCTCCACTGATGACTGGCCTCCTTTCACTTCATTGGAACAGGCAGGGCTCCACCCCTCCCACCAACACAGTTCACAACACAGGGCACCCCACAAACTGTGCAAGGCAGATTGCTCCAATCCTTGCTTTGATTATCACTTCCTTGGACCTATCTTGTGTAGCGAGTCAATACAAAATAGTTCCCTCTTTTATTCTTCCTTACAGTACCTTGCTATTTCCCTTCATTTGTAATTTGACACTTATTTGTTAACATATTTACCCTCTGTCTCCTGCAATAGACATTAAGGTTAGTGAATGCTAAGACTATATCATTATGCTATGGCAGGTAGGTACTTTACAAATATTCAAAAGTGAAAGAATGAAAAATGCCAATAAATATCCAAATCTGAAACGGTCTGAGAGTGGTTGATATATATTACTACAGGAAAAATTATGAGGTAGAGCTTTTTGATGTGCAACATGAGATTTGGTCATTTTTAAGGACACATTGAATCAGGATTTAATCTTCAATGCTCCTTAAATTTAGTGGCTTAAAATACTGGATCAATGCCCAGATGCAAAGTGGCAAGATATTTAAAAATTGATATACCTGTCTAACTGCCCTTTCACTTAAAAAAAAAAAAAGAAAAAAAAACACTTTCCCTTGAAAGTAATGATTTTTTTTTCACTCTATTAAGTTGAAGGAATTAAAAAGTTAAAAAAAAGGAGGTAGATGCACTAAGAAAATATCAGCCGATATCCATTTGGACTTATTTTATTCTTTTCTCTTGTGCAGCTCACATGAAATGTCTATACAATAAACAATACATAATACAGGAAATCATTTTTAAATGATACTAGATTATAAGATATGCATCATATGTATTATATATATACATACATATATGCATATAGGTATAGATATATATATATGAGTGTATATATGCATTTGCATCAATACATACATATGTGTATGTATATATAGACATACACATGGAGTAGTGCAATATGGATTTCTTAAAATATTGGCCCACAAGTAGAAATGGTTAATCTACAGACAGAAAAGATCTTTTGTAAATGGACCAACTGAATCTGTCCAAATCTGGAAAACACTTGAGCTCATTACACCATCAGAACTGTGGGCACTGCATTCAGCTGATCAAGATAAATCCCTACCAGAGTGGCAACTAATTCTGCTATCCTTCTCAGCCATTATAATTCATAAAGTCAAGCTATGATCCGTAATCTAATCAATTTTAGAACTGGAATGGACTTTTAAAAGGTTTTGATGCTTTGTTTATTTTGCTGTGTCGATAATTTCACATTTGCATCATAATTGGATTTTTCTGAGTTCACTGACATTTAAGTTGGTTTCAATTTTTTTTTGTTTTGTTTTTTAATCTAAATTTGGGTCATGTATATAGAGCTGCTTATATGCAAACACATCCATCAGAAAATTTCTAAGGTCCTTCTATTTTGAGACACTAAGATTGCAAAATCATTGCCACTGCTAACTGAACATCTCCAAACAACTGATAACTAAACATCAATATCACCAATAACTGAACATCAGGCATATTCATAGAAGGAAAAGACACTGGGATATATTTTCAGCTGTGTTACATAATTCAGTCTGAGAAACATGTTGCTACTTGAGGAATAGCCCCTGGTAATGTACAGCACCCAATCTTAAAACCCAAATATCATTGTTAGCAGCTGGTTAACTTGCAAGTCACATGGATGGAGGCCACTGCTCTTCAGGTAGTCAGATACCCAAGGTAGATAACTGTGCTTTTTGGCAATTGTCTTATTTGACTCTACCTACTTGCTAAGCATGAGCGTAGAGTAAGAATGATTGAAAACCCCTATGAGCTCTAAACTCTGACTCTATGTCTTAAGCATTCTCCTAACAGTGCCATTGAGGCCTGACTAATTCCCATGAACTATACTTTATGGTCACTGAATTTTCCACCAGATAATATTAAAGAGGTACATTTCACTGGGAAAAAAGAAGTCAGAACCATTCTATTTAAGAAGAAATAAACCCTTATTAAAACTTTACCTACAGTTGAAATTGAGCAGAACAAATTTAAACTTTAAATAGCACTGGAACTTAATTTTATATAGGATTTAAAAATTATTCAGAGAAGTGGGAAAACATGAGAATAAACATTATAAAAATATTTTAACATACTGAATTAACTCTTAAATGTGGAATGGCATTTGTGGTTATATAAAGGGAAACGTTTTCATTTTAGCAATTTTTGTGCATCCACAGAGCCCTAATTGTACCTGGCACATTGTAGGTTTTCAATAATGTTTAAATAAACAAATGAATGAATGAGCAGGTACTTGAGGTCTTAACAATTGCATTGCTTTATAGTTGTACTAAATTTTTTAGTAAACCCTTATTTTAAGAATTTATGAGATAATTTTTACTTAAATAGTGGAGAATGATCTTTCTCACTTGGACTTGATGACTTGTTAACAACCAAGAGAAGTGCTTAATAACATTTTTCTTAATTCATGTCTTTCAGCAATCTTCCTGAATGGAAGAATATTTGACATGTGCATCTAGAAATAGAAACTAGGTCAAGATGCAGCTCTGAAGCTAATATTTAATAAATGCAGAGGCAAAGGAGAGGTCCCCCAACTTGTTCTGGAAGCAAAATCTATAATCAGCAAAATGAAGCACACATTGACTTTGCATCAAAATTATAAATCATTCATCAGGATTTCTACCTAGCATCCAAACACATGATTTACCAGGTATCTTAGTTTGCCAAGGCTGCTGCAGTGAAGTACCACAGACTAGTTGGCGTAAACAACAGACATTTATGGTCTCATGGTTCTGGAGTCTAGGATTCTGAAATCAAGGTGTCAGCAGGGCCATGCATCCTCTGGAGTGTAGGATCCTGGTGGTGATCAGCAATCTGTGACAATGCTTGGGCTTGTGGCACAATTAAATCTCTGCCTTGGTCACACGGCCATCTCTCTGCCTCTTTCTGTGTCCAAATTTCCTCTCCTCAAGGACACCAGTCATGTTGGATTAAGACCCACCCTAAAATCCAGTTTGACATCATGTTAACTAAGGACATATTCAAAAATCCTATTTACAAATAAGTTCACATTCACAGGACCATCCGTTTGGGAGGCACAATTCAATCCATAAGAGAAATATGGCATAATGATATTGTCTTCACAGGACATAAAATAGAACAGATAACCATTTCAATTTGCATTCCATTTTCAGAAAGTGAAATGGGAAACAGTACACTAGGAATCTTTTACTTGATGACAGTAAAACTGTTTAATTAGTTAGCCTCCAGGGACAGAACAGTCCTCTAGAAGTCTTCCTGAGATATTCCGTAAGTAGTTGCAGGGAAGAGACTTTCTTTGCTCGTGGTTTTATTAAAGAAAAATCCAAAGATTCAATCTGATAATCAAATACGCAGAAACAGCCAAGGTATTGTCCATGATACTTGATAATGTTTTGCAGACACAAATGTAAACGTTGCTATTTTCTAACCATACTTTCATCTATCAGTTTGTCCCATGGTAAATTATGTTACCTTCATAGTGTTTCAATGGGGAATTATAATATGGTATGGAATTATAATATGCCTAGCAGATGGTTTCCCTATACTTAAACAGATATAAATCATAATTACGAAGAAAAACTTTAAACATTTTCAGCATAAAGTAAATTATTAAAATATGTATCCAGCAATTTTCATGTAAATAAAAGATTTGGCCAAAGAGTTAGAACTTAAGCACAACTTACCTGATTTATTACTTAGAAATACCACATATATCCCTTGGAAAACATATTTAATTTGCTGACTCACTATTTCAGCTGCTCTTTTTCTGAAATCTATGGTGTTTGAAATCAATAAGAGATACCCTTTTAAACAAATATTTAATACAAGAGCTACTATCTTACTCCATGGAAGGTAGATCATTAATTATAACAATACTTTCCATTTCTACAACATATACTTTTACAACCTTTAAAATTATTATTTCAGGTTATTTACACGAAAAAATATCATATGTTCAAATAGTTTAACTTGAGTTTCTGCATGAAGTTAAAGAAAACTACCTACTATATGATTCAATTTTATCAAAAACATGAAATTTCAAAGAAATGCAAGCTTTTAATATATTGTTTCATTCTTATTCCCAGACATAAACTTGCACATTATTTCTATTCTGTCTTCAGAAAAATACAGTCTATTCAGACCTCCTACAACATAAAACCTTGATAAGTAACAAAACATATATTCCTGGGCCCCATCTCAAATATACTAAGTCAAAATGGGGTGGGAAGAGGATATTACCAAAATGTTAAGAACTACTACCCAGCTGGGAAATCAGGGTTAAAAGTTGGAAAATCATTCAGTAACTGATTGAACATTGAAATTTCTTCTGACCTTGGAATTCCAATGCTATGAAAGATGATTTTTTAGGAACCATTTATGGCAAATTATTTAAAAAATGACCACCAATCATTCATATAAAATACCACTCTGCAATGTGACTTTGCAGCTCCTTGCATTAAAAAGTAGAATACGTATCTCTATCCTTTGGTATCTGGCCTTACTCATGTTACTTTGGCTAATGGGACATTAGCAATGTGGCAGAAGCAGAGACTTGATAAGTTCTTATTTAGTGGGGCTTGTCCTGTCTTGCTGCTTTTCAATTTTAGCTGCTAAGTGAAAAAGCCTGGTCCAGCCTTCTAGATACTAGAGATACACGGCCCATTTGCTCCCACTATTGCAAACAACCACCAGACCTGAGAAGGAGGCCATCCAGACCAACCTGCTTCCAAACAATCTGCCAGCTGACTGCAGCTGCAAAAGTGAGCTCAGGAGACATTGTTCGGGGAAAGATGGCTGAGTAGGGAGCTCCGGGACTCAGTCCTTCCACCAAAACAAATATTAAACAGGCAGAAACTGGTTGGAAACAACTGTTTTGAAACTTTGGAGGCCAGAAGAAAACTGTACAGTGTTCAAGGAATAGCAGGAGCAAGAGGCTAATAAATTACAGTAAAGAACTGCAAACTGCTTTCTCTGCACAGGATTACCAGTGCGCGTCCTCCACTCTCACAGCAGGCCACAGCAAACTCCAGTCCCTGAGTATTCTAGTGACAGCAAGGGACATAAAATGCCTCTTCCTCAGGAACAAGGGGTGAGCACTCCCAATCACTGATCACAGTATTTCATTAGTGAATTCAGACTGCTGGGTCCCAGTTCAGAGGGCAGTTATTGTTTCCACCCTGACAAAGGCTTCGGCAGCCATTGTTTGGACCTTTCCTGGAGAGTGGAGCAGTCAGTGAAGATTTAAAGATGCAGGGCCCCTCAGGCCTGTGGGGGAAAGTTAGCTGAAGATCCACATGTCCTGGGCAGGAAAGGAAAGCTCAGCTTTGGGGAAACACTGGAGAAATTTTGGGCAGTCCTCCTGACCCCTCTCCATGGCACCTTGGAGCCAGTCTGCATTCCTTTTGTGGGTCCCTGGCTCTGTTTTGGTGGAGAAAGATGGAATTGGGAAAGTCCTCCCCAGGGTGACCCTCCTCCCAGAATATGCGTCCAGGCAAAAGCAGAGTGAGACAATGAAGGGAGCATAAAAAACAATAGAGGCAGACAGTCTTGGATAAAGGCTGGCTGGCTTCAGATACCCGGAGAGGGAGGTTTGTCCCTGGGAAACAGAAGGGACCACCAACTCCTTAAGGAGGGGAACTCCAAGATAACTAACAAGCAAAAGCCCAGGACAAGACAGAGAGCCAGAAAGACAGGGAAAACCCTGCACAATGCATTCGCCTTGGGCAGACCTTCCTGATAGTGGAGCTGAAGCTCAAGAAAATCTCAGTCTTATCACCAGCTGGTTACAAAACCAGGAAACAGACATCCCAGGGAATAAATCCCAGAGGTAAGATTTAAAAATATTAAAATGCACAGTGTGCAACAAGAGTACAAGACAAAGAAACAGGAAATGATGGTTCATCCAAAGGAAGAGAATAAAAATATTTAAAATACCAATGAAGATGAAAATGTGGACATACAGAAAAAAGTCTTTTAAAAAAATGATCTTAAAAATGTTTAAGGACATGAAAGAAAATACAGATTAAACCACTAAAGGATATCAGGGAAAAAAAAATGAACAATATGAGAGTCTAAGAGAGAAATTATAAAAAATGAACCAAATAGAACTACTGGAGTTAACGACCACAGTAACTGAAATGAAAAATTCCCAGGAGGGTTTCAACAATAAAACAGAGCTGGCAGAAAAAAGAATTAGTGAACTTGAAGACAAAACTCTTGAAAAAAACTCTATGTTAAAAGTGAAAGTAGCCTAAGACAGCTATGGGACACCACCAGGTGCACCAATATGTGTTATGGGAGTTCCAGAGGGAGAAGAAAGAAAGAAAGGGCAGAAGGAATAATAAAAGAAATAATGACAGAGAACTTCCCAAACTTAGCAAAAGACATGAATGTGCACATCCAAGAAGCCCAAGAAAAAAAAAACACCAAACAGTACAAATATGAATAAAAATGCATCCCATCATATATTGATTACACTGTCAAATACAAAAGGCAAGGAGAGACTTCAGTAAGCCGCAAGAGAAAATCAAGGTGTAATGTACAAAGAAGTCCCAATTAGATTGAATATTAATTTCCCTTCAGAAAAAAATGGAGGCAAGAAGGCATTGGGTTGAAATATTTAAAGTGTTGAAGGAAAACAACTACTAGCCAAGAATTTTATACCTGGCAAGACTGTCTTTCAAAAATGAGGGAGAGATTAAAACATTCTCAAATAAACAATAGCTGATGGAGTAAATCACCACTTGATCTTCAGTACAAGCAAAGCCACTACAAGAATGAAACAAATCACTAGACAGTGGTTCAAAGCAGAATAAAGAAACAAAGACCTGCAGAAAGGTAACCATTTGGGTAATTATAAATGCCAGTATGTTTGTATTATATTGTTTGGTATGTAACTTCACTTCCTACTTCCTACAGGTATGAAAAGGCAAATGCATAAAAAGTAAATAAATCAAGGCTTTTGGAAATACAATGTACAAAGATAGAAGTGGTAACAACTACAAAAAATGATGAGGGTATAGAAGGGTATATGAAAACTGTATGTGCATGCTACTGAAGTTAAGTTGGTATCAAAACAAATATAATTGTTTTATATTTTGGAGGTTAAAAGTTAATCCTATGGTAACCACAAGGAAAATAGATGAAAAATATATAAAGATAGAAATGAGAAGGCACTCAATGTGGTACAACACAAGAAAGCAAATAAATATACAAGTAAGCTTTAATGGAACTGAGGGACAAAGAAAGGTAGAAGACTTTCAAAGCTAAATAGAAAAATCACTTAATAAAGTCCTCTATTATCAGCAGTGACTTTAAATGTAAATGGATTGAACTCTCCAGTCAAAAGGCAGAGACTGGCAGAATGGACAAAAAAGCATGGTCCAGCTATATGCTGTCCATAAGAGACTCACCTTAAAGTCAAAGATACAAGTAGGCTGATGGTGAAAAGATGGAGAAAATATGTCAGGTAAGTAGTAACAAAAGAGAGCTGGCGTAGCTATACTAATACCAGACAAAATAAACTTTGAGTCAAAAGCAGCTATGAGGGGCAAAGATGGTCATTACATACTAATGAAGGGGACAATTCAAAAAAAAGATGTAACAATTATAAACATATAGGAAACTAACAGCAGAGCAACAAAATATATGAAGCAAATACTGACAGATCTGAAGGGAGAAATTGACTGTTTTACAATAATAGTAGGGGACTATTACACACTATTTTCAATAATGGATAGAACACTGAGTCAGAATATCAATAAGGAAGTACAGGATTTGAAGGATACACTAAACCAACTAGACCTGGCAGGAACATATAGTACACTAAACCTAATGAAAACAGAATACATATTGTTCTTGAGTACACATGAGTCATTCTCCAGGATAGACCATAAGTTGGTCACATATAAATTTAGAAATATTGAAATCATGCAATGTATATTCTCCAACTGCAGTGGAATGAATCTAGAAATCAAAAACAGAGGGAGAAAGAGACATTTCATAAATAAGTGGAAAATAAACGCCACACTTTTAAACAACAAATGTGTTAAAAAGGAAATCAGAAGGGAAATTGGGAATATCTTGAGACAAATGAAAATGAAAATGCAACATACCAAAATTTATGGTATGCTTTGAAGGCAGTGTTGAGAGGGAAATGCATAGCTAGCTCTAAATGCTTACATTATAAAAGAAGAAAGATTTCAAATTGGAGACTTAACATCAAAACTGGAAGAAATAGAAAAAGAAGAGCAAACTAAAGCCAAAGCAATAAGAAGGAAGGAAATACCAAAGATTAGAACAGAGATAAATGAAACAGAAAACAAACAAACAAGCAAAAACAATAGAGTGAATCAGCAAATCAAAAGTTAGCTTGCTGAAAAGATCAACAAAATTGACAAACATTTAGCTAGACAGACAAAGCAAAAAGGCAGAGAGAAAACAAATAACAAAAATCAGAAATGAAAAGGGGGAGATTACTACCAATCCCACTGAAATAAAAAGGACTGCAAGTGGATGCTATGAAAACTTTTTGCCAATAAATTAGATAACTTACATGAAATGGACAAATTCTAAGAAACACACAAGCCACCTACACTGACTAAAGAAAAAAAATAGATCTCAACAAATCAATTACTAATAGTCTGAATCAGTAATCAAAAGGCTTCCAATAAAGAAAAACCCAGGAACAGAGAGTTTCACAGAGTAATTCTACCAAACATTCCAAGATTCAGCTCCAGTTCTGCTCAAACTCTTCCAAAAAACTGAATAGAAGGGAAAATTCCTTAACTCATTCTACTAAGGCAATGGCACTGTCATACCAAAGCCAGATAAAGATGGCAGGAGGAAAGAAAACTACAGACCAATATCTCATGAATATAGATAGCAAAAATCCTCAACAAAATACTAGCAAACCCAATCCAACAGCATATTAAAAGGATTATACATGATGGTTAAGTATAATTTATCCCTGGTATGCAAGGTTGGTTCAACACAAGATAATCAATTAATGTAATACATCATATTAACAAAATGAAAAACAAAAACCACATCATCATCTCACTGGATGCAGAAAAGGTATTTGACAAAACACAACATCCTCTCTTGATCAAAACACGTAGAACACTAGAATAGAAGGAAACTTTCTCAACATGAGAACAGACACATGTTAAAAGCCCACAGGTAACATCCTACTTTGTGAAAAACTGGAAGCTTTCCTTCTAAGATCAGGAACAAGATAAGGATGCCCACTGTCACCACTGTTATTCAATATTGCACTGGAAGTTCTAGCCAGAGCAGTCAGGTCACAAAAAGAAATAAAAGAAATCCAAATTGGAAAGGAAGAAGTAAAACTTTCCATATTTTCACATGATATGATCTTATATACAGAAAATCATGAAAAATCTACAACAAAGCTCCTAGAGTTAATAAATGAATTCAGAAAAGTGGCAGGATACATGAACAGCACCCCAAAATCAGTAGTTTCTATATACAAGCAATGAATAATTAAAAAAATCAGTAATGTTTCTCTACACAAGCAATGAATAATCAAAAAAAAAAAATGAAGAAAAAAATTCCATTCACAATAGCAACTAAAATAATCAAATATCTAGCAGTAAATATAACTAAGGATGTAAAGGACTTGTACAAAGAAAACTATAAAACATTGCTAAAAGAAATTAAAGAAGATCTAAATACATTGGAGGATGTTCACTGTTCATGGATTAGAAGACAAAATATCATTACAATTTCAATACTACCCAAAATAATTTATAGATTCAATGTAATTCCAATTAAAATTCCAACAACCATCTTTGAAGAAATCAATCAGCAAATTTATAAGGAAGGGTCAGGGGCCCCAAATAGCAAAAACCATCTTGAAAAAGAAGAATGAAATTGGAGGACTCCCACATATTGATCTTAAAACTTATTACAAAGCCACAGTAATCAAAACAGCATGGTACTGGCACATGGACAGACACATAAAGCAGTGGAATAGAATTGAGAGCTCAGAAGTCAACCCTCACATTTATGGTCAACTGATTTTTGATGAGGCAGAAAAGATTATTCACTTGGGAAAGAATAGTCTCTTCAACAAACGGTGTTGGGAAAACTGGATTTCCACTTGCCAAAAAACGAGGGAGGATCCCTACCTCACACTGTATGTTCAAAAATCAACTCAAAATGGATCAAAGACCTTAATATAAGAGTTAGAACTACCAAACTCCTAGAAGAAAACATTTGGAAACATCTTCATGATCTCTGTTAGGCAATGATTTCTTAACATTAATGCCCAGCCCACAAGCAAGAAAAGAAAAAATAGGTATATATGACCTCATGTGCCAGTTTGACTGTATTATGTCCCCCCAAACGCCATTAACTTTGATGCAATCTTGTGGGGCAGACATATTAGTGGGGATTAAGTTGGAATGTTTGGATTAGATTGTTTGCATGGAAATGAGTCCCACCCAACTGTGGGTGATGACTCTAATTGGATAATTTCCATGGAGGTGTTACCCCACCCATTCAGGGTGGGTCTAAATTTAATCACCGGAGACATATAAAAGAGCTGACAAACAGAAGGAACTCAGTGCAGCTGTGAGTGACATTTGGAAGAGGAGCTACAGCAAAGAGGGACACTTTGAAGAATGCACAGAAGCTGAGAGAGTAGCTGCAGATGAGACACATTTTGAAGATGGCTGTTGAAAGCAGACTCTTGCTCTGGAGAAGCTAAGAGAAGACAAACACTCAAAGAGCAACTGAAAGTGACATTTTTGAGGAACTGCAGCCTAGAGAGGAACTTCCTGGGAAAAAGCCATTTTGAAACCAGAACTTTGGAGCAGACGCCAGCCACGTGCCTTCTCAGCTCACAGAGGTTTTCCAGACACTATTGGCCATCCTCCAGTGAAGGTACCCGATTGTTGATGGCTTACCTTGGACACTTTATGGCCTTAAGACTGTAACTTTGTAACCATAAAAATCCCCTTTAAAAAAGCCGATCCATTTCTGATGTTTTGCATTCCAGCAGCATTAGCAAACTAGAACACCTCACAAAAATAAAAAAACAAAAACAAAAACAAAAACCTTTGATTCCTCAAAGTACTTTAGCATGAAAGTAAAACACTAATCTACATAATGTGAAAAATCATTTGGAAACCACATATTCGATAAAGGTTTAATGTCTAGAATATATAAAGAAACCCTTTAGGTTAACAACAAAAAGGCAAACATCCCAACTAAAAAATGGGCAAAAGACCTGAACAGATACCTTTCCAAAGAAGATATACAAATGGCCATATAGCACATGGAAAAATGCTCAACATTATTAGCCATCAGGGAAATGCAAATCAAAACCACAATGAGATATCATTTCATACCTACTAGGATGGCTGCTATTAAAAAAAAAAAATGGAAGATAAAAAGTGCTGGAGAGGATGCAGAGAAATATGAACACTTATCCATTGCTAGTGTCAGTGTCAAATGGCACAGCTGCTGTGGAATACATTCTGGCATTTTCTCAGAAAGCTAACTAGAGAATTACCACATGACCCAGCAATTCCACTACCCAAAAGCATTGAAAGCAGGTGCTCGAACACATATTTGCACATTGATGTTTGTAGCAGCATTATTCACAAAAGCCAAAAGATGGAAGCAATCCAAGTGTCCATCAACCGATGAATGCATAAACAAAATGTGGTATATACATACAATGGAATATTATTTAGTTGTAAAAAGGAATGATATCCTGATACATGCAACAGTCTGGATGTACCTTGAAGACACCACATTGAGTGAAATAAGCCAGACACAAAATGACAAATATCGTATGATCTCACTGATTGGAAACAATTAGAATAAGAAAACTCATAGAGTTAGAATCTAAAATGTAGGTTATCAGGGGACAGGGTGGGGATAGGAAATGGAAATTTAAAGCTTAAAATGTACTGGGCTTGTTTTTGGAATGATGAAAATGTTTTGGTAATGAATGGTGATGATAGCACAACACTGTGAATGCAATTAGCAGCATTGAAATTTATATCTGTATGTGATTAAAAGGGGGAATGTTATATTGTATATATGATAATAGAATAAAAATTTTAAAAAATTCCATGGAGCTACACTACACAAACAGTGGATCCTAAGTTAAACCATGGACTTTAATTAACAGTACAATTATAAAAATCTGCTATGATGAATTGTAACAAATGTTTCACACCAATGCAAGGTGTTGGTGGTGGGGTTTGTGTATAAGAATCCTGTATTTTAGTAACAAATGTACTATATCAATACTACGAGTCAACAATTGAGGGGGGTTGGTTAGGGATAGGGGAGGATTAGAGTTTCCTTTTCTTTTTTTCTTTTTTCATCTTTCACTTTATTTCTTGTCTGGAGTAATGAAAAGTTTCTAAAAATTGAACAAAAATTAAATGTGATGGATGCACAGCTGTATGAGGGTACCCAGGGGCAAGTGATTGTACACTTTGGATCTTTTGATAATTGTATGGTATCTGAACAATCCCAATAAAAATGAAAAAAAAAAAAAAAGAATCCTGTATTTTATGCATGATTGTTCTGTAAACCTACAACTTCTCTAATAAAGGTGGAAAAAATATATACACCAGAAGAAAAACCACATAACTAGGACTCAATCCAAATTGCCAGACCAGATAACAGCAAGCTAATAAAGGATTGTTGTTTTAAGCCACCAATACTTTGGGTGATAGCAAAAGCTATCTAATACATTCTTTCTTACAAAAACTAAAACAAGTAAAAGAGGAAATTTTTGAAGTTAATTTTGGTAGTGCCCAAGCATTACTATATTCTTGGTAATTCCACATTTTCCTTTTCAGGACTTGACATAAATGATAAACATATTTGTACTGGGCCAAATGGATTCAAGAAGTTTCATACAACCTAATGAAGTGTCACTGAAAGCTATAACCCTTTCAAGAAGAAAAAATGTAAGAAATGAACAAAATACTTTCTATAAATAAATGAAAAACGTGACACTGGGTAAAACAGCTGTGACATTTAATCTTGACTTTTACAAAGGAAATTCACTTACATTTTTGGAAATCTAAGATTAACATAGTAACTGCATCCTAGCACATCACTGTTATTCCTCAGAAAAGGTATTTGTAGAGGACAAAGCAAGCTATGCCTAGCATGAAATTTCTCATCATGATTTGTTTTGTGTAAGGTATCTTGAAAGCATTAGAATCAGTCAGGTTTTACATAAAGATTTCTTTATTTATACTTAAAATAAATAATTAAATGGTTCCCACAAGATTCAATATAACATAAAGTAAGTGAATATGTTTTAAAAACATTATTATAAAATATATATTATTATGACAGCAATCATATCATATTGAGGAGACTTCCATTATCTAGGCTCATTCACTCATTTATTTAACAAAGCTTATGAGCACATACTCTGTGCTAGGTACACAGCTAAGTGCTGAGGATAACGAAGTCAATACAATAGGCAAGTTCCTGCTTTCATGGACATTACATTTTACAATGGAGGACAAGATAACTTCTGGTATTTATAAGTTCTGTGAAGGAAACAAAATGGGAAAGTGTGAGAGAGCATGACAGAGAATTTACAATGAGGACATGGACCTCTTAAAGAAGTTACATGTAAGATGAGACCTGAAGGAAAAGATGGAGCCAGTAATGCAAATTTTAAGGAGCAGAGCATTTCAAGAAGGGAGGACATCAAGTAGAAAGGAACTAAAGCAGGAACAGGATTGGCCTTTTCATATTCCAAATGAAGGCCAGTAAGGCTGTTACATGGTAAGCAAAAGGAAAGTGCTAAGAGATCAAGTTAGAACGTATGCAGTGGCCAGAGCATGTAGGGTCCTGTTAGCCGTTAGAAGGCATTTGGATCTCAACCTTGATGCCCACATATATTTGAAACCTATGTAAGTCATTTTCAACAGTGGCTATCTTCATTTCCTGAGGCTTCCATAATAAATTACTATCACCTTGTTGTGTTAAAACGAGAAATTTATTCTCTAGCAGTTCAAGTGTTGTCAGGACCATGGTTCCCCTGAAAAGTTTCAGGAAGAATCCTCTCTTGCCTCTTCCTGGCTTCTGGTGGTGGACTGTAATCCTTGGTATTCACCCACTTATTAGCTGTATCAATCCAATTTCTGCCTCCATCATCACTTGGCATTCTCCTTGTGTGTCTCCCGCCTTATATGACACTAGCCATTGGATTGGGGACCCACCCTAATCCAGTATGACCTCATTGTAACTAATTATATCTGCAAAAACCATATTTCTAAATAAGGTCACATTCTGAGTTCTGGATGTTGATGAATTTTGGGGAGATACTACTCAACCCAGTACAGAGATATATAGGGATTTTTCTTGCCAAAAGAACCATTTGACCTTGAAAATCCACCATAATCATACAAGAAGCATGAATTGTTAACTGCAATAGAAGAACTTCATAACTAATTTATGAATGATTAACAGTCCAGAAATATTTGGAAAGGCAGAATGTTCCCAGGAAACTCTTCCCCTTCATAGTTAAGGTCCTTTAAATATTTCCTTAGACTCTTGCCACCCAGATTGGCTTTACCACATGCATATATTAATAGAATAGCAACAGCAACAAAACATACAGAACAAGAGAATGAAGTGTTTTTAAAGGACTTTGCCTCAGGTTATTCTAGGAGAAACTCTACAAGACTTAATTGAAATTAAAATAATACTCACTGAAATAGGACTGCTTTAATAAATTACTGTGTAGGCATATTAAAACTTTCATTACATGTGAAAATAAATAAGGATGAATAAAATTTTCAAGTAATCAAAAGTCCAATTACTCTTCTAAAAACCAAGTTGTAAACTGGAAACAATCTTTATTACAAATAAATAAGAAAATATAATTTCTTTCCTCTAAATTAACTGTATAAATTAGATCATGTTCATAAAATGAGAACTGAGTGAACCAATAGAAAGGGTAATACTTTAGATGTAAAGAGATGAAGAGTTTGAGTTTTAAAGTACATAATGAAAAATGGGAAGTTACAGGCTTGAGAGAATTTTCTGAGGCCTTTGGCATAAATAGAAAAAAAAAAGTTTAATATATGTAGAACAGAATAATAAAGGAAATAAACTGCCATGGAAATGAATTTGAATAAACTGGTGTACAGTGTTGTTTCTTTTAATGCGGCTTTCTGGTATTGTAATGAATCCCCTCATAAAAGGAAACTTAAGACAATGTCTTAAAATAATAATCCAACTGGTTGATCACATATATGTGTATAGGCAATACTTTATAAAAACACAAAATAACACATTCATGTTCAAATATTTCATAATAGAAGATGCTCAACCATAAAATCTACTATGTGCTGTGGAAGAAAAATGATTACAGTACTTGCATCTCAAATCTATTATTAGTACAAATGCATGAAAATATGTTCAAGTCCCATACCCAAATAGTCACAATGAAATTGCAAAGACACAACATAGGAGACTTGGAAACAAAGTAAAAGAAATGGAACAAAAAATTCTTCTTGGGAGACTTCAGTGTCCTGTAGTCTAGAAGAAACAAGCAAAACACTTACTAAAATCTTAAGTTATGTTTTCTAATGCACCAATGGGTTGAAACAAAAGAAGAATTTCAGAGAAGCCAAAACAAAATGAAAGCAGGAAGTAGGAGATAATCAAGCACTCTGCTTTCCTACAGAGGATTTCTGCCAAATTTTGGAAGACAATATTCTTATTTGAAAGATGTCCACAGGACAGAGGAGAGGAAACTCCTTTATAAATATAAGGCCACAAAAGTGAAGAAATAATCTTGACACACAAAAGAAGATAGCAAGCAAATTGCCTGTTTTGAATTTGACACTGGCTCGAAGGAAAAAAAAAAAGACAACCTTCCTGTGAATTCATAACCCCAAGCTGGGCCTCATACGGATTCATGGTCTAAATTTACATGACTGTGTCATAAAAAACAGCAAACCCAGGATTTAATTTAAAGTCTTCCAGGTGTGGAGGTGCTCCCTGATGTCTTCAACAAGAAATGAAAGCTTTCTCTAGAGAAAAACTCCTTAATCCCAGGCCTCCATGAATGCTCACATATAAAGTTTTAAGTAAAATAAGCATTTCTAAATTAAAAGCAAGAAAAAAGGCACTAATAATGAGAGCCAGAAAAAAAAGGACCATAGAATCAGTACTACAAATACTCCATATATTAAAACTGTGTAGTATATTAAATATGTATGTTAATACCATTAACAAATAAAATGTAATGCCAAATTATGAACTAAAGGTATGATATTACCAAAATAACTTAATAGGTGAAAAACTTGAATGGAATTTCTATAATTTACTAAACAGACTAGACACAGAATATTATAATTGAGAAACTAGAGGACAGATTCAAAGAATTCACATTAATTGAAACGCAGGAAAACAAAGATATGAGAAATATGAAAAACAATTAAAATACATCAAGGGGGCTTTTCAAGAAGATGGCACCAAAAGTGAAGAAGGAAGCCCCTGCCTCTCCCAAAACCAAAGCCAATGCAAAGGCTTTAAAAGCCAAGGAGGCAGTAATGAAAGGCATCCACAGCCACACACACACAAAAGATCTGCACTTCACCTACATTCTGAGGGCCCAAGATGCTTCATCTCAGAAAACAGCCCAAATATCCTCAGAAGAAACAAGCCTGACCACTATGCCATCATCAAGTTCCCCCAACCACTGAATCAGCCATTAAGAACACTGAAGACAGCAACACACTGGTGTTCATTGTGGACATCAAGACCAACAAGCACCAGATCAAACAGGCTGTGAAGAGGCTCTATGACCTTGATGTGGCCAAGGTCAACACTCTGATCAGGCCTGATGGAGAGAAGAAGGCATATGCTTGACTGGGCCTGACCATGATACTTTGGATGTTGCCAAAAAAATTGGGATCATCTAAACTGAGTCCAACTGGCAAATTCTAAATACAGGTTTTTTGACCATAAAAATAAAAAATATATCAAGGTAGCCTAAGGAAGTCTTACACACACATAACTGAACTTCCAGAAGGAGATAATAGAAAGGGAAACAAAATATTCAAAGTAATAATGACAGAAATTTACCAAACTGTTGAAAGACATGAAGCCTAAGCTCTAGAAGGAAATGAAAATTGAAAACAATATAAATGAAAAGAAGTCCATTCCTAGATGTATGATAGTGAGCCTATGGAATACCAAAGATGAAAAAGATAAGATCTTGAAAGCAGAAACAACCAACCAACCAAAGATATCTCACTTGGGGCTGAACAGCAATTAGGATGATGGATGAATCCTAAATAATAGTAGACAGTGTGAAATAATGACTTCTGAGTGCTGAGAAGAAATGAAGAAAACACAACAAAATAGAATAGTACACTCTGAGTCTTTTATTTAAACTAAAATGAATCAATGAAATTTCAGACAAAAACTAAGAAGCAAATCAGAGAGTTTACCACAAACACACACCAACTAAAATAATCACAGATGTACTTATGACTGAAAGAAAATGATCCCAGATGGAACCTTTGAAATGCAGTAAGAAATGATAAGTACACTGGTTTATATTTGATAACTCTGCACAAATATGGATAGAGGGATAGGAAAATAGAAGTGAAACTGAGGCAAAAAAAGCTTTGAATTTTCATGGGGATAATGGCCATTAAAGTGACCTTAGTTCCTTGTATAATTCAAAGGCTGGGTATACACATTTATTAAACTTGGATTTTATTAATTAGGACTGCTAAAGTGTAAAGAATAACAAACATTGAGTGTGTAACTTCCAAACAGGTAGACAGGGAAGAATGGAATGAGAAAAAGAAAAAAAAAAACTAAAAGAAAGCAAAAAAGAATAAAAATGTTGACATTTATAACTACTGAACTCTAGCTCTGAGTCCCATGCATCAAACAGATACCTGAAGTTCCAGGGACAGACCAGGTTATACACAAGAGCTCAGCATCTCAAAATCCAAAATAACCATTACAACTCAGGAAATGTAAGAGCATAAAATCTAGGAACCATTATAATAAGCCTTCCACTGATAACCTGTGCTCTCAGATTCAATTCTCAGAGTTTGCACATTATAGTTAGTCCATATTGGTGAGGCATCATAATGCCTGTCTTCTCATTTCTGGCTTATTTAACTCAAGGTCCATTCACCTAGTTACATACCTCACAACTTCATTCCTTCTTACAGCCACTCAATATTCCATTGTATGTATACACCACAGTTCACCATTTCATTCATCAGTCACCTCCATCCATTGTGAATCATGAACACTACGGCCATAAACACCAGTGTGCAAATGTCCATCCGTGTCCCTGCTCTCAGTTCTTCCAAGTATATATCCAATAACAAGGATGCAGGGCCATATGGCAACCCCATACTTTGCTTCCTGTGGAACCACCACACTGCCCTCCAGGTGGGCTGCACCATTCTACTTCCCCACCAGCAGTGATTAGGTACATCCCTCTCTCCACATTTTCTCCAGTTCTTGTATCCCTTTGTTTATTTTCTAAACATTCAATCCTAAGTAAACAATCAGTGGTTCCCAGTATAATCACATAGTTATGCATTCACCACCACAATCTATATGTGGACATTTTCATTTCTTCTGCAAAAAAAAAAAAAAAAAAGAGGAGAAAAAACACGAAATAAAAAAAAAATAAAATACATTAGAAAGTTCAGACACTACCATCACCACCAAAACTCCCATACTCCTCCCTTATATCCCCCTCTTATAGACATTTAGATTTGGTATGTGGCATTTGTTACAATTAGTAAAGGCATATTACAATGTTACTGTTAACTATCAACTCTAGTTTGCATTGATTGTATTTTTCCCCCGATACCATCCCATTCTCAACACCTTACAAAGTTGACATTCGTTTGTTCTCTCTCATGTAAAAACATTCTTACATTTGTACATTTAATTGCCATCACTGACCACTCCAGATTTCGCTAAGTTATACAGTCCCAGTCTTTATCTTCTATCTTTCCTTCTGGTGTCATACATGCCCCTAGCCTTTCTCATTCAACTGTACTCACACTCATCTTTGTTCAGTGTAGTTACATAATTGTGCTACCATCACACAGTTTTGTGCTATTTCTGGATCTATACAATTTATGCTGTTGAACATTCTATACTCCTTCAGCTACATATGCCCAACAGCTGCAGTCTTTTCTACCTCCTGATAACCTTTGTTCTCAACTTTATCTCTCAAAGTTTGTTCATTAATATTACTTCATATTAGTGAGACCATACAGCATTACCCCATACAGAAAATGTTAAAGAAGCTGAAAAAGAGATCAGACTTCAATAGGAGATGTAAACGAAAGGGCTTTGGTTAGGACCAAGGTAAATAAGACTAAAGGGTAGAGGATGATATTGACTGTATTTTCAAACTTCAGCTTCTGTTTGGGACCAAAGTTAGAGATGTTTATTTGGTGGAAAATCTTTATTTTCTGTAGCATGCTATATAATTTAACTTGTATGTTCAGTTTATTCAAACACCATAATTACATGGAAACTTGAATAGGGGGTGAGAGCTGGTTTGCTTGTACAAATTAGTGGGAAGCCCCAATACATCACAGAGTAATTTGGGCAGAAGATAAAGAAATATCTGAAAAGCCCCCATGAGGGACTGGGGGGGGGGGATGTGGAAATATTAAATTTACCCACCTTGGGAATTCCTCATATTCTCACAAACATTGGGGACTACCACTTTAGTAGGCTGAGCCCTTGATCCTGGGGCTTGTCCTTATGAAGCCTATTACTGCAAAGAAGAGGCTAAACTTACTTGTAATTGTGCCTGAGAGTCACACCAAGAGAACCTCTTTTGTTGCTCAGATGTGGCTTCTCTCTCTAACCAACTTGGCAGGTAGAACTGATGCCCTCAGTCCTACATGGAACATGACTCCCAGGGGTGTAAATCTCCCTGGCAACGTGGGACATGACTCCCAGGGATGAATCTGGATTGAGATATAGTGGGATTGAGAAAGACTTCTTGACCAAAAGGTGGAAGAGAAATGAAACAAAGTTTCAGGGGCTGAGAGGTCATTCTGGATGTTATTCTTGTGCATTATATAGATATCCCTTTTTAGTTTTTAGTGTATTAGAATAGCTGGAAAGAAATACCTGAAACTGTTGAAATGCAGTGCAGTAGTCTGGATTCTTGAAGATGATTGTATAACTAAATAGGTTATACTGTATGACCATGTGATTGTGGAAAACCTATGGTTTACACTCTCTTTATCTAGCGTATGGACAGATGAGCAGAAAAATAGGGACAAAAAGTAAATGAGTAATAATGGATTATTGGGGGATGGGTTGTTTCGGGTGTTCTTTTTTACTTTTATTTTTATTTTTATTTTTATTAATTTTTTGGAGAATTTACAATGTTCAAAATTGACCGTGGTGATGAATGCACACTATATGATAATACTGTGAACAACCAACTGTACACTTTGGATGATTGTATGGTATGTGACTATATCTCAATAAAATTGCAAGAAAAAAATAGAAGAACACACATACAAAAGAGCAAAAAAGAAAAATGATTAAAGTACTAAGAGAAAGCAAAAATAATATGGTAAAAAGAAATCAAAGTGTTTCTGCAATTAAAGTAAACACATATGGGAAAAAGAATCCCAGTTATCCTGTTTACACAAGGCACTCCTAAAACATAACAATGAACAGTTGAAAGTAAAAGTTTGGAGAAAACATATACCAAGCAAAATGCAAACCAAAAGAAAAATGGTAGAAATATATTACTAGTAAACAAGATAGATTTTAAAGAATAAATACTTCTGCTAGAGATAAAGAGAAGCACTGTGTAATGATAAAATGTTTAATTTATCTGGAAAATACAATTTTGAACATTTTGCATGTTAATAAGAGAGCCCACAATATATAAAGCAAATATCAACAGCATTACATTAACATTGACAAATTCACAATGTCTTAGAAATTTATGTCAAGCAGACAGAAATTACTAAAGCTACAGAAGATTTAAACAACACTATAGAGAAGTTTGATATAATATACATACATTGAAAAATACATCCAACATATAGAGAATATTTTTTTACATGGAACATTTACATACACACATTGCGATTAATTAATTAATTAATCAAAAACCAAAAAGTCTCAATGAGGTTTGATGAATCGGCACCTAGGGGCAAATCTAACAACAAATAGATATACCCTATATAGACAAAATATAAAACTTTGAGGAAAGGCAAAGAAGATGGAAATAAATGAAAAAGATTTTCCATGATCCTGCATAGTTAGATTCAATAAATCTCAACAGCATTTTCAAGGAACCCAACAAACTTATTCTAAAACTTAGATGGGAAAGAAAAGGGCCGAAGACAAGTCAAGGCACACTTGAGGAAGAATGAAGTAGGGAAACTTGCCCTGCCATAAATAAAAATTTATTTATATTAATTACGACATCGTGGCCTTGGCACAGGATGGGCAGAATGGGGAGGCGAGAGACAGATCTAGCACTGTAAGGAGACAGAGTGGGATTTGTAGTTTGTGGGACAAAGGATGGTCATTGGGCAACTAACTGTGCATATGGTGAAAATATGTATTTGAAACCCCTCTCATTCCAGAACAATTTCAGCTGAATCAAATTTTTAAATGTGAAAGGAAAAAGATTTAAATTTTTATAAAAATTAAAGAAAAACTATCATTATGACCTTAGAGTAGGATAAGATTTTCTAACAAGACACAAAAGTGTACTCCATAAAAGACAATGATAAGTTCTACACAAAATGTTAAAAAGAGCGGAAAGATAAGCCAAAGATGACAAAAGGCTACTTGCACTGATATTTGACTGAAAAACTCCCATGAATTAATAAGGAAAACATAAAATATAAATTATAAATGGCCTATAAAAAATGAAGACATGCTCCATCTAACTATGAAATACCATTTTACCAGATTGGGAAAAATTTTAATGTTATCTGACATTAAGCATTGACAACCATGTGAATCAACTGAAACTTTCAACAATTATGGGTGGGAGGTAATTGGTGAAACAACTTTGGAAAATATTTTAGCATTGCAAATTAAGTTTAGTGTCTTCATACCCTATGACTCAGCATCTCCTCTCTAAAGAAACACTTGCATATAGACATCAGGAGACACGTATGAGAAAGACCTTAATTTCTCATAATAAAAAACACTAAAAACAAATGAAATATCAATCAAAAATAAAATGGATAAATCAAATGAAGTATATTTATAATATTTGATACAGTATAATGCTGAAATGAATGAACCACAGATAATACTTCAGCATGGATTGACCTCAGAAACATATTTAGCAAATAAAACTGTCACAAAAGAATGCACAGAGTATGCCAATTTTACAAAGTTCAAATATAAGCAAAACTAAGAATAGATTGCCTGAGCATTCAGACACTTGCAGTGTGCACTTAGAGTGATAATACTGTAAGGAAAAGCAAGGCAATCATTAAACCAAATTCAGGACGGTGGTTACCTTTGGAGGTTGCCTGGTTTTGAAATCAGGGAACAGTATATAGAGGGCTCCTAAATTACTGGCTATGTTTTCATTTTAAAGCTTGGAAAGTGGATATACGCAGGGTTTTATTTTGGTAATCTTTAAGTTCAACATCAAATATATATATATATATATATATATATATATATATATATGTACATATGCATTTCATAAGAAAAATTTTAAAAATTATAAATACAAAGGATTCAGCTGCACATGTTGCTGGCATGCCCATTCTTCTTTAGACACCCTGGGAAAGCTCAATAATTGTATATCAACAGCTTTTGCCTGAAAGTAGAAAGAGCAGAAAGGAGATAATTGCCTATACAGCCATGTGTGATTGGGAGGCTAAAGCCTGCTGGGAAAACACAGGTGTCCTGTAATGCCAAGAGCGATCCTAATCTCCAAGTGCCAGCCCGAGAGAATGGTGTTTACACTTCCCTTATTTTACTCTACTTCAAGGTACCTTTCCAGAAAAACAACAACCACCACAAAAAAATCACTAAACATGTTTGTTGATAAATTTGCAGTTAACCAGATCTCTAATATCACAATTTTTTTAACAGGATATCCTCATTTCACTTTGTAAATGGAGATGTTTCCTAAAGGAGAGGGAAATGTTGTTATGGGAAGGAGATATAGAAGGTCCCTGGTTGCTCTTTTATAAAAGCAAAGGAGCTTCTTTCTAGAAGACCCGGGTCAATATCCCTCAACAGCTCATGGGTTTCAACTAGTTCCAGGGCCCTGAAACCAGCACTGGGAAGGCTTCAACCCAGGAGCAGGAAAAATTCATCTGTTCCAAGATGCAGAGGTTTTCTGAGAAAGGTATGGAAGCCTATACACAAGTTAGGATAAAACTACCAAGAGGGAAGGGCAAAGAACACTGAGTAAACAAAGAAATCGACAAGTATTCACTTTGAGGAATTCCACAGATTTTTCCATCTTTCTCTCACACTCCAAAGACATAATTAAAAATTAAATTATGATAGGTCCATAAAAGCTGTTCAAAATAAGTTTGTTTCCAAAATTATGTAATTATATTTATTTAATTGAGATGGTCCAAAGACCAATAGGACATATTATAAATTTGATTTTAGACACTGAATAATCCAAAATTGATTATCTGCCATTGCAAGTGAATAGGCCTTTCTTAGAAATCCCATTGATATTTCCACACACACACACACACACACACACACACACTCTCTCTCTCTCTCTCTCTCTCACACACAGAGTCTTAAATTCTTTGGGTCAGCACTGGGCCTATTATCTCCAGGCACATTTTTTTGTCCCCTCTGCCTGTCATTTTGTAAAATTACATTAAATTTTGTTAAAAGCATTTCATAAATAATGAAATCAGGCAAAGGTAATTTATTACTCACTTAAGAGCCATAAAATATTAACTACAAAATTTAAGGGCAAAAAAGCAATTTCTAATTCATATCCTTTACACCAGATAATAAGGCTGAACCTTCTGCTACACTGAATATTTTTTTTCACACTCCAAAGGGCAGAAAGAGAAGGAAACCCTCTTTTTATCCACAAACCTCATGAAGCAGCAGTAACTGAGATGAACCCATGGAAGTGACATGAAGAAAACTCAGGAGAGCAGGTGCCAGGTCTTCTTCAGCCAAATGATTTCCATGTCTTCAAAAATAACTCGAACTCTCAACCACTGCTTCCTCTTCTATAAAACTGAATCTATTGCATTGAATGGATTTAAGACCCTTGCCTGTACTAATTCTGTTTGGTATTATCAGTATTGTTTTTTGTTTGTTTGTTTGTTTGTTTATGATAGAGGGGATTGTCTTAGAGAACCTTTCCATTCCAAACAATGAAAAGTGAAATTCCTGCTAAGTGAATTTCTTCTTTGTATTACTGTTACCTGCTGATAGACAAGCTAACTACTGACCCATCATCATTTAATATCTACTGATATTTAATATCGTGATCACAACAATCTTTTTATGACTTCATATTGGGCTATATTTCAAATGTTACAATCACTTAAAAGATAGAATAGCCATCAGTACCAAGTTCTATGCTCAACCTGCTGCCATTTCTCTTTTGGCCAGTGTGTAAAAAAGACAAATATTTAGTTTATGGGATATAAATACAAATTTGGACTCTGGATCCGTAATTAAAAAAATAAAGAGACTTCTATACTTTCTTAATATTTGCTGCCCATATTACACCTGGTCAAAGTAATGAACAAAATTACTGTTGAATAATTCGTGTCCTATCATTCATGATAATTATGTTTAATGCAATACATGATTTTCTGTGTCTGTCCCTCACTCAAATAGTTGAAGTACTTAAACTACAGTAAGCAAAAGAAAAAGTCATTTTTGAACATAATTGAGTCCTTTGAATTACATTAAAATTTTCCTTTAGGAAGCAATATGCCTCCAAGAGGTCTGATAAAGATAAAATGCTCTGTGTCTAAGTTACTCCTCTCAACAGAGTTTATTAAATATAAAACAGTTACTCAGCATATATAAATGGCTATATATCCTAGCCCCTACATTTTCATGGAAAATGTAAATGAATAAATAATAAATTACAAAGTCCTAATAAAGAACATTATATTCTGTTAGAATTTTAAGCTATTATTTAAATCAGACAATAATTTATTTGTCTTAAACATTCATTTAATGCTACCAGATTATTATGAAAAATTGAAGTTAGTTGCCACTAAACTTTGCAGAGGAGCTTAAGAAAAATGCCAAAGGAGTATTTGAGGAATGTGTTTTAATAAATGTTAGGTGACCCACTTCCTCCATCTTTCATATCAAAGAGAGGAGCATGCCCACACTTTTGCACAAGTATAATCTTTTAAAGACTGTGAACCTATGCTGAGCATGAAATCAAGTTTGGTATAGGACAAGAATAGTAGCTGTATGGACAAAGAGTTGGTAAATGGGTTATTATGCAACTAAGATTTCTTGCATCTCCATCTCAAAATAATGTGGAAACTTTCCCTCTCCTCCCTGCATTCTCCCTCTCATGAATTTGGGGACCGCTTACAGTCTCCTGGTAGTCTGCTTCCCAACAACTCTTCTTGACTTTCGTGGAGACCTCTTCTGTTATGTTAATGCCTCGCCCCACACTGATTCTTCACCATTTTGAAGGACCACAAACTTAAGGTAAGTATGCACAGTAGACTTTCAGGGAAAGTTTAGAGTAATGGAGTGGGATTAGGGAATAGCACAATACAGGCTACAACTCAAGAAAGAATATCAGATATGACTGTGCTAAAATTCCATTGGCCATCCCCACCACGAGGAATTTCATGCCGACCACGGCCTTCCATGAAGCCCAGACATGCAATCATGTTAATGGCCTCCTCTATTTTTCTTTTCCCTGTAGACCACTTTCTACAGCCTACTCTGAATTTCAAAATTATTTTCATTTCATATGGAGAACATATTCATATTCAATTAACTTCATCTTTTTCTCCTTATAGAACATTCATTTTGGGGTGGTTTGAGGAAGGCTGGGAGGGTGTATTGGTTTCCTATGACTGCTATAACAAATTACCTCAAACTTCATGGCTTAAAACAGCAAAAATTTATCTTACAGTCCTGGAGGTCACAAGTAGAAAGTAGGTTTCAGTGGGCTAAAATTAAAGTGTCAGCCGGTCTTAGTTCCTTACGGAGAGTCTAGAGATAATCTGTTTCCTTGCCTTTTCCAGCTTCCACCACCTGTACTCCTTGACTGGTTTCCTGTCGTCCATCTTCAGGCCAGAAGTGTAGCATCTTCAACTCTTTCTCCGACTCTGCTTCCAAAGTCACATCCCTTTTTCTAGCTCTGGCTATCCTGACTCCTTCTTTCCCTTATAAAGATCCTCATGATTACAATGGGCTCAGACACATATTACAGGATAATACCCCCATCTCAACATCCTCAGTTTAATCACAAAAGTCCATTTGCCATGTTCTGGGAATTAGGGCACGGACATCCTTGGGAGACGACTGTTCTGCCTTTCACAGAGATTGAGAAACCATGTCTCAAACCAAAGTGACACACTACGGTAGACATACGTATTTCCCTCTCATCAGCCAACAAGCTCTATTCTTCTATCATGCCTCCCTGATTTTGCTTTGAGAAGATATTCCTTTCCACTAAATAGCATGTTGGTGGTGGTGTTAAGGTATTTTTCTCCCCCAGGCCAAGGGATAAGCATGTGACCCAAGCCAGGCTAATCAAACACCTTTTCCCAAAAATTTGAATCTTGACTAAAACGAAGACCTAAATGGGCAGCATTCATATCCCTAATGACATCTCGAAAATTCTGCACATTAGTTCTGGATACCCAGACCTCACAGATGCTCTTGTTCATGTCCCTTCCAAAGCCAGTATTTCAGAATTTTCTTCAATTCTGTGAGCTACCACATCTCATTTCAATACACCCTTTTATTGCTTTCATCAGCAGTGCCAACCAAATACTAATTGATATCATTTGAGGTATTTTCTCAACAGAGAGAGACATCTTCTCTGAAATTGTTACTCCCTGATATGTAAAAGAAACCATGGTTCATTGGAAACTGTTTTTTTTTTTTTTCTTTCCCAGTATTTGTTTTATAAAATTTATTTCTGAAATAAATACAAAAAGTTTTTTCTGCCAATTCTATCCCTAAAAATTTTTACGAAAAGTTCTGAGATATATTCTTTCTTAAATTCTCATGATGCTATTAACTAAGTCAGTGATACTCATTTTCAAAGCTGAAAAATTCTATCATTTTACTTTCTTAAATCATTGCATTTTAAAAGATCCATAAAGATCATTTAATCTAAGCACAGCAATTCAAAAATAATTCTTTCCGTACTATCCCAAGTTGATGGACAATTTGCCCCCTTTTAAACAGTCATTAGCTAGAAGCTACTAGTTTTTTTCGTCAACCCATTCCATTTCTATAGGATCAAGTCATGAGAATATCCTTCCTAACACTGAGACAAAATGTGATTCACCACTTGACTCCCCACTCTCCTTTCCTCTGTTCCCCAAAACATGCACCCAGGAACTTCTGCCTATATGGTCTATATCTACATGAGCCATGGCTTCCATCTGGATGACCTTCAAAAATCAAAAATTTGTTTTTTTTTTATTAACTTTTTTAAATCAACTATATAAAAAAAAATTTTAAAAGCATACAATAAAAAAAAAAAACAACATTTCAAACAAACCATAACAAGGGAGTAAGAAAAAGACAATTAACCAAAGATAACTACTTTTCTTCCATGTTCCTACTCTACCCCAAGAAAGTAACCTAATACAGCAACATTTCTGTGAACTTGTTCCTACCATACCCATCAGAAATTAACAGACCATAGTCATTCCTGGACATTCCCAGAATGTTAAATTTACTCTCGATAGCTTATCTATTCTTATTGGGTTATCATTCCCCCTTCCTTAATTGCTCTCTATCAATAGTTACCCTACATTCTACATTATAAACCATTTGTTTTACATTTTTCAATGTTCACATTAGTGGTAACATATAATATTTCTCTAACAAAAAAAATGAAAAATATATGCAGAGCCCCCTTGAAGAGCTGGTGGAGAATGCAGGGGTATTGGGCTTCCCCACCTTGATGGTTGCTGATGTGCTCATAGACATAGGGGACTAGTGGTTTGATGGGTTGAGCCCTCTACCACAGGGAAGACTGGTGCTGCAAAGGAGAGGCTAGGCTTCTCTATAATTGTCCTAAGAGTCTCCTCCCGAATGCCTCTTTGTTGCTCATATGTGGCCCTCTCTCTCTAGATAAGCCAACTTGGCAGGTGAAATCACTGCCCTCCCCCCTACATGGAACCAGACACCCAGGAGAGTGAATCTCCCTGGCAACGTAGAATATGACTCCCAGAGAGGAATCTAGACCCAGCATCATGGGATGGAGAACATCTTCTTGACCAAAAGGGGGATGTGAAAGGAAATGAAATAAGCTTCAGTGGCAGAGAGATTCCAAAAGGAGCCGAGAGGTCACTCTGGTGGGCACTCTTATGCACAATATAGACAACCCTTTTTAGATTCTAGTGAATTGGAGTAGCTAGCAGTAAATACCTTAAACTATCAAACTACAACCCAGAATCCATGAATCTTGAAGATGATTATATAAAAATGTAGGGTGATAATGTGATTGGGAAAGCCATATGGACCACACGCCGCTTTGTCTAGTTTATGGATGGATGAGTAGAAAAATGGGGGAAGGAAAACAAAGAAAGAAAGAAAGAAACAAAGGCACCCAGTGTTCTTTTTTACTGTAATTGCTCTTTTTCACTTTAATTTTTATTATTTTGTGTGTGTGGTAACGAAGGTGTCAGGGATTGATTTTGGTGATGAATGCACAACTATGTAATGGTACTGTGAACAATTGAATGTACGCTTTGTTTTGTATGACGGCATGGTATGTGAATATATCTCAATAAAATGAATTTTTAAAAAATCAAAAATTTGAATTATCTAATTTCATGGAACATATCCCTATACTCCTAAACGTGCTCCATGCATATGATCCTACAATATGAAATCTACTTGTTAAATTGTTGCTTTGAAATTTTCTTATGAATCTTTAAAGTAAACAGAGATTCACATTGTCAAAAATCCAGAACAGAGAGTTTTGCAAATAAGCTCTGAACTTAGCAATTTATGTCAAGTTGAACCTAAAATATTACATTGATCCTTTAAAAAGAGTCAGTTTATGTTGCACTTAAGGTTATCTGAAAACAAAGTACAGTTTTAACTTATGGCTGACAAAACAGTGATTTCTTTTATGCAGCATAGTAAAGACGACTCTCTTCAGCAACCCAGTCTGTGCTATTGTAGACCACTGGAAACTTCTCCCTTCTGTAGAAATCCCTCTCTAAGGAATTGACAGCAATCACAAGAAACCACTTAACCTTGGCAGAATCTGTGTGTACTGAGAAAGTAAAAAGTTTTGAAATTTCGCTAGGATAAATTATTCATCAATAAAATGCCTTATCTGATAATGCAGTCCTGAAAATAATTTTTCATATCTTTATAACTTTCAAGAACAGCTACAATATGCAGAAATCTGGTTCAGAGTTAAGTAAAATTTTTTAAAATATCTATCATGTGTATGTCATTAGCTCACACAAGTTTCCTCATGAATAATGTCATTACAAATCTGACTTACATTTTATTTACAAATATTTTTATACTAGGTTTTTAAAGATCCATGGACATGCTTTTACTTTTTCCAAACATTCCATGTTGCAATTTCCATCTGGTATATATTTTTGCCCAGTGCAGATTTATGAGAAATAATATTTGCTTTTGGATATGAGATATTACTCCAATTATAATGCTCCCTAATACTCAGATAAAATTATGTGGTGATTGCAAGTACAGGATTGGGAGTAAAATGGTTTACATTTATACCCAGGCTCTATCATTTTGATTCCTGATTTCAGTGCTCTCATCTGTGAGTGGGGACAGTCATCATACTAATTTCATGTGGTTATTATGAGGAATAAGAGTTAATTGACTGTATTTAAAATGGTGCCTGACACATAACAAGTGCTCAGTGAATGCTGATGTTTCAAATCCATATCTCAGCAGTAAGAATCACTTTTTATCCAAAAAGATGAATTTGTTTTTTGCTTTTACACTATTTTAAGCTGAAGTTAACTAAATGCTTTCATAAGACAGCTAAAAATGCAAAAATCCTATAAAATGTGTTCTTATATGCTGTCTCATAATTCGCACAATGAGACCAATTAATTTTACAAAGTATTATTCACCTTGTCAATTAGCATCTTATAAAAAATAAGTTAACATTCAGTAATGGCTGTTGCTATTTCTTGTGAAAATGGGAAAAATAAAACCAAACTAGAAATAATAGCTATCATTTCTTGAATACTTTCTATATTCCAGGTACCAAGTTGAGGACTTTATATTTTATCTCATTGAATCTTCCCACTAACATTTTGAGATAGCTATTCCCATTCCCATTAAACAGCTGATAAAACCAAGGTTTGAACCACACACTGAATGAAGTGACAGAGCAAGGATCTATCTGATGCCAAAGCTTGTATTCCTCATTAAAAATATAATTCCAAGATCCATAAGACTCTGAAACTCATTATAGATGTGCCAAAATGTTTTGCTGGTATTCATTTACTAAGAAACTATCTTCAAGATTATCTTCCAAATAATACTGTTTCCATATCAAATAAATAATTATGATTGCAACATGGAGATGCACATTGGTTGATTTACTTAGCTATGTACATACTACCTAGAGTTTTAACTGACTGGTTACCTAGAGAATTTTATGCATGTAATTGATATGTCAGGTAGTATATGAAATCACTTTCTCTTTATTTGGTTAAAATACTAGTTAAACATATTTCTAAATTCAAAACTACTTCTGCTCAAATATGAATGTTCAAGAAGTTGCTTCAATCAGTAGTAAAAGTACTTTATTATGAAAGCATTTGATTACAATATTTATTGTGCCAGGCTAGTATCATTTATACAATGAATCTGGTCTCAAGTTTATTCTACTCACTTATTTATTTTATTTTGAAAAATAACATGTTCTTGGGTAAATGACTTAAGAGTAAAGATAGCATAATACAGAAATATTTTATTTATGAGGCAATTTAGCAGTTTAGAAGAGCTAGAAATTACAACTTTGAAAAATAGCCTCCCACAGAAAGCACTGACAGAAGTAGCCAAGATAAGTAAAGATGTGCAGAGCTAATATCCATAATTTGTTTGAAGTCACAGTCATCATGGGGAAAAGAATGTTCCTACTGGTTGGCAAAGCCAAAGCAGGAAGAAAGTAGTGTCATCAGGAGGACAGGGGAAAAGTTGGAAAAATAGATTAAAAAAAAGAAAAGTGGGGCAGGGGAAGAGACGACGTGGCAGGAGGCAAAGAAGAGCCTAGAGTTAAAGCACTCAGTGACAACTTCAAACATGGAACAAGAGCAGCAAATGCAGATCAACTAACATGAGTAAGAGAAATAACTGGAAAGAGAGAAAATGATATGACAATCACAGTATGTACAACTGGAGATTTGGAATGAATGGACAAGGTAGCCTTAAGCAGATCAATAACCTCACAGGGTATCAATATATTTTATAAAATACTTTGCTGAAACTGTACAAACAATATATAACACAGTACAATGCCTGTACCTGGACATTCAAGAGCATACCTAAATGGACTACCGGGACCTTTCAATACAACTCAATTCCAACATTTGCTAATTGCCGGCACCATGCCCATAAGCTGAGTTACTATGGGCAACTGTAAGACGAAGAAGTATTTTTCTCCTTAGAGAGCATACAATACACTGACTCATTCATTCTAAAAATGTTTATTAAAGTACTGATTTTGCTGAAGGTAGTCCTAGATACTACGAGGAAACAGAAGAATTGGTCGTTTGCCTTGAAGAAAGTCACAGTATTTCAAGAAATAGAGGACACATATATAAACACAAGGAATTAAAATATAAGATAGCAAGAATGTGTCCTAAGAGCACATAGGAGAAAGTGTCTGAGAGATAAAAGGTGGGTACACATATGATTTTATTATTGTCCTTCAACTTTGTATATTTGTACATTGTATATTTTATTTGTGTGTGTGATATGCTTCAAATGATTTTAAAGAAATAAAACAGGTAGAATTTATGAACGTACAGATAAGAAAAGTGAGCTGATCATATATACATGGTACAGCCCTGAGTGAATTTCAGCGGTTGCATTTTACTAACCTGACCTAGGCAGGGTGCATTCATTGCGGAGTAGAGCTCAAGTATGGCAGAAAAGCTGATATTCCTGTTAATAAAATATGGGTGGTCTTGGAGGATGACAAGCTGAAAACTTGGGACCTGTGGTTTGGAATAGAGTGAGGAAATCGAACTGCCCGACCCTCAGCTCATACAAAGGGAGCTGTCTGTAAAGGGAATTGTGAGCCACAGTGGTCATCTGGTTGTCCAACTGTGCAGGATCTCTTTCTCTCTTCATCTTCTTAGTTGTGAATACTTTCTATGGGGTTGACCCATCTTTCCCCCTTCTACTTTCAGGCCAGAGGGAGGGGCACATGCCCCTCCCTGTGCCAACCAGCATCTTCCTTGGCTATTTTCTGCAAGAGTTACTGGAAAAGACTATTGCTCTTACCATTGGCATTGCTCAGGGGCAAGTGAGTCTGGAGTTTCCAGCTGCCATTTTATCTACCCACGGAGGGACCCTGATGGAAAACTGGGGAGTGCCAGAGCCCCTCTCCCTTCTGATTGGGCCCTTAGTAGGAGAGCTAGATTTTTTTGGACTTCTCACTCAGTTAAGCTAGTATGAGTTTAGTTTTTGATTACTCTGCAAACTGTCATATACAAAAGACTCGGGTACAGTAGGGTGAAATGTACTATATACATACATTTATCCCCTATGGCTATTTCAAATTAAGAAGACCAGATTTTCCCAGTAACTCAATGTCCTCAAGCATATGTGGCAAATCCCTCCTACAGCAGATGTGCTTTAACATCACACAATGATGTCAAGCAGTACACTGCGAGAGAGTGCTAGATGGTGCCAAAACACAGTTTCTTATTCTGGCTCTATCACTTACTCGAGAAGATAGAAGTATCCTTAATCTCTCAGAGTCTAGCTTTCCATATTTCTAAAATAAAGATCAAAATATCTCCCTGACCTACTGAACAAGATGAAAGGAAATACAATAAGTGGAAGTGATTAGTAAATACAATAAAAAGAATTAGAAATATTATCTCTAATAACTAAATTGCTCCACATTCCCTAATCGTTTTCTTAAGCACAGAAATGATTTCCTCCCTTAGTGGTAGATTTCTTTCATGCTCTT
Organism: Choloepus didactylus; assembly: GCF_015220235.1. Taxonomy (NCBI): domain Eukaryota; kingdom Metazoa; phylum Chordata; class Mammalia; order Pilosa; family Megalonychidae; genus Choloepus; species Choloepus didactylus. Next base: position 22,333,167 of record NC_051309.1, read on the forward strand.
GTAAGAGCTCCCACTTGGCGCCTTATACAAACAACTTCACCTTCTCTTATCGTTTCTCACACTCGGCCATCCATTCACTTTCTCTGCTGTTTGTCATGCTTATCTCTACATTTTTTCTCCCTTGAATTCCTTCTTTCCTTTGTCTTTCTTTACTCAGTTTTCATTTTAATTGGTCATTATCCCTTCATATCAGTGAAAGCTCCCTTTTTCTTTTTTATTCGCAGCAGAATCTTGCAGGATGCTGTTTGGCATGTTCTGATCTTGACCTCAACTCAGCTAGTTTACTTGATCCTGTTGACACAAAAATCACTGCAGAGGAGCTTTCTTTCTGTATTACACATAATGGTGTCTAGCACCATTTTGAGGGTTTAACATTGTGAGAATTCTCACTTCAGGTAATTAAAAAAAAGATGTACTCTACCAGTAGCTCAGAAATTAGAGTTGTCTCAAATGCCACTTAAGGAATTAATTCTTTGTGCTTCTTGAAAAAGGGAGCTCTTATCATATATGAAAAGCCCATAACTCCACCTGTTTTTAGTACTAGGATTCAATATATGTGGGTGTTTGGAAATATTTGATTCACTCGATATTGGAACCAGAAATAAGAAGCAGCAGTACAAAGCAGGGAGAATGCATAGCTTGTAATCAGTGCTGAGTTCAAATATCACCTCCATTACTTAACTTACCAGTTGCATGACCTCCTCAGAGTTATTGAAGACTTCTGAGGATCAAGTATATATTCATAAGGTGGATATATTAACTTTTCCTTGCGAATTTGTGAGAAGAGAAAGTACTGGACAGAGTCTTTCATTATCTTTATTACAAATTTTTTTCATAAATGGGCTTGAAATTGCTCTTAATTATCTATAAGAGTCTGATTCATCCAACCTAGGTTTCCAATCGTTATTACAGATAATTGTCACCTACTGGCTCTCAGATGACACCCCTCACACAGCATCATTCTTGTACTCAATCCTGAGAGCTTCCTGACTAATATTAGTTATCGAGAATATGGAATCAGGTTGTGGCTGGGAATACATTTCACTCTGGCAGCAAATATCTCAGCATGCTAAGGACACATGTAGGTTTTAAAAATGAGGGACACCTAAAAAGATAATGCCCTTAGAGAAGGGTTATTTTATGAACCATCTATATGCTTTCCTTTAAAAAAATGGCAGTTGAACTAACAGATTGGCACTGCCAACCTTTGCTGACTTTTCGCCATCTTTTGGAATCATCCCTTCTGGGAGGAACAAAGAAAGGACTAACATTATATACCTGCCTGTCTCAGTTAATTTGCAATGAAAATATTCATTTCTAATGAATGGACTATTTGATGAAATACAGCAGGATTAATTCTGTTTTATAATCTTGGGCCATTATTCTGCATTTTCATCTGCCCTATTCTTTAATCTGTGCAAAAAAAAAAGAATGGAAGAATCTTCATTGTGATACCACTTATGCACATCTTGAAAAGAAATAAGACTAAGGTGAACTGCTTTGTTAGCACATAATTCCTGCTATGAGTAGTTTCTTCCTCATCTAACTGTGTTTCTTTCTATGTTAAGAAGGCATCCTTGTAGTCTGACTGCAGAACAATCTGGAAACCAGAGAAGAAACTCACCGCAAAACAAAACAACTATTGAAATGATGCTTCACAGGATCTGATTAACAGTAAAAGTCAGTTCTAGCCAATGTGCACTAGTACCATCCAAGTAGAAAATAATTGATTGGTAACATTGATTACCACATTGAATTTTGCTGTCAGAGACAAATTAATCAGAGCCAGACATGACGGCATTTATATCAAATGACCACAATGTTAACCTGAATTGATATCCAATTTAGATCACTAATACAATTATTTTAACAGTGTAAAAAGGAATGACAGATGTGGAAAAATCCCAAGGATCTAGACGCTGCTCTTCAATAATCATTATGCACAGCAAGCAAATTCAATAGTTCCCAAAGTGTTTAGTCATGTCTTATCACATTTGTGATATATCGTTGTGTGTGCACCCATATGTGTGTGTGTATGCTAGGAGAGAGGGAGGGATGACTGTAAGACAAATTTTCATTTGTACTACACAAAACCTGGGACCTGATAAGATAAACACTGGTGGCAAAAGTGACTCTGGATCTCAGGTATTCTGAATCCTAATCCAATACTCCACCTTTAAAACAGCAAAACTAGAAAATTCAGGAGATACCAACTGACATGGAGTCATTTTATGACATTTATGCCCAAACTCACAAACCACAGTTCTCTTCAAAGACTGAATAAGAAAATAGTTTAAGAGCATTTTAGAAATCTTTTTTTTTTTTTTTGACCACTACCTAATGCAGTGGGTTTAAACCTATAAATAATGTCATCCCAACTAACAATAACCAGCAGCCTGTTACTCCAACAACTCAGAGAACACTGTTGAAAAGTATTTTAATTGGTTATCAATCTGGGTAAAATAGTGGCCTTGCTGTAGGGCTCATTTAATTTCTAATTCCATGGTCTTTTCATTTTATGAACTTTAAAAATAATACCAAATAAGACTGTTCTATTTCAATTTGATCCAGATAAGATGACCTTGAAAGTGGGAATGGTCCCATTCAACTCAGCTCATTGTTTCCAAGGTCAGGCAAACTCTAATTCTCATAATCTTCGGACCAAACACCACATATTCCTTTGTGAATTGTGCACTAAACATCTGACACAATTCAAGACTGATATGCCTCAATTAAAGCAGACACGAATAAAGCAGACAAAGCCCCAATCTCCATGAAATTTAAAGTCTTTCAGAGCATACTAACAGAACATAATTATGGAAAAAACAACAACAAAAAACGAAAAACACTGAGAATGCTGGGATGGGGGAAGGAGTGATACCTACATTTAGAGGAAAAAAGCAAGAAGGTAGAAATAAGAGTGAAACATGCTTATTTTTTTTTTTTTTTTTGACTTTTGATCCTGCTCAAAAGAGAGAGAGGGTAGCCAAGGCAATGGGTACAGGGGGGAGGGGGGAGAGCAGGATAAAGCCAAGGTTGAGGGTCCTATAGGAAGGCATTAAAATTACAATTGCAGATGAGGAAACCAAGGCTCAGAAAGGCTTCCCCAGAGCCACACTCGAAATTCAAACTCAGGACTGTGAAATTCCAAGCCCATTTCTCTACCTTAAGGTGAGATGATACCTTAAGATATCCCCCTCTATATGTTGAAGGATGCTAATTTCTGAAAACTAGCCACACAGAATATTTGCAAACACAATGTGAAATACATATATATATATGTATATATCCCTAATAATATATATTATTATGTAGAATAAAATTTTTAAAAATGATAACTTGAACACCGAAAACTATTCTTGCTTTTTGTTTTTGGTTTGTTTGTTTGGTTTGTCTAGATTTTCAGATGGATACATGCAGTGGGGGGAAGGAAACACTGACCACCATAACAAGATTCAGAATCCTCATCACAGTCTGCCTTCGCAATCTTTCTGCTTTGGAATTAATCATTTCACACCTTTATGACATCTATAGAATAAAGAAGCTAGATCTGAAAAAGTCTGAACTTCAATTAATGTCTGAACATGAGGGATTTTATGAGTTTTTATAGACTTCTGTATAGTTACTAAAACTTTGCAAAATTGAATGTCTATTGCATCATAATAAACAACCTCATGAGCACCTGGGTCGTTTTATCTGACGTGATGGCATCATTTATTATGACAGCCTGTGAAATGGCTTTATTTTTCTTTTCGAAAGAAAGAGAGTGATCGTTTAAGAAATATTTTGTTCCAAAGATGCAAATTTTTGTCAGCAATTGAGTAGTGCCCTTTCCAAATTCAGGTGGGAATCCCCACAAAGTACTATTAGGAAAATACAATAATCTGGCTAATCACATTTTGTTTAAATTCACCGAACATGTATTCTACACCTGCAATGTGCTGAGTATAATCTTTTATCTCAAAGCTCTTAAAGGTTGGTGTAGGAGAGGAAGAAGTTGAGCAACAATTAAAACAAAGCATGGTGAGTGCTGTAATAAAGACGCAATGAGGCATGGAAGAGAGTACCTCCCTGTCAGGCCGCTTCCCAGGGATCAGAATGGTGTTGATGAGAAGAATAATGACCCCAGCTAATCGCAACTGAGCACTTGCTATGGGATCAACACTGTTGTAAATGTTTTACATGCATTACTTTATTTAAACTTCAGAGAGAGGTCGTTTACAGAATATAGTATGGAATAGAGTATATTAGAGAATAGTGGTTAAAATGCTGTACTGAGAGTAATCCTGTCTACTCAAATCCAAGGAGCACTAAAATATTTAAAAGGCAAGTGGAGTCATGTATAAAAGATAAGTAAGCACAAATATCTAATATGTGTTTCCTTCCCACTGCTTCCAGTTACTTATATTTTGAAGCAACCAACCAGATTTGTTGTTTGTTTGTTTGGTTTGTTAACATTAAAGAGGGCCCCATGATCCTATGACATTATTTGGATATTTGAATAGTAGGGCATCAGCCTTGAATTGGAAGTTGTTGGGGATTGAATCATGTCCCCCGCAAAAGACATAAGCAAGTCCTAACCCCTGGTCCTGGGGGTGTAAACTCATATGTAAATAGGATCTTTATAGATGTTAATATTAGTTAAGATGTGGACTCATCTGTGAATAGGAACTTCAGAGATCCTGTTTAGATGAGGTCAAGTTGAATCAGGGGGGCCCTTAATCCATGCGACTGAAGTCCTTATAAGGCAGAGGAAATTTAGATACAGTCAGTAAGAAGTAGGACAAGCCAAAAGTAAGAAGTAGGACAAGCCAAAAGTAAGAAGTAGGAGAAGCCAAAAGTAAGAAGCCAGAGAGTAAGGCAGATTACCCAGTGGTGAAGAAACACCAAGGACTGGGGCAAGCCAGCTCCAGTATGCTGAGGACTCCGGTAGAAAGCATGGCCTGCCGAGACCTAGATTTTGGACTTCTAGCCTCTAAAACTGTGAACAAATTTATGTTGGTGAAGCCGGTCTTTGTTTGTTGTTTGTCATTGCAGCTCTGAAAAGCTCAGATGGAAGCTGGGGTGTATTTTGCTGGTCACATGGAAACGCTTGGGTAGGAAGGCAGATTTCATTATGTAGAAAACCAGTGATGATGCTTTGATGTATGTGACAATTTGTATGTGAAGAAATCTTCCTTACTCCTGATGATGTCAATATTGCAAAGCAATAGATTTTTAAAATATTGATCAAAACTCATCTTATCATAAGTATTCTCTAAAATATGAGGGCCAAGTTATCCTATACATAAATACCAATGGCTTTCTACCTGGTTCTAAACCTCTTAGACCATTGACATACATGTTCTTTTTCCTTTCCTGTCAGTCCTGGGACCCATCCTCATTGTGTGATCTAGTCCTGGGATAACTGGCTGAAAGGCTTGGGATAGTTAGGCCTCAATTCTTTGGCTATTTTCCTTCAAGTATTTGTTATTTGGGATTTCTGATGTACAATGTGGAGTTTCTCTATCCATGTTTGATTCCATTACATGGAAATAAAAATGTGGTCTGCATACTCCTGAAGAAAATGCTTCCAAGTTAAGGCTTCCTTCCTTAGTACAAGACAATACATGGTTTACAAATTATTCTATCCTTGTTAAAAAAAAAAAAAAAAAGAGAGAGACCACTCCAAGCTTCACTGATTAAATAAGAATAGTAATAGTCCCAACATTATAAGATTTGTGGTGTGAGGAATAAATAAGATGTAAATGTAAAGTGTTTGAGATGATGTCTCGAGCATAGTAAATGTTTGATAAATGTTAGCTCCTATTATTATACTATCTTATCACTTCTCTGCCTTTTAGCTAACATCAAGGGCAGTATTAATAATATCCTATGAGGCAAATATTGTTATAGATTTTATATGTGAAGGAACTGGATCTTAGTGAGGTTTAAGAAATTTGCCCACGTCCACAAAATGGGTTGATTTCAAAGCTTTTAGACTAAACTAATTGAGCTGAGTCCTGATTATTTGCTCCTCATTGTAAGTTTTATAGCATACTGAGAGAGGCCAACATAACAAAACCACTTTTACTTTTACATGTAGCAGTATTTGCTATTTCTTATACATCAAAATATATTATTAGTGGTATGTTGTGTATTTATATGATGTATGTCATATTTATAGCATATTATAGAATATTATTTATGTTCTATTTGTATTACATTCTTTTGTTGTATTATTTAAATTATATTCAATGTGCAATGACAGTGCTTTATGCTTAAGTAAAAGCATACTACTCCCTTTTATAAATACTTACATCTTACTTTCATTACTTAGGGAGAAAATAGTACCAGAACTCAATCCTTAATCATTTTATTCAATAAATATTATTAAATATCACTAGAAACAGTGGAGATTCAAAAATGACAAATATATATATATATATATATGGCTCCTGGCTTCAAGGAGGTGACTACCTGGTGGGGAAGAAGCATGAAAACAATTCATCATAACTTAATATGGTCATTGCCACAGTAAGTGTGTAGGACCCTCCAAGGAATCCTACATCTTTTCTAGGAAGTACAAGGTGTCAGCCCCGGGAAAGTGTTAAGACTGTATCTCATATGACTTATTCAGCCAATGTTTACTGAGTGCCTGTTATAAACCTTGCCCTTGTTGAGGTCCTAGAGATAAAATACTGTGAATAAGCATGATCCTTTCCTTCCATCAGGCAATTCTCAGTCTCTATGGGCCCCTGGGGAAAGAGCCGCTCAGCTCCCACTTGGCAAAGATTCTGGTAGAGCTGTGAATGTTTACTTCTTGTTCTCTTCTCTCACTCACATTAAATTTAATCAGAAATAGTCTAAATCTAACTTCAGCAGAGAAAAGCAACAAAATGACCTAGGGAACTCTATGCATTAATAGGGTAGATTTAGGTTGATGTTTTCCAGCACAATAAACATAAGCCTAAACACTTTCTAATTAGAGATGGTGCAAAGCTAGCAGAGATCACCAAGTTCTCTTCAAAGTCCTCTGAGGCCAGACTAGTGTGTGGGATGGATATTTGTAGAAAACCACATCAGTAATTCAGCATCACCCAAAACTTGTGAGCTCTCTCTGTATGAGGCTGAATTGATTTTACTTTCCACATTTTTCCTGCTTATAGCTTTAAATAGAATTCTGAAAGTTTTACCATATCCCTTTTCCTTAGCCCATTCAGTACATGATTCAAAATTTTTCATACTTCTAGGTAAACTAATGAATAACCACGATTTTCGTACTAATAATCCCCTACAAGTGCAAAAGTAAATGACGATAGTGTTACTTAGGTGATAAGTCACTTGAGAGAGTTTTTAAATACATAATCCCAAGTCCTTCCTTGTGGAACACCTTTGCTAACTAATTTTTCCTTGCTGAATTAGGAAAACTATTCTCTTAAGGACAGTAATAAAATTGAACAGGATTCTTTAAGTTCTCTGTGTCTGAGGAAATTGAACCACTTTAGTATCGAGTCACTTAAACTCTGAGCCTTGATTGCTTAATTTGTGAAACAGTCCAGCTGCTGTGCCAGCCTCACCAGTTTGTAGCGGGGAGGTCCAGTAACACGAGGCAGCACTTGGAAAAGGAATAAATATAAATCATTATGACAGAGAGAACCTAAGATGGCAGCTAGGTGAGACATGGCAAAAAAACACCTCTGTGAAAAATACTAGATAAAAACCAGAAAGTGACCCAGAACACCAATTCCAGCATAGCACCAGCCACACAAGGTCTGCTAAATCCACAGGGAAGATGCATTTGGCGAAACCAGGAGCCTGCATTTTGAAATGAGTGAGTAAACCAGCTGAAAGTCCGGTAGCTGCGTTGCAGTGTGGGGAAACGGTGGGCTGGCATTTGGAAATGGACTAGTTCTTTAAATAAAAAAAAAAAAGACCAGGAGCGGCTGCAGATAAGACGGGGAGAGCCGTGCAGTGAAGCACGGCAGGAGCAGGCTGGGCTAACGCCTCAGTGTCTGGTGTGGAGGATACCCCTTCCCACACCTGTTGCTGATTGTCTTGAGACCAGGGGAGCAGAGGGGAGCCAAAAGGAGAAAAAAACTGCATTCCTTGCAGCCATCTCCCCGGTGGGTGGGTGACACTCCTGCCCAGGGCCAGACCCACAGCCCAGAGCTGCGCCAAGAAACCCAGTGTGACAAGGAGTCTTTCCCACAGCACTGCACACACGCCACAATATCGGCTATGGACAGTGGCCTTTAATGCACCCACGGCTGACTGTCCCAGAGCTGGGAGGGTGGAGCTGTGTGAAAAGAGGGAAGTTAACACATCCCATTCAACCATCTTTGAAGCAGGCTGGGAGCGCCCCTGCACGGCCTGGCGACCCAGGGCTTCCCTGGTGGGCCGGTGCACACTTGTGACATGGCATGGCCCTCCCTCAGCAGAGGTCCTGGAAGAGCTGGGAAGGGGGAACCGCTCAGAAATCCCAGGGACCCTACTCGAATACCAAGGACTTGTGGATCAGCGGCAGAGATAATCTGTAGAAAGACTTAAATGAAGGCCTAGGCACTTTCAACAGCCTTAAATCTCTGAGAATACCTGGGAGGTTTGATTATTAAAGCTGCCCTGCCTCCCTAACCACCCAGACACACCCCACATTCAGGGCAGACAGCACCAACAACACACCCAGACTTGGTGCACCAATTGGACCCCACAAGAATCAGACCCCCATGCACCACAAAGACAAAGTTGGGGAGAACTGACTTGAGGGGAATAGGTGACTCGCGGATGCCATCTGCTGGTTAGTTAGAGAAAGTGTACACCACTAAGCTGTAGAGCTGCAAATTAGAGATCAAGTAAAGCAAATGCCAAGAGGCCAAAAACAACAGAAAATCTTAAAGCATAGGATAAAACCAGATGATATGGAGGACCCAAACCCAAACACCCAAATCAAAAGATCAGAAGACACACAGTATTTGGCACAATTAATCAAAGAACTACACACAGGCAACAAGAGCATGGCACGGGATATAAAGGACATGAAGAAGAGCATGGCACAGAATATAAAAGACATAAAGAAGACCCCAGAAGAGCATAAAGAAGAAATTGCAAGAGTGAATAAAAAAATAGAAGATCTTATGGAAATAAAAGAAACTGTTGGCCAAATTAAAAAGACTCTGGATACTCATGATAGAAGATTAGAGGAAGTTGAACAACAACTCAGCCTCCTTGAGGACCACAGAACAGAAAATGAAAGAACAAAAGAAAGAATGGGGAAAAAAAATTAAAAAAATCAAAATGGATCTCAGGGATATGATAGATAAAATAAAACGTCCAAATTTAAGACTCATTGGTGTCCCAGAAGGGGAAGAGAAGGGTAAAGGTCTAGGAAGAGTATTCAAAGAAATTGTTGGGGAAAACTTCCCAAACCTTCTACACAATATAAATACACAAAGCATAAATGCCCAGCGAACTCCAAATAGAATAAATCCAAATAAACCCACTCCAAGAGATATTCTGATCAGACTGTCAAATACTGAAGAAAAGGAGCAAGTTCTGAAAGCAGCAAGAGAAAAGCATTTCACCACATAAAAAGGGAATAACATAAGACTAAGTAGTGACTACTCAGCAGCCACCATGGAGGGGAGAAGGCAGTGGCATGACATATTTAAAATTCTGAGAGAGAAAAATTTCCAACCAAGAATAATTTATCCAGCAAAACTCTCCTTCAAATTTGAGGGAGAGCTTAAATTTTTCACAAACAAATGCTGAGAGATTTTGCTAATAAAAGACCTGCCCTACTTCAGATACTAAAGGGAGCCCTACCAACAGAGAAACAAAGAAAGTAGAAAGAGATATAGAGAATTTTAACAGATATATATAGAACATTACATCCCAGGTCACCGGGACACACATTCTTCTCCAGTGATCATGGATCTTTCTCCAGAATAGACCATATGTTGGGCCATAAAAAACAAGCCTCAATAAATTAAAAAAAAAAAAAAATGAATTTGTTCAAAGCACATTCTCTGACCACAGTGGAAGACAAATAGAAGTCAATAACCATCAGAGACTTGGAGAAATCACAAACACCTGGTGGGTAAAAATGAAGGGGAGATGAAAACATTCCCGGATAATCAAAAGCTGAGGGACTTCACCACCAGTAGATCAGTCCTATAAGAAATGCTAAAGGGAGTTGAGCAGCAGGCTGAAAGGAAGGGACACTAAACAACTGACTGAAACTACATGAAGAAATAAAGATTATCAGTAAAGGTCACATGGTAAATATAAATACCAATACTACTGTATTTTTGATTTGTAACTCCACTATTTACTTCCTACAGGATATAAAATACATGAACTGTAATGAGAAATCAGTGGTTTTGGACTCAATGTAAAATATGTAATTTTTCACAAGAACTACATAAAGGTGGGGGAATAAGGGAGTATAGGAACATAGTTTATGTGTCATATTGAAGTTAAGTTGGTATCAAAGAAAAACAAGATTATTATAGATTTAAAATGTTAAATTTAATCCCCACGGTAAACACAAAGAAAGTATCAGAGAATATGACCATAGAGATGAAAAGTAGAGTAGGGGTTCCAAGAAGTGGGGGAAGGGACAATGGGGAGTTAAGAAATGAGTGTAGGGTTTCTGTTTGGGGTGAAGGGAAACTTCTAGAAATGGATGGTGGGAAGGTGATAGCATTGCAACATTCTAAATGTGATTAATCCCACTAATGGAATGCTAGGGAAGGGCTGGAATGGGAAGATTTAGGCTGTATATGTTTCCACAATTGGAAAACAAACAAACAAAAAAAGACAGTCTAAATAGATGACAATTAAATGCCAAGGATGATCCTGGAAGGGATCTGAGGATGGAGGACAGGAGGCTCAAAGGGACACAGATGGGACATAAGGAAAAAAAAAAAAAAAAAAAAGGAAATATAGTATGTAAGCTTTGTATCAATGTTGAATTTCTTGAACTTCTTAGTTGTGCTTAATTGGAGTGCATAAAAGAATGTTCTTGTCCATGGGAAAGGTATATGTGAATTATATTGTTTGTTCAAAGATGTGTGCATCTTGCTCTCATATGTTCAGAGGACAGAGCAATAGGTGATGGATGATAGATAGGGAGGGAGGGAGGGAGAGAGGGAGGGAAAGAAAGAAATGGTGGTGTGACAGGATGTTAAAGGTGGTGGATTGGGGTATTGGGGGATGGGGGTTGGGGTATGCTGGAGTTCTATGTATGGGGTTTGTATTGTTTTTGCAACTGTTCCTGTAAGTTTGAATTTATTTCAAAATAAAATTTCTTAAAAAAATATTATGACATCACTTTAAATTTTTAGGTCCTTCCATATTTTGATGCCAGTCACTTTCAAAGCAGTAGGACAAAATAGGAAAAACAAACAAAAAACCACATTGGTATGGGAATTAAAAGACCTAGGAGACTTAAGTTTTAGTTTGAGTTTATCACTAACTGATAGTTGACCTTGGAACAAGTCACATGTTTTCTGAGCCTGTTTTACCCTATTTAAAATAAGAGGATCTGATCATAGTATTTCCAAGCCCCTTTTCATTGTTACCAAGTCAGTGTTGGATGATCATTTGTTTATTTGATTAATTCTTTCAGGTAATTCTTTTGATGATCATTTGTCAATTCAGTTAACATTTACTGAGCATTTAATGTGCTCAATACAGTATCATTCACTGTAAAGGAGGTAGGTAAAGGTAAAAAAACAGTATGATAAAATCTGACCAAGGACAGAAGACAATATTATTAATCAACAAGGCAATAAGCACATGGCAATATCTGAGAAAAAGCAATCTGGGGTATCAGTAAGAACACAAGATTAGTTATAAGGAGAACAGATGTGCAAGGTAAGAACTAGCTGTGCAACCACACTTAACCTCTCGGAACCTCAGTTCTCTCATCTATAAAATGGAGAGATTTGGGATTGTGTAATCTCTGTGGTTCATTCTGTGGCATCTCATTAGTCATTGATAGCTGCTCTGTTCAAGGCCTTAAAGAAATAAAAGATCCACAAGACTCATTTTAGGATAATAAGTCCCAATGCTCAGGTCAGGGTAGTCCCTATTTATGCCTGTCATCCCTTAGTAATTATAAGTAGCATCAATAGCAACCCCCAATTTCAGTTTCAAAAGCATTCCAGTTTGAATGACCACTTATAATCATCACCATGGAAACCAGGCATATACACACAAGCTGACAAGGCAAGCTAACAAAACAGCAAGTGCCAAACCAACCAAAGAGATTACTGCTCTTGGCCCTCAGAAGTGGAAGAATTAACAACCAGTTTGCTTGACTGGCCAATGCACCATGGAGGAGTCGGGGCAGGATTTAAACCTAGATCAGATAGCAGAGGACAGAGGATTCAGTACAACTTTTATAAACTATGTTGAGCTTCAAACTGCTTCCCAGGTCATCCCACATTTTAGTTACAGAGAAGTATCTGGACATTTGTTGCTATCGAAGCCATATTTAACTTCAACACTCCCAAATCTATATTAACCTTCTCCTCTGCTGAGTGTCGTTGCCTCCTTTCCCTTAAAATATAGTTTAAGAATTGACAAGGTTATTTCCTATCCTGATTGGATCAAGTAAATCCCTGCTAAATAAACTTCGAGAATCTTCTGGGATCCTCCCTTTGCATGCCATTCTTTTTGCTTTACATTTTCTCTTCGGGGAATGTCAGTCATCTCTAACCTTGAATCAAATTGATTCCCAAGTCATATTTGGAGCAATTGTGTTGAGAAGGTCCGTTTTTCTAACAAATGGACATTGCCACTTGGGTATCATTCCTTTGGATCCTGAAGCTTGGTCTCTCTAAGAAGTGAATACAATATTTATTAAATCCTATTGCTATTATTAATTTAAATGTTTATCTGCCTTGAGAGCATGGATTATGTCTTAATCAATAATGGATCATTAGGGCCTTATCTTATACCTGATGGTCCCCAGTAGATACCACTGAGTTGCTATACCTGTTGCTTTTTTATTTCCTGTTCTATCATTTGATCCCTGCCAACTCTTCTTCTTTTTTGTCTCTGAATAAAGATGGGAGATACTTCCAGGACTTCAAAGATAATTTGAACTCTGTCTCTAAGTGATAGACAGATCATCCACTCTGCAGACAGCTCAACAGACAACCATCAGTTGTTCCATTTTGGGTATCAAACTAACTATATATGGGAATCACAGCTGCATCTCCCTTTTCCTATTTTTCTAGCATCAAGACACATTAGAGTTTTTAGTTCCTGACTTTGACTCGCTCATTCTTCTCTCCTGCCAGTGACAACAAGACTGACCTCTGGTTGCTTTTCTCCCATCTATTTTACAAAATCATTCTGGCATTCCATTTTCATCTTTGCTTTCCAGTATCTAACCCACTGAAGCCATAACCTTTCAAGCAATTGTAGCCATAGTGTCAGCACATCCTCTGATTGAAAAATCAAAACTGAGCTCAAACATGGTATAATTATCCTGTGTGCTCAAGGAATGGTGTCTGCACTTGCAGAAGACACATAATTGGATTTCAGATTAGTGTTAAAAATATGCACATTTCACCTGAGCCCAAGCACTTTCTTTTTCCTGGAACCCCAGATTTGAAACTCCAGTTCTTCCTCAGGCTCCTTCTATACACAGTTGGCTTCTAGGCCCCACCTGTTCAATTTCCTCAAGGTATATAACCCACCCCCTTATTCTTTCTCTTTTCATTGCTCCAACAGTGCCATCTATCTAGCCAATAGGCTTGATACTACATTCCTGCTTCGAATTTTTCCCCTCTTTCCTCCATATTCCATATAGCTACCAGAATTATTGTAAAAACACTAGTTGGATTGTGCCACTTTTCCCCTCAGACATTGTCAATGATGCCTCATGGCCCAAACTATTTCCTTTAAAGTTTAAATTAGTAACTAGCTTCCAAATATCAGTAGTTTCCATTAAAATGAGATTTTTGACTTAAGAAAAATTCAGATCCAGCAACATTAGGCTCCCATTCCCACATGGCCACAATGAGTGGAACTGAGTAGGGACTGCTCCATTTGGAAAGGACAGGAGTTGTCCAGTTTGCACAGTCTTCCCCACTGGCACTGTGTCAGGGTCAGGAAGGTGGAGCCATTTATCATCAGGTTGATATCACCAGCGAGGAGCTTCACTTATTGACATAGTCTGCATAGCTTCTGGAGAGAGTATTTAGTTGTGACTCCGGCACTATGTATCTTACCAGACTTGGGTATTCTAGAATAGCAATTACTAAACACATAGACCTACATTTGACTGGTCGTCCCAAACAGGCTTTAAATTCAATTGGGGTTTTATGTAGAAGCATATAAAATTATGAGTGGCTATCTTTGCAGAGATTTTAGGTAACATGTCACCAACTTTTGTCATGGTCTCACTTCTATAATTGGAAACTTGGAGTGTAAAGGGAGAACAAAGAAGAAAAATGCCTTCTAAAAAAACTTTAATTTCTTTATAACTCTGAGAAGCACTTCTCATGGCATTTTCTGGACTGATAATTAGCACTAGAAAAAATAAAATGTCTCAGATTTGCCTGAAATGAAATTTAACTTCAAATTTTAGTGCCCCAATCTCTGCCTCATTTTGTACCTCAACTCTCCATTAATTTCAGGTAAAAACAATGGGTATGCAGTGAAGTATTCAGTTCAAAAAGCTGGCTGTAATATTAACAAAAAATTTACTTTTAGGAGCACGCTGGCATATTTAATGTAGTTAATAAAGTGACATTTGATGCAGTAATAATAAATTAACTTGCTATAACTACTACTTATGTATACTTTTGCTATTAACATTCTTTTTAAGCAGATTTTTAATACTTCAAAATTTTCCTTATAAATCAATATGGAAAAATTTTCCTTTCTTATAAAAAATTCTACTGTGATAGTTTTAAGACAACATTATCTGCCTCAAGTTATTGTAGCTGATAACTGAAACCAGAACATGCTATGTCTTACTCTTGTATAATATTATTTGTTTAAAATTATTAGGTCTTAAATTTTAAAAATACTGGAAATTTAGAAAAACAAAACATATGTTAAAAGAATTAACTGTGTAGGGTGGAGAAGGAGAGATGATTATATGAGATTATCTAGTTTCTGGTAACCAACCCTCATAGCAACACTGAATAGAAGGGAGAGTCTAGAAATCACTGATTTTAGGAAAGTGAACCTTATCAGACATAGGCATAAGACAAAAAAGAGTAGGTGACAGTGGCAAGCTTCAGCAAAGCATGAATAAATAATCTGAGAAATTACTACTGAAATAGTCATCCCCATGTGCACTTAGCAAATGACAGAAAATTTCAGGAATTTTTTGTACAAGCAAGCAGAGGCCTACAGCCCCTCTGAGGACCATTTCCCTCACATTTAATTTGCTTTGAATGCACTGTTAGACAAGCCAGCTACTAAGAATAGGATTCTCTTTTACATAAGGCATCATTTCAAGAGGTTTACTTCTGAAACTAGAAAATACAGCTATAATCTGTATTTAAAGGGATTTAAGAAATTGCTTCAAAGAGGTGTTGCATCAAACATAAACAAAATGAAAATTCATGTATTTAAGATCAATGGCTCTAAAAAATTAAGAAGAATTTGGAATGGGTAAAAATGTTTCAAACAGAAATAACTATAATTTAAAATAAGTTTTCAGTGTTTTCCTCTTCTTTACTAGAAGTATAATTATGTTATCTCCCCTTAATATGCTTCAAGAGAAGTTTGGACTTGAACAGTGGAATTTGAACTCTATTCAGGATCTCTCAGCCACATTTAAAATAATTGGCTTACCGTATACAGTCTCAGATTTCAACTGGCAATCAAAAAATAGATAAAATCTTTTAAGAGTAGAATCCAGGTCTCAGTGTGGATGTCAACATGCACAATTGGAAAGACACACATCTCCTATAGATTATACAGACATAGACATTGACACAGAGATATGGCTCAGGGATCTGCTAGTGTCTATAGATTGTCATTCTTTTATTTTGCTATATCTTGGCACTGATTAATTTCTTTCTTCTCTATAGAGAGAATCATGATCTACTATCTTCTTACCCCCAAAGCTGCCTGTTCCTCCCAGCCAGCCAACTGCTACCTCATTCCACAATTCTCAGTGCTACAAATGACAACTCTATTTTCTCTGCAGAACAAACTGTTCAAGAGTATCAAAATTGGGGCAGATGTTAAATGAGCATTGACAGATATTAAAGATTGAATATTTTGTCATCAATTTATCAAGTTGTAAAGTCCTAGAATTTATCTTCTATCCTCATTTTAGCTCTGCTTCTCAAATTTCAAATACTATAAAGCAAAATTTGGCCCTCAAAGAGATATTTTTTTTCAAGTATAACTATAAAATGGACTTTAACTTGACAAAATTCACCAGTTTAGGTAACCAGACTTTGGCATTTACATAAAAGTACAAATGAAACTCTAATTAAACCTTGGATTCATTCTTGACTCCTCTGTTTATCACTTCACATTTAAACCATCCACAAATTCTTTGACTCAACTTTGAAATATAACCCAAACCAACTTTCACCATCTTTACCACTATCACCCAGTCCAAAGCCTCCACCTCCTTATGGACTATTGCAGTGGCTTCCAAACAGCCTTCTTTTTTCCACTATTGACTGACAAACAATAGCCCAAGAGATCTTTTGGAAGCATGAGTCAGATCATGTCACTTTTTTTCTTCAACAATCCTCTATAATCACTTTTCACTTCAATCAGAATAAAGTCCAGTCATAACCCTGGTAGGTTTGATCTGACTCCATGTCTGTATTTCTCTTTACTCTCATTCTCCCCCTCGCTCACTCCATCCCAGATTTGCTAGCCACCTTGCTGATCCTTTTACTACAGCCAGGCAAAATTCCACCCCAGAGTCCTTTTATCTGTTCTCTGTGCTGTGAAATCTCTTCCCCCAAATATTAATTAGCTTTGCCTGCAGTCTCACATCATTCAGGCCCAAATATCACCTTATCTGCAAGGCTTCTCTGACCACCTAATTCAAAACAGAACCTCCACTATCACTCTCTGTGACTTTATGCTGCTTTATTTTGCTTTTTTGAGTCTAGCATCTATAATAGTTTCGTATGCTATGTATAGGAAACAGACAGACCTCATTAATTCATTAAGCAAATATTTACAGAGTTGTTCCTTTGTACCAGATACTAGTCCTGGGTACCCAGAACATAACTAATAATAAAATAAATCAAAATTCTTGGCCCAAAGGAGCTGAATTTCTAATTCAGGGAGTTAAACAAGAATAAGTAAGCAAAATGTAGTCACATGGTGGTAAGTTCTGTGGCAATAAGAAAGCAGAGAAGGAGAAAAGGAAATGCTAGTGGGGTCAAAACAGAGCAAAGGGTTTGCATTTTTAATATAGTAAACAAGGAAGGCCTCATTGAAATAGTGACATTTGAATAAAGGCTGTATTTCTTTTTGTCACTGGTATATCCCCAGCTTGATGATAAATGCTCAATAAACATTTGTTGAATAAATAGCTAAATACAATTAAGAAAGAATCTCCCAACAAATGTCTTAAGTGATTGTTTTCTACTCTGCCAATGTCGATGCAACCAGTACCACACTACCACCACCACCACCACCACCTCCAAGGGCAACAAATGAATGATCTATATTGCTATTTTTGAAGATATCACCAAAAATTTATTATTTTCCTAAGAGTTATTATTCTTCTTTAACAAAGGCAATCCAGAGTCAATTCCACGTAATTTCCACAAATTTTCGTATTAGACTCAAAACCTTGAGCCATTAAATTCCCATTGTTTAAACTATCCCTTTGCATGGTATTTGCTTGAAGCAGCCAAGGAAACTAAAACAGCACCCAAATATTTCAGTTTTATGGGGGGGGGGGGGGTGTCACAGTTTTCTTAGTCATCTAAGCAGCGTGACTTCTGTCTTTATTCTGCTGGCTTGGGGTATCCAGCATCGCTGCCGTATTTTCTGATCACTCCGGGGGGCAGGGGAGTTGCATTTTCTACTCACTACCAGCTAGTCTTCACTGACCCTGAATGCTGAGCTTCCTCCAGTGGTAGGTTCAGAATTGACAGCTCCTTCTTTACTCTCCAGAGCACAGCTTACACCCTGCAGTCCTGTGTGAACAACTTCCTCTGGAAGGTTCGGAATGTCACTGGGGTATTAGAGTACAAAACCAAAAGCAATCTGAACCATATTGTTTGATGTGTTTAAATTTCCAGACCATTGCATCTGAATGAATGGTTTTCACTGCCCGTGCTCCCCACCTCTCAGTCTGCTGCCTGGGGCCACCATCCTTCCATTGACCCTTCACCTGTCCCCTATTTGCTCCCAAATTCCAGGTCCCCAAACTCTTCTTGATCTGTCATGGGGTCAGTCTAGATTCCCTGTCACTTTATTATGTAAAACTATTCAGTTTTTTCTTGTTAAGTATGGCCTTAGGAGCTTGCCCTTGTGTAACTGGAGGGTCCTTTAAAATATTTTCTCAAATAAAGGAACAGTTCTCTCCATGAGCAAAGTATGTTTTTCTTGTAAGACAGGCAATACAAACTCAAGTGCCTACAGGGCCCATGTCTCCCTCCCTCTCTCTCTTCCTCTCTCACACACACACCTGATTTAAGGCAATGAAGTGATGCATGTGAAGTAATTAGCATACTGCCTGGATCAGAGTAAGCATTAGTGTCATAATTAATAGGTAACAAAAGAAAAAGAAAAAGAGTAAATACCTAAATAAAAGAAAAAATGAACAACCAAGAAAATACCAAAGGAAGGAAAAAAAAGCACGGCGAAACGATAACACCTGTCCCCTAGTAGAATGGAGGACTGGGGCATGTCCTGTTCCTGTTGGCCGCCACCCCTCTCTTCTGGGAATCCCTGCAGCCCTAAGAGAAGGGGAAAGCCTGCAGGGTCTGGCAAACTGTGACTGTGTAGGGCTGGAATTCAGTTATCTTCCCTCGATATGGTTATACCAATAGTTAAAATATTTGTATCTGCTTCACCAAAAGCCACTATCCTAGCCCCCAAGAATAAAATCCCATCCAGCTCACTGACCCCGGTATCACCCTAGTGTCTTTAGGACTGTCCCAACTTGTCATAACCCAGCAGCTAAAGGTGAATGCTTGGGATCCTTGCTAGGGCTCCAACATGAGGGGTAGCATCTCATCTACCAGGTTTGCTGCCTTAGCCCTGCAGGTTGTTGAATATTTTGATTATTACCCCTCAAGGCGGGAGTGACCCACAGGTTAAAGAGAATTGGCAGGCACTTCCATCCTCGTAATTAAGATATAGAAGAGTGAAGCAAAGGCTCGTGATCCAGAACTGAAATTATTTCTGCCTTGGAACACAAGAAAGAAAGGAAGAGAGATGAGGGAAGGAAGGAAGGAAGGAAGGAACAAAGGAAAGAAGGAAGGAAGGAAGGAAGAAAGGAAGGGAGGGAGGAAAGAAAGCACTAAAGAAGGAAGGAAGGGTGGAAGGGAGGGAGGGAGGGAGGCAGGGAGGGAAGAAGGAAAGGAAGAAAGCAGGGAAAAAAGAAAGAAGGAAAGAAAGGGAGAAATGGAGAAAGAGAAGGAAAGGTGAAGGGAGGGAGGAGAAGGGGAGCCAGAGAAAGAAAAAAGAGAAATTCAGAAACCTTTTCATAGAAGTTACCTCCAGAAGGAACAGATAATGGATTCTATTACCACTATTCATCCACTATTTCTGTCTATGTCTCACAGAACATGCATTGAACCACAACACCGAATGTTTCTGCTTATTTCACCAAAATGTACACTCCTGAAGAGATACCATACTGGGAAACATTTCAATAATTGTTAAAATTGTTCTGAGGTTGTAAAGCTTTATTGTTTATAACTAAGGGACAAATGCATAATCAACATTTTCTATGAAGCTAAAATAGAGCACAGCCACGTAACTGTCACAGACAGACAATGAAACCTTATTCTTTATGCTACAGTTGTTTCCCAGCCTCCAAGAGGAAGTGATCCAGACTTTAAAACCCGTCATTCGTGATTTCAAATATGCTCCATTGGCTTCAACTTTCTTACAGATTCACATGTCATTAGCAAAAATCTTTAGAAATGTGAACCACAGAAAAGTATATGTGAGTTTTCACCATAACTTTTCAAAGCATAACAGAAGTAGGAAGAAGAAAAGAAAGTAATAATCACACATTGCCAGAAGAAAAAAAAAAAAAAGAGCTAGTCCTTTGAGTGTTTAAACTTAATTTATTCAACAAAGAGCTTGAGAGCCTTCTGGGTACAAGGTAATGCATACTTACAGCAAGCTTGTTTGTTACTACAAAGGTTTCCTGTGCTCAAAAATGAAATAGCACTAAACTTGAAAGATGCAATGCGTTACCAGGCCAATCAGGTGAGCTGACACACAAGGCTCTGCTTGCGACTGCCTCCTGTCATTCCCGTCACAGACATTGCTCATCAATTGCAGAAATATTCCCTTCTGAGCCCACTCTAGGCCTGAGAACCTATCTCAAGGGAACAGTGCCAAAATGGTATTATCAGTCCATGAGAAATGAAGGACATGAATATGATTTGTCCTCTTAGAGCTAGCCAATGCCTCTCTAATATCTACTACAAGGCCTGGCCAACATAGACACTGAGAAAATGTTTGGTGAATGAATGATCCACCAAATAACTCCTGAAATTCTAATCATCACTATCACACAAAACTATAAAACCAGCATTTTGGCCTCTAAATCTATTTGAACACACAAGTAGCCTTGACAACAAGAGCAACATAAATAAGACCCAAAGGAATCCCCTGTTGAAAGCATCCCTGTCACAAAATAAGTCCTGAAGCGAATTCTATAAACAGATCAATAGAAAATTCCAAATGAATAGGTCTTATAGGAGTAATCAATGGCAGCTGCGTGAAAGATTCAGCAGGCTCGTGGACAACAAGAACATTTATCTTTGAACAGATTACCTGGCCTTTTAAGGACAGGGAGAAAAACAGGGCTGAGACCTACTGTCAGGTTAGTTGAAATTTCTGCCTCCCCTAGGCATTAGTTCATTCTGCTCACAGTGGGACATTTGCTTGCCGATCTCTTTCTACGTTTTCTGAAGTCTTACAAGACGAAAATACTGTACTATTGCCCAGCTGTTCACATTCACCTTAACTGATGAGTACAGCCGGGAGAATAAGTAGAACTGTTACTTCAAGTGGGGCTCCTGCTCATATCATTTGAAGAATTGCAATTGCCATATGGTTACAACATATTTATTATAGAGGTGCACACGTGTATGAAAAGCAGGAATTATTCACAAGCTCCAACTTTCATTGTCAGGGCAGCTTCTTATGACTCCTCTAATGTCTATAATGTCCACTTCTGATTGCTCAAAAGCCTCATATTTTTTTCTGACTAGTTAGTCTCTGTTGGCCTCTTAATATCATTCTGAACCCTTCTCCCTCCCACTTCAATAAGTTGGTCTCTATGGACTGTTCTACCTGATTGCTGAGCTCTTGGGTTCCACTCAGTTTATAGGTGTGGTGAGACAGTGATTGGGATCTTTGTTCCCTGGGAACCTTCCCACAAAGGGATGGACAGAGGGTATGCGACTCTAAAGAAGACCACAACCCTTATCAGGAAGTGCTCTCCTACGTCTTAGCAATGGCTCTCTACAGGGTCTGGTAATGGCTTCACCCCCTCTCTGCTTATGGGGTAGTAATGGTCCCCCAAGTACTTCCTGATCTGTCTTGGTTCCCCTTAACCTTATTTGCATTTTTGTAAATAGTCCTGTCATTTAACTCTCTTCAATCATCCTGTGTCCTGCCAGATTTCTATCTGATATAAACATATATTGCAAAATTTTGCATTTGTTTTTATTGCCTTTCAATATTTTCCAGTTGATTCCAACATACGTGTGTGCATATTATCTGCACAAAAAACAAAGTATCACTATTGCACAAAATTATAAAGCCAAACATTTGGGATAATCTGTTTAAATACACAGCTTTCCTAACAAAAAAAATTATAAATATGAAGCAAATCAAATACATATTATATATAAATATTTATATATACACATAAAATTTACAACTTAACTGTATTTCCCTGAAACAAGGAGTGTCTCACATGCTCTGGTCTCAAGGCAATTCCCAAACTGAGTTTGGGAATTGACATGATTCTTGACTTCACTCTAAGAAGGGGTCATATTTGAGCAGAGTTATGGTAGCAATTAGGCACAACTAAAATTTTTGAATGCTCTCTATGTGCCAGACACTTTGACAGGCATTTTCCATATAACCTTTTTAATTCCCATAACTACCTTGCAAATTATATTTTATTATTCTAATTTTAAGGCCAATGAATCTGAGGCCCAGAGAGAATGTGAAATTTAAACAAGGTCACAAAACCAGTAAGTACCAGAACCAGTAGGTAGTCTTGGGTTCACACCCTTTGCCACTACTTATCATCACTCACAGTGGAAGTGGGAGTTGTCAAAGGAGACTCCTGTTCTGATTAATCCATCAGAGCTGCCTCTTCATTAGATGTAGTCAGGAAGGACCAACAAATACTCAGGATTTTATTAACTCTGGAATTTATTTCAGACAAATATACAAAAATAAGCATTTCTGTGGTTTACTTTTTTCATCTGTTTATTAAAGATGTTTTTCCAATCTTAAATAAGCTATGGTTATTTGAGCATGCTGTCTTTATACCCCATATCTGTGTGTTCTATTAAACATTCATATACCAGGGAAAGTGGATAATATTTGCACAGTGTCTAAGCACTTAATAAATATTTTAATCAATTAAGTTGAAGGAAATACAAGTTTGTTGATTTAGGGGAATTTCAGGACAAGTAAAGGATATTCAAATTCTAGAAAAGGAAACTTCAGAGAAATTAATTTAAATTCTAAGCATTTTTTGAATCAATGACCTCTTGGCAACTTGATGAAACCTATGGTCCCCCACACGGAACAATGTTTTTCAATAAATAAAATAAAAAGCATAAGATTATAAAGGAAACTAATTACATTGGGAAAAGCTATTGAAATATTATAGAAATAATTTGTAATACAGTGTCTTAGTTTGCCAGGGCTGCTATAAAAAATGCCACACACTGGTGGGTTTAAGCAAGGTTTCAGCAGGCCATGCTTTCTCCAAGGTCAACAGCATTCTGGTGATGGCTTGCTGCCAGTCAAGCTCTACCTCTGTCACATGGCCATCTGTCTCCTCTGTCTCCTCCTGTGGCTTCCACTCCTTCCACTCAGTTGTCTGTGTCTCAGTCTGGCTTTCCTCTTTTTAAAAGGACTCCAGTCATATTGAATGAAGACCCACCTTGTTTTAACTTGGCCTCATCTAAACAGGATCTTAGGAGATTCCATTTATAAATGAGGCCACACCTGCAGGGCTGGGGATTAGGACTTGAACATGACTTGGTGGAGGACATGATCCAATCTACCTCATACAGCAATATGCTTCATTTTAAAAACACTAAATATCAATTTCTAGCAATGGCACTTATGATTTCTATAATTTTAAACCTATTTGCAACAACTAAAATTGATAGGAAAAGATCTGTGATTCCATCGGTGATGAAGTAACACATAATTTCTATGGTTGGATAACTACATTCAAAATTGAAGGACCTGCTAAATTTCAGTTAACTAGAAGTTAGTAAAATAAAGTTATAGCTTTTATTCCTATTTAATCATCATGGAATCCCTGAATTTCTGCTGGTAGGACTTCAGGTGAAGAAACTCTGACAAGAAGAAGCACTGTAGGTAAAGTATTAATAGAGGAAATACAATAAACAGAAAGAGAGGAAGGAAGAAAACTCCCCCCTTTCTTTAATACTAAGTGGAGAACAAGAGCTGTTCAAGTGGAATTAATTTTGGAGCCAAATATACTCTTGCACCACAGAACAAAAAAAAATAGTATTTTTTTTAAAATCAGTTAAAATAGATTTCAAGCAGCTGCCTCATATAAGTCTCCGAAAATGGAACATACCAGATATTGACAAGATTGAGGGAATGGAGTCTCTTTTAAAATTTCTAATGTATATTTCATCAAAAAAAAAAAAAAGTGAGTGACAGTGCAAAGGAAAAAAATGGCAGGGCTACTCATTTATTTGATATTCATGATGAAAGCAAATATCATCTTTTGTCTACAGGGGTTTCAATCTGTATTATTTATGTGGGCACATTCCAAAATTGGTAGTGATTTAATAGGCTATATGCAGGCCAACCCATTTGCAAGTGGCCAGCAGATCTCAAAGAACTACTCAATTGCCTGGATTTGAATAAAAAAAAAGATTAAAGTTCAAGAAAATTAACAAATTCAAAAATAGGCTGATAAAAAGCAAATGCTGAGTTAAACCATTCCCATTAAATGTGTAACACAGTGCCAAGATCTGCCATCCGGGGTGACCCTAGAATTGAACAACAACTTCAGAGGAAAAATGGAAGATAGTCCCTGGCAGGAATACCCTACTACCTTGTGTTTCCTTAGGTAAATTCTAATTATTTTTCTGCTTTTGAACTGTCCCACTGAATTTTGGTGTTCTTCATTTTTTTCCTACTCCCCTTCTTTGTTCTCTAGTTATTCTTGTCCTCCTGACTACCCCACTTTTACCCACCGCTGATTTTGATCTAAAGTACTTAGGGCATTTTTAATACAGGTTACTAATCTCATTGAAGATGCCCAAGATCTTCGATCCTTAGTACTGTTTCTGAACAAACTCCTTTTACACAAGTAGCTTGTAGGCAGTCAAGCTTGGGCCAGCAAAGAGATGGAAGGCCTACAAATTTATCTCCACGCCACCTAATCTCATACAAGAATTCAGGAATATCTGAGGTTGAAAGCAAAGAGGCAGAGTTACATTACAACAGTTTGGATGGGCTGAGAGAGCACCATCTGCAAACAGGAAGGTAAAAGAATCTCAGAAGACCATAATGAAAGACTTCAATCAAGTAGTGTCACTGGCATCATTGTGGTGACATGAGTCCCACAGAAGCTTGTCTCTCTGTCTGGAAGGTCGCTGTGTTCTCTGCCCAAAGCAGTCTGTGAACAGAATAGGTACTGCATCTTCTACCTACTTTAATTTAGCTTGTATCATTTCTCAAACATTGGCTGGCATCTTTACATCCATCACTATCATACAACTTCTCTGGTAGATTTGTGTTCCTGGTTCTTTTCCAACTAGGACCTTGCATAGCTCAAGATTTCAATGAGCAACACTTTCAACAATTTAATTTAACAAATTTAGTATTTTAATGCTTAGATCATTCCTAAGGCAATGTCTATATTTTAATCTGTTATTTAGTTTTCTTTTAATTCTGTATAACATGAACACAAAGAAAAGCATGAAGACTCAAAGACAATACAATGAAACCTGGTCAGAGAAGCCAAATATACTTACAACACCCTGTGGTGCCAGTGTCCTCCTTCCTAAAACAAGGATTGTGGGTATTGTTAGAATGAAGTGAGGTAAATATGAAGAAGTTAGCCCAGGACTAGTAAGTGGTTCCTTAAATTTGGTAGTCCATGATGATGCTTTTGCAGATTTATGACAAAATTAAAAGAAAAATAAAATGTTTGTCATAAAGCAGAATCTATCATTAAAAGATTTTTATTTTTAGATTATGTGCTACCTACATTTTTAGGGTAAAGCTCTTTTATAAAATCACTGGGATCATAGATGGTATTTTCATCCTAATGTCCTTTCTATTGCAAAATGAAAATATAACCTTATGCCACGACTCTTCACTTGTGGAAAAATTGCACAGCTCCAAGAAGCAGAGAAGTCTGGAAATCCCAGCTCTTGGTCTTGAGATAAAATGGTTTCTGAGCAGTAGTTGAATTCTGAGTTTGTTCAGAAGCCCAGAAAGAGGAACCATTTTGAAACCAAGAATACTCTATGCTTTGGAAGTACATGCTCTTCCCCTATCCCTTAGCCTCTCCCTGTCAGAGGCCATGACCTGTGGAGTTACTCCACTAGAATTAAGAGCTCTTTCGACAAGCATGTTCTTCTCCTTCAGGCAAGCCCGACTCTAGGCTGAAGACTGCCAGGGCCTCCTGCACTCTGACTTCTTGATCAGCTTTCTTCAACTCCACAGATTGACTTTATGGTTGGATAATTTTTTTCCTGAACATATAACTATGCCATGCATGTTGTAAAAGACTCAGAAAACACGCAAAGTTAAAAAAAAAAAGGACTCGCTTATAACCCCACCATTCAAAGACAAGTATTGCCACTTAAATCCTATTTTTTTGCCTTTGATAATCATATATTCATATTGTTACATTATTTTGATCATACTCTATGTATAGGTGACTGTTTTGCTTTGTATAAATGGCATGGCCATGAGAGAATTTTCTCATGCAGTTAAGCATGAAATCATTGTGTTTAGTGACCACACAATGTTTCACCAAAACATATTTTTCTATTACTTATAAACAACCAAACAGGAATCTTTGTTTCTAAACCTTTGTGAGAAAATAAAAGTATCTCCATAAGCAAATGAGTAGAATTACTGATTCAAAAGGTCTGGAATTTTCAGACTTTCCATGTAGCCACATCACTTTGGCTTTCCCAAATAATGTTCTTACCATCAACATAAGAATTTCTGTATTTCCAAGAGTGATATTTTTTTCTCAACCTTAGTTAGTTTGAAAATTGAAAAGTTGGTATTTATTTTTATTTCCTCATTAATAGCTACTGAGGTTGGCCATTTTTGGTGCTTAATAGTCACTCATATCCCTTGGCCATCATTCTGTAGGTGGACTGAAGTTTTCTCAACAAAATATTATTTTTCTTGAAATCATTTTTTCTGTACACTTCTAAAGGGAAAATGTGGGACTGCAAACTAATATTAATTAAGTACTTACTATATGGCAAATATACAACTTTGTCCCACTCTTGTGACATTTCTCATACTGACTCTTCTAGGTATCCACCAAGTCCCCAATAATTAGACATGTTAGACCCATGTATCTGACACCAAAGCCTTGAGCTTTGCAATGTGGTTCACCTCCAAGGATGCTGTCAATTGTACAATTTAATGACTCCATAGTTTTAACCTCCTTTTCTTTAAAATGATTTAACAAGGGTAAAAGAAAATCCAAGAGGGAAACTTGTCAAATGGCAAAAATAAAAATGAAACCCTTAGTAGTTTCCCAGTTCTTCCTTTCCCAAGAATAACTGCTTCTATCTATGGGAAGAGTTTTCTGATGTTAAATTGTTATTTTTTTTTTTAAGAATGTGGTTAATTTTTTTAGCCATGGTAGTGTGCTATGAAATAAAAATAATCTCAATGTTCTTAGTTTCCTGGCTTTCTTTTGAAAGAAATTCCTTTATTAACACTTTACAGAACATTTGCTGCCCTCTTTCGACTAATAATTTTCTTATAAATATATTTCCCATTTGTTTTTCATCAGAAGCATTACTTGAGGAGAATTTAATATATGCCAAAATAATACAAAAGAATATAAATTCTGTAATAATTGGATCAACATAGAGCACAAACTATTTTTTCTAACCATTAATGTTTCATTGTGATATTGGGAGTTCAAAATGAAGCCTATGACTGGGAAAGGATACCCAGGTAAAATTAGTAATTGAATAAAATAATGCTGAGGATTTAAAACATTACTCTCAATTCCATTCATGAAAATATCCTACCACTCCCATCCTTGGGTTTTCTGGGAATTTTGACTTGATCTAATGGTTCCAGTGTTAGAAATTGTATTAAATCAACAGATTAATATGTAGCACATGGAGTTAAGGAGCAGAACAACATCTGGGTTTGTGCAAACTGTCAGAAGAGAAATAAAAATGTAAGCTCAGTTATATTTATATAAAATACTAAACTTGCTTTTAGGTGAGCTGCAGGTAGCCCACTGTTAATTACAGTTTCCTAAAAACAATATCATTCAACTTTAAAACCTTTGAGTGGACCCAACCTTGGCTCAATATTTTTCTACCAATTTATATAATACAAACAGCATGTGCTCATACAGATGTCAGAACCTGCTGCTCTCATTTCCCACAAAATCATACCCCATGAATATACTAAAGCATACATAAAGCATGGAGCAGCTCATTTGCACATTTGTACCCCAGCTGGAAAGAGCCTATGCTGAATCCCATTGACAGAAATTTGAATCTACTAATATACTAAAATACATTAAGCAGAAATTTAATCTGCTATTTTTATTTATTGTCTCTGTCTTCATACAATAGTGAGTGCTATTAAGTATAATACCTACCTGAGATGTTACCTTCTCTTTCTAAAATTACTGCTTAATTGAGAGACATCGAGGCACAAGGTACACCCGAAGTGAAGCAGTGTGCTAAGTGTTTACAAACACTGGCTAATTGAATGCTCAACTGCCCCCATTAAGTTGGTATTACTGTCTCACCACTGTGAGAAAACTGAGACTAGAGAGAGTAATTCACTTGCCCAAGGTCACACAGCATTCAGATCAGGAATCCCAGGACTGGAAAAGCCACTTGAGATGATACAAAGGAACAGATGTCATTGAATGGAATAATTTAAAAGAACTTAAAGAATTTCACAAATTCTATGTTTGAGTCATATTTCATCTTTAATGTTTCAAAGGTAGATTTAGAAGTTAAGGAATGAATGAATTTCAAGGAGAAGAGGAGGAGAGAGATTTTGGAATCAGAAATAAGGAGAGGAACTTTTGGAATCGGAATGTGGAAAAACAAATAGATCTGCAAAGCAAACACCAATGGTAGAAGAGAAGTGTGCAGGAGACAAGGGAAGATTTAAATAGAAACTAAGATCATACAATATTTGTTCTTTTGTGTCTGGCTTATTTCACTCGGCATGTTGTCTTCAAGGTTCGTCTATAATGTCACATGTATCAGAACTTCACTACTTTTTACGGCTTAGTAATATCCCATTGCATGCATATGCCACATTTTGCTTATCCATTAATCTGTTGGTGAATGTATGATCTCACTTACATTAAATAATTCAAATAAGCACATTTATGGAGTCATAAACTAGAACACAGGTTACCAGGGGCCAGGGTACAGGTAGGACATGGGGTTTAATGCTTCATTGGTACAGAGTTCCTGTTTAGAAGAAAGTTTTAGCAGTGGATGGTAGTGACGGTAGCACAACATTATGAATACAATTAACACCACTCAATTATATATTTTAATGTGGCTAAAAGAGAATATTATAAGTTGAATATATCTTCATAGAATAATTTTTAAAAAAGTCACAGGATGGTACAACATAAACAGTGAACCCTAATGTAAACTATGGAATATAGTTAATAGTATAATTATAGTAATATTATTTCAACAATTGTAACAAAGTAATACACTAATGTGAAGTGTTAATAGTAGGAAAAACTGCGAGTGTTATGGGGGAGTATATGGGAATTCTTTATTTTCTGTATGATTTTTCTGTAAACCTACATCTTCTTAAATAAATAAATGTATACATGCATACATTTAAAAAAAATAAGCAACGACTAAAAAATTGTGCCAAAAATGCACCCTAGAGGAGTCCCTTTCAAATTGCTGAGTTGCTGACTTCTGTAAAAAGAGCAGAGGGAGTTTTAACTGGTGTGGGCTTTGGGAAGATTTAACTTTTATTTAAATGCATGCAGAACTCATGAGCAAAACAGAATGGGAATCCTCATTAGTGAGGGGTTTTCCTTAAGGAGGTCTCAAGAAACTTCTTAGAAATAACCAGACGTAGTACATGCATGGTTCTGAGGTGCTACACTTCACTAATATTGTAAACGAAAGTATTAAGTTGCTTTAAAAACTTTTTAACACCTTATTTGTTCCAAATATTTAAATTCAAAGCAGTTATTTATAATCTTGAAATAAAATAAAAATATATCCATCATAGGCTTTATTGTCTTTGCTATCTTTCTGAGGGGCAACTTTTTAAGAACAATGAGTAGGAGTCAAAGAGAGGCAAAATAAACTCTATAAAAGCAATGCCTGGTAATAGACACAACTGAAAAAAAAAATTATAGGTAGGGTGAGTTAGACCAGACTGATAAGGGTATTTTTATATAAGATTTTTTAAAACCCAAACACACAAAGGCATGTATGATGGCCTATTGATTTTATGTTCTATTTGATCTAAAATTGAAGACCTTTTTTTTTTTTCTGGCAGACAAATAATCCCAATTAACTTTGTACAAATTTTCATTATAGCAATTCTCATTCTACCATACCACTGCCTGTCTACATTCCATATCTTTCTTGGACTATAATTTTATTGAAATAGGATACAGATCTTTTCATGATGTTTTTCATCTTTGCATCCCTAGCTAACAAATTTCCGGCACACAGTAAGCACTCAATATCTGATTGACTGATAGATGAATGAGTGAATGGAGGCGAGATGGATAGCCAAGTGAATGTCTAAACGGATACTCCTTTGTTTGGAACAAGCAGCACAGGAATTAAATACTTCCATTGTTAGAGATATTCAAGAGTGGATCCCACCACCATTTGCTGAGAGTAGGGTAGAAGGAACGCAAACATGGGATGAGTGATAGACTAAGCTTGCTGTGTCAGCCTGTGCCAATGTAAGAGCCCTGATTCTATTTATATTTATAGCATGAAAGGGATGTAGCCAACCTGTGGGAGACTCATAAAGATATATTTTAGGATGGCAATAGCAATAAGACCCACAGCAATAACAGATATTTTTTTTCCTAAGCACAAGTGAAGCAATCTGTGCTTTCATTTGCTGACAGCATGCTGGCCAGTTCTTGAGGACAAGCTGCTGCGCAACATAATAATCCATTTCAAAAGGACGCGATGGGGAATAGCAAGTGAAGAAAGGCTGTACTCAGAGTTCCCTCAGTTCTAAATGCAATGAAGCCCATTAGCCCTAGGAGGGGACAGCAGGGAGAAGAAATTGCTCACTAGAATGTCCACATCTCTCAGCTCCATGCAGTCAGGGCATGGTTGGTGGCACAGAAGTTCCCCCAAACTGCTAGACCAGAGCTCCTTTACCTTCAAAAACTCAGAAGGGAGACAGATATAATTTATGTTTTTAAGAACTCCCCCCAAAGGACCACCTTTTGGAGCTTTAAGTTATGCTATTTCAAACAGGTAAATAAGCAAAAATAAATAAATTAATAAATTAATAATAATAAAACAAAAAAAAAACAGAAAAAGTAAGAACAAAAGAGGAAAGAAGACAATTGTTTGGCTTTCAGGTTACACAAAGAATTAAAAGTTTATACAGTTTAGTAGATCTGGGATTTTATGAAACATATATCTTGACATCTTTACTTCTCTTCCCAAATTTTAATTATCTGTGTAATACTTTCTTCTTCACATGTACAACTGGAATTTAAAAGCAAGCATAACGACCAACTAAGCAACACCAAAAGTACAAGTGCTTTATATTTTCAACCTAGAGGCAAAGCTTAGACAAAAATACAGGTGGGGGTAGAGGTGGAATTCTTCTGTATCTTTCTAGATAATGAAGTATGTTGAAACACTTACTACAATGGAAACAGTTGAGAGGAAAGCTGTCTACAGTTAATTCTCTGGGGTTTGATGCCTGAGGGCAGGGCTTGAACCCTGCACCTTGCATTCACTAGCTTTATGACCTCAGGCTATTATTTATTCTCTCTAAGACTGCAATTCTTCCTTTGTAAATGGAAATATAGATCATGTCCAACTCACAGGGTTGTGGGCATTCAATAAAGTAATGCATATAAAAGTGTACCCTCTGACATATAATATATGCTCAATATACTCAAATTTTTATTGTCATCAGTAACTAGTCTGAAATTCCTGAGGCTTTCTGTTACCTGCCTCATGCAGTCTCTTAAAGCTTGAATAGCTTGTGAGAAAGTTATAATTTCTACAATCAGAATAATTTGAGATTCACTCTTCAACTAATTCAAGGGCTAGTACACCTTAGGCCTTGAATTCTGCAGGCTCTTCTCACGTTGAGATATCATTCATTAATTCCTCTCCTCACTTCGTTCACATCTTGGCTTCAGGGAGACCTTACCTGACCCCTCTTCCAATCCTCTATCTCATTACTCTATTTTAATTCTCTGTGTGGCACTTGCCTTTCTTCACGCTTTACTTCTTTATCATCTGCCCTCTCCACACTTCCCTTACATCAGACCTTCTTGGCTGCTGTTTCCCTGATGCCTTAAGAGTACCCAGCCATGGTAAGCCCTAGATAAATAACTGTTGACTGAATAAGTGACAGCCTAGTCAGAAACCAACCCAGCAGGGAAACTAAAGTGGGTGATCTATGTTAAGGGCTTCAGCATTGCCTTCAGAATTGGTGTCTAGGGATACCCAGAAAAAGATGTCAATGCAATCTCTTGTCACTGTTCCCCTCTCCCACTACCTCCAGCCATATTGCCTTTCTTTCAGTTTCTGAAACGCAGTGATGTCACCACCACTGACCCTGCCAGACCCTCTTCCTGGAACTCTCTCCCACTAGACCTTCAATGGCTGTCACTCCAGCCCCTCGCTCCAGCATCCATCTCAGAGATGCTTTGTTGATGAAGTAGTATAACCTCTCCATCACTAATGTAATTTTCCAACTTGGCCTTTTGATTTGACCTTTCCCTACAATTGTCACAAATTATAAGTATTTAATTACTTTACTTTCTTTTTTTTCTTTTATTCTATCTCACCCCATTAGCGTATAAGCTCCATGAGTGCATATTCAATTTTGTCTTGTTCACTATTGCATCCCCTTGCACACCTTGTACAATTCCCGGCCTGCAACTGGAGTCTGATAAATACAGAGGAAAGAGAGGAGAAGGGAAGCAGGGACAAAAGGAAGAAACACTTGGAGCAATCTACTTTATGTTATAGAAGTCTTCCCTAATTCCTCCCAATATATATTTAATTTATTGAGTGGCTACTCCAGGATGAGTTCAGGAGAACTGAGAACCATTCTCTCTGTGAAGAAAATCTCATGAAAAAAGGCAGATACTGTATTTAGCAAGTTAATATCAGTTTGCCTCACTGTTATTAATAAATCTTGCAAGAAATAGCCACAGCTTGGTTTATTGACCCCTGATTCACAAATCTGTCCTTCAGCCTGGGAACTAACTACAGGAAGAAACAATGAATCACCTTTCCATATTCTCATATTCTATTTCTCATATTCTTGCCACTGGCTCTATTCACCCACTTCAAGAGCCTCAAGTCAATCAAACTTTTATAAGCAAATCTCCTTAACAAATGCAAAACTCACTTCCCACCAAAGAGCCCTAATTTAGCACAAACTTTAAATTTCAAAGGAAATTTGAACATGCTTTGCTTTAAATGTCAGGACTGGATATTCAAAAGGAATAATTAAGGGGGAGGAAACATTTCCTTCCAATAAAAAAAGATTGCTAGTTTGTGCAAGTACAAAGAATATTATGTTTTAAATATACTTGCACTATTAATGAGCGTCCAGACAATCAGCAGAAAGCTACGCCTCTTTGTCCTGATTTCCAGGAAAATGAAAACATTTGCTCTAAGATTCAAAGGACAGATATCACTTCTTAAAAGGCAGATTATCAGACATGTTACCCACAAATATCTGCAGTTTTCAGTGATCATTCCTCATTTTCACAATAACCTAGAATCCCTTTCCCATGTGCATGGGCCAGTGGAGTCTTCATTATTATTATATAAATAACATTTTTTTAGAACAAACAATTCTGTATTATTTAGTAATGAGTAAGGTCCAAGCAGCCTCATAAACAGTTTGGAAGTTCTGCTAAAACAAATTATGATTTTTTGAGATCTGATGTTGAGAACCTGATCATTGTAACTGTGAAAGTCTACTGATATACTGACATATATGGTCGGTTTCGTTTCTTCATTGCTAAAGCAAATACCATGCAATGGGTTGACTTAAACGATGGGAATTTATTGGTTCATAGTTTTGAGGTTAGGAGAAGTCTGTGGCATCTTCCAGAAGACTGGTGTTCTGGAGCTGGCTGCCAGTGATCCTTAGTCCTTGGCTCCTGCCACATGGCAATGCAGATGGCGGCCTGGCCTGGCCTCTTGGTCTCACTGATGTTCAGTGTCTGGCTGTTCCCTGTAACCTTCTCTCTTTTCTGTCTGAATTTCATTCCACTTAAAAGGACTCCAGTAATAGGATTAAGATCCTACCTGATTGAGGTGGGTCAAACTTTAGCTGAAGTAACCTTATCAAAAAGTCCTACTAATAATGGTATCACACCCATAGGAATCAATTGAGTTTAAGAATATGTTTTTCTGAGATACATACTGCTCCAAAACTACCACAACACCATAATCTTACAGTTCATTGTCATGAAGTTAAATTCTAAAGATGCCAGAAAGCAAGCTATGGAAAAGAGATCTTCAGAAATTTGTTCCCAACACAAAAATTGTTCACCAAACACCCATTTGCTCTCCAAGTCTGTTTTCCAAAGGTCCATCCATTTATCTAACTTCATCAGGGAGAGCCTCTCAGTTCGTTGTTAAAATGTACTCAGTGTCCCTCTTTAACATTATTACTAACCCATTCTTTCAAACAGTAAGCTCTGGTTTTCTGCAATTGCCAGAGAGATAAAAACAACTCTCAGAGGGTAGTGGGAGACAAGATCCAACTGAAACATAGACTCAAACTATGAATCCCAAATCCATGGATCCAAGGTTTTACACATGCTCAAGACTTGTCACCGTGTTTGTGTTTGATCAATGACATAATGTATATTACCTTTAAATGTCTCTAAAGACTTTCTGAAAAATCAGTGATGTTCAAAGTGGGGTAAATGAGCCCAATACACCAGGTAATCAACTAGGACACAAAAGAAACATTTAGCTCTTTCGTCTCATCCTTTTCAAATTTCATTTTTCTGCATTGCTATAATAGTATGATATAACATATGCTAGTAAAATATGTTAGTAAAATAACACATGTATGTAATAAATGTATTTAGTTACATAGGGTGTGACTGATCAAATGTTATGACTTGGAGATGCACAATCAAAAAAGTTTGAAGACCACTGAGGCCAGGGGAGTGTGACAGGATGAAATCACACAATAAGGAAAACATGTAGCAAGCCCCAGTCTTAATCAAAGATGTCCAAAGTATCAAACTATTGACATGGTTTCAGCTTCAGGACAAAGCCAAAGTAAAAACATTAAACAACAAAAAAAGAAATCTGGCTTTTCCATGTAAAAATATAGACTTTAGAGACAAAATACAAAGAAATGCTGTTTTAGCAGTAGATAATAATTGCTTAGGGACAGAAAATTTTACTTTAAAAGGTGCCATAAAGATATAGTGATGGTGAATCATGCTCCCCACCCCCACCCTGTTTACCTTGCTAAAAGGTCTCAGACACATGGGCTTAAGAAAGAAGATGAATATTCTCTCTTTAGTGGTTATCATGCTTAAGGAAATTATGTTAAACTCATTTGCATGTAGATGATTCAGGTCTTTGAATAATGATTTCCTTAACTAACATAGTTATTACAGATGAGGTTATATAATAGAGAAGCTTAAAAGAGACTGTAACCATTCCTGATATGTTCTAACACATAAAGAAAACATTGCTGATGACTGAACCAGCTGTGTACTGAATATTTTTTGAACCTCTAGTCTTTGCAATTACCTTTACTTTTTTACTCTTTTATTCTGAAATAATTTCAAACTTAAAGGAAAGTAGCAAAAATAATACAAAACCCCTGCAGAGAGTTCCAACATATTCCCACCCCGATACCTAGATCCCCAACTTTTAACATTTTGCCATATTTCCTTGATTCTATTTACCTATCCAGTTACCAACTTTTCCTTCAATGTATGTATGTATGTATGTATGTATCTATCTATCCATCCATCCATCCATCTTCTAAAGATTTGGGAGTAGTTTGTATACATCATGCCCCTGGAATACTTAATACTTCCATGTATATTTCCTAAGAACAAAGATAATCACTTATGTAACCGCCTTAAAGTACAGTTATCAAGTTCAAGAAATTAAACACTGATATAAAGTTTACAGTTTATTTTCCCGTTTGTAATTTTTGAAGAAAATCTTTTCACCAACTTCAAATGTAAACTGTGAACAATTATAAAAGACTCCTTTTAAAGGCCCCTACCTAGTTTTATTACCATTTAATAAGAAAGTAAATATTTATATAGCACTTTCTATGTGTCCAGTACTGTTCTGATTCATGTGCCTTAGTTCATTTTTTTGCCAAAACACCTCAATGGGTTATGTCCTGTTAGATAAAATTATTATTATTACTTTACAGAGAAGAAAACTAAAGAAGATGGTAAGCCATGGAGCTGAGTTTCAAGCCCAAATACTCTGGCTCCACAATCATTGCTCTTAAACCCACTACTCTAAACTGACCCTAAGTACAAACAAACAGAACACCAGTTCAACAATATGACTCACATATTGACTAATTTTAAGAAAAGAGGTGGAAAGGGGGTATGGTCCAGAATAACTGTTAACAGATTTCCTCTGTAAAATCATTTACAAAGTGTGTTGGAGAATTATCATCTCTTAACAAAATAGCAACACAAACAACAAAGATAGAACTGTTGATTGAATACTTATTCCTCTTGCCTAGACTCATAGGAATTAGTTGCAATAAAGATGAGTGAAAACTTCAGGTCCATATTTCTATAATAACTCTGTGGCCAAAAGCTTTATGAGCCCAAGGAGGAGATAAAAGAAAATTAGAAAGATCCTTAAGCCCATCTAAAAGGAACAGGATACATAATGGATACAGTTTGCTTTCAACTTCAGGTGCAATCATGTCAGCAGTTCATTATATACACACACCCCCACCCCTTTGCTACATTCATACTTTGTATGCTCTGTTGCTGTGTACTAACCACACCATTAAAACTGGCCCTCCCCTTCTAAAGGTTCCTCCATCAGCTCAGAACAGGCCTCCCTTTGGCTTGCATAATTGCCCCAGCCTTTGCCACTCAGTCAGGGACCTGAAACTTCTGTCTCTCATGTGAGTCTTTCGTATCTTCAGGGCTTTGGCTTTGGTCCTTCCTTTCCAATCAAATGGATTACCTGATGGTTTCACTCCTATTGCCCAACTGCTGATAATAGTAACTACATAAAGGTGTGCTAGGGATTCACACTCAAAATCTGACAGCTCTGCAAGGTAAGAACTATTATCTCCATTGACCTAAAGTGCATGGGAAAGCCAGAGAAGGCTTCTTGGAGGAAGTGGCATTGGAGCTGAGAGCCTAAATTGAGTAGGATTTTGACTTGTGAGGATCAGACACAAGACACACCACGCAGAGGATTCAGCACATGCAAAGGATCTCAAGTAGGAAAAAAAAAACACAAAAACCTGTTACTGATAGCCAGCTATGTGGCTGGAGAAAAATGTGTGAGGGGCAGAGTGGCACGGTGGCTCGAGATGAAGGACATGTGGGACCACGTGGGCCAGCAGGATTGAATAGTGACTATATAATGATATATTGCCTCCACTATACTGTGTATTCATATACTCAGGAATGTCAAGGACATGTGTGACACTCCCAGAACCAGTATATGTGTTGCTCTTAGTATTATTTTGAGTATTGGTTTTGGTTTGCTGGTGGTAGTGGTGGTGGTGATGATGGTAGTGTGGACAGAATTGCTGGTGAATTAGTTGGTGGTGTCGGTGACATTGTAGTTGTATTAGTATTCACTTAGTAGGAGCACAACGTATGTCTATTAGTGGTCATTTCCTAAATTAAGGCCTGTAACCATGTGCCATATGTGATACTTCATATCCTTCAGAAGCAAATTAATCGCTAACATTGAAGCCTAAATTAGGAGGTGAAAAGCAATTAAAATGATTCTGCTTGTTTTATTAACATGCTTGACCAGATGTAGACCTGAGGACTCAGACAAAGTTAAATTTAAATAATTTAAGCTCCTTAATGACTACATCCACAACATGATTCTTTCCGTACTTTAAAAATATGCTCTGACTTTATGTAAACACAGGTTTATGCTGACATGAATCCTCTGTGTGTGACGTTGTCACCTGGGAATGTTCTCCCATTGGGTAGCAGATTTGGAGAGTTTAAAAACTGATATTTACATTTTTGTTAGTACTTTGGTATTTATCCAGAAGAGAAAAGGGACTGGGAAAAATCAGCAGCTTCCTCTTTTGTGACAATGTGTTATTCATCAACGAGCAGGACTTATATAAATCACAAGTTCTCTTAAAAATTTACAAACCTACAGTGTACCAGATACTACTAAAAGGGTGAATAAGACATAGTCCTTGACCTTTAGCAACTATCTAATGGTACCATTTATTCAGCACCACATACTTGTATTAGACTCGTAGTATTTATTATTTCATTTAGCATAATGGAAATGTTATTACACCAATTTTATACTTAAGGAAACTGATGGCTAGAGAAGTTAAGTAGCTACCTTTCCTATTGGGAAGCCCATGCATTTTCCATTAAGCAACCTACGCACCTGCAGTCTCACGTCCTCCACAAAGACATGTTCAAGTCCTAAGCTCCACCCACCCTCCACCCAGCCCTATGGGTGGGAACTCATCTGTAAATGGGATCTTCAAGTCCTAACCCCATACTCATGTCCTGTGAGTATGAACCCATTTGCAAACAGGATTTGCAAAGATCCTATTAAATGGAGGACAAACTGAATCAGAGAGGGCATTAATCCAGAATGACTGGAGTCCTTATAACCAAAGGATATTTGGACACTGAAGTGGAAGCCATAGCAGAAGACAGGAAAAGACAGATTGCCATGCGATGGAGGCAGAGATTTATTGCCTGCAAGTTGCACAAGAACACTGCAGAATTCAGAGAAGGCATGGCCTGCCAAAACCTTGATTTTTGGACTTCTAGCCTCCAAACTGTGACCAATAAATTCCTGTTGTTTAAGCCAACCAGTTTGTGATATTTGTCATAGCAACCCTGACATACTCAGCTTCCTTCCTTGCTCCTTGCATAACACTAGGAAATATTTAATTTGATTATCACTTAGTGACAATGGTGAACTTAATGCTGAAGGTCTAGGACCCATGGGAGAGAAGTCCACGGGAAAGGTCCACAGAGTTCTTAGGACCCATAGGAAAGGACTCAGGGACAATGACACACCTGAGGATGGACAATGATGATCTAATTTCAGGCACACATGAACACACACTCTCTGAGTGGGTTGACATATTCCAACCAGTGCATTTTGGTGGAGTGGGGTCACTACTAGTAGGCCTGCCTAAGTATGCAAGTTCAAAAAATGGTCAGTTAATCTCAACTGGGTAACCGATTAATGAGTTATTTTGTGTTTTCCCTATAATATTTTGTCCAGAGAAATTTAAAGTAAAAACTCTACATCAAAAGAAGAGAAAAGTATTTGCTTAGCTTTGTCAATAATTTTCTCATGCCTCACTCACCAGTTTCCACAATCAGAAAGTTGTCCCTTAGGTCAAGTCACTATTCTTTGAAATAAAGTAGGAATTATTAGAGGTGGTATACCTTAGAGTAAATTAATTTGCCTTTTCCTATTTTTCACAGAGGTTTTGATTAAAGAAGTTGGGAGTGGCAGTAAGAATCACAATAAACAAAGAAGGAAAAGGTTTGGAAGGCAAAGGGGAGAGATGATTTCCAGTAGCTTACAATTTAAAAATTACAATCTGAAAAGCTTGGGACTTATCTGGTTTATTTACCCAGTTAGAAATAAATACATATGTTCACCAAAGATCTATGGTAGCTGTTGGCAATAGCTAAAAATTAAAACTACTTAAATTTCTACCAACACAAAAATGGATAGGTATATCTATACAATGGAACACTGTAAGCAATGAGGGTAAATTAACTATTGCTACATCTTAGTTTCCTAGGCTGCTTAAAGCAGATACCATGAAATGGGTCACGTTAAACAATGGTAATTTATTTGCTTACAATTTGAGGCTGAGAAAATGTCCAATTCAAGGCATCATCAAGGCGATGCTTTCTTCCCAAAGACCAGGTGCTGGTAATCCTTGGTCCCTGTGCCACACGGCAGGCACATGGTGATGTCCGCTGGTCTTGCCCTTGTCTTCTGGGTTTCCTTGCTGTCAGCTTCTTGCTTCCATGGCTTTCTCTCTCTCTCTCTCTCTCTTTACGCATCCCTATTATAAAGGACTCCAGGAAGAGGATTAAGACCCATCCTGAATGAGGTGAGTCACACCTTACTGAAGTAGCCCCATCAAAACAACCTACTTATAATGGGTTTACACCCACAGGCATGGATTAGGTTTAAGAACATGTTTTGTGTGTGTGTGTGTGTGTGTGTGTGTGTGTGTGTGTTTTCTGGGGTGCATATGGCCTCAAGCCACCACACAACACAAAACAACATGGATGAATCTCAAAGATGTAATGTTCAACAAAAGAAGCCATATACAAGAGTTCATACTGGGTGATTTTAGTTATATCAATACAAAGACAAGTGAATCCAATCTATGCTGTTAGAGGTCAGGATAGTGGTTATCTTTATGAAAGGAGGACAATTAGAGACTAAACTAAGCACGTGGGTTCATTTTGTAAAAATATGAATTGCACACTAATGACATGACAATTTTTCTGTATGTATATAATTTCTCAAAAAAAGATTTTAAGATAAAGCTCTTGATTTTGCATCAAAAGTCTAGCTTTAAAGTTAGGGCCCTAACAGGAGATATGATCTTTAGGTAACCTCTAAACTTCTTCTGGTCTTGCATTCTTCTTCTATAAAATAAGCTTGATACCTATTTTACCAGATTAACTGAGATTATATATTGCAATGCATTTTATAAATTATGAAGTTCTACACAACTGTTAATTATTTAGACCAGTGCTTTGTAACCCTAGTTGTGAATCTGAAATGCTTAATGAGATTAACAATGACAACCTTGTCCTACCACCCCAAGGGTTTTGGTTCAGAAATCTGGGAAGGGGTCCAGGGCCCCTTTATTTTCAGATGCTCCAAAGGTGATTCAGCCACAATTGTGGATCATTGATTAAAAAAAAGAATCATTTCAAAGTTAAGATGCCATTTCACTCTTGGTTCTCAGGTCTGTGTAATTCATCTACATTTTGCCAACCACGAACTACACAATGAATTTTCAAAATTTCTAATGCGGTTGGGATAGCAAATACCTGAAGAGTGAGCAATGGCCTTGATGAGCAAAAAAGGTATCTCAGACTAAACCAGATACCCTGAAGCAAAACACTTTTTTATTTATGAAAAAGTCAAAAATGAATTATAGGAGCAGAACATCTTCATAGCAATATCCAAAGTCTAAGTATATACCATTGCATATCTATACCAGGAATCACAATCCAATTTATGCTTCAGTTTTATTTTTCTTCCACTTATGAAATGTGAGCATCAGATGTTGGAACAGTTTTTGATAACATTTCTTTTGACATCCTTTTTTGTGTGTTTAATAGTATGTTGTTTCAACACCTGGGTTCTTTAGACTTACAAAATTGCAAGACTTCAAGAAGCACCTCAGTTTGCTACCAGTGAGTAAAATGCATAAAATCAGAATGGTTTGACATTTTTCTTTGAATCCCTATGATATTCAAATTGCTTCATTTCTCTTCCCCTAATTTCTAATTTTCTCCTTAGATAAATTCATTACACACTAGAAAGAGTT
Organism: Choloepus didactylus; assembly: GCF_015220235.1. Classification (NCBI taxonomy): domain Eukaryota; kingdom Metazoa; phylum Chordata; class Mammalia; order Pilosa; family Megalonychidae; genus Choloepus; species Choloepus didactylus. Next base: position 22,374,789 of record NC_051309.1, read on the forward strand.
CATAGCAAAGCAATCCAACATTTGAGTGCTGCTTGTGCATATGCTGCCCCAACAGTAGACACTGAATAAATAATTGTTGAATTTTACAGATTAGTCATTTTTTGACTAGATCATTTTCTATAACAAGATAAGACTGTAGATTTCAAGTGTTCCAGTTGTTAAAATAAGGTTAAAACTAGCAACTCTTCTTCTAATTTATACAGCTATATTTGCATAATATTTTATAGGCCAACATATGCACTGTTTTAGTGGATTGCATTAGAATTTAATCTGTAATGCCTCCTGCGTGCATATTAAGTATTGCCTTTATTTTCTGTTTTAGAATTCTTGTTAGTATTATTCACAGCCTGAGAAGAATCTATTCTAGTAGCATCTAATCATATACATACTTGGAAGAATTTGTGAATTAGAACATAATTGGAATTAATTTAAAAATCAATGAAATAATGAAAAGCCACTTACTAACGCAATTTCTCCTCAAATTTTTTTCTTTAAAAATTTGCTTAAACTTAATTAGGTATAGTTCACCAATTTCCAGCTATCCTAAAAAATTAAACACCACAAAAATATTAGGTACATCATTTTGTTGTTAAGACACTGATGAACATCAAAGAAGAAACTGAGTAATAATATCAGGAAAATATAGAATTCTCCATGTTCAGCAGATCACGTCATCAAGGACATAATGCAGATAACTGTAGAATATTTGACAGTAAACATTAAAAGTTCATATCCTAATTAGTGTTATTTTATCATTCAAAAATAATTTAAATAACAGGTCAGTAATGCCCCCATTATTCAACATTGTTAAGGAATAAAGTCTTCCAACCAAGTGTGTTGGATTTGCTGCTTTGGTTTTTGTTTGTTTGTTGTTTACATTTTCAGAGGAAACCTTAACTTTATCCCCTTAAACAGTGTAGGGCTAAAATCCTTCTGCAACATTACTGCAGCAACTATGCTGAATTAAATGTCCTGATCCCTCAGTATTCAACTTCTTTCTTTATTTCTGCCACTCACTCCCATCTATCCCTTTAACCCACATTTCTTATTTCTTCTCTGTTTTCCTTCTTCCCATGACATTCTACCCCTGCTTCACATGTATGTTGAGGGTTTTTTCTATGCACAGTAGGGATCACTGTCTTTTTCCCCAATTCTGAACTAAATGTTGAGTGGATTGGAGAATTTAGTGGAATATCTTTGATATAAATGCCTTGCTAAACTTGACAGGTCCTGTTTTTTTTCTTTTTTTCCTCTTGTTTTGTTTTTTCCTTTGCTTTTGGTGTTCGGAGAGAGTTGATTGAGCAAAGACTTAGAAAGATGAGGTGAATTTGGCACAAATGGGACAGGCAAATGATTTAAACTTTTTTTTTTTTTTTTTTTTTTTGTATGTAATAGTGGAAGAGACTAACCCTCTCTTAAAGGGCTACTGAAATACAGATCTAATAGAGCTATGAACAACAGAAAGTTGCCTCTAGAGCCATTTCATCAGCACAAGGCAGAGGGTAACAGCATGAGCTACTTAGTTGCACTGTTCACATTTACTCAGCTCTGCCACTGATTAGCTGTGTAACCTCTTTATGCCCCAGTATTAGGAATGATCATAATGCCTCTCTCGTAGAATCACTGTGAGAATTAAACAATACCTAAAGCAGTTAAATGAATTAAGTTAATGCCTTTAGAATAGGGTGTGGAATAACAGAAGTGTTCACACTTTTATTATTAATATCTTCTAGATTTCATTAGGCTAGTGAGAGCCTAAATGCAGTAACTACAGTCATGATAGTGAGAATAAGGTGTGAAGACAATGATCACACTAACCTTCTCATGAACAAAGTGGAGATAGATAATTAGAAAGTTGCCCATAACATCTTCTCTCAGAGGTAAAATGGGAAAAGATCCTTTCTCAGGGCTCCTCCAATTGGTGGCGATTCAACAACATTCAATAAAGCTCAGATTTACTTATTTATTTCTTCCTTCTTTTCTACCAAGATGACTTAACTTTTCTTAATGCCAAATTCCTGTGGTGCCCTCTGTATCATCTAGGCATGGCCAGAGAAATCGACAACAGGTACACGTGGAAGGAAAGCTCTCTAGTCTTTACTGGTGAAGCTTTGGCAACTCCGCCAACAATCCAGGGCTTTGGATGTCTTAAAATAAATCCTCTGCTTGACTCTATGCTAAGCCCTTTACACACGCTGGCTCACCTTCTCCCCACAAACTCTCCTGTGCAACAGATCTATATTTTTTTTCCCATTTTACATATGAGCCAGGCATTAGGCACTGCAGGGAATAATGATCCAGACAAATACAATACACTACCCTCTTGGAATTAACGTTCTCATGGAGAGGACATTAACAGAAACAAAAAAAAATGATTTACTTACAATTGTGATACATATTTGAAAGAGCAGGCCCTGGGTGCTATGAGATCATAAAACCTGTCTCCTGGGGATCCAGAAAAGACAAGTAGCGTCTACCCGCATAAATAAGGTTGTATAGAAATGGGTGGTGGTTGTGGGTGAAGTGGGGGTAAAGAAGGGAAGCAGGGTAAGTTCCAGGCAAAATGACTAGTGTTTGCAAGAACCTGGAGGAGGAGAAAGTATGGCCATTCTAGGCTACGAAAGAAGATCTGCTGGGATGGCTGGAGGTCAGAGAGAGAGAGGGGGAGAATGGCAGAGGATGACAGACATGAAGTGGGCTGAGGCTGGGTCATGCAGATCATCGTGATAATGTTATATATTTCTTATATATTCCATAGATAATGGGGGAGCCACTGAAGTATTTTAGTCATGAAAATGGCAGACTCACATTTGTCTATACCCTGGCAGTAGTATATAAACTAGATCATGTCTCCTTCTTACATTTAACTCTCCAGCCTTTCTTCTTGTGATCTATTTTGGGCAAAGTTTAGTGTAAAAGATTTTTTAAATCTATGTTTACCCTTTAAATAAGGGAGGCAATATGCCCTTTTAGCAGTAATTCATTTTTAGAAAGATATTTACCATCTGTCTATCCAAAAGATTATGCCCTCAAGTAAAGACAGCAAAGGTATTGGCTATAGAAATAGGGTTGGGGAAGAAGAGGAATTTTTTTTTCCCCTACATCCTAGTATTTCAGCAATCTTGATAAGACAGCAAAAGAATAGCATACCTTACAAAGTATGGTTCTTCTTTACATACTGACTTAATTGGCCATGAGGCCTTCGACTTCACTGTTTTCTGGCCCAGAATATCAGTTTCCCCCATCTCCCAGGCTCTACAAGTCCTCAAAAAGCAAACAGATTTATATAACACAAAGAAGTTCATAAAGCATTAATCCCAACCATAATTCAGTGTAACTCATTTATGAAATAAGTGCTAGGCAACAAGCTGCAGTCCTGAAATATGAAGGTGAAACAGGCACATTTTCTGTCATTTAGAATTTGGGAGATCAAAAAAGTTAAAAACCAGAAAAAGAGGAAATAAACGTTGTGAAAGCTTCCTTACAAATGGAAACTCTTTAGGCCTTCTAATAATGAAGCTAAACATTCTTAGGAGGGTTTTGAAAGCAGGGACATTTATTTCATGGTTCTTTTGTCCCATAAAACTACAGAATAGATATTACAATAAATATTTTCTTATAGCTCCTTGGATTTTTTCTTTTTAAAGATAAACAGTCTTTAAAAGAGTGGAAAATAATCTCAAGCAGATATTTGATTACGAAAAAAAAACCTATAATTTTTATCATTTTAAAAAATCTACGTTCAGAAAATTCAAAACTAAGGAATTTGATGACAACTAATGAAGAAGTCAGTCTGAAAAATAATGAGGAACACCGGAGACACCTCAATAAGAGAAAAGGAATGATGTGAACCAAAATCCAGAGTGTCTGGCCAATAGGCTTGTATAAGACTGTTGAGAGTGCTAAGAGAGTCTTCTAGTTGGTTGGCTGATTCATTTCCTGGATGAGTATCTCTCAACTTTTACATTCACCTTAGCTAAGTAAAAGGTCCTTCTTGCCTGGCTTCCTTAAGGGGCAAAGCAGGAGTAGAATGGACTTGTTCTATGACCAAGTGTCACTGTAAATTATCATATATCATAGGTTTTTTTGCTTTATGAGGAGAGTCACACACAGCTATGGAAACACAGAACCAGGAACTTTCCACATTTGACTGACTAACTGCATTTTAATATTTATAAGGATTCTTCAAGACTTTCCATAACTAAACTTTCTGTATACTTCACTTGTAATAATTTTCATCTTAAGTTTTGATTTGTGATTCCATGTTTAGTCCCTGGGATTTTTGAAAATACTACTACTCTAGCAAGATTCTATATCTTTCTAGTATTCTGCTATTGCTCCTCACCAATAAAACTACCACATTTCTTCTGCCATATTTCTGTTACATGTGTTCTACATTGCACGTAATCCATTATAAGTATATCTGATTGGTTAGTAGATGACTGATTCAGATCCCCGACAAAAAAATACTGAATTTCCTGTGCACCATGTAAAAAGCCCTGCCACAAATGTCATTTAACCGCCCACCTAATAGTCCTTCATGAATAGGACTCCATAAAAATCCACCCTATCAATATAACATTAAAATAACTCATTTCTACCACTATTCAACATTTAAGCTATGTCTAAACTTTTGTAAAAATAAATAATGCTGTGATGACAAACGTTCCCATAATTCTTCATCTGCATTTCATGTCTCATTTAAGGTAGAATCCCAGAAGAGAGGTTAAAAGATCAGGAATACTTTCAGGATTATTGAGATAATCTGACAAGTATTTTCACTGGGAGTTGTTAAAACTTTCAGTGAAACTCACTTATGATAATGTGTACTTAAAAAACTCAGGATAAAATTTCACATACAGTGTTTCTGCCCACTTGTGTGGTTACCACGTGGGATGGTGGTGGTCAGGTCAGCAGGAGGTGTGTTTTCACACTGGCATTGTTTAGAATGCCTATTATGGTGACATAAAAGAGCAGACCCACTTTTAGTTGGCTTTATTATTGTTATTAAATTTTCTACAGAAAAGACATCCTCTTTTCCCAATGCCCCAAGCAGGTCACTGCCCTTAAATACGTAAATTTATATACAGAAAGAAAGGGAAATACATCAAATTGTTGGAGTGGGCTATCTATAGGTCACTTATTCAACAACATTTTTGTAGCCAAGTACTCGCACTATGCTAGTTGCTGGAGACAGAATGCTGGACAAGACAAGATCCCTGCTCTCTTGAAATCAAGTGAGGGCTGACATTATGGGGACTCTATTCTTTTCTTCTATATACACATAGCATTCAAATTTTGTAAAAATGAATAAATTACTTTTCACAGCAATTATAAATCTGTCTATTAGTGAAGTCAAAACTGGTAAAATGAAATCTAGTGATGCTCATGGTTTAATCCTCCAAGTTTGACCTAATCTTCCATCAGCAAACCACTATTTTCATTAAACATCACTGAAGGGCAAAAAGAGAACAGCTCTCTGTTCTCTGTGCTGAGCCCAAGGGTCTGCCTACAGACACAGCTCAAAAAGTCTCATGTAATGCCCCAGACAGAACTAACAGCAAGTTATTTGCAAGCTTAATAGAAGCACAATTACAACAGACTTTGGGGGATGTTACAGTCTGTGTCCAGGATATTGCTAAATCACAAAATCTATTACTTAAAGCTCTTGAAGTGTTTGAAGTACATGTGCTTTCACAGGATCCTGGGAGACATATGGGATTAGGACCTCTGGGAAGTGTAAGCAAAGAGGGAAGACTGCTCTGGTGGTGCTATGTAATATCAGTGGTTAAAACCTCATGGACACAGGACACTTCCCTCATCACACAGAGAATGCCATCCTCTAGTCATTCAACAAATGTGTGTGTATATATATATATTTTTTAGTGTACTTAGCTAAGTTATGAATATAAGGTGTTACTGGGTGCACAGAAGTGAATTAAACAGACAAGGTTCTGCCCTCATACAGCTTATACCTTAAAAAAATCTAACAAAATAAAGAAACAAAGTAAATAAAGAGATATTGCCAAATTTAGTAAGTGTTATGATAAAAAGGAACAGGATGATCTGGGAGAGAAGGACGAGGAACATCTGTGTAAGATACGGTGCTCATGAAAAGCATCTTTGGGAAGGTGGCATGACGGCTGAGAACAAGGAGAATAAGAAGCCAGATATCCACAGAGTAGAGGAAGAGATTTCAGGTCAAGGATATGACAAGAGGCAGTGAAGCAGGACTAGGAACATGTTGAGCTCCCAGAGACCAGCTGGTTGACAAGAGTTGAAAGAGTGAGAAAATGGAATGAGATGATATTGGAGAAGTATTCAGGAACCAGGCTATCAGGTAGATAGTGACCTAGAGACCAGCAGGAAGAGTATATTGCTGAGGCTTGGAAGGATTTCAGGAAGGTGAGACTGGGAGAGACTTAACAGAAGTAAGAGTACTCTGAATTAAACCACATATGGGAAGCCAACAGATCAAATCTTTGGAGGACCCACTAGACATTGTTTCTCTCTAGAACAGAATGACTAAGCAAAATGGTGGAGTTTGGTTACTAAGTAAACCAGAATGATAATTTTTCATTCAGGTCTTACTTGTGACGTAGCTACTGGTACTAAACAAATAATACTCTTTCGAGAGGAAAGAAGTAAGAGTAAATTCAATTTCTCTAAAAACCTCTAATTACATCTGTAATATGCACAGTATGTTTAAATCTGATAGAACTGTGGAATGATATTTCATTTCTTTATTCCTGCTGAAGCCATCTACCTCTCAATTTAAGAGATTGTTTGATATAGGTAATGCAGGTATAGAAAGAAGTACTTCTTTTTATTTTTCTTTCAGATGGACTATGTCTAGGAATAATATAATACATAACTGAAATTCAAGTCCATCTCAAGCAAAAACAACAACAACAAAAAAAAACTAAGATCTGATATATTACTGAACATATGGAAAAAAATACTTTAATTGCTACAACAATTCTGCTACCAATAAGATTAGTACAGAAAGGATTGAATACTGCCACTTCAATATTAATTGGTCTTTCAAAGTTTAAACAGAACTAGCTATTAAGGATCAGTTTAGGAAGACTGCCAGCACTGATATTTTTAATAGTGCCATGAAAAGGGGGAAAAAGTTCTAAGAAGCTTAAGGATATTATTAAACTCATTTATTATTTTTCTTTTTTTAATATAGAGTAAATTATAGAAACTTTACCAAATCAACAGAGGGAAAGATAATAGAACATAATGAAACATGTGATTTATTTTTTAAATGGGAAAAGAGCTATTTAATCATAAATGGGAGGCCCATTAGGAAGTTATGTAAATGTTTCCCTTTCTAGTAATATAAATTCCATATCACCCTAATGTCTATGCCCCAATAGTTTTATTCATTATCATAAATTTCAGAAGTCTCATTCTTTCACAAACAATTCATTTCAAAGACATTTTATTTTCATTTTTAACAATTAAACAATTTTATAGCCTCATCTCTTCAAAATATATCCTGCAGTTTGTTAAAATAAATGTGACTTGCTAAGTGGTTAGCAGAACAGAGAATGAGTTGACTGTGGACTCTGCTTTGCTCTCATTGCTATTTTGCTCCAAATGGAATGAAAATGTGTAGGGCTGGAAAGAAAGAATGCTATAGATGGATCAGTATTTCAGGCCCCTTGTCTACTCCTTGAAACAAGGTCTTTGCATTAGGAAGGAACAGAAAACAAAAAACGAAAGTCTCCAACCCCCTCCTTAGCTCCAGGTCTTACCAAGAAAACAGACTCATGCCTTGAAAGGAAAATATGTTCTAGAGTCAGACGTACCTGGATTCAAATTCTTACTCCTCCATTTATCAGAACTATGCACTTGAGTAAGTTATTACACCTTGTCTGGGCTTCAACCTTCTCATCTCGGAAATGGGCACAATGATACCCCATAGGAAACACGATGTTTGCAACAGTACTGTGCTTAGCACAAATTAGAGCTCCATAAATATCAATTTTGCTTTCTTTAGAAGTCAGGTGGCATACATTTTCAATATCTAGCCCACTGGACTCATGTCTCACCAAATATCTTTTAAAATTTCTAGCAATATATTGTAAAGGATAAGAGACAGAACCAGACTGAATTACCTTGGACAGCCAACATAAATATTCTAAGCTGTTTCCTCGTCAATAAGACAGAGACTGCCTATTTCATTGGTTTAGAACAGGGTTTCTCAAACTTGGGACTAGAGACATTTTGGGCCAGAACATCTTTTGTTGCATGGGGCTGTCCTGTGCATTCTACCAGTAGATGCCAGGAGTACCCCCATCCAAATTTGTAACAACCAAAAAAATGTCTCTAGATATTACAAAATGCTCCCTGTGGGACAAAACTGCCCCTACGGAGAACCACTGGGTTAGAGTGAGCATTAGATAACAGTTACAAGTTATTAACATGGAACCTGGAAAAGAGTAATGCTCAATAAATGTTAGCTATTAATTTTTACCTAGAATTAGAATTCAGGATTCTGTTTTTGATTGTTCTCTTAGCTCTTCAATATTATGCATAAGCATAGATTACAATGAAGAAACTATTCAAGAAGTCAGATTTTCCCTGGAAGCTCCAAAGCTACCAAAAATGAAATAATTAGGTAGGATTGCTTCCATGCAAATATTCATTTGGACCTTGGGCTTAAGGAAAGCTGACATCCCATGAATGCCTTCTAGGGACCATCCTCCCTTCCCTGGTTTGGTGCCATGTGTTTGGTGCCATGTGCTATCTCCCAGTAAGGTCACACTGGGCTGCCCAGGAAGCAGAAACCCAGGAAAAGGGGAAGCCCTCAACCCTACATTGGTGATGCCAATCTTTGGCTCTGTGCAGGGCTAAGGCAGGCTTGTACCTAATTACTGCTTCCTTCAGGCCCCTCTTCCTTTTGTAAAGCCTACCAAATCTACCATGTCATCAGCATTTTGGACATCTTTTTGTACAGCATTTTCTACATAAATGCCTCACAGGTGCAGTTGTCACAATCATGATTTCAACATGGGATGGTGTTAGTAGATTCTCACAAGATTTTTCTAGAAAATTAGAAATGTATCCGAACTCCAAAAATAACATTTCTATGTGGTTCCATTGGCCTCACTCCATTGGAATTCAAGAATGAAGTCAATAGTGAGCCATCCGTAATGCCCCAATGTCCTACAGAGCTGCCACACACAGTACACACTGACAGAGACCAGGGTCTGCAAACTTAACCCCTCCCTGGCCAAATATGGCCCCCACTTGTTTTTGTAAATAAAGTTTTACTGAAACAGCCATACTCATTCCTTGATGTATTGTCTAAGGCTGCTTTCAGGCTATGATGGCAGAGGTGAGTAGTTGCAACAGAGACCATGTGGCTTACAAAGCTTAAAATGCTGATTACTGGCCTTATACGGAAAAAGTCTGCCAAACTTTGACATAGACTATTTTGTGACTGGTGTCCCCTGGATCTGTGTAATGGAGTAGCACTGGGGCCTTCAGTTAACAACCTGAGAGAGAAGACGGATATCTCCAGCCAATCAAAACCTGTACCAATCCATGTTCTTGGGTACAAGCATCTAATATTTTTTTAAGGTTCACACAATATTGCATAAAAATTGTGACATTGTTTAATATTTTATTCCTTTGTTTATTGTAACTATTTCAAGCAAACAAAAATTAAATAATAAACCAAGAATATACATATATCTATCTCTCTACTTAAGGGAATAAAAATTCTTACACATTCTGTTAAAGCCTCCTCCATACATCTCCCTGATCATGTTTTCCACACGTGTCTATATTTGATGTTTATTGAGCCTGTTCATCTCTTTTTACATTTGCCAGTAATGTACGTATTCAAAAATAATAAAATAGTATTGTAGGTGACATTTTATGTAAAAGGTATATACTTTTATGTATCCTTCTAAACCTTGATTTCTTAGCTCAACAAAACACTAAGATTTACTCATTTTTATATATGGAGCTCTAGTTTCTTGCAATGCTTCAATATGCCATAACTCATTATCCAGTCTCCTACTAATGGACATTAAAGTGATTTCTGAGTTTTCGTTTTTTAAAACAGTTTTACAACAGATATCCTTAAGCGTGTCTCTTTTGCACATTTACAAAAGGAACTCCTAGGTTTTTACTTAGAAATGGCCTTTCTTGGTTATGAGGCATGTGTGTCTTCAGCGTTACTCTGAGTCCAATTTCTTTTGAAATGGATTTAATAATTTACACAGCAACCAGTAGAGTCTAAATGTTCCTGTTTCCCTAATCCTCCAACCCTTGATAAAAGCAGGCTTTGAAATACTTCCTAACTTAATGTGTATGAAATGCGCATTTTCTCTTTGATAGAAAGTTCTCATTAGCAGACAATAATAATATTTTCATTGCAGTCCCCCTCCCCAACCTTATCATAATGATGGAAATTTCTGTTGCCACAAAATACAGAAAAGTGAACAATGGCAGCACTGAGAGACCCAAATGATCCTGAGGTGGTCATTTCTTATGGGTCTCCCCCCCCCACCCCCCCACCCCCTGCCGCCCCATGACCAAGAAATTAACAACTGAGTGTTGAGAATTGAGAATGAGGAATGGGCAAGGGGTGGTAGTCCACGGTGTTATATCTGATTTTGTGTTACATACGAGTTTGTGTTACTGTGGAGAGTGTTTTCATGGGGTTTTGTTGCATGTAAACTCTAGTCTATATGCAACTAAATTGATGTTCATCTCCCCAACTGGACTTTATACTACATATGGGCAGGATTCTGTGTAATACAAGGAAAGTGCTCAGCAACTATTTTTTGTAAGAAAATGAAAAAAGGACCATAAAAATGCTTTATGACTGGGAAAGAAAAAGAGAATAAGAAACATGAAACGGTTTCTCATGAAATTTGGAATCAGCTCCAAGGTCCTTCCTAAATTCTACAAGGCACTGAAGGATCCCTAACACTTCTCCAATCTCATATGACCCTGTCCCTCACTCAACCATCCTCAGTCAAATATGTTTCTCTAAGTTTCTGTCACACCAAACTCCTCACCCCTGCCTTAATTCCTCCCCCCCCCCCCCGCCCCCAGGTCTTTACTTGGCTAGTTCCTTTTCATTTTTCTGGTCTCTGCTTACACATCACCTCCTCAAAGAAACCTTAGCTGAGTAGCCTATCTATACAGCCAAACCTACCCAACCAAATCCAAATCCCAAATCCCCTGCTTCAAAGCTAGTCACCTCCCATTCCATGTTTCTTTCACAGTCCTAATCCGAGAAGGAAAATATTTTTCTTAATTTGCTTTGTGTTTATTCAGGTACAGGCAAACTTCATTTCATTGTGTTTCACTTTATTGCACTTCACAGATACTGTGTTTTCACAAATTGAAGATCTGTGGCAACCCTGTGTAGAGGAAACCTATCAGTGCTGGTTTTCCAAGAGCATGTGCTCACTTCACATCTCTGTGTCACATTTTAATTAAGGTATGCACATTATTTTTATGACAATGTTATTGCACACTTAATAGAATACGGTATAGCGTAAACATAACTTTTATATGCACTGGGAAACCAAAAAATTCATGTGACTCGCTTTCTCTCTATTTCCGTTTCTTGCAGTGGTCTGGAACCAAACCCCAGTATGTCTGAGGCATGCCTGTACTGACTCTTCCCTCTAAAAAAATGTAAATTGCATGATGGCTATACCACTCTACATTCCCAACACTGATTACAATGTCTGACCCAGAATTGATATGCAGTAAACATATCATGAATAAAGAAAAGAAGCTGACTCTATCATGAAACCATTAGGTACCTGGGCAGGGGACAGATCAAAGAGAAGCAGCCTATAGAACTCAGAGGAAACACAACGTTCCCCTCCTCAATAAACTGAGCAGAAGCTGGCCCATCCTATCCAGAATAAGGAGGCAAGGGTGACGGGATGTCCAATATTCCATTTATGGCCAGGAGAGCAGATAGCTCCAGTCATTAGTATCAACGCCAATGCTGTCTGTAAGGTCTAAATGACATCAATTTATTATCAAACTAAAACTCACAAAATAATTTTTAAATTAAAAGAAAAACAAGAAACATACATGAACATACTTTATTTCAAAAGGCTTAAATTATTTCACCTGGAAATTTGGAACATTTCCAGATCCTCCAAAAAAATTCAAAGCAGACTAGAGGCTTCTACGGGTCAAGTCTTCGGATTTTATCATTGAATTAAATATAAAGTCTCATTTAGTAAGGGCTCTGTGAAGCCCCAAAGAGTCCTCCAAAATTCATTCTGAAATTACATATTTTAGTTCTAAAAACAACCATCATTAAGCATGACATTTTCAGATGTCTGCTCCTTAGTAAAGCTGTAATTTGGGAAAAATCAAAGGGATAAGGAACTAAATTATGTAAAGGAGATTATTCATTACTCTCTAATCTGGCTCACTCTAAGAAGCAAATAAAATCTGATTATTTGGCCAGTTACTTTACAGCTTCTGTGTTTAATTTACCTTTCCTCAGAAGATTAAAAAAGTCGTATGAACTTGGGTTTGTTTTTTCAAGCTCATTTGTTAAGTGATTAGTTTTCAAAGAGCAGAGGCACTTCATTTCCTTCATTTGCCATGATTTACCCTAGCTCAATCAATAATATGCCTTAATTGCTGGAACCTGTTATCCTTTTTAAAAGAAATGCTACATCCAAACAAAAGTGTAAAAGGAACATTATTTACTGACTGGTTAGTTTTCTTACTATCTACAATGAGCTGACAGTCTCAACTGACCACAAAACTGTTTTAAAAAGAAAGAAGAATCAATTTTGGTATCTCCAAATTGGAAAAGCCTCTTTAAAAAAAGACAGCTCAAAATATAGTCTCTGCTAAGGTCTTGTCACTTTTTAAATTAAGATTTAAAATAAGGCATGTTTATCAAAAGACAGCCAGGCCTAACGTCTACTGCAAACGCTCCTGTACTTATCAATTATATGAGATGCAGTTTGCCTGTACATAAGCTGGCAGCTATTTATATGTCCACAAAAAGTTTTAATGGCTTAAAGAAGAAAAAGAGAGTTGGTAATCAGATTCTCTCATTTTAGCTGACTAGGTCTTCCTCACATGTAGGCCAAGGCAAACCAGGCACTTGAACTTCAAAGTAAAAGAAAGAGTGAATATTTTTTATAGCTCCAATCCTGAGATGCACCTAGCTGACTTTCTCAGGCAAGCTTTCTGAAGATTTCCCTAATCTCTGAAAGCCAGTAAGAGTCTATGTTGAAACACACACACATGTCCTTAGGCACACATGTATGTGCACACACACACAGCTCAAGTGTGGGATATCAGCAGCAATAGTGAGATCTCTTGGCACTCGGCCTTGGGTCCCATCTGCTTTTCATTCAACAGGTATAATCCTCAAGAGTCCCAGTTCTTTCACAGCCCTCCCATCCAATTTTTCAATGTCATTGCCATTGTTTGTCCCAAATGTCAACTTTCTTTTTAGTTCTTGCTCCTTCATATCAAGATTCTCTCTGTATTAGCAGATGCATCCTTTCTTCTCACTACTCCTCCAACATCTGAAAAGCACCATCTTGCCCCTAAGGATCTCCCAACTGAGTGAAAATGAGGTGGTGACATGTCCTTCTCCCTTCTCCCTTTGGCAATTGATATGTGCAAAACTACTTCCATTATAGCTTATCTGGCTATCGTGGCTTTTCAACATGGTCATGTTTTATGAACTATAATGAATATTTATTGAGTCCCTACTATGTGTTGAATATGGTTATGGGTATTAGGAACACAAGATGATTATGGTATTGTCCCTGCAGTCTAGGAATTTATTACCAGGGCAATGGAGAATCTGACTGAAATTTATGCTAGTGTGTGGCAAGTCCCATTCATTCATTTATTCAGCAAATATTTAAGAACCTCCTCTGTGCCAGTCACTGTGCTAAGTATCAGGTATACGATGATGAACAAATCAGTTCTGTTTTCTGTCCCTGCTCATGGAGGTTATAAGCTAGTGTAGGAGACAGACAATAAGCAGGTAATCAGGCACCATCTTAAAAGTCAAATAGGGGTAAATGATCTGAAGGGAATGAAGATAAAAGAATAGAATCAGATTTTTGCTGGATGATCTCTTCTCATTCAGGTCTCCACTCACATAATCTCCCTAGAGCAGGCTTCCCTGATTATTGCCAGTGAACTTTTAGTGGACATCTTCACTGCACTCTTTTCTAAACTCATTTTATTTGTAAATTATTTACATGTTCATTTGCCCACCCCAATCCTTTGACAGTGCTCAATAAACATTTGTTGAATGAATGAATGAATGGGATTAGTAGTAAGGTTGCCAAAAATAAAGTAAAGTGTTACTGTATGGGGTTTCGCACAAATAGAAAACATATTGAAAGGTGAACATTAGAAAATAATCAACAGATGAAAAGAAAGAAAAATAAGAAAAGTTAATCTTGATTTCTATTAAAATGCTTACTTTAGACCAAGGACCCACAATTTTTTTCTGTAAATGGGCCAGAATAAATACCTTAGGCTTTGCAGGCCATAAGAACCCTGTTGCAACTACTCACTTTTGTCATTGGCACATGAAAGCCGACATAGACAACACATTAAAGAATGGCTGCTACCCAGTAAAATTTTATTTACAAAAATAAGCCAGGTTTGACTACAGGGGCACAGTTTTTCAACTCTTGCTTGAGACTAATCCTATAAAGGGTGACACATAATTAAAACAAGAAATGAAAAGGAACAACCAATATTGAGAATCCACTAGGTGCCAGACTTTATGCAAGAAGCTTTCCATACAAATCACATCCAATCTTCTTAACAAATCCAGTAGATAAGCATCATTATAGAAATTCTGCAATAATTAGGGATTCAAAGTGGTTAAATAACCAGCCCAGGTCATGCATTTAAGAAGCCAGTGTCTAAAGCCAGGTCTTTCTGACTCAAAACCTCCTTTTTCATCATTTATCCTTTTATCAATTCTCCACATACAACCACAAATCACCTTCTTACACTTTTTAGGACAGAGGTATTAACATCTGTCCTCAATGAATTCAATGCCACAGATATTTATTGAACATATACTATGTGCCAGGTATCAGGGAGATGCTGGGGGTACAAAACTTAAAACCCATCCCTCTCTCTATGATTTACCTAAATTGTATCTTGTTAACATGAGATACAAATTTCAAAGCCTACCATTTGGCACACTTATGTCCTCTTTTATTTTTCTAGAATTGTTAAGGGTACTTTCAGGCATATTAATGATGCCTTGCCATGGTCCTGTCTGCTCTTTGTAAACAGCCACAGGTGTGAATTTTGTTTTATCTGTGTGCAAGACCTGCTGCTGTCTGTCTCCCTGCCGAGAAGTTTCCCCATTAGACTGCTGCCCACACAACCAGCTGATGTTATATGCTGCCAACTCCCAGCCCTGCAGCTTCCCATGGCCAATTGCTTCGGATGGTGTGATTCACTGTCCTTGAAACATTTCTTTTGTATGTTTGGTTCAAAATACCTCTCCATCCTTACAGGGCCAATGTAATAACCAGAACACTATTTTTGTAAGTGTCTTTAGATGGGTTTAAGAGTAAAGAAGTGAATACACTCACTGTTTGACTCCAATTTTGAAAAGTCTGTTTCTCCCCTGCATTTCCTATGGTATTTCCAGTTTGACCAAAAAAAAGAAAAACCCTTCATTTCTTATCTAGCTATGAAACTTATATCTCAGAAAAAAAAACACTACTTGTGGCCATTTTCAGTTATTTTAATGTAATATCAATATTGAAGAAAAATGTTTGAAGTAAAGGAAAAAGACCTGACTTTGTAAGCAAGCTCAGCCTTCTGTTTGCAGTAACCAGTGCCTTTCTTTATCCACTCAGCAGCCTGTACCTATCCAATTTAAGGTATGGGTTCATTATCAGAGACACTGTATAATTATGTTTCCCTAACCAATTACAGTCTTAACAGAAGCAATCTATATTTTCACATAATCAACTGTCCATCAGCACCCTATTCTTTTATAAAAAGAAAAATTCGTAATAAGGAATATGTAGTCTTGTTTTCAAAAAGCCACCAACTTTCAGCATTTTGCCTGGATATAATGTGGGAAATCAAAGAGAATTCAGTTCTGGGGAAGAGCTGGGTTTTGAGGATCCTCAAATAACAATCCAAATTACATAGTTGTTAGCCAGCTTGCCTTGGCCAGAGTTTTGTCTCCAGCAGAATTTGGAACAATCAGCAATCAAGATTTTCCTTCAGGCTATCAATATCAAATCTTTTCCCCCTGTTTCATTCTCCAGTGCAAAACAGTCAACTAGATGTTGTAGATGCTCTTTCCTATATCCTCAATTTTCTTGCATTATCTCCTCTCTCTGCTACTGACAAAGGCCTTTAATGTCTCAACTATATGGATGCAAAAGACTATTCATATGGCTTCTTTTAAGTTTGCTACCCTGTGGGCCATCCTCTACATACCTACTAGAGTGATCGCGTGATTAGTGAGAAATAGTAATTTATTGAGTACAGGTACTTTAGATGAATTACTCATTTAATTCAAACACACACACACACACACACACACACAGACTCCAAACCAGTACCATCACCATTTTTCAAATGAGGGAACCAAGGCCTAAAGAAGTTTAGGAACTTAGCCAGAACTACTAACAGATAGAGTAAGGATTCAAACCCAGGATTCCCTAATGCACATTTGAACTTCTTGTGTCATTCCATTCAAATTTCCTGTTCCATAGGTAAAACAACAATGGGATAGCTTAGGTCAAATGCCATCTTTTGGCAAGTAGGATGAAGCACCTTGAAGGACAGTTGTATTAAAATTGTATTCTGTAAGAGAAGGGTAGATCCCCAAATTAAACTGGGTTGTAATTACAAGAATTCATGGTGCTGAGTTGGCAAAACAAGAGGTCTATGATAGCTTCCCTTAAAAGCCAACTGTAAAACCCTTGCCCAAAGGTGATCTCAAAATCTGTTATTAGACAGATAAAGCAAACATGATTACTTGCAGGTGAAAATATCACTAACTGAAAAAGAATGTGGTTCTTAGAAAAAGGATGCTGCAAACATAGACACTAAAATGTGGATAGTCTGAAGGAAGTCAGCTGGTACAAGAGCGGTGGTCAAGGCTAGGACACTGGCCATCCTCATCAGTTGATGGCCAAATCGTCACCTGATTTATGTTGGCATACATAACTCATGCCCACTGAGGTTGTAGTGTTAGAAAACAGTAAGCGTGTTAGCTACAACTTGCAGCCTTTGGAAATGTCCTATAAGACAAAGGATCCTACACCAGAGTAAAAGAACTAAAAATAAAGGAAATGCAGCTCTGCTAAAAGGGGAACTTTGGGCACTGTGAGTACCATACTTTGGAGGCTTGCTGGATGGGATAACTATACTTCCGTATGCCATACTAAATTGGGATATTTAGGGAATCTGGAGTCAAGCAGGAAGTAAAGCTGATAAGCTTAGGGCTCTGTTCCTTCCCCATGCACTTCATATTAAGATGCTCTTTCAGGAGAGACAGAAATAATATGTCTTTCATTTAAAACAAGTTTCAAATCATTTTAAGATAGAGGCCATTAAGCTAAAAGGAAAGGATCCTTTGAATGAAATGGTCAAGAAGAAAAATTGGCTGCAAGCCTACTAAGTATTTGAGGGAAAGTTATTGCCAAAGAAACCCATAAACTAGCCATCCATTCCTAAGCCTGTCCTCTGATTTCGCAACTCTACTCCCCAGGACCACAGTTTTCCTCTGTTGGGATCACAGAGAAATACAAAGAAGAACATCCCAGAAGGAAGAATAGGGGCAAAGGAGGATGGTGAACAAAAGAGATGGTTCCAGAAAGCAGATCTCCCCAGGGACCCAATGGCTGACTAAAGAACTTAATCTACTGTCACAGTAGAGAGTTTTGTCTTAAGAGTTCCACCCTGTCCAGCATTATGTATTTGTTGTGGAGTATAGACTACTGCATGTTTCCTATTCTCTCTTGTTCTACATGAGAGTCTAATTGTGGTATATTATTGCATACTGAGAATATTTGGTGTCTCTAAACTTCTTACCAGACCACCCAATTATAAGAATCCATATCCAGGTGCAATTGACGGGAACATCTATTACCCAGAGATCTTGGATTAGAAGATGGTTGAACAACTGGATGAAAATTGGGGTGGTTGCTCTCAAGGAGAAGGTGAGTGCATTCCATGTTGTTTGAGCAATGTGAAATATAACTTTGGGAAGAAAATTTGATGTGGCTGAACCATGGCAGTCAACATTAGTAGCCTACTCAACATCCCTTTATCCTTTCTTCCTTGCTAACAGAAATATGATTATGTTTGAGGTGTCAATAAGCCAAGCTCTGGGGGAAGGAGTGAATTATGATTAGTCTGTCTAGGCTAAATCATGGCACTCTGATTGCCTTTTGCCAAATGCTCACATTTCCCTTCATCTTTGTAGCTTTGGATGGCCAAATAAGACCTAAGGAGTGAGTTTATTGGAGGGAAGTTTTGTATTCTGATAAAAAGAAATCTTTTCCTTTTTTTTCTACTTGGAAAAATGTGGAAGTCATTTTAAGACCATGAAGCAATTCATACATGGTATGAAAAGCTGAAATGCTGGGGCCAGTAGAATATAATGATGGAAAGAATCTGGACCCAGATTTGTTAAGTAAACAGGTAAATAGTATATATAACTCAAGTCATTAGTTGAGCTTTCTTTTATGGTTAAGGCATGTCTAATACATATGCTGTTTTAGTTTTCTAGGCTGCTTAAATCAAATACCATGGAATGGGTTGGGATTAAACAATGCGAGTTTATTAGTTTGCAGTTTGAGGTCATAAGAACGTCCAAATCAAGGCATCATCAAAGCAATGCTTTCTTCCCGAAGACTGGCTGCTGGCGATCCTTGGCTCCTCTGCCATGTGGCAATGCATATGGTGGCATCTTCTGGTCTCTCCCCCTTCTTCCAGGTTTTGCTGCTTTTAGCTTCTTGCTTTTATGGCTTTCTCTCTCTTTTCCTGTATTCATTCTGTTTATAAAGGACTCTAGTAAGAGGATTACAACCCACTCTGGGCCACACCTTAACTTAAGTAACCTCAGCCTACTTAAAATAGGTTTACATCCACAGGAGTGGATTAGCTTTAAGAACATGCTTTTCTGGGGTACATACAGTTCCAAGCCTCCACATATGCTAATTCATATGCTATGAGTACGATATGGGAGAAAGACACATATTTGAAGAATAGTAGTAAATGATAAAGATCAATTCTCATCAAGTCCTGAATTTTTTAAAGATTGTTTTAATCTACACCCTTCTTGAAATGGTTATTTTCACGAAGAATTCTGTTTGATTTAAATCAATTATTTATTTATATAGTGCATAAAACTGTTAATAAATATATAAATGGCAAAAACCACACCAAAATGGGAACAACACTATAATGATACTAAATATAACTTAATATGTGCTGAACAATTGCCAGTGAATTGTAGACACACTAAGATGCCAACAGAAAGTTACAGTTGAAAACCTGCCAAGCATTTTACTATATCTTTGCTTTTTTCCTTTAGCTTCCTAGAGGGTTCAAATGATCCTGAAAATTCACAAAAATTTAACACTTAGGGAAGAACCCCGTGTTAATCTTTTCACATGCTAAAGTATTTTTTAGCTTTTTTAAAAAAAAATTAGAGAAACTGTAGGTTTACAGAAAAATCATGTGGAAAGTACAGTGTTCCCATATACCCATCCTCACACACCACAGTTTTCCCTATTACTAACATTTTGCATTAGTGTGGTACTTTGATTACAGTTGATGAAACAATCAATTATTAATTGTAGTCCATGTTGACATTAGGGTACACTGTGTTGTACAGTTCTTTGATTTTTTAAAATTTTTATTCTGGTAACATACATATGACAAAAAATTTCCTCTTTTAACCACATTCAAATATAAAATTCAGTGACGTTAATTATAGTCACAATGTTGTGTATTTCCAAAACATTTCCATCACCTTTAATGAAAACTGTGCACCAACTAAGCATTAACTCCCCTCTAAAGAGTTTTACAAACTTAGATTGCATCCTGACAAGTTTTGTCTCTCCAGTCAGTGGGAACTTTTCATTTTAAGGGAAGCTTTAGAGGACATTTTCCTTTAATTGCTTTAGTATTCTTTACCTGGATCTCTGATATTTCTTCGGCTTTGCTCCCTTTATTCTTCTTAATATTATACTCATTCAGTTATTCATTTACGCTTTTATTAAGAGAGCTTATTTGTTACTTTCTAATTCAAAGTTTCATTAGCATTTGACTCAGTTGATCACTTCCTTTTTCTTGGCTTTCATGACACCACACTTGCTTGATTCTTCTCCTCCATCCCTCATCTTGTTCTTGATATTGTTTGCTAGCTCCTTCCTTGCTCTACCTCAAAATGCTGAAGGGTTCCAGAACATGGTCCTTGGCCTCCTTCTCTTTCCTACACATGACCTGGTTATGGGTGATATCATTCTGTTTCAATTATAAAACATATATTACAATACCCAAACACTTACACTTCTACCCCTAACCACTGCCCTAAAATCCATTATCTTATATTTACAACCACCTACTCAACATCTTCACTCAGATGTCTAAGAGACATCTTAACCTTAACATATTCAAAACTGAACTCCTGAGTTTTCAGTCCATCCCCAAATCTTCTCCTTCTCCAGTTTTCCCCACCACGTTAAGTGAAGCCGCTACCCATGCAGTAGCTCAACCAAATACCTGGAAGACATTCTTGCTTCCTCTCTAATATTCATTCCTCACATGCAACTCATCAGCAAGTCCAGTCAACTATATATGAACAACACATTTCAACTCTATTTCTCTCCACTGACATTTCAGCCACCATCGTCTCCTGCCTGGGAAAGTGATAACCAATTAATTCATCTGCCTGCTTCCCTTCTCTTCACCTCACCATCCATTTCCCATAAGTCAGCCAGGATGATCTTTGTAAAAATAAAAATTATATCCTGTCACTTCAATGCACAAAGAAACCTTACTATAGTGTCCTACCACATATAGAGACTATTCCAAATGTCTTCCATTAGCCTCTGAAGTCCCTACATGCATGATCTGGCTCCCACCTGTCTCTCTGACTCATCTCAAATCACTCTCCAGCTCACTCAGTACCTATGACCTTTCAGACCCTTGTGTAATCCCAGATTAGTCTTCTTTAGGGTCTTTACATGAGCTGTTTCTTCTATCAGGAAAGCTTATTCCACAGTTAGTCACAGGTGACTTTTTCTTATAATCCAAGCTTCTGCTCATATGTCACCTCTTTAGATAAGCCTTCCCTGACCCATAAGCCTCAAGCAGCCATTCTATCACTCTCTTTCCACTAGCTTGTTTTCCTTTCTTTATAGCAAGTATTGCTACCTGCTATTTGCTTGCCTATTTATCATCTGATTCTCTCCAAAAGAATCTAAACTCCTTGAGAGCAAGGACTTTGTCTGACTCAATCATTGCTGTATCCCTATCTCCTAGAAATTTCATAGACATTCAATAAATATTTAGTGAATTAATGAAGAAATTCACAGAGTTCCTAGGCAGTAAGAAAACTCTTCCTAAAGCTTCATTCAGCTCCCCTGTCTTAAAAAAGGTAGGTACTTCCTTTTTATATTCTTCACGAGTTTAAGATTAATCTGGAAATGGGTTTTGGAGCCAATTCTCTATTGATTTAATCAAGAAATATTTACTGTGCCAAGTATTTTGCTATACAAAGAAGAACGAGACAGCAGATTCATTTTCTAGTGATAGAGATGGCAGGAAAATGAATAAGTAAAATATAATATTAGATCAAACTAGTAGGGGACCTACTAAAGTTGCTTTGTGAAAAAAGGAACCAGGATTGGAGATAAACAAAATCAGTGATGAGTACAGAGAGAAGATGACATTCTCATTATACCAATGAGACAGATGTTGAGTTCTGTACACTAAAAGAAGAAAATATTTCATTGGTTTCATTTCCAAATCCCATATAATGACACTCCCAATCATGACAATGACAGAAAGGTTTTTGTGTGTATGTGTGTCACAATGTTGTTACAACCTGAAAGTCAGGTTTTACTAAATTCAAGGATTCTACTTCCAAGTGCCTTGTATGATTCAATCACATGCAATTCTATTTTATCAACATGCAAGGGTAAAGATTATATAGAACTGTAACAAAACAGACACTCGGCCAACTTCTCTTCCTTCTCACAGCTGCCACCCTACTCTTTGCCTGCCTCCACCTCACCCCCACTGCCCCTGGCCCATGATCTCTCCCCTTCACTCTCTGATCTCTGGTACAAAGGACATTCTACTAACCCTCAATCAACAGACTGGCCCTCAAATGTGCCTTACTCTATCCCAATTTCTCAACCCACTTACCCACCTGAAATGCCTTTCCCTTTTATTTCTATTATCCACATGCTGCCAGTTCTTCAAGTCCAAGATGCCCATCTATTCCATGAATCCTTCCTCTCTAGTCCACTATGAGCTCATCTTTCTTTGACCATCTACAGCAGTCACTGCTTTTCTTGGATATTTGGACCTTTTTACATGTCTTCTTGAATGTATCCGGCATATAAACATACATGTATCCGGCTCTTAACAACTTCCCCACTGTGTTATTGAATCCTTTAATACAAGGGCTCTTTCATTTCTTTGTCTCACCCATACCCACAGATGTAATGGTATTCCAAGAGGAAATGGCATTTCATCTGCAAGCAAATATTTATTCCCACAGTGACACAGGAAAGAGTTAGGCATAAGGTTCAACATACCATGGGGTCCTCTGCCTTCCACCTCTGCAATGCAGACCCTTCTACAGGCAGACCAAGAACTTTAGGTGTCAGGATGTCACATAGTGAGAAAATTAGTAGACTCAAGTGTTCTCTAGGGTAAATTGTTTTTTTTTTTTTCTTTTTTCTGGTTGAATAAAGGAAAAAAAGCCTCTTCCAACAGCAGTTATTAGATGCAAATGGCTTTTGTAGACAAGGAGAAAAAATTATATTTACTAGTAAATTTCTATATAATTCAGTCATATGGTCCTTGGTTGAGGCCACTGGGTTAGAAACAACAAAAAAGTACTTTTTTTCCTTTTGTTTGCAGGAAGCTGTATGCCATCATCTCTATGAATTTCATAAGGATCACAATTGACTCCAAATTTTGATTTGGGATGGATCAGCTACAATTTCAAATAATTCCATTAGCACTCATGATCGAAAGAGTTCTTCAGGAGGTTTCTCTAGGTTGTCTTTTCTACTGCTCCAGCCCTCTCTGCTTGCTTCCACCCTTACTCCACTATAAACTAGCCTCTCACTGCCTGCCCCACCAGTTATCTTTTTAAATGGGAAACTGATTATGCTACCCCATTGGTAGCTTCTCCTGCTTCTAATACCCTGAGTACTCAATGATCTATGGGACCAGTTTTTCTAACTTCTCTTGCCTCATCTCTCACCCCTCTCACACTTACTCACTTCATTCCAGCCACATTAGATTTCTGTCAACTTATTAAACTTTCCAGCCCCCAGGACTTCACTCATGAGATTTTCACTGCCTAGAATTCCATTTCCCCCATACTTTATAGCCTGCCTAACTCCTCTTTCTCCTTCACCTCACCAGTCCCCCGTTTCCTCCTCTTCAAAATGGGCATTATCATCACCAAACACTAGAATACTGAAAGGACCAAATAATATATGATCGGTCAAAGAGTTTTTAAGTTGGAAGATGTTTCTATAAATTAGTCATTATTTTTATTGAGGAAAGAGAGCCATAAGTTTCATAGAGCTACATGGAGCCAATACTTATGATGTAAGTGGTTAAGAGCTGTGCATGCATTATCTCATAAAACATTAATTTTACAATATTCTTAGGAGGTCAGAGCTGTTATTGTTGTTGTTATCATTATTATTATTACTCTCACCCCACTTTACAGGTGAAGATGCTGAGGTCACAAAGTGAGCACGTGATGGAACTAGGATTCAGATAGAGGCAATCTCACTGCAATACCTGAGTGTGACCACCAGGCAAGCCTGCCTCCCATTACTATAGATTTCATGTCTACTTCTTGGAAGAAGAGAGGTTAACTTGCACAAGTGGCAAACTGTACCTTTCCCCAAGGTCCAGCCATGGGTACTAATAAACTAGATGGTTTTGTTAGTCAAAGAATTAGAAGCAATCCAACACTTCAGGACATCCTTATCATCAACACAACCACATGTTAGGCAGTCACTGTGTACCCAGCACCAGGATAAGCACTTCCCAGTTGGCAACTCTAAACTCCTCAATAGCCCCTGTGAAAGTTTGGATGTATTATGTCCCCCAAAACTCCATGTTCTTTGATGCAATCTTGTGGGGATTAGGTTGGAATCCTCTGATTTTTTGTTTCCATGGAGATGTTACTCAATCACCTGTGGGCGAGAACTTTGATTGGATAATATCCATGGAGATATTACCCCACCCATTCAGGGTGGTCTGAATTGAATCACTGGAGTCCTATAAAAGTGTTCACAGACAGAAGGAGTTGCTGCAGCCAAGAGAGACACTTTGAAGAATGCACAGGAGCTGAGAGTGGAGCTGGAACACAACCTGGGATCAGCAGATGTCCGCCATGTGCCTTCCCAGCTAACAGAGGTTTTCTGGATGCCATTGGCCTTCCTTTGGTGAAAGCATACTTGTGCTGATGCCTTCATCTGGACATGTTCATGGCCTTCAGACTGTAACTTTGTAACCAAATAAACCCCCTTTATAAAAGCCAATCCATTTCTGGTATTTTGCATAATGGCAGCATTAGCAAACCAGAACAGCCCCCCACTTTACTAACAAGGACAGGGAGAGTCAGAAAGAATAAAGTAAATTATCTGTATTCTTTTAACTTTAGTGGCAAAGCCAGGTTTCAACCCACTTTATCTAACTCTAAATCTGTACTCTGAGACAACTGAATCTAATGACTACTCTCTAAGATCATATGCTAAGAAGCATAATAAAAACTGATGTCCGTTTCAACCCACTTTATCTAACTCTAAATCCGTACTCTGAGACAACTGAATCTAATGACTACTCTCTAAGATCATATGCTAAGAAGCATAATAAAAACTGATGTCCTTAAGAAGGCTCTTCCTCTAAGTCTGCTGCTTATGCTATTGTAAAATATTAATTAAATAATTAGATAACCACATGGGCAAGTATCTTAGTTCTCTATTGTGCCTATAACAAATTACCATGAACTTAGTGGCTTAAAACAACACAAATTTATTATCTTACGATTAAATAAGTTAAAATTCTGACACAAGTCTCTTGAGTTAAAATGAAGGTTTGGGCAGGGTTTTGTTCCTTTAAGAGGCTCTAGGGGAGAATACGTTGCCTTTACTTTTCCAGCTACTAAAGGCTGCCCACATTCCTTGGCCCTTGACCCCCGTCCTCTAACTTCAAATCCAGCAAAATGTACGTCTCTCTGACCATTCTTCTTCAGTCCCACCTCCCACTGACCACAGCCAGGAAACACTCTCTGATATTGAGGACACTGTGATTAGATAGTAATCCAGGATAATTATCCTGGATAATCCAGGATAATCTTCCAAGATCAGGGTCCTTAACTTAAATACATCTGGAAAGCCCCTTTTGCTATGTAAGGTAGCATAGTCACAGGTTCCAGGGATTAAGACGTGGACATCTTTTCAGGACCTTTATTCCACCACAACACAAAAACAACAGATCTACTAGGGGCACACTCCAGCCCAGCCCCAAAAATGTTCTGGGAAAAGGAATGATACTCAGTAACTTCCAGTGAGCGGGGACTGAAGGAAACCATGAAAACAGAGCACAGGAGACTTGGGATTTGGGAAGAAAGCAAAAATGGGAGCTACTGCATACCTGTGCTACAAGTCCTTGCCTCTGAAACAACCATGTATATCCTGGGGCCAGAAAAACCCACCAGTATTTCAAGATGATGCATTTACAATGCTACAGCTAGACAATGGGCTACAAATTTTCAATTTACTTTTACATTTTCATATTTAACACCCCGTTCGCATTGTCTTGTTTCTAATTAATAAGGAAGGCTTATTAGTTTTCTATATAAATTTAGGAGATAGCTATGAAGAGTAGAAAGAACAAAGACTTTGGAGGCAGATAGATATGGACTTAAATCTGTCACCTACACACTCTGACGCTTACTTGCAGTGTGAGCTGGAACAGGATGCCTAACTTTTCTGTGCCTCTGTCCCTGTATTTGCAGAATGGTGATAATTCTACTTACCCTGCAGGATGTGGATATAAAGATCTAATGCAATTATACATGTACACTCTCTGAAACATGAGCTGGCACCTATTGGTGCAAAATAAACATTAATACCTATTCAGCCAGTCTGCCTACATGGGTTGTAAATATAATAAATGTAGCAAGAATATGATCTTCATGTTTGGATCCCTTTTTCTCTCACCTACGCAGCACCTGGAAAAGTGCCCAGCCAAGAGGAGACATCCAGTATACATTAGTCAAACAATGCTGAAGTTTTCTTTTCTGTTTAGATCTAGAGAATAAACCTCTGGTTTGGATCAGTGATGAATTATACAGTCAGCCTGGGCTAGTGAGACCTAATTCCATGAAACGCCCTCTGGAGCCCTTAGGCACAACTGGACAATTTCATAATCTTCATGCACAAACTATGAAACTTAAAAATGATCTTGCATATAAGCATGGTGGATTATTAATATCCAAAATAGATTAAACTACATAAAACAGACTAATTCATCACATCCAGCATAAAAATATCTTTTATAAGAACCCAAGTGACAACCAGATGAATGTTTTCTAGAAACCTTAAAACTGATTTAAATCATGAAATGTTCTATAATCAGAACATGCCACCATTTCTCCCCAATGCTAAAGGAATATACAAATTAGCACAGAAGAATCTGTGGCAAACAAATCAATTTTTTAGAAGCTATGCAGTGTTTTCTAGTTGTGATCATTCCAAGAGCTCTAGCAGAAATAGTAACTATTTGGGAAAATCTTCCTCCTGATTAAGCTAAATGCTATAAACACTATAAACCCATACCACATTTCTCAAATCCTTATTCCTCAATTTCACATAATATAGAAACTGAGGAATATGAAGTCTTCCTGAAACCTAACTTCTTCCTTACCATCTCCAAGGAAGAGTCTCACCACAACCATACTCCTTCCCAAGACCAACCTGTCTACCTACACACTTACTCATTCAGTCAATAAAAATACAAATACCAACAACACACCATCCTTACCCCAGAGAAACTCGAGCTGTTCGGGGAGAGATACAAATTAATAAAATATTGCACAAATATTTTTCAGGACATAAAAGAGTGAACTATATCCATCAATGCAACAAGATCTCAAAAACGTAATGCTAAGCAGAAAGTCTGCAAAGTACACCATTTATGGACATTTAAACACACAAAACCATCTGACACACTGTTCATGCATACCTACATATGCAGATAAAAGTATATCATCATGAATTGGAATAATACAGAGAAAGTTCATGGTAGGAGTGGAAACTGCAGAGGAAAGGGATAGGAAGGAGTGTGTGGATGGTGGGAAAACAGATGTTAACTTTATTGCTACCATTTTATTTATTTTATGTAAGAAATGTTACATAAGCAAATATGTTTAAAATTTTTACCTATCAATTTAGGTTAGGGGATCCACAGGTGTTCAATCTTCTCTATACATTTCTGTATTTTTATTAGTTAACATTTAATAGACAATTTCATTATGGCACAATGAAAATGTGGTGACAGACATACCCAAACTTCTCTTGCTTAACAAAATGAATCCTCCAAGAGTTTTGTCAAGCAACTGCTCCATCTACCCCCTTTGCTTCACAACAAAACTTCTCAGAAGAGTTGTCTGTACTTGCTATCCTTCATTTCCTCACTCAGCCTGAATCTGCTGCAATTTGGCTTCTGCCTCACTTAAATTGCTTCAGCCTCCTACTGCCAAATCATTTCAGCTCTTCTCTTACTTAACCAGGCAAAGCACTTTAGATAATTGACAAAGTACTGGAAAATTTCCCTTCCCTTGGCCTCCACAGTACTACTCTTGGCTGTTGTTCCTTTTACCCTCCTACATGCTCCCTAGCTGACTCCTTGGCCGGTTGCTTTTCCTGGGTACACCTCCTTAATTTTCGTCTTCTTCCTCTAGTATTTCTTTCTGAGTTCTAGTCTTTGTTCTTTCCATAGGTGACCTCCC
This sequence comes from Choloepus didactylus, assembly GCF_015220235.1. Lineage (NCBI taxonomy): Eukaryota > Metazoa > Chordata > Mammalia > Pilosa > Megalonychidae > Choloepus > Choloepus didactylus. The sequence continues at coordinate 22,403,062 of NC_051309.1, forward strand.
CTGCTCTCACAACTTTATCTGCAATCCATTGACTCCTAAACGTCTAACTCTAACCCCTTCTGAGATCTAGATACATATCTTCAACTGCCAGCTGTCTGTCTCCTACACTCTCTATCATTACTTCAAACTCAGCAAGCCCCAGAGCAGCCATATCCTCAAGTATTCTCACTGAAGGCTAAGGCTAGACATGTGGAATCTTCTCAACTCCTATTTTTCTCTCATTGCCCTCATTCTGATGCTTAATATCCTGCTGACTGTACCTGCCACATATTTCTTGAATGATCTCCTTTCTACCCAACACATTACTTTAATTCAGCCCCCCACCCCCACCCTGAGACACACACACACACACTGTCTGCAATACTTTTCCAAATAGTTCCCTTGACTTCTGTGGAACTATCTCCATCATTTCCTTCTCAAATACAAATAATTGACACTCCCTTTCTTAAAACCCTTCATTAGCTCCCCACTACCTACAGATTTTAGTTCAAGCTCCTTTGACATAAGTGCAAGGCTCTGAAACAATTTACCGCTGTCGACCCTTCCCTCCAGCCTTGCTTTGGGATAAATCTCCCCCAACTACAACACTGCCAATGTGTGGGCCACGTGGGCTTTCCTACCATTCCCTAAACATGGTGTGAGTTTTCACACACCTCGAAGTCTTTGAACAGACTGTTCTTACTACTTCTGAAGCTCCTCCCCCATCCTTCACTTGATAAACCTCAACACAGTTTCCAAGACCCAGGTGAGATGCCATTTTCCCCTAGAAGTTTCCTTTAACTTTTCTTGGCAGTGAGTTATTCCCACACTTTTGCCTCTATTTTAGCATTTAAGTCATTCTGATCTGTTACTTGTTCACATGTCTATACCAATGGACTGTGAGTCAGAGGTAGATTTTTAGATGGTTTATTCATTTAACAAATATTTGAGAGTCTGCTACTGGCAGGCCCTGTTTTAGGCATATGGGATATACAATGAATAAAACAAGCTATCTCCACATATATGGAGCTTAAATTCCAGTGTGCTGAATTGTGATCAGTAAATCTGAGGGATGATTTGAAGGTGTTTGCTTAAATCATCAGTAAAGCCACCAAGAAGTCAGAGTGTTAACACATACTACTGTCGTGACTTTTGTATGTCATTGTAGCTCATCATGCCCAGCGTGAGCTCATTTTTAACTTCTTAACAACCCCCCAAGCACCAGGCACATAGATTTGCCCCTACTGCATGATCGATCAATACTTAAGGCTCAGTTAATTTTGATGAAAACCACTCCTTCCTATGGCGGCCTGCAGGAACCTTCCCCTGAGAGGTTATGCAATTGCACATTGCAGTTGGACAGACAAAGTTGACTCAGGTTCCCCACAAATCAGCAGACGTTGGGCTCACACTGCATAGATTCATGCAATAGAGACAAAAGATGAACTCTCTGTGGTTTAGGTGACAGATGTGGTGACAGACATACCCAAATTTCTGTTGCTTAACAAGAGTTAGTGCTGGTAACCTACATTGTATGCCTTTTTAAATTTCTTAAGCTTGAGCACATCTGTTATCTCATGTAACCCTTGAGTAATTACAAGCAGAGAGACTGAGGCTTCTCCAGGGTTAGTACATCCATTGTACATGAACAAGTGAGGAACTCAGAACGCAGGAGTATGTCAAAAACAAAACGGGATGAAGCTCCATATGAGCAATGCAGAAGAGCTCTCATCTCAGCAGGGTTGTGGATGGCTACCACTGGATGAATGGTTAATAACAGCAATACAGGGTAGCATTGCCTCTATAATACTTGATATTTACATGAGTGGGCACATAAATACATAATGAAGTTAACTGTTGATAAAATTATACATTGTTTATAAGTCTTTGCCACTAACATCTTCGTACTAAACTCTATAAAGTCTAGTATTTTAGATTTTTTCTTTATATTACTAAAAGATAAAAAGGAATGTCTGCAGAAGAGGTTACTGGGAGCACTTGACTGGTGTCCTGCAAGTTTTGGGTCAGTCAGTGGAGCATAATTTATTTATAAAGTCAGCATGCAAGGATGAAGTGAACCAGACCAGTGGTCTCCTAAGGTGGTCTCCTAACCGCTGGGCATATACAATGGGATATAGATACAAATTAGTATTTCTACCAGGTTTCTTATCAGCTAAGAAAAGAAACAGGTTAAACTTTACTAATAATTAGTTGTCCGTATTTCTATAAGTACATGTGTACAATTTATGACGAAATATATAAAAATGAAGGTACATGCTCAAACTTTTGGAGATTGCTGACCCAGATACAAGGCAATGAATGAATTCTAAATAACAGCCCAAAGTCAGATTCTTGGTGGTTAGGCACAGCAGAAGAGAAGACTCAAATAAGAAAAAAAATCAAGATAGAGAGGATGAAAACATAACTCTAGATCCTAGGAAGCAAGCAGTACAGAAGCAGGATGAACACTTGGCTGATCATTGGGATAACTGCCTTATGATTTTGTCCTGTGTATGGACACCAAGACCATAAGATGTGATGTGGCTATTCGATTATCTCATGCCCCTGCTTAAAATCTCCCTCTAATCCCTTCTCACCTGTCCTCAGGCTGAAGTCCAAATCCTTAATAAAACTCCAAAAAACCTTCCACCATCTGGCCCCGATCTGCCTCTCCTCGTGTCAGTCTTCATTTTTTGGACTTCCTTCAGTTCTTCGAGGATATTCTCTACACTTGCTCCTGCCTATATCTGTCATTCAAGTGTCAATTTATTTTTCACTTCTTTTTGGAGCTATTCTCTAACCCCCAAACACATTAAAATATTTCCCATATGTTCCCATAGAATCCTGTACTGGCTATTATGAAATTCTCAGCATACTCCTTATAGTGGAATGAATAGTGTCCCCCCCAAAATCCTTGGAACCTCAGAACACAGCCTTACTTGGAAATAGTGCCTTTGCAGATGCAATTAGTTAAGGATCTCAAGATGAAATCATTATTCAAGGTCTTTCTTTCTTGGCTAGTTAGCTGTGAGGACAGAGACAGTACCTGTCTCATCCAAGCACCTGGGTTTGATTTATAATAGGTGCTAAATAAATATGTTAATTAGAGTGAAGCTGAATGAAATGTGTCCTGGGATCCACAGAGAGAGAGCCTTGGTCTCTGATCTCCCTAAACTGCTTGCTCATTGCATTTGCTGATGGCAGATATATGAAGTTTACCTAATTGTTGTAACAATATTTGACTGCTTTATATTGGTACATTTAAAGGTACTTCATTATCCATTGATCAACAAATATTTGAGTGTCCCTGCGAGTCCTGAAAGTGTATATAGTCTCTTCACTCCAGGTTGGCAGACACCAAACAATTAATTAATACCTAATTCATTAAGAAACAGTATTAAAAGGAGTCATGACTTATCCTGGCAGGATGGAGGATGGCTGGAGTTCATTGCTTGCAGTAATGTTTCATATTCTCAGTTGCTTAGTCTCAGCATGATTGCCTCTGCCCAGTGTCCACAGAATGGGTTGAAGATGCAGATGCATGATCAGGCAGTGGAGGGAATGGAGGGCGGGCAGCTACACAAATGGAAAGCTCCAGATCAAAATCATGGCTTTCCAGGGGATGGCACGCATCCTTGGAAAAGTTATCTATGCACTGACTTTCAATGCCCAATCTGCCCCAGACGCTTACCTGGCACTGGCATGCCCACATTACTTACTTCCATGGGCCCTTCATCTCAGTCTCAGGGAGGCCCTGCAGCTTAATTTCAATATAATTGCTTCAAAGCATTAAGGGTTCCTTTTCCCAACCCACTGGCTGGTTATCAAGGCACCCTCTTCTCACACTAGAATTGGGTACTGGCTTTGGATTTTACCTCGGGTATGATCTATAAACCTACAGAGACCTGATTCACACCATTTTTCCTTTAGCTCCACACACCATCAACCTGAACAACCAGCACTATGTTAGCTGAGCTGAATCCAGTCCTCAGAGAACAAGACCAGTTTGCCCCAAAATGCCACCCTTCACTCCACACCTGCCCTGCAACATCTAGGCCAGATAGTGAAGAAACAAGAACATGTGCTATGGAAACAGAATGCCTCGGTTAATTAACCAATATGCCCTCTCTCCCACTCACTAGCTGTGTGACCTCAGGCAAGTTGCTTAAACCCTTTGAGTCTCAATGCACTTCTTAATAAAAGGGATATTCAGAAGCACCTGGTAGATATTCTCAGCAGAGTATCTCTCTAGCACCCAAAATATAATATTGAACTCAATGCCTTTGCCTGTCACCCAACACACAAACTTCTACCTTCTTCTGTCTTCTGTAATCTGGCTAATAACTTTCCCTTACCATAAACAAAGGCCTTTACTCAGTCACTCAAGTCAGAGCACAGAGCGTACTTAGGAGTTCCTTCCTCCTCTTTGATCTCCCACCTAACCCCATCTTCAAATTCCATCAGTTTAGACCATCCATGGTGCCACATGAATATAACACATTCATTTTCTCCTTCACTGACACACGTCCAGAACAGGTTGCTGTGCTATCAAGCCCAGTGGACTGCAATGGCCTCTCAACTGACCTTTCCACCCAGAAAGGACATGATAAGAGCCATGAAGGAACATAGAGCAAGCTAAGAGAATAGGGAGAAACCGGGGTAAGACAAGTAACATTTCAACAGAGACTCATATGAAGATAGAGACCAAGCCATTGGAGTGTCTAGGGCAAGAATGGTCCAGGCACACATAAGGAAACCAAGCTAAGTGAGGTTGTGTGGCTTCCCAAGGTCACATAGTAGCAGACCCAGTATTTTAACCCTAGTTCTGACTCCAGAATCTGTATAAACACCACCGTTCTTCATCCTTGATTATAAGGCTCTGTAGCATTTCACTCTGTTAACCAGCTCTAGCATCGTGAAACTCTTTTATTCATCATTATTCAACAAGCATGAGCCTCTCTATTTGTCAGGCACTGATGTCCATGACATTTTCCTCTCTGATTTCTGCTCCAGCTGTAACACATTTCTCTGGTTTTACAGCCATTGCCCACCCTTATTCTTCAAGATTCTGGCCTTAGACTCCATCCCTTATTCAGTCTTATGTATTCAATTTCCATTATCTCTCTGCAACTGACTCCAAATCTGAGTCTCTAGCTTAGTTTGATGGCCAACTTCTTGGGAGCAAAGACCATGCCTCATTCATCTCTCTATTCCTATACCCATCACAATGCTGGACACTTAATAAATGTATGTTGCTCTGAAATGAATTAAATCTTGAACTCCACATTTTCAACTGCCTTTGGGAAAGTTTGACCAGGATGTTTCCCCAGAACCTTAAAATCAATACTTCTAAAAATGAACCTGTAATCTTCCCTCCAAAACCTGTTCCTCCTCCAGTGTTCCCTTCTCATCATGGCACAAGGCACTCCTTTCCCACTTCCATTCCCTTTGTTCAATTTCTGTTTTCTCTTGCCTAGACTAATGTGACAGCCTCCTAATTGACATCCCTGTCAATGATGCATCCTACACAGGTATGCAAAATTAATGTTTTTCATCCTGTCACTCCCTGCTCAAACTCAACTGGCTTCCCACTGTCTACAGAATCAAATTTCACTCTTGAGCTCCAGACCCATATAGCTCAATATCTACTGGACATATTCACTTTGATATCACAGAAGGCATTAAATTTCATAGTTCCAAAATTGAACTCATTTTCCTTCAACTAAATCTCCTTCTGTATTTCCTATCTTGGTAAATTTATGCCACCTACCAATTACAAAAACCAGAATCCTGGCAATTATCCTAAGTTCCTCCTTCTCCCTCAACATCCAATGACTCACATCCAGTTGGTCTTGACCTCTATTTATTTCATAAATGTGTACCCTCTACTCCCCACCATATTACCAAGGCCTTACTATGTTCCTTAATATGCTTCACCCATAATTACTACTACAGCACGTATCCTCGCTGCTGTTTCACTCCCTTTCCGGTCCATTTTCCACATCACTGCAGAATCATCTTCCCAAGATGCAAATGTGATCATTCCCTGCTCTTGATTAAAATTTATCAGTAGCTCCCCACTGCCTCCCAGTGCTTGGCCTGATTACCTAACTTCTCATCTCACTGCTCTCTTCTACCCCACACTCTAACTGCACAAAACAGAATGTCTCAGTGTTCCCTGCTTGTATCGCCATGTTCCCTCAGCCCTGCCTTTAGAACCACAGTCTTCCCTGCCTGCAGCATCCCTCATCTCACCTGCCATCTTCCCCTAGAAAACTCACCCTCACCCTTCAGTCCCGTATCATCCAGGTAACTTTCTTTTACCCTCTCCAGCCTGCATTAGATGATTTTATATCTGAGTTTTCAAAGCATGCAATACTTGGGTGCTAACATAGGGCTTGTATATTCAAATTATCATCTCACATGTCTACTCTTCAACTGGATTCCGGGTTTGTCATGAGTTATTTTTTTTATTTCTGTATTCTGTGAGAATAATACCTGGAATTTTAATAGGTACTCAGTTTATGTTTCCTAAAAAAATAAGTAGGCTCAACACAGTTAGAGAAGTCACTTTAATGACATTTATATAGTGGAGTAGTAATACCATCTAGGCTGTAAGTTCACACTTATTTTGCGTTATGAGTGACTCTGAAACAAATATTACTTAATACCAAACTACGTGATCATGAGAGGTCTATTCTGTGCTCCTTCCACTTATTATTTACAGAGGACAAGGACTTTGGCTACCAATATTCTCCACCAATGACAACAACGGGGTCTTATGAAGGGATTTAGCACATGATTTTGAAGATGAGGTAAACTATGTTCTACTTATTACTACACAGTTCTGTAGTGTGGGAGGAATATGATTTAACAGTTTAATTCCTGTATCCTAAAAACCATATCTTTTTGTATTTTGAAATACTTGCTGGCACAGTGTCTCTCACATAGTAAGTGACAAACAAATGTGTTTCAATGAAAAAGTTCCTCAAAAATGTTTCTAAAATATCAGAACACAAATTTTATCAAGGCTGAAGGTAAAACTGTCACTGTTTGAGACCTGTCAAATCAATTCTGTACCTGTGAAATTCCATTCTAATGATAATTAAGAAAAGCTTCAACTTATGCTCAGGGAACCAAGGGCAAATGTAATTGTATTTAAAATTACAATGTTTCTAATTATTTATTTCTATAATTCACTCTTCCTAGTGTAGTTTTTGTGGATTTAGCATTCTAATATGAGAGGTGACAGCAATTTTGAAAATATTACTTTTTAAAGACTAATTTTCATTTGGAAGCCACATCTGCAACTTTAATTTAACTAGGAAAGTTTATAGGGTTAAGCTGCAAATCCTGTATTTAAATCGTGTCAGAAGTGTTAGTATGTAATATCTTTCAGCTTTGCAATTTAAATGTGTCACCATTTTTAAAACTATGTTACAACGTTTCAAACAAAAAATTGGATTTACGCTGTAAACACATGGCAGGAGAATCCCCTCATTCCATGTGCCTACATATGGTTGTATTTTGCAGTTTTCACCTCCCTCTTTCCATGTTCCTCAATGCCTGGTTCTCATCTCCCAAGATTTCTCTCCCCACAACCTTCAAATTAACGTAGTGCACCTGGATTTCAGAGGTGACAGCTCATTAGAGATCACATCTTCAGCAGGAACTGATGGTGAAAGTAGACAATGAGAGGAAAAGGAACAAGTAATAAATTGCAATAATTCTGTGCTTCACAGTAGGAACAGACTCTGCCTCAAATTAAAGGGAATTTGGGCAAATTGTGATATGGAAAGAGTGATTTAGCAATTCTGGGAAAAGATGGGAGAAAAGTTTAGCAGGATCAGTGATTTTCACAAGTCTGCTCAATATTAGATCAGGTATAGTAATAGCCTTATGAATAAATGATTGACGCTACAAAATTAAATTTACAAAAGTCAGAGCAATATTCTATTTAATTTAAAAGTTTCTGCACTAATTTGAAATGCCTCTACCTTTACTGGAACATTATTTAAACCGGCAATAAGGGAGCTGAGCATTTTCAATTCCTTTATGACAATCTTTAAACAGAAGTTATTTCTCATTTTGTACTCTCCAAGCTTCAAAATAATATTTGTTTTGGGAAAAAGGACATTTATTCATGGATTCCCAGCATCATAGAAGGTTTTAAAATACTTTAAAATGGTTTAATAAACTCATGATGTCTTTAAGCAGTTGGCAGATAAATCCAAATTACAGATGGAGAAATAGATGGAAGGTAGAAAGAAACTAAACAATAGAAATATAGAACTTTGAGCCCAATTCTCTTGATAGCTTTATTCTGTAAGATCCAAAGAGAGAAAGGTCCAGTTCAACATCACTGTGTGCTGTCACTGCATCTAGTTGGAAAGGAATGACATATATCAACTGGAAGTAATCTTGCTTTTAAACAGCCATTTCACTTCATCTCCATCTTTGTTATGTGGTAGAATATTTTCAAATATGTATGTTTAGTTATTTTCCTCCCCTACTAGACTATAAACACTTAGTACATACTCAGTAAATATCTCTCAAATGAACACTAAGCTCTCTAAAGACAGACTTTACGTCTCTCTCATCCTGGTACCAAGTAGTTTCTTTACAAATATTTGCTGAATTAATCTCATTTCATAATTATACTATCCTCATAAGCTAAGAGTGGATATGTGTGCCAACATTTTATAGATTAAGAAGGACAGAAACAGCAACATTATAGTCAATGGCTATTGTCTATGTCCTCACCTTTCTAAACTAAATTAAAATTTTTCCAAATTAAACTTCTCTCCAAATTAAACTTGTTGTCTTTGACAAGGTTATTTTATAAATGTCTATTTCCTATTTCTATATTATTGTTTGCTTTTTTTTCAAATTCCCTGCTGACCCAACAAGAAGACTTCAGGATCAGTTTCCCCAGTAATAGAATAGGTTCAAGTGTATCTATAACCCTAAACCATATGTGCCAGTTTGAATGTATTGTGTCCCCCAAATGCCATTATCTTTGTGGTCTTGTGGGGCAGAGATTTGCTTGGAATGTGCCCCACCCAGCTGTGGGTAATGATTCTGATGAGATGTTCCCATGGAGGCGTGGCCCTGCCCATTCAGGGTGGGCCTTGATCGGTGGAGCTATATAAATGAGCTGACTCAGGGGGGGAGGGGACTGAGTGCAGCTGGGAGCGATGTTTTGAAGAGGAGCAAGCTTGCTAGAAAGGAACGTCCTGGGAGAAAGACGTTTTGAGGCCGGAGCTTTGGAGCAGACGCCAGCTGCCTTCCTAGTTAGCAGAGGTTTTCCGGACGCCATTGGCCATCCTCCGGTGAAGGTACCCAATTGCTGAGGTGTTACCTTGAACGCTTTGTGGCCTTAAGACTGTAACTGTGTAGTGAAATAAACCCCCGTTTTATAAAAGCCTATCCATCTCTGGTGTTTCGCATTCTGCAGCATTAGCAAACTAGAACACCATATATAAGATATTTTTATTTATTCAACACATCTCTGGATTGCTTACTATATGCAAAACATGAATGACAGATTTTGGCTAGGCCATTTTTCATTCTACCCTAATGAAAATTTATTAAAGTACGAAACATTAAAACCCCAAATAAAGCCCCTGGGTAATATCCATTCTGAGATGTGGATCAGTTTTATAGTTACATGTGCTATCTTCAGTTTATTATGAAACTCATGAAGACATTAGAAAATCATGTCTTCACTTGTAAAAATCAAAAAACCATCAGATTTGGGGAAATTCCTGAAACAACCCCCACCCCTCCTTAGCATCTGTAACACAATTTGCAGACAATACCACAAAGAAGACTTGAGAGAAAGACAAAGAGAAGGAAAGAGAATGCACCCACATAACCAGTAGACTGTAGCAGTTACTATATCAGTAAATCAGTTTTTGATTCCCATTTGGGCTGCAGATAATGTCGTTTCTTAAATAAACTGCTCCACTCAAAAGAACCTTCAAAATATTAAGAAGAGTTGAAGTCTGGAGATCAAAGTCTATTTTTCCTAATTCTAAAGACTTTTTCCTCACTTTTCATGAGCGGATGCCACCTTAATACAGAGGGGGCATTTCCCTAAGCCAAGCCAAATTTCAGGTAAACAAGAAATTATGAATTGCTGCTGTAAAATAAGATATTTTGACTCTTTATTTTTACCTAAACAAAATAATTGGGGTGCAATATATAAGGAAGAGAAGTTTCAAAAATTTCAATAATACATCCAAAAGGTATTTCAAATGACAACCTATTTCCAAAGGGAGAGCCATTCAACCACACTGGCTGCGTCCACTCAGGGAGAAAAACCAGTCCTTAACATGAGAGCGAAAGCCAAGAACTCAACATGGCAAATTCTATATTTATATCCCCGTTCAAAGTATTCCTTATATTGTCAGAGTTTGCAGAGACTTTTGATGCTTAAATAGGGAGCGTCTCCTTTTTCGGACTCTGTAATTCTACATGCGTATGTTTGCTATGTGCACGTCTGCTACAGAGCAGGAGATAGTGAAGAGGCTGGGCAAGGAGAAGGGATTCAGTCCTACTGGTGAGAGTAAAGGAGCTGAGACTCTTGTCCTAGTCCTGCCATGGTTTCCACTTCCCTCCTAACTTCCTCCCGAGGCAATCTGATTCTCACTGTGAAGCCTGCTATGGAAGAAAATGCACCTAAGGAAATGGATGTGTACACATTGAGTGATGTCTCAGTTTTTAAAATGCTTCCATTCCTTTCCACAGCCACTGCTATAGTGAAAAGATTTATCATCTGATGAGGATAATGACAAAGACGATAATAATGAAGGTAGCCATGGTAGGATAGCTTTTACGAAGGGCCACTCTCAATAAATGAACTCAGAGTAGTATAGACAATCACAGCATTTTTCAAGGTGAGTACTTAAATAATGTTTCCACTGTTTTATGTGGGGAAGATCTGGGAGAGGTGCTAATCACTCACTGGTGGCCCTTTGGACTGCTGTTCCTGGATGTGTTAGAACTGGAAGGTACTGAGGATGGGAGAGAGTCATAGAAACAACATCCAAAGACAACACTGACTATTATTGCTTTACATACACAGAAAAGGCTGGGATTCTTTTAAGGCTTCCTTCCAAAACAATGTAAACTATCTTAACCACGACCTTGTAGATGCAAGACCCTGTGCAGTTCAGAAGCGCTCTATCTCGGTGTCATATAACTACACACATGTCTGCAGGGAAAAGACAGGGAAGCAGAAAAGACTGTCATCTCAGGCTGATGGCTTAATAAGCAATCAATTACAAAATGTAATTTTGGGATTTTGATGGGTCTAGCCTAAGGCAATATGGTTTAAATTCAATAAATATTTTCAAGCATCTACTATTTTGTGCATTGTGCCAATACTTATTAGGAGTATAAAAATGAGAAATTCATGAGTGTTACCAGCCATCAAGGAGCTACAATTTAATAGCTGCAAAGAAGACAACCACACATAACTGCTTCTGCCTTGTCATTCAGTTAAGGTTAAAATAAAAGGAACATGACCTATGAAAATTCAAAGAATAATTCTTTGGTGAGGATGCTGGGAGAAAGCTGTAGAGCTACATGAGAAGGACATTGCATTTCAGATGGATCTTGACAGATGCATAGATTCTCAACAGATAATGTTGGAACATGAAGGTAATTCTAAGCAGTAGGTACAATGTGGGATATGTTTGGGTACTAGAGAACATTTCAGTTCAGCTATGCCAAGCTGTAGACCTAGAAGAGACATAGGAGATGACAATGGGAAAGAGAACTATCTTAGGGTGAAAGCCTTGAGTATCAAGCTAAGGAAAATGTAATTTATTACATAAGTAATGAAAAGGCATTAAAGCTTTTGGAGCAGGAGCATGATCCGATCCAAATCAGGCTTTAGTAAATTTAATTGGCTTTGGATGAGGAGATAGCGAGGCACTAAGTGCAAATGGGAGGTGACCATATGGCTTGGGAAATGATTGTAAGGACGTAAACTTGGCTGGTAGCAATGAGAATTGAAGGAGGAGCTAGTCATAAAAGCAAGAAGAGGATCAATAGATCTTTCAACCAATTCCATATGGAAGGGGAGGAAGTGAGTGGGGCAGGATGGACAATAGAGAAGAAGGCACTTTTGTTTGTTTTTCATAAAAAGTATGCCTCAAAATGTGAAGACACCTTTAGCAATATTTGGACCAAAATAAATCATTTTTAGGAGAGGACATGTCTTTTCTAACATACTGACTTTGAGGTGCTGGCAAAACTTGCTGATTGGTACGACTAGCAGGGCATGAAAATTTCCATCTGGTACTTTGGGAAGGGAGTGGGCCAGAACAATAAGGAGACCTCCGCATCAAGGAAAGAACTGAAACCACAGTTATAGAGGGAGAAGAGAATTAAAAGAGAACCTTAAGAAAAGCTGCATAAAGTGGTCAAAAAAAGAGAAATGGTCAGAGAAGGAAATCAGAGAAAATTAGGAGAAGTAGAATAATGCAATGTCATAGGAAGCAAAAAAGGAGACTTCATTCATTCAACGAATCTCTGTGAAGCAAATATGACATGTCAGATGGGGATACAGTGGTGGGCAGGATACAATAGCTCTGCTCTCACAGAGTTCAAACTCTTCTAAAGAGTATTAGTAAACAGCATAAGACACTGCAGTGAGTTAAGGACAACACGACTTGAGGAAGGGTCATTAGGACCTTTAGCCAAAGGAGTCATTTTGGAAAATAAGTAGGTGATTCAAGGATAGATCTACTTGTAGTAACAGGTGCCATTATATAGTCTTAAAACACTTTTAAAGATGATAAAGGCCACTTGAACAAATAAAACACTCATTACTATATTCTCTCTCTCTCTCCCCCTCTCTCTCTGTTTCTCTCTCTCTCTCTTTCTCACTCATGCACATGCACACACACATTAATCTGCTTGAAAGATTAATTAATCTGCTATGAAATATTGAAAGACAATATTATTCATATGTTCTGGAAAAACAGTGAGGACAAAGAAAACAAAAGGAAGAAAAAGAGAAAGAAAGACAGTATACTTTAAGCCCAGAGTTATACATTCAAAGAATTTCACCACTATCCTGTCTAAGATTCTGAAGAAATCTCACACTGGTATTTTATATTGCATGGCTCATTAATTTCCAAACCATCCATTTCTTATTTTATGAAAGAGTGCATAAACATTAGCCACGCACACAAAAAAGTGCAGCAAGGTGATGGTGATGAGCTGAATTTTAACACATCATCATATCATTTGTTTAGTACTTTCTTACATTTGCATAACATAAAGAAAACAGAAGAATGCCTTGTGCAATGAAAAGCTTTTCCTGACTTTAGACTAAATGGACTTTTCAATATTACCAATGTAAAGTGATTTGAGTTTGCCTTACCCTTTGAAAACAGAAAATTTAAGCATAAGCCCCAATACATCCATCAAACTACTATTTAAAATTGAAGAGATTTTCCACTCCACTATTGAGACACAGATTTTCCTCCCCACTCCTAGTTGTAGATTACATCACACAACATCTGCCATCCCTGAGTTAGATGACACAAATTAAGGACACCAATGAATAATTTTGTCAGTTTTTTTCCTCTGACCTTATTTCAAATTCCCTTTCAAATATTCTGTTGAATTATTATCTTCCTCTGTTCCCCCACTGATAGCAGATTTTTGTTTGATTTTATAGCAGGAGAGCAAAATAATGAGTATAGACAATGAAATAAAAAATGTATTCTGGGCAGGCTTTTAGTTTAGTATGGAAGCTGATGAGAGGTAAGGTAAAATTTAGTGCTATCATTCATAAGAAACCTTCTCTACTTATAGATACTAATTTAAAGCTTATTAGATGCATTCATTACCTTTGAAAATAGAGCAAAGAATGAGTTTTTTTGTTTTGTTTTGTTTTCTTACCGGTATTGCTATAAAGTTTTAGCAACACAACACAACCTGGCTCCCATAGTTTCTTACAGTTTCCTTCCTACTTTCCTTTATTCAAACACTCTTCACAGTGTACATCTTTAGAGTCAGGTCATAAAATTCACAAGCATGCATGTGTGCACGTGCATGCACCCACACCCTTCTCCAATTCCTGATTTCTCTCTCATCTTCATATATTCCTCTCAGTTGGAGCTGCCAACTAAAATTTGTTTACATTCTCATTAAGTCATTTTGTAAATTTCTATCCAAGAGACATATATTTAAGGGAAAATTATCGTGGTACATTTCAGAAACTATGCAAATGTCCCATTTATTTGAAAGTAAGCAAGAAGTCAAGGATGTGATTGTTTTAAAACAAGGACTGACGGTAGAGCACAAGTCTTTAAAAAAATGGCAAACCTCCTTCCTTATGCCAGGATTAGCAAAAACTACCCTACATCTGAACACTAATAACAAAAGTATCAAACCATATGTTTGGTGAAAATAAGATAGACTACTTATTTTGAGTGAGCATTCTCTAATATTAACTTCAAAACAGTAACAACAAGAGCAAACTATTTTATTTTCCTTTATCCTTCTAATCAAATGACAACTCTAAAAATTTGTGAATAAAATTCCATAAACAGGTGTCAATTCAATTCAAGCCAGAATACAACTCATTTTAGGCCTTATCTTAGCTAACAAATAACTTAGATCCATATTTCTATTCTCCAAACAAACATGGAACTCAGACCAATTACAGAGATGGTACTGAAGTTTTTTTAAAATTGTATAAGACTCCATAGATGTGACTTCATCTTTGTTTCTCAGTTTATGTAACAAAATAGAGATTATAGTCACCCAAAGCACTATGAATAGAAGTGGGCATGTTCATTCCATTCCCATATGGCCTATTTTAGACAAGGCCCAACCTAAAAGCTATTATATTATCACTGAAGACCTGGGCAACACAAGACACCCAGTTCCTGAAACTTATGTTCTTGTAGCCTATTCTATCTTTGAGTTCCTACTGCTGCCTTGTGCATGAGTGCAGTCCCTAAAAAAAGATAGCTCTCTACCCTAAAGAACTGAAAAGAATCTTTAAATTCACTCTTGAAATGTAACTCCTGACCCAAAAACTACTTATCCCTCTACATTTAAAATGCCATTCTGGAAAATTTCTATCTCTTAAAGATTATGAACATCCCTCATAAGATATATCTTAGAGATACTTGTTTTGTAATGAGTGGGCAGATACTGGCATAAATGAAGTCAGAACTAAACACCATTTCAAGTCTAATTCTGAGCTTTAAAGGATGTGGTTATATTATTTTTCCAGCCTAAATGGAACCAAGATTGTCTCTTTAAAATTTCACATTCAAATGAGACTAGTATCCTCCAAGCTACCATAACTGGTGGAGGGAATGAAATAAAGGGAGGCTGTCCATTTCTCCATGTCCATAAATTAGAGTGATAAACTCAAGTTATTGAAGTGACTTAATTTCCCTAAGTTCTAAACATGTAGACCGTGGAAACACCTCTTTCCATGCAACTTCCCACCGTCAATCCAAGTTTTTCAACCTGTAATTCCAAGCTATGTTGTAACCATCTGTGTAACCCTTTAGTTTTCATAATCTGGGAGATGGCCAGCTCTTTATCACTCTCATGTTCCCTACAATCACCTTCATTTCGATTTATGGCTCTTTTAACAAACCGTGTACACATCGAGGACACCTGGTAACAAATCGACTTGATCAAAGATGCTTTGTGGGGGGCACCGTCCGCTATATCACAAGGGATCCCACTAACCACAGCTAAACATCCTTCCCCGCTTTCACAGAATGCACGTTACTCTAAAAGCCAAGCTCTTTGCAGAGAGCGGAGTACCTTTCCAAGGCTGTTCTGTACATAAATTATTTTCGAGTGTCGCTGAGGACCATTTTCTCTGAACACACTAAACTGAAGCTGGCAATAAAACAAGACATACGCTCCTGACGGAGAATCTGAAATGGGAAACATTCTGTCTGTATATTACGAGGGAACAAAAATAGAGTTTTAATGAAGAAGTGTGTTGGAACACATACAGGGAAAGTGAAGGGGGAGGAGCGATACTATTTCGGCTCAGTTCTCCCCAGGTGTTACAGGAAGGAAGTGTGGAGCTCTGAAATCATCTGGCAGATGCATAAACAACCTCGGAAATTTTCAGAGAAGGCAAAAGTACACGCAGGATTCCGGGGCCCTGCCACCGGCGAGTTTCAGATATACTTCAAACATCTTTCCCTCCCCGACCTGGATCCCGCATGCACCCCCTCTCCTTCGCACCGCCACTCCCGCTGCTCCCACCTCCCCTTCCCAGTCCCGCCTGGGTGACAGTCTCATGCAGCAAAAAGCAGCAAGCGGCCCCAGGAAGGGGCAGCCCCGTCTGGGTTTGCGAGGGTAGCAGGAGGTGGAAGCTGGGCGCCCGCTCGCATGCTTAGTGCATCCTACCGCCTGTGGAGCTCGCCTCCTCCAGCTGAGCCGAGATGCTTTCCACCCTCCTCACATTCATATTTGGGGACGCAGGGTGCAGACGCGGGACTTGGGAGTCAACTAGTCCAGAGGCGTCTGTCGATGGGTCCGGAATCCGAGCGCACCCGCCGCTTGGCCCGGGAGCGTCGGCGGCGCAGGGAGCGAGCGAGGCGGCGGCGGCGGTGGGCAGTGTGCGCGGGACTGACTGCAGGTGCGGGCGGAGGCCGGAGGAGGGCGCCGCGGGCGCTGCGCTTGGCCCGGCCGCGGGGGCGCGCGGGGTGGTGGGGGCGGCCGAGCCGCCCAGGAGCTGCTGAGAGCTCCCGCGGGGCGCAGCGGGCCGCGAGAATCCGGAGCCTAGGTGCTGAGCCCCCACCGCCTCGCCCATTCGGGCGCCGCCCCTGCCACCCGCTGCCGGGTTGCCGGATAGGGGGTGGTGGGGCGGGGACGTAGGGAGCTGGGGCGCCAGCTCTAGCGATGGAGCAGCCGGACCCAAAACACACCACAGGCGACGTAGGGCTGGTCAGGGGACCCTCCGAGGGGTGTCAGCCGGTTATCAGAGGGCGCTTTGGGCACCCCTTGTTGCTACGCGCGGTACTTGGAGCTGGGGAGGGACTCGAAAGTACCGCGCCTTTGCAAAGAACGCGTTGCTGGATCCTCCACTGGCTCAGACTGTGATAGCTAGACTCAAGGTGTGGCTGCACAAAGTTAGGCTAAGTTTGAAGGGCACCAGGACATGCAAAGGAGATACCCTTCTCCAGAACCGGGCAGAGCGCCAGGAACTCCTAGACAGGAAACTTTCCCAACTGAAGCAAGATCAGTCATGCGATTTGGCTAGGTGTTGGGAAACGCCGGCTCTCCATGCCAAGGTGCAGAGGGCAAGGCCGGGATGAAAAACGCCACCTCGGAGAGCAGTGGGTGGTATGGCGGAACTGAGAGGGGCATTTCGGGCGCGCGTCCAAAGGGAAGGTTTCATTTAAGGGCGCCCTGGCAGCTGTTCCAGGAGTCACTGGTGAAGACACTCATCCTCCAAGGTCATTGCCCTCCGAAGCAAACAAAAGCCGCGCGGAGATGTTTGGGAAGATAAAGACAAACCAACAGACCACTTGAGGAAATTGTTACAATTTGAGAAGACGAAATTAAAATGCTGACTTCTGTGACCCCCGGATTCAAGTGCACAGTTCCCTCTTGTGAAGAAAGGTCAAGTTGACCAGTTCTCTGAAAGTTCTGGGCAAACCGAATTAAAATTCCTCCTGCTCTCAATTGCTTGGCCTCAGGGACCCTGATGGATGCTATTTCTAAGTGTTGGGAAAGCCATCCACTCTTCCCGCCGCAGCCCCTGCTATACACATGCTGTCATCAGGTGAAATCTTGCACCTTACTGTAGGTAGATCTCAACAGACACTTTCTAGCCCTTCTCCCCATTCACTTGGTCCTTTGAGACCCTGAAGAATCTGTGTGTACACTTGTTGTGATACCACTCACTCTCCTTTTAACTCATGGTGAAGAACTGATATTGACACCATGTTGCCTGGGTTCCAATCCTACTTCCACTACTACTAACTGTGTAACTTTGTTCAACTTATTGCTGCCAGCTCTAGGAAGAGGATAATAGTGGTACCATTTTTATTGGTTGGTAGTGAGGGTTTAAGGAATCAGTAGAGGTAAAGTGCTCAGGGCAGTGCCTGGCACATAGTAAGTAATCCCTCTTTAAGTGTCAGCTGTTCTTGTCCTTGAGTTGGACAACAATATTGTATTGACAAAGTACTTAGTAAAGTTCCTTTCACATAGATGGTCTTCACTAGACACTTAAAATTATTCAACCAATATCTATTAACTACTAAGTGCAAGACACAGTTATAGGCACTGGGATACAGCAGTAAATAAACCAAATTTCAGCTGATGTGTACATTCTAGTGGGGCAGCAGAGATAGACAATACACAAATAAAGGAATTAGGGATCTGCTAGGGAGTGGTTTGTTTTATATAGAGGTTCAGGGAAGGACTCACTGAGAGGGCAAGAATTAAGCAGAATCCTGAGAAAAGTAAAAGAGTCATAGGCATCTCAAGGGAAAAAGACCTTCCAGGCTTAGGGGACAGCAAGAGCAAAATGAAGTGTGGCATGTTTGAGGAGCAGCAGGGAGTTTAGAGCAGCTGGAACAGAGAGAGGAATTAGGAGAATAAGAGGAGGAGTATCAGAAAAGATTGGGTCAAGGAACAATTTAAGCATTTATTGAATTGGGTCTGTGTATTTTTTACAATCAATGTATTCTACACACCTGTAAGTCTTCTCTTTAATAAGGTCTCCTCTCTGTCAATTCATCAGGTTTCACCACTTAATTCCTGAGTCATGTGTCACCCCTCCCTCTCCTTGACAATTCTCATAGCTAGCTCCCAACTTACTGACCAGCCACCTCCTTATATAACTCTGCAGCAACAGTTACCAGAAACTATTCTCACAACATTTACTCTGTAGATGATCAATAACACCTGTCAAGCTCTAAATTTCAGCATTTTCTATTTGATGACTGCTCAGTCTAACTTAGGATGTTGATTTCAGTCTGACTATCAGGATGGAATCTCAGTTCCAACCCTTACTAGTTGTGTCTCCTACAGGGAAATAACTTAGCCACCCTCAGTTTTCTCATCCACAAAATGGAGAAAATAGTAGTGTCTACCACTATTAAATACTGGGAAGATTGAAAGAAGGAATACACGTGAAGTGTTTGTAACAGTTCCTGGCACATAGTAAGAGTTGTAAGTAGTAAGACTTAGCTATCATCTTTATCATCATTAATAGAATGGATCACGATGAAGTCAAAGAAGAAAAAGCATCACAGCAGGTCTATGCAACCTTTCTTCATAATACGGGAAGTAACACACAACTTGTATTCCAGGTGCAAAATATAAAGAGCATTTTGTTGGCTCAACACACTTCTCAAATCATATACAATGAATGCCTATCTATTTTGGTTATACTAAACGTCTATCCTTGGCCTGGCTGTGAAGAAGGCAACAAAATCATGTGAATTGGTCACTGTGCTCAGGAAGTTTGCAGTCTATTAATTTTCTAAAATATCTGTATGGGATGTTGGCTATGATGAAATTCATTTCCAGAACCTCTTTATGTGGATCCTCAGTCCTTGGTAAATATTGCAGTAAGATTCCCTTTTTGCCACCACTTTCACTGTCGTTTCTGATATTTAGGACTGAGGATAAGGGGCAATTCTGCCTTGCTTGTCTCATCTCCTTACGGGTGCTTCAGATGTCTGAAGTAGTTACGGAAAAGAGTTTCAGAGGCCACAGCCTGTGCCAATAGGCCATTAGGAGCAGCAGCCATCCCATTCACCCCCTCCATTCCCCCACACCCATGAAAAGACACATGCAAAGATCCCCATATTTTCTACGACTAACTCTAGATTCTGCTTCATAAGCATGGATGCATGTTGTCCTTCAAAAATCCATATTAATTTATGGTTATTTTATTTAACCTTCACAGAATACTTCAAGGTAAGCACTGTTATTATCCCTATTTAGCTAATGAAGAAATTAAGGCTAGAAAGGTAAGCTTGTTTATTAATTTTATGCTGATAGTAATCTGTGTCCCTGGGATTGGAACCCAAGCGCCTAACTCAGGATACCCCCTCCCCAGTTTTATTACTACACCATACGACCACACCAGACAAGGATTTAGATGCTCTGGTCTCTGACATTTCCCAGCTCTGCATTCTTCAGAAAGTCACTGATCATTTCTAAGCTTTAGTTCTTCATCTCTTAAAAGGAGGATTTCTGCTTCACAAAGTCATGGTCAAGATCAAGTCAAATAATGAAAGTGAAAGCTATATTAAAAACTCAGAATGTTGTAAAGCTATCCAGGGTTACTTTTATTATTGTCCTAATATTTGATTGCCTATTACTTCTACTGCACAATCTTTTCTGAAAGCCCCTCATATTTCAGCACAGTTCTCCCTTGCTTCCTAGGACTTAAAAGATAACAGTAATAGTAATACTTGTAGTATTTAATATTTATTGAGTGCTCACTATGTGCCATGCTCTGTGTTAAAGTCTCTACACCATTATATCATTTAATACTCAGAATAATCAATTAATTAAATTGGCACTACTTTCACTGTGATTTTACAATTGATGAAACTGAGACCAGATAGATTAAGTCAAGGTTAAGTACCACCCAGGGCACCCAGCTGTGAGGAGGTGCAGCTAAGATTTGAACTTACCTTCATCCGATAGCAAAACTGGAGCTTTCAGTGTCTACTTTGAGGATTCTCAAACTTGAGCATATCTAACCCTCACCTAAGGAGCTGGTTAAAGAGCACCAGTGCTCCACCTTCCAAGATGGATGCACTGCGTTTTGGTGAGAGGTCTTGGAATCTGATTTTCCACAATACATCCCAAGAGATTCTGCTACAGGTTAGCCCAGGACCCTACTTTGAGAAATCACTGTTTTACACCAGAGAGAATCAAAGTGTGGTCCGCTTCTGCCCAGCAACAACTGCTTTGCAAGGGAGCTTGTCTGGGGCTCTGCCCCAGACCTCCTGAATGCTATCCTCATTTGGATAGCATCTCCAGGGGTTTTGTGTGCAGATTAAAATGGAGGAAGCTCTACTTAACCAGACCCTATCTTGTGTTGGCCTCATATAACCCTTGCAGCTAAGCAGAGCTTACTGGGCAGGAGAGGAGACTAGCTCATAGCTACAATCAACTCACTGCATTTTTGCCCTAGTGAGCCAGTCTTGTCACTCAAATGAATGGAGTTTTTATTGCCTCATTAGGTTTCAAGAAGCAAATACCTACAACCTGGATCATCTGATTACACCTGCAAATTTCTTTGTGAATCTCCATTTCTTGGTATTATAGTAAACAGGTAAAAATGAAACAAAACAAAACATTGGCTTTGAGATCCTTATGTTAAAGGGAATAATGATATAACATGATGAGATTTAAATGAGGTGTGTATTTTGGGGCAACAAAATTAATTCTGACATTCCTTTAGAATTTCCTTATTCAGCACCTGATGTGATCTTTGCAACTTTATAAGGTAGACAGGTCAGATTTGATTATCCCAGTTTTGCAGATGAAGAAACTCAAGTCCATGGAGATTAAATGACTTACCCAAATTTACACAAGGAGCATTGGGTGCAGCCAGGACACAAGCCTTCATCATATGACATCTTTCAGCACTTGGTCTTGCCAAGTTTATATAAGCTGGAGTATTGCCAAATGAACTGTAATTCTCTAAGCACCAAAATTCAGATTTGCCTTGAAAGTTTGTCTTGTAGGACAAATTTATATTATAAATGTAAAGTTGGTTACACACTTAGCTGCATTTCTCCTGACCTGCGGACTTCAGGAAATCCACTCTTGTGGCAGTAGAGGTGATTAGGGGATTTGCTCTAGAATAGAGATTTAGTTTAACTAAGCAGAGAGCGCCGCAAAAACTTGAAGTTAATATCAATAATGAAGTTAATGCTGCATAGGTTTTAGCTAAATTTCATATCTCTAGATTCAAGAGATTGAATTAGACTAAATTCCAAATCACTCCAAACCTCTTATCCTTGTATTTTCCTTCATTGCCCATTATATTGAATGAAGACTAAAAATAGGGCCTTGGGGAGTAAAAATCTGCTAGTTATCTGTTAGCAAACTGAATGAAACTGCCCAAAAATGATTTCCCTATAATTAAATGGACCTGTTTCTATAGTGTTCTATTTTACCAAAAATTGGACATAACTCAGAACTGAATTTAATTCTAAATCATTTGCTTTTTTCAAATATCTCTTTCAAAGAGACCAAGTTCTTTAAAAACACCGGAGAAATACGTGTTTCTTTGCTTGTGTGTGGGGGGCTCATAGTACTGTTTTATTATTGCTGAATTGGAAGGTAACACTTTGAGAAAAAAATGTTCAACTTCTTTTGTTTTAAAATGTATTCATAAAATCAAAATTCTAGATACAAATTGGAAGGGTTTTAGAGAGAACAAGAACTTATTTCTTCAGCTAAAGGTTTAAAAAAATGCCACAGTTCTGAGGCTAGATAATTCAAAACTAATTCAGTGATATTCCATCATCACTGAATAGTGAAACTGTCATGTACGCACTTGTCAAAATAGATAAAAATTTTATATCCAAGTTCGGGTGTTAGTTAACAACCTGCAAACAACTGGACAAAAGAAAGGAGGAGATGGAGACCTTCAAAGTCTCAAGACCATTAGGTTTTCAGAAATCCAGAATATTTCAGATGAGTGATGTTAGCAAATGGTATCCAAAAATGAAAATCTAAACTACATTGGAAAAGTGAATGCTTATAGAACAAGCACTTTTGAATTTGGGGAAGAATTTGTGGAAATGCAGTACATTTTTGATCATGGAAGCAGACTCAGCTAGCAGTGAGGATTTAAGAATGGTCGGGAAGCCGTGGGGATAAAGAAGTAAGATCGTGCTGTCACTAGACTACTGGGTAACAAGGTTGTCTGGTCTGTCAACTCATTTATATTTTATTTCCTTTATTAATTTTTGATTTTTGACAACTGTGGTGATCAGAACAGTTATCAAAAAAATTCATGAATTCTTTGAAAGACACCCCCTCCTTTTTTTTTTTTTTTTTGCTTAGGAATCCCTGGATAAGTAAAACAGACAGCATGATTGCTTAACTAGCTACAAGATTATACTGGGAAAATATTCATAGTAGATTAATTTTTCTATTATCAATTCAAATATTCCTAGTAGACAAAACTTTGGTACAGTAAAGTGATACAGAAGGATCAGATTGATGGAGATGGAGAGGTAACTGAGCATGTTTCATAATCTCTGAACATTGACATCTTTATCAAAAAACAGGAACTGTGCTTATCAACAACATTTCAGGAACATTCATTCACTTGGTCATTCATTCAACACATTTCAAGCCAGGCACTATTTTGGGAACAAAGGATTTAATGGTGGAAAAGACAGAGTTTCTGCCTTCAAGGATCTGACAGTTTAGTTAGATAAATACAAATAAGCAATTGCAGACGGAAGAGCGGATGCCTGCATAGCACTTACCATAGGCTTTGTATGTGTTAACTTACTTAATCCTCATAATATGATACTATATTAGTTAGTTTTGCAGTATACCAAATCTCCCCAAAACTTACTGGCTTAATGTTACAATGACTTATTTAGCTCATATTTCTGTGGCTTTGCTCAGTTGTGTTCACTCATGCATCTGTGGTCAGCTGACAGTTGATAGAGTCAACTCACATATCATGCAGTTGGTTGGAGTGATGGGACAATTGGGCCGTGTCTTGTCACCAAGCAGGCTAGCCCAGGCTGCTTCACTTGAGCAACAAAAGAGAGTAAATGCCAAACATCAACACTCCTCAAACCTCTACTTGGGACACACTTGCTATTGTCCCATTGGCCAGCCCTGATTCAAGGGATTGGAGGTAATGAAGACTCATCCTTTGATGGGAGAAATTACAATGTCATATTGCAAAAGGGTAGACAGAGGGAGGGGAAAAAATTGTTACTGTTTCTCAACCCATCTTAG
Organism: Choloepus didactylus; assembly: GCF_015220235.1. Taxonomy (NCBI): domain Eukaryota; kingdom Metazoa; phylum Chordata; class Mammalia; order Pilosa; family Megalonychidae; genus Choloepus; species Choloepus didactylus. The sequence goes on from NC_051309.1 coordinate 22,427,020, forward strand.
AGAGGTACTCTTAGTGTCCCTGTGAGGCCCAAAGAGATGAAATGTCTGACCCCAGCTTGTTGAAATAGTCAATGACAGAGCTGGGAGTCAAAGCAGACAGTCTGGCTCTATAGCCTATGTGCTTAACCGCTATGCTGTATTACAGGTGCCATCACAGAGCTGATTGGTGTGCTGTGGCAACATTTAGGAAGAGTCCCTAACTCAATCATGGGTATCAGGGAAGTCTTCACAGAAGAACTAATACCAAATCTGAAACCTAATGGACATGGATGAATTAAACACCTCTAGAGGAAGAAAGGAGAGGAATATTCCAGGTAGAAGAAACCACATATATAAAGCATCAAAAAATGAGAACATTGCAGTGCTTTCAGAGAAGAACTTCAAGTAGTTCCCTGGACTAGAGAATTGAGAGCAAAGTTCTGTGGCAGGAGGGGTAAACTTTGGCCAGTCTGTGAAGGTCTTAAAGCCAAGCTAGGGGGTTAGCCTTTAACCAGAGACATTAGCTGCCCATTGAAAATTTTTGGTCCAGGGATATATATATATATTTAAACTCAGGATTTAGATTTATCACTGTGGTGGGCATGAGGGGAAAGGATTAAAACTAGGTAATATTGGAAGCAGGTGATCATCTATCTGCAAGGGTCTTGCAGTTAGAAACAATAAAGTGTAATTGCATGAACCAAAGTAGAGGCAATGAGGATGAAAAAAGATGCATTAGAAAGATATTTAGAAATAGGACATGATGACTGGTAAATGTGGTGATGGAGTCAGGGTGATGGCCAGGTTCTGACTTAGATGCAACTTAGATGGTGGTGCCATTACCTGAAAAGGGGAAGCCACAAGGTGACATCATTTCACAGAAGGAAATGATGTCTTTAGCTTTGAGATGTGTATGGAACTTTGTCCAGATGAATGCATCAAACTATGAGGTGGGGATGAGTCTGGAGTTCAAGAGAGGCTGGGCTGCAGAAATAGATGTGAGTCACCAGTATATGGAAAAGATTGTCTAGAGACATATTTGGAATAATGTTAATAACATGTGACATTTATTAGGCAATTTTCTCTGTAATGGGAACAGTTTTAAGACAATTTATGTAATTTAACTAAACAAATACCCATAAAGACCCATAAGGCAATACAATTACTATGCCCATCTTACAGATGAGGAAACTAAGGTCCGAGTTACATCTTGATAAGTAGAACCAGCTTTCAAACCTAGGCAATCTAGTTCCAGAACGCCTGCTGTTAATCATGAAGTTGCACTTCTCCTTTGTATGAAATGTGGAAAAATCCTAAAGCAGGATCATGCAGAATACAAAAACTGTTAAGCCCTGCCCAGCATGCTGAATGAGGTCCAAATATCCAATCTTGAAAAATGTAGGTTTGTGACAAATGTGGGCTTGTGACATTGTGATGTAGTTGGGAGAAAATTCTGTATCAAGCATACAAAATCACAAAAAAGCACATCACTAAAGATAGTGAAAATTATATGATATTCAACTGAGCATATATTAAACTGAGGAGGTCCCAAATAATCTAATCCCATCTCACCCTATCCCTTCACCATCCTGTAGAAGACAAGCATAAAGCATGTTTGTTTGCCCCATTAGAGAACTGGAAATTTTCAAATGCATTTTATCAGAATTCTGGCCAGCTCTGTGCCGTGGAAACCAAAAAAAAAAAAAAAAAAAAAAAAAAGGAGGCAGTGGCTAAGGGTAACAAGAGGTAATAAGACGTCAAATACACCAAAGCTTGAAATAATTTATCCACTGGATTTAGAAGCAAGGAGATTATTAGTGACCTTTTTCCAAGAATTAACAAGAAACTCCATGTTCATATAAGATTGCTCTTTCAAAAATAACATCATTTTATTTTACAGGCTAAAGTTATGCGTAACTGGCACTGGAGGTTGCATTATAACCTCCACAAAAAACATCTTCAAGTCTCAATCCACATTCCTATAGTTGTGAACCCATTAATAAATAGGACTTTTGAAGATGTTATTATTTGTTAAGGTGTAGACTCATTTGTGAATACGATCTTTGAAGATCCTGTTTAGATGTGGCTAAATTAAATCAAGGTGGGTCTTAATCTAGGCTTTATCTTTGACTGGAGGCCTTAAATACAGGGGAAATTTGGATGCAGTCAGTCAGTAGCCAGAAGTTAGCAGAAACCAGAAAGGCAGACACAGAAAGACAGGGAGGGCTTGCCACGTGACAGAAGACTGACATCGCCAGAATGCTACTGACACCAGGAGAAAGCACAGCCTTGCCAACATCTTGATTTTGGGCCTCTGGCTTTCTAAACCCTGAGACAATACATTCTCATAGTTCAAGCCAACCCATTTTGTGGTATTTTTTCATAGTAGCTCTAGAAAACTAAGGCAATTATTCATAAGAGCTATAGTTTTAAACATCTATCATATGCCAAGCTCTGTAGCTGGCACTTTTCATTATTCTTAACAACTACCCTTTAAGGTAGCAGATTTCCTTTCCACTTCACCAGTGAGATTACCCAGGTTTAGAGATGTTATCTGAGATCACAGATAACATCAGTTAACTTTTTTTCTTTGGAGTGATTAAGAAATGTTTTATTGACATGATGCGGCAGGGATGTTCATTTCTAAACTCTGTGGCAGAAATTCCTCCCCCTTCCTTTTTACTTCACTGTGTGAAAGGGCTTTGGAGGTTGCAAAGAGACTTGCAGAGTCTGTCTGGGAACAGAACCCTGAGACCAAGACAGGCCCACAGCAATCTCTCCCCTGGCCAGACAGACACCATCACCTCGGCCCATCAGGCCCTGGCGCCGGGAGCCCTGGCCCCTGGCTTTCAGAGTTGCTTTGTACTTCCCTCTCATCTCTCTGGAGCAGGGCACCTGCCCTTCCACCTCACAGATGGCCTCCAGCAGGCAGTACTTCCTGGGGCCAAAGTATTGGGGAAAACCAACAAGCAGAGTCAGAACTCACCAAGTTCACAGCCTTTGTTTTTCTGTACATTATACAATTCTCTTGCTTTACTATGACAAAAGTAGGGATGCCATAAAGTATATCTGCTGATTCAAGCATCTCACTTCAGTCAACTGTTCCAACTTTTTTCTGCCTTCACAATTTTGACTGGTATTTCTGGAGCATATCAATTCAAGCATCCTCTGCCTTCACTTGTGGAGATGTTTTAATAAGCAATAAAAGGGCAAAAAGCTGAAAATAACATGAGAAGAAAGAAAGGGTACTGATGTTTTTTTATTCCTTTTTTTCTGGAAAAGGAAATGCTAGATGGAGGAAGGATAGTGCATATTCATAGAAGAAGCTGCTACCGAATTCTCATTTACAGAAGAAAAGACTGAATTTCAGAGAGATGAAGTATCTTACCAATGTGACTAACTCCACTGGGAAGATGATAATCTGGAGCTAACAGGTAAGAGAATTAATAAAAATTAGTTCAAAAAGAATTAATGAAATATGTCAAGGAACGAATAACCAAAGTGTGAAAGGAGGAGGCTGCTGGGGGTGGAAACAGACTTGCATAGGAAATAGAGAAAGCTGGGACAAAAGGGAAACCCAGCTCTGGTTCCAGTGGGAAACAAGTTGTATTTTTACCCTTGCCAGTCATCTTTGTGCAAACTGGGGCTGATTTTTAACTTCTCTTTTCTTTAGTTTCTCATCTGTAAAATGGAAGTGGCAACTCTTCTCCAGGCAGAAGTGAGAATTAGATATGATGGGGTGTGAGAAAGACCTTAGAAATTTGCATATTATTCTGTATTAGATCTTATAACAATTTAGAATGATCCACCTGCCCAGTGAATTAAAGGCTTCGGGTGCCTTACAACAGGTATCATCTAAAGAATAATGTAATGAGACACTGCAATACTAGGTGAGCATGAGAATATTTCTTTTAATTAATGGAAATTTAGCTAATGTACATCATCATGGATCAAATAACTATGCAGATGGTAAAAGTAAAAACATAATCATTGTTTTTTGTAACCAACAGGAATGGAATGACTTGAGATTGGCAGAATTGTGTGTAAGCCTTGCTTGGGCTTAAAGTTAACCTTTTGTTAATGAAAAACAGTGCACAAAACTATACTGTAGCAAAGAAAACCTAACTGTCAACATTATAACAAGTAAAGGTGTTAAATGAGTACAACTTTCTTGAGTGTGTAGTCTAGAGTAGGCCCATTCTCCTGTTTCTGTTTCTATCTCAAAGTCTCCTTTTTTTTCCTATCATTTTCCATGAATTGTAAATACATATATTCTGGATGTTTATTTCTTTCATGACCATCACCCAACGCCCACACATGCTCATGCACACAACTATAGTCTCCAGAGGACTGGAACATTTGTTTTTCACCAATGGATATCCAGGACCATGCTCAGTTTCTAGCACAAAATAGGTACTGAGTAAAAATCTATTGAATAAAAGGATGAACGATTTGTTTCTGGGTTTATCCTTTATGCTACACCTCGAGGCACAATGCACAGGGGAGAACACATCACTGTTTTCACATCATGAAGATACTACAGTTTGTAAGCTTACCTGGAGCTTGACTGAGGCTGATGTTCATACTCGTGTGTGTGTGTGTGTGTGTGTGTGTGTGTGTGTGTCTGTGTATCTGTGTTTGAGGGCAGCTTGTAGAGCACAGACCCCTGGAGCTACTAGGGTAAAGGAAAACAAGCATTAACAGAGAGTCCAACCCCACTGTTCCAGTTGAGGCATGCTGTAAGTTCTGGGTGCAGGAGACCCTTCCCAATACCCATTAAGTTTCAGAGTTCCATTTAGTCTTACTGTTGTCTTTGGGTTTATGCTGCAGTGACTGTCTTCTCCAAACAACCCACTGATGGCCGCTCTCTCCCCTGAGGTCACCGTCCAGTTGGCTGGTGAAGGCTTGGAGGCAGATAGTAAAAGTTCCCACTCACATGTAGTCCAGATAGATGAATGACAAAAGCCCTGGGTGAAGTTAAGAAGGTGAAGACTATGATGCAATCTGTCCTTGAGCTCATGAGCTGTGCCCTCACACCTGTCCTCTAGTTCACCTGATACATGCTAGTTTGCAGCCCTATACTCAGACCCCTCTCCAGGCCCCTGATAATTTAATGCTCTCTCTATAATCCCTTCCTTTCAGGTTCCCTTGTAGGATCTCCCTTATCTCTCTTCCCTTATTATCTTCTTATCACTAACTTTGAAACTTGATGGAATATCAGGAAGGTTCTGACCACACCTGACCCAAATTATTATCAGAAGCAGGAAAAGTGGATCCCCGTTCCTCAAGAAGAGGAAAGATTTGGTCTTCTCAATAACTGATATGCTGTCAGCATTGTCTGAAATGGATGGTAATGAAGATGTTTAAGTCATCTTCTCAGGAAGATTAGGTCTCTCATCCTTACTCAAAAGGCCAAATGACTCTGCAATACACCAAAGAAAAAGCAAGTTGCAAATTGTAACATGCCCAGCATGTTTCCATCTACCTCTCAGAAGAGGGAATAATCACTACAACCATCACTGAAAGGTACAAAAGGCCAAGATATCCTAAGGGTGAATGTAACTCTATAATTCTTGGTGGGCAGGCACATCTCAAGAATACTTGGAAAAGAGAACAGCTAACTCCCAGACTATGATTTACCAAATCTTACTGTTTACCAAACCCAAGAACCTTGTACAGACAAAGCTTTGTGATGTGAGAAAGAAAATAGCCTTAATATTGCCTGGGGTTGAGTATCAGCTCCTTCTGAAGACAGTTACTGCCTTGCCAAGCTAACTCATGGCCCAGCTCAGTGTCCCAGTAAGCATGATCATATGGATTTTCTAATACCTTTCCAGGGGACTGGAGCTAAAGCTCTGTTTCCTGAGGTATAAACTTGCCTCATCCTACCTTTTACCCCTTCTTCACTGGTTCTGTACTGAGGTTCCAGCATGCCTTGTGGATAATAAATTCATCTGAGTTATGACAACTAATTTGGGAGACTAAAAAATACTGAGAAACAGATAGGATAAAATGGAATGGTCAAGCTGGGTAATAAAATTTTCAGAGGTCAAAACCTGGTTGGGATTTTAAAAACAGCAACATCCTAAGCATTTGTGTTTTTTGAATCCTGGCTTGTTATTAAAAACAAATCAGTCTCATTGTTTTATAGACAGATGAAGACATCTATATGCATCGAGTACTAAAGAAATTACCTTCAGTAACTTCCATTTGCTCTGATATGTTGAGTATATTTACTTTTAATTTCACTCATAATATGATTTTCCTTTCTGGAAGCGTATTTATTTGTAATTAAGAAATTATAATAAGAAATTTCACAGTTCAGCAAGTAAAATTGTAGAGGCAAAGAAAAGCAAACAGCAACAAAGAATTCAATCCCCTAGTATCTGCATCTCTCCTTACGTCACTCCAGATCCATTTAACAAGAGCTTTCTTTGACTTGGTGATAATAACACAGTAAAGACTGCCTCAGAAGGGATATTCCTAATTTTGCCAACAGGTAGCAATCATTTAATAAAAAAGAGCAAGAACAAAGGTTCCATTGAAGAAGTTTCTTCAAACAAAAATTAGCCAACAGGAGCAGAACCAAAGTACTCCCTCCTGCCACATGATGATTGGAAAGATGGGATGGAATGAGGGCAACTAAAATTGGAGCAGCAAAGATTAACCTCAGATCCTGACTTTCCTATCTGAACAATCTTGAGCTAAATGCTCCCGTTTTATGTCAAGGAACACACACTCTCTAGGCATTTCAGTTAGTAGTCTCTCCACCCACCATCCAGATTCTTGTTTTCTGGGATATGTTTAGGTATAGAGAATCACATGCTTTTCTCCAGAAACCATCCTCAGCTACATTTAGTTATTTTAAATCATTTACCCACAGCAGACACTGCAAAAGGCATTCAAAGTGTGTTAAGTCCACATGGACTGGTTCCTCCCACTCCCCACCTTCCCCACGGATGAGATATGATTTTGCTAAGGAATCTGAGCACCAGAATGACCAGGAACGTCTAGAAAAACCAACTCCCAGGCTCCGCCAAGTGTGAAGTGATTGAGTAAATTGTATCCCACCTGTGGGGCAGAAGGTCAGGAAGGCAGAAGTAGCATCTTGAGGTCTTTGGGTGGACTTGAGATGTTCAGAAGTTGCACAGGGTTTGTCAGTGATCCTTAAAAGTGATCTGTGGGTGGAGGTATTTGGGGATCCTTCCTACCAACCAGCCTACAGAGGCATGAGAGACAGAACAGAAGTAACAGCCTCGCCCAGAGACCAGATGCCAATGCATTTTACTCCTCCCGCTCCCTCTGGCTCTCTGCATAAATCAAGTCCTCCAGAAATATTTGCTAAAAGCCAAGGCTTTTTCAACAATCAGAACAGCTTTAAACTCCATCACGTTCTTCTTTATATGGAGATATAATTAAGAAGTCTTTTATTTTCACAGGATCAAGTTTAATCTTCCCCTTTTACAAATAGAAAACAAAAACTCAGAGTCTTTAAGCAACTGGACAAAGAGTGTCATTTAGCTCCGACTGCAGCCAAGACTACAGGGGCTCCTCAAGCTCTGTGCCCCTTTCCATTCTTATTCCAGTTCTGTGGCCTTCTTTGTAACCTCAGCATCTTCCATACACTTCCCTTTTGACTAGAATGTTCTGCTCCTCACTTCTAAGTCATTCCTTCCCATTCTTTAAGTTTCATTTCAGGTATTCCTTCCTAAGTAAGTTCCTGACTGCTTGAGCTAATGTGTACTCTCTCTTCTCATATCTTTCTCTCTCTCTCTCTCTCTCTCTCTCTCTCTCTCTCTCTCTCTCTCTCTCTCTCTCCCCCTCCTCCCTCATTTCTTTCTCAGCATTTACCACATATTTGTGTGTATTTTCTTGTTTAATGGTCAATGCCCAACACACATTCACACACACACACACACACACACACACACATAACTATAGTCTCCAGAGTACTGGAACATTTGTTTATTTTCACCAATGGCTATCCAGTGACAGAACCAATGCCTAGCACAAAATAGGTACTAAACAAAAATATATTGAATAAAAGGATGAATGACTCTTTTGTTTCTGGGGTGATCCTATCTGCTAGACTACCATACACAGTTGTCTCCCTTCAGTAAAAAGAGTACTGCTAACACAGTTATCTCATAATTGGAATTATCTGGATCATTTTGGTATTGGACAGGAGGGTGGCTTAGCATAAAGATGCCATCTTTACAATGACTGATCATCAAAGGAATGAATTAGAGAGGAAGGACATCCAAGGATCAAAATGCCATTGCTTGCATCTATCACCTTTGCAAGATACTTCCTCCAAGTGGGGTAGAAAAGGGACCAAAAGAATTGAAATAAGACAAACGAACATGTAAATATACATTCCAGAATGTGTATATTTACCATTCTGTTTACTGGAAACAAACTTGGAAAACAAAACTTAGAATTGGGAAATATGACTAGTTTATATTTTAGATCACACCTCAAAGAAAAAATAATGATCATTTTTGGTATGTCAAAGGAAGTATCAGGATTAAATTTGTGTGTCAACTTGGCTAGGTTATGGTGTTTAGTTTTTTTGGTCAAGCACTGGTCTGCCTGTTTCTGTGAGGATATTTCAAGATTGGATTTGCATCTATAATCAGTTGATTGCATCTACGATCAACAAAGGAGGTTGCCCTCAGCAATATGGGGAGTCTCTTCATCCAATCAGTTGGAAGTCTTAGAAACCAGAACTGAGGGTTTCAGAAGTCAGAAAAGAAATTCAGACTCAACTTCCACATTGGCTTTTTCTGAAAATTCCAGCCAGCCAGTTTCTCCCAGGGAATTTGGACTAAGGATTTCAGCATCACCTTTATTCGAGTTTCCACCTTGCAGACTGCCCTATGGAGTTCAGACTTGCCATACCCACAGTTGCATGCACCAATACCTTATAATAAATATCTTAAAATATATACATACACACAACACACAACACAACACACACACACACACACACACACACACACACACACACGTACATATCTCCTATTGGTTTTGGTCTCTGGAGAACCCTGATTAATACAGAAGCCAACTTAAATTTTATCACTGTCAATAGTTTCTCCTCTTTTGTGCATTGAAACTTTGTTCATTCATCATGAAAGTACTTCATAGACACCTTAGGGCCTTTAGGTTAAAACCCATGCTCTTCTGAAGGATGTGCATAGCCTTACATAATCTACCCTTTTCCCATCCCTTTGGAATCACATTCTAATATTTATCCACTTACCCCTTGTGATGATTAATTTCTTATGTCAACTTAGCTAAGTTATGGTGACCAGTTGTTTGGTCAAGCAAGCACTGGCTTGACTTTTATTATGAAGGTATTTCATCAATGGATTTGCATCCACAGTGAGTTAATTGTATCTACTTCTGATTGCATCCAAAATCAACAAAGAAGATTGCCTTCAGCAATAAGGGAAGTTTCTTCATCCTATCAATCGGAGTTTCTTGCCTCTACTTCAGCCAGCCAGCTTCTCCTGGGGCATTCAATTTCACCTTCATTAGAGTTTCCAATTTGTGTCCTGTCTTATATAATCCAGACTTTCCAATCCCTACAGTCATATGATATTTACATATGTCATATATGTATATATCCTGTCATTTCTGTTTCTCTGGAGAACCATGAATATCAAACCCCATGCTCTAAACATAACAAAAATACTGCAGTTCCCAACCAGCCATTGTCTCTCATAAGCCCATGTCTCTGTTTGTGTCATTCCCTCCTCAGAAGGACCAGTTCCCACCCTATCTGCTTGTTTAGTTTAGTATTAGTTTTCCATTGCTCTGTAACAAATTGCCACAAATTTTGGTGGCTTAAGCTACATAGTTATTATCTTACCGTTCCTGAGGTCAGAAGTCCAAAATGAGTTTCATTAAGTTGAAATCAAGTGTTGGCAGGTCTGTGCTCCTTTCTGAAGGCTTTAGGGCAGAATCTATTTTCTTGCACTTTCCAGCTTCTAAAGGCTGCCCGTATTCCTTGGCTTTGGTCCTCTTCCATCTTCAAAGCCAGCAATGGCAGGTTGAGTCTTTCTCACATCTCTCTGACACTGACTCTGCTGCTTCTCTTTCCCACATTTAAGTAAACTTTGGATGACATTGGGTCCACCCAGATAACACAAGGTAATCTCCCTATTTTAACATTAGTTGATTGGCAACCTAGTTCTATCTGCAACCTTGATTCCTTTGCCATGGAAAGTAGCATTATCACATGTTCAAGGGATTAGGATGGGGACACCTTCATTGGGCTATTATTCTGCCTACCACAAGTTCTAAGAACACTTGAATTTCCATATCCTACTTAGTGCCATTTCCCCGTGACCGAATGAGTTAGGTGTTATTCTCATATAGCTTTTATATGTTCTGGTACAATAATACATATTATTTTATATTAAAATTACTGATTTATATGTGCATTTCACTAGACTATTTTAGGATTAGGTCCTAAGTAAAAGAGGAATTCATAACTGAACTTGGTACTGTGCTATGTGTTTTATATCATTTCTTTTTTACAGCATTCCTATAAGATGGTAATTGCCTCCATTAAACAGATGGCATAAATAAATTTTACAGTGGTGAACTTCCCAACCCAACATCATGCACCTCTTACAAGTCAGAGATGAGATTTGGACTCTTATCTCTGTGGGTTCATCAACAGTCAATTTACTGCTAAACAATACTATCTCAACTTGAGTTCCCCATGATGCATTCCAAGGACCCCCACACATGAAGATTTGTTGAATTTTTATTTTGTTAAGCAATCTCATTCCCCATTGCTCTCTCACTCTCTGTTCTTGATGATAAAATTAATCTCTTCATTACATCTCTTTTCTTCACTCTTCTCCTCATCTGAAAGATACTAATTTTACCAAAATTGAATCTCTTCTCAATTGACAGAACCTCTGCACATTGTGACACAGATTGTCATTTTCCAAAGACAATAAAAGCTACTTAATTATTAAACTGTATCTTTTCTTGAAATGTCAGTACCCACAATCTTATCAGCTATTCCTCTTAATACAAAGCTTTAAGTCAGTAGCTCCCAAGTACTAAGATTTCAGCAGGTATAGAGTGGGATCCAAGCATCTAGATGTGTGACTATCTCCCCAACCAAGTCTGGTGACTTTCTGGTATCTGTGATGAGTGTTTTAAAGAATACTGAGTAATATTCTCCTGTCTACGCTGCTTCATTATGCAGTGACTTATAAAAGATTATCTTTATGCAAATTCAAGAATGCTTGCTATTAAATGAGTCAAAATATAACTTAATTGATAATATTAAATGTCAGCTAAAAATGTACTGGAAGGAATATAACTGTGGTGAAGAAAATTCTAACAATTTTTCATGAGAATGTGTCCAATTGATTCTAAGGCAGGTCTTTTCAGTAATGGAATTCCCATTACAATCCAACCCTTTTTCTTTCATAACAATAATACAGAAAAATTGAGTAAATCAATGTTCCCTTTGCTACTAATTCATGCAGGTTTCTTTTTTAAGTTCACATAGAACCATCACCTTTAGTTAAGGTTGCTTGAGCTAGAAAAACAAATCCACCTACCAATAGATTGGCTACCCCATGTGGCTCCTCAACTAAAAAAAATATATATATGTAAGGTCTACCATTTTTTAAATACATTGGAAAGTAGAACTTTTTTTGTTTTTTACTTTTCTGGTTGTTTGAGGTGACATCTGAGATCTACAACTAATATTTTTAAATAAGCATCTGAGAAGTGCAGCGTACTCCAGTAGGAATGTCAGGTCTCAATCCAGAGGAACAGGCTTACCTTTCCTGCATACTCTGAACCCAGATAAATACATGCTGCCATGACCACAGAGACAGAGAAAAGGGCATGGCAAAGCATGTGCTGTCCTTAACAGCTCTTTCAATAATTTACATATGTCCCTTATGCTCATATCTCACTGATTAAAGCAAATTACATGGCAGTGGATATAAGCTGAACATATGCAGAGAGAAGGGCTCCATCCAGAATGAAGAGCACGGCAAACTTCTAGAATCCAGAGAGAAAATGTTTTTTTTTTTTTAAGTTAATGGAATTGATTTGGTAAGGGTTTGAGCATTACCTAGCAGGGGTAAGAATGATAAAGACAAAAAAAAAAATAACAATGAAGTTGATAACCTGGGGATACATAAGACTCTGTGGGTAAATCCTTTCGAGGAGGTTGAATTTATCTTGAAGGCAGTGAAGAATCAGGTATAGGGTTAAACAGGGAAATGGCATGATCTAGTTTGTCTTTTAGAGTGATAACATTGGCTGCAGCATGGAAATTTTACTTTTGCACATCTTGAGTTACCAAGAGAATATCCAAGTGGAGATACCAGTAAAGAGTTGCATTGACAAGACTGGAAGAAGTCATAAGAATATAAACTTTATTAGCCCCAAATATGTCTTCTTGGATCAGATCTAGCCCATAGACCCAATTTGTTTGGCTAAAAATGTGTGAAGGAAATTGAATTTGAGGGTCTTCAGATGGGGCAGATGTTCTTCAGTTGACCAGAATCCCCATCATGCTCTTATTGAAGTTTTCTGGTTTTCACATTTTAACTAACTGGTCCCTGAAGGCATTTGTGTTGTTCTCCTCTGATATAAGTAGGGTTGCCAGATAAAATACAGGAATCTCAGTTTAATTTGAATTTCAGATAAACAATGAATTTTTTTAGTATAAGTATGTCCTATATTTTTATTTGCTCAGTAAGGCAATATTAGGTATAGTTAATAATTTAAGTCATGGGCATGGATGGTGTTAGCCAGCATAGTGTATAGAATAAGAAGTGAAGCAGAGTCTAGACAGTGCCTGACATGTAGAAAAGAGTCAATATTTGCCATTAATGAATAAGGACCTAGGACAAAACCAAAGGTATAGTTAGGGGCATTTAAGAAAAAGGAGACTGTGAACAAAGGATGAGAAGTAGAAGGAAATCTAAGAACGCAAAGTAAGGGAAAACAGTGCTTTGAATAAATAGAAAGGTCAACAATGTCACATGCCACAGGGATATCAAGCTAGATAAGGACTGAAATTATCCAATTGATTATAACAAGGATGTCACTGATGTCCTTGGAAGAATATTTTAATGAAGTAGCAGGAGCAAAATCAGTGGCCTTCAACTGAAGGGAAGGTGAAGAAAAAGTAGAGGAGGATATCTAACTCTTCAAAGAAGCTTGGCTATGCTGGCAGTGAAAAGAGAAACTGTAGCCAAAAATAGATGTGGAGTCCAGAGAATGCTGCCCTTTATTTTTTTATGGGAGACACCTGAGCACTTTAAATAGTGATGAGAAGAAACCAGTAGAGAAGGAAAGCTTAAAGAAATGGCAGAGAGAAGGAATAATCAATGTAGTTTTCTTAAAGAGGCAGATGAATATATGATTCAGAGTACAGCTAAAGAAATTTGTCTTGGGCAAAAGGGCATCCCTATAGCAAAAAGAATGAGAAGCTGATGGGTATTTGTGCAGTGGGTTTTTGGTAGCAAGAGTTTGAGGGGATGTCTGTATGAGGACTTTTCATTTTTTCCTGGGACTGAGGAATGCATAGTGTGCTAAGGAGGCAGTTTCTAATAATCTGGCGAAGGTTTATAAGGCGATGTGAATCTTAGAAAAAAGAGCCAGATCAAGAATTATATAGATACTGAGTAGAGTTGGGTGCTTTGTTGAATTGGAGACTAGATTTGACCCCAGAGTTCCTAGCAGTGTCTTGACAATCTGCAGGACTCTTGATGTTCTTCTCCCTGTGGTTTCTAGCCTTTCCGCAGAGACTCTGAATCCACATGCTATACTCCTCCGTAAGTACAGAATATTAGTTAACCAAGTAGAGCTATGATGTGATGGAAATTAAAAGCCCCAGAAGAGAAGAAATGACTAAAATCAGAAATAGCTATGAACATTGACTCTTTTCTCCCTAAGCCCATTTCCTCACATTGAGTCTTTCAGAGATGATATATTTGTGTTCAATTCATTTAACAATATTTTCCAGCCTCTGACTCTTTCCCTAGAACATGTAATAAAATATATAGCTTTTATTATTTGAAGAGAAGTTTATTGCTTAATGTAACAACTTACAATTTCACAGATTTCGTATTTTAGATGATACTACATTCCTTTATTCCTTTTTTAACAAATAGTTTTTTAATTCCTTCATAGGTCTGGTGCTCATATTGGTAAGGTAGATACGGTCCCTACTCTCACACATGTTAAACAAATCGAATTATTTATGGTGTTGTACACTTCAGGAAAAAAACAGCATGTAAATTTTGGCTTAAAAATCAAATCTATATCAGTTAGGGTTCTCCAGAGAAATAAAGCCAGATAGATAGATGGATAGATAGTGTGCCGGTTTGAATGTATTGTGTCCCCCAAATGCCATTATCATTGTGGTCTTGTGGGACAGATGTTTTGGTGCTGGTTAGATTTGCTTGGAATGTGCCCCACCCAACTGTGGGTGGTGACTTGGGTGGGATACTCCTATGGAGGTGTGACCCCACCCATTCAGGGTGGGCCTTGATCAGTGGAGCCATATAAAACATGCTGACTCAAAGAGACTGAAGGGAGTACAGCTGTGAGTGACGTTTTGAAGAAGAGCAAGCTTGCTAGAGAGGAGTGTCCTGGGAGAAAGCCATTTTGAAACCAGAACTTTGGAGCAGACGCCAGCCATGTGCCTTCCCAGCTAACAGAGGTTTTCCGGACGCCATTGGCCATCCTCCAGTGAAGGTACCCGATTACTGATGTGTTATCTTGGACACTTTAGGGCCTTAAGACTGTAACTGTGTAGCCAAATAAACCCCCTTTTTATAAAAGCCAATCCATCTCTGGTGTTTTGCATTCCGCAGCATTAGCAAACTAGGACAGATTTTGGTACCAGAGAAGTGGGGTGCTTTTGCTGCTGAGTTTGCAAATACCAAACATGTTGGAATGGCTTTTTAAGTGGATAATGGGGAGTTTCTGGAAGAATTGTGAGGAGCTTGATAGAAAAGGCCTAAACTGCTTTAAAGAGACTGTTTATGGAAATATGGACTCTAAAGATACTTCTGACGAGGCCTTGAACAGAAATGGTGAATGTGTTGTTGTAAACTGGAAGAAAGGTGATCCTTGTTTTAAAGTGGCACAGAATTTGGCAAAATTGAGTCCTGCTGTCAGATGGAAGGAAGAATATGGAAGCAACAACCTGGAATACTTAGCTGAGGAGATCTCCAGACTACGTGTGGAGGACATAACCTGGCTTCTCCTTGCAGCTTATAGTAAAATGCGAGCGGAAAGAGATAAACTTAGAACTGAACTCTTGGGTTCAAAGAGACCAGAAGCTGAAAATTACGAGCCTCCAGGGGGTGGAATCCCAGAAGCTACAGCCCAACATGAGGATGTAACCAAACATGGAACCCAGCCGCCATTTCAGTACAAGCCAAGATTGGAAAAGGAGTTAAGCAGAAAGGATTTGTGGAAAGTCCTATTGTCTGATGGCTTTGACCCCTGCGTGCTTCATGAAAAGCCAACAGAATTTTTGCGAGATCTTTATAGACAGAGCCATTGCCAGTCTGGACTGGAGGAGACAGACAAGGAACAAACTGAAGGAAAAATTTCTTCAAAGACAGAGCCATGGAGGTTGAGGTCTGGAGTCAGGAGGTCTCGGGCTGGGAGAGCGGAGCAGCCCACATGCATGGAAAGGGTGAGTTTGCCCTGGAGGTCGAGGGCGGGCTTTCTGCCTCGATGCTCTGGAAGAGTTTTGCCACCTCAGGTCCCAAAGAGGTTGGAGCACATTCCCAGGGAATTGGGGAGAGCCTGGCTGCCACCCCACTGCTCTGAAGGGGTTGAGCGTGTGCCCCGGAGATGGAAGGGAATCCAGGAGCTGCCCCGATGTTTGAGGAGGGTGGGGCCGAGAAGGTGGTCTCCCCAATGTGTGGGTATGTTGGAGCACTCACCTAAGCATTTGGAGAGGAAAGGGCTGCCGAAAAGGCCCTTGGGAAGGGTTAGGCTCCCGCTCTCTCAAGCCCCAGGGATGCAACGTTGTTCTGTAAATGACTCTCAGACTTTGAAATCTAATGGAGTTTGTCCTGCAGGTTTTAAGAACTGTTTTGGTCCTGTTAACCCTGTTTTCCTTACTGTTTCTCCTTACGGCAATGGAAATGTTTATCCTATGAATGTCCCTCCTTTGTATATTGGAAACATATAACTTGTTCTAAGTCCGTAGATCCAAGCTAAAGGAATAGTATGCCTTAGGACTGACCACGCCTATATTTGATTTTGATGGGATTTTGTACTTGACTATTGTTAATGAGATGATGTAAGTTTTTGTGATATTGTGATGAAATGAATGTATTTTGTATTTGGAAAGATAATGTCATTTTGGGGTCCAGGGGGTGGAATGTGCCGGTTTGAATGTATTGTGTCCCCCAAATGCCATTATCATTGTGGTCTTGTGGGACAGATGTTTTGGTGCTGGTTAGATTTGCTTGGAATGTGCCCCACCCAACTGTGGGTGGTGACTTGGGTGGGATACTCCTATGGAGGTGTGACCCCACCCATTCAGGGTGGGCCTTGATCAGTGGAGCCATATAAAACATGCTGACTCAAAGAGACTGAAGGGAGTACAGCTGTGAGTGACGTTTTGAAGAAGAGCAAGCTTGCTAGAGAGGAGTGTCCTGGGAGAAAGCCATTTTGAAACCAGAACTTTGGAGCAGACGCCAGCCATGTGCCTTCCCAGCTAACAGAGGTTTTCCGGACGCCATTGGCCATCCTCCAGTGAAGGTACCCGATTACTGATGTGTTATCTTGGACACTTTAGGGCCTTAAGACTGTAACTGTGTAGCCAAATAAACCCCCTTTTTATAAAAGCCAATCCATCTCTGGTGTTTTGCATTCCGCAGCATTAGCAAACTAGAACAGATAGATAGATAGACAGACAGATTTATTTTAAGGAATTGGCTCATGAGACTGTAGGTGCTGGAAAGTCTGAAATTCATGGGACATGCCAGCAGGCTGGAAATTCCAGCAGAAGTTAATGTTGTGGTCTTGAATCTGAAATCCATAGGGGAGTCTGGTAAGCTGGAAACTGAGACAAGAGTCAATTAGGCACAATTATTTTCTTGGGAAACCTCAGTTATTTTTCTCTTAAGACACCAACTGATTGGATGAGGCCCACCCACATTATTGGCGATTACCTCCTTTACTTAAAGTCAACTGATTGTAGATGCTAATCATATCTACAAAATATCTTCACAGCAACATCTAGGCTAGTGTCTGACCAAGCAATTGGACCTCATAGCCTAGCCAAGTTGACATGTAAAATTAAACATCACACAGTGCAATTGCAAAAATGCAAAAACTAAATAAATTAATCAGTGGCTAGTCACCTTATAAATGATTCATCACATGTTCCTTTACACAAAAAAAGTCCTCCTAGAGCATTCAAAATGTACTTTGATAAAGACCCTCAGTGTATCTTCAACCCTTTAGGAAGACATCTATCACATAAAGTTAGATGAACCTGCAACTGCCAAGTCAACTGTGATTCATACAAACATTTTTATGCATTGGTTATAATTCACTTCTCCTATAGCCCTCCCTTCAAAAGTATTGGTGAATATAAGGAGAAATTGAGTGGGTGCTGAGCTGGAGAACATCTCAACAATGTCAAACTCTCCTGTTCAGTTTTGTCCTTCTTGTTCTCTCATTTATTCTATCAGAGGCTATATTGGGACATGTTTTATTTGATGCTTGTACTGTACCTGGGAAGTGATATTGGACCAATGAATAATTATTAGCAAAATCGTAAGCTCCAGAAGTGTAGAGATTCTGTCTCTCTTTCTCAACATTTTCTCTTATTTTTTATCTATTTAGCAAACAGAGTATTTATTATGTTCCAGGCCCTTTTTGGGAAACCTTGAAAAACTGAATTCATTTACCCCTCATAGCAACCCTTTGAAGAAGGGATAATCACTGTTTTACACATGAGAACACTGAAGCTCTAGGCCACAGAGCTAGGAACTAAGATGTTTAGATGTAAACCTGGGCACTCTGGCTCCAGATCCTGTGCCTGTAAACACTGTGCTCTGCTGCTTCCTCACACCACAATGCCTTCATTGAATACTGAGCAACAAACATGGTGCCTAGCATAGTGTAGATGCATGCACTCTCTCTCCCTCTCTTTCTCTCTCTCCCTCTGTGTGTGTGTGTATGTTTGTGTATGTGTGTGTATGTGATGGCAGAGGAAAGATATGGCATTACACTTGCCATTTTCTTTCCTCAAATCACCAGTTCTCTAAGATCCACATCTCATACCACACTACCAACATTAAAGACCTAGTTTCAGAACCTACTTTGTGTTTCCTTTCATTGAACAAATAATGATTAAGTGCTTACTCTGATGAATGTACTAGTGATATATCAGTTCACCTGCCAGGTACTGTAAGGAGAAATCTTATTGAGCTGAGTGGCATGTAGTTCTGGGCTAGATATGTCAGCTGCTGCGGCCCAGTTATCATTTAAATCTGGAAGCACAATATTCTATTTCCAAGAAAACTACTAGAATAGTCTGAGATTGGATTAAACTGCAAGCAGCCAACCTAACAATGTCTAAGCTACATATATGCACCTTTCCAATGATTATTGTCAACCTCTGAAACCTTGAAACAGTATCTGAATATTATTATTGCTTCTCATGAATGGAGAAGCATTTTCATCTAGAGATTAAGCACCAAGGAGCTGCTACAAAGCAATTTGAATTGGAAAGTACTGGGAGATATAAAGGGAAACACAGAGAAAGGAGCATAAAGGTAGTGGTAGTAATTGCCTTCTCTGCAAAGAGAGACAAATCAAGAAAGCTTCGGTTTTAAGGATTTTTATAGAGGGGAGCATTTCCATGACAACCGAGTACTTAGTTATTCTAATTGTGGGAGAAACAAAGCATCTAAAAAGTCAGGAAATATGTTTCAGGCACACTGAATAAATCCCAGCTAAACTAGGAACATTGATGCTTCATTATAACAGTGAAAATTCAACACCAGACATTTTAACTCAATATGAAAATAAGTGACAATATTTCTTACATTCTCTAGATCAATTTAGATGAGACATTAAGTAATAAAATTGATTTGAGGTATATGTAATTCTACACTTCCATAACCTTTGAATCTTGAGTTTAGTTATGGAAAATTAAATGATTGAGGAAAAGAAAGTTTCCCCATACTGAATCTCGTGGAAATGTGTCAAAATCATGGAATTAATCAAAATTAAAGCTAAATCAGAACCCTAACCTCCCTTTTATATTCACAATAGATATTTTAAGCAAAATCTTATTTCAGTTTATTCTAAGATTTGTTTGTGAAATATCAGTATAATCTAAGATGCAGCAAGCTGGCCTAAATCAACAAGTCTGGGGTAAATATAATTGGAATAATCAAGATGACAAGGACTCTTAGGAAAGACCATTCTAACCCAAATGAACCATTTTCACTTAGAGGAATTCTATTAAGTGTTGCAGATCATAACCTCATAATGTGGACTTCCGTTTCTCTTTTTCTTGAAACATATTTCTCCTGACCTGTGAAGGAGTTCTGCAATGAAAATTGAGAGGGTATGATATTGGATATTGGTGTACACAAATAAGGTGATGATAAGTTTATGGGCTTTAGAATCGGGAAACGTCAGTTCTAGACCTGCTTCAGCCACTTCCTACCTATTGCTCTTGGGAAAATAATTTCACCACTCTGTAGTGGTTTGAAGCTGTAGGAATCCCAGAAAAACATGCTCTTAAATGTAATCCATCCCTGTGGGTGTGGTCCTACTGTAAGTAGGTCCTTTTGAGGAGGCTACTTCAGTTAAGATGTGACCCACCTCATTCAGGATGGATCTGAATCCTATTATTGGAATCCTCTATAAATGGAATGAATTCAGACATGAAAGGGAAAAAACCATGGAAGCAAGAAAGCTATGAAACCCAGAAGAGAAGGGAGAGAAAAGCAGACACTGCCAGAGGAGCCAAGGGCAGCAGAGCCAGTGGTCACTGACAGCCAGTCTTTGGGAATAAAACATTGCCTTGATTATGCCTTGATTTGGACATTTTCTCAGCCTCAGATTATAAGCTAGTAAATTCCTATCATTTAAGCCAACACATTTCATGATATCTGCTTTAAGGAGCCTAAGAACTAAAACATACTCTGAGCCTCAGTTTTTTTCATCTCTTTAAGAGGAGTAAATTCTAAAATGTTCACTCAACAATATTTTATTGTGCATCAGACAAGAGACTACTGGACATAAAGTGAAAAACTAAGCCATTATCCTTGTTTTCGATATACGGTCTAGTAAAGAAGACATACCTACAATTTATGTACATGGTCAACTCTACAGTCAAGATATAAACATAATGTTATTTGAGCTTCAAGGATGGTGGAATAACTCTTCCTGAGAAAGACAAAAATGGTTATTCAGAGGCAATAATATTTGAGCTGGTCTTAAAAAATGAGTATGCTGGATGGAGAAAAGAGGTTTGGAGAGACAGGGAAAGGAGGAATCTAGGAAGAGAGAACAATGTGCACTCTGGCCTCAATGCTTGAAAGGAAATGACTTAAAGTTCAGTGAGGCTGGAGCATGATAGGGAGTGATGGGAGATGAAGACAGAATAGAAGTCATGGACAATATTGTGAGGTGCTTGATACACAATGCTGAGAAACTGGAATTTTTTCAACTCTTTAAAATGGGGAAATTAACATAAAGTATGCCAATCAGGAGTAACAAAATCAGAGCTGTGTTTACTGGATACTAGCAGAGACTTTGGACAAAAATATTTAACCTAAACAGGGACTGATTCAACTACTCTTAGAGCATAAGTTTACTCAAAATTCCCATGACAAATTCAGAAATTGGTTGCAAGTTAGGTGAGCAACTGGTTCCTTGGAACTTACCCAGATTTAGCACTAGTAAGTCCTGCATCTGAGGAACATTCTCAGTTCTAGGCAAATTGAGATTGCCCAGTACTGTCCACGTTTTAGTATTGAAAGCCCTATATTCCAGCCATCTCTTCCCATGCCACCCCCTTCTATACAAACTGAGACCAGTGGTCACACTAGTTGCGAGACTGGAGGTGAGAGTCGTGGGAGTAGATGGGTCCTGATTGCAGTTATATGTGTTACTTAACCTGCTCTTAACTATATGCACTAATGATTCCACAGTCCTAGAAAACTGAAGGTGGAAACTGCATTCCATGATGAAGAAATTAACAGTGCTATGTGCTTTGGAACTGAGTCTTCTGAACTGTTCACTCTTTATTCTTCCACAGTCTCACCAAAGGTGAAAGGAAATCTTTTAGGTTGATAATGCCTTAGTGATGGAATGTTTTCTGTTTTACTCCACTCCAAAGAATGTTGACACAGCAGTTGAGCACTTGAGGACATAGTGGATGAATGTGTCTCAAACACATGAGCACAAGGGTTATTATGGAAAAGGTCCACCATAACGGCTTTCCTGACCTTGAACGTGAGAGTGATTGAATCCTCCCGGCCTCAGCAGATATGATGGAGTTGGCAGAAGCCTGGATCTGGGGGAAAGGAGAGATGGTAGAAAAGGAAGAAAGGGGGAGAACAAATCAAAGTGGACATCTAGTGCCCATCCCTTTCAAATTCAGAAAGAGAGACAAATGCATGAGAACAGTAGAAAGTTATGTTCCACATCATCCTCTGAACTCCAAGTGAAATTTGCTTCCTTTTCGAAAAGGACTATATCCACAAGCCTTTCCAGTAATTGCAGTATGACAGCTATACACGGAACTTAAAATCATGACCAGTGTGGATGTCAGTCAGAATTTGGAATAATGATGGATCCATCTTAGTGTCTATTCACATGCAGTTTTACACTAAAACCCCAGAAGAATTTCAGTGCAAGATGGATTCCTCATAAAGATGTTCTGGATGCATAATCTACCAAGAGAGCATTACACATAGATCCCAGAGTGTTTGCAATGTTTAAGGAAAATCCAAACTATAGAATACATAGTCTCTTTGTTTTGGTTGTTTATATAACTCTCTTCCAAGGGGAGGAAAAAGCTTTCATGCCTTTGGCTGAGTACGGTTGCCAAGTAAGTTAGGTTTTCAATTTACTGCCTTGATTAAATAAATAATAAGCATTATAATGATCTAAAAGCTAATATTGAAATTTCAAAAGCATTTCTTTTTTACTGTTTCCTGGGGAATTTGCTTTAGTTTATAGGCATTTAGCTATTCTGTAGACTAAACTGAGAAACAGAATGTGCCAGAAGACTTTATTTCCTACCAATTTGTTAGTGTATTTTGTTCTGTTAAGGATAGTATTGCCCCTAAACAATTCAGTGACTTAACTGTTCTACTAATTCATAAGGGGAGAAAAAGAGTTTGTGTGTGTGTGTAAAAGCTTTAAATTATTCACATAAAAATAGTCCACATTAAGGAATGAGATGATTATATTTTAAAAACACAAAACAGGGAGAACTACTAAATATTATTAAACCGCAAACATAATAAGCAGTAAAAAGTAATATAATATATATGCCAATAATTTATAGTTGGTGTTAAAATTATGCCAGGAATTAATAGTACTAAGCAAATTCAAAATTAATGAAAAGGAAAATTAATTTTTTATAATATATTGAACTATTGTATATAGAATATATTAAATATATGTAAACTTAGCATTTACAAAATATGGCCTAGACAGCCACTAAGCATGATCCCAAAGGTTTGTTACATATCTAAAGAATTTGTGTAAAATGTGCTTTCCTGAAGAATGAATAAATCGGGATGTGGATATAGTATGGTAGGTCTTCCTAACTCTAGTTTTAAAATTTCATATCTCACATTGTAGTAATAGGTAACTGTGGACTGGGTGTCTCATGATATATAACGGGTTCATAGAATCCTATTTTTTTGAGGATTACATACTAATATCTTAAAAGCCTCTTGTGTAGCATGGAATGCAGTTTGGAACATTCTGGTTAAATTTTGACAAGAATTCCTACAAAATATGCCCTAAAAATGAAACATGGAATGTAAGACCAATATTACAAACATATTTGCCCACTAAATGAGTAAATTTATTTAATCAATTTTTACACCTACTTATCTATATTTGAATAATACATAAATTTACATGTCAAGTATTTGGAAAATGACTTTCCAGTGGACGTCCTCACAAAGTTTCAGTTTGGATTCATTGTGAGCTTCTGCCTTAGACCCAACCAAGGGTGTTAGGAAATTCTGACAGTGGAGGTAGTGATAATCCAGGTAGTGGATGTGACTTAATGCTTTGATAGGGCTGCTATGCCCAATGTTGTGCCTTCACATACCTTGAGCCCTGCTCCTTCCTTTCTTAGGCTCTGAATGGATTAAAACCCTTGATGGGACCTACGGCCATTCCAGTCTCTATTTTCCAGTGTAATAATTGTTGTCAAGGAGTTTGGGATGGAAAGGCAGAGACCTATTGCAATCTCTATATTGCTAAAGCCAAGTGGAAAAGGGACTAGACAGATTCTATTTTTCCAGAATCAGAAGTAGGAGATCAATCAAGGGGTGACAATTCTTTCCATCATAACTAAGAATTCTGGCAATCAGAATAATGAGAAGTTTTCCTGGTGCCCCAGTGGCCTCCTTATCACTGAGAGTTTGCATGGAAAGGATAGATAACAATATCTGAAATGTCTATAGCCCTGTCCATCTCCTAAAAATTTTAAAAACATACATATTTTGATGACTTCTGGGAGTATTAAACTGACACACACCACTCAGGTTTATCTGTTTAGTTCTTATGATATGAATTACAAAAGGAACAACCACCACTGCTTTGAAACTACATACCCTGAGCACTGTTTTGCCACCTTTTCTAACAATTAGATTGCTACTACAAATGAATTGTATTTGGATCACTATAATTTGCTTACCTGGATCTAGTCATTCTTTTTGAATTTTATGCAATTACTCTACCCAAGAATTATTATTCCTGCTTGCTGTTTCTCAGCAACTGTCATATCGTGGTCCAGATGGGGTGTCGTTGCATTTCTGGATGAAGAGCAGTGATTCCTATTTTATATTTAAGCATAATTATGCTTTTGAAAACTACTAGGACTACATGAAATCACAGTATAAAAAAGGATACCTGTAGGCTCTTGGAGAGCTATTTGCCTGCTTAAGAAGTCCATAATGTTAATTTTGAACAGATTATGTGGAATGTGTGGTAGCTGAACACTTTTTCAAATAATGCACAATTAAAATAGGCCTCAGCTCAAATTTCTTCTCTGTGTCAGGGAGGGCATGTTCCTCAGTTTTCGGGAACAAAGGTGATAGAAATTGAAGAAAACTGCCTCTTTTTCCTCACATATGGATTATGGTTCATTTCACTGAGGCAATCACACACTTGAATAATAACAAAAACAATAAAACATGGTCAATATTTACCATTTACTTATTATATACAAATACAGTACTAAACACTTATCTTCCAGTCAGACATTTGTTCAACAAAATTTTCTGATTGCCTGACACTGGGCCAGGTACTGGAGAAACAGGGGTGAACAGAGCAGAAGTAATTCTTGCCCTCATGGAGCTAAAATACTGCAGGGGAAATAGGAAATAAACAGAATCAAAGAAATGAATAATGTGACGTTGTGACAAATGCTCTCAGAGAGGCAAACTGGATGCTGGGAGAGAGGAGAACAGGGTGAGGAAAATGGGAGGTCAGGAGAGGCCATCTTGGGAAATGACTGGTAAGACAGAGTCAGCTTGGTCAAGAGCTTTCCAGACACAGGGAAGAGCAAACGTGAAGACCTTGCACAACAAAGAAGGCCATAAAAGTCTACATGCATCATTTTTTCATGTACTTCCCAAGCAATCTTAAGATGTGGGCACTCAGTCCTACTGAACACATGAGAAAATGGATGTGCCCAAGTCCACATGAAAAGTAGTGTATTTTAATTTGCCGGAACTGCTATCCCAAATAGCACACACCAGTTTTGTCTTAACCAGGTTTAATTGGCTCATGGTTTTGAGGCTACAAAAAGTCCAAAATCTAGATATTGGCAATGTTTTCTTTCTCTTGGAGTTTGTACCATACAAATTTGATGATTGGCCTTTTCACTTCTACAAAGATGTTGGAATTTCAAATGGGATTGCATTGAATCTGTAAAACACTCTGGGTAGAACTGACATCTTAACAATATTTAGCCTTCCAATCTGTGAACACAGGATATCCTTCCATTTATTTAGGTCTTTGATTTTTAGCAATATTTAGTAGTTATCTGTGTACAAGTTCTTTATATCTTTGGTTGGATTTATTCTTAGATATTTGATTCCTACAGTTGCTATTGCAGATAATTTTTTTCCTCCATTTCTTCTTTAGATTGTTTACTATTGGTTTATAGAAACACTACTGTTGCTGTGTGTTGATCTTGTACCCCATTACTTGCTGAATTCATTTATTAGCTTGAGGAGTTTTGTTGTGGATTTTTTTGTTTGTTTGTTTTTGGATATTCTGTTTATAGGATTATGCCATCTACAAATAGGGACAGTTTTACTTTTCCTTTCCCATTTGCATGCATTTTATTTCTTTCTCTTGCCTAGGTGCTCTGGCTAGAATTTCCAGTACAATGCTGAATAACAACGGTGACAGTGGACATCCTAGTCTTATTCCTGACCTTGGAGAGGAAGCTTTCAGTCTTTCACCATTGAGTAGGATGTCAGTGGTGAGTTTTTCATATATGCCCTGTCTCTTGTTGTGGAAGTTTCCTTCTGTTTCTAGTTTGTATCATGAAGAGGTGCTGGGTTTTGTCAGATGCCTCTACTGTGTCAATTGAGATGATCGCATAGTTTTTTCCCTTTGTTCCATTAATGTGGTATATTACATTAATTGATTTTCTTATATGGAACCCCTCTGAATACTGAGGTAAATCCCACATGATCATGGTGTATAAATCTTTTAATGTGGAGTTGGGGTTGGTTTTCCAGTATTTTGTTGAGAATTTTTGCATCTATATTCGTAAGGGATATTTTCTGTAGTTTTCTTTTCTTGTGATACTTTTATCTGGCTTTGGTATGAGGGTGATGTTGTCCTCATGGAATGACTTAGGAAGTGTTACCTCTTCTTCAATTTTTGGAAGAGTTTGAGTAGAATGGTAGTTAAGTCTTCTTAGAATGTTTGGTAAAATTCCCCTGGGAAGTCATCTGGTCTTTGGCTTTGCTTTACTGGAAGGTTTTTGATTACTGATTCAATCTTTTAATAGTTATTGATCTGTTGAGATTTTCTAATTCTTCTTGAGTCAGTGCAGATATTTTGTGTGTTTCTAGGAATTTGTCCATTTCATATAGATTATCTAATTTGTTCGTGTTTAGCTGTTTATAGTATCGACTTAAAATCCTTTTTATTTCTGTGGGATCGGCAGTAATAACCCCCTTTCATTTTGATTTTAGTTATTTGTTTCCTCTCTCTTTTTTCTTTGTGAGACTAGCTAAAGGTTAGTTGATTTTACTGATCTTTTCAAAGAAATAAATTTTTGCTTTGTTGTTTCTACCTATTTTTTTAATTCTCTTTACATTTGTCTTTACTCTAATCTTTGCTATTTCCTTCCTTCTGCTTGCTTTGAGTTTGACTTCCTCTTCATTTTCTAGATTCCCTAGTTGTGAGGCTAGGGCTCTGATTTGAGATCTTTCTTCTTTTTGAATGTAAACATTTAGAGCTATAAATTTCCCTCTCAACACTGCTTTTACTGCATCCCATACAGTTTAGTCTGTTGTGTTTTCATTTTCATTCACTGTAAGATGTTTCCTAATATCCCTTGTGATTTCTTCTTTGACCCATTGGCTGTTTAAGAATATATTTTTTTTAAATTTCCACATGTTTGTGAATTTTCCATTCTTCCTCTGTTATTGATTTCAATATTTTCTATTTATTGATAGTTTTTGCAATGTAACAAATGGTCTTTCACGGAAAATGATCCACTCTAGAGAGGAATGTGTGTTCTGCTACTATTAGGTGAAGTGAACATATATATATGTATATTTGTTAAGTCTAGTGGGTTTAGAATTTCAGCCAAGTCTTCTATTTCCTTATTGATCTTCTGTCTAGATGCTCTATCCATTATTGAAAGTGGTGCATTGATGTCTCCTACTATTAATGTAGAACAGTCTACATTTCCCTTCAAATAGTCAATATTTGCTTTACATATTTTTGGGATCTTCCATTAAGTACATATATATTTAAAATTGCTATATCGTCTTTTTGAATGACACATTAGTCAGTTTATAGTGACCTTCTTGTTCCTCAAACCAGTTTTTGACTTAAAGGCCATTTTATCTGATATGAGTATAGCAACCCAGCCCTCTTTTAGTTATTATCTTCATGCCATATATTTTTTCCATCCTTTAACTTTCAACCTACTTGTGTCTTTGAAATGAAAGTGTGTCTCTTGTAAATAGTATATAATTGGTCTATTTTTTTTCTTCATTCTGCAAATCTCTGCCTTTTAACCAGAGAGTTTAATCCATTTACATTTATGTAATTGCTGATAATGTAGGACTTTCTCCTGTCATTTTGCTATTTGGCCTTTTTAAGTCATATACTTCTTTTGACCCTCAATTCTTCTATTAATGCCTACTTTCATATTTATTTGATTTTTTGTATTGTACCATTTTGAGTAAGTCCCTTCTCATTTGTCTCTCTCTCTATATGCTTTGATAATTTCTTAGCTGTCACTAAGGGGCGAAAAGTTAATGTCCTTAGTCTATGCAATCATGTTTGATTTGATACCAATCTAGCTTCAAAAGCTAGATTTTTAACACTGTTTTTATACCCCTTCATACCCCCCACCTTTTTGTTGTACTTGTTACAAACTATATCTTTATACATTTTATGTCCAAAAGTGGAGATTTATCATTACTTATTAAGCCTTTCCATTTTAGAAAATGTAAGAAATAAACAGTAGAGTTTAATAATAGAAAACACCATACAATAGTACTGGCATTTATTGTTACCTATATGATTATCTTTACCAGAGGTCTTTATTTCTTAATGCTGCTTCAAACTACTGTCCGGTGTCCTTTCCTTTCTGTCTGAAGAACTCCCTTTAGCATTGCTCTTAAGGCAGATCTAGTGGTGACAAAATCCTTTAGCTTTTGCTTATCTGGGAATGTCTTAATCACTTCCTCATTTTTTGAAAGAAAGTCCTGCTGGATACAAAATGTTTGGTTGTCAATTGTTTTTTATAGTTCTTTAAATATTTTGTCCCACTGCTTTTTCTTCTCCATAGTTTCTGATGTGAAATCAGTGCTTAATCTTATTAAGATTCCGTTGTACATAATCTGTTGCTTTTTCTTGCAGTTCTCAGAACTCTCTCCTTGTACTTGGCATTGGACAGTTTGATTACTTTGTGTCTGGGCATGGTTGTCTTTGAGTTTATCCTGTTTAGAGTCTGTTGAGCTTCTTGAATGTACATATTCTGTCTTTCATTAAATTTGGGACATTTGTTGCCAATATTTCTTTGAATATTCCTTCTGCTCCTTTCTCTTTTTCTTCTCCTTCTGGGACTCCTACAATGTGTATATTGATATGCTTGACAGGTGTCCCACAGGTCTCTTAGGATCTGTTACCTTTTTAAAATTATTTTTTCTACTCCACAACCTAAGTCATTTCAATTATCTTCTCTTCTTGACAACTGGTTCTTTCTTCTGCCAACTCCAATTTGCTGTTGAATCCCTCTAGAGAATTTTTTGTTTAGTTATTGTGGGCTTCTACTCCAATAATTCTGTTTGGCTCCTTTTGAAATCTCAGTCTCTTTATTGAGAGTCTCATATTGTTCATTAATTGTTTTCCTTATTACCTTTAGTTCTTTCTCCTTATTTTCCTTTATCTCCTTGAGTATATTGAGTATCATTTTTTAAAATGTCTTTGGTATATCCAGAGTCTGATCTTTTTTCATTGTTTCTAGATTTTTATCTCATTCCTTTCGATTAGTCATCATTTCCTGTTTCTTTGTCTTATAATCTTTTGTTACACAATGTACATTTTAATATTTTAAAGTGTTAGTTCTGGGTTTTAGTCCCTGAACTGTCTGTTCTGTAATTTGTATCCAGCTAGTGACATGATAGAGATTTCCTTGAATGTCAGCAGCTAATGAAAACAAACCAAATAAATAATACCTTTCACAGTCTTTGCAAATTGACTCTATTTTGGTTGGTGGTTTCCTTCATTGTTCAGCCCTCTTATTAAGAATATCCCTATGTGAAATGCAGTGTCCTCTCTCTTTTATGTGAGCCTAGGTAGAGCTCTGGAGCCTGCTTCTTTTCCTGGGCTTGTGTTTGCTTGTGGCCCTGGGAATTCCCCAGTTCACAGTCCACAGGTTCAATGCCCCCCTGTACTCCCTTTGAAATAGACTTTCACCCTCTCCTGGGTTCTTTATTGCATGACTTGATGTAGGTAGGGAATCCTTTGATCCAGGTTGCTTTGATTTAAAAGTTTTTTTAAACTCCTAGAGCTGTCTTCAAGATGCTTCTCTGACTTTGGTGCACATTCTTGGAGGGTAAGCCATAGAAAGTTTCCTGGATCAGTCTTTCAGGTTCCCACTGACATATAGGCACCACAGTATGTGCAAAGGGGTTACTCTGCTCCCTCTTGACACACGATGGGAGCACAGCCTGGCTCTACACTGCACCAGGAAGGGAATGGGACAGTTCCTAACAAGGACATTATGAAGTTCACCTACCATTTTTCAGGCTTTTTCTTGGTTCAGCACATGCCCAGTTACTACAACCCTTTAACTGTTTTCTGGACTTTTGAGGAAGATGGTTCTGTCAGTTTTTGCTAGATGTTCAAAGATCCTGAGTGGGACTGGCACTCTAGAGCATCTTACACTGCCATCTTGCTTGACTGGAAGTAGGAAGTATCATCCCTAATTTCTTCATGAGGGTATACACCCATATATATATATATATATATAAATAATTTTTATATAAATGGGATTAGTTTATGAACAACAATGCTTTTTTAGTTTTGGTTTTCTCATTTATGTTTAATATCTTTTTCCCCTTGTTTTTTACCTTTTCCACATATATTCTTCAACACCACCACCATCACCAGAGTCATCACTCTAAGGTAATCCATGTTAATATGTGGTTTATAATTTTCTTTATTATCTACCTATACACATACACACATACATGCACAAACATAAATATATATCTTTGCATTTTGAAACATGGAGTTTTATTACAAATGCTACTTTTCATCTTATTTATCTCAGTTAACAATGCCAGCATAGAAGTTTATCCAAGTCAACTGGCATTGTTTGATTATTTATTTTAAGAGCTGTGTAATATTCTATAAAGTATGTGTGACATAATTCATTCTACCATTCTTCATTTATTTGGCATTCTTAACCACTATGCAGTACTATTCCTCTTATTCAGTGGCCCACCTGCTTTATAGTTCCTAGTGACATAAGTAATTTTGCATGTGGTGCAATGTGAGAATTTAGGGATCCTGTGTAATGTATCATAAGGAATTAGCCAGGCCAGATCTTGATCAAGCATGGGAATAAGATTAAAACTTTAAATATAGGCATTAAATGAGGAGTTTTGGGAATCAAGTTTTTCCCATATAACTGGTTTATAAAACAATTCAAAGCTAAAGATTTAGTCATTACCTCCATAACCCTTGGTTTCTTCATCTTTAAAATAGGGATATTCAGAGGATTATGGGAAGATTACAGAGTAGGAAGTTCCACGTCTCAGTCTGTTCTAGTTTGCTAATGCTGCCAGAATGCAAAACACCAGAGATGGATTGGCTTTTATAAAAGGGGGTTTATTTGGTTACACAGTTACAGCCTTAAGGCCATAAAGTGTCCAAGGTAACACAGCAATCAGGTACCTTCACTGGAGGATGGCCAATGGCGTCTGGAAAACCTCTGTTAGCTGGGAAGGCATGTGGCTGGCATCTGCTCCAAAGTTCTGGTTTCAAAATGGCTTTCTCCCAGGATTGTCCTCTCTAGGCTGCAGTTCCTCAAAAATGTCACTCTTAGTTGCACTTGGGGTATTTGTCCTCTCTTAGCTTTTCTGGAGCATGAGTCTGCTTTCAACGGCCATCTTCAAATTGTCTCTCATCTGCAGCTCCTGTGCTTTCTTCAAAGTGTCCCTCTTGGCTGCAGCTCCTCTTCAAACTGGCACACAGTCCTTCCACCACAACAGCTATTAACAGGCAGGAACTATCTGAAACAACTATTTTGAAACTCAGGAGTTCAGTAGAACACTGGACAGCATCCAGGGAAGAATAAGAGGAAAAGACTGGCAAATGATGGTAAAGACCAGTAAATTGTTCTCTTCATTACCAGCACATGTCCCCCACTTTCACAGCA
This sequence comes from Choloepus didactylus, assembly GCF_015220235.1. NCBI lineage: Eukaryota > Metazoa > Chordata > Mammalia > Pilosa > Megalonychidae > Choloepus > Choloepus didactylus. Next base: position 22,458,395 of record NC_051309.1, read on the forward strand.
GCCAGATACCCCTGGTTAACTCACTGGTGACAGAAAAGGTCATAAAAATAAAAAACCAAGGGTGGACATGGCTAATCACTGATCATGGCTTTTGATTAATGACATCAGATCACTGGGGCCTGGCTCTAAGGGAAGCCATTATTCCAAACTTTCCTAGACAATGGCAGCAGTGGAGGAGACAAAAACATACTACCATTCCTCACGACTGGGAACATGGTTGAAGGACCTCATTTACTGGGCAGGGCAAGAAAGCACAGCTTTGGGGAGCTGTGGAAGAACCTCCTGGCACTCATCCTAATCCTCTCCCCAAGAAGTTTAGAGCCAGTCTGAGCCCCTTTCAGGTCCCTGACCCTGCTTTGGCTGGTAAAGACTAACTTGGGGAACTCATTTTCATCATGCCCCGCTCCCAGAATTTGCCCTCCAGGTGAAAGAAGCTTGAAGCAAAGAAAGTAGTGTAAGAAATTATAGAGGCAGACAAGCTGGGGTAAATCCCTTCTTTAAATACCCAGAGGAGGGAGGTCTGTCTTCTAGGAAATAGAGGGGATATCCAAATGCCTCTAAACAGGGGAACTCCAAAACAAGTCAGAAGCCCAGGCTCAGGACAAGACCCAAGACCAGAAAAAACAGGGAGGGCCCTGCACTCTGTATTCACCTTGGGCAGACCTTCCTGTTAGGAGGGTAGGAGTTCAAGAATATCTCTGACTTATCACCTGCTGCTTACAAAATAAAAAAACAGGTATCTCAGGGAATAAATCCAACACTTAACATTTTAAATATTATAATGTACATTGTGCAAGAAAAGAGTACAAGACAAGCAAAGAAATAGGAAATGATGGCCAATCCATAGGGAGGGACTGAAAATCCAGAAAACTCCAAGAAAGACCAGGATGTGGACATAGTGAATAAAGACTTAAAAAAAATCTTAAAAATGCTCTAGGAGATGAAGGAAAATACAGAGAAAGGCCTAAAGGACATCAGGAAAAAAAAATGAATGAGGAATTTGAGAATCTTAGTAAAGAAACAGAAATTTTGAAAAAGAACCAAACAGAACTATTGGAGTTGAGGACCACAATAACCAAAATGAAAAATTCCCTGGAGGGTTTCAAAGGCAGATTGGAGGTGGAAGAAGAAATAATTAGTAAACTCAAATACAAGACAATTGAAACAATTCAGGATGAGAAGCAAAAAGAAAAAAGAATTACAAAAAGCCAAAATAGACTAAGACACCTCTGGAACAATGACAAGCATACCAGTATATGAATTATGGTAGTCCCAGAAGGAGAAGAAAGAAAGACAGTGGAAGAAGGAATATCCAAAGAAATAATGACAGAGGATTTCACAAATTTAGCAAAAGATGGGAAAATGCATGTTCAAGAAGGTCAGAGAACACCAACAGGATAAGCATGAAGAAAAATATACCCTGTTATATATTGATGACACTATTGATTGCAGAGCACAAGGAGAGTGTTCTGAAGGCTGCAAGAAAAGAGCAGTGTATTATGTAAAGAGAGCCCTAATTAGACTGAGTGGTGATTTCTCATCAGAAGCCATGAAGGCAAGAAGCCAGTGGGTTGAAATACTTCAAGAAAACAACTGCCAACCAAGAATTTTACATCTAGTGAGACTTTCTTTCAAAAATAAGGGAGAGATTAAAATATCCTCACATAAACAGAAGCTAAGGGAATTCATCACCACTGTACCTGCCCTACAAGCAATGCTGAATGGAGTTCTTCAGACTGAAGTGAAAGGACACTAGAGAGTGGTTCAAAGTGGAATAAAGAAATAAAGGTAACCATTTGGGTAATTATAAATGCCAATATGTTTGTATTGTATTGTTTGGTATGTACTCTACTTCTTACTTCCTAAAGAGCTAAAAGGCAAATGTATAAAAAGCAATGATACACCTATGGCTTCAGACATACAATGCACAAAGTTTTAAGAGGCAACAAGAACAAAAAAGTTTGGGGGATGGAGGAGTATAGGAAAAGTGTATGTGTGTGTGATTGAAGTCAAGTTGGTATCTAACCAAATATGATTGTTATATATTTAGGATGTTACATTTTAAACCCATGGTACCAAAAAGAAAATAGATGAAAAAAAAAATCCCAATAGAAAAGAGAAGGTACTCAATTGGTACAAAAGAAAAAGTCAAATTAATATAAAAGTAAGAATTAATGGAAGAATTGAGGAACAAAAAATGGTTTAAGACTTACAAAGGCTAAACAGCAAAATGGCAGGAGAAAGTCCTGCATTATCATTAGTGACTTTAAATGTAAGTGGTTTCAATTCTCCAGTTAAAAGGCAGCAATTGTCTGAAGGGATTTAAAAAGGCATGAATCAATGATATGCTATCTGCAGTGATATTCTATCTGCAATTCTCACCTTACATTCAAAGATACAAATAGGTTGAAAGTGAAAGAATGAAAAAAAATACCATGCAAGTATTAACTAAAATATATATATATACCATACCACTGCCTTCTCATCTGCATGATGTTTGATGAGAAACTGACACTTACTGTTGCTGAGGATCCCTGTATATGACAAATCACTCTTCACTTGGTGCTTTCAGAATTCTCTCATCTTTGATATTTGACATTTGGATTAATACATGTCCCAGATTAAGTTTATTAGGATTTATTCTTTTGGTATGTTGTACTTCTTGGCCAGGTATATTTAGGTTTTTCTTAAGAGTTAGGAAATTTCTAGCCATTTTTCCTCAAATATTCTTTTTGCTCCTTTTCCCTTCTCTTCTGCTTCTGGGAAACCCATGACATGTGTATGTGAACTTCGTCATGGCACTCAAATTGCTGAGACACTGTTCTTCTAACTGTGTGATTTCAATTGTCCTGTTTTCTAGTTCACTGATTCTTTTATTTGTCTGTTCAAATCTGTTGTATGCCTCTAGTGTATTTTTAATCTCTACCATTGTGCTTTTCATCCCCATGATTTCTGTTATGTTTGCTTTTATACTTTAAAATTCTTCTTTATGTTTAAATATCATCTATATCTTTATGTATATTTCCTTCATCTCCTTGAATTGATTTAGGAGATTTGTTTGAACTTATTTGATTAGTTGTTCCAAATTCTGTGTCTCCTCTGAAATTTTAATTTGTTCCCTTGACTGAGCCATATCTTCCTGTTTCTTAGTATGGTTTGTAATTTTTTGCTGATGTCTAGGCATGTGATTAACTTGATGAGTTAACAGTGGAGGTCAGTTTCTCCCTCTTGTCTGTGGTTTTATTGTTGATTGGCTTTGTGTTAAGGCTCTTCTCTGATGCTTGGCCCAATTTATCCTAGACCTTTAGAAGAACCTGTGTTTAACTGATCAGGTATTTTCACCTCTTCTTCATCTGATTCTTGCCCTGGATATGTGGTACAAATTTTAAGATTGCCCTTTTTGTGTAATTGTTTCAACTCCAGGAGGAAACTTCCTTCTCTGATAACCTTGATATGTTCTGTTTATTTTTGTTCAGCATTTTCTCCCCAGCTTGTATTATTTGTTTGAATTCTCTCCCTCACTCAGTTCCCTGCTTTCTTTACTCGTTTCAGTTCTGGGACCCTCCTGTCTTACAGCAGTTCAGTTTAAACTCACTCTTCTTTTTTACTCTACGATACTTTCCTGCCTCCAGTTTCTTCCCCGTTAAGGTATCCCACCCTGGCGAGCCTAATGGGGTCAACCCAGAAAGGTGGGTCACTTCAGTAAAGTCCATTTTCTGATTAGATGGTCCAGTCAACAGAAACTGGATTGCATGAGTGCAGCACTTTCCAGATGGTTTTACTGCTTTTATTTTGCTTTTTTCTCTCTCTCTCTTTTCTCCAGGGATCCCCTTTGTATGCAGCACTCTTCAGCAGCTTGTATTCTGCCCCTGGTCTCTATGTACTTGTGTCCCTGTGTCTGGATATGCATGGGGTCCTATCACTGCTGTCCCAGATGGGAGGTGGGAGGGATCTGGGCTGCTGCCTCTGAGCAGCATCCTGTTCTCAGTACTGAGTGAGGGAGAGGGAGTGGACCAGAGGGGCCAGGACAGAAATTTCCTATTTGATATTTTCCTTTATCTTTGATTCAGCATTTATGGAGTCCTTCTCTAGTTCTATAGCACTCCAGAGTTCTAAGCAAGTGGAATTTGTCATTTTATTCACTGAATTTGTCTCTATTTCTTGTTTTGAACAATTTTATAAACCCATCAAATGCATATTTATGGTTCTTTCCTGTAATTAATTAAGAGCACAGCTTCATAGTTTCTTCATTGTCAATGGCTCTAATATATTGGCTCCACTGACTGAATTCCATCACTAAGAAGTTTCTTATGAGAAGAAGGGGATGAGTTGGGGTAGGAGACAGGGTGGAAACTACTGATGATTCTGCAATACCAACTTCCCATTACTATATTGACAAAACTTGTGGTTAAACATATTGGAAAAATAATTGAAGTAGTTAATGATGATCACAATAGGACACATCAATAATCATACTATGTTTCTTGTGTTATGATTATTGTAAAAAAATAACTTGACTTAAAGGCATCAAAGAAAAAACAAAGATTTTTGGAGCTTTAAAAAATTCACTTGCCTGATTAAAGAACATCAGTGAAGAACTTACATGAATAATTTGCTGAAAGTGAAAAGAACGGGTTTCAAAAATTAGGAAGGGGATTTCATCATGGTTATGCTGATCACAAATTGAAAGCTCATGCTTGGATATCACAGAATGTTTATTTTTCAAGAAGTGGTCTTCAGTTTTTTTCTAGTAAAGATCTGGTACACTGAGTCACTTAAAGTTCTTGTTATTTTATTAGTTCAGATGGTTAGAGTCAGCTGTCATAAAATACTATTTTTCATTTTCATACCTCATTAGCAAGTGTTGCTATAAAGTTGAAGATATTCATTTTTAGAGGAAACAAAAAGATCCTTTATTCTAATTCTAATTGTACCTTAGTAATAAGCCATGTCTACATTTGGGTTAATAATAGATATCCTAGAATATCCTAGAATATTTAGAATAAAGTTAAATTTTTTAAAATTCCAAATTATTTTGAATAGAACTGGTAGCTCTGGATTTTATATTCCAATATTCTAAACCATGACAAATATTAGAAAATGTGATGAAAAACATTTTCTCTCTTTTCTTGACACTTTTGAAAAGATATGCCACCTAGTAACTTAAAAGGAAGTCAAAGTTATCAAGCAATGTGAGTGACTACTCCTGACAGACAGTAGATTAGGGTAACTTCTTGTGACATGCTTAGTCAAAAGGAAATGGACTGCCTGGAAGTAGGAAATTGAATTCAAGAAAAAAAGTTAAAGTTTTACAAGTTAAAAGGCTTGCAAAAACATGTCCAGTATTACAAAGGCAAGGAATAACATTTATCAGGTAAAACATTCATAGCACAAGCAACTTATGAATGTTTCAAAATAACATTGGCAAAAATGACACTGCCTTGCACTTACATTACAGAATTTTTCATTCAACTAAATATCTCTCTTAATCTCTGTGTGTCACTAATTAAGTATGGGCTCTTTAGCAGGCTTAAAATGCCCAAATGCCAAATGATAACTTAAGTGAAGGAGTCATTTCATTCAGTCCTCAGGATAGTAATGCTATTTTGGTTTCCAAACAACCAGCTAAAGATGGTCTCAAATTTCAGAAACAGTATCATAAACTCATTTCCCAGTCTTCATTTAGAAACAGAACAGCATTAGAATATTTCACTCTCTTTTGCAATATGCCGAGATTCTGCCTACGATTATTAAATAAACAGCATACCCAAAACAGCAGTGATCAGGTGCACTTTGCATTGTCTTTCAGTTTTTAATATTTCTAGAGGACACAGTTGGCAGAAGTATCTCCACAGCTTGTGAGAGTTCTCAATGAATGAGAATGGTGGATGTCAATGAGGCTCAAGAGGAAATCATAGCAGAAGAGGAATTACAATGAAATTTTGGGCTTGTATTCTCATATTTAAGCATATTTTACTTATTTTACTGCTGGAAAGGAATGGAGGGAATGGATTTTTTGGCGAGGCATCTACATGGACTGAAGAACTGTCCAAGAGTTTGATACTGTCAGACTATCTTTGAGAATAACTCTAGGTTTCTCCAGAGACATGGATGGAACTTGGCCTTTCTACAACACATGCTGGGTTAAAGCACTTCTTTAACAAAACTTGAAAAACACAATCTATAAGGAAGATCACACTTTAATTTCAACAAAATTTAGGAATTTTGAAAAGGAGTTAATGGCTGGCAGCAAGGAAGGTAATACACACAATGCCTAAAACTAAGCTTCCAATATCTAGAATTTGCAGGGAACTCCTACCAACAATGGAGGATAATAGAACATAGGCAAAGGAACCAGACACACAATTTACAGAAAAGAAATACAAAATGCTCCCAAGAATTTTACAGTATTGAAAAATGATCGGTAATCAGAAAAAGACAAGTAGCACCACCAATGACATACCCCAATATACCTTTTTAATAGCCTATTATTAGACAGTTGGATATTGTCCAGTGCTGGTGGAGATGTGGAGGTTCTCATGAACTATTGATGACAGTATGAACTAGTGTAGGCATTCTGGAAAGAAATCTGGCACTATCTGGTCTAATTACACATATACCATCCTGGATATGTATCCCAGGAAAATGCTCACACAGCCCCATAACGTATGGTCTTTGGAGCATTGTTTGGGTTGATAAAGACTTGGAAGTAACTTGTGTGTGCATCATGGCAAGAGAGGAAAGGCAAAATGATCATTGCATACCACAGAGAATTATCCAGCAACTGGAAGCTACAAGTTAGTTATAAATTTAGCAATCTGGATGAATTTTTAAAAAGTGGTGTCTAGTGGAATAAAGCAGTATGAGACCTACACTATAACATCATTTATGTAAATTTAAATATACCTTCATATAACACAGTATACACTTTGCAAGACTACATTTATATTAAAAGATATACTTTAACAAATTAAAATAGCTGCCTATGGAGTATGAGATTAAAAAAGATGCTATTTTTATAGTGAAATAAGATGTATGTACAACTTAAATATAGCTGTCTGGCCCAAAAGACTAAAACACATTGAAATATTCCTCACTCTCCTCTAAAATCTACCTTTCCCCTACTTGTCCAACCTCCCAGCAGTTTTGGAGGAAAAATGATTATATATGAGCAAGGGGGTGGGGGTGGATACATCTCTATGTGGATGGAGAAAAGATTAAAAACAAGTAATGTTAGTAAATCTTTATAAAAAATCTAGGTTTCTCCTTAGAACAATCCTAATAGTTATAACAAAACTAAATTCATTGATTATTGTTCCTTAAATATTCATGTTTTTCATTGACGTTGATATTATATTAGCTAGTGTGTAGTCTTTAGCTGAGACTTGAGTGATGAACATAATAGAATAAAAAGAAATCACGACTTCCAACAAATTTCTAATTCCCTCATTCATTTACATGCATTTTTCAGTCCTTAGTTTAGGCCTTTTCTTTCCTATATAAATATAGTTTCCCTTCAAACAATGGCCACCTTCTCTACTAGGATCTATTCCCTCAGATTGGTGGTTCAAGTGTGTGAGTGTGTGGTGGGGTAATTTCACATGCACACATACATGCACACATCTATGCACATTCATTAAGATACCCCCCCCCCCTTCAAAACCACTATCTTCACCCGTACTTTTCTTATGGTCTAAAGTAAGGGTAACAAAAGAGCATCCCAGAAACACTACCTAGCAGCAGACTATTTTAAATGGCCAACTCAGCATTCTTGAATAATTAATTGGTATACTTTTAAGGAAGGCAACACTCTTTTTATTTGAAACAGCCCCTGCCCGTCGTTTTATCTTAAATGCAAAGAGTCACTTTTTCTAATGCCTGCCTGTCTCCTGAAAGCATTTGACTTCAAACTCCCTGTTCGGCTGTCCTGTTACCTATTGTAATCCCAGATACTTGGAGCATATTTTAAAATGTTTGGGGAGGTCAGTGAGTCTGCATGAATCTGAATGTAGAGGAGAAAATAACAGCTATCTTTCAATGTTCTGATTAGACAAATTAGAAAGACATGATCCCTTCCCGAGGAGCTCTACTTCTGTGCATTACAAGTTGCAGAAAGAAGCATATGTGAAGTGGTCTTCCACCATATTTTGCCTGTCTGAAGATCAGAAAAAGGAAACGGAAGGGTAAAAGGGTAGAACCTAAGGTTTTTATTTTTTTCCTTCACTGTGCACCATTTACAAAATGACACATCACAAGAGGATGCAAGCCAATTTTCAAATCTGGATCCCTCAATCAGTTATCATACACAAAACCTGGAAAGCCAGTAGCCCCTTCTTGCCACGTTGAAGGGATTTGGTCTGCTAATGAAGGCTTTCCAAATGGACAGATGTACAAATACTGTTCCGTGGGCTGGATACTAACACCAAAACTCAGCCTGAAAAATTCAAAAACAGTGAAATTGTGTTGCAAATGTTGATTGGAAGAGAATGTTGGTTGGAAGAGAATGCATGTAGCCATGGAACATTTGTGCAAACTGGCATCATTAGGTCTATTTCTCTACAGATGCAAACACATCTACTTTGTCAGCAAGGACCCTATATATCCGTACATCTTTATGTCTTCCACTACTTTATTTCTGCTCAGTAACAGCATTACTAAACAATGTTGTATTAAGCACTAAGCAAATTTATAAGAGAAGAGTTAAATCCAGCAACAATCATATTCTTACATTTGTCCAGTTCTTAGATTTATCTTTCAAAGGGAGAGGGAGGAGGGGCAAGATGGCGGCATAGAGAGGAGTGGAAGCTAAGTAGTCCCCCTGGAACAACTACAAAAAACCAGAAACAACTAGTAAATAATCCAGAATAACTGCGGGGGAACAAACGAGACCATCCACTCATCATACACAAACCTGAATTGGGAGGAATGTCCGAGAACACAGCATAAAATCTGTAAGTAAAACCTGCAGATCCAAGTCATGAGGCCCCCTCCCCCATATCCAGAGCTGCAAAGCCGCGTGGTGCCAGAGAGAAACTCTCTCCCAGCAAGCAAATATAGCTCAGCTGAGATCCAACTGGGGTTTTAAGTAGTGAGTGTGAACTGCTCACTACAGGTACGCATCCCCAAAAAACAGACAGAGGCTTTGGGTGACGACTGACCTGGGAGAGCCGGAGGGTCGTCTTGGACTGGGTCTGAAGGGGACTATCTGTTTCTTTTTTGGCTCAGTGGAGAAAGCCCCAGTCATTTTCAGTTTCCAGGGCTGTGAAGCAGAGAAGGGTGGAGACAGCACAAGCAGAGAGGGAGACCATTGAAATGCTAATGACCTCCACCTGGGGGCTCTGTCTTCTCTAGGAGGAAAGGGGTGGGACCCTTTCCATTCAGAACCAGACCCCAGAGCCTGGGGGAACACAGCCATACCTCCTCACACCAGTCAAGAATTATAGGCTAACAGGCATCACCTGCTGGGCAGAAAAGCACAGTGACCTGAGGCATCAAAGGGTGGAGCAATTTTCTAAGACACACCCTCAGGGAAACCAGATACTGAATGTTTCTTCCCTCTGGGACCTGAGCCTGTTCTGGTCTGGGAAAACCTGATTTGGATAACCAAGGAAACCATGCCTAGACAACAGAAAATTACAACCTACACTAAGAAAAACAAAGTTATGGCCCAGTCAAAGGAACAAATGTACACTTCAACTGAGATACAGGAATTTAAACAACTAATGCTAAATCAGTTCAAAAAGTTTAGAGAAGATATTGCAAAAGAGATAGAGGCTGTAAAGGAAGCACTGGGCATGTATACGGCAGAAATCAAAAGTTCAAAAAAACAACTAGTAGAATCTATGGAAATGAAAGGCACAACACAAGAGATGAAAGACACAATGCAAACATACAACAGCAGATCTCAAGAGGCAGAAGAAAACAATCAGGAACTGGAGAACAAAACACCTGAAAGCCTACACGCAAAGGAGCAGATGGAGAAAAGAATGAAAAAATATGAGCAACGTCTCCAGGAACTCAAGGATGAAACAAAGTACAATAATATACGTATCATTGGTGTCCCAGAAGGAGAAGAGAAGGGAAAGGGGGCAGAAGCAATAATAGAGGAAATAATTAATGAAAATTTCCCATGTCTTATGAAAGACATAAAATTACAGATCCAAGAAGCGCAGCGTACTCCAAACAGAAGAGATATGAATAGACCTGCGTCAAGACACTTAGTAACCAGATTATCAAATGTCAAAGATAAAGAGAGAATCCTGAAAGCAGCAAGAGAAAAGCGATCCATTACATACAAAGGAAGCTTAATAAGACTATGTGCGGATCTCTCAGCAGAAACAATGGAGGCAAGAAGGAAGTGGTGTGATATATTTAAGATACTGAAAGAGAAAAACCGCCAACCAAGAATCCTCTATCCAGCAAAGCTGTCCTTCAAATATGAGGGAGAGCTCAAAATATTTTCTGACAAACAGACAATGAGAGACTTTGTGAACAAGACACCTGTCCTACAGGAAATACTAAAGGGAGCACTACAGGGTGATAGAAGACAGGAGTGTGTGGTTTGGAACACAATTTGGGGAGATGGTAGCACAACAATGTAAGTACACTGAACAAAGGTAACTATGAATACGGTTGAGAGAGGAAGGTGGGGAGCATGTGAGACACCACAAGAAAGGAGGAAAGATAAAGACTGGGACTGTGTAACTTGGTGAAATCTAGAGTATCCAACAATTGTGATAAAATGCACAAGTATGTTGTTTTACGAGGGAGAACAAGCAAATGTCAACCTTGCAAGGTGTTAAAAATGGGGAGGCATTGGGGGAGGGATGCAATCAGCATAAACTAGAGACTGTAACTAATAGAATCATTGTATTATGCTTCCTTTAATGTAACAAAGGTGATATACCAAGGTGAATGCAGATAAGAGGGGGGGATAGGGGAGGCATGTTAGATACTTGACATTGGTGGTATTGTCTGATTCTTTATTCTACTTTGATTTCAGGTTATTTTTCCTTTTGCTGCTTCCTAGCTGTCTTTTTTTTTCCTCTTTCTTTTGCCCCTCTGCCTTCTTTGACTCTCCCTCCTGCCTTGTGGAAGAAATTTAGATGCTCTTATATAGATAATGGTGAAGGTGGTGAACACATAAATGTATGACCATGCAGAGAACCATCGATTATTTACTTGGGATGGAATGTATGGTGAGTGAACAAAACCATATTAAAAAAAAAATGGGTTGATGACAAAACCTCGAGGGCAATATACTGAGTGAAATAAGCCAGACACATTAGGACAATTATTGCAGGGTCTTACTGATAGGAACTAATTATAATATGTAAACTCATAGACATGAAATATAAGGTACCAAGATATAGGATGAGGCTTAAGAATAGGGAGTGGTTGCTTAGTATGAGCAGAATGTTCAATTAGGATGAACTTAAATGTTTGGAAATGAACAGGGGTGTTGGTAGCAAGATGTGAGAATAACTAATAGCGCCGAATGGTGTGTGAATGAGGAGGAAAGGGGAAGCTCAGAGTCATATATGTCACCAGAAGGAAAGCTGGAGGTCAAAAGATGGGAATGTATAAAAGTGAATCCTATGGTGGGCAATGTCCATGATCAACTGTACAAATACTAGAAATCACTTCCATGAACCAGAACAAATGTATGACAATACAATTAGAAGTTAATAATAGAGGGGCATATAGGGAAGAACTATATACCTATTACAAACTATATACTACAGTTAGTAGTATTTCAACATTTTTTCATAAACAGTAACAAATGTACTATATCAATACTATGAGTCAACAATTGAGGGGGGTTGGTTAGGGATGGGGAGGATTAGAGTTTCCTTTTCTTTTTTTCTTTTTTCATCTTTCACTTTATTTCTTGTCTGGAGTAATGAAAAGTTTCTAAAAATTGAACAAAAATTAAGTGTGATGGATGCACAGCTGTATGAGGGTACCCAGGGGCAAGTGATTGTACACTTTGGATCTTTGGATAATTGTATGGTATCTGAACAATCTCAATAAAAATGAAAAAAAAAAAAAAAGGGAGGGGGAAATTAGGAAAGGATTTATGAGAAAATGGCCAAATTTTCAGAATTACAGTTAGAGAAGAGCTTGAAAGGATATATATTTAAGTATAAAAATGTTGATATTCAAATTATTTTATTGCCTCTAAAACCACTTTTCTTGATTGCTGTTAAATTCTGTATGCCCATCCATTCAACCAGCCTTTATTAAGTGCCTACTTTGGAGCAGACACTGTGTTGTGATGTGTGTGTGCGTGTGTGTGTGTGTGTGAGATCAAATTTAAGTCTACAACAACCTATATGCGGTTTTTGATACATCTTAATGAAAAAGTATTTGCAGAGATCAGTACTTCATAACCTTACATGGGAATATTTTCTATCACGTCATTATTTCTTTTTATCAAACAGTCATCATTTATCTAAAAGTAACCATACCTAGGTATATACATACAGAAAAAAATCGTATGTTCACACAAACACACTCAAAATGTTCAAAAACATTTATAGCAGCATTGTTCACAATAACCCAAATCAAGAGCTACCCAATGTTCATTAACATCATAATGGAGAAACAGAGCAAAAGTACATAAACTATTAGGGATGAATACCATGGAAAGAATGTTGAGTAGAAGTAGGTAAACACAAAATAATATGTGCTATGGGATTCCATTTACACCAAGTTCATATACAGACAGAGACGTAGAAGTCAGGTCATTGGTTACCCATAGGGACGTGTAGTACCTGGAAGGAGCACAAGGGGGCATCGGGGGTTCTGTTTATGTTCTGACTTGATCTGGGCACTGGATACGCGGATGTTTGCTTTGTGAAAATTTGAGCTGTATCCTTCTCTGTCCATGTTACACTTCAATAATGACTTTTTATACATAAAAAGAAGTAACCACAAATATAAAATTAATGATGAGTACCTCCTGTACAATAAGCAATTTAAAAACTAAAAATTTTACTCTCTGAATACAACTTGGTAAATTACTCTGTACTTTCAGAGAACACAGAAAGTGATATGAATTCGTTAAGGTATTGGAACTATTAGTAATAGTGTTTCATTTTGAACTTCTCTTCGTGTTGGGATAAATTCTATAATTATTTTTTTAAAGGTAAAAGCAGCATGCTATGCATAAGATTTCTCCAACCTGCTGGCCACCACAAGTCTTCCCAAAACTCAAGGAGTCTGGTAGCTGGCACAAGAATGCTCACATCTAATTGCTCCATAAGCCAGTTTTCCTTTCTCTCTGTACATACAATTTTATCGTCATATTAAATATAAGACGTGTTCCTCACTCAGGTTATTCACATTAGAATGGGGTCTCAGGCCCAAGAGTTGGGGTGAATGACTCCTTCTTTTGCACTCAGTGTGGAAAAAGAATGGACACACATGCAAACACATGTACAATAGGACAGTTTTCATTCTCATAGAATAATGGACACTCACAGGAAAAGCAAAATCTATAATCTGATTATGGAAGTTTTTTGTCCTTCATTCTTTTTTCTGAAAGGAGGTGAATCATGCCATTTAAAACTCTAAGTTGAAAATGAAAAGTGCTGTCCTTTTAAGTTCCAGATATGATTACGAAAAGCAGTAATCTGAACACCAGGTGGCAATTAGATATCATAACAGTAATACGTATGAAGAGTAGGTAAATTCTACAGTTTCCAATGAACATAGAGAATTTGACCAAAAAAGAAAAAAAATTGGTTCTAAAGGCAATAATATATTTTAAATATCAGCATTTTATTACATAAATATATGCTCTTGAAAGCTCTCCTCTAACTTTAATGTTGAAATTTTGGCTGTTTTCCCATGAATCCTTTCTTAATTTCTCTTATCCCTTTGAAAGGTAAATCCGAGAACTGGACACTAGTTGGAATCCATGTACATATGAAGGCATGCTAGGGAGAAGAACTTGTTTTCCACCCCATTTTGCTTTCTAGAGCTAGCTCACTTTATGTTCAGAGAGAGGAGAATTCAAGTGGATTATGAAATCGAGCAGGACATCATCCTAAATATAGGGATCAACTGATGCCTTACAACATTCTTTTCCTTTTTCTTTCCCTTATATTAAGTATACCCAATCCTAAATTGGTGCATAAAGATTTCCCCAATAAATTTGCCCATTCTGATTCCCCTTCAGTCATGCTTCCCGCCTGGCTCCTTTGACATTTTGGTGGCAAGAAAAGGAAAACTACCAACTGTTTTAAGCAAAAATATAGAATTTATTGGTAGACTATAGGTTGTCCCATGGAAAACAAGGCCAGGAAGTCCATCTCAGTTTTGAGAAAAAAGTGGAGCCAGCTACATGAAGATCTGGATCATGGACTTCATTATATCTCATATTTGCTTTGCACCACCTATTTCATTTTTTCTATTTTCTTCTTCCTTTCTCTTTCTCTTTCTCTTTCTCTTTCTCTTTCTCACTCCTTCCCCCTTGCTTTTTCTCTCTGGTTTGATATACATATTAACCAAATAGAATAACTACCACATCAACTTCTTATTTTCATTTAATTGACTGCAAGCCCTGAGACCAATTCTAAATTAATGTTGAGGATAATCTGATTGGTCCTATCTGATTCTAGCACCTTGAAGTTGTGGAAGATGTCTTCTTGGGAAAGAACACAATGAGCTCTAAAACCATGAGCTTTACATGTTTTTAAATGTTATACCATGAACACCACCATAAAGCACCCTTACAGTTTCCAAGGAAAAGTACAGAAAAGAGCCACACTATACCCTACAAAGCTCTCTTACTGATGTTCTAGAAAATGTGTTCATCATGTGCATGGTTAGCTTTCTGAATATAATGACAGAAGAATCAGTCTTGAAAACATACATCCTATTGGAATTTCAAGAGGTCACTGCCCTCTGTCAACCCTCTATTGTTCTTATGATGAATTCCAAACTGCTGGCAAGTCCTAAAGGCCTGATACGATATGGGGTCTTGCATGCCTTTCTTACTCTTCTGTGCTCCTCTTTAATTGTTGACCATGATTCCTCTTTGCTGTTCTCTTTTATGTGCCTCAGACATGCCAAGATCTTTCCTACCTTAAGGACCATGCCTTGGATGCTCTTTCTACTTCAACATATTCTCCCACTAACTTTTCTTTATGTGGCTGGATCCCTCTCATCCTTCAAGTCTCATTTCAGAGGACACTTCAAATAGGCCACACTATCCCTAGTAGTTCCTTACTAAGTTACTCTTTATTGCCAACCTAAAATTGACTTGATTTTTTATTTGTTTGTTTTGTGTCTCCCCATACTGGAATATAAGCTTCAAAATTGCAGGAAATTTTTCTGTTTGCTTATTGCTTTTTCCTCAACACTGAAGAGTGTCTGCCATAGAAGGCAGAAAATAAATGTATTGAATGAACAAATAAATGTATATGATTCCAATTAAAATAGTAATCTTCTTAAATGCAAAATTAAACCTACCTTAGTTTGAAATAGCAACATAAAATTGTTCAAATATGACAGATTCAAAACAGGCTATCTGTTCCCCAACTTTCCTGATGGACCAGATCTTACATATTGAGGAGAAGATTTTGAGGGGGCAGCCTTTGGAATACATGGCTTGGTCATGCTCATTCAAGGTCTACACTGGCAAAGGTCAGCAGAGTGGAGTGAGGGTTGTTATCTTGCTGCCACATGAATAGACAAAAAAGAATCCAGCACCATTGTGTGGCTTTGCTGTATTCAGTGCTCTGGTGATCAGCACCTTGGACAGGGCATGAGCTTCTCATGGAGGCCACAACCACGGGTATTGGGTCATCCTTTTGGAAGAAGGTTTATGAATATCATATTTGAAGTAAGGAGAGTCAGTGATACATCATGAAAAGGCTATTGCTGAATACATGGGAAGGCTCTATGGTTGCCCAAAAAGTATCTGAAGAAGACCTTAAGGAGAGGTGATGCTCTCATTCTGGTTATGACAATTAATATGACCTAATTTATTTCCATATGTTGTGGAGGTCTGGGGAAATGTGAGTTTCACAGACATATCAGGATGTATAGACATACACTAACTTTTTTCCTAATTCCAAGCACTACTCTACTCAACTCCCTTATTTTTGTTAATGGCCCTACCAATTTCACAGTCCTTCAAGTTCAAAAGCTTGGACAAAACTTGGATTCCACCTTTCCCTCAGCCTTTCATTCTCATATACAATCAAACTCTGAGTCCTTCTTTGTCAATGTCTCAGAGTCATTGCTATTTTCTTTTTAACATCTTGTTCTAAGCCTTTATTACACTCTCTTTGTTCATAGCAAAAATCATCACCTCTGTCTCTACTCTGGACTTCTTCCCTTCTAATCATTTTCATGCATACTCCTGCCATGTTTGTTTCCTAACCACATCTCCAAGCATGTCACTTTCCTTAAAGCCAAACTTCAGTCTTGCATGATTGTTTACATAACTAAGTAGAAGGCCCTTAGTACAGAATTCAAAGTCACCCACAACATATATATCAGTTTGCAAGGTGTTTGTTAGGTACAAACATCTGTATATGGAAGAATTGGAAAGGGGAAGAAACCAATCTGTGATAATGCAAGCTTGACACAGCCTTAGCCAACTCATCTCTCAAGAGATAATTGCTCATTCAATGGTCTCTCATTGAGCCTCAGTGGCTCTGTCTTTGTATCCCCCCTTACAACTCACTTTAGCTAGAATCAGGCTAAGATGTCAGAACTGAGAGGGAGTCAAGTACATGAGAAGGCCAGGCAGAGGAGTGAGGGGATGGCTAGAAAGACCAGAAATTTGGATTTCGATAGTGCTCCGTTCCCATACAAATATGGAGGGCAGAAGTAGACTATGGGTGACTTTCAACTAAGAGGAATATTTTCTTGTCCAGTTCATGAACAGACCCTCAACACAATTTGAAAGGAGGAATTTTCTGGAGATTTTTGAGAATGACATCATTATGGGAAGATGTATATAGTTTTTAAGGACATTTCATTTGAGTACATAGAATATGATTTATTTATTTGAAAAACAGTTTCATTGCTTTAGAGCAGTGTCTCTCAGAGTGATGTTGTGTGGGACACACAACAGAAGCATAAACTGGGAACTTCTTAAAAATGCAAATGATCAGACTGAACCCCATACCTTCTGAATTAGAAACTGTATTTTAAAAAACTTCTAGGGGATTCTGATGCACGCTAAGGTTGAAAACTACTTCTTAAAAGCAACACTTTTTTTCTGAAGATCTTCCTGGATTGTGTAAATCATCTAATTTATTTCAAATATGTTTCAGTAAAACTGCTTTAAAATTAGGAGATAAGATGATTCCATGTGCTAATCTATTTTTAAGTATGCAAAGCAATCCTTTTTAATGGGAAAAAACATTAATTACCATCCTGTAGAAACAGCTGTCTATCACCCAGGGAGATTTCTGTTTAGAAAAAGTAAAATCCATAGCAGAACAAGTACATTGTTTATGCAGAGATGAGAACAGGAACTGTTTGTTGGTGCATGTCTACATAAATTACATTTGTTCATAATCTAAATCAATCAACAGCATTAAACATTTCACTTCCTTGGGAGCACTAAAAGAAACCACTCTATCAAAGAAAAAAGTTAGGTAAGGACAGAAAGGTTGGAAAATTACACAGTGCTCAAACTAATGAGATTTCTGAATATTTTAATGTGGAATGATGTATGAGTCAATATAATGCTAGGCAATCACAGGCATATTTTATTGAGCTACTTAATAGGCAGACCTTCCACCTAAACCTGGGGTATTATTAGATTCCATAAATTAAGTGAATTCTGACTGGCACAAGATTCAAACGCATCTCCCTTTACATTGCAATCTACTTCATTTTTATTATTTTTTTCTCTTTCATTTTTAAAAAATATCCTGTGGCAACTGCTCTGTATGTCTAAGGAGCTATTTATTAATATTTTTTAAATTATGTCTTTGAGATTTCCCATTAAAATTTGGAGTCTGTTTCAGTATGGTAGGCATAAATAATATTCTTATTGCATTTATGTATCTATGTGCTTTTCATTAAAAACTAAGTTTACAATTTGACACATTTTAGATCTCATTACATTGAAACATGACAACTGGAAAAAGACACGTAATACTAACAGAAAATATATGGTAGCCAGAAGGATCTGGGCTTAATTCTGACTCTGACACTTGTTAGTCCTATAACCTTAATTAGTTCACTTACTCTTTCTGAGTCAAAAGTTCTCATCTCTAAGATGAAAATTAAAATCATAGAATGCTTGTAGGACTATTATGAGTATGCCAGAAGGCCAAATGCTCTTTTTGTGACCCATCTCAATGACACTATTCCCATAATAAACCAAAAAGTTATGAACTGCTCCATGTGGGTAGATTTCTTAGGAGCCAGTGAAGGAAATGAACTTTTCATTTGGGCCATCTCCAAACAAAGGACAGAAACACTAGTGTAGAAACAGAGAGAAACATGAGGAATTCAACTATAGGAAAACCCAGAAAATGTAGAAAGGATGTCTCCTGTCACAGGCCAGGCATGTTATGCTTGAAAACAAGTTTAACCAAATTTCTGAGGGGACTGGGAAGTGCCAATTGTCATCAGTGTTACACCATAATGAATTAATTGCAATTTCCATCCTACAAGAACTCACTGTCTCTTGAGTATTAATACCAAATTCTAGCTTCCATACTGCATTTCTGTGGCTGAGGTTGAGAACCTCTGAGGCAGAGCTATGGAGCTCTCTCTCTTTCCTAAGCTCAGAATCAGTACTAGAGCCTTGGACAAGGCTGAGCTGTCTGGAATATACAAATGGCTCCAGCTGTGGGGAAGGCTGTAAAAGCTGGTGATGAAGGGTGGCTGGACATCCCCATATCATGTAAACATAGTCCAACATTGAATATGGTGACTATAATCCAGCATTCAACCAGATCCAACATTTCCTGTCAACCAGTTCCAACCTGTTCCTTTCCATAACCAAATGCTTCCCTGTATCCAACTAAGAAAATCACTATAATCATGTCTGATTCTTATCATGTCAAAAGTAAATAAGTCCAGGTGAGTGTCGGAAAGTTATATAGCTACAAATAATTAAAAAAAAAAAAAAACACACAAAAACAAGCAAGCAAACAAAAAAACAGATATCAAAAACATTTCTTTCTATTCACTTTTACTCTGGGAAATACTGGCAAAAGTCTAATTTTTAAAGAGAAATTAATGCTCTTTTCCAGGTTGAGACTGGCTGGTATCTACATGAAAGAGCATTCTCAGCTTATGAATTCTGTGCTTTTAACTAGAAACATAAATACATAAATATCTATGTATTTAAATATATAGATGCAGATACATATACATAAGTAGATAGTCATTATGTCTATTTGCTCCATAGCACAGATTGAAGAATAAATGTTTTGAGACAGTCTCAGTAATAATGATATATACGTTGACCAAACTTGTGTGTAGATATAATGGTGAAATTGTTTGGCAGAACAAAGCTGTTATGTTTTTGCTTAGACTAAAGCAAATAAAGCAAAATAAGTCCCCAAAACGCATCTTAAATTAATTTTACACATTTTAACTCAATGGCGGGCTTAAACAGGTAACATTAATACAAAAGGAAAGATTTGTACAGGATATTTGTTTAATGGTTTTCAGGAGGTCCTTCACATGGAGAAACATGTTGCCTCTCAGTTGTTATAAGAATCAATAATTCCTTCATAAGTCCAGGTCTAAAAAGAAAGTCAAAAACACAAATGAAATATTGAGGAAAACATTTGCAACACAGAGAGCAATGGGTTAATTACATCAATATTTAAAGATCTTTTAATATTTTCATATTTAAATATGAAAGACTAATAACTAGTAAAATGGGCAAAGGACAAGAAAAAAGTTCACAAAATGCACAATAGTTTATTAGCAGATGTAATAGAAGAAATGCAAATTTGAAACAATAACAAAGTACCACTTTTATTTTGTCCTATTGGCAAAAATGTGGAAAAACAAGCATTTTGGAGGGACATATGCCTCTCCAAAATTTGTTAAATTATGGGGAAATTTGTTAATACTATCAAAATTAGTATGCACATAAACTTTGATTCAACAATTCTATTTCTAAAAATTTATCCAACACAAAGATGTAAAAATGCATTAAAAATATCCTTTCCAACATTGTTATTTAAAATACAAGAAATAACCTAAATGTTCAATAATAGAAAACTTATTAATCATAGTAAACTAATTAATCAATCAATGTGCAAATGAATAATATGTAGGTACAAGGAAGAATTATGTTTTGGTTTCCTTGGTTACTCAAGTAAAACCATGCAATGGGTTGGCTTAAGCAATGGTGATTTATTGGCTCATGGTTTTGAGGCTAGCAGAAATCCAAAATCAAGGCATCATCAAGGCGATGCTTCTCCCAGAAGACTGTGGCATTCTGGGGCTGGCTGCTGGCCCTTAACTTCCTTGTACATGGCAGTGTACATGGCAGCCTCTCCGTCTTCTCCCTCTGTGGCTTTGCCTATTTGTCTGAATTTCATTCTGCTTATACAGAATTCCAGTAATAGGATTAAGATCCGTCCTGATTGAGTTGGGACACACCTTAACTGAAGTAACCTCATCAAAAGGTTCACACCCATAATGAATTAAATTAAAGAAGATATGTTTTCCTGGAGTACATATCTCCAAACAACCACAAATGGTATGCTGAAATGGAACGCTCTGTAAGTTCAAAAATATCAAAGTAATGTGTGTAATATAATAAAACCTGCATTAAAAATTTTTTGAACATCTATGTGTAACATCACCAGTATTAATGTATATGAGTATTATGTACCCCTTATATAATATACTCAGAAGGACACATAATTTTTTTGGTATTCTTGACCAAAAATATATAAACACAAGCTAATCATGAGAAATATTGGATCAATGCGAATTGAGAGACATTCTACAAAATAATTGACTAGTACTCATCAAAAATGTTAAGATAATGAAAGATGAAGAAATACTTAGGAAATGTTATAGACTGAAAAGAGACTAAGAGCATACAACTAAAAAGCAATGTGAGATCCTGGAAGAGAAAAAAAAAATGGGGTGGTGGGGTGGAGGATCAGTGAAATTTAAATGTTATGTTGTTTAGTTATTATTGTACCAAGGTTTATTTAATTGTTGTGACAACTGCATCATTGTTCTATAAGTTGTTAGCATTAGGGGAAACTAAGTGAAAATACACATAAACTCTCTGCACTATATTTGTGACTTTTCAGTGAATCTAAATTTAGTTCAAAAGAAAATCATTAAAAAATCATTGCAGGGAGAGGTGGGGAAAGATGGCAGAGTGGTGAGGTGCAGGTTTTAGTTACTTCTCTGGGGCAGTAGGTAGAAAGCCAGGAACTGTGTGGACTGGACACCACAGAGCAATTTGACTTTGGGCATACCTCATACAACACTCACAAACATGTTGAACAGCTGAGATCAATGAAATCTGTAAGTTCTTGCAACCAGGGGACATGTGCCCCACCCTGCCAGGCTCAGTCTCGTGGAAAGAGGGGCCATCTGTGCTGGGAACGAGGAGGGAGAACTGCAATTGTGGCTCTGATTGAAAACTCAGACTGCTGATCGAAACTCCAAACATAGGTAGACTGAGACCAGACACTAGAGAATCTGGGAGCAGTCAACCCAGCGGGGAGGAGATAGGGCTAGCAAAAACAGCAAAAACAGCAAAAAAATAAAAAATAAAAAAACCTAAAAATAAAAAGAAACTTTTTGGAGTTCTGGTGAAGAAAAAACAGAGAAGGGCAGGGCTCAAAGAGAATCAGGCTCATATGCAAATCCAGACGGCAAGGTCCCTTGTCTGAAGAGACAGTTTCTCTGCTTTCTTGATTGCTCCTTAATGGCCCTAATCCCCTTGTCTCTTAGCATTTCAATAGTCCATTAGATCCATAAGGAGGGCCCTTTTTTTTCCTTTTTCATCTTTTTCTAAAACAATTACTCTAAGAAGCCCATTACAGAAAGTCTCAAAGACTTGCAATTTGGGCCAGAGGAGAGCTATGATATCTCTGAGAGACAAAGCAATGAGTCTAGTGGCTGAGAAAATTCGCTAAACACCACAACTCCCCAAGCAAAGGGGAGCATCCCCTTACAGCCATCTTCTGGGAGGGCTGGGAATGCTCCTGCCTGGCACCAGCGCCACAGCCCAGAGCTTCTCCAAACAACCCAGTGTGATGGGAAGTGTTTCCAACAACATGCGCACACACCACAACATCAGGCATGGACAGTAGCCTTTTGCTCACCTGCACCTAATTTTCCTGGAGCTGGGAAGGCAGAGCTGTGTGAAAAAGGGAACTAACACGCCCCATTCAGCCATCCTTCCAGCAGACTGGGAATGCCCCTACACAACCCTGTGGCCCAGAATTTCCCTTGGGGGATGGTGCTCACCTCTGACATAGCACAGTCTTCTCTTAGCAGAGCTTGGAAGAGGGACCCACTCACAAGTCCCAGGGACCATACACCAATACCGAGGACTTATGGGTCAGTGGCGGAGACAAACTGTGGTGAGCCTGAACTGAAGGATTAGACTGTTGCAGCAGCTTTAAATCTCCAGGAACACCTGAGAGATTTGATTATTAAAGCTGCCCTCCCTCCCTAACCACTCAGACACATGCCCCACATTCAGGGAGGGCAGCACCATCTACATATGCAAACTTGGGGCACCAGTTGGACCCCACAAGACTCAAACCCCCACTCACCACAAAGACAAAGTTGGGGAGAACTGGCTTGAGAGGAATAGGTGGCTCGCAGATGCCATCTGCTGGTTAGTTGGACAAAGTGTACTCCATGAAGCTATAGATCTGAAAAATTGGAGATAAGTGTTTGAATCAGCCTAAAAGAACCCTATCAAGTTAAGCAAATGCCAAGAGGCCAAAAACAACAGAAAATTTTAGAGCATATGAAAAAAAAAACAAAACAGACAATATGGATAACCCAAACCCAAACACCCAAATCGAAAGATCAGAGGAGATACAGTACTTGGAGCAATTAATCAAAGAACTAAAGATAAACAATGAAAGCATGGCACAGGATACAAAGGACATGAAGAAGACCCCAGAAGAGCATAAAGAAGAAATTGCAAGAGTAAATTAAAAATAGATGACCTTATGGAAATAAAAGGAACTGTCGACCAAATTAAAAAGATTTTGGATACTCATAGTACAAGACTAGAGGATGCTAAATAGTGAATCAGTGACCTTGAGGATGACAGAACAGAAAATGAAAGAACAAAAGAAAAAATGGGGAAAAATTGAAAAAAAAATTGAAGTGGACATCAGGGATATGATAGATAATATAAAATGTCCAAATATAAAACTCATTAGTATTCCAAAAGGGGAAGAGAAGGGTAAGGTCTAGGAAGAATATTCAAAGAAATTGTTGGGGAAAACTTCCCAAATCTTCTACACACCATAAATACACAAATCATAAATGCCCAGTGAACTCCAAATAGAATAAATCCAAATAAACCCACTCCAAGACATATTCTGATCAGATTGTCAAATACTGAAGAGAAGGAGCAAGTTCTGAAAGCAGCAAAAGAAAAGCAATTCACCACATACAAAGGAAACAGCACAAGACTAAGTAGTAACTACTCAGTAGCCACCACAGAGGCTAGAAGGCAGTGGTATGACATATTTAAAATTCAGAGTGAGAAAAATTGCCAACCAAGAATTCTTTATCCAGCAAAGCTTTCCTTCAAATTTGAGGGACAGCTTAAATTTTTCACAGAGAAACAAATGCTGAGAGAATTTGCTAACAAGAGACCTGCCCTACTTTAGATACTAAAGGGAGCCCTCCTGACAGAGAAACAAAGAAAGGAGAGAGAGAGATGGAGAAAGGTTCAGTACTAAAGAGATTCAGTATGGGTATATTAAAGGTCATTAAGAGAGAGAGGGAAAAAATATATCTGACAAACATACACCAAAGGATAAGATGGCTGATTCAAGAAATGCTTTCACAGTAATAGCACTGAATGTAAATGGATTTAACTCCCCAATTAAAAGATGCAGATTTCCAGAATGGATCAAAAAAAAAAATGAACCATCAATATGTTGCATACAAGAGACTTATCTTAGACACAGGGACACAAAGAATTGAAAGTGAAAGGACGGAAAAAAATATTTCATGCAAGCTACAGCCAAAAGAAAGCAGGAGTAAGCAATATTAATCTCAGATAAAAATAGACTTTAACTGCAAGGATATTATGAGAGACAAAGAAGGCCACTACATACTAATAAAAGAGGCAATTCAACAAAAAGAAATAACAATCATAAATGTCTATACACCCAATCATGGTGCCACAAAATACATGAGACAAACACTGACAAAACTAAAGGAAGCAATTGATGTTTCCACAATAATTGTGGGAGACTTCAAAACATCACTCTCTCCTATAGATAGATCAACCAGACAGAAGAACAATAAGGAAACTGAAAAGCTAAACAATCTGATAAATGAGTTGGATTTAACAGACGTATATAGAACATTGCATCCCAAATCACCAGGATACACATTCTTCTCTAGTGCTCACAGAACTTTCCCCAGAATAGATCATATGCTGGGACATAAAACAAGCCTCAGTAAATTTAAAAAGATTGAAATTATTCAAAGCACATTCTCTGACCACAATGGAATACAATTAGAAGTCAATAACCATCAGAGACTTAGAAAATTCACAAATACCTGGAGGTTAAACAACATACTCCTAAACAATCAGTGGGTTAAAGAAGATATAGCAAATATATAGAGATGAATGAAAATAAGAACACAACATATCAAAACCTATGGTATGCAGCAAAAGCAATACTGAGGGGGAAATTTATAGCACTAAATGCATACATTAAAAAGGAAGAAAGAGCTAAAATCAAAGAACTAATGGAGCAACTGAAGAAGCTAGAAAATGAATAGAAAACCAATCCTAAACCAAGTAGAAGAAAAGAAATAACAAGGATTAAAACAGAAATAAATGACATAGAGAACAACAACAAAAAAAAAACAATAGAGAGAATAAATAACACCAAAAGTTGGTTCTTTGAGAAGATTGACAAGATTGACAAGCCCCTAGCTAGACTGACAAAATCAAAAAAAGACCCATATTAACAAAATCATGGATGAGAAAGGTGACCTATCTATGGATCTTGAAGAAATTTAAAAAATTATAAGAGGATACTATGAACAAATGTATGCCAACAAACTGGAAAATGTAGAGGAAATGGACAATTTACTGGAAACATATGAACAACCTAGACTGACCAGAGAAGAAATAGAAAGACTTCAACCAACCAATCACAAGCAAAGAGATCCAATCAGTCATCAAACAGCTTCCCACAAATAAATTCCCCAGGTCAGATGGCTTCACAGGAGAATTCTACCAAACTTTCTGAAAAGAACTGACACCAATCTTACTTAAATGCTTTCAAAACATCAAAGAAAATGGAACACTACCTAACACATTTTATGAAGCTAACATCAATCTAATACCAAAACCAGGAAAAGATGCTACAAAAAAAGAAAACTGCAGGCGTATCTCCCTAATGAATATAGATGCAGAAATTCTCAACAAAATTCTTGCAAATCAAATCCAAAGACACACTAAAAACATCATACACCATGACCAAGTGCAGTTCATTCCAGACATGCAAGGATGGTTCAACAAACCCATTGAAAATCAATCAATGTATTACAGCACATTAACAAATAAAAAGAGAAAAATCAAATGATCATCTCAATAGATGCTGAAAAAGCATTCGATAAAATCCAACATCCCTTTTTGATGAAAACACTTCAAAAGGCAGGAATTGAAGGAAACTTCCTCTGTATAATAAAAAGCATATATGGAAAACCCACAGTCAGCATAGCACTCAATGTTGAAAGACAGAAAGCCTTTCCCCTAAGATCAGGAACAAGACAAGGATGCCCACTGCCACCACTGTTATTCAACATTGGGCTAGAAGTGCTAGCCAGGGCAATCTGGTAAGAAAAAGAAATAAAAGGCATCCAAATTGGAAAGGAAGAAGTAAAATTGTCATTATTTGCAGATGATGTAATCTTATATCTGGAAAACCATGAGAAATCAATGACACAGCTACTAGAGCTAATAAACAAATTTAGCAAAGTAGTGGGATACAAGACTAATGCATATAAGTCAGTAATGTTTCTATATGCTAAGAAATGAACAAAGTGAAGAGACACTCATGAAAAAGTTGGTTCAATAGCAACTAAAAAAATGAAGAACCTAGGAATAAACTTAACCAAAGATATAAAAGACGTATACAAAGAAAACTACATAACTCCTCTAAAAGAAACAGATGGGGACCTTAAAAGATGGAAAAATATTCCATGTTCATGAATAGGAAGGCTAAATATCATGAAGATGTCAATTCTACCCAAACCCATCTACAGATTCAATGCAATCCCAATCAAAATTCCAACAACCTACTTTGCAGATTTGGAAAAGTTAGTTATCAAATTTATTTGCCTTGAATTGCTAAAAACACCCTAAAAAAGAAAAACAAAGTGGGAGGACTTACGCTCCCTGACTTTGAAGCTTATTATAAAGCCACAGTTGTCAAAACAGCATGGTACTGGCACAAAGATAGACATATTGATCAAGGGAATCGAATTGAGAATTCAGAGATAGACCCCCAGATCTATGGCTGACTGATCTTTGATGAGGCCCGCAAAGCCACTGAACTGGGACATAATGGTCTTTTCAACGAATGGGGCTGG
This sequence comes from Choloepus didactylus, assembly GCF_015220235.1. NCBI lineage: Eukaryota > Metazoa > Chordata > Mammalia > Pilosa > Megalonychidae > Choloepus > Choloepus didactylus. The sequence continues at coordinate 22,485,182 of NC_051309.1, forward strand.
GAGAGTTGGATATCCATATCCAAAAGAATGAAAGAGGACACTTACCTCACACCCTACACAAAAATTAACTCAAAGTGGATCAAAGATCCCAATATAAAAGACAGTACCGTAAAACTCCTAGAAGATAATGTAGGGAAACATCTTCAAGACCTGATATTAGGTGGTCTTTTCCTAGACCTTACACCCAAAGTACAAGCAACAAAAGAAAAAATAGATAAATGGGAACTACTCAAGCTGAGAAATTTCTATACCTCAAAGGAATTTGTCAAAAAGGTGAAGAGGCAGCCAACTCAAAGGGAAAAATATTTTGGAAAACATGTATGTGACAAAAGACTGATATCTTCCACATATACAGAAATCCTACAACTCAATGACAATAGTACAGACAGCCCAATTATAAAATGGGCAAAAGATATGAAAAGACAGTTCTCTGAAGAAGAAATACAAATGGCCAAAAAACACATGAAAAAATGTTCAGCTTCACTAACTATTAGAGAGATGCAAATTAAGACCACAATGAGGTACCATCTCACACCAATTAGAATGGCAGCCATTAAACAAACAGGTAACTACAAATCCTGGAGAGGATGTGGAGAAATTGGAACTCTTATTCATTGTTGGTGGGATTGTATGATGGTTCAGCCACTCTGGAAGTCAGTCTGGCAGTTCCTTAGAAAACTAGATATAGAGTTACCCTTCGATCCAGTGATTGCACTTCTTGGTATACACCTGGAAGATCTGAAAGCAGTGACACGAACGATATCTGCACACCAATGTTCATAGCAGACTTATTCACAATTGCCAAGAGATGGAAACAACCCAAATGTCCTTCAATAGATGAGTGGATAAATAAAATGTGGTATATACATATGATGAAGTACTATGCAGCAGTAAGAAGGAATGATGTCGTGAAATATATGACAACATGGATGAACCTTGAAGACATAATGCTGAGCTAAATAAGCCAGGCACAAAAAGAGAAATATTATATTCTACCACTAATGTGAACATTGAAAAATGTAAAATAAATGGTTTATAATGTAGAATGTAGGGGAATTAGTGATAGAGAGCAATTAATGAAATGGGAATGATAACCAAATAAGAACAGATAAGTTATCGTGGGAAAATTTAACATTCTGGGAATGCCCAGGAATGACTATGGTTTGCTAATTTCTGATGGGTATGGTAGGAACAATTTCACAGAAATGTTGCTATCTTAGGTTATTTTCTTGGGGTAGAGTAGGAACACGTTGGAAGTAAAGTAGTTATTTTAGATTAGTTGTCTTCTTCTTACTCCCTTGTTATGTTATGGTTTGTTTGAAATGTTTTTTTATTGTATTCTTTTTATATAGTTAACTTAAAAAAATTAATTAAAAAAAAACTAAAAATATATGCAGAGCCCCCTCGAGGAGCTGGTGGAGAATGCAGGGGTGTTGGGCTTCCCCACCTCAATGGTTGCTGATGTGCTTACAGATATAGGGGACTGGTGGTTTGATGGGCTGAGCCCTCTACCACAGGACTTGCCCTTGGCAAGACTGTTGCTGCAAAGGAGAGGCTAGGCCTGCCTATAGTTGTGCCTAAGAGCCTCCTCCCGAATGCCTCTTTGTTGCTCAGATGTGACCCTCTCTCTCTATCTAACCAACTTGGCAAGTGAAATCACTGTCCTCCCCCCTACATGGGATCAGACACCCAGGGGAGTGAATCTCCCTGGCAATGTGGAGTATGACTCCCAGAGAGGAATCTAGACCCAGCATCGTGGGATGGAGAACATCTTCTTGACCAAAAGGGGGATATGAAAGGAAATGAAATAAGCTTCAGTGGCAGAGAGATTCCAAAAGGAGCTGAGAGGTCACTCTGGTGGGCACTCTTACGCACAATATAGACAGCCCTTTTTGGGTTCTAATGAATTGGAATAGCTAGCAGTAAATACCTGAAGCTATCAAACTACAACCCAGAACCCATTAATCTTGAAGAGGATTGTAAAAAAATGTAGCTTATGAGGGGTGATAATGTGATTGGGAAAGCCATATGGACCACACTCCCCTTTGTCTAGTTTATGGAGAGATGAGAAGAAAAATGGGGGCAAAAAAAAAAGGTACCCAGTGTTCTTTTTTACTTTAATTGTTCTTTTTCACTTTAATTTTTATTCTTATTATTTTTGTGTGTGTGGTAATGAAAATGTTCAAAAATTAATTTTAGTGATGAATGCACAGCTGTATAATGGTACTGTGAACAACTGAATGTACACTTTTTATGACTGCATGGTATATGAATATAGCTCAATAAAAATGAATTTTAAAAAAATCATTGCATGCATTACATATACTTTTATTTGAGTAGAATATTTCCAGAGGCAAATAAACTATTGACTATGATAGCCTCTAGGAAGCGGACAGGGGACCTACTGGTTCTGGGAGAAATTGGACACCTCCTTTGCATTGTATAGTTTTTCCCTATTTTATACCATGTTCATATATCTCCCTTTCAAGGAAATCTAATCAGAAGTAAAGAAGCAATTATTTAGTCTATCAATATTACCTTCTTAATTTTTTAAGTTATTAAAAAGACTCAGTCCTCCCACCAAAAAAAAAGAAACTATTAAAAGAAACAGGATCTGTCTAAAACAACTACTTTGAAATTCCAGAGGCCAGAAGAACACTGTTCAGCATCTAGAGAGGAGCAGATGGAAGAGGCATATAAATCATGTTGGAACATATTGACCTATGACATGATAGGTACCCATGAGTTAAGGCAGCAGAACAAAACAAGAAGTGGGTGATGGAAACCAGGCCCAGAGAGGTTGGCCGAGTTTTTTCGCACCTTCAAAACTAGTGTCATCATCTTGCAGTCCCTAAGGCATGGGACTACTGAGGGAGAAAACTCACTCTGCAAGCTCCCCAGACTACTCCCAAGCTGAAGCTGACCTTGGGGCCATCCCCTGTCTCTTCTAGTCCCAGCCAAGGGTGTGTCAATCTCCACCAGATGAAAAGAGACATTCAAGGTCATTAACCCAATTTTTCCCTGTGAGGATGGAGCTGGGATTGGCTGCTGAACTATTCTGATGACCCAAAAATTGCATGCATCCATTTCATTCTTTTTAAATAAAAGTATTTCTATTAAAAATAGTTTTGATAATATTTTGTTTGATCATCAATGATTATTTCTATGCCTTTGTGAAAAATATCAAAATGAAAATTCATGAAATTATTGTTCTATATACACATTCGTGAGTTATCAAATCAAATAAATTGGCTGCCTACACTGGTTTGCCAGGAGTGGTCCCCTTTTCTGAGAAATAGCAGGAACTTTGGTGTTTTCGGAAAAAGCAGAACATACTTTGCAAAAGTTGCAGTTTAAGCAACAATTAAAAATGAGCTGGTTTTGGTCCAATAGAGAATACCCATCAAAGGGAGTCAAATATGTTAAAATACCTAATGCATAATCATTTCCCACCTTGTAAGACCCTCCTTTATAACAAGGAACTTAAATGTCCCCTTTGGAAATCCCCTAACCATCTTTATAAGCTCACATAATTTGCCAACCAATTTGAGGGGTTCAAGACTTCAGTAGAGGAAGTAACTACAGAAATGGTAGAAATAGCAAGAAAAATAGAATTAGAAGTGGAGCCTAAAGATGTTATTGAATTGCTGCAATCTCATGATAAAACTTGTACAGATGAGGAGTTGCTTCTTACGAATAAGCAAAGAGATTGGTTTGTTGAGATGCAATCTACTCTTGGTGAATATGCTGTGAACATTGTTGAAATGACAACAAAAGATTTAGAATAGTATATAAACTCAGTTCATACATCAGTGGCAGTATTTGAGAGGATTGACTCCAATTTTGAAAGAAGTTCTACTGTGAGGAAATTGCTATCAAACAGCATTGCATCCTACAGAGAAAACTTACAAGAGAGAAAGTCAATCAATGCAGCAAACTTCATTGTTGTCTTATTTTAAGAAATAGCCACAGCTACCCTAACATTCAGCAACCACCAGCCTGATCAGTCATCAACCATTAACATCAAAGCAAGACCCTCCACCAGTAAAAAGATTATGACTTGCTGAAGGCTCAGATGGTGGTTAGCATTTTGTAGCAATAAAGTATTATTATTCAGGTACATACTTTGCTTTTTAGACATTATCCTATTGTACACCTGATAGACTATAGTCAAGTATAAACATAACTATTATATGCACTGGGAAACCAAAAAATTCATGTGACTTGCAGTGTTGTGATATTCTCTTTATTGTAAAGGTCTGGAACCAAACCTGAAGTATCTCTGAGGTATGCTTGTTTAATCTTTGTTTTCAGAACCTTTCATTAAACATGGGCTCTTCTCAGTTTAAATTCACTCCTCTCTTTTCTCCTCTGCCAAAGACGCCTGCCACCTACCTGTTTTCTCACTATGGGCCTGTTCCTGTTTGCTAATGCTGCCCTTTTGCAAAACACCAGAAATGGATTGGCTTTTATAAAAGGGATTTATTTGGTTACAAAGTTACAGTCTTAAGGCCATAAAGTGTCCAAGGTAAGGCATCAACAAAGGGTACCTTCACTGGAAGATGGCCACTAGCATCCCGAAAACCTCTGTTAGCTGGGAAGGCACGTGGCTGGTGTCCGCTTACTCCCAGGTTGCATTTCAAAACGGTATTCTCCAAAATGTTGCACTTGGGGCGTTTTGTCCTCTCTTAGCTGCAGCTCGTCTTCAAAATGTCAACCACAGTTGCTCTGAGTCTGAGCCTGTGTGGATCTTTTTAAAGTACTCCAGTCATCCAATAAAGACCCACCCTGAATGGGTGGGGCAACCTCCATAGAAATAATCCAATGAACGTTCTCGCCCACAGTTGATTGAGTCACATCTCCATGGAAACGCTCAATCAAAGATTCCAACCTAATCAACACTAATATGTCTGCCCCACAAAATTATATCAAAGAATATGGCTTTTGGTGGGACATAATATATCCAGACTAGCACAGGGCCCATTTCCTGTTTGTTTTTGGATAAGTGGGTAAATCTCACCAGAGATGACTTGGATTTGCAGTGGCCACTTTGGAGAACATTTGTACTAGCTAAAATGGTACATATAAAAGGTACACTTAAAAAGAGAGTTTCCTGGACTCCACAAAGGGCATGGGGAGCATGCTTTGATTGGTATTCAGAATCTACTAAAAGACAAAATGATTTCAAAGTAGCCTCCTGAAGTACACAGAAGAAAAATTTTAAAACCCTGTCACTAGTCCCACTGCTCCCCCTGAAGCCATTCAGATCCCTTTTACCCTCTTCCCTTTGTACCCAATCCTTAGAGCCTGTAAGTCAGTTGCCCCTGAAAATTAGGCCATCTACTTAACCTGGCATCCCAGCCACTGATGAATGAAAATCTTGGACGAGAGCTGAACTTCATGCCATTATCAAAGATTTCCCAGATTCCAAAAAAGACAAACTGAATTTATAGAAGAACTCAGAATTCTGATTGGGACATATGACCCAGGGCTCCCAGACTTATATCAATTTGTTCACATGCTAGTGAGTTCATCAGATGCTAGAAAATAGACGGAACTCAGTGACTGGAATTATCCTGATGAGGATTTAACAGACCCTGTCCATACTGCCATACTGCTAAAGTATGACACTAGCACAGAGAGTTGACAACAGAAGGGTATATGGGGAAAATGTACATGTTGCATACTAGGGACTATAATTAATAGGAATACCATACTAGTACTACACAAATACTAGGGACAGAGGGGAAAAAAAGACCTTACCCAGGCAGTCCCTATTAGAAAAAATTTCTGAGGTCTTTACCATAAAAATAGATTAGACAATCAAACAATCTTGTAAACAAAAAAGATATTAATCTGTAGGAGATTCAGGAAAGATTAGAAAACATCTTCTGTCAATATCTGGACCTAAAACAGAGATACAGGAGCAGTGTTCTAAAACCCAAAATAAATGATCTAGTTAAAAGCATCCACTGGAATGGGAGATTGCCACTATCTCAGAACTCCAACCCTTGGCTGAACATTTTGAGAGAACATTAGAACATAGACATATTTATCATGCTAAGAGGCTGAGGCTCTAAGGTTTCAGCAGTCACAGTCATCAAATAACAAAGCCTATCATGACACAGAAAGCCCTTATTAGATAAAGATGACTGCCATCATTTTAAACAAAAGAGTCACTGGAAGAGAGAATGTCCCCTACTTAAACAAAGGACACTGTCCCATCCTGCCTGCTCCCTGTGTGTCCACTGATCTCACAGGGAGAGACTATCCTGATGGTTAGTGGAAAGCCCTGTTCCTTCCTAATTGACACTGGGGCCACCATGTCAACAAGAAATCCTGCCACAATTTCACAATCTCTTCCTTATAAGAATGAAATAATATCTGTGGTGGGTTTAATTAAAATTCAAAAGGCCCCATTGACCAAAACTGAACATCACTATAAGGCCACTAAGGGATAAACACTCCTTTCTGCTCAAGAGATGTCTACAGCAAGCCCACTAGGGAGAGATATTCTCACAAAATGGAATTGTAAATTGGATTTTATACCAGAAGGAATAATGTTAGAAATTCCAGATCACCCAGTGCCTCAGTGCATGGCATAAGCCCAACTAGATTTCCTTTCTAAGTAATCTTTAGCTAAGTTGGACTTCTCTGATCAGTTACTTTCAAGGGTACCAAATTGTCTCTAGGCAATAAATTTCAAAGATATAGGACACAAAAATGCAGGCCCTATAAGGATACAGATTGATCTTTCCAAGCCTTTAGCTAAGTTGTCCCAATAGCCCATTAAGCCGGAAGCAATAGATGGGCTCCTTCCAATTATTGAGGAATTAATAAATAAGGGTCTCATTATTCATTGCACTAGCTCCTTCATGGTCCTTCAGACTCCCTGTTAAAAAGACAAATGGGCAGGGTTACTGTTCTAGTTTGCTAATGCTGCAGAATGCAAAACACCAGAGATGGATTGGATTTTATAAAAAGGGGGTTTATTTGGCTACACAGTTACAGTCTTAAGGCCATAAAGCGTCCAAGGTAACACATCAGTAATCGAGTACCTTCACTGGAGGATGGCCAATGGCGTACGGAAAACCTCTGTTAGCTGGGAAGGCACGTGGCTGGCATCTGCTCCAAAGTTCTGGTTTCAACATGGCTTTCTCCCACGACGTTCCTCTCTAGCAAGCTTGCTCCTCTTCAAAACGTCACTCACAGCTGCACTGACTTCCTTCGCTTTGAGTCAGCATGTTTATATGGCTCCACTGATCAAGTCCCACCCTGAATGGGTGGGGCCACACCTCCATGGAAATATCCCATCAGTTATCATCTACAGTTGGGTGGGGCACATCTCCATGCAGACAACCTAATCCAAACGTTCCAACTTAATCCCCACTATTATGTCTGCCCCACAAGATTGCATGAAAGAATATGGCTTTTTCTGGGGGACATAATACATTCAAACCGGCACAGTTACCAATTTGTACAAGATTTAAGAACAATTAATAAAATAGTCATTCCCTGGTACCCTGTTGTCCTTAAACCCTAAACACTGATGGCCCAGATTCCAAGGTATGCACATAATTGTGGATCTTTCTCCACCTGTTTTAGTTTAGCTGTTCATTTAGAAAACCAACACCTATTTGCCTTAGCCTGGAGAGACCAGAAATATTCCTGGAAAGTTATTATTCAAAGGTTTCCTGAGGTCCCCTCCTATTTTCCACAGATACTGCATCAAGATCTAAGAGACTCAGAATTTCCTAATGGGTCTGTACTCCTCCCATATACTGATGACATGCTGCTATGTTCAGATGCAAAAATTGCTCACCAACCAGATTCCTTATATTTACTTACCCAACTCTCATTAAATGGAAGCAAGATATTTTATTAAATGAGAACTCCTCTATTTAGTCATGGATTTATCCCTAAAGGATTAAAATTGTCTTTAGTATGGTCTAGGGAATGGCCACCCATGCCATTGAATCTCATCTCAAAGCACCACCTTATCTCAACCACAGATAGCACTGATGATACTAAGCTCCTGTAATCTGGCCCAACCCAACCAAGCCAACTTTACAACAGACTCCTGAGAGGTTGTAAACCATAGTGGTTGAGAGCAGGGGTTTTGGAGTCGGGCAAACCTAACCATTCATCTAAATTTTATGTGCCCAATACAGTGTCTAGCATGTAATAATGACCTAGTAAAATTGTGCAATCATTCTTTTTGTTGTTTTTATTAATTGGCATATTATTTAACCCAGAAGTTGTTCAATAAATACATAATAGATTGTCAGTGAACTTGTCTCTCTCTTCTATTTCAGGACATATATCTGGACAATAGAGTTATGTCCTTTTCACCTCTGTACTACCCTTGAGAGTGAGCAAAGTTTTAGCCACGTCATAAGGCCCGTAGTGCGCTCAAATAATTATGTTGCGAAGTTGAAAGTACGGAAGGCCATTAAAATGGTAGTTGAAATGCTTCAATTTTGAATTTTCTTTTGAATGTAAAATCTTATACAGTCCTCCAACATAAATATTTGTTGAATGACTATGTTGATACAATAATATTCTGTGCATTTAAAATATTTGTCTAGTTTTGGGAGGCGGGGCAAGATGGCAGACTGGTGAGCTGTAAGTTTTAGCTACTCCTCCAGGAAAGTAGGTAAAAAACCAGGAACTGCGTGGACTGGACACCACAGAGCAATCTGACTTTGGGCATACTTCATACAACACTCATGAAAACGTGGAACTGCTGAGATCAGCGAAATCTGTAAGTTTTTGCGGCCAGGGGACCCGCGCCCCTCCCTGCCAGGCTCAGTGCCGGGGGAGGAGGGGCTGTCAGCTCCGGGAAGGAGAAGGGAGAATTGCAGTGGCTGCTCTTATCGGAAACTCATTCTACTGATTCAAACTCCAACCATAGATAGACTGAGACCAGACACCAGAGACTCTGAGAGCAGCCAGCCCAGCAGAGAGGAGACAGGCATAGAAAAAAAACAACACGAAAAACTCCGAAATAAAAGCGGAGGATTTTTGGAGTTCTGGTGAACGCAGAGGGGGGAAGGGCGGAGCTCAGGCCTTGAGGCGCATATGCAAATCCCGAAGCAAAGCTGATCTCTCTGCCCTGTGCACCTTTCCTTAATGGCCCTGGTTGCTTTGTCTATTAGCATTTCAATAACCCATTAGATCTCTGAGGAGGGCCGTTTTTTTTTTTTTTTTTTTTTTTTTTTTAATCCTTTTTGCTTTTTCTAAAACAATTATTCTAAGAAGCTCAATACAGAAAGCTTCAAAGAATTGTAATTTGGGCACGGCAAGTCAAGAGCAGAACTAAGAGAGCTCTGAGACAAAAGGCAATAATCCAGTGGCTGAGAAAATTCACTAAACAACACAACTTCCCAAGAAAAGGGGGGTGTCCACTCACAGCCACCATCCTGGTGGACAGGAAACACTCCTACCCATCGCCAGCCCCATAGCCCAGAACTGCCCCAGACAACCCAGTGTGATGGAAGTGCTTCAAATAACAGGCACACACCACAAAACTGGGCGTGGACATTAGCCTTCCCTGCAACCTCAGCTGAATGTCCCAGAGCTGGGAAGGTGGAGCAGTGTGAATTAACAAAGCCCCATTCAGCCATCATTTGAGCAGACTGGGAGCCTCCCTACACAGCCCAGCAGCCCAGAACTGCCCTGGGGGGACGGCACTCACCTGTGACATAGCACAGTCATCCCTCAACAGAGGACCCGGGGTGCACGGCCTGGAAGAGGGGCCCACTTGCAAGTCTCAGGAGCCATACGCCAATACCAAAGACTTGTGGGTCAGTGGCAGAGACAAACTGTGGCAGGACTGAACTGAAGGATTAGACTATTGCAGCAGCTTTAAAACTCTAGGATCATCAGGGAGATTTGATTGTTAGGGCCACCCCCCCTCCCCGACTGCCCAGAAACACGCCCCACATACAGGGCAGGCAACACCAACTACACACGCAAGCTTGGTACGCCAATTGGGCCCCACAAGACTCACTCCCCCACTCACCAAAAAGGCTAAGCAGGGGAGATCTGGCTTGTGGAGAACAGGTGGCTCGTGGACGCCACCTGCTGGTTAGTTAGAGAAAGTGTACTCCACGAAGCTCTAGATCTGATAAATTAGAGATAAGGACTTCAACTGGTCTACAAACCCTAAAAGAACCCTTTCAAGTTCAGCAAATGCCACGAGGCCAAAAACAACAGAAAATTATAAAGCATATGAAAAAACCAGACGATATGGATAACCCAAGCCCAAGCACCCAAATCAAAAGACCAGAAGAGACACACCACCTAGAGCAGCTACTCAAAGAACTAAAGATGAACAATGAGACCATAGTACGGGATATGAAGGAAATCAAGAAGACCCTAGAAGAGCATAAAGAAGACATTGCAAGACTAAATAAAAAAATGGATGATCTTATGGAAATTAAAGAAACTGTTGACCAAATTAAAAAGATTCTGGACACTCATAGTACAAGACTAGAGGAAGTTGAACAACGAATCAGTGACCTGGAAGATGACAGAATGGAAAATGAAAGCATAAAAGAAAGAATGGGGAAAAAAATTGAAAAACTCGAAATGGACCTCAGGGATATGATAGATAATATGAAACGTCTGAATATAAGACTCATTGGTGTCCCAGAAGGGGAAGAAAAGGGTAAAGGTCTAGGAAGAGTATTCAAAGAAATTGTTGGGGAAAACTTCCCAAATCTTCTAAACAACATAAATACACAAATCATAAATGCTCAGCGAACTCCAAATAGAATAAATCCAAAAAAACCCACTCCGAGACATATACTGATCACACTGTCAAACATAGAAGAGAAGGAGCAAGTTCTGAAAGCAGCAAGAGAAAAGCAATTCACCACATACAAAGGAAACAGCATAAGACTAAGTAGTGACTACTCAGCAGCCACCATGGAGGCAAGAAGGCAGTGGCACGATATATTTAAAATTCTGAGTGAGAAAAATTTCCAGCCAAGAATACTTTATCCAGCAAAGCTCTCCTTCAAAGTTGAGGGAGAGCTTAAATTTTTCACAGACAAAGAAATGCTGAGAGAATTTGCTAACAAGAGACCTGCCCTACTGGAGATACTAAAGGGAGCCCTACAGACGGAGAAACAAAGACAGGACAGAGAGACTTGGAGAAAGGTTCAGTACTAAAGAGATTCGGTATGGGTACAATAAAGGATATTAATAGACAGAGGGGAAAAATATGGCAAACATAAACCAAAGGATAAGACGGCCGATTCAAGAAATGCCTTCACAGTTATAACGTTGAATGTAAATGGATTAAACTCCCCAATTAAAAGATATAGATTCGCAGAATGGATCAAAAAGAATGAACCATCAATATGTTGCATACAAGAGACTCATCTTAGACACAGGGACACAAAGAAACTGAAAGTGAAAGGATGGAAAAAAATATTTCATGCAAGCTACAGCCAAAAGAAAGCAGGTGTAGCAATATTAATCTCAGATAAAATAGACTTCAAATGCAGGGATGTTTTGAGAGACAAAGAAGGCCACTACATACTAATAAAAGGGGCAATTCAGCAAGAAGAAATAACAATCGTAAATGTCTATGCACCCAATCAAGGTGCCACAAAATACATGAAAGAAACACTGGCAAAACTAAAGGAAGCAATTGATGTTTCCACAATAATTGTGGGAGACTTCAACACATCACTCTCTCCTATAGATAGATCAACCAGACAGAAGACCAATAAGGAAATTGAAAACCTAAACAATCTGATAAATGAATTAGCTTTAACAGACATCTACAGGACATTACATCCCAAATCACCAGGATACACATACTTTTCTAGTGCTCACGGAACTTTCTCCAGAATAGATCATATGCTGGGACATAAAACAAGCCTCAATAAATTTAAAAAGATTGAAATTATTCAAAGCACATTCTCTGACCACAATGGAATACAATTAGAAGTCAATAACCATCAGAGACTTAGAAAATTCACAAATACCTGGAGGTTAAACAACACACTCCTAAACAATCAGTGGGTTAAAGAAGAAATAGCAAGAGAAATTGCTAAATATATAGAGACGAATGAAAATGAGAACACAACATACCAAAACCTATGGGATGCAGCAAAAGCAGTGCTAAGGGGGAAATTTATAGCACTAAACGCATATATTAAAAAGGAAGAAAGAGCCAAAATCAAAGAACTAATGGATCAACTGAAGAAGCTAGAAAATGAACAGCAAACCAATCCTAAAGCAAGTAGAAGAAAAGAAATAACAAGGATTAAAGCAGAAATAAATGACATAGAGAACAAAAAAACAATAGAAAGGATAAATATCACCAAAAGTTGGTTCTTTGAGAAGATCAACAAGATTGACAAGCCCCTAGCTAGACTGACAAAATCAAAAAGAGAGAAGACCCATATAAACAAAATAATGAATGAAAAAGGTAACATAACTGCAGATCCTGAAGAAATTAAAAAAATTATAAGAGGATATTATGAACAACTGTATGGCAACAAACTGGATAATGTAGAAGAAATGGACAATTTCCTGGAAACATATGAACAACCTAGACTGACCAGAGAAGAAATAGAAGACCTCAACCAACCCATCACAAGCAAAGAGATCCAATCAGTCATCAAAAATCTTCCCACAAATAAATGCCCAGGGCCAGATGGCTTCACAGGGGAATTCTACCAAACTTTCCAGAAAGAACTGACACCAATCTTACTCAAACTCTTTCAAAACATGGAAAAAAATGGAACACTACCTAACTCATTTTATGAAGCTAACATCAATCTAATACCAAAACCAGGCAAAGATGCTACAAAAAAGGAAAACTACCGGCCAATCTCCCTAATGAATATAGATGCAAAAATCCTCAACAAAATACTTGCAAATCGAATCCAAAGACACATTAAAAAAATCATACACCATGACCAAGTGGGGTTCATTCCAGGCATGCAAGGATGGTTCAACATAAGAAAAACAATCAATGTATTACAACACATTAAAAACTCGAAAGGGAAAAATCAATTGATTATCTCAATAGATGCTGAAAAAGCATTTGACAAAATCCAACTTCCCTTTTTGATAAAAACACTTCAAAAGGTAGGAATTGAAGGAAACTTCCTCAACATGATAAAGAGCATATATGAAAAACCCACAGCCAGCATAGTACTCAATGGTGAGAGACTGAAAGCCTTCCCTCTAAGATCAGGAACAAGACAAGGATGCCCGCTGTCACCACTGTTATTCAACATTGTGCTGGAAGTGCTAGCCAGGGCAATCCGGCAAGACAAAGAAATAAAAGGCATCCAAATTGGAAAAGAAGAAGTAAAACTGTCATTGTTTGCAGATGATATGATCTTATATCTAGAAAACCCTGAGAAATCAACGATACACCTACTAGAGCTAATAAACAAATTTAGCAAAGTAGCGGGATACAAGATTAATGCACATAAGTCAGTAATGTTTCTATATGCTAGAAATGAACAAACTGAAGAGACACTCAAGAAAAAGATACCATTTTCAATAGCAACTAAAAAAATCAAGTACCTAGGAATCAACTTAACCAAAGATGTAAAAGACCTATACAAAGAAAACTACATAACTCTACTAAAAGAAATAGAAGGGGACCTTAAAAGATGGAAAAATATTCCATGTTCATGGATAGGAAGGCTAAATGTCATTAAGATGTCAATTCTACCCAAACTCATCTACAGATTCAATGCAATCCCAATCAAAATTCCAACAACCTACTTTGCAGACTTGGAAAAGCTAGTTATCAAATTTATTTGGAAAGGGAAGATGCCTCGAATTGCTAAAGACACTCTAAAAAAGAAAAACGAAGTGGGAGGACTTACACTCCCTGACTTTGAAGCTTATTATAAAGCCACAGTTGCCAAAACAGCATGGTACTGGCACAAAGATAGACATATAGATCAATGGAATCGAATTGAGAATTCAGAGATAGACCCTCAGATCTATGGCCGACTGATCTTTGATAAGGCCCCCAAAGTCACCGAACTGAGTCATAATGGTCTTTTCAACAAATGGGGCTGGGAGAGTTGGATATCCATATCCAAAAGAATGAAAGAAGACCCCTACCTCACCCCCTACACAAAAATTAACTCAAAATGGACCAAAGATCTCAATATAAAAGAAAGTACCATAAAACTCCTAGAAGATAATGTAGGAAAACATCTTCAAGACCTTGTATTAGGAGGCCACTTCCTAGACTTTACACCCAAAGCACAAGCAACAAAAGAGAAAATAGATAAATGGGAACTCCTCAAGCTTAGAAGTTTCTGCACCTCAAAGGAATTTCTCAAAAACGTAAAGAGGCAGCCAACTCAATGGGAAAAAATTTTTGGAAACCATGTATCTGACAAAAGACTGATATCTTGCATATACAAAGAAATCCTACAACTCAATGACAATAGTACAGACAGCCCAATTATAAAATGGGCAAAAGATATGAAAAGACAGTTCTCTGAAGAGGAAATACAAATGGCCAAGAAACACATGAAAAAATGTTCAGCTTCACTAGCTATTAGAGAGATGCAAATTAAGACCACAATGAGATACCATCTAACACCGATTAGAATGGCTGCCATTAAACAAACAGGAAACTACAAATGCTGGAGGGGATGTGGAGAAATTGGAACTCTTATTCATTGTTGGTGGGACTGTATAATGGTTCAGCCACTCTGGAAGTCAGTCTGGCAGTTCCTTAGAAAACTAGATATAGAGCTACCATTCGATCCAGCGATTGCACTTCTTGGTATATACCCGGAAGATCGGAAAGCAGTGACACGAACAGATATCTGCACGCCAATGTTCATAGCAGCATTATTCACAATTGCCAAGAGATGGAAACAACCCAAATGTCCTTCAACAGATGAGTGGATAAATAAAATGTGGTATATACACACGATGGAATACTACGCGGCAATAAGAAGGAACGATCTGGTGAAACATATGACAACATGGATGAACCTTGAAGCCATAATGCTGAGCGAAATAAGCCAGGCACAAAAAGAGAAATATTATATGCTACCACTAATGTGAACTTTGAAAAATGTAAAACAAATGGTTTATAATGTAGAATGTAGGGGAACTAGCAGTAGAGAGCAATTAAGGAAGGGGGAACAATAATCCAAGAAGAACAGATAAGCTATTTAACGTTCTGGGGATGCCCAGAAATGACTATGGTCTGTTAATTTCTGATGGATGTGGTAGGAACAAGTTCACTGAAATGTTGCTATATTATGTAACTTTCTTGGGGTAAAGTAGGAACATGTTGGAAGTTAAGCAGTTATCTTAGGTTAGTTGTCTTTTTCTTACTCCCTTGTTATGGTCTCTTTGAAATGTTCTTTTATTGTATGTTTGTTTTCTTTTTAACTTTTTTTTCATACAGTTGATTTAAAAAAGAAGGGAAAGTTAAAAAAAAAAAAAAGAAAAAAGACAAACAAGGAAAAAAAAAAAAAAAGATGTAGTGCCCCCTTGAGGAGCCTGTGGAGAATGCAGGGGTATTCGCCTACCCCACCTCCATGGTTGCTAACATGACCACAGACATAGGGGACTGGTGGTTTAATGGGTTGAGCTCTCTACCATAAGTTTTACCCTTGGGAAGACGGTTGCTGCAAAGGAGAGGCTAGGCCTCCCTGTATTTGTGCCTAAGAGTCTCCTCCTGAATGCCTCTTTGTTGCTCAGATGTGGCCCTGTCTCTCTGGCTAAGCCAACTTGAAAGGTGAAATCACTGCCCTCCCCCCTACGTGGGATCAGACACCCAGGGAAGTGAATCTCCCTGGCAACGTGGAATATGACTCCCGGGGAGGAATATAGACCCGGCATCGTGGGATGGAGAACATCTTCTTGACCAAAAGGGGGATGTGAAAGGAAATGAAATAAGCTTCAGTGGCAAAGAGATTCCAAAACGAGCCGAGAGATCACTCTGGTGGGCACTCTTACGCACACTTTAGACAACCTTTTTTAGGTTCTAAAGAATTGGGGTAGCTGGTGGTGGATACCTGAAACTTTTAAACTACAACCCAGAACCCATGAATCTCGAAGACAGTTGTATAAAAATGTAGCTGATGAGGGGTGACAGTGGGATTGGGAATGCCATAAGGACCAAACTCCACTTTGTCTAGTTTATGGATGGATGTGTAGAAAAGTAGGGGAAGCAAACAAACAGATAAAGGTACCCAGTGTTCTTTTTTACTTCAATTGCTCTTTTTCACTCTAATTATTATTCTTGTTATTTTTGTGTGTGTGCTAATGAAGGTGTCAGGGATTGATTTAGGTGATGAATGTACAACTATGTAATGGTACTGTAAACAATCGAAAGTACAATTTGTTTTGTATGACTGCGTGGTATGTGAATATATCTCAATAAAATGATGATTAAAAAAATAAAAAAATAAAAAATAAATCTCAAGACAAAAAAAAAAAAAAAATATTTGTCTAGTTTTAATCACTCAGTTTAAATATAGCCAATCTGTGCATTGAGAAGTATACATTTACACAGTAGAGAAAACCTGGCAAGGATAATTTCTGTAATTGAAAAGTTTAGTAGGTACATATAAAACAAAGTAAAGATCTTCATTTCACTGCATACTCATTAAGATGTTCAGGGCTTACCGAAAACAATGAATATAATGGGATGTGCTAAGTGTTTTTGTCTTTATTAGTATGTAGAGTGTTTCAGTTTGCTGAAAAGAAGGTTAATCTGTATTGCACAGGGTCTTCTTTTGAAAAATATGTGTAATCATTACTTTTTTCAATACTAGGAAGATGGTGATTTTTTTTTTCTAGTGAATCATAAGCTATCTCCAGTATTTTTCTTGCCCAGCACTTGATTTTCTAAATAACATCTTTTAAAGATGTGTCTTTGTCTTGTGCACAAGACAGAATATAAGAATGTTTTCATATTCTGGGTTACTTGTTGAATAGGGCTGAAGCATTACTTAATAATAAAGGAAAAGTGAAAACAAAGAGGAAAGGGCAATACCACACTTTAGCTACTTTAGTCAATTATCTATTATCTCCAGCAATCACTTGAAGAACATACATTATCACACTGAGAAATAAAACCTTGCTAGCCCTCTCCATAGCATGAGAACATTTAAGAGTCTATTATAAACATTTATAATATGGATGCTAGGAAACCACAGAGTGAAGAACACAAGTTCAATTAAATTTTTTCATGGCGATGAAGTCATTGCAAAAATCACTTTAACCTGAAATAATGTTGCTTATGACTCCCTTTCTCCAGGCTTACTTTTTTATTTTATTGTTTGAGTATAAAATAAATGAGATATATATATATTTTTTAATTTTTGTACATGACATTTATAAAGTGACCAGGAATGGGTGTTGACAGTCTTTCAGAGCAGAAAAGCTCATTTGACAAATTCAAAGATTTTGCTCTTGTTTACATGCCCATTTTAAATTAAAAGTGAGCTTTTAAGTTTTAAGTTAAAAGTGAGCTTGTGTTCACTCCAGAAGATTACTGGATCCAAAGATGTAATTGCAGCTGTAACATATGGTAATTTGGTGGTACATATGAATAATAAGATGAAACTCCCTATTAACCTTTTGTGGAGAGTTCTGTATTTAAAATGTGCTTCTATACTTACTGCAAATGTTTTAAGGAAGCATCAACTTTGGGTTTCCAGCACCTAGCCATTTTGGCACAAATTGTAATTTTGATGATTTCAGATCACGTGTTTCAGCTGTACACCTTCAATTACAAGTGAGAAGCAGGTAATTGAGAAGCTGGTGTGGAAAAATCTGCCAATTCTATTCTAGGATCAGTTTTTTGTTTGTTTTGTTTTGTTTTAGCTAGCAAAGACCTTTACTTTTTGGAGTCAAAGGCTCTGTCTAAAATGCCTTCCTGTATGATGTCATCTATATTCATGGATTCAAACACCATCTACCTTCTGAGGACTCCCATTTTTATATTTATACCCCAAATTATTCTCCCACTCTCCAAACTCGCATTTCAAAAACTTGCATTTCCAAATTATCACGAGACCTCTCCACCTGAGTATAATATGTTCAAGTGGAACTAACATTTATTTTGCCTTCACTGTGTACCAGGAGCTATCCTAGATTTTATATGTATATATATATACCATTACACATCTGACCTCATTTAATCTTGTGTTATATGCTCCCTGAGGGCAGAGGTGGCATGTCTCTTTCATCGCTATATCTCCAGTGCTACACATCATGTCCAGGGTAAATCTTGTGTAAATATTTGCAGAATAAATGAAATAATCCTCATAACAAGTCTGTGACTATATCCAGTTTCTAGATTGCATAAAAGTACTATTACAACAATTGGGTGAACTAGGGCTGAGACACATGACTATTTTCTTCCCAAATCTATTTTCTTCCCAATATACCTGCACTTCTAAAAATAAAACTGCTCTCCTTGTCTTGCTAATGTGTTCCACCGCATGCCTTTTGATCTTGGTCAAAGGCACTTCCATCCTTACTAATTTCCCATTGTACAAATGTCTGTGTTGTCTTCTACTTTGACCTGAATCTCATTCCCACAATCCAATGAAGTACCAAGTCTCATCAATTCTACTTGATTCAGAAATGCCTCTCAAATATGACTATTTCTCTTCCCCTTTTATTGCTAAATGTTAGTTTCAGTTCCCTGCATTTCTGATTTAAACTAGAGCCATGCTGCTTTAACTCATTTTCCGGTTACGTTATCCACCCACACCCATTATTTTCCTCTTTGTCACCAGATTGACCATCCAAAAACAGGAGAGGTGTTCATACCAATATGCTCCTGAAAAATGGACACTGACTCCCTGATTATACATAAAATTCTAACTCCTTAGATTGGTATACTTGGCCTCGAATAATCTAAGCCCAAACTATATTCCAACCTCCTTTCCCAATGTTCTTCTCCATATATCTTATGATTCTGCCCCTATGGATTTTCAGCATCTCATGAACATAATAAGACCTATCACAATTTCATGTTTCTTTTGTTACTTTTTGGAAGTAGTACCCTTGCCTCCTTCTTTATAATTCTATTAAGATCTAACTCAAATGTCACTTCATTGGTTTGACTACACTATATACATTTTATGATGTCAGTAACTGTGTCAAAAAAGCAACCAGAAAGTGCCTTACACTCACTATGTGATATAATTTAGTTTCTGAATGAATTTAGGGCCTTGGAATGAAAGACTGTGTCTTTTTCACCATTGTATCAACCATGCCTGCCATGTAATAAGGGCTAAATAAGTCCTTGTTTAAATACTAAACTTAATGAATAAAATAATGAATGAGTGAATGAATGAATACTCAATCTCTGGCAAAATAATCTAATTTGGACATTAAATCCCCAGGTAAGCATTAAGTTTAATAATCTTAATTCCATGTTTAGGGTGAATGTTGGAAATAGCAATTTTGAAATAAAGCAAAGAAAGATTTCTAAAATTAATTTAATCCCTAGACATAATTCTATGAGTTTTAATAAATTGTATTTAATTCATTTCAATGTAACATATATGTATTGGGGTCATATAGTATACGTAATATTTTAACACTGCTAGGTACTAAGTGGTTTTCAAAGATGTAAAGTATACAGAAAGTTCCAAGTGTAATAATGATGACAATATTAGAGGCCATGCAATGTAGAATTATATCACAAGTCGTGCAGAAAAATGTCAGGACAGAGAATGGGAGCAATCAAATACATTTTGCACATCAGCAAAGGCTTCATGCCATGGGGAGGTGGAGACCAGAATGAGCAAGGCAGAGCTCAGGGAAAGAAGTGTTCTTAAAGAAGATATTTAGAAGGCAGGAGTGTATGTGAACAAGTTACATAGGATGTTTACATGTAAAGCAATGATTCTCAAACTGTAGCCATGAAATCTCTAGGAGTCCAAAGACTCTCTCTTTCAGAGAATCCATGAAGTGAGAACTATATTCATAATAATATGATGTTATATGTCTTTTGCACTGTGCTGGCATTTTAACTGATAGTGCAAAAGTAATAGTGAGTAAAACTACTGGCTCCTTAGAAGAAATCAAGACAGCGTCACCAAATTGTACTAACTAGTAGTCATTGTCCATGTCATTACCATGAAGTCACAGGAAAAACAAACAAACAAACAAACAAAAAAAAACAACAAGCCAGTTACAGTTAAGAATGCCCCTGAAGAAGTGGGAAGTATTTTAAGTTTTATTAAATCCTGATCCTTAAGTACATGTCTTTTTAATATTGTCAGTGACAAAATGGGAAATATCACAAAGTACTTCTGTCTTACAGAAGTAAAACTCTTCTCTCAAGGGAAAGTCTTTGTACAGTTTGAGTTGTGGGCTGAAGTAGCTGCTTTTTTTCGTAGCACACCATTTTTACTTGAAAAAGATGGCAAACTGTAATTATTCAGGTTTGAGTATTTGGCAGACATTTTCTTAGAATGAATGAAGTGAGCCAGGTACATCAAAGAAATGAACTGACAATGTTGCCAATGATAAAATTCAAGCTTTCAAATGACAATTAGAATTTTGGAAACTCATGAACATGATTGCATCCCAATATTTTCTGATGTGATTGGCTATACATTAATGAATGTAATTTTTTGATACTGTACAATAAAATGTGTCAACATTTGGAAGTCTGCAAAACTTGCTGAAGCACTGTTTTCCAAAAGACAATGCATGATGTTAGAAAATCCACCATGGATAAAAGATCCATTCATAGTGCAAAGTGGATCCATGTATTGTAATGTAAAATGTAGGAAGAGGTTATCGATGTGTTTTCAGATTCCCTACCAACCTTTAAGGAAAAACATTGCTGTTTGGGTATAATATCAAATAATAATGTCTACAATTTTCTGAAAAAGCTATTAAAAAACTCTCCCCCGAGGGTGGAAATGACCTAAGGGTACATTGACTGAAGAAAGGAATGGTGTACTGTGGTGTATGCATACAGTGGAACATTGAGCAACTACCAGAAGGAGTGAAGCTATGAGACACATAACGAGGTGAATGGATCCTGTACACAGTATTTGAGTGAAGTACACCAGAAATAAAGGCAAACACTTTAATGCCTCACCAATATGGACTAACTGCAATGTATAAACTCAGAATTGAATCTTAGAACATAGGCTAATGTGGACATAATTATTGTAATAGTCCCTAGATTGTAAGCTCTTACAGCAGTTAGCTCTATTCCTGAATTGTAATGCCTATCTCTAAACTTTGAGATGCTGATCCCTTAGTGTATAACCTGTTTGGTCTCTGGAACAATGCATATCTCTGAGACACCTGAAACTCAGAGCTAGAGCTCGGCAGATATGAATGTCAGTATTAGTGCATACAGCCACTGTCAAAAAAAAAAAAAAAAAGAAAGCTGAAAAAGAGCCCAGACTTCAATTAGTGATATGAATGAAGCAGGTCTGGTTAAGACCAGGGCAAACCAGGCCAAAGGGTAAAGGTCGAAACTGACTGTGTTTTAAAACTTCAACTTCCATATGAGGCCAAGGGAAGAGATGCCTATTTGGTACAGGATCTATATTTTCTAAACAGTACAACTCTATAGTCAGTTTGTTCAAACACCACAATTACATGGAACTTTGAATAGGAAGTGAGATACGGTAGGTTAGTATAGGCTAGAGTGAAATAGTGACACATCCCAAAGTAATTTGGGCAAATAATAAAGAATATATTTACAGCCTCTCCCCACCAGCCCTGAGGAGCTGGGGGAAGGTGCAGAAGTGTTGGACTTCTTCACCTGGACTGGTGTTGATGTTGGCACAAACACTGGGACTGGCAGTTGGATGTGCTGAGCCCTCGATCATGGGACTTGCCCTTATGAAGCTCGTTACTGCAAAGGAGAGGCTAAACTTGCATATAATTGTGCCTAAGAGTCTCCCCCTGAGTACCTCTTTGTTGCTCAGATGTGGCCCTCTCTCTCTCTAACTGAGCCACATTGATAGGTGAAATCACTGCCCTCCCCCGTACATGGGACCCGACTCCCAGGGGGGTAAATCTCCCTGGCAATGCAGGATATGACTCCCGGGGATGAATCTGGACCTGACATCATGGGACTGAAAGTATCTTCTTGACCAAAAGGGGGATGCAAAATGAGACAAAATAGTTTCAGTGGCTGAGAGATTTCAAATGGAGTCAAGAGGTCACTCTGGTGGACATTCTTATGCACTATATAGATAACACCTCTTAGGTTTTAATGTATTGGAATAGTTAGAAGTATATACCTGAAACCAGCAAACTCCAACCCAGCAGTCTGGACTCCTGAAGATGATTATATAATAATATAGATTACAAGGGGTGAAAGTGTGATTGTGAAAAACTTGTGGATCGTACCCTCTTTATCTAGTGTATGGATGGATGAGTAGAAAAATGGGGATAAAATCTAAATGACAAATAGGGTGGGATGGGGGGGATGGTTTGGGTGTTCTTTTTTCACTTTTATTTTTTATTCTTATTCTGATTCTTTCTGATGTAAGGAAAATGTTCAGAAATAGATTGTGGTGATGAATGCATAACTATATAATCATACTGTGAACAGTTGATTGTATACCATGGATGATTGTATGGTATGTGAATATATTTCAATAAAACTGAGCTTAAAAAAAAATCCTCCCCCTTTCCAACTATATGTCTGTATGAAACTGGGTTTTCTTTATAAACATCAACTAGAATAGCATATTGCAGCAGATTGAGTGCAGAAGCAGATGAGAATCTAGCTGTTTTCTATTAACTAGACATTAAAGAGATTTGCAAAAATGTAAAGCAATGCTCTTCTTCTAATTGATTTTTTTGTTTTGGAAAATATAGTTATTTTTAGAAGAGTACATAATTTCTGTTAACATATAATAGTTTTATTTTTTTAAATGAATTAAATAAAGTGGTTTTTTTTAATTTTGAGTTTTAATCTTTAATACAATAATTACTGATAGATATAGCTACACAGACTCTTCGGAATCTTTGATAATTTTTAATAGTGTAAAGGGGTTTGAGACCAAAAAGTTAGAGAACTTCATGGTAAAGGAACGTCAGAGACATTTCTAATTCATTTATATATCTATGACACCTGTGATCTGCCAGGCACTATAGCAGATGTTGTGTCAATTGTAGGAGAAAGAAAACAGACCCAATCTCTGCTTCATGAAGTTATTGGTCATGTTAGCTATGACAACAGTAATCTATCACAAAATTAAGCCTACAGTTATGACTGATTGTCACAGTACAAAGATTTTGAATAATATATCAGGATAAAGAGAGAGAAGAAAAAATGAGTATTATATGCAAGGCACTGATCTTCCTGCTTTCTCAAAAGCAATAGGAAACTGCTGAAATTGTTTTTTCATTCATTCAATATTCAACAAGTACCATAAATCTAAATTTATTATACAAAAACTATAACGTGTCCAATGCAAGGACACAAAGGCAAATAAGACACAACACTTGCACTCAATAGCACAAATTTTTAATGGAGAGATAAATATACATCCAAATATCCATAATATGAATGATCTATAATACAGGAAGAAGGCTAGTGCTGCAAACTGTAGAGAAAGGAGAAAAGGATTCCAATGCACAGGTCTGAGGAAGTGTTCAAAAAGGTGATAACATGTGATGTGAGAATCAACTGAATTGGAATTCAGTGTCCTAAGATAAGCAGAGAAGCCCCACCCCCACCTTTCACCCCTGCTATAAAAGAGCATTCCAAATAAGCAATAAGTATGTGCAAAAACCAGAAGCTGGGAAAGCAGTTTCTAAGTCCAAATGCAAGGAGTGAGTCCTACTTGTTTTTATGGTTTGAAGCTCTTACGTACCCCAGAAAAGATTATGTTCTTTTAATCCATTCCTGTGGGTGTAGACCTATGGTAGGTGGGACCTTTTGATTAAGTTATTTCAGTCGAGGAGTGCCCCAGAGTGTGTCTAAATCCTCCTACTGGAGTCTTTTATAAGAGGATACAAGCTAGGGAGAAGGTAAGAGATGAAATTCAGAGATGCACACAGAAAAAGGCACAGAGGCTGAGGAACGAAGCCACAGACAGAGAAGCCAAAAGTTGAAAGCAATGAAACCCAGCAGAGAAGAACCAGCAGAAGTAGCCTTGTGCCTGGTCAAATAACAGAGGAGTCCAGGTTGCCAGCAGCCTTTCTTCAGAAAGAAGGTATCGTCCTGTTCACGCCTTAAATTGGACATTTTTCACTGCCCAAGAATTGTAAGCTTGTAAATTAATAAATCCCCATTGTAAAACCCAACCCATTTCTGGTATATTGCATTTTGCCAGCTTTAGCAAACCAAAACATATGGCTAGACTATGTGGTGGAAGTGACTTAGCATAAAAGGAAAAATAAACCGTATAAGTATAACCCTCTTTATCAGACATAATTAGCTCTTCTCTTAGTTTGCCAGTGCCACTACAACAAATACCACAGACTAGTTGGCTTAAACAACAGGCTTTGAGGCTGTTGGAGACTCAAAGTCCAAAATCATGGTGATGACAGAACCAAGCTTTCTGTATAATCTGTAGCCTTCTTGTGGTGGCTTGCTGGCAATCTGTTACTCAGTCTACACCACCACAAAATGAGCTGTCTCCTGTCTCTTACTACCACCACCAGCTCCACATTTCCTTTGCTAATAAGGACTTCAGTTATTTTTAGAAGAAGGGACACACTGATTCAGTTTGTTCTCATCCTAATAGGATCTTCAAAGTTCCTATTTACAAATAAGGATCCACAGGACCATGGGTTAGGATTTGAACTTGTCTTTGTGTGGAACATGATTCACTCCATAACAGATCTGAATTCCCATTTACCTCCTGCTTTGGTTTGCTAAGGTTACTGGAATACAGTATACCAGAAATGAGTTGGCTTTTACAATACAGTTTATTAAGTTACACGTTAGACTTTAAGGCTGTGAAAATGTCCAAATGAAGGCATCACCAAGAGGACACTGTCTCTGAAGAAAGGCTGCTGGCATCTGGGGTTCCTCTGTCACATGGGAAGGCACATGGCAACACTGCTGGTCCTTCTCTCCTGGGTTCTATTTTCAATGTCTCTCTCTCTCTCTCAGCTCCTGTGGGTTCTTTTTGCTTCTCTGGGTGTTTCTTCTCTTGGGCATTTCTCTCTCTCTAAGCTATTTCCAAATGCCCCTGCCTTTTGTCCTCTCATAAAGGACTACAGTAAAGGATTAAGATGCACCTTGAACGGGCTGAGTCACATCTCAATTGAAACAACCTAATCAGATGTTCCCACCCACAACAGGTCTGCACCCACAAGAAGGGCTTAAAAGAACATGGCCTTTTCTGGGTACATAACAGTTCCAAACCAGCACATCTCCCAAGATCTCTGTAAGAGTTGTCACTTTAACGTCTCAATTCCTCATGTGTCTTTTTTATAAAGTTGGAATTATACTGAATAGGTTGTTTGTGAAGAGTAAGACTATATAGCACTTATTAAACTGCCTAAAATATGATAGATGACCATTAAGTGCTGGTTTACTCTTTTCCTTACCTCAAAGTTTAAGGTGAAATAAATTTTGGTACCAGACTGTGAAGATCCTTAGGTGTCAAGCAAACACAAGACAGCGAATCACCATAGGTAAGGGTGGGAGGCAATTGAAATGATCAACTGGAATCTCCCTGATTATCCCTGGTCTAGAACCATATTGATTTAAGTAGAAGTCTGTGAGAGACCATGTCCTGGGATTTTTAAATCTTCACCCTATTTCTTCAGCCTTAGTAACAATGTTATGGGTTACAGGTCAAATTTTACTGTATTTTGTGCATGGTCCAATAGAAAGAACATATACCTGAAGCTGGGGGGCTCAAGTTTTAGTCTTTGCTTAATCACAAATGAGTAGAATAACCTTGGCAACTTATTTAACTTCTTGCACCTAAATTTCTACTCCCTGAAATCAGTAATAATTATAAATAATAGCTATACTGGGTAATTCACAGAGTTGAGATGAGAATGAAATAAAACAATGGCTAAAAATAGTAGATGCAGGTATTTTGAAAAAAAAATAAATTCAAGGTGCTAAATAAATGTAAGGTGTTAAGATTTCCAAAACGTCTATTTTTTGTTTGTAAAATGGGGAGTGCATTCTACATATACTGTGGAATAGTTATGCAAAGTTTTTTGAAATGATAGGCTCAGAATACCAAATGGTTCTGGAGAGAGATCTTGTACTATGCTGGAAATGGCATCCATCTACACATCATAAATCCCAAAGTAGCTCCTTATCTATCAAATAAAAAATTAGCTAAGTGGGTTGGTAAGTGATTTGCGATAGCCTAAATATGAAGCACATTACAAAATTGCCTTTTAAAATTGATTTTTAAGAAGTGTAGGCTCTTCAGAAATGGAGGAATTAAGACATTCTCAGGAGATAATTTGTTGCTAGCAGACCTGCCCTGCAAGACATACTAAAGGGATTCTTCAGGATGATTATTGACATGAATGCCAAGACAATTCAAAGGGGAAAGAATAGTCTTTTCAACTAATGGTTCTGGGACAACTACATATCCACATAAAAGAATGAAGTTGAACCCTACCTCATATCATTTATAAATCTAGTCTATGGATCAGATAACTAAATGTAAGGGCTAAAACTATACAACTCTTAGAAAAAAACAGGAGTAAATCTTTGTGACCTTGAGTTAGCTATTGGTTTCTTAGATATGGCACCAAAAGCACAAATGATAAAAAAAAAAAGATATATTGGACTTCATCAAAATTAAAAATGTCATGCTTCCAAGGAAACAATAAAAAAATAAAAGGACAACAAGCAGAATGGGAGAAATTTTTTTAAAATCATATATCTGATAAGGGACTTGATTCCAGAATATATTAAAAAAAACAAAACAAAACTTCAGCACCCTTATAATTAAAGGCAAATAACCAAATTTTAAAATGGGCAAAGGATTTGAGTAGACAATTCTCTGAAGCAGATATACAAAGCAAAGACACAATGAAATACTACTTCACACACAATTGTATGACTAAAATAAAAATGACAGATAATCGCAGGTGTTGGTGAGAATGTGGACAAATTTGAGCCCTCATACATAGCTGATGGGAATGCAAAGTAGTGTAGTTCCTTTGGAAAACAGTTTGGTAGTTCTTCAAAGAGTTAACAGTAGAGTTATCAAGACTCAGCAGTTCCAATCCTAAGTAAATATATATATCTGAGAAAAATGATGATGTATGTTCACAGAGAAACTTGTATGCTTATGTTCAGAGCAGCATAATTCATAATAGCCAAAAAGTGGAAGCAACTCAAATTTTCATTAACAAATCAATGGGTATATGTGATATATGCTTGAAATGAAATATTATACAGCCATAAATTGGAATGACGTTCTAACAAATGCTACACCTTATTCAAACCTTGAAAACATTATGCCACGTGAAAGAAGTCTGCCACAAAAGATCACATATGGTATGATTCCATTTATATGATATGTCCAGAATAGGCAAAACCCATAGAAACAGAAAGTAGATCAGTGGTTGTCAGGAATTAGGGGAAATGGGGAGTAACTGTAATGATTTCTTTTTTGAGGTGATGAAACTATACTGGAATTAGAGAGTGGTGATGATTGAACAACTTTGTGAATACTAAAAAGCACCAAACTGTACACTTGAAAAGGGTGAATTTTATGACTTGTGATTTATATCTTAATAAAGCTGTTATTTAAAAAAAAAACTGTTCCAGAAAAAATTAGACACTCACTCATCTTTCTTGCTGCTATCTTATCATACTGTCATTTGTTGAGCTGAGTACCTAGAAGGGACTTGGATCTGCAAAGATGAACATGTGCCATTCGGGAGTGAAGGCTGAAGTTATAAACTGCTCTGTATAATAGTGGGAGAGGAAGTTAGACTTTGCAATGGCAACCCAAGTTATAGGAAAGGGAGACACACAGATGCTGGTAAGAAGGTAAGTTATTAGGGAATCACTTGAGGCGGTCCCTTCAGAGAGAACCCACAGTAGTGCGGTAATGAAAACAAACAAAAAAATTGAGGTAATTAATGTCTAATGGTCAATTTTAAGACGCTTGCATAGTGCTTCTTGAAACCCCATCTATCTTTCATGCTCTGGTTAAATTTGCTACATACAACAGCTAATAGGAGTAAAGAGAGAGAGAGAGAGAGAGAGAGAGAGAGAGTGTGTGTGTGTGTGTGTGTGTGTGTGTGCAATTTAAATATAGGTTAATTTTTATATTTACATGAATGTTATATGGGACAAAGGCAGATCACTGTATTATTAGAACTCCAGAATCCCACCGTATTTCCCCTCCAATTTCCTGCACCCATATCATTTCTTAAATGCAACTACTACCTTTGTTATCAGAGAGCATGCACTGTTTTATTTTGATACTTAGAATAATTTTTGAGGCTGACTTTATGGTCCAATACATGGTCAATATTTGTAAATATTCCACGTGTTTGAAAAAAGTGTGTTCACTGCATTGTTCAAGTTTTCTACATCATAACATACTTGTTGTTTTTGTTCTTCTATCATTTACAGAGAAAATTGCATGGAATTTTCCACTGTGATTATGGTTTGCATACCTCTCCTTTCAGTAATGTCAACTCTTGCTTCATATATGCTGAGATTGTGTTATTAGATACATATAAATTATAATTGGTATGCCTTTCTGGTGAATTAAATATTTCACCATCAAAATATCCCTCTCTATTTCTAGTCATGTTTGCTGCCTTAAAGTCCACATTTTTCTAATATTAGTATAACTCCACCAGCTTTTTCAGTAGTGTTTCTCATGAAATATATTTAGTGTTCTTTAATTTGAAATCTTTCTGCCTTTTATATGTTTATTTTATGCATTTCTTTTATTTTATGGTATATTTATTGTAAGTGGTACATTGTTTTTTATTTTATCCATTCACATAGGCATTTTTTAAATAGAGAATTTTTCCATTTACTGAAAAATTGATTTTAAATTTACATCATACAATTTGCTTTCCATTTCTCCATCTGTTCTATCTTCCTTTTCTAGTTTTCTTGTCCCTCCCCCTTTGAACTGATATTTTAAAAATTATTTTTCCCTTTCTATTAGCTTGATTGTCATGCTTTTAATACTATTCCTTTAATGATTACCCATAGCTCAAGTTTTCTCAATCTTGGCACTATTGGCAATTTGTACTGGGATCATGGTGTGTGTTAATGTGAGAGCTGAGGTTTCCTGTTCATTGTAGGACTTTAGCAGCATCCCTGGTTCCCAATAGACGTTGGTTGCATTTCCCCCAGTTGTGACAGTCAAAAATTGTATCTGGATGTTGACAAATGTTCCCTGGGGATAAAATTGCCCCTGGTTGAGAATCATTGCCCAAGACTCATCAAATGATAATGTAAATGACTCTTATTTTCCTGAACATGAAAGGACTTTACAATATTTGTCTCCATTTACCTCTCCTCTCAAACTGTAACATGCCTACTGATATTAATTCTCTATGGATTGTAAACCTCAGCAGATATTCTGTTGTTTTAACCCACTGATATTCAGACTTCCAAGATATGTACTTACATACGGCTTTTCTTATTTTTCTGCAACATTTCATATAATCCTGCTTTTCATATGTTCATTTTAAATTTGCCTAAAGAATACTGTTCTAGTTTGCTAATACTGCCAGAATGCAAAATACCAGAGATGGATTGGCTTTTATAAAAGGGGGTTTATTTGGTTACACAGTTACAGTCTTAAGGCCATAAAGTGTCCAAGGTAACACATCAGCAATTGGGTACCTTCACTGGAGGATGGCCAATGGTGTCCGGAAAACTTCTGTTAGCTGGGAAGGTACGTGGCTGGTGTCTGCTCCAAAGTTCTGGTTTCAAAATGAATTTCTCCCAGGACATTCCTCGCTAGGCTGCAGTTCCTCAAAAATGTCACTCTTAGTTGCACTTGGGGTATTTGTCCTCTCTTAGCTTCTCTGGAGCACGAGTCTGCTTTCAATGGCCATCTTCAAACTGTCTCTTATCTGCAGCTCCTGTGCTTTCTTCAAAGTGTCCCTCTTGGCTGTAGCTCCTCTTCAAAACATCACTCACAGCTGCACTGAGTTCCCTCTGCCTGTCAGCTCATTTATATAGCTCCGCTGATCAAGGCCCAACCTGAATGGGTGGGGCCATGCCTCCATGGAAATATCTAATCAGAGTTATCACCTACAGTTGGGTGGGGCACATTCCATGGAAACACTCAAAGAATTCCAATCTAATTAGCACTAAAATGTCTGCCCCACAAGATTGCATCAAAGATAATGGTGTTTGGGGGACATAATACATTCAAACCGGCACAAATACCCTTATTTTCTTTAGTATAGGTTATATGCTGGTGATAAATTCATACAGTTTTTTTTGTCTTAAAATGACCTTCTTTTGCTGTGAATATTTCCACTGGGTAAAAACCTGTAGGTTGACATTTATTTTCTTTTACTGATTTGAAATGCCATCTCATTGACTTCCTGCTTCCATTGTTTCTGTTCAGAAATCATCTGTTAATCTTATTGTTGCTCTTTGAAGTTAAGGTTATTTTTTTTTCCAGATTCTTTGAAGATTTTCTTTTTTCTGTGATTATTAGCAATTTGACTGTGATGTGGCTTGGTGTGATTTTCTTTGTATTTATCTAGTTTGAGGTTCACAGTGCCTCTTCAATTTGTGGCTGAAAATCTTTCATCAGTTTGGAAAATTTCTAATTGAGTTTTTTCCTCTAAATACTGTGTTTACCTCCTCTTCTCCTGGGGTTCCAATTATACATACATATATCTTTTCACTGTATCTCACATGTTTTTATCTTCTTTTGTAAGTTTTGCATTGTGCTGGTTTGAAGCTGTTAAGTACCCCAGAAAAGGCCATGTTCTTTTGATCCATTACTGTGGATGTGGACCTCTTGTGGGTGGCACATTTTGATTCTGTTGTTTCAATTTAGATGTGACACACCCAATTCAAGGTGGATCTTAATCCTTTACTGGAGTCTTTTATGAGGATTAAGGACACAGAAAAAGCACAGAAAGCTCAGAGAGAAACACCCAGAGGGAGCAGAAAGAGAAAAGCCCCAAAGATGCTAAGAGAGGACCCACAGAAGCTCAGAGAGAAGATCACTGGAACCAGGAGCTGAAAGCAATGAAACCCAGGAGTGAAGGACCAGCAAATGCTGGCCATGTGCCTTGCTATCTGACAGTGGAACTCTGATGCCAGTGGCCTTTCTTCAGAGAAAATACCATCCTGTTGATGTCTTAGAACTGTACATTTGTAACCCATTTCTGGTATATTGCATTCAGGCAGTGTTAGCAAACCGAAACATGCATGTTTTGCGTATTTGCATCTGTTTTGTTTGTTTTATATCATTTTGTGTCTACTTGCTGTATTTTGTATGGCTTCATCTGAGCCATCTTCCATTTCAACATTTTTTTTAGCTGTGGCTTATCTGATGATAAACCCATCCATTAACTTCTTGATTATAGTTATTGCATCTTTTAGTTCTATAATTTCCATTTGGTGCTATTATAAAATACTTTCCAGTTATTTGACAAAATCCTTAATATTATCTTATTTCTAGAGTATATTAAGCACAGCTATTTTAAATTCCTAACTCCACTATTGGGATTATAAATGGGTGCATTTATATTGTCTAATACTCATTTTGATATTTAATCCCATTATCTCTTCATATACATGTATAACGTTGTTTGGATTTCAGATGCTGTATTTTAACAAAATTGTTTGGAATCATTTAAGGCTGGAATAATGTTTTCTTCTTCCAGATTTTGGATGGGTAAT